>NW_027256882.1:68754674-71573915 GCF_029215685.1 Pituophis catenifer annectens | reverse complement strand
AAACTCTAGGCTACAGTCTTTTCTTTTAGGGTCTTCTTCTTCTTCTACAATTCTCTTCCTCCTCCTCCTCCTCTTCCTCACTAGCTTTTAAAATATTTGCTTTTTCTTTCCCCACCGTCCACCATCTTTTGTTGTGGGGGAGACACACGAGAATGGGGGAAAATCTCCACCCCCCCAAATCATTCAGGCACGATTTCAATCAAAAAGTAGAAGAGTTTAATAAGAGGTTATTCTGAAGGATTAAAAAAACGTAAAAGCTCCAGTAATCAACTACAGTCTAATACTGAGGGAGTCTTAAATAGCCATTTCCTATCTTTGTTACAGTGACCACAACTATCTACTAAAGCATTGCAGGTTCCTTTTTTAGAACGAGCTTTAACATTATTTTCATGAGTAAAAAAAGTGTAATTAGAAGATAGTAATAAGATACCACTTCTTTTAAAAACTAACAATAATAAGGCTTAGAATAAAAGCATTTCAAACAGGCAGAAATATACACATTTTTTTTAAAAAAAGGAAGCTGTCCAAATGGAATTGAACTGATCTCTTTGTTTTATTTCAACTTTATCAATATGGCAACACCCCTTATTTAATTGAATCTGTATTCATAAAACGCTGGCCGTTAAATTTAGATTTAGCAAGCATAAAAGTCTTTGTGGAGAAATATCGTACCACTGTTTTATACTTCTCTCGTTGAAGTTTTTAGATACATTGGCACAATAGACAACGCTATATAATCACAAGAATAAAAAAACCCCATGCCTTAAACATTTCATATATTCACATCGAAGAGTATTTGCCTTGAACAAAAATGTATATTTAAATTGCAAAATGTCAGAATTTCTTTCGTGGAGAAAAAAAAATATTCTGGATATTCCTTGAGACCGACTAGATTCTTTTCTCCTCGTGTCCAGCTCTGTTCTTCTGAGAAAACGAGTGGAAACGAAGAATAGTCGGAATCTTAACATGAAAAGAACGATTCGGACTTTAAAATCTCCCGTGCTGCTCTTCGAGAGATAATTGGTTTCGGTTCCGAAACTCAGAGGCATGTGGGCTCGAGTTTACCAAAGGCGGCATTCTCCCACCAGTGAGAGTTAAAATCTGAAGCGTGGGGGGGGGGGGGCGGCCCTGACAAGCCAAATGTATCTTTTGATTCAGAAACCGCTGCAAAGCCAGCCGGAGACACGTCAGAACTCGGCTGGAAGGAGACGGGGGGGGGGGGAGAGGGAGGAAGGGAGGAGGCGGGCGACTTTAGGGGCTGACAAATTGCGCGTCCTCGCAAATGTATTTGCAAGCTGTCAGGTGCATCTTTGGCCAGGCTGTTTGAAAGAGAGCGAGAAAGAAAGAAAGAAAGAAAGAAAGAAAGAAAGAAAGAAAGAAAGAAAGAAAGAAAGAAAGAAAGAAAGAAAGGCGAACAGGTAGGACTTTTAACCTTCAGCAAAAGAGAACCGGGTCTCCAAAGGTAGGAAAGACCGAATGAGAAGGCAGAGAGGCAGGGAACTTCCATTATTTTCCTTTTCTTGTCTTAATTAGCCGGGAACATTTAAATATATAAAAGAAGAACTCCAAAATTCGGCTAGCTTGGTGAGGATGATAGCATTTTATACCTCTGGTTAGCAACCATTTAAACTAAGGTTTGACTGCCTGAAAATAAGAAAAGAAGAGAAGGATGGCGACCTCAGCCACAATCATCTAGTCTTCCCAGTTCTTCACAGCCAACCCTTCGGCTGTCAAGGCAGAGGCAGGGGAAGATTGTCCTGGGCTAGGGAGGAAGTGTGGGAGCGCTAAGGGCCTGGTTCTGGAAGGAGAGAGTTTAAGCCAAAAACTTGGACAGGGGTGGCTTTAATTTCCTCTCTGACTTGGAAGGGCAACCCCACCGTTTTCCCCATTCCGCCCTGGAAGGGACAAGCGATACTCCTGGGGTGAGTGGGGGTAAGGGGATCCTTTCCCTCCCTTGGGACACTTCCTATGTGCCCGCCTCCCCCACCCCTCGCCGGGTCTCAGTCCTACTCAAGGGACAAAGCAACGAAGAATCAGCAGCTACAGAATAAACTAAAAATTTCCAGCGTCCCACTAGTAGTGACCGGTGCAAAAGGAGTTCTTAACTCTAGGCCTCAGCACCCCGCATTTACTAGGAAGCAGCTCAGCAGCTGGGCACATTGGGACTTTTACTTTGGAGTAAAGCACGCTTAGGATCTCCCGCCAGGCCTTGCAGTTCCAGGCGCAGTGGCCCCTAGATAAGCTTCTGATTAACCCCCCGAGGTTTTCGTTGCATGAAATGAAGGGGGAGGGGGGAAGAAAGAGAACGGCAATGTATTTCGGGGAACGGGAGCAACATGGAGGGGACTCCGAATCCCCCCCTACGCCCCACGGTTCTCTTGTGTCACTGCCCCCCACTCCGGGGGAGGGGGGGCACCGCGATCCTCTCTAAGGAGAAGGGCGGCTCATTGCATCACCGCCACTAGCGCGGCGCAAAAGCCCTGGCTGCTGCAGCTGCAAATGAGTTCTGGGGACGCTGCTTGCTGGACTGCTAACCCGGAAGACAAGAGCGGGGAGGAAGAAGTGTGTGTGTGTGTGTGGGGGGGTGTCTGTGCGCGCGCGCGCGTGTGCGTTTCTGACGCTAGTTGTACGTGATTCTATTTCTGTACCTGCCTCTGCCAGTTTGTTGGAACAGTGCGAGGGGTCGCCGCCGCCGCCGCTGCCTGAGCCGCCCCCCCCCTCCGCTCTCCAGACCAGGCAGCCAGTCTCTCTCGGCTGCCACTCCTCCCGGCCGCTCCCCCTCCCAACCCCTTTTTCCCTTTGCCCGCGGCTGGCATTGGAGCAGCTGCCTGTTGTCGCGGCCGCCGCAGGGATCGGGCGCCCGGAGGGAGACCACCCTCGGTTGCGGTGAGTATCCAGGCTGCCTTTGCTCTGCCCCAAAGAGAAGTCGCTCTGCCACAGATCTTTCCTCTGGGGTGTCTGGTGGTCCGGTGTAAAATCCAGTCGGGTCCTTCACCGGAGTTATTTCTCCTTCTCCTCCTCCCCAGTTACTTTCTGATTCATCTCTCTGCTGACTTTCTCCGGGCGAGAGGCGAGTTTGCAAAAGGCTATTTGCAAAGAAAGTAGGGAGGGCAACGCGGTTGTGTGCCGAAGAGAGAATTTAGCGCTTGGCCTTTGAAGTTTGCGACCAAGACCCGCCCTAGATCAGCGGGACCGAGCGAAGCGGCCGCTTCCCAAGGTTTCCCTTGTTTCTGCGGGAGAATCCCGCGGCAGCCGAAGCGAAGTTCTTGCTTTCTGACCACCAAAAGGGTGGCCGAGTTGGGTTGATATGCAAGAAAGGCGGAAGGGTGGGGGGGATGAAAGAGGTTTTCCTTTTGCAGAGAAAAGCCAGGGGGCTTTTTAAAGAGGAGATCGAGCAGGGCAGGCTGGAGCGGGCGAGAATGAACTTAATCTCAGGCGTGTGGCTGGCGGGAAGTTTGACACCCAAACCAGGAGCGAGAGAGAGAGAGAGAGAACTCTTGAAGCGAGTGTCAGTGACAGGAGCCGCAGGTGACAGGACATCTAAGAAGGAGGGCGCGTTTTAGAGAATAAATAGCGCAGACAACTCTATCTTAATCGGACTTCCCAATGACACGCCTGGCTTCTGGTTCTACAGTAGCCTCTTTCCGGTTCATTGTTTTTTTTTAAAAAAAAGTCTCTTAAAATGGGATAAATTGGGGGAGGGGAAAGTATGCAGGAAAGTGCGTTCGTGTGTGTGTGTGTGTGTGAAAGAGACAGAGTGAATATAAACAAACACTTTGCTATGTCTGTTCAGGCACAGGTGTCTTTGTAGCTGAAAAAACACATTCGAATCATTGCGAATGTGTCTAGTCGGCACAAAAATGGAGGAGGATAATCTCCAATATATACTCGATGTCCGAGAAAATATAACAATCGGGAAAAAAAAGTTTCCTTCTCAGAGCAGAAAAATGAATGGGGAACAATTCGCAGCAAATTATGAGGTTAATCATATATTAAAAGGAAACGTGTTTTTCCCCCCAAACCATAAGCTTGACAATAGAAAATTAACGAGAAACAAAAAGTTGTATTTTTCTAACAGTGGCTATAATATCGGTATTTTCCTTCCACAAATTATTCAGGGGAAGAGCTTTTCGTTTACCAGGAACAAACTATAAACTTACTCATCCCTCCTTGTCCGGAGGCACGCATAGTATTGTATAAAAAAAAATTATCTACATCCCCATGTATTTTAGGAAAACCATCTGCAACTTCAAGCAATCTGTTCTCCTTCTTCCCGCGGCTCCTCTTTCCGTTTTGACCCGAACACGGGAGGGTTTGGTGGGTGGGAAGATAGCGCAGGCTGAATCCTCGGCTCAGGGAAGCAATGGGGAATGGGAGCCGGCTGGCTGCTACCGTGCCGCGCACTCCTCTGCCCGCTCAAGCGGCTTCTCTCCAGAGAGGCGTTTAATGAAATGGACGGAATGGTTTGTTTAACCAGCCGTGGGAAGAAGCGGCCTGCAGCTCGGTCCCAGAGAATGAGCTCAGCGGTTGCGCCTGAGCTCCGCATGCGGGTTTCAGCGACGGTGGGGGGGGGGGAACTAATTCAATCAGAGGCCCCCAACGCGCCCGCGTTCACGGACCAGAAGACATCCTGCTCGGCGGCTTTCTTGTACGGAGTTGGTTGCATTGAGAAGAGAGATCGTTCCGTCCCCACCTCACCATCACCACCCGGGGCCCTCCGAAGGAGCAGGACTCCTCGCCCTAAAGAGTTCAGAAACCAGAGCCCTCGTGCCGCCCCGGTTGGGGACTGGAAGAAGACTTTGAAAGAAGAAGGCGCAGCTTCCCTGGTTGCGAGAAGGCGAGAATCCGACCTCCACTGAACAGGAGCCGGGCCAACCCGGCGCGATCCTGGAACTCCCCCCCCTTTCTCTCCCACCGCCCTTGAAACGCAGAAGAAGCCAGTTTGTAAAGGGCGAGGGGGCGGGCGAAGCGATTGGACCGGGCTCGCCCAAATGATCTGGACTTAGAAAGCAGGACTGGGGATCTGATCCGGAGCCAGGAAGAACACGAGCGAGAGGGCCGCGCGTCCTTCCTCGAGGCTTGGGAGAGAACCGCGGCGCTGCTGCTCCGAGGATTAGCCCTTTGCCGGTGGGCAGGAGAGAGGGAGAAAGCTCAAGGAAGATTCTCCCCAGAAATCAGGGAAAGAGGGTGGCGCCTCCACTGCTGGGGTTTTTTATAAAAAAAGGAAAAAGGCAGCTGTGATACTAGTAACAATATCGATGGTGGTGATGATGATAATGGTATTTATTATCAGCAACAGTATTATCAGATAAATACTGCAGTAGAATTTATTATCGGAACAGCAACAGTAACCCGAATAATGTTGCAAATTCTGCATGGTGAAAGCTTGGAAGGGAGAGTTTGGGGTGGGTTGGGTTTTTTAATTTGTGTTTGCCTTTTAATCTGCTACATGTTTGCAGCAGGATGCCCTTTCCTTTCCCGGCGGGTGCCCAGTTTTGTCAGGGAGAGGGGCCCTAATTCAGCGCTGATCAAAAACTGGCTGTGGGGTAACTTGACCCGCAGCTTCAGGAGAGTTTCCTGGGCAGTTTTAGGGTCTCTCCCCCCCCATTCCATAAACCAGCCAGTTTGATTAATCTTTACAATTTGTCTTTTAAAACAAACAAGGGCGAATTATCAGCTCGTTAACTGAGATTTTATCACTTGTCTAAAACAAACCTTCCCCTTCCCCACAGAAAGATCGGGTCTGTTGCCTGTGGGGAAGTGTGATCATTTTTTTAAAAAAAAATGATTTTAATTGATAATAGTTTGCTACGAATGTATTAATGTCAGGATTAACCAAATGGTGCCGTTAGCCGGAGGGATGCAGCGGTGACATTTCCTTTTATCCCATCAGATTTCAGTGATAATCTCGATATGGTTGCTGGAATGGTTGGCGATATCTAATGCAAAACGCTGGCTCGCTTCGTAATTAAAATCTTGCTCTGTTGGCCCCTGAATCTCGCCGCGTTGTTGAACCTGTAAGCGGGGAAAAAGATGCCCAAATCAAAATGCTTTATAAACTTTTTGTCTGAGCCTTATTTTCAGGGAGTTCTTAAAAATAACGCCCTTTTCTTTCGCCGGCTTTTATTTTAAATAACGTTCTGTTGTTCTACGTATTATGCAAAGAAGAGGGAAGATAATTTAAAAGGGCAGCCAGATCTCCCCTCCACGTCTGGCAGAGGTAGCCGGCGAGTTTTCTTTAGTCGTTGCTCTCTTGCTGAATTCTCCACCACCTTGGACTCGGGCTGGCCTCGTTTTTGTCCCCGATTCCAAGGCAACCGGTCTCTCAGGTAGCGATGGGATCTTGTCTCCTCCGCACCTCCTTTTCGGACTCTCAATTTAGTAGATCCGAGTCCGCCGTTTCCGAATGTCACTTTCCTGGTAGCTTGCTGCTGCTGCTGCTGCATTGTTTCGATCCCCAAGCGCGCGCATCCGCGCGCACGGGCGCCCCCCCCCCCATTACCACCTCAACGTGTGTGGGTCTTTGTGCGTGCTAGCTCGAGCACGGGAACTGTAAGTTCGGATGAGAAGCAGAAGCTTGGTTGGAAAACCAGAAAGGTTGGTTTGGAAGGGGATTGGGGGAAAGCAGCAGCAGCCTCAAGGCCCGGGAGCGGCTTGCTCGCCTTTGCAACCTAGGGCTGGCCTGGCGGTGATGTGCTGCGGTCCAGCGGCACCTTTGTCGTCCCCCCACCCCAGGCGTCCAATGACCCTGAAGGACAAGAGGCGCCTTCTAGACTCCAGATCTCCCATCTGCCGGGCAGGATCTGCTGCTGGCAAGAATGTCGCTTGTCTTCTCGCTTTCCAGCCGTGGGAAAAGAGGAGTGGCCTGGTCTGGCCGCGTAGGTGCCTTTGCAGCCCCGGGTTTCGGCCTCCGTGCTTCTTGCCGCAGAAAGATTGGTGGGTCGGCGCCTTTGCCACACCGGCTCCCCCCACCCCAACCTCCTCGCCCCATGCCCGGAGTTTGGCGGCTCCTCTCTGCTTTGAAAGGAGGTCTTTCCTGGGAATAACATGCAAAGGAGGAGTGGAGGAGGGGGGGAGGCTGGGGGCAGCGGAGGAGGCTGGAAAGGAATTCAAAAGAGGCAGCGTCCCAGTTCCAGCAGGGGTCCCTCCCCTCCCCCGCACTCGCCCTTCTCCCCGCGGCGACCCGGGCCGGGATACCCGCTAGGAAGCTCGAGGGCAGGGGAAGGGGGGGGGGGTCGGAGCGGGCGCTCCAGTGCGCCTTCCCGCCTGCCCTTGTTTTAGAATCTGGAATTGTTTTGTCTGGGTGGGAAGGTGACCGAGAGGCAACGGGCGGGCGGGAGAAGGGTGGCGGAGGGTTCAGATCCCTGAGCTGCTTTGGGGTGGGGAGAAGGAGGGCGGCGTATAGTAGCGTTTGGGGGGCTTATTATTAACAAGTTCATTTCCGGTCGAATTTGGCAGCGGCGGGTGACGTCAGAGTCCAGGCGTCTCCCTGACTGGGGCCGCCCGGTTGGGAGAACTAGACTCCTTATTGCCCGGTTCCTGGCTGTCAATCCTCCATTTCCCCTCCCTTCAGAAAGGTGGGCTTCTCTCTCTCTCTCTCTCTCTCCCCCATTATGCAGGCTCCAAAAGGCAGAAGAGAGGTAAATTGACCCGCCTTTCCTTGCTTCGTGGGGAAAATGTCCACGAAGGAGGCTATTTAGCCCAGACTGCCAAGTGGTTGGCCTCCTATTTTCCCTGTCCCCCAAATTCTTTGGCCAATAAAGTGAAGGTTTAGGAAAATTAGCTTTCTTCCCGCCTCTCTTTCCCCTCCCCTCTCCCCCCATCCATCGCGGGAAATGCGGGATTGCATACGTTCAACAGGTATTGGGGGATTTTTAACCTAGCCCTAATCGTATTCCCGTCAATAGGGGATCACGCGACCTGATTTTAGCCCCCCCCCCCAATTCTCTTCCTCGGAAGTAAGTAAGTCTTTTCTTACTTTCCATCCAAAAAGGAATTGGCCACCTCAACTACTAGTCTAAGGAAGGGCGCTGCCTGATGATCACAGCGCCGCCGATTCGGACACACACACGCACAATGTGCGTAAACTACACCGTTTTAGATGAGTGTATGTGCACCGACCATATCGCCATATAAGGAGAGAATCCATTTCATTCTTGTCCAAGATCACCTAGAAGTGCATTGGGAAGATTATGCCCAGAGAGAGAGAGAAGGGTGTGTGTATGTGTGTATGGGGGAGGAACATTCAGCCACCATTTCCATTTTGACCAGTGGGCAAAGCTGCAAGCTTTCCAGATGCACAAGACTCTTGGGGGGGGGGCGGGAAGGAGGAGAAAAAGGGAAGAGTCCTGCCTAAACTGAAAGTTTACACATTGTCTCCCCCACTACTCCAATACAGTTACTAGTGTTTGAAAGAGTTGAAAGATTTTTTTTTTGTTTGCCTGCCCTGTTTTACTCTCCTGCTCATTTTATCCCATATAGATAATTCATACTGACACTCGTTTCATTGACACCAATGAGTTTATACAAAATGGATTATATCTCCTTTAGTGACCCCAAATAAAAGGCGCCATAGCTGCTTTTCTGTTTATAAGTCTGGAGAATGTTAAGAGAAGTGGAAGCACGCCCGGAGTGGGGGTGGGTGGGGAAGGGCTTCAAGTAATAGCCAGGAGGCCAATATCAGGATCATGACAGATCTCATCCCCTTGTGTTTACTGCTAATACTGAACATCAATTGTGCTACTGAGAAGAAGTGTGCAGTTTCTTCCCTGTTATATTTTGGTAGCTATATGTTGATTCATGCTTAAGCCCCATTTAAGCCAATCAAGCATCCATTTTAAAAATCCCCCCCCCCAGATATTTGGTCCACAGGTGGTGAAACTTGAACTTTTCTTAGGGTACAAGTGGCTAAAGAAAGCCATTATATATTAATCTGGTCCATAAGTTTAAAAAGATGATTGATTCTGGGTTTCCCTGGTGCTTAGCCTTTAAGAAGAGGCTTGAAAGAGTCACTTGACACAAGGATGTTGTGTTTTGGAAGAGTTTGTGTGAGTTCTTCACAACTGTTACCAAAAGGTGTTGGTGGTTTTTTTTCCAAAAATTAGGTAATGCTCAGGGTGACAAAGGAAGAAAACTGTGTGGGGGCATTTCTGGCAGATTTGGGAATTAATTCAGACCACCAGTTTCTTAATCTCCTTCTGGGAGAAAAGTTGCAATTCTCTGCAGATCCTGCTTTGCCTGAGGTAATCTGGTTTTCTGGAGCATAAATATATCTAAAATTGCTTTATGTAATCCCTCATTTACAAAGACGAAGATGCCTGATCTGCCACAATTAATCTTTTAGACTTTAGAGAAAGATGCCACAAGCTCCATTGTTGTAAAATATTCTACATCACTTTCCTAAAAGAGGGAAAGACAGACAGATAGGCAAGAACACTTGTTCCTATGATCAGTGAAAAGTTTTATTCTAGAAAGAAATAAACCATTTTGAGCTGAGAAACAGTATTCTCAGGAAGATCATTTACAAAGAACCTGATGCATTTCTGTGTGAGGGAGCCTATGCCTGTGTTAGGCGGCTGGGTACCTTTCTACTGAGGCTTCAGAGAATGAAAGTACTCTGGTTTTATAGATGGCATCACACGGGATTACTCTCCTAACTGGATCTTCCACTCTGCCTTTCCACGCTGTCTTATCTACAGGTGGGAGAACCTGGGTCTCTGCTGTGGGTGAGTTCCGGTTGATCTGATCGCCTTTAAGGATTTCCGAAGAACAGGCAGGAGTCAGAAAGGCCTACAAACGCCTCTTTAAATCTCCGCCTAGCCCAGGGCCTGCCTTGCCTGCTTTCCGGAACAGGAAAGGGGGCAAGGGCCAAATAAAAAGAAAGGAATCCTCTACTAGAGGAAAAGCGCATGGGGCGGGATGGTGAGGGTGGAGGAGAGCTGGGAATTAAAAAAAATATATATTTTTTTGCCTTCAGAAGAAACTCTGGGCAATTTGGCTGAGATCGGCTTCAACAAACACACCTTCGCTTGCTCTGCAAACCAGCTCCCTTCTTTGCCAACCCTTCCCGCTTAGTTTAGCTTCGGGTGCAGCACCGGTCCCACCTGACTTTGGGAATAAGGAGGGGATCCAAAAGAGAGGGCCAGGCGAAGAGCGGGAAGAAGGGGTGGTAGTGGTGAGGAGAGTTGATTTTGCTGTCAGAAGTTCTATCAGCACTTCACCGAAATAGGTTAAATCCTGCCCCGATTGCCCAAGGGAAGGCAGAGACAAACGATGACAACGGAAAGGAAAAGGGGACATATTAAACACCCTGACTAGGGGATTAAGCTCTGTTAAATTTACTCAAAAGCACATAGGATTGGGGCTGCGCGAAAGTGAAAGGAAAAACCTAGGATAAAAGCTAATGGGGAAAGGAACAAAGAAGGTACTGGGCTTATTTACCGCGAATCTCCGTGATCTACCGACTCCTTTCAATTACCCACCCACCCATTTGCCGGGTGGGAGTTACAAATACGGAGATATCTCCGTCCAGATCTCTTTCGCTACCTACCAGGAGTTCCCGCTCCTCACAACCAGCAAAGTTTGGCTATGGGATTTTCTTCTGGGTATGTATTGCAGAGGGGGGAGATTTGTGTAGCAAAACCCAAGCTGATCCCCTCTAAGATGATGAGCCGATGCTAAAGTGTGCGCGGGGAGAGGCCAGAGGTCCCCCCCAAAAAATCTGACCACAAGTTGCAGACGCGAATGGCAGCCGCGTACGTGTTGGGAACAGAATCTCCAGAAACACCCCTGAAAGGGGAACAGACGGAAGTAGTAGGCTGTCATTAAAATGGAATCTAGTGAATATAACAATGGATATATTAAAAATAACCTCCGTCCGGTAAAGAGTGAGAGTTCCTGGAAGTTAGAAATTTTGCACAACTCAAAAGACTTGCCGGGCATCCCCAGGGCTCTGCGGTGGAAGAGATAAATCCCCCCAGAACGAGATAAATTACCCGTCCACCTCGCTGCCCATTGGCATTAGGGGGTTTAGGAAGCAGGTCTCTCACGGAGGACGGAGGGGTGGGGAGGAATTCATGCCTCCTTCATTAGGAGAAAGAGCGAAGGGGAATCCGACCTCCACTAAACAGGAGCCGGGCCAACCCGGTGCGATCCTGGCAGGAGCCCTTTGCTCCTTTCGCTGCTAGGGAAAACCGGAGGGAACCCCCCGTTTTTTCTCTCTCTCCCACCGCCCTTGAAACGCAAAAGAAGCCAGTTTGTAAAGGGCGAGGGGGCGGGCGAAGAGATTGGATCGGGCTCGCCAAATGAGCTGGATTTAGAAAGCAGGACTGGGGATCTGATCCGGAGCCAGGAAGAGCACGAGGAGCGAGGGCCTCGTCCTACCTCGAGGCTTGGGAGAGAACCTCGAGGCGCTCCTGCTCCGAGGATTAGCCCTTTGCCGGTGGGCAGGAGAGAGACAGAAAGCTCAAGGAAGATTCTCCCCAGAAACCAGGGAAATAGGGTGGCGCCTCCATTGCTTGTTTTGCTTTCTTTTCTTTTCTTTTTTTTTTTTAAAAAAAGGACATTAACTATCAATACAATTTTTTTTTTGGAAAGAAAACCCGACTTAGCCATACTAAGTGGCTTAATGTAAAAATGCCGCCAAATAATTGGTGTCCTCAAGTGAGGGATTGATTTGAAGGGAGGGGGAGAAGGAATTATTTTGAAATAGGTTTTTTTCGCCAATCAGTTGTTCTTTTCTGGGTTTCGAAGCGATCCTTCCTCGGTTTGTCTTACCTTGGAAGGCGCCGAGCGAAACCTGCGGAGTCCGGGGCCGCCAGATCTTTCTGTAGCCACCCAACTAGCGGCTGTTAGGAGCCGTTTCTTAAGCGGAGGGGCTGAAAGTCCCTCTAGTTTTCAGCCAACAGAAATAAGATTTTTAGGGTTTTAAAACACAAGGTCGACCGAGTGTATCCTCAGAGAGTTAAAATGCATCTAGAATTTAAATAGGAGGGCCCATTCTGTTAAACCACCTTCAGTCACTATAAGAAGTGAAAAATAAAAAATAAAATAACTTAGGTTTGATTTTTTTCTTTCTTTTTTTGGACCTGTAAATGGCTTGATTTCCTTTGATCTTACTGGGTGCAAGAAATTGCAGAACAGCTATAAATTCCAGTTGGTTTTGTGAGTTTACATAACACACAAAAGGCTGTTTTCTGAAAGATTTATGTTTTCAAAGTAAATCTGGTATTTCTGTCTGAATCAAAATATTAAGATTTTTTTTTAAAAAAATCAGAATTATACTTATTTATACTCAAGATTCATACCTATAATTACTTCCAAGTTGACTACTTGTGTTGTGTTTTCTACTATAAAGTTATTTTGTATTTCAAATAAGCAAGGCCTTTCTTATCATAAATGCTACGGCTGGCTTCGGAAGAAAAAATACACTTCAGTACAAGCCTGAATGTATTTACTTCTTCCACACAAATCACATTTGTGTCTAGGTAAGAGGCTCATGAAAGTTGCAATTCTAGAGAATGAAATAATACAAATACAATGAACTACCTATTACAACTGGGAGAAAAGAAACTGGACACGCACAATACGATTCTAAAGTTAAAGATATTCCCACCTTAAACACTAACTTCAAGTTTCAGCTGTGGTGTATTTTCATAAACTACCCAACAGAAGTGTTTGACTTAAATCAAGCCCATAAATGAAAAAAAAAATCCCATTTTAAAATGTTGGGTCGATAGGATTTTTTTTGCGGGGGTGGTGGTGGAAGGAAAGGGTCTCTAGCAAATATTCTGTTTTTCAAACTGGGGGATATTTCGTAAACTCCCTATTCTCCTATCCTTTGCTCTGCCTCCCGGCGGCACCTGGTGAAATATCTTTGCCCTGAGTCTTAAACCACCACCCTCAAACCACTTGGGGTTATTTAGTGCCCGCCGCGGACTTTATAAAACTTTGATATGGGCCGGGGACAACAAAATCCTCTTTTTGTTTTGTTTTTTGTTTTTCTTTTTTTTACAAGAAGTTCCTCTGATAGAGGAGAGAGCTGGAGTGGGCTATCTCAGAAGTTATGGCAGAGAGAAGTCGAAAAGGCAGTGGAGGGTGGGGGTGTGTGCGCGCGGGGTGGAGGTGGGGGGGTGAGGGCGGGGGAAGGGGGGGTGGCGAGCGTCTTTCTCTTTGGCGGGTTCAGCACTTTTTAGCTGTTTGGAGCAAAACGAGGGAATGGATTTTCTGGGGCCAATCGCAAGGCGAGACTAGACGCCGAGCTGCTGATTGGCTGGACGGAGGTTCTTAGCCTGTGCGTAGCCCCTAGTTCATGTCTACTGAACTGAGTCCAGCTGGCGCCAGAGCTGACACAGGATGCTTTGGGGATGTTACAGAAAAGGCCAGAATAAGTGGAGCTTGCCATCTGAGTAAGAGCCTCCATCCAATCCTCCTCTCTCGCGCTCTCCTTCGACTCTCCCTCCCACACTAATTTTTTTTCCTTTTTGCATTTTCATCCTCCAAACAATCATCCGTCACCCCTCCCCCCCACCCCCATTCCCCCCCACCCCTCCCCCCCGTTTACAACCTAAAGAAACTTTTCAAACATTTGGAGTTCGAATTCAGTCTGCTTGGAAAGATCTCCTTGTAAGTATGTCTGATGAGCTGAATGCGGGTTGGTGGGGTGGGGGGCGGGTGGGAAAACGACGCCTGGTTTTTATTTTGCAGAAATATAAATGCTTTCCCAGTTTCTTAACCCCTTTAGGATTCTTTTGGAAAATGTCAGCCTGAACTCCTTTGTAGGCAAATGTAAATCAAAGATCTGCCTTCTGTCTCGTATTGTTATGGTTAAAAGAAGGTCGTTCTGGCCGTGTTATTCACGGCAAGGGCAGCCTAACGAAGATGCAAAGGCCGGGTTGGGGGGGGGGGGAATAGAGTGCGGTGGACGCCATGGATGGGATCGCTTTCGCTGTGCTCTGTGCCTGCTTCCCCTTCTTCCGCGTTTCCCTGAGTCCCTGCCGCGATCTCTTCAGCGTAACCCCTTCCAAAGGCCCGCCGTGTACTCATCCTTCCCTCCTTCTTACAGGTGGTGATCCCAAGACGTGTGGCAACCGGAACCTCTCTCTCTCCGCAGCTTCCCGTCCTTCAAAGAGAGACACCTTTTCTTTTCTTCTCCCCTCCTCCTTCCCCTTCCAAGGCCACCTCGCAGCTTCTGAGAGCTCTACGATTTTAAGCCAAACGAAACTAAAGGCAAAACGACTTGGGGTTGGAAGGAGGCGGGGAGGGGGGGCTAGGGGCGGAGTGGGCAGAAACCGACCGAAATGGAGGTAGCCACGGACCAGCCACGCTGGATGGCCCATCACGCCGTGCTCAACGGGCAGCACCCGGAGACTCATCACCCGGGACTGGCTCACAACTATATGGAACCGGCGCAGCTCCTACCTCCGGACGAAGTGGACGTCTTTTTTAACCATCTGGACTCCCAGGGCAACCCGTATTACGCCAACTCGGCCCACGCGAGAGCCAGGGTTTCCTACAGCCAGGCACACGGTAATTTTGCCCCCCCCTCCTTCTCGCTTCCCGTTTTCTGCTTCGGCCTCCTCCTGCTGATTGACCTCGGTGGAGAAGCGTCCGGAAGGTTTCCGGGCAAAATGCAGCAGTAAGAGAGAAGAGAGGGTGAGCCAGGGTGGGCTTTTCATCCTAGGGGGAAAAAAAGAAAAAAAAAAGCCTTAGCTCGTCAGTTGGAGGGCCGCTTTTAACTGACGGCGGGGCTGGGGGTGGTGGGGGAGAACAGAAAAGGGAAGGGACGTCCTTGTGCGTGGAGGAAGAGAGGGTTATTAGAGGCATTTTCGCAGCCGCAAGGCAGGCCCGTTTTCCGGATACGAAGATCTTAGCCTAATTCGAAACACTTTTTAAACGTTTGTCCTTTTGTCAGTGGCCGTATAAGAACTGGAAGGGGGGGGAGTTTGCCAAGAATTCAATTTTTGTAAAATTGGAAAACAATCGCAAAACAGAGTGTTCGTAATAATGCCGCCTGTCTGCAAGCCTCTTTGGGAAGCAGCAGCAAGCGGAGTGGGGGGGGGAGCCGCCTGTTCTTGGCTTGTCAGCCCGCTCGCGTTGACGTTTTACTTCCCTCCACGTTCCAACTAAGTTTTGGCGTCCGATTGTGGAGCAGTGGGGCGATATAAGACGCCTGCCCGGCTCTGCTTTCCGTCACTTACGTTTGATCAAAAGTGGGGGGGGAGGGGAGGCAGCTGAACCGGGAGAGTGGGGTGGGTGGGAAGGAAAGAGCCAGCGGACAAAGCAGTGGGTGGGATTCAGCCAGTTCGCACCACTTTGGGAGAACCGGTTGTTAACTTCCTGAGCAGTTTGGCAAACTGGTTGTTGGAAGAAATCATGAGGGCAGAGAACCGGTTGTTAAATTAGTTGAATCCCACCACTGGGACAAAGTATCCATATTTGCATACTTTTCTCCTAAATCCCCCACTGATTTCCCCGAGGAGGCCCTACTAGATGGCTTTTTAAAGCCGGCATCTTTTTTTTTTTTTTTTAAAAAAAACACGTTGTGCCTGTTTTGTTTTTTTGCGTGAGAGACCGCAAAGAACTGGGGGGCCCGCGTTTCAGCCCTCTCCCCTCCGCGGGCTCAAGGGAGGGCAAGGAAAGGGCAGCTGGGCCGCTGCCTCCTTCCAATTCTGACCTGCGTGGGTGATTTGGGAGCAGATCTTCACGTTGGCGGGTTTGGGACGGACAGGTCAAGGGGAGGGGGAGCGCGTCTGCTTGTCTACCAAGCCCTGCTCCAGCATGAGGGAAACCTTTGAGGGGTGGGGGTGGGGGAAGGGAGAGGCGAGAGTGGGAGACAATCTTTTTACCTCAGGCTTTTGGCCTGCCTGGCTGACTGGCGCCTTTTCCTCCTTTCCCAGCCCGTCTGACCGGCGGCCAAATGTGCCGGCCTCACTTGCTCCACAGCCCCGGCTTGCCTTGGCTGGACAGCGGCAAAGCGGCTCTCTCGGCGGCTCACCATCACAACCCGTGGACGGTGAACCCTTTCACCAAGGGGCCCTTACACCCTTCGGCGGCCGGCGCGCCGCCCGGCGCCATCTCGGTCTACCCCGGAGGCAGCAGCTCCGCTTCGAGCGCCGCCTCGGCCTCCTCGCTCACGCCGGCCTCCCACTCCGGCTCGCATCTCTTCGGCTTCCCGCCTACGCCGCCCAAGGAAGTCTCGCCGGACCCCAATGCGGGCAGCAGCGCCGCCTCGCCGGCCTCCGCTTCGGCCGGCGGCGGCAGGCAAGATGACAAGGAGCCCCTCAAGTACCAGGTGGCCCTGGCCGACGGCATGAAGATGGAGAGCGCCAGCCCGCTGCGCAGCAGCCTGGCCGCTTCCATGGGCGCCCAGCCGTCCACGCACCACCCCATCCCCACCTACCCTTCCTACGTGCCCGCCGCCCACGACTACGGCGGCAGCCTCTTCCACCCGGGCAGTTTCCTCGGGGGCCCCGCTTCTAGCTTCACCCCAAAGCAGAGGAGCAAAGCCAGGTCCTGCTCAGGTAAGACCGCTCTCCCCCCTTCTCCAGCCTTTCTGAAAAGCCTTGTTCAACTCGTCCTGCCTTCCAGTCGCGGGTGGAGGGTGGGGGGATGGAGAGTAAAAGTTTTTCTGGTGGGAATTATTTAATTAATGCCACGTTGGAAATCGTTTTTTGGCATCTTGAACCTTGGCTGCCTGCTTGCTTTTGCTGTCTCTGGGATAAGTGTGGCATAAATGTTGTAAATTTATTAAATTCCCCTGTTGCAAATAACAGCCATCGATTGTTAATAACAGTTGTAGTAATATAAAAGGAGGGGCCTGAGAAGGGGTTTTGTTCTTCCTTGTGAACTGCAGGACTCGGGATTTCTTCTGTTTTAGATCATTCACAAAATAAGAATTGGAAAATATTCCAGGAGGTGAAAATCTGTACACGTATTTAATAAGAGCAACAATTTTGATTTAAATAATTTAGACATGATAATATGGATCATGTTTCTTTCCAATTTAGAAAATACTAGCCCTCTCCCCAAATATATTTGACTAATGCAGTAGTTAATTTTTTTTTAATATGCACGCACAGACAAACACAATCTGAACAGAACTGAAATGAATGCTTAACTACTATTCTCTATTCAGTTCTAGTTTAATAATTCCAAATAAATGAATCACCACTTTGATCCTGTAACTGTAATAATCTAGGGAGATAACAATCATGATTGCAAGTATTAGTGGGCTTCTGGAGCTGGGTCATTTCTTCAAAAACTCTCCTTGATGTGTAGTTAAATACATTAAAGGATAAGCATTAAAAGCTTTTTTTTTTTTTTAAATGGCCAGTTTTAAAATTTCCTGATCAGATTTGAATGGATTTCCATATTCCTACATTTTTGTGAGAATATGTAACAAAATTAAGTTATCAGTAGTTGTTCTGAGAATGTGGAGCACAAGAGCATTTCCAGTTTGTTATCTTTCATAATTTTAGTTTTTGCTAATTAGTTGGCAAGCCAGGTCTCTCTTTTTGTTTCAGTCTCTGATCTCCATAGAAGTCACTCATTGCTGAGCCCAAAAGCTGCCATAATCCATGAAAAAAAAAAAAAGACATACAAAGTTTGTAGATCAGAATTATGCAGATAAAAGAGTTTATATTGGTAAACCTCTTAATGCAACCCCATGAAAATCTGGGGCAACTGAATTCATTGGAAAAGCCTGATGTGCCTTACACTCTTTTGGGTGGGATCCCCATTACTGAAAATTTTAGTTAATTTGTTAACTGCTTAATAAAAATGAACTTTATCATAGATTTCTGTTAACTTTCAATAAAGTTCATCTTCATTAAACAAGGGACTTTATACAGGCTCAGCTGTTAAGGACTGAAATTTACAAGCTCTTTTTCTTATAACTTGTACAGAACTTTGCTTTCTCCAGATCATACAAAGTTCAAACATAGTTTACATAGGACTGCAGGCTTCCAAAGTACCTTTTAAATGATAGTTTAAATGAATCTAATAAAACGTGAGGAACATCATATGTCTTAGTTAACTCCAGTTCATCTGTTTGTTAAACCTGCAACTTATTTGCCTCTCTATCATTACCTTTACAGACTTCAAGCCAAACATGCTCTTAGATTTCTTTTTAAAAAGACGATCAGTGTAATAAATAATACTCACATGAAACCAAACTTAGAATATTTTATATTAATTTAATGTTGTAATGGCTTTATCAGTAAAGATGAAATTTATTGCGATATCAAAGAAAAACAAAACAAGATACCTTTGCACCTCTTTTCAACATGGCTAGTAATTCAGAGACGTAACTACTTTTAGGAATGTTGCAAGAAAAGTACAGTACTTTTTGTTGCGTCTCTGTTTGGATCACCCTCTTTAAAGAAATTCTGGAATTTTGTTTTATATGCAACAGCGATAAAATACTTTTTTTTTTAAATTGGCTACTTTTATAAACTGCTCTCCATTGCAATAGGAATCGTTGGGAAATTTGGTTACAACCTTCCTCCCACGACTTCTGTTCTCATTTGCCATAGTCAACACTGTTTATTAGATGTAGAAGTTTCCCTACATTTTGTAATGGAGATCCTGTCTTGTAGATAAAACTGGGGAAAGTTCGTGACCATTTAATGTTTTTGTAGGAGAAGCAAGACTCACGACAAGGCGACTCCTGCAGCTTCCTGCTTAAGGAGGGACAAAAGCTAGGAACTCCTGGCTTCACAGAGGTCCCTCATTTTTCACTCCAGCCAGGGCTGTTTAAAAACCACCCACTCCATAGATTAAAGGAGACACAGACACAGCTGAATTTAGTATGGCCAGCTCAAGTTACTGCCAAAGTGTATTTCCTCTGCATTAAATACTGTATGATTTGCATAAGCTCTGCTCAAAGAATTTCCTTGCCCTCAAACAAATGAACTTTTAGTTAATATTCTTACCCCCCCCATCCGCCCTCTCCTTTTAAAAAGAGACTCCTGTTGAACAAGCAGCCGTGTTTAAGCATTTTGAGCCAGATCAATCTTAAGCCCATAACAAAGAGAATGTATAATAAATTAGATTTTGGATACAAGGGTATATGGAATGCCCAGAAACAAAAGTGAATTCTGCTTCATTCTAAAGAGTGCAACATTTCTAAGAAAGAAAGAAAATAAAAAAGAATTGGGCAAGCCAGAGGAAGAGAATTTTTCTCTAACCCCAAAACATTAATGAACAAAGATTGTGTATTCTTGTTTCAGTTCCAATATTACTTCTTAGATGTTGGAGAGAAGAGAGAGGAAAGAACAGCTTATGACTCTACATTTTTGGAACAGGGTCTGTTTTCTCATGTGGCAGCTGTAATAAAAAATACCCCTGTCTAGGTTAGACAGCGTTATTGTTACATGAGAAAGCAAATGCTTGAAAACTGCATGTCCCTACCTTTATTGTATGTACTGTAAATGTTGTGTCACTGACCTGTCTTTTTCCTCCCCTTTTAAATAAATTGAATAATAACCTGCTGTTTTGATATCTGGAATCTACCTAAATGGACAATGCAAAAAGCTTTTGTGAATTTGTTTTTAAAGAAAGAAATCCGGTTTCTTCGTGTTTCCATTTAGAAGGCAGAGAGTGTGTCAACTGTGGAGCTACTGCTACCCCTCTCTGGAGAAGAGACGGTACCGGGCATTACCTGTGTAACGCCTGCGGGCTATACCACAAAATGAACGGTCAAAACCGACCTCTCATTAAACCTAAGCGGAGACTGGTAGGTGCCTGTTTCTCTATCAGGTTCGGGGCAAAATGGTTTCATGGGACCATCCCTGCATTTGAAGGAAGAGGGTACAACTTGACCCATCTGTGGGATTCAGAACTTGCATGGAAGCTAGACACTCTCTACACATGAAGGCTGTGTCACTGAGAGGCCACAGAGTAGCCTAGGAACAAATGGCTAGGATCCCACCCGTAGTAATTTACATGCCAGGATATAAAACAATAGCTATTTCATATGGGGATATGTATATGCTTTTGTATACTCTTAGTATACTCTTGACTACAGATTTAGAAGTCCTGTGTTTTATTGCCCGTAAACAATCTTATGAAGTAGGCCGGTGGCACAGACTTATACTGCCTCGCATGCTTACGTTCTGCCTGTCTGTATCTTTGCAGCACATTCCTGCCTGTTTGAGAGTTACGTGCCCAATTAAATCGGCCTACTTCTTCCTGTGCATTATTCTGCCTCTTTTATCCAGAAAAGACAGCTTTAATTCATTTGACCTTTTGGACAGGTCAGATGGACGCTCAAACTGAAAGAATCACTTTTGCCTGCCTGCCCTCCCAGCTGAAAAGTACAAAAAGTGACCCAAAACAGAAAGTATTAAAAAAAACCATAAAAATAATAATAGATGAGTCAAAACTGGTTCTGTCATTATTTGGATGGTTTTGTAGTCAGAGATTCCATGGTAAAACTAACATTAGCCTTCTTTAGAAGCGATCCTCCGATTGCCCTTTTCAAGGGCTGATTATTTTTCCATGGAGTCACCTATACTTTGTATTTTCATTTCAGGGTTGTTGATTTTTTAATTTTTGAAAAAAATGCCGAGCTCCTGGTAGTAGTTTCCTATCCGGATATCTGTATTCTGAAGATAAGGAAACTTTGTGTATCTGTTTCCTGGCTCTAAAAGCTTTAAAGAGTTTCTATAGGCAGGCCATGCTATTCAGGCCGTCTGTTTTGAAATTGCAAATAGGCTCTGCTGTACAAATATTTGTTTAAAAAAGGAGAAAACACACACACACACACACACACACACACACACCAATGTGATTTAGGGGGACCAAAAATGCCCTTGCTCTTTGGCAAGGGGCATTTTTTCCAGAATGATTATAAGGCTGAAGGAACGGTTCTAATGATCTAATGCTGAGACAGGATGCAAAGGATTTTGAGGGTCAGAACTTCAAGCGGGCAATTGTCTTAATGACTTACTTTTCTTCTGAAGTGATTGACACAACTAGAAAAATGTTAAGATAACAGGGAAATGTTATTGTCTCTGACAGGGCAAACTCCATGCCAGACTAAACGGGATAGGGTGCAGCATTAAGGGCCAGTGTCTAGTAGGACACTGGAATAAGAAATAAGGAATCCCAAATATGCAAACATAGGTTTCTCTCTCTTTTTTCACAAGTATGGCTTTTAGCAGGTGAGTTTCTAGAGGTATTTGTGCGTGTTAAATTTTGGATCAGAGAGAAGGCAATTTTAATTCCAATTTAAAAGTTGGAACAAATCAATATAGTCATCATTCTCTTGTCCGGTGAAAAATAAGATGCATTTTAAAACCTGATTTTATCTTGTCACATCTTGAAACAAGAAAAAATTGAATAGAAAGGGGACTATTCATATATATCATACTAAGCCTATAGCCTAATAAAAGAGAATTATCCTATTCTAGCAGGAGCCTCATTGCTTCAATTGATGCACTAGTTTGGCATCTGTTAATTCAGTGTTTCCAACTTTGGCCACTTGAAAATGTGTGGACTTCAACTCCCAGAATTCCCCAGTCAGCCATGTTGAAGTCCACACAGCTTCAAGTGGCCAGGGTTGGGAAACACAGTTTTAGACTCAGAAGTTCCTGGCAGCAGTAACCTTTTATGGGGTTTCAACAAGAAAAGGAAGTATACTTGACTAGTTTAGGTATCCCCTTTTCTTAAACCTTGTTGCATTTCCAGTGAATCAGCTCAGTAAGAGTTTTCTGGCTTACAGTCTTGCAGATTGGCAATAACTAGATCAGTGGTACAGCACATTTTTTTTCATGCAGACAGTTGGAGGTTCAATTCTTGGTAAATGAAAAAAAATTAGTTAGATGCACGGGAGAGCTTTTTCTCAGGGTCACTTTGGTATTTGGAGTAGACTAAACTATATGGACAAAACAGATGCAACTTGTTTTAAGGCAGCTTTTTACAAATGGCATCAGAAAACTCTCTTAGTTAACAAAATGATGTAATTGCGGCTTCTCCAGTGTATTCCTGGTCCCATTTAAAAAATTAAAATAATAGTCTTTCTTCTTGTTGTTCTTTATACGCCAATTAGTTTCAGTTAGATTTATGTAGAAGAATTGTCCGCAAGATTGTGTCTGTTATTCTCTCAGTTATCCTTAAAAGTAATTTAAATTCTGCTACTTGACATAGATGCCACATTCAGCTATACTGAATTTTTAAAGGGTCAGTTATATTCTACATCCTTTTAATGTGTGTACTAGTTACAGTCATTGATTTTCCTTTCTTACTGTTGAAGTGTATGATTCTATTATATAAAGTTGTACACAGCCTGGATTAGTGTGAGTCCCATTGAAACCAGTGGGACGTCAGTAATAGTATCTGTTGAAGTAAAGGAATATCTTTATACATCTCTTATTATTCTTGAATTTGTAAAAGAAAGTTGTGCAAGATTAATGAAAAATTGAATGTGCAAGGTAGATAATTATAATGGGGGGAAGTATTAATGTGTAGCATACATAGTAAATTAGGCTCTCTTAATTGCCTTGTGCTTTCAGATTTGTTAGACTACAATTTCCATAATTCTCAGACATGATAACCATTTTTAGACTATACATAGTATTAATTGTCTTGTAGTGGAGATTGGACAGAGTATTAACAAAGCCTGTTTTATGGGACTCCAAATTTAGATTAAAGAAAGCACTTTCACCACATTTATTTGTGGACACTTCAGCTTGCTACATCCTAGGCTCTCTTCCCTCTTCTTCATTCTGAGATTTTTGAAAATATTAAGATTTAAAATTGCATAGTTCGCATGCTTTAACACCAATAGCAGAAGGACAGGCTCCATCTTTATTTTCAAGAATGCGTCTTAGTCTCAAATAAAAAAAAAAGACGAGTTGTTGCATAATTGGCGCACTATTTGGCAGTAACCCTAGCTGCTCACAAAAAGGGAGGTAGTAAACAGTGGAGGAATTTTGAGAAATGGAACTTTTAGATAGGGTTGGTTGCATTCTGGTGATTTGGTACCTTATATCTGGCTGTTTCCCCCTTTGTAGTAAATCAGTGAAGTTTTCTGAACCAAATCACTAAAATTCTTCCCCTTTTATGATAATGCCCTCACCATTTTCTCAAGGTTAGAATGAACCCACCAGCCTTTATACTTGGGCGTCTGATCTAAATGATGTGAAATATTGGTCTGATTTCCCTTCTCAATAAATCAGGGTTATATAGTGGCTAGCGGTATTATTGCCTGGCTGCTTCCAAAATCAGCAGAGAAATTAATTTGATTTTAAAAGACCTCTCTCACAGACTAAATATTTTATGTGAAGAAAAAGCATCTATATTTCCACATACTGCCTCAAAGGGGGGGGGGGCAAAAATATTTCCTGAAACAGGAATCCTTTCCTACCAAAGATTCTTTTGTAAAAGAGAGGGTGCATTTTCTTCTACTCTTAAAAACTTCTGAAATGACCCTATTGTTTTCAGGGTTATGGGTCACTCCGCCAAGAACCAATTTAAAGGGGAAAGGCATTTTGTCTGAATGTAAATCTTACTTTCATGTACAAAATCAGTCCCCCCCCTCCCCTTTAGGGCCAAGTGAAAATTAATGCAATTCCTATTGGAATCCATAGCAATCTTGCCACATATTAGCACAGCAATGTATTATTAGTACAAGTCATTTATTTAAGCTGCTCAGAACTTCAGCCTCAGTACAAAGATTTATAGAACAAATGAGCTAATCAATAGATGCTGCTGTTAGGCTGGCATTTGTTTGCTAAAGCGTAGCAAATTCATGGGGGCCAATTTCATTTACTTCTTTTAAGATACGAAGAGACAGTTATCAGTTATATATTAAAGTGAAAGCTGTAATACAGCTGTACCCCCACCATCTTTACAAATATGGTAGTTATGTGGAAGAAAATATACTGAACTCTTTTTCAGTGTAGCATTATAGTTCCCTATTACTACAATCGGGTTGCTGAGGCAGGAGTGTTAAGTACCGGAACAAGTAGCCTAAATATTCCAAATCCTTAAATTGCAAATTATTAAAATTAAATAATTAAATTTGTCTTTGAAAGGATTAAAGTCTTTTGGTCCTTATTAATCAGAAACGGGGCATTTACATAGAGTTTAATTTACCTTGTTTTTATGAGTGATGGTGAAAATACACTCGCTAATTAAAAGTCTGATATTTGTAATGGTCTTGGCATTTGAATACGCCATAAGAATAGCAAACAAATAAATGCAGAGAGGAGTTAGAGGCAATGAGACAATGCAATATATTAACATAATTAAGGTTCTGTACCTTGTAATGAATTTAAGGACTCCTGACTAGAGAGAGGAACCTCATAATCACATCAAGCAGTCATGTAGATGTTCAACAGAAGGGCAAAAAATACCAAGCCCTGAGGCACTCCACAAATGAGGAACATAAGCTTGACCTCTCCCCATTAACATTGACTACAGAAAAGGAGGAAAACCACTGCAGTGCTGTGCCCCCACTCCCAGACCCCACAGTTAGGATTCCTAGGACCAGTGACAGCCTCTCATGGGAATATATCACCGCCTCCTTCAAGGCCAAAGGAATGATACCCTCTGTCACCTTCACATAGATCTAACTGCAGGTCACCTCCTAAACAGATTTAACAGCTCAGGGGGGACTGGATCTCAAACACTGGAATACTTTGCTTCTAGTTCTGTGGACTGTCCATTACTTCAGGAGGCAGAGATTCAAATTCATGCCGGATAAACTCAAAAACAATGCCCCAGGTTCCTCAGTCCAACTCTGAGTGTATCTGAGAATTTATCCGCCAGTTAGCCTGAATATTCTTCATAGTGATCCTGTAGGTTTTCTTAAGGCTCCTCCTCATTTGAAGCAAGATTCTGTTTTGACATTTTTATGTCCAAATTTCCTAGTTAAGGGAACTACTGTAGATTCATCCGTCCTTAGCTTTGTGTTCTGCTGCTTTAAGCAGGTTTTGCCTCATCCAGTTCTGAGGCTGGCTGGGAGAAAATGAGTTAAAATGATGAAGTGGAATAAGAAAAGGGAAGAGTAGTTATCTGCAGAGTTCAGCTACTTCAGCTACTTGGCCTACATATTCATTCTTTTCCAAGTTCCCACTCTTCACGTGTGATATAATAGTTTTAAGAAGTTGAATTAGAATTCTGGGAATTGTAGACCCAGTATATCTGGAGGGCATCAGAAGTGGAGAACGCCAATGAAAAGAATATCCCTCTACAGGCCTGATACATAAATAGTATGTACTGTAGGTGGCTGACAGACAGGCTCTGTCTCTTGATTTTTAGATGTGTTCTCACTTAAAGAACACCAACTTTCTCTGATTTCCGACATAGCCCTGAGTTCTTCATGCATAGCTGTAATTTACTATTCATTGGCTAGTTGACTTCCCCTGCCCATGTGCAAAGGATGAGAGGACAATTGCTTGGAAGGGGAGTGGGGAGACAGGATTTCTGTAAATGCATAAAGCTATCCAACACTGGCAAGAAAATGGGGACGTTGATAAGCTGTTATGATTTTGAGTTGGGTGTGGAATTCACATTATCCATCAAATAGTTCATGTATGTTTGAATGACACAGCCACAAAGCAAAATAAAAAAGACTGAGAACTTTAAGAGAGGGTGGCTGAATATTTAATATTTAATTTAAAATCAATGCAACAGTCAAAACCGAAATAACATCTTCTCCAACATCTATCTATTTATTTTCATATTTAATTAGTCAGCTGCTAGGAGAGCAGGAACCTGTTGTGCTAACTGCCAAACTACCACCACAACTTTATGGCGACGTAATGCCAATGGGGATCCAGTTTGTAATGCCTGTGGACTGTATTACAAATTGCACAATGTGAGTATTTTCTTGCCTTGTGTCTTCTTTTGCTTGCTTAGCTGAGATTGATGCCTTAACTGCCTGCTGTCCAGTAGCCTTTGCATTCATTGCAAAGGGACCTATTGAAAAAAAAAAACTAACTCTCTTTAATGTTCCCCGGGGAAGTCATAATCATTCTTTGTTGGCATAGTGATGCTGGGTTCAATAACATTACAATGTGTTAGCTTGGCTTCTAAAGCCCAGTTAATCTAGGCAAAAGAGAGTTATAACTCACAGTTATTGCTAAAGCATATTCATTTCTTCCCTACTGTACCCAAGTAATGCAGAGGATATTTAAAACAGTTTTGTATATATATCTCTCTCTATTTTCTCAGGTTTTCGCGGGTGTTTGTATGTAGGTCTTTGGTTATTCGGGTCTTCTCCCACGTAAAATTGGAAGTGTCTTGGCGACGTTTCGACGAAGTCTCATTCGTCATCTTCAGGCTGGTGTTCTCGGCTTCGTGCTCCTGGAAGCACGAAGCCGAGAACACCAGCCTGAAGATGACGAATGAGACTTCGTCGAAACGTCGCCAAGACACTTCCAATTTTACGTGGGAGAAGACCCGAATAACCAAAGACCTACATCTCTCTCTATATATATATATCTCAAGGTGAGGGAGTTTTAAAACTCCAGGTATGAAGTCAATGTGGAAATGTGTGCAGAATATTCTCTGTGTATATAGATAGAGGTAGAGATACATGTGCAAATATGAAAGGCAGTTTGATATAGTAGCTACAGACACTGGATTAAAAACAGAGATTATGAGTTGTAATCCAGCCTTAGGCATCGAAGCCCCATGAGAAGTTTTGGGTCAGTCACACTTTCAGCCCTATGAAGGCAGAAGTAGCAAACCACTTCCAAAAATATTGCCAAAAACCCTGCATGAACCCTGTCTATATAGTTGTCAGGAGTCAAGTTTGTATGGGAGTCAACCCCCATACAAATTATCTAAGGATATAGAGGTGATTTATTGTTAAAGAGCCAGAGTAAGGGAAGGAAGAGTGAAAGCAATCTGATCATACTTGATTTTGATGTGTTTTTATCCAATAAAGTTAAGCTACAAAACACAAGTTGCTGGGAGAACAAAGTGAGAACTATATAATGATGGATTTGGGGGAGGAGGGCACAAAATGTTTGCTGCTCAGAGAAGATTTAGGGGGTTGTTCAAATATTTTTCTTTTTGCAGAAAAAATACCGCTTTGCTTGCAGGAGCCTGATTTTCTCATTTCTTGCAGGTGAACAGGCCACTGACCATGAAGAAGGAAGGGATTCAGACCAGAAATAGGAAAATGTCCAACAAATCCAAGAAGAGCAAGAAAGGCTCTGAATGTTTTGAGGAACTGTCTAAATGCATGCAGGAGAAGTCCTCACCTTTCAGTGCTGCTGCCCTGGCTAGTCACATGACACCAATGGGCCACTTGCCACCCTTCAGCCACTCTGGACATATCCTCCCAACTCCTACCCCCATTCACCCATCTTCCAGCATCTCATTTGGGCATCCACATCCATCCAGCATGGTCACAGCTATGGGATAGAGTTTAATGACTCTCACAGACTTCCAGAACTGGGCTTGGCCTAAGAGGACAGGAAGGAAAGACTTTGCCCAGGAAAGAAAGTATAAGGAAGAAAGAAAGGAAAAGGGGATCTTGTTCCAGTAGAATTCAACTCCTAGTGCTAAATGGAAACTTTGCAATGATGGGTCTTCTGCAGAAATGCTTAATGGTGCCTGTTATGCACTTTGCTCCCTCAGGTAAAAGGAGAAAGAGGAACTCATCTGTTTGATACGATACCTGCTTGTCCCAGTGGAAAGGAAGGGTGGCCAAAGTAGTGAAAGAAACTAGAGCCAGCTTTCCTTTCTCTTTGTTCATTACTGTGAATATTGTAAAGCGATTAACCATCTCCTGAAGCAGAGGAAGTTCAGTAGTAGCCACCTTTGCTGGATTTCTACCATGGATTGTGTTTTGTGGGGAGGAAAAATGGACAACTTTATTAAAAAAAAATCTACTTTTTAAGGAACCAGTCACATAAAAAAAAATAATTATTTATTTTGCTCTTGTGCTCCAGAAAGAGCTTCAAAACTCTTGCATGAATTTATGGATTTTTTATTTTATTTTTATTTTGTTTAAAGAAACATGCAACCTAGTAGAAAACAGTTTTTCTAATTATTATTTTTATTGCTTAATGGCCACATTTTTGTTTCTCTTCATTGCTGTTAGATTTTTTTTTGGAAAGAAATCTAGAAAGGGGATGTGTGTGAGAGAGGGAAGCGGTTGGCTTTATCATTGGTTACAAATAGCCTCAGGCATGGATTATTCAGACATAATTTTTGCAGTCTCTTTCTCAGTGTGAATATCTTGATGTAAAAGTGTGGCATTCTACAAGACAGCAGATACACTGGACAACTGGCTGAAAGGTTTTCCATAGGGAACAATCTTGTTATGGCTGGAGAGTAAAATAAAGGGAATTCCCACCTCAAACCATTTGCCTGTCCTAAAGGCCACCTCTTTGCTCTCTGGATTGCAAGTCAGCATAGATATCAGGTAGCTTCTCATAATTTATTTCATTGCCTTAGCCCAGACTTCCCCAGTTTGGCATCCTCTCCCCAGTTAGGCTACAGTTACTGTCTCCTCAATCAGTATGATTCATGACTATTCCATTAGAAAGCAAGGACGTCCCAAGACATCTCACTGCCAAAGGCTGAGAAGAGATTACTCTCCTCCCTATTTAATGCAGAGGAGCTAAATGAATCAGTAGGTGGGCCTAAACAATAATGTGGAGCTCCTTTCATGGCTCAGTCTGCTGGGTTGAAAATCTGCAATAATATCTTGCATTAGAACCCACAATTTCTTTTCCGAGGCATTTCTCCCATTCAGGTTTATGACGATTCCCTGTATTATGCAAAAACAGATTGACATGGTAGTGAACTATCTTACACAGACCAGACAAACCCATGCCGGCCATTGCAGCAGCTATATTCTGCAGCAGCTGTCTTCTGCTGCTTTCCCTTTTTCTTCTGTAAAATTGTTTAACAAGGGGTGCCAAGTACTGAACCTTGAAACCTTTGACAAACAAAATATCTATGCTGCTAGGTAACCATCGCCCTTTCTTTAGGACAATGTTTCTTAACCTTTAAACACATCTTTAAGGTTTGTAGACCAACTCCCAGAATTCCCCAGCCAACTTGCTGGCTGGGGAATTTTGGGAGTTAAAGCCCATATATCTTAAAGTGCTAAAGTTGAGAAACATTGCTCTAGAGGACTATATTAGATTTAAGATATAATTTCAGTTCATGGCAGAAGGGAAACCTTTTTAAGAGATCAGCCTGAAAGGAACCCTCATGGTGGTTCAGTTTAATCTGTTTTCTTAAGAAATTTGCCCAAGACACATAAACATAGAGTTCATCTCATACTATCTTATTAACACTTTGGCCAAGCAGAAATGGAATTTGCCAGCTGTAAGCACAGATGTTGTGACAAATGCTCTGCTTGACTAGAGGTGGAAAGCAAATAAGAAAATGAAGATCTGCAAGGCAGGAGGGGAAAAAAAAGATATTTTCAACTCTTCTGATAGATCAGATATAGCAACATCAAAGGAAAGTGATCTCATGGGGAAAATGTGGTATATGGTTTCCTATAGCATATATATATATATATATGTAGATAGATAGATTTGTTTTTAAAGAAAATCACAAGTGTTCAGAAACAAAGTTGTCTCCCATTCTGAAACCATACTGTACGTAAACAGCTGAAGAATAAAACTCTTGCCAGTGTGAAATGTATTCTATTGATTGTTATGATCTGATGACTTTCATGATCACAAGGTCCAATATAACATATGATGTACATATGTAGCTATATTTCTGATGAAAAAAAAATATGACCCCAATTAACAGAGGGGATTGATAATGTAAATTGCATAAAGCTAACTCTGTGGCAAGTTTTTAAATGTATTTTTTTTTCATTTTTTTTCCCAAGTCAAGCCCAACTTGTATCTTTAACTGCAAAAGTCTGCTTAAAACAAAAATCCAGGTGTACATTGTTTTTGCTTTCTCCTAAATCTGTAATTCAGTTTTTGGTACAAAGGACCAAGCATTCCGAGCAAATGCCTTTTCTGACTGTTTTGGTTTCTGTAGGCATAATATAGTTGCACTTTGTGAAGAAATAGAAATGACAGAAAACCCCCCACCACCACAAAAAAGCCCCCTCAAGAAACCCCCCGAACCAAAACTGAAAGAAATTCTACCTGGGATAAATATTAATTTCTGTTAGCCAAGATGGAAATTATTTACTCCTTTTCCTTGATTTGGGTGCATGTGTGTGTGTGTATGTGAGGAAAGGGGATTTTTAACATATATGGTACAGTTATCCACCTTTTGTAGTAACCAAATTCCGTGAGGGTCAGAAGTGGGTGGGAATGGCTGGGTGAGAGAATGAGGAAGATAATAATGCTAGGAAACAAATCCACCCAGTACCACTGCTGCCCTCTCAAAAGCGAGACCTACTCATGCCCTCTTTTTAGGAAGACTGAGGCTGCACATCACAAATGCTTGCTGGACCAAGTCCAAGGTTGACAAAGTGCAATAGATTGTCAGTCACTGCAGCATAAAAGTACCACAGTCAGGATTTAAATTATTTTGTACTTAATATCAGCATAAAGATTTGGCAGTATTTTCTGGTCTTTTTTAAAAAAATTGGCTTAATTTTTGGATTAGTGAACTAAGTTATTGTTAATTATGTACAACATGTTTATATATTGTCTGTAAAAAAATGTATGCATCCCTCATATTCCTTCAAGGTGAATACTGCTAAGAATAATAATAATAATAATAAAAAAGATTACCCCCTTTTTGTGAAAGCAATTCTTGTTCTACTTCATGGATCCTGGATTTTCCTATTCCTATGCAGGATGACCTCACATTCACGAGGCAGTAGCATTGGTGTAATGGTGATGGGTGGGGGAGAATGGTAGAATATGGAAGGTCATAGATGGAATAGAAATGGACAATTTTCTAGAACAAGCTTAAAATGTATAAAATAGTTTATGTCTGGAAAATGTCCCTGTGCAATGAAGATACATTAAACCTTCAATATAGCTCCTAAATTGATACTCAAGAATCCAAGCTGGGGATTGTCTTGCTAACTGGCTCAGGATGTTTTATATTGAAGAAGGTGGATCAGAAGATCCATGGTACTAAATTGAAGCGACCTAGATAAGATGCCCTCTGGAAATCTCGTGCATTCTTCTGGGCTTACTATCTAGTTCCTTGGTTCTGGTGATCTTTCATCATTTCTGTTCTGAGTGGCAGTGATTCTGGAACATTTTGTTTAAAGTGTTTTTTAAAGTATCGAGAAAAATACAACTGTAACTGCCTATCGACTTTATTGTTTCGTAATAAATGGAGGAGGATGGCACAGAGAGAAACTGCACTCTGTGAGTGCTAGAACTTTATTATATGCTTTTAATTTATTAACTAAATTTATAAGGCTGCCCAACTCAAACAAATGATAAAACAAAAACAATATTGCATGAGTAAAAATGTGGCATTTTGGTTCCTCCAATGCTCAATCTAGTGTAATCAATTAAAAACATTTAGAAATTTATGCAATGATAGGAGCCTGTTAACTTGAAATAATTTTGGAGTTTTTAGTTAGTTACTATGTTCATAATAAAAACATGAGCCTAAAGTTTCAAAAAATGAGATTCCGAGTCCCTTAATAAAAGAAAATTGTATACAGACTAAGTAAAAAAATAATCAAGCATTTCTCCCTGTATAAGAAAATCACATACGTTAGAGAGTATGATTCCTCAAATCCAGTGAGCCACAGACAAACAAAGCAGGCCAGGGAATTTAAAAAATGCTCTGAGAACCCGCAGCTGAGGACTTGCTAGTAGCTGATTTTTTTTTATTAAGCCATTCAGTATAATTTCAGTATTTTTAAGATTTGTTTCTCTTTATAATTTGAGTTTCACTTGCATGGTTTCTGTCAGATATAAATTCCAGGTAGACAACCATTTTAATCTAATACATATTCTGATTGGTGTAGTTTTACATTTGCATTTTAGAACAATTCCTATTTCTCTGAAAGCGCACTTAGCTAACATTCAAATGCTCTAATTGTGGATTGGGTAGTAATGTAATTTAGAATTTGGCAGTTCTACCAAGAACATGAGCTTTCATAATGCAACATATTTCATCCTATTTGTGTCTATTGGATGAAATCCAAAGAAATGGGATGAGCTGGAACTTAATCACAGTCTTAAGCATTTAAGGCTTTTTTGTCCTAATGGGGATTTCAGTTGTTCCAGATTTCTTTGGACTGAATCTTAAATATTGGTGGTGCCAATAAGGAGGTCCCAATTTTACCTCTTGCCTCCATGGTGACTTAATCCAGTGTGTGTAAATAATTCCAGTTTTCCCAAAAGCTATTATAGACTAGCAAGAAATCAGGTAATTATGCAGACTAAGATATATAAAGAACACAGATGTTTTGTAAAAAGTGTTTTCAGAGGTAGGGAACTCTAGAAGCACATTTCTTCTCTTAGGGACTGGTTTTAGTTGGGCTATTCCTCCTGAAACTTCCTACTGTCAAGCTAGCTAGCAAAACAAATGCCAATTTTTCTCATTGGCAAAAGTTTCTTTGCAGTGACTCTTTACATTACAATTATATCTGTATTTTCAGCAATATAACATGATAAATTTAATGATATTTGCCTTTAGTGTACATAGTAGCCTTCCCAAGGCTGGAAGTGAGGATTGACATGCATGCTCAACTCCATTTTGGATTAATGTTCACTCAGATGAAATTTAAGGCAGGATTTATTCTCTAAAGCAGAGATCTGCTTTCCTTTGGCAGTGCTATCTTCTGAAACATAGAGGTGGTAACTAAATACCTGCACAACATAATTTTCCTTCATAAACTTCACCACAATTGGCACCCACATCTAGGAATCCAAATAACTCTGAATGCTAGGTCAGAGGGGATAATTTCAAGGCAAGTTTTATTTCGTTATTATTGCATTTACAGAAAGAAAAACAAATCCAGCTTCTCTGTTATACTAAAGTGACCAGTTCCAGCTGAAATTAATCCTAGTTACTTTGTTTTTTCTAAGAAATGTGTGGATAATGCACTGAACATATGTATGCATATGTCTGTTTTTATCACTCTCATTCTCACATATACACTTTCCCCTCCTTTCAAAAGAAGGAAAAACAAAGATAAATCAGGGGAATAAAAATAGAGGCAAGGTTGAAGAAGAGGATGGTAGAAAAGAAAGAAATTTCTATATGTATTGGCCGAGTATCTGCAGAGAGAGGAAGACAAAATGAAATTTCTGCCTCATTAAAAGTAAAAAAGGCTCGGAGTTCTAATACAGTAGATGTTCTTCCAGCATGAACTTTTTGACATGCTATTTTTAGGGAGACTGAATCTCCCTTTCAGTATTATCAATTCTGTTTCTGCAAATGCAAGACAACTCTTCCAGTTCAAAGATAACTGAAGAAATTCTCCCATTTTCTTTGTGTGTATGTGTGTGTGTGTGTGAAATGGCAATTGCTATCAATATATCATTAGAGTTTTTCCTTGTTGGCACCATAGCACTAAAGACTTACCATCTTTGAAAAATCAAGCCATCTTTCTACAATTTGATTTTAGTGTTTGAACATATTTCTTATTGATGGTGATTTAGGATTATGTGTCATGAAGTTGTTGTTGATTCTTAGTAACCACACAGATATTCTCCATGATATCTGTCCCTAACCTAGTCCTTCAGTTCTTCCAACTGTGCTCTCATAGGTACTCTATGAAAAGTCCATCCACCATACTGCTGGTTGCCCTCTTCCTCTCTTTTTGTCAACTTAGCTAGCATTAGAGTCTTCTCTGGACAGCTAATTCATGGTATAATGCAGTGGTCCCCAACCCCCGGTCCGCGGACCGGTGCCGGGCCGTGGAGTACCTGGCACCGGGCCGCGCAGCGGCCGGGGGACATGAACGCTGCAGCGCAAAGGCTCCTGGGCCGTGCGCAATGGGCCGTGCGCAAAAGCTCCTGGGCCGTGCCCCCACCCCTGCGCGTGCTCAGCGGGCCGCGGCGATAAAAAGGTTGGGGACCACTGGTATAATGTATCCAAAGTAGGATAATTTGAGCCTGGTCATTTGCAACTCAAGTGAAAACTCTAGATTGGTTTATTTGATGGTGCATTGGTTTGTTTTCTTGGTTTCTTTGGGTAGCAAGACAATCTGTCAGCAGCAATCTGCATTGCTTGCTTATTGATTTGAGGTGGGTAATTTTATTTATTTATATTCATACACTGCTTTTCTGCATTCAGAAGTGGTAAGGATTAAAAATACAATACTACAATAAAATTAAACATCAAACACTTTGCAAACAGCTGATAAAACTAAGCAGTCTGGAGATAAGGTTCATAAACTGAGAGAGAAAATAAAGGCTGAAAAGAAAGAGAAACAGGTTTTTGCTCATTATCTCAAACCTACAGTAAAAGGTAGATTCTCACTCGAGACAAACTTGACTCCTGATGACTTTGTTTTCCTAGCGATGCTATCCAAGCAGTTTTCCACTGACATTCTCTAAACGTTTTATCTATTTCCTAGTTTAGATAACTATTTCCTAGTTCCCTCTTTTGCGGGAGGGAATTCTGCTATGCTTGTGCAATATTATATCTCTTTTGTTCTTATCAGACTCACTTCAAAGCCAACTGTGGCAATTAAAATATTGAAAAATTGACTCCATCAGCTTCGCACCACCAGTCTTAGGGAAAAAGGAATGGGTCTGAAGAAGGGTATATGGATGTGTTCTACAAGAATGTGGCCTACAAGGAAGAAGGGATGGAACTGATAATGCCTTGGGAAGAGAAAATTGGGATTCTACATGATAGTAATTTTCAATTATTTTTCACAGTACGTCCTTAAGTCACATGGAAGCAAAACTATGATCAGTTTTCTATCATTTGATTGTTGTGAGCTTCCCAGAGTTGTTGAAAATTTAATGCATTATTATTATCTATAATGCACTAATGATAATCTTAAATTACATGAAGGCAGGGTCTGGTTGAATGTTTTTTTAAAAAATTAAGTGGCATGTACATAAAATTAAGAGTAGTTCAACAGTGGAACTAATTACCAAGAGATGTTTTTAAATCAAGGTTGGATGATCATCTGTATGAGACAGTTTACTACAGGTAGTCCTTGACTTATAATCATTCATCTAGTGATTGTTCGAAGTTACAATGGCACTGGAAAAATTGGCTTATGACCAGTTTTCACCCTTACAATTAGTGCAGCATTCCCATGATCACATGATCAAATTCAGGTGCTTGGCAACTGGTTCATATTTATGACCGTTGCAGTGTCCCGGGGTCGTGGGATCACCATTTGTAATCTCCTCAGATGGCTTACCACAAGAAGAGTCAATGGGGGAAGCCAGATTCACTTAATGACCACATGATTCAATTAATAACTGCAGTGATTTGCTTAACAAGTGTGGCACAAAGGTCATAAAATGGGGGGCACGACTAAGCTTAGCAATGGAAATTTTGGTCTCCATTGTGGTTGTAAATTGAGGATTACGTGAATGGAATTTTGAAGTGAACTCTTCCAAATGGATTCTATGATTCAGAATTCCTGTGAAGTTTCTGAGACTCAGAATCTTTAGGTTGCTACAGGCCAGGGGTGCTATTCAGCAGGTTCTGACAGGTTCTGGAGAACCAGTAGCGGAAATTTTGAGTAGTTCGGAGAACCGGCAAATACCACCTCTGGCTGGCCCCAGAGTGAGGTGGGAATGGAGATTTTACAATATCCTTCCCCCCAAGAGTGGGGAGGGAATGGAGATTTTGCAGTATCCTTCCCCTGCCACGCCTATCAAGCCACGCCCACCAAGCAACACCACGCCCACCAAGCCACGCCCACAGAACCGGTAGTAAAAAAAATTGAATTCCACCACTTCTACAGGCCTACCTTCTTTTCAACTCACTTTCTCCATAAAAATAGTTTATGCCCTGTATGTGTCCTGATCTTGTTTGCCTTTGGATCCCACTGTTGGGATTTATGTTTTAAGTACGCTTAATGATCATGACTCAAACACCTAAAAGATTAGATTAGAGGCAGCATTTGATGTCAAAACCCAGGAAAAAGATTCAGGATTTTTAAAAGGCCCACCTTTTTGGATTTTGTTTTGTTTTGACTGCTGTGTTTGATTATTTTAACATAACAAAGATGCCTGATAAAATAATACCTTAGTATTTCACGTTTTTATTGAAAATGTCATTGTTTATCTGCCAGGGTCTGAAATAATGCTTTTTCTTTGGTGGTAAATTCAGTAATGCATGCAAAGTTCTTAAATTAATTGGGTGGCCTATAAATAGTTATATCAGGATTTTGCTTTTTTATTTCCTTGCCAAACATATATCACCTCTATCTTGAAAACTAGAAAAAAAGATGGTAAAGAACCCGCATAGCGTTAAGCATATAAATCAAGGACAAATGTTTGGATCTTCTTCCCTCTTTCCATTTCTTATATTAATTTTCCATTGGTGAAAGATATCAGATTTTGTTAGTCCCCATGAATTATTATTATTTTTTAAAGTGTAGGCTGGGCAAGAGTCAGGCTCACTTCCTGTGAACAATGACCCTGACCTGGGGAGTGAGAAAGGAATGCAGATATTCCTTTCTTGCACTTTCCTTTCAGAGTATTATGAAGGAGCCGGGGACCAATTAGTGCTGACCTCAAGGGGAAGCTTTGAGGAGAGAGCAAAATAAGACTGTACGGATACTTTCAGTGAAGCAGTTAAGAGGGTGAAGCCACCAACATGTAATTTCTGCCGGGGTATATACAATATACATATTCTTTCTTTCTTTCTTTCTTTCTTTCTTTCTTTCTTTCTTTCTTTCTTTCTTTCTTTCTTTCTTTCTTTCTTTCTTTCTTTCTTTCTTTCTTTCTTTCTTTCTTTCTTCTTTCCTAATAAATTAATTAATTCTATTTCTATATTTCTATTATTATTATCATCATCAATCTGAATCAGTCCAGACCTTTATGAAACCTGATAAAGGTCTGTTTATTGAAAATTAGGGACTATAATTTACCACACTGGTCCAATGCAGATTAGTAGCTAAATATTTTTTTGACTTACCACTTTAAGGCTGAGAGAGTGACTGGCCCAAGGGTCTCCCTAACTACCTTAACCACTACCTATCATAAAAGCTGTCATCTGTCTGTCTGTCTGTCTGTCTGTCTGTCTGTCTGTCTGTCTGTCTGTCTCTACCTACCTACCTACCTACCTACCTACCTACCTACCTACCTACCTCTGTCTAATCTATCTCTGTTTCTGTCTCTCTCATCTACAATCTATATAATCATTTCTCTCTCTCTCTCTTCAACTTTCTGTCACTGTGATATTAAATAAGTTATCTGGGTACCTTCGAGACCGTCTTCTGCCACCAGTAGCCTCCCACCGGCCAGTCCGCTCCCACAGAGAAGGTCTCCTCAGGGTGCCATCGGCCAAATTATGTCGTCTGGAGACACCCAGGGGGAGGGCCTTCTCTGTGGGAGCCCCTGCCCTTTGGAATGAACTGCCCTCAGAAATGCGTAAGATCTCCGATCTCCGTGTATTTCGCTGTGCCCTTAAAACCTTGTTGTTCCGCCAGGCCGGGCTATCAATGTAAAGATTTTAATTGGTTTTAAATCTGGGATTTTAAATTCGGGGGTTTTATAATTGAGCCAATTATTTAATAATTTTAATAATTTTTAAATTTTGTCTGTCTTTGTGCTTTTAATCAGGCTGTACACTGCCCTGAGTCCTTCGGGAGAAGGGCGGTATAGAAATGAAATTAATAAAATAATAAATAAATAAATAAATAAATAAATAAAATACGTCATTTCAAAATAATTCCAAGAGACCCATTTCACTCCTTTGACTGTAGATTTTTTCTCAGGTGAACTAATGCTGATCTCCCTGTGTCTTCACAAGCTGCAGGTTTTGAGAAGGTGAGCTGACTAACTCTCAATTCAGCTGCTCCTCCAAAGAAAATGCTATAAAACATTTTAGCAAGTTATTTTCAGGGCAAATAGTTTCCCACTGGCAAGAAATCTTTTTTCATCTCCTGGCTCTTCAGGTCTCTCTCTTTCTCACTTCACCTCTCCCCCTTCTGTATGTTTATTTGGACTGGTGGCTTTTCTGCCTTCTTGGTTTGCCACTGATCTCTTTTCCCCCTCTCCGTGAAAGATAAGGCATTGAAGAAAGAGAGGGGGGCTGGGTGGAGTGCAGATTTTCCTACTCCTCCATTGCCTACCCAGATGGCATTTCTTTTATCCCCCTTCCACACAGTTCCACAGAGAGAAGGACATATGAAAGAGTGTGTGTACTTAGAGCCATGGTGGCGCAGTGGTTAGAATGCAGTATTGCAGACTAATTCTGTTGACTGCTAGCAGTTTGATCCTGATCAGCTCAAGGTTCTATCTTTCCGAGATCAGTAAAATGAGAATCCAGATCATTGGGGGCAATATGCTGACTCTGTATAAAGCTTAGAGAGGGCTATAAAGCATTATGAAGCGGTACATAAGTCTAAGTGCTAGTGCTACTTGCATGATAAGGGAAAGGCGCCTTGGCAGTACAGTGGACTAAAGCACACTGTTATTAACATCTGCTGCTTGCAATTACTGCAAGTTCAAATCTCACCAGGCTCAAGGTTGACTCAGCTTTCCATCCTTTCTAAGGTAGGTAAAATGAGGACCCAGATTGTGGGGGCAATAAGCTGACTTTGTATAAATATACAAAAGTATGAAGGCTATTGCTTAACGCATTGTAAGTCTCTGGAGAAGGGCGGCATATAAATTAAAGGAAAAAAAAATGAGGCAAAACCAGTGTCCTACATGACAGACAATTCAGAGAGCTATCACATCTTAGCCTGACTAGGTGGCTCAGTGGCTAAGACACTGAGCTTGTTGATCAGAAAAGTCGGCAGTTTGTCGGTTCGAATCCCTAGTACAGGTCCCCTGCGTGAGTAGGGGGTTGGACTAGATGACCTCTGAGGTCCCTTCCAACTCTGTTACTGTTACCCTGTATCTCTCAAGAGAGATGCAAAGGCTTGGTTAACCTAAAGGCTGTCTTCAGATTACCCCTTTGAGATCATAAAGAGCTGTGGAACTCAAATTAAGAGCCAACACAGGAAAGAGGCTGAAGTGTAGGACTAGGTGAAGACATTCCAGGTCAATGTTCCCCACCCAATAGAACCTTTTGGCTAGTCAATATCACTTGGTCTAACCTATCTAAAAGGAGGGAACTAAGGACTTTGGAGTTGTGGAGATCTGCTATATATGTAATAAACAGTGGTGGGATTCAGCCAGTTCGCACCTATTCAGGAGAACCGATTGTTAACTTTCTAAGCAGTTCGGAAGAAATCGGTTGTTGGAAGAAATCTTATCTTGTTTCTTTTCCACTTCACAGGGCTAATCCTGTAAGGAACTGAAACATTCTGGTTTCTAGCCTAATCTTTATCGCCCTGCTTACAGAAACTGCCTCTCTGGTGAACCCTTATTACATTGTAACAGATAAGGCGAAGCGCCCATCGACGTGAGTGATGTTGAGTTGGCCACGCCCACACAGTCACATGACCACCGGGCCACGTCTATCCAACTGGTCATTGGGGCAGAGAACCAGTTGTTAAATTATTTGAATCCCACCACTGGTAATAAACAGATATAGAAGTAAATGACTATTGAAAGGGGTTCAGTTGCATTTTCTTGAGATAGGGGCTGCCCTTCATCTAATTGTGATGAGTATGTTGATTTTCAGAAAGATCCTCCCCCGCAGAAGTGCACTCGGTTCTTCTCTTGGTTTCAGAAGATGTGGAGCTGGTTATCCTAAGAGTCACTTGTTTGTGAGATATAAAAAAATTGGCTATAATAATTTGAAGAATAAATAAAATCCTGTAGGTGTGCATTTATGCACACATGCACCAGCACTACATAGCACCCCAGGGGGCCACGATACTTGTGGGTCTGGTCTCTGGTGATTTATGTTCATCTCACCAAATCCAATAGGATGGGCAAGAATGCTCCAGGCCTCTTTTGTGAAGCCAGGTCTTCTCCTGGGACCTAGCTGTATTGTCTTGAGATGTATATTTCCATTTTTAGTTAGCTGCTCTGAGTTAAAATCCCAAAGTGCTTAATTCAATAATGAAACATTCCAAGATTTTTTTAAAAAATTCTTTAAAAAATTCTGCCTTTATTATTTTCATAAATAACTCCGAATGAAGAACATACCTAATACTTCCCCCTCCTCCTATTTTTCCCACAACAGTTACCCTGTGAGGTGAATTGGACTGAGAGAGAGTGACTGGCTCAAAGTCACCAAGTCGACTTTCATGTCTAGCCTGATTCCTTAATCACTAGACCAAACTGGTCTCAAACCAAACTTATTTATTTATTTATTTATTTATTTATTTATTTATTTATTTATTTATTGCGATTTATATGCCGCCATTCTCCCGAGGGACTCAGGGCAGCTTACAAAATCAATATCCAATACAAATCACAATAAAATTAAAATCAACAACCCAATTAAAACAATTTAAAATTATAACAATGTACACCCATAACGGATCAGTTAAGTTGACGAAAGAGCCACGTCTTCAACTCACGACGGAAGGAAAGGAGGTCGGGGGCTGTCCTGAGCTCAGTGGGCAAATCATTCCAGAGGGTCGGGGCTCCCACAGAGAACGCTCTCCTCCTGGGGGCCCCATCCCTGGCCCGCCAGAGATCATTTACTAGAGCGACCAATGCCGTTTCCGTGCTGTGACCACGCCTGAAACCAGATTGGTAAGGATCGAGGTAGTCTGTTTCCTCCAGGAACTGAGGGAATTGCTGTGCCACCACGGACTCAACAACCTTCGCTAAAAAGCGAAGGTTGGAGACTGGACGGTAGTTGTTAAGAACGTCAGGGTCCAGGCTAGGCTTCTTAAGGAGGGGCCGAACCACCGCTTCTTTGAGTGCAGCGGGGAAGACCCCTTCCCTTAACGAAACATTTCTATGTTTCCAGATTGTTTTAGAACAAAGTGGCAAATATAGGGCCTCTCTCTAAGATTAGAAATAAAAGTGCCTTTAACTAATAAGCAGAAACATAGGATAAGCAGAAATGATGCTTCTTTTTTTTAAAGGTAACTGTGTAGCAAGTACCTATTCGTTGCAAACAATTACCTTCCAGTCATTATAAACTGTAGGGTTGTTTAATTCTTTGAAAATTGGTAGACAGAATATGCCCAAGGGTAACTATATCATGTCAATGTGGTTTGAAATCAGGAATGACTCATCCAGTGCAGAGGTGGGTTTCAGCAGGTTCTGACCAGTTCGGGAGAACCGGTAGTGGAAATTTTGATTAGTTCAGAGAACCAGTAGTAAATATTCTGACTGGTCCCACCCCATCTATTCTCTGCCTCCCTAGCCCCAGCTGATTGAGAGGAAATGGGGATTTTGCAGTAACCTTCCCATGGATTGGGGTGGGAATGGAGATTTTACAGTATCCTTCCCCTGCCATGCCCACCATGCCACACCCACTAAGCCACACCCACAGAACCGGTAGTAAAATTTTTTGAAACCCACCACTGATCCAGTGGCATTATACATTTGTTTCAAGCAAAACTGAAATAGTGTGGGAAAATTTAAAATAAAACACTTTATTATTCCATACATTCAAGGACTCTTAAACCTTTGTGAGAATATTCACAATTTGGGTGCATTTAAACTGGGAACAAAAGTTGGGGTATATAAATTTTGGCCTAGTGGGTAAGGCATCGGGGTAGAAACCAGGAGATTGTAAATTCTCGTCCTGCCTTAGCCATGAAAATCAGCAGGATGATTTTTGGGCCAATCCTTCTTTCTCAGTCCAACTTGCCTCACAGGATTGTTGTTGTAGGAGGCGGAAGATGTGTTGGATATGTTTACCATTTTCAATTTATTTGTAAGACAGGGAATGACTGAATGAATATATTACCTCAGCAACAATTATGTTCCTTTTAATATTTATAAGCTTGATTTCTTTTACATTTTCTAACTTCAAATTCCAATTTTAAGAAGTCTGCTTTAAGAATGACATGCAAATATTCCTGGTTTAAAAGTTAAATATCAAACCTCACATGCACCACATTTATTTAGGTTTGCATCTGGTTAACAATACCTTTTCTATTACATTTATAGCCTGTTTCCCCTGTATATAAGATAAATTACAGGCAACTCTTAGAAGTAACGCAGTGAAAATTCTAAGCTTTTTTTCACTTCATCTGTACTATATCTATATTCTTGTTGAATGTCTAGCAGTTGTTTACCCAGCTTGGTTACCTGCATAACAACTTTCTGAGGTGGTAGATCCATCATTTTAGAGATAGGGATGTTGAAGCTCAGAAATAATGGCTTGCTAAAGGTTAGTATTAATATCTCAAGGCAAAGCATTCAGTGCTTCACACCTTACATTGTTTCATCCAGCTTAAAAATAAAGGTTTAGAAATGAATAGCTGTAATGGAAGAGGTCATCTCTCTTCATTCTTCTGCTAGCTTCCTTGTGATGTAAGCCAAGAAGCTGAGAATTTAACATCCTATGGTTATTCCAAATTTCTGTTTCCTCACAAGGGCCTTTTCTTGTCCTCTCATCCTTATCTCAAGATCCACAGAGTAACCCAAGTTCTAAAAGCCTCAAAAATAGGCCAAGCCTTTTAGTTGTTCTTGAAAGATGTCCGTGTGAACTGATCATTATAACACTCTCAGCAGCCAAGTTTATTATTGCCAAGTCAATGGTAATAGAAGTAATATAATATTTCTATGTGCTGCTAAAAACGCTGGGAACAAGGATGACTGCATTTGTGTACAAGACTCAACTATAATTGAGCGAAAGACTGAAAATTCTTTTTTTCCCTCTCTCTCTTGGGACAAATTGATTAGGAATAACATGCCAGTGAAAGTCAAGCCTGGAGCCAAAATAATTTTTTCTGTTTTTGGAATGGGATGGGATGGGATGGGATGGGATGGGATGGGATGGAATGGGATGGGATGGGATGGAATAGAATAGAATAGAATAGAATAGAATAGAATAGAATAGAATAGAATAGAATAGAATAGAATAGAATAGAATAGAATAGGTTTTATTTGGCAAAGTGTGATTAGACACACAAAGAATTTATCTCTAGTGCAGAAGCTCTCAGTTATCACTTCCTTCTTTCTTCTTGAGTGAACGATGAGGAGAGAATTACTTGAAGGGAAAAATCAAAAGGTGGGAGAAGAACAAAATCTCCTATGCAAAGTTTATCTTCAGCTGGAATTGCATCCAATCCCAGAACTAAAATGGGGGAAGTGGGGAATGGGAAGGAATTCAGATCAGCTGGGAAGACAGATTTTCAGGGAAGAAATGCAGGCAGAAGAAAGATTGAGTATTGATGCCAAACGTGTTTGGCGATAGGCAGTTAATTCAGGTGACAGTGTAGAATCCTGTGCTTTGAGCTCCAAGTCAAAACAATTGCTCTTTAGAAACAGATATACTTCCAGGCAAGACTGCTCAGCCCGAAGGTCCTTTATGAAAAGTGAGATATAAGTGAAGTGTTTTCATTATGTAGCTTTCTCCTGCACATTGTGCTATCAGCCTGTTTTCTTAGATGAAAATAAGTTTAAATAAGAGCAGGGCATAATAGATTCAGTACAGTTCAGTACAGAAAGCTTTATAGCTTTCTTCATTTTAGCTTATCATCAAATGTTTTAATAAATCCTGCATTGTTGTGATTGTATGATTTTGGCAGAATTTGAACGCTGGAAAGTGCAGTGATGGATTTGTTTGATTTTGTAACACAAAAGGGGAAAAACAGTCCTTGGTTACACCTTTGTTTTCTGTCAATCAATCTCCTTTCTGGGTTGTTAGCTACATAGCAGGGCTAAAGTTACAGGTTACACGCAGAACTAGGTTCCCACAGCGCAAAGTCAATCTTTGTTCCTTTTTCCAAATATCAATTCTGGACTAGATTCTTCAAACTAAGAACAGTGGAGAATGAGGAAGGGATGTCAAACAAGCCAAGGGAAAAAGGGCTGGGATTTGTGCAGTTGTGCCTGCTACCTTGACTTACCTCCTCTGACTGCAGATGCTCGTGCAGATGCTCAAGCCCTCCTCCTTTCCTCCATCTTCTCAGGTGCACAGAACCTCTAATTTTGTTCTTTCACAATGCAAATCCTCTCTAGCTTATGGCTTTTACGTTTGTCAATAGTTTTTTTATTTAGACTCTTTTAACGGCAAGAAAAGCAGCTGTGCAGAAATATGGCATCTTGCCTCTTTGTGCTGGAGGATACTGATATTGCACTAATGCAGGGGTGGGTTCTACTTACCTTTACTACCGGTTCGCATCGCGCGAAGTTTCTGCGCACGTGCAGATCACCTAGGATGACGCCTGGGTCAGTGGGCGGAGCCTCCTGCCGGTTTTACTACTGGTTCTTGCGAACTGGTCTGAACCGGGGGCAACCCACCACTGCACTAATGCGCTATACTATACATATGTAAAAATATTGGGCCAAAATAAATGGTTATCCTTAAACATAGAACGATATAACCTTCCTCCCATTCTATTCTTTTTATTCATTATCCATTTTTCTGTGATCAAATTGAGGCCTGCCATCAGAAAAAGCTGTTTGTGGCTACCTTAAAACCTGAGTTTCCTGAAATGATTTGGATAATAATTTTTTATATTTTTTTTAGTTTTATTATGCTGTTTTGACATATCTCCCAAACATCTGTCCCTCTTTTTTTTTGTTTTGTTCACACTTAATCTAGCTGAAGTTTACAGCAAATCAAAGCCATCCACAGGCAGGGATTGTCTAAATATGGAAAACAGGAAGTGAGTAACCTCTAACAGGAAATAGTTCATCTGATGGAGGCCAAGACCTAAGTTCCAATGCTTTTAAGAACCACTTGGAATAAAGCCAGTAAAATGAGGTTGGAAGAAATACTTTAGTACAAAGGATTCTGGGTTTTACAACAGGGAATTGCTTGTGGAAAGGTTTATTAATTAATTGCTGATTTTACAGTTAAGAGACATTTAAAAGGAAGGGATGAGATTGTTTTTTGAAAATGAAATACATTTTCTTATTAAGAATTCAACAGACAAGAAAGCAACAGAATTGGTAGACCTAAGAATTTTTGCACCGTTTAAATGAAATAAGAACCAAAACAATGATCACAGCTTATTTCAAATGATTATAGAGTGCAATGTGTGTTTCCCCTCCCTCCAACTCAATCTGAACTTTCAAAGGGATTGGTGGCAGGGGTGCTATTCAGCAGGTTCTGACAGGTTCTGGAGAACCGGTAGTGGAAATTTTGAGCAGTTCGGAGAACCCGCAAATACCACCTCTGGTTGGCCCCAGAGTGGGGTGGGAATGGAGATTTTGCAGTATCCTTCCCCTGCCATGCCCACCAAGCCATACCACGCCCACCAAGCCATGCCCACAGAACCAGTAGTAAAAAAAAATTGGATTTCACAACTGATTGGTGGGGATGGGACGTCATTAGGACAGAATTTCCCAATCCTGGCAACTTTAAGTTATATGGACTTCAATTCTCAGAATTCCCCAGCCAGCAACTCCTTGTATTTTAAAGTTGCCAAGATTGAGAAACACTGTATTAGGGTGCAACAGAACTCCATCTGCATCTTAAAATATCACTTTGGAAAAACATATGACATTAAATTTAGGGCAAGGGACGCTTTGCTAATGAATGTTAACACCTCCTAGCCTTGAGGAATTCTTGGTGCTCTAAGAGCATAGAATTGCTTGTGTTGAAGCTGATTTTAATTTCTCTGCCTTTAAAAGGGGGAATGCAAGAACTCTCATACTACTTGATTGATGTACTTTTCTGCTTTGAACACATCTGAATATACAGTATGTTGGTCTGTACTACTTAAACTTCTACTATAGAGGCCAGGGGTAGTATTCACTTACCTTCGCTACCGGTTCACAAATGTGAGTGCGGGCGCGCATGCACAGAGCATCAAAAATGGGATGTGATGACATTTGGGTGGGTAGGCGGAGCCTCCCGCAGCTGCAGCTTCTGGTTTGCCCGAACCGGATAGAACCAGCTGAATACCACCGCTGATAGAGGCTCTTCGGAGGATAAATGAAAATATCCTTTTGGAATAGCAGGTAAAGAATAGAGTGGAGTTAAAACTGAACCCTTCAAGTCTGAAGTTGATACTTTGCTGTATTCTTTATCGGTAGAATAGATAATGCTCAAGTTGCAGAAAGGAAGAATAAAAATGTTGTTCTATTATGCAGAAGAAGTGAATTAACTGAAGTTCTGACTATCTTTCTACAAGGCATTTTACCTTGAAAAATAATGTGGATGAGTAAATTGAACTTTTGGGATACCTTAGGATGAAATATTTGAGTAATTTTAGCTAAAGGTAATGCTACCAGATGTAGAAATCCAGACAACCATTAGATGGCAGCAGAGTTTTCTAAATCCCTTTGCTGCTATCTAGGGTTGTCTGGATTTTTGTAGCCCAGCTATGGTGATCTTACATTATTTCCAATGTTGGAACTAATAAGCCATTCAAGAATTGGGAATGGGAAGAACATTTTATTTTGTTCAGTATTATCACTGTATGCATTTTAATTGATTTTACCATACCTTTTTTTGACTTAGAAGACCAGAGTTAAAAAGCAAATGCTAGTGCTGCTTTTGTTCAATAATTTTTCAAACTACTTGGCTTTATTTTTTGAATTGTTAAACCAAATTTACAAGGTTGGAAGTTCCTGATCAGATCTCCTTTCCCTAGTTGGAAGAATTCACGCCCTGTCCCTTAAATCCCCCACTCCCAATTTGTCTTTAATTGGGCTAGGGTTGCCCACTACAATGAAGCAAAGAGATGGGCCATGACTCAATAAGGCAGTCTGACCACCGCAAACACATGTAGATGGTAAGCTTTCTGAGACTGGAGACTGTGGAATAGCACAGTTGCTTTGATTCATGGCTGAGAGAATAATAAAGCTAGTTATCACCCAGCAGATCTGGGGTGTTAAAACAAGAAGCCTGTGATTGCCAGGAGCTGCAGCTGGCCTTGGAACCATCAGCCTGCCAAGTTGGGAAGGCCCACCTGTTAGCTATGCCTGATTAATGGCTTTGATGCCCTTTACTGTGAAATAAGTACCTGGAGCTTTCCTCCTTTGCCCCTTATTAGTTTCCTGTGTCACTAAGCTTGTTTTTTTTTTTTTAAATACCTGAATCTTGTGCAAATCAAACATAACACAGTTTGATCATGTATGTTTGCTTAATTTGCTGCCAGTTGTTAGAAAGACAATGGGACAAAGTTGAGGCTTATATTTGTTTCTTCCATCTCTGCCTTTTTAGCTGTGAGATTGGACACAGTGAGTGAATAGATTGATTTTGCACTGAACTGAAGCAAGTAAAATACTGATGGGTATCACGTTCCTTTAACTGACAACTGCTTTGAAGCCGCATCTCTTAGTGTTGTGCCTGCTCATCATCATTCTCTGGGAAAGGAAAAAATTGGGTCATGCCACCACTTTGGCATGTAAATATTCCCAAAGAATGCCAGGAAAAAGTAATGTAGCCAGCATTTCCTGCTCTGGATACCCTTCAAATATGTGAAATTCATCTTCCAGAATTCTTTACCCATGTGATCACTGTGGAGAATCCTGAGAATTGAAATCCACCCAACTAGAAAACACCCAGGCTGAGATGGTGTCCAGAGCAGAGCTATCTTATGCATCAAGAAATAACTTGAAAGCTCTTCTGAAGATAGAATCTGCAAAGCAGAGAATTAAAAGCCAGCCTGATTCCCTGAGGCAGGGAGTTCTGCAGATGGGCTTTAGAAGAGAAAAGCTCCAGTATGGTAATTTATTTTTCTTTTATCATTTATAATGCAATTCCATTCAAAAATTAAAAATCTGCCTCCCAGATGTCTTTAACTCCATGTTGGTCAAGATAGTTGGTGATGGGAGTTTGAAGGAAGACTTGAAGGAAGAGTAGTTGCAGAAAACTAAGTTGCAACTGCTCCATGGAAGTAGTAGCTAAGCATGAAATCACAGTGTTAATTTTTTTTAAAAAAAGAAATTGTTTATAAGTAGACATTATAAGATCCTTTGGTTATAAAGTCCTTGGCAACCTCTAGTTACTTTTCTCTAGAGATATACAGCATCATCTTTGAGACCGTGATATCCATTTATTTATATACTTGTCCGCTTTCATCCATCTGCTACCCAAGACTTGCTCTGCTTAGGAGATTTCAGTATTTCAGTTCCAAAGGCAGGCATGGAGGACCGATTATTCTATTTTTCCCTTAAAATATGAAAGTGGGCTGAGTGCCCAGAACTGAGTGAAATAATTAAGTTAAAGAGGACAAAATATCACAATTTTTGTTCTCTTTTTTCCTCAATCCAAAATGTAACTTTTCTTCCTATCACAGTCCACCAATTTAAAAGGCTGGGCTGCTTTTCTGTTACCTGAGGAATCAGTGTTAAAAGTGAGGATGCCCTTCCCTTTACAGATCAGTCACCCAAAAAGCTCCCTGATGGAAAACATTAAATTATATTCCATAATTTTGGAAATGTACCTGTACAGCACACTTATTTTTAGTCTTTCCAACTGTATATAATGCAGAAGAAGAAGAAAATTTTATTGTGGTCAAAGACCAGGACATATAAAGCCCAATAATGTAAAACATGTTAGTTGTTTATGAATAATTGCAAATGACAAAAGTAATTGGATGTATCAATTAATTCACTATTTTGTATGTGACAAGACAAAAATTAACCACATTTAGAGCAGGGGTGAAATCTACTTACCTTCCCTACCGGTTCGCGCACCACATGTGTGCTTGGACCCTCTGCGCATGCGCAAACCCTTCTGTGCATGCGCAGAAGGTAAAAAACAGGTTACTTCCTGGTTAAAACCAGAAAGTAACGATGACCAGGTGGGTGGGCAGAGCCTTGCACTGCTGCCGCTACCGGTTCTCCGAACCATCCGCTGCTGTCACTACTTGTTCGGCTGAACTGGGACGAACTGGTAGCATTTCATCCCAATTTAGAGTAACAAGGTCATGTGTATTTGAAAGTAAAAACTGTAAATAAAAATAGAATGATTAGGAAATTGAATCAGGCCACAAAGAATGTGCTCCTACATTTAGGGATTGTGGTTCTGCTGATAGGTATTGTAGTCTAAGGTGGGTGAAGAACAGATGTTGGTTTCAGCAGGTTCTGACCAGTTCTGGAGAACCGGTAGCAGAAATTTTGAGTGGTTTGGAGAACCGGTAGTAAAATTTCTGACTGGCCTCTCCACCATCTATTCTCTGCCTCCCAAGTCCCAGCTGATTGGGAGGAAATGGGGATTTTGCAGTAACCTTCCCCTGGAGTGGGATGGGAATGGAGATTTTACAGTATCCTTCCCCTGCCATGCCCACCAAGCCTTGCTGCACCCACCAAGCAATGCCACACCCACAGAACCGGTAGTAAAAACTTTTGAAACCCACCACTGGTGAAGAAGCTATTTAGGAATATATCTTTGGAAAGAGATGCTAGTTCCAACTGGATATTTTTAACCTGTACCTCAAAGCTGTTATTACACTTTTGTTCCCAAGCCTGTAGAACTGAATTTTTAAAAAAATCCAGGAGCTCTATTTTTTGTTCATTGCTTTGTATCAGAATCAGACAAATTTATCAATAAGAAATGGAGGTGTCAGATCTACAAGGGCAAGGGAAATTATGGCCCAGTACTTAATACAATGTAATCAGGTATTAGTCTCAATTTTATTGATGGCAGATCCACAGTGAAGAATTACGTTGGAGAGACTTGGAGTATGTTTCTGAGAAATGTGGTCTGGACTCTTTCTAGATCAGGGGTGTCAAACTCAAGGCCCAGGGATCGGATCCAGCCTATAGGGTGCTTACATCTGGCCCACGTGGTCACCCTGGAAACACCAAAGGACTGGTTTGCATGCTTCTGCCAGCGAAAACGGAGCTCAGGAAAACATGTGGCCCTCCTGAGCTCCGTTTTCACTGGCAGAGGATTGCAGAAGGCTGTTGCAGCCGAAAATGGATCTTGGGATCCGGTTTTCACTGGCAGAGCGCTCAGGCCACCACATGAGTGACGTAGAATTGGCCATGCCCACCCTGGTCACATCCACCTCCCCTCCCCCCCGAAATCAAACACAACCCTGATGCAGCCCTCAATGAAATCGAGTTTGACACCCATGTTCTAGATGAACAAAAGAACTGTCTGGGCCTAATTAGGCATCAAATAGCAGCCATGCTCTAACTTTAGTTGAATATGTTGGAGCGCAACAAGGATAAGTAATGCTCCTTTAGTATAGAGGAATGATTGCAATGTTGTAGTGCCTTTCTGGAGGTTTTATGCTACATATTCCCTGTGGATGAGGTCATGGCATGAAAAATTATGCCTAGGTATGTAAATGATTTAACTTGGTCAATAGGATAATTTAATGCCCAAATATATTTTTTAGAACATTTCACACTTTTACATATAATATAGGTACATATCTCATGGATCCTTATGCTTCTCCCTAGATCAGGGGTGTCAAACTCATGTCACGACAGCGCCACGTGATGTATCAGGACTTTTCCTCCCTTCGCTAAACTGGGCATGGGCGTGGCCAGTGCATGAATGCATCTGGCCCGTAGGCCGGGAATTTCACAGCCCTGCCCTAGATCATATTAAAATAGTAAGGTAGTAGAAGAATTCATCAGAAAAGATGCTGAAGGATACCTAACAGTTGATTATAAAACCTTATATATTTCTGGGCCTGGATATTTAAGAAACTACCTTCCTCAAGTACATTTGCACATCTGATCCCCATTTATCATGAGGTAAGGATTTCACCTTCTCTACAAAGATGAGCCCCACTCATTATGGCATTCCAGAGAATTGTAAACACTTGGCTTTTCTGAAAGGCTTTTAGAATAAATTCCTGGAGTCATGGTCACCAGGTGTTTTTATTATTGTTTTTGATTATTGTTAAATTGCTATGTTGCATTATTATTTTATTATGATTCATAGCTTTATGTTGCCTACAGCAGGGCTCCCCAACTCCCAGTGGGCTGCGGCCTGTTCGAAACCGGGCTGCTGGGGCTTTGCGCAAGCACTCTCCACTCATGTGAGTGGAGCTTTGCACTGAGCACAAGCACCCTCCGCTCAAGTAACCTCCACTTGCGCAAGTGCCTGCCGGTCACGTGTGAAGCTCCATTCGCACAAGTGGAAGGCATGTGTGCATACAACTTGGACAAATGGAGCTGTGTGTGTGTGCCTGCCACTCACTCCCCCCCCACGTGCTGGGCCGCCAAGCTGAAAAAGTTGTCCATCTGCATCAAGGTGGTTGATATATTTCATAAATAAATACATAATTCTAGCTTGTTTGCACATCTTGTTTTGCATTGATCCAGTGGAAAATTGGCTGATTTAGTTGCAGACTGAATTTGTGCTTTATAATTTAAGATTTTTCAGTCTAGTCTTCTGGGAAATCATTAAATAGCTGATTGATTGATTGATTGATTGATTGATTGATTATGTGCCATCAAGTCACTGTTGATTATTAGCAACTACCTAGGTTTTCTCCCGAACAGTCTGTCCCTAACCTGGTTTTTCAAGTCTTCTAACTGTGCATTCATCACCACTGTAACTAAATCCATCCATCTTGGTGCTAGTCGTCCTCTTCTTCTTTTTTCTTCCATCATTCGTAACATTAGAGCCTTTTCCAGAAAACTAGGTTGTCACATAACATCTTTGAAGTAAGATAATTTTAATCTGTTCATTTCTGCTTTAAGTGAGAACTCTAGGTTTATTTATTTGATGACCCAGTAGTTTGTTTTCTTGATTATCTACATTCTCAGGAGTCTTCTTCAGCACCAAAGTGCAAAAAACATCAAGACTCTCTTATCCTGCTTCTTCAAATTTCAACTTTCACTCCCATACAGTGTCACAGTGAATCTCATGACTGCCCGCTATTTTTAAAATCTTACATGAATATATTAGTTAACATTCTCCTTCCAACTAGGGCAGATAACAGTCATCCTCAGACTTTGACTGCTGAGCTGGACCCACACTCAAAAACTACATGGTCATCATCTGTCAGATTATCATAGGGCAGGGGTCAGCAGCCTATGGCTCTGGAGCCGCATGTGGCTCTTTCACCCCTCTGCTGTGGCTCCCTGTCACTCAAAATATGTGGCACAACCACCAATGTGCGACACCTGCCAGCAGGCGATTTATTGAGCTTTTCAACCCCCAGTAGGCCAACCATGGATAAATCCAAGAAAAGAAAAGTTTCAGAAGAAAACAGAATGTTTAATTCAACTACATATGCTAGTTTTGTGGCCGCTCAAGAAAGAGTCAGGCACGGGAAGGGTTTTGTGGCTCCGGGTGTTTTCTTTTCTGTGGGAAACGGGTCCAAAAGACTCTTTGAGTGTTTAAGGTTGCAGACCCCTGTCATAGGGCCTTGGAGGTGGGCATTTTCCATTGCTGTACCATTCTTTGGAACTCCCTTTCAGGTGAGATTGTTCTGCTTTATTCGTTATGTGCTTTCAAAAATCTTTTTTAAAATTCTTGTTGGCACAGGAGCAAGGTGATTTATAATAGGCAAGTAAGCTCTGCAGTGCAGATGCTGCTTAATATGGATTTTGTGTGCGGTTGTGAAATTAATGGATGCTACAGAGACGTTTTAAAAGATTGGCGGGAATGATTCTTAAGGAGAAGTTATGTTTTAACTGTCTGTGGAGATTCTCAGTCATCTAGGTCGTAGTTGTCCCAAAGGTGCTTTTTTCTTCAAAAGGCAACTGGACTGTTTTTTTCTTGAAGAAGAAGAAAACATTTTGCTTGTCATCCAAGAATCTTCATCAGTTCTGCTGGCAGGGGGGATGGAAGGATAGGCAGGTACTGACAGTTGATACTGGATGGTGGTGGGGATGGAAGGATCATATTTTTTTGCAGTCATCTGGTCATCTTGAGGCCACTTGGGGGTTTAACCCTACAGATTATAGATCTCCTTTGATCAAAGCTGCGTAACTTTCTTACACCCAGAGAGCACACTTTACAAGTGATATCACAATGTCAGTGGCAACGAAAGACCCAATGTTGTGGTTCTTTCATTTTTGTGTGTGTGTTTGTGTTAAAGCAGCAAATTGGATGTATTTACTGACGCTTAAGGCATCCTCTTTGCTTCTTAAACACCCCTCCCCCCACTTCCAAATGAAAATGAAATGGGACCACCTCCATTTTCTTTGCCTTAAGCCTCTTGGAAGCCTCTTTCTGAAATAGAAATGTATCAAGCAAAATAAGGAAATGAATATCAATGGAGAAATAAAGAAAATCTTAAATGCTCTAATAGGGTAAAATTATGAAGAGAGAAGAAAGGGGAGAAAGGAAGAAGTATGCTTAGGAAACAGCTCCAGGATCTTTTTAGAAGATCAGAAAGAACATTATCCTAGAAAGAAGAACAGAAGAGGCAGCTAAACAAGAATACAGTTAGTCAGGGCTGATAGGGAGAAAACTATGCAAAGTGAGTTAATAATAGCCAAAGGGATTAAGGGCAATAAATAGGTTTTTACAAATATATCTGGAGAAACTGAAGAACTAGGCAGAAAGGGAGAGAGGTAAGACAAGGCAGGATGGGCACGGATTCCAAATGGAAACAATCATTTTCTCTTGCTGGCAAAGGAAAAAACAGGACAAAGTTTAAGGCTCTTTTAATTGTTGACTCAGATGTAAATCTGTTGATGCAGTGAATATAAATACTAATAGACATTTATATTTAGGTATATACTGTAGTTAAGTTTAGAGGCTATTTCAATCATAGATGACTGTATGTGACAGAAACTCCAATAGTGTTGAAACAATAAATGACAGTAACGTAATAGAAAGCTTGGAGTAATATTAGCCCCACATCTGTCCCTCCAAGGAATATTACTCTCCATAAAAACAATCACTAACTGCAGGGCGGGGACCCACCATTCTGTCCATTCCACAAAGCTTTCAGAAATAGCCATGGCAGCTTTTGTTAAGTGCCAACAGGGTGGGTGCTGATCTGACCTTGGCTGGGAATTGTATTTTTCAAACATGCAAACAATAATATTGTGCCCCTAAAATTGTTACTGCCTGGCTATTGTATCTAATTACTGCCTAATTGAATGCCAGGTACAGGTATTAAATAATGATCATGACATCAAAGGGTGATAAGCGCTAGTTTTGTTCTCATTTTTGTTTTTATTTTCAGTGTATGTGAATTTCTTATTACAGAATTTCACTGGCATGTTTTTAAAATGGGTTATTGCACAGCATACCCTGCAGTAGCTTCAGTAGTCAGTGGTATAATTAGATTTTTAATTACGTTTTAATTATATTACTGTTTTATTAGTTACTTTTGAATGTTATCCAGTGGCACAAAGTGGAATGTTTGTTTTCATTTCCCACAAAGGGAAAAACTTATTTTTTATCGAAAAGAAATGAAGATACCTTATTATCTGTAACATAATGCTTTAGACAATTTATCTATTAGTTTAATCAAATGCATAATAAGAAAATTTATCTATTAGTTTAATCAAATGCATAATAAGAAAAGGGACGGTTATTATAACCATCTTTTAATTCTTTAAAAAATTCCCTGGCTTGTTCTTCCTACTTCTCTTTTCTGAAACTTAGTGCCTTTCTGGTGCTGAAGACAGTGTATAAATAGAATTTTCTCAAAGAAGAGTTTAGAAAATGATAGAGGAATAGAAAGAGAAACTGAAGTGTACAGTGTTCTCTGGTCTATAAATTAGAAATGTTGCCTTTAATTTGAATTCACCTTGGGGTAGGGTGGGGTAGCATTTGCCCCAATGAACCATCTCACTGAAATGAGTGGCCTGCATGTGGACCTGAGTTGCAGGAATCCCCAGAATGCTCCAGAAGAGCAAATCTGCATATATATGGCTGCTCCATCTTTGCCTTTAAACCCTTTCCCAAATTGCATATTTCTTTTAGGGAGAACATCTCCTCCCCCCTCTCTCTCCCTCCCTCTCTCCCTCCCTCTCATCATCTATGTCACATTTAGAAATTGTCCTTCACAGAGGGACACTAGGCGAGGTACAAGTAAAATGTTAAAAAAATATAAAATGTGAAAACATAAAAAGTAAATAGAAAAATTAAAATTGGACAAATGGTAAAAATTGTGACATTAAAAATTAATTAAAAAACAGGAGGAGGGTCTTCGGGGAGCTAACAAACCCTATGGCTGTGCACTCTTCTGTGAGTCCCAAGAAGATGGCAGTGCCAGGTCTTTAGATGTTTTTGTAAATATCAGAGTTGTTTCTTGTGAGATTGGGGACTCATCTCACCTTTGGAGGGAGAATATTTCACAGGGCGGGGAGGAGGGGGGGCAACAGCAGAGAAGGCTCTCTTCCTAAACCCCACCAGTTGGATTTCTTCAACTGACAGGATCTGCAACATACTTTCCCTGTCTGACCAGGTGGGTTATAAACAGTTTATGAAGAGCTGAAGGCCAGGGCGTGATGTTCCAAGGCTCCGCTTTGGCCAAAATCGGTGGATTCAAGGGCCTTGTCATGTATTCTGGCCCTTTGTGAGAATAACCAGCTAAATCTGGCCTAAGGGAAAATTCCTTCTTACTCCCAAATATGTGGATTAGTTAACCTCTTGGCATGCAAATGAGACTTCTCTGATAAAACCTCCAAAGATAGTATGCTCTGGAGCAATTTTAATACAAAATGGCAAGTCTCATCCAGAGGAAGAAGAGGAGATAATTTAGATAGAGACTTCTAAAAGAAACCTTACAAAGTCACCTGAAATACATGACAAAATTCCATGCTTAGACATTGTAGGTGTTGCATTATTATTATTATTATTATTATTATTATTATTATTATTATTATTATTATTATTATTGGGTTTTAACAATTAAACAATTCTTATTCAACTCTTGTGCATGACTGTGACCATTTACATATCATCACACTACTGTTCTCCTATACTCTATATAATTTTACAAAATCTACTATCTGTTATTTCCCTTTTTTTCTATCTTCAATCCAATTATACCATTTCTCCCATATTACATAAAAGTCCGAATCCATCAGTCCTTTCAGTTCCAATGTCATTTTATCCATCTCGGTGCAATCTAATATCTTTCTAATAATTAGAAAGATATTATATATTACTACTACTACTACTACTACTACTACTACTACTACTACTACTACTACTTTTTGCCCAGGGAGCAGAAGTTTTAAAAACGAACAATCTTTTAATTGTTGACTGTAGGAAGAATAGATTTGTAAGTGCATATTTTGCTGTCTTCTCCTTCTCCACCTCCTGCTAGCCTCTTGCTACTGTTATTAATGAATGCAATTTGGATAAGGCTCTTGCCTCTTCAAGCCACACCTCGGGCCACTCCCTGTGTGTCTGGCCTTAACAAAGCAGGGATGGCTATTGTCATGGGAATCAGGTGCCAGTAGGTCTGTCTCTGTTTAATAGAGGGATAATGCTGCTTCATAAAGTGACAATGACTGATCAAAAATACTTTTCGCCTAAAGGTATTTGGTTTTCCTTTTTACCTGAAGAAAGGTATCTTTTGATCCTACCATTTTTTCCCATGTATTCTTTCTCTGGGCCATTGATGACCTTAAGTACTGTACATCCATCCTAGCAGCCACACAAAACAGTGCCATTCTAAAATTTGCTATCTCTATTGACAATCCCTATCCTGATTCTAGTGTATCTGTTCTGAATCACTACTAAATCTGGTTGTTCTGATTTGTGACTATGCCATTAACTTAGGCAAGGTGATTCATTTTCTTCAGCAGATTTCCTGGACTCTCTTTCTCCTGGCCACCAGCAGGAAAAGTGTCTCCTAATGTTGTCTTGCAGCATGAATGAGAACTATCTGCCTTTAAAATTCTGTGTGGACTTCTCTTGAGTGCTTTATCTACCCTTTTGGCCATGTCTCAAATTAAATTAATGTGTAATAAAGAAATATCTGTGTGAGAAAACCTGGACAGAAAGAGCCTCAGGAGGGAGAGGGGAGGCAGAGCCTTTCATGATTATATTATTTTAGACAAGTACAGGAAGTCCTCGACTTAGAGAAGTTCATTTAGTGACCATTCAAAGTTATAACAGCACTGACTTATTACCATTTCCCATTCTTACAACCAGTGGTGAGATTCAGCCAGTTCGCACCACTTCGGGAGAACTGGTTGTTAACTTTCTGAGCAGTTTGGCAAACTGGTTGTTGGAAGAAATAATTAGGACAGAGAATCGGTTGTTAAATTACTTGCATTCCACCACTGCTTACAACCATTGCAACATCCCCATGGTCAGATCCTTGGCAACTGTCTCATGTTTATGCCGGTTGCAGTGTCCCAGGTCATGTGATCACCTTTTATGACCTTCTGACAAGCAAAGTCAATGGGGAAGCCAGATTCATTTAACAACCATGTTACTAACTTAAAAACTGCGGTGATCCACTTAACATCCAAGGTAAGAAAAGCCATGAAATGGGGCAACACTCACTTAACCAATGTCTCACTTAGCAACATAAATTTTAGGCTCAATTATGGCCGTATGTCGAGGTCTACCTGTATGTGCAACTAGCTACTTTTCTTAACTTTGTGGACAGGAGAAATGATGGAAACTGATAAATAAATGAAAACTGGCAAATCAGCAACCAATACTCCGGCCCCTTATTAATTTTCTGTACGCTGCAATGAAGAAAGTTAGGCTGCTGCATCTAAAGGTAAAAATTCTCACCAAAGCCATTTCAGAAGTATGTTGACAGAATTGCAGAAATATGGCCGCCTTCTTCTATGGTAGCTTTTTGGAAAATTGGAAAGGTTAGCTTAAACATGTGAGAAGGGGCAGAGACCAGAGGTGGTATTCAGCAGGTTCTGACCATTCTGGAGAACCAGTAGCGGAAATTTTGAGTAGTTTGGAGAACCGGTAAATACCACCTCCGACAGGCCCTGCCTGCCTATTCTCTGACTCCCAAGTCCTAGTTGATTCGGAGGAAATGGGGATTTTGGAGTGGGGAGGGAATGGAGATTTTATAGTATCCTTCCCCTGACACACCCACCAAGCCATGCCATGCCTATCAAGCCACGCCCACAGAACTGGTATTAAAAAATTTTGAATCCCACCACTGGCAGGGACATACATGAAGGAAGGTCAGGAACCAAAGTGCTAGTGAAGAAAGTGAACACTGGGAAGGATACAGCTGCAGTAAAAGCACACCCACACTTCCAAAGCAGCCTTCCAGCTACACTCAGAAATGGTGAGTTGATGTCAGCTTTAAGATAATAGATGATCGCATTTCAGATAATGATGGCTTAAGGATGGAAATGAGAGCCAGTTTGGTGTGGAGCGGTTAAGGCATCAGGTTAGAAACTGGGAGATTGTGAGTTCTAATCCTGCTTTAGGTACAAGGCCAACTTTGGGCCAGTCATTTTCACTCAGCCCTATGAAGGAGGCAATGGCAAACCACTTCTGAAACATCTTGCCAAGAAAGCTGCAGGGATTTGTCTAAGCAGTCTCCGGGAATTGAATATAATTGAATGGATTACATAAAATATATTAGTACACTGCATGCTTGAGGGGATGCAGGAAACCTTATGTTGGATTGCAAGTTAGATTCTAGAATAGAGATCTTAGATGTGTAGAATGTGTAGAAGAGCCTTGGTAGTACAGTGGTCTAAGGCACCCTGTTATTAAGCTGGTTATTAAGACCAGCTGCCTGCAATTACTGCAGGTTCGAATCTCGCCAAGGCTCAAGGTTGACTCAGCCTTCCATCCTTTCTAAGGTAGATAAATTGAGGACCCAGATTGTGGGGGCAATAAGCTGACTTTGTATAAATATACAAAAGGATGAAGGCTATTGCTGAGCACATTGTAAGCCGCCCTGAGTCTCCGGAGAAGGGCGGCATATAAATCAAATTAAAAAAAAAAAGAATAATGTGAACATGCTTGGGATAAAACTGAGCTTTAGGTGTTTTAGTAGTATAAGATGTATCAGAACTGACTGGTTAGAAAAGAACACTTCATATGGAAACTAAGGCTGATAATATATATTTTCTCCATCTTACTAAAGCATTATGTAAAAGATCTGATTGAAAGTTACAATAATCAGGAGAGGAACTCTATGACTTAGAAAGTAAGATGTGTAAATGACAAGGAATATGAATTACAAAGAAATTACAGAAAGAATTCTGTAGCTAATCAATATCACTATTTGGCAGTGTTGAGAGTGGCTTTTGGGGGAGAAATGAACAAGGAAAAAAAGAATAGTAAAAAAAAATACTTAGAGTAAAATGAAAAATACAAGTCCTGCATGAAAGTATGAGTTCTATATGAAAAAGTGTTAGAAGGTAGTTTATCTCCCAGCAGAAAGAATGGAAAGCTGTCATAAGGAAATAAGGCGTGGAAGCCAACTGAAACAAATAGAAAAGAATAATATCACCAAGTGCCACAAAACTGATTATACTAATTAGAAGTATGAAAAAATATGTTTGGTTAAATGATAGAGTTAAATGGAAAAGCTTATGGATGAGGGAAAAAAAGATGTAAGAAAAATGCTGCAACAATGAGAATGAAATATATTGTGTACAATAATGGATGTATACAGATACTGTAACAAAGAAAGTAGTCAAAAAAACCAAGGAATTGTTCAGAATTGTTAAAAGAGGCAGAAAAATGCAGACCAATTTTGAGGAAAATAAAAATTATTTTGGCAGTTTGTGAAAAGACTGTCCAACAGAATGGCTAGAATTAAAAGTAAAAGTGATGAAATAATTTTGTATGAAAGTGAAGTGAGGGAGGGCTGAAGGAATATTTCTGAGTTTTGTATGGAAATGCTAATGATATATCGAAGATTAGTGAAATATGTGTGTATGTGTGTGTATCCTCCAAGAAAAAAAGTAATGGAATGGTGTAATCTCACTCACTCATCACTCGCTCGCTCATTCATTCATTCATTCATTCATTCATTCAATCACTCAGTGTGTTTATAGGGCCTCTCATCTTACAAGTAACAACTATGGGCAGCATACAACTATCAAAACCAACAAACATATAAAAACAATAATCATATAAGTCACTATAAAAATGAAAAAGATTTTATGACAGTGTTTAAAAATTATAAAGCTGCAGGGATAGATGACATAACTGGAGAAACGCTGAAATACGGATGTGATTTGCTTCTGTACAGTTTGTTTAATGTGTGTGTGAAGACTGCATTTGTGCCTGATGGTAGAAGAATGTAATTATTGTTCCTTATACAAATACAAAGCTAATAATTTTCAACAACCATATATCTGGAGGGTATGAGGTTGAAGATGACCAATATAGACACAACAGGAACACAATTAAGTAATATCACTATTACTTCCTTAACTGTTTGTCTTGCATATTGCACAGTTCCTGCAATCTTGCACCATTCCCTTTATTACACTTATCCTCCTGCCACAGCATAGCTTTATATGAGGATTTCTCTCGCTCCTCCACAGGATTGTGAGAGGTTCAAAGCCCTTGTGTATCTCTTAAGAGTATTTGCATCTCTTGAGGTCTGGGAAGAATATCTCAATTCAGATGTCTATGGAGATTCTCAGTCGTCCAGGTCATGGCTGTCTCAAAGGTGCTTTTTCAAAAGGCAACTGGACTTCGTTTTTCTTTGAAGACGTTTTGCTTCTCATCCAAGCTCTGAACTGAAGATGCTTCTTGGATGAGAAGCAAAACGTCTTCAAGGAAAAACAAAGTCCAGTTGCCTTTTGAAAAAGCACCTTTGGGACATCTCAATTCAGAAGTGCTTTACAGCAGACATACAGACGGAAGTCCAAGTTTAATTCTACAACATCATCTTCATATCTAAACTTCAATATTCGTTTCTATGTCATTACCTTCAATAGGAACAATTAATCATGCCCCTTCTGTGCCTCAAACTCCATCACCTAATAACTGTATAAACCTTATATATTGAAAGCTACATGAGGCAGTAAATTGTTCACCCCCATGGATCAGCAGAAAAAAAATTATGATGGTCTTTCTTTTGCCTCTCTGCTTGTCCTTCTTTTATTTCCATTTTCTTGAACTTACAGCCTACTCTCTAGTCTGCTCCTTCAGCTGTAGGCATTGCTGCAGCTTCAGCGACCGCAGCCTTTCCTCCTAGCAGACACACAGGCACCTCATAGCTGTCCCAGTTTACCCTGTCTGTCACAGCCACATAAAATCTCTTACTTCCTGCCCTTGTTGGCCAGTCTTTTTCAACACGACTATGAGCTAGACTTAGTTTGACCCATCCAAGGTTGAGATTTGTTTTGCCATTTGCCAAACTTCCTTTTTACTGCTTAGACATAAATGAGGGAGTCCTATTTCCTCTTTTTAGTAACTGGAAACTCTAAGGTCAAATCCTGGCTGGTTGGTTGCCAGTCCAAAGATGAATATGGGAAACTCATGACTATGTTAAAAGAAAATATTGATCAAGGCACTAAACTTTTCCTTGTGTCTAGTCCTCTTTAAGGAAGTCTTCAAGAATCTTTTTCAAATGTTCTCAGCTTTGTATATTAGACTTGATAATTTCTATCCACCAGGACTTTTGCAAGCTGGGAGAGGTAGCCTATTCGATATCTCATCCTGTGAATGATCCTTTCTTTTCCTGTAGATTCTCAAAGCAAAGTTTCTTCCTCCTTCTGTATCTGAGCACTGTTAGAAGAGCTGACCAATACTTCTCTTTTCATTGTATCATTGCTTTTATTTCTCCAAGGAGCAGGTTTGTGAGAAAAAAGCAACAAGAGGTAGCGTTGGGAAGAAGCTGAAAGGACCCAAGCCAACAACCATCAAAGCCTGAAACAGCAGCAGGAGCAACGGAAGGCAGCGCTTTGAATAATCTAATGAATCAAGCATGACATTATCTAGAGTGAAATGCCTGGGAAGGGGGTTCCCATGGACTGTTCTGACCTGAAAGGTTGAATCCAGAGGGACCTTTAAAGGCTTTTTCAAAATGCAAAAGACAACAACAAAATCAGAAGGAAATTATATTTTATTTAACCTTGGCGTCAGGGGAGTCAATGACAGGATCACAAGAGAAAATACCCTGGGATTGAGAAAAGATAATTCAGCAACATATGGGGCTTTCACTAGAGCGTCCTGTGTGCCACCAAGAAGCCAATTCTGCCTCCCCCTCCTGCTCTGTTTCTGTAACGGGCTGTCATTCACTTTTAAGGAGTCAGAGCGGAAGGTCTCACAGAATCTCCACTACTGCTATGGCTGTTGCTGGGGGAGGTGGACAATAAACGTGCCTGGTGTTTTGTTTTTAGCAGCAGTAACAACATGAGAGTGAAAAAGGTCTTTTACATAGTTTTTAAAATATGATTTTTATATTGCTCGTTGTTTCTTAAATAGTTTTTTAATTGATGTAAGCTGTCCAGAGCCATGTATTTGAGATGCGGGCTCTATAAATAAAATACAAAAGTAAGTAGTTAAGTAAGTAAGTAAGTAAGTAAGTAAGTAAGTAAGTAAGTAAGTAAGTAAGTAAGTAAGTAAGTAAGTAAATGTTGCAAATGATTTAAAAGGACAAGAAAGTAACCTTTGTAAAAGGCTGGTATTTCCTGTCAAGGTATTTATAAATGTGGACCCAAAGTCCATGTTTCTTTAGGGGACTGCAAAAATTCCTTATTGCAGTAATTGTTTCTTTGGTTTGTAGGACTAACTGTATGCATCCCAGACCAGGTGAGGGATATTTATATGGCAGCTAATTTAGGATTTTGTTTACAGATGGGTGGGTTCAAAAAATGGTGCTACACTGTGGATTTGCTATTTGACTTGTAAATTATGATATATAACATAGTGATATGAGACCAGTTTGGTATAGTGGTTTAGGCACCAGGCTGGAAACCACCTCTCCTTCTCCTTCTCCTTCTCCTTCTCCTTCTCCTTCTCCTTCTCCTTCTCCTTCTCCTTCTCCTTCTCCTTCAAATGAATGAAATTGTCCTCCTTCATGATTGCTTCCCTGCAACACTAAGAAACATTGCGCACCGTCCTGGAATTAGAAAATAACCATCCAGACTTCTAGCCATGGAAAGACTTCTCCTCTATACATGTATGCATGTTTTAAAGCCATCTAAACTAGCGGCAGCCATCCATCTTGTGGAAGCAAATTCTGTAGTTTAATCTCACCACTGTATTTGTAAACTTGTAAACCATCCAATCTTGGGATGGTTGTGTACCTAAAAATCAGCCTATGCTGGGCCCACAGATCTTGAGTACATGGGAAAGAAGATCACTCTTGATGTCTAGAAAAGCCCTTCAGATTTTCCACTGCCACCAAACCTGTTTGACTGAATTGCAGGTTAAAAAGCCATGCCAGCTGTAATTCTTGAGCTCTAGGGAGCATGTCCTTTGCCTTAATGAAATACTCTGCCGATTCCATTTGTAAAGAAACCAAAGACTCCTCAGGTTTATGATCAAGTTGTAAAGATTTTATTTACCCTATATTTCCTGCTGGGTTATTTATGAGGCCTTTTGTCAGGCCTCATAAAGCTGCCTAGTAAAATATATTTTCTTACAACAAAAATAAAGTCGTTTGCGCAAAACATCTTAGGACCACAGAGAGAAGATGTGATAGGACACACACATGTTTAGATGTCACAGTCAAAGCCTCAGCAAGGTTTTGCTGGTTTTCTTTAATTATATTTTAAAAATTTGGATTGCAGCCTGTTCCTTCACTGATTGAGCCCTACTGAATTCACTTGGCTTGACTTTTGTGTAGACAATATTTATAGGGTTTTACTGTTAAATCTTTTGTAGTTCTTTCTGGAAAATGATCTATAGAACTGAAAATAATTATCTACTGAAAAACTGCAAAAGTCAGAAAAACGTAACAGAAACGTTCAGTTCACATAAGTAATCAAAATATACATTGTAACAAATTATCTATGCAAATTTCAGTTCTAGATTGCTTTTGTCATCATGATAAATGTTTGGTTCTTAAAAAACCAGGATAGAATTAAAATTATGAAGACTACAAGCTTAGATAAATTTATTTGGAAGTAAATGAAAGCAAGAGTAAAAAATTCAAACGTGACTGGAACTTTCTTCTCAATAAACCACATCTATTTATGTTCATAGCTCAGCCTCCCATCTTGAATTTTTACCACTAAGAAGTTCTGTCATGTTTTATTAGAAATAAACCCAACTCATTTCAGCCAAGGTTCTTCAAATACATATGGTTTGGCTACTAGTCCTTCTCTCATTGATTTCAGATTAATACAACTTTTTTTTTCAAATGATTATTTGTTCTTTAGCTTGCTTTCTGGGAATAGCAATAGCAATAGCACTTAAACTTATATACTGTTTTACAGTGCTTTACAGCCCTCTCTAAGCAGTTTATAGAGTCAGCATATTGCCCCCAATAATTTGGGTCCTCATTTTACCCACCTGGGAAGGATGGAAGGCTGAGTTAGCTTTGAGCCTGGTGAGATTTGAACTGCCAAATTGCAGGCAGCCGGCAGTCAGCAGAAGTCGCCTACAGTACTGCACTCTAACCACTGCGTCACCGTGGCTCAAATAAGTATGGTGCCATCATGGGCGGTGGTGATGGTGAGAAATCTCATGTATTGATATCAAGCTAAAATTAGTGATACTCACATTTCACTGTAGTCGATTGAGGTGATTCATGTAAAATTCTGAAATGTTTCTAGATCTGGTGGCACATAATTTTTCAGAACCGCTGAAGAATTCTTCCTTCACTTCAAAGTTGGGATCGTTCCTATCTCGGAAGGAGAAAGAAGGGAGTTTGACTGAGGTTGATAAGAGAGACAAGAATAAGACATGAATTGCAGTGGGTCTCAGTCAAACTGCTTTCACCGTGGGGGAGGTGGGGAGAAGGGGAGAATAAATATAAACAGAAAAAGCAGAGCATCAGTCTTTTCTAGAAGATATTCTGCTGCTTTATTCCTCCCCTCACAGTGAACAGTGACATTCAGACCAAGTTATTCTTACTGATACAGAGATACCAATTGTAGTAAAACTAGATAAAGACCAGCTGCTGGGTAAGGTGCTAGAGTGATTCTATTTACTTTAGTAAAGGAGAAAAAAAATAATAGCAAAGTTTTAGGTCTTTCTGTTGTATTTGGAGAAGGTGAAATCTGGTCATATGAATCAACTTCAAGTATGTCTGTTGTCAGATTCCTGGTGTAGAATGCTTTCTTGTACATCTGGTTAGCTTAGACGTTTTCCTGCAGCCTATGGATTGCAAAATTAATTGTAGAGATTTTATCTGTGAAGTTAAGAGAGCTAGCTGGAACTTTTTGTGCATTTGTTTGAAGTCAGTGACAATGCAGATGTAGGAAAGTGGCAGAAGAACCTCTGAGGTGCACTTTCTGATGCTCTTTTGTGCAAAACTCTCTGTTGTACAATCTGTATGTGTATAAAATAAGTGGTCCCTACACATTAGCCTCAAAGAAGGAAGGTATGCAGTGGTGGGATTCAGCCAGTTCGCACCACTTTGGGAGAACCGGTTGTTAACTTTCTGAGCAGTTTGGCAAACTGGTTGTTGGAAGACATCATTAGGACAGAGAACCGGTTGTTAAATTACTTGAATCCCACCACTGAAGTTATGACATTTTTACATGGAAAGCAAAACGTTTGCTCAGGGTAATTTATATAAGATATGCAGATTTAGAGATTAATTGAAACAGAAATATCTGTTTTGTCGCTGTGAGAGCTAATTTTGTGTAGTGGTTAAGAAGTGGGCTAGAAAATGGGAGCCACGAGTTCTAGTCCCACCTTAAGCACAAAGCCAACTGGGTGGCCTTGGATCAGTCACAGCTTCTCAGGCTAAGGAAGGAAGCAATGACAAATTCCTTCTGAAAACTGCAGGTACTCATCCAGGCACTTCTTTCTCCAAAGTAAAAAAAAAAAAAAAAACAGGCTTGAAATCGTTGGCTGTTCTTCCAGGCCTTGGGGTTGGGTGGTTGTGAGATTCTTGTTGGTTTTGTTTATAGAGTGTCCACATAACTTTTTTTCTAGCTGTTTTCTACCCATTTAATTTTGAAGTGCCCAGAATTCTGGAGTATGGCAGCCTGTAAATTTAATAAATAAATAAACGAGGATGTAGTTGATCATTATCAACATGGTTAAACTACCAAACTATTGTCTATGGGCTGTGGTTTAAATTCCATTATGAGAACTCAGTTCCCTTATTTTTACAATCTTTAAAACACATGGACTGGACTATTAGTTTGGATTACTGTTCTCTGTAATTGTAACTGTATGTGGGAAAGACCTCAGGAGACTGGCCAAGGGAGACAGTCAAAGAGACAGAATATCCCAGTGGTGGGATTCAAATTTTTTTACTACTGGTTCTGTGGGTGTAGCTTGGTGGGCATGGCAGGGGAAGGATACTGTAAATCTCCATTTCCTCCCGATCAGCTGGGACTTGGGAGGCAGAGAATAGATGGGGGTGGGGCCAGTCAGAGGTGGTATTTACCAGTTCTCTGAACTACTCAAAATTTCCACTACCAGTTCTCCAGAACTAGTCAGAACCTGCTGAATACCACCTCTGGAGTAACCTGCAGCTGGACAGTGGGGGTCAAAGGTTCAGAAGAGACGTTCCCTAGTTTCTAAGGCTGTAAAGGAGATGGGGAAAGATTGTACTTTCAGACTTTCAAGATTATGTCAGTGTAGTTTATAATAAAGTAGAATTAGTGCATCTGACTTGTTATTCCTATCTGCTTTAGCCTGGGAGGTTGACAGTAATAAAGGATACATAACCCCTTAGGCATAGGTGCTGTTTCTGTACTCGGCAAAAGAGTTGGAAGTATTTGGATCCTAGCATACTTGATTACGGGAAATTGATTATGGTATTACCTAGCTTGGTGATGAAGCATCTGCAAGAAAACAAATTCAGAGAGCACCAAACTTTCAACCCTAAGCTACATTTATTCTCTTCTGCTGGCATTACATATGGGTGTCATACACTTCAGAAGGCAAGGAAAGTTGCATGCTGGCAAACCTCTACCAAGAAACAACTATTTTTCTTACATGGATGACCATGACAGCATATTCTGACCACCAGTGTGAGATATAGACCTCCAATAAACTCTGCAGCTAAATGGAAAACAGCTCAGCAAAGTGACCAAAAACTGAGCCAGTTTGCTGTAATGATTAAGGCACCAGGCTAGAAAAGTGGGAAACTGTGAGTTCTAGTCCTGCCTTAGCCATGAAAACCAGCTTGGGTGACTTTGGGCCAGCCAGTCTCTCTCAGCCCAACTCACATGGTTGCGGCTGTGGAGAAAAAAAGGAGAAAGGATATGTTGGATATGTTTGCCACTTTGAATTATTTGTAAAAATAATAAAGGCGGGATACAAATATATAATTGATAGGAGATAGGAGGCTATATTAATGTATTAATTAATTAAAACAATGCCCTATCATGGAACCATTAAGGAGGAAGCCACACATCCACCAAGACAGGCCGGACAACCTACAATACTATATATGCAGTAAGCAACAGCAAACATCACATTTTCTTACATTGCTGTTACCTGGCTTGGTAATGCAAGAAAACACAGCTCAGAAAATACCAAGAACCCAACAAATTTATGGTGATTGCTCATCCCGACTGTATACATTTTAAATACCTTTTCATTAAGATAAATGAGAATGGGAAACTGACATGTTGCACAGCACAATGCCATCATCATGTTTAATTCCAAGCTTGCCTTTAAGCCCCATTTTTAGAAAATAAAAATGTCTTACTACTGTGTTTAAAGTAGTAGTTCTTGAACTGGTGGTAATTACTCAAGGGGGCAATTTGGGCATATCCTGGGGGGTAATGGAGTAATTTCTAATTGCTTGCTTGTGAGTTGAGGATCCAGTTTGGGATTGCCACTGCCAAATGCTTTTGTAAAACACAGAAAATTTTTATGTGTGTGTGTGGGGGGGAGGGGTGTTAATGACATCAATCAAGTCTGGGAAAAGAGGTAACTGGGTCAAACAGTTTAAGAATCACTGGTTTAGAGTCAAAAGAAACCAAGGTAAACTGAGGAAGGGAACTGGATGCATCCTGGGGGCTGGAAGGACTGATAAGGAGCACTCTTACTAGTTGTAAATGTAAATGTGATTGGCTAATCCAAAATGGCAGCCTTTTGGAGAAAGAGCATCTGCAATATAGTCAAAAATGGAAAATTGTCCATCGCCCCCAAGTTTTTTTGGAATACTAGGAATGTAGTCATATTTCTATTTCATACTTTTAAATAAAACTGTTTTTCCAAATTCTCAAGAACATCTATTTAGTTTGAAGGCTTCTGCCCCTGGATTAGTTTTGTTTCTTGGAAACAGAAGCCATTTTTTCTCTTTTCTTTTAAATTATTAGTAACTACAGATATTGTGGAAGGAAGGAAGGAAGGAAGGAAAAGCTCTGAACAAAGAAAATTCCCATCTTTATTCCATTTATCTGCTGAGGAGAATTTTCTTACACATTGCAGAGGATTCCAGGCCTTGCCTTGCAATTAAACCCAGCTTATCTTCTGGCCGTTAGGATTGCTTTATGTGACCCAGGAATATGGTTGAACCTGATGTCAGGGTTTGGGCACTGTTGTACATGTTGCCCATACCCTAACATTCCCCATACATGAAGGCAGACATCTGTTTTCCATTAGTTACCACATTGCTGGCATCTGCCAATGCAATTTTCCCACTGTGTCACTCTTTAATCTGCACAACACCTCTTTAGGATTGCTGCAAAGGTCTAGAAGCTGGAGAGGGGGAGGAAAATGGGGTGAAGTGGGAGCAGAAAAGCATTATTTGCTAGTTATGAGAACAACCTTCTTATCACTCTTGATGACAAGAAAAAAAACATGGAGTTTAATGAATGACATTGGGCCAATCATTCTATTTTAGCCCAACAATTGGGTACAGCACTGTTGTGGGAATAGAATTAGGAGTGATTTCTTTCTATGTCACCTTGTGCTGCTAGAGAAAAGGAAAGATATAAAAGTAATAGAATAAATAAACTATTGTTGTTGTTCCCACTTGATAGAAGAGCCTTAATCACCAATTTACTCACCACTGACAGTGGAAATAAATGTCAACAATACTGAATGTGCAAGTATAATTTTTAACTGGCTTACTATTAAGAATTCTCCATTTTCCTGTATAGGTCGAATTATTATTATTTTTTCTTTTTGATGATAGTTGGTGTGCTCACGCATTTGAGTGTGATACCTCATTCAGATCTGTGGTATTTTTGATATGGCTCTTGGACTTCAAGTCAATAATTTACTAGGGTGAATATTTGGGATTTGCTTTTGGTAAGTATGATGGTTCTCCCAAATTCTGCCCAGATAGGATCACAGTGGATGCCAATTTAGAATCAGAATTCAGATTGTCTATCACTCCTGAAACATTTGGAAGTGTTTGTGTACATTTCTGATGAACAGAGTGCTAGATCCTTATGCTATCATGAAGGGGTATGTGTCCAAAACAGCAAATTAAAAAAAGGGGAAAGTAATAGTTTAAAGAAGCTAACCTTTTCCCTTGTACTTGTACCTTTCACTGTTTTCGCCTGCATCTTGATATGATTCATTCACTGGTAGGCTACGCATCCAGTTATAGAAGGGCTGTCCAAGGATTGTCTTTATTTTTGAAAGCATGTTCTGTGTGAATAGTTTCTCCACCCCAAATGTGAACCATAAGAGCAGCTGGACAGCAAACACACAGGTTATCTTCTCACTTTTTCCTGCTATGGTGAAAAATACAATGTGGTATAGCTGTTTTTTTTTTGTTTTTTTTTTTTAAAATTTGATTTATATGCCGCCCTTCTCCGGAGACTCAGGGCGGCTTACAATGTGTTAAGCAATAGCCTTCATACTTTTGTATATTTTATATAAAGTCAGCTTATTGCCCCCACAAACTGGGTCCTCAATTTACCTACCTTAGAAAGGATGGAAGGCTGAGTCAACCTTGAGCCTGGCAAGAACATACACTTCATGTTATCAATTTGTAGGTAAGTCTGTGTCTTCCTTTTTTTATCAATGTATAAATGGCCAATCTAATTGTAAAAGCTGATATTAAATCCCAGAATTTAAACTGAAATCACAGGCAACATTAAGTGACGATGCGATCCACATCTCTGTATTGTTCCATTGCATTACTCTGCTCTCTAAATGTGTTTGTACTACAACTTTGAGAATTTCAAGCCAGAATACAGTAGGAATTATAAGTACTGTCTTGGCTGGGAAAACATTCTATCAGGACATTACAGAGTACTGCGATCACATATCCTAATTTCCAATTTAATCATACAAAAGGAAATTATTATTAGATTTTTATTTTTAATTATGCAGCTAATGATTAAAAATGTCATTAAAATGTCATTTTAATTATAGGAAAAACAATTGCTTTCGGATGCAAACAGAAGCATGACTTATTTTAGAATTTTCCTGCTTTGCTCCTTTTTGTGGGGAAGGGCTTTGAGTCAGTTTTTGACTGCCTGGATAAGTCGCTGTGGGTTTTTTGGCAAGATTTTGTGATTTGCCACTGCCTTCTTCCAAGGGCTGAGAGAGTGTGACTGACCCAGGGTCACCTTACTGGCTTCATGCTTAAGGTGGGACTAGAACCAGGGGTGAAATCCAGCAGGTTCTGACAGGTTCTGGAGAACCGGTAGCAGAAATTTTGAGTAGTTCGGAGAACTGGCAAATACCACCTCTGGCTGGTCCCTGAGTGGGGTGGGAATGGAGATCTTGCAGTATCCTTCCCCTGCCACGCCCACCAAGCCATGCCCACCGAATCGGTAGTAAAAAAAATTGAATTTCACCACCTACTAGAACTCACAATCTCCTAACCTAGTGCTTTAATCACTATATCAGACTGATTCTCTTTGGTCCCTTAATCCTCATGTATTTCACTTATTGTACATCTACTTTTCTATCTTACCATGGCATAAGGCATAGACAAATGAAGGAACAAATGTAGAATATGTCAAGTGTGAAGCAAACCAGCATTCTGTAAGGTCTTTGGCTTTCTTTCTCCTACTGCAGTGGGGCTGTTTCATAATTGTATTGGCTATCAGGAAGATACTAGGAAGAGTAAACTGGTATCAGACAGATTTCCACAAACCAGGCTTCTCTGTATAAAGAGCTAGTGCAGTGTCATTTTTAATGTACCCATTTATACACTGTAACTAGGAAGGTAATCATGCCAGGCTGCACAGTTACATTAAAAACCTGACAACAGTCCTGCAATTAGTGAAAGTCTTAAATAATATTGATAGTAACTGTGCAAAACCTCATAAAAAAACTAATCAAATACTGGCTGAGAAAAGTAGAGCATTTCAGGGTGTTCAGCAGGCTAAATCACAGGGGAAAAAATACAGCAATGCTTCTTTATTCTAGGTAGTAATTTTATACAGTAAGCAAGTTGTCTTTTCATTTTTGATTTCCTAGATATGACAGGATATTTTTCCTTTGCATTTATTTGTGCCAAAGTTAATTCTGGTTTATTGATAAATGAAACTGACCTTAATGCTGTGTTGCATACAATTTTGTGGTAAAAGCAATTCAATACTACATATTTCTTCCTTATTCTTTAATACTACGCTATGTACTACACTGGATTGGTAGCAATAATATAAAATTGCCCAAGGGCTCCAGGGCTGTGATGGGAACTACATTCTAACAATCTGATAATGTCTGGGATTATATCACTAGTGCCAATTGAGCTCTATCTGAAAATATAAAAAATGATTGCCATGTTTCAAATATTCTAAAATCTAGCAGGTATCGATCCTATCAGATATCGATCCTATTCTACCAAATCTGAGTTATGTACCTTCAGATATTATATATTACATATTTTACAGAGACTTTAAAAATTATTATATTATATTCAGTTCTGTAGAAGAATTCTACTCCATTAATAACTGAACCTACTCTTTGCTTAAGAAGAGTAAATGATGGGCCATTTCAACTTTTCCCTACAGATCTCTCAAGAGCTGTATTAATATCATTTGGGAATGAATCAAGGTAGCTATGTATTTTTTTCACTACTTTCTATTTCTGCATCTGCTACTCCTTTCGTATGCATGTACCATGTTTCCCTGAAAATAGGTCCCTGTCTTTTTTTTTTTCTTTTTGAAACCTGAAATAAGCGCTTGGCCTTATTGCCATGTGCTCAAAAGCCCGATTGGGCTTATGATCAGGGGATGTCTTATTTTGGGGAAAACAGGATATCTACAGTACATATGTATGTATGTATTTTATTACAAGTTAGATAAACCTTACACCCAAGTGATAAATTACCACCAAATTATCTAATTATTAAACTAAAATCTTGGTGAAAGGTTGCATTGATCTTTCTACATTACCGTAGATGTGGCCTGGCTGTCTATTTCTGTAAACATAATACTTTTGGTTGTAGCTATTTGTAATGATCGTCTAACTTCCGGCAAAGGAAGCATCTGGAGCAGGACCTCATCCAATTGTCTTCAGGGTTAGGGCTAGGGAATGTCAGGACAATATTATTAGGTATTGGTCCATTTCCAGCCACAGTTCATAGTTACGTATGACATGTAAATCCATGAAAGACTTGGGACATTTTTCCTCCAGATCGTAACACTATTAGTCAAAATGTATTTGCAGCTTTTTGTCTTTTCATCCTTAACAAGTTTCCTACGGAAAGAAAAGAAATATTCAACTACTACACAGGAAGAGACAGAAGGATTACAAATGGTGAATGCCATAAAATTTTGTCAGAGCATGTGTGGAGTAATAAAAGCTTTGTCTGGAAGGATCCCAAATTATCTAGAAGATGTATTCTCTGATATGTTTGAGTCAGTATTTGATTGTTCAAGAACTTGGAGACACACTTTTATTTTTGTTCTGTCAGCTTCTGAAGACTAAAAGAGGAGCTTGGAACTCCAGGGCAAGGGAAATTCCACTGGCTTCTTTGTTACCTTCTGTCTATAGGCTAGTACCTTTTTATTTAGATTTGTCTATTGCCTTATAAGATGACTCACATAGTAACAGTAAATGTTGCAGTTTCGTTAGTTGTTGTTTTCACTGACTGCCTTTTAGCTTTCACTTGTCTAAAATACTTTCATTACTGTTTGTATCTTTCTTTGCCCTTTATTGCAATCTGTCATGACAAACAACTAAAATACAACAAGAGCCTTGGTGGCGCAGCAGACTAAAGTGCTGTTAAATAGCACCAGCTGCCTGCAATTACTGCAAGTTCAAATCTCACCAGGCTCAAGGTTGACTCAGCCTTCCATCCTTTCGAGGTAGGTAAAATGAGGACCCGGTTTGTGGGGGCAATAAGCTGACTTTGTATTAAAAAAAAGAACACCGCTTGGGGGGGTCGAAAGCCCTACTAAGCAGGTACAGTATATACAAAAGTATGAAGGCTATTGCTTAACGCATTGTAAGCCGCCCTGAGTCTCCGGAGAAGGGCGGCATATAAATCGAACCAATAAATAAATAAATAAATAAATAAATAAATAAATAAAGGAAAAAGAATTCTAAACGAGAATGTTCACTGGAGTGCCAACCAGACCAGTCATTTTAATGTGATTTAATGTAATTTAATTTAAAAAAAAAATCATATGTGGATTTTTCAGTATTTGTCTGGGGGTATGGTGGCTTAGAGGATTGATGTTGCTGGAACTGCTGGCCAGAAGTGGTGTGTACTCCAGCAGTTAGAGCCTGGCTCTGCAAGATGGAGTTAGCTCCTGTCACTCGATCCCTAGCTCCTGTCCACCCAGCAGTTTGAAAGCATGCAATAGATAGTATAGAGTAGATAAATGGGTACCATTTCAGTAGGAAAAACTTACCGGTAGCTTTATTCATGCATGTGGAGAGTGGAAGCTGGCCCTGGATCTGGCCGGTTGTGAGGCACCGTGATACAAGCTGGGGCAAGACGAGACTGGTGAGGGAGCCCGGAAGAGCCAGCAACCTGAGCGCCACTAGTCAGCTGGTGTAAAGCTAGTTCACCCCCTGTGGTGCACCACGAATAGGTTAAGTGTTGAACAGAATGAACTAGCATTCTAGTTTTCATTGTGTGTCTAGCATGTGCAGATTTGCCTGACACCGTATACCATACATTAAATAAATAAATAAATAAATATTTGTCTCTTTTCATTCAGTGTTTTCATTTAGTATAAACACCAGCCTTTCTACTCAAGAGGAGTCAAGCTAGGTGGCCTTGCTTTTACTTTTTCTTCATTTTTTCTTATTCAGTGTCTTGATTGCTAGGAGTGTGAAGAGCATCAATGCTCTACTCGGTGGTTCAGGGAGATATATAAGCCATCTTGTTCCTCCTGTTCCTCCTCCTCCCTCCTTTGGCTTTTTAGATTTTATAAAGCCTGCACATGAGGAAACCTATCCCCTTATTCACATTTTGAGAGTGCATAGTTGTTGGAAAAGTATGTGTTTTTGTGCGTGCATGCTGGGGAAGGAATAGATGTACAGTAATTCATTCTCCATCCCAGCCATGTCCCCAAATATCTTGAACAGCCATTGGACTGGAATTATTTCTGTCTCAGAGAAGTTCCCCTGTAATATATTTGCTCAGCTGGGCTTCTAGCACCTGGTTGAAACCTTGGCTGGAATTCAAGCTGTCTGGTAACACAGGAAATGGGAAAACAGCTAAGTCATTGACAAAATGACTAAATGAGCTAGATATAGCAACAAAACAACACAAACAAACTCTTTGTCTCTTGATGCTTTCACATTTTCAAATAAACTTCCAGGTTCTTGTATATTAAAAAATTGGCAGTATAATGTATTCTTGGAGAGTTTCCATGAAATACCTTGATTTGGAATGAAGATTTTAATAAAAGTCTGTTTTGGTTCTCCATGCATCTTATCTTTACCAGAGTGTCTCAACTTGAGACAGAAACCTCAGCTACTCTGATAATACCTTTTATTATAGGGTTGCCAGCCATCCTGTTGTCTATCTTTAACAGCTTTGTGAAGTCCAGATATTTGACAGGTGCTCTTTTCTCAGCCAACCGCTGCACCCAGAGCCATGCTAATGGAAAGGTGGCCATGCTGATGCTGTCTGTCATTTAGATGTTGGGCAGAAAGGTGCTTTTGAGACTGCCAAAATATGAAATGCCTCACATGGTCATGTGGGAGGGGGCAGCCCCTTTTACGAAAGATTATGTTGTCAAACCATGTTAGTGTAATCGTATATCTGGAACACAAGATAGAAAAGAAAGACTTAAACCACTGGGGGAGGACTGGAACCAGGATCATAACATCTTAGGTTAGGTATCCGCTCCACCATGCCTTTAGCAGTGTCCCTGGCACAGTCACCTTGTTAGTTTGAATCCACAGAAACCTTGGCTGCCTTCAGTTCAGGACTACATCCAGCTGGCCATTTCTTCAACTCCAGGGAAGCATGAGAGCAATTCTACATTTCCACTGTCTCTCCAGTCAGGCATTAAAATACCCTCTCCAGCTTGTGCTAATACTGCATAGGCTGGCAGGATTTGGTGTCTCTTCAGCCAAATACTTCTCAAGCACAAAGAATTAGGAAGGTGAGAGCTTCTCTACCACAGAAAGTAGATCCAAAATTCTCACGTAAAGCAAAGTTGAGTAGCAAAGCTCATGCTTAGGGAAGGAAATTCGGACTAAGCTATTCATTTTCATATTTTTTTTCCATTAAATTTATTCTCCATAGTCAAGAACTAAGATGGGGTGCAAATATGCAACACTGAAGCCGTTTTGGGTCAGAATATAACAAGATTTGCAACAAAAATGGCTCCTATCTTGATGAATACCCAAGGTAAGCGCCAGGCAAGTAGATAAAAGGAGAGCTGAACAAAGAATAGCAGTAAAGGATAATAATGTGAATGGTAAAATGAAGAATCAATCTTGAAAGATGTCATCATTCTTTTTCCAAAGTGCTGCCACTGAACTGATTAAGGATTGTCTGATGCCAAGGGTCAGTCTGAATCTATTCCTCTCAGGAAACTTTCAGACTAAGAAAAAAGAAAAATCTAAACAACCCAAGTTCTGGTTGTTCTGTTTCAAGCTCTCCCCTCCCCTGATTCTTAAAGGGCACCTTATGACTTCAGTGAGCCTCTGTGGTGGTAGTAACAACTGTCTCAATCAGCATTGGGATAATTCCTAATCTGCAACCATTTGGGGAAATAATGCTCAGTTATGTACCAAGGACACTGTTTACTTATCCTGGGGCCTAAATGCCAGTTATCAGATGTAGAAATAACTGGGTAAGATTGCTGCTTGCAAAGTCTTATTGTAAATTTCTCAGAAGCATCTGGTTGCCATTGTAGCTTACTGTTTTTAATGTTCAAATCCCAGGAGAGCCCATTTTCACTGTTTTCTATTCAGAAATTACCACATATCCAGTATTGTAATGAAGCTGAATAAAGCTGGGAAGTCAAGTCCATGCATCTATACTGATGGTGTGTCATTTGATGCACATCACGAGCTGTGCATAAGTATTTGGTGACATTGGGAGCATTGAACTATTCTTTCCCAGTTTGATTGGTGCCCTCCAGAGGGAATTCCCTTAATTCCTAGTTACACTGAACCATTGGACTAATACAGTGGGGACTTGGAGAAAAGCAATGCAGAAAAGCCCTCCCATTCCTGATAGAGTGATCTTCTTTGGTATGGCCAAGAGGGGAGAAGTGAAGCTAAAGACAATCCACACTAGGATGAGAGCAGATGGTACTTTTCATGGTTCATCAATCCAGTCTACCAAAAAGAGGGAATCAGACCTTGAGAAGACAGTGACAAAACTGTAGGAACCAGTTGAGGCATTTAGACAAGTTAGGTTTACAGGATAAGAACCGGAAACTGGAAGGGTCTTTTCTAGTTACTGAGCATGTTAATCAAACTTTTATAAATAAATCTGGAGGTGATGGCATAATCAGATCAAACCATGGTTTGAAAGTATAGAGGGAAAAATCCTTTATTTTACAAGGACACATATAACTAGAACATGGAATATGAGCATTATGAACTAAGAAAAAAAAATGAAATTGTTAAAAGAGGGACAATAAGGTCAAAAGAAAGAATGAATTGCACAGAATTCAGAAAGGAAATTGCTCACATTCATATTTGTGTCAGAAGCACCAAGGTGCTTCTAGGTTGAAAGGATTAGCTGGTGACATCACTGTTGCCCAGGGAATGCCTAGTGGAGGCACCTTTCATGTCTCCGTTAATGTGCCCGCTGTAGTGGGTACCTATTTATCTACTCGCGATTACTTGCTTTTGAATTGCTAGGTTGGCAGGAGCTGGAACAAATGATGGGAGTTTGCCCTGTCATACAGCAGCACTCGGGTCTCAAATGCAGGCTTGCTGATTGTCAACCCAGCGTCCTAACCATTGCTAAGAATGCGTTCAACTAAATGCACAATGGAATCATATTATTAGAATTAGTGCTGATCAAGAAAGACCTAGTTTATACAAAACATTCAGGAATTCCATGATTAATTTCAAAAAGTGGTAAATGCATCATCTAGATTCTAGAAGATGTTACAGTACTGAAATACATGATCATTATTGTTACTATTTTCATTCAGTTGTGTCTGATTCATGGAGACTGCCTGGAGAAGTCCCTGCAGTTTTCTTGGCAAGGTTTTTCAGAAGTGGTTTGTCATTGGTTCTTTTCTAAGGCTGAGAGAAAGTGACTGACACAAGATCAGCTTGCTGGCTTTGTGCCGAATGTGGGATGGACTCACAGATACCTTAACCACTACATTAGTGCAGGAGATAAATCAATAGATTTGTATGTAAAAATATATTTATATATTACTTACATCTGCCTCACATATCCTAAAGGCAGACCTCACATGTAGACAAATATATGGATTTGACCTGGAGGATATGTTGTAAGATTAGATCTGGATGATACATAGTCTGAATGTAAGAATAAAAAATCACCTTAAGGACCAAATTTGGTGTACTGAAGTTATGCAGAAGAGAACCAGAAAAATTATAGGAAAAGATAAGACAGAATATGAAAACTAAAGATGAAAAGAAGAAGAATCCCAATGTTTCAAAGAGGAAAGGATCCAAGTAATTTTTCAGAACAGACTATCATGAGAGCCCCAAAGAGTTGTAAAATGAGAATTCTCAGATAACAAGAAGGTTGTACCATAAACAGACTGTCAGTGTTGAGAAAAAAGGACAAGGGAATGTATCTGAACCAAAAATGTTAACAAGCAGACAAAAATAAGAAGAAAAGAAGCACGAAGTGTATTTTTAAGAACACAGAAATTGCAGGTACATTTTCAGCCAAGGTAGGAATACAGAAGATACCTAGTTCCATACACTTGTGGGAAAATCTAATAGAAACAAGGAAAGTTCAATGAAAGTAGAAGGACTCTACTGAAATTCTTTAAAGGGGTTTATAGAATACCAGATTTGAACTGCAACAGTATGTTCAGGAACCTACTCTGTTAGAAAGGGGATCCAAAAGGCAATAGATAAACTCAAAGAGAAAAACATTATGTGCAGATAGAATGGAATGGAATGGAATGGAATGGAATGGAATGGAATGGAATGGAATAGAATAGAATAGAATAGAATAGAATAGAATAGAATAGAATAGAATAGAATAGAATAGAATAGAATAGAATAACAGAGTTGGAAAGGACTTTGGAGGTCTTCTAGTCCAATCCCCTGCTTAGGCAGGAAACCTTACACCACTTCAGATAAATGGTTATCCAACATCTTCTTAAAAACTTCCAGTGTTGGAGCATTTACAACTTCTGGAGGCAAATTGTTCCACTAATTAATTGTTCTAACTGTCAGGAAATTCCTCCTTAGTTCTAAATTGCTTCTCTCCTGGATTAATTTCCACCCATTGCTTCTTGACCTGCCCTCAGGTGCTTTGGAGAATAGCTTGACTCCCTCTTCTTTGCGGCAACCCCTGCGATATTGGGACACTGCTATCATGTCTCCCCTGGTTCTTCTTTTCATCAGATGAGACATACCCAGTTCCAGCAACCGTTCTTTATATGTTTTAGCCTCCAGTCCTCTAATCATCTTTGTTGCTTTTCTCTGCACTCTTTCTAGAGTCTCCACATCTTTTTTACATCATGGCGACCAAAACTGAATGCAGTATTCCAAGCGTGGCCTTACCAAGGCATTATAAAGTGGTATTAACACTTCACATGATCTTGATTCTATCCCTCTGTTTATGCAGTACAGACTGTGTTGGCTTCTTTGGCTGTTGCAGCACACTACTGGCTCATATGAAATACTCATTAAAATGTTTAATGTAAGCAAAGTGCTATAGTTTGGTTTCAACAAATATGGAACAAGACTAAACATAGCACTTGGAAATGTGGGGGTCCTTGGTGCCCTTAAGTTTGGATGTTTTCATGCAGATGCAGAAAACAACTAGGCTCAGGGAGCACCAAGAACTTCACAGTTCAATCCTGAGCTACTAACATTCTCTTCTATCAGCTTAGAAATGTTTGGTGCATATACAGGTAGTCCTCAACTTACGACCACAATTGAAGCCCAAAATTTATGTTGCTAAGTGAGAAATGTGTTAAGTGTGTTTTGTGCCATTTTACGACTTTCCTTGCCACATTTGTTAAGTGAATCCCTGAAGTTCTTAAATTAGTAACACAGTGCTTAAGTGAAATCAATGGTTTCCCCATTGACTTTGCTTATCAGAAGGTCGCAAAAGAGGATCACATGATCCTGGGGCATTGCAACCGTCATAAATGTGAGTCAGTTGTCAAGCATCTGAATGTAACTCATGTGACCATGGGGATGCTGCAATGGTCATAAGTGTGAAAAATGGTCATAAGTCTTCTTTTTTCAGTGCCGTTGTAACTTCGAATGGTCACTAAATGAACTATTGTAAGTCGAAAGCTCCCTGTACCAATATAAAAAAAGCAGATGCAAGGAAATATTCAAATGAATCAATTATTGCACAATTCTTCATGCAAGCAAAGAAGAAAAGAGCCATTATGGGGAGAGATGCCACATGAACAGAAAAATTTCAGAAAAGTCAAAGGGACACAACATCAGGGAACTAATGTAAGTTGCATAAAGGAAAAAAATAAGGTTTACTTCTGCTTTATTGACTACAGGAAGGCCTTTGATTGTGCTAGAATATGGAACATATTAAAGCTATTGCTTGTGCCAGAACACCTGATTATTCTTCTGGGGAACCTCTGCAATGAACAAGGAACTACTGTCAGAACTGAATTTGAAGAAACAGAATAGAAAAAGGGTGAGACAAGGATGCATATTGTTCTCATATATTTTTAATATATAGTGAATTTAGTATAACCATGACAGGATTAAAAAAGACAACAACAGGAACCAAAAAAGGAGGCTGAAACAACAACAATTTGGGATTTGCATCCAATATCATTGTGATATATAAGGAAGAGCTAATGGAAAATGAAAAATGGGAAGTGAAAATTCTGGGTTAATGTTAAATATTAAGAAGATAAAGGTGATGTCAGCTAGCATGCTTAGTCAAATTAATTGTCTAGCTTCCTGCTGCGTGTCTGTAGACGTCGGGAAATGAAGACGCTGCAAAGCCTTAGTTGCTGTAAGCGGTTTATTCCAAACGGTCGCCAGCACCGTCAGTGACGAAGAAAACATTCAATGCAAAGGTATACAAAGTCGGCGTTGGGAGCAGCCGCCTCCCAACGCTGTTTAAATATACGCGCCCAACAATTACAGCAGCGCACACGCCCTTCCGGATAGCGCAGCCCAGCCCCTGTGTGAGTCAGCAAATCCACCAAAGCAGATGAGGGGTGACCGAACGAAATCCTGGCTCCGACCGCAGCGTGACCGACCGCCTACCAATTACACTATTGGAAGAGGGTACAGGTGTTCGACACATACAGCGATCAATCCCCGGAAGTCCACACACAACCGTAAACCGCCGTCCTTCTTTTCGCGAAACAACACAGGAGCGGCCATGTGTGACCAACTGGGTTGGATGAAGCCCCTGGCCAAATTTTTATCAATATACCGCCGGAGTTCCTCCAACTCTGGCTTTGTCATAACATACATTCAACTTAACACCCAGCTTCAGTTCTATAGCGCAATCGGTCACTCTATGAGGGGGTAGTACCTCGCACTCCTCTTCGTTAAACACCTCTGCAAGATCCTTATATATGGCAGGATATCCATCCAACTTCTTTCTTTGCGCAAAATCCTCTAGAATTTCACTGACAGATGATTATTTTGTCTCTATGTAAAGACTTCCATTGACTGAAGACTCATCACTTCCTGTAGCACTGTGGCAGCCTGTTCCAAAGGCTTATACAGCAGCTCATACAATCGGGCAGTTTCTCTTAACATCTAGCTTGAAACTCCATCCCTGTAGCTTTGATCCACTACTTCTGGTCCTACCCCTTGGAGAAATAGAGAACAAGGCCATTTCCTCTTTTCAGTGGTCAACACTGAAGAATTTAAAAGGCTATTTCCTTGTTTTCAAAACTGGATAAGGATGCACATGTACTTTAAAAAAAGTAGGAGATTAAGCCTGAGGAGAAAGGCTATGACAGGCCTATGGATCCAGATAGTCCAGTACCATGAATTGCAAGAAGTCCCACTCAATCAGCCCTAGATCAAATGAGGTCTAAGTGCTCTCTTTGGTGATAACCAATGGAAACTCATACTTTGAAAATGTGATACGAATAGATGATGCACAATACATAGAAAATCTATGTTTGGCAAGATGGAAAGAAATAGAAGAGAAAGACAAGGAATAAAGTGGGTGGATAAGCTATAAATTACTACTAGAGACAAGTTGAGACAGCACAACATTTGTCCATGTGGTCATTGGGAGTCAAAACCGATTCAATAACACATGGCTATTGCAGAAAAGAAAGTCTTTTCGTTGAAAATGTTTATAAAGCAAGCAACGTCTTCTCATCGAACCTTTATTTATTTATCATATTTTTTGGAGTGTAAGATGCACTTCCCCCAAAAAATGTAGGTGGAAATGTCTGTGCGTCTTATACAGCGAATATTGTGATGGGGGGGGGGAAGGATTGGTGCGGTGCTGATCAGCTGTTCTAGAACGGGTGGCGGCAAACAGGTGGTGGCAAATGGGCTGTGGCAAACAGGCCAGATGAATACCGGATGGATGCTGGGAGGCAGAGGCAAATTTTGTTTTTCTTATTTTCCTCCCTAAAAGCTAGGTGCGTCTTATGATCCAGTCCAAAAAATACGCTATTTATTAAATTTATATACTACCCAGCTCCCTGATAGGATGACTCTGGGTGGCTTTATTTATTATTATTTTTACCTTTACCCTAAGAGTTCTCTCTTGCCTCTATTTTTCCCCCCTTTCCGAAACCTAATCTGTACTTTGATTATTAAAAAATGTGAATCTACATCTGCAATGAATGAGATATTGGAACAAAGTAAGGAAGGAGAAGATGAGACAAAGAGAAGGAGACAGGGAAAAAGTGAAAGGGACAGGATGGGGTGTATGAAAGGGCAAAAGGATTTCCAGAGGTGGAGGAGGAGGAGGACGGAGGACGGAGGACGGAGGAGGAAGAGCAAAGAGAAAGAGAAATGACTAACCTTGATGTGGTTGCAACTAGACAGTTACCTCAGCCACCACCACCCCTCCCCATCCTTTCCCCATCCGCATGGCCTGGTCTAACTATAACAACATCTGTTCCACTTGAGCTCTGCTCAGCTAGTGGTCTGTTTGTTTAATTGTCAGCCTGGTTTGTAATTTTGCTTCCCATTAGGAAGCTGAAGAAAAGAAGAGCAGGAGGGTATTTTCATTCTGGGAAATATTTCACCAGGACAATGAGCTTCTCTCTCTCTTTCTCTTTTTATACTTGTTTGTTTGTTTTTTTTTCTTTTCCACAGCACTGAATGGCCCAGAACGAGCTGTACTGCTTCTCTTGACAAGACAGACGTTTGCAGAGGCCATTGTTCAACCTGATGTATTAAGGCCTCACACTTGTAATTTTGGCGCTGATCCCCTTTTCCCATTGTGCAGTCAGAATAGGCTGCAAAAGGAGAACCTGGCCTCTTTATTTGCCAGCCAGCAAAGAAGGCAGCAGTGGTGCCCAGCAGCACATCTTCTCTCCCCTCCCTCCCTCCCTGCCTCTCCCCCCCACCCCCCCTTTCTCTGCTCATCAAAGTTTTCTCTCTCCAGTTTCAGCCAAGGAAGGAAAAGGTTTCCTAAACATTCAAAGGAGATTTGCCCCATGCTTTTTTCCTTTTGTTGGAGATACTTGGCTGCTTTCCTGCAGGGCTGGATTGAGACATGAACATTTTGGAATAGTGTGACTTCTTCCTGAGGGGTTTGCAAAGTTTGAATAATAATAAGTAAAAAAGAAAAAAAAACTTTCAAGGAGAACCCTTGTAGTCCTGGACGTCAGCCCTGAGGAAGGGAATGATCTGTTTACATACTGGCTGAACAGGATGTTGTGCAAAAAAACTCTTGCGTATTCTTTGCTTCAACTGGGCTAACATGATACTCTTTGTCATTGCATCTTGAATAGGCTTGTTCTTACCTGGAAATGGAGCTGTCTTGTATTTGGAGGGTCTTGGCCTTATAATACTAGTAACTGGAAAGAACTTGTAGGAAAACTCCTGGGCTATACAGATAAAATAAGCTATAAACTATGCTAACTAGGGGGACAACTAGTGATCTCACCAACTCTCTGCTCTTGATAGCTGCTGGCTTGTTTGAGTTTAATCCAGTTTTATCCGTGTTTAATCCAGTTCTAGACTGAGTTTCTTTAACAAAGCTCATAAAAGAACGGAAATAAAACAAATTTACACTTCACTACTTACACTATTTCGCACAGAACTTGAGAGGTGTAAATTTATATCAGCTACATGCCTGAATGTGAGAGCTATATACACGTCTGTTGTGACAAATCAGCAGAAAGCCCAGAGGCATTTTATGACTTTTTATTGCAACATGAAGGATTTTTTTTAAAAAATGAACTAATTTAAGGGCCCAGTAGACACAGTATTTTGCTATTGACTCATTTCCTTTCTTAGTCAGGATAGGCAAGTATGATTGTAGGCAGGTTTTTAAGATAGACCACCTGGATTTTTTAATAAATTAGTTGGGGTGAATTTGAAGCCACATAATCTATAGATTCTGAGGCAGGGAGTCAGGAAAGCACTTGAATTGTAACCCGAGATCTTGACAAAGTTGTCCTTGAAGAACTAGGATTTATTCCACTGAGGTTTCACTGACTAAGTATGCTAAAGTGATATCTTTTAGATATAAAAAACTACAATTCCCATGATTCCCAAAACTGTAGTCTAATACTAGGCTGAGAAAGGCTAGAATACACTATCAAAGAATAATATCTCCCTCATATTAACCTTCGTCCCAGCTCTGTAGCAGATGAGAAGGGCGAAGTGTTTACTTAAACTCAAACTCTCTCCCCATCCCATCACCCACTTTTGGGTAAAACATTTTTTCACTAATGTGATAATTGCTTTTGGATAGACCTGTCTCCCTGCATCCCTGTGTCTAGGCATTTTCACAGCACTCTCTCTGCCCCCAGCAGGGCTAATTTAAAAGACTCCACTCTAATGAGATGTTTGAATGGCTCTCAAAAAACAACAACAGTCGATCTCTCAAAAAACAACAAAGAGGACCAATTGCAAACAAATGTGTTGAAGGGTCCCAGAGCTCCAGGCAGAAGGATTAGAGCTACCTAAAGGTCAAAATAATTTAGGGTGTAAGGAAAGAGGAGGGAAAAGAGACAAACAGGACAGCTTTTGTTATAGAGAAAACAAGTCTAGTCAATTAAAAAATGAAGACCCCTTTTTTCCCCCCCGTGAAAAACATCCCTTGAATCATTTGTTGGGTTTGTGGAAAGTGGTGTACAGTGTCCCTAAACTGGCAACTCACCATATGCAAGTGAGATTAGACAGCAAAGAAATTTGGGGAAAAATTGATCTAAAATAGAAATGCAACATGCAAATCAAGGCCACAGATTTGCAAATTCAGTCTCCTGGAATGGTGACCGAAACCGTTCGCAACCAAATTGCCAAGCTCGGAGTGCAAATTGACAGCCTTGCAAATTCTAATTAACAGTATTCATTCTTGCACATTTAGAAATTATGCTTCAAAAGAAATGTTAATAGAATAGAATAGAATAGAATAGAATAGAATAGAATAGAATAGAATAGAATAGAATAGAATAGAATAGAATAGAATAGAATAGAATAACAGAGTTGGAAGGGACCTTGGAGGTCTTCTAGTCCAACCTCCTTCCCAGGCAGGAAACCTACACCACTTCAGACAAATGGTTATCCAACATCTTCTTAAAAATTTCCAGTGTTGGGTATTCACAACTTCTGCAGGCAAGTTGTTCCACTTATTAATTGTTCTGACTGTCAGGAAATTCCTCCTTAGTTCTAAATTGCTTCTCTCCTTGATTAGTTTCCACCCATTGCTTCTTGTTCTACCCTCAGGTGCTTTGGAGAATAGCTTGACCCCTTCTTCTTTGTGGCAGCCCCTGAGATATTGGAACACTGCTCCCCTAGTCTTTCCTTTCATTAGACTAGACATACCCAGTTCCTGCAACCGTTCTTCATATGTTTTAGCGTCCAGTCCCCTAATCATCTTTGTTGCTCTTCTCTGCACTCTTTCTAGAGTCTCCACATCTTTTTTACGTCGTGGCGACCAAAACTGGATGCAGTATTCCAAGTGTGGCCTTACCAAGGCATTATAAAGTGATATTAACACTTCATATGATCTTGATTCTATCCCTCTATTTATGCAGCTTAGAACTGTGTTGGCTTTTTTGGCAGCTGCTGTACACTGCTGGCTCATATCTAAATGGTTGTCCACTAGGACTCCAAGATCCCTCTCACAGTTACTACTATTGAGCAAGGTACCACATAATGCCGGAAAAGACGCCTAGAGAGTAGTTGGAGGGCCAGTCGCTCCGAATCTGACCGTACACTAGTGAGGTCTTATATCAAGACCTACTTAGTGGCGATAAAGGCGGCAAAGTGTAATTACTTTTCCGCTCTTATCGCGTCGGCAGAAAATCGCCCAGCTGCCTTGTTTAGGGTGACTCGCTCCCTTCTCCATCTGGGAGCGCGGGAAGACCCCTTGCAAGGTCGTGCTGAGGATTTTGCGCATTATCTGCACGATAAAGTCGCTTAAATTCGGGAAGGCTTGGACTCCGACTGGGTAGGTACAGGCGGGTTGTCCGAGGTCTGTCTTGAGACGGTTATCTGGGATGAGTTTGACCCTGTGACTCCCGAGGACATGGACAGGATGCTGGGGAGGTTGAACGCAACCACATGTTTATTGGACCCGTGTCCCTCCTGGTTGGTGCTGGCTACCCGGGAGGTTACACGAGGCTGGCTCCAGAGGATTATAAATGCTTCCTTGAGTGAGGGGTTCTTGCCTCCCGCCTTGAAAGAGGCGGTGGTGAGGCCCCTCCTCAACAAGCCCTCTCTGGACCCAGCTGTTTTAGCAAACTATCGTCCAGTTTCCAACCTTCGCTTCCTGGCGAAGGTTGTTGAGAGTGTGGTTGCGCGACAGCTCCCGCAGTACCTGGAGGAAACCGTCTATCTAGATCCGTTCCAGTCCGGCTTCAGGCCCGGGTACAGCACGGAAACGGCATTGGTCGCGTTGGTTGATGATCTCTGGAGGGCTCGGGACAGAGGTTGCTCCTCTGTTCTGGTCCTATTAGACCTCTCAGCGGCTTTTGATACCATCGACCATGGTATCATGCTGCGCTGGTTGGAGGGGTTGGGAGTGGGAGGCACTGTTTTACGGTGGTTCTCCTCCTATCTCTCCGACAGGTCGCAGTCTGTGTTGGCTGGAGGGCAGAGGTCGACCTCAAGGCACTTGGTTTGTGGGGTGCCACAAGGGTCGGTCCTCTCGCCTCTCCTGTTCAACATTTATGTGAAGCCGCTGGGCGAGATCATCCGTGGTTTTGGGGTGCAGTGCCATCTGTACGCTGATGACACCCAGCTGTACATCTCCACCCCAGACCACCCCAACGATGCCCTTGAAGTGATGTCCCGGTGCCTGGAGGCGGTGCGGGTCTGGATGGGGAGGAACAGGCTCCGACTCAATCCCTCCAAGACTGAGTGGCTGTGGCTGCCGGCGTCCCGATATAGTCAGCTGGTGCCATCGCTGACTATTGGGGGCGAGACATTGGCCCCCACGGAGAGGGCGCGTAACTTGGGTGTCCTCCTGGACGCACGGCTGTCCTTAGAAGAGCATTTGACGGCCGTGGCCAGGGGGGCTTTCTATCAGGTTCGCCTGATACGCCAGTTGCGCCCCTTTCTGGATCGGGACTCCCTATGCACGGTCACTCATGCCCTCGTTACTTCCCGCCTTGACTACTGCAATGCTCTCTACATGGGGCTCCCCTTGAGGAGCACTCGGAGGCTCCAACTGGTGCAGAATGCGGCCGCGCGGGTACTTATGGGGGCGGCATGGCGCTCCCACGTGACACCTCTCCTGCGCGAGCTGCATTGGCTTCCAGTGGTCTTCCGAGTGCGCTTCAAGGTGTTGGTTCTCATCTTCAAAGCGCTCCATGGCTTAGGACCCAGTTATTTACGAGACCACCTTCTGCCTCCGATAACCTCCCACTGGCCAACACGCTCCCACAGAGAGGGTCTCCTCAGGGTGCCGTCTGTCAGGCAATGTCGGCTGGCGACCCCCCGGGGAAGAGCCTTCTCTGTGGGGGCACCCGCCCTCTGGAATGAGCTGCCCCCAGGGATACGACTAATCCCGGACCTCCGGACCTTCCGCCGGGCCCTGAAGACTTTTTTATTTCAGCAAGCCGGGCTGGGTTAAAAAAAAAAATTTTAATTGGGTGAATTTTATGGGTAACGGGGTTTTAAATTGGAGAAGCCTAAGATAATTTAATTTTGTTTTAATGTATTTTAATATTTGTATTGTGTGTTTTTAATTTTGGCTGTTCACCGCCCCGAGTCCTTCGGGAGAGGGGGCGGTATAAAAATTTAATAAATAAATAAATAAATAAATAAATAAATAAATAAATAAATAAATAAATATACGGTACCTTGTTTCATTTGTGCTTGCTCAAGCCGGAGGCCAGCTGTTCATGGACAGCTTCAAGGCCAATTATGTAGAGGCACATTCCCTCTTTCTTGGGATTTTTTAAGTTTAAACTTGATTTGGACTAGATAGCCTTTCAGACTATAAATCAAGGATGGTCCACTGATGATCCTTCAAGCAGATGACTCGTTGCTGTGCACTGGTTCATGTGGATACCCAGAGAGCAGATAGTTCAACCAACAAAACAGCTCAGTCAGAAAAGGTACCTTCCAATGTTAGGGACTATTAGAAAAGAAATTGACAGTCAGTGATAGGATTCACACATGATATTAAATTACCCTGTGTATGTTTATGGTGCCTTGAATACCACAATTGGTTGTGGGCTCACCCACATGCTCAGGTGTAAAACATCATTCACAAACTACAATGGTTAAGCTTCCACAGCACACTAAATTTTAAAATTTTAAAAAAGCATAAATCACATTATAGTGCAGTGTGTTATGTAAATCCAGTCAGTATCATATAATGTCTGTATAATTAATCAATTGCGGTATAGTGGTTAAGGTGTTGGACTAGAATGTGGGAGAATCAGATTGATGTTCAACCTTAGCTATGGAAGCTCACTGGGTGACCTTGGGACAGGTCTCTCTTTCAGCCCAACCTAACCTAACGCATAGGGTAGTTACAGATAAAGGTGGAAGCGAGAATGCTGCCTGGAGTTCTTAGAGGAATGATGGGATATGTATCCAACAAAAGTACAGTTGTATTTGGAAAACAGTATGATTTCTAATCTCAATAAGTACACCCTATTTAGGGCTGAACTCTTTTCCCATGAAGAAAGACTGAAGGGTTTGGAGCAGGGGTGAAATGCTCCCAGTTTGGACCAGATCGCACGAGAGAACCGGTAGTTGGAGAACCGGTAGCAAAAATCCCTGCCCACCCCCCATGCCCAGCTGAGCCGCGCGATCATCAGAGGCTTTTTTTTTTTTACTTTTAAAAGCATTTTTTCTTCGGCCAAAAAAATGCTTTTAAAAGTAAAAAAAAAGCCTCAGATGATCGTGCGGCTCAGCTGGGATCGTCAGAGCCTTTTAAAAGCAAAAAGCCCTTTAAAAGCCTTTTACTTTTAAAAATGCTTTTAAAAGTAAAAAAAAAAAAGTTGGTCACGCCCACCCAGTCACATTACCCCCCTCCCCCCACCAAGCCACGCCCACACCCAAATGTAACAAATTTTACATTTCACCACTGGTTTGGAGTTCCATAGTTTAAATAAAAGATTCCAAGAAGGAAACAAGAGAAAGGTTATAAATTTTGCAGATGGAAAGAAATGGGAAAAACAGAAAAATGTTCATTTTCTCACTTATTACAAGAATTTGGGTCACCCAGTCAAACTGATTGGAAGGAACTAGACACAAGGAAATCCATGCTTATTTAATGTATTTTAGACAGTGTTTGGTTATGGGCCTAAAGGGCTCTAAATGGGATTAGATACATCCACATAAGAAAGGTCTATCTCTATCATGATAAATGTGGGATCTTCCATAACATGCTGCAGGGTAGGGCACTTCTGTTTATGTTCAGTCAGCCAATGTCTCTTCCATTCTGTCCTGCTCCCACCCACATTGCTGGTTTGTCCGTCTTTCAGCTAATATTTTCTGACTAAAGAACTTGCTCGCTTTTCAGTAGATAGTTTCTGGCTTCCCGCTTCCTTTTATGGAATTGATCTCATCCATTAAATATGTTGGAGGTCTGTAAACCACAGGTCTGCTGACATTCCTTGGAGTATTGTTCTTCGTTTTTTAAAAGAATAATGTTATTTTTAATTGATTAGAAGATTCCAAAAATAAACAATACCAGAAAATACAACAAAAAATTAAAACTAAACCAAACAAAAGAAATAAAAGCCCTAGAAGACTAGAATAAAACTTGTCACATAACACACGTTTCTTTGCTTCCAATTACCATTGGCAATACAAGCTGGGAATTCTGGGAGTTGTAATCCAAATTATCTATTGGGCACCAAGTTGAAGTCAGCTACCCTAGAATTGTTCAGCCTTGCTTTTTTTACTCAATATTTGAGACTGTGATCTTCTTCATCCTTGATAGATGCCCATGACGTCTGGAGCTAATAACGCAAATCTATTCCGAAAATAGACAACTTGGTTTTTAGAGTCAGGAATTTCAGCACAATTATTACTTTTATGACTTCAAAGGCTAATGAGATTATTTTAATATATCTATTTGTATTTTATACTCATACGTTTCTTATTTTTTTCGATACTGCTGATTTCCACATCTAATCTTGACTGCTTCACTTTCTGGTGCAGTGTATCAAGTTCTAATTGCTATGATGTTTATACTATGTGCAAATTTTATATAAGATATAAATGCTTTTCATAAAAAAGGAGCTCTGCTTCTGGAGAATGTCTTGGAAACTTGGCCTTGTATCTTAATTCTAGCTATGGTTATTTGGCATGAGGCAGTTGCATTAGCAGGATACTCAAAAACACTCATATTAGCACTCCACATATTTTGATGCTGAATTTTAGCTCTGAAAATAAGTTCCAGGGTATCGATTAAATTCACTTTTACTTATTGGCGCAATAAATAAAGGTATGCATATAAGAGCACGCCAGAGTTAATTTACTGCTATTAAAATGAATCCTGGGCTTTTTGTTAATTTGATACTCAGACAGAAATGTTAGAGGATTGCACCAGAAACCTTCTATTGCCAGGTCAGAACAAAGGGTGGTATATATTTTCCCCTACAGCAACAGACTTGTGGGGTAGGTTGACTCAAAAAATGACTGTCAAAATCATCTAGCAAGTTTTCACATTCTAAAGTAACACTATAATCATTGCACCAAACTGGTTCTTTATGCTCACTTTCTTCTTTTAGATAATGATAATTATGACATTTTCCGTGTAGCATCTGTGTTGTTAATACTGTTAATATTTTGTTCCCAAACTTAGAACAGCTACTTTCCAAATACCATCTAGGAACATCACCTTTATAAGCATGATGATTGGATTAGATAATACATGCTCAGCAGAGGTGGGTTTCAGCAGGTTCTGACCAGTTCTGCAGGACCGGTAGCAGAAATTTTGAGTAGTTCGGAGAACCGGTAGTAAGAATTCTGACTGGCCCCGCCCCCATCTATTCTCTGCCTCCCAAGTCCCAGCTGATCGAGAGGAAATGGGGATATTCTTCCCCTGGATTGGGGTGGGAATGGAGATTTTACAGTATCCTTCCCCTGCCATGCCCACCAAGCCACTCCCACAGAACCAGTAGTAAAAAATTTTGAAACCCACCTCTGATGCTCAGGTAAGTATGGACATAAATACTCAAGAAGAGGGTATTACAGATTGTTTCCTCATTCGTTAGGATTACTGAATGCAAAATGAAATTGGATTCACCTAGACAGTTGTTGTCTATGCAGTAGCCCTCCAGAATTTCTTCCATGAAGTTTCCCTGCAGGGATTTTGCTGTGTATGCATATGTATATAGAAAATGTGAACTAGAGTTTGCTCCCACTAATAGTATGGGTGATTTTGAAGATGGTGAAGCATTATCTGAATTGAGTTTGCTCCTTAGAACTCTCCTCCCCCTTTTATAATAAAATCAGTCACAGCCATAGGAATGAAGGAGGGGGGCATATAAAAAAAGTCTTTGGAAGCCTTATGTGGCCTATGTATATCACGTGACCTGTACGGGTCAAAGGAAACCACACTGTGTCAAAACGGCCTGGTTATTTCTATCAGATTGAATTGCTTTCTCTGTAGCCAGGAACAGGGTTAGATCAAGCACGACTTCCAAGAACAAGGCATTGATATGCACCTCAGCTCCTGAGGCTCAGAAGCTCTAAATAAACATCTCCCATGCATTTAGTGTGTTTACTGGGGTGTGGTAAAACTTAGTTCAGCTTGACCTAGGTTGAACAAAATGTGTGTGAAAGCATAAGAACTGCCATGCTAGATTGGCCTGGAGATCTTTTTCCTTATATATAGTGCATATCCAGATCTACATAAGCACCGCAGATCAAGGGTGAAATCCAATTTTTTCCCCCTACTGGTTCTGTGGGCGTGGCTTGGTGGGTGTGGCAGGAAGGATATTGCAAAAACTCCATTCTCACCCCACTCCAGGGGAAGGATACTGCAAAATCTCCATTCCCTCCCCTCCCCTGGGAAGAATCTCCTGGGGTGTGCTAGAAATAATACAATACATTGCTTTTCTTCAGTGCTTAGGAAAAACACTCCTTCTAGAGAGACCGATTTATCCTTCTGTCATAACACTTGGGTCATCAAATGGATTTGGATGAAGTGAAATTCAGAACGGAAGAATTGAAATAATTATTCTCACCATATGTATACAATTTATTATTAAAAATATGATGGCCATCAAACTGGACAGCTTTTTGTAATTAAACTCATTGAAATTAAACCATCCAAGTTTACTGAGAGTCACCCAAGATGATATATGAGTCATGAAGGTAATGTATCACCTCTAAAGGCAGTGATTGGTTCTCGGGTTATGTGAAGCTATTTCTTGTTTTACCATGGTTTTTGAACAAATCATAAGACCTAGGTTCATGTAAACCATAAACTAGGATATGCATGCCACTGTGGCTTTTTTTCATTTAGCTCATAAACCAGGGATCCTCAAATGTTTTAGGTGCTGCCTCAGGCATGGCAGCTCTGTCCAGACTGTTGAGTATGCTTTTACTCAAACCCATTCTACCTCCTTTTCCCCTTAGGAGGCACATTGGGTTGTATGAATCACTAGCACTAATGTATTTTTACGTTACTGTTTCTGCAATAGAAAGTTATTTTGGAATGCCTTGTTTATTTATCTATCAACACCTGTCATTCTGTGCAAAGCAATGATAATATTTTGTAATTTGGTTTGATTAAAGTGTAATATATTTCATTTCTGTCTCTTTTATCTTTCATTTAACCTTTATATACGCACCTATCCTCCCACCATGGGAAAGAGAATGATCGACTACTATCTGCATCTTTGGTGCAATCAAGTCAATCTTTTATTTGCACTAGTTTAAGAACATAGTTTAAGAATATCAAGATCTATAATGTCTAAAACAATGATATACAGTATTAAGACCTAGTTATCACATATCTGCAAGGCTGCTATGTTTGGGGACAGCTACTTGGGTGACACAAATCTCCACATATTATCTTTAAGAATTATCCAGCTAAATCTGTTTTCAAAAATGACTGCTAATTGCACAGTGCTGCCCAATCTTTCTCTCTCTCCCTCTCCCTCTCCCTCTCTCTCCCCCTCCCCCCTCTCTCTCAACACCTCCTTCCCTTGTTCAGCTATTTTCATCTTTTGAAAAAAGTGACTGAACAGCAATTTTGTACATGACTATGTAAATCCCCTGCAGCTGATTAGCCTGGTAACAAAGATACCTTGTCACCCACCCAGCTTAATCCATGCATTTCAAAGGCTAGTTTTATTGAGCATTTTTTCAACCCAGATCTTTATTTATTTAGCTTGATTGCTTTGAAAACCTCACCACCACCACTTTCTTTTAATTCTTTCATTTACATATGCATCATTTCATGTATATAGGTACAACCTTGAATATTCAAAGATTTCCAGGGCAATTGGAGTTATATATCCTCCTCCTTAACAAGAAAAAAATGTCTAATCAGCACCTGAACATTTTAGCAATGATGCACTATTACTGGCTCTTTTTCTATTTTTCCTAGGAGATGTTGGAGTGTATGTGAGTGTTAGTGTGCATGTGTTGTCTGTCTGTCTGTCTGTCTGTCTGTCTGTCTGTCTGTCTGTCTGTCTCTCTCTCTCTCTCTCTCTCTCTCTCTCTCTAACTCTCTCTATTTCTCTCTCTCTCTCTAACTCTCTCTCTCTAACTCCCTCTCTCTCTCAATCTCTCTCTCTCTCTTTCTAACTCTCTCTCTCTCTCTCTAACTCTCTCTATTTCTCTATCTCTCTATCTCTCTGTCTCTCTGTCTCTGTCTCTGTCTCTCTGTCTCTCTCTCTCTCCCTCCCTCCCTCTCTCTCTCTCTCTGTCTCTCTGTCTCTCTCTAACTCTCTCTATTTCTCTCTCTCTCTCTCTCTCTCTCTCTCTCACTCTCTCTGTCTCTCTCTGTCTCTCTGTCTCTCTATCTATCTATCTATCTATCTATCTATCTATCTATCTATCTATCTATCATCTATCTATCATCTATCTATCTATCTATCTATCTATCTATCTATCTCTATCTCTCTATCTCTCTATCATCTAATCTCTGTCATCTTTTTAGAAGGAGTACTGAGATGCAATAGGCTTTCCCTCTCCCCTGCCCTTGTTTGGAAGAGAGAAGAAATTGGAGTCAGACAGTCTCCACAGAGTGTCATACTCCAGTCAATGTAGGAGAATATCTGAGTCGTAAATCTGTCAATACAAAGAGAACAGCACACCACAAAAATGTGACTAAAACCAAGAAATGTAGCATAATTACAGGTTCATTATTGCAAACAAAAGCATCTCCCCTTTCCACCCCTTTGGCAGGGATGAAGCCATTCAAAAGGGCTCATTATGTTGTTACCTAGGCAGGTTTGGAGGCCCCCTGAACTGTTGCTGCTGGTCTGCTTATTTTCCTGCTTGGTAATTTGGGAATCCTGCTGGCTCAAGACATGGAGGACTTTGGCAACAAGAAGATCCCTTCTCTTCCCATTCTTAGGTCCTTCCTCAGAAGAGGATCCTGTATGTGTTTCTCTTTAATATTTAGCAGTTAGCATTTCTGAAAGGAACCAGATTGACAGGCCCGGAGATGAAAAGTCCTAGGTTTATCCATGAGATAGGTGGGGCAGGAAGGATTGCTTCACTGCCTGAGCTGCATGCTTCAATACTGACCTGAAGAACCCCTTCTGAGGCTCTGCATACTTACCCCACTTTGTGACTCCCAAGGCATGTCTGTGCAAAGGTCTTTCTTGGGCTTGTGTTCAGAGATTGACAGACCAGATCCTTGCACAGGCAACCTATATATACACAATCTTATTAATTTATTCACCCGAAGTCATAAACTTTTGGATCAAACTAGAAGACTGGCAAGCATATGTACACATGCACACCATTTTTGTTGTTAGTTGTGAAGTCGTGTCCGACCTATCGCGACCCCATGGACATCGTTCCTCCAGGTCTTCCTGTCCTCTACCATCCTCTGGAGTCCATTTAAGCTCATGCCTACTGCTTCAGTGACTCCATCCAGCCACCTCGTTCTCTCTCATCCCCTTCTTCTTTTGCCCTCAGTCTTTCCCAGCATTAGGCTCTTCTCCAGTGAGTCCTTCCTTCTCATTAGGTGGCCAAAATATTTGAGTTTCCTCTTCAGGATCTGGCCTTCATGCACACCATAGAAAAGGATAATCAAGGATATAGCCTGTCTTTCCTTATCCGTACCACATCACTGTTTTTGCTTCTGCCTTTTGAAGAGGCAATCAGTGCCAACATTGGTGCAGGACTGCCATTAAATAATAAGCAAAATTGTTTTCCTGTGAACATCAAAAGTACATTGTGATATATACTACCCAGACTCACTTTTTGAGATGGGTAGCTATACATATCAAATAAATCAGAAGAACATATCTTGATTACACATAGAATGGCACTATAACATATATTGAGCTTTCATGATTCAGCTTTTCTATCAAGTACTTTCATGAGAGACCACTACTAGTATGCATCCTCCTCTATTTATCTGTATAATGAAAGGGCCAGCTTTATTGCTTTGGTCACTATTTAAATATGCCTTCAATGAAAGCCAATTCGGTGTAGTGGTTAAGGCACCAGGCTGGAAACCAGGAAATTGTGAGTTCTAGTCCGGCCTTAGGCACAAAGTCAGTTGGGTGATCTTAGGCCAGTTATTCTCTCTCACTAACCTTCCACTGCTGGGTGGGTGGGAGGAGCAAGAGATTGTGAGAGTGGCAGGGAAACTGTCATGGAATGTTCACCATGTCCATCAACAGCAGCTTGAAGCAGCCACAACTTTCCCAAATTTATTCCTTTGGGGAGTCATGGGAATGGATTTTGGGCATATTTTGTAAATTGGCCCATTTGAGGTATCTTGGTCCAAAAATTGTTACCCTGTGATGCACTGGGTCTCCTAGTGAATGATAATGGCAACAATAGTTTTAGTAAAACAGGGATTCATTTTGGACAATTCTGTTATCCTTTCCCTTGAGGCAAAAACAGAGTGAAAAAAATGTATATTCCTAACAATGATAGTAGCAAAATTATAAATTGTGACAATCCTCTTTTTTTTTTTTTGTACTTGTATTGCAATGCTACATTCAAGCGCACAATATTTGGAATCTGCACTGTGACATCACGAGGCACATTTCCATCATTTGCCTCTCTACTTTTTGTGGGGGACTATTAGGAGTGAAAGGAAAATAGAGTCAGTTCTCGTTATCTGCAGTAGCTATGTTCTATAAAGTGGCTGCAAACATCTAATTAATAAAAAGACTAAATCATTGCTCCTAGGGGAGAATATTTGTTTACACTTTGAGAACTGAAACAAGAAAGCAGAGCATCATCTTATTTGACCTCATCTGGGAATATGGATGCCAGGCAATTCAAATTTTTCACTCTTCTGCTCATGCCTGTGAATGACCGCAAAAGGGCCGCATGTATTGATTTGAGGGTTACAAATAAGTTTTAGCAAGTAGGAGAATTTGCAAATATGGAATCTGCAAATAACGAGGACTGACTGTGAAATGGAATATATACTGCAAGATGTGAATTCATGTTATTCTTCATTAGGTAGGATTTGAACCAGAGGTGGCATTCAGCAGGTTCTGACAGGTTTTGGAGAACTAGTAGCGTAAATTTTGAGTAGTTCGGAGAACCAGCAAATACCACCTCTGGCTGGCCCCAGATTTTGCAATGTCCTTCCCCCAGGAGTGGGATGGGAATGGAGATTTTGCAATATCCTTCTCCCAGGAGTGGGAAGGGAATGGCGATTTTGCAGTATCCTTCCCCTGCCACACCCACAGAACAGGTAGTAAAAATTTTTGAATTCCACTACTGATTTGAACTATACTTATTTGAAGCCCTCCCTCCATTTTTATTAGTTTTCTTCTGTTACCATTACTGTTACTAGTACCACTAAATCTTAAAATATCATTGTGAAAGCTAAATTTGGACAGGTATTCCTCGATTTTGATCCCACAATTGGGAGAAGAATATCCACTGTTAAGCAAAGCAGTTGTTAAGTGAGTAGTGCCCAATTTTGTGACTTTTTTTTTGCCATGGTTGTTAAGCAAATCACTGCAGCTTTTAAGTGAATCATGCAGCTATTAAGGAAATCCACCCCCCCCCCATTAACTTTTGAGAAAAGGCAACTGGGAAGTATGCAAATGGCAATCACAGGTCTTCAGGACATGCAACCATCCTATCTACATGCTTGGTTGCTAAGCACCTGAATTTTGATCGTGTAACCATGGAGATGCTGTGATGGTTGTAAGTGTGAAGACCACTTGCAAGTCACTTTTTTCAGTGCCATTGTAACTTCAAACAATCGGTAAACAAATCATCATAAGCTAAGGATTACTTGTACTTTGAACTGTCTTAAATCTGCTGTTATTAGTACTTTTGAAATTATCAAACTATTTCTTTTAAAAGGTTATTTAAAACATTGGTAATTCCTGGGACACGTATACAGTGGTAATTCCTGGGACACAATATATACCTATGCAGCCTTCTGCTCCAGATAAGTTGCCTTCATGTGACACCCTTTGGAAATATATAAGTAATTTCCTTTAATTCCATTATCATAGAAAAAAAAAGTTAATTTGTTAATAATGTTAATTTAATATATTTATTTTAGAAGAAGTTTCTTTCAGCACTGGAAAAATAACATGGACATAAAAAAGACTGGCGCAACAAGATTATGTGGGGAAGAAAGCAAATATGGAAGTGCATCTCCTTCCATTTTGGCCTCTAAAGCAGATACCAGGCCTGTATTTCATGTGGTTTTGGTCAAGCTCTCTCCACCTTCCTTGTTCTGACAGCTGGTGTGAAGTTTCTTCTCAGAAAAACATGGGGCTGTTTTTTGCTACTTGAGATGTTGCAGCTTATACTAATGTCTCTGTGAAAACATAATGGCATTAACTATTCCTTGGGTCTTGAATTACTGTAAAAATGTATGCCAAACACAGGGTTTAAGAGTTCAAATGAAGGAAAAGGTGGAGCCGAGTTTCACTGGCAGTTTCCCTGAAGAAAGAGAATTCCAGTCTTCGTGCAGCCTTGTCTTTATAAACATACCCTTCATATGATTCAAACCAAAAGAACATGGTGATTATTTCTGTCTTCCTAAGGTTTCATTCCGTTAAGAATTTGAGGTTTATAATTATGATGAAATCTAAGGGACTGTGAATATAGTATTATAACAACAAAACAGAAGTACTAGGTAATCAAAACGAAAAGAAGAAAAATAAAAACGATATTCTATTGAATATCTATTGAACTGTATATTAACTATAGTAATTACTTGAAATGTTGAGAAATCTAACTTGAATGGAATTGAATACATTAATTAAACAAACTGCTGCTAAAATTGTGGATTATGTAAAATACTTGATTCAAGACTTGAAATCTTATTTGTTATTTTTTTAACATTAAGTTTAATATTAATGTATTTTTGAATCAGTCTTGTACTTTTAGGCCACCCAGGTGATAGTAACTACCTGTTGTTGGGTGATCTTCGAAAACTATTAACAAAGCTGATTGACCCTTTGGATCACAGAATAACAAGATTATAAAATAGCCTGGGATTAAACAAAAGATCCAGAAGAAGGCAATGGTAAACAACATCTGTGTTGCTGCTACGGAAATTCCATGTAGTATCCATAATCACTAAGAATCGAAGCAATCTCACCTCTATTCTCATTGCAATTGATAATAAAGAAATGAATTCTCCATCTCTAAAACTAATTGGAATAAAAGAAGGGAACAGGCTGAATTCAAGAATTTCATAAATTCCTCACAACTCCATCAAACACTCTAAAGATTGAATGAGAAAACCAAAATAATTTTCTTAAGAATGAAGTTCTATAAAATGGGATCTTCTGCAAAGCAGTTCTCTCTCAGATCTATCCTACCTCTTATTATAATCCCATGTATCTCCTATTGATACAGTAATATTGATGGAAAACCACATTTTAACAGTAAAAAAAAATAAATCTAAAGTTAGCTCTAATTTTTCCCATATGAAGACCAGGCTGGACCTGGGACTGATGATGGTCTGTCCTTCCTCTTTTAACCAGCTATCTCTGGAAAACATACAGCTGTAGAATGACTATGGTGTAAAAGATAAAAATCAAAGAGACAATGAAACAAAAAAATTAAAAATTACGGCTTTTGGTTTGCTAAACAATGTCAAATAAATTATTGAAACTCCCTTGAAAAGGATCCTACATTTATGTTGTAGTAATTAACTATGAATCTAAATTATTCAGCAGTATACACATTTAATAGTATCATTGTTGTTGATGATGATGTATAACACTCGACCACAATGTGTACCCAACACTGAAGGACTAGAGGCTATATTTGCTTAATGTGCAAACTTTAGTGAGGTTTAGATAGGCTTGGGTTAGTTTTAATGTGCTGTGGGAACCCACTAGCTGTGGTTTTAGATGTCTGTAGAAAACTCAGAAGGGTGGATAGGTGGATGATAAATCCTTAATTCTCATCGAGTATGACCATGTTGGCTGAGTTATCTAAGACATTCAGAGGCCACCATCTGGGGAAGGCTGATCCACCCTGTTTAGCAACCTACTTCCCACAATGGCAAACTAGGGGCTTTTAGAAGGCCCACAAGTTGGACCTCACTGAATTTGGAAGACAGTTTTTTGCAGAGATCTGAGATTGGTTGTCACCTCTTTTGCCGCTCTAGCTCAGTGCTCAGAATAGGAGAAAAGCAGACATGCTGATATCCTAGAGTGCAACATGTCGGCTGCGTGGCTGAAAATGTTATCATCCTTTTCTTTCAGTGTTGTGACAGTTGGTGCTGATGAGCTGTGTATGTTTTAATCCAGCCACTAGAATCCCGCCCCCACCTCCCACCCCTGCCAGCAAGGGGCATGCGCTGTCTGCCTGACACTGCCTACAAATTCTATTAGGTCTGTAATTAAAAACAGCTGTAATCTGATCAGGTGGAGATCATAGTTACAAAATGAAGGAAGCCATTAGCAGGAAATGTTGTGGTTCAGGCAGACATCAAATCAGTTTAAAGAGATTGGATTTCATTGTTTTTATACAGTTACTCCATTACTATAATGCACTCACCCCATTTAACTGACTCGCTCCAAGGAGCATTTCTGCAAGGCAGGAGTGACATCTATGAGAAATTAATGGCATAAGCAAAACACCACATGCAGGAAAATTTATAGAGAAATCTGTTTTCTGTGGAGAATATTAATGCACGCTGACTTTATGCCCATTTAGGGCTCAGTTTTAATTCTGTTTGGTCCCCAATATTACAGCGCCATTATTCTAGCCTTTCCTTGTGGAACAGATCCTCTTAACATATCTGCTCCAAATACAAAGAGTTTATTCCCTTTCTCTGTGTGCATATGTTTGTGTTTGTGTGTGTATGTATGAAGAAGATATATGTCACCCATAGACAGTGGTGGGATTCAAGTAATTTAACAACCGATTCTCTGCCCTAATGATTTCTTCCAACAACCAGTTTGCCGAACTGCTCAGAAAGTTAACAACCAGTTCTCCCGAAGTGGTGAGAACTGGCTGAATCCTACCATAGGGATGAGAAGCAGATGCTTATATAGAATGAGTGTGTGTGTGTGTGTGTGTGTGTGTGTGTGTGTGAGATTTTACATAAATATTTGCTTCTCACTCTTATGGGTGATATGTATCTTCCTTGAACTCAGCTTCTCTACAAGAAGTCTGGGAGTTTGATGGTTCTGCGCAGTGTCTTAGCTGTTCCTAGCACTGCAGCCTTCTGGACAGAATGCTCTGATGTTATTCCTGGGCTCTATTGGAACCACTTCCGGAGCTTAGGAGTCACAGCTCTGAGTGCTCCTACTACCACTGGGACTGCCTTGGCCTTTACTTTCCAGATCCTCTCAAGTTCTTCCTTCAGGCCGTGGTATTTCTTCAGCTTCTAATACTCCTTCTTCCTGATATTACCGTCACTTGGCACACTACTATCTTCTGATTTTATGATTGGTTAGAAAAGAAATATGAATAAGGACATAGAGATAAAATAGATAGAGAATAGATGGGAGAAAACAATTAGAAAAATAGATACCCAGATGATGCCAAGTAAAAGGAGAAAGGGGAGGGGGTAAAAGGGGGAAAAATGAGATATTATAAAAATGTATGCAAATGATGAAATAAAAATAAATAATAATTGAATAAGAAATTGAAATGAGAATAAAGATAATTAGGAAATCGGGGCTGCTCGAATACCACGTTAGATTGAACTGAAAAGGGAAATAACAGGAAAGAGGGGAAGAAGTAGAGAGAGAGGAAGAGAAAAGAGAGGAGAGGAGAGAAGAGGAGAAAGAAGAAAGGGAAAAGGAGAGGAAGAAGAGGGAGGGGAAAGAGGAGTAGAGGAGAAGGTTAGAAGGGGGGAAGAAGAGAGGAGTGGGAGAAGAGAAGGGGAAGTAGGAAAGAGAAGGAGAGGAAGTAGGAGGAGAAACAGGGGAAGAGAAGGGGAGGAGAAGAAGAAAGGTTGGAGTAAAGGTAAAGGGTAAAAGAGCAGCCCTGAAAAAGTAAAAATCAAATATGAAAGTTAAAAGAAAAGATGAATGAAAAATGATGGAAATGACTGTACATGTAAATGTGTTTATGAAAAATAAAAATAAAAAACTTAAAAAAAATCTTTGTTCTCTTGAGACAAGCGAAGGGGAAAGAACCGTTTATTTACAATAACCTATGGAAGGATGCACTTAGGCAGGTTTATAAAGAGAACATGAGAATCACATTGCATTGTGAAACCAGGTATCTAAATTTCCTTGGGCTCAGGGTAGATAATGGATGAACCTGTTAAAAATAAGTACTAAAATTTATTTGATAGTGACATCCATTGGACAACAGTGGCTCTATCTGGAATAGGGCTAACTGGAGAATTTGTAGCCTTTGAGATGTTGTTGAATTATAATCCCTGGTATCCCTTTTAAAGTGTGATATTTGCTGAGACTGCTGAGAATGGAATAATTGTTTTCAACCTGGTGCTCTTTTTCATGAATTAAGGTCAAAGTATCTTCTTTTTCTTTTAATCCATTAAAAAAAATGAAACAAGCATGTTAATTTGTTCATTTATGCAAAGGAGTCTTTCCCATTTCCTTCATGCATCGGTTCAGAAATTTAGAGGTTGCCTTGCTGTGGCATAAGCAAGGGAGGAAGGGCTAACACAACTACTCTCCTGGAAATCACTGCAATATAAACCAAACTCCAAAAGCTACAAAAGACACTAAAACATTAATGACTGAGATCTGAGTCTCACTCTAAGAGCTTTAGTTTGCACTTCAGCTGGTAGGCTATGGACCTGAGGAGTTTCCAACTGCCAGCCGGCAGTTTGAAGTAATAATATACATCATCATTATTTTTTTCTCCACTAGCAGACATATAAAGTGCTGCAAATTGCCTCTCTTTAATCTCTTCTTAAGCACTGGCACTCTATTGTGTCTCAAAATTATTCTATAGTCTGCATAGTCCTCTCTACACCATAAACACTCTTCAAATGGAGTCCCTCACCTAGGAGAAAGTACAAGGGTAATCTTTTCAATAACATAAGATGAAGAGGAAGTCTCTTCTAGGCTCTGCCTCATGGTGAGGTGTAAGAGCCTTATGCTTTGCTTCTTGTTCCTTCAACAATATTGAAGAGGTGTTCATATGCTTCATATGCCTCATATGTTCATATTCATCATTTGACTGACGTCATCCATCCTTGTGATGTCACATCCTGGTGTAAGCCTTTTACCTTAGTTCCATGTTTCTCAAACTTAACAACTTTAAGATGTATGGCTTTCAAAGAATTTCCCTTTGATGTCCAGACATCTTGCCAAGACTGAGAAACCTTGGTCTAGATCAAGCTCTTACTTAATTTGGAAATCTAAGATTTCAAGGAGCATTCTAATAACTTTCTAAATCTTGGAAAAAAATTTCCAGGAAAAGCTTTGCACTTGAAATAATTTTGTAAAATCCATTTTAATTTGCCTGGGATTGAAAAATGACAAGCATGGCTTTGACTTTCAATATAGCTGTCCATAAGTAAGTGTATAAAATATTGATTTTAAAGTGTATACCAATCCAAACATCTTTAGATATATTTTTTTAAAACTTGAACCAAATTTGTTTAAAATATGACCAAACAAAAATGTCAGTCTTTTAGATTACTCTAAAATATATTTCAACTGATAACATCATGTTGTAAGCCATCTAGAGTTGCTTGATAAGTTAGTGAGATAGGTGACATATAAATTTAATAAATAAATATAAATTTAATAAATAACTAATAAACTCAAGTGAATACAGAGAAAATAATAAAAAATCCTCTGTATTTGAGACTTTGGCTAGTCTCATGTTCAGGGCAGATTTTCTAAAAGCTTGGTAGAGTTTAACTGGCGATCTCACTTGTAGAAGGACTAATTGTTCCCTAGTATAATGTCTATGAAGATTCTCGGTTATCCAGGTCATGGTTGTCCCAAAAGTGCTTTTTCAAGAGGCAACTGGACTTTCTGGTTTTTCTTTTTCTTTCTTTCAAAGAAAAACCAGAAAATCCCTAGAATAATGAGGGAGGTGAGTCCTTGAGCTTCTTCCTTCAAGCAGCTAAGAAGATTTGTGGCTGGAACTAACTTCTAGAGCCATGATGGCGAACCTATGGCATGCATGCCCGAAGTGGCACATGAAGCCATGTCACCTGGCATGCACGGCATCACCTGTTCCTATTCTGGTGCGCATGCGCGCGTGACGATCATCTGGCCTTTTTGCATGCAGCAGTGCCGGAAACTGGAAGAGCTGGTCTTCCATTTTCCTGTATGAGCATGCGCGTGGACCAGCTGATTGTCGTGAGTGCATGCGAGCCAGAAACGTGGAAGACTAGCTGGCTGACGCGCCTGCGCCATTGGCAGCTCCTCTTCCGGGTTGCGGCCCAGATGAACAAGTGAAGCGCACACGCGCACACACGCTCCCTTTTCAGCACTCGGTGCTGAAGAGGTTTGCCATCACTGTTCTAGAGTGAATCTGCATCCCACCCTGTCAGGTCAATCCTCTGTTTAAGGATTGTCCAGTTCAAGAGAATTTCCAATGAAACAATATTGTGTGGCTGTCTTGTCTCATTCAAGGAATTACATAGAGATGATTCAACAGAGGTAATTTCCTCCTGGCCTTATCCTTCCCTCGCCTTTGCCTCTTCAAAATCCACTATGGAATGAAAGACGGTGTATTTCAATTAGTCACACCATGAGCCTCTTCTCAGTATTTATTATTTTATCCATTTATTCATCGTATTTTTTATACCACCCATCTCACCTAAATGACTCTGGGCAGCTTACAATAAAATCATGTTAGAATATAAAAGCACAAATAAGAACAAAGTGAAAAACAGAATTTAAAGGTAGGGTTACAGTATTAACAGTTAAAAAGATGGAGAGAATAACCTCACAATATCAACCATCCTTATGGATGCCTAACTCTCTTTGGTCCCCTCTGCCAATTCTTAACACTCTTTCTGATGGCCAGAATTGTCCCCCCCCCCAAGTCCATATTAAAGTAAAGAGAGAGAGAGGGAGGGAGGGAGGGAGAGAGAGAGAGGGGGGGCCAAACATCTGATAATTAATATTAATAAACTGATAACAGATTGACTGCCCAATCTAATCTTCTCCACTATTGTGAGTTACACTGTATTTCTCTTTCAGTGGTAATGATTATTTTTAAATCTGTGCTTTATGCAGATCTATTGGTAACCACTTTTGCCCTCTTTTTTTTGATCCTGCCCATCTGAGCCTTACTCCTGACTGATGTTCCTATATTTTCATGAGTTGGTGCCTGAACTCTTCCTTGAGTTCCCTCGCCTTTATTTTGTATCCTGTCACAGCTTTTGTCAAACAAAGGAGAAATGAGTAAGAGCCATTGCATATAGCACAATTATTCTGGAATTCTCAAAGTAAGGCAACCTACAAGCCTAAGTAGCCAAGCTATCACATTATCAAAAAAAAAAAAAAAAAAAAGCAAAATCTATAACATACATTGATTAGGATGAACTAGAATGCACAGCAAATAATGAGCAAGCTCTTTGGTTATGGAGCCCTCCTGGCAAGCTCTCCAAGTTGGTCTTTGGGATTTATCCCAAGGGAGAGGGGCAGGTTCAGACACTCCAAGAAGAGTCCATCAGTGAGTCAATTCCAAAGAAGGCAAACAATGCAGAGAAATGGAGATAAAAGGGCCTCTGCCGACAAACACTCAGCCTGACTCCTCCAGAATCAGCTCCAGTCTAAGCAAACAGACCCCTTTCTTTTTCTCGCCAGAACCCTTTCATGATTTAGATTACCACTTAAGTCTCTCTCCCTCCCTCTCTCTCTCTCTCTCTGACTGTCTGTCTGTCTCTCTCTCTCTCTGGTTGAAGCTGGCTCGGTCAACTTCACACGAATCCAGTTCTAATGTAAACAGGCGAAGTCCTTTCCCTGCACCTCTTCTCCCCCACTCTCTCCCATCCCCCCTCCCAACTGTATCGAATGCATCAAAGCCCAAGTAAATTGCATCCCCTTTGACCTGTTGGTGATAAGTTCAGCCAAAGTACATTAAAGCAGCCATGGTTGCGGTTTCATGGTCAGCGATGATGGAGCCAGAGAAGGAACTGCAGTCTTTTGCAATCTCTAATCAAATCATTCTACTGCCCTTCAAACCCAAGTTGTGAACTTTGGATTGGAATCCATTCTTACAGACCCAAAGTTTAGCTTTCCTTTTGGAGATGCAGAGCAGAGCTTAGAGAATGGCAATAGACAGGTTCTAATCCATTCTGGCTTTCTTTTTCAGGCCCAAGTAAGGAATTGCCCTAATCTTGCCCAATCAGAATATGAAAAAAGGTGAAAAAAGGGGTCAATGACAGATCAGTTTGCAAAAGACAGCACTGTTGCCAACCCTTTAAAATACTAGTCTTTAATATTCAATTCCCAAGGAAAAGACAAAGCTATTATATAATTCAGCTGTAGCAGCTATGATTGTGTGTTCACCCTGTTAGGAAAAAAAAAATCAAAATTCTTAGTATACAAGAGTGAATAATCAAACAGTAGAATTTAGTACTAATGTTGAATGAGTTGAATAAGTTTGCAAGAGAAGTAGCACAAATGCTGTTAAGGGACACTGTTACTGTTATTGGTAGCTGGAATCAAATGTACAATGTAAATTTAATTCAATTTATTAGGAAGTCCAGGTTGCACTCTAGTATTTTGTACACTATTGTCTGCATACCAGCCCTAACTGTGGTGACAGAACCCAAGTTGCCATACAATGTCTGTTTAGTTCCATCAATCAGCACAGAAGTTTTTCTCTGTTTAGCCTTGGTTTTTGGAATAAGAAATCACAAACAAGCCTGGTGTTCCTATTTATATTTCTTGTTAAGCCACAATTGAAATCAATAAGCTAATCACAAATCTTAATTTAGAACTATTGTTAATACATCTTAACACAAGCCATGGCTTCATCATTGATACTTTGGCATCCCAGTAAGCCAAAAATAAGCAGTCATGGCTTAGCACAATGTATGATCCAAACTGTGTCTAGATTTGCCGCATGACATGTGGCTTATTTACCTGTAATTGCAACTAAGAGTAGGTAAAACTGAAGTGACCTGTAAGTCTAAATAAGCGTAAATAAAGACCTTTAAATGCAATTGCCTACAGTCCCTCTCTGGTATATGAAAATTATAGAATGCAAGGAGGCTATGAGGGCTGCTCTACCCGCTCTAACTGGTATTTCGTTGCCTTTCATATGCAAGGGATGTGAATCTACACAAGCAGCCTTCATCTCCTTGGAGGCTCCAGACGGATTAAGTGAATACATTCACCTTTCATCTTTTGCATTTTAAAAGCATGCTGAGCATTGCCACAAATTGGCTATGACTAGTCACAAAGCATTGCTTTACTAGAAGGCAAATGGGGCTGATGATTCTCAGCAGTCTTCTAATCTCTAGGGTAAGATTTACAATCCAAGGTTACCTTGATTTTGGCTTTTCTTCAGGATGCAGAGAAGTTTTAGGCTTGCAACTATTGACCATATGTATTTTATAACAGTACTGCAGGAGGTTTTTGAGCCCCATGATCAGTCCTACCACTAAAGCTAATTCTACAGGGAGATGGTGGTTCGTAGCATGCCAGAGCCCTGTTAGAAAAACAGTCAGGTGTGGTGAACTTTGCAGGCACTAAAGAAGGTGCTTGCAGGCTTAGCCATGCTGGTGGCTGAGAATTGCTGCATTCCTCTCATTTCCACCTTCGCGTGTTGGAAGTGGGGCAATGAAAAGGTGAAATAAAGAACATTTAAAAAAATTTTTTAAATGCCAGAGCTGCAGCAGACATACACTGTGGAGTACTTTCTCTTCAGGATTTCACGGAGTCCTGGAATCAACAACCTTTTCTGGCTGTAGGCATCAGGCATCAGTCCGTGATCTTGCATGATCTTGGGTCCTGAAAAGAGAGAGCAAAACTTGCCTGAAATGTCAGAAAATTGCTAAACATTATCCGATTTTGATTATACCAAATTATTTTAATGTACACATGAGATTTCAAATGTTCCCATGTACAATCCCATGACACTGTTTTCACAATCCCAACTTTTTTTTAGAGTAAAAAGCATGGTGCTGCTGTATAACATGTTGCCAGCCTGTGAGTTTCTCCACGCTATTTTCACAATTTTTCACGTCTCCCATCCTCCTATGTATTTCTCCTTCTTTCTTTCCCCTTTCCTTGGCACTTGATTCAAACTGCTCTGAGCAGAATGCAGTATAAGCAAGAATTCAAAACGCTGAAAAAGACTGCAATATCATCACAATGGCGCCATTCGCTAGAGGCAAGTGCAAAGCTTAACTTCTTCAAAAATGTTCTCTCCCAGAGTCAAGTGTTGACATCCCTGTAAAATATCAGCAAGATGAAAAGCACATTTCTCCATGAAAGAGGGCGTCACTGAGAAGGCCCAAGTGTGGGATTCTAAACACGGAACTCCAAGGACAGAGAGATTCATTTCAGGCAGATGGATATATTTGTTTTGGTCTAGTGTTTAAGGCACCAGGCCAGAAACCAGGAGATTGTGAGTTCTAGTTCTTCTTTGGGCTCAAAGCTAGCTTTGTGACTGTGGGCCAGTCATTTTCTCTTAACCCTAAGAAGGAAGCAATGGCAAACAACATCTTAGATCTTGCCAAGAAAATTGCATGGACTTGTCCAGGCAGTCTCCAGGAGTCAATGCTGACATGAAAACACAAATATACTGGCATTGTGCATGTATAGCACAGCACAGTGCAGTGCAGCATTGTGCAGCATAGCAAAAAACAGCTAAGATATGGTATAGTATAGTTTAGTATGGTATGATATAGTGTGGCGTTGTGTGGTGTGTGGCGTGGTGTATATCTCTCCCAGCTATGCCTAGCCACAGCACTTAGACTTATATACTGCTTCATAGTGCTTTTACAGCTCTCTCTCTAAGTGGTTTACAGAGTCAACATATTGCCCCCAACAATCTGGATCCTCATTTGACCCACCTCGGAAGGATGGAAGGCTGAGTCAACCTTGAGCCGATGAGATTTGAACTCTGAACTCCAGCTAGCAGTCAGCTGAAGTAGCCTGCAGTACTGCATTCTAACCCCTGCGCCACCTTGGCTCATAAATATATCTTATCTTTTGAAATAGCCAAATGATCATATAGTATGGGTCTAGAAACAAGGAAACTGTGAATTCTAGTTCTGACTTAGACATGGAAAACTGGCTTGTTGACTTTGGGCCAGTGTCCCTTTCTCTCAGCCCAACTCACCTCACAGGATTGTTGTGGGGAAAACAGAGGATGGAATAGTAAGCCTATTCATCGTATTAAAGTTTTCCAGGTTTTTGCACTCGGAATACGGTAGCCCTAGGCAGTGGAGACAGTGAATTTCATGTCAGCATATTTTCCTGCCAACTTAGGCTGTCTTTTCAGCATTAACATTTATTGGATAACATGGGTACAAGTGGGATATGACAGCAGTATTCTTGTACTTGAGGGGCTATCACAGAGAAGGCAGAGTCAACTTATTCTCCAAAGCACCTGAAAGCAAGACAAAAAGTAATGGGTGGAAAACTGTTAAAGAGAGATTCAACCTGGAACTAGGATATCCAAGGCAGTATTAATACTTTTTATTAGGTTTGGCCAATTCATCAATTGCAACTTATCTGCAATAGAAAGATCTAAATGACCCAAAGCTGGCTGTGGAATTCTGGGAATTGAAGTCCACAAGTCTTAAAGGTGCCAAGGTTGGAGACCCCTGATCTAGACTGTCATAATGGGATCATAATGGGATAGAACACTTGTAGAGTCCAGGCATTCATATCAACTTCTACCTGCTGTGTTACATTGGCAGCCTATTTGTTTCCAACCCCAGCGTAAAGTGCTCTTATTGATCTTAGTTTAACCTTAAATAATTTGGGATCATGATATCTGAAAAGCCACTTTCTCCCAAATGATTTTGGCAGAGCATTAAGATCAGCATCAAGGGGCCTGTTTTCTGGTCTAGTAGCAAGAGCTACTACGATGATAAGTTACTGAGAGTAGGGACTTTCTAAAATAATGCCTCACCTCCAGAACACCCTTGTGCTTAATACCTCTTCATTAAGGAAATAATTAAAAATATTTTTATGTGTTCCTATATCTTGATCATTACACTGAGCTGTCTTTAAAAGCATTTCTGCTGTGGTATTTTAGAATAGAATAGAATAACAGAGTTGGAAGGGACCTTGGAGGTCTTCTAATCCAACCCCCTGCTTAGGCAGGATACCCTACACCACCTCAGACAAATGGTTATCCAATCTCTTCTTAAAAACTTCCAGTGTTGGAGCATTTACACCTTCTAGAGGCAAGTCGTCCCACTGATTAATTGTTCTAACTGTCAGGAAATTTCTCCTTAGTTCTAAGTTGCTTCTCTCCTTGATTAGTTTCCACCCATTGCTTCTTGTTCTACCCTCAGGTGCTTTGGAGAATAGCTTGACTCCCTCTTCTTTGTGGCAGCTCCTGAGATATTGGAACACTGCTATCATGTCTCCCCTAGTCCTTCTTTTCATTAAACGAGACATACCCAGTTCCAGCAACCGTTCTTTATATGTTTTAGCCTCCAGTCCCCTAATCACCTTTGTTGCTCTTCTCTGCACTCTCGACAACTGTTTTACATGTGGTGACCAAAACTGGATACAGTATTCCAGGTGTGGCCTTACCAAGGCATTATAAAGTGGTATTAACCACTTTATAATTTTACATGTTGAAACATTGTGTTTTGTGCTATTTTGCTGTTACGTTAATATTCTGAATAATTCATTGCGTTTGTCTATAAGTGAAACATATTGCAACCTAGATGGGACAGAAATCCAAATATTAATAATCCTATCATTTTTAATGCAGAAAAGCAAACATTCTGACTTTATTAGTGTAACATGCCACAAACCCAAAATATGAAAATAAACATCAAAAGACTCAGGAAAGGCCTTCCAAGTAATTTTAAAGAAAAATCAGAATTTTAGGTATTCTCTACATTATTGCTTTGCAGTTAACAATAATTAACAAACTCATATTCGGATGTCCTGGTTTCGTCTTTGCTTACAGACAATGCATTTTGTCTGTCCAAAGGCCCAGGCCCAACCATAAACATTGTGAAATTTTGGACCAAAACAATTAAGAAAAATCTTTGTTTTCTTCTGAGGAGTCTACTGGATCTTTCATCAGTTTGTTTTTTTCATTAGCCAGAACAGGCTTTGTATTTATTTAATAAAGATTAGGATCTATTGCCTGCAGCCCACACTTTTTGCTTCTCTGTCAGGCCTGAGGGGTTTGGTCTTTGACAACATGTTTGATGATGTACTATAGGAATTTAAATAGAGGGCAAAAGATGCCCAACCTCTTCAATTCACTTCCTGGAGAGTTCTTCCTTTCCCAACTGTTCCTTCGCTGAATTGCTGCCTTCAACTTCCAGTTTACTCCACCAATAAGTAGGGGTGGGCTGCTGGGGGTTCACAGGGGTTCAGGAGAACCTCTACCTAAGATTCTGTGCAGTTTGGAGAACCCCCAAATCCCACTTCTTGCCGGCCCTGCCCACCCCACCCCGCCCCTCCCAGGAGTCCCCACGTGGCCCGTTGTGGATGCAGGTAAGTGCAGGCCGCGTGCAGAGGCTCGGGAGGGCGAAAAATGGGCCTACTGGAAGTTCAGGAAGGCCAGAAACAGTCCCATTTCTGACCTCCAGAGGGCCTCCGGAACTTGGGGAGGCTTTTTGTGCCCTCCTGGATGCTCAAGAAAGGCCTCCAGAGCCCGGGGAGGACAAAAACGCCTCTCCACCATGGTGCAGGAGGCTGACTAGGCCACACCCACCATGGCCACGCCCACCCAGCAACCAGGCAGAGAACCCATTTTCTAAAATTTTTGAAGCCCACCCCTGGCAATAAGGAATAAGTTAATTCTTGCTACGCTATTCCTCATCTTAAATTAGCATATTTCCCTGTAGCATTTCTGATATGATACCATCTAGGTAACCCTCTTCTAAATTTGGGGCTACTGGACAAAGACATGTATGGACATCCTAGAGGTAGAATACAGATAGTCCTTGACTTATGACCACATTTAAGCCTGAAATTTCTGTTGCTAAGTGAAACATTTGCTAAGTAAATTTTGCCCCATTTTACAGCCTTTCTTGCCACAATTGTTAAGTGAATCAGTATAGTTAAGTTAGTAACATGGTTGTTAAGTGAATCTGACTTCCCCATTGATTTTACTTGTCAGAAGGTCACAAAAGATGATTACATGACCCCAGACCACTGTAACCGTCATAAATATGAGTCAGTTGCCAAGCGTCTGGATTTTGATCATGTGACCATGGGAATGCTGCAATGGTCGTAAGTGTGAAAAATCTTTTTCAGTGCAACTGTAATTTTGAACGGTCACTAAACAAACAGTTGTAAGTCGAGGATTACCTGTACAATGTGTGGAGGGGTAAGAGAAATGCCTGAAGTGCTATCTCCAGCCTGACTGTGTAGCATTTGCCTTGTGGAGAGAAGTTGCACACCGACAATCTCTGCATGTACAATCCTGAACTCTGCATTTTGCAAGAGGTTGCGAAGAGAAGGAGATAGAGAAGGTCAAAAAACCCACGGCGTGAGTCATCCTGGTACATTCAGTCCTAGAAATTTGCAAAGCAGCCTGATTAAAATGGACAAGTCCCCACTTGAGCCATGTGGGGCTGTAGAGAAGGGAAAAAGGAAGAAAAAGAAAAGAAAAAGAAATGGAACCTTCTTATTTAGACTGGCTCCTAAAAGGCTGCCTCCCTGAGGGAAGTCTGTTTCATCCTCAGTGCAGATAGTGTCAGGATGAAGCCCAGATTATTTCTGACAGGCAATCTGTTTTGGAAGCACCCCAGTGTCCTCAACACTCACCTCTGTTGCCATGCAGAAAATTTCCACTAGCATTACCATGGATACTCTTCTCTTCTTGAAGACAACATCCTATTTGGAGGCAGAGCTCATGTGAGCCACTTTGGCTGCCCTGCCCTGTGCAAGAATGTCCATTATCAAGGAATTACTATTTACCAACATTCCAAATACTTATTCAATTTGTTCGCTAGCTGCAACGTTTCCTTCCATAGGCATGGCTGTGACATGCCTTATGCAGTGTGAAAGGCTATTGCAGTCACATAATGGGCACTCATTGAATTGTGCCCACAACATCACCGTAGTGTAATATATGTCCCTGGTCTTTTTCTGTGTTACTCGATCACGGTCCCTTTACTCCTGCTTTTCTTCTTTGGAAATGATGTACTTGCAGTTCCCAAAACGTCTACACTTCTTGAGACTCTAGAAAGAGTACAGAGAAGAGCAACAAAGATGATTATGGGACTGGAGGCTAAAACATATGAAGAACGGTTGCAGGAACTGGGTATGTCTCGTTTAATGAAAAGAAGGACCAGGGGAGACATGATAGCAGTGTTCCAATATCTCAGGGGCTGCCACAAAGAAGAGGGGGTCAAGCTATTCTCCAAAGCACCTGAAAGCAGGACAAGAAGCAATAGGTGGAAATTAATCAAGGAGAGAAGCAACTTAGAACTACCCTGTTTCCCCTAAAATAAGACATCCCCTGATAATAAACCCAATTGGGTTTTTGAGCACATGTGCTAAAATAAACCCCACCAAAAAAATAAGCCCTCCCCAAAAATATTTAACTGCATGTGCAGACGGTCCCCATCATTTCCTCTGGTTAGGTTTAGGGAGACAAAGCTGGAAATCAGGGAAGACAGCAAGAGGAACCCCATCTTGTTCCATGCACCCTAAAATAATAAGACCTCCCCGAAAATAAGGCCAAGCACTTATTTTGGGGTTCAAAAAAATATAAGACAGGGTCTTATTTTCGGGAAAACTTGGTACTACATCAAACTGGCTCTCCTCTCCTCTATATTTGCCAGATTTCCAATTGATTAGCTTGAAGACCTGGCTGTGAAACAGGACTAAGAGCTGACCAGCATTTCAGGTAGCCCACAAAGTGTCACCTGCTGCCACTCCATAGATAATTGAACTCATTTTCATTACTCATTACCGGAAACACGGTAAGGAGGAATTTCATGACAGTTAGAACAATTAATCAGTGAAACAACTTGCCTCCAGAAGTTGTGAATGCTCCAACACTGGAAGTTTTTAAGAAGATGTTGGATAACAAGGTCCCTTCCAACTCTGTAATTCTATTCTATTCTATTCTATTCTATTCTATTCTATTCTATTCTATTCTATTCTATTCTATTCTATTCTATTCTATTCTAATATAAATGTCTCTCTTTCTAATCAATTATCTCTGTGGCAAATCACGTCCAGTCGATCACATCCATGGGAAACAGATAAATCAGTGCTCTGCAGGAGAGAAATTTTAGGTGACCATAGATGAGTGGTGCACAGACAACATTTGGTAAGCCAGATGTCTAAGCCATCATTCTCCAAGGGGACAATTTTATTAATTCTTAGTTTTCTTCCACAAATCAGTAATCTGATGCAGATGTGTACCGATGCCACTTTCTCCCTTGACAGGGTGATATGGATGAATAGCTTACAAAGAGAACTATCAGTTGCCTGAGATAACTAGCCACTTAGTAAATGGCTTTTTGTCTTTACCCTTTGTCTGGCGTAGTTACTAGGAGAGTAAACAAATCACAAGAGTGTTATTCCTCTCAGTTGTGGAACTCAATATGGAGTAACAGCAAACACTTCCATTGATTGAACTGGCATTTCAACTCACAAGACAGACTTCAGAGGACCAGTTCCTGGTCACCTGCATATGATAAACTGCCCAGAGGCACCTGCATACTAAAATAGGGATGTCTAAATTTGATGGGTAAATAAATAAAATAAAACATAGTTTTCCGCACAAAAAATAAAGGAAGGATAGATATTGGCTAAACCTAGTCAACTTTAAAATCTAATTAGGTGAACTTTGTAGTTCTTTGATATCTTGCTCCCAGAATCCCGCTCTGTCCCTCATCACCAGCCATGCTAGCTGAGTTGATGAGAAAACAGTTCAGCAACTCTAGTGGGATACAGACTTCCCATGTAGATTGTTGGTACTGACCTTGAAAATCTTTGCTGTTTTCCTAATTGCACTTGACACATTTACTTTCCCTTTTTTAAATTGCACTGCTTTTTCTTCCCTTTCTAAGCTGTTCCTCTTGCTTCTAAATCTGTACTTTGTCTAGTCTTTTACAGGCTGTAGAAAAACTTACTGTCTCGTAATGCTCTGTCAGTATTATTTTCTCTTGTATGGTCTTCCAAGCAGTAAATGGGCAAAGAATGAAGTTACTGTCCAGTTGATGAAGAGAAAGTTAATAAAAATTGCAGACCGCTGTCAACACTGTGAGATTTTGGAATGTTTGATTAGTAGCCAACATTTTGACTGAAGTAGGATTATCATCAGATTACATTAATCCTTTTAGAGAAACTTTCCCCAACCTGGGGCTCTCCAAATGTGTTGGGAATCTCAACTCTCAGAATTTTCATCTACCACGATCACTTCTGGAAAAAGTGGGGTTTATTAAAATATTTTAATATTAGTCAAGAAGTTGAAAGCTCTTTTTCCTTTTAAAAGAAACGGGGGGGGGGATGGGGGGAGGGGTAGAGAAAGCACTGAATTTTAAAGGCCACCTTTAATAATAATAAAAAAAAAGCTTCAACTATTTTTAGTAGCACTTTGTTATTGCAAATATCTGTAACTAGAAAGAGCTGGGCAGCTTTATGACCAAATGATCAACTATGTGTAAACTGGGTTTATGCAATTCCTGCTTAAGGGCAAAGGCTCCTTGCCTGCAGGAATTGGGGATGGAATTTCTCCCCACTCCCCAGCATTGCACAACTGACCCAGGTGCATTGTGGGGACATGGGATTTCCCCCCCCCCTTTCTTTGGGAGCAAAAATACTTGAGAAGTTTTATCTACATTACAGGATTTGCTAAACCAAAACCATCATCTTATGCCTCGCGTTATATCCAGCATAACAGGGAAAGTGGGGTTGGGAGAAGAGGGGTGGGTTTCAGTTATTTAAAATGATTATTGTTTTGCTAACTTGCTATGGATATTTTTGGGTATGTGCATTGTGTATTTCACTACGTGTCTGCTTCGGCAAATGCTATTTTGGAAAGCCAGGTTTTACTGGCTCAGAATGTATTTCAGATGGGCACAAGACAATTCATGGAGATTTGCAAGCCCAGAATAAACAGGCCAGAAATGTTTACAGACTCCTGAAAACAAGGAAGGCAATCATATTGCAAGCTATGACTGATGCTGGCTATCCAAATAACAAATGACCCCAATAACAAACATGATTTATTTGATTATGAAAATATAACTTGGAGCACACCCAGGCAGTAGATCATCTTTTCACATTTACCACATGCATTAAAACAATTTGTGAATATTAAAAAAAAGAAAAAGATGATATTCTAGACACAGAGTTGTGTGATTTTAAGGGAGCTAGTAACGTGCTTAAGTTTCTCTGCTTGGAATTAATAGCATTTAAACAATTACATTTACTTGCAAGACCACTATATTTTGATTCACATTGTTAATTCTTTCTCAGTTTCATCAGCAGTTGAAATCCAGCACAGATCATTCCAGTACAATTCTTGACCTACACCATTATTTTTACAGGTGCTTTCAGCACTCAAAACCAGTCAGGTATTTGCTGTTGGTCTTTCTCCTTTTCTACTTGGGCTGTATCAAGAGTAAATAAAATAGCATGGGTTCTCCCTCTTCTCCTTTATATGTCATTTACACTCCCTTCAAAATGGTTTGGGGAAAGGAGCTAAGGAACACACGAACCCTTAATAAAGATAACATCTAGCTTGAACTTCTATAAAAACTAAACTCAAATTCCCAGTTACTAAGTATAAATGGCAGAGTTGGGGGTAGGGAGCAGAGGCTGTAGTTATTTATTAATAGAAGGGCATTTCAATATAGATCTGAGCAAATGATACCGGCTTGAATGGCGCCATTTAATGAAACAATTGTTGATATGTTTTATTCAGCCAGCTCAGACATCTCCACACCCATTAGGCTTGCTTCTTAATGACCAAAAAATGTCATGCAGGAGACTGACCATCAGGCTGTCATATTTTCAAATGGACTGGCCGGGGATGTGATCACTAACATCTGACATTTGCAGAGATGGTGTAGACGGTTGCAGCAGAAGATTGATGCCCGCTAGCTGGACCTGTCATCCTCATCTCGTGTAACTTATGATTATTCCACGGTGGTCCTATTTACAGCAAAGAAGAAAAGGCCAGTCAGAACTCTGGACTGGTGGCATTAGACAAAATTCTAAAATACTGCTGTAATAGGCTAAATGCTCCTGGCTGCCTAGAACAGAGCTGCTTTGAAGCACAAAGTCCCTTTTCTACTTGGGCTGTTTCATGAGTAAAATCAAAGAGCATGGAGTTCTCCTCCTTTGTATGTCATTTACACTCCCTTCAAAATGGTTTGGGGAAAGGAGCTAGGGATGAGCTGTGGGTACTTGGTGATGAGGACTATGGGTGTTTTTCTAAGTGTACGATGAAGACATAATCTGTCAGAGGCTTAAAAAAGTAAAGATGGTACCTGTAACCATGTGATGGAAGCCTTGCCCTTCGTTTAAGTGTATTGCTGACAAAGCATTTCAGAAAAGGAGGTGGGGCTTCTGTTACATAGTTACAGACATCATATTATTTTTTTTTACCCCTCCCAAAGAACCCTGAATTTATGCCTATTCTCTGGAGGTTGAACCTTCAATCAAGGTTTGAGGCAGGATCCCGGAAAAACTCCTGAGCTTTGTCTTGTTTGGTGGGGGCGCTTTGAACTAACACTGTAGCAGGAAGTTCCAAATGATACTTTGGATTTTGCTGCTGCTTGGACACCCTGACTTCTGTGTTCTAGTCATGGGAATTCATTATCACACATTAAAAAGTAACGTTTCATCTTTTTTCAAGTGGATGTAGCAGTTGCTGAAATTAAACTAGTGTTTATTACATGGCATAGTTCTTTAAAACATATATATATGTTTGGATTGTGGGGCCAATAAGCCAACTTTGTATAGAACAACACCGCTTAGGGGGGACCGAAAGCCCTAATAAGCAGGTATATACAAAAAAAGTATGCAGGCTATTGCTATAATGCATTGTAAGCCTCCCTGAGTCTATGGAGAAGGGCAGCATATAAATTGGACTAATAAATAAATAAATAAATAAATAAATTATATGAAAGCCTTGATTGATCAAAGTCACAATAGGCTTTGGTGAATAATACCTATGGGTTACTTGACTGAGGTGATAGCATTTGGGAAAATGCAAGTTGCCAAGAAAGATGAAGAAAAAAATAAAGAGCAAGACTTAATGAATGAAATGAAAGAGATTTAAACCCATCTGTTATATATCTGTGAAGAGAGGAGAAAACAGAAAGATGCAATAGATGTGAATGTCAATGACCTGATTTTTTGGGGGGTGGGTGGGGGAAGGGTTTTGATACATAGCTAGAGAGAAATGAAAAGTTTAATTGTGAGTAAAAAAATAAAAGCTTTCCTCTAGATCGTAGTGGATGCATATAATATGGGAATTCATAACTTGGTGAAATTTGCATGTTATACTCCAATGAATGAAGATAATTGAGGATGTTTTAGGGGGGAATGGGCTGGAATTTGCTGGTGTTGCCCTCTTTCATTTCAAGCTCTGCATATTCTTCTACTTTGCTCTCCCAAAATTGCCCTTTTGCCCACCTTCACTAAACCACTCTCAATAAGAGAATATAGTGATGTGTATCTTGCCTTTTTATTCATGCAAATACATGCCAATTAACAAAACAAAAAAGAGTACAGTATAAACAGTTTAAAAACATAAGGTTATAAATATGAACCAATTGGCCAAGCATTTGAATCTTGGTCACATGACCATGGGGATGCTGTAAGGGTGGTAAGTATGAAAAATGGTCATAAGTCAGTTTTTTCAGTGCTGTTGTAACATCAAATGTATCTGGAGGGTTACCTGTACTAATTATGGGAGAAACAAAGGGCTTGTTCAAAACTATAGGTGAGAGAAGTGCTGGTCGAATACCATGTCATGGTCCCATTCTTGGGATACAAAACAATTTGCTGATACGCATGAGCAATGACTATGACTATCAATGACTAGCAATAACTATGACTAGCAATGACTATTTATTTATTTATTGTTTGTATTTCTATGCCGCCACTCTCTGAGAACTCTGGGCGGCTTACACCAAAGACAGTATACTAAATAGCATATTGCCCCCAACAATCTGGGTCCTCAGATAGACTATGACTTTCATTAAGTGTTGTACCTTATGATTCTTGATGAATGTATCTTGTCCTTTTATGTACACTGAGAGTATATGCACCAAAGACTAATTCCTTGTGTGTCCAATCACACTTGGCCAATAAAGAATTCTATTCTATCCTATTCAATGTTTCTTTAAGTATCAGGCAATTCAAATAATGCTGCCAAATCCTTCCTAGTTCTGTTGTGCTTGGCTCCTAAAGCTACAACGCAACAATCGCATATAGAAAAAGCATACATTTCTCTTATCATTCCTTATCTAAAATTGCATTGGTGGTTTTTGTGTGTGAGTGTGTGTGTGTGTGTGTGTGTGTGTGTGTGTTTGCCCCTGCATATGTGCATCAGAGCTATTTCCCTCTGAACCAAGTCTTTCGAAAATAAACGAGGAAAGAAAGGCCATCTCTTCATGAAGGGCTTGCCACAAATCTCTTTCATTAACACTTGTTGTGCTGTGTTCACATGATTACAGACGGTTCCCCAAAGTCTCATCTTTAGCCTAGACTCATTAGTTTTGCAAATAAAATGCACCACAGTGAACTGACCGCCAATTACACATCCCTTTCTTCAGCACAAAGCCAATGACAATTGGTTTGAAGGGAGGTGTCTTGGGGGAATTGCTTTGGGGGAGGGGGGCAGACAGGGTCAGCTGCTGCTCTACCTTCTGAGGCCACCAGGTTTTCCCACCACTCTGAGAACCCTTGGGAGATAGCTTGCTCCTCTTGTCAAAAGCTTTGGTTTTTCCACATTGTTAATCTCCAGTTGCTCCCAAGCTCCTGAACTTCCCTCGGGGATCCTGTGAAAACAAGCTGCCGTTTTCACTGTTGCTTTCCCCTCCTTCCTCTTAGGAAATGTTCTGCAGGGGGAAATAATGTGTTTCCTTAATTGATCGGGTTGGTGGCGGCAAAGGAAAAGATGCAGCAGCAGCACTGCTGGAGGAGGTAGTGCCAAGTCCTTTTGCACGTTTGAACTAGATAAGGTCTCGGATTATTGCCTTTTCATTGATACACAGTGTGAATCAGATATAATAATGCCCAGCAATGCTTGTCTCCCTTTGTGGGGAATTTTTTTACTCAAAGATAGGAGTGGGCTGTTCTCTGTTCGTTCTATGATGCTGTTGCTTAATATTAACAGTTTCCAAAGGCATTTCATGGAATTTATTTTTACACCACTGGCGGGAGTGGGAGTGCCCTTACGTGAAACAAGGCCTGATTCAAGGAAAACCTACTGTTTCTTTCCAGTAGGGTCACATATTTCAAATCTCTCTCTCTCTCTCTCTCTCTCTCTCTCTCTCTCTCTCTCTCTCTCTCTCTCTCTCTCTCTCTCTCTCTCATCTATCTATCTATGGATAGCACTGTGGTGGCACAGTGGTTAGAATGCAGCATTGCAGGCTAATTCTGCTGACTGCCAGGGGTTCAATTCTCACCAACTCAAGGTTAACTCAGCCTTCCATCCTTCTAAGGTCAATAAAATGAGGACCCAGATTGTTTGGGGCAATGTGCTAACTCTGTAAATCGCTTAGAGAAGGCTGTAAAGCACTGTGAAGTGGTGCATAAGTCTAACTGCTAGTGCTATTTCCATATCTCTCTCTCCCTCTCCCTCTCTCTCCCTCTCTCTCTCTCTCTCTCTCTCTCTCTCTCTCTCTCTCTCTCTCTCTCTCTCCCTCCCTCCCTCCATCCATCCATCCCTCCCTCCCAATCATATTTTGGAACTGCCATCTTCCTGACAGAAGGATTCTGGGTGGTGTACAATGAAATATTGAAACATAAATACACTATACTGCAGGGGTGTCAAACTTGATTTGATTGAGGCCCGCATTAGGGTTGCGTTTGACCTAGGGGGGCGGGGGCGGGGGGGCATGGCCAGCTCGATGTTACTCATGTTGGGGGCATCTGTGGTGGCCTGAGTGCTCCTCAGCTCCTGAGTGGTCCTGAGTGGTCTTCTGCAACCATCTGCCAGCGAAAACGGAGCTCTGTTTTCACTAGCAGAAGCACCAGGGGCCGGTCCTTCACTCTTTCCAGGGCAGCCCCACAGGCCAGATCTAAATACCCCACAGGCCAGATCCAGCCCCCAGGCCTTGAGTTTGACACCCCTGGTATACTGTATAAAAGTTAAAAAGAGGCAAGGATGATTAAAATCAATGTTAAAAATTACGGTAATTAGAAAGGTAAAGGGAAGGCTTTCAGGGTACTAACTAGTCTCATGGCTCTGTGCTCATCTGCATTCCCCAGACAAGGCTGCAGAGCCATATTTTGACAATATTTTGGAAGGCAAGGAGAATGTTCCGTGGGTGGGGTGAGGGAGCAATAGCAGAGACGGCCCCATTCCTAGACTCCCCCGGTTGGAATTCTTTAACTGACGGGGTCAGCAACATACTTTTCCTGCCTTACACTGAAAATCTTCCTACTCTTATTTCCACATGATTGGCTGTCACTGAGGGAAGGAGCAAGGAGCAATAAATGACAATGTATTGATGGGACCATACAGGGTAGATGGTCCCACAGAAAAAGGATAAGACAAAGAAAACGCCTTGCGCACGGTCACTCATGCCCTTGTCACCTCCCGGCTGGACTATTGTAATGCTCTCTACATGGGGCTCCCCTTGAAGAGCACTCGGAGGCTCCAGCTGGTCCAGAATGCGGCCGAGCGGGTGGTTATGGGCGCACCTCGTTGTGCCCGCGTGACACCCCTCCTGCGCGAGCTGCACTGGCTCCCAGTGGTCTTCCGGGTGCGATTCAAGGTATTGGTTACCACCTTTAAAGCGTTCCATGGCACAGGACCCGGGTACCTTCGAGACCGTCTTCTGCCACCAATAGCCTCCCACCGACCAGTCCGTTCCCACAGAGAGGGTCTCCTCAGGGTGCCATCAGCCAAGTTATGTCGGCTGGCGACACCCAGGGGGAGGGCCTTCTCTGTGGGAGCCCCAACCCTCTGGAATGAACTGCCCCCGGAAATACGTAAGATCTCCGACCTCCGGGTGTTCCGCTGCGCACTGAAGACCCTGTTGTTCCGCCAGGCAGGGCTGTCAATATAATAATTTTAAATTGGGATATTTTAATTTTTGGGGTTTTAAATCGGCCAAATCTATTTAATTATTTTAATTTTTAATTATTGTTGTGTCTTGTGTTTTTAAATTGGCTGTACATCACCCTGAGCCCTTCGGGAGAAGGGCGGTATAGAAATAAAATAATAATAATAGTTATTATTATTATTATTATTATTATTATTATTATTATTATTATTATTATTATTATTATTATTATTATTATTATTATTAAAACACCCATACACACTTTGTACTGTGAAGAAGTTCCTAGAAAATATTCCAGCTGGTTTAAAACTAAATAAGTTGACCAATTTAGTCAATAATATGATGGTACAAGGGGAACTCAGATGATCCGGTGGGTCTTTGGCAATAGTCCTAGTTGAAAGAAATGGAGGGCATTCTGCATTCATACTTGCTGCATACCTTAGCCACTAGTGGTTGTGACCACCTGGCTGTTGGGGGTCCATTGATAGAAAGACTTTCAAATAAACACAGTAGGATTCCAGCTTCTAGGTAAGGGAGGCATCCAGCTCATAAATGGTACATTTTATGCACTAACCCCATTATAGAAACGCAGGAAATTGCTGCCATCACTAATAAGCCTGTAGCAGCAAGAAAACAAAGGCGTATTTTTCCCAGTCATGAGCCTCTCATGAGCTTCTCTCTTGTTGTTGCTTTGCACGTAAAGGACAGAATGCACTTTTGACTAGGCTTCTATCAATTTTTGAGAATACTCTATACCCCAGTGGTGGGTTGCTACCAGTTCGCTTTGGATCGGGCGAACCGGTAGCGGCAGCGGGAGGCTCTGCCCACCCGCCCGGACGCTTCTGCGCATGTGCAGAAGCAGCGCGTGCGTGAGTGAACCAGTAACAACGGGATTGGAAACCCATGACTGCTGTACCCATGGAAGGAGATAGATTTACAATCACACTTTGGTCTGTATATGCATGAATATGTGTCTAGACTCTGTTACAGCTGTTTAGCCTTGCAAATTCTATTTTTGATGATGTTTGTCCTCCATCTTACATGGTAATATTTCTTTGAGAGACTCAACCCGGTTTCCTTACTGTTTATTGAATTTCCTTTTTCTTTATTGTTATCTTAGATATTTGCACCACAGCCACTTTCTGTAGTCCTGCATTTAATCTCCTAGTAAACTGACCAGAATTAGAGCGCCATTTTATTGTCTCTTACTCAGAAATGTCTGACCATACATAACAGAAGAAATTGCCTAGATCAGGGGTCAGCAATCTGCGGCTCTGGAGCCACATGTGGCTCTTTCACCCCTCTGCTGCGGCTCCCTGTCACTCAAAATATGCATCACAACCATGTGCGACACCCGCCGGCACGCAATTTATTGAGCTTCTCTACCCCCGGTAGGCCAACCATGGATAAATCCAAGAAAAGAAAAGTTTCAGAAGAAAACAGAACGTTTATTTCAACTACATATGCTAGTTTTGTGACCACTCAAGAAATACTCAGGCACAGAAAGGGTTTTGTGGCTCCCGGTGTTTTCTTTTCTGTGGGAAACGGGTTCAAATGGCTCTTTGAGTGTTTAAGCTTGCAGACCCCTGGCCTAGATGTTATTGTAAATCATCATCCCATGCCATTTTTCCATGGAACACAGAGCTATTTGTTTCCATTGTAGATGGCTCAGCAGATGGCAGGATCTGGTTGACTTTGGATGAACTTTGAAACAGGGAGGGATCCAGCGGTGCAATCTGGCTGGATCTATCTGGCTCAGGCGAACTGCTAGGGCCGGCGGTGGGAGGCTCTGCCCACCCACCGGGACGTCATGTCCTATTTTTGACCCTCTGCACATGCACAGAAGACTGCGCATGCGCAGAAGAGGTGCACGCGCTCACATTTCTGAACCGGTAGCGAAGGTAAGTGCATTTCACCGCTGAAGGGACCTCATTAGAACTTGGACAGGAGACCTCTAAAACAATTCTAAGCTAGGATGGGAAGCAATGGGCATTTTACCAGAAGACAATTGAAAGTTGTTACCATATTGTTCCCAAGAAAACTTTATGGATATGTACAGGTCAGGTAATCACCAGGAACTGAAATGAACTTGATGGCATTTTAGACAAGCGCATGATATTTTTTTATCTGAAAATATATAGAGCACAGATATCCATGACTTAATATGAAGCAGGCAAGATGAAAAAAGATTGCAACTCCCCCTCCCCCAAACAAATAAGCCCCATTTCCCTGAAAGATGAATACCCGAAAATATATGGGCATACCCTCATCCCCAGAATTCTGGGAGGGAGATAATATGAAGTCTACACTGTCAAATACAAACCAGTCAACATAAAGTATGAATGGGAGAGGTTATTCTATCAAGTCACTTTTTATGGTGCAAAAATGAAAATGATTGCCACCAGTTTCAAGAATGGATACGTCCAGCTCATCTTCTTTCCTTTTTTATTTTTCAGACATGTTTCGGGGCTTTGGGGACATCAAAACACAGCATTTTTTCTTGGCTGTGCCAAATCTCGGTAGCACTATAATAAATGCACCAGCTGTTATTTTTCCCTTTTAGCATTACTCTAGAGTGACAAAGATTAGCACAGATGAGAAAGTTCTTGTATTTCTCCAGTGTGGCTTCCCACTATGGTGTGTAACTGTGGTATCCAGTGGTGTATTAACCATTAAGCAGACTAAGCATGTGCTTAGGGCACCAGGCCCAAAGGGGGCACCACAAAGTCTTAGGTAGCCTAAGATTGGCTTCGTTTGTACAGTATGTACAAAGGAGGGGGGACACCAAGATTTGTCAGTGCTTAGGGCACCAGTGAGCCTTAATCCACCACTGGTGATACCCATTCTTTTACTACCATGATAAAACTGTTTAAGCATACAGTTTAGCATTCCTCTCTCTATTCTAAGGTGTGAACTGAGCTTCTCATGTGAATCAGTTGCCACAAAGAATAGCACCTTGGGAGACAATAATCTGCCTCTTTGTGCTCCACCCTTGCTCATCAGAAAGGGAAAACAAGCCCATGTTTCAGCAAAGGGCTTTGAAGGTCCCTTGAGGGAAGTGATTAGGATCCTGGGGCCTGGAGGCTTGATTAGATGGGAATGCCTGCTGCAACTTGATAACTCGAGGAATAGGAGGCTTCAAAAGCCGTATCAGATTCTTTGGTAACCTATTGTTTAAATAAAGATGGCAGGATAGATAAATGGGAAGATTTAGATATCTGCATCAGTGTATTCTGATTCATCCTTAGTTAAACACACACAAAGTATGCACATTCGGAATACCTAAATATATGTGTAAGTGCAAGTTGTAAGATCACCACTTGCTTATATCAACAAAATAGCCCATTAACTTGCTGCTTTCCTTTCCTTTCCTTTTTTCTAGATTTTAATCTCATTTGAGGGCCACTAGCTGAGGGAAATCTGATCAAGATTATTTCAAAAATGAGAAAGTAAAATGATCAGAACTGTCCTTAGGGTATGCATAGGGAATCTTTTTAAACATTTATAATAACTTGATTAACAATATTGAAGAGACAGCTTGCAGAAGTCTTTTATTATAGTTAGAATAACCTGCCAAATGCACAGGATGAAACTTGCGGAGGAATCATTTTCCTTTATATAATCCGTCCATCCGGAACTACAGGACATTTTAATTTATTCACCCACATATGTGTGCATCAAACACATATAGCAGCATACCTGACACGCAAAAAGATGAAATTCCTACATAGTGTAAACTGAAAAGTTATGATGCTGAATATTTGAGCTGCAGAATTGTTTGGTAGGACATTTTGTAAAATACTACTCTGAACCTGGTATTTTGCTGGCAGTCCTGGAGAAGTGTTTTCTGTGAATGTTCATATAGTATATACTCAGAAACCACAGCAACATGGCCCAACTAGACTTACCATTAAATACAACAGCCTTAGGTTTTCAATGTACTTTATGCCTTTGATGTTAAACATCAAAAATGTATGTTTATAAGCAGGATTGGTCCTTTGTTGGGAAAATTCCAGGCCTATAAGCTACATAGGCAACTAACAACAACAGCAACAACAAGATTGTGTGGAAGATAATGGCAAACTACTTTCATACATTAAGAGCCGTGGTGGTGCAGTGGTTAAAGTGCAGTACTACAGGCTACTTCTGCTGACTGCCGGCTGCCTGCAATTTGGCAGTTTGAATCTCACTAGGCTCAAGGTTGACTCAGACTTCCATCCTTCCGAGGTGGGTAAAAATGAGGATGCAGAATGTTGGGGGCAATATATTGACTCTGTAAACCGCTTAGAGAGGGCTATAAAAACACTATGAAGCGGTATATAAGTCTAAGTGCTATTGCTATACTGCTGCCAAGAAAGCAACATAGTATAAAATCTTCACCTAGAACTGACTTACATATAGATAGCATAATTTTGACTCTTTGGGCATGACAATACATGATTAAATGTTCTATAGAGGTTAATCTGCACATGCTATCAAGACAAAGTAGCATGAAGGTTTCATTTATCAAGTGCATTCTTACCTATCTGCTTGAATGATACAAATACATCCTTTTGGATTCATATAGTACATTGCTGTCCCAAAATGAGAGATACCCATATAGTAAATCTTTTGTAAATTGAGTTCTGCAAAGAGCAACCGAAAAGGCATTCAGATTCTATTTTTGAACTTCAAAAAGCTTCAGCAGTCATTAATAAAGTTGATTCTGCATAAAATAGGTGGACACCACTGTTTTGCTTTTACCATATGGAAGTGAAAACATTTCAGTGATTTACTCCCAACATCAAGGTGTTCTACTTCTCTCCTTCTTCCAACAAAAGTGCCTATTTTCTTTGACCCTGACCTCAAAACTGTCAATGCAATTAATTCTAAGCCCCCATAAACTTCAGGGGCTGTGACAGTTGGAAATGACCTTGCAATTGTCCAGGCTATAATTCTCTGGCTGGAAATTCTGCTTCCAGGAACTCAGATTTCATTGGGTAAAGCATACCATCCGAGGTAGCCAAAGGGGAATCAGCTATAGTAGAAAAAGTCATTTAAGTAAGATGGTGGTACATAATTTTGATAGATAGATGATAGATAGATAGATAGATAGATAGATAGATAGATAGATAGATAGATAGATAATGATAGATAGATAGATAGATAGATAGATAATGATAGATAGATAGATAGATAGATAGATAGATAGATAGATAGATGACAGATAGGTAGGTAGGTAGGTAGGTAGGTAGGTAGATAGATAGATAGATAGATGATAGATGGATGATGGATAATAGATAGATGACAGACAGATAGGTAGCTAGATAGATAGAAGATAGATAGATAGATAGATAGATAGATAGATAGATAGATAGAAGATAGGTAGGTAGGTAGGTAGGTAGATGACAGTTAGATAGGTAGATAGATAGATAGATAGATAGATAGATAGATAGATAGATAGATAGATATGATAGATAGATAGATGACAGACAGACAGACAGACAGATAGATGGATGATAGATAATAGATGACAGATAGATAGATAGATAGATAGATAGATAGATAGATAGATAGATGACAGATAGGTAGATAGATAGAAGATAGATAGGTAGGTAAGTAGGTAGGTAGATGACAGTTAGATAGGTAGATAGATAGATAGATAGATAGATAGATAGATAGATATGATAGATAGATAGATGACAGACAGACAGTCAGACAGATAGATGGATGATAGATAATAGATGACAGATAGATAGATAGATAGATAGATAGATAGATAGATAGATAGATATAGATAGATAGATAGATAGATAGATAGATAGATAGATAGATAGATAGATGATAGATAATAGATAGATGATGGATAATAGATAGATGACAGACAGATAGGTAGCTAGATAGAAGATAGATAGATAGAAAGGTAAATAGATAGATGACAGATAGGTAGATAGATAGAAGATAGGTAGGCAGGTAGGGAGAGAGAGAGAGAGAGAAAGAGAAAGAGAGAGAGAGAGAGATGACAGATAGATAGATAGATAGGTAGGTAGGTAAATAGATAGATAGATAGATAGATAGATAGATAGATAGATAGATAGATGGATGATGTATAATAGATAGATGACAGACAGATAGGTAGCTAGCTAGCTAGCTAGATAGAAGATAGATAGATAGATAGATAGATAGATAGATAGATAGATAGATAGATAGAAAGGTAGATAGATAGATAGATGACAGATAGGTAGATAGAAGATAGATAGGTAGGTAGGTAGATAGAGAGAACAAAATAGAAAGGTAGATAGATAGATAGATAGATAGATAGATAGATAGATAGATAGATAGGTAGATAGATAGATGACAGATAGGTAGATAGATAGAAGATAGGTAGGTAGGTAGGTAGGTAGGTAGGTAGGTAGAGATAGAGAGATAGAGAGATAGGTAGGTAGGTAGATAGGTAGGTAGGTAGGTAGGTAGGTAGGTAGGAAGATAGATAAGATAGAAAGATAGAAGATAGAAAGATAGAAATAGAGTTGAACTGAAGTGGAACATGGGACAATGGCATAGCCTGGAGGAGAACCCAAATTTTAATTTTTCTCATTCTTTCTTTCTTTTACATTATTTGAACTAGACTTCTACGATAAAAATAAAGCCAAAGTGTGATAGCTGAGTTTCCCATGTGACCTTGAAAGAATGTGTAAGGTCTATCTCAGCAACTCTGAGGGAATCTGTTGTCGAATAAAAATGATAGTCCAGACTTTTCTATGCTATGGAAGTTTCCAATGTCCTTTACTAAAGTTAAACTCCTAAAAGAATTAGATGAAAGTTGCTATGTGAATGTTGTCTTACTCAGGAAAGTATCATATCTACCAAAGATAAATATGAAATAAAAGGAAATAACAGATGCAGATGCACATTTAGGAAGAATTGTTACATTTTGGATAAAAATACATGCACTATAAAAGAAAAGACTGATTATGAGACCTCCTCAATCTGCTGCTTGTTAGATGGCTGTTGATAATGCTGTGTTGTCTATAGCAGGAATACTTTACCCAAAATCCAGTCTGCATATCACATGTTTAAGAGCTATGGGAACTGCAGCCCAAAATATCTAAATGCATTAGGGGTTCAATGCAGTGGTGGGCTGCTCCTGGTTTGCCCCGGTTCGGGCAAATCGGTAGTTGTGGTGGCAGGAGGCTTTGCCCACCTGCCCAGACATCATCAAAAACAATCTGCGCGTGTGCAGGAGCACCGCAAAGCGAGCGCACGTACCCGTGTGCTACCGATAGCAAACCAGTAACCCCGGGTTTTGAAACCCACTACTGGTTCAATGCTGACTATCTATTGTTTATAATTTGCCCTGGCAGTCCAAAGAAAACTGATCCATTCTTCCCATTAAAATATTTTTCTTAACCCTTAAAGCCACCCATTAATGCAAAGTCCTGTGTGAGAATTGTCCCTGGGCAAGAATTGTAGAGCTGATAGAATGGCCTCGATCAAATTCTTCTGTTCTAAGTTTGCAAATGTTCAAATCTCATAGTTCATCTTCAAACAGCAAAATAATGGTTTAATGAGGGATGGAATTTATTTTCAAAGTAGACTGCAATATTGGCAGGGATGATACAAAGATGAGAAGATCTGGAGCATGTACAGAAGGTCTTTTTCTCAAGGTGGAATATTTATAATTGATCTTCAGGCATGTAACATTTGAGCAGAAAAAGTCAAGCTTCAGGGTTTCAAATAGTTTCTCAGAAATTAAGCACGAAAAGTGACTCATTTGTTCTGAAGCCTCAATTTAGTCAAGGAAAATTAATCCTTTTCTAAAGCTTCTGGATTTCCTATGAAGAACAATGAAAGAATTAGATATGTGAAAAGAAAGAATGTGCAGTTTTAATACTGATTTATTAATGCTAGTGATTTGTTTTTGTTTTTGATTGCAAATTCCATTCTATATATATATTTTAGATATAATCTGATCTAAATATGTGAGTGCTTTCTTGTGTGCTGCTGTAGAGCCATGTGTATGAATGTGCTCAGAAATCAAGAATAATGTTGCTCAAAATTCAACGGAGAAGCACGGCTGGAGGTAGCCTTAAGTCAATTTTTGTTTTTCCTGTGTTAAATTAGTATTTCCCCCCTTATTATAGCACAGGTTTTGTTGTGGATATCTGATGCATTTAGTCAATTGTTCTGTTGGTTGCATCCTCCAGTCACTTTGAATGGTAGGATTGGCTCGGCTGATAACTTTAGGCCTAGGGTGGACATGCCTCTTCCTTTCTGGCTCTTGGACTGTCTCCTAGGCCATTCTATTACAGGTTGTGCAAAAGTCCAGTTCTTTCAATCCAGCTTTCCCCCATTTCTTTTTTTTCTTTTGTCCCTCCAGGTCAATTTTGGCTCTTGGTAACTGCTTGGGCTAGTCCTCAAAGTTTTCTTGGTAAAATTTTCAGAAGTGGTTTTTCTTTGCCTCCTTCCTAGGGCTGAGAGAGGTTGGCTCAAAATCCCCCAGCTGGCTTTGTGTCTGAGGCAAGACTAGAATTCATTGTTTACTGGTTTCTGGGCTGATGCCTTAACTACCCCTGTTTCCCCGAAAATAAGACATCCCCTGATAATAAGCTCAATTGGGCTTTTGAGCACATGCGCTAAAATAAGTCTCCTCCCCGAAAATCAGCCCTCCCCAAAAATATTTAAACACAGAGCTGGAAATCAGGTAAGATGGCAAGAAGAGCCCCATCTTGCTCCACACGCCCCAAAATAATAAGACCTCCCCGAAAATAAGGCCAAGCTCTTATTTCAGGGTTCAAAAAAATGTAAGACAGGGTCTTATTTTTGGGGAAACATGATACTACATCAAACTGGCTCTCCTCTCCTCTATACTTGCCAGATTTCCAATTGATTAGCTTGAAGAGCTGGCTGTGCATCAGGACTAAGAGCTGACCAGCATTTCAGGTAGCCCACAGAGTGTTACCTGCTGCCACTCCATAGATAATTGAACTCATTTTCACCATGAGTTTAATATTCATTGTGTAAAACCAGGTTTAACAACTCCAATGCTGGGTTCCCAGACAATATTCAGTCAAAACTAAACAAACTGTATTATGGACTAATGCAGTCTATTATTTTGCTAGACTGTGCTGAGCATAGTTGCTCTATGGCGCTTTACCACAACTGTTGTTAAACACACACAAAGGAAAGTCCAGTCCTTCTATTACTTATCTTCACTCATGGCAAAGTACTCTTATTTTTATTTTTACTGAAGTGGAACTAAGTCTCAGAAATAATGACCTGTCTAAGCTTCACTGATTAAAATCATGGCAAGTTATGACTTGAACATAGATCTAAGACCAATGAACTTTCCAAATGTGCTACTTTATTGTGCTAGCTATCATATCATTTTTTTAATATTTTGAAACCAGAAATTTTGGTAATTTGCGATAGTGGCAAATTACTTTGGTAATTTCAAATTACTTCTAATGTAGTTTTTGATTCTTAAAGAGAATCAATTGAATCTAAAGTTGCAAAGTGAAACAAATTTGATTTGTTAAAACACATTCATTCAATTACATTTTATTCACTCACTTATAAAATTGATTTTTTCCTCAGCCCTTGAATGTTTGCAAAATGTCCAATATGGCCCTCAGACTGAAAAGTTTGGACTTAGATATTTGGGCTCCATATGAAATATATATCTAAATGTTGCATTTTGGAATGGTGAGAACAATTAATTTAGAATTTTATTTTCCCTATCTGTAATGAATGTTTGCTTGAAAGAATTGAAATGACAGAATCTTTAATGAAAAGCATGCATAACCATTTCCTCATATTGAGCTTAGATCTTGCTGACTATCCTACGTCTTTTAGACTATTCAGCTACAATATGGAAACAGTTTGTCATTGTCTTGTTGCTGAAAGATTTTAACTTCCCATTCTAATCTACACCTCCAAGATTTCCTTATAGGTTTTCATCCAAGCTCGGACTAGTTCTGACTCTGTTTAACTTTTCATTATCTGGCAAAATTTTGCTCTGATAACCTTTAATGAAACACTCTTTGAAAGCAAATGGTTTCTATTTGACTTAGGATAGTTACTAGAGATTTTGCAGTTCTTTAAACCTGGGTTATTCATAAGAGAGCAGTAAGGCTAGTTTCAAACCAAATTTATAACTTCCTGGCTATCTGGAGTTTTCTGGGTTTTTTGAAAACGATAGGAAGAGCCCTCTGTTCATCATATACTGTACATTCTATTTGTTCAGAACTTCCAGCATGGATGGAATATATAGAAATGTCCTGCTGTGGAACAAATTATTAACCTGTCAGTTTGTGAGCATTTAGAAAAGAATGCACTGCTTGGCAGAAACCGGCATTGGTTAATAAGGAATAAATCATGTCAAACCAATCTGACTTCAATTTGATCGAGTGACCTGTTTAACTGACAAGGGAATGTGATGGACGTTTAGGAAAGCATGTAACAAATGCTTCCAGGAGATTCTTGTAGAGAAGATGACAATACGCTACCATTAAATGGTGTAGATCAGTGACTCCATAGAAGCTGGAAGGAAGTATTGAAGCATATTGCATGGTTTCGTTCTATGTCCTGCACTATTTTAATATATTTATAAATTGCTTGGATAATGGGTTAAATATGATTATCAAATTTGCAGATGACACAAGAAATGGGGAGGTTAGCAAAAACTTTAGTCGACTATCAAGATTCAACTGGAACATTAGGGACAAAACAGCAGGAGCAATTTCAGAAAGGACAAATACAAAATTCTACATTAGGGTTAAAAAAAATCACATTGTGAATATAGGATGAGGGAACCGTGTTGCGATGCAGTACATGGAAAAAGATTTAGGTGTCCTTATGGTTCATAGGGACGTGGTGGCTCAGTGGCTAAGCCGCTGAGCTTGTCGATCGAAAGTTTGGCAGTTCAGCAGTTCGAATCCCTAGTGCTGCATAACGGGGTGAGCTCCGTCCCAGTTACTTGTCCCAGTTACTTGTCCCAGTTTCTGCCAACCTAGCATTTCGAAAGCACATAACAAATGCAAGTAGAAAAATAGGGACCACCTTTGGTGGGAAGGTAACAGCGTTCCATGCGCCTTTGGCGTTTAGTCATGCCCGCTAACTTTAAAATTCCTTCCAATTATTCCATTCTATGATTCTATGAATAATAGAGCTGGAATTCAAGTCATTTGGACTGTTACAAGGTAATGTGTACAATTCCACCAAAAAGAGTACAAGTATATAGATCTGATGGTCAAATTAAAGGAGCCTGGTGGCGCAGTGGACTAAACTGCTGCTGTTAAAGTAGTACTTAGCTGCCAGCTGCCTGCAATTACTGCGAGTTCAATTCTGACCAGGCTCAAGGTTGACTCAGCCTTCCATCATTTCGAGGTAGGTAAAATGAGGACCCGGTTTGTGGGGGCAATAAGCTGACTTTGTATAAAATAGAACACCACTCAGGGGGGCCCAAAAAGCCCTACTAAGCAGGTATATACAAAAGTATGAAGGCTATTGCTTAATCATGCATTGTAAGTCGCCTTGAGTCTCCGGAGAAGGGCGGAATATATAAATCGAACAAATAAATAAATAAATAAATAAAATACTAGCTCTGTTATCCTGGTTTTCATACCTAATTCTATCCTGATTCCTATTGCCTTTACTAAGGGAGGTCAGATTCAATAAGTAAAAATAATCACTGGTTTAGAAAAAAATGTCATTGGTTTCAATGAGGCATGTTTCTCTTTTGATATACATTTTCTTTCTTTTTTAGTCTTTCTTTTTGTCGTATATGCATTCTTGTCAATAGATGATATCAACATCATCATCAACAACAACAAGAGCTGGATGAAAAAGTATCAAGAAAACTTTCAATCCAACCCCATGAAATGTATCCTTTTCACGTTTCAAATTATAAGCTGTTCAATGGTGGATTTTAAAAAATTAAAAACCCATAATTTCATCAAAATCATAGGATTTTGTTAGAAAAAGGAAATCTACACATTTCAGAGCACAAATCAGTATATACAGTAATGATACAAAAACGTAAAATCGATTGATATTATTCTGAAAATATTTTTAGCTTGTTTATACTAATTTTAGGGAATGCCTGGATCTTAATTCTTCATGACATATTGTTTCAGTTATTCAACATAACATAACTTATGTTTTTCTGGTTTAGGTTGTGTGGAGACCTGGATGACTATCGTTCAAAATGTAATGCAAAAAAAAAAAAAAAAATTCTAAAAGAAAAGAAAATGTATTTAATCCAATAGGGAAATTAAGGTCTTAGTATATTTTGAGTACAATAATTATTCTCTTTTTCAGCAAAAGGACTAAGAAACAATCTTGGGAATAAATATAACAGTATAGACCAGTGATTTGTTTTATATCACATGCCTAGTTTTAAAAATGATTTTAAAAAGTTTTACATGTTTAAAAAACAAATGGGGGCATCTCAATATGTAGCAATTAAACTGTTGCTGTAGTGGATAGGAAACATTGAATTCATATGTTCCTATATTTTCTGCACTTAAAAATACATGAAAGAGGCTTTATTTTTCCAGGTGTTCCATGTCTATTGTCTTTGCAGTTTTTGGAAACAAAGTAAAAAACAAAACAAAACCCTGCTGAATTATTTTCTTTTCCCCAGACAAAAAGAAGACACACAATTTATTTCAAGCCACCTTCAGTTCAATGAGCACCTCTACATGTGATCTTTATAACATTCCAGAACTAACTCCATATTGTTGTGATCTCACAGCATCATCTGTGTTTAGCAATTGAACCAGTTTGTTTCTGAATGTATATTTGAAACTTTGGTTGGTCCTAAAAGACAGAAGCTGTCCACTACTTCAAATACCTTCAGGTCTAAGCAAAATCATTTAGGCATACACAAAACATTGAAAATGAACTCAAAAGGGTATAAACATTGTCTTCATCTTATTCCCTAGCCCATAAATGAGACAGACTTAAGTCATCCTTAGCTGTGTCATTGCTAAAGTAGTGTTTTTTCCCTTTTTCAAACCTTTCCAGGGATATCCTCAAAATTTATACAATGTTTTAGGTTCTGGCTTCGTTTCTATTTTCTTAGAGGAAAGTAAAGTGACTAGAAACAAAGGCAGCAGAGGCTGCCTATTGAGATGAGCAGTTTTCATGATAGAATAGCTTTATGCCAAGTGAAGGATGGGTGGGAAGCACTTCAGCTTGATAGGGAGGAAGCAAAAAAGGCTGCCACAAAACAAAAATCTGTTTGCCGCTGAAAATATCAAGGTTTCCTAATCAGAATGATGTATAAAAAGCAGATGTAAGTTGAAACTTTCTTTGTAGACCTGTGTGAAATTTGCTTTCAAAAGGTCCTTCACATTTTTTCCACATAATTTCTATGGTTGGTTGGTTATCCTTCCATAGATCATCTGCAATTCTAACAGTTGGTTTGGTAAGTCCTAGTTTTACTTGATCTAGTTAATATGATTATACAAGCAGTTCCAAAGCTCATGTTTCCCTCCTGTTTGATGTGGGGCTTTCTTTCAGGAGTACAGGACATGCTTAGACAGCCATAATAGAGTAGTGATTAAGATGGCGGATTCTCATGTTTAAGTTCAGATTCAACCAGGGTGTTTACTGGATGGATTTGGGCCAATTATTGTGTCTCAGGCCAATCTACTATATAGGGTTTTTATTGTTAAGATAAAATTAAGGATATTGGTAGAAAATGATAGGCTAAAAATACAACATAAAAAAACCTACCCCCAAATAAATATTGTACCTATTATCAGCAGAAGAAAATAAACTAACAGCAAGCCTAGATTCCAAAGTATTTACCAGCTTTGAGATCGAGCAAAATCAAAGAAAGAACAAATTTATAAAATCAGGCAGGAATTCCTGTGCCATAACCTCTTGAGAAGGGTTCATTGGGGAGACATGGTAAGGGGGAGGAGGGAATCTGATGACAGACTGGCAGAATGAAGTGTGACCCTTGTTTGTTTGGATAGGCAAAGTACTTAGAGCAGATGTCTTAAGCTCATGTTGTTTTAGATAAAAGAATCCAGGCCTTGTTGTGGGATTAATAGACCAATCATGAACACATCAGTCTGTTCCCTCTTCTCAGTTTAAAGGACTAGCATCATCACCATCTTTTTAATACTTTACTTTAAAACACACACACACACAAATTCAGAAGAATTTCACAACCTGGAAAAATATTCTCAGGTTAGAGTAAAGTAGTTTATCAAATAAAATGCAGTAGCAGCAGTTCTTCTCCATAAACTCTAGATTAATGTAGTCTATAATTGAGTCTCCATTTTTTTTTAAAAAAAGGATACTGATTATTCTTCCAATTAATAAAGCCAAAAGAACAGGAAATCATCATGCAGAATAGAGTAAGCCATAATTCAATTTTGTTGCCTTACTTTTTACTCCACAGCTGTGTGGAGATAGGGATGGGCGGGCAGGGAAGAGACCTGGCTTGCAGCTGACAGATCAAGGGCCAGGAGGAGTCAAAAAGTTTCCACGCAGGAGTCTGTCCTCCTGCCAGAGTTCCCTCAGCTTCAGAAGTAGTATCTTTTTGCTTTCCTTCTATGAAGAATAGTGACTTAGGAGACAGGTGCTATTTCTGCCAGAGAAATAGGACTGAGAGAACGTCTAACTGTACCAGTATGATGGCCTTAGCTTCTGGGCATCTTTCAGGAAAACCATAAGACATAGATTTATTTAAAGACCTGGCAGAACAGGTAATTTTTCTTTCAAATATACATGCATATCCACCTTTTTAAAGATAAGAGATTTACCTTAGGACTGGTAATAAAGTGTGTCAATGTGAATGCATCCTTTATGGAATAGATATGAAAAACTGTTCCTACCTTCCCATGGTCATACAGTATTGTAAAACAGCAATCATTAAACTGTTGAAAACCCATATGCACAATCACCTATACAATATGCCTAAGATTGTTTCTTTAAAACAAGAAAAACACAAAAGAAATCACCTAAGACAGTTATCAAAATATGTTTTATTTTCTCTTATGTTTAATTTAATACATCATTCAAACATCTCAATGGGATGCTTAAGCTTGCATATGATAGTATATTTCATCAGTTTGTGGAGTGAAATTTCTTTTTGATATTCTTAGTGCAACAGTCAATACAACATTCAACCTATGTGATCATTGGTCTTGATTGTAACATATGCTAAAAATCCATTTGCATGGAGGACACTTTAAAGACAGTACACTTCTTCAATGAACTTTCAGTCAAAAATTCATGCTATGAGCTTTCATCCAAAAGCCTTCTAATGATCCCTCTCCTCAAGCCCCAGCTGTTTCGAAACAACATTTAAATAAAGATTTGACAATATCTTGTCTTCATTTACGCAAGTGATTCTTGCTTGAAACTGGGCAGATCAAAATCTTCTTTTGGTCTTTTGGATCAGCATATTGGACATCTGTATATTGTATGAAAAATGCTAACATTCCACAGAACATAGTTTAAAAAGTTTAGTTGGAAATCATTCAGAGAACTTAGACTTTATATGGTTTATACTATAAATACTATGAGCCAGATCTTTTCAGTCTAAAACACATACATGCTGTACATACAAACATCTTGGATCAGAAATCATATTATTTAAGCCAGCATTGTTGTTTATTATACTGAAGTGGGAATAATGCTACATATCCATTATTCAAAGGGACCACCTAGGCACCAACTGTGTATATAACTGTGATGGCGAATCTATGGCATATATGCCCGAAGTGGCATGAGGAGCCATGTTGCCTGGTATGCGCAACCGTTGCCCGTTTCTTTTACGTGTTCTGCATTGCACATGCAATGATCAGCTGGCCTTCGTGCGAGCAGCAGTGCTGGAAACTGGAAGAGCTGGTCTTCCATTTTCCTGCGTGAGCATGTGCTCCAGCCAACTGATCATTATGCGTGCATTCGTGCCAGAAACCCAGAAGACACAAGCGCCCTGGGCAGCTCCTCTTCCGGGTTGCGGCTTAGACAAGCACGTGTACGCGCTTCCTTTTCAGCACTCAGTGCCGAAAAGATTCGCCATCACTGGTATATAAAGAGGTGTATGTTTTGATGTTGCTTTTTGGAGATAAAATGTGGAAGTGGGCACAATTATTGATTTATGAACCTTATTTTTTTTTTTTTTTTTTTGAAAACTCCAGCAACAAAACATGTAGTCACTGGAGGTGGGTATAATATCAAAAAATGAAAAAGTCTTTGAAGACAATCAAGGTATTCCTTGCCATGACAAAGGAAACTATCACACTTAATGCAATGGTAGCAGATGGGTGAAGACCACAGGAACTTTGTCTGTCTGACATTCTGGAAGAACAAGCTAAGTAAGGGGAGAGATGGAGGTGGATTGAAAGCTCCAAGGAAAAGAATCACCATTAAGGTTAGTCTGTCTCACAATTGTTTCTTATTAAAAAAGAGACTGCAGTTTATCTGTGCAGGATATGCTCTTCAGATGAGGGAATTAGCAGAATGACTGCCTCCATATCATCTAATTAGCAAAAATGTTGATAAGCAGATACAATCACATATGATTAGGATCCTTTTTAAAAGCCACTCCATTAATTAAATAGACAGAGAGGCTGCCTCCAACCCTCACGTGCTACTGATTAGAATACAAATATTTACACTAATCTCACCTCCATCAGTCAGGGGACACTTTTGAGTATTTTCAGTGACATCTGATTACTATTGATTTTCATCCCCAATGTCAGGCCATTTTGTTAGTATCTGAAAGTGCTGCCTTCACTTTCGGATGCTTTAAATCATGTTAAGGGTTTATCTTAATGACGCTGCTGATAACCACTGCTCAGGTCACTCGTACTTTCTCTTCAAAGAACACAGCCTGGGCTGGTTTTTATTGTTTGTACTTGAGATTTAAGATAGGAAAAACATTTCTCATTTCAAAGCCTCAGTTTCTAGGGACTGAGCTGCCTAGCTAGTTTCCCTCTGGGTAGTTATGTCATGTGGACAGCACTCTGGTGCCACCCTTGAATTCTTCTCATGTTCCTTCTTCCTCTCCAGTTTGCTTACTCACCTCAGTTCACGATCTCTCTCTTTCCTTCTCCTCCCTTTAGTTACACAAGTCAAACTTATAGCAGTAGTGAGCCTTGAAACTTCTGAGAATCCATGATGACTGCTATAGACTCTTAGAAGTGAGCATTGATCAGTTCCTAGGAAGAAATACATACCATTTCAGATCCAGCTAGCTCTGTCCCAAAAAGGAAGTTTACATGCAAGGTTTGTGGTGAATCGAAAGAGCAGGGTGGGAGTGGGGTTAGGTCTGGGGTACTATCAAAGAGCCAAACATATTTGGCATGTAGAAGCATTGCCTACGCAGTTTATCTGATGGGGCTATGCTGCCATTGGGTGCCATTTTCTGTCCAGCAATATCAATGATAAAAGTTAGGTCCACACTAGTCGTCAAGAAGCAGGAATCCAGGGATCGGTGAGCTTTCTTTGTATCAGAAGTTGAATGGGGGAATTTGGGAATGGAATGTGGGCAGGATTAAATTTATATTGTTGGGTTTTTAAAAATATTTTTGAGGTGGTCATTTCATTCTTTGAAATGTACTGTACCTACAAAGAGTTTTAAGTCATCCATCATCTTTTGTTTTCCACTTGAAATGGATGAAAATGTATTCTGCCAATGTTCACATTTGCTGTCAGAGTTCAGTGATATGACCCTAGGAGGCTCCAGGGGCTGAAAAATACAGGCACCCAGGGAACCTGAGAAGAGCATACACACTTCCCCACTCTTTTGGCTTATGGAATAACTGCCCAACCAATAATATAAGACCACCTGAACAGGTGTGTTTTGGAAGACATTCATCCTAAATTGAAGAACACTGGCTACAACCTAGCAACAAACTCTTACATACAGAGCCTTTCTATGAAAAGTTTCCAATCTAAGACTCTGGCATGAGTTGCATCATAGATGTGAAATGCGATCTATCAAGAGAGCCAATTTGCATAGCAGACCCAAACAATAGGACTGATGTCTGTCTCAAAGGAATGAAAAGCCTCTGCCCATTGATTGGCTGAGATGCTTCTGATGTCACAATACTACTCAGCAGCAAATGTCTTGAAATCAAACAATATGAGCAAGCAGCCTTTCTCTTTCCCTTTGGCGCCAAAACCCTTACCATTGGGCTGTGAGGAAAGAAGTGCCACAACCAAAACTACTGGATCCACTGGATCCAAACTGTACAGGACCTTGTGTCCCCTGGGAAAATCAGCCAAGTAGTCTCCAAATCCAGCTACCTTTTTCTTTGGGATGGTTAATTATTACGAAGTCCTAGGACTGAACCAAAATGCCTCGCAAGAAGACATTAAAAGGGCCTACCGTAAGCTGGCATTAAAGTGGCACCCAGACAAGAATCCTTATAACAAGGAGGATGCAGAGAAGAAATTCAAAGCTGTAGCTGAGGCCTATGAAGTTCTGTCAGATCCCCAGAAACGTTCTCTCTATGACCGGCCTGTCAAAGAGCCACGGTTTAGAGGGAGAGGAGCCTGTGGCACTTTTCCCCACAGCCCCTTTGATTTTGACTTTGTCTTCCGCAGCCCTGATGAGATCTTTCGAGAGTTTTTTGGAGGAATGGACATCTTCGCACATGACTCCTGGGACAACGAGTTTGACGATGATAATCGTGGAGAGGAAAACCGGAATGGGTTGCAAAGTCCCCTTGGCCTCTTTTCTGGACTAGGTGCCTTTTCCAATTTTGCATTTAATTCCCTTGGGCCCGGTGTGCACACTATGTTCTCCTGCAGGTCCTTTGGCGATGATAGCAGTGGAGCACAGAATTTCAGATCTGTAGCAACTTCTACAGAAGTCATCAATGGACGGAGAATCACCACTCGAAAAATTGTCGAGAACGGGCAAGAAAGAGTTGAAATCGAGGAGGATGGTCAACTGAAGTCCATAAGAGTAAATGGAAGAGAACAGTTGAAATGCTAATAATTCTCCACATGTCTGTCCAAAAAGCAATAGTCAGCTGCTTGTACAATCTTAAAAGGACTCTTGTTCCGTAAAAGCGGAAACCAACTAATAAACTCGTACACTGAGTTCAAGACCTATGTGGTAATGACTTCTGAATTACTTGGAATAACTCTGGTGGTCAGGGTGTGATTTATTTTGATGATTCCTCAAAATGTACTGAAATAACCTCAGTATAGGGTCTATGATTTTACTGTTTAGGATGTTATCCTCTAAAATCAATTGCTGGGGGTGAGTATCTAATCTGGACAGGTGTTTAATTAGAATATTTTTGAATAAAGGTTTTGAGGACAGAGTAAACAGTACATACGCAGCAGTGTGGCTCTGAATAAATTAAAAAATATGTGGTTTTAAAGACAGCCATGAAAATGATAGAAATTCTTCTGGATAAAAATGAATTCTGATGGTTTTGATAGTTATTAAAGTTAATAATATCAAAGATCAAATTAACTTCTTTATGGAACTTTAAGTCTGCTTTTGGATTAGAACATGGATGATATTATATATTTCTGAATATAATGAAAACACACAAACGCACGCACGCACACTCTTTTCCAAACTCTTTACCTGCTCTCAAGACCAAGTATATATTATTTTTAAAAACTGGAAAAGAACTATTTGATACAAAATTTATATATGTCAAATGAATTATTTCGGATGTATAATAAAAATAGCAAAAAGAAGTAAATTGGAAAGGTCAGTAGAAGCAACTAGGATGCCCTTTGATAAACAGTGAAGATTTGTTCAATAAATTTTGAAACATAGACTGAGAACAGTTCAAGAGATAAAATGAAACAACAATAATTTAAATTATGCTTAAGTAACGGTCTCCCAAAGATGTATATTTATCTAATATTTTCCTGATTGTCTCATTATATCCTTTGCTGGGCTAACATATTGAATTGCTAATATCAGTGAGTATATTACTTTGATGGAAACATGAATCTTTAAGCCTTAGCCTACCACATTTACCGTACAATGTATCTTACAGTATTGGTTTGTTGCACTGTCTGTATTTAAATTAGCATTCTGTTAGCAAAACCATAGTGCTATTAAAAAATTTAAAAGCATTGTTTCTTATAAGTCATAGCATTTATTGTTAGATTTATGTCCTGCTTTGTTATTTAAGATCTCCTTCTATCTATTTTTCCCACATCTTAACCCCATGAGATAGGTTGGAGTAAGTAAATGGTCAAAATCACCCACTGAGCTTCCAGAGTTTGAAGCTAGGTTTTGCAGTCCAAGACCAAGAACTTAACTGCTATACCACAATGGCTGGTAGAACTCTCTGCTTAGATTTTGCATGTGGAATGTCCACGCTCAGTTCTTGGTAATAAAGTTATGAAATAGCAGAGCTGACATGGACTTTTTCCTGGCATCTAGGGGAGCCATGGTCCATCAGAATGGGAAGAGTTGGGGGAGGCAGCATAGCGCTAATTACTTTAGCAGAGAACCCTAAAGTCATTTGTTATTTTATCCCGACAATAGCTTACTGATCTTGTTTCTACAACATGCTTAATTGGTCGACGGGGTTTTGGTATTGTAAAGGGATCCCTCCCTCCCTCAAAGATGCATTCACTCTCAATTGGATTCAACCAATCTTCTTTTGGGAACCTCAATCAACCATGGGACATGGGGAGAAAACAGGTATAGATCTGATATACAAATGGACTCTATCCACTTAAGACCAACAGGCTAAAAGTCTTCCCATGTGTTCAACCTAGACTGTGCCTCAGTCAACTCCAAAGGGCTTACACAAGCTGATATTCAACTAAGAGCAGATCCGAGTGATGTAACTGATATGTGCCTATAGTAATATTTACAGCAGCCCTGCAGATATTCCTTTGTCCCCTCCATTCCCCAGGAGAGACTGAATCATTGCCACTGGATAGCTATCTGTAGATGTGATAAGAGTGCAAAAATAATTACGTTTTCCTACTCTTATCAACACAAGATAATCTTGAAGAAACGCTCTTACCTATGTTTTTTTTTTTTTTTTTGTCTTCTGCCAGTGGCACTTTAGCCATTTCTTCTGTTTCATCTTCCAAATTTTCTCTGAGAATCAGGGTGTATTCTGGGATGTATAAGAGAGATTCTACCTAGGGGCAATCAAATTCAAGACTGCTGCCACTCCCTCATTCCAGCAGTGACCAAGGCCTCAGCTGAACCATGGATCACAGCCTCAGGAAACCGTCTAGTTTGCATGTTGTAGATTGGCCCCTTGCTCCCTGCAGTTAGGAGTGGCTGCAGAAAACTACAAGGCTAACAGAGATTATCTGGCCAACACAAAGGCTAATCAGTCTCAAAGCTAATTATCTGCAGAGTCATGCCTTTGGAAGCCGACCAGAGTTTCTTGGATTACCATAAAAACTCCATTGCCCCTGCCTGGGCTGTCACATACTTGAAAGGTAGCCACATTCCAAGAGGAATCCCCTCTCCCAATGCCCATCCTAGCCTCAGCAATGCACCAGGACGCTCCTCTCATTCACTATTAGATCATGGATATGGGAGGCCCTTCAGTAGCAGCAGCCAAATGATTAGGTGTGGAGACTGAGCATTGAAGCATGATACACTGAGTCTGCCTTTCCTAGGAGTGGCGTGTCCTATCTCCCACATCTCACAATGCTCATTACCACAGCAGTGCTACTATGAATGCTATTATGACCCATTACCCCCAATCTCTTTCTTCCTTTCCCCCCAAACAAGGGGACCCAACTCACATTCTGATGCCCCAAACATCCCTGTACAGACTACTGGTTCTTCTAGGTCTCTTCCCCAACATGTAATGTTTCTGGTCTTGGACAGTCACACTTCTACCCCACAACAGCTTACCCACCCTCTACCATCTCTCATTTTCACCAGAATAGATAGACTCACAGAAGGGGGATCACTATTCCCCCATCCCATCTGCAAATCTACCCAACAGACTGAGTTACTGTCACAATATCACAATCCAAGATAAATGGAGATCTGTCTTCTGATAAGAATAAGGAAGTGGGTGGAGATAACATCCTCCCCAATAGATAAGAGTCCCAAGGGACCATCTCCTGCTGGCTGTCACAGTATGAAAAATGGTAATGGAGAATGTGAAAGAATCTGACTGAGCTTAGCTGTTCAGCTGTCCAACTTCTCAAAAAGAAGTGAATTAAATTAGACTTTCTAAAGAGTGAATGAGAGGAGTGAAATCTCTGTGGATGATGAGCTTGTGGCTCTTTTAAAATATTGGCCTTGTGTGTTTTTAAAAAATGAAAGAAACATGGGAGGAAGAAAACCCACTGTTGGGATTCCACCTAAATGAGGAAGTGGAGTTGAAAAGCCATTCCTTCAGCTTTACTGAAATACCAGATCCATTAGGCTGTTTCATCAACTGTATCTCTTCCAACACAATATAGGTGAAGAAGAGAATTGGAAGCAATGCCACAAACTTCAGTGGTCATGCTGAGAGGCCATATGTTATCTTCCTGAACTATCTCTTATCCAATTGTTATGATTAACTATTATTTAACTTTAAGAGTTAATGTCTGAATTGGCTTGTTTTCTTCTCTTCTCTCTCGCTCCCATATCCCAGTTTTCTTTTGCACTGGGTCTTTCATTTTGCATAAGGACTTTTTTTGGGGGGGGGGGGGCTGGCAATTGAATAAAAAGAGTCCATGAGTAGCTTCCTTTTTTTTAAAAAAAAAAAAAAGGAAAGGCACTGGTGATAATGGTCATTGAAATAATGATTTAATACATGGGGGCTCCCTTTGAAATGAAATGGATATACTTGCTCAATTTCAGAAAGGAACCCAAAGAGCTGTAAAATTTGCAGAGGCTAGCAGTTAAATGTCCAGGATCTAGACAACTTTAGGTCCCCTTTAATTGGGAGAACAAACCCAAAGGTGATATAAATGTTGTAGACTTAGGGCTGGATGTGGTACTTTAAGGGCCAAGGCTTAAGCTTGCCGTAGCTATTCAAGATCCCCAAGTCCTCCATCCATTGCTACTCTTACTCTTCAGTGGGTTGGCCATATATTTGATAGGAATTATGATGAAAAAGACTTGTTGTCGATGTGCATCATTTTTTCCCAGCCTGACAAGACTGCTTGGATGCCTAGTCGGTTGCAGGTAGATATAGATGTGGAAGGAACTTCCTGTAAGCTATTTCCTTGCCCCCCCCCAATTTATGGGGTTGAGAAAGTGTCCATTAGTTGGGCAGCAAGGAGTGATATGCTTTAATATATAGGTGTACAATTCATACTTTCTGTATGATTCTCACCTGTTGCCAATATTCCTCTACTTTACTTTGTAGTTTGACTCCCAATGTAGGTGGGGAACCCAATAAACCCATGTTCTCAGGATTAAAAGTACATTTTGAAAATTGCTGTCTGTTCACAATATCCTAAATTGGCTGCTTCAGTCCACAGTCCCTCCCTGTCCAAATGACAGGGCCATCCTGACTTGGAGAAACCACTGTGCCTTCCATTCAGAATGCAGTGGCTTGTCTGCAGGAAGGCCTCCATAATGAACACACAAAGCCGGTTCAGCTCAAATGCATTTATCCCCCGTGCTAGTAGTTTGCCCAGACATGATTTCATTAACAGCCTGATAGTACTTTATGGAGCACTTGGCCTGCAAAAAACAAAACAAAACAAAGCAGAACAGAAATACTTAAAAGCATTTGGAATTACTTCATAAAAAACAAAATCACAGTATTAACCAACTGACCTTTGCTCAGTGCAGACCTGCTAATTTTAGCAATTACAGCCAACAACTTGAACATATCAAGTGGGCAACTGTTTAACAATAATGACATCTGTTTGGAAAATCCAATTAGGTCTAAACATCTTTAAATCCCCACTAGGGGATACCTGCTTTCTTTTTGCTACTGTTAGTTTCTGCCTAATAGGATTTTAAACTCCCGGCCTGCTGTACATCTCAGGCACAGTGGCCATCTCTCCCAGGAGTGCCAATGGCATGGTTGCGATCATATTAACCAACAAGCAAGAGTCCCTCCTTGGACAGTGATGGAAGCAGTTTGATTTTTTGATGGCCTAATCTGATAGAGCAGTGCATTAGCCAGATCCCTTCACTCCTACATTTCCCCTGCCCCATCTTAACTCGGATGTTTTGTTGTTTAAAAGCAAGTGGTCAGGTTTGGGAATTCCCTAAGGCTTTCATCTCAAGGACAGGGGAGAGTTATTTCTGATCTTGCATGGTTGCAAGAGGATTTGGTATGCGTGTGCCTTTGCTTCGTGCCTTCCTGGACTGGATATCAAGTAAGAAATGTCAGTCAAGAGAAACTGTATTGAGATCAGTAACACTGGAATTATCTTACATATTAGGCTGCATGTAAATTGACTCCCACTTTTGCATGAAGAATGATGGTACCACTTTGCTCTGGGGTTTGTTTGTTTTTTTAATTTGATTTATATGCCGCCCTTCTCCGGAGACTCAGGGCGGCTTACAATGCGCTAAACAATAGCCTTCATCCTTTTGTATATTTATACAAAGTCAGCTTATTGCCCCCACAACTGGGTCCTCAATTTACCTACCTTAGAAAGGATGGAAGGCTGAGTCAACCTTGAGCCTGGCGAGATTCGAACCTGCAGTAATTGCAGGCAGTTGGTCTTAATAACAGGGTGCTTTAGACCACTGTACTACCAAGGCTCTTAGGGTTTTAGGATCCTTTGCATTTTAAGCCTGGATATTTTAATTATTGTAAAATACAACTACCCCAAAATTGGCAAGAGATAGATAATCGGTTTTTATTATTCCCTCTGTGGGATCAGTTGGACTCAGTGTTGCTAGTTTAAAGTACAACGTTGAATCTTCAAAATCCCAATTACAAGGGCTATTTGAAGAGTCATCTTCACTCATGTCACACACTTTCAAGAATGCAGATTTGTCTCTTGTCCATCTCTGAGAACAATCAGATGAGTGGATAAGCAGCAGAAGTTTTCACTTCTACACCGATCTGCAATACTTCTCCATCTGAAAGACTCTCCTGTGCCATTTATTGTTGAGGATGTTCTCAAGTCGGGCTTTGTGGTAGCTGTTGAAGGTTTTGACTTGTTTGCTATGAGGGAGAGGGTACCTCAATAGTCCTGGAGGCAACAGGTTCAGGAAGTCAAAGATATGTTATAAGAAACCAATGTTCAAATGACAAGCGTCTGCATATCCACAGCCTGGCAGCAGAACAATCATTGCTTCATTTAAGTATTGCAAAGAGGAGACCATCACTTTATTTAAAAAGAAAAGAAAGCTTCTAGCAGCCTGGGATCAAGAGACTAATTGGAAGTCAGTGCTTTTTGTGCATATCATGATATGGCAAGTTAATGGGGTCCAATACACTGCATAGTCCATAGGATTGTTAATGTTATGAGTTATCATCTATATATTTAGGAGGGCTGGAAAATGATAATTTTGGTCACTAAAGTTTAGCCTTTCTCAATCTTTTTATCCCAGAGAAACCCTTGAAATAATTTACAGGCTCAGAGCACCCCGATATAAAAATTATTGTATCTATTGTCCATGGTTAGGTTAGCATGATAGGTAAATTGAGCCACAGCTTGTAAAAATTCCCACCACTGCAGGGGCTAGTATTGCATAGGACATGAAGTTCAAAAAATGAGTTCCATCAAGATCTCTCAGGAAACTTGTAACTCTTGGAGAACCCTAAAGTTGACATAAAGTTAGTTTATGGCACAAGAGTTAGCCATAAGGTGTCAAGCACCAGGGAAATCAGGAGATCCAGGCAGTTCAAATGAATATAAAGATTTATTGCAAGCTTAAGATTCTCTACAAGAATCTGAGCTACTAACGGTCAGGGCAATTTGGTGGTAGATAAGGAATTCAAGGTGGGCTGGACTTGTGGGCACGAAGGGATTCAAGTCTGATGATGTGCTTTACCCCTCTCTTGGGCTCAACCTGGTCATTTCCTACATAAGGGCAGGCCGGGGTTAGTGAAAACGGCGAAGCCAAAACAAAATCAATATTTAATGTATTGTGCAGTTAAATAGATCAACATACAAATACTACTACTAAATATATTGGGGAAAACGCTAAGTGTATTTGGTGGCAACCCTTTGAGGTGTCATCTCTTTCAGGTAGGTCTGGCCAAGAAAAAGATGCAGCAGAGATTTCAGAAATAGTGATTGCAAGCCTTTCCAGACCCTTCACAGGCTATTTTTAAGGATGGCACAGTCGTGGGAGGGGCTGTTCTAAATGTCTTTCTCACACTTTTGCTCTTCTCAGGAGTAACAATTAGTTTGCCTTGCCTACCCACTCTCAAGGGCCAAAGCAAAAATCCTCTTCACTTAATTTTTTGAGGGCCTGCCCTGGACCTTTGAGAGACTGGGGAAACCCACAGACAAGATGTTATGTGGTCTGTTCTTCTGTTCTTCTGTTCTTGCACTTGAATTACATAACTCCAGAGCAGTGGTGGAATTCATTTTTTTTTACTACCGGTTCTGTGGGCGTGGCCTAGTGGGCTTGGTGTGGCTTGGTGGGTGTGGGAGGGGAAGGATACTGCAAAATCCCCATTCCCTCCCCACTCCTGGGGAAAGGATATTGCAAAAACTTCATTCCCACCCCACTCTAGGGCCAGCCAGAGGTGGTATTTGCCGGTTCTCCAAACTACTCAAAATTTCCGCTACTGGTACTCCAGAACCTGCTGAATAGCACCCCTGCTCCAGGGGTTATATTCAGTGTAGCTCTATATGCAACGTTCCTAATTCACATGGGATGTGAGTTACAGCAGTGAGGATTAAAGAAGGCTTGTGTTGCAATATTTTTCAGGATCAGACTCAATAAATTTAGTAAGAGTTAAAGGTTTAAATATATCTCCTTTATTTACAATAGGCATTCTATATTCACTGAATATTCATAGGTAGAAGCAAGTAAATGGGGGCAAACAGCTCCTTATATATACAATGGGTGGAGCTAGATATGGGAGTGGTGAATCATGAATACATTAAGAAGTGAAGAATAAGTTAACCCCTGATACCCCGTTCATATACTATTTACACATTATAGAATAAGGCATTTACATCTGACAAATCCCCCTCTAAATGCCGATTCGTTATACAACACCAATTACATTCAGATTCAGGACAGTACAAAACATACAATTTAGAAGTTAAGTATTTATGCTGCTTGGCAGGTAAAGGCTTTGTCAATATGTCAGCTAATTGTTCTGAAGTTTCACAATGCACAGCTTTAATAAATCCATCCTGAGATAATTGTCTCACATGTTTAAATTTTATATCTATGTGTCTGGACCTTTGTCCAATGGCGTCAGATCTGGATATTTCAATAGCTGCTTTATTATCTTCACGCATAATAAAAGGTAAAGCAGGTTTTTTCCAAACATCTGAAATCAAATCATTAAACCATACAAGGTTATTTGCAGCTTTAGATAAACAAACATATTCTGCTTCTGTCGTTGAAGTGGCCACTAATTCTTGTTTACCAGTGTACCAGTAAACTGGACAGTCATTTAAGAGGAATATATAACCAGATGTACTTTTTCTACATGATGTGTCTCCAGCCCAGTCTGCATCTGCATAACATGTAAGCTTTGGTTCTTTATTATCGTTAGGTTCCAACATTAAACAAAAGTCTAGTGTACTTTTCAGATATCTTAATATTCTTTTAACAGCTTCCCAGTGGTACATTGTTGGCTTGCTGACATGTCTGGATAATAAATTGAGGGGTAAAGCGATATCTGGTCTTGTCCAATTAGATATATAAAGAAGTGAACCTATGACTGATCTATAAAATGTGTTATCTTTGAATTCAGGGGATGATTCATCAGTATTTCTTAGAAAGTCAGTTTGCATAGGAGTATCACAAGGTTTGGCATTACTTAGATTGCATTTATTTAAAAGCTCTATGATCTTATCTCTCTGAGTAAGTTTGAATCCTCTTTTTGTTTTATTAATTTGAACACCAAGATATTTGTTTACTTTGCCTAAAGATTTCAATGAGAAATGTTCATTTAGCTTAGTTACAAAGGTTTCTCTTCTCTCTTTATGTTTTCCTATGTATAAAATGTCATCCACATAGATCAATACAAATTCCATGTAATCATCACCCTTTTTAACGAAAAAACAGTTATCAGCAGTGGTGGCATTGAAGTCCATGGTTTTAAGTACTTTTACTAAGCAATCATACCATCGTTTACCAGATTGTTTTAACCCGTATAAACTCTTGTTTAACAACCAAGTCTCATTTCTGTTTGTGTATTGACTGTGGGGTGCTCTTACATATATTTCCTTATCTAGTTTTGCGTGTAGGTATGCTGTCTGTATGTCATATTGGAATACATCGAGATTAAGTGCTGATGCTACCACTAGAGCTGTTTTGACACTCTCGGTTCTTACTGTGGGGGAATATGTGTCAGTGTAATCCTCCGGATATTTCTGTGCATAATCTTGTGCAACTAGTCTAGCTTTGTATAGGGTATTGCCTCCCTCTAAGTTCTTAATTTTATATATCCACCTGGTACCAATAATTGTTTTATCCTTTGGTGCGATTGCAGGTGTAAATACATTTAGTCCTTGTAAGCTTTCCATTTCTTTTTTCATTGCTAATTCCCATTTTTCTTTTTCTTCACGAGGGAGTTTTAACACTTCCTCATATGTATTAGGTGTCTTTGACTCATCATCCATATGCATTATATAGTCTTTATATTTATTTGGCATCTGATTTCTGGTGTTTCTAATTGTTTTTTCAGGTTTACTATTGTTATCATGCAAATATCTTGCTTCCTTTTTAGTTAGTGTGTCTGTCTTTATTTTGTGTTGGCTATTTGTCCATGTTTTGGTTTTGTTTTTATATTTGTTGATGTTTTGCTTTTCTATGGTCCCTTTCTCTTGAGATTTTGTATCTTTGTTGTCACTTGGAAATATTTCATTAAGATGTATTTTAGACCAGTTGGCCTGTTCATGGAATACAGCTGTTCTGGAGACTATAAATTTGTTATTACTATCAATGAATCTGTACCCTTTAGTACCTGTCTCATATCCCATAAATCTGAGTCTTCTGGACACGTTTTCTCCCTTTCTTCTCAGTTGCTTAGGTATGTGTACGTCTGCAGTGACCCCAAATATGTGCATGTGTGCCAATTTTGGTTTTCTATTATACATTACTTCATATGGTGTTTTATTTACAATGCTGGACCAGGTTCTATTCTGTGTGTAACTGGAATAATGTAAGGCTTCTGACCAGAATTGTTTGCTTAAGCCAGCATCTTCCAATGTGCATCTAATCATGGTTTGTAATGTTGAGTTCTTCCTCTCTGCAATCCCGTTCTGGAACGCAGAAAATGGACTAGACGTGTAATGTAACATTCCTCTGTCCTTTAACCATTGGGAGAATTCTTTAGACATGAATTCACATCCCCTATCTGTCATAATTTGTTTTATTCTGATATTGTGTTGTGTTTCTATGCGTTTGTAAAATTCTTTAAATTTTTGGAAGGTTTCGTCTTTGTGTTTTAATGTATAGACAAATCCATAACGGCTATAATCGTCTACTATGGTTAAGAAGTAACGTTTTCTATAAGTGATTGATGGAGTTAGTGGACCAACTAAGTCCATGTGTACTAAATCAAAAATTTGGTTGGTTGATCTGGTGGATTTTCTTGGTCTGGGCTAGTCTTTAGTTTTGTAGATTTACATACTGAGCATTCCAAATAGTTTTCACAATTTTTTATTTTGACACCTTCTGCGTGTTCAGTCATTTTTTGTACTACAGGAAAACTGGCATGTCCTAACTTCCTATGTAAGATGTGAGCACACTCATCATGAATTGGCTTACCTATTTTTGGTTTTTTTTCATTGTGTACATCTTTGTGATCATGAGATATTTTACATTCATCATTGTCACTGTTGCTAATGTTTCCATCATCTACTTCAATACAATCTTCCATATTTGAATCAATGTTGTGTAACCATTTTTCCTTTGTTATCAGATAAGGTAGGCCTCCTTTAATTATTACAGTGCCTATATCTATTTTATTTTTCTCTAAAGTCGCCTTTCCTTTTGAAAAAACTATGTTAATATCAGAATCTCTACTTAGTTTTATGGCACTTAGTATGTTATGAGGTATTTCAGGTATTAGCAATACCCCCTCTATTTTTCCTAGACCTGGCAGTATTACATTCCCTCTGCCTAATACTTGAACCTTTTCTTGGTTAGCTACCTTTATTACAAATTTATCTTCTATAAATGAAGACAATATATCTTTGTTATTAGTGGTGTGATTAGTTGCTCCAGAATCAATAAGCCAATTACTATTTTCATTCTGCTGTGTGTTAGTGTTGTCTTGTTTATTTAATCCATTCAATGAACCAGATTTTCTATCCTTTGAATTATCTCTGCCCCCTCTATTGTCTTTGTAATTTGGTGGGCTTCTGTATCTATGTCTATCCATGGAAGACTGTCTATAATTGTATTTGTTTCTATATTCTGACCTATGTCTTTCTTTTGAAATTTTGGGGCAATCCCTTCTATTGTGTTCCCTGGATCCACAGTTATGACATTTAAATGTTTCATTATATTTTTCTTGGAAAGCTACTTTCCTATATGTTTTGTGTTCTATGTGATTGTTAGAACGATTCCTTCTTGAATTGTCTTCTGCTATTAATTTATTGGATAGACTTTCTATGGATAAGTATCCTAGATTGATTGTGTCTAAATGTGACATATAATTGTCCCATGATGGATCAAGTGAGTTGATAATAACACTTTTCATTGTTTGATCTGAAATCACCTCCCCCCTTAAATGCAGCTCAGCTCTTATTTTGTTTAAAGATATTAAATGCTCACTTATGGAAACCCCTGGTTTTATCCTAGATGAAAAGAAATCTTTAGACATCCTTGTGGTGGTAGCTACACTGTCACTGTAAAACAAATTGAACATGCATTGAATAATTTCTGACACAGTCATATTTTGCTTAATGCTATGATACATTGCAGGAGACACGCTAGATATTAATAAGAAAAATGCTCTATGGTGTAAGCAGTCTATTTTTAGAGTCCAAGGTCTTTTTGGGGGACTAGTGATAAAAAACAGTAAGTTTTCCTTCATAAAGACAACCTGGAGCTGCTGATACCATTCTTGCAAATTAATGCCATCTACCCTTAGCTTTGGGAAGTCACTGGGTAAATTTCCGACATTATTAGGTCCATTACTTACAACCTGAGGTAGTCTGTGGTCTCGCAAATGCAGAAAGTTACAAAACGGCATGGGGATGCTCGCAACGAGCCTGCACGGTCTCCTCGCCAGTTCATGTCTTCCCGGACCGTCTGCGTAGTCTTGCGCATGTGCGTTGTTCATTTCTTCCACGGAGTCGTCGTGAGAGGTTCTCCTCGTTGCGGCTCGCTCGTTCTGCTCCTCCTCAGACGAATTGGTCTCTGGCTCGATTTTGGGAGTCTTGACGATGGCGGCTGCTCTTCTTCTTCCTTTGACGGCGTTGGTGCTTGCTTCAGTCTGTGGCGTGGGGCGGTATCGGCAGGGCTCTCTGGGTTCGGGCATCGTCGCTCTCGTAGTCAGAATGGGAGCGGGCAGGTCTTGAGACATTGGCTTGCCCGCTCGCTTCTTCGTTAGTTTTTTTGTTATTTTTAGTTTTGGTCCAAAGGCAGCAAAAAGCGTTTTCATTGCTGATTTTATTTGATTGTTTGTTGAATCCTCTTCACTTTCCGATTCTGATTCTTCAGAGGTGTTAGAGTCTTCTTTTTCATTTTCGTTGTCTGATGTTTTTCGCGCCAGAAATTTTGAATTGAGCTTTCTGATTGGCTCTGCTTCGCTCACCCTGGAGGTCTGTTGAAACCAAGATGGCTGCCATTCAAAATTTCACACGGGATCACCGGTTTTCTTCTTCACAACAATATTTTCTGTAGTCATATCACTCACTATTTTGGTGTCTTTTGATTTTTCATTAGTGATGTGCTTCTCTCTCGCTGCTCCGCTGTTCTTCAGCATATCTTGGAGGTTCGCGATGAGGCTTTCATCATTCTTCTGGCTTTTCAATAGTTTTAATATTTCTGACCTGAGTTTGTTATTCTCTATTTCGATTTCCTCCTCCTCATCATTTTCATCTATTATTTCTTCGTCTTCAGTGGTGTATTCTTCAGATTCTCTCGAAATCGCATTTGTGGATTCGTTGATTATTTCTTGTTCTGTTTCTATTTCTTTGCTGTATGCCCTGGTGTTGGGCCTATCTTTCTTAGACATTTTTAATTTTTATTGAGTCAATTAACCATCCTCTGCTACCAGCTTGTTGCAATATTTTTCAGGATCAGACTCAATAAATTTAGTAAGAGTTAAAGGTTTAAATATATCTCCTTTATTTACAATAGGCATTCTATATTCACTGAATATTCATAGGTAGAAGCAAGTAAATGGGGGCAAACAGCTCCTTATATATACAATGGGTGGAGCTAGATATGGGAGTGGTGAATCATGAATACATTAAGAAGTGAAGAATAAGTTAACCCCTGATACCCCGTTCATATACTATTTACACATTATAGAATAAGGCATTTACATCTGACAGCTTGCTTGTGTTGGGTGGAGATATAGTTTACAAGCATTCTTCCCAATCTATGCCTTCCTCCACATGTAATGGCTACATGTTCTGTTCTTTTAAGTACAACTGGCAACTAACGGCCATTTGATTTTTAGGTTATTTTATTCAGCTAGGATGGGTGATCTGGCTACTCTAAATTATTTCTGCCTTTCCTTATGCTGTTTGGATGCCTACCTTGAATTTGTAGACTGGTTACAAGCCTAGATATGAGGGCTTGTAACTAGCACTGATGATGTTACCTAGTTAGGGTAATGAAACATCTGCAAGAAAACAAGGAAGCTCAGAAAGGACCAAGGACCCCTCATTTCAACCCTGAGCTACAAATATTCTCCTTTATTAGTAAGCCTGGATATCTTTATCAAGCTACAGGTATATTATCCAAAATGTACAATATTGCCATCATGAAGATGGTAACAATTTTGGTAGGTCCGCTTTCTGAAAATACAGCAGCATCTGTGTTGTGGTGTGTGCGTGTGTGTGTGTGTGTCCAAGTGTGTGTGCAAACATGCACGGATACAGGCAAGATGACAGTCATGACATCACAATGGAAGTCCCACCCTTTTGTATGTGTATGTGATGTTGAACATGTGCAAAAGATGCTGGGATCTGATCACAATGACTGTCTTGACTCCTTTGGACACATGGTTTAAATGGCCAGATTGGCATAGGCATTGGTGAATTTTCATTACGGTATATGTAACACAACCATTTACCATTTTTATACATATGGTTATGATAATGAGCGCTAGCTAAATGTGTAATATACAATGTAATCTTTAGTTCTACCTTCCTTGAATGCGGGATGGCTGACACATACAATATGCAACTTTATTCTCTGGAGACGTAACATATTCTTAACTTACATACAGTTTGTTTACACGCACAAAAGGATTCAATTCAATTTTATTACATTAAATGATATCAAAGGTTGAATAGAAAATGAACACAAATGATTGTGACAAAGTTTGAATCATTAATTAGATTAAAAACACAGTAGTTGCTCAAAAATGTAGAATTATTATTCATTCTTAAGCATTTGAGGTTTTAGGGAAACTTTTGAGGACAACACAGGTGCATTTCCTTACAGCAGTGATTTTAGAACTATCTTAAGGGGATCATGGAGCAATTTTTAATTGCTTGTTTGTAAGTGAAGAATTCAGTTTGGAACTGCTGCTGCTGGGATACATGTGTAAAACAACAGAGTCTGGGGTTCTTGGTTTGCTTCTCTCTTTTTTTGGAAAGGTAATGATATTATTCAGGATGGGGAAAAGGGTAGTCCTCAACTTTTGACCATAATGGAGCCTGGAATTTTGATCGTAAACCATGATGGTCGTTATTCAAGGCATCCACGTGGCAAACCAGATTTTACAACTTTTTTGCAGCTGTCATTAAGCATAATGCTTCAGGCATAAAGCAAACATCCTTGGTTGTTAAACAAGTCAATGCATTCTTATGGTTGGGGTTTTTTGGCTAGGAACCAGCCAAAAAAGCCAGTTTCAGCAAACAAGGTTGCGAATCATGTCATATGATCGCAGAACACTGCAACTGGCTATAAAGGCAAACCAGTTGCCAAGTGCCCAAAATTGGTCATGGGATCATGGTGTGTATGTCTGTGTGTGTGTGCTGTCATCAGAACTCCAGAGAACTGGGTTGTAAGTACCTTTTGGTACTTTGAACGGAGTCTGTCATAATTTCGAATGGTTTTTAAGTGATTTTCTGTATTTGAATGAAACAGTTTAAGAAACATGGCCATGAATTAGAAAGCCAATGTCAGGGGATTTCTTTTTGAATCAAGCTATATTACAACTCTGAAAAATCCCCATTGTACATCTTTGCAATGTAATGAGTAATGTAGATCAGCATTTCCCCAACCTTTCTGGGGGTAGGGAGGAGGGGAAGAGGGAATGGTGTTGTATGAGGGACAGGCATGTGCCCAGTGGTGGGTTGCCCCCGGTTCGGACCAGTTCGCAAGAACTGGTAGTAAAACTGGCGGGAGGCCCCACCCACTGCCCCAGATGTTGTCATTGGCGATCTGCGTATGCAGATGGTGCATGAATGAGCAAAGTGAGCATGCACGCTTGATCCTGTTGTGAACCGGTAGTAATGGTAAGTAGAACCCATCCCTGTGCGTGCCCCCACCATTTGTGCAAGTGGGACTGAGTGCATGTGCGCCAGGGGTGGGTTGTTCCCAGTTCTATAGAACTGGTAGTAAAACTGGCGGGAGGCTCCACCCACCAACCCTGATGTCATCAGAACACTTCTGCGTATGCGCAGAAGAGTGCGCAGCCCCATTGCGAACCGGTAGTAAAGGTAAGTAGAACCCACCCCGATGCTCACATGTGCATGCCAACCTGCCACTCACACAAACTGGTTACAAAAAGGCGACGGCCCAGTAGTGGGTCATGGCCCACAGGTTGGGGACACCTGATGTAGATTATGAATGTATATTACATAGAAAACTGTGGTTTTGGTTCTGCCATTTGCTAATCTAATTCAATTTTCTCTACGTTTCCTAATCTGACGAAAGTTAATACATTATCCACTATTGATTTCACCTACCTACTGTTTCTTAACTATAGTTTTAAGTTTTAAAAAGATCAATTTAATCACTGTCCAGCAGAACTGAGTAAACTCAAATAAAATGAGATGCTTAAGCTGAAACATTTTTCTACGGATTTCAATGCAAACAACTCTGTTTTGGATTGAGATCCAAGTGTGCTCAAGATTTATTTATTTTAACCCATTATGGTATCATAAAGACCTAATTTAACTCTTATAGTACTTAGATAAGGATAATGTCTCATCTACTGAAGGGTCTATTGGAGGAACCAATAAGAATGATTTGTATCTTTGAAAGCTCTTGAATTAGAAATCCCTCCCCCCTCCCCCCTCTCTCTCCCCCTTTCCCTCCCTCCCTCCCCCCCTCTTGCCGTAACAATGAAATATGTGTTGTTGGCCACTTGGGAGCAAGTATATATCCACTAGCAGGACTCGTGCAGAAATAGTAATTTCACACTATAATTGAAACATACATATGCTTAGAAAAAAAATCATACATTTAAAAAAAAAAACCAGGAGATTGTCAGGAAAAAAAAAGATAAAACAATTTAAGAATATTGTAGTATCAGATCAGATCTAATTTACACCTTGCATTAATATAGTTTGACTGTTCTTTCTTCAAGGAGATCAAACACCACAGAAATTGAGTAGATCCAGGTTTCAATAAACCAGATTTAATATGCCAGATCTGAATAGCAAAAATATGGACAGCCGCTAGTTGGCAGCAAAAAGTTAGTGTTTTATCTGTCTGCCTCCTACCATTTAAAGGTTTGTTTTCTGTAACAAGATTACATAGCCCTAAGACAGATTCAAGTGATCTAGTGGAAACAGACATTTTTGATCTTCACAGCAATTCAACAAAGTAAATTGGGGCAAAGAGATAGTAGCCAAGATGACTCAAAGAGCTTCATGAATGTGTTGGGATTTGAATACAGAACCCTTAGGTTCCACTACAGCCTTTGTCAACTAGTGCCCTACAAGGTTATTGGACTGTAGCAGTGTGTGTCAGGGTTCTAAGTAGCAAACAAAACTCCGAGGCAGGTAGATTCCTCAAAGAATAATTTTATTGGATATATCATATTGGCACAAGCTGGTGAAAAATGACTCTGAATGTTCCCGTGGTTTTCGCCTAATTAAAAGTAAAAGTTTTTTGCCTTCCCCAAACAATCAGTCACATGGTCCAATCAAAGTGCTGTCTGGTTGCCTGATAACGTCACTCCTCCTCTCTCCAGCCCCCTGTGGGAATATCCTTAGTTCCCAGGAGAAAGTATTTTGTTTTGGCTATAAAACCCCAGCTATTTCTATTCCCCACTCCCTATCCCTCAGTTCTAGTATGGCAACACTGAAGCTTCAAAATGGCTCCTGTCAGGTCAGCTTCAGGGCTGACAGTGTGGTTCCTTCCTCGAAGAGTGTATCAAGATGAAAAATCCTAGATCATGTGGTGCAATCTATAGAATATATTATGAATTCTCTCCTGTTGTCAGGCCTTCCAAAAATATACATTGTATGAGAAAGGTACACACCGTAGTCGCTTGGATATGCCCCAGTAACATTTCCCTTCACTCATCCAAATGGCTAAGGTCATCCTTTTCTCCTCAATCTTATTTGAACTATAGGCTTACACTAAAGCTTTTCAGATGTTCCATTTTTATCCCTCAGCTGTCTGTACATAACTAAAAATGGACTTATCAGACCGCCTTACATGTAATCCTGTTTACTCAGAAGTACGTTGCAGTGTGTTCAATTGGACCTAATCCCAAGTAAATGCATTTAGGATTATGGCCTCCAGTTTGCTCCCAGATAACTAAATAATTTTTTGGACTCCTCAGAAATCTGACATTCTTTTACCTGTTCTGGGCTTATTCGAAAGAGTTTGTCCCATTAAAGACAACCTACCTAGGTCTTGTTTACATATTAGCATCCTGCTAGCCAGTCATGCTTTTAGACTAACCCTCCTGGCGTGTTTCTCAACTGTATTCAGACTGACATAATGGCAATTCTAACAATGTTAAACAGAAGCTGGATGAGCCCAGGAAGACCCAGGTGACTCAGTTCTAAATGACATCAGTGTTACAGAAGACAAACACAACTACAAAAACAGGGGAGAAGTGAGAAGCCCATGTACGGTGATAACATATTTTTAATCTTATTTTTTAATTTTATTATCCTGTCTCTTGTGGTTCTTTCAGCTTCCAGAATGAACAGGGAAGGGGGTTTATTGCTTGAGTTAAAAAAAACATGAATTTGCATTACATGCTGGCTCCTGCTGTAATATACTTCAGTCTTGTTTCTCTCTCGTCCCCTCTCCAGAACAACTGATCCTATCGCAGCCTGATTTAATTTCAAAGACGGATTGTGATTTGGCAAGGGGGGGGGGAGGAAAAAGAGCCAAGCTAATCAAAAGTCACCATCTGCTGCGTTGCCATGGGGATATTCCTCCCCAATAAATGTGCTCTTTGCCAAAATCACAGATAACAGCATTGAGGGAGGGGCAGGCTGGGGGGGGGGAAAGAAATAAAAGAAAGAAGTTCCAGCACTACTGGGGGAAAATTGGGAAAAAGAGAAACCAGGAGGGAAAAGGCAGGCAGCCATCAACAGAAGTGGGAAAAATCATCTGGAGAAGAAGCTATTATGAATCAGAAAGCGAGGCTAGAGATGCTGAGAAGCAGCAGAGGATGGGAGAGATGCGAGATGAAGAGAGATAGAAAGAAAGAAAACCATAGAAGAAGATGGTAGAGAGGCAGCCAAAGTTGGGAAAGGGGGGGAGGAAATGGGATCTCCTTGATCAAATGTCAGAAGGAAGAATAAATGATTTCATTCAGATAAAACACTCTGATCGTGTGGGAGGTACAGATGAAAAATAATGATGCTTCCACTTCTGAAACGCATTATGCTAAAACCAAATATGATTCTTGCATCAATGAAAGGATGGAAATGGTTCAGTATAACAAGCATGAATACTTCCAAAATGCAATGTAAAAATAATTGTATTTACTGAAAATTATTTCTCTGGAAATCCTAGTGATGGGTGGCCATTCTGGATGTGAAGACTACTCAGCAAAAGCAGAAGTTTCCAAGTGCCTGGGATGTTCAGATCATAAAGCCCAAACAGTGTTTGTCAGGAACTTCAAAATACAGTAGGTATGCAGGATTGCTTTTGTGATATACTTTTGCACACCTAAAAACGATATCAAGTTATGTTCAATTGGATGTGATAGTGTAGAATTATAAATAAGCCAAAATATGGGATCCAAAAAATATTATTTATGATTTATCTACCATTTTTCCAAGAAATAGGCTAAGGTTACTGTCAAACTTTCACAAAGTTTGAAACTAACCTAAGTGGAATTTCATTTCTGCTAATACTAATACAAAAAGAATACTATCAGCCAATCCGTGCGTCGTCTTCTTCTTCTTCTTCTTCTTCTTCTTCTTCTTCTTCTTCTTCTTCTTCTTCTTCTTCTTCTTCTTCTTCTTCTTCTTCTTCTTCTTCTTCTTCTTCTTCTCCTTCTCCTTCTCCTTCTCCTTCTCCTCCTCCTCCTCCTCCTCCTCCTCCTCCTCCTCCTCCTCCTCCTCCTCCTCCTCCTCCTAATCAATCTTGAGTTACGGTGGCAAGATGAAGAAGTTCATGCAGTTTTCTGGGCAAAATTTTTGCCTTCTTCCTAAGGCTGAGAGAAAATGACTGGTCCAAGGTCACCTAGCTGGCCTTTTTTTTCCCCCTAAGGAGGGACTAGAACTCTTGGTCACCCAGTTTCTGGCTTGGTGCCTTAACTATTAGATCGTTCTCTTTCCTTCTGATTGACTAAGAAGACAATGGAGAGAATAGAACCCATGGGGTAACAAAATCCTCTCACTATGTACAAAAGGCAAATAAAACACATTGTTAGCACTGCATCCACCACATCCATTTTGTTTGTCTGATGGTTTGCCGAAATAATTTGAGTTTTGCTATGATGGATAGCTATGCAAAGAAAGGTCTATTTTAGAAATGAAAACTGATGCATTAGAATCCTCCTAGGTTTTCAAGCCACTTTGCCGCCATCCCTGAGTTGCATTGAAAAACTCTTGTTTTGTGAATGTGAAATGAGACCATGCTGACAAATTAGATCAAAACTTTATTATGGTCACCGACTACAAATCCAAGATAAGAAATAAAAACAGATACATAACAAAGTAGTAAACATTATTCTTTTACAAGCATGTTGATGATTTTGCAATCAGATAGGGGCATCAACAACAACTATAATTTCATCAAAATAACAAAACATAGGCTGTGAAATCATGACACAAATACATAAGACATAGGGTATGTTACACAATACTGCAATACATGTGTCACTACTGCACATGCAAGTAGACATTTTCTCCTGTTGCTGCAACTAATGACTTCATCGGGGTGAAATCCAGCAGGTTCTGACAGGTTCTGGAGAACCGGTAGCGGAAATTTTGAGTAGTTAGGAGAACCGGCAAATACCACCTCTGGCTGGCACCAGAGTGGGGTGGGAATGGAGATTTTGCAATATCTTTCCCCCAGGAGTGGGGAGGTAATGGGGATTTTGCAGTATCCTTCCCCTGCCACACCCACCAAGCCACACCACACCTACCAAGCCACGCCCACAGAACATGTAGTAAAAAAATTTGGATTTCACCACTGGACTTCATGTTACTGCAGTAACTGAATGAGACAACCATTTTTAACAAGATTTATGATACTAAATCGGGATAAGGAAAAAAGAAAGAGCAGTAGCTGGGTTGAATGCAGGAGCCAGAAAATGGGATGAAGTAAGGATTCCTACCAGTAAGAAAGTGAAGCCATCATATCTGCAGAATCTCAGCAATCTAGAGGAAAATGCCAATTTTTTCTACTTTTTCAATTAAACCAGAGTGGAGTAAGAAATAAATCAACTCAGACACTAGAACAGGTGAAATCATGGGATTTGATATATGGCATTCCTAAGTCACATTGGCTGATGATGCAACTTCCAGCTGATGCAAAGATTTGCATTTTGGAATGATTTTTAAAAAAAGGTCATCAGAATATAAATTCTGATGACCTAGGCCAGTCCCTATTTGTGTTCAGCTTAAACCAGCCCTGCTAGTCAGAATTGATTTTGGTGTAAGTCCAGTACTGGTACCTGGGTCATCAAGATCAAAGGACTCTATGTGATTGTTTGGCCTCCTGAAGAATTCTTCTCAAATCAGATTATGTCACAGGATCTGCTTGGTTGTGACACCCTTATTCATCCATACTGTTAAATTTTAAACAACTAAAACTGTATAGTCTCTTCAATAAGACAGGTGTAGGCAACATGATATCAGAATATCTGCAACTCATCAAAAAGCTGTCTACAGCCCACCACTCCTCCAAATCAAGATATTGTAATAAGAACTGGGGGACCTAATGCTCAAATCATTGGATAAGCTTACACCTGGCATTTGAAAATTAGACAATCTTTCCCTAGGATTATGCTGTTCTTTCATTCATGCTTCTAGTGTCAGAATTTTCTGGCCTGAACTGTTTGGAGACATTGGTGGCATATTAAAGTAGCAATAATAACAGTAGTAATAAATAATGTATTGATTTTCATTTCTGTCTGGGCAAGATTTCAGTGGCTGCTACTTAACCTCAGAAGCAATATTTGGAAGATGTCATGATAGAACCAAGCTTGAAAATGTAGCTTACTTTATTCATTACTAAATTCAAAGTTGCCAACATCATGTATTTTGGTATGAGCATCAATACATTCCTTATACTTCCTATTGGCCGGGAACTACACCAGACTGGGTAGGGCACTGTATAAGCTGTTTTCTACTATGACATCCACTTGCTGCAGCCAGCCTGGCTTCCTTCTGCCATGACGTCCCCCATCCTGACCTAGCAAGTCACTAATTCTGACCCAGCAGCCACACTTTGTAAAAAGTAAATCAATAGTACCTGTGCCCGTTGGAAGCCTCCAGACAATGTTATCTCTTTGCTTTGCTTCTGGCATGATGACGGAAAATGCCAATTATATACACGTGGGATTTTGTTTTTAAATAGCCATAGGTCACTGGTTTAATTGTTACCAGACAACCTATTGTTTTTCATGTATCTGCACTTGTAAGAATTTTTGGTCAAAATCTGTGATTGCAGGTCCAAGGGGTAACTGAATTGTGCGCTTTCAAAATACAGGAATTAGATTTATACAGTTCTTGTTGCTGATAGTGGTAGAGATGCCTTTTCTTTCTATTTTTAGGTGTTCTGATTAGTAGCTGGTTTTGTAACGTTAACAAAGCATAATTTTTCCCAAAAGATTCCCATCTTCCCAGGGAGAAAAAGGCAAATTGAAGATCTAGGAAAAGGCTGGAATTTGCAGTGTGGTCTTGGAATCTGCTTTCCTCTCAATTAAGGGAAAGTGAGCTGCCTTAAACTGGATTAAAAAAACAGATCTAGCCAGAATTTTGGAAGAGAAAGCAAAGCTTCCTCTTAGCAATGAGAAGGGAAAGACACACACCCCAAATTCAGCAAGGTCAATTTATCACATTGTAAACCAAGTCATATAACACATTTCTACTTAGAGAAGCCCCTGCTTGAGACAGTGAAGTCCAAAGGTTTTTAAATTACTGTAACTGTATCCTCAGTAGATGCAGACAGTAATTCCTCCCTCATAGTGGCCAAATGTCTTACTTTATAAAGCCCTACATTTAAAGAGCTTTCTTACTTGAAAGTATCTATCCTTCAGCCAAACCTGACTGATCTCAAAAACTAAGCAATTGCAAACAGGCAACTAAGCAAAAATTGATTAGTCCCTGGATGGGAGACTACCAGGAACCCTAAAGCTGTAGACCAGACTAGGAAGGGGTAAAAAAAATCCACAATGAATATTAGTTTTAAAGTATTGCAAAGAAAAAAAAATCAGAAAATTACTTGACTCAAAGAATATTTTCTTTTATTTATCTTTGTTTGAAGGGCTGTCCAGCAAGCTTTTTTGCAATTTTTTGACAAGAAGGTGTGATACATACATACATACATACATACATACATACATACATACATACATAATTGGAGAGAAAAACCATTGGATTTAGCAGGACTTATATCCAAGTCCACATACAGTGAATGACATATGTCTCTTCAATACATGAGCCATACAAATTCCCCACATTGTATCATTACTATTGGTGCATACCCTGCGATATTAAGTAAACATTGTTCAGTGTAAAGTCAAAGGCGAGAAGATACAGGAGACAATGATAATGACTTAAACATAATAAAAAGAAGGGGGAAAAAAAGAGAGAGAGATTTATTTGTCAAAGCTTTTCTCCTTTCAACTACCTTCTCATTTCTTTTTTGAAATTAGCAAATTATGCTTATCAAAGGAAAGAAGGTAAAGAGAAATCTGAAAGGCGGTGGGGGAAAGCTTTATTAATACAGTGGCATGAAAAGCTGTTGAGCCCCTTAGAAATGTACATGGCCAATTATCAAAAAAAATATAAGAGATGCAGAAAGAAAGGTCTGTCTAATAAGTATGAATCGTGGGCCGTTTAGAACATCAGTGTTAAAGCATTAGAGTTAAATGGAAAAGTAAAAAGGGGCTGATGGTTTTAACTATTTCACAGGAGGACAAGAGGTTGATACTGATAAGACAAGCAGTATAGTGAAGTTAATTATCTACGGCCCATGGTGCACAAAGCTGTTTGAGCTGGTGATTAATAGAGATAAACCATTCAAACACCACATTTCTAAGGTGAATGAAGATGGCAGAGGAACTGCAGCTGCAGCATATTAAGTACGTTGACAGCAGCGGGCTCCCAGTGCCTTAGAAAGACCTCCTTCCCACTGATCACTTCCAATCAGGATCCCTTTCCCCCTACCCCAACTGAAGAAAGATTTAGGAAGAGGGGGTTAGGCTAGATCCCTCCCAGTGCAAACAGGTGCTTGCTGAATCTAAAGACTTGCCAGCAAAAATGCAACTCTACAACTACACACAGTGTTTCCTTTTGGCAGTTTCCTTTTTTCAGAACAGCACACTAGCAGCGTACAGTTCAGGCTTATAAATATAGCCAAAGGGATGGCCAAGCGTATGGTAAAAAACAGCTTTTGGGTGCATTTGTTGCTATCATTGTTATTGCATTGTCCCTTCATCCAATGAATATGGCAGTCTTTAGACCCTGTATTTTCTGATCATTTGAGTTCTAACCTAGAATCATGGGGGTATTATGGGAGCATCAGCACAATTTGTAGAAAGAGCCAAGAAAGTGCCATCATTGGTATCAAGTGTAGTAAATTGAAAATCTCCAAATATTTGGCGAATCTATTATTGTGGTTGATCACACAGTCAGTCAGGTGTTTAGAGTGGATTAGGCATTTTTGTCCACCCATCAAGTCTTTCCCAAGGATCAGGAATAGGCAGATGTTGTTGTTTGATAGGGTTAAAAAATAACATTGCAGAATGCAATCTGTTCCAAGCAAAACTGCATTTTACAATTGACTCATGGTGAATTTATCACTGCTGATGGTGTTCAAGTGGTATGCCAGATGTTTTGGGATTGCACCCAAGGCATCTATTATGATTGGTCCTATATTTGTTTTCTTTTGCCACAGTCATTCTACTTCTATTTGCAGGTCATTGTATGTTGTGATTTTCTCCCTTTCCTTCTCTTCTCTTCTGTTGTCTCCAGGTACTGCAACATCCATTATCCAGATTCTTCTGTCTTTGTCATTGACAGTTGTTAAGTCTGGGATATAAAGTTGCAGGTGTTTGTCTGTCTGAATTCTGAAGTTCCAGAGCACTTTGGTTTCTTCATTTTCTATTACTTTGTGTAATGTATGCTCCCACTGGTTCTTGCTTGCAGGGAAGTGGTATTTCTTGCAAAGATTCTGATGCAGCATTGTTGCTACTTTGTCATGCTATTGTTTGTAATCAGTCTGTGTGATCTTCTTGAAGCAGCTGACTAAGTGGTCTACTGTTTCTTCAGTTTCTTTGCAGAGACAGAATTTGCTATCTGTTGTTGTCTTCTCAGTTATGACTTTGCATGCATTTATTCTTATAGCGTAGTCTTTAAGAATTAGACAGCCAGAATTAGACCCTCTGCCTCTTTCTTCAACTTTCCTGTACTTAGCCTTTGCCAGGTCTTGTTGTTATCTAATTTGTCTGCTATTTCTTTTATGTAGTGGCTATGTAATACTTTGCCTTCCCATATCACTTTTCTATTCTTCATTTGGTCTTTCGTATCCACCAGTTTGGTCTCTCTGATATTCAATAAGCCTTCATGACGTACTTCATGAAGCACCTTCTTCACTGTCCTTCAGATATTCTTCCAATGTCCTTTCCCCCTCTTCAACTGTCTGTTGTATTTGCAACATTCCACACCCACCTATACTTCTTGGTAAATATAGTCTATCAACATTGCTGAAGTTCATGATTCATTACCATTATTTATTAAAAGTCCTGGTCTTCCTATCAAAGGACTTTTAATTCTTCTTGAACCCAGTCCATTATTCCAGCTGTGAATCTAATGACTGGAATTGCCCAGATGTTAATTGATGGTATTTCTGCCACGGAGTTTGGACTTTAAAATCATTTTCACTCTTCTGATGCACTCACTGATAACCTTCTTTTGACATCAGTGTGCTTGATGTTGTCAGCCTGAAGAATGCCCATTTGTAGTAATTATCTTCAACCACACTCTTGATATTATTTCCACAGGGCCGTGATGGCGAACCTATGGCATGCATGCCACAGGTGGCATGCGGAGCCATATGTGTGGGCACATGAACGTTGCCTTAGCTCAGCTCCAGCATGTATGTGTGCACTGGACAGCTGATTTTCAGGCCTTCCTGGCCCACTGGAAGTCGGGAAACAGGCCGTTTCCAGCCTCCGGAGGGCCTCTGGGGGGGAAGGCCGTTTTCACCCTCCCCAGGCTCCAAGAAAGCCTCTGGAGCCCAGAGAGGGTGAAAAATGGGCCTACCAGGCCCACCGGTAACCTTTTTGCCATCATTTGCAAAAAGCAGGGGGAGCGCGGGGGGGTCACGTGTGCATGGGTGGGGGTTCAGGGCACGGGGCATTGAATTATGGATGTAGGCACATGTGCACGCGACCCTCCTAGTCCGACCGCTTTTGGCATGTGACGGCAAAAAGGTTAGCCATCACTGCCATAGGGCATTTTTATTCCTCCAGTTTTCACTATTTCCCTACTGTTGATGGTGAAGGTGGCACATGTATCCAGTCCAAACTCCATTGTAATACCTTGGCTGTATATTCAAACAGTGTTCAGCAGTGATTTTATTTCAGATGGTCTTTTTCCACACACCTCCAGATCATCTATGTAAAGGTGGGGGGGATAGCCTGACAGGTGTTTTTGATGTTTGATAGCCATGGCCTGACTTGTTTAGTATTGTTGGCAGAGGAATCAATGCAATGACAAACAGTAGTGGTGACAGTGAGTCTCCTTGAAAGATTCCTTTCTTGATATTAACTTCTCCCAGTCTATAACCATTGACCAGCAACTGTGTTTTCCATTGTGCCATTGATCTTTGCACAAAGCTTCTGATATTCCTATTGACTCCTGTTATTTCTAGGCACTTGATTATCCAGTGATGCAGCAAGGATTCGAATGCCTTCTTGTAATCAATCCAAATTACATTGAAGTTGGTCTTCCTCCTTTTGCAGTTTTTCACAATCATCTTGTCAATTAGAAGCTGATCATTTGTTCCTCTGCTGTTTGGGCAATCCCCTTTCTGCTCAGATGGAAAGAGCTTGTTTTCAATTAGATGCTGTTGGACTGCACCAGCTATCACACCAATTATCAATTTGAAAGTTATTTGTAAGCAGATATTTGGCTTGTAGTTGCCTGGTACTTATCAGGTAGGTTTTGCCAGATGTTAGCCAATCTTCAATCTCATCTTCTTGCAGTATGTTGTTAAACTGCTGGGCAATGAGTGGGTGCAGACCAGTGAGATGTTTCAACAAAAAACCATGAGGTTTATCTTCATGTGGTACTGACCAGTTCTTGATTTTTCTTGTTCTTTTTCTCGGAAACATTTTTGATTCAGCTGAAATTGGAGATTCTATTTGCAGTGTCCAATTCAAGCTTTCTGTTGACTGATTTTCTTAGCTATGCTGGGTTTTGTTTTGTTTTGTTTTGGGGTTTTTTGCTGCTTTGTTATTTCCAGGGCTTCTTTGATTTTCCTTTTCTCTAGATGATATTTCTTGATTACATATTCTTTGGTCTTCTTTTTCTTCAGTGTCTTTTCTTCCATCTGTTCTAGCTTGCTTGCATCTGATGTTAACATACTGATCTTATTTTCCAACCTGCACTTCCATTTTGGTGATGCACTATTTGGTTTTTCTTTTTTCTTTCTTGATTTTGCATCCAAATTATAACTGCTGCTGTGCTATTCATCAGTTGGTCCATTTCTTGCAGTGGACTAGTGCTTATATTGGATATTACAGTATTGCCATCTTTTAATACTTATGAAATGGACATTTATAAAAATCTGATTGATAAATAAATAAACAATACTTTGCTAGCTGATTTTTTGTTCAATTCAGGCAACCATATCTGTTGTTTTGTGCTGTTCTAGCTAGTCTTTTATTTTTCTTTCAGTTCCCCTTGTTTTCAGTCAGATAACTTTGTTCTTTCTGAGAAGTATTATTATTTTTAAGAGTTATTGTTAGTTAGTTTAGCAGACCTAAATAACTGCAGGTACAAGAAAGAAATTAACATTTCTTTTCCTGTGCAAACAAACAACTTTTTGGATTGAACTAGATATTAGTTCATCATTTTGTCATTATACATGAGTTTGCCATTGTATATAAGATTATGCCATTATATATAATTCTGGAGTGTGACTCTGATTATTCTTCTGAGCAATCACTTTGTATTTGTACCAAAGGTGGGTTCTACTTTCTTTATTACCGGTTCGCAATGAGATCGTGCACGCTTGCTTCTGCGCATGCGCAGAAGCTTCTGCACATGCACAGATTGCATCTCATGATGTCAGGGTCAGTGGGCGGAGCCTCCCGCCGGTTTTACTACCGGTTCTATAGAACCAGTCTGAACCGGGGGCAATCCACCACTGGTTTGTACCCAAACTTCTTAGATAGATTCCCTATTCTGTAGAGCAAGCAAGAAAAGCAGAACAAAATATGTCTAGACAAGGTACATCTAGTGAAAAGAAGGACTAGAGATGACATACTAGCAGTGTTCCAATATTTGAAGGGCTGCCACAAAGAAGAGAGGGTCAGACTTATTTTCCAAAGCATCAGAAGGCAAGACAAGAAGCAATGGATGGAAACTAACCAAGGAGAAAAGCAATCTAGAACTAAGAAGACATTTCCTGACAGTGAGAACAATCAACCAGTGGAATAGCTTGCCTCCAGAAGTTGTGGATGCTCCATTACTGGAGGTTTTTAAGAAGAGATTGAACAGCCATTTGTCTGAAATGGCATAAGGCCTCCTGCTTGATCAGGGAGTTGGATTACAAGACCTCCAAGGTCTCTTCCAACCCTGATGTTCTATTTCTGTGTTTTAAAATGGAGTAGTGTAGGGACAACTAAATTCACCTTTGTCAAAGACAGTAGGTTTCTATTCTAGCTCTACTACACTTTTCTGTTTTTTTCCAGTTGAAATGATTTGTAAAATCAGATACTTCATTATCAAATATTTGTTATTTTTTTTTTTTTTAGAAAGCACTGCACTCAAGTAGTAGAGTTTAGGGACTATAGGAAAGAATAACACTCCCATGTTACATCTTTCCTGCGTGACTTGCATTGGCTGCCATTGCCCTCTGGGTGAGATTCAAGGTGCTGGTGATTACCTATAAAGCCCTACATGGCCTAGGTCTGGGATATTTGGCGGACCATCTGCAGCCAGCAACAGCTTCCCATCGCCCGGTGCGCTCCCACAGGGAGGGCCTACTCAGGGTGCCGTTGGCCAGACAGTGTTGGCTGGCGACCCCCAGGGAGAGAGCTTTCTCTGTGGGTGCACCCGCTCTTTGGAATCAACTCCCTCTGGAGCTCCGGGTGGCCCCCGACCTCCTCTCTTTCCGCCATGGGCTGAAAACTTGGTTATTTCACTTGGCCGCCTTGGACTGATGGGGGTTTTAATCTGAGTCTTATTGAATTTTTTAATTTTAACTTGGACTTCTGTTTTAATGGTTTGTCTGTTCTGTTTTAATTGTTGTGAGCCGCTCTGAGTCCTGTGGAGATAGGGTGGCATACAAGTCCCAATAAATAAATAAATAAATAAATAAATAAATAAATAAATAAATAAATAAATCACATTGGGGGGTGGCAGATCAGATAGAGACTTTCTTTTATATTCTGATGGAATGAACAAGCAAGGAAGTAAAGAGAATGTTTTACTGCTGGATTTGGAGCTGGGGAGCAGAGATGTGACAGAAAATACAGTCAATTCATTCCCTTCATTTTTTTTCAAATCAGATATACTTGACCCCCACCCCCTCCAGGTTAACTGTATTTGAACCTGGCAGATAAGGCTAAAAGAAACGAACACAAATACTAGATGAACAGATAGATCCTGACTATACAGAATTTGAGGCCAAGGATTCAGAAGCCAATGTTGTATTTGAACATTTAGGACTCTTCTCAAAACTTCAGGCTGAATCAGCAGTAGGTATTCAGATGTCTCCTAAAATATTTCAGATGTTTCACCGTATTTGTCAGGCCTGGAAGCCATCTTTTGCCTTGGGCCTTCAGGCCTGCCAATTTAGTACTGCAGGAAATTGGGAGGGGGGATTGTATGAAGCATGGGTGATATATAGTCATAATAACATTCCTTTCTCAGAGAGTCAAGGACATCTTGCCCTGCACCTGGGGGGCTGGAACTGGGAGGCAACTCCAATTGGGATGGTGCTTTGATTGGGCCATGTGATGGACTTGTGGGTGCTGGGCAGGGACTTGGACTTTCCTTTGGGTGGGGAAAACCTGGAAGCTTTCAGATTAGGGTTTCCCCAGATGTGCCAATATGACATCTCTAATAAAATGGAACTTTGAGGAACATCAAGCCTCAGAGTCTTCTTTCGTTGGGGGTGTTACTTGGAACCCTGACAGCATTACTATGTTCTTTTCGATTACTTCTATTAAACTGAATTTGCTGCTGTTCCCTCCCAATAGCTCACAAAATGGTGTACAATAAATAACAAAGAAATAAGATGAAATGAACAGAAGCTCTTTAAAATTTGAACGGAGACTGTAGAAGTCCAAGTTCAAAAGCATCTGGAGAATATCTGGTTGAATAACTTTATAAAATAATATAAACAGAATCTTTAGTAGAACCTCAAAATTGTGTGCATTTGAGTTATGCATCAAACCTTAGTGCATGTGCATCAAAATGAAATTGTTATCAATCAAAGAAAAATAATAAAGAAACGATCCGTTAAATATTTCATGAAGACACAGAATTCCATAATTTGGGTGGTGGGATGGTGGGACTTGGAATGATCCTCCCACAAAGAATCTCATCAGACACTTATGAAAGCAAGGATCATTATGATTTTGTTCTTGAACTGTTTGGAACATTATCAAATAGGCTTAAAAACTATCCAGAACCAGTATACATTAGCCTAGGTAGTACTAGAATATCTCAGTGGAATATCAGCATCCTTGCAGTTTCTTAAGCCCCCTGTAAGAATCAGTCTGACAAAGATAAGGTAAGTGGGATGTGAAAATATTGTTTGGAAGTAGCCCAGAGTCACTGATAGTGAGGTAAGTAAGTAAGTAAGTAAGTAAATTTGACAATGACCATATCTACTTATGGCAGAAAAGTGTGTTGCTGGCATATTAGCAATGGCTATGTGATGGTACTCTTGGCCACAATTTCCATTTTCTTGGAGTATTCTGTACATTGTACATATGTTGTGCACTGACAATAAAGATTTGAAATTTGATAGAATACAATCATAGGGCTGGAAGGGAGCTTGGAAGTCTTCTAGTCCAATTTCCTGTCCAAGGCAGGAGTTCTCATGCCATTCTGTGGTCCAATTTTTTCTTACATTTCAAAAGACATGACTGATTCTTCAAAAAGGATTATTTCACCTAAAGCAGGCTTTTAGAATAGTTCTTCTATGTATCCAAAGCATCTTTGTATTATTTCAGCCTTGGTGGATTATTTCAGATTGCTATCTGTTGTGATGTACAGTATGTTAAATGGGAAAAGTCAGTTTCTCTGTTTCTCCTATACAGGTGGTAGACCACAATTAAAAAAATAAATAAAAAGCTTAACAAACAAGTTGGACAAGAAGCATTCAACCAAAGACAATGAAAGAAGAACCAGGATAAATCTGTCGTTCTCAATTCCAAATCTCAAAGCCTTATACTTTTTCTGAAAATTGTTAAAAAAACAGAACCTTGATCCAATCTATTTTGGGAATATTTAATTTAGTTCTGGATCTTAATTTTGTTTTTTCCACAGAGGACCAAATTCTAAATAAATCCAAACAAGCTTGGTTTCACTTTTGTCATAAGCGATGCCTATTGTCCCATAAGGTTCTGTATATAGACATTACTCCATCCAATTAAGATGTCACTTTTGAAATTACGGACTTATCTCCCTCACTTTGCTCTCTCCATCAGTGTCACGTTTCTGTTGGCATTAAACAAATGGATTTGAATGGCCAGACACAACAACATTAAGGGGTCTGTTACAAGAGGATAATGGTGTAAAAGTTATTTGTCTCTGGTTAATTGATAGTGTCAAGTGCCTATAATGTACCTGAGCAAGGTCAAGGGTGCATCGGGCACTAACCTTATAAACTAGATTGTTTCATCCATCTGAAAAGCAATGAGATATATGGTGGTTTGACTGCAGGAAACCTGCACTAAAACTCTTAAGTGGCATTATGGGGGCTCTTCTGAAGGGCGAAATGCTCTACAACTGTGCGCACATGTTATGTGCTGTGCACATGCTATACGATTGCATTTTGTCATGTATTAACATCTTTTTTTCTGCTTAGTATAATGATGCAGACCAAGTTATCTTAAGATGGGGGTAATACAATTTTCTTTAAAGGCTCAAGCAAACCTTTGTTTTTGCTGGACATTTGATTAAAAAAAATCTTCCGTTTTGACAAAGTGGATGTACAGGTGGTCCTCGAGTTACGACCACAATTGAGCCCAAAATTTATGTTGCTAAGTGAAACATTTGTTCAGTGAATTTGGCCCATTTTATGACTTTTCTTGCCCTTGAGTTGAGATGGCAGTTGAGTTGCCATGATTCACTTAACGCTTGAGTTGTTAAGTGAATCATGGCATGTGTTAAGTTAGTAACAAGGTTTTTAAACGAATCTGGCTTCCCCATTGATTTTGTTTGTCAAAAGATCACTAAAGCGGATCACAGGACCCTGGGACACTGCAACTGTCATAAATATGAGTCAGTTGCCAGGCATCTGAATTTTGATCACCTGATTCACCTGTGAAAAATGGTCATAAATTCAGATCAGTGCCCTTGTAACTTTGAATGGTCACTAAATGAACTGTTGTAAGTTGAGGATTACCTGTACTGGGGGACGGTGGGGGGAAGGGGCTTGCATAGATATTTTAAAAACCTGATTAAGACAATTTCCTTCCTTTTTCCAGATTTTTGTGTGTGTGTGTGTGAAGAAACAACATAAAGTTGCACGCACAATTTTGAAATGATAGCTATATGTAAACAGCATTTGTAGTAGGTTTTTGTAGGTTCAGTGAAATTGGGTAGGCAGCAGAAAAGTATGCAAATCACATAGTTCCTAATTTTGCAGAGTTATCAATAAAAGACATATAGAATTGGAATAGGGCCTAACACCATGATGGTGTCATCCAATCTGTGCTGATCAGCTTAACATGAAAGCCTCCTTTTGAATGTCTGAATGGTAATTGTAATGCAAACATAGAAGCTAAGATTCGCTCTCACATCCAATCTCTCAACAACAAGGCTCTTTTGCTATTCTATCTTGGGGTTTTAAAAACCTTCCAGACTGAATTCAAAGTGTTGATTTCTATCATATTAAAGCACCTTTAAATTGCTTGGGGGCTATGCCTTTGAGACTTAAGCTCTATAGATGCTTGAACGCACAAATACATTGTTCATAAGCTTTCCTTCTGGAGCTATTCTTCAGGAAAGCTACTGTTTCTGAAACTGTAGTATTTGGGGAAATGGATGCTAATTAAGTTCTTAAAAACACCAGAACTTTTTGCACTCACCAAGAAGACTGCAAGTTGCCAACATATGGACCATTTCTGACTCTGGTAATCTATGGGCATGTATAGAGTAGAGTAGAGTAGAGTAGAGTAGAGTAGAGTAGAGTAGAGTAGAGTAGAGTAGAATAGAATAGAATAGAATAGAATAGAATAGAATAGAATAGAATAGAATAGAATAGAATAGAATAGAATAGAATAGAATAGAATAGAATAGAATTTTTTTATTGGCCAAGTGTGATTGGATGCACAAGGAATTTGTCTTGGTACATAAAAGAAAAGATACGTTCATCAAGAATCATAAGGTACAACACTTAATGATAGTCATAGGGTACAAATAAGCAATCAGGAAACAAGTATGGTCTATGTTGCATTCATTCATCCTCCCTTTTCCCCTACGGACCTTAAGATGCAGGAATCTTGATTCGTTTCCCACTAAACCAGTGATCAGACCCAAACTGACCTAACTTCAGAGAGGCCTGAGAGCCACAGAGTAAGCCAGGATCATTTTCCAGGAATTGTAGTTTCCTCTGCGTCATCAAAATAGGGACACTCTCCCTGTGAACAGTCTCAAGTTGTCTTTTACAATCAACACTGCTGCTTTTGAGAGGAAGGGAAAACATGGAAAGTCAAAGGCCAGAATTGCTTCATGCATGCACCCTCTGGATTACTTCATTTCTGTGTGTTGAAACCAATTTGCTGCATTAGGCTTCTTCTATCTTTTGCATGTCCACATCACCACAAAGGGTTTTTTCTAAAAAGAAACCAAAGAGACTCATCACTCTTTCCCACAGGATAAAAACATGGTTAAATACTCACTGTAAAAAAACCATTATGTGATGCGCTGGCCAAATGATACACTAATACTCTGGATGTAAGTGCTTTTTTGGCTGCTACTCAAAGGAGCAAAAATCACATCGTTTTCTAGTGATAAGATTACACAAAAGAAAGCAAAATATACAAACTGTGACGGTGATAAATATTGTACAATAAATGGGGAGAAACCCAGGATTCTTGTTTTTACACTCTGCATATTTTAGGGTGGCTTTCTATAATTGGAGGCAATGACTTGTATTTTTGGGTATCCACCCCCACCCCCACCCCAGTCCGAAAAAAAGCTGACAAGAACAAGGTTTTGAAAGATTCCTTTTCTGGAACATCTTTTGTCAGCTGTTTTACTCTCTTTCAAGTGAGTTTGGAAAAGGAAGCAAAAGGACAGTAGAGTTGTGTCTTCTTTACAGATGCAAAAAAACTTCTCAAGTGCAGCTTCACTACTTCTGGTGGTGGAAGAGGAAGGGAACTACTCCAACACATCTGGAGGGCACCCTGTTGCTAGAGACCCAGTAAGGGAGGGAGGGAAGAGAGGGCCAGAAAAATTCCTTACTTATCTGTGAATTATTCTCAACAGAGTGAATTCCAATACTTGATCCAAGCTTGTTTCCCAGCTAGCAAAAGAAAGCAACTTGAAGAAGTTTGCAGACGAAATTGCATGTCATATTGGATGAGAAAAAGAGGCATTACAGAAAATTGGTCTGCATCAGAAGCAAAACCCTCTTTCTCTCTTAAAATGTCCTTTTGTTTGATTTACTTTTGCGGGATTTTTTATGTTGTTTTTGTTGCTGACAATCAGAATTGTATGAATAGCTAACCCAGGGATCTGCAACCTTAAACACTCAAAGAACCATTTGGACCCATTTCCCACAGAAAAGAAAACACTGGGAGCCACAAAACCCTTCCCGTGCCTGACTATTTCTTAAGCGGCCACAAAACTAGCATATGTAGTTGAATTAAATGTTCTGTTTTTTTCTGAAATGTTTCTTTTCTTGGATTTATCCATGGGGTTGGCCTACTGGGGGTTGAAAAGCTCAAAAAATCGCATGCCGGCAGGTGTTGTACATTGGCGGTTGTGACATATGTTTTGAGTGACAGGGAGCTGCAGTAGAGGGGTGAAAGAGCCACATGTGGCTCCAGAGCCACAGGTTGTTGACTCCTAAGCTAACCAGTTAGCAAAGACACTCAAAGACCTTCTTCTTTTTCGATATGGGCCACCTCTGAAAGGTGTGCAACAGAATAAACCATGGAAATCCCAATTTATTTATTTATTTATTTATTTATTTATTTATTTATTTATTTATTTATTTATTTATTTATTTATTTTTCATATTTCTATGCCGCCCACTCTCGGAGGACTCTGGGCAGCTTACACCAAAGATAGTATACTAAATAGCATATTGCCCCCAACAATCTGGGTCTTCATTTTACCCACCTCGGAAGGATGGAAGGCTGAGTCAACCTTGAGCCAGTGAGATTTGATCCGCTGATCTGCTGAACTAGCAGTCAGCTGAAGTAGCTGCAGTACTGCACCCTAACCACTGTGCCACCTCGGCTCTGTGATTCAATGAAGCCAATGTGATTCAGGAATCCACTTAGTAGGAAGCAGGCTAAAGGCAGCATTGGCTGTTCCACTGGGAATGATGTTGCCAATAAAGGAGAATATTTGTAACTCAGAGTTGAAATAAACATCATCATCACTAGCACTGATTTGTTTACTTAATTTGAGTAATGAAACTTCTGGAAGAAAACAAGCAAGCTCACAGAGCACCAAGGACCCTCAGTGATGTTACCTCCAAACCAATTAGTAGTCCAAGCAGAGAGGTGAACCACAAGCAAATAGTTTGTGTGCCAGGTAATCTCAAGGAGAATTGTATCCTGTGCAATGGAGGTGGCAACTTGTCAACTCCGGGGGTTATTGAACATCCAGTAGCCCCAGCCAGCATGGTAGTAATGAGGTGTATTGGAGGTTTTCTAGATGCTAAATACAGGAATTCTGTTAGAGACACCTCAGTAAGTTTCAGGTGTCTGCAGCAAAGAACATAACGGTGCATTTTTCTCAAGCAGGAGACAGAAACTGACTGGATTGACAGCCATACAATATCCATAGTCAGATAACCTACAGAATGATGTCAGAATCAGTTTCTTTATTCATTAACATGTTTTTATGCCACCACGTTTTATATGCCACCCACAGCTCCTGGTATTACAGTAATAATAAATATAAAACAATAAAACCAAACTTCCAAGACAGTTTCCATAATTAATTGCAAGAGCTTGCCTCTTATGGATTAAACTTCAGAGATTCAGAACTGTCTGGAAAATACAGCTTTAACCTCTACCACAGGAGAACTAGAGGGTTCATATAAGCAGAAACAGATAACTGCCCCCTGTCTTCCCTCCAGCCAGTCACCTGCTATCTGGCCAAGATTACACCAGGCCTTTTCCACCCAATCCCATCCAGGGTGTTGGCTTGCAATGCATCTTGAAAACCCTCATTTTCCACCCACTTAAGCTTATATTGGAAAAAGGCCAGACCCTTTTCTGTAGGAACCGCCTACTACCACCAATAGCCTCCCACCGGCCGGTACGCTCTCATAAAGATGGGCTCCTCCGGGTGCCGTCGGCCAAACAATGTCGACTGGCGGCCCCCAGGGGGAGAGCCTTCTCTGTGGGGGCACCTACTATCTGAAACGAGCTCCCCCTGGAGATACGGAGGATCCCGGATCTGCGCACCTTCCGCCGCGCTCTTAAGACCTTTTTATTCCACCAGGCGGGCCTGGCCTAACTTTCTCCCTTTTTAAATTTTTTAATATTTTTAATATTCAAAGTTTAATTTCTTTTAAATTGATTGGGGTTTTTAATCTGTCTGGGCCAAACTATTTAATTCAATTTTAATTTCTGCTTTTAAATTTTGTATGTATGTATTTTATTGTTGGCTGTTCACCGCCCTGAGTCCTTCGGGAGTAGGGCGGTATATAAATCAAATAAAAATAAAAGTAAAGTAAAGTGCCAAATCTTACTATCATTCTCTAGTCTTCAAAGCACCTGAGGGGAGGACAAGAAGTAGAGGATGGAACTTAGCAAAGAGACGTTCAACCTAGAACTAAGGAGACATTTCCTGACTGTGAACAGTTAACCAATGGAATGATTTGCCTCCAGATGTTGTGGGTGCACCAACACTGGAGGGTTTTTTTTTAAAAGAAGAAATTGGACAGCCATTTCTCCTGAATGGTATCGGGTCTCCTGCTTGAGCACAGGATTGGACTTCAAGGTCCATTCCAGCTTTGTTATTCTTGTATTCTGTATTTATGGGTAATGAGAGGGAACCAAAACGATCAATGCTTTCACTCTTCATTTATGCAGAAATATCACTAAGACACTACGTCAACCTTCCCCAACTGGTGCCCTCATGATGTACTGAACTATGGGTCCCATCACTCCAGTCAGCAATAGCATGGACAGGAGTTGTAGCAGAACAGAATGGGAGCCCCCGAATTGGCTGAGACTGCTCTTTTAAAAAAAATCAAGTTCGGCAGCTGCTATCTTGCACAATGCTGTGCATGCATATTCTTCTTGTGTCTTTGAAGTGCACAATAGCTTTTTGTTTATCACCACCATCTTTGGTAGATGCCCAGTAGACATATTCATTCCCTCCACAGTGCACAGCAGCATTTTAAACAGGTACCTGTAACCTTAATCGTGGCTCTTTAATGAAGAAAATGCAGCTAAATTAAATGCGAGTGGCATATTACCACACTTGCTTTAAATTGATATTTAATTAAAAAGTTAATTATTAATTAAGTTTATCAATCGCACATCAGTTGTTCAATAGAAAAGGGCTCATTCATTTAATTATTTGCGTGCAACTGATAGTATATGCTTTTTAGCCAGGCAAGGTTATCTCTGTATCTCTTCTAATTTAGATCAGTTTAGCTTCTAATCTATCCAGAGTGCTTCCTTTTGCATGCTTTTGATTTGATCTATAAATGTTTACTTACAGAACTGTTAAGTATTAGAGGCTGATCAAATAAAGAAAAGCACATTGCTTGGGTTGCATTACATTCTCTTAAGGAGTTCTGGCACAGGTCATCATTAGAAAGAATAGCTAAAGGATTTTGCTGTTTTCCTCTTCCTCTTCTTGGCCTGCTGTAAAAGTTTCAAAGAAGATAAACATCCATCCAGAAAGTATGTTAATCGTCCAAACAAATGGAGACCTTCAAACGATTTCAGAGGCCTGACAGACGCCACTACTGGAGTAAACCTCCTTGCTGCATTTCCGTGCTGAGATAATTTGAGGGCACATCATAATGGCAATCTAAAAGTGAATCTCTTACAAAATGGCAGGCAAATGCTACTTTTGAAAAAAAAGATTCAGCCATCAGGCACTGCTTCACACATCTCAGAATAACATACTAAGTGTACATACAGACACGGGGGCAGGGGGGGCGGGAGAGAGAGAGAGAGAGAGAGAGAGAGAGAGAGAGAGAGAGAGAGAGAGAGAGAGAGAGAGAGAGAGAGAGAGAGAGAGAGATTTTCCATACTGGAGTACAGCTTTTAAAAGCATTTACTTATTTATTTATTAAAGTTATACACGTCCATATTGCCATCAGGCGACTCTAGGCAGCTTATAAGCAAGATAAAAACAACAACAATATAAAGCATTAAGACATTAAAACAATAAGTAGCAACATTAAAATTAACAAAGATGGCTGAGGAAAGAAGCAACATACAAATGGGCTGGAGTTAGAATCTTCCCACACTTTACTAACTATTTCCAGTAAAGCACAGCTCCATCAGGACCCCAGGCCACTCAAAGAGTGGGGACATATCTCACCTCGAGGGATACAAGGTTCCAGAGGGCAGGAGCCACGGCAGAAAAGCTCCTCTCCTGGACCCCGCCAGCCAGAATTCCTTGCCCAACAGGGTCTGCAGCATTCCCCTTCTGCCAGCATGGGGTGAGGTGGGCCAATCCTATTGGTGACACGGTTCCTCTGGTATTTACTGTCTCACAGATCAGTTAAGTAACAGAACATTGGAATGTGACCACCATGTTCCTCCTTCTGCTTTTCTGGGACCAGATTAGGATTTGAAGGGAGAAATCTCTGACTTTTGGACAACCTATTTAGGTGGGGTGTGGGCATGAGATGGCATTGAGTATGTCTGTGAATATCCAATTATTCAGCAATCTTTCCAGAGATCTGCCGTTTCTCTGGTTTTTTTGAACTTGACTAAATTCCTATCAGGTAGACCTTGTCTCATTAAGCTTTTGCAGTAGCACTATTGATACTAAGCAAGTGTCCTGCAATGGAGAAATTGTTTAAGAAATTGTCTTCTCCCAAGCAAGGTTCAGACAAAACTTCTACCCAGTTTCTGGAGCCATACATTTGATGGAGAATTTCAAAATTCCATTTCTAGCCAGCTGAGAATTTTATCTTTGACAGGCATATGTGCTGGACATGCTATTTTTTAAAATCCTGGAAGAAGAAGACCATATCTGCTGTTCACGTTCTGAACTGTCTGCATCAGAAGATAGACATAGAACTATATGAGAATTGAAGTATCTGCAATAGCATCTGTTTGTAAAATCCAGATTCTATTTTTAATTGAATGTAAATTTTCTGTTTCATTTATGAATTTATAAGTGCCTAAATTATTGGAGAAATGCATGGAGAGTTCTGCCTCCCATTTCTAGATTTTATCCAAATTATTTTTGTTCTCCCCTATTGAAAACGGTAGCTAATATCCCCTTCCATTGTAATTCAAATTCTTATTTTTATGCTTTTGTTGACCAAAGAAGCAGACTAAAAGAAGAGAATGAAGTATACATGGGAATTAATGGAGTTTGAAGAAATCCATTATCTAGATGAAAAGCTGGAAAGTCAAGGTGACATGGTCAAACAGAGAGGTAGTGGCCTGCTATTGAACGATGACCATAAAACCCAGGATAACCCTTCCTTGTCAGCTACAAAGGTAATGAGCACAGACAATAGTAAGAAAGAGGTTATGACTCCCATAACTCCCATTTGGAGATGGGATCACCAGTCGAAATATTTCTAGCTATATTCGTAAGGCCATAATGTTTTGCTTCGCTTGTGCTCCCTCTCTGATATTTTCTTATCCTCTTATGAATGAACCTTTCTAGTCAGCCCATACACCAGGAAATCAGATGGGGCAATGGGTATTGCAAGAATGGGTAACCAAAGAGTGAAGCTAATAGAACACATGTAATCCTTTTGGTATTTGCAAGCATGTAAGAGGCAGAGTTTCTGTTGTGGCATCACAACGCACATCATTGTTTTGACAAAAACACAGGTTGTTGGGACTGATCTTCTCTCCAGGATGATCGCTACATTACCTTTCTCCTGATCTCCTGATCTTTCCTGAAGCTCATTGACCTTCCCCTTAATCTGTCCTTCTCTTCTTTTCCCACTTGTTTCTCTCCTTGTCACTTGGCTTTGCCATTGAAGCTGGGCACTTATTTTGGGTAATTTGAGGCGGTGAAGAGTAGGGAAGGAGTAGTGATGAACAATAGATCCCCTTCAAAAAGTTCTTTAGTTATAGGGGGCAATATAATTGGGAGAAGGAGTCTCAATGAGCTCTTGGATCTTTATCAGTTGCTGGCTAACGGTCAAGGCAAATTGGCGCTAAGTAAGTCACCGGAATCCACGGAGGGGGGCTGGACTTAGGTTTCCTATGGGGCAGTAGCGACTCCAAACTTATGGTGTGTTTGACCCTACCTTCAGGCTAGGCCTAGTTATTTCTTACAATAACTTCATTAAAGTCATTCTCCTTACTCATTACAGGTGCCCACCGTATCTAATGTGGTGATACCCTCAGAGAGAGACACAAATAGCCTGATCCCATGTTGTTCCAGCTTTAAAAATGATAACCAGTCTTTAAATTGCACCTGGAAAGAAATGGGTACAAGAAACAAGCACAATTCACACAGCAACAGTGTGAGACAACAACAACAAAAAGAAAAACTGTGCATGCCATTGGATTCTGGACCAGTTGTAACTTCTGGATGGTCCTTAGGAGCAGATACATGTACAGCAGGTTGCAGCGATCCAACTGATTAGAGCATCAGTGACTTCAGGCACCACCTCCCAGTCCAGTAATGGCAACCAAGATGAATTTGGGCAAAAGCCCCCCTAGCCACTGCTGCACTTTCTCCTCAAAGAGGAACAATGAGTCCAGACCATCCCTCAAATTACCAGGCAGAGATATCCCTCCAATAGAGTTGGTGTGCAATTTGAAGGACCTCTTGGGGTTCTCAGAAATTGTACCATACGTGGCAACCCACTGATGTTATGAAGCAGCATCAATTATATCCACATGTGCCTGCAAAAAGCACATTATAGTATTGCATGAATATTAATGATGGAAGGATTGAAGAGAAGATCCACACACACATCCACACACACACACACACACACACACACACACACACACACACACAGGTTGCAAATGGGCAGATCTTTCCCTGTCTTATCTCTGCACATGGTTTTATTGCTTCTACATTAGCTCTTCACTAATAACAGCTAGCTTGAAAAGGTAAATCAACTTGTTTCTGGCTTTGCACCTTTGAAATTGGACCAAAGTTGGTCTCCGCCCCTCCCTCCTTTGCAGCAGTAATTGTTTCTATCTATGCTATCTCTCTGTGCATCAAACCTGAAGGACTACATTGGTCAGATCAACCTAGAATAATGCATCTAGTTTTGGAGAGTGAATTTTAGGAAAGACGCCGATGTAGAGCACAGAGAGGAGAGCAACAAAGACAATCCAAGGGGACTAGAAAATATTTTGAGGAACTGTTTAGCCTGGAAATGAGAAGATATCAGGTAGATACGAACTCTTGTATCCAAGTATCTGAAGAGCTGGCATGGAAAATGCAAGGCAGAATTGTTCATAGGTAAAGGTAAAGGTTCCACTCGCACATATGTGCTAGTTGTTCCTGACTCTAGGGGGCAGTGCTCATCTCCGTTTCAAAGCCAAAGAGCCAGCACTGTCCAAAGACATCTTTGTGACCATGTGGCCGGCATGACTAAATGCCAAAGGCGCACGGAATGCTGTTACCTTCCCACCAAAGGTGGTCCCTATTTTCCTACTTGCATTTTTTACGTGCTTTCGAAATGCTAGGTTGGCAGAAGCTGGGACAAATAATGGGAGCTCACCTCATTACGCGGCACTAGGGATTCGAACCACTGAACTGCCGACCTTTCTATCGACAAGCTCAGCGTCTTAGCCACTGAGCCACCACATTCCTTAGAATTGTTCATAGGTGGTCTAAAAGACAGAACAAGAAACAATTTGTGGAGGATAGAAAGGGATACACTATACACTCGCAGAGATCTACAAAACCCAAAGCCCTTTCATTTCCTTGTGGAAGCAACCCCCCCCTTAAACTGATAGTTACCTAGTTGGATAATAAATCTCTGCAAAGCAAACAGCCAAGCTCAGAGAGCATCAAGGACTCTATAGTTCAGTCTTGAGCTGCATATATTCTCTTATTGGCTAACCGATAGGAAAAGATGGCATGATTTCTTTCTTTCTTTTTTTAGATTTTTGGAAGTCTTTTTTGTTTTAGTAAGAAAAAAAAGGCCCCCACCAGAAAGAAAGAAAATCCCTCATCTTCCTCTCCTCTATACAGCTATTTCATTGAAGGAAACTGATGGGACTTCTGCAGAGTTTACTTCTGAGTAATCATTGGATAGGCTCAGGTTTGATCTTTCAGCTGTGTCTTTTCCTTAAAAGGGCCTTCTGCATTTTGTGAATTTTGACCTAAACATTAATATACTCCTTTTTCTAATATTTGTACTTCATAATTCTACTTTACTTATGTCATTGCCTTTATTTGGTAGCGTTAATCCTTCCACTGTTCTTTTAAAACAGAATATAAATAAGCATTGTGGCAATAATCTCCCCAGAACATTTTCCATAAATAGATTGCCTCTAGTATTAATGTCTTTATTCATGCCAGTGTCTTCAGAATGTGATTGGAAGCTGCCCTTAGACTTAAGTTTGACTTCTATGAGCTTCTTTTGACATCTAGATTGGGCTACATGGGATCCAGATGCCAAACTGGATAAGAGTATCCAGTATTTTGCACAAAAGGTATATATATTACATTTACAATATTCCTCCATTCTACTAAACATGTAAACTAATCAATAAGATAAGATTAGTCTTGCAAGATTTGATTTTGACAAATCTCTGTTGACTTCTGATAATACTTTGCTTTTATGGTACTTCTAGATTAGTCACTATGTTTGGCTTCAAAATCTTGCCAGAGAACAGTGTCAGAAAGCTTGTTTTTCCTTTGTTTCCCTGGAACCTCCTTTCCTTTTTCTCAAAAGATAAAGATATTTACCCTTCTCTAGTCATCTGGCACATTACTTATTCTCCAGGATTTCTCAAGATGCTAAAAAAGGGTTCAGAAGTAACCCAGAATGCAGTTCATCTGGATCTGGAGATTTATTCCTATTCATAGGGAATAGGTATTCCCTGATCAAGTTTTTATCAGTCTCAGACTGCAATCCTGCCCTTTCATCTTATTTTTCCCAGTTCCCAGGTGAAACAGACTTTTGGGATAGAGAAGGCTGACACAGAATAGGAGTTGAACGCCTCTGCCCTTTCTTTATCAATTAATTGGTATACTAATTTTTCTTCCTTTTATTTTGAATATAACTGAAAAAGCCCTTTTTGTTGTTCTTAGCATCTTTTGCCAAGCTCAGCTTATTCTGAGCTTTTGCTTTACTGGCACAATCTTTATAATTCTGGGCTATCTATCTATATTATTTTCACAATGATTCTCCTTTTTTTATCCTCTCTAGTTTCTACATGTATCTTTTTTTGTTTGCTTAGAGCTCTACTAATCTTGTTGTTTACCACACTGCTGCTTTTCTATCCATACCTTCTTTCTAATTGGAATTGCTTGCAATTCTGCTTTTAGTATTTCCTTTTTCACAAACTTTGATCAACTTCATATCTTGTTCCCATTATCTTTCCACGCTACAGTATTTTAAACATCATTGCTCTAAGTTTATCAAGAGCCACTTTTTTCTTTTGTTCTCCACAGGTATCTGCATAGGTGGAGTCAAAAAAGTCAGGATGTAAAAAAGTGGTAGGGTTCTATTAGGCAGTTGTGAAACAACCCCCCCCCCTTGAATTTTTGACACATGTACACCTTATAAATGCCCCTACTTCCTTCACTCTTTGAAAGAGGAAGTGGTTAGAACCCAAGCATTTCCTGGAAGGACTGTGATTAATGGACCCAGGATAGTTGGTAGATATCTATGTAATTAATTCTTGGAAGGGGCTACAGGTGCCACAAAAGCACATTATAGTCTTGCATGAAATATTACAGATGCTTATAGATATGCCTATCTGCTGGATTGGGATGGGAATCCATGAGGTAACTTAAGGTGGAAGCAAAAATAGTGATAGGCCCTGGAAGTCAGTCAACCTTTTCAGTTTGTTTTCTAATAAATAAATGTTTTACAACTTATACATATTCAAAAAGCCATTTTGTGAAAGTGCCCATATTCTTAAAATTCCAAAAATGTTCACCAGCCACTAAAGAAGGAAGACCCTGTTCAAAGAAAATAGAAGCTCAAACAATAGGCTATCAGAGATGCCTTAAACAAACAATGTAGTCATGTTCTGTGGTTAGTAAATAGCAATAGCAATTAGACTTATATACCCCTTCATAGTGCTTTACAGCCTTCTCTAAGTGATTTTACAGGGTCATCATATTCCCCCCAACAATCTGGATCCTCATAGTCTTAGTTAGTTAAGCCTCATAGCTTTAGTTCTTAGTCTTTATATGTTATTCTAATAGTAGTCTTTAAGTCCTTAGCCCTTAAACTACCAAGTGAATTTTCTATTGGCCATCATCCAGGCAATGTAGAAACTTGTCCAGTTCCTTCTCTCTCTTTTTCTGTGTTTATTACACCCAACTTCCACATCACCCCTGATTAAAGAACTCATCACATAGACATCATCTACTGTCACCTTGACATCTGAAATGCCTTAGAATTTATTGCCTCCATCCATTATCATGGTTAACCCCCCTTTCACCAGCACCAAAGAAAAATGAAACCATTCTTCTGAGTTGTAACTCTTTCTCCTTTTCCTAGTAGTTCTTCTGGCTATTGACAGTTCCTTCCCCTAATCTGTGATCTAACATGTTCTGACATCACCCTGCCTGTGCTCCTTCCCCTTCTGCTTTCCTCCTTGCATTATTTATGGCAAGGAGAAGTCCTTCTCTGATCCACTGGCCTGTTTGTGCTTTGTGGTAGGATGCATTTTATGTCCAAAGGGTGGAATACCGAAGAGGGGCTTGGACCGCATTTGCATTTCCACCTCTTTAGAGGTATATGTTAAAGGTTTAAGAAGAAGATGAGGTTAACTGTTGGCTTAACCTTTGTAAGCCCATTTGCCTTCCAGAAGACAAAGACACAAGCCGGCCACATGTATTATCTTTGCAGTACATTTGTTTCAGGAGCCAGTAGTGTTAAGCAAAGGTACGCCAGTTGATAATAAACCTGCTCCACAGTGTCATTTGTGGGTGATTTGAAGAAAAACAGACCATGTAATCAGGTCTAAGGGGGTCTATAATACCAGCAGACGCTAGTGCTGTCAGCTATAGAAAATAATTAGTATGTTATCCCTGTGGCAAGTAGAATGTAAATACATCTAAAATACAACATAATGACATTCCCCTCTGTAAGGCAGGGGATCTGCTTCAAATAAAAGGGCCATTAACACAACAATTAAAGCCAAGGGGGCTGGTTAGGCAGGGAGCCCTCAGCCTGGCGCAGGGGTGAGGCAAGCAAGAACCGAGTGTAAATCTTTTGCTCTTGCAGTCAGGAATGTGACTATTAGCCTTTCTCTGACCAGAGGGCTTCCCAATAAGACATCTGCTCTCTGTCACAGTCAGGGTTTTGTAACATCTTTCTCCAGCGTGCAAAGGTGAGGGAGTTTTCCACAAAGCGCAGCTGAGAAGAATGGGTCAAGGGTGGGCCTACCTCAGAGGGAGTTCAGCACTAAACTGCCCTGCTACACACACACACACAAACACGGACACCCATAAAACCTTTGTATATATGTAGAAAAATATTTGAAGCACACACTTGTTTTCTTCTTCTCCAGTAGCCCCGTTGGCGCTAGCAGGCAGATTGTTCTTTAAGCTTACATTTAAACAAGTGTTTCATTGTTCCAGTGAACAAAAGCTTTGTTAAATGTTCCCAAGTTCTATTGCAGAGTAATTTTTGCTTAAATGAAAGCTATCAAAAATGGACTTGACAATGTAAGAGAGAGTGCGGGGGGGGGAGAGTAATTCCAACCAGACTAGCAAAATCGAGATTACTGTTTGACTCCTCCCCTGATTCTCTTTTATGTTTATGCTCTTATAAAAGAGAAAAGAGAATCAGGGGAGGGGGTCAAACAGTGTGCACATACATGTGCACACACAAACAACACAGATACACAAATATCCATTCAAGTCCATTTTTGATAGCTTTCATACAGTTCTTATGAAATTAAAAGAAGCGTATCTTGCCAAGGATGTTAATGATAATAATTTGATCCAAATGAGAAATACATTTTGAACAGTTATCTCTAAAAATTAATAATTTGAAGGGAGCTTTTTATTGTTCTCTAAGTACTGGGTGTATCTTGTGTGTTATAAGTGTGTGTGGCTATAAACACAACATGTTTGTAATCGATATAATTTTGCCCAGGACAAATCATTGGATTGATGAAAACACAGGAGTGGGGTTCTTAATAAATACTTTTTATTATTATTCCAAATCTGCAATAAAAAAGTAGTTCAAAAGTGAATACAGGATTTTAATTCTGTTCAGGCAGGGACTTTCAGATACCACCAATCCAGTTCCAATCAGCTTCAGATCAGTATGAAAATAATAATGCTATATTATGTAAGGAGTCCCAGAACTCTTGCAATCATGTCTGTGAAGTACTCTGGATATTTAAGAAGTGCTGTGTAAATTCTACTGTTATCAAGTACATAAAACTCAGTTCCTTCACTGTACATGACAGAAAGGAACATATGTAAATACTTGATAGGACACTCTCTTTAGTCATAGCAGCTGACTGGTGACAGGAGGCAGAAGCCAGTAGCTTTAGGTCCCTCCATGTGTTCACTGCATGGAGACTAATCATCCATACACTGCATCTAAAAAAAGGATGGATTTATTTATCACGGCTATGCTATATCAAAATCTTTGGAGAAAAAGTCATTCATAAGCCATGCTGCTTCCCCCCCCAAAAAATATAAAAGAGAGAAATGATTTCTTTCTTTCTTTCTTTCTTTCTTTCTTTCTTTCTTTCTTTCTTTCTTTCTTTCTTTCTTTCTTTCTCTTTCTTTCTCTTTCTTTCTTTCTTTTCTTCCTTCCTTCCTTTTTTCAGATAATGATCTCTAAAAAAGTTAAAATACATGAGTTATTGAAATCTAATGGCCTTTTATTGAACCACACTGTATAATAAAACTGTAAACAGGTTATTTTTAGCCAAACATGTGGAGGTGAAGGAGAAGGATCTGAAAATCACTATCAATGGAAAAGTCTATTCAGAAGAAAATTGAAGCAGAAAGTCTATAACTTTCTTCTTTTGTGATAGCCATAGGTTCCATCTTGTTCCTATATATAGCCATCAGATCTCCCACAAACCTCCAAATTCATAAATATCAGGCATGGAGATCCTTCCAAAATAACTCATGAAAGTATTTAAGTAGGCTGATTGGAAGTAAGGGCAGGAGTTTACAAGCATCTTGTGTTTGTTTTCCTTCAATATTTCTTAGTCTCCTCCTTTGCCCCACTCATTGTAACTAGCATAGCTAATTTTCAATCCACCCTGATAATATTCAGCAACCTGGGATTCAGAATTTTAGATTGGGATGTAACATTGGGCAATAGTCAATTGATGATATTCGCATGCACAGGTAGTAATGAATAGCAGATTCAATACAGCGGATTCAGAATCCTTTCAAATAAATAGGGGCATAAAAAGGATGCTCACTTTCACTAATTTGTTTAATCTCATCATAGGCATATTAAAATAGAATTTTAGGAGGAATAAGAATATTCAAGATCTTAATATCAGGTAATAAATCTGTTTGAAGATACATAAGAGAACAATAATTTAGTTGTACTTTTAATTGAATAAATTTTTATCCAGTAGCTGGAAGCGAAGCCAATTTTGATAAACTGTCTGCTATGTTAATCAACATTGGTAAAAAGTCACAAAGAGCCATTCAAGAATCTACTGGACTTCATATTAGTCCACATAAGTTTAGTCATTTAAAAGCAATTATTACAAAGGATTGACATGAATTAAAATCAGTTATGATCCTTTCTTATGAAAGCTCAAGATAGAATTTATATCATGGCATGTCATTTCTTTATTATTGCTTGGCAGATTATCTGCAATTGAAATTATTTTTTCTAAATTTCATTCCTGTTTCAAATACTTCCAGTTCCCTTATCTATTATGTGGTGTTGTACAAAGCAAAGGATTCTTTCTGTGTATATACTCAATTACAAAAACCTAAGAGAAGACAAACAGTGCAATATAAGCAAAGGAACGATAGAAATGCAGATATACCAAACATTGATAAAACATTATTTTGATATTTTTCAGTTAAGATAATTAACTCACATTATTTGGAATTCAAAAGATGTTAAATGGGCAGAAGCTGAGATATCATTAAGCAGACAATCTGTTAAAGCAATACCATTCATCCCTGATATTAATAATTGAATATATGCAAGCACAAATCTATATACTGTACTACTAAAATTTTCATGCTTGTCTGTGTGTAACCTTTAATTGGGTGAAACAGTACATCGCAGCAGGGCAATGAGTTTTTTAAACAAGCTATCCCAAATGGGCTAACTTACAGAATGCATCTAAAACTTCAAAGCTTTAGAGCAAGAATGTCAAACTCGCATCGTCACAGCAGCATCACATGACATATCGAGTGTCCACCCTGGAGCCATCTTTGAGCATCTTCAGGGTTGCCACAGTGAGGCTGGATGGAGCTGTGGGAAAGGGAGTGGGGAGTAGAGATAGTTGGGGGAATGTGTAGCCAAAATAACATTCTTTCTTCTGGGAACCAAGGACACCTGGAGGGGCATGGATGGGAGGCATCCAGGATGGAGAGAGAGGCCTGATTGGGCATGTGATGGTTCTGTGTGATGAGGGGAAGAACTTTGGATTTTGAATTGGATGGGGAAAACCAGGGGAGCTTCAGATTCGGGTTTTTACCAGTTGTGCCAATATCACATGCCCAATAAATCTATACTTTTAGTTACCCTGCCTTGGAATTTTGATTTCCTATGGGCTGTTACTTGGAACCCTGACATTGGGACTTTTTCACCCTTCGTTAAACCTGGCGTGGGCATGGCCAGAACGTGATGTATCCGGCCTGTGGGCTGCAAGTTTGACAGCCTTGCATTAGAGCATGCAGAAACCTAGCACCTATCTATATCTCCTAAAACTAAATGCACCTTTTTGAGGGATTATTTAATAGGTTCTGAAGAAGAACTATTCACAGCTCACAACTTCATTTCAAATGAAACAAATGCAAAGATATCATCTTAAAACTCGTGATATTTTACCAATCAAGAAGATTAATGATGTTTGAAAAATGGTTTATAGCCAAATTGTTTAAAAATTAAAGGAACATTTTCAATATAGCAGAAAACTCTTCCATAAAATACATTGATCTTTCTTTGAAAATATGGGAAGATGACTTTGGATTTAAATTTGATGAGCCACCTTAGAATACTTTATAATACATATCCCTCTTAAATCTATTTTGATAAGTCTTTAAGAACAGACTAGATGATATATGATAGATGTTTTTTGTTCTTATATTTTTACTTTAATATATAATCTGTTTATACTTATTGTATATTTATCAAAAAGCAAAGCAATTGCAGGATTAACTGTAATGATATTACTTAAAATGTTCATATTGAAATATTCTAAAGCCAGAAAAGATAGACTAACTCAAATTCTTGTCAATTATGTGAATACCCCAAACAAGTTTGTCTTTCAGTTCATCTTGTCTAATATTAATTGATCCAGGGGAAATGGTGCCATCGCTGACTATTGGGGGCGAGTCTTTACCCCCCATAGAGAGGGCTCGCAATCTGGGCATCCTCCTGGACGCACGGCTGTCTTTAGAAGAACATATGATGGCTGTAGCCAGGGGGGCTTTTTATCAGGTTCGCCTGATTCGCCAGTTGCAGCCCTTTCTGGATTGCGACACCTTGCGCACAGTCACTCACGCCGTTGTCACCTCCTGACTGGAATACTGGAATGCTCTCTACATGGGGCTCCCCTTGAAAAGCACCCGGAGGCTCCAACTGGTCCAGAATGCGGCTGCATGGGTGGTTATGGGCGCAACTCGTTGTGCCCATGTGACACCCTTCCTGCAAGAGCTGCACTGGCTCCCAGTGGTCTTCTGGGTGCGATTCAAGGTATTGGTTACCACCTTTAAAGCACTCCATGGCATTGGACCTGGGTACCTTCGAGACCGTCTTCTGCCACCAGTAGCCTCCTATCGGCCAGTCCGCTCCCACAGAGAGGGTCTCCTCAGGGTGCCATCGGCCAAATTATGTCGGCTGGCGACACCCAGGGGGAGGGCCTTCTCTGTGGGAGCCCCTGCCCTTTGGAATGAACTGCCCCCAGAAATGCGTAAGATCTCCGATCTCCGTGTATTTCGCTGTGCCCTCAAAACCTTGTTGTTCCGCCAGGCCGGGCTATCAATGTAAAGATTTTAATTGGTTTTAAATGTGGGATTTTAAATTTGGGGGTTTTATAATTGAGCCAATTATTTAATAATTTTAATAATTTTTAAATTTTGTCTGTCTTTGTGCTTTTAATCAGGCTGTACACCGCCCTGAGTCCTTCAGGAGAAGGGCGGTATAGAAATAAAATTAATAAATAAAATAAATAAATAAATATTGTTCATTTTTAGGAAATGTACTGAACTGTTTTCTTTATGAACATTTCATGTCCTGCTAATAATGTCTTTGTCTTTCTCAAATAAAAATACCTGCATAAAGAGAAGCATAAAGAATTCCATTTTTTTTTACTGGAGCAAAAATGCAGGGAAAGAGATCAAGTTCCTAACAAGTACTTATTCCCAAACTCTTTTGTACAAAAAGCAAAAATGAAATTGAACTCCCACTTGTTTTTAACCACAGCACAAAGATGCTGTGGCAAAAAAAAATGGTTTTGACCATGACTCCTTATGTTGTCTTCATTTAATCCCCCGCTTGTGAGATAGCCTTAAATTGCCTTTAGCTGTATCAATGTAAAAATAATATTTTCCTCTCATTTTAACACTGCCTAAGGATAGCCTTTAGGTGTATTAAATCTGCTAAGCTTTGTCACTCATTGATCTGGAGGTAAGTCAGGTAACTCAATTGGAACAGGCAATTGAGGCAAGATAGGGATCAACAATAGTCACCCCAAGACTATTTGGGGTGGAATGGTTTTCTATCTGCTCAAAAATGGTGGCTGGGTAGAATTAAAATTCAGCAGTAGAAAGCAGAGACAGAGAAGAAGAAGAAGAAGAAGAAGAAGAAGAAGAAGAAGAAGAAGAAGAAGAAGAAGAAGAAGAAGAAGAAGAAGAGGAAGAGGAAGAGGAAGAGGAAGAGGAAGAGGAAGAGGAAGAGGAGGAGGAGGAGGAGGAGGAGGAGGAGGAGGAGGAGGAGGAGGAGAAGGAGAAGGAGAAGGAGAAGGAGAAGGAGAAGGAGAAGGAGAAGGAGAAGGAGAAGGAGAAGGAGAAGGAGAAGATTTAAGCTACCAGGGACTTGTTCAGTCTTTTTCATTTAAAAAGAATATCCGAGTCCCCTTTGAGTGCAGGTTTCAGAATACTAAAGGAATCAGGAAGTATCAGAAAAATTGCAGATGTGTGAGAAAATCAACATGTTTTGAAACAATGCTGAATGGATGTGTAATAATATGGAGCTTCTGCCCCATTTTCATTAATATAAATCATTACAGCAATACGGTATTTAAAGGTGATGTGCAGATCCTTTATATGTATAGGAATAGATCCTTTAATTCCTCTGACTTTTCATCCCTTCACACTTAGGAAACTAACTGTTGTATTATGCTTGTAACTCTTGAAATTACAGTTAACAATTAATCAGTGGAATAGTTTACCTCCTGGGGTTGTGGGTGCTCCATCACCGGCTTTCAAAAATAGATTGGACAGCCATTTGACCAGGATTGTATAAAGTCTCCTGCCTTAAGCCAGGAGTTGGACCCCTGAGATCCCTTCCAGCCCTTTGATTCTATAGTTTATGTTTTAAATAGCAGGGCTTACAGTGCAACTATTAGAGATTGGAGACCATGAGTTTTAAAATTCATCAGAAGCTGCTTAGAATGGAATCAGAGTATAAATCCATGTAGACCAATTTTACCTACATTGATCTGGGGTTTTTACAGCATTTATCTGGCAAAACTGAACCTGAATATTCTGCCTTTAGCTCATTAGATCAAAGATCAAAGGACAGGTATGTTTAAACTATTGGGCAAAGGCTACAGAGCATCAAATAGTAGGAAATAAAAGATCTGCCCCACCCAGTCAAAGAAGAGTGCCAAGTTAATTGTAGATTAAAGAAAGTCTGGGTACCTATTAATGATTTATAAGTCACTATGCCCATTGGTGGTTTATAGTATAGTGGCAAAAGAGTGGGAATAAGGAATCAGCAAATTAAAAGTATCACAGGTAAGAGTAATAAGAAGGTGGATGGAGAGAAAGAAAGAGAGAGAAAGAGAGAGAGACTCAACACGGGTTTATTTGAACCTCAGTATGAAAGTCAACAGATTTAGAAAAATGAGCAGATTAAAAAATTGCCGAGTGGCTGTTTTATCCCATATGTATGATCATGGATCAGTTTCAATCATGCATAATATGGAAAATGCAAAAAATATACACTTGCTGGGATTTGGTTCCTCTCCCTTCAGGTTCCCACAGTCTTCCCCTTCAAACATCTTTCACCCACTTTAATTCTGATACTCAGAGTGAAAACAGGGACAAGAAAAGCACAGCTAGATTTTAGAGTGGTAAGCGGTAAGAAGAATGAGGATACAATCTGCTTTACCATCTATTCCTTTTATTCTAAAAAGTATATATCTGTCTACGTACATACCTTTTTGATATATATGTATAAACAGACCTGCCACTTGAATTAGGGGTTGTTGTTTTTTTGTAAATCATAACATTGGTCTTGACAATGTGGCAGGAAAATTTTATCAGCTGCAATAGACATGAAGGGCTATAACATAGTGATAGAATATGTGCCCTATAGGCTATATATAGGAGGTTTATTCTTTGGCTTCTCCAGGCCAATCTGGGGAAAATTTCTATCTGAATCCTGGGCATCTGCTGCTGTTTTCAAACAGGGCACCCTATACTGAACTCAATGGAACAATGGTATAAAAGCAGATTGCTCTATTTTTATGTTATGAATCAGAAATATTTCCTATTTGGCACCATGCTGCCAAACGAAAGCAAATTTGGAAACATCGAAGGACTGGCCTGCGGTGCCTCTACCAGCAAAAATGGAGCCCTCCTGAGCTCCATTTTTGCTGGCAGAGGGTTGCAGGAGGCTGTCACAGCCAAAAATGGAGCTCAGGAGCCCATTTTCACTGGCAGAGCACTTGGGCCACCACAGGTGCCCCCAACACGAGTGATGTGAAGATGGCCACACCCACCCTGGCCATGCCCACCCAGCCCCCTGAGATCAAACACAACCCTGATGCCGCCCTCAATGAAATCGAGTTTGACACCCGTGGCATAGCATATGGATTATGCTATTATTATATTACTTCTTAGCATTTCACTCTGAGGTTGCATAGAGCAGTGAATAGAAGTTTTTTTTTTTAAACTAATATCCTGGGCCATAATTATCCAGTACTTTTCATGGTTGAGTGGAAATATAAATCTTAGTAATTATTTGGCCACTGAAAGATATTCATTTTTAAAATAATATATCAATAGTTTAAAGAGTTTTATGGGATCCATTGAAGGATTCCACCCAGATATTCATGTCTGCTATATAAATTCTCTTCACAGAAGACCATGCTCTCACTTTGAAACGGCTAGAGCTGGATGTGCCACACAGTTGCCTCCTTTCAGATTATTCTGAATAAATACATTGCATCATTTGAATCTAGGATCTTTTGCTAGGTGTAAAGGAAAGCACAAAAGTTTCAGATTGATGAGGATCAGTTCAGAGGAACTCCCATGTTCTTCATCCCATTGATTACTAATACGGTGCCTCAGACATTTCAAGGTTCTTTCTTTCTCTTCCTGTATTTAATATTAGCTGGAGTCAGCCCTTTGCACCCAGTTAATCAAACCTAAATAAAAAAAATTAATTCAGAATTCTCCATTGGTCAGCATTCTTTTGAATGAATACATGTTTCCTTTTCTGCAAGATTCTAATATGGGAACCAATTAGGCCCAGATAAAGTGGGGAAGGGTTGCATTTAAATAAGATGAAGCAGAAATGGTCCTTGATCTTTCAAGGCATCTATGCAATCTGAAACTCTCCTTTAAAAATCAAACTCATGCACTGATGAAAAGTGATGTGGTTGCTCTTATCAGGCATGATAATTACAAAATCTCTTTTTAAAATGTCTGAAATATATAAATGGCACTAGAGCATGACTTTCTTATCAATTATATAATGTTTCAAAGTCTTCCTTTGCCTTGGATCCTGTGCATTATGCCAAGAATTGATTTTTGAGCAAACAGTAGTACTAACAAACTATAAATTTTCACTGTGCTATCATTTTATGGCATTATATTTCAGAATGTCTTATTTGAAAGCATGAGGCATAAGAACAGAAATTTACCCATTGCATACAAGGATGATGACACATAGGGTTTCCTGCCTGGGCAGGGGGTTGGACTAGAAGACCTCCAAGGTCCCTTCCAACTCTGTTATTCTATTCTATTAAAAGGACATATTAAATTCTTCTTAATCCAAGGGATCATCTACATAGAACCAACGCTACTAGAAATACAAAGTTGTAATACATTTGGGGTTTTATTAATGCGTTAGTAATACTGTGTTTGCTGCAGTGGTGGGATTCAAATTCTTTTACTACTCTGTGGGTGTGGCTTGGTGGGCGAGGCAGGGGAAGGATACTGTAAACTCTCCATTCCCTCCCCCCTCCAGGGGAAGGTTACTGCAAAATCCCCATTTCCTCCCGATCAGCTGGGACTCTGGAAACAGAGAACAGATGGGGGTGGGGCCAGTCAGAGGTAGTATTTATCGGTTCTCCAAACTACTCAAAATTTCTGCTACCAGTTCTCCAGAACTGGTCAGAACCTGCTGAAACTCTGGTTTGCTGTTAAATTGATGAGATACTCAAATTGCAGGCTACCCAGATTCTAATTCATTTATTTAATTTCCCTTATAAAAAATGAACCCAGAAATACAGGATGCTGCTCTGTGACAGTGCTGCTCAGTAGTTGGAGATGTGAAGGCATTTCAGTCTTTTCCCTTTTCCAAACATCAATCAACACAAGAGAAACGGCACTCATTGATCTAGTGGCAATTGTGCCAAGCAACACATCCGGTTTATGTTCCACAGTACCTGTTGATACATGCAGGATTACATTCCAAAGAGCAAATTCCTACAAACTCAGCCTTTGCAGAGAGGTGCGGATTAGACAATCCCTTCACAACTGAGAAGACCTGATACTGAATCTTCCAGTTAGGCTTACTACTACTACTAAATTAGTTAGCAAAATGTCCAGCGATAAACCCAAACTCTAGGAACACCAGGAATTTTTTTAAAAAAAAACTTTTTTTTTTAACCAATCACAGACTACAGACTTTGTAAAGGAAAATATAGCATATAATACAAAGCACACTATAGCATACATAGTAAAAAGGCCTGTAATCTGTCTTAATCCACTTTACTGTCCACAATGCACAAATTCTACAGGCAAGAGATGCAAACTTTGCGACAAAAAGATTTATTTGGGGATCTTTACTTGCCAAAAGAAACTGCATATAGAATTCTTCTCTGACCTGAAAATAGTTTAAGAAGAGGTGTTAGTAATTCATTGAGAGTGTCTTGGTAAAAATAAAGTAGAATGTGATCCTGTAATTCAGTATTCCCATCTTTACAAGAGCAAAGGCTTTCAGCAGAGAGGATTTTGCAGCATTTACCTTCCAGTATTGCTGACACTAAGATATTAAACCATAAAAGAAGAGAAAAAGAAAAGAAAAAGTTATAAAGAAGCAGCTTCTGGTCTTCATAACAGCAGTTACAACTACATTTATATAAGTTCCCCTCTCTATTTAAATTTCAATAGTTAAAGGCCCTCTGAAATTTATTGTTTGTAAATTGGGCCTGGTTTAATGCAGGTTAAAATAAAATCTGTGTTGCTCCAAAGGGCAGGTTGCTATATTCTGTTTGTAATTCTAGATGAAGAATCAAACATTGCCTACCCTTGTTTCAGATGCACTGGTATTTCACTTGAGAATCCCAATTTTGTTAATTTGACATTTATATGACGTTTCCAAGAGTAATAATATTTATCCAAGAAGATAAGATGCATCGGACCTTGGGACTGAAAGTCAGCTTTTAGTCAATATCTGTACCTGGAGATATTGTTTCAATTTTTGTAAGTTTATCTCCAAATGTAGAGTAATATTTGGCACATAGTTTGCTACCTGCAGTAATTTTCATACAAATCTAGTTTAAATTCTCTCTAGTTCCTCATAATTAACTCCTGAATTTGACTATGCTCCATACAGCATCTGTGCCAGTATCATGGCTTCAAAAAAAATTTCAAGAAAGTGAAATTTAAAAGTGGCTGGTATATACAAGGTTCCTCTGGAGAAAAATAGCAATAGAAGATTGCTATTGAACTTGAAACATTCAGAGTAACCTCAAGGTGAGTAGGTCACACTTCTCCAAATGATGGTAGATTAAACCCAAGTACTTAAAACAAGGGGTATGTTCAATATTGTGTCCTTTAAAGATCCTCAGGAAAAAGAAGAGCATAAAGTAGTTTGTAGGCTCCTCACTTGAAGTGATTTCGATTATTTCGATGGATAACTGAATCATAAGCCAAAACACATATTGAAGCAGAAAAAATATCACTAGGACAGTTATTAACAGCGCTTATTTAGCTAGGTGAGGATGAGCAAGGAAATGGGAAACTATGTGCAACAGTAAATAAATATTGACCAGGGTATGAATAGGGGAAGTTAGGATATGGAATCTTTCAATAGTTTTTAAAACATAGCCAGTCAATCAATTCAGTGTGATCATTAAGGAACCTGGGGAGAAACCAGAAGATACTGCCTTGGGCACAAAGCCAAGTGAGTTCCTTTCTCTCAGCCCTAGGAAGCAGGCAATGGTTAGCCACTTCTGAAATTTTGTCAAAAAAACTGCAGGGACTGTCCAGATGGATTCAAAGGGAGAGGTGGGGGGAGGGAGGGAGGGAGGGAGGGAGATTGGGAGAGAGAGACAGAGAGAGAGAGACAGACAGAGAGAGAGACTCAACATGGGTTTATTTGAACCTCAGTATGAAAGTCAACAGATTCAGAATAATGAGCAGGAAGCCCTAGGAAATGTCCCTCTCAACATAGGAAGCCGTTGCTACCATACAGCTAGGCTATCCTTAGCCTCTCAATCCATCAGTAGGAATCTGGCTGAGCTTCAGAAGAAATTTGCTTGCTATTTTTTTGAACAAGGCTTTTCAATAGATGGCCTGCCAGTCATCTATGTTTTGCCCTCATAAGGAGACTCACAACAGCAATAATAAGAACCATTTAGGGGCTTTTTATGTCCCTTTCAAACTGGACTTGGGTGGCCCGGAGCCATTTGATCCTTTTAAAAAATATCCTCCCTTGAGCCATTAACTCCTCAGTCCTATTCCTCCTGGGATGCGAACGCCTTAAACAGTCTTGGTGACGTCAAGGCGAGTGCTATTCAATTGTCCTAGTTATTATGAGTAGTTTATGTGCCACACCTCGGTTGTCAGGAAGTCACAGGGCATAAATCTCCACAGGGAGGGAAGGCAGTTTGCAGTTCACCAGATTCCTGAAGCTGCAGCAGAAGACAGCACTCCAAACCAGTCACCGTGGTTTAGAACTTCTTGTACAAACCTAATCCCCTTGACTGTGTTTTGCACAAAGCTTTTCAGATTCAGACCAGTAGCAGCCAGTTACTGTAAAGCAAACCTCAAATATCTCAGGCCTTATTAGGAAATGCCAGTCTCTTGAGAAAGCATAATATACTGTAGAAGAAGCAAAGGATGGAGTAGGAAAAAGAAAACTTGGTAACCCAGACATCAATTCATAAAGTTTCACCATTCTGATCATGGGCAGAGAATGGGAAAGATACTTGGCTAGATGATCTCCAAGGTTCATTAACAACCTATAACTCAATGGTGGAAGTGACTTTATTAAGAAAGATATGAGAAGGGAGAAGATTCTCTACAATCCAGCTGATCATACCTCTAACTAGCAGAGTACTATGTAGGAAGCAGAAAGGCTCTACGGTAATCTCTATTATTCTTTCCACTATAATAGGAAAGAACCATGAGGTTACAGGCTATCCTACATGTAGACACACAAAATAATTCAGGCACAGGGTTTACAATTCAGTTCTTGTGAGCTCACAAAAGCAAGAGCATACCAACCCTGAACTTATTTAGGTGATTATCAGGCATTATGGAGCTGATCCCGATTCTGCAGGGTGTGTGTTAAGCAGATTCAGATTAGGTTGGCTCCCCTGCAATCACCAAGCTGCCAATTTTGGATTGCATAGCAATATTACAAAATAAATCTAAAGTAGGAACAAAACAGGAGTGATTATGGAAAGTCAAGGCTTAGGGACGCTGTCAAAGGCAGATCTGTGATGAATTGCAGAATGGGACAACTCATCATAGCCAGCTTGGAAAGGGCACTGCCGCCAGTTCACTATCACCAAATTGGCTTTGCCAATTCACCACTACCAAGTTGTCACAGGACAACTCAACACAGCCAATTCGCCACAGGGACAACTCACCATGGGTAACTAGAGAAAGACCCAGGTGGGCAGGTGGGTGGGCAGAGCGTAGAATGATAGCGGCAACCAGACCCGTGCTATTTTCACACACACACCATGGGGAAGTGGTATTTAGGCCATTCAGCAGCAGCGGTGATTGTGAAAATGGAATGTGTTCATCTTCTGCTGCCTCCCCATCATCTGCCCTGTTCACTGCTAATACTGCCAAACACCACTACTGCCACTGAATGGCCCAGAGCTCGATGCAATGACAGCGGTAGTAGCAGAGGGTGTGAAAATGAGAAGCCCACTCTACCCTATATTCAGCAACCCAGCCACCCATTCACCTCTCCTTCTGACTGCCGCGGCAAGTTATCCCTGCAGCAGATTGGCCATGTTGAGTTGTCCTGTGATGATTTGGTGGCAGTAAGTTGGCAGAGTCAACTTGGCAATGGTTAGCTGGTAGTGATGAGTTGGCAGTGGTGAGCTGGCAGTGGTGAGCTGGTCTTGCCAAGTTGTCCTAGACCCAATGAATTGAGGGCATAACCTGGTTTTGCTGGTGGACACTGGGAAATGGTGAAGGATGAAACAAACAAAAATCCCTTATTGATCATCAGCTTCAACACTGGTTGTTTAGAAAGTAATTTTAAAGACAAGAACTGTGGTTCAGACAGAAAGCATGCTTTTGCATACAAAAATCTTTGGAGAGCTACAGTTCATTTGAACTCAAAACAATATTGCTTGGTCTAGTATAATGTAGCTCTTAAAAATTCCCATGCTATTAGCTTCCATAATTTTCTATAATAAGAATCTATAATTTTGGCAATAGTGGAGTGTCTCTGAGATAGCAGTAGCAATAGCACCTAGACTTATATACCGCTTCACAGTGCTTTACAGCCCTCTCTAAGCAGTTTACAGAGTCAGCATATTGCCCCCAAGAATCTGGGTCCTCATTTTACCCATCTCGGAAGGATAGAAGATTGAGTCAGCCTTGATCCTGGTGAGATTCAAACTGCCAAATTGCAGGCAGCCGGCAGTCAGCAGAAGTAGCCTGCAGTACTGCACTCTAACCACTGTGCCATTATCAGTGCAATCTTATCTTATCAGTGCAATCAGTGAAAACTTTCTTCTCCAAGAGTCAGGGTATTACCAATGTTACATGCTACCTTTGCCCTGGGTTCATTCATTCATATAAGTTGAGTACAGTTATCCACTGTGATTTGGTGATCATGTTTCACACTGCCCCCAAACAGTGGTGGGTTGCTTCCAGTTCGCACCTGTTCGCAAGAACCGGTAGTAAAAATTTGTAGTAGTTCCAAGAACCGGTAATAACATTGGCTGGCCACGCCCCCGAACTGGTCCCCGGCCCAGTCGCCGCTTGCTTACCCCACCCACCTCATCAGAGGTGTGTTTTTTTTAACTTTTAAAAGCATTTTTCCTACAACCTCTTCAGCCGAAAAAGTGCTTTTAAAAGTAAAAAAAAAAAGCCTCTGATGATCCCGCGGCTCAGCTGGGAACGTCAGAGGCTTTTCAAAGCATTTTTTTTCTACAACTTCTTCAGCTGAATAGGTGGTAAAAAAAATGCTTTGAAAAGCCCCTGACGATCTCAGCTGAGTTGCCTGATCGGCAGAGGCTTTTCAAAGCATTGTTTTCTGCAACCTCTTCGGCCAAAGAGGTGGTAAAAAAAATGCTTTGAAAAGCCTCCGATGACCCCAGCTGAGTTGCCTGCTTGGCAGAGGCTTTTCAAAGCATTTTTTTCTGCAACCTCTTAAGGTTGTAGAAAAAATGCTTTTAAAAGTAAAAAAAAAAAAAAGTTGACCACGCCCACCCAGTCATATTACCCCCTATCAAGCCACGCCCACAAAATAAGCCACACCCACAGAACCGGTAGTAAAAAAATTTAGAACTCACCCCTGCCCCCAAATCATAATAAGAACTGCTGAGTGGTTACACGTGCCTTCACGTATGCAAAGGTATGCAAAGAGGGGATCAATTCACATGACAAATTTTCAAATCATGGAAGAATCTCTGCAAGAGAGTTCCATGCTACAGAAACCGAAAGTGTAGGTCATTTCTGCCCTAGTGACTTGTAACATCTCCATAGCATAACTCAACCATTACTGAAATGATATAAAGCTTATCCTCATTACTCTTATTCAGACACAAGGATGGGTGGATGATTCTTAAAGACTCTTAAAATCCTTAGGGTAGAAATGATCGAGGAATCTATGCTTTGATTTACACCATGAGTTGTATACAGAAAGCTGCAGCTCAGAAGGCCATGCCTGTTCAGTGTACACTGCTCAGGAGATATACAGCGCACAAATAATAGAATAGAATAGAATAGAATAGAATAGAATAGAATAGAATAGAATAGAATAGAATAGAATAGAATAGAATAGAATAGAATAGAATAGAATAGGCCAAGTGTGATTGGACATACAAGGAATTTGTCTTGGTGCATACACTCTCAGTGTACATAAAAGAAAAGATACATTTGTCAAGAATCATAAGGTACAATACTTAATGATAGGCATAGGGAACAAATAAGCAATCAAATCATAGTTTCCTTCAAATGAAGGAAAGAAGTTTGTAGAGATTCTTAGTCATCGAGGTCATGGTTGTCCCAAAGGTGCTTTTTCAGGAGGCAACTGGACTTCCTTGTTTTTTTTTTCTTTTGAAGACATTTCGCTTCTCATCCAAGAAGCTTCTTCAGCTCCGACAGGATAGTGAATGAATGAAGGAAAGAAAGTAATAATTCCAATATTTGCAATGAAAATCATGACATTGGGCGGAATGTCTGCCAACTGTTTTTGTCGCCCCCCCCCCCTTCCCCCCCGGCATCCTCAAGGGAGTGAAAGTCATTAGGAATGGATATTTATTCCGATGAACCTGCACCCAGGAATCCAAGCTGGGCCCTACCATCTAAAAATGCACTGGGGTGGGAACTCTGGATAAGAGCCCTGTTTTTCGCCCTGCAGCTAGCCAAGATAATGAGCAACACTGATACGAAATAGGGATTTGGAAGTTTTCCTTTTTTAGAAAGTGGATAACACATTACAGAGGATAGGAAAATCCATCAGACTTTATTTAACTGTAACGTTTATTAAGAGGAGTGAAAAGGTCAGAACAGAGCTTGCGGCATAAGGGCTAAACTCTTTTTTCCCAGTCCTGAAAGCGACAAGGAAGCAGATCCTTTAAGATGCAACTATCTTAAGCTCCCCTCTGCTATTTAAACTCTTTGTAATTCTAGGTTTGGGAGACAAACGTCAAAGCAGAGGGTTCTTCCCTTCATTATTCAAGTAAAGGCCCCATCAATATTATCTGTAATAAGAATCTGCTGTTGACATGGCTCACCTCATAGTTCCTGTTTCAGGCAGCAGGCTCTGTCAATAGGATTAAAGTGAAGGAATGCCTTTGACAAGTCCACTGCCTGCTGCTGGTTGACTGCTGCCATCAGGCTGCCAGATGGAAAAGGCAGGAGACCCCATGAGAGCTAGCAAATCAGGTTTGGCCAGATGGAAAGCTTAGCTCTTAAAGGCTTCCCTGGAATCCTTTGGACCTCATCGCTTTCAATATAAAGACACCACAGAAAACCTCTTTTATAGCTCTTGGGCTCAGCTCCCTTTTGCTCTCTCCCTTCCAGCTGGTTTGTAAGAAAAGTGTCCACCTTCTACATCAACAGGGGGATGAGATCTACTGAAAGTAATCCACCAGCCTATTACAGGCTATTTCAGGGGTCTCCAATCCTGGCAACTTTAAGACTTGTGGACTTTAACTCCCAGAATTCCTCAGCCGGCTGAGGAATTCTGGGAGTTAAAGTCCACAAGTCTTAAAATTGCCAAGATTTGAGGCCCCTGGGCTATTTCCTTCTCGGGCTCAGTTTACCTTTTTTTCTTTCCCTCCTGACGAGTTTGTCCATTAGGGGTGGTGGTTGTTCTAATTTGAGGAAAACATATCTCTGCAAATCTGAGGGTTTCTTGAACCCCTCTGATGTTCTCTGTAGAGTGGCTTCTCAGTGGCACCTTTTTCCTGTAAAATCTGTTGGCGCTCACCAGCTGACTTAGCAGTTAGAAGGGAGCAATCGTTTCTCAAACTGATTAGAAGAGCACATGCAAGCTGGAAATGCAGAGACGTTAGCAATCACCGCAATTGCAGTTCCTCTGTCATCAGCAATCACTATAATAGCACTTTTAGGGCGTGAGGCTTAGGGCCTAGGTTTAGAAGCATTCTATAAAATCTCTCCGTATGAGGAGGTATAATCTATAGTGGCGTATTGATGTATTTAAACCACGGAGCTAGGACTCTATCTGTCAGCCTATTGGAGTTCTCTAACTGTCTTTAATTGGACGATAGTGCTAGGTGGATGTTGAGGTCCTCTATTTATGGCATAGATTAGTCCCAGAAGCAGCCATTCACAGTCACAAGATATACCTAGGGAAGATAGAGAAGCCTAGTTAAGAGATAGAGCACAGAGAAAGAGTGCAGATTCCCTGCTTCTAACATGGGCCTTGGGATTGTTTTCTGTTTTATACTTTTTTTAAAATCCAGGAATACTGTAAATCATACTGGTTTCAACAGTATTTAGTCAAGAAAATGTATATAGAATGACAGCCTAAGGACTTCATCTTGCCTTTTGACAGCACTGATTTATTTTTATTAGTTGTTAAATTTATGTCCCAAGAACCCAGGATATTGTATGGATAAAAATTCCTAAATTTTTATCCATACAATAGCAATTGTCTGAGATGGGATAAGCTGAGAGAAAGAATGATCCAAGTAACTCAGTAAGTGTTATGTATATAGATTTTGGCAGGAAGTTTGAATTAACTAGCCATCAGCTGATTGGCTGACCACCACAGCTGCAAGGTATATAAGGAGAGCTGTTTCTCCAGGTCAGTTGCTGGGTTCTCAACCTACAATAAAGAGCTGTTGTCACTCACTGCCTGGCTTCCTGTGTCCTCATTCACCCAACTTAACATTGGCGACGAAGGTGGGATTTTGAGGCCAGAAGCCACGGAAAGAGCTGAAGCCACAAGCTGACAAGAGAGCTGCAAACCCGAATCCAGCCAGGTGAGCAAGCGGAGTACCTGGAGAATCTACCGATGATGTCTGCCTACGTACCGCCAGCGCCTTTCAACCCAATGGAAGAGAAGTGGGGATTCTACATGTCCCGCTTCGAATGCTTCCTGGTGGCCAGTGATCTACAGGGGCTGCCTGACGTGCGGAAGAAAGCCCTGTTCCTGAGCCATTGTGGACCCAAGGTGTTTGACATGGCCGAAGCCCTGTCGAAACCGAACTCAGTCCACACCATCTCGTGGCAAATGCTCCAGACGCTGCTGAAGTACCACTACGCCCCGATGCCATCAAAATACGACCAGCGGTACGAGTTCCGGCAACACATTCAGCAGGAGGGGAAATCAATCAGCGAGTACATCGCTGCCCTGCGCAAGGCTGCAAACCAGTGCGAGTACCGAGACTTAGATGAGATGCTCCTAGAGCAACTAATCTGGGGAGTGAGAGATATTCGCTTGCAGAGGAGGTTGCTCGCAAAGACGAATCTAACACTACATATTGCACTAGATGAGGCAAGGGCTCAAGAGTCCTCTACCAAAGCAGCTGAGAGACTACAGGGGACAACACAGGTCAGGACGGCACAGAGGTCAGCACCGGTTCATCAAGAGACCTTAGGCACTGAGAGCGAGGAGGAGTCAGAGAAAGAGGTCTGTAAAACCGAACAGGATCGGCAGGACCGGCAATGTCACCAAGACACCTGTGCTAGCTGTGGGGGATCCCATCCATGCCAAACCTGCAAGTCTGAGACACCATTTGCCGGCAATGCGATCGGAAGGGTCACATCACTAGAGTCTGTAGATCCAAGCAGACTCCCAACTACAAGCCGCGGACCAGCGCTAGCCAATCAGAGATGGCGCAGTGGAAGAAGACCAATCAGAAGGGTGGCCACAGGAACGGTGCAAAATCCGAGGACCTCGAAGCCTGCACCATTCAAATCGGCCAGACCTGCACATCCCCCAGGGAGAAGACCTACACGACGGTCGAAATCGAGGGGCATGAGTGCGTAGTGGAGATCGACACTGGATCCCCAATAACCATCATGTCCTGGGACAAGCTATAGAAGGCCGTCCCCAGTGTTCAGAAATGGCACCTATGGCACCAGCGGCTCAGACTGCGCGATTACCAGGGAACCGCATCCCCATGGAAGGAATCAGCGAGTTCCAGGTGGAGTACGGGGAATTCCGGAGAAGCTTCCCCTCACTGTGGTCAGCGGAAAGCTCCCAAGCCTCCTGGGCATGGACTGGTTCAGGGCCCTGGGCATGGGATTCACCGGAGTCTGCAACGTGCGAAGCACCCTGAGGGACGACCTGATGCAGGAGTTCCAGGACGTGTTCGACGAGCGACTCGGCAAGTATGTGGGGACCCCTATTTCGTTCAACCTTGATTGAACGAAATTCAATATTGCCCCAATATTGCCGCCATCTGGTTGAAGCCCAGGAGGGTACCATTCGCCCTAAAGTCAAAGATCGATGTTGAACTGGACAAATTGGATTAAGCAAGAGGTGCTAGTCCCAGTCGATCATGCCCGGTGGGAGACCCCAATAGTGACCCCCATTAAGCCTGACGGGTCAGTGCGCATCTGCGTGGATTATAAATGTACGATCAATAAGGCTCTCCAGCAGAGTGCTTACCCGGTTCCGATCGTACACCATCTGCTGCATTCTCTAGGGCCCGGCAAGATCTTCGCAAAACTTGATCTTGTGCAGGCGTACCAGCAGTTGCCTGTAGATGGCGCTACCGCAGAGGCACAGACTATAGTCACGCACAGAGTAGCCTTCAAGTGTACCAGACTCCAATTTGGAGTCAGCATAGCTCCCGGACTGTTTCAGAGCACCATGGAGCGACTGTTACAGGGGATCCCCAGGGTGGTCCTGTATTTTGATGATGTGCTCGTCACCGCAGAAGACGAACAACAGCTAGGGGAGAGACTTAGACAAGTTCTAGGGAAGTTCAGAAGTGCAGGACTCAGGGTCAAATGCAACAAGTGCATGATCGCAGTCTCTTCTGTGGAATTCTTGGGGTATCGGGTAGTTGGAACCGGCATACACCCCACCGAGAGCAAGATTAGCGCGATCCAAGAGGCCCCCACTCCCAAAGGCAAGGCGGAACTACAAGTGTTCCTGGGACTGTTGAACTCCTACGCCATTTTTCTAAAGGACAAGGCAACAATAACGGAGCCCCTGCACAGACTGTTGGCCAAGAAGTCCACATGGGTTTGGGGGAAGGCTGAGGCTATTGCGTTTGCAGCTGTAAAGAAACTCCTGTCACCCAAGAGTTTTCTAATCCAGTACAACTCTACGCTTCCCCTTGTTCTAATCTGTGATGCGTCCTCATTCGACGTGGGGGCCGTCCTGAGCCATAGACTACCGAACAGTCTAGAGGCACTCATCACCTACTACTCCCAGACTTTTTCAAGCGCCGAAAGGAACTACAGTCAACTTGACAAGGAGGCCCTGGCAGCCGTCTCAGGAGTCAAGAAGTTCCACGAATATTTGTTCAGCAGAGACTTCGACCTCATCACAGACCATCGCCCCCTTCTGGGTCTCATAGCAGGGGACTGACTCACTCCGGCAGCCCTGTCTCCCAGGATGACACGCTGGGCCATCTTCCTGGCAGCATACTCCTATCGCCTGGTGCATCGGCCAGGGGTGAGTATGGGCAACGCCGACGCCCTCAGCCATTGCCCATTACCGGACAGGATAGAAGATCCCACACCCGGAATCCCAGTCCTGCTGATTGACGTCTTGGACTCGGGACCCATCACTTCTGCAGAGGTGGCGAGGGCTTCAACCAAAGACCACAGATTAGGAAAGTCACGAGTTGGGTCACGAGGGGGTGGCCGGAAAAGACTGAGGGCGGGGAATTCAAACACTTCACTAACAAAAGAAGTGAGCTGGCAATGCAAGGGGGTTGTCTATTGTGGGGCAATCGGGTCATTATTCCCTTGTGCCTAAGGGAAAAAGTTTTAAATCTGTTACATGAGGGGCATCCCGGGATCATGAGGATGAAGGGGTTAGCTAGGAGTTATGTCTGGTGGCCCCTAATGGATAAAGACATCACTGAGTGGGTGGGGAAGTGTCAGCCCTGCCAAGAGTCTAGGTCAGACCCCCCTACAGCACCGGTAAGGGAATGGGAGCGGCCTCAGGGTCCCTGGTCTAGGATCCATATAGATTTTGCTGCCCATTCCATGGGCAGGTATTTATGGTCGTTGTGGACGCCTTCTCAAAGTGGCTGGAAATTAGATTTATGAAAGCCACTACCACCGACGCAGTCATTAGGGAGCTAAGGCAACTGTTTGCCACCCATGGCCTACTGGACACCTTAGTTTCAGACAATGGACCCCAGTTCACGGCCACGCAGTTTGAGGGGTACTTAGTGGAGTTGGGGATCAGGCACGTACTCTCCGCTCCATTTCATCCGGCTAGCATTGGTTTGGCAGAGAGATTTGTGAGAATGGCTAAGGAAGCCATCTCACACTTAAGCCCCGGGGACTGGCAGGAAAGAATAGACAAATTCTTAACGGCCCAACACGCCACACCATGCACCGCCATGGGCCGAAGCCCGGCGGAACTTCTAATGGGGAGGAAGCTCCGAGGAGTCCTGGACAGGCTACACCCCAGCTATTCCCCTGACAACTTCCGAGGGACAGATAGGAAGCTTAGAGAGTTCACAATTGGGATGCCAGTATTCGCAAGAAATTACAGGAATGGGCCCCTCTGGGAAACTGGGACAATTACGGAGGTAACCGGGCCCAAGTCTTATAGGGTAGACATGGGAGATGGGAGGATTTGGCGCCAGCACATCGACCAGTTACGGAAGTGTTTAACCGCCGACACAGAAGACACCTTTGACAAACCGCTCCCTAACTACCAACAGAACTCCAGAGCTAACTCAAGCCTGAGTCAAACGGAGGACTTAGCTGTCGGCACCGAGATTCAGCGCCGCCCCATCACGGAAGATCAACCAGATGAAGAAGTCGCCACCCACAATGAATTCTCGGAGGTTCCATTGGCGAAGCGGGGAGAAACAGGGAGTTCCTCCGACCCGCTCGACGCCACACCTCCAACTGAACTGCGCAGGTCAACTAGGGTGCAGACGCGCCCTGGTCATCTGTGGGACTACGTATGCTAATGTCCACCCCAAGTGACTTCTGGGAGGGGAGGAGTGTTATGTATATAGGTTTTGGTGGGAAGTTTGAATTAACTAGCCATCAGCTGATTGGCTCACCACCACAGCTGCAAGGTATATAAGGGGAGCTGTTTCCCCAGGTCAGTTGCTGGGCTCTTACCCTACAATAAAGACCTATTGTCACTCACTGCCTGGCTTGCTGTGTCCTCATTCACCCAGCTTAACAGTAAGCATCTGAGAGTGGGCCTAACCTCCCTCCCACATCAAAGTCCTAGTCCTAGTATAATAATTGGACCATTATAGCAATATTCTAACTCAAGGTATTTTCCAAGTGTCTGAATATCTGAATATCATGCCAATGTTGACTCTTGGAGTCAATATCTGAATATCATGCCAATGTTGACTCTTGGAGATCACATAGATAGATGTCCACCATGATGACCTATCCCTAAGCTTGTCTTTTAGGTCTTCTACAGTGCACCTATGGTCACTGTAATTGAGTTCATCTACCTTGCTGCTGACAATCCTCTTCTATTTCTTTCCATCGTTCCCAATATTACAACTTTCTCTACAGAGCCAGATCTTCATATAATATATCTGAAATAAGATTATAAATGATATTTAAGATCTCCTTGAAATCTCTAGGAACTACTTTGTCATTTCTTTGGTGTGTTTCCGTCATTCAGAGGTAAAATATAAGCTATAAAACAATAATAACACCAATAAAGTTTATAAAATGCATGCTTGCATTTTTTTTTATTTTTTTTTTAATTTGATTTATATGCCGCCCTTCTCCGAAGACTCAGGGCGGCTTACAATGTGCTCAGCAATAGCCTTCATCCTTTTGTATATTTATACAAAGTCAGCTTATTGCCCCCACAAACTGGGTCCTCATTTCACCTACCTTAGAAAGGATGGAAGGCTGAGTCAACCTTGAGCCTTGGCGAGATTCGAACCCTGCAGTAATTGCAGGCAGCTGGTCTTAATAAGCTTAATAACAGGGTGCCTTAAACCCCTGTACTACCAAGGCTCTATTTTTAGCATTGCTTAGTTCTGAACCAAGGAACCCTCTAAGATTTAGTGATAAAGAAGGCCTAAGAAAAGAAACCTTGCTGGGTCCTCCTTCAGTGTGGATTTGCCAACCATGATCAAAATGGCTGCTGTTGAACATTAGTGCAATTCAGGCTCTGTGGCTCAATGTCAGAGCATCTAGTTTCTCTACAAATGTTCTGGACATCTCTGGGATGGCTGGAAAATTTCCACTCACAACCCTGGAAGGCTGCTGCCAGTGAGTGGTTCAATATAAAGCAGGCTTCAGGACTCCAGAATGACAATTCACCCTAACCTCTGATGGAGTATGGTGCCATGCAGATGCAAAAATGCACTTGCCTATGCATACACATTGTACGAGTGCATATACAAAATTCACATCAGAATACGAACACCCACGAACAGCATGTCAACTCCCTCCCCCCACCCCAATCTCCTAGCCTAATTCAAATTTTAGCCTAATTCTTTCTACTCCTTTCCCCTTAGGTGCTGAAGCCAGGTCAGGAAGCAGTCAGCTTAAAGTAAACAGATTAATTCTATCTTCTTCTTTTTTTATATTTTAAAAGCTATTATTCTCAAAAGGCAGGGGGAAAATAATGACCTGTATTTTCATTAGGACGGCCAGTTCCACTGGGCTTCAGGAACAGAGCCAAGAAAGCACAAATGTCAAAATATTTGGTGCAAAAGATGAAAATCCTAAGCAGGGCATTTCAGAGGAACGCAGGCTTGTCAAAGCATGCTGTCAGGCTGGCTGCAAGTTTTTCAGTTCCAATTATGATTATTGAGGGGTGTATTTTTTCCCCCTAATTCTGTTTTGCTGTACTGTAGTATTTATTGAATACTAATGAAAAGGAAAAGTATGGAGTAGCAACACCCTTCAGAAGAAGCAAGTGTGGGAAATCGTCTGGATAATCTGATCTGAAGCCACTTTTATCACCTGTTTTGGAAAGGGATAAAACCAGCGTCTCCTGCCTCTCCCCACTTCCCCCAGAACTGAAAATCAGAGCTATCAGAGCTCTCCTGTCAATCAACTGTCAGTAGTGCGGCCTGGCATGCTGAATTCAGGACATTTGCCTCCCTCCATTTCCTATTGCCTCCTTCACATGTTATCATTCTGGATCAGCACGAGGGACAATCAACAGTGTATTTTTTTTCAATTTTAAAAGAAAGAATATTAATCAAAGCAGAAGTTAAAAGGCCGGAGTGAGATATTTAGTTTTGGCAGAGTCTCACCAAATTAAAATGCAATCTGGACACACAGAGGCAAATTTCAAGTTATTTGATAGAACAGACTTTTCATCAGATCTTCAGGAGATCAGGGAGAAAACATTTTAGTTGATTGCTTAGGTCAATTTTTTATTCATTGATTTCAATATTACCCAACTCCAAAATGAAGCTGAGTTGCTCACAATATAAAAAGCACACTGCCCTAGGATACTAAAAATACAATAAAATTGTATTTTTACTAAATTCACTTATAATGAATAAGGCTATAGGTGAAGAGAACTTATGGGGATTGCCATCAAAAGCCAAAATAGAAATGAATGCATATGTAGTTGAATTCCTTGACTATTGTACCTTGTGGCACAGACACAAAGGCAAGGTCATGAACATATGGCCTTTTAAAATGCTTAGCCAAGGTCTTCATGCCATGGTTAGCAGAACTGGGAGATGCCCTATCGTCCAACATCTGTGGAGGACACTAGATAAGGGAAAGCTATGCCAAATTAAGTAAGAATAATATAATAAAACAATTATCTGGACCTTCTATATCAGGGGTGTCAAACTGGCAGCTTGCAGGCCAGATGTGTCACGTGTCAGCCACGCCCACCCCAGCTGCACAAAGGGAAAAATGTTGCGATACATCACGTGATGGCAACGTGATGCCACGAGTTTGACACCTGTGTTCTATATGTTTAATTTTTTGTTGTATGTTTTCTTTATATATTACAAGACTTTTTGGAAATGGATAACATGTGATGCAGTGTAAAAATGTTTAAAATAATTTTTAAAAGTGCAGTTAAATTGGTACGTTTGAGGAGCCTTGGGTGGGGGCCTTTCATTGTCCTAGAGCTCTCTTACCATCATTATGGTTGGTCACACAGTCAAGCCAGATATTTAGTTTGGATTTGATATTTTTGTTCACCTATCAATTGCTTCCCAAGGTCCTGGCATTCACAGATATTGTTTAATAATATTAAAGATATTGTCACAGGATGTAAGTAAAGCTGCCTTTTGCAATTGACTGAGGGTGATTTTTGTTAATGCTGATGATCTTCAAGTGTTGCTCCATATGTTTTGGGACTACACCCAAGGCACCTTTTACTGTTGGTAGTATCTTTGCTTTCTTTTTCCAGTCTTTCTACTTTTATTTGCAGTTATTTGCGTTTTGTGATTTTTTTTTCTTCTATTCTGCTGCCTCCAAATACTGCTGTGTCCCCATCCAGATTTTTTGTCCCCCTTTCTCCTTGACAGTTGTTAAATCTGGGGTGTTATGTGGAAAGTGTTTGTCTTTCTGAATTCTAAAGTCCCAGTAGCTTCTTCTTTTTCTATTACTTTGTCTATTTTATGATCTCACCAGTTCTTGTTTGTAAGCCAATGCTACTACTTGTAGTTATTCCAAAGCATTGTTGTTGCTACTTTGTCATGGTGTTGTTTATAGTCAGTCTATGTGATTTTCTCCCAGCAGCTAACTAGGGTATTATTATTATTATTATTATTATTATTATTATTATTATTATTGTTATTGTTATTGTTATTATTATTATTATTATTATTATTATTATTATTATCTGAAACTTACAAAACCTATCCCTTTTCCCAGGGGTGGTATTCACTTACCTTCGCTACCAGTTGCAAATGTGAGAGCACGCAGGGCCTTCCACGCATGCATAGAGCGTCAAAAATGCAACATGATGATGTCTGGGTGGGTGGGTGGAGCCTCCCGCCACCGCCACTACCTGTTCGCCAGAACCGGGTAGAACTGGCTGAATACCACCACTGCCTTTTCCTCACCACCCTGCCCTTAATGACATGCCACTACCATGATTTCCCTAGGATCCTATGGACAATAGAGTTGGAACATTCAACCACTCCAACTTGTGGTGCTACTGATTTGACAGGGACAGAGGAAGGTTGGTGGAGAAAGCAGGTCACACTGGAAGAAGTAATAAAGTTTGAAACTGTCCAATTTGCTGCTGTGAAGCAACACAAGGCTTCACAAGGCTTTGTTAAAACCACGGCAGAAACCTGCGTGTTTAGGAATTATGACTAGAGGGGGCATGGATACAGTTCTCCATTTCTATGCCTAGCCCCTGGCTGTCGGGGTACTAATTAGCAAGAGAGAAAGTGGTTCCCTTCCTGTTTGACTGGTATATGCAATGGCCTTTGCCCTCCTGGGTACACAAGTGACAATGGTCAGACCTGGAGAAAAATCAGCTCATGAAGGCAGTCCCAATCAGAAGAAGGCTGGAGGTTTTATATGTGGGCCTAGACTAGTGTTGCCATCCAGACTGACTATCTCTTGCTCAGGGTAAAAGAGTCACAGCAGTATTAAAGCTGTCAGCTGGGGGGGCAATATATAAAAAGAGCCTGGCTCCACTGATGTGCATCCTTGATAAAATGTGGCCCACAGGTAGCCAATAAACTGCTCCATCTGCCTGTGTGACCAGTTCGGATTGACTGAGCCATAAAACTGGGGAGGCCTTATCTCCTTGTGCATCAGTAAGCACACGCATGCAGAACTCTGGCCCACAACTATGCATGAAATAACATGATGAAATAAAATAAGGTGAAAGATTAGATAAGGTGGCTCAAGCAAACTTTAACCACCAGCAAGTTTTTTCCTGGTTTCTGCCTCAAGCCCTGAAGCGACAGGTCTGTCTTTTGCAATCTACTGCTCTCTGGCTTCTGGAGTGCCCAGTTTTCTAGGGCCTAGCACTACCTCTCACTACCTCATACCTACAAAGCAAGATTAAATCATGTCTTGTTCTTGAAGCAATTCCACGGGCTCCTTAGGCGGTACAAAGTTTAGTTCAAACTTGCCCGTTTATTTCTGAACCACGTACTCTCAGTACAATCGAGTTTTATCCCAAATCCGGATTGAAACTGGGCAACGGCTGAAGGGAAATCAATCTAGACTTTTCAGATTCATAGCTGGATGCTGCAGATGCTTTGCTGTTGAAGAAACGGCACAATATTAAGCACTTGTTTGGTCAACATTGTTTTAAGGAACAAACTTCACAAAGCAACACAAGGTTTGGCACACATCTCTGCATCTAAGCTGTACTCTCTTAGCTCCTTGGCAGCCATTTATCAAAGGAGACATTAAAGAGTCTTTGGCTGTTATCTCATTCGGAGCAGCCGAACACCAATAAGATCTCTAAAGCATCTGTTGCTGGCATGGAGAAAGTACTCTTTGACTGGAACTCATTTCACATGGACAGAAAGCCATTAAAGTAGCCCTCAATTTACTGTTTTCCAGAGATGTGAGACTGAGGATGGTTGAAGGTGTCATCCAATATTTAGTAGGACACTATGTTGTTGTTGTTGAGGAGGAGGAGGAGGAGGAGGAGGAGGAGGAGGAGGAGGAGGAGAAGTGTTGTTGGGATAAGAGTCCTTGCTGGCTCAGATGGCGACTAAATGCTGGGAAGGAATAGAATGGTAATACAATATGTTGGAATCTCCTCTTACAGAATCTAGTGTGGAAAACTGTTTTAGATCTACTTACTCAGCAAAGGTGCAAGAGACCCCTTTTGGCACAAAACATCTTTTACCACACTGCTATTAATAGCTTTGCTTTGTGAATTCATGGTGAATACCGTATTTTTCAGAATATAAGACGAACAGTTTCCCCCCAAAAAAACAGGGTGAAAATCTGGGTGCATTTTATACTCCGAATGTAGCCCCACCCAGCTTCTCAAACGGAGGTTTCAGAAGCCGAAAAAAGCATCAGAAATGAAGCTTCAGAAAAGAAGCCCCCAAACAGAGCTTCAGAGGCTTTTTTTCTGAAGCTCTGTTTCGGAGGCTTTCAGAGGCAGGAAAAAAAAAAAAAAAAAAACCAAGGCACGGAGCTCACAACCAAGGAACCTGTTGGTAAAATTCACCTCTGGGAACAGCTGATTGGGGGTATTCCAGGAAGCCGATCCACCTGCCAATCAGCTTTTTTCTTATTTTCCTCCCCAAAAACTAAGGTGCGTCTTATATTCCGGTGCGTCTTATACTCCGAAAAATACGGTAATCTCTCATTTAGTTTATTGAAATCAATTGCACACAAGAGGCTATTCAGAAATAGCATCAGGGTAATTTCAGCTTGCTTCCTTGCCCTGGTGCAAGGACAACCCACTGTCCTCATGACAGGTAGTATTCGACTTATGATCACAACTGAGCCCAAAATTTCGGTTGCTAAGTGAGGCAGTTTGAGTTTTGCCCCATTTTACAACTTTTCGTGACACAATTGTTAAGTGAATCACTGCAATTGTGAAGTTAGTAACATAAATCTGGCTTCTCCATTATCTTTGTTTGTCAGATCGTAAAAGATGACCACATGACCCCAGGATACTGCAGCCATCATAAATATGAGCCAATTGCCAAGTGTCCAAATTTTGATGACCTGATGCAGATGCTGCAATGGTTGTGTGGAAAATGGTCATTAGTCACTTTTTCCAGTGCCATTGTAACTTCAAACGGTCACTAAATGAAAAATTATAAGTTAAGGACTACCTGTATCTCAGTGTCCTCACACATCTGAGATTAAAGATGAGATTATATTCTGGAAGTGGCGTTTTCCTTCTTATTTCACTGATCTTACATGTAGCAATGTAGAATAATTGAAGTGCATTGGAGAAGTGGCCTAAAATGGTTTGCTCCTGGCAAGCAATCTGTTTTTAAAAAATGTTTTTAATGAACATACAAAGTATGAAAATAGTAGATATTAAAATGCATAGCCTAGAAAAAAACCAAAAAAGTAAGATAATACAAAAATGATTGTTTCAATTTAAAAAAAGAAAGCCTTAGTGGAACAAGTGGTTTACATCTGCTTTTCCCTTTCACTTGTAGACCCAGCTATGAGCCATCATTTAGATATTTGAACTATACTTCATAAAACTTTAGTAATTGTTGTTGTTGGGGGGAGTCCTTGGTGCTTTCTGAGTTGATTGTTTTCTTACAGATGTTTCATTACTCAAACTAGGTTCCCATGGCCAGCTCACCGCTACCAATTCGCCATGGCCAACTTGTCATGGTAAATTCACTATGGACAGCTGACCATGGAACAATTCACCATAGTCAATTCACCATGGGAGACCTCACCAGGAGACATTTCAACAAATTTTATTTAATTATTTTTTAAAAAAATAAATAAAAATATTTTAATTATTGTCATTCACATTTTATCTGGTCCTTCCTTTTGCATCCTTTCTTTAATTATTCTATTTCAACATTTCTTTGATATTATGTAACATTTGTCCCATGGCAAGTTGTCCTGTGATGAGTTGGCTGTGGTGAATTATCCTGTGGCGAGTTGGCCACAGCAAGTTGGGTATGATGAATTGGCCGTGGTGAGTTAATAAATAAAAATTGTTTAAGCTCTAAAAATTCTAGATATCTAAATTTGCTTTGGTCTGGAATTCATTGTGCATAGGGAGCCATTCTTACTTGAAGTTAAATTTCTGTTATGAATATACTGCATAATGTCAATGTTAGTGGAGTATATTCTCCAATTTTAGTCTCCCAATCTAATACCCCTGGCAAGTTGTTTTCCAATACTGTGCTAGATTTATTCTTGTGGTAGTTAAGAAATGTGTTAGGCAAGTGTGTAATATTTTTCATTTTGATTTTCTGGGATTATGCCTAATAGAATTACCTCCGAGTTCAGTTCAAGATCTTTTGCTGTTGTTTAAAAATGGTTTTATGCATTTCTTTCCAATATTTTTGAGCGTTTTTGCATGAGGGCCACATGTAGTAAAATATTCCTTCTTCATTATGGCATTTCCAACATTTATTGTTATATGTTCACTTATCTTGTGATCACAGATGAAATTATCTATACCATCTTTACATCATTTTTCCCTCAAATCGTAACTTGCAGTAAATTGTCCCATAGCTCTTTCCATTGGTTCACTATAATTCTCTCAAATTTTGCATTCATTTTGTCATACAGATTTTAATTTGTTCTCCATGTGGTATTTCAGCAGCAATAAATCCTAGTGAATTATCTTGGTTCTGTAGGAGCATTTCAAATTCTGTCATCTTTTTCAAGGTCCCTCCTTCTTTTCAATTGTCTTTTATTTTTTGAATTATTTATAAATACATTAACCATGGCAAATTCCTTCATTGTGCAGTTGCTGTTGTGTCTTTAATCTGTTTTCTGAATTTGGATGTATCATATTGGCATGTATAATTAAATCCTTTTTACTATAATTGCCCTTAGAATAAAAAGCATTTGATTGTGAAGCTAATGGTAAAATTGGCAGATATAACCTTGCTTTTAAGAGATTCCAGATTTTAGCAGGTTTTGTCTTATTATATGCCCTTTCAAATTCTTTCTCTTTTGTTTCTTTGTCCTATAACATACCTGAGAAGTCCATTAGGTAGGTCTGTTTCTTCTATTACTGACATTCTGCTGTTCAGGTATCTTATCCTGTTATCCATGATAAGCAGCTTGGTCTGGAGCATCATCTTAAATTGTGGAGTGCTAATCTAGAATTAGAATAACAGAGTTGGAAGGAATCTTGGAGGTCTTCTAGTCCAACCCCCTGCTTAGGCAGGAAACCCTATACCATTTCATTTCTACCTATGTCCTTTGAATCTTGTAGAATTTTAAATCTTATTCTTGGCTATTAACCAGTTGTTGCAGGCTACAGTGATTCTGCCCCAATTAGCCAGGTTTACCAAATGACTTGGTGGTGGGGGATTATAGAATCATAAGGTTGTAAGAAAGCCATTTAGCCCCACTCCCTGCCCAGTACAAGCATCTCTGTAGCATCCCCAACAAACGACTGTCCATCCTTTTCTTGAAAATTTGCAGTGATAGGGCACCCACAGTTTCAGGATGTAGGCTGTTCCACTGCTTAATAGCTTAATCACAGTCAGAACACCCTCTTTTTTTTGCAAATTTGCATCTTTCTATTTGTTAGGCTTCCATCTATTGATTCTTGTCTTACTCTTGGCTGCTATGGAGATAAATCCTCACTCTCTATCCAGTAGCATTATTTCATTTATTGGAAGACCACTATGTTTTCCCTTAGTTAACTTACTTTCTTCCTGTCAGTGACCACATTCCAATTTTTATAGTGCTGCCCATCAGAGAGGCATTCCAACCTCTGCTGCCATTTTAATTGTGCCATTGTCTCCTCCATAGCCACAGTGGAAAGAAGAGGGATGTGTTGAGTATACATATGTGTGTGTGTGTGTGTGTGTGTGTGTGTGTGTGTTTCTCTTTAGCCAGGTTCTTCCTACGTAAACCAAGATTTTTATGCAGCCCTAGTTCAGTAAAATCACAATCCACTAGTTTCACTGAACTAGGGCTGCATAAAAATCTTGGTTTATGTAGGAAGAACCTGGCTAAAGAGAAACACACATAAAGGCCTACGAAAAGAAAAGAATATATATATATATATATATATATATATATATATATATATATATAGAGAGAGAGAGAGAGAGAGAGAGAGAGGGGGGGGGGGGAGAGGGAATTGTCCTAAAGATGCGAGTTCCAGGTATAGTTGTAGAAGAAGCGATAGACATCACGATCTCCGGAACATTTAAAAGTTTAAAAAAAATTTATTTTAAAACTTGTGCTAAGCTTTCGTCAGCCCCTACCGACTTCGTCAGAGTATAAAATCACCATTGAAGAGCTGCTTGCTTTTATGTAATGCTGATCAATTTGGTCATTGCGCGTGTAACAGGCCCACACCCTTGCCTTCCCCCTGTAATTATCTTATTTTCTGCCTTAGTCATGCTGACAGATGACGATGCACTTTCCCCTGCCTCCTGCCCCATTGTGTGTTGCCTCTTTCTCTCCCTGGGGGGTAATGCAGAGTTATCAGGCATTGCTTTGAAGGTATTACTCCCGGCTCCCTCTCCCTCATTGTTATGCCTTTCCCTTTTAGGCGCACACATTGCTTCCTCTAAACCCATTTGTTTTACCCATGATCTTGTGATGGGTCTGCGTTGTTCCTCCTTACCCCCCATCTCCCTCATTCTGTTGTTTCCCTAACCTACTCTCTTGCCCTCTGTCGTAAAGCCTGGTATGCCGGTGGTATGTCAATATGTCTATTGAGAGAGTTGTTGTTAGAGAACCAGGCTTCTTTCAAGAGGCGCCCTCCTTTTGTTTCATCGTGGGCAACGACTTCGGTCTCTTGGAAGTTGAACTCGTGACCATGCTCCTCCATATGCATCCAAATACAGCCCAGCGACCTACTCGTGAGCTTCGATGTCATATCCCTCTTCACCCAAGTGCCAATCAAAGAAGCCTTGACAGCTATCCAAAACAAATATACCCCCCCCAAGCACATGCTAGATCTGACCAACCACTGCCTATCCAACACATACTTCACCTATAATGGACAAAAATACAAACAAATAGAAGGAGCACCCATGGGATCACCCTTCTCACCTGTCATTGCAAACCTCTACATGGAACACTTTGAAACCCAAGCTCTAGAAAAATCTGATCACAAACCCAACCTCTGGCTCAGATACGTAGACGACACCTTCATAATCTGGCCACATGGGAAAGAAAAACTGGACAACTTCCTCAAACATCTCAACAGCCTACACCCCAAAATACAGTTCACCATGAGAACAGAAGCTAACAACCAACTTCCCTTCCTGGATGTCTTAGTCTACAGGAAATCCAATGGCTCCCTAGGACACACCATCTACCAGAAGAAAACACACACAAACCGCTATCTGCACGCACTCTCACACCACCACCCAGCACAGATCAACTCCGTAGCCAAGACATTCATCTCCAGAACAAAACGCTTAGCTGACGAACAACACCTAAAAAACTGAACTACACACTCTCACTAATGTACTAACATCCAATGGATTCCAAAGAAATAAGATTACCAACCTAATCCAAAAAGAAACCCCCACTAAAATCCAAGACAGAGAACAAGAAAACGGCAAAGCCCTCCTCCCATACATAAATGGCACCACAGACAGAATTAGCAAGATCCTCCACAAACACAACATCAAGACAGCACTCTGCACAAACCGAAAAATATCCACCATCCTAAGAAACCCCAAAGACAAAACTGAGCTAGAAAATCAAGGAGTATATGAAATCCCATGCACCGCCTGCCCCACCACATACATCGGACAAACCAACAGAAGAATAAGTGCACACATTGAAGAACACAAGAACTCAGTCAGAAAAGAGGAACTAACTTCTTCCCTGGTCCAACACCTTAAAGCCACAGGACATGATATTGACTTTAAAAAGACCAGAACTATCGCCAAAACTGAACACTTTAACAACAGAATAATCAGAGAAGCCATCGAGATAGAAAAATGCCCACACAGCATGAATAAACGAGATGATACCTCCCGCCTACCAGCCATTTGGAAACCCGCCCTTATTGACAAACGAGTCCCTAACACGAAGAATGACACCAGACCCACACTCACGAGAGCCACACAGGATGTCACCACCACACATCCATGCAGAAAGCAGACTCAAACCCACCCCGATGATGAGATACAACCACGGACCAGAAGCCAGACCGCAGCTGCATCATTAGCCACTTTAAACCCCTCCAATCCATACATGAAGCAGACTGACACCCACTGTGAAGATGTGGCATGATCACGAACGCGAAGCCAAACAACAGCAACGCAGCTCACCAGCTCAAATCCCCCTGCAACTCAGACTAACCCAAGCACAACCAAGCCCCCACCCAAACAGAACACACCCCTATCCAATCAGAGCACAGCCAACCCCCCATCCAATCAGAGCACAGCCAAGCCCCCAATCAATCAGAACACACCTCCACCCAATCAGAACACAGCCAAGCTCCCACCCAATCAGTTCACACCCCCACTAGCAGTTAAAAGGAAGAAACAGCTGCAATCACACATTGCTCCTAGAAGCATGAAGCCGACGAAACGTTGCCAAGACACTTCCAATTTTACGTGGGAGAAAACCCGAATAACCAAAGACCTACATATATATATAAAGTTTATTGTCATCGTATGTATATACACAGTATTCCCATACAATGAAATTCACATAACACCCAGAGACCAAGCCCAACACACATGACAATTCCACAGTTACACCCCCACCCACCAAAAATTCCCCACCCCTAAACCACCCAAGCATCCGCACAGCAGATCAAGTAATGCTGTCAAACAGCTCACTGATGGTGGCCCTTTAGTTCGTTGTTGAGTGCAGTTATAGCTCTGGGATAAAAACTATTCAGAAGACATTTTTATCCCAGAGCTATAATTTATTATATTATCTATTTAGCCGGAATATTATCTATTTAGCAGGAAAAGCAAGGAATTGACAACTTCCCTGCATTCTTTGCAGTAGCTGGAAGTGCAGAAAACAAGGCTACTGAACAATTGAACATCCTAGACCCGTGATGGTGAACCTATGGCACGCGTGCCAGAGGTGGCATGCAGAGCCCTCTCTGTGGGCATGCACGGTGGCCAGCTGCTCTTCCAGGTCCTGGCGCACACATGCAGGCTGGCCGGCACGCATGTGCACACCGGAACCCAGAAGAGAGCAGCTGGCCAATGCGCATGCGCGCCGGACCAGCTTTTCAGCACGCATGCGAATGATGGAACCCAGAAGAGCAGCTGGCTGCCACGCAGATGTGCACCAGCCAGCTGCTCTCTTCCAGGTTCTGTTGCTCCGGCACACACGCGCACACATACATGCGCACACTCTAGTTTCAGCACTCGGTGCCAAAAAGGTTAACCATCACTGTCCTAGGCTATATATTATCAGCACACAGAGGTGCAAGAAAATGAAAATGTTGGTTATGTTATGTGACCAATAGATGGAATAATCTAAAGGAAGTGGGACAATTTATCCAAGCCATCCTCTTCTTGTATTTATTAGTGCATCCCAATTCTTCAGGCAATTGAGTCGAAACTCAATAGATGACTTTGGGACAAGCAGTATCTCTCTGCCCAACCTATATCTCGGGGTTGTTGTGCAAGAAATTGGGAAGAGAGTTTGGTACAAGTTCCTGGAGGAAAGGCAGTGTATAAATATAATAAACAAATTATAAAAATGCAAACAATGGATGAAATAACAACACAAATAGAAAAACAATAACATCAGGAATCAACACAAAATCATCATAAACTGAAGGCTAACCAGGGGTGAGTTCTACTTACTTTTACTACCCATTCGCAACGGGACCGCATGCGCAGATCACCCATGATGACATCATGGCAGGTGGGCGGAGCCTCCCGCCGGTTTTACTACCGATTCTATAGAACCGGACCGAAGCGGAAGCAACCCACCACTAAGGCTAACATATTCTGTAATAAATACAAAAGCTAATAACAAACAGCAATGGATAAAGTAAGATTAAAAGAGTTAATTGCCATTATTTTGTATTGGAATTTAGCTCACTTCTCACTTTCAGAACTAAATAAATGTTTATTATATAACCATCATTAATAATGTTTATTAATAAATTTATTAATAAATTGCCTAATAATTAATGCAGTAATGGGTCAATATTCATATCAAAAGAAGATTATTGTTGCACAAATTTTGCAGTTAGTTGCATCTGTGCAATAGGCAAAGAGAACTTCTTGCTTTTATGTGGTGTGGAATGGATCCTGTACTATTTAAATTTGGGTGCATGCAACCATTTTCTGCATTACCGGATGCAGTTTCAAAGCCATGCAGAAACACCTTGAATTCTGAACAAATTGGGAAACACCGGACACCCATGGTGATGGCAAGGGTTTTGCACAAGTATAAAGGCATGTCTGAACAGCCCCCAGCACTCTCATGTCATTCTTCTAGATTGGAGTCAATGAAGACTTAGATGCATGCCCTGACACAGCTCAACGAACTAAGAAAGTAGGTGTTGTACTACCACTCTCTAGTATTTATGATCAGCACTGTCATGTGCAATTTTTACAGCAAAAATAGTCAGTTTATATTGAACATATATATTCAATGAATTAGGATCTAGCATTAAAGATTCAAGGAAGGAAAAGGAAAACCACAGACTTTGCCAAGGCAAGTCAACCTGTGAATCTATCTTTTTTTTTTATTTGTCCATTTAAAGCCTTTTTTTTTAATTAAATAAATTTTTATTTGTTTAAAAGTACAAACAAAACAGAACTAGTGACAACAAAATATACGGAACAAAACATGTAAACAAAGATTTCAAATATACATTTTGTCAAATATATATTGTCAAATAAACAACATTAATGTATGTTCTTATTTGTGTTTTGACTCTTCCCTGTTTGATCTTACTCATATATCTATCTTTATGATTCATTGTTAATTTATGTTAGTGATTTATGTTCCTGTTTCTGTAACTCCAATTACTCCCTATTCTTTTTTCCTTTTTCTATTTTTCAACCAGGTATACCACTTTTCCCATACTAGATAATATCTTTATCTTGTAATTCTTTTGTAAGTCTGTCCATTTCTGCACATTCCATAATCTTATTAATTACTCTATCTTCTGTCGGTGTGACACTACTCTTCCAATTTTGTGCAAAAATTATTCGTGCTGCTGTTATTATATGGATGATTAAATATTTTATTTCCTCTTCATATTGTCCATTTATTATACCTAGAAGAAAGGTTTCCAGTCTCATTTCTAATCTTCGTTGTGTGATTTCTTCTACTTGTGTTCTAATCATTTGCCAGTATTGTTTTGTTTTTGGACAGGTCCACCACATGTGGTAATAAGTTCCTTTATAAAATTTACATTTCCAACAAGTTGGAGAAGTGTTGGGGAACATTCTTGCCAATCTGGCTGGTGGGAGGTGCCACCTATAGAACATTTTGTACATGTTTTCTTTATATGGTACAGACATTGTTAATTTATAATTTATTGTCCATAATTTTTCCCAATTGTTTAAATTGATTGATTGAAAATTTTCTGGATCCAGAATGGTATACGAATTTAGGTGTTAGAGTAGAATGGGGAGACTTTGGGATCATAATAATTTTCTTTTGTTTCTTGTAAGTTTTAAATCACTTGTTGGCTGGAGACCAATTTTCTTCTGCTCAGACCATGAGGCTCTCGTTCTGAAGCAGAGATTTTTCCTTGTCTTAGTTCCTATTTCCTGCATTTTGCAAGGCATCCTGCAATTGTAGTGCCTACTGTTGTCCTGCTTCTTCCTGAATTGGAAATCAATGTTCCACAAAGCCCCAAATCAGAAATTTTGGATCCCATCTCAAGTCAATCTTCTTAAGGCTACAGGAATCATTCTCGCTCTTTTCCCCTCTTCTCCTTCTCTCCCTCTTATACAAGTTTATTTAAATATTTAAATAATATTTAAGTAAATTTAGTATTAGCATTGGGGCTATGTAACACAATAAAGCTGAAACTTTTTTAAAGCTTCTAGGTGTGTGGGAAACATAGCATCAGGGGGATATTTTTTTAACTTAGAACTTTTTTTTTTTAAAGGACAGCAAATACATCAAGAGTTTGTTCAATTCATAATTGGCTCTACTTGCCTAGTTACAATAAACTAACAATGTGTTGGAGTGACCAAAATATTTGCTCAGTGTTTTTATTTCTTCTACCAATGTGTCTCTCAGCGTAGCACTGGCCAAGAGTTTTGCTTACTGTATATTCCTCAATAAGTATATAGTTTGGTACAGTGGTGAAATGTAAAATTTGTTACTACTGGTTCTGTGGGCGTGGCTTGGTGGGGAGTAATGTGACTGGATGGGCGTGGCCAACTTTTTTTTTTTTTACTTTTAAAACCATTTTTTCTACAACCTTTTTGGCCGAGGAGGTTGTTAAAAAATGCTTTTAAAAGCCTCTGACGATCCCAGCTAAGTTGCCTGATCGGCCGAGGCTTTTTTTCTTTTAAAAGCTTCTGACGATCCCAGCTGAGCCATGCGATCATCAGAGGCTTTTTTTTTACTTTTAAAAGCATTTTTTCAGCCGAAGAGGTTGTAGAAAAAATGCTTTTAAAAATAATTTTAAAAATGTCTTTGATGATCATGCGGCTCAGTGGGCAAGGGGGGAGGAAGTGCACAGGGATTTTTGCTACCGGTTCTCCGAACCACCCGCTGCCATTGTTACCAGATCAGGTGATCCGGTCCAAACCGGGAGCATTTCACCCCTGGTTTGGTATATTTCTGCAGCTGTAAGTTCCAAATTAATGAATACAAAGTGGTCCAAAAACATAGAACATAAAGTTAGCCATAGCTTGTTTTAGAACAATAAACTGTGGTTTATTATTATGTCTGAATGAAGCCACTGAGACTTCATTCCATGTAAGTGGCTTGAGCAGTGCAAATCAACCCCAAAAGCAACACAAACAATAGAGACCTACCCTGATGTGTAATACCTATCATCACTTCTGCTGATGCAGCTTCCATGAATGTTTGCAAATGTGGTTACCCCCCAATATAGACTCACAGAGGGATTCAGTCATAGCTTATGCAGCTGTGCATCTTTAGGAATATATGAACTGAAGACTGCAAGTATGCCTTTCTTTAGGGAATTATAATTCACATCAGTTGAATATATTCAAAAATGACTTTTGTTTTCTTTTTGCTGGAAGCATCTTTCCTCACCACCATTCCTCTTGAGCACTGTAGGCGGGCAAAACCATGGCCAAGACAGTCTTATTCTTAGCCTCACATTTCCTACCAACTCCCTCTTCCTAAAGCTCAGGCTGAATGCTGAATATATCATCAGCTTGGTGCTGATGGCTAAAACTTCTCAAATCTTTACAAAATAAGTCCATCATATCATTAATGAGGTGCTCCTTGGAACAGATGTTAGCATGAACATAAAAAAATGATCCCACTGCTATAAAACATTCCTTCATGTTCTGTCAACTACAGCATATTTGCTGGAAAAGCATCAAGCACGGAAAGGGATTCACATGAGTAAATGATTTCTCAAAGATGTTGTGGTTTCTGGCTGACACATTTTGTTGCTCCAAGTTACACATTTGATTGTTTCCCTGTAAATTGCATGTGAACTACAATCTCTCACTTTCCTCTTTAAATTTAATCCAATCCGTCTTGTTCAACCTGAAAACCCTGGAACCCATTCCACCATCACTGTTTTTGATAATAGTTGAAACAACCATTATAAGCCCAGAACAGTAAATCAGTATCAATTCTAAGGCAATTTCCTTTGTTAATAAAAGGTGTCAAATATGAGTATGTGGGGAGAAAACTGAGGGGGACATGGCTGCAGAAGGACTGGAGAGAGGGGGAAATGCAGGGGTGAAATGCTCCCGGTTCGGACCGGATCGGGCAATCTGGTAGCAATTCTTGCAGGTGGTTCGGAGAACCGATAGCGATGGCAGTGCGACGTTCCGCCCACCCTCCCGGCTGTCGTTACTTCCTGGATTTAGCCAGGAAGTAATGTGTTTTTACCCTCTGTGCATGTGCAGGTTTTGCGCATGCGCAGAGGGTCTGTGTGCACATGTGATGCACATGTGCATGCACGGCACGTGCACTTCCGAACCGGTAAAGAAGGTAAGTAGATTTCACCTTGGGGAAATGAAATAAAGACTGAAAAGAATCTTGTTCCTTATATTATGGTAGGTGCATAGAAAATGTTGTGAGTGTGGATCTGGCTTAAAATTCTTGACTGGAGATAGAGAAATAACTTGAAGCTAGGACATCAAGTAGGTAGTGGGATTGCTGTTTTGAAGAGCCAGCCTCAAGACCGGGTCAAAACATTTGTTCTCCCTCCTGCCAAGCTAAGACCAACCTAATCCATCCATTTTCTATTTATTTAAGGTAGAAAAGCTTTAAAGCACCTCTATTCTTCACGGGTAAAACATCAATGAAGTAATTATACAAATAGTATGGCTGTGCAAAGCCTTTGAAAGAGGTGCTTCACACCATGTAAGAATGTGGTATGAAGCACTTCTTTTTGAACAGCGAAATCATTTGCAAAGCTCAGGTGGCCGCTGGAGAAGCTGCTCCAGCTATCTCCACTGAAGCAAAGCAGAGGTGAAGTCCCTGTGCATGCATAGCTTGTAAAGGCAGCTGGGAGCAGCTTCTGAAGCAACTCCATGACCTCTGCAGATCACACGGCTGCTTTAATGACTTACGAAGAGATAATTCCTACGTGCATTTGCATACGGTGATGCACTTCCTTCGAAATGTTGCAGCTTTAATAACTAGTGATTTGCTGTGGTTCGTGACATCCCAAATCAGCTGTTTGATGAGATGTCTTGTTCTGCCTAATGGAAGTACTGGTGGTGATAGAGAAAATGTATAAGCACTAGATAACGAGTGTGCATATGTATCCAATAAACAAGGCCGCAGCCTTTTGGCTGGAGACTCCAACTAAGGTTTTTCTCTTGGCTGAACAAAGTGAGACCTGGCCTCAAACCAGAACATTTTGCAAGGCTGTCAGTGTTCATTCATTCTTTCATTCATTTGTTGTCCTTATCCTCAACATTGCTAAGTGCTGACAGTCTTAAGGGACAAGGGAGAAAATGGATACATGCCCTTTCATATTTAACCTCAGTCCTCTGCTTAACCTCTCTTGAATAAACATTAAATCTTACCTCTGTTGCTAAGAAAAACCTCCTCTGTTGGGATATAGCCTGCCAACAGGCAATGACAGTTCTCTGATAGACCAGTCCTTTAAATAACAATGGTAAGAACAAACAAGGAGCAACTCTTTATTATGAAAGCACTGTTCTACAGCCCAAACAGAATCAGAGATATTTTCTACCAAGACACTTTTTCATTTGGGTGAAGAAAGTTCAGCTATAACACTGAATCACATAACATCTCCGAAGGCTGATCAAATATTGAGGGATTTAATAACATTGGCGAAGCTGAAAAAGACAGTGAGCTTGTTGTGTTCCCATAGGAAACCAAGTGAAATGAAGTCACCATGATGTTTCAGATATGGCTGAGATAGTGAATTCAGCCAGAAACAATGATCAAATATAACCTGAGAGGTTTTAAAATAAAATAATTCTCCAGGACATGGAGAAGAGAAATACCATATGAACTGCAGAACTGTATTCAAGGAACTGCAGAAAAAAAGGCAGGCAGAAATATGCACCCAAAATATTCACTGGTATGTGAAACTTAGAACCTCAAAGAAGTACACAATCAAGAGTTCTTAGGATACTTCCAGACAGTGATTTTTTTCAGCCACGGACCTTTGAAAGGCCCTGGTGATAATTGATCCGGTTTGTTCTGGCCAGTTTCAAACACCCAGAAACTGAGGACCAGGCCTGTTTACTTGAAGGGAACCAGCCAACCAATGTTCTGCTAATAGCCCTGTTACCTAGCTCCAGTTTATTCTGAAACATTTCCCTTCTGTGTCTTTAAAGATGTAAACAAACTTCTTTTGTTGTGTTTCCCCAGTGACTTTCCTTCTTCCACTCCTCAGCTGCTGATGCTGGCATGCCAGGAACTCTGTACTTCAGCTCCTTTGCAACCCACTGCATTGTGCTAAGGGTAAAACCAGGAACTAGGAAGTGAGCGAGCTGGATTCTATCAATACAAAATCATCACCCTACCTCCCAGCAGAAAGCACAAACAAGATGCTCGGGGAATGTTATTTTACTATCATTCTGGAAAAGAAAGAAAAAAAAAGAAATCACATTCTTAAATTACCCACACCAGCTTGAATCATCTAGACCAGGGCTGTCAAACTCGCGGCCCATGGGCCAGATGTGTCATGCGTTAGCCACGCCCACGCCCAGTTTAGCAAAGGGGAAAAAAGTCTCGGTATGTCATGTGCCACTGCCGTGGCGACGTGAGTTTGACACCCCTGATCTAGACACAGGATGTGGCAGTAAGGTAGGTGCATCTTGATGAGGTTGGCACCTTTATCTAGAAATGACCAATCAAATGCTCAAAAGTCTATTGGAAAGCAAAAGTCTCCCTATCAATTTGCAGATGCCAAATATCAGACTATAAATTGTGCAGATCTTTCAACAGAGGTATTTTGTAGGCATCTTTTTGCAGAAAAGCTTCAAAAAGGAAGCAGATATAGAGTAGCCATCCTGGGTTTCTTTGTCAAACACAATGGAAACTTTTGATAGTGTCATCAAGTTCTGAAATGTCAGTTCATTTGTTGATCTCACCTTGAAAGACACAAAATGAAGATCACAGGCAACTGGTACTAAATGTCCTAGTAAATGATTAAAAAAATTAACAATGCTTGAAGTGACACAAAAGCAAAGGAAATAGGCTATGAAGGTGAAGACCTAATTGATGCTTTTGCACAATGTGCTATGCTCGAGTCTTAATCTTCCTTCCATTCCAGTCCTGTCTTGTGGTTTGGGAATCCAACCCATTCAATGTATTATATGAACCTAGCAAATAAATTTAACTGGGTTTAGTATGTTGTGTGAATACAGCCATAACTATACTGGATCAGTGTGTATTATGGCCCCTATTTTTTTTGTAAATAGACCTTTATCTTGCAGTGAATTGTCTCAGGCTGATCATAATCCACATGGGTTATCATTTTTGGAGGGGACATTTAATCACTCTTCCCTTCACTCCAGATATACTTGAAAAGAACCATTAGATTTGCCAGTTGGAGCTTTCTTCCTAAACTTCACAGTCAGAATTAGCAGAGTAATTACAGTATCGGCAAAATCTCATCTGCCTAGGAAAAATGCAACTTTCTATTAGTAAGGTAGCAGAAGACAGGGACCCAGTAAAATCACCCCCTTGTAGGAGTGCAATACAGGCTAGCCTCCTTGCCAGTTGGAACAGGCAACGTGACTTTGTCATGGCTAAATATTCTATACATTCCGGCTGCTGGACCTCACAAGGATCTCCCAGCAAGAAACAGCAGCACGAATATAAAAACAACAGCTCTTCTCAGAGGTATTAATGCTGTATTCTGTTATGACATATGCAATAAAATAAAATAAAATAAAATAAAATAAAATAAAATAAAATAAAATAAAATAAAATAAAATAAAATAAAATAAAATAAAATAAAATAAATCCCCATATAAGTCTATATCAGTTTTTTTTCAGATTTGGCAACTTTAAGATGTATGGACTTCAGCTTCCACAATTCCCCAGCTAGCATGCGGGTGGGGAATTTTGACAGTTAAGGTACACACATTTTAAAGTTTTGTTTAAACTTTGAAAAAACAGGAGTAAAGATGAATATGGGTGAAACTGAGCTTTAGTATACAAGACGCTCTGAGGACCATAGTTTAGAAACTTGGTATACAGAAAGCTAATAACTGCAACAACAAAAGAAAGCAATAGCTAAGGCAAAATAGTTAAAGGGAATGCAGAGCTTAAAATACACATACACACAAAAACAAAACAGCAAATCCCACAAGTGATAGCAAAACATATACGTCCTTAATAAGAAAACAGCAAGAACTAGGAACGAGATAAATAAAATACACACAGCATTAGTTTACCTAAATAGAAACTACTAGAAATTTGGCAACAAACCCTCTAGACTATTAACAAGGGCAGTGAAGAAAAGAAGAGGGGGGAAAATGAGCCAGAAAAATCTATTCTGTATATATAAAAGACGGAAATGGAAAGGTCCCCTGTTCCACAAAAGAAAATAAACTGAGCTTTTGCCAAACTCTGTGAGAATTCATACACAGCTAGCACTCCTGACTTGCACTCCACTGATTCCTTTTTAAACAGTCCTGAAATAAAATCTTCTAAGCATGACCGCTGGGAGTGCTTAAACCAACCAATTTCTGGAACTGAAATAAAAGCAGCTATTACCAAAGTAAAGCATGGAAAATCTCCTGGCACGGATGGTTTTGCTGGGGAATTCTATAAATTGTTCAGTGAAGGATCAATTCCCCACCTGAAAATCCTTTTAAATGACATTTGGAGAGACCTGGGAATAAGCATGCCTAGACCTGGGACCCAAAGATGGGAACACTTTAAATATCTGGACTTATTTTTATTTTTTAATTAAAATGCCAAACTCAAAGCAGTGTCTCTGGTAAGCAGATTTCTGACATTTATTTCCACATACACTTGATACAATGAGGCAGATTTATATCAAATAGTTAAAATAAAAATTTGTCATCATCACCCTACAAAGTCCCACAAAAATGTCACTTTCTTTGTTTTCTCTGAATGCCTTTGAAGCATTTGACGGATTAGAATGGTCTTTTCCCCCTCAAAAACTCATCAACTGCAATGTTTGTCCGTCTGTCCGTCCGTTCCCCCCCTCCCTCATTGCTCCCTTTCAAGTTTAAATCAATTGTTTGACTTTGCTGGAAATGTTCTGACAGTGTTCAGAACATTTTGAAAATGGTCTGAGATCATATAAGTCCTCCCTCTAGCTTGAAACATGAATTCAAAATAGGATTGCTTTGAGTTTGAAACCACCAGAATTCATAAAACCAGTGTCAAAATCCTCAGGATGGTGGGCATGTTTTTATCTTAGTAGCATGTCCACCATCTTGCAGATTTTGACACATACCTCTGCAGACACTCCATCCTAAATACTTCCAAAATGTGTGAAACAGGATTGGAACTCTTCTGGTAAGACTGGACCTTTCTCATGGCAGCCCCTGCCCTATGGAACATCCCTCCCTCTGAAGTTTGGCAGACCTCCACCCTCCTGGCCTTCCCTAAAGCACCAAAAACCTAGCTTTCCCCCCACCCACCCCGCCAAGCGCTGGGATGAGATGACTGCATATCGGAAGTTTGACTTGGGGCCAGGTTTTGTTTTAAATGTGTTTTCAGTTTATAATTTTAATATGGCCTTTATGTTGTTTTAAAAATTTTGATTGGGAGCTGCCCCAGAGTTTATTGTAAGATATGTTTTAAATAAACAAATAAGCAACCTTCACTTACGTAAGTGTTCACACTGAGGAAGGCTGTAGGAAACTGCCTCACCTACGAATGTACAATTCTTTTCTCACAAGCTTCAAATAAAGATAGGCAATTCAGCAAACAGGCTGGCATATAAAGCAGAGAACTGCAATACAGGTTTTGCTCTTTTAACCGAAAAACAAAAAATTCTGATACAATATTGACGTATGTACAATGTCTGTAAATGCTGATTGTGGTTTAGGCCTGTAACCATAGTTTTCTGCACGTTTCAATCACTGGTCAGCCTTCTTTCTTTTGCTGGGAATGGGTCTCTGTTCCAAACTTCATCATATCTGCCATTTAAATCTGCCATAAAAATATTCTGTGGAGCTCTGACAGGTGTGCCCTGTGCTTTGCTTTAGGCAGAGGGAATGGATAGGACATGCCAAAAAGCAACATAGGAACATATCCAGATGAGGCGAGATAAGACTAAATATTTTCCTCTTCTTATTAACAAGTCAAAAACTGGTTGATGTTTCTCTTTCATCAGCTTACTACTATGTTGAATCAGAAATGAGTTATTTAAAAAAGTGAGCCTGAATAGTGTGTCTGTTGCACAATAGTCAATCTTTAGAATTGTGCTACTGCACTCATCTTAGTAGACATTTTCCTGTAAAATTTGAATTAACAGCAATCAACAACTTTAATCAAAATTTTATGTACAGTCCAAGACCAAATACAATAAAGGACCAGCATAATCTACAACTCAGCTAGTCTTTTCAAAACTAGAGAAGGTCACCAAAAAAGAATAACTGAGTTTTCAAATATCATGATATCATGAATTAATGTATCCCTCCACCCAGGAATAAAATTAATTATTTTCTTAATGTTAATAATGCTCAGGAGTCTATATTTGACAACCATGCTTAGGCAACAGTTGCAAAAAATTGGTTACCCCATTCTTAGCTGTTTGCAATTCCATGGGGGTGGTAACCCATAGCCTGAGAGCCCCTGGAATATGAGTGTGTGAGTTAGTGTGCGTGTGTACACATACACATATACAGTACATACACATATACATACACAAAGAGACAGAGAGAGAGATGTTCTAGATTGTTTATAAGTCTATTATAAAGTCTATTGTGCTGTTATCATAAAGGTCCATGAGACTGCCAGAAAAATATTACACAAACAAATATGTTGTATGGACATTAGGCTTCAACTATAAGGGATATATACATTAGCACTATTACAAACCAGCATGAATCTTCATATAAATAGGTAAGGGTAATGACATGTGTACTGTTTTTGTAGATTTGTGCAATTTTGAACATTCTGGACTCTAATGTGATGCATAAGATTGTTTTCAAGAATTTCTGGAAGATTAATTTCTGTCTGGAAGGATTCTCGGTGTGCAAGCCAGAGCAGAGATGATTACAAGGTCTGCAAAGATGCAGCAGTCCAGAAGAGAATTTCAACTCAGCACCTATCAGCTTTAGTAAATGTGAAGTTAGCCTATCATTTCAAGCAGCTTATTTGGGATCTTGAAAGATGAAAAGTCAAGAGAATTTAAGCTATCATCTCTGGGAGCTTCAGATGCCTCCCCCCACATTTGATAGCCTGTACTGCTCAAAGTTTCACTAAGATATGGGCACACTTTATTTCTTTGCTCTAAATGTTTGTTATGGTGGGTTTTTTCCCCCCCTACAAGTGGAACACTGGAGTCTCGTTACGATTTGCAGAATACTTACTCTGCAGCCATTTCAAATATAAATCTAACCAGCTATCTCTATTTTGGGTTTGCACTGAAAATAAACAAAGATGTTCAAGAGATTGGAAGAAAGCGCTTCCTTTTAGACGATTACACTCAGACAAAAAGTAATGGAACTGAAAGAAAGGCTTTTACTCTCCCTCTCTCTCTCTTTAATTTTGCTGAGTGACAGAGGATTTAAATGCAAAGTGGATCTAACACACACCCTGAAGTCAGCTGGCAGTATGCAAATGACCTGTCAGATTAAAATCTGAATGAAAGAGATAACAAGCTTATCTTCATAACAAAAGAGTCTTACGGGCAAACTATTTGACGCACTGTTGATGTTTGTTTTAACCCGTAGGCTTTGGACAGGGCAATAGATTGCAAAGGGGCTGCTGCACCGTCCTCACTCCCTCTTCACCCCCACCCCCACCCCATTTGCCGGGTTTGCGTGTGTTTGTGTTCGCACTTAGCAACAAAAAGCCAGGGGTACGGCACAATACATGAAAAAGCCAAGCAACCAGGGCTTACAACCGGGGCTTTCAAAGGGGCTTGAGGGCGGGGTGGGGGGTTGCACAACTAGCAATCCTAAGCAAGCCAGCCTATGGATCATTTTTCTCTCTCTAGCAACCCCACAGCTGCAGGGAGAATAAGCAAACACAGCGGCGGGGCAGAAAGGCGACTGCGGTCGAGGCGTGCGATTTATTCATCTGGCACGTGCGGAGGGGCCGGGGCCGGATCAGCTGTATTTGTTTAATGAAAGGGGGCAAAGAGAAAGGAGGTAAGCAAGCGAGTTGCGCCGGAGAGAGAGAGAGTGAGAGAGAGAGAGGGTGTTGTGGGGAGGGGGGGGAGACTTGAATGCCGCACGCCAGAAAAGAAAGCTGCAGGTGTCTGCAAGGCGGAGACCACCGACGGCCCTGGAGCCACGAAGCCCGGAATTAGCAAGGGAGGGCGCATTGAAAAAGGCGGGGCGAGGCCGCTTTGCCGCGGTAGAGGCGCACGCGGTGGCTGCTCTAGAGGGAAAGTGGTGCTGGAGGAGCCCGAGGAAGCCCCTCAGTGGCCGATAGGCCCTTCGCTTCCCGCCTTTTCTGGGACGCGAAGGAGCCCTCGGACCCCAGTTCCTCCTCCGCAGTTTTCCACATTTGAAGCCCTCCAGTTCTCCTGCGCTGGTTTGGGGGCTGACGTCAGAGGCTGGTCTCCCTTAATAGGAGAGCAAAAGAAGGCCAATGGTGTTCTCCACTCCTCGCCCTGAGAGGGGCTCCCATTTCTCCCATTGGATCACTAGAATAACCATTGGAGTCTTGGTATGATACTTTTCAATGGCGCTTTTTTTGCACCAAACTCTAGCTAGCCGGTCCAGTACTGAAAGCCTCTCCATCCTGTCAAAGTTGAGTTTTTAAAAAGGGGAAATTGGATTAGATGTGTTGAGAACTTGATCATAAACGGTTGGGGGGGGGGTTGCCCTAATCCTTTTTGGGTCTTAATTTCAGTGTCATCTTCCTTGGAGGCAAATTCAGTGGAAGCAGGTTACTTACTGATTGAATTTTTCAATAGAAGTTCTAAAGATGCCAAGAACCTAAAGAGAAGAGTCTCTGCGTAACCTTTTCATTTACAGGTACTCCTCAGTTAACAACTATTTGTTCAGCAACTATTCAAACTTATGATGACTGAAAAAGTGGTAATTACAACTGGTCCTTGAAGTTGTGACCATCCCAGCTGCTTTGCAGTTACTTGATCATGATCTGGGCACTTGGCAACTGGCTCACACTTAGGACTGTTGCAATGGCCCATGGTCACCATTTGCAGCCTTCCCTGCCAGCTTCCCACAAGGAAAATCAATGGGGATGCCTGCAGCGAAAGTTATATGTCATTTTGGTATGCCGCAGCCATCCCAAGCCTTGTACTTATGCAACACTGCAACAGTCCCTTGTGCACCCAATCCTGGCTGCTGTGCTTGGGCCTCCCTGGCCAACCATGCACCCCCATTCCCACACGGCAGCAGCCATTTATTTGCCTGCCAGCCTCCTTTCAAGCTGCCTAGGGCTTGTAATTTTGTGCCAGCTTCCTCACGGACTTTGATTGTTGGAAGCTGGCAGGAAATGGCAAAGTGGTTGTCACTTTATGAACTGCAAATAGCAATATCAACAGCACTTAGAGTTATATACTGCCTCGTAGTGCTTTACAGCACTCTCTGGGGAGTTTATCTGAATCAGTCAACCTTGAAGCCATCAGGATCGAACTCCAGGCTGTGGGCAGAGTTTTGTTTGCAATACTGCATTCTAACCACTGTGAACGATGGCAACTGAGATTGCCAGGATTGCCTTCATTAAGAGATGTGGTCATGTGATGTCTCATTTTATGACTTTGCTTAGAGATGGAAATTATGATCCCAATTATGTTGTTAACTGAGGATTAACTCAGTATTTATTTTAATTAAAACAATCTTCACTTCATGCAAGAATTAAATTTTGGCATTGTTTGTGCAACTTGCAAAAAAAGACTGTTTAACAAGGTCGGTCATCTGGGAAAGGATTACTGTGCCAATTCCATAACTAGAAATGAACCTTTGATCTAAACCAAAGCTGGTTGGATTTAAACTCCCAAACCCCAACATTTGTTTGACAATGAATTAACTCTCCATCTGTGTACAAAGTACTTACCAGATGTGTTAGCTGATATTCCTCTTGAGCCTTGATGGTGACCTAGTTAAGGGTTTTCAGCCTGCAGAACCTGTTAGTTGAAAAAAAAATTTCCCAGAATGCATGATCAAGAAGCAAAATTCTAGTAATAAAAATTTGACTGCATTCAAGTGAACTTTTGTTTTTGCTCTTATTCTCTTGTAGAACCATAAAACTCTACAGTTTGAAAAACTCCATCCAAGAAGACCCCAGGAAAAAAAAATAGCTCCTGCAAAAATTCCTGTCTTCCCTAGTTTTTCCACACACAGGCTAGTTATAGTTTTCTCTGATTTGGTCCACAAAATAAAATAATCCCTTGATTATCCTTATTGTCCTTTTCTAACATAGATTTGATTTGTCTGGGTCCTTCCAAAATAAGACAGAATACTGGTGCTGAGGGTGAATGTGGACTACCTTTATGATATTATGATCTATTTTTGTAACTCTGGTTCCATTGTTTTTATTTGGGAGGAGGTTACTTACATTGAGGATTTTCATCATTGTCAGTGTTAATTGCTTGATGTTTTTGGAGTGAGCAGTGAACACATTTTTTTTACAAATAGGTATTCAGTATATTATCTGAGCAACAGAGTATAAAGTGGAATTACTATTTTCCTTTATTGGAAAATTAGTCTTGCTGGCTAAGAATTCTAAGATTTGTGGTCCTAGCACATTTGGAGTTGCATTTTGAGCATATTTGGAGGGTGCCAGACTGAAGAATGGTGACTTATATACTTAGGTGCTCCAAATGCATATTTACTTCCAGGTTTCATTTTTACCCTCATATTACATATGATATAGGTTATTGATGTTTTATGTGCTGTCCAGTCAGTGTTAACCCTTACCAACTGTATAAATAGATTTTTTCTATATCTCCCCTAAATTATTTTCATAAACTTGAAAAATTAATGCTTACTCAAGATCATACTATTAAATCATGGTTAGGATTAGGAGTTATATCTATTAAAGACAAGTCCAGCTGCATAATATTAATTCCTTTTGGTTCCAGATCAGTTATTGGCATCTGTTCTCCCAAATAAGTTAACAACACTGAAAAAAATACACTAATGCTGTTTTATCATATCTGAATAGTACTTAAACCTTTCAGCATTGCTTCTATTTATTATGATTTCTTTATCATATTTTGCCCAAAAGCCATCAAATTGGTGCATACACTTGGATGCACACACAACAAATTAAAATTACTGAAACATTTTATTTATTTATTTAGCGTATGGTGATGTTCAGAAAGCTGGGAATCTACTGCATCCGAGACAGTAGATGTCCAGCAGCCGATGGAACCCGACAGCAGCCACCAAATCACTTCCAGGTCAAGAAGTATTAGCCAGTGATGTCACTGTTGCTTGGGGGATGCCCAATGGGGACTCCCTCTCCCATTTCCACACAGGTTCCCACCAAAGTGATATCTGTTTTTCTACTTGCATTTTTACATGCTTTTGAACTGCTACTTCAACTGGAACTGGAGTGAGTAATGGGAACTCATCTTGCCATGCAGTATCTCAAATTGCCAATCATCAAGCCTCCATTCTAACCACAAAGCCACTGCACCTCATTGAAACACTGAAGCTGTCAGATCAAGAGAATAGGGCCAATCAAAAGAAAGGACATTGGAGAGCATCCTTTCCTAGTCACTTGATAGTGGGCTTCTGCAAGTGGGTTATCCCTTTAAAATTTAACATTTGAATATCTGGGAAGAATGACAGTAAAATAAGTAGTTATTTGAAAAACATACTTCAATCAACTCTTAGAAATGAATAAAAATAAAGTAGGATTTTCATGATGTACTCTGATACGATATCTATACTATATCTGTTGGAAGCATAGTTATTGTATTTAGTTGGGGAATGCAAACTAGACACTTCAAGATTAAAAGAAATATGATTCAAGTTGAATATGGTGTGAAGTTTGGAATCAACACAATTCACTTGGAATCCATACAAGATTGAACTAAATTATAGATTTAGTTGTGGATTATTATTTTTTTAAATTTGATTTATATGCCGCCCTTCTCCGGAGACTCAGGGCGGCTTACAACGCGTTAAGCAATAGCCTTCATACTTTTGTATATTTATACAAAGTCAGCTTATTGCTCCCACAAACTGGGTCCTCATTTAACCTACCTTAGAAAGGATGGAAGGCTGAGTCAACCTTGAGCCTGGTGAGATTCGAACTTACAGTAATTGTAGACAGCTGGTGTTAATCACAATTCTTTTAGTCTGCTGAGCCACCAGGCCCTTTTGTATTATAATGAAAAAGTAGGCCCTTTTGATTATAATGAAAAATATAAAAAAGGCTGTAGTTACTTAGTATTTTTGGCCGAATAGGATGACAATAGCAGGAAAGGTAATCCAGTAAACTTTCAGCCAGGTATCTTCAAGGATAGTAACCACAATATTTTTGAAAAGCCTTCCTATGCATCTCCTAATTCACGGGTGTCAAACTTGCTGGTGTCATGTTGCTGTCACATGACTTTTCGCGATGTTTTTTCCCTTTGTGGAGCTGGGGTGAGCGTGGCCTGTGTAGAATGCATCCGGCCTGCAGGCCACCAATTGGTCACCCCTGTGACCTAAGGCAAATGAGATGAAGAAGTATAATACAGCACTCCAGGTTCTTCAACAAGAGCCTGGTAGATCTACACCAATTCAGATGTATTCTGTTTCAGCTTAAAACTGAAAGCTTTCAAAAGGATATCTTAACTAAAGATAAAGTGCATTCTTTTCTTACCACTTCATTTTTCTTGCCTGGCAGACTGTTGGCATGGCTCTTAGCCTATTTCAGAACTAATATGCTGCTTGTGCAATTTAAAAAATCTGAGAAGAATTGGGTTATTACATTTGTGCATAAACTACAGAATGACACAAAGAAATACTCTGTATTGATATGCAGTAGTTTAAAGGCAAGCACATTACATCACAACCAATCATGCAGTGAAGAAGACTCATTAAGTACAGAATAGACAAGTAGCAGAAAGAAAAAAAGGATATTTAAAATTACTTTATTATGATTCGTGGGAAGAAAGTGGGGCGAATGAAAGGAGAGCTAAAAGTGATGAGGAACTACAACTGGTCTCCAGACATAGAGACTAATAAGAACTAAAATATAGGCTGTGCAAACAGAGCAAAGATTTTAAAAAGCAGTATCATAAATCCCTCTCTTTCTACCCCCTTGCAAGTGAATCTGCCTAAATACATTCTGACAAAAGAATAAGGCACAGACCTGGAGCACTACTGCAAGTAGTGCACCCTGTTATTAACACAGCTGCCTGCAATTTCTGCTGGTTCGAATCTCTCCAAGGCTCAAGGTTGACTCAGCCTTCCATCCTTTCTAAGGTAGGTGAAATGAGGACCCAGTTTGTGGGGGCAATAAGCTGACTTTGTATAAAATATACAAAAGTATGAAGGCTATTGCTTAATGCATTGTAAGCCGCCCTGAGTCTCCGGAGATGGGCGGCATATAAATCAAATTATAAAAAAAAAAAAAAAAGTGCTTTCATAGCAGAGTTTTCAGAGATGACCAAATTAATTGATCAGCTACTGATTTTAGTATCAAGCAATTAAGGATGCTTTTACTTTTTACATTGAATGACTTTCAGCTGATTTATTATTTAAGACTTAGTTAAAATCTACATAGATAATGTTTGCAATAGCTGTGATCTACCCAAAGCATTATTTATTACAAAACTTTATTGGATCAAAAATTATATCTCAGGGTCCTTGGATCATTATTAGGATGGAAAAATTTAATCCTTGCACCCAGATAACTGAATCCTTCCACCCAGGTAATGAAAATCTATGGATGATCAATAATGGAGGTAGTCCTTGACTTACAACCATTTGTTTAGTGATCTTTTTTTTTTTTTAATTTGATTTAATTTGAAGGTACAACACTGACAAAAGTGACTTTTGACCGTTTTTCACACTTACATTGCAACATCCCCATAATCACATGATCAGAATTGACAACTGACAAGTATTTATTACAATTGCCGTATCCCAGGGTCATGTGATCACCTTTTGCGACCTTTTGACAAAGTCAGCGGGAAAGCCAGATTCACTTAACCATGTTACTAACTTCACAATTGCAGTGATTCACTTAACAACTGGACAAGAAAGGTTGTAAAGTGGAGCATAACTCAATCACTGTCTTGCTTAGCAATGGAAATGTTGAGCTCAGTTGTGGTCGTACGTTGAGGACTACCTGTGTTAGCTGAAGTGGCATACTGACTGTTAAGAATAAGCTAAAAAACCCATGCAGACTGATTTCAAGGAAAAGAAAGTCAGTTTAAAGGTAGAGAAGGTAGAGAAATACATTTAGTTTTACATTCTTAAATCATGACTTACCTAATGCATTGCTGTCTGCATATTGGAAAGAGACAGAAAACATCCCATAGCCTGAATATACATATATATAAATACTTGAGAATTCCTGCCCTAAGGAAGGATGACCCACTCTTAAGTGCCCAATTGTTACTCTGGGGCAGCTTTTTAGTAACTCTTGGGATAAAGAGGAAAGCAGATGGGATTCCAGGAGTAAAACTTCATTGTGGGAGAAAAGAGAAGAACCTATGAAGAGCTGGAATGTATCCAGCAGGGAACAACAGGCATTATCTAAATAAGGGGCTCTGGCAGAGGCTTAGAAGCCTCTGATTGGGAACATTGGCATGTTGTGCTGCAGTGAGAGCTGAGTATCCATGCTGCCTTATTTACCGCTTGACTGAAACAAGAAAGAATTGAAATAAAGATGCATGTATTGAAAGCTTACTTAAGTTGCAGTGTGGGAGAGGAAAGAAAAAGGAACAAGCAAGAACAGCCTTAGCAAAATCTCAGGCAGTTGGAGAGGCTTCATCCTGAGTAGTATTGGACAAGGCAAATTTGCTGTGCAGAGGGTGATAAGAATTATGGCCAAGATCAGAGGTGAAATCCAGCAGGTTCTGACAGGTTCTGGAGAACTGGTAGCAGAAATTTTGAGTAGTTCGGAGAACTAGCAAATACTACCTCTGGCTGGCCCCAGAGGGGGGTGGGAATGGAGATTTTGCAACATCCTTCCCCCAGGAGTGGGGAGGGAATGGGGATTTTGCAGTATCTTTCCCCTGCACCCCCACAGAACCTGTAGTAAAAAAATTTGGATTTTACCTCTGGCCAAGATGCCTTAAGATCCTTGTGTTTCTATACTGAAGTATGCAGTACTTTTCCTAGTCAGTGAAAGCTACAATTCCAATAACATTTCTAGAAACTCTTGTACAAATAACAATTCCGTTCTAGAGCTATTGTGAACAAAAAATACAGAACCCAATATATAATAAAAAAATCTATAATTGCGCAAATAGACAAACTAACATTTGAAATTAAGGACAAGGTAGACTCAAAATGTTATATAGCATGGAATAGGTGGCATGATTGGATAACTGATGAGAAATGAGAGTAAATGAAAAATTTTGTATGATAATAATAATTAACAAATATGCACCGTTAATAAGATAATGGACGTGTGACCACAGTCACTTTTTCTTTTTATGTAATTGTCATTTGTATTAATATATATGTATCTTGTATATACATAGTATAGTATTTTACTTTTATATGTTTAATAAAGTTTTGTTTTTAAAACCAAAAAAAAAAAAAAAGAAGAAGAAATGTCTCACTGCTTCATGAGGAAAAATATGAGATGAGTTTTGCTATCTATAGCCACTAACCTTACCCTTAAGACAATCGCGTATTTCTGCTGTAGATATCCAATTTGAACCTCATGCAATCATGAACTCTGTATTATTTGTGAACAATGCCTCTTTCTCATCCATATCTATTTTATTGGGTCACGGCAAGCATAAAAAAGTATCAGCTATATTTATGCCACTGTGCTTTGTTGAAAACAAATGGGAAGATGCAGATGATGATATTACCACAAGAGGAAGAGGAAGAATAAGAAATACAGGTAATCACATATCTATTTTTGTGTGTAGTAATCTGTACAACACATAGTATGTTGCTTGTGTCAAGTTTGAATGGAGGGAGGTGGATTATACACTGCTCAAAAAAATAAAGGGAACATAAGCGGAAGACATCCGAGATCTGAATGAATGAAATAGTCTTATTAAATACTTTGTTCGTTACATCCAGTAGTTTTGTGTTCCATTTAGTTGTTTGAGCAGTGTATAAACTACTGTATGTAAAGAACAAAGTATTTAATAAGGTTATTTCATTTATTCAGATCTCAGATGTCTTCCGCTTGTGTTCCCTTTATTTTTTTGAGCAGTATATTTTATTCATTGGCTCCTGAAGGATATCCTGACTGGAGACATACCAAAGACCTACTGTTGCTTCCTTACATTGGTTTGTACCAAAATATGCCAGGCTTGTGAAAAAAATTAAATCTCTTCTAAGATATGGCCAGAAGTTGCTTATTTGTGGTAGACAGATGCCATCTTGTGAACTATCCCAAGAATTTTAATTTTCTTTTGGATTTTTCTTGGCACAGGCAGAATCTCATGATTTGGGCAGCTCTGTGTTTTACTTCTATAGCAGTGAATTTTTCATATTAATGTATAATATTAAAAGGGATTTTTACATTTTATCTTTTCTTTTTAAGTAAAGTTTGGTTTTGTCTATCTCTTGTGAAATTAGCAAAGCAAAGATTGAATCCTAGAGGATAGTCATGTAGCCAAGAAGTTCTACTATAGGAAGTATTTCACTGTTTGCATTTTAAGCTTTAATCACCAGAAAGATGGCACTGGGTGTGAAACCTCTATCTTTCTCATACACCCTGCATTGGGAAGATGCCAGGTAAGGTGTCTTCTGGGAGACAGATGCTAAAAGCAGCAGCTTCAAAACCTCTATCCTGAAACAGGAAGTAGGATAGGGTGTGACTGATGTACATAGTGTGAGCCTCAGTGGCGCAATGGTAAGAGTGCAGTACTGCAAGCTACTTCTGCTGACTGCCAGCGGCCTGCAATTTGGCAGTTCAAATCCCACCAGGCTCAAGGTTGACTCAGCCTTCCATCCTTTCAAGATGGGCAAAATGCTGACTCTATAAACCGCTTAGAGAGGGCTGTAAAGTACTGTAAAGTGGTATATAAGTCTAAGTGCTATTGCTATACCCAGAGTGGATCATGGGACTGACCAGCAGCTGCAGAATCCAATCTGGCCCAACCACCTCATTGCCAGCTTACTCTGCCTTATAACCATATTTGTGCTGCTTGAACAGCTTGGTTGGCATGCTGGGAGCAACAGTGCTACTTCATACCTATTACCAACCCTTCAGATAGCCTCCTCAGACAATGTAACCCATTATGCCTTTGCCCAGGACTTCTGGAAGAAAAGGTTTGAGACTTTTAGCCGTTTATCCTATGTACAAAGCTATTCTGCCACAGAAGACTTTGGACAGATGAACATATTCAGATGATTTCTCCTTGTCCCAAAGAATATTCATTATAGTTCTTAGATCTGTTCTGATACCTGCTGGTAAGAATGGCAGTTCCATAAATGCTTGCAGTGAAAGGAGCCATCTTCCTTGAGATACTTTACCTTAAAGTTAAGCATTATATCAGTCCAAGCTATTTTCTAATGTTAGTCTTTCATAGCACAGTGATAAGGTTAAGGATAGGTTAAGCCTATTCTTACTTCAGATTTAACCTTAGATTATAGGAATGATTTTATAGAAATGATATCTTTAAAATCGGAAAAGCAGATTTTAAAAAACCCTTCAGTAGTGTTCATTTCTTAACATGGCCCATCTCTAACAAACAGAATGAAGTCAAAGAAGAACATCTGGTATTGGAGGATTACACCATATTGGATTGCATTCCATTCCACCAAACAACTCAGGAATAAAGTCACTTTTTGCGTAACTTTAAGATGAGATATTATTTCCATTTCAGCATTTTGTTGGAAAACTGGACAAATAAAATAGTAACAGTTTACAAGTTTTCTAATATACTGACGAGAAAGAGAAATAGCTTTAGAGAGGAAAGAGTCAAACATCCTATGGCATTCCCAACTGATAGGCAATTGACTAACCATTCTGGTCCATTTTAAATGAGAAATAAATAAGGAAAAGTTCATTTTGTATGAATATCTCATTCTATACTATGAATACAAATGGATTTAACCTTGTCCCTTCAAAAAGGCTGTAGACAATCAGAATCATCTTTACAGAAGACTGCGCCTGCTTTTAAATGAGCTTTTTAAAAAGCAGCTGCTTTTTTTCCTCTTTCCTTTCTCCAATTCCCATTCACAGTCAGCATAGATAAATAGAGTAAGGCAGAGGCTAAATGCTGACCTAAAGTTCAAAGCAGAATAGGGCATAGAATGGGAGAAGAGATGTTCTCCCAGTTTAGACTACACAACACGTGTAAATAGATCTTGCCATCTAAAACCAATGGACATATGCTTAGTTCTGTGTTCTGTAATTAACGCAAAGTGTGTTTTATCGTATACATTGTGATAATCATTTTAAGATCTGAAAATGGTTGTTGATAGAATGGATTATTATTTTAAAATAGGATATTTTGTTTTTTTTTTTAAAATGATTCATGGCCTCTGAACCTGTTTCAGTAGTGGATAATGATTACAGGGGATGAATCACTAATTGAAACTATTGTTATGTTTAATTATGCGTCTTGTGGTTACACTAAATAGGAGAGGCTGAAGTTTAAAGGAATGGAATTCACATTCCAGCCATACTCTTGTGCTTCTGACTATCAACATGCCTGAAATAATTGTGAAATAAATGAAAAGAAGACATTAAGAAGTGACCACCTCATTATGACCTTTTGCCTAAATCTGTGCATGGCATCCCGCAGCAGTTTCTTGTAGGTGCTAAACAATATTTGAGGATGAAACAGAAATTTGTGGAATCACTTAGAATTAAGTATTGTGAAGTAAAGGATAACTTTCCCAGATTCATCTTCTGAAAAACGGAAAAGAAATAAAGTACCTTCCTCTCCCATTCCTTATAGATAATTCTGATGGACTGTCATGCTTGATGAAACTGAATGCCGCCAAGAGAATTTATAGATCCGTGTTTTTCAAATTTTGTAATTTTAAGATGTGTAGGCTCCCCAGAATTCTCCATCCAAAATACTGCCTATATAACTGAACATTATTCACACCTTGCCAGATTTTCTGGCAACCTGGATTTGCCAGGTTGCTATAAAGAAAAAAAAGTTGTTTTCTTGTCCTTTCTTAATTTCATTTTAAATAGTCTTAGAATCTGCTTCTGTAATTAAATATTGGCTAGCTGACGGAAAAAAAGTAGCTTTGTGCAATGAAAGACAGTTTAGAAGAGAAAGAGAGAAAGAGAAACAATATAAATATAAATAATAAAAATAGAAATAATAGAAATGGAACAGAATAGAATAGAATAACACAGTTGGAAGGGATCTTGGACGTCTTCTACTCCAATACTCTGCTCAGGCAGGAAATCCTATACCATGTCAGTATTACTCTTTTTTGACCATTGATCAGCTATGAAGGACAAGGATAGATATTGTAGCCATGAAAACTTATTTATTTAGGGAGCAATTGTGACTCGTTTGAATTGGGTTTCAGTTCTGAATTACACTTGGTTCTGCATTCAGGTTCCTTTGTTTCCAAACAATAGCACCTGAAATCTTAAACCTTTACTGTATAATTTTGGTAGTCTGGCATATTGTACAGCATTGTTGTTTTATAATGTAGTTGCTTTCAGTAGGTGCTGGTGTTAATTGACTTCCTGGGGATGTCCATACCAGGTAGTTCAATGGGAAGGAAGCCTGGAACCATACTATTGTTTTATAGATTGCACACCTGCTCTTCCTCCTCTGCTTTTGTAGGACTCCTTGCTGATTGTCAGACTGCAATCCTGCCTGCCATATCTGTTCCGTTTTTTTCTATGCTCCCCCAACCTCCAGGATAATGCTGTATGTTCCATTTAAATACATTTCCTCATTTGAATAATATTTGCTGTAGAAAGACCATCAACTTCACTTTGCCTGGATTTATAGTCCCAAGTAAAAATGGCTCCCCTGGAATGCAGACAGAGCTGTTGTGGGATATAGGCCCAGCAAAGGAAAAGGCTGGCCAGGGAAGGAGAGGCATGACGTGAGAAAGCAGCTTTCTTCTGCATGAAAAAAACTATGAAGTCTATTAGGAGAGAATGGTTTTAATTACTGACATCATTTCAAAGCAATCTTGCTGAAAAGTGACCATTTGTGGTCAGATCAGGCACGTGTTGGAATGGGGGTAAAGCATGTGTTTTGAGACTGCAGAGAAAATTTTCCATTCCACTGCAAAACTGGCTTAATAACCATTGCAAACCAACTATGTTGTTTAAAGTTGAAATACTTCAGTCATCTGCTAAACAATAAACCTGTTACTTTGAAAATATATAACTGGGTCATAATGAAGTTTGAAGCTTTACTTTTGACCTTCTTTGGTGTCTGCAGATTGTTCACACAGAATGAGTCTCAGAAAAATACCTCCTAACTTTTGTAGAGCTTTTTAGTTGATGCCGATGAATGTTAACAACTTGATCAATAAAAGAATTACACAGCCCACTGTGATTTGAAACATGGTGTTATTTCCCCCATTTCTTTTTTGTGCTTTTGGGGTTTCTGCCAAAAACATCAGAATTGTTCTCACAATGTCCGTTATTGAACTGGAAACTGTGAAAGAAAGCATAAAAGTGATGATACCTAATGAGACTATGTTCTTGGGCAGCAGACCCATATTTCTTATCAGATGGCAAGATCTCTAAATTTACCTTATGATTTGAAGTAGCTGAATCATAATACACAGTACTGTCTGCAGAGAGATAATGCAAATTAGCTCTAGGGAACAATGGGAGAACTACTATAGCACACTCAGACACGAGACAAGAAGCTATTCACTTAATTCTAACCGTCTTCTGTGAGAAGCATTAATCAATCCAAGTTGGATTTAAAAACAAAGAAATAAAAAGAAAAATCATGAGCTTCAGGATGGCAGACTAAACAGTCATACAAGTCACCTGATCGTAGTTTTTCCAGCTGACTATCATCCAGAATATTCCTACATCAGTGATAATAATTACTTTTAGATTTGCATATTACTTCTAGATTTAATGAAATCTTTATTGGAAGATGCATTTTCAATTTAAAAAGTTGGAGTGGGAGTATCAGTTGCAGAATATGTCCCCAAGGGCAAAAAAAAAAAAAAAAAGTTACCTAAGAATAAAATTTGGAGAAAACATAAAACTCGCTACCTTAAATTTCTCACATTGTACTGCCAAACCACATTTTCCCTGGTGATCTGAAATTCTGCTTTAGCTTTAAAGTATTTATGGTGATAAATGGGGATGCTTTCAGAGTCACAGTTTCCTCATTGTACACACAGATGATCTCAAGACCTATTAATTGGCTTCCCTTTCCAATTTTACAATCTATCTTTTGCCACCTGAATTTAAGAGTTATTCCAAAACACCAGATCACCACTGGACAGAATAAAAAGAACCTTCCTGGGTCAGAATGGATAATCCACTTGAAGGGGGAAAAAATTCTAACAGGACGAGTCCCAGATTAGGAATGGGATCCAGTTTCATCAGAATTGCTTGCAAATTTTGGAAATGTGAAGGGAAAAAGTGCACTCGTAAAGAAACCCATCCATGTAATTGTGCTCCTCTTTGAATGAACAAAGAGAAAACAATGCTACCTAGATTAATTCAGTATTACTATTTTACCTGTCTGAATGAAGAGATAATTGTAATGATTGCGAAGGCAGTGCTGGGGTCAGCTGCTTGGTGGGTTGAATCTGGGTGCAAGGGTGCTCTCTTTGCCCACCTGAATAACCAGAAAATGATGCCCGGAATGCAGTAGTGGATTATGCCTTTCTACCTTCCAGCAATCAGTTCTTGCAATTAAGCTATAGTATATTTGAGTAAGCTTCAATTTTGGTTACTCTTTTTGCCTTTCTGCCTATATGCCTTTCTGTTTCTTTATGTTGTGTTTCGAATGTGAGTGTGTGTGTGTGTATTTGTACTTCTGTGTGTATATGTGTGCATATGTGTATATAAATATATATAACTTGTCTGTCTCTGTCTATAGAAGTAGTTCTAAAGTTTTTTTTTCCTTGCTTGTTTTAAACTCTCTTCTTCTCTCCCACATAATTGGAGCACTGGTCAGTTTCATAAGTACTGTATATCTCCAACTCTGTAAGCTAGAATCAGAGCCATGCAGATAAGGCTGTCATCAGAGATAACAGCAGTCAACAACCCACAGTGTCATTATCTCAGCAAAGGGAGAAAGCAGGCAGCTTCCCTCAATATACAAAGTGCAGCAGTTATATATGTCTCCTTTACAATGATAGATGAGATGGGATAAAGGGGGAATCCAACAGAAAACCTTCAAAGCCTGTTTGATTGCATCCTCCCTTTCCAAATAGTGAATATTCCCCCCCCCCTTTATGCACAGCAAGCAATGTGTTTCCATGTGTGTTACAAAGAAGAGATCAAAATGATTGCAACTGGAAAAAATTCACTTTATTGAACCTTTATTCAAACGGAATTTCTGCAAAGCAAATAATATGGCGGTTTTTTGTCAAATACACTAAAGTGGAAGACAAACAAATCTGACAGATCAGATCTTTTTAATTTCAAAAAATAAATAGAATAAAAGGGAATTTATTTGCAATAACTTGATCCCGCTCAAAAAAATCTGAAGCTCTTACTTATGCTCTATCTCAGAGGTCCTCAGACTTGGCAGCTTTAAGACTTGTGGACTTCAACTCCTAGAATTCATAGCTGGCTGGAGAATTCTGGGAGTTGAAGTCCACAAGTCTTAAAGCTGCCAAGTTTGAAGACCTCTACTCTATCTTAATCAGCCCTTCATCTGTAAAGAGCAACTCTGGTGTGCAGCCTACTCAGAAGGATGTAAGAGTCTACGCACACTCTCCCCACCAGAACCAACTTTCTTGCTGGAAGTGCTGCTTCCAAACCGGTCCTTTGTCTCAGCACCAATACCATGAAACCTCCCCCTAAAGGTAACATGTTATAATTGTCCGTGAAGCACCTAAGCAAATTGCAAAACACCAATCTAGTTGAGTCCCAATAAATGACCTAATCAAAGAAACACTGAATTCCAGAACAAAATGCATAATTATTACAACCACCATTATTTTTTATTATAAATGAGATAAACAGACATTTGCTTTAAATCACAAATAAAAATGTTACCAGGCCGTGTTTCTTTATGCTCATTTTTGAAGTGACAAGAAAGACACAAAGGGGTGTTTAATTAAATCAAAGGGTATGGGAGAGAGAAATGGTCATGGTGCCTGCTATTATGTTACAGTTCACTAAAATGAAAACTTATTTTTAAACCTCTGGTATTAATTTGAGATTATTCAGATACTTAATTAAAAGTGCAGCATGTGTTAAATATTATTTCAACAAAGATTATCATCAAAACTCTATGTAATAAGATACTTCAGTGCTTAGAGCAATATTTTATGCAAATTTTCTGTGCCGCCAAATGAAGTTCCCTTCCTTTCCTCCCCCCCACCCTTTTTTTTTTTTTCTTTTTTGCTCTGCAATTTGCTGCAACAAAATGCTCCAGCCAGGAGAAAAAGTTTCGGTAATAGCAAAAATATTTACAGATAACATAATGCAGGATATATCATCCTGGCGGTAAACATGCCTTCAAGATCAGCTCCTTTGCTGATAATGCCTTCATCTAAATGAAGAGAGAGACAATCCCACAGACCCAGAGTCTACAATTGTGGCGGCAATTAATGGGGTAACTTTGCACTCCCAGAGGTTGCATTAGTCAAGGAAGAGTTTGGCTAGACGCTATCATCTAGCTAAACAGATTCCAAATCTATATTAGGCAACACAGTTACTATGCTAATACAAAGATCTTGAAGCAGTGCGCCAGCTTTTGAGTTCCGAAGAACTCTTCACTGGGCACGATGGAAAATGAGAGGAAGGAAGAAGGGAAAAAGTGGCGAACGCTGGAGCCATGGAGTCTGCATTTGTTCAGTTTAAGGATGAAACCTGGGAGGAGATTGCAGGCATTAAAAGAAGGCCCCCAGGTACCGTCATGATTTCAAATGGCCTCTAGCACTTTTTCATAGGGCTGCTGGAATGAAAGAGCAAACAAGCAATAGTTGATACCAAGGTGGAAAGTCTAAAATCCAGCTGCTATTCCCATCTGCCTCCACCCCCAGGCAAAACTCCCACCTTCTTCAACTGATGAAAAACGGAAGGGAAATTCAACAGAAATGGTAAAATCGGTCCCATTATATATATAAGGAATTAGCCAAATACTTGCAATGTTAGTGAGGTAAAAGATAGTCAATTAAGTATTTTATTTGCGGAAGATTGACCAGACATGTCTCAACTTTTTTAAAAAAATGCTTTTGTTCAAAAGATAGCTGATGAGTGGAAAATTAAAATTTTTAGGCTTGTTACATTAAAATTAAAAGCATTAATGTCTACTGTTCAGTCAACAGTTGTCATTATGTGTACGTTAAAGACATAAAGCATAGGTTAACCTAACTAAAGCATAGGTAAAACATTTATCCCCAAGTTGTTGCTGCCTTCACCTATGACCTTGGAGAATTAAAAAAAAATTGACATTTGAAGATCCAGAATAGGTATTTCCAGTCCATGATCAAATATGACCACTAGTGCTAAATAATACAAGCCTGTTTTTCCCCCTTTTTTTGCTTTAGAGTCTGCCCTATATTCAGAAGACTCTCGCAAAATTAACCAGAGCAGAATGACAATTCGTGAAAATAAAATGAATAAAGAGAGATATTTTCTCTGGTAAAATGCCTTGACTATAGATGCTTAATCATATTCAAGTAATGCAAAGGAGTAAATGGGCAGTCTTTGCCGGAAAGCAGGACATGCATTTTTACCCAGGGAATTACATTTGATGCTTTCTTATCATCCTTGCTTATATTGTGTATGAGAGGGAACTATATTGATATAAACTGAGCCAAATAAAGGGTTATGGGTATTCAGCATGCGCTTTTCTATTTTCCTTGTTATTTGTAAATAAGTATATCTTTGAAAAATAGATGTCAGCCACTGATACAGTTGCCAACGTGTGACCGCATAATCATAATAATAGGAGGAGGAAAAAGAGTAATAATCAGTTTAAGGATTTAGACATAACTTTTATTAGTACACATTTGGAATATTTTTAACTAATGGTAAATCTTGATTTATTGAGGAATAGAAACAAGAACACTCACTTTACCTTTGATAACGGATACAAAGCTTTATAAATGCTAATTTAAATTCACCTCTTATATTCTTTAATTAAACTTTTGAGGTGTATGCTTCCTATTTGGATTGAAGTTGGATAGCATTTCCCATTTTTGAAGAAAACACCTTTATTTTTTGTGACTGACAGAGCAAGCTCCGACCTGGCTGGGGTAAAGACGAGGCAATCAGAATTAACCCTGAAAATTGGCTGTAAATGCATGATTGCACATAGCAAGCAGTTGCTTCCATAAGAAAATCTATGACCATTTCCTAGTGAGTCTAGCTTATAGGCCAATGTAGCAAAAGCAGAGGCTTGTTTGCAGCTTGATTATTTAATAAAAGCAGCAGACATCAAAAACCAAAGCAGGGGAGGGGAAAAGCCTGCCATGGGAAGAAATAGGATAGCACTGCCCTCTATTGGTCTTTGAGCGGAAAAAAAACCCAGATTCTTGAAGAGAAGTTTTTGGAGAAGGAAAAGGACTGACATGCTTAATCTCTACTGCTAATTAAAGACTTCTTGGAGCTATCAGTTGTCATGAAGGAATCAGTGATTCTTTTTATTATGTCATTTTCATCCCCATGACAACTGAGTCCAAAGGACAATGAAAATATACAGTCTGATGAAGCTGTTAAACAAGTATGAAAATGCCTGTGTTTTTTGCCCTGCAGTCTAAACAATGTGATAATGGCAATAATAGCTCTATTCACAACACAGATCTCTCCCAGCACAACTCTTGTAAACTTTCACTATCTTAACTGTTAACAAAACTTGGACTTTATCAAGAACCCTTTGTGTTTTATCTCACCACTTTATTTATGTGCTATGAAATGATCCAGATAAGTGATGGAGACTATCCAGGAAACGGAGAAGCGAGGAAGAAAATTCGTGCAAAAGAATCTCAAAAGCAAAGCAAAAGATGCAGGGCTCACCAACATACAGACACACATGCACACACACACAAAGGAAGAAAGAAAAGAAAAATGAGAGGTGGGAAAGAATTCTAGCACCGAATTTCAACTGCAGACCAGCTACAAATTTCTTATCAACATGGTCTCAGTGCAAAGGAGGTTTTAATGCTGCATGTTCACTGGATTTACCATTTTTCTCATTAAAAATGAACACACTTGTCTGCTCACCTTAGTGATCGTTCAGTTCCATATAACTACAAGCTACAGCCTGTTGTTTTGTTTTGTTTTGTTTTGAACTTGCCTTATTGGAATAGGTTATTCATAAGTTGGTCAAAAGCCTCAGGTTCCAGAAAAAACTAGGTGCACCATTGCCCAATTTTTACTTTTTTTAGAAAGTCAAGTTGGAAAAAGGAAATGCTTCTGTAGGTTAAAAAAATAATGTCCTTCAGATTCATGAATGGAAGCTAAATGAACTGCCACTAAATGTAGTCATGTGATGCACTATCACACCTGAAGGCAGTAGACAAGCTTAGGAAAGCTTAGGAAAGGAGCAAGCTATGGTGGCACACAGTTCTGTCCTCCAATATTTCATTCCTATTGCCTGTCTCCCATCAGTGGTCCATCTGAAGGCAGCCATCTGTGAAATGATAGAGTCTGCTGTCGAGTTTGCAGCAATGCCCCAATTCTGTCCTGGTCTGGTGACTTGAGTACCTGGTTCTTTTCTAATATGGCTTACATTTTAAAATCAGTATCTAAACAGTGACATCTAAAACAAGCAGCATAAAATGAACTGTCATCAAAACAAATATAAAACTTGGTCGAGGGTAGTGGCGGTGGCAGGAGGCTCCGCCCACCCACCTGGATGTCATCACGAACGCCCTGCACATGTGCAGAAGATTCTGCGTAGGCGCATGCTCCCGGTTCGAAACCAATAACGAAGGTAAGAGGAACCCACTATTGAGTTGGTCTGAGAAAATTGTCCCATCCCGAAATGTGTGTATATAGGCTGCTTCCTGCTTTTAATGGATACTTGCAGGATAGGGGCTGTTTGTGGTAATCAGACAAGAAAAAGACTAGTAAGATTTGAGTAGTGCATCCAAATCACATCCAGGCTGCACAATGAGAGGTGCTTCTGGCATGAAGTTTATAAGATAATAAGAATAGGCAATGGAGGAATGGAGCAAGACAGAATTTTTGCTTGAAGCGGTTTTGAAACTCAGAGTTAAGGGAAAAACCACTCTTAATTCACCTTATGAATTCTCTGTTCATGGATATTTGCAGTTCGTTTTTGTGACCAGCTTGGACTGTATTGTTCAGGATGAATCCTAACATACTCCAAAGGATGCTACCAGGGTATCTGTCATTTTAGAAGAATTCCAAGGTTGCAGAAGTAGAAAAAATGCAGAGAAAAACAAAGAAAGGCAAAAATAAGTTAAATAAGGAGTAGGACCATTCCCATAGCCATGATACATTCTGTTTCTGTATTGAGAGGGAAGGCAAAACAGGATGGAATAGAGTCTCCTGAAAGAGGCCACAAATGGAAACCCTAAATAGGAAAATTCTGCACTGCAGTATTTTATTTCTTCTTGTAAGTTTCTCTTGATCTGGGATGCACACAGAAGGGATAAAAGGGGGATAACAATACAAATTACCCTCATAATTCAATCAATCAATTTTATTTAAAGCCATAAGGCCCCAGAGCACTTCTTTTAATTACAAAATTTATGTAGCAAAATAAATACTGCAAAAATAGAACGATAAAACTACCACAATGTGAGTAGGTTCTCTCATAAGATTTCAAGGCTCTACAACAATTTCCCTATTTAATCCGATCAGATCTCAAAATTCTCAGTTAAAAATGAGTTGTACAGATCTGAAGGCTAGCATGTTAGAGACTGTTGCTCTACAGTAGAAAATGAAGCTTTTCCGCATGCCAGACTTCTCTTTCTCATTCTAACTTTAGAGGGTTGACCATTCCAGTATCCCCATATAATAAATGGAGGGGAGATGCCATCAAGCAGTTTTCCCCAACCTGGGCACCCTCCAAAAGCATGGACTAAACTCCCAGAATTCCCTGCAATTCCCCAATGCGAATTGGGGAATTGTGAGAATAAAATCCCCACGACTGGAAGGTGACTGGGCTGGAAGAAGGCTATTCTAGAAAATTATTGCTTACTTAAGAGCTCCAAATGAATTTATGGATAATATTACGTATGAAATGAGGCTTTGGCGTTCGTATCCTTAGTGATTGCACTACATCAAAACCACTTTTCAGTAGTCCAGTGACATAAACTATAGTATGTTTTATGTTAATTGCAATATGTCAGTTCATTAATTGCATATTACAACTTTTGAATGAGCCCTTATTTTGGAGTGATGTGAAATATAATACATAAAGAAGAATCTAAGTCGCACCAGCATAGCAATTAACAGACTACACTTATTATTATTTATTTTACTTTACTTTACTTACACTGGCCTTCCTCACACTAAAGCCCAGCTGGCAATTTAAAGCAATCTTCTCCCCTTGGGGCCCTCCAAAGTTGCAGCTCCTCGAATACGTAGGCATCTCCACACGCTAATCTAAGCCGAACTTGTTAGATCAACTCCATAATATTCTTGGTCTGGACAAGCATACTTAGCCCTGAAAAGAAAATTGGTCATATTACCTAAATAAGGAAAGTTGGGGTGAAAACGGGGGAAGGGCTTTAAAAGCAGTAACTGCAGAATCAGTACTTCGATCTCTCTGATCCTCGTTACCTTTAGAAAACAGATGAAGTTAAGGAGACACAGTTCTTGGCTCTTTTGCCTTTGTGACCCCGTTATAAACCTTGATGGCTTGTCACAAGCACACACAAACCTCACAGTCATGGACATCTGCAACTCTTTCACACGTGCTGGTAATTCTCAGTTGCAGTTGTAATGCTGGGATGGTGGGGTCCTTGAGTGACAAAGCGAAATGTGTTTTCAGTTTGGTCCTATAGCTGCTTGAATTCACAACAAATAAATAAAAAAAGGTAGAGTGTAATGGATCTGGTTTAATGAGATTTATCCCTGTAAATTAAAACTGTTTTAGTCAGCTCCAAAGACCTGATGTTTGTTTGCTTGTATGGCTCAAGGCATGGTGCTTATTAACACCTAGACACTCTGGTCACATGTGAAAGCCAAAAATCTATCACACACTATAAGGCAAATGTTGTCTGTCTGGGACCAATGGTTTTCTAGTCAAAAAATTGCAAAACCACTCAGTCCATTTGCATCAACAAGGTATAATCTGAAATTCTGCTGAGATTTCATTTTCCAGAGCAACTTCCTCCCCACCTTCCTTCCTTTACAAAAATATTTCTCTGAAATAAAGTGGACAGTTCATTCCTTTCCTTGGCAACAAGGAAGCTTCAACCTGAATTGGAATCATGGTCAATACTATTAGATTTTTTTAAAGGGGGATTGATTAATATAATAGCAACAGGCACCCAGTTCCTATTAGTTTGTCACTTGCTTATTCCAAAGAGGCTTTACCTAGTTTTTACATCACTACAGCTAAATCAGTGATAGAGAAACTCCAGATTCTGGTTCCAAAATTTCTCTGATGGATCTCCAGCCATTAACATTTAACATTGTAGCTTCAGGTAAAAGAGAATTGGGTCTGCTTCTGAGAACACTAAAACTGGACCTTGTTGGACAGGTTGTGTACTAATGTCTCCACCCTGATTGATAAAACCCAGGAATTGGAAAGTTTTTATTAGTATTGACTGGTTTATTCAGTTGGTGCAATGGAATAGCCCACTTTTCTTCTATGCAACTAAGTCTCTTTCTGTTATTTTTATTAGATAGTTTTATTAATGTTTAGTCTTTTCTTTTTTCCATTAATTTAATTTTGGATTAAACACTAAGTGATGCATTTTATTAGAAGAGCAGACCATACATTTTTATGCATATATAAAAAATAAAATAAATACAATACTCTGTCAGCAGATTCCCATCCAGGTACTGATCATATCTAGTACTTAAAATACTCAGCATCAGCAATAGCGGTGTATCTTATGACATTGACCCACACCCTGGAGGGACTGAAGAGATTTCCAAAGCAATCCCATCCTGAAGAGACTGACAATTTCCCCCTTTCTTAAGAACACCCTAAGAAGCATGTGTGTACAGTATCTATGTGTCTTAAATTTAGCAATGTATTTATATCTTTTTAACACATTCTAAGAATGTGTTACTACACACATTAAGAAACCTCGGAATAGAGAATTTAATTCATAAGTTAGCAGACATTTTTTCTTTTCCAATACTGGATTATATCCCTTAATGTCTAATAATTGTCTTGACCTTGATTCCTTAATGTCTAATAATTGTCTTGACCTTGCCATCTTTATTAGGAGCTTGAATACCTGAAATTCTTCAGTGCTGCCTTCTTTCCTTATTATGAAGAGCTGAAATTCAGTTCTGTTTTACCCTTTTGTTCATTGGGGAATAAGGCACCCCTTACTGAAATCTATTGTTGCTCACTAAGTGGGAGACAGTTTTCCTTTGTTCTGATGACTTATTTCATGTTCACTGTTTCTAAAACATCTTTTATCATGACTTACCACCCTAATAAATAGAACCTGGAAGTCCCATAAGGGGAATGGAGGCCTGACAGGTTTGCATTCCTCCCTCAGTGGTTCAGGGAACAACATTCCCTTTCTTCTCAATAGGAAGAAATGCACCCAAAGTGCCAGGTTGTTTCAGTTTCTTATTTCTTTTCATTCTTGCCCTTTTGTGCCAATTGTGGAAGTGAAGGATTTTTGTTATGTTGAACCTGTAGCAAATTGGGGTCAGACAATGAACTCTTTTTTTTTCTTTTTGCTTTCAATTGTATGTTGGCAGAAGAAAAGATGATTGTGATTCATTCTCAAATAAGGAATGAAAATGGGAGGGGGGAATTGTCCAGGATCTCCGCTCTCAGAGAGTCTAAAAGCTTTGCTGGCAAGACTATACATTATCCATCCTTACTCATCATAACAGCAATATCAGCACCTGTATCTGTTTATAATTGCAATTCTTAAAGTCCAGCAATTTAAAAGAAGAGAAGACCACTTTAACCATTCGTCAAACCCCAAATAATATCCTCCTGGCAGCTGCGTGTGCCCAGCCCCTCATTGTCAGCCACCCACCCCTTTCCATTCTTTCCACTTGTTTTCAGGGATGCAATAAAGCCTGGTTAATGACTGAGCAGGAACCTCCAGGCAGCCACAGTCTGCAAGACTAGATACACAGTTTTAAAGGAGCCGACTTCAGGGTTGTGCGGAGCTTCAGATCTGAAAGTAAAAAGATGCTTCTAACCACAACTCCTTTAACCAAATGCCTATTTTTCAAGTGATGCATATCAGCCACAGTAGTGGTATTGACTTATCTTCACTACTGGTTCGCAAATGTGAACGTGTGTGCAAGCTCGCTTTGCAGAGCGTCAAAAACGGGACATGATGATGTCCGGGTGGGTGGGCGGAGCCTCCCGCAGCCGCCGCTACGAGTTCGCCTGAACTGGATAGAACTGGCTGAATACCACCACTGATCAGCCAGCAAGAAAAGGGTTGGCTGATCTAGATGTTGCAGACAGCATCCACACCCATACACTTCTTTGTGCCTTTGAATCTGAAATGTTACACAAATTTAGTGGCTGTACATTGAATGATAGCTTGATTTTCTATCTGCTTTTTGTTACATCTAAGTCTACCAAAGTCTAAACTCCTAGGAAGGGAGGGAGAAAATTGAAATAACCAAATGAAGTAATATTAAAAATGGATATGAGAATCTGTCCCTAGACTATGGGTCAGCGACTGGCTGACTAAATGCGCCCAGCACATGGTCGTCAATGGAGCTGCATCTACACAGAGAGAAGCATGCAGTGGGGTATCTCAACGTTTTGTCTTGGTCCCAGTGCTCTTCAATATCTTTATAAATGATCTGGACAATGAGGTAGAAGGGAAACCCATCAAATTTGCAGATGACACCAAGTCATCTTGGGGGGAATTCTTAACGCTTTGAAAGATAGACTGAAGTTTCAGAAGGATCTTGACAGACTTGAGCATGGGCTATATCCAACAAGATGCAGTTCAGTGGTGAGAAAAGTAAAGACCTGCACTTAGGCAGGAAAAATCATATGCATAGGTGCAGAATAGGTGGTACCTGGCTCAACTGTAGTAACTGTGAGAGAAATCTATGTGTCCTAGAGGTCCACCACTTAAGTATGAGCCAGCAATGTGCTACAGCTACCAAGAAAAGCCAATGCAGTGCTGAGCTGTATCAACAGAAGGATAGCATCAGTATCACGAGGAGAGATAATACTTTTTATAATGCACTAGTGAGGCCACACTTGGAATACTGTGTACAGTTCTGGTCACCATGATACAAAAAAGATGCTGATACCCTAGAAAGTATGCAGAGTAGAGTAATAAAAATGATAAAGGATCTGGAGGCAAACTTGTATGATGAACAGTTGAGGGAGCTAGGTATGTCTAGCCTATTGAAGAAAAGGATAAGGAGGGACGTGATAACTGTCTTCCAGTACTTGAGGGGCTATCCCAAAGAAGAGGGGGATTGATGTATTTTCTAAGGCACCAGAGGGCATGACAAGAAATGATGGTGGAGGCTTGTTAAAGAGAGCTCCAACCTAGAAGGATAAATTTTCTTACAATGAGAACAATTAATCAATGGAATAGCTTGCCTCCTGGAATTATGAGTGCTGCATCACTGGAGGTTTTTGAAAATAGACTGGACAACCATTTGACCAGGATGATTTAAGGTCTCTTGCCTTGAGCAGAAGGTTGGACCAGAAGGCCTCTGAGGTCCCTTCCAGGTCTACGATTCTATGTTCCATGTGGCTCTAGTCTCAAAAGTCCTGCAACTGTACAAGTGTAAGAGAGAGTTGTAGCTTTGCTTTCTATTCCATTCACTGCTCATGGAACTTATTATGAAATTACTGATGTGTCTGACATTCTCCAAAAACTGTCTTTTCTCCAGGGTTTTGGAGTTTCCAAATGACTTGGCATGGACTCCAGAACATAGGTAGTTCTTTTTATTCCTGAAAATTGTATGGATTGTATCAGTTTTTCCCCCCACACACATACACAAAGTACACATGCACATTATCAAAAGATGTGTGGACAGTTCTGAAACCACAAAAAAACGGCCAATCTGCTGTGATTGCACTTTACAATCAAATCACAATTCTTTCTCTGTGTTGTTTTACCTTTGCACAGAAAACATACTTGTGGGCTTTAATGAAACATTTCCATCCAGTCTGCTCTTTCAAATGTTCCCCTAGTCTTCTAATTTCTATTCTACTTTTTAAAAAGAAAAAAAAAAGCAACATGTGCACATGGGTAATGTGTCCATATGTGAAGAAAGTGGTTATAGGATGCCAGTAAATTGAAGGAATGGAAAGGTATGCCAAAATATATTTTCTCCGATTCTGGAATTAATTTTCAGGATTTCTAATCTCAAACAAACTCAGGAGAAATGGAGTGCAGGGCAAGGCAAACTCAAGAAAAATGGCAACTCAATGGAACTAGGAGCACTCATCTTCCTATGTCATGTAGGGACAATCTTGGGCTCTAGGCAGTAGTAATTTTAAGACTTCTGCAAGTGATTGAATCAAAACTTCGGGAACAACCATTGCAGAGGAGGAGGAGGAGGAGGAGGAGGAGGAGGAGGAGGAGGAGGAGGAGGAGGAGGAGGAGGAGGAGATTACCCACAATGGGCATGATATCATACTCATCTGTGCACATGATCAACAGAATAATAATACTGATACTGATCACATGGGCCCAGTGGTGAGATTCAATTTTTTTTTACTACCAGTTCTGTGGGCGTGGCTTGGTGGGCATGGCAGGGGAAGGATACTGTAAAATCTTCATTCCCACCCCACTCCAGGAGAAGGATACTGTAAAATCTCCATTCCCACCCCACACCAGGGGAAGGTTACTGCAAAATCCCCATTTTCCTCCCAATCAGCTGGGACTCGGGAGGCAGAGAATAGATTGGGGCGGGGCCAGTCAGAGGTTCGCCGAACTACTCAAAATTTCCCCTACCAGTTCTCCAGAACTGGTCAGAACCTGCTGAATACCACCTCTGCATGGGCCCCAGAGGCAATTCTAGTGTCCACTGAAAAGCAATGAGAAAAGTTTGAGATTTCTATCTATACTAATAAGGCTCCATTCATGGACCAAGCATCCTGCACTCCTGCATATGAGTAGCCATGTGGGTAGGCATTGCTGATAGACTTGTACTTCCTTCAGCAATGTTTTCCGTGCCAAATTTTCTGCAGCAGACCTGCAGACCTCCTTCTGTTTACAATTTTGTCTCGAAAGTGCCTGGAATTTGGCATTCCCACATGGTGATTCCTTTCTAGATTGGCCTCTCTATCGAAGTGCTGAGGTAAGCAGAGAAATACCATGTGCTCACTTAAAACCTTTTATTTCTGTTGTAATATGGACATCTTGAAGAGGAGATTAACTGGGGGAGAGAGAAGCAAATGGCATTACTGATGACCTAATCCTTTGTCTCAAAGAAAGAGGAAATAAAGCAAAGAGGGGAAAAAAGAGGAAATAAAGGAAATAAAAATGAAATGGGGTTGGACTAAAAGACCTCCAAGTTCCCTTCCAAATCTATTATTCTATATTCTAAGTGTTAGAGTCAATGATGGAAGAGATGGACACAGCTCTTTCAGTGACAATAGCTCTTTATTAGTAGACCAGTACAACCCAACAATCTGCTTGTCTGGCAGTGTCCTCTTTTATAGCCAATGAGCCTCGTTTTAACCAATGAGCTTCAAGTATTTTCCCGCCATTTTGGAGGACCTGAATGAAGCCTATGACTCACTCCTTATATGGTCATAACACTTCCTATGATACATAACACCAAGTTTCTTGTGATCTTATTGGAGGAATTTGCTTTGTAAACTCACTTTTGGTTTGAAATGGAAAAAATGTGCGCAGCTGATACTGAGACATCACTCAAGCAGAGAGAATCTTAGCAAACCTGCAGGATTTCCACACAAACATGCCCCACTATAGCTTAGTGGCTTGTATCATCATCAAGGGTCGATTCTACTTGCTGGCAATTCTAGAGTCAGTTCTTCTTGCTGGTATCTCACTACAGATCTCACTGCATCTCATTATTTGTTTTGACTTCAATACAAAGCAAATAAACCTGATGAGGAAAAACAGCCAACCAGATGAGCTTTTATTACTTCTTCATTAAGAATTTTACATGAAGTAAAAGACAAATCTAAAGAAGAAAAAGAAAAAAGTGCAAGAAAAGGGGGCGGAGAACTAAAGGTGAGCTTTTTCTGAGCCCTAATTACTCTGGCTGTTTCTGCTCACCCTGCTCATTATTACATCTAGATATGGGAAAAGGCATTCTTACCTTTGTGCAGAGCATCAAATACATATAAAACCTACTGGAGTAGAGGTGGAAGGGCGAAGGGAAATGTGCATCATACCATACCATCTAGTAAGCTTGAAGTAGAGTGTGTATGCTATATAGTGAAATCCCCATAGAGCGGTCGTAATGCCTCTCAAAAACTAAAAGATTGGTCTTGTTCTAATGGCCAGAGGTGGTATTCAGCAGGTTCTGACCAGTTCTGGAGAACCAGTAGCGGAAATTTTGAGTACTTCAGAGAATTAGTAAATATCACCTCTGACTGGCCCCGCCCCCATCTATTCTCTGCCTCCAGAGTCCCAGCTGATCAGGAGGAAATGGGGATTCCTGGACTGGGGAGGGAATGGAGATTTTACAGTATCCTTCCCCTACCATGCCCACCAAGCCACGCCTACCAAGCCACACCCACAGAACAGGTAGTAAAAAAATTTGAATCCCACCACTGAGGACAACCATTGTTCTGTGAAGACCAGAAGAAAAGTGCAAAGACCATCTGTCTCTTTCCTTCTTCCCAGCCTGGGTGGGCTAATGTACTGACACATTTACTCAGACAGTTGTTTACTTCCTAGCAGTACACAGTCCTGAAAAGGTTCCGTAGATGAGGTATTTTCAATCCAATCCCCAACTTCGGCAACTTCCAAAGGCCAGGCACCAGGGAGAAGAAGTTCTGCATGCTTGTTGTTGCATAGTCACAACTCAACATACACGAACTCCCAATATTTTGTATCTGGGGCAGGTGAGTTACAGACTGGGTAGACTCACTTGCAGCTCCTGATAACCATGTCCACATTTTCTACCTATGTCCCTCCGCCACTGACCTTCAAAGCTGAAAAATGATTATACAGTTTCCCTTCATTGTGAGGCAGAATGAAGTTTCAAGTGTAGCATCAGCCTGAAATATATTTTCACAAAGCATCTTTCACAACCCTTCCCTTCACCGACATGTGTGATGTGACTCTCCAGAAAAAGGTTAAGTGCCTGTTCTGATGTAGGCTTCCTTAGACAGTATACAGTACAAACCTAGTCCCGGCAAGCCGCTTTAATTCATACGGCTGTGAATTATTGTCATTCCCAGTCTGAAAGGCTTCTCAAACAGTCTTTCAGGGGTGTGTTTACAAACACTCACCTTATTTCTCTTGGAATGCTGCCAGAGAACTAATTGCCACACGCAGGGCAAGGCCAAACTTAGCACAAAGTGAAACAGAACTTTTCCACAGCTTTTACCGACCAGATGAACTAATTGCTTCCTGCAAAAACTCACCTCCCATTTGCTTCTCTTTTATGTCTTATGGGAGGGGCCAATCATCTCCAAGCCTTACTCCCAAGTCGACCCTGTTTCCTTAATTGTTCCTGTCTCCTGGCAGCTCTGTGCATGCATACACTGGGGTCAGGTTCACGCTGTTCTTCGCTGACGTCAGACTCCAGAGGCAGCAAAGAACTACCAGATGGCCTTGGCCCCCTCTCTGCTTCCAACTCAGAGCCATCATCCGAGCCTTCCCCAGACTCCAGGACTGGCCCATGTTCCTCCCCAACCTCCTACTGTCTGAATCTGCTACCGCTGGTGGGCCACAATAGTGCCGCCTGTGATCACTAAATGGTTGCCCTCCTTTTTTTTTAAATGTAACATCATACCCACATCTCAGCCAACATTGTTCCAGAAACTGTATTGGGTGTACAATACACACTCACTATAATCCATTCAAGAGATGCTTCACCACAAAATCCAAGAGTCCCAAATTTGGGTCAAAACTGTGACACAAGAATGGGCAAAATGCCCCACTGATAGCTTGGGCACATCTGTTTTGCTAATACTGCTTCAAAGCCCAGTGAAAGATTGATCTGGACAATTTTGATAATGGGAGAAACGTTGGTTAAGGGACATCATCTTTTACACATGAAGCTTGGCTGGCAGCAGAGGAGGACAAAAAAACCCTGTATACCTGCCTCTAAAGCTAAACCCTGAAGTGTTGTGCAAGAGCAAATGAATCTGTTTCAGCCTTAAAGGGATTACAGACTGCAATTATATAATTCTTGTCAACTGATGTTAAAGATAGGCTGCAAAGAATGTATGCAGAGGCCCTGCAATAAAATGAGCTCCTTTACTCCTTTCAAATGTTTGTAAGTCTTGGAGGTTATCCAAAGGTCAAACACAGGAAAAGTCTTGGCAAACAGAAAACATAATCAAGAGCTTGCTGTTTTGGGGTGGCTTTTAAAAAAAAAATACTAGTGCTTTCTGCAATAAAATAAAATCATTTGTAAGGGGTCGGGAAGCTCTGTCTCCTCAGATGTAGAGCCAGAGGGGCTGTGCTTTAATCAAAGGCTGAAGTTCTACCTACCTCCCCAGCTTCTTCTTCCCCACAACGCTTGTCACTTAAAATAAACAGGGCCCTTTTTCTCTGGATCAAGATGGGATATAAAAGGTGTCGAGAAAAAGATTTCCTTAAGCCACAGTTGGGCAAATATTTCCGTAAAGATGACTGGAATGTATGTCCCTTGAGCTCACTGAAGTAACAGATAGACAAGAGAAATGGAGTTCCAGAGGTGCTTTTTCAAGAGGCAACTGGACTTTCTGGTTTTCTTTGAAGACGTTTCGCTTCTCATTCAAGAAGCTTCTTCAGCTCTTGAAAAAGCACTTTTTGGGATAACCATAACCTGGATGACTGAGAATCTCCACAGATAAGAGAAATGGAGGCATTTCGGCAGTGCTTTGGGGTGTATGGATCATGGCACAAGACTGTAAGTTTATATATGCATGGACTTTGGATCTTAGACTTGAGAGGTTTATGGGCATTGTAGCCTATTGTGGAACAAGCTTTGCAAGTGACAAAATGTTGGCATTCCCTAAAAGTCAGTTGTCCCTTCTGCGAGCTTTTAGGTTGGGTTTTCCAAACAGTGAGACTTCCATCACATGCACAGCTGAGTGCTGTATCTTTCAAAATTGCAATCTACAATTTTACTTCTGGGACGGGATTAGTGGAAGGTACCAACTGCATAAATAAGGGCTTTTTGTTTTTCAAAATCAGCTTTTAAAGAAACTAGATTTAATTTTGTAAGGGCTTATCCACCCTTCACAGTTGGCAGGCGGCTGTTTCTGGAGGGCAGAAATGGATTATGCTCACCTCTAGTGATCCCCACACAGCTTCAAAGTGACCACAGGTTGCAGTTTTCTGCTCTACATCTGAGGTTCAGTTTAATATATTATGTCACCTTGAGGCTCCTGTCCATTTCAGAGAGCACCCTTCCTCAGCTGTTTCACAGAGGCAGGAACACTCCTTCAAACTAAACTGGTGCTTAACCTGTTCTCTAATACCTTTTAAAGCTTCTTTTTACCACAAGTGCTGAAAGATCATAATGGCTAAAATTATTGTTTTTCAAGCAGATATTAGCTGGTTTGAAACCTTGCTGAAATGTTCTTCATCCTCTGAGCTTCCTACTTTCCCCCATGCTTAAAAAAAAAGCCCTCCAACATTTTACCTTTTTTTCCCCGCAGTCACCTAAGATAGAAGGATTTTAGCCTCTGGGAATGAATTTCTATTTTACTCATATAACAAAGCTGGCAGAAGCACATTCTTATACATAGTCTTTTTAACTTCTTTCAGTAAAATAAATCCCTTACAGTTAAGCATATTCTACTTTTACTTTTTTCCACCATTTCCACATCATAATATTTCCCATCTATTTCCCCGTCAATTCTACTAGAGTCGCTTGTTCAATTTCTTCAGCATTTTTATACAAATTCCAATCATTCCATTTTCCCTATCAAACACAAGTACCTTAGACACTGATACATTAATTTTCAGATTAATCTTCTTTGCTCCATCATATAGCCTAACATTTGCTGCAAATAATTCATCAGCCGATAGCCTGGCATAGTTTACAAAAGTGTGTATAAATTCACATCCAACCAACATACCACTAATGTCCATTGAAGCATTTCTTATACATTTGCCCATAAATATGTTTAAGAAACATCATATATCTTTACTGAACTGAACTCCATGTATTCACTAAGAATTCTAATTATTCTTATAGTGCACATGCTTTGCTTTCATTCTACTCTTACAGCATTTGTGCCTTTATTCTACTTTCACTCATGTTTCTACAACTTCCATTTCCCCCAAGATTTAATCTTGACACTGCCAAGGATCCCACATTCAGAATGTCTCATTACCCTGCTATCCTGTGTCATATCTACATATTGATGCACTTGTGCTTAAACCATATACTTAGAGTTAACCAACTTTTCAAAGAATTAGAAAGTCATCTTTCTCGTTTACTTTTTGGTCTATGAATGAGGTCCAATAACTTTCTTTGAATTTACTCATTTTGCTTTCTTCATTCATTCATGATACTTGACAACAACTTTTCTCTGGGACTGTATTCATTCAAAATGTTGCATAATTTTCTTCCCTAATCACCTTCCTTTTTCTATTGCTACTGTTTACTGGGATGTAACATGCAATGTCTCACCATCCCAAGGGCTCCTAATTTCATAGAATAATCCAGATGAACCAAATCATTCTTTCTGACTTTATCTTAGCTGTTTCATTCATAATGGTTTTCTACTTAAAATTGATTCAGCCCTTCTATAATTTATTCCTCTTGCATTACAAGTACCATCAAATATAATTTGAACTTGAGTAGGCTATGGAGAGGTCATAGATTGCAGAATATTGGAAGTTACCAGAAATATATGGTGTCAACTCGCAAAGCTTTCCTGACCTGCTCCCAAGTTGCCATAGGCAAGGGGATGGGAATTGCGCCTTGCAGCTGCACCAAGGAATTCATACCTCAGTCAAAACAAGACACAGCTTAGCCATCCAAAGTCAAGGCCATCTCCACAGAGACCTGCAATGGCTGGAGGGAGTGACTTCTACGACTCGCAAAATTGTTTAGTTGGGGAATGTGACTGATGACACACTCTGGGGAGAGGGGAAAACAGGATCAGAGGCAAGGCGCGAATTGGGTGAAGCCAGGGCTGGCTTCACTTAGGTCATGCCGACATGGCAGTCCTAATAACAACTAAATTTTTCTTGCTAAATAGCTTGAGACTCATAATTTTATTAGAGCATCGGTCAGAACCCTGACATCTGGCTTCCTTCCATTGTTTATTTCACAGAATTACAATGTTGGAAGAGTCCATTTATGCCCTCAAATACAACCATAGGCTCCTGCTGTTCATGTTCTTTCTTCAATTCTTTTAAGACCCAGATTAATTCATTTTTTTCACAATGATCCCTTGGCTTCAAACTTCTGTGATTCAAATGAAAAGTTGGCAATATATTTATCGATAATGTAAATAAGCATGTCTACACTGAACAGATCAAAGATTTCTGTATTCTACCCCTTTTTGTGATGATGTGATGATGACATTTAGCTTTAAAGTAAGTACATATAAGCATCATACCCCAGCTCAAGTAGTTTTTCCTCCTTTTTTTCTCCATGCATTTAAATCTTTATCATTGTTTATCATCATTATTAACCCAAAGAGAACATCTGTGAAATGCTACATTATCCCTTCCCTTAAAATGCCCCATTTCCACTGAACGTTTGGCTTAATTTCTAAGTTTTCACCCTCAACTAAAGCCAAACAAAACATTTAAAGAGCAGTTCAAATACACATAAGTAGAGCTGTTCATAAGTTTCGCTAGAAGTGTCTTTAACTTCACTCAGCTGCATTCACTGAGAATACACTGAACTATATTTTATTGAATTAATTTGGATTTGCACGATCCATTGAACCATAAACTAATCACCCAGTTTGTCCGAGAAGCCAATCACATTTTAGACTAATGCAATATGCAAATATAGTCATCTTAACACTTTTCTGCTTTTATCCTGAAAAACATCATTGTAGTGGGAGTGATAGCTCCCAGCTTTCTCCATTATAAGAAATCCCAATTTTGTTCAAACAGAACAGCTTTCCCAGTCACCCTTGCAATAACGGCTTCTTATAAAGAGAGCTGCTTTCTACTTCATTGGAATATACCTAGTCATCTGCCATGCACTTTCAGACCAGCATTTACTTCAAGATTGCAATAGGCAAGGAGAAGTGTGCATGTCATTCTCCTAAATCCTTCTATTGTCATTCTTGCTGATGGTATATGAGCTGAAGATCTTCTGATGGAAAGTTACTGAAGAACGAAACTCTGAGAGATGATGTGCACATATATAGACCAGTTAGAGAGGTTTTCCCACATCTGGTGCTTACTTTAGATCAGGGGTCTTCAAACTTGGCAGCTATGCTGGCTGGAGAATTCTGGGAGTTGAAGTCCACAAGTCTTAAAGCTGCCCAGTTTGAAGACCTCTGCTTTAGATAAAACCAGAAAGGGAGTTGTATATTATGATTAAATTTTCACACAATGCTATATAGGGTTTGTTTAAACCATGAGTTATTAAACAAGCCAGATAGTCTAATTTGGAAACATAGTTTGCAAAGAACAATGGTTGGATTCATACATCATGCCAAGCCAAACCAAGCCACTATGATTTAAGGTAGTTTATGAACTTAGCCATTGTTTTCCGATCAGCAGAGAACTTTGAACCTCAAATACCTCTTATTGTTTGAAGCCTGGTTTTGATTGAATATTCAATTCTTTTATTGAATGAACAGCTTGGAACCATTTGGCCAATGGTGTGAACTGCCACAATCCATAGAAAGAGAAATAAAAGGGAAGTTATAATGTAAGCCCTGACTTCATTGTTCCTAATGATTGGGCTGAACTCTCACAGCTTTTATACTCAAAATCAGGGAGTATTGGGAAATGGTAGAAGCTTTCCATGTGAGTAAGGGGAGTGACTTGGTTCACGCATCATCCTAGCTGTGGTTTGGTCAATTGTGAGTCATTGAATAAGCCACAATGTTATTGGTTTTTATGTAACATGCTAAGACATGGTTTACAAATCATAAGAACCAGGTTCACATAGCACACTGATTCAAAACCAAACCTGCCTCTTTAGCATAATATATAAAGCCAACCTATCTACCTTGCCCCCATCCTATCTTTGCAAGCCAGATAGATTTCTGTCATTATTATCATTATTAATAAATCATGTTGACAATGGGAGCATTATTTGTAGAGATATAAACCTAACCACAAAGTGGTTTTGTGCAATCTGTGTTCTTGCCACTCTTTCTGCCACTCTGGCTATTATTTTAAATTGTATATCCTTGGTGGATTTTAAGGCTACCCTATCTGGGCTGCAAAAAATCCAGATGATAGCAAGGAGATCAAGCTTTTTTGCATCTCATTGTTGCCATCTAATAGTAATTTGGATTTCTGCAGCCAAGATATGGCAAAAGGAAACAGCAGAGCCCCCAAACAACGATTGTCAAGGCAAAAGGTGGCAACCAGGTGGGGTCAAAGACAGAAAACACAAGAGATACCATACCTGCTGCTGCCAACCACATATCATCTGAATTTTTGCAGATTGGATTTAGTAGCCCTTTTCTTTTACCAGTAGTTCTACTGTCCTTTGCTATGTTCATGTTTGTTCTTGCCTTCCTGCTAGTTTAAAGATTCTTGGATTCAGATAATCCTATCTGAATAGTTGTTCTTAGATGCAGATGCTGTCACTGCTGCTTCCATCTCTGGCTAAACTGTTAGCCAGGAAAGGGAAGTTTTCCCATAGAAAAAGAATGGGAAATGGAATTGGGATGCTGTATTGTATGCTTGTCATTTAAGATACCATATAGATAATGCTGAATAGAGGCAGATCCTGCATTAGCATTGAACTGCTAGATTGAATGTTCAATGGGTCTCCAAATGTTATTGCTCTCCAAATGTCTATGGGGATTCTCAATCTTCCATGTCATGGGTGTCCCAAAGTTACTTTTCCAAAAAGCAACTGCACTTTCTTTTTTTTTCCCCTTGAAAATGTTTCGCTTCTCATCCAGGAAGCTTCTTCAGGTTTGATCTCTCTTCAGTTCTGATCTCCAAATATTATTGGGGATTATGGAAGCTGGGGTCTAACAACACTAGAGGACTATGGATTTCCTATGGTTATGTTTTTGGGTTACCTTTGTGATACATGCCAGATGAATTTCAGTTTTTAATCCCCTATTTTCAAGCTCATTGCTTCTCAGGCTCGTATTATATTCATTTATTATTTATTCCACAGGCGTCAAGGCTGTCCCAATTTATTGATTCTGAGCATTTTACTAACCCCAATTAACTAAGATTAAAAGACAAACTGCACATATCCAGAAGAGAATAATCTCACCTGTTCCTCCCCATGAGAGCAGTCCTTTTGGAGAATAGTCCAGCTTCTATTCCCTCCCCAGAGCTCCCCATAAAGACCAAGGTCTTCACAGCTCTCTGAAATACTAATAAGGGACAAGGTCATCCTTATCTCTAGGGGAAAACAATTCCAGAGAAAGTTTGCACTTTCTTCTTACCACCTCTTTCCATTGCACTTAAGTATCATCCTGACTACAATGGCTATACTTCCTTGCTGTTCTTATTGCGGTGGTTGTTTTTCAATAGTTTCCAACTGTTTGTGACTTGATGGGCATTATTTTGCTTGGATTGTCTCTCTCAGTTGCTTTGTGTTCTTATAAGTTCCGTGATACTATCTTCCCATCAATCTCTTTTTTCAATTGTCTTTGGTTTTTCCAAGCATTAGATTGTAGCTTTTCCAGCAAGCAGCCTGGTTTTATTTTCTCTAGTATGGATGGATTTTTTTTCTCTCTTCTTGTGGCCCAAAATATTTTCAACAATTTTCTCTAGCCAACTTCCCGTCTAATAGTGGTTTAGGCAACTGCCATTCCTCACCCTACTCTGACCTTGTGATGGGTATTGCTTAACTAGGTTGTTCAACAGGGAACTATTTACATCCAGCTCTTTAAAGTCTATTTTGATAAATTAGCTACAATAAAATTTTAGGGACTAAAAGCTTGAAAATGTCTCATAAAGCTAAGAAAATAGCTCTCCCTCCATATTAAATTAATAGCTCCACTCCAAATGGCAAAGAGAAAGTGTGCCTTGGGATGTGGAGAAATTACTGGACCTAGTTCTCTCATAGTCTTTCTCCCAAGTAGCAGCTCTCTCTATTCCCATTATCCCTGGGAATTTTAGAGCCTAGAGAGGTAAAATGTGTTGCCACATCTTCTCTATTAGAATTAGGCTGGCACAGTGGTGGATTTCAAAAATTTTTACTACCGGTTCTGTGGGTGTGGCTTGGTGGCCATGGCAGGGAAAATATACTGTAAAATCTCCATTTCCTCCCCAATCCAGGGGAAGGTTACTGCAAAATCCCCATTTTCTCCTGATCAGCTGGGACTTGGGAAGCAGAGAATAGATGGGGGCGGAGCCAGTCAGAATTTTTACTACAGTTCTTCGAACTACTCAAAATTTCTGCTACTGGTTCTCCAGAACTGATCAGAACCTGCTGAAACCCACCTCTGGGCTGGCATTGCTTGTTGCACAATTTTGGTTTTGTAATAACTAGCCGCAAAATGAGTTTTGTACCCTTTTCATTTACCTTCAGCAAAAGCTTGTTTGAATCCCCATTTCTGACTATGAAAGTGGTATTGTCAGTATATTATATATTTAATTAATATGTTGTAATTTACCACTTCCATCGTCATTAGATACCTGCTCTGGGACTCTAAAAAATACAAAGTGGATGTGTTAAAAAAATACAAGAGACTATAAGGACCAACTGATCATAAGTGATGGAAAGTATTATAAATCTGATGTGTTCACATCATTTTTTCTAGCAAGGGATACATGGGAAAAAAAATACTGCTACTCAATCCAAAACCCCTCTGAAGTTACTAGGTTCACATGTCATGCTAAACCATGATTTGTATAAGCATGATTTGTTGTCAGAACTTTAAAGGTTCACACAGAATTTCAGAAACTAGGAATGAAAAGCATACCCACACACACATTGAGGACTGCAGGTTCAAACTTTCCAGCCCTTTTTAATACTACTACTACTACATTTGTGTCAGGAGAATCAAAGTGCTTCTGGGTTGAAAAGATTGAATGGTGACATCACTGTTGCCCAGGGAACGTCCAGTTGGGGGCTCCTTTTATGCCCCCATTAAGTTACCCACAGAAGTGGTACCCATCTGTTACTGTCTTGGTGGTGTTCCCCTCCTACACATCTAACTACTTGCAGTCGCCTGCTTTTGAACTGCTGGGTCAGCAGGAGCTGGAGCATATGACAAGATATATAACAAATGACAATAACAATTAAGTTTGAACATCTGGCTGACTGTGTGATGGACCATAATAAGGATTTATTAAATTGATATGCCACCTGACTACCAATGCATGGTTTACAAATTGTTATTTGAAAACAAATAAAATACAAAGAACACAAAACAAAACAAAAAAACCCCCCAAAGATGACACAGGAAAAAAAATCCAGATGAGAATAAGGAAAAGGAACAAAATTTACCACCAAATTTCGTGAGAAGATCTCAAGACCTGGTATTAAGTGCCAGTAAGGACCATGGGATACAGAGAGATCATAGGCTACTCATTTCGGTCATGCTGTGATTTTTAAATCATATTCCTGGACCCAGACAACATACTAAACTAAGCCACAACCAAACAAATCACATTAAGGCTTAGACTGATATACAGGAAAGTCACTATCCGCTTTTTTACCTTCAAGTTCCTTATTAAAGACAACTTTCTCCATACTGATAGGCAAGCCGAGTTAGTGCTGCTAAATAAGCCTCAGTGAAGCTTCTTCCATGAAACCTGCAACACAGAGTCACATGCTCCAGTTCGCTATATAGGCTAAGACTATCACTCCAAGCACAGATACAGGCAAAATACAATTCTACCAAGGGTCTTGCTCTGTTCTGCATTATGAGAGGGTGATGACAGGATCAGTCAGTAAAGAGAGCCACAGAAGGGAAATATAAGCAGCCTTAGGGAGAAAATGCAAGAAAGATCAAGATGCAGAATTCATCAATAAACTCTTGACATTTTCACCATCGACTTCAGCATATAGTTGTCATGAATTCAGATATTTCCCTAAAATCCATAAAACAAAAATACTTTTCTTTCAATGACTGTATTCTATGGGGATTGGGAGATGGGTAAATTAAACTTTGGGTATATATCTCAGTAGCCAATGCCTCCACTTGCTCCAGAGGACCTGAAGGACTGTGGAAATGAAAAGCAGTGATAATCCTATAACCACTCTAACTTTACCGTGCATAAACAGTAATATACGATAAATATTAAATGAACTCTGAAGTCCTTATAAAAAAACAAAAAAGAAATCAGTGCTGTAAGAAGGAAACATCTTCCTTTTGTTTCTTCTTGACCTTCCAGATCAAGGAAAAAGGGCACAAAGGGATCCTTTCCATCAAAGTGTCCTTTCCATCTTGTTAGACTTAGGATTTGTTCTGATGTTAACAAACAATCAAGCAGAAAACAATACCCTAATCAAGAACTACGGTATCAGTGAGAAAAACCACATTCCCACAAAACTGGCAGGCTACTATATATAAAAAGGGAGCAAACCCATATTCACCCACATCTTGTCAAGTAATGAATGAGAACACCAAAGACTCCATAATGAGTATTCAGATTTTCTGCATTGTAACCTCTTGAATATCTCCATCAAGGAGGCTGAAGCAATTTTATCTGCTTACTTAAAATATCCCAAAAGAAGGCAGACAGACAGTTTCATATGTCCATCCAGGAAATTGACTCCTTCAGCATATTTATGGAGTCAGCAGAAGTTGAGCTCAGCCTGAAGGAGACTTTACCTTTAATTACATGCAACAATCTCTTTATTATTTACAGATACATATATACACTCCTTCAGAACATAAAGGACCAGCCATTCATGGGTGATGCGTAACTTTGCTAATTTTCTCTCCTTCATTAAATAGTAACCTTTCCATTCTGAGAGGAGGACATTTTCTCCCTTGCCTCCTCCCATCCACAGTGAGTTTCCCTGAAGGCTGGTCATGCTTGGTGGCAGGGAACAATGAGCTTCTTTTGCTCACATGGGCTCTTCCTAGCAAGGCATGCTTATCTAAAAGGGCACCCGTTCTAGAAGTGGCTCTACTTCACCTTCCTATCCTGCATTACCTTGTCCAAGCTGGCTTCTTTCTGCCAGGAAAATGGGGAGATATTACATGACCCATGGTCTCCTATCGTTTCCTTAGTACATGGCCAAGTGAACTGCAGTGATGGTGACAATTTGCTCCAGGTAAAATTAAGCCAGTCGTAGGCATACAAAAACCTCAAATATGTGGTGAAAGAACAATTGGTAAACTTCCAAGATGGATATCTTTTCTGCATAACCTTGAGGGTATTTTGTATTGTTGATTTCTAACATCCTGGAAAACAAGTCAAAATATTTGCATGGGAAATACTGTTTTGGTTACCCTTCTTACCCATTCAAGGGAGAATGTGCCATCATTGATTCACGTTTCACAAATTGTAATTTAGCATAGATAATATATTCTCACTAGTAACCAAAAACGAGCTGCCCAACATTTCTGTGGGCTGGGTGATCATTCCAGAACTAGTGGTACACAGATTGAAAATGCATGTTCAGACAAGAAAATAATAACATTTTTACCCTTAAAAAATGGATGTATCTTCAACTGTTGGTTTTCCATGGCAGGAAGAGATCTTGTGGAGCCACCAAATGACTGTAAAGAGTCTATACTAAACCTAAGATATCTGTTATTTTCTCACAAGAAGAATAACCATAATGAAAACTATCTTCATTTTCCAAGCACAAAATGCAGGGCATCCAGGACCACAAAACTATCTCACAGCAAAAATGAATACTCAAAGAGAAAAAATAGAGTGGTGAATAACCACAAAATGCAAACCGATTGCTCAAATATTTGAAGGTGTTCTTCTTCCTTCAACTTCAGTAGATTGACTCGTTTCTGTTTTGTCATCTGGGAGCTTTTAATGCAAAAGTGAGTTACCTCAATGCCTGTGCTCTCTGAATTCTTAAAAGGTTCCTGGCACTGGATGTTGCTGCATTAGAAATGTGTAAGCAAAACATTTGCTTAACCTCCCAGTGAAATCAACAGGATTTAAAATTGCTTCATGGTGGCTGGCTCATACGGTAATTAAGCTTGGATCATTAAGTAGTACCCTTGGGTATTCTATCTAGGGAAAGGACTGGCCACTTACTGGAATATCACTCAATTGCTCCTCTGGAGCTCTGTGTCTGATCATAATCACTTCAGAAAGCCATAAGAAGTTCTCATACTTTTAAAAACTCCTGAAAAGCTTAGGTAATGATTGACCCAGGAGAGGGCATGGACATAGGATCATAGTTGCAAATGACCTTATTTAACTAGAAACTTTGCTTCACCTCCAAGAAAAGGAGCACACTGACAAAACTATTCCAAAAGGTGACTTCACTCAGCAGCTTCATATAGATGTTAAATAGGAATAAAGGGTCATATCTTTGCAAATTCAATAAGGGGAGAGAAAGACTTTGTTTTGACCCATAAGTAACCCTTAGGTTCTAAGGCTTAGAAGTTCTTACCTGAGCTTGATTGGGTTCATTGTTTGTCTTTCTCCAATAGTACACCTAGCTATCTCATATTCTATTTTATCACCAGAGCACCTTTGAAAATCCTCCAGGATCCAGAAGCATACGTTTAGTAATAAGCATGATCCAGTCCAAACCATTGTCACCTTCCCATTCCAAGTGACAGGAAGAGCCTCAATCAAACCAGGTACCAGAGTTTAAGAACTCCTAAACTCTCTTTGAAACCCAACATGGTTCATCAGGCACCTAGAGTGAACCATTCAAGCATACCTGCAGGCTGGTATGGCACCAGAGAACTCCAAAGCCAACAAGGAGCAGTATGTCCATGAATTTGAAAACTTGTCTGGAGAGGAATTACAAAGAGCTGGTCCACTCGCTGTCTTTTCATTCCACCACGGTCATTGGTTTCACTTTTAGCAGAACCATCTTCAGTTTGCCATTTCATTCTCCGAAGTCAATTGTTGGTATGGATCCATGAGCATATGACATTGATTTTTTTTCTATTTCAGCTTTTCTTTATTGAAAAGTCTATAATTGCATCAAAAATCTATTGGCACTTTCAAACCGTGTTAAGCTGTTGCAGATGCTGGAGTAATAAAGAAATAACTCCTCACCCCTTACTCTGTGCAAAGTAAAATTAAATCATATAAATAATAATGTTGGATTGCCAACATGATCGCCAACATCCGATGATGGATATGGCACAAGAAGAAGAAGAATACTCTACCCCCTCCATATTTTTTTTATTTCATGTTTTGAACATTTGTCTGTTGGTATGAAAAAATCCAAGTAATTCTTATAAGGGGAGGCTGCAAAGCCATCAAGCCACCTTCCCCTTGAAAGGCCAGAGGGTGGCTGAACACAGCTAAATTGGAAACAGGGTGAGATAAACATTCCTGAACATGGGGAAATGAACTGTGCATAACATCTGCAGAACTAAAAACATGTCAGGCCCCCAAACCAAAAATTCCAAGTGGAGATTCTTCCAAACTTGAGTTCTTCTATTGTTTCAGACCAGCAGTGGGCTTCCAATATTTTTACTACCGATTCACTGCACGTACACACGCTTTGTGCACATGTGCACCTTCAGCGCATGCGCCTGGCCTTCCACACATGCGCTTTGCTCACTTGTACACCTTCTGCGCATGTGCCGGGCCTTGAAAACGTGCCTAACTAGGACGGCATAGAGGCAAGGCGCCCCCCCCCGATCTCCACTACCGGTTCTCCCGAACCGGTACGAACCGGCTGAATACCACCTCTGTTTCAGACCTATAGACAAACTCTTGCCAGATGATACTCTATTATCTGTATCTAATATATAAACTATGAGCTATTATGTAGAGACTGTCTTCATCCTCTTTTTTTCATATATAATATCTGGGCTGAGTTGCCTCTTATTCCTCTGGAATGCACCCCTCCCTCCTCAGAATCCACTTCCTCACTACATTCCCTCACATATAACTTCAGAGAAAGAAAGTTTTCTGTAGTTTCAAATATAGCTCAACTGAGCCAGAAGAAAAATCAGCTTTGCTTTTGAATACAGCTGATTGTCATGGGATCACAGAACTCTTGAGTTGGCTTTATAGCGGTACAAAATCCTCAAATATAAATGTTGCTGGCTTATACATTCCCTTATGCAGCTCCCTTATGAACTGTGTTTCTCAATGCAAGCGCTGTGCTGTGATGCATACACATTAGAAGGATATGAGCAAAACACATGAATGCATGTTGTCCTTTGAGTTTTCATTTAATAAAGATAGCCAAATGATTAGCTGAACTATTGGTCATCCTTGCCATTGAAAAAGCTGTTAAAATGATGATGAAGCAATATTTTTAAACTGCCTACATATCAGTACTAGATAAAATAAACTGCTAAGCACCAACAAAGGGTAAAAGAAAATAAGGACATCTGTCCTTTCGCTGGAATTACTTTCCAAGGGTATAGCCAGCATCACCACCATCATCTGCTGCCCTTGACTAGGATTAAGAAGATGCAAGGTCTTCTGTCATGCACTGCTGGCTGTTTGTAGTCTTGGTGCCACATTAAACCAACAGGAAAGATTTAATCCATGAAAATTCATTAGACACAGTGCAAGCAAATGATCAGAGAGAAGCAAATGAAACACACAAGCAGATCCAGCAATAAAAACGGGGAAATTCAGAGGGGAAAAAAAGAGAGTACTGTTCAATGCTCTTCTGTGTATTTTTTTTTTTAAAGTACAAGATATTAGGTCAACCTTCCTGCAGCTTGGTCCCTTCCAGATGTTGAAAAGGAAAAGTTATATCATCCTCAACCACAGCATTTTGTGTGATGAGATTTGTCCAGCACTTGCTGGCTTGGGAAAAGTTCTCAATGAGCTTTCTTAAAAAAAAAAAAAAAAGTAAAATAAAATAAACCCCTACCTGATTCTTAGGAGGAAAACACCATAAATATTCTGCATCAGAACTGTGTTACATTCCATTTCATTCTCACATTGGTTAAGTCAAGTATGAAGCCTATGGTACCATAATTTTGGCTCAATGATGGTTGGTAAGACTGTGAAGACGCTATAAATCACTGTTGGGTAAATGGCCTCTCTAAGTCTTTTTAACAGATCTCTTATATTAACAGCTTTTATTCCTTCTGCATTTTTCCACTGACATTGAAAGCTGCCTGCCTCCTCTCTCATGGTTTTTTTTTTCCCCCAGTTGGTACCCTTAAGTAAACACCAACAAAATATGATTTGGAGAAAGAAGATAGATGTACGAATGCTAGCTTTAGACTGACACACACATATCTTATGCAGACTGTAAGCCAGTTAGTTGGAAGACGTGGGGTTTAAATCCTGTTTCGGCTGCAGATTTGAGCAGGTCACACTCTTTCAGCCTTAGCATCTCGGCTTTAAAATGGGAACAACAGTGATCCACTGAATGGGATTGTTTGGGCTGCTGAATAAAATGAGGTTATACAGCACTATGACATTTTAAGTGGCATAGAAACGATGTTAATAAAACCAATAGTTCATGACTTCCTAGTGTCATGCTAACAAAATCCCCCTTCCTGCTGACATCCGCCCTCCCTGAAACAGTGAGCAGTAACGTAAAAAGAAATGTGATTTTTCAGAGTTATTAGTATGCTATGAACTTGCTTGTCAGACTGCCAGTGGGTAGGTAGAGCTTTCTGAATCAGGTCCTTATTATTTAAGCCATATCGCAATCAACATGAAAAAGACTCACTTTAGATTGCAGAGAATAAAGCATCTTGACATGTAACAGAAGCACCCAATTTTCAATAAAGATATTAAACCTAAGCCTCAGAAAGAAAAAGAAAAAAAAAGAGGGAGGAGAACAATTACATCATTTTTTTTTTTTTTGCTTTGAGCTAATATGAAAAATGTCAATTTATTTAACTAGGTGAACATCCACAATTCATAAGCACCCTGAAAATTAGATCCCTTTTGATCCTCTATTTTGCCTGGAAGCTTCTTTAACAACTTTTCACAATTCCAAGGTTTTGATGCAGGCCGATGGCCTGGAAAGAGAAAAAAAAGCTCAGAAACTAACAATTCTTTCTCTGCAAGGCTCCTAAAGAAGGCACTTATTTTTTATATATATATAACCTCTTCTACAATCACCAGGAAACTGACATAGGGAAACCTAATCTTTTATTTATCCCTGTAATTTGCTTGACAACAATATAGAAAGAGTTTGCCACTTCCTCTTTGCATTTTTTTTAAACTTCCCAGTCTATTTTACAGTCTTGGGATTTCCTGGTAGTTTCCTATGCAACTACTAACCAGCCTCAAGCCTGTTTAGCTTTTTTTTTTTTTTTTTTTTTGAGATTAGCCAGGGCCAGTTAGCTGATGCCACCTGCCATGATGATATAAATAGAAAGATTTTCTGAAATAGTAATCTTCCTCAAAGTTAGCTTCACGATAATCATGCTTATCTCAGATGCTCAAAGAAATTTGAAATATTCTGTCTAAATCTATTTTTTTTATTTATTTATTTATATGCTGCCCTTCTCCGGAGACTCAGGGCGGTTTACAATGCGTTAAGCAATAGCCTTCATACTTTTGTATATTTATACAAAGTCAGCTTATTGTCCCCACAATCCGGGTCCTCATTTTACCGACCTTAGAAAGGATGGAAGGCTGAGTCAACCTTGAGCCTGGTGAGATTTGAACTTGCAGTAATTGCAGGCAGCTGATGTTAATAACAGTGCTTTAGTCTGCTGCACCACCAGGGCTCCTTTCATTTGTATTAAATTAAAGCAAGGGCAATAATGTTGCTGACTAAAGGAATCTTGATACCAACATTAATATAATTTTTTTTACAGGTAGTCCTCAGATTACGACAGTAATTTGGACTAGAATTTCCACCACTAAGTAATGCATTCATAAAGCGTGATGTCAGATGATAGCGATGGCAATCCCAGCAGTCCTCTTTGCCATTGTTAAACAAGGACCATACCGGTCATTAAGCAAAGACCAGTGGGAAGCAAGCAAGCTAGTGAGCAAGAGCTATGGACAGACAGGTGGGTGGATGCCATGGATGGGCTCTGAGGAGTAGACAAGCAAAAAAAAAGTGGCAGGAGCAGGAATTACTTGAAGGAGTGATTTGCAACATCCTGCTTGCTTCTTCCCCATTGACTTTGCTTTTTGGGAAGCAAGTAGGGAAGGTTGCAAATGGTGATCACATGAATGCAACCGTCATAATTGTGAGCTGGTTGCCACATCCCTGAATTAGCCACGTGACCATGGGGATACTGCAACAGCTGGAACTTCACGGACTGGTCTTATGTCCCCTTTGTTCAGCACAGTCATAACTTTGAATGGTCACTGGATGAGTGGTCATAACCCAAGGATTAACCGTAGGGCACATCCTTCATGTCAAAATTATTACTAAAACTTAGTGACATCAAGACTGGTTTACATCAATATACAGTGTAACTAGGCAAGATATTTACGTAAAAATGGTTTTTTATGATGAAATTGACTGTGGCTTATCTACAAAATTGTGCTATCCATTTATAGCAGAAAGTGGAACAGGTGACAGTCAAATGCAACTTCTTGGGATTGGGCTGTCTGTGTCATGTGGAAGAGGTGAAGGCCTCTTCCAGGTGTCCTACCAATGGGCTTCAGAAAATAAAACCAGCTTTAAGGCCTCTTTTAGTGGCACCTGTTTCTGGATAGATTCATTCTGAGACGGACTGCCTTTTAAATAGCCACACTTTAAGCCATTTAGGGTTTAAAGTTTAAACCCTTAAATTATACTTGGAAAAAACTTGCAACAGGCAATGCAGATTTTATAGCTAAAGCATAATATATTCATTAACTCGTGGGAGCACCTGGTCCAGAATGCAGTTATGGTAATCCCACAATAAAATGTCACATCTCTGTTTTAAGAGCTGTCTTGGCTTATCAATTGACTTCCTGATCAACATAAAGTGCTGGTTATCATCTAGAAAGCTCCTCTAGGCAGAGGGTCCAGTTACATATATAAGGGAATGCCTGTCTTCAATAATTTCTGCCAATCCTCTCTGCTCTTAACAGTGTTGGCATGCTCCATGTCCCATCAATTAAACTATATGGCCTGTGGGATCCAAGCAGTGGCCTTTCTCTGTTGGGATGTTTGCCCTCTGGAACAGCAGTCCTTCTGATATTGATAGGGCTTCTGCCCTTCTTTAAACAAGCCCTTAAAACCTGACCCTTCTCTCAACCCTTGGGCTACACTGGTGCCTGTGTGGTGCCTGTCTGGTCTATTAGATTTTGTTTGCTTCTCTGGACTTCCTTTTTTTAGGCAGAATGTTTTTTTTTTAATTTTTCTATCTGTAAATACCCAGGCAGGTAAGTACACCACAGCTGGTTTAAGCTTGGAGGTTGACATTTCCTCAATGTTCACTGCTTCCAAAGGAGGAAATTCTGGCAGAGAACATTTTTATTATTTTATTTTATTTTATTAAATTTCTATACCGCCCTACTCCCGAAGGACTCAGGGCGGTGAACAGCCACATAAAACACATAAATACAATAAAACACATAAATACAAAAATTTAAAATAGAATAAAAATGAATTAAATAATTTGGCTGAACAAATGTAAAATACCCCATAATTTTAAAACAAATTAAAATTTACATTTAAAAAGGGGAGAAGGTTTAGGCCAGGCCAGCTTGATGAAATAAAAAAGTCTTAAGTGCGCGACGGAAGGTGCGCAGATCCAGGATCCTCCGTATCTCTGGGGGGAGCTCGTTCCAGATCGTAGGTGCCCCCACAGAGAAAGCTCTTCCCCTAGGGGCCGCCAGTTGACATTGTTTGGCCGATGGCACCCGGAGCCCCTCTCTATGGGAGCATACTGGCCGGTGGGAGGCTATTGATGGTAGCAGGTGGTCCCGTAAATAACCAGGTCCTAAGCCATGGAGCGCTTTAAAGGTGATAACCAAAACCTTGAAGCGCACTCGGAAGACCACCGGGAGCCAGTGCAGCTCGCGCAGGAGAGGTGTTACATGGGAACTCCACGTTGCTCCCATAACCACCTGCGCGGCCACACTCTGCGCTAGTTGGAGCCTCCGAGTGCACCTCAAGGGGAGCCCCCTGTAGAGATCGTTACAATAGTCCAGACAAGAGGTGATGAGGGCATGAGTGACTGTGCATAGGGAATCCCTATCTAGAAAGGGACGCAACTGGCGGATCAGGCGAACCTGATGAAAAATCCTTCCTGTCACGGCCATCAAGTGCTCTTCTAAAGACAGCCGTGAATCCAGGAGGACGCCCAAGTTGCAAGCCCTTTCCGTGGGGGCCAATGATTCAAGATCAAACTGTGTCTGCCCATCATCTTGTAATAATTCCCCCCCTTTTAATGTTTCAAAAGTAGTGTTGGTTGCCTGCCATCTCTTTTAACCCTGGAGCACATATAGACTCACATAATAGAATAGACTGCCAGTAGCAGAGCTCCTTCTGAAGGCACAGAAGCTCTGTCAAAAGCTGAGCTGATGCTGCGGGGTCCAGGAATGGGGGGGGTGAGAGCTGTTTTCAGCTCCTCATTACTCATTGGCTGCTGGAAATCAGTTCTTGCTAATGCTGCCAGCTGCAATATTATAGGAGGGAATGTGGGAAGAGGGGCTGGCAATGTGAAGGAATGAGAAAATTTCCTATAAAGAAGTCACCAAGATTTGCTTCCTAATATGTATGCATGGGATTATGACATTGTGTTTCAGTTGTATAGAGCAGACAAGAGACCGATAGTTCAAGCACTAGATAACAACCTATGGCACCAAACCTACAAATATTTTCAGAATGTAAGCTACACACTGAATTTTGGAGTTCAGCCTTAAAGTGAATTATATGCATGATTTGTTGAAAAATTGATTGTAACTTGTTGCAAATGAGGTGACACTAAGGTAAGATTCAAACAGGTGACTGCCTAATTCATTGGGGTTTTTTTCTTACCCACTACTTAACTAACAACTATTCTTCAAATGTAAATTGCATGAGGAGAGCTATGTTTCTTAAATAGGCCATTCATTGCTGTTGATCCCTGAGCAATGGTTGTTAAAGCTGCCTAAGCAGAAGCTGAGTGACTTCTAATCATGGATGCTATAACTGCCCCTGGCTTTGAGCAAAGATTTGGCTTAGACTTTCAAATAAGGAAACAAGTAAAATGTAATAATTAGGAATTTTGTTATAATTAAAGTGGGGTATAGCTCAATTCTGAACTTAACTGAACTTAATCTGAACTTAGCTTCATACCTCTGAATTTAGCATTATAGCTCCTTTCTCCATAAATACAATAAAATAATAAAATCCAAAAAGCAGGTTTAAAATGCCCACAATATATACTATATGGAAATAGAGCCATCATCAATTCTTACTTCCTATTCAAAATTCATTTATGTAATAATAAAATATACTTAAGATTCCTCATTAAAATTCCAATGGAGGAGATTTAATATCTCATCAACCTATAACATTTTTTTTCATATCTATTGTCCACAAACCATGTCAGCCTTTCAGATGAAGAATTCTCCATCCTGAACTATTTACCTCAGTCTTAGGAGAGGCAAATTGTTGACGCTCATCTGTGAAATCCTGGGGTATTTTTTATTATTTATTTATTTATTTGTCAAGCATATATAACAGATAAAAGTATAAACATAATTTGAATATATGAAAAGAGTAAAAATAAAAAGGAATATTAGGACAGGGACGGTAGGCACGCTGGTGCACTTATACACGCCCCTTACATGTATATGTAATTTTACTATGTAGTCCTTTCCATCTCCTACCTCAGCTCTGTACAACTATAGCTTTGCAGTTCAGTCCCTACCTAGGAGCACATGTAGATTCGGGCAAGTTTGGCTAGGAAGTATCTTAAGAGGCCATCGTATGTTTTTTGTGTGAATGTTTTTAGGGAAAATAAAGCTAAAACCTAATCAATACAGGTTTGCTGAGACGGGAACTGTCGAACCTGCTTATGGTTAAGCCAGCACAGCCATGCGAAAAATCCAAGTTGAGCTCTCAAAGTAGCAATATCTTTCCGGATGCCAATAAAGCTACACACAACCACAGAAACAGATTACGGAATCTTGTACAATGGTTATTTCATTGTCTTGCATATAATGTTTTACAATCATCTGATAATAAAGCAGAAAATCAAATACCTTACCCCAGCATTTATTGCAATAGTGCAAAAAGTATTTGCTGAATATTTGCTCTGTACAGTCATTGAGGCAGGTCAAGGCCTGGGATGCCCCATTTTCTACTACTGGGAAAATCCTTTGAAGTCCCAATCCAGTGGGCATTCACAATCAAACAACAACTGGCAAGGAGGGCAAGTGGGAAAGAGTAGCCCCCTCCTCTTACCTTGGAGTTAATTGGGGCTGTTGCACTTTAATCAACACAACACAGGTCTAAATCCAGGGGCCAAACTGAGAGAGAAACTGAATGAATTCCTCTATGCATGAATCAATGTACTATGTTTCCCCGAAAATAAGACCCTGTCTTATATTTTTTGAACCCCGAAATAAGCGTTTGGCCTTATTTTTGGGGAGGTCTTATTATTTTGGGGCACATGGAGGAAAGCAGAGGAAATGGCAGGAACCAGCTGCGCATGCGTTTAAATATTTTTGGGGAGGGCTTATTGGGAGGAGCTTATTTTAGTGCATGTGCTCAAAAGCCCGATTGGGTTTATTATCGGGGATGTCTTATTTTAGGGGAAACAATATATGTAGCATGCAAGAAGTAATACTCCGATTTTATTTAATATGAGCCACATATGAGCCACATTTTATAGAATGGGCAAAGACACATTCTGAACAAACTAAGGGTAGGGTCCATCATAAACCAGGCAATTTGGAGGGCAATTTCTATCCAGTTTGCACAGATTCCCTCCAGACCTCTATCCATGCCAACACTTTCTTGCAGTAAGTACATAGTGGAGAGAGTAAAACATATACAGAACTGAGTCACGGTGTCTCTATTTAGTTCATTTTTAAAACATTATTTAAGAGTGAAACTAGGACGTTTTTAATTTTAATTAATTTTCTTATTGTTTTACTGTACATGTGTTTTGCTAGGGCTAGAGCAAGGTTGTCAAACTCGCGGCGTCACATTTTTGTCACATGATGTATCGCGACCTTTTCCCCTTTGCTAAAATGGGGGTGGGGTGATGCATCTGGGCTGTGGGCCGTGAGTTTGACACCCCTGGGCTAGAGGGATCACTTGTAAATAGGACCTGCATCTCTTTCAGACCCTGTGTGACCACTTAAGCTTACAAGAATTAGAAGATTGTGCTGATATGTGGAGTGTACTTCAGTTTTAAAATTATATAAATGGCACTCTATAACAGCAATCCCATATTCCCTCACTTGTTGGCTCTCTTATTTCAAAAATTATGATATAGGAAGTCTACTTCCATATCTAAATTGTGGAACTACAGAAACTACTGTAATTCTATGAACTATTTGACTTGGTTGTAGTCTTTCTTACTTTTATCAGAAACTGTTTTGATCAGATTTACTGATTTCTGCTTTCTTGTGTTGTTTTGTGTTGTTAAATCATTCCTAATTAGGTAGAGGGAAAAAAGAGTAAGCAGAAAAAGTTAGCAGAGATTCAAAGATATTGTCTGCCTCTTTCATCCCAATGTAGATCACAACATTAATTATTTAGAAGAAACCAGTAGTCTTTTGCCCAGTAACAAATGTAATGTATTAACAAAATCAATACTGTGTATCTCTAATCAGTCTGGTATTCTTGAGGCAATAGATTACAAAGAATATTAACCTTGCATTTGTATGGATTCTTCTTTCAAAAACTGCTGGAAAAGTAAAAAATACAAAAAGAATGAGCAATTTGTGTACTTTTGGAGAGAGAAATAAAGATTTGGTATTCTTTTCAATAGTTTTCTGCATCAACAAAATACCCTTATACTGTAGAACACAGCAAAAATTGTAGCCTAGTCAAATGCTTGTACTATAAAAATTATACTTTTCTTTGAGAATTTGATGAAACACTCGTAATCTTTATTTGAAACTTGTTTACACCCATATAGTGAATTTTATCTTACAGCATCTAAGATTTTTGTCATATGCAAATAGTAGCGTTTACTCACTTCCTTCTTATTCATCCATGACTATGCAAGGATATATGGTGCTAGGGATGGTAAATTTCAAGTCTAATCTGGACCTGGACAATTTTGTTGTGATATATCTGGAAAATTAAAACAAAAATGAGAAAACTCTCAGCTCATTACAAACCAGCTATTATGTGCTGTGGACATTGGAGACTTGGCCCTGCAGTAGGTCAGCTTTTTCCCCAGTGGGCAATTCAAGCTGGTGATGTTGAGGACAAGACTTTAATGGCCACTAAGATATGGAGTGCCACAGGGTTCAATTCTTTTCCCTCTGTTGTTCAATATTTCCATGAAGCTGCTGAGGGAAATCATCTGTTGATTTGGATGCAATATAGATAATACTATGTGCTGATGACATCTAAATGTACATCATCTCCTTAGCTGGTCCAGTGAGGCTGTCAAACTCTTGTCTTGGTAACTGCAAGCTGTGAGAGTCTGGATGGGACAAAACCAGTTCTAGCAAGACATAGTTACTGCTATTTTTGGCCTGCCTGAAGTCATCTTTTGAGGGGGAGGTACTATCTGTGAGCGAGCAGGTCCATTACTTAGAGATTAGATTAGATTAGATTAGATTAGATTAGATTAGATTAGATTAGATTAGATTAGATTAGAATTTTTTATTGGCCAGGTGTGATTGGACACACAAGGAATTTGTCTTTGGTGTATATGCTCTCAGTGTACGTAAAAAGAAAAGATACATTTGTTAAGAATCATAAGGTACAACACTTAATGATAGTCATAGGGTACAAATAAGCAATCAAATCATACTAGGAAACCATCAATATAAATCGTAAGGCTACAGCAAAAAGTTACAGTCATACAGTCATAAGTGGGAGGAGATGGTGGGAAGGAATGATGAGAAGATTAATAATAATAATAATAATAATAATAATAATTATTATTATTATTAATAATAATAATAATAATAATAATAACCCCTCCGAGGAGCTCTACCTTGTCGTGGTGGAGGGGCTTGCATGCTCTAGTGATCCTAAGGGCTATGCTAAACAGGTTCAACCATATCAGACAGACCTTAGGTGAAGGGCCAGACAAAATCTGCTCCACAACCCATTCAAACATGGTGAATACAGAAAAAATGAAATTTATGCCGGCTGAACCGTCGCCCGTATTAACAAGGGTTCTGTTGGATGCTATGGCTCCTGGGCATTCTACGCAAAATGAGTTACAGGGCTCAGCTCCCTCTGCTAGGCAACCAGGGCATGGAGTTGACAAGCTACTGGAAGAAAAACCCAAAAAGCGAAAAATCTGGACCAGGGAAGAAAACACCTCTATTATGGAAGCTTACTATCAGTCTGAGCCAGCAAAACATGGATTTCAAAAACGAATGTATCAGATTTGGAAGATGAACCATACGGACTGTGACACCAGTGAACAAAGGTTAATGAACCAACGACATGTAATCCTAAACCACAAATTTTTCACTACAGAAGAATGAATAGCAATAGAAGAGAAAGCAATTAATGGTCTGAGTACATCAACAAAGAAGAGTAACATCAAGAATGATTTCCAGACTCAAAAGCAAATTGAGGAAGAAAGGGAAGAAGAGGATACTGAAATGGATGAAGATAAAGAACAAGGAAGCACTAAAGAACAAACATCAACAGATAGTGCTCAATTAGCTGGAAAAATAAAGCACCAAATGGAAGATGCTGAAAGAACACGTTTGCCAAAGCTCAACCAAGTGAACCGGAAAGAATTGAGAAATGTACTAAAAAAGGTCAATGAGGCTGTGCAAACTATTCGAACCACTACATTAGCCGAAACAAACCAACTGATGTATGCAGCAGCCGTCATAACCACCAAAGAACTGGGGTTGAAAATACAAAAGAACCAAAGAGGTAAAAAGGGGAAGCCTAAGTGGAAAATTCGGTTAGAATTGAAGATCAAAAAAGTACATGGAGATTTGAGCAACTTGAAGAACCTAAGGCAAGGTCAGCTAAAGAACAAGCAGGTCAAAAGCAGCCTGGAAGCAAGATACGATCTGAGGAATAAGGAGATTGCGGTAGTAATTGAAGAGCTGAAGCAGAGGGTTGTTGCCATCGCTGAAAAGATTAAAAGGTATGAAAACCGAGTAACTCAGTTCAAGGAAAACTCACACTTCAGAGCAAATCAGCACCAGTTTTATAAGAGTTTAGAAAATGGAGACGGAGTAACAACAAATGAAAAGCCTGATAAAGAGAAAGCTCTGAAATTCTGGAAGAATTTGTGGGAAAACAACAAGAAGCACAACAGAAATGCAAAATGGATCAAACAGGTTGAGGACTCTATTAAAGTGCATAAAATGGAAGATGTGAAAATAACAAAAGCAATGGTGCAAAGACAGTCAAGAAAAGTGAAGAACTGGAGTGCACCTGGACCGGATGAGCTGCATGGCTTCTGGTTAAAGGCACTTACAAGTCTGCACAAAAGATTGGCAACCCAGATGAACCAGACCCTAAAAACACCTGAAAATGATGAATGTATGACAACTGGAAGGACATTTTTCATCCAAAAAGATAAAGAAAAAGGAAAGGACCCTGGAAACTATAGGCCAATCACCTGTTTGCCAACAACATACAAGCTTCTTACTGGTATCATTGCAAACCAAATTTATGGATACCTGGAAAGAAATAACTTGCTTCCTGTAGAACAGAAAGGATGCTGCAAAAACTCAAGAGGAACAAAGGATCAATTGCTGATCGACAAGCTAATCCTAAAGAACTCAAAGAAAAGATGAATCAACCTGTTCATGGCTTGGATAGACTATAAGAAAGCGTTTGATTCAGTTCCCCATAGCTGGATCAAGAAATGCCTGGAAATCTTAGGCATCAGCAGCAACATACAAAAATTCATGGAATCTTCAATGAACCTCTGGAAAACAAAACTTATGGCTAATGAAGAAGAACTGGGTCAAGTTGAAATTAAACGAGGCATTTTCCAGGGCGATTCCCTTTCACCCCTACTTTTTATACTCTCAATGCTACCACTGACAATCATTTTGAAGAAGATGAACTGTGGATACGAACTTGCAAAGAAAGGACTGAAAATCTCGCACCTGATGTACATGGATGATTTGAAGCTGTTTGGTAAAACAAAAGCTGAACTGAATTTATTAATTGAAAACACAAAAGAATTCAGCCAAGACATCGGTATGCAGTATGGAATTGACAAATGTGCAACAATAGCAACCAAAGCAGGCAAGATCATAGAAGAGGATGGAATAGAACTAGAGAATGAAGAAATGATAAAGGCAGTAAAATCAGAAGAAGGCTACAAGTACTTGGGTATATTAGAAGCCTCTGACTTAATGCATAATAAAGTCAAGGAATTAACTTCAGCCAAGTACGTTCGGCGAATTCGTAAGATATTAATGTCCAAATTGAGTGGAGGAAACATCATAAAAGCCATAAATACTTGGGCTATACCTGTGATTAGATACTCTGCAGGAATAATTGACTGGACCCAGATGGAGTTAGACAATTTGGACAGAAAAACAAGGAAGCTTATGACAATGAATCATGCCTTGCACCCTAAAAGTGATGTTGACCGATTATATTTATCAAGAGCAGAGGGTGGTCGAGGACTCCTACAAGTAAAGCAGACTGTGGAAGAAGAAAAACGCAGCTTGAATGATTACATCCAGAAAAGTGAAGAACCAATGATTAAAGAAGTAAATAAAGGAGGCCTTTTAAAGACAACTAAAACGAAAGCAGAATATAAGAAAGAAGTAATTGAGCAGCGAGCTGAAAATTGGAAACACAAAGCTCTGCATAGCCAATACTTGAAAAGTATTGAAGGCAAAGCTGACCAGAAACTAACTTGGAACTGATTAAGATCAGGAGTACTGAAAAAAGAAACAGAAAGCTTTATTTTGGCAGCTCAAGAACAAGCCCTAGCCACAAACTGCATGAAGGCAAAAATTCAACATGTTACCACCAACAGTAAATGCTGCCTCTGTAATGAGAAAGATGAGACAGTCGACCACCTGATCAGTGGGTGTAGCAAAATTTCACAAACTGACTACCTACAACGCCATGACCATGTTGCTAAGATAATTCACTGGAAATTGTGCCAGAAGTTTGGATTTGAGTACAGCAAAAACCACTGGGAACATCAGGTTGAGAAAGTTTTAAAGAATGAGAAACTCAAGATCTTGTGGGACTTTAGGATTCAGACTGATAGGCACTTGGTCCACAACACACCTGACATAACAATAGTTGAAAAGAAAAAAGTATAGTTCATTGACATTGCAATACCTGGTGATGCAAGGATTGAAGATAAGCAGCAAGAAAAAATCACAAAGTACCGGGACTTGCAAATTGAAGTTGAGCGACTGTGGAAAAAGAAATTGTGTGTTTTCCCGATTGTAATTGGAGCCCTTGGAGCAATACCCAAAGGGCTACCCCGCTATTTAGAAATTCTAAATTTGCCAGACTTGAACATTTTGACTTTACAAAAAACCACCTTACTCGGAACAGCTTACATCCTCCGACGATACCTTAACAGTTCCTAGGTCCTTGGTTAGGACTCGAGCTCCTGAGCTATTAACCAGCCTCAAAGGCTGTGAATCTCACTAAAGATTAACCAATAATAATAATAATAATAGAGGTTCTTCTGGACTCACACCTATTGCTCAATGGGCAGGTAGAGGTTGCAGCCAGAAGGGAATTCATATAGATGTTTTTGAGACACAACTTGTGGTCTTACCTGAGGCATGAGGAACTTGGTTCAATAACTTATGCCCTCATTACAACTGTGCACTATATTTTGGGCTGTCTTTGAAGATTATGCAACAGTACAGTTAGTTCACACTTCAGGCAGTGTTACCTACAGAAACAGATTTCTGGGTGCCATTGAAAATGCTGCTTTTGACCTTCTTAACACCTAGGTTCTTAGAGAAGTTTTTGGAGTTGACATATCTAATATGCTGCTAACTATTGCTATCCCTTATTTCTGCAAAATGAGGAAAGCCAAAGCCAGGAGGTATTATTTCTCTGTTGTGTTCTTGGTTTGTGGAACAGTTTACGCTCAGAATTCTTTCCTTCATGGTATTCCAAAAAATGGCCATGATGCAACTTATCCAGAAGGCATTTATTATTTATTCAATTTATATACCGCCCTTCTCCTAGTGGACTCAATAACCATCACTATTCTTTTTTGATTTTGATTTTTTATTTAAATAATTATTTTTATTAAGATTGCATTGGATTAGTGTATTTTAAACACAAACTGTTGATAATTTAATGCTGATATTTATTTTTCTTAAATAAAGAAAAATATTCTTTATAGTAAAAAAATATGGGTTTTTTTTACTATTGTAAGGCATTGGGAGTCCATGATGGGTTATAAATGTGATGATAAATGATAGCATGACCAGGTAATATCACCTAATGATTTTAGCTAACCCATACACCTCTGGCAGTTGAAGCCAACAATGAGTGAAGGGCCAGGTTAAAACATGCACAATGTAATGAATACCACCAAGCATTCCTTTTTCTTTCTCTTTTCTTTCCATTCCCTCTCTCTTCCTGCCTCCTTCCCCTCCCTTACTCCCTCCCTACTTTCTCTATCCAAGAATTCAGACACCAATTTGAATAGCATTCAAGGTTTTTTTTTTTATCCAGGAACACCTCTCTTGAGTAGATTATCCTGAAAGAGAATCACCAGCCCCTAAAATCACCTTGGTAGCTTCCATGCTGAGGGTACCTTTGAACCTGGGCTCCCCCCAATCCTATCCCATTTACTAAACAGCTATACCATTCATGAAATTTAACCAAATCTAAAACAATCCTAGCATTGTGTTTATGAATTAATATAGTAGGATGCTGTTTCTGTCTTCAAAATTATCCAGTCATTGGTCAGCATTGCCCTTATTTTCTATTTCAAATCCAAGATTAGTACAAAAGTGGATTAATGCCAACTTTTTCTACTTCAGGCAGCAGGATGTGGATCACTACTGGCTCCAGGGCTTAATGACAAGACTCCTAGTTGGATATGGGTCTCACTCTGAGATGGTGGTCATGATTAATGTACTAGTGCCATTAGAGATGGTAATAATATTTATAAGCAAATACAGGCAAGCAACAGACCTCCTTCTCCATATACAGTTTTTTTAGTTTATGTGATCTTGTCTTTATTTTAGTCATAAAAGACAATGGAATCATTCTTGACTGAAACACTTCCATATTTGTTTAAAAAAAAATTGAAGGAAATATTCAGATAATCATATCAACTGCATTAAAAACCACTTCTGGCTTTTGAATATTCTACTGATGATAGGAAGACATTAGGATGAGTTTTACTTAAATTTAAATAAGAGAGCAATGCAGCCAAATTGTCATCTCACACCACATTTCTATCTCAAGGCGGAGTATACTGCAGTAACGGGGACACCAAATTCTGAAGCAAATTGCACGTCAACATTGTGTGCCGTTTGAGGAACTCACAAGGGATGCAACACATTCTGGCAGAATGCCATTCCGTCAGATTAGAAGGAGCAATGTTTTCATGGGTGTACAGTCCCTTACCCCCCCTCCCCCAAATACCTGAAAGCTTTTATAGAGGAAAACCACCTCATTGACACTTTCAGACAAGCCAAGCTTATTCTGCCAGTTGGTCTGAAAAAAAGAATAAAATAGCTCTATTCCTGCAATTTGAATTCCAGGCTGGGTCACAGAAAAGACAGGAAGTGCATCTATACATGTCTCTTTGCAGTCAGGGATTATGATTCCTAAACCACAATTCATTGCTGATCACTCCTTCTTGCTTGTGTGAGTCAGTTTAGTTCACAAACCAGGGCAACTCTTATCTCTTTTTTGGGGTGGTGGGGGTTAGTTTTATCTGCAAACTTAAAAGGTCAGCTTCTTCTAATTAGTCAAAGTTGTATGTCTCACCATCCAAGATCTATGACTAGATTTTTACCAAGAATTAAACAATTTTCAACCACTAAAGCTAGGAGTACCACTGAAAGTAGGAACAAAACTGAAGGTAGAACACACTGTGATCTTTATCTGTAAAAGAGACCATTTGCCTGCTATTATTGTGGCTTTAGGGAGCTGGAATCATCCTCATTTAACAAATTCATTCCTTTTGTAGATTAATTTGCCAGCTACCATCCCTCATAGTTTGCTGAGGGAGGATACATTGTGGAAGATGAAAAAGTCCATTGTACCAAGCCCCATAACTAGAATGCTGTTTTTAAGAGGAGACTGCTGTATGCCCCATTTCTCAATCAGCCAATAGGAACACCAGAGCCAAACCAATTGAGATTGTAACCACAGCCTAACAACGATGTCCCTTAGCCTTTCCATTCTTTAAGTGAGAAGACATTAAGACTCAGTGAATGCTCAAGACTAAAGTTTTGTGTTTCAGTTAAAGAGTTAAGGGAGAAAAAAATTCTGAGGTGCCGTCCCCTTCCCTTGGTGGACTCAACACTTATTTGGATTTAATGGCTCACCAGGGATGAGGGTGGGGGAGAGAGAACCATCTTATTTTTCACCTCAGGCATAATTTGGCCTATACCTTTCAAAAGCTTGATGGGGGCAAGGTAGGGAATGGCCCTCCCTGCATTCTTGTCAAAGGGAGAAGGAAATATCTGCCAAGGAGAAGCCAATGGGACACTGATGAGAAAGGAAACAGTCAAAGGGAAGACAGACAAATATGGAAATACCAAAACATTCCAGGAATAGAAACAAGAAACACCAATTTTTGAGCAAGCTGGTTGGAAACTAAATCCTTTGTTAAGAACTGGACAATTGAGATGGGTGGACAGGTCTTGAATGACCTTGATTTCTTTTTCTGTTTTCCAAAGTAGACCAACAATGGGCTGAAGATGTAAATAACCACAGAATTAATGAGGTTCAGAGGCAGTTAATAGGCATAAAAGCCAAGAATACAGGAAATAAACAGCTCTGTTCCAGAGTGTTAGGTAGTAAAGTACTTCTGATTTTTGCAATGTTTCCTCAGTTAAATAAATGCTCCATTTCAGCATATGATTTAGCATTTCAACATATGATTTAGCATCCCTCTGGAATACAGTGGTTGCTCTGCGGTGTGCATTTCCAACTGCCTGCTGAGCTGCTATATTTCCTCATTCGAAGAAATGGCTGCAATAGAGAACCTGGTCTGTCCCAAATCTCCTTCAAATAAATAAAGACAAAGTACTGGCCATATTAGTGATATGTCTACTTTGAATCATTGGCCTGTCTCACGCGATCCTCCCAAACATTAAGAGACTCTCTGTGCTAATACCTATTCACTGAGTTCGTGGGGCTTATTCAGGGGTGGGTTCTAAATTTTTTTACTACCGGTTCTATGGGCGTGGCTTATTTTGTGGGCGTGGCTCAGTGGTGGGTTCCTCCCGGTTCGGTCCAGTTCAGCCGAGCCGGTAGCGGTGACAATATGACGTCACCAAACCGGTTCTCCCCCTTCCGCCCTCCCCACCCACCCACGTTATTCTTTTTATTTGGTCCCACCCCCAATCTATTGCTGCCTCCTGAGTCCCAGCTGATGACTAGAGGGAAAAAAACTGTTTAAACTCTTGCGGCGGGGCTTCAAAGGGCCGTCCTACAGCTGATCAGTGTTAAAAGCAAACAAATGAGTCGGGTCGTAAGTGCGAGGACCTTCCAGAAATGACTCTGACCAGCTAGCCACGTCCACCTAGTCACATGACCTCCAAGCCACACCCATAAAATAAGCCACGCCCACAGAACCGGTAGTAAAAAAATTTAGAACCCACCCCTGGTGTGGCTTGATGGTCATGTGACAATTATTTAGGATTTAGCAGAGGTACTGGTCTACCAGGCTTTTAACTGCTTGCAGAGCTGTACCGGTCTACCCATTTATTTTTGCAGGGACTGATCTACCCATTTATTTTTGCAGGCACTGGTCTACCACCAAACTGCCTTTTACCACTGATCAGCTGTAGGGCAGCCCTTTGAAGCCCCAAGGCAAGAGTTTAAACAGTTTTTCTTTATAGCCCATCAGCTGGGACTCAGGAGGCAGCAATAGATTGGGGGTGGGACCAAATAAAAGGTAAGAATAACGTGGGGGGGCAGAACCGGTTCGGTGACATCATATCGTCACTGCTACCGGCTTGGCAGAACCGGCCCGAACTGGGAGGAACCCACCACTGGGCTTATTCCCAAAAAAACGTGCATACAAATGAAATTTTGTCCTGCTTTCAGGGTCAGTATTCCTGTGGCTTTAAAAATTACTTTAGGTGGCTTGTGTCTAGTCCTAATGATTGGATCTGGATCAGAGGTGGGTTTTAGCAGGTTCTGACCAGTTCTGGAGAACCAGTAGCAGAAATTTTGAGTAATTCAGAGAACCGGCAAATGCCACCTCTGGCTGGCCCCAGAGTGGGGTGGGAATGGGGATTTTGCAATATCCTTTCCCTAGGAGTGGGTTGGGAATGGAGATTTTGCAGTATCCTTCCCCTGCCACGCCCACCAAGCCACACCCACCAAGCCACGCCCACAGAACCGGTAGTAACAAAATTTGGATTTCATCACTGGATCTGGATAATAGTATCTAATATCTGGAGATCCTCCTGACCTACTAAGGTTACCCCCATCTAACCTCTAATTTTAATGGTTTCAGAGCACAAAACTACTTCATTGAAAACTTAGCAGTGTGCACAAACTGAACTTTATAAAATTCTGAAAATGTAGGGGGAGGGGTTGAAATACCAGTCAAAGTCTTGCAGGAGCAGCTCGGCAATTTGCAGCAGATCCTAATGAGCCTGAATTCAGAGGGGATGCTTAATCGCATCATGGCCTCCGGACACTAACTCAGACAAAGCGCAACGGCAGTGTCCCTTATCTGGGCATCGCAGAAAGCAAACTGCTTGTTTTGCATTTTTTTCATAACTTAAAAGCCAGAGAAGTAGAACCAAGCTGAAATCAGGAGAGCTGCTGCACACCCTTCCCTTTGTTCCTATTTGTGAGAATAAAGAGGCAGCGGAAAGCAAACAACTCAGGGGATTTTCTGTTTCTCTAGTCAAACATAGTATGAGCGGTTCAAAAAAGGCTAATTAAATTCCAAAATCCCTGAGCAAATTCATTAATAGCGATTTTCGAATAAGCAGCTACCTAAAGAAGCTTTCAAGGTGGGGAGGGATTGATATGGGGAAAAAAAGAGTATGGGGAAAGTGGGCATAAGGGAAGGAAATGGTTCCTTAAAATGTGGGACAAGCTATTGTTATAAGACACCGCAATGTAGGCCAAATTGTAGCTAGGGTGTTTCTGGGTCCATTTTTAAGACCCTTTTTAAGAACACACCATTAACTCATCTATTTCCAAGTTTTTACAGTGCATGTTGAAACAAATTTGGGATCCCTCTGAGTTCTCTTCATCTGTTTTTAGATCTAGGCCAGTGATGGCGAACCTTTTCGGCACCAAGTGCCCAAACCAGAAAGTGTGTGCACGCATGCGCCGGAGCCCCAGAAGCTCGAAGACCAGCTGGCTGGTGCGCGTATGCGTACCTGGTCTTCTGGTTTCTGGCGCTAGCTGATCTTCGCGCCCGCCGGAGCCCTGGAAATCCAAAGACCAGCTGCCCAATGTGCGTGTGCACCAGCCAGCTGGTCTTTGGGTTTCCAGCACCAGCTGGTCTTCCTGCCCACCGGAGCCCTGGAAACCTGAAGACATGTGCGAAGATCACCTGGCCAGCACACATGCACGTGCTGGAAACCCAAAGGGCAGCTCGTAACAGCACACATAGAGGGCTCTGCGTGCCACCTCTGTCACGCATGCCATAGGTTCGCCATCACGGATCTAAGCTGATAGTCACAAGACTATGATCATGGGCAACAGAATATTTTTCCAAGATTGCAGAAATATCAACCAAAGTATCTGCCTCAGTTTGTATCATGTATTAATTAATTAGGAAAATGATATAAATATAAAACAAACAGATGTTATATTCATCTAAACATATGCATCTGTTGATTTTCCCTTTCTGATAGATTGTAATATGATGGGTGGGCAGTGATCGAAAATTGATCCAGCAAGTTTTGACATAAACCCATGTATAAAATTTCTAAACACTGCAGTTCCATAATTACAGTAAAGTGCGTGCAAAGTGAACCAGTTGTTACACTGGTTGAATCCCACCACTGTTCATATTTATGATGGTTGAGTGTTCCTGGGTCATGTGACTATCTTTTGCGACCTTGTGACAAGTCAATGGGAAAGCCACATTCTTTTTCTTTTTTTTTTTAATTTGATTTATATGCCGCCCTTCTCCGGAGACTCAGGGCGGCTTACAGTGTGTTAAGCAATAGCCTTCATACTTTTGTATATTTATACAAAGTCAGCTTATTGCCCCCACAAACTGGGTCGTCAATTTACCTACCTTAGAAAGGATGGAAGGCTGAATCAACCTTGAGCCTGGCGAGATTCGATCTTACTTTAATTGCAGACAGCTGGTGTTAAATTACAGTGCTTCTGTCTGTTGAGCTAAACCAGGCTCCTTGATTCATTTAACAACCTTGTTACTAATTGAACAATTGCAGTGATTCACTTAACAAAAATGGCAAGAAAAGTCATAAAATGGGACAAAACTCACTTAATAAATTTCTCACTTTAGCAACATAAATTCTGGACTCAATTGTGGTTGTAAATCGAGGACTACCTGAATAGCAATATCGCAATACACTGGCCTGCATGCAGATACCCATTTGAGTAGCTGCAATTATGGCTATATGGTAGCATGGTGACAAATCTGAATTCATAAGCTCTTTGAGATGGCTGCAATTTGGGCCTATTAGATCTGGACTACAAACATTTACATAACCACTAGGGGGGCAACAAATACATTTTTCCTTGTGATAGTGGTGAATATCTGTAGCTTGAGTGTAGCATGAGGGTGGAGGTTTGTTCTCCAAGCTTGTGGGTTGGTTTCCGAATGGTTCATTACCAAGCTAGGTAACATCTCCAGTGGAATTTAGAGAATGTCAGTGTTGGTGTTCTTCTGTTTATGTGGTGAGGCTTGGTGTGGTCAGTAGGTCTTGTGATGGGAGGGTCACATCAGATGAGGGTTTTGTGATGGGTCTAGTGATGGACCTTATGATGGATCAGGTGTAAGTCCCATCAGATGAGGGTCTTGTGATGGGACTTGTGAAGGATCAGGTGTGTTCAGAAAATTAATCCAAATTTTGTGTACTCTGATTGGCAACAACTCTTAAGGAAAGGTTATATCTATCTATCTATCTATCTATCTATCTATCTATCTATCTATCTATCTATCCATCCATCCATCCATCCATCCATCCATCCATCCATCTATCTATCTATCATCTATATCTATCATCTATCTATCTATATTACATTTATATGGCTGCCCATCTCGCAAGAAGTGACTCTAGGTGGCATACAACAATCAGTTGTCCAGAAAGCACACTATTGGAGATTGCTGTCTTCCCTGCCAGCAAGTTTTTTCCTATAGGATCTGTTACCACCCTAGTTAATGTCCATCTTTGTCTGGACAATCACTGGGTTTCAGCCAGCCATGACTTTTATTTTCCAAGAGTATCTATATGGGACCCAAAGGCATTTTCATAAATGATGATGCTAATAGGGCCCGGTAACATACCAGCTTTCCTTTTCTCTTTACTTAATTTGTGGAAGAAAATATTTTAAAAAGCAGTTAGGCGAACCAGTGGGATCAATGGAGATGTCTACACTGTCATTGGCCTTTGAAGGCTACAGTCCACCCAATGGAACTTGTAAGCAGAAAGAATAGAACCTCGCCTATAGTTGAGCTTTAACATGATACTGCCACAGTTCTGTTTTAAAAGGCAGAAGTGATATATCCCTGCTTCTTATACACAATGACAGAAGATAATAATTTGTCCTGGATGCATATACATTTACAATGAACCTTGGATGCACCATGCTAAACAAGAACAATCGCAGTCCAGGTTCCCTTATAATATATTTTCAGAGCTTGATTTTTCATCCCTAACAAGACATTAAATTTTAGGATTGAGAAGTTAAATCTAGCAAGAGAAGGTGGGGAAAGGGGTCATGATTGGGTATGACTAGTTGCAATTAAAAATGTAATTTATTACTCTAGACTACGTGTATAATTTGAATGCAGAGAATTAAGGTTTTCTCTTTGAGATGGAAATAAAGATTAATTTTTAATTTCCTTTCTCGATGCACATTTAAGAGCAACAGACTGCGCAGAAAACTATAGGTCAGAATAGCTTTATGGAAGGATGACAATGTTCACTTGGCAGATAATTTAATGCTCCTGCTGTCTTGGTAATATTGGACTGCAGCTCCCTCATGTGAGACAAAAGCAGTGGATGATGTGGGTACAAAATGGTTTGTACAACCTGGCTTGGATCTGAGAGAAAAATAGGACTGTCTCTCATGGTGGGATTTCCTGTGTAAGAGAGCTGGGTGCAAGGAAGTTAGCCACTCAGTGCCCTTCTTTATTACTTCACTAGCCAGGATTTTTCCTCCGCAATATTTACTTTTCCGGATAGCTCACTGGTTTTATGTGCAGGTAGTCCTTGACTTATGACCACAATTGACCCCAGAATTTCTGTTAAGCAAGACAGCTGCTAGGTGAGTTTTGCCCCATTTTACGTCTTTCCTTGCCACAGTTGTTAAATGAATCACTACCATTTTTAAGTTAGTAACACAGTTGTTAAATGAATCTGGCTTCCCCATTGACTTCGCTTGTCAGGAAGTCACAAGAGGTGATCACATGACCCTGGGATACGACAACTGTCATAAATATGAGCCGGTTGCCAAGCATCTAAATGTTGATCGTGTGACCCTGGGCATGCTGCAAGGGTCATAAGCAGTGATGGAATTCAAATTTTTTTACTACCAGTTCTGTGGGCGTGGCTTGGTGGACATGGCAGGGGAAGGATGCTGCAAAATCCCCATTCTCTCCCCTCCTGGGGGAAGGATATTGCAAAATCTCCATTCCCATCCCACTCTGGGGCCAGCCAGAGGTGGTATTTGCCAGTTCTCCAAACTATTCAAAATTTCCACTACCGGTTCTCCAGAACCTGTCAGAACCTGCTGAATAGCACCCCTGGTCATAAGTGTGAAAAATGACCATAAGTCACTTTTTTCAACGCTGTTGTAACTTTGAATGGTGACTAAATGAAACTCCAATTCCAAGGTTTATCAGGACACTACTGTCCAGATATGATTGGGAAGTCTATAAATACCTCTTATGTGCTGCTTGTGAATACTTTTTTATCATCCATTATTGCCCAATGCAGATGTAATGTCTGATCCGTTCCAAAAACAGAGAAGAAAAAATGGATGTGGATATGGAAACTCTGCATCACAATCCGTATGAGTTTATGAGTGTAATTGTACCAATGTAATGCCCCACATCTGCTATTTAGTCTCAGCAGTTGGTCTGACAATTAAGACAATTTATTTTTTAGGGGGTTTTTTTTGTCTTTATTATTTCAATTTATATGGCCACCCACCTCAAACCTCATGATACTGTCCACTCCAATTCTTGGCTAGGAGAAATAGCTACATTACCTGCCCTACATGATGTTAAATTTTAAAGATTATTTAATTGGCTTGCGGCAAAACAATGCATCGATCCTTGGCCTTATCTTTATATGCAAGAATTCCTCTGGAACCATAGGCCCCATAGGCATTATGAGTAAAAACTATATATCAGTGAATTAAGTTAATAATGAGCATTTGCAGTGTGAGAATAAACAATCCACATTTAATTATTGAAACAGATGAAAATTAAATAAGGGGTTGAAGGGATTTCTGGAAGAGTTAACAGGGAGTGGAGATTATAAATTTGTTAATATCTATTGAAGAGAAAGTCAGAAATCATTACGCTTCTTAACTTTAGGGAGTTTTTCCTTACTTTTTCTTGCAACTCTTCTTTTTTCTTTAGATTTATCTTTTACTTTATGTATAAAATCCTCAATAAATATAATTAAAAAGCAAGAATAAACAGCCCATGGATAGCAGCCATTTTGTGATAGCATTAATAGTCACAAAATTTCACCAGCATTTAATTGTTGCCCAAACCTACTTTTGCCATCACAGTGACTTATACAGTTCAGTTTCATTTGACACAGCACTAAGCTATTCACAGTATTGAACTTTTTCTGTTCATAAAATGGTGAAGTAATTGGATGCAGGAGCTATTAGAATGTGTTCTTCAGAATGGAAAGACATGGAATGTAATATCTTTAAGGAATAAATTCTGGTTTGGGTCCCCAGTATATGCCCATTAGACTTTAATCGATGAAGTAGAAAGAGTCCTGGGCCCTGGAAATTATTGATTGAATTGAATTGAATACTTTATTTGACCAAGTGTGATTAGAGACACAAGGAATTTGTCTCTGGTGCAGAAGCTCTTAGTGTACATGCAAAGATGAGTAAATACATATAGACATTAGAAGCATTGTGAGAATTATGTATTCAGCAGAGTGATGACATGAGGGGAAAAACTGTCCCTGTGTCCAATTGTTTTGGCCTGCAGTGCCCTATAGCAGAGGTCTTCAAACTTGGCAGCTTTAAGACTTGTGGACTTCAACTCCCAGAATTCTCCAGCCAGCTGGGAGTTGAAGTCCACAAGTCTTAAAACTGCCAAGTTTGAAGACCTCTGCCCTATAGTATCACCCGTGGGGAGGATTGAAACAGTTTATGTCCAGGATGTGATGGCTCAGCCCTTCTTCTGACCTGTGCAATATACTTTTTAAGATTAGGTCCTGGAAAAACACTGTACATCCCTAGATGCTCTAGTCATCAGGGTCTACGAAAAACTGATATATGATTTGGGGACAGGAAATATAATGAACACAATTTAGCTGGCAGTATTTGCTTCTAATCCTCCTATTCCCAAATCAGAATTTCTGGAATAAAGCAATATATTGTCCTGGATTCAAAAAAGGTTGCTGGGCAGTCATTTTTGATAGTTCTTAAGATCAGTGACTTTAGCTTCTGGTAATCAACTGCGAGACTCTAGCAGCGTCAGAGCTCAACGGGTGGACTGGATCTCCGGAAATGGCATTTAGATGTTTGTCTTATCTAAACGAGCTCCGAGCTGAGTAAACTGCTCCAAAGAGAGAGAGAGAATAACCCTGACAATCCCCCTCCCTAAATTTTTATAACAGCCTCCAAAAGGACTGAATTGAATCAAGCATCAGAGACTTATCTTCTAGATGATGTTCAAAAACTCCAGCTAAGCCTGTCATACTGATTAGCTCTCAAATCATTATTTCCAACACACACACACACACACACACACACACACACACACACACACACACACATCTTGCTTCTGAGTGCACAGTAGAGGCCAGCCACTTCCTGAGCACTTTGGTGCAACATTATTTTGTCTATAGTATCATTTGATTCCCCCAAATCTCTGGCTATTAACATTAGTTGCAACAATTGTAATGAATAATATGTCTAATTATAGCAATATAGCAATACACTAGCCTGCAGGCAGATGCCCATTTGAGTAGCTGCAATTATAGCGGTATGGCAGCATGGTGGCAAATAGATTTTTCTTTATCCATTTGCCATCACCTAGTGGTCACCTGAGGATTTACAGTTTAGTTTTGATAGCCCTGCTGCAAACTTTGGAGTGCAGAAACAGAAATTGTAAATAATGCATGCTCAAATGCGAGGTCATTGGAAACTCTAGCAACCAAATGCTAAGCCCTAACAGAATGGGTGGGAGAAGACCAATTTCAGATGCTGTATTTGCTTTGGTTTATACTGTAATGAAATCTGATGGTTATTCATTATGGGCTTTTTCTGTGCCAGTGACCCATTCATAATAACCTTTATTGTCATTGCACAACATATGTACAATGAGATTGGTGATGGATTTTAGATACCTTAATTCAAAAAAGTTTGCAGTATGATGCACCATTTGGCTAATCAGGATACAGAGAGATAAATATAATGAGAGTTTTAGTAGTACATAAATTCCAAACCAGAGTGGCTACATTCACACAAATATACTACGCAAAAGTCAGACACCAAGTATTGGCTTTATATAGTTTTATCCTTTTAATATTGTAAGCTGTCCAGAGTTACCTGTGGTAATGGGCTGCCAATAAATTTAATAAATAAATAAAATAAATAAACCACACAATGGTTCAGCATATTATATGAACAAAGTATAAATCTGATATTTGACTATACCCTTTGGTATGTTGAGCAACTTCAGAACTTGGCGTTTGATTTTATGAAGATGGGTTCAACATCCTTCAAGTAATTCCAGGACTGAAGATCAATACTCAAAGAAATATGTTTATTGTATCTCCCAAACCTTAACGTTCTCTTAACCTCCACATAAAGAACATAGAAAAGAACTCCAGACCAAAACTCCACGTAATATCCATTCATTTGTCTCTATCTTTAGCAGTCACCCAAATTAATAATTATGATCAGACTCTGTGGAGGTAAATTACTTAAATTGATTTGGATGGGAAAAGACATACATTCTTGTGTTTGTTCCCTTCTGTTCCATTTTATGGCAGGAACCTAAACAAAAAACTTTTTTTTAATCATGAAGACTGGATAAACCTAGCTAAACTCTCCAATATAAAATTATTAGATAAGGCTATTCAAGCTTCAGGAAGATTCAGAAGAAATTCTCCAGACCATACATGAATCTGAGCCTGTCTATTGTTCAATAAAGCACATATGTCTTTTGTCAGATCTCTATGAATGCATGTAAAAATATACAGCTGCTTTAATAGCTCAGATCATTAAAACAGTATATCTTTAAGGAAGTCTTAAAGCAGAAACACTGTTTTCACTCTCAAGCCTGAAAGATAGATACATGTTTTATTAATAGCAGAGAGGTTCTGGGTTTGCACTCAGGTGAGCTCTGACATACATCTTCCAAATAATTTTCAAAGCATGTCTGGCCTGCAGATTGCTGTAGTCTCAGCAGAATTGGCATTTGCCTCATTTCATTTGGATTAAGAGGATAAATGCCTTTACTAATTATGGGGTACCAAAGTTGTGCGTAAGGCATTGAATAGAAATAAGTTCTCTCATATCCTAGAGAATTTGCAGTTCAAAATCTGACATACCTTGATAACAGATATTAAAAGAATGGCAGAAGAGAAGATGGAAATAGCCATGTGCACCCACAGACAATTCTTCATATTTCCAATATCTCAAAGGGACTTAATTTGTCATTGTTAGGAATTTTACTCCTAACCTTGAAGGAATGACAGCTCGGGTCTAATCACCCATAGAATCAAATGGGTGATTTGTAATTTTTTACTCAGCCTGAGCTGCTTGTTGGCAGTTGCTTTCACCTTTCACCTGCAACTGCTGCTCTCTCTGTCCTTACAGTATCTATCATTGGAGGAGAAACTACTCCTTCTTCAAACCCCATATAACAGTATAGTGATTTATAGCATTTCCCATTGGTATATCACATTCTTGCTCAGCCCAGTTTTGGGAAACCTAAGAGGGGGATTTGCTCCTAGTGTTAAATTAAATGTCATTTGACAAGGATATAACATCCAAGTAGTTTAATTCAACAAGATAAAGAGAAGTATTTCAATCAATGGTGAGGTAAATGTCCCAACAATAACCTTTTCACCACGACGTCAATAATTTTTAGAATTTAAATGCTCACTCATTTCTTTTAGGCCACCAAGGGCTAATAATGCTCCTATTGATATAATTTTCCAAGATATTCTTCAAATTCTGATTCACATCGATAACCAATTCACATAGCCCTAAGTAAGCAACTTGAGAAGAAGCATATTTGAATATATAAATACACCTGTTTTAAGAAAATAAAAGAAGACAGAGTTAAATGTGGTGCCTAGTTTTCAACATTTTCAAACGTTGGCAGCTTGGTTAGACTCACACATTCTTGAGTTTTTCCTAATAATATAGGTTTACAATAGCATTCCTGATAGAGGCCTGAAGCGACTGTATTTGGGCATTCAAATCTGGATGATATCTAGATTACAGCAAACAGATACAGAATGTTTACACTTTTCGATCATCTACTGATTGGAAACATGGCCTAGGAATCATGTATTAGCTAGGTGCCTTTGAGCTCTGTCAGAAAAATGCCTTTCAACTCTGCTACATTATGTTTTGTTGCCCATCATTGGGTTCAGTGGTGGGTTGCTCCCGGTTCGGCCCAGTTCTGCTGGGTCAAAGTTCTCTTTGACTGGAAGCTGGGCCCTCCTGCCCTCCTGCCCCCGCTTTATTCCTACCTTTATTTCTTGTTTTTAGCCCAGCTGATAGGCATGGCAGAGTGGATTGCCGCACCTCAGCTGGACAGAAACCTAATGCGCTTGAACGGAGCAATCGCGCGCAAAGTGCATGCGTGAAGAGAACCGGTGGTAACACCGGTTGGAACCCACCACTGATTGTGTTATTGTGCCTTACACTGCCCTCATCACTTCAGTCTCCAAAACTGGTCAAGGCTGCCCAACCTCACAGATGCAGAGAAGATGTTCTACAGAAAAGGTCAATAAACACAAATACATTTCTTTTAGGTCTGGAACATGGAAGCAGGTACATTACTTTAGATCCGAGGCATAAGATCACCTGTATTTCCATCACCAGATTGCAGTGGATGCCATAGGAATACAGCTAACATGATGTTTCTTCTGTGTACGATGGTTGAATATGCTCTACAGGGGGTCTCATAAGTGCAGTTCTCTCACCAGAAGGAATGTAGATAAGTAGCAAAATTGGTATGCAGATGATGGGTTTTGAGTAGAAAACTAAGAATGTTGCTATGAGAACAAGGGCCTGCATGTAATAAAGCTTGCATGGGATGAAAGGACAAAGTGGATGACCCTTGTGTTCGTCTTTCTCTGAAAAGTAGCCTATATTCATCACATAAGCCATTGTCCAGTTCAGTATTTTTTGCATCTCGGTCTTGGGACTAGTAACATGTATACATTTAATGCCGAAATGCATTAAGCCAGAACTGTTGCACTAAGGGACCGCTGCTACTAATCCTGCCATGTGTGTCTTGGACATATAGAAATAGAATAACGGAGTTGGAAGGGACCTTGGAAGTCTTCTAGTCCAACCACCTGCCTAGGCAGGAAACCCTACACCACTTGTGTTATGTATTGATACTTTTCAGCGGGAATTTCAAACCTGCCTAAGTTTCTGATTGGCTGACAGTCCCTCCTGGATTGTATATAAGGAGGGCTGCAGCCTCTGAGTTTTTGCTGAAGTCTCACTGTATATTAAAGAGCTGTTGTCACTTGCTTGGTTGTGCCTCTCATTATTCCCGAACCACTTCAACTTCAGACAAATGGTTATCCAACATCTTCTTTAAAACTTCCAGTGTTGGAGCATTCACAACTTCTGGAGGCAAGTTGTTCCACCGATCGATTGTTCTAACTGTCAGGAAATTTCTCCTTAGTTCTAAATTGCTTCTCTCCTGGATTAGTTTCCACCCATATATCCCATCGCCAATAACCCTATCCCTGAGGACAAGGAGTAGTGTGCTTGTAAATATTTTTCAATTAAAGAATGTGAGAAACCCCAATTCATATATAAAAGATTTTCTCAAGAACGACAACAAACACCCTTGATGGGGAAATAAAACTGAAATCTGATTAAAGCTAATGAATCAGCAGTGCCGACACTATCTCTAAACCCAACACCCTTTCCTTTCCCCGACTGCACCCTGTTCTTTTTTTTTTTTTTTTCAAAACCCCTTTCCCGCAGCCTCTCCCCATTCTCATGCCCAAGCTGAGGTTAAGGCTGATAAGAGGAATGCTCATATTTGAGTTTGCAGGATCATTCCCTTGTTCATTTGATTAGAAAACAATTGCTTCATCACTTCCTGCAAGAGCATCTCAAGCTCCCCCTTTCCGGCCTTGGGTTTCCTCACTTGTGCAGTTCTGGGGATGTTCTTCATGCATGTGTTTCTGAGGATTTCTCGGTCCTTCTGGTAAAAAAAACAACAACACAAAATTCCATCACCAGTAAAAGGGACTGTTGGAAGTTTCTTCATGAAAAGATTTTTTTCAATAGATCAGGTTAAATTAACTACTGAGTCTCTAGAATATTTATTTAAATTTCATATTACTAAACTGCCTATCTCCCTTAGAGAGGGGCACTTTATTTTTCCACTGGCTTTCCACCTCCAATGGTTGCCTCCTCCCAGTTGAACTGAAAGTTTATCCTTCCTATAATAAAACTTACCTTATCTAACCTACACATTTAGGGTCATTTAAACAATGAATCAGTTGAATCTGGGAACATCAGAAATCAATACAAATATTGCAATGTCAGAAAATAATGCACATTTTATTTCCAATTAAGTCTCTCTCTCTCTCTCTCTCTCTCTCTCCCCCTCCCGCTCTCCTCTCAAAATATTTCAGCTAAACTAAAGTGAATTCAGCCAGTCAATACTGCTGGCTTTAAAAAAGCAGACAGATATGACAAAAAAATCTGTTCAACTAAACATTAAAACAATGATTTGAAATGCATCAACCCTGATAGCAACAAACATTCTTAAAAATAAAACGTTAACTTGCTGTATTTGGAAAAACTGAACAAATTCAACTTCTGCATTGTACTTGTAATAATCCCTGTATAAAGGGATTCTTCCTAAATGAGAATGATTTAATACACTTTCCTCTATAAAAATAATGGGGTTTTCTCTTCACTTTGGGAAACACTGTAAATTACAACAATTAGAGGAGGGGCTATACGGAGAAAATATTTCCTAAGGTTCTCTCTGACATTTTTAATGTACCCTGAATGCCATCTGAATCTTCCAACTTCATAATTGCCAGAACGATTGCTTCCTTTTCAGGTTCCATTTATGTATTTCAAAGATGCTAATGAAAATTTTAATCATACATTTTCCCCTTGAACTCTGTAGTGTACATTTTATTAATATTACAGTTTCATCCTACTGTAGCCCATCCTACTGGGCTTTTCATCATTCTTGAACTGTCCTTACCTATATTAACTCATTCTGTTCTTCCTGGCAATGTAAAAGAAATATGTCATTGGAAGTCCCATATCACATTTTTTAGGGGGTAAAACAGTAACCATTAGAATCAAATGGCCTGCTAGCAATCATCTTTCTTCATCAATTTGCAAGTAATGGGGAGTACTTCAGAAAATTTTATCTATGCAATACTAGTTTTAAAAGGACTTCTCCTGGAGGAGTTTGCATTTTAGATTCCTGCCTCTGTGAAAAGATGCATGATAATTTGCAGTGAAAATTATGTACAATTTTCATTAATACCTAGGTATATTAGAGGGAGTTGTATACAGGTTCTCTGTATTAAGAGATGCTGCAAACGTAAATTATGAATGTTTCTACAGATTTAACAATTCCCTTTAAAATACTGGATCTGAATATTCAGTTGTAAATGTGAATGAAGAAGCTGAGTAGATTTTTACTGATCCACACATTTGTATTTTTTCTACTTTTTAATCTCTAATTATCTTCTGTATATCCAGACTTGTTGTTATCTGTCTCCTAATCTATTGTTTAGATTTTGATCAAAGAAGATTCATATTTCATTTCTTTCATTTTCTTCTTATGGCTACTTTTACCTCTCTTTTTCAATCCTGTGAGTAATTGATAACACTGAAGCATTTGAGATATATTATACTATTCGTTTCTCATCTGTTCATAATATATCAACAAAACTATTTTTAACAAATGAAAATGATCTTTTACTTTTAAAGTGTATTCCTTCATTTTCAGCATTAGCTCTCCACTCACCTGTTTCGCTGTAAGAGCCAATCATGTTCATTCCAATGTTTCACATAGTCTGAAAACACTCGGGACAACAAAAGGCTCCTGAGAAGTAGTTCATGAATGGTAAAAGTCTAGGAAAGTATTGCAGGAGGAAATAAATGCCCTGATTATACAGAAAACCTTGCCTCTGCTTCAATTCAGTACAACTAAGACAACTTTTCTGCTTTCGTTTTTCTTGGCCTTAACATAAAAATATTCTGTGCATATAAAGGACTTGGATGGGATGCTTAACTAAAAGCTGGTCAAAAGGGGACATACACAAATCTCTGGAAAATAACTTGGACGATCTCAAGACTGTCTGCCAAGTCTAACTTGAGCCGCATGCTTGAAGCTTAAGGCCTTCTTTCTACTGGCTTCAAGCCATCCCAAAGTAACTTTATAATATGCACATTATCTAGTCCAGATGTTGGTATTTGTCTATACTTCGGGCAGGCAGTATTTGTGAATCAATTCATTTGCACAACAGAATCACAACAGTAGAGAAGTTTCATATTAAGATTTTGATAGAAGAATTTTGAAAGGAGGAGGAGGAGGAATATGAGCTTAATTCAAATAAAACCAAATAGAAATATAATACTTGGGGAAGAAGAAAAGGTGGAGCCAGTTTTAAGTGTTGATTAAAGGACCAGGTTACAAAACCAGGATACCATGACTTCTAGTCCTGCCTTAAAATGAAGCAATCTGGGTGACTTTGGGTCAGTCATTCTTGTTCAGCCTAGGAAGAAAGCAATAGCAAACCACTTCTGAAATCTGCCAAGAAAACTGCAGGGAGTAGTCCAAGCCAAGCAGTCAGCAGGAATCAACATTGACACAAACAGAAACAAACAAATAAATGGAGCAAAACTCCCATTGTGAAACCTTATTATAGACTACCTGGTCAGGCCAAAGATACCAATGAAATTTTTCTCCATCAAATGATCAGTAACAATGATAATGTGGGATTTCAATTATCTTGGCATCTACTGAGAATCTAATTCTGCCATAGTCATCGGCCCAACAGTTTCTTTTTCTTTCTTGATGATAACTTTATTTGTTAAAAGATAGAAGAAAGGAAGAGAGCCAATTTGGTGTGGCGGTTAAGACATCAGGCTAGAAACCATAAAATTGTGAGTTCTGTTCTAATCCCACTTTAGGGACAAAGCCAGCTGGGTGACCTTGACCTAGTCACTTTCTCTCAGCCCTAGGAAGGAGGCAAGGGCAAACCACTTTTGAAAAAACTTGTCAAAAAAATCTGCAGACATAGATCCAGACAATTTCCAAGAATCAGAAGAAGAAAAAGAAAGAAGAAAGGTTCTGATATCCTGAACCTAATCCTAATCAAAGATTAACCGATTAACAGAGTTGGAAGGGACCTTGTAGGTCATCTAGTCCAATCTCCCACCCAAGCAGGAGACCCTACACCATTTCTGACAAATGGCAGTCCAGTCTCTTCTTGAAAGCTTCCAGTGATGAAGATCCCACAACTTCTGAAGGCAAACTGTTCCATTGGCTGATTGCTCTCAATATCAGAAAGTGCCTCCTTATTTCTAGGTTGAATCTCCTTGATCAATTTCCATCCATTATTTCTTGTCTGGCCTTTGGGTGCTTTGGAAAATAGGTTGACCCCCTCCTCTCTGTGGCAGCCCTTCAAATATTGGAACACTGCTATCATGTCTCTCCTGGTCCTTCTCTTCACTAAACTAGCCATGCTGAATACTTGCCGAGAATAGTTTGAAGTGAAAGTGATTGACAGCTTTGGAGAAAATGGTCATTTACTCTCAATTCAGACCTCCATACTGAACTTCTGAAGAATGAATATTGGTCACTCTAAAGAAAACTAGTTCTGATCCAATTTAATTGAAATCCTGAAGGGAAGAATTGGAAATTTTTACAAAAAGAGATACTGCAAGCAAAACTTCTAGCAATCCCCACATAAAGGAAGACATGGGAGAAATCTCAAAATGTCCAGTTGTGGATAGTGGGGGAGCTAAAGAGAACAAAAATGGAAATGTAGGAAGGGGAATATAACCAAAAGAAGAATACAAGCTAATGTCTAGAAACTGCAAGAATCATGTAGGTTTAGATTAAAATTTAGAATGAATTGAGGATTGTGAGAAATATCAAAAGCAACAAAAAGGATCCTTGGATATGTTAGAAATAAAAAGCCTAAAAGAATATAGGCCCATTGCATGATGAAGGTGATGAAGTAGTAATGAGTCTTCTTTATGTCACTGGAAGAAAGAAGAGAATTACTCCTTAGGACATGGAAAGGATAAGAGAAAACTCAACTAATTTAAATGAATTACTCTTCTGGGTAAAATGAATTACATTCCAGGATATTGAAGAACTAGCTGAGGTGCTTGTAGAATCACTCAGGAATCCTTGAAAACTCCTAGAGCAGTGTTTTTTTCAATCTCAGCGACTTTGAGTTGTATGGACTTTAACTCCCAGAATTTTGAAGTTGGAGTCCACACATCTTAAAGTTGCCAAGTTTGAGAAACACTGCCTTAGGGAACTGGTGAGATCCAGAAGACATGGAGAGGGAAATTATTCAAAAAAAAAAAGGGGGGGGGGAAGGAGGATCAAAAAAACTACAGACTCATCAGGTTATCATTAATACTTGGCAAAGTTCTTGAATAGATTGTCAAGCACCATGTTTATGCAAAAAATGACAGTGATGTAAGGGTTACACAAGCTATTTCATAAAAACATCATAAGAGCTCTGACCCAACAGGTAAAATTCCAATTAGTCCAGAATTCTGTATCATATAGTAATTAACCAGATGGATTTACAAACTTTACAATGAAAAAAAAGCTTTAACTATAAGCACTTCTAAAATCCATCTGTCTTTTTAAGCAAAATCAAGGTCATAACACTTTCATTAACTTTCAGATGGTTTAATAAAAATCTTGCTTTTTTATCAAAACAGTTAAAACACTTAAATATGCATTTTGGAAGGAACAGAATTTTTCGAAATATTTAAAAATTTATTTAAATTGTAGGGTTGAATCTAGTCAAAGCTGAATGAAGTTAGTTCTGATGCTGAAATCTATATCTCTAGATACAATAACTGACCTGAATTTTCATTTATTTCAAAAGAAACCAGATTCACTTAATTAAACGGAATGTTTTCTGTATTTACATTTACTAGGACAATGATCCTGAAATAAACTATAAGAGAAAAAACTAAGGAGAATATTATAGGGAAAACATCTGTAGACTTTCTTTCTCCTAGGACTTTTCCAGAAAGTGCACAATTGATTCCAAGAAGATGGGCATCAACAGAGAGGCGAGGAATCTTCTCAACAAATTTCCCTCTCCCTTGCCAGCTCCTCTGCTATCCATTTTGCCCTGGGAGGCTGGCCACATGGGAGAGAGAAAATTATCTATTAAACTTCTCTAATTCAATTGGCAGGTGACTTTTCTCACCAAAAGCATATTTGAATGAAGTCAAATGTATATATTCCAATTAGCTATAGTCTGGCATAGGACAGTTCCAGTTTTCTAATCCAGGTGTCCTTTAAACTATTTCTAATTTGCATATTGGGCAGATATCAGAATGATCTTTTTAAAAAGGAGTGGTCTGAAGAGATATGTAGATTTTTCAATCTCTAGCCTTCAATCAGAACCTTAAGTAGGAAAGAAAACAACCACATACGTTTGATCCAGTGATCAAATCTAATATCCATAACCTAATACCCTTAGGGTGTGTTGGATTACAAATTTTACCATCTCCCTGTAAATCAGTAATCAATCAATCAATCTGTCTGTCTGTCTGTCTGTCTGTCTGTATTTACTGATTGACTGACTGACTGACTGACTGGCTGGCTGGCTGGCTGGCTGACTGACTGACTGGCTAGCTGACTGATTGACTTGTTAAATTTATTGGCTGTCCATTTTACCACAGGGTAGTATGTTTATGACCAAACAGAAGGATGGGTCAGGAGAAAAACTATCAGGTCAAATCTTCAGCATCTCTTTGAATTTTAAACAGAATTCTTCCCCCGACCCCCAGTCCTATCATCTAAAGAGCTTTTTAAACTGCAGAACTGAAACTAGGACTTATCTTTATAGATTATTTTTAATGTAGTCATGCTCCATCTTTTTTTTAAGATGCTCAAATGAATTAATAGCATCAAATTGCTCAATACACTTACAATGAAAACAGAATGATTCAGATGCAATTCATAGAGATCATTTCATAAATCATACTAATCCAATGTTAAAATCTATATTTAAGTTTACCCCCTTTGGTGCCACTTTTCATGCATTTTTACAGAAAAGTTGAGGATGACTGCCGTTCATTACTTTGTTTGGGAAGATGGCATGAGCAGAGAATCATCTTGAGTGGAAAGATAGGGTGAAGGGGAATCACGTTAAGAGTTGGCTATTCTCACACAGTCATTTTGTAACTGCACATGTGACCCACTGTCAAAAATCCACACATTTTTGTGCTACCCACAAGCACAAAATGGCTTATGTTTAGCATAAAGTCCCCATTCCGTTCAATAACATTTTCATTCATTTAAGAAGATATAGTGCCATATTTCAGTTTAGTTGCAGATTGTATTAGTGCAGCAGTTCTTCTGAGCGTACAATATTAAGAAATAATTGTCAATTAATTCTTTTTTTTTTATAAAGAAAGTCCTGAGCTGCCAGTTTAAGTGAGCCAGCATTTCTATGCTACTGCTGTCCCTTGTTTGCCTCTTTGTTTTGCCACCATTTATTATTTATTTATTAGTCGCATTTTTATGCCGCCCAACTCCCAAGGGACTCTGGGTGGCTAACAACAGAGAATAAAACAATGTGAACAATATCCCATACAAAAGTTTAAAAGAAAACATTAAAACCCATACACTCCAATTTGTGGCCAGGTCTCGCAAGATCACCATAGCAAGATCAACGGCCCCAGTCCTGCCGGAAGAGCGAGGTCTTCACCGCTTTCCAGAAGGCCAGTAGGGTGGGGGCAGTCCGGATCTCAGGGGGTAATTGGTTCCAGAGAGCCGGGGCAGCCACAGAGAAGGCCCTCCCCCGCGGGCCCACCAGCCGACATTGTTTAGCTGACGGGACCCGGAGGAGACCGACTCTGTGGGATCTTACCGGTCGCTGGGAGCTATGTGGTAGAAGGCAGTCTTGGAGATAGCCTGGCCCTGAGCCATGTAGGGCTTTAAATTCATTGTGAGACGTGCTGAAATGAGCTGTTGAGTTTGCAAAGGACTCTCTAGTTCTTAATCTATTTTGAAACCTACCAGAAATCCATTTATAAAAAAAACAATGTGGTAGAAATCACACTGTATTTAAAGGAAATGCAGAGAAACAGATTTTGTATCAGAGAGTGCCTCCAGCAAGCGTTACACCCCACATCTATTAAAAGAAGTTTAAAAGAAAGTTATTCTTCAGTTTCAAACACTGACAAATTCAAACAATATCCACTGACTGACTAGGAGGAAAATGGTAAAAATTCCTAGAGCAGATTCATGGACACCCATCAGATTTGTGCACCTGCTTAGTGGTGAATAACTTTGCCAGGCATTTCTGTGGTGGAAAAAGAAACCTGAGGTTTTTACCTGACAGCTTCACACAATTCAGCCAGTGTAAGGAAGGCCGCAGCCTTCCACCGTTTCCAGCACACACACACACACACACACACCACACACACTCCTTGGTTCTCAGATCTTGGCAATATGTGCCAGAAACCTGTCAACTTGTTAAAAGTACATTAATGCAAATACCAAAGCTTTCAGTTATGTTTATGCTAATAGAGTGCCTTTCGCTCTGTGACAGGTCTGAGTGAACATTCAGTAACAGGAAAATTAATTCCAGCTGTTGAAATTGATTTTTTTTAAAAAAAAGAACATAGGGTAATAAATAAACATGTGTCACCTATATACACAACACACCGGCAAATAGCTCCCAAAATAAAAATTAAAAATAGAAATGGTAAAGTACAGAAAAAGAATAAAAGAAAAATATAAGTGTAGAAAAACTGAATAACCTTCCCTTTTGGGAAAAAAACCCACTCTTCATAATTTTGAAATATATTTTATTTTATTTATTAAATTTATACACTGCCCTATAACTTCTATAACAAGTCTGGGAAGCAACTAGTACAAGACAAGTTCAAACAATACATTTTCAAACAATACAAAAACAAATGTCTGGGGGAAAAAATAACACACTAATTGACAGACTGATTTTTTTCCCCATGGGGTCTGGCCCGATCCTAGCTCAAGGCCTGGAGAACAGCCAGGTTTTAGGAACTCATTTAAATAAGGGGAAGATTGGGGGAGGGGCATAGGAATCCCTGGGGAGTTATTATTATTTTAGGGAAACACTGGGCCAGAGAGGGCCCGTTTCTCGGGTCTCATTAGATGACAGTGTTTAATTGATGGGACCCAGAGACCATTGACTCTATCCAATCATGTGGGAAGAATAAGATAGAAAACCCAGAATGCAAGCACTCCTTGAGGTAACCCTATGCCTTGAAGGGCTTCAGAGGTGATAACCAACATCTTAAGTTACAGAGAGAAATCTTCAGATAACCAGTGCAGCTCACAAAGCAGAGCGATTACAAGATATTTTGGGACATGTCCTAACTGCCTATGTCACTTCATTCTGGACCAACTGCAGCTTCCAAGTGGTCTTCAAGAATAGATTCATGTAGATAGTCCTAATGTTTGCAATCAAGGTTTCAGAATTATAGAATAACAGAGTTGGAAGGGACTTCTAGTCTAGTCCAACCCCTGGCTTAATCAAGAGATCCTATACCCATGACGGTGAACATATGGCACGTGTGCCACAGGTGGCACGTGGAGCCATATCTGTGGGCACACGAGTGTTGCCCTAGCTCAGCTCCAGCGCACATGCACATGCCGGCCAGCTGATTTTCGGGACTTCAGGGCCCACCAGAAGTCAGGAAACGGGCCATTTCTGGCCTCCAGAGGGCCTCTGGGCGGGAGGCCATTTTCATCCTCCCCAGGCTCCTAGAAAGGCTCTGGAGCCTGGGAAGGGCGAAAAACAGGCCTTCCAGTCCCACCGTGCCATCGTGTGCCAATAGCGGAGGAAGCGGGGAGGGTCACACTCACATGTGCACATTGGGCCGCATTGAATTATGGGTGTGGGCATGTGTGCGCACAACCCCCCTGCGCTCCTCCCGCTTTTGGCACGCGATGGCAAAATGGAGCACCCACTACTTCATTATCCTTCATTAAAAGAAAGCTCAAATTTACTATGTGGTAGAAAAATACAAAGTCACTTTGGAAAGAATTGGCCAGCATTTCAGTATTCAGTACTGAGGAAAGAAATGGCAAGTACTTCATTTTTAAAATTTATTTATAGGGTTCCTTTGCTTTTAATCCTTTTGCATCTGAACTTTGTCAAGATTCCAAATGCAGCTGCTTTGTGATAGCCCAATTTATTTAAAGATAGATAATATTGATATGTTCTATGCTTCTGGAAGATTTCCTCACCTTTTTCATATACCTAAGGCAGCAATTAAATAGCCAGCTTCCTTATTCCAATTATGTCCTTCTGATCAGTGTCTGAATGAAATTAAATCTTCTAAGTTTGATATATTTTATCTGAGCTAGCCTGCAATTACTTCTAGACATCCATCATAACACAATGCAATACAGTAAGATCCAGGGAAATCCATTGAGACTTACCTGGGTAGCAGCATCAAAACAGGGGAACACAGCACAAGAACAATTGGGAATTGTGGGTTTTCATTGCTGTTTTCATTGCTGGATAGACCTGGTTTTGCCAACATGCTTGAGTGAGATGGAGCCTATCATATGGTTTATTTGATTGTTGTCACTGGGAGGGTGGGGGGAGATTATTCCTTTTTTATTGTTTTTATATTGAGCTTTTATATTTGTAAAGTGCCCGGAGTCACTGTGAGTGTGTTGGACAACCATATAAAATGTCTTATATAAATAAATATTCATTCATTGCTTTACAACCACAGGTGAAGGTTATAGTACTGAAAGAGCTGAGGTGACATTAATAGAAAACCAAATGCAGGAAACAATTTTTATCCTCAAATATGTTGTCCCCCTTTTATTAGATGGAAAGGACCTGGCTGCATATGTAAATACAAAATAATTCAAAGGGTTTACCTGGGTTTCAAATGGTATCCCACAGATTTCTATAAATTCCAATATATTGGGAAGAGAAAACATGTTAGCTCTTCCCGCGTACTCTGTTAGACATGTTAATTAGCATAAGAGGCATTACAATCTGCCTCTGGTATATATGCTTGCTTCTTATATCCATTAATATATGCAGGAGCTCTACCACTACATAGGGAAGTGGCATTTTATTTATTTCTGGCATTTTCCATCCAAAGATTTAGATAGCAGATGATGAAAAGACCTCTGATTAAGATCAAGGACAGATGCAGTCAGAGTGACTGATTTCAGGGTAGATAGATTATATACTGTAGCGTGGTGTAGGGTTTCCTGCCTAGGCAGGGGGCTGGACTAGAAGACCTCCAAGGTCCCTTCCAACTCTGTTATTCTGTATTCTCTATAAGCTACTTTATGTCACTATTTGGAGAATTAAAATCTTCTTCTTGGAAAATGAATGGCATGGATCGTCTTGTATGAAACGGCAACTCAGAATAACAGCCATACTTATTACAGTAATGGACTTCCAGAGACCCTATTGTACTAGCCTCTCTATTTCCAGACTGGGACTGCAGAACCACCCACAGATGGGTTCACAGATGCATTGCACAACAGTATGTCTTCTTCGAATCCAAAGGATTATCTATTTATTATTATTATTATCTCTTTTATTCATTAAACATGAAACTCAATCAACTGATCATTTAAAAATGTGTCACAAATACCATTGGCTGGTGCTAATGGTTGATATGGGTTCAGAGGTGAAATCCAGCAAGTTCTGACAGGTTCTGAAGAACCGGTAGCGGAAATTTTGAGTAGTTTGGAGAACTGGCAAACACCACCTCTGGCTGGCCCCAGAGTGGGGTGGGAATGGAGATTTTGCAATATCCTTCCCCCAGGAGTGGGAGGGAATGGAGATTTTGCAGTATCCTTCCCTGGAGTGGGGAGGGAATGGAGATTTTGCAATATCCTTCCCCTGCCATGCCCACCAAGCCACACCACACCCACCAAGCCACACCTACAGAACCGGTAATAAAAAAAATTGGATTTCACCACTGTACGAATTGCTGCCAGCGTCCTAGGTATCAACCAAGTATCTTCTTAAAATATATGATGCTCCGAGTAGCACAGTTTTTTGCAGTTCCGCTGGTGTTATTGCAGGAAGCTGCAATTTCTTGATGTGTTTTGTAAAATTTGTGGACATGGTACCAAGTACCCCTATGACAATGGATATCACTGTTACATGTTTCATCCATATTATATACACAAAATGTGAAATCACAGCTGCCTAGTTTTTTTAACTGGTGTTGGCCTTATATGCATGCATCCAGTTTTTTCCAAGAACCTAGTAGAAGGGGTCTGCAACCTTAAATGCTCAAAGAGCCATTTGGACCCATTTCCCAAAGAAAAGAAAATACCGGGAGCCACAAAACCCTTCCCGTGCCTGACTATTTCTTGAGCAACCACAAAACTAGCATATGTAGATGAATTAAATGTTCTGTTTTCTTCTGAAACTTTTCTTTTCTTGGATTTAACCATGGTTGGCCTACCAGGGGTTGAGAAGCTCAGTAAATCACGTGCCAGTGGGTGTTGCACATTGGCGGTTGTGATGCATATTTTGAGTAACAGGGAGCCGCAGCAGAGGGGTGAAAGAGCCACATGCGACTCCAGAGCCGCAGGTTGCTGACTCCTGACCTAGGATGTTGTAACAGATCAGCACAGTATATGTGTGGATTCAAGCAGTGTGGCTTTTTGTAACTGACAAATGGAAATGTTGCCAATACGCAGATTTTTTTTAAGCACCATACAAGATTTTTGGGTACAGCATCCACAGGGCTGACAACTACTGAGACCATCATAGCCAGGTTATGCCATAAACTTTCAATTTCAATTTTCAGATCTTGATACTTTGTGATCATCTCCATTTCCTTGTCTTCTGTTCTTTTATCCCCTGGTATTATCACATCAATAATCCACACTTTCTTCTTTTCAACCGCAGTTAAACTTGATGTGTTATGCCATGCCTTTATCAGTTTGCATTTGGAAATCCCACAATGCTTTATTTTAACTTGCTCATTTTGACTACTTTTTTCAACTATGTATTTACACTAATTATTCATGACTAGCACAACATGATTTATACAGATATTTCAGTGAATAATTTTGTCATTTGTAGTCAGTTCATGCAATCTTCTTGAACAAGCCGAGTATATGAACTACTGTTCTTCTGCTTCTTTGCACACGCGATAGTTTGAATCATTTGATGATTTTTCAATAGTCGCTTTGATTTCATTACTTTTATTATTATGGGTTCTAAGTGAATGTAATATTCCAACTGATTTTTGTATTATGTTTTGCGTCGCTGTCTGCTGCCCAGCGTTCCATTGGTAGATGGGTGGTCATATAAATTTGTTAAACAAACAAACAGTTTCTTTGAGCTTCAGCCAGGTCGTTTCAAGGGGTGCTGTTTACCCCCTCGTTATTAAAACAGGATAGTAGTAGTTGTAAATGGGTTTTTTAAAAAGCCAGCATGACTAATGTGTTAAAGGAAGACCACAAAAACTGAGATTCAAATTTCCACTCAGCCATAATGCTCTCATTGAGCAAGTAGTCTACCCATTAAAAGCTTTTCTGCCCTCCAGCCTTAAGCTGCTTGACTCCTGCTCACAAACCAGCCAGAAATGAAAATAGCTTAAGAAATCCTTTTTCTGATTTAACTTTACATTTACCACAGCCTCTGATTGGTGGCTTCCTTTGCGTGTTTACCTTTCCCATTTGAGCTGGGAAAGCAAGCATCAATCCCTTTCCTTTCATGTGCGAATCTTTTAGGACATGTAGTTCCATGTATGTAGTTCAAAAACATTTTTATGAGAATCCAATATATTTTTTCTTGCCCTATATAGCGTGATACATGGGAGTAAATTCCATCTAATGGGCAGCAGAATTTAAAACTTTTAAAAATGACTTTTTAATAGCACAACACACATTGAAGTGAAGATACATCAACATCATTTGACTTATTTTAGTTAGTGGCTGTTTCAGAAAGATGGAGAAAAGTATCATAGCCTAAAGTCCCTTTTCCTTTTAATCTGTTCCTTATAATGCTCAGATTGACTAGTCTAGGAGTCAGCAACCTGTGGCTCTGGAGCTGCATGTGGCTCTTTCATTCCTCTGCTGCGGCTCCCTATCACTCAAAATATGTGTCACAACCGCCAATGTGGGACACCCGCCGGCACAGGATTTATTGAGTTTTTCAACCCCTGGTAGGCCAACCATGGATAAATCCAAGAAAAGAAAAGTTTAAGAAGAAAACAGAATTTTTAATTCAACTATATATGCTAGTTTTGTGGCCGCTCAAGAAATAGTCAGGCACGGGACTTCCGGTTTGCGAGCTTCGGCGACGGCGGTGATTTTCTAAGACCGCCAGCCCCGCCGCCTGTAGAGCTGCCCCGCGAACGAGGAGCGGCTCGAAAACTCCGAAATCTTGAAGATTGCAGGAGCAGAGACAGCAGGGCACAGGTTGAGCCCCTGTAACCCCCCCAGGGAATTGTTTCTGGGGGTGAAAACAGGAGCGGCTCCCTTCCAACCTGCGGAGACTCCGGGCGGCGTGGGACGATTCTGCCTTCAGCAGAACAAGCCGACAGCAGCAAACTCTTAAAGTGAGAGGAACTAATTCTAACAAATAGCGGAAATACCAACTTGAATCCAGAAACCTGAAAATTGCAAGTATTAGTGCTTTATTGACTTTTTAAATCAAGAGAAAGTGAGCGAGTGAAAGTGATTTGGAAAAAATATGGCGTCCAGCGCTTGAGTTAACGAGCTAGTGAAAGTGAATTTGTGAAGCCTCTCTGCTTTGCTACAAAGTTGAAAAGTTGCTACAAAGTTGTCTTACCTAAAGGAAAACATTTCTTTTTGCTAAAATTTGACTTTGCTTTACTTCAGTTTTATTTGACTAAATTTGGGGGACTTTTTTAGAAGCTTTTGTGGAAGAGGGAAAGGAAAAAGAACTTTCCTCTCTAGAAAAATTAGCCTACGTGGCACAATGGCTTCAAAGAAGCAGGAAGGGAAGGCATCAGGGGGGGGATCCCCCACACACAAACATCAAACGCAACTTCCCCCTGCTCAACAACTACAAACTCAGAAAAAAGAACTTGATGTGGGAGATTTAAAAGACTTTATTGCTAAAACTTTGGATGAAAAATTTCAAGAATCTCAACAGGAAATAGATCATAAACTTCAAAAATCACATGAGGAATTTCTGCAGGAAATTAATGAAGTTAAAGATATGGTGAAGCAGAATCAAAATATGGTGACCAAAAAAATATCAGAAGTGGCGTCTGGCCTGGCAAATTTTATTGGAAAAGTTGATTTTAAAGTTGAAGAACTCAAATTAGAAGTTAATGTTAGGATGAAAGATAATGACTATAAAATTGAAGAAGCTGATAATAAAATGCAGAGAATTGAAGATGAGATTGTCATGATACAATTCCGGGCGATGGAATTTGCCATACGGCTTCGGGGAATTCGAGAGGAGGAGAGACAGGATTTGAGACAAGTTTGCTCTGAAGCCCTGGCTAAGATCTTACAAGTTAACCCTGATTTGGTATTTCACAAAATAGATAAAATTTACAGAGTCAACTCTTGGGTGGCCAGACAAAGACAATTGCCTAGAGATGTGGTCATATACTTTACTGAGAGAGAAATTAGAAATGAAATCCTCCAAAAATCTTTTCACACCTCTGTAGAAGTGGGGGGCTCACGACTTGTAATTTTTAAAGAATTACCTCCTAAAATGCTGAAAGCTAGAAAAGAGTTTGGTTTTCTTGTTAAGGAACTGAAAGACTTACAGATACCCTTCCGGTGGGATGCACCAGCTGGGATAATTTTTAGATATAAGGGAGAAGGATATCGATTGAATACCGTGGAGAAGGCACAACATTTTTATAGTACTATTCTTAAGGAAAGAACACCATCTCCACGTACATCTACAGTTTTGGAGATTAAGGAGAGTGAAGAGAGGCAGTCGGAAGAACAGCCCAAGCAAGAATTAGAAAATGTGCAAGGTGCAGAAGGAGGTTTTCTGAGTGAGCCCTTGCTGGATTCTTCTCCAATTTTGGATTTGATTCAGCTGACTGAAGTTAAAGATCAACGTATAACTAGAGCTCAATCCAAGCTACTTAAACAAAAGCAACAACAACAACAGGAAAGACAAGACAAGATGGCAGCTAAGAGTACCCCACAAGAGAGTGGAGCTATGGGAAGAGCAAGATCGAAGCTTTTGGATGAACTTCAAATATTTTGCTCTGCGCTCCAGAAACAGGCCGATGACCCTTAAGTGTCTATCTTGGAATGTTAATGGGTTGAATTCAGCACAGAAAAGGAAGAAAATATTTACATATTTGAAACAATTTAATAATGATATAATTTGCTTACAAGAAACACATATTACAACTCAAGATCAGAAATATTTGATAAATTCAAAATTAGGAGTGCATTATATATCTTCAACTTCGCAGAAAAAGAATGGTGTGGTTATTTATGTAAATAAAAAATTAACAGCAAAAATTATAGAAGTAGATCAAGATGGTAGGTTTGTAGCAATTGAATTGCTTACAGCAAATGGTCAAATTCTTTTGATTGGAATTTATGCTCCTAACCAACAACAGGATTGTTTTTACAAGATGTTACATACTAAAATATTGCAATGGGACTATAGATCTATTTTATTTATGGGAGACTGGAATGGAGTAATTGATTCTAAATTAGATAAAAAGAGCTTGGCAAAGTCTAGAATTAGACTACCGCAGACTTTTTTTGATATGAAAGAAGATATGGAACTAAAAGATGTTTGGAGAATACATAATCCGAATGAATTGGATTACACTTTTTTTTCCGATAGACATAGATCCTTTTCTAGGATTGATTTTATTCTGTTGTCAAATGATTTACTTATTAAGACAAAAAGAACAAAGATTTTTCCAAGAACTTTGACTGACCATAGCCCTGTATGGATAGAAATTGAGATGGATAAGGTTGAGAGACGTTCTTGGAGATTAAATGAGAACTTGTTTAGATATGAAAAAAATACAATAGAACTTAAAAAGCATTTGAAAGAATTTTTTGAAATAAATTTGAATAAAGGTACCCCAATTGAAATTGTTTGGGACGCTAGTAAAGCTTATATGAGAGGGGTACTTATCTACATGAATTCTAAACACAGACTGTTCCGACAAAAGAAAAGATCTGAGTTGGAAATGGAAATAAAGAATAAGGAACAGTTACTTATTAAAAACCCAACAGATGAAAGAATAAGAAGTGCTATAAAACTTTTGAAAGACCAATTTCAAATGCTTATGGCGGAACAAGTTGCAACAAGTTTACAATACGCAAAGCATAATACATTTTGCAATGCTAATAAACCGGGCAGATGGTTGGCTTACACACTGAGGAAAAAACAAAGTATACGGACTATTGATAGTATTGACATTGGAGGGAAAGAAATTTTTCAACAAAAATTAATTAAAGAAGCTTTTGTGGATTATTATACTAAATTATATGCCAAAGAAGAGGTGCAGAATGGACTTATAGAAAAATATTTAAAGGATAAGAGAATTACAAAAATTACTGATCAACAAAAGGAAAGAATGAATTACCCTATAACAGTGGAGGAGATAATAGCAGCAATTAAGCAGCTAAAAACAGCTAAAGCGCCTGGCACGGATGGTTTGACAGCAGTGTATTACAAAACTTTACAAGCTGAAATGGTGGAACAACTTAGAGATTTATTTTGTAATATTCAACAAGGGGGTAAAATACCCCCATCTTGGACAACTGCTTATATATCTTTGATACCAAAGGAACAAGTTGGTCCTAAAAAACCAGAGAACTACAGACCAATATCTCTTTTGAATACAGACTATAAAATTTATGCGAAGGTATTAGCCAACAGGTTGATGCCAGTAATTCAAAAAGTGATTCATGAGGACCAAGCGGGATTTATTGAGGGCAGATATATGAAGGATAATGTAAGGCAAGTAATAGACTTATTGGAATATCTTGATAAGAATAAACAGATTTCTGCAGTGCTGGTTTTCTTGGATGCGGAGAAAGCCTTTGATAGAGTGGATTGGAACTTTCTACTAAAGACTTTAAAAAAGATGGGCTTTGGGGACCAATTTATACAGGCGATTTCAGCAATTTATCAAGAGCAAAAAGCACAGATTATTATTAATGGAAGTTTGACGACAGAGTTTAAAATTGAAAAAGGAACAAGACAGGGATGTCCGTTGTCCCCACTTTTATTTATATTAACACTGGAAGTCTTGCTAAATATAATACGGGACTCAAAAATCTTGAAAGGTATAGTGATAAGGCAAGAGGATTATAGAATAAAGGCATTTGCAGATGATCTGGTTGTTACCCTATCACAACCAATGGAATCAATAATCCTGATGAACGACATTATACAAGACTATGGTAGAGTTTCAGGTTTTAAACTGAACTCAAAAAAGACTAAAATGATAGTTAAGAATATGACACAAGATCGTAAACATGAGCTTGAAAGGAGGGCAGGTTTTGAAATTGTACCTAAGGTAAAATATCTTGGAATTCAGGTTGCAGAATCAAATATGAAATTGTTTCAAAATAATTACGAGGTGTTGTGGCGAGAGGTTCAGAAAGACATGGAGACCTGGAAAAAGCTGCAACTGTCTTTACTTGGAAGAATAGCAGCAGTTAAGATGAATATTTTGCCAAGATTTCTGTTTTTGTTTCAAATGATTCCGGTGCTTAAAAGTGATAAACAACTGAAAGTCTGGCAGTCTGGTGTGAATAAGTTTGTCTGGAACGAGAAAAAGCCGAGAGTGAAATTGAAAATTATGCAAGATGTTCCAGAAAGAGGAGGCCTTAAACTCCCAAACCTACAGTTATATTATGATGCAGCAGCTTTAACTTTAACAAGTGACTGGTTTGGAAATAAAAAGGCTGGAATATTGAATGCAGAAAGTTTTGATCTTGAATTTGGATGGCATGCTTATTTATTTTATGATGATAAAGTTGATAAAGTATTTAAAAGTCATATACTCAGAGATTCTTTGATGAGAGTTTGGAAGAAGCACCGACTCAAATGGGATTATAAAATACCGCTATGGCTGGATCTTGGTCATACCTTGTGGAATACAAATATAATGTCACTCGGGGGGTTTTTATACAAAGAGGTTCTTTTTACAGATGCGGGCAGATGGCAGCTGAAGACATTGCAGACACTGTTGGACGAAGGGATTAATTTAACCTGGTTACAATATAATCAATTACAAATGAGATGGAAAGAGGACCAAAAAACTGGTATTATGTTGCATGAGGAAGAATTGGTTAGACATATAAGAGAGAAAGGTCCAATGCATATTAAAAGGCTGTATAATGTTTTGTTAGAAAGAGATTCAGAAACGGAATTAGTTAAAGATTGTATGATTAAGTGGGCACAGAATTTTGAAGAACCAGTGATGCTGGAAACTTGGGAAAAAATTTGGGTTCAGAATGTTAAATTTACACAGTCGCAAAACCTGAGAGAAAATTTTTATAAAATGTTTTATAGATGGCATTTAGATCCTAAAAAGTTGTCATGTATGTACCCTAATGTTCAGCCAAAATGTTGGAGATGTGATTGTGTAGATGCTACATATTATCATGTTTGGTGGACCTGTAGGAAAGTTAAGGCTTTTTGGATAAAAATTTGGTGGGTCATGCAGAATGTTTTGAAGAAAAAAATTCAATTTTCTCCACAATTGTTTTTATTGGGTATAGTTAAGGGTTTTACACGGGGTGAAATAAAACTAATATTGTATATGATAACAGCAGCTAGATTGTTGATAGGTAAATATTGGAAGAATGAAGCTTTGCCTACTATCGAGGAATGGACTTTGAAGATGGCCAGCTTTGCAGAGATGGCGAAGATTTCAGCGTATCTAAAAGATTGTTCACAAGAGACTTACGAATGGGAATGGAAAAGGTGGATAGAATATGTTCAGAACAAATACCAAACCAGAAAGTATCAAATAGCTTTTATTTGAAAATAATGTATTAGAAATATTTTTATGTAAAGAGACAAAGAGGAAAAATTATATAGGGGGAGGGATGGGTTCAGGTTTATATATTAGTGTTATTAGTTATGAGTATGTAATAGGGAAGTCTGGGGGGGGAGGGTTAGGGAGGGTTAGGGTGGATGGGAAGTTTGGGGAGGGAGGTGGGGGGGTGAAAAAAGGGGTGAAAATGTAATTGTAAAACTTTTGCAATAAAAAAAAAAAAAAAGAAATAGTCAGGCACGGGAAGGGTTTTGTGGCTCCCGGTGTTTTCTTTTCTGTGGGAAATGGGTCCAAATGGCTCTTTGAGTGTTTAAGGTTGCTGACCCCTGGACTAGTTTAACATAGACTTTGATAGAATGAAGTCACTCGAACAGCGATACAGATCCAGAAAAACTTTCTTCCTGTATCATGGCTGTGATGCATGAGGATTGGGAGTGCCCACAGAAAAGGATCAAAAAAGTCAAGATGGCTCCAGCAGGGCAAATGAAGCCCCACCCACTTTTTGTGCATCATTTTGCATACTGGCCACACTGCCTTCTCAAAACATTGGTCCAGCTCTTACTTCCCTTTTTCCTGTCTCTGCATAGCTTCTTTTTTCCAAGTTCCTAATGATCTGTTCCTACTACCTGTCACCTACCTTCTTTCTCATCTACTGCCTTTTCTGTTTAGGTTTCCCTCCAAACCAGTTAATGGGTGGCATAGTTTTTTGCATTACAGCTGTTCAATTGAATCTAAGCATGGCCACTTGATTGGGCTTTAAATACATGAAGAGATCAATGCAAATTTTCAGTCCTTTGTACGTAAAAGCAGATGCATTTTCTCAAGTGATTGACATTTAAATCAAACATTACAATAATTGAGCTAACACTGCCTTTCCAGAGATCTTAGCAGAAAAAAATTATTGTATTAACATTAACTCTACAAATGTCAAACAAAACAAAACAAAAGTATCCTCTTCATTGTACAATGATCAGTTCTTCTTGATTCTTCTGTTTCTAGTAATTGAACTTTGATCATTGTGTTCTAACACATTCCAAAGACTTGTGCAAGGGTTAGAATCCTAAATAATCTTGGAAATAACCTGTATCTGTAAAGGTAATTGTTGGAAAGTGTTAGATTCTATTGATCAGTTTTCAGGAGAGGCATTTATTGTAATGGAGTACATTCAGTAGGTGAAATAGTACTGAGGGAGGAGCTGTTTTCTAATAGTTGTAGTTTAACCACAGCATTTAAGAGGACACATTCTAGACTGATCCGGATGGTACTGATCTAGTGGTACTGGACAGCTGCTAATCCATTTATTTCAAACCAAACATCCCACCCATTTAAAAGGAGAAAAAAGGGAGATACTAACAAAAAACATTTGGAACAGAAAAACAAATTATTCTAATGCAGGAGAACATGAGTTTTATGGGGAAATGAAAAAGACGAATAAATTTGAATGATTTATTAGTCTACTAGCCTAGGGCTTATTTACAAAAGACAGGCAGAATTATTACTATCTGGAGTAAAGTTTATCTGGCGATCCTTTATAGCTGTGTAATTGTGAGGATGGCAGTGTGCGGGGCAAATACAGTAGAGCATCTGCCAAGCCACCTCCACTGTTCATTTTGCACCACTTGGCACTATTCCTTTTCCCCTTCTGCCTGTCTTTCTGCTGTCTTCAAGCATACAAGCCATAGCAACAGGAAGAGAAAGAGCAGACTCTTATTTCCCATGCCATCTCCGCTGGACAGTAGATGGATAATGCCCCTAGAAGAGCAGTAACGGCATTGTTCTAAAGGGCAACTCATTAACGGGAGGGGTCATCTTAATTATGGCCTCCATAAATCTGGAATCAACAGAATGCATCTCAATAAAAATTTTAGAGCAAGGGAAATTTGGCATCTGTTTGCCTCATTTCATAGCAGGATGCTACCATTGTACAGCTCTCCACACTACCAAGTGATGAATTGATAAGCAGCCACCCTGTCTCACACAGCCATCTGGATCCAAGCAGAGCAAGGAAATGCCACATCACTAATAATTTGCATGCTGAGGGAAAGGCTTCCTATTGTGTAGCCCACTGCCCTGAATCTGGAACCTCAAAAATTTAAAAATGAAAAGAAATCATCTGGGAGATTGCACATAAAAGATCAGAGGTTGCAAACATAAAAGAGGAACTACCCCTGCAATGACCCCTGTGGCAAAGAAAACTCTGGAGTGAATTAAGGAAAGCTATAGACTCTTTCCTCTAAGGATAGTCTAAATTTTCATTGCTCTTTGCCACATAACAAATGCATGAAAATGACCCTTTGGAGGAGGGAGTTGGGCTTCTACTGCCAACTTCATGCCAAACTTCCCTTTAACTTGAAGATCAAAACAGATTTTTAAGTCTATGGGGCACAAACTGCAGCCAGGTTCATCTTGCCTGTGGGTTTGCCCCCATCAGCATGCCCAAACTCTGGCTGGCACTGTATGATTGTATTTCATAGTAATGATGTCTGCAGCCTAGAGTTATTCAAGTGGGCGGCATGCAAATATTTGCAAACGAATGAATGAATGAATAAAAACTCAGTCTATATATGCTTCTGCCGTTTCACAACGAGGCATAATATGCTTGACTAGGCTAAATTAGCTTTGGACATGCCAGGAGTTCAACCTGAGCATAATTTTAACTCCTCCTGTTATGCCAAAATTTTTTTTAAAAAAAAAATCCCTTTAAATGTGCTGGGCTACAGCTTCCAGAGTTCTTAGGTAGAATGGCTAAAATGCTAACCAGGAATTCTGGAAATTGTGATCTCTACCTAAGCTTCTCTGTGGCATACCAAAATTCTCTTTAACAATTCATGGGTCATTTTTGGCTGCCCCAAGCCAGCCCACTGACATCTCCATAACTGTTTTGTCCAAGGAGCTTCAGACAGCCCCTTGAAACCTCAAAAAGTCTGCCAGAGAAGAAGCCAGTCCCTGTGATGTGACCAACCATTTCCCCCTCTTAGGGGCAGTTTGTACTATACACCAGGAGTGCAACCTGAGAGGAAGGAGAGGAAAACCCTGTCTTCTGAAAAGCTTTGATCTCAAAATGATTTTTGCTGTGTTGGAGAAATATTAAGTGAAGTTCATTTTCAACTGCAGGCATCAATAAGTTACAGCACACACTTTTGCACAGATGTGCCAAATCCCAATAAACCTTAGGAAAAAGTCCTGGGTTTACTTCTTACAGCAGCAGGCATAGGTTCAGTGCCTTGAATGCATGGATTATAAAGATGGGGTGGCTTCCACATTCCAGACTCCCAATTTTAAAGCCTGAAACTTTTACACTGGAGTTGTGAAGATATGGGAGTCACATGTGTGCATGTTTTCCTGAACCTCTCTCCTGGAGTGATCTTTAAAAAGGAAATGTTCCCAGCCCTCAATGGCCGCTTGCCATTTCTTGAACTTTGAATATGATATGCTGTGTCTTTCTTGCTTTTTTCATTTGAAATCTGTATCTGTGACCTCATCTTCTCTAGCTAAAGGTCAAGACCCCTTTCCTGTAGAATCTTGCAGGAAACAGTGGGGGGGGGGAAGCAGTTCCTTGTCCCCTCCACCCTCAACATTAAGCACTGAGATTGCAATGCAGTGGCAAATATACCGGAAGGAATGGGCTTGCGTTGGGCATTCATATGGAGGTGATATTTTAAAAAGGATGTCATTTTAGAAGTAAAATACTTCTAAAAAGCAAGCACAGGGTCTCATAAAGCAGGCCAGGAAGCATATAATTCCAAGCTGCCACAGATGATCATACCAGAATTTATGGAACCCTTAGTATTCTTACCTTTCCCCAGAATAAGATGGAGAGCAGTTTTGGATGACAAACACTGATATCAATAGAGAAAGCAACAAACTAAGATAAGCTTTCTGAGAGGGACTTCCTGGTTATCTGCTCCAGTACTAACACCCTCAAATTCCTAGAGAAAGTGCTTAAACATGATTCTTGGCTACCTTAGTGGTGGTGTGCCCCTCTCCTAGTATTGGACAGGAAAGCAGGACAAAAGCCAATGAAGAGAAGTCTGTAACAGGAGACAACTAGACAAGAGGGGATGTGCTATTGCAGCCAAAAGCAGCCAACAGGAGCTGGGCAGATCTCAAGCCTTACTGAGGCTTCTGCCAAATTATGCAGGCAGCAGAACTACAGGTTGGAAGAACGTATAAAATACATCCAGCCAGAAAAGCCTGAAGTCACATGCCTCTGAAATTGGGGATGGGAGGGTGAGAGGAAGGCTGTGTCATACAGAGGTGTTCAAGTATAGCTACTCAGTATTCCCAATCAGGATGGACAGATATGCCCTGAATTTCATATCTTCCTATAGAGGCTTGAAGGACATCTGAGTTTCCTTCAACACAAAACATTCCCAGCTCTCAAAGTGGAATTCTTATCTTGACCATGCCACTTAGCATAATTGTTGAGAAAGTTGGGTGTTGTTATTCAAAATATCTGATGTTCCAGACTGGGGAATGTTGATCCTGGGAATTATGGGACTTGTTACCCAACCTAAGATATATGAACAGGTAAAGTGAAAATTGAAGAATAAACATCTGTGCCCATTACTCCCCAGGGGGAACAGTGGGTGGGGATAGTTTTGGAATGTATCCCACAATCTGCAGGTTTTTTTTCATAGAGGGAGAAATGTTTATTTTTTCAAATAGCTCCAGATATTGTCCCTTCCAATGTATGCTGCGTCCGGTCAAAGTAAAAATATTTTGTCTTATTTTACACAGAGGTATATATTTGTTTTATATAATTTGAATTTGTATAGACTTGTTTTATAGATTGTGCAGCAGAATAAATATACTTCTTTGCCTTTAAAATACGTATTTGTATTTTATTTTAGCTGTGATTGGGTCATGCTGGCCTTCACACATGTATCAGGTTTAACTTAGCAGAGTTTTGTTTTAGATCTGTGTCCACTTTTATTTCATTTTAAAATCGTTATGGCAACTTGTTTTGCAGGAGACTTGCAAAAATATTGAAATGTAATAATAATAATAATAATAATAATAATAATAATAATAATAATAATAATAATAATAATAATAATAATAATTTTATTTCTATACCGCCCTTCTCCCGAAGGACTCAGGGCGGTGTACAGCCAATTTAAAAACACAAGACACAACAATAATTAAAAATTAAAATATGTAAGAGGCGTGTTAACCGCTCACCCATGTTTCCGATGGTCTACTTCCATGTTCTAGATGGGTGTTTGGCAGAGGTGGATTTCAGCAGGTTCTGACCAGTTCTGGAGAACCGGTAGTAAAAATTCTGACTGGCCCCGCCCCCATCTATTCTCTGCCTCCCAAGTCCCAGCTGATCGGGAGGAAATGGGGATTTTGCAGTATCCTTCCCCTGGAGTGGGGTGGGAATGGAGCTTTTACAGTATCCTTCCCCTGCCACGCCCACCAAGTCATGCAATGCCCACCAAGCCACACCCAGAGAACCGGTAGTAAAAAAATTTGAAACCCACCACTGGTGTTTGGTCTGATCCAAAGATTTGTGTGTGGGCTTTCTCTTCTCACACCACATAACAGAATGGTGTTTGCAACAGTGCAGGCATTCCTGCACTGTTACCCATTTGCAAATCTGGATCTTGCAGATACATTCTGCAACACTAAGAGCTATCTCGTAAATCCTAAACCAATACATTAATTGCTTTCAATTTATCAGTCTCAAATCACTCGATCTAATTACCATTCATCTGGAGTTTGTGTTTTTAATGGTTTATGGGTATTGTTGGTAATCTTTTAATTTCTCATTAAAAACAGTATCTTGTATGCACTATGTGTGAAAAGCCCTAATCCGATAAATCAAGCAAGAGTAACACAGTTAAAAGAAAATCAGTGAAACAATATTTGGGGTTTATATATTTCTGCCAGTCAATTTGTAATTAAAAGTTGCTACTTACAAAAAAAAAAAAAATACACAGTTGTTGCTATGAAAGCCATTATCAGTCAGCATTTTCATATGAATACTGCCTTAATTAATTAGCAAGAAGTAAATACATTATATATCAAAAAACGCTTTTTCCACTGAACCCATGTGTTCCAGAACAAAAGCCTTAATAAACTACACAAAAGAGGGACAAATTAGCTGATCCCACCTTCCAAGCTTTGCTTTTAGCTTTCAAGTCTTTTAAAGTTCTCGAAGGGGTTTTCCACCATCCTTGTTGTTTTTTTTCTTGCTGTTTTTTTAATGCATTGTTTATTTCACTTTGGATAGGGTGGAGGGATGGTAGACAAACAGTACATTCACACATACACACACACACTAACCATTCAAATTAAATTCATTTTGAAATCAGTTTGCAGAATCGTGGAAAACAAGAGTGTTTATGATTATTAAAATTGAATATAATTATGATCACATGCATGATCCCTCTGGAACAACTTATTTACTGAAGACTAAAATGCTGGGAATGATTGAGGGCAAAAGAAGAAGGGGACGACAGAGAATGAGGTGGCTGGATGGAGTCACTGAAGCAGTCAGCGTGAGCTTAAATAGACTCCCGAGGATGGTAGAGGGCATCTAAGAGAGACCTAAGAGGTGCTATCTTGACAGTGTTGTTTAAGGAGCCTTTTGCTTTCCCCTAGAAGGCTCCTAGTATAGCTATGACCTTGGTGGGCCCTTAAAACATGGTTTAACTGAGGAAGTAATCATGGCCTTAGAGAGGTGGGCAGGTGACACAGCTCAGCTCATCTACCTCTCAGTTCCTTGGCCTGAGAAAAAAACCCTCAGGTGGGGCAGGTGCAACTGCTATCTCCATCTCCATGGTGTTTCAAATACCAAGGAGGAAAGCTGGAAGCAAAAAAAATGTTTTATGGCAGCTTCTTCAAGGCTGATGCCCTCCAGATTGTGCTCAGAATTCTCACCTACCCAGCCAGAAGTTTTATTGTCCTGAACCAAACATGTGGGTTATATCAGTTGAACTGTGTGAAAGCAACGTTTGTTATGACCCATCAAGTTGAGGATAGACTGTATGGCGGAACCCCTGCCAGACATTCAACATGTTTTCATTCTACTCTTGTTAGAGGAAGGAGATAAATGAAGCTTTGATAAGTCTACTATAGGGCTGTCAAACTCACGGCTGCAGGCTGGATGCGTCACATGGTGGCCCCGCCCACACCCGGTTTAGCAAAGGGGGGGAAAAGTCCCAATATGTCATGTGACGATGCAAGTTTGACATCCCTGGTCTACTACATTTGGACATCTGCCCTCATTTTGCTAACCATGAAGATTGGAGAAGAACTGCCTCTTTCCCCTTCAAACCAAGGGTGTATTAGGATATCATTACATGATGACTCCTCCCTATTCAATAAATAGCATTTTCTACAAATATTGCAGTGTCCATTTTGATAAGTCATTAACTTAATGTGGTCAACTGTGCAGTTTAGCAATTTTTATAGGGACCTCTCCATCTTAGTGTTTTTACTTGGCATGTGCTTATATTTAAGCATAATGCAGGATTTATTTTTTTCATCACCACAATCACCCTTTGAGGTAGGTTGGCTGCTAAACGGTGCTTGAGCTAAAATCCCTCAGCGAACTGCCATGGTTGATGACGGGTAAGAACTAGTGCCTTAAAAACTGACTCTTTTATACAGTTATGTATTCAGTCCCACTGCACCTGGAATTCTCCTGTTTCCTCCTGGATTTCTACTCCCAAGTGATAGTACCCCAGGATCATTGGGAGCTGTGAATCATCTGCCCTGCTTTTTCTCACTCTCCCAGTCCTGTACAAGCAGCAATACGAAGCTATTCATAGCCATCCTAATAGATGATCTGGCAGCCTTTCTCTGTATGTGCCTGCTGCAGTCCCTCACTGCAGACATTTTCCCCTCTTCACATGAGTGCCTTGATGTTTATCATTGCTATATTTGATTCCACCACCCATCTGGAAAGATCTTTCCTCCCTCTGGCCCTCATAAATAACACAGTCCAGCTCCAACCAAAAGCGGTTGATGGAATCAAGACCTGTTGGCCTTTGGCAATCCTTCCAGGAATTTTTAGGGCTTTCACCAGTCAGGAAGAAAAGCTTTGATGCTTTGGAGTTTGGATTTTATGAAGACCATGTTATAGGGTTCAGCCAACTCATGAAGTGTCAAGTGCAGGGCATTCTTTCATCTTGTCTCTTGAGTGGGAAATCAAGGATGCTCCCACTTATTGCAACCAAAGACTAAGGCGCAGGAAGCATCCTCAAAATGAAAGCTCCTTTCATTTTGTGTGTGTCTCACTTAGCATACTGCCAACTCCCACATTCCCTTCATGCTAACTCCTAGAGACCTATCTGTCTGCTCTGGAGACTATATCAGATAAGGGGGAGCTGGGGAGCTGGGAAGCTGCATCCTTCTTCACCCTTTGAGTTTGAAGCTCTATTTTAGGGGCCTCAAGACATCTCTCTCCCACTTCCTGGATGCCTGTTATGAAGACAAGCAAACATGTGTTGCACTTTCAAGTTATTGGGATGACCAAATGAAAGCTGTAATCTCATAAATTCTAGCCATGGCATGCAAAATCAAGCCAATTTGGGGTGGGGGGGATCCCATGTTCCTTCACCCTTACAGAAAAGAGGAAGGGGTATCAGTTGGGTTTACTACTGCACACAGCAGAAAAAATTAGCATCCCCATGTAACTAGTAATAGTTACTAGTTATATAGCTCATCATGTAACTAGTAAAATAACCCACCATCAACTGAATAGTGAGTCTTTATGGTATGATGGTTAAAATGTTGCCCTGGAACCTGGAAAACACAGTTTCATGTGGACACTCAACTATCTACATTGGGTGAGTATAAGCCAGTCATTCTCCCTCAGCTCAATCTACCACCTACAGGTATCTTGTGAGGAAAATTAACTGGAAGAAAATTATGCCCATATCTTTGAACTCCTGGATGAAAAGTGGATACTCACACACACACGGAATATATAAATAACTGGACATTATGATTCGGCAATTTTTTTTTTTTTGAAGCTCTCTGACATTTTCACATTTTTTTTTCATTTAAGCCTAATTCATACCTGGTTCATTCATAGAAGACCAGTAGTTCACTTTCTTACACAAGAAAATGGCAATGTTTTTGGGTATCTATTCCTTTCACGTTCAAGCAAACAATGCAGAAAAAGAATGCACTTTTAAGAATCAATGGGCCAGAAAGGTTCTATTGCCTCTTTGATGTTCAAATTAGAGTCCCTTGCCTGCTTTCCATATGACTGGGTAAGAGATTTAATGGTCAGCTACAACTCTATGAGTCTACAACTCACAACCATGTCGTTATTTACAACTAACCACAGCTCAAACATATATAAGCCATGTCATTATTTGCAACTAACCACAGTTCAAACATATCCCTTTCTCCCTCTCCTGTCCTCACAAGATTGTTTTCTTGTTCTCAGACAGTCAATGAGATAGGTCAGTGAGCTGTCCTAAATGGAATTGATGTACTGAAATACTATTTTACCAATTATTCAGTTTAGTTTAGTTTAGTTTATTTGATTTGTATACCGCCCTACTCCCGAAGGACTCAGGGCGGTGAACAGCCAAACAATAAAATTCAATCCAAATACATGCACAGAATGCATAAAATCTGTTCAGACATGGCATATTGTATGCTAACATGCGTTTTTTGTTAACTTAAGGAAACTTAGATAGCTCCAAGACGTCCATGGAAGAATTAAAAAAAAGTTAAGATGGCTGCCTTGAATACATGATAAAGCAGGTAAAAAGGGCTGGGGTTTCAACTACACAGTCCTGGCCGCCATCTTTACTTTTTCAACACACACACACACACACACACACACCATGAACACCTTGGAACATATTCAATGGCACTTCATTTGCCTCTGCAAGCAAACACCATTTCAGATGTTAAGCTTGTAAAATGAGATCCTGTGTGTAATAGAAGATCACTGTTAGTGGCTAGCCACAACTTCCTTGATCTTAGGAGTCAGGCATTGTACCTCAAACATCACAGAAATTATTGCAGCTAATATTAGTGCTTTCCCTATAGTTCATTAGCCCATGTTTTGAGAGATAATCCCAAGACAGTGAATCTTCTTGGAAAGAAGTCAAATAAGCAACTTACCCAGAGAAAGAGAACATGTAACCTTTGTACCTAACCTGGCTTAATAACATAGAATAGTTGTAGCTGATGGTTCAACTGTGATCTCCTTGGTGCTCTTTGAGCTTGATTGTTTTTTTGCCACTTGTATATAAACAGAGAGCAAATCCTACTACCTTCTAGCATTGATGATGTTACCTAGTTGGGTAATGAAATGTCTGCAACGAAACAACTGACAGAGCACCAAGGATCCTACTAGCTGAAAATCAAAGCAAAACCTTTCTCCTAGCTGCATCCTGGGTGACCAAAATCAGTCCTTCTAGGTACCCACAATCACCAGGTATGCTTCAGTGACACTTTCAAAGAATGTTCAGGCTGTTCCACACAGTCTTTCCCAGTCCTTCCTAGAAATGCCATGGTTTGAATCAAACTTCCAGGCTTCCAATTCTTCATCCCTGAAATATTCCAATACTTTAATGAATATGTTTCAGAAGCAGTTCCAGATCAGCACGTTTTAAATGAGAGCCAACAACATATAAAATCATATGCTGATGTAGCATCTATGACCAGGTAAATAAAAATAAGGGAAATAAAGTCATGTATTGCTTTAAAGTGTTGAACAAAGTGCCTCATATTTATTACCTCTGCAACAGCAATTCTGTATACAGTAAGTCACATTGTTATTCAATGTACAGTAGATATAATGAAACTGTTCCCTTCTGTGGGAGCAGCTCTTAATACAAGTGCATCTTTGCGGCTTCGAAGCTCTACCTAACAAGGTAAGAACAGGAGGAAGAGATTTCTAACTGTTTAAAGAGCTTGAATAAAAGACAGCTTGAGTCCTTATGGCTGTATTTTCTCTTTAATTAGTTTGTGCAGAAGTATATTTGCATGGGAAGATTTAGAGCATGTGCACAGACTTAATTAAGAAAACAATGCATTCCCTCTTAAGATAATGAATTGGGGATTATGGAAATTATTATTCTAGATCCTTCCATGGGTTAGCTGAGGTTGAATATCCGATAAACTTTTAAAATACATTAAGGTCAGCAGCTTGGAGGCTGTCAGTAAAGTCACTTGATACCACTCAGCCTAAAAGGAATAATTACAAGGGATGTCTGCAGCTGGCCTTTACCTTACACAAGAGATTGGAGAATGACAAGGAGTAGTGGCACAGAAGGAGGTACAATTCTCCTAGCTGGGATGAACCTTTATGAGTTTGAGTATAACCCAGCCAAACTTGGTTGCAGAGAAGACCTCTTGAAATCAGAGGGATTAAACAGCATATCTATGATATCAGTCTTACATCGATCTTTAGGATTCTGTTTTGTTCTCCATGCCAATATTTACATGAACCCATTGTGATAGGGTATGGAATTGGGCATCATCAATATACAGATGGTTCTCACACAAGACAGACATTCTTTTGTTCAGCAGAACATCGGCTACAATGATATATGGGTTAGAGGAGAATATTTGTAGTTCAGGGTTGAGTCAAGGGATCCTTGATGCTCTCTGGACTTGGCTATTTTCTTGTAGACATTTCATTACCAAAACTAGGTGACATCATCAGTGCTAACAGGGTGTGGGATTTGCTCTTATTTTATATTCTAGTGGCTTGCCCTACCAGTATTAGTGGAAGTGATCTTGATGATTCTTTGGTTAGGCTGTTTTCTACTAGCTTTTTGGGTTTCTTGATTGGGGTATTGTTTGCTTCTTGATTGTTAGTCTAATGTTACTTTTGGTACTGATTTTTGCTCATCTGGGTATTGATTGCTGGTGAGGAGGTGTTTTGTTTTGATTTTATTTTATTTTATTTTTGTTCCTTTTTTGGCTTGTTAATTGTCTCTTTTGAATAGTATGTAGATGTTGTTTATGTCTGTGTGCCTGTTGATGGCTGATTTGTCAGAGTGCCAGGCTTCCTAAAATTCTCTAGCATTTTTGGATTTGGCTTGGACTAGGATGGTCAGTTTCCCAGTTAAAACTATGGTTAAGCATATTATCCATGTGTTGTGAAATTAAGCAGGTGTTCATTATGTCTTCTGACTGCTAGTTGGTGTTCATTGATGCATTCTGCAAGTCTTCTGCCTGTACCCTATGTACTACATGATGACTGTTGCAGTACTTACTCTGTATGTTGTATATGACTCCTATTTTTTCTTCAGGGACTGCTGGATCTTTTGGTTTACTTAGACTATTTTGGAGGGCTTTGGTTGGCTTGTGTGATATGCTGATGCCATAAAGTTGTAATGTGGTTGTAATAGTCTGTTGGTGGTTTCTCATATTTTTTAATGTTATCATTTCACAGCTTGTGTTGGTTGTGCTATATTGGGTTGAATGGCTAGGCACTTTTGATGTGGTTGCATCCATTTTGTTGGGAGATGTTGTACAGATGATCTATTTCATTCTTCTGATTGCTGTAGTATGCTTGGGCTCATCTAAACAGTGGTCTTACACAACTTCTCTTGTGGAAGGTTACATTGTTGCTTTGATAGTGGAAAGCTTGGTTGGTGTGGGTGGTTTTTCAATATACTTGTGTCTCTAGTTGCTATCACTGTCTCTACTGATAAGGATATCCAGGAAGGGTAGTGTTTTGCTGTTTTCTTTTTCATTTGTGAATTTGATTCCTTTGAAGATGATGTTGATAGTTTTGTATGTGTTCTCTAGTTGGTTCTTTTTTTTTATTATGACAAAGGTGTCATCTAAATACCAGATCCATAATTTGGATTGTATGCATGGGAGTGCTATTGATTCCAGGTGTTGCATGTATAGATTTTATGGAACTGATTCTTAGGTTGGCAGGTTTGATTAATCTTCTGACATAATTTAAACTAATGATTGTTTTGTATAAATGGTTTGGGACCCAGGTGAAAAGCCAACCTCTTCATGCTTCTACTTGTATTCATACTCAATCTTATACTCATTTCTTGATTTCTGTGCTGCCATCTTTGATTATTCTTTTGATGGGGAACCACAAGAATATTGCTTCTCTGTAACAGCACCCAAATTATGGAACTCTCTAATTCAAATCCTATTTGGAAAGTGAGTAAATGTACTAGATTCTGTTTTAATCCAACTAATGGTCCACAGGTATTACTAATCTTAAGAATAAAGGCAGAAACCAAGCTCAACAATAATCATTGAGTGATCAGAGTCACGTGAGTGAGTTTAAGGAATGCAACACTTGCATAAAAATTACGCATGCAAATTTTCTTGGCAATAGAACCCTATTTATGAAGATGAATTTATTTTGAAAATTTTAGTGGCTGGCAATTAGGATGGGGTTAATCCCTTCCCAAGATATTTAACCTTATAAATTCTCAATTCTGCACAGTAAGTCCCTAAAACAAAATTCTAGAACCTGTGTTGGATTGTGTTGAGTTGCCTTATTGTTCTTTGAGCAGACCTTAGAGTCTATCTTAATTTGGTGCCTCCCTGTGTCTGAATCTCAAAAACCTTGGCCTGGCTTTCTACATTACAGGACTGATTGTATTATTGATTGGGTAACTGCCTTAGCATCCCAATGCCTCAGACAGAATAGTTTCTAAATTCACTGGAGGAGAATTAGCATCTCTTCCAGATGTTCAAGGCCAGGCTCACAATGAAGAAAGTTAGGTAACTAATCCAAGTACTTCATTCTAGAAATATTTATTTCTTGAATACAGAAATGGAGTTTGTAAATATATACAAAAACATGACTGTAAGATAGCATGATACCAAAGTCATCTTAGCTTGCAGCTGTCACCACATCTGGGGTACCTTGGTTCTAAGTACAGTATTTTTCAACCAAACTGGTGCTCTCCAGAGGTTCCTGGCTGGAGTTGATAGGTAAGTCAACTTATCTGATGGACTTCAGACTCCAAAAGGCTGAGTAGACCCTTACTGTGAAATGAAAGCTGATGATCCAAACAAGCACAATAAAATCTCAGTAGCTTTAAATGGCTCCTGCTTTGCAAATATGGTAATTACAGTCTGTTATTTGCCACTTCCCACTTGCCCTGGAATGCTAAGCACATACTCTATTCAAATCCAATAAGTGAGAGAATTAAGTAAGGTGGTTCAGTCAACAAGGCTCAGAGAAATCATTACACATGATATTACTACTAAAATAAAGACTGTTTTTGGAAGGGGGTGGTTCAGCATATACCTTTCATTTAAAAAAAAGACTTTAGCTCAAGGCAGTCATTTGTTTAACATGCACAAAAATCTGTCTTTAACATGCATGGGGGAAGGGGAGTACACTTCAAAGGCATATTTTCTGGTTTGGGGCATTACAGTTTGAGAACTGTAGGCCCCTTTCCAAATAAGGGGAATAAAACAACCCCACACCAAATGAACTCTTGAGAAACAGGCAATGTATGTGCAGAATTTGGAAGCCTCCCAATTGCAAGAGGGGATGTTTGCACATGAAGGTCAAGGGCTGTGCTGTTATCCCAAATTTGGTAGCTTCAAGATGTTTGGACTTCAACTCCCAGAATTCCCCAAGCAATATGCTGTAAAAACTACAATCACAACTCCAACAGTGTGATACTTTAGAGTACTTCCTCATCTTTAAACCAAAAGAATTCAAGATACACTCCCCATTCCCATAACTTTCAGAAGGCTGAACTATAATGGTTATCCCACCATGGTCTACTAATGAACTTGGGTAAATTATTTTGGGTTTGACCAATAGATTTACACCCACACACCCACCCCGACAATCTGTTGTTCCATTTGTCTTCACAGGATTACCTGCATTTATGGTTTTGTACTAGCAATAGCACTTAGACTTATATACCGCTTTATAGTGCTTTACAGCCCTCTCTAAGCGGTTTACAGTCAATATACTGCCCCCAACAATCTGAGTCCTCATTTTAGTGACCTCAGAAGGATGGAAGGCTGAGTCAACCTTGAGCCGGTGAGATTTGAACTGCCGAACTGCTGGCAATCGGCAGTCAGTAGAATTAGCCTGCAATACTGCATTCTAACCACTGCGCCACCACGGCTCTAAGTTACCATTTGAAGAGCAATAAAAATTTAGATACGTATTTTAATCATTCTAACAATGAGAAGAAATAGTAATGTGGTTGGAGAAGAGAGAAAAGGAGGATTAATGTCCATTATACCTCACAATTTGCTATTTTCCTTTATTGTATTTCAGTTGGCAGTCTCTATTTTTAGATTGAGTACTTTGCCCATAAGGGAATGTAGATCTAGGTGGATATCCTAGATGAAAAGCACTATTTACACAAGTTTGCCAGCAGCAAAAGAGAACATCTGCAGTAGAGCAAAAGTAACTTACAGTATAGAAGGAGAATTTCATTAGTGGAAGTAGCGATTGATTAGAGCAGCCCCTGAGGTTTTCCTGCATAATTTGCATAGCAGACTCCCCTCACATCAGGGGTGGTCCACAGGGTGTAGTTTAAAAAAGTCAAAATGGCAGCCATGATGATATAACATAATGTCTACCTGGTTCTTACTGCAATGTTTTCATCTGTATAATGCTTTTCTGTTTCTGTGAAATGCATATAACTTCAGACAAACTTCAATCACACTGTACAGTCACTATTTCGATTTTTTAAAAACATATTCCGAAGACACATCTGGCAAACACAGAATTTTTATAGGACAGAAGAACTTTTGCTGGTAACAACAAGCACAGTGAGAAAAATGAAGTTTTTAATATAAGGCAGCAGCTAGAATGGGAATGTGAGTCGGTTTATAAAGTATAGTTTATCCTTACTTCTCATTTCAATACTGCATAGGTACATCATGTTCCTCGTGCTGCTTCTCATCATACAATTTAGGCATCAGAAAGGAACCAAATAAAGGTAAGAAAGAAAGTTTGATATTTCTAATTTAAATATCACAGAATATTCCCCCTCCAGGAACAAATTTGGGGGACAAAGAGAAGGAAAAGATTAAGCTGAGCTTAAGAAATAAGGAAAATTGATTGAAATTGGTGAACATCTATTATTATTGGTACTATTTTGCAAAGCAAACCATCTATGAAGTTATTTTAGAAGAGAAAATTCCAGGAGTAATTTTAATAGGAACAAATAACTGAGGGATTGGCAGTTGGCTTAATATTCAAAGCCTTACCATGTTTTATGTTTTCAAAAAAAATTGGCGGATGGGGATACTGAATGAAAACTTAAGAACCACATCACTTGTCCCAAGCCATGTTGCAATGGTCTAGGTCAGGGGTGTCAAACTTGCATCATCATGGGGTCATCACGTGACGTATCGGGTCTCCCCCCCTTCGCTAAACCAGCACGACACATCCGGCCCGCGGGCCACAAATTTGACAGCCTGGTCTAGGTCCATGTGGTCTTGTGAAAATCATGCCCCTTGAGAAGTTCACAAACAAAACATAAAGGGAAAAGGCTCCTTGAATTATTCGCCTTCTGAGCAGAAGAAGCTTCTTGGATGAGAAGCGAAACGTCTTCAAAGAAAAACCAGAAAGTCCAGTTGCCTCTTGAAAAAGCACCTTTGGGACTTTTAAGAATGATTTAAAAGGATGGTGTAGCTGTCATTTAAGCATTTGTGCTCTAGGCCAGTGCCTACCTGGCTTTAGCCTAAAGCTGGCCCTGCCCACACCTAAGAGGAAGGTCATACAAAATTGGCACTGCATTATTTTATTCTTAAAATGGAGTCGGAGAAAAACTAAAATGTTAGAAAGTACAATTTACCAATTGAAGAAATGAATGAAGTGCTATCAAAATGGCAACGTAGGACTGATGAATAATCACAAGGCATAAGCAGCCCCCAATCAAATAATGTGCATTTCCCAGCCTGATTTCAGAATCATTTTATTTGCCTCCTCTTTTCTGAAAATTCTTCAGTCTCTTTATTTGTGTCAGCCCTTTGAGGTAGTCCAGATAGCAACCAAAACATGAGTAATAATATTTATTTATTTATTTTATTTTATTTTATTTTATTTTTATACCGCCCTTCTCCAGCAGGACTCAGGGCGGTGAACAGCCAAGGTAAAAACATAGCATACAAAATTTAAAACAATTTAAAAAGATATTAAATAGTTTCGGCCCAAAATTTAAAAACACCCCAATAAAATCAATTTCGAATTAAAACCAAACGATGGGATCAAGCCAGCCCGGCTAGGTGAAATGAGTTTTAAGGGCCCGACGAAAAGTCCAGAGATCCAGGATCGTACGTATCTCTGGGGGTAGGTTGTTCCAAAGGGCGGGTGCTGCCACAGAGAAGGCTCTCCCCCGGGGGTCGCCAGCCGACATTGTCTGACCAACGGCACCCTGATGAGGCCCTCTCTGTGCGAGCGTACTGGCTGGTGGGAGGCTATTGGTGGCAGAAGGCAGTCTCGTAGATAATCAGGCCCTAAGCCATGGAGCGTGTTAAAGGTAGTCACCAACAGCTTGAAGCGCACCCAGAAGACCACCGGAAGCCAGTGCAGCTCGCGCAGGAGGGGTGTCACATGGGAGCGCCCCATCGCTCCCACTATCCCCTGTGCGGCTGCATTCTGGACCAGTTGGAGCTTCCGGGTGCACCCCCAGGGGAGCCCCATGTAGAGAGCATTGCAGTAGTCCAGGCGGGAAGTGACGAGTGCTTGAGTGACCGTGCGTAAGGAGTCCCGATCCAGAAACAGACGCAACTGGCGTATCAGGCGAACCTGATAAAAAGCCCCCCTGGCCACGGCTCTCATATCTAAAGACAGCTGTGCGTCCAGGAGGACACCCAAGTTGTGAACCCTCTCCGTGGGGGCCAATGACTCGCCCCCAATAACCAGCAATGGCACCAGCTGGCTATATCGGGACACCGGAAGCCACAGCCATTCGGTCTTGGAAGGGTTGAGTCGGAGCCTGTTTCTCCCCATCCAGGCCTGCATGTGCGCCACCACACTCTCAACAATCTTCGCGACAAAACGAAGGTTGGAGACTGGACGATAGTTACCCAAAACAACTGGATCCAGAAAGGGCTTCTTGAGGAGGGGCCTCACCACCGCTTCTTTCAAGACGGCCGGCAAGACACCCTCACTCAAGGAAGTGTTAATAATCCTCTGGAGCCAGCCTCGTGTAACCTCCTGGGAAGCCAGCACCAACCAGGAGGGACACGGGTCCAATAAACATGTGGTCGCGTTCAGCTGTCCCAGAATCCTGTCCACGTCCTCGGGAGCCAGAGGATTAAACTCCTCCCAGATAACACTCTCAAGACCTGCCTCAATCATCCCGTCTGAAGCTACCCAGTCGGAGTCTAGGCCGTCCCGAATCTGAGAAATTTTATCATAATATCAGACCACTATATAGATTGCAGCTCTTCCTCCTGTCTCCCAACGTTATTCTCATGACCCATTACATTATTAGAGTGATCTCTGCTAGTTTAGATGTATCGTAAGAAATCTCCAATTTACTACACGCTGACTTGAATCACTGGAAATGTTGCCTTGGTCTTCAGTGCTGAATGATGCATTTATACCAGTCTTTTGATAAGGAGATTGAGTTCTATCCAGTTCATGCCTTTGACTGCTGCATAGAAGGCATCCCTTCAACTTCTGTAGTCTTCTGGGGGTGATCATTGAATTTGATGAACACAAAAATTACAAGATCCCTTTTACCTAATGGCTTAACCAGATTCAAGTGCTGTTTTGAATACTCTTTGCTTGAGATGAGGTCTTTGGTGCAGTCTAAGAGATGCTGGATAAAGTTCAGAAGTGGTTTGTGGGTTGAGCACATTGCCAAACTCACGTACTGAAACTTTGATATGTACTGATGGGTTGCTGCCTTGAAAGGCATTCCCATTAATTATACATCAGAAGGTGTATAATTATGGTGCAGCAAGACAAACAAAGCAGACAGTTCCCAACCAGTTGGAATATACCCTGTTTTCCCCAAAATAAGACATCCCCTGATAATAAGCCCAATCGGGCTTTTGAGCGCATGGCAATAAGGCCAAGCACTTATTTCAGGGTTCAAAAAAATATAAGACAGGGTCTCATTTTGGGGGAAACATGGTAGTAAAAGGGGAGAATTAGATTTCTGAGATTCTGCTATTCTAGCCAATTTCATGAAAACTAGTTTTACACTTCCTTTGGTGTTGATTCCCTGGCCTGAACTGCATAGCAGGGCTGACAGAAATGTATCTGGTTTATGATTCTGGGTTTTGTGTTTTTGTGAATACATTTGCCAAGCTGGGACATTTTAAAATCAGCAAGGTAAGGGACTGAGCTGATGTTTGTGTTGATTAGTTTGGAACACTTATTGGCACTAACCAGGGGACTATACAAAACAATGATGCAGTATGGTCTGGTGGTTAAAGCTAGAAAGCAGGAGACTGTGAGTTCTAGTCCCACCTTAGCCATGAAAGTCAGCTGGGTGACCTCTTTCTCAGTCCAACTCACTTTACAGGGTTGTTGTGGGGAAAATAATAGGAGAAAGGTCTGTTGGATATGTTTGCTATCTTATGTTATTTGTAAAAATAACCAGTCAGCATACTAATAGATAAATCTATCTGAGCAAAACTGTGTTGAAATACTGAACACCATTGACTTCAGTTCTTAGAAGAGACCCAGGCATTTTACAGCCCCCTTTCGCTGTCCCTGTCCAGCCCACAAGGTTAATCAGAAATCAAATGTAAATAAATATACACCATGCACGCAAAACAACTGCATTGCTTTTATTTTGAAGGCAACTGCTATTTTTTTTTTCAATGTACGTATGTGCATGCTTGCTTGGGTGCCTACACACTTTCACAGCCCTATTGCCTCAGCCCGCCACAACAGCCCCAGTTTCTCATGTGGCCCATTGGTAAAATTAATTGCCCACCATCTTACAGCTTAAAGAATGTGAAGCTAAGTCTAGCTCAGCTCCTGGTGCTGACAGCAGTATAGAAATGATTTGCCAAGAAGGGTTTTCTAAGTTTCTTAGTTCCTTAATTGAGCTTCTGAATCCTTCCATCCAAGTCCTAATTAGACCCTGAACCATACTTAGCTTCTGAGATCCAGCCAGATGCTGCCACCTATTGAAGGTATCCCAGACTCCTAAATAAACAAACAAAACAAAACAAAAATAAAACTAAGTTACATTCCCCCTCACTACTTATCTTCTTTTGCCCATCGAGTCAGAGGCTAGGCACAGACGGGCCATCTTCCTCCACCTCCACACTGTCTCTCCAACTTCCCGCCTTCATTACAGCAATTATAGCCGAGTGCTCCCCTATAATTCTGATCAGCCACGTCTTTTATACATTGGCTATGGGGTCTCATACAATCCCGCTCCAATTTTGCTGGAGGCCTTTGTATCAAAGGCTTGAGCTGTGTGAAAGGTGATTTAGCAGAGATGGAGCCAGTGATTATGCTCAAAGGAACTGCTGCAGCCCCACCACGAGGGACCCTGCAGCTCTGAGATAGGGGGCCCTTATCATATTTTCTATTTCCAGATAAGATTATGTTTCCTTTTTCACCCACCTTCCTGAATCTTCCTGATAACAACTGGGGGGCAGTTTAATAACGAAGACTGAAATAACGGATGGGTCAAGGCGTAACAGTTGGGGCAAACCCAGTTGGGAGAGGATGAGGGGGTTGGCAGGGAGAGCTTACCTACTGGTCTAAACCACAAAGCAAGAACAAAACAAGGGAAATTACAGACCGCCATTGCAGCGTTAGGGCAACAAGAACAGCAGCTGAACATGTGCAGCCAACAAGCCTGTGGTTTGTCATCAAAAAGTACACCAATGGTTTGTATGCCTAGGCTGTGATCAAACAGGGAAAACATGACCCACATAGCATGAAGTGCCAGTTCAAAATGGAAGGTTAGCTTCTCAGAGAGTTTTGTAATTCTCCCACATACAAATGCTGACACAAGCTGCAGCCCTTTGAAGGAAACTGAAGATGCAAAATATTGGAAAGGAGAGAAGATCTCAGTTTGAGCAAAACGTCTGAAAGACTTGCTGCCTTGCAGCGGAACTGAGCAAATGTACTTATCTGTGAATTTCCACAGATAAAAAGGAAGCCTGCAGAATTCACATTTTAAGCCCTTGAAAATCAATGGTGATGAAGTATATGTTGCTTTTGTTCCAAAGAGCAAATGGGTTGATGCATGGACAAGTTTTCGGCCTCAAAATCAATAGTGTGGTGAATTAGTAGAGTTGGAGGATTCATGGCTGTGCTGTGCAGAGAATCTCTTTGCTACCCTTCAATTTTACTCACTACAATAATTTGCTTCCTAAAACTCATCCGCATTTGGCCTTCCAAAGGAGCAAACCATTTGTAAATAAGGCTCTCTATTATAATTGGCAAACATAATTCCTGCCGGTAGTTGTTCAGAATTTCCAACAGTAAGTATAGATGAAGCAGATCTCCATAGAATTCAACATACTATTCAAAAACACCTTCCTAACCGGTCCTTTCAAACAGAGGCCATACTGATACAAGGATACTGTGGATAGATACTCACTTATCTGAGATGACAGTTTATATTGTCCAAAAACATGTATAGAGACCCTCCCAAACATTTACAATTCTGGACCATAGGCTGTGCTAGCAGTTCTTGATGAGGAGGTAACTCCAAACTTCCAAAGGGGACCAAGCTGCGTCTTTCTGCCCTTAATTTAGCCCCCATAACACATTCCTTGCCCTTCAGTTGGCTGCTAATCGAATACTTAATTATTTTAGGCATTTTTTGCTGTGAATAAACTGGAGAAGATTACAAGTGTTTTATAATCCAGCAGGTCAGTGTTCTAAATCAAACTGTATTCCAGATTACTATTCAAAATTGGCATCCAGAGAGTTAAGCAAAATCTTCCAACAGGAGTTAGGACATAGGAACCAGCCACATCCAATTTGGTAAAGCAAGCAGATGGCAGCTTAACGTCAAGCTTTTGGTAATAAAGTCTATTTGAAGACTCTCAGTGAAAAGTGTGTTCCTAATAAAGGGTAACATTTCATGGTCATTATATGATACACTTAACTTTAAAAGGAACAAAAATGCTGAGAAAGTCATTTTCTGAAAAAGGATTCTCAGATTTCATTACTATGGGTCAAGAGCCTGGGGAGAAGAATTAAAGAAAAATACGAACCTGTGCACAAATTAATTAAAGATATTTCCCTTAATAAATTGTCCCTGTATCCCAAGGCAGGGCCTTTACTCTAGAAAATGTGGTAATATTCAAGCTGTGGTTTTTCCACAGGGCAAACAGATCAACAGTGCTTAAAATCAAATGGACGGAGCAATGATTTGGGAGATTTTTTCCCTCTTTTTCGAGACTATAGAAAATATGCAGAATTTTAACATCTGGGGGAAGGGAAAGTGTTATGTAAATAGGTTTGTTTGGCGGGAAGTTTGAACTAACTGACCCTCAGCTGATTGGCTGACCACCACAGCTGCAAGGTATATAAAGGGAGCCGTCTCCCCTGGTCAGTTGCTGGAGTCTCACCATATAATAAAGAGCTGTTGTCACTAACTACTCTGGCTTGCTGCGTCCTCATTCACCCCACATAACATTGGCGACGAAGGTGGGATCTTGAGGCCAGAAGCAGAGGAGAGCTGAAGCCACACTCGAGAGAAAGAGCTGAAGCCACGTTCAGAGAAGGGACCAGAGACCGCAACCAAATCCAGCCAGGCGAGCAAGCGGAGCACAGGAGAATCCCCGAAACGATGTCTGCCTACACCCCGCCAGCGCCTTTCGACCCCAAGGAAGAGAAGTGGGGATCCTACATGTCTCGGTTCGAGTGCTTCATGGTGGCAAACGACATGCAAGGGCTACCGGACGTTCGGAAGAAAGCCCTGTTCCTGAGCCACTGCGGGCCAAGGGTCTTCGACACAGCCGAAGCATTGTCGGAGCCGAATTCGGTCCACAACATTTCCTGGTCGACGCTACAGACCCTGCTAAAAGACCACTATGCACCAACGCCATCGAAGTACGTCCAACGCTACGAATTCCGGCAACGGCTACAGCAGGACGGCGAATCGATCAGCGAGTACGTCGCTGCCCTGCGTAAGGCCGCAACCCAATGTGAGTACCGAGACCTCGATGAAATGCTCCTAGAGCAACTAATTTGCGGAGTGAGAGATAGCCGGCTCCAGAGAAGGCTGCTTGCGAAGTCAAACCTGACCCTACTCATCGCGCTAGACGAAGCCAGGGCGCAAGAGTCGTCAGCAAAGGCCGCCGAGAGATTAAAGAGCTCCCACCTAACCAAAACAACGCAGAAAATGGCGCCAGTGCATCGAGAGGCCGTAAGCACCGCGAGCGAGGGGGAGTCTGAAGAGGAGGTCTACCGCACCGAGCAGTCCCGCACAGCCCGGAGGGAGCCCAGAGATGGATGCGCCAGCTGCGGAGGGTCCCACTCACGACAAACTCTAAGTTCAGGGACGCCGTTTGCCGTTCCTGCGAGAAGAGGGGCCACATCGCGAGGGTCTGCAGATCGAAGGCACACCAGAACTACAGACCACGTGGCCAATCTGCCCAATCCGAGATGGCGCCACACCGAAGGCCCAACAGGGATGGCGGAAACCGGAAGGGCGCGAAATTTGAAGACGCTGGGGCCTACACCATACGCATCGCACAGACCTGCACCTCGCCCGGAGAAAAGACCTACACAACGGTCGAGATCGAGGGACGGGAGTGCCAGATGGAGATAGACACGGGATCACCAATATCCATCATGTCTTGGGAGAATCTGAAGAAAGTCATCCCCAGCGTACACAAGCGACAGCTCCAGCGGCAGCAACGCAGACTGAAGGATTACCAAGGGAACCGCATACCCGTCGAAGGCAGAGGCGAGTTCCAAGTCCAGTACGGGGAGTTTACCGAGAAACTGCCCCTCACCATCGTCAGCGACAACCTCCCCAGCCTCCTGGGCATGGACTGGTTCAGGGCCCTAGGCATGGGATTCACCGGAGTAAGGAACGTTCGAAGCACCCTGAAGGAAGACCTGATGCAGGAATTCCAGGACGTGTTCGACGAAAGGCTTGGCAAGTATGTGGGGACCCCGATTTCGTTTAATCTAGACCCCAATATTGCACCCATCCGTTTAAAGCCTAGGCGGGTACCATTTGCCCTGAAGCCCAAAATAGACATGGAACTGGACAAATTAATCAAGCAAGGGGTGCTCGTTCCAGTCGACCACGCCAAATGGGAGACCCCAATTGTGACACCGGTCAAGCCGGACGGGTCAGTGCGCATATGCGCCGATTATAAATGCGCAATTAATAAGGCCCTGCAGCAGAGCGCCTATCCAGTGCCCGTCGTTCACCACCTATTGCATTCCCTGGGCCCCGGCAAGATTTTCGCAAAACTCGATCTTGCGCAGGCGTACCAGCAGCTGCCAGTAGATGGCGCTACCGCAGAAGCACAGACTATCGTAACCCACAGAGGGGCCTTCAAGTGCACCCGCCTGCAATTCGGAGTAAGCGTGGCCCCCGGACTGTTCCAAAGTACTATGGAGCGGCTACTACAGGGGATCCCCGGGGTGGTGCCCTATTTCGATGACGTGCTCATTACCGCTGACAATGAGCACCAGCTAAGAGAAAGGCTGAGGGAGGTGTTAAGGAAATTCAGGAACGCAGGACTCAGAGTAAAACGCAACAAATGCATGATCGCAGTCCCCTCAGTCGAATTCCTAGGGTACAGGGTAGATGGCACCGGCATACACCCCACAGAAAGCAAGATCAGGGCAATCCAAGAAGCACCCACCCCCAAAGACAAGGCAGAGTTACAGGCCTTCCTGGGACTATTAAACTTTTACGCCATCTTCCTCAAAGACAAGGCAACAGTGGCAGAACCCCTACATAGACTGTTAACCAAAAAAGCCACTTGGAAATGGGGGAAGGCTGAAGACAGGGCATTCGCCGGCATTAAAAAACTGCTATCAGCCGAGAGTTTTCTAATCCAGCACAACGCAACGCTTCCCCTTGTTCTAGCATGTGACGCGTCCCCGTTCGGGGTGGGAGCCGTCCTGAGCCACAGACTCCCGAATGGCCTAGAGGCGCCCATCGCATACTACTCCCGAACTCTATCAAGTGCCGAGCGAAATTATAGCCAGCTCGACAAAGAGGCCCTAGCCGCCGTTTCGGGAGTGAAGAAATTCCACGAGTACTTGTTCGGGAGAGACTTTGAGTTAATCACAGACCATCGCCCGCTCCTGGGTCTCCTCGCGGGAGATCGACCAACCCCGGCAGCACTTTCGCCCAGGATGACACGCTGGGCCATTTTCCTCGCAGCATACTCTTATCGCCTGGTACACCGACCAGGGGCGGACATGGGCAACGCGGACGCACTCAGCCGATGCCCACTACCCGACAGTTTAGAAGACCCCACACCCGGCATCCCCATCCTGCTGATAGACGCTTTGGACTCTGGGCCCATCACATCAGCCGAGGTTGCGAAAGCCTCAACCAAAGACCACGTGATCCGGACAGTCGCAAGTTGGGTTATGAGGGGGTGGCCGGAAAGGATTGGGAACGGGGAATTTAAACCATTCGCGGGAAAACGGGACGAGTTGACAATGCAAGGGGGTTGTTTACTATGGGGCGATCGGGTTGTTATTCCTTCACGCTTAAGGGAAAAGGTTCTAACGCTGTTGCATGAGGGGCACCCCGGGATTGTAAGAATGAAGGGGCTAGCCAGGAGCTACGTCTGGTGGCCCAGCATGGATGCAGACATTACCGAGTGGGTGGGGAAATGCCAGCCCTGCCAAGAGTCCAGATCAGACCCGCCAACGGCACCCGTGAGAGAGTGGGAAAGACCCCAGGGACCCTGGTCCAGAATACATATTGACTTTGCAGGCCCCTTCCATGGACAGACCTTCATGGTCGTCGTAGACGCATTCTCCAAATGGTTGGAGATCAAGCTAATGAAGGCCACTACCACCGACGCAACCATTAGAGAGCTAAGACAATTATTCGCCACACATGGGTTACCGGACATCCTAGTGTCAGATAACGGGCCACAGTTCACCGCAACACAGTTCGAGGGTTACTTAGCGGGACTTGGGATCAGACACGTCCTTTCTGCCCCGTTTCACCCGGCTAGTAACGGACAGGCTGAGAGATTTGTTAGATCAGCAAAGGAGGCCCTTTCACGCTTAAGCCCCGGGGACTGGCAGGAAAGGGTAGACAAGTTCCTAATAGCTCAGCACTCCACACCCTGTACAGCCACGGGCAGAAGTCCGGCCGAGCTATTAATGGGGCGGAAACTCCGGGGAATACTAGATAGACTCAACCCCAATTACTCCCCAGAGGTGTTCAAGGGGGGGGGGGGAGAGGAAACTTAGAGAGTTCACAATAGGAACACCGGTACACGCCAGAAACTATGGACAGGGCCCACTCTGGGAAGCAGGAACAATCACAGAAATCACAGGCCCCAAGTCATACCGGGTAGACATGGGGGACGGGAGAGTTTGGCGCAGACACATTGATCAAGTAAGAAAACGAGTAACCACAAACACCGACGATACATTAGACGACCCCATCTCCGACCACGACTACCAACCAGAGGCACAAACCACTAGCCCGAATAGAGCGGAGGACTTAGCTGAGGATTCTGGTATCCAGCGCTGCCCCATCGAGGTAGTCCCAGCAGCCGAAGAAGTCGCCGCCCACGAGGAGGTTCCGGAGGCCTCATTGGCAGAGCAGGGAGAAACAGAAAGTCCCTCCGACCTGCTCGACGCCGCCCCACCGACTGAACTGCGCAGGTCAACTAGGAATCGTACACGCCCTAGTCACCTGAGAGACTTTGTATGCAAATAACACCCCAAGTGACTTCTGGGAGGGGAGGAGTGTTATGTAAATAGGTTTGTTTGGCGGGAAGTTTGAACTAACTGACCCTCAGCTGATTGGCTGACCACCACAGCTGCAAGGTATATAAAGGGAGCCGTCTCCCCTGGTCAGTTGCTGGAGTCTCACCATATAATAAAGAGCTGTTGTCACTAACTACTCTGGCTTGCTGCGTCCTCATTCACCCCACATAACAGAAAGAATGCCCCAATATTTCCTCATAGAAAAACCCACCATGGTGACCTTTCCAATTTTTTTAAAATTTCTCCAAACGAGCTTTTGTTCTCGAACTCCCAATCAGAAATGTCAAAAATTATGTTCCCTTTTGATGGAAGGCTACTACCAAAGGTTGTAATCGGAGTCAATTGCACCATGAAGGGGAGCATGAAAAGAAAATAATAGAAATAATGATTAAAAGCACCATTGATAATTCTGGGTCTAATATATTAGGTTATATTGTTGGAAGAAATATCCATCTGGTTCAGTTCCAAGCCAGGAGAAAGACACTGGAAACATGATGGCTGATTGGAAAGAAGTTTTAATGATGAAGCAGAACCAGATGGATTCTGGGCAGCTGACCACATGAAGTTGAGAGGGGGGGGTTATACCTTCTCTTGGGCTTTGCACTTGAGCTTCCTGTTCCTGTGTATGAACATGTATTCTATTGGCTGTTGTCAGGGGTTATGTAGAAGTCATAGCTGGCTCTATAGCTCTATACGTTTGGACTGCTGAGATGTGCAATGAAGAAGCTTGTCTTCTGAAACGGTGTTGGGCAATTCCTATTATTATTATTATTGTTTATTGATTTGATTTATATGCCGTCCTTCTCTGGAGACTCGGGGCGGCTTACAATGCGTTAAGCAATAGCCTGCAAGTATATACCTGCTTAGTAGGGCTTTCGCCCCCCCTCCCCAAGCGGTGTTCTTTTTTATACAAAGTCAGCTTATTGCCCCCACAATCCGGGTCCTCATTTTACCTACCTCGAAAGGATGGAAGGCTGAGTCAACTTTGAGCCTGGTGAGATTTGAACTTGCAGTAATTGCAGGCAGCTGGTGCTACTTAACAGCACTTTAGTCTGCTGTGCAACCAAGGCTTAATGGCTTTGCCCTGTGTTGGATCTGGAGTGAGGATATTTGCTTATGAGTAAAGCTATCTATCTCTTTATCTCTTAAGTGCTGACATCTGCTGAGGGCTATTAAGAAAGGTGGGGGCTGCTTTCTCCGTCTAAAAAACATGTTCCTCCATTTCTCATCCAGGGAAATATAATACTCTGCCTTTTTAATATTTCTCAAAATATTTCATTCTTCTTGGAGAGGGGTGGGTGCTAACTTTCTACAATATGTTAAAGATCTCTGATCAGCAAAATGGAAGGAACCTTTAAACACAAACGTTCCAAAACAGCTAGTCAGTGGAAATCTGAATGAGAACTTTGCTCCCTAATTAACTTTCAGTGTGACCTGAAATAAGTCCAGCTACCACCTTTCCCATTTTTCAAAGAAATAAATCAAAAGGAAGACTTAGCTATGCTGCTCAGCCCAAGAATGCCAGAATCTTCCTTGCAGGTCATAATACTTATTAATCTCTTTTTTCACCAACTTGATGTTTTTAGGCAGCAAAGTGATTTGCAGGTACCCTCCTGTACCATATCCATGCATGGGAGGGAAACCTTGGCTGAAAGGAAGGGTTGAGGTCGCAATCTGACCTACACCTACCAGGGAGTAAATCCCATCAAATGCAGTAGGACTTATTTCCTACTTGCAAGTTGCACATTTGCCTGGGAAACATGCAGTGACTTGAAGTTATATCTGCCTGACCGATTTATCAAGCCCTTGATATAGCTCTTATGAAAGATGACCAATGTGACCAATGCACTCATTATTAGGTATTAAATATTACCAATAAAATAAAATATTACTAATCTGTTTTATATGCAGAAATCCCAGTAAAGGTAAATAACAGGAAATAACTACAGGCCCCAAGGATACGGGACAAAACACAACTAAATTATAATCAATAATTTGATTATAACTATTTGCTAAGTCTTAGCATGCCATCACATTTTTAACTGATGTGATCCCTTCAGGAAGGCCATTCTATGACTGAACACATAATTTTAAAAGTTGTTCTGTTTTATATTTCCAATTAAAGCACTACTCTCAATGGGGCAAAGCTGTCGAAGGGCTGGTGAAATATCTTAATACCCAGCAAGTTGCTTGGAGGGACAAATCTCCCTTCAGTTTTCAAAACCTTAAACTAGTTAGAGCTTTAGATATCATCACTAAGATCTCTGGAGTTTGAACTGGAAATATATAGAAAGTTACTGATTTTACATTCTTGTAAAATGATGCAAGCAATTATGTATGGTGGAACACACTTGTATGTCTGCTTTGCAAGTAGCATTGGCTGCCTATTTGTATCCAGGTTAAATTCAAGGTACTTTTGACCATTAAAACCCTTTGTGGCATGAGACTGAATTATTTGAGGGACCGTCTCTCCCTCATTTCATCTGCCCATCCCACCAGATCTAGCAGAAAGGGTATATTACAGATTCCATTAACTACATTTGACAGGCTCTAAGCAGTGGGCCTTTTCTACTGTGGCACTCACCCTATAGATTCTTCTCCCTACTGAGCTGAGGTTGGCCTCATCTTTTCTAAGCTTCCAAAGGTTCATTAAAACTCGGTTAAATCAGCAAGTCTTAGGCCCCCAGGGGATGGGTGAATTAGAGAGGTTTTTAACATCCCTTCGTCTATTATTCTTTGTTTTAGTTTAGCTTTCTATACTTTTTAATGCACTCATGAATTATTTTTAGTTCTTTTGAATGCTGCCAGAGTCACTTGTTTGTGCAATGGGCAGCTGTATAATTTGATTAAATAAATAAATGAACAAACAAACAAACACACTCTGAGCTTTTCTTAGGCAGAATACAACTCCATTCAAAGCAGGTTGTTTGCTCAAGTTCCAATTTGGGAACTGCTAGTCCACAGAAACCATCCACCTCGCCCAGGGATCAGCAACCTGTGGCTCCGGAGCTGCATGCAGCTCTTTGGGCCCTCTGCTGTAGCTCCCTGTCAGGTGATCCCATCACTGGCTGGCCCCGCCCCTCGTCCTTCCCTCCCAGTCACTCCTCACCTGGCCTGAGAAGGTAAGGGCGACGGCAGGGGATGGGATAAGCAGCCAGGGCAGAGACAGAGAGATACAGAGAGAGGGGGAGAGAGAGAGAGAGACATACAGAGATGCAGAGAGAGAGGGAGTGGGGAGAGAGGGAGAGAGACATATGTCAAAAGGATTTTGTGGTTCCCGGTGTTTTTTAACTGGTTCTCTGCCCTAATGTGTTCTGCCCCAGCTCCGGATTTCCGAGGATATTGACACACACCAACGGTCCTTATCAAATTTATTAAGAATAAATTTGAATATAGCAAGAATAAACCAAAGAATATAGCAAGAATAAACCAAAGACCGGCAAAGGTTGGCAACCAGCCCAGAAAACAAAATACGATAAGACTTTTCCAAAAATGCTCTGATGATAATTACAAGTTGTTTCCAGCAAGAAACTTACTAAAGGCATATGATTTAAATAGGCTAAGGGAGTGGCCAATTATCCTCAAGCCTTACTCTCGAGGAGACCTCCTCCTCCTGAGTAGCCACTCCTGCCTTTTGGCAGCCCTGCGTGCTCGAGCATTGAGAAGAGGCTCCTCCACTTCGCTCTCTCCACTTGAAGGACCCTCTGGAGGTTCTGAAGACCCTGGCTGAGTCTCTGCCTCTGGCACCACATCCTCTTCAGCCTCCTCGCTGTCCAATGCAAGTGCCGGCTGCTGGCGCAACACCACACCAGCCTCCTCGTCGTCAGGATCAGCCACGATCCGCGCAGGCCACTGGCGGGCCACAACATAATGACCGGCTGGGTAGGCATGGCTAGGGGGTGATGTGACTGGTGGAAGTGAGTGACATTGAGTGACAAAACCAAGGTTTTGTGGCTCCCAGTGTTTTCTTTTCTGTGGGAAACAGGTCCAAATGGCTCTTTGAGTGTTTAAGGCTGACCTAGCCCTAACCCCTACACTGTGATCTTTCAAGACTTTTTTTTAATGCCATTTCTAACTACAGAAAGGATGCCTGTCTTCAATTTAAGAGTCTAAACTTGAGAAATCTTCTTTCTTCCAAAAACATCTAAAGCTAGCATTCTATCAAGTTCCTTTGTCCCAAAAGGGTGATGTTAGCAAATGAGATATTAGCAAAAGGAACCCTATTTCAGAAGACAGGGGCTACCAGCGCCTGTATTCACCATCCCTGGATAACTCCAATTAAGCACTGTCATTCCCCTTTCCCCACTCTTCTCCCCCATCCCTAGCCCCTGCAGACACACACATCTCCAGTTAAACCTTATTAGTCATGGAAGCCTACATGTGGTGAGAAAGACTAATTCAAGCATCTTGTCTGCTTCCTTAGGCTGCAACAACTAAAACTGATACCCCAAACTCTGACTTTGGCAGTGCTTCAGACAGTATCTCTGATGCTTACATAATTGCTGCATGCAAAGTTGTAGGATGATAAACAAGTTTCTTTTTAAAGCACTTAACAAATTGATCCAGACATTAACTGAGAATTCAATTCCTGAGCCAGATCTCCTGCTTGCCAAACAATTCTTCTGGATAACATCTTGAAGAAGCAACAGAAAAGAGAAATAAGGCTTAAAAAAAACATTCTTACTTCCAAGAGAAGACAGATAATGTGCTCTCCAATGAGTTTTGTCAAACTTGCTCCTTAAGTTGTACCACCGAGACGTGGCTCTTGCCAACCTTACTTCATTTCACATAGATCTGATAACCAGGAAGCATCAAAAAGATTCATAAGTCTAGAGTGGGTGCTTGGAAACTGGTGTGAATGATACTTTCCATCTCCATGTTCCCCAGTGAGGTCAAAGCCCCCACAACATTACTAGCACTGCCATTTAGAAAACCAACGAGCATTCTGAGGTCTCATCTATTCTGCAATTCCAGGGGTTTGGAATGAGGTCCTGGATACATCAAGCTGATTTATCAGAAAATTGCCCTTCAAAGTGCTCCAAATAACTACTATCAAGTGAGACAGGTGTGGCCCCCTTCTTGTCTATTGGGAAAAGCAAAGCACAGAGGAAGCGTGAGGAGACCTTCGAAGCAAGAATTCCCCTATGACCCAACTTAGCTCTCATCTTTCCTAATGGGAAATGTTAAACAATGCTCAGACGAGGGGACAAGATACAGAGGGCTTTAGGAAGGAGATGGAGAGGTCTGTCCCTCCAGTGGAGGCTGGACCTGTGCTCAACAGCACCTTCATTCAAGCTTGTGCACTGCAGCATGTCAGAAGAAAGCAAAAGGAGAAGTCTGTCATTTCTTTTTATAGATACTTTTCTATTTTCTGAGTGTTATTTTCTTTAGGGTTTTTTTCTTCTTCTTCCTGAGACTGTGTGTTGCCTCCCTCCAGCCTTACAGGACATGCTTCCCTTCCCTTGCTAAAAAAGAATAATAATCAAGAGCACCAAACAGAGGTAAAATTCTCCCCTGCGGCCAATCTATTGTTTGTTCCTCCACTACATTGATTAGAATATACTGGCTCCAAGTAGGATAGATGGAACAGATGGTCTTTGACCAGGCTTGGACCACAAACATCATTTGGCTGCTAACAGGGACCAGGGGAGAAATCCAAACCCTTGATTCAAAAAAGTTATATTTGAACAAAATTCTGGGACAGTTGAATGGCAATCTTTTCTGACAGTCTTTTGCCAATAGACTCACAACTCCTCCCCCAAGAATGATCTTCCTAAATCATGCTAAGCTCTGTAATTTATTTTCAAGCCCATCAACCCCATTTCAAGCCCATTCGTCAATGAAGTGCAACCCATTGAACGAAAGAAAACCTTCATGAAGCAAGTCAAGGGTCCTGCTTCTGAAAATGGCTAGATAAATGCTTCAAATACTTGTCTATGGAGATCCTCAGTCATCCAGGTCAAGGTTGACCCAAAAGTGCTTTCTCAAAAGGCAACTGGAGAAGAAGAACTGAAGCAGCTTCTTGGATGAGAAGCAAAACGTCTTCAAGGAAAAACAAAGAAAGTCCAGTTGCCTTTTGAAAAAGCACCGTTGGGGCTCCAAATACTTGAAATTACCCAGCTAATTGGCCCCCATCTTCTGGTAAGGTACACTTCTGCTAAACATGGGCGCTCCATTCACCTAACATGACAAATAGGTGGATCTGGTCCCTTTAAAATCAACTGTTTCTCCTCAACATCTGGTGTTCAAAGACCTAAAGTCAAGAACAAGAGTCGTCCTCACTTGTAATGCATCAACTTGGTTTCAACTGGCCCTCCCTGCTTCTCACACTAACGAGAGCTGAAACGGAAGGAAACTACTTTAAGTCTTGCTTTTCTTTCTCTCCCCCCCCCCACACCCACCCACCCATGCCTCCTCCTTTACTTCCCAGCCCCCCAACTTAAATTTCACAGGCACCTGAATCTGATCACTGCTTCCTCCGTCCAGTGTAAAGTTTAGTCTGAGACAGAGCGCATACCACAACGAGTTGGGATAATATTAATGTATAGTATTCAAAGCCCCAGGGCCTGTATGTTTCATTAATTTCCTCCCCATTAAAGTAAAACGAGGATATCCTGTAGAGAATTGCAGTGAACCATTTGGACTGCAAAACTCGTCTTGACCTTGCTAAGAAAAACACACAGACGTGGGGTGGGGGAGAGAGAGAGAGAGAGGGAGGGAGGGAGAGAGAGAAAACGCAGCTGATGGCAAACGTGAAGCCGCCGAAATGAAATACACTCAGGCCTTGCTCACCCCCATTTACCGTAGTACTACTGTGCAAATATTTAGCTTAACGGGATAGGAAGAGCTGGGCAGCAGGCATGAAAAAATACCTACAGATTTATTTGTTTAAATCGTGAAACATTTCCCGTCAATTCTTCCCAGTGCATTCATCTCAAGCACAGTGCCTACTCTGAGAACCAAGCAGGTCAGGGACAAAGGTTATAAATGTCTACTAAAAACTATTCTTTAAAATGCAGATGATAATTTATTTTATCATCCGTCCATCTATCGACCAGTAAGGAAGAACCAGCCACTGCCAGACAACTCAGGTACATCAAGCTCTAAGACTGAGTAAACTGCCATTTTCAAGTCAAGCTTGGCAATCAAAAGTTAGCCAAGATGCTGTAGCTGTAGCAGTTTCCTCCTCGACGCTCCCCCCCCCCCGCCCACCACCCCTAGCTTGGAGGTGTAATGGAGGCCTGCCAACTCAAAAATCTGTTTCCTTCTCTGGCTGGAGAGACCCGGAGGGCTTTACAGGGTAAGGCTGGGGCCTCCGTCAGATTTCCTTTGCATCTCAATGGTTTGTCCACAAACTGACCTCCCACTAAGATTAAGGAAAGTACCTTGTCCATTGAAAGCCCCAACTTTCAGATCCAAACGCTTCGGCTGCCAAAAATTATATTCTGAGACTACTCAGGAAATCAAGGTATTTTATTCTGGTTGTACTGATCCAGACAACGCGCCACTGTCACCAACAAACTTGTTTCTAACTAGTTCTGCATTTATTGGCATTTCTCGTAACCTACAGAAAAGAAAGAAAGCAACACCGAGCAAATGAAGCAACGGCAGTGTTCTGAAACTGGGTGCTTTTTTTAAATAAGCTCCTGTTCATTAGGTTTACGCAATAGGTCAAATTATAAACTATAGTTTTCATGCCACAGTGACTGAGTTCGTAGAACATTTAAGCTGAACTTAATAAACCATATTAAGATTACGTGGATGTCTTCAACCAATGACCCAGTTCACATAACTCACCAAGTTCTAAATGTTTAATAATTCGTCACCAAATCAGCCAAACTTCACTGGGTTCACACAACATCCATACAACCCACTAGTACTTTCTATTAGCATTTGTACATCTTAAAGTTCCACCATATATTTTATATTATTAGTAAACTTTCCACAAAGGTAGCCTTGTTCATCTACTTGTTCTATGTTTTCCACTGTGTATTATAACTTGCTATTGTTCATTCCATTTTCCTGTCAAACATAACTACTTTGATTTTTTAAATACATTTACTTTCAATTCAGTCTACCTAACATTTGCTGCAAATCATTCAGGTTCTCAGTCAAGAGAACCACAGACAGCATGGCTAAGGAAAGAAATCTGGGTACTGAAGTCCATAAACCTGAATATTACCAAAGTTGAGAAACACTGGCCTAATTAAAGGCACAATGATATTCTTAAGAAATACTTATTTTGCAACATCTTTCAATAAAGCATAGAAAAAATGCACCTTAAGATGTATTTCTTAACTTCCATTTGCAAAGTACTATTGAGAGAGTCATAAAGATAACACATGTCCTGCTAAAGTTTCTTCTCTGCTAAAATGAAGCAGCAAGCAGTAGGTGATGCCACCCAGATAGAATTTGTAATAACTGTATCAGGGGTGGTATTCAGTTACCTTCGCTACCTGTTCGCAAATGTGAACACATGCGCCACCTACACGCATGCACAAAGTGTTTCGTGCATGCACAGAAGATAAAAAATGACATCAGGGCAGGTGGGCGGAGCCTCCCGCAGCCACTGCTACCGGTTCGCGTGATCCGGATAGAACCAGCTGAATTGCACCACTGAACTGTATATATTTCTCCCTTTCAATAGTGAGGCCTTATCTGGAATCTTTTTCTGAACCTCATCTACCTTCTTCCCCCCTTTATGTTGATGTTGCTCTTCTGATCACTCTTTATTAAGACTGTGTGTCTGAATTGCATTCAGATGGCTCCTAATATTCTTGCCATCTGCTTGCTGAGACACACAACGAATGATGGAGAATAAAAGAATAAAAGAACTACCAAGAAGTAGTTTTCCAAAGTTAACCATGGAACCCAGAGAAACTGTGCTGCTGTCACTCCTACCCATCCTCTCCCCTTTTCTCCTCCTGACCTGAACTTGTGTCATGAATACTTGAGAGACTGCACGTTGCGCAGCAGGACAGACTTGGGTCTGGTTTCAATTATGGCTGTTGTTTTTTTAGTTGCAGCCAGCCATTACAAGCCAATCCAAGAGGACTCTTTGCAAAGTCTTTCCAACCAGAGTTCCCACTCTCAAGTTCACCCACGAGCTGCTCTTAGAAGCAAGCCTCAAAACTGAACTGTGCTTTCCCAAGAGACCCATTTATGATCACGCATACACATTTCGGAAATAATTTTATTACGCCGATTATGCTAATTAACAAAATGAAAGTGGAAATAGATACGATAATATTAATCAACCATATTGATGAAATACTACCCTGGTTTCCCCAAAATAAGACATCCCCTGATAATAAGCCCAATCAGGCTTTTGAGTGTATGGCAATAAGGCCAAGCGCTTATTTCAGGGTTCAAAAAAATATAAGACGGTCTTATTTTCAGGGGGAAACGGTATTAACTTAAAATTTGATCATCATTATCATTTTAAAAGGGGAAAAGAAAAGAACGGGGGGGTGGTGAAATAAGATATTAACAGAACACACCCTCCCAACTTTTGATCAGATCATTTGAAAGTTTTATTTTCCTTGTTTATTCACCCATAATTCAAATGTGCCATTCTAAGGTAACAGCAGAACAGGAAATAGGGCATGACAAAGGAATCCTTCATATTTTGAGGTCCTTTCCTAATATTATGGTATCCTTAAAGCATCAGCCAAAGCATTTGCCGCCCTGAGTCTCCGGAGAAAGAGAGAAAGGCGGCATATAAACTGAATTAATAAATAAAATTTTCTAACATTTCAATCGCCATTTAAGAGAAGAACTAGATTGGTATATTAGGACCAATTATGAAGCCCACTCCATATTACTACCCAATCTCTTTTTTTTCAAGGTCAAGGTGCATGGTGCATTATATCTGCAATGTGCAACTGGCTCAGTTATTTTAAAGAGCTTTACAGGAGCAAATTTCCAATCCAAATGGGGAATCCCAAACCTTCTACAGCACACTTTATTTTGGAAATCCCCGTTCCGCAAGCAAATTAAATGTCACAAAGAAATTTTTAAAAATCCACTGGAGATGTCTAACTAGGTCACAATACAGTTGTTCTAGATCACTACATCTCAAGGTCTCTATGTCTCTTTATTACTGATACCATATTTTAGTATTTTATAGTTCTATGGCACTTCAATTGTGCAACTCTAAGCAGCTTACAGTTATGCCTATGCCTATCAAAATTATCAGGTACTATCACAGAATAATACTGAATACTACCAGCACAAGTATAACATAAGTGCAATATTAAAAACCGTAACATTGTGTAGCATTAAGCAGTCAGATTCATCCCATCAAGTACATCTCTGGTCCTTGCCTAACTCCCCAAGCACGCATTTTTTAAAAAGCCTCTTTAGGAATGAAGCTCAGATCTCATGTCTGGTGAGAGGACATCCCACATGAGGGGAGCTCCTGTGGAGAAGGCTCACTTCAGAGTCCCTCATGTTGTACCTCTTATGAGGAAACAACACTCAGCAAGCCATTTGCAGTGTGAGCAAATTCTACCTGGAGTAGGTGGTCTTGGAGATAGCTACCTCCTAGGGCCCACACTAAGTAAGACTTAGAAAAGAAAAGTATCTTGAAGTGCACCCAGAAACATGCTGATAGACAATGCAGCTTGTTAATATGAAAGCTGACGCCCAATGTTATTGATCTTATAAGGACAGAGCACACACAGAGATATTAGAGTTTGGAAAACAAAGTTATCCTTGTATTCTCCCAGTAAATGTTACTGCTCTCCTAAATTAACAAGGCAATATGCCCTGATCATGTTGTGTTTGTCTTCACTTCAACCACTAAGCAGGCCGGGCTTCAAAACCCGTCGCTACCGGTTCGCTCGCATGCGCCGAAGCTTCCAAGTGGATGGGCGGAGCCTCCGGCACCGGGTAAATTGGTAGTAACCCACCACTGCCGTTAAGCTTATATTTTCAGAAGATGAAGTAAACTAATAACCTGTTCATAACAACTGACCCCCTTCTATAACCAACTAACCTCTGTATACTATCAATATGCAACTATGATTTAGATCAATTTCTTTTTGTTATCCCAGTTATTGGATCAGTTAGTTATTCAGTGGTTCCATTTCGGTTGGAGGGTGGGGATTATATCCATCTTATTCCTGAAAACTCCTTTTCAATTATTACATACCTTTGACACGGTGTCAATTTGGGCTAAAAAAAGCATTACCTGATGCAACTATTCCTACGTTATAATTAATAACAAAAATAGGAAGCCAGTGTTCATGACTGCAAAGAGGGACAAAAATAGGTCTCTCTCTCTCTCTCCCTCCCTCTCTCTCTCTCTCTTTCTCTCTCTCTCTCTCTCTCTGTGTGTGTGTGTGTGTGTGTGTGTGTGTGTGTATGCACACCAGTGCGCGTGCATGAGGAAAATTATCTTAATTAAAATTCTCCCTTTCATCCTAGTAATTACATTCAAACAGGCAACAGCAGCAACATCGCTGCTTCTTAACATGCCAAATTTTTTTTTCTTCATTTGATCACCAGGACATCGCGCAAAATAAAATTAAATTAAATGAAAAAGGGGGGGAACACTGCTAGGGTTAAAAAAAAAAAAGGAAAAGGAAGAGAAGGAAAGAAATATAGAAGAAAAGCAATTACTTCAGGCGGGCTGCCGGTGGAAAGAGGGGGCGAGGAAGAGAAAAGCGCCTCAAAATAGCGAGGAAGAGGAGGCAAGAGGAAATAAGGGGGGCGATAATGTGGCAGGAATGATGGAAACACCTGTAAGGCAGAGGAGAGATCGAGCAGCTATCAGCTCTGGCTGCTTTCCATATCCATTAGCTCTCGCAGCCTGCCTGGGCTTCGGGAAAGTAGGGTGTTAAGCTCTGACAACCACTGCAAGCTAATGAAAATGTACCAACGGGGCAGTCGCCGAGCTGCGATTTGATAACGAGGAAGGGGGGAACTGCGGCACGAGGCAAGGCGAAGGGAGAGAGGGAGGAGGGGGTGGAAGAAAGAGCCGAGAGTAAATCAGTCTAATTAATGCCTTTGCTCATTTATCCAGGGCAAATGCTAATGATGCTTTTTTTTTTTTTTGTAATCGCGTTCTGCCGCAGTTTGCTGGTTCCCGCTCGCCTTTTTTTTTTTTTCTTTCTCCCGCCCGGGTGTACCTTCTTGCGCGGGGCCGGCGGGGAGGCAATCAGGATCTGCAGCAGCGCGCAGAAGATAAAGGGCTCCGCTGGGCTCGCGCAGCCACCGGGCATATCGGCGGGAAGGGGAGACTGGGGGCCTCTCCTTGATCTTCCTGCTCTCGGGCTGCCTGCCGAGGCAAGGGACTGCCGAGGAGCGCTCATGCCTGCCTCCACCGCCAAATGGCGGCTTCTCCCCACCCCCACCCCTCGCCCTGCTTCTGTTCTCGGGCCTATACCGAAAGCCACCCCTCCTCCCCACCCCCACCCCCCCAGCAAAGGAGAGCAAGGCAACTGCTAAAAAGCTGAGGAAACTTTCCCGCTTTGGCCCATCGCTTAGGTGGACCTTTTAAACAACCATCCAGCGTGCCTACCATCCCTGACCTTATATTCCTTTTTACTTACTCTTTTCATGTATTCAAATTACGTTTATACTTTTACCTGGTATCTTATATATGCTTGACAAATAAACTTAAACTCCCTGGGAAAGTGCTATAACTGGTCCAGAGTGCTTCAGGGCTGCTGCCGCTGCTAGTGGCCTTTGCAATGGTGTCCAGCGCGAGTGGAAATGGTCCCAAGCAATTTCTCCTTTACAGCTGCCACATTGCCTGATTTGGCCAGCACAAGCACCGGGGAGAGACCATTCAGTAGAAACATGACTGCAGCTTTGCACAGCCTGTGATCCTGATGGGGCTAATTAAAGCTTCTAGCCTCTCTCTTGACTCGGCTGGCTGGCAAGGCTGAGCAGGGTAGTTCAGGAATCTGCCTCATTATCCAGGGATTGAACCTGGTCATATATTTCCATGCAATTGTTTTGAAATTAATCTTGGAGATCACTGTGGTGGTGGTATGTAAGAGCAAAAACAATCTCCCAATCCACACATGAATGAATGTGCTTTCTGGATATGGGAGGCCTCCAAAGGAAAGAAAATCAATTGAAGAGCCACAATTGGAGCTACCGATTTATTTTTCCGTATTTTGTGTTTTCGCGAGAAAATTATGTAAAAAAAAAAACGTGATTTCTGTTGATGCAGAAGGCTGCTCTTCGTAGGGACACCTTTTGTCATCTGCTGCACAACTGAAATCTGTTTTCCATTTTCCTGGATACTCTTTAATACGTGTGCAAGGAAGCTACAAGAAAATATGTGCAGGGACATTTATTTGAAAAACCAGAAAGGTCATATGTGAGCATGAGATATAGAAATGGTGACAAGGAATGCTGAGATTTGCAAGGCACTATATGATCAAATGTAGAGAGAGAGAGAGATGGAGTTAGCTTATGATCAAACTAAAACCTGGGTCACAGATGTTTTTATATTTCTTGATAATTCACCGTTAAAGGTGTGAATGGATTCCACCAGAAGGCAATGCTTTTGGGGAGTATAATTTTATTTTATAATAACTTATTCTTACTTGCAAATCAACACTTAATGCCAATGTTGGATGGCTATCCTAGGTAAATTGAACCCAAATAAACTTTGCCCTATAATCTAGAGAAACAAACAGAAGGAGTTTTGTTTAATAGGTAGCAATAACACATAAAAATCAGACATGGGGATAGCATAATATTGGTTATAATTAATAGACAGTATTGCTCTTTTTATTCATAAAAAAACTATGTGCAAAAGCAAAACATTTGTAAGATCTCACGTTGTGAACTACAACCAGTAAATATAATCATTATATCAGTGGTGGGTTCCTCCCGGTTCGGTCCGGTTCGGCCCAGCCGGTAGCGGTGACGATATGACATCAGCGAACCGGTTCTCCCCACCCCCGCCCTCCCTCCTCCCCCACCCACGTTATTCTTACCTTTTATTTGGTCCCACCCCCAATCTATTGCTGCCTCCTGAGTCCCAGCTGATGACTAGAGGGGAAAAAACTGTTTAAACTCTTGCCCCGGGGCTTCAAAGGGCCATCCTACAGCTGATCAGTGTTAAAAGCAAACAAATGAGTCAGGTCGTAAGTGCGAGGACTGGTCGTAAATGTGAGGACCTTCCAGAAACGACTCTGCCCAGTTAGCCACGCCCACCTAGTCACATGACCCCCTCCCAGCCACACCCACAAAATAAGCCACACCCACAGAACCGGTAGTAAAAAAATTTAGAATCCACCCCTGCATTATATGATTCTGAAGATAATAAATCGGCGTGGCTTGGTTTATGCATCATGCTAAGCTGTGGTTAGTTTAACCATGATTTATTGAATAAACCACAAATAGGGAGTTCATTCATGCTGAGCCATAATGTATGCTAAACCATAACTCCTGGTTTGCAAAGCACAATAGTAAATGACAAGAAAGCCATCACATCTGGTCCAATCTGTGCCCCACAAACGTTTTATTTTAGTCACCGAGCCCTGATCAGTTTGCTTGTCACTAACAACTGATATAGCTGATATGAAAGTTTCACATGATCCATATCTATAGATCATTTCTTAAGACGGAAAGAGGAAAGATGACCATATTGTACTTCTCACACATTCTTTAAAGATAAAAAAAAAACAAGCACAGGGCCACTGAAGGCAGCTGACAGCAAAGGGCGATATGGCAGAACCACATAACACTTTGGTCATTTTAAGTATTGTAAACTTCCTATTTCTAGGTGATTGTTTATGCGTTGCCACTATGAAAAAGTTAAATAAACCATTAACATTTTTTTAAAAAAAAAGGCTGACACAGAGTAGAGGCATCTAAATGTTTTTGGCTCTGGGAAAAAGCAGATGAGAACAGAGATTTCGGTAACTTGAGAAAGAGTAAAGTTGATGTCAAACTGCAACAACATGCCACCGTTAAACCAAGAAGCAAAAAAAATTAATCTAACTTTTGCTGTCCCCAGAGCAGACAGTGGCCTTGTGTGTGCAGAGAATTTTAGGAGCAAAATGGTTAATCATGCCTGCTAAGATTAAAAAAGATGGATTCATATGTGTTTTTTGTGGTCTACATATGTTTTTTGGTCACTTTTCCAAAAGCAAGCTAATCAAAATGGAATTTTAATATCTTCCTTGCTTGGCTCAGTGTTTTGACTGAGAAGATTATGGATTTGAGTGTTTCTCAAACAAAAATCCTAGCTCAGAGCACATTCACATTTTTAATTTCCCCTGAAACTTTATAATTCCTATTAAATAGGAGCCAATCAATCTAATTTCTCTCATAAGTCCTACTATGCACTATTGATCCAAGGAGATAAATCTCTGAGATACTTTACTCCTCCCCCTATAAGCTGAATAATTCCAATTCATTCTGAATGTCAGAATGCAATATGCAAGAAAATAGACTGATAACCCTACACTCTCACCACAAGGGTCACTGACGAGTAGTCTTGTCAATAAAATTGATTTTAATTCTTAATTCTATTTTCGGAATAGAATTAGAATGAAAACATGAACATTTAAAATGGCCCAGTTTTTCTTTAAAATCTGTTGTTGTTTTTCTTGAAATAAGGCTATTTTGCCACTTTATCTTATATATGGAATACAGCTTGAACATTTGATTTCATGAAAGCATGCTTGTTGGTTACTTTCAATGATAAGTTTATAGATACCATAATTTTAAAATTCTGGAAGAATAGGTGGGCAAGACAACTTCAGCAAAGACCAGGAATAAATTCAATATGGTGGAAAGAAGTAGCAACTGTAAAAGAATGGAGAGGGACATAGGAAACTTTGACTTCCACTGTAACCTTGAGACCCGCCAACTCTCAAGTAATCTGTCTCAAACACAGAGCATAATTACTGAGTGACCGACACTGTCTGCTTGGCCCTAAAGTGAAGCATCCCACAGGCACCTGTTACGTTCCAGCTAGACTATAGAGTCACAATTGTGATCTCAAAACCAATTACCCCAATCAGCTTGTGCATTTGGCATGGAAGTTGTACAACCTATCTCCCCTTTTTCTGCTTCTGTAATTACTCATGCTGGTGGCTCTTTCTCTTCCATATTAAGTCATTACTTGATTATGTCTAGCCTTTTCCTCAGATTCATTGATTCGAGAATGAATTTGCCTCTTTTGCTGGTTAACCCAGATGACTGGTTTTGCTGGTTAACCCAGATGTATATTGACTTTTAGAAATATGGTTTATTTTTTTATATTTTGGGCTTTGTATTTTGTATGAGTATTAAGCATGGAGTTAAATGTTCGTTAAAGATTTTTAAAATAATGCTAATTATCGTAATGTTTTACATTATTGTCTTTTAATACTGTATTTCCTATAATGATATATGTTATGTTTTGTAGATTATTTTAGAATAGAATAGAATAGAATAGAATAGAATAGAATAGAATAGAATAGAATAGAATAGAATAGAATAGAATAGAATTTTTTATTGGCCAAGTGTGATTGGACACACAAGGAATTTTTTTAAAGGAAAAAGCAGGGAATAATAACTGAAGACAATTATTTTTTGTAGAGATTAGCAAAGATTTTAGAGATTAATACCTAGAGTATTAATTTGTAATGTAATAGTCACCCCTCATCTGGACCACTGAAATATGTTCTACATGAAGCTGTAAAGATCTCTCAGAAAAATATATCTGGTTCAGAAAGCAGTGGTGCAAGTAGGTTATGAGCGTGACACTTCTATTTTGCATGTTGCCCCAGTTACCAATTAGTCTCTAGGAGCTGAGTTTAGGGCCTGGATATTTGCAGAACTACTTTTCTTCAATTGTTTCTGCAATCTTATAAAATCAAACAGGGTTTATATGTTCCAGGTGCCATCAACCAAATGGTGTCATCTTATGGAACCAGAAGCAGCACTGCTATCTGGAACAGTGTCCCTCATCTCTTTCCCTAAAGCCTATATAACCCTAATCTTACTACCATTCGGCTTTTAGAATCTGGTTCTTCTGACAGGCACTCAGCCAGGGTGATTTGTGAAGCAATGGTAACATCATGTTCTTGGAGTATCAGCCTTCCTCCATGTGGTTGTCTGCTTGATTATTTGTCATTATATGTTTTCACTCTTATACACCATCTTATATTAATTTGCAACTTGGCAGCCTAGAAATCAAATGAATGAAAAAATAAATGAATGATACTCTTGTTTAAAACTGCTACCATCCATCCATCCATCATCTATCATCCATCTATCTATCTATCTATCTATCTATCTGTCTGTCTGTCTGTCTGTCTGTCTGTCTGTCTGTCTGTCTGTCTGTCTATCTATCTATCTATCTATCTATCTATCTATCTATCTATCTATCTATCTATCCAGTGGTGGGATTCAGCCAGTTCGCACAACTTCGGGAGAACCAGTTATTAACTTTCTGAGCATTTTGGCAAACTGGTTGTTGGAAGAAATAATTGGGGCAGAGAACCGGTTGTTAAATTACTTGAATCCCACCACTATATCTATCTATATATCTATCATGTATCTACCAGTACCTATCTATCTATTGACTTGTATGTGACTTCAGTAAACAAAGTAACTCTTGGTTAGGATTTAAAAATAGCAAAAGGCTAAGAAAGAAAACAAGAGCCAAGAAAACAATAAAACACAGGAACATTTTGGGGAAAGTGTAAGTCAAAGTTTATAAAGGAAAAACAAGATTTACTATCAAGGAGTAATCACCTCATTCTATCCCAAGCTTGATAGAGTTGAATAAATATTTTCTAAACTGTTCTTTAGTGTGCTGGGTAGAAAACAGCTTTCTACAACATTCTATATTTCTGATACATTTTTAGAGACAACATGGTGAAGTTCTCAGTAGAGATGTACATTCCACCATCAGTGATAAACATGCTTGACCAGCACAATGAGAGCAGAATAAGCAATGGAGTATTGGTGGGACCCACAGCATTGATTATGATAAAATCAGTCTTCCAGGAGCTGTACAAATTGGCAAATTTTAGAATGCAAGGGAGCCAGGATTAAGGATGAAATATCTGGCTTCAAGTTAGGAGTGTAGCATATGCCTATAGCTTTTATCACTGTCCTTCAAGAATTGCCTTCCTTCTCTGCCTCATAGTTCTGGTGGCAGCTTAAAACAGAGATGATAACTGTACACTTTTATGCTGTCTTGTGACTGGTATATTAAACTGATTAAACAAAGGACAGAAACCAATAGAACATTGCCATTCTAAAGACATGAGTTCCTCCCACTCTCACTCAGAGACTAAGTGAATTGGCCATCTGAAACATTCAAAGGCTGCTGGTGTCTCCTGTCTATTCTTAGTTGGTATCTTGATTTGAACAGAAGCAAGGCAATGGATGGTGGCATCTGTCATTTTGAATGGCGTGTAGAGAGAGATTTTTATCTTGGATGGCTCCTTCTTATTACAGGGTGCAGACACTGCAAACACACACAGGGCGAAATAATTTATACATATATATTAAACACACACACACACACACACACACACACACACACACATATTGGGAAAAAGTTTTTTTCTATGTTTATTTTCTCCGATACAGTAGACTTTCCTGTTCACTCTATTTTATTCTCATTTATCTATCAAACTGTATTAACCTCAGAGCCTGTTTTCCATCAAGGTCTCCATTCCACGAACATTGAAAGATAAGGCTTATCTTATTACTGGTACATTAACCACAGAAATCTGAAGGGCTCCTGCCAATCATTTGTGTTTCACAGGTTCTTTCCTTCTCAGGAACGATTTTGCATGGTGCAGACCTCCCAGGAATGGAGATGGGATTACCCGTGTACTGAGTGGGTTACCGATTCTGGTGAGAATAAATATTACTGGAAGGGCACAAACTTCATGGAAAGCAGCCGTCCTCTTGCTTCTCTCCCCCCACTCCTCCCTCCCAAGCACAGGGCGGCAGTGGAGGAGCTGGATATACAGTATTTTTATTTGAATTCCTGCTTTGCTTTTATATCTGAGAGCTGAGAACCAGGCATTAGACTTACCTATTTCAGAAGGTTGTTGTAGAGACAAAACAACTGCAACTCCCTGAAATTCATGATGAAAGAGTAAAAAGCAATTGCAATTAGATAAGAGTCTCTGTGTGTTTTTTTCTTTGTGCCATGTGTGTTTTATTAATCTCTATGTAAGAAAGACTTGGGTCTGACTCTGACCATGAAAACATGCTGGTTAAATCAAATCAGTTCCTGAAATAGGAATAATGATATTATGAGTCAAGTAAAAAAAGAAATTATAGATGCTTTCAGCTGAGGTACACAGACAAATATATCAAATTATGCCATACTTTTTAAAGTTATCTGCCAATTGTCCATGGAAACAATTCAAATTCCAATCAGAAATCAGGGCAATACACATTGTTCTGCAGAGAATCAATTCAACCCTGTTAGGATTTTAAAATTAAAGCAGAAGGTGGTCAAAATGTAGCGTAAGAAATATATAGGCATTCAGATCAGGATAAAGCCTAGGATTAGCTATATAAAATAAAATCATCAATCAGGAGAAGCACTCCAGGTTTAATAGCCAGGGAGAGGAATTAAAATAGACCTGAACTCTAGCCTTTTCTCATGTAGATCTGAAAGCAGTAAAATCCTATATAAGCATATGTATAGCAGGTGTTTATTTTTCAGTGGGATATTTATGTCCAGATAATGACAGAATGTTTGAAAAGAGTATGTCAGGCCTTTGCACACTGCTTATATTCATGTCACTCACTATCAGAAGATAAACAGATAAATGGGAGATGAGGAAGAATCTCAGTTCTGAGGCACTTTTACGCTGTGTTTATTTTCAGCTTTCTTTAGAAAAGCATAAGTTAAGGGTGAATGAATGGATAGATATGGGGAGGGGCTGATCTGCCTGGAAACAATAGGTGATAAATATAGGGACTTCCCACCGAGCCACCCACCTCTCAAAAGGGTCTTGGAAATGGGACAATAAAAATTCCGTGGCAGAATAGTTCATGCTATTTTTCACAGCTTAAGAATGACAGCCACACAAAGTAATTGAAGCTGCTTAGGCCAAAAAAGGACAGATGATCCACTTACCTGGCAGGCAATGTGGAGGACGCCTGCCAGAGAATTTCGAACTCAAGGGATTGTTGGACCGCCAAATCCTCTCTAATGTCCTCATCATTGGACTTGCACTCTATAAACACATTGGAAGACAGAAGCCAAAAGGTAACCGAGGACCTACATAGAAGAAGCTGGGAAAGGCAGGCTAAAAGGACAATATATGTTCTTTCACATCAGTTTTTAGCATTACAGTTCCACTGAGGTGTTAAATAAACATTTAACACTTCAGTATGGTAATACGTATCTCTGGGATACCGTATGTCCTACAGTATGCTATGCCACCTCATCATTTTAAATTGTTGTCGTGTTTTTTTGTGTTTTTAAATAGGCTGTACACCGCCCTGAGTCCTTCGGGAGAAGGGCGGTATAGAAATAAAATTATTATTATTATTATTATTATTATTATTATTATTATTATTATTATTATTATTATTATTATTATTATTATTATTATTATCATTGGGAGTGGGGTCTGAGCATCATTGGGAGGGATGACAAAGAATGTCAGGAGTCGATAGTTCCTTCAGGGCCACCCCAGAAGTGAATAGCAATAGCACTTAGATTTATCTATTGCCCCATAGTCTTTACAGTACTTTCTGAGTAGTTTATAAAGTCAGCATATTGCCCCCAAAATCTGGCTACTCATTTTACTGCCCTCACAGTGATGAAAGGCTGAGTCAATCTCGAGCCCTGTCAGGATCGAACTCCAGGCTGTGGGCAAAGTTTGCCTGCAATACTGCATTCTAACCACTGTGCCACCAGGGCCCCTGTGAAGTCAACACAACTGTCCAGTTTAGGCAAATAGGCACCTACAGTAGGCAGTAGCAATATAGGAAGATGCTGAAGGTGGGTGATCATATTATGGACAAGGGCAAATATTTTATTACATAATACTCAGGAGAAGGCAATGATAAATGACCCTTGTATTTTACCAGAAAACCAGTTGTATAGACAGTATGAAGCAATTGATGATATAGTGCTAGGTGATGGGGCCCTCAGGTCAGAGAGCAATCAAAATGCTAGTGAGAAATAGCTGAGGATCTTTGGGAGTACTGATGGTATATAACACATGGCTTGATTAAAGTTTTCTAGATGTCTAGTTCCTGATGTTGTTGGACAGGAAAAGCGGCAAAGATAGAATTACAGTGGAACATCATTGCTTGAAAACTCAACACAGTGAAAGATGAAATGAATCAACTATATATCGACATTTTAGGCATCAGTAAATTTAGATGGATTAGAATTGGACAGTTCCAGTCAGAAGATCACAGTGATTTTTTCTCAGGTCACAAAATCGAAAAGATAATAGTTTTCATAACCAAAAAAGACATAGCAAAGGCAGTACTTAAGTACCATGCAATCAATGGCTGAATAATATCAATTAGACTTTATGAACAACCTTTTAATATGACATTAATATCCATATCTATACTGCATAGAGGAAGTTGACAAATTATATGGTGAAATTGACAACATGCAAATGGGATGTGCTGTTTGTAGTTGGAGACTAGAACACCAAAAGAAATAAGAAGGAAGGAAAGGTTGTTGAACTGTATGACCTGAGAAACAAAAAATGAATCAGGAGAATTAATTGTCAGTTTCTGCCAATCCAAGGATATCTTCATTGCTAATACAGTCTTTGAAGAACAAAAACTATGCATATATATGGACATCATCAGATGAAGTAGTACAAAGAAATCAAATGCACAGGAATATGAAAAAAAAAAAACAGCAAGTGTCACCCAGGATCACTCCATGAGTGAGATAGGTGAACTTTAAATTGGATAAATAAATAACTAAATGGTCAGCAGCTGACTCTGGAATAGATCAAAAACTGCTCATGTATAAATTCCAAGGCTAGCAAAAGTGGAAGAACAAAGCTAACCAGTTTTCACAATATGATCTTAAGCATATACCCTTTATTTTCAAGGAGAACAACAGGAATTTAATTTAAAGCCCTGAACCTCATGAATAAGAAATGGGAATGTGGAATGAAATCCAAGAAGTTGTTAAAGTCAATGTGAAAAGTGACTAACAAAGACCAAGAAACAGAAGGAAGTAAAGTGAAACAGTGGAAATTGCCAAACAAAGAAATAAAAGCCAAGATAAATAAAGATCTCAGGAAGATACTTATCCAAAAATTTCAGAAAACTGTTAGAAGAGACAAGAAGCAGTATAACAAGGATTTCTGTAAAGACATCAAAGATGGAAACAGACATATCAAAAGAAAGGAAAGTCTTCCAAAATAACTCCAATCTCTGAACTCAAATTGGTATGCTGAAGGACACAGATGGTGAGATAGCAATTGATTAAAAAACAAAAATGGAAGAAGTATTCTGAAATTCGGTACAGTAAAGATGTTAATTAGAAAAACCTCTAGTATAGATGATGCAGAAAATCAGTATTATGGGGAAAATTAAGTAAAAGGTTTTAACGAAACTATGCCAGTAAATCTGGAGAATGAAAAAATGGCCAGTAAATTGAAAGAGGTCAGCTTACATAAGAATACTAAAAAAGGTAGACTTAATTGGCTGTACAAACTGGCATACAGGCACCTTAATTTCACATCCTAGCAAAATAATCATTAACCAGCACATATTATATGGAAAGGAATATGCCATGCACTGCAGATGGTTTTAGAAAAAGGTGAGGAACAAGGGATATTATTATTGCTGCTTGTGGGATAATTAAGAAAGCCAAAGGCAGCTTCGGTTATGTTTGTTGATGTAGGAGCCTGTAATCAAAAGAGGAATCATCCTAGAGTCACTATGTAGCAACAAACGGACTAAGTGCAACCCTTCTTGAATTGTGTTAACTCTTATCTAGCCCCAAAACAGTGCTACCTGTTAGTTAATTAGATTCCTGTGCATAGGCAATGAATCAGTTTAATTGGAAATTAACATGTGGTCCTGATCTTTCACATCTGACATTTGATGACTTGTAGCAGAGCTGAGATGCCAGTGGTGCATCCATTCTCCTCCTTGACCTCTTAGTGACAGACACGATATCCTTCTGAGCTGGCTGGGTGGGTTGGGGGCACCTTTTTATGACGTCTCTCTTCCTTTCTCCACGGCTGGTTCCAGTCAGGGTTGGCTGGCAGGGAGAGATAGTTCCCCAGTCCCTTCCTTTGTAGGGTGCTTCAGGGTTCTAATTCTTTCTCCCCTCCTATACAATAACAGAGAGGGATGCGGTGGCTCAGTGGCTAAGACGCTGAGGTCAGCAGTTCAGCAGTTCAAATCCCTAGTGCCGCGTAATGGGGTGAGCTCCCATTACTTGTCCCAGCTTCTGCCTGGGACCTAGCAATTCGAAAGCACATAAAAAATGCAAGTAGAAAAATAAGGACCACCTTTGGTGGGAAAGTAACAGCGTTCCTTGCGCCTTCAGCATTTAGTCATGCCGGCCACATGACCACGGAGATGTCTTTGGACAGACTGGCTCTTCGGCTTTGAAACGGAGATGAGCACCGCCCCCTAGAGTCGGGAACGACTAGCACATATGTGTGAGGGGAATCTTTACCTTTATACAACAATCACATGAAACTGCTGGCTGATGTCATTTGTGGTTTGGGATTAATAATACTATTAGTCAACGTAATAATATTTATAAAATTATTTTATAATTTTATAAAATTGACTGATGGGGTAGTATATTTTAAATTTTTTTAAAAAAAACTTTCTTGATTTTTTTATGTATATTCGTTGTTTTTAACAGTCGCTTGGTCGACTGTCGTTGTGAGCTGCCCTGGGTCCTTGGAGATAGGGCGGCATACAAATTTTATAAAATAAATAAATAAATAAATTTTCATGTACTAACAAAATATTCGGGGGTCAATGAACAATCTAAAACTTCATGAAGAGGTTGATGAGTGGAAGAGTTTGGGTTACTCTGGCCTAGAACGTCAACAGTTTCCCAATTGAAATTAGAACTGAATTTGACTATATTTAGAGAAATTATGGAATTTTTAAAATATCATCTGACAGGGAGTTGATGTTCATGGGTGAATTCTTCTACCTATCTATTCTAATGGGTCCTTACTTTGATTCTGTAGATTACTCCTGTTTTTTCTTCTTTGCTTATTTAGCTTGCGAGTTTGTTTAAAATGTTCGGAAGGAATTTTGTTGATTTGTGTGCTATTACACACAATACCAAAATGTTGTAGTAGTCTGTTGGATGTTTCACAACAGCTTTTGATGTGAAGGAAAGTTCTCCTTTTAATAGGTTGTGATGATTGTGTTCCCATAGGTTCTGTAGCTAAACACTGTTTAATAAAGCTGTGTGGATATTTATTGCATTGGAAGTAATCTGTCTGTCTCCTTGGTATTCTGATCTTGCAGCTCCTCTTGTGGGCAGTTGGATTGTTGCTTTGGTAGTAAAGCATGTAGTGTGGGTTGTTTTCTACAAATTTAGTTTTGTAGTCTTATCGTTATATCTTCTGCTGATTAGAATAACCAGGAAATATAGTTTTTTCTTCTTTCTTTGTATGTTGTGTTCCTTTAAAGATGTTGGTTGTCTTATTTGTCTTCTCCAACAGTTCCCCTTTTATTGTGACAGTGGTATTATCTATGTAACAGAGCCATATTTTGGCTGTATGTGGAGGAGTGCTGTTATTTCTAGAGTTGATTCACTGTCTCAACTATGGATCCTGGCATGGATGTTCCTGTGATTGGTTTGTATATTAATCATCCTTAATATTAATAAACCTTGCTTTATTCTAAATTTTTAATTTTTACATACTATTTTTATATTTTAAGCTTCATTGTACATCCCTCTGTGAGGGAAATTGGTGGTTTAAAAATGTAATAAATAAATAAATAAATAAATAAATAAATAAATAAATAAATAAATAAATAAATAAATAAATAAATAAAATTTGTCCTTTGAATTGGAAATAAGTACTGAGGCAAAGCTCAATAGGTTCCATAAGCCTGAGTATTTCAATGTTTGGTCTGGTGGGTTGTGTAGTACTTCTGCAAAGGATTATTTTCCTAATTCTGGATCTATGGATGAGAAAAGATGCTGGAACATCAACTGAAACTATAATTTCACTTTCAATTGTTAGATCTTCTGGTAGTCTTGAATTGATAGTGTCTTGAGCTTGCCATCTATGAAGTATCCACAATTTTTGACAAATTCTTTGGCTAGATTGTAAAATTGTAACATTTATAATAGTTCTCACCCAAAGCCACCTTGATATGACAAGTGAATAAGGCAATGGTGAAATCCAAATTTTTTTACTACCGGTTCGGTGGACGTGGCTTGGTGGGTGTAGTGTGGCTTGGTGGGCGTGGCTTGGTGAGTGTGGCAGGGGAAGGATATTGCAAAATCTCCATTCCCACCCCACTCTGGGGCCAGCCAGAGGTGGTATTTGCTGGTTCTCCGAACTACTCAAAATTTCCGCTACCGGTTCTCCGAACTGCTCAAAATTTCTGCTACCAGTTCTCCAGAACCTGTCCGAACCTGCTGGATTTCATCCCTGGAATAAGGTGACAAATGCAAACAAGAAAGTAAGCAGCGGGATTAGTACTGTTGTGTGAGAAATCTCACATCCAGTGCCTTGCTTCCTTGCAAAGATATCCCAGTTCAGATCACCTGATATGCAACCCCATATGGCATCTCAGCTGTACGGTATATGCCCCTGGCTTCATGGAATCATTTAGTTGGCAATCAGAGTGATACAGTGTATAGCATAGCCTGACATTTTAATTTTAACTGAAAGTACCTCAAAAAGTGAGGGAACACAGTTCAAATTCTAAAAATAAGTTTTTCATAAACAGCAAGCCTGTATAATTCTATAGAAAACAGTTGGATGCTAATATGGTAAGTATACTCCTATAGTAAAGAAATGATGAACAGTAATTAATTTACTGAAGGTCATTACAGACTATATAAAAAAATAATAACTTCATTGAGACCGGAAAATTGAAAGCCCACATGTTCATTGCATTAATAGAACAGCAACACAAATATGCCAGCTTCCCAACATTACTTGTAAAATTAAGTTTACCTAAGAGCACACACTGACCTTCATAACTAGGCAGGGATTTGAATAACCTTAGGTGTCCCTGTTTCAAATTTGAGGCCATTTTGCTACATGTGAATTATCATAATTGTTTATGATAATTCACACAATTGCAGAAAATTGCTACTTCCAATATATCTAAGTGAATGTTGATGGTATAGCATCATATATTGAATGTGTTCTATTCAGTTATTTTAACTACTAAGATACCTCTTTAGCAGGCAGTGTAATTAAATAAGTAAATCACAACTCAAATTACTATGTTTACAGTCAGACATACACCATTGATAGAATGTCAAGTTAAATAGGACAAGCCGATCGCCTGAACTCAAGCCATGATATCCGTACAGTACTCTATTCAGATACTAGTACAAGGAAGGAAAAATGTTTTTGTTTTTTTGGCTAGGTTTTAATGCTGTGGGGTCCTTGGTACACTCTGAGCTTGGTTGTTTCTTACAGATGTTTCATTACCCAACTAAGTAACATCATCATCAGAATGCTGCCTTCTCACCCCTTTTAAATAATAATTATTAGCCCTTCATCTGCTAGCAGTCGGGAGCTGGGGGGAAGTCTGGGAAGAAACAGGCTGCCTGGTTTTTTTAGTGCAATTGCAAAAAATACCCAGTGTTACATGCATTGTCTGCTTGTACTTTTACACTGCTAACAAAGGACTTTGTGAATGCACAGATCTTTTTCTCATTAGCACAACAGGTGTAGGATGCTAGGAACAAGTCCAACTTTCAAGGAGTTTTTTCCCCCCAGCCTTGTCATTTGTTCCCTATGACTTGGAATGGGGGGATGGGCATTGAATAGGAAAGATTCAGTCTGTCAATCTCATGAACAACCTCTGTTCACAAAGGGCCTTCAGAAACAGAGGGCAAGGAGCTTTAATGGAGTGCTCAGGTTTCCTTCAGTGCTAGTTGCAGATAGAGTAGCCTGGTTGCAAACAAACTCTGGTCCCCAAAGATTGCTCAGATTTTCTTCTCATTTGTTATTTGATGTGTAAAATATAGCCAGGCTAATTCCTGCTTTGAGATATGACTTTCCAGCTTATGGGTTTCATAAAGAAGAGGCAGGATTATTAATGGCTATTTTCCAAGTCTTGGATAGCATATCCTACCGAGATTCCTCAGACAGAACAGCCATTAAGATGAACTTGTATGTAAGATGTAAAAATAATTGGACAAACCCTTTAAATATTATGATCGCATGGAGAGGAATGTGCTTAGAATAGTAGGTACATTCAACATCTTATGGATAGTTTTTAAATAAAGTTGTTGAACCTTATTTGAATACTGTGTTTCCTGTTTATTGAAATTACCGTGGAAACAAAATAATAATCATCTTGTGATTTCCCGTGCGGTAGTGCTGCTAAAATTTGACCACCACTTTCCTGATCTTTTTTTTTTTTTTTTTTAATTTTTTATTGTAAACAAACATACACATATAGACATAAACATTAAAACAAACTAGACATAAACTAACTATACAATGAAATCAAGTCGCATGACTTGAACTTTGAAAGTAGAGCTACTTCGGTAATTATATATCAATATATCTATATATATTATCTTTCATCTTGTATCAATGTTTATATAACGATATTTCCTGTTATTTACTTATTTTTGTTGTATTGGGTGGTAATCTCTTATTTCGTGTCTTTTTTATCTAACCATTTGTACCATTCTTGCCAAATTAAGTAAAAGTCTGTATCTTCTTTTCCTTGTATTTCTTTGGTCAATTTATCCATTTCTGCACATTCCATAATTTTTTGTATTATTTTTTCTTCTGGTGGCGTGTTTTCCAATTTCCACATTTGTGCGAAGACAATTCTAGCTGCAGTTAGGATATGTATTATCAAATATTGTGTCTCTTTTTTATAGTCCTTTGTCAGTATACCTAATAGATAAGTTTCTGGTCTGAGGGGTACTTTTTGGGCGGTAATTTCTTCCAGCTGACTTTGAATTGTTTTCCAAAATTTTTTGACTTTGGGGCATGACCACCACATGTGGTAGTAGGTCCCCTTCTGTATTTTACACTTCCAACAGTTCTGATTAGTATTGGGAAACATCCTTGCCAACCGTGCAGGGGGGAGATGCCACCTATAAAACATCTTGTACGTATTTTCTTTGTAGGGCACGGACATTGTCAGCTTAGTATTTACTTTCCATATTTTTTCCCAATTCTCTAGGTTAATATTATATCCAAAATTTTTGGCCCAAATAATCATATTTTCCTTCACCACTTCTTCTTCCAATTTGTATTTTAATAGATAGTTATATATTTTAGTTATTAATTTGTCATCTGATTGCATTATAATTTTATCTAATTCATTTCTTTCTTTTTGGATTCCAAATTTTTCCATATCACTTTTATATCTTGATTTTATCTGTAAATACGGCCACCAATCAATATCCGTGCCTTGTTGTCTCAGTTCCTCTCTTGTTTTCATATCTCCCTCTGTGTTCAACAATTCGTCATAGGTTTTCATCCTGTCTGTGTCCATTGTGTTCGGGTAGATTTGGGCCTCCATGGTTGATAGCCATCTTGGGATTTTGTCGTAGTGTTTTCTCCTTATTTCAGTCCAAATTTTTGCCAGTGCTCCTCTGATATAATGTCTCCTGAAGTGTTCATGTTGTCTGGGCTTTTCTTCCCATAGAAATGCGTGCCAACCTTTTGACAGGTCAAATCCTTCTAGTGCTAGTGTTCTTTTATCTTTAAGTGTCATCCAATCCTTAATCCAAGTTAAAGCTGTTGCAATGTAATAGGTTTGCCAATCTGGTAGTCCCAGACCACCCCTTTCTTTAGTGTCCTGCAAGTGTTTCAGTTTAATCCTGGCTCTTTTTCCATGCCATAAATACTTTAATATCATTTTGTCAAGGTCTTTGAAGTATGATTTTCCTGGGTTTATCGGTATTGTTCTAAATAGATATAGTATTTTTGGTAGAATTGTCATTTTAATTGAAGCAATTTTGCCTAGTAGTGATAATTTCAACTTACTCCATACCTCTAAGTCCTTCTGGATTTGTTTGGCCAATTTGATGTAATTGTCTTCTTTGAGGGATGATATCTTATTGGTGAGCCAGATTCCTAGATATTTTATTTTGGTTGTTGTTTGTATTCCTAATGTCTCTTCCAATTCTTTCTCCTGGGTTTTTGTCAAATTTTTGGTTAGTAGTTTTGTTTTTTGCCTATTAATTCTCAATCCTGCCACTTCGCCATATTGATCTATCTTCCTTAGTAAATTCAGTCCTGATTGTTTTGGTCGTTCTAAAATGAATACTACATCGTCTGCGAATGCTTGTAATTTATACTCCTGGTTTTTTGTTCTTAATCCTTTTATTTCATTGTCATTCCTGATTTCATTCAACAGTGGTTCCAATGCTAATATATATAATATAGGAGAGAGGGGACATCCTTGTCTCACTCCCTTAGATATTTTAAATTGGTCTGTTGTCTCTCCGTTTATCCATATTTTTGCAATTTGGTCTGAGTATATTGTTTTAATCATATTTAAAAATTTGTCGCCGGTTCCCATTTTTTCTAATTGTAGTATTAAGAATCCCCAGTTAAGATTGTCGAACGCCTTTTGTGCGTCAAGGAAGAGTAGAGCCATCTTTTCATTCGATTTTTGCTCATAATATTCCAGTATATTTATTATTGTTCTTGTGTTCTTATTAATTTGCCTGTTTGGAATGAATCCATTTTGATCAGGATGGATGTAATTCACGATAATTTTCTTCATTCTCTGGGCCATGATTGATGTAAATAGTTTATAGTCTACGTTTAGAAGTGATATAAGTCTGTAGTTTTTGGTTTGGGTGAGATCTGAGTCTTCTTTGGGTATCAGAGTGATGATTGTTTCAATCCATGATTTGGGAATTTTGGCTTCTAAGATTGCTTCATTTAGGACTTGTAATAAAATATCATCTATTGGCTGGTATTCAATTTTGTAAAATTCCGTTGGGATGCCGTCTGGACCTGGTGTTTTATTGTTGTTCAGCTTCTTCTTTGCTTCCATTAATTCTGACATCGATATTGGTTTGTTCAAGAGTTCTCTTTGAGTTTCCTTTATTTCTTGAATGTTTGATTTATTTATATATTCTTTCACTTTTTCCAATTGAATTTCTTCCTGTGCATATAGTTCCTGATAAAAATTTCTTACGATTCGCTTTTTTTCTTCGTCCATGTGCTGTAATTGCCCTTGTTCGTCTTGTAGTTGGTGTATTATTTTTTTTTCCTTTTCTTTCTTTAGTTTATAAGCCAACCAACGTCCTGTTTTATTTGCGAATTCAAATTGGTTTTGTTTTGCCATTTTGATTTTCCTAGCTATTTCTGTTGTTGTTATTAAATTTATTTCATGTTTGATGAGATTTATTTTCCCCTTGATCTCTTTCTTGTCAGGTCTGTTCTGTAATTCTGCTTCCTGTTTTCTGAGCTCCGTCAATAAATCGTTTCTTCTTTGCTGTTTCTCTCTGTTTTTCTTCGCCTTAAATGAGATTGTTAATCCTCTTATATATGCCTTTGTAGTGTCCCATAGGACTTGCAATGATGTTTGTTCCCTGTTATTTATTTGGAAAAATATCTCCATCTCTTTCTTTATCATCTCTATGTATTCTTTATCTTTAATGATCTCTCTATCCATCATCCATCGTCCCCTTTTTGGTTGGCCTTTCCAGACTATTGTTATAGGACTATGGTCCGCCCATATATTCGGTGTGATTTCAATTTCTTTTATATTTTCTCTTAATTCTGCGGTCATCCAGGCCATGTCTAGTCTGGACCAGGACTGATGGGGATTTGAATAATAAGTATACTGTTTTTTAGTTTTATTCAGTTCTCTCCAGGCATCTTTCAATTGTAACTCTTGAGTCATGTCCTTAAAAGAATCAGGTAGTGTCTTTTTCCTAGAGTTATTTTTTTTATTACTTTGGTAGTCATATTCCATATCAACGATTGCATTATAGTCCCCTATTATACATAGATGTTCGTAGTCTAATTCTTTAATTTTATCGTGTATCTTTTTAAAGTATTCTTTTTGGCTCCCATTCGGGGCATATATTGATATCAATAACATATTTCGGGTCTCCATCTTAATATCTATCATTAGTATCCTGCCATCTTCATCTGTGTAGATTTGTTTTGCCTGGATGTGGCTTTTAATGTATACTGCGATACCTCTTTTTTTTTGATCTGATAGTGAGGTGAATAGTGTTCCAAGTTTTCTGTTTTCTAGTAACTGTTGATGTTGTTTTTTGATATGTACTTCTTGTAGGTTGATAATATCTATGTCTAATTTTTGAAGTTTTCTGAAAGTGTGTGTTCTTTTGGTTGGTAGATTAAGGCCGTTTATATTAATTGAGATTAATTTCAACTCTCGTCCCATTTCCTTTAGTTTTTCTTTATTAGTTTAAGTTTACTTGTGTTTCTTGTTACCATATGCGTTTTCTCCCTAGCCCCTTCTCTCTCCATCTTCTCCCTTTCCCTAGGCTCCTTCTCTTCCTTCCCTTTTTTTGTTTCCCCCGTGGGGTATTCCTGGTTTACATTATCTGAATCACGTCTAGTTTCCTGTTCCTCTTCTGTTATAAAGTGAGTATCAAAGAATTCTTGTGCCTTCTCTATCGTATCGATTTTATATTTTTTGTCGTCCCAGGATATTAAGATTCCCTCTGGTACCAGCCAGCGGAACATTATTTTGTGTTGAATCAGTAGGGTTGTCAAAAAGTTGTAATTTTTTCTGTATTCTCTTATTCTTCTTGGAACTTGTTTTAAGGTTATTATTTCTTTCCCTTGGTAGCAGGGTTTTCCCTCTCTCATGGACATGTAGATCTCTTCTTTTACGGTTTTACGTGCGAATCTAACATGTATTTCTTTAGGTAGTTTGTTCCTACGAGCATAGTTCGTATGGACTCTATATATTTCGTCAATTTCCCTACTAATTTCGGTTTTTTCCTTTTGGGTAGCCTCTACTAATATATCTGTCATCAGGTCTCTTAGATCTTCTCCTTTTGTTTCTGCAATATTTTGAAATCGTAAGAAGAATGATGCTTTTTCTAATTCTAAATGGGTAATTGACTCTTCGAGTTCTCTAGTTGACTCCATTTGATTTTGTTCGATATTGTCCATCTTTTTCTCCGTTAGAATCATTTTGGCTTCCATGTTTTGGATTCGTTCTTCGTTTTTAACTATGTTTTGTTGTATTCTCTCAATCTTATCGTCCATTTTTTTAATATTATCATTTATTTGTCCTACTTCTGATTTCAATTCCTCATGGTTCTTTTTTGTTTCTTCGTGGTTATTTGCAATTGTTTCTTGGGTTTTGTTCATCCCCTCCTGAATCATAGCTAGTATAGACTGTATATTCTGTATGCTGTGTGCACTAGCAGCTTTTTCTTTGTCTGTCGTTAACATCGTGTCTATAGTTTTTTGTTGTGCGGGTGAAGATTGTGTAGGTATTGGGTTTGTTGTTAATTTTTTCCCTGATTTAGTTATTGTTAGTGAAGATGTTGCCATCGTTGTCTTTTGTATTAATTTTCCCCAAATTTTCATATACTAATTGATTGGGGGTGGGTGAAATATCGTTATATAAGGATCAGGATAATTAATTCGAAGGGGTTAGGGAGAAAAAGCAATATTTTAACAATTCATTCTTCTATTCTTATCCCTAAACAGTATAATGCAATTAATACTTAAATACTAAATAATCACAATACTTAAATTCACTTTAAAATTAAACAATCTCTATATAACCTTTCTATAATAGATCAATGGGATTAAAGTTCTCTATAAATCATCTAAAGTATTCTATTGAGTTGTATCACCGTTACCAATATATGCTACCTATATTAATTATTACAATTATTATTCCTTAATGATATCTATAACAATCTCTATGCAATGTCTATATTAATATCTAACTTTCTAGTCAATATGCAATATAATTCCACTTAATCAATATATTATTTTGCAATCTATATAGTTGTTTCAATAGGGTAGGAAATAGTAAGACAATAAGAGAAAAAAATAATAATAATAATAATAGTAATGTTAAATCAATTCCTTATTATGTATTATAATAATTTCAAATTGGATATTAATATTCTTTAAGCAAAGTTAAGTAAGTTTTAAAATAGATGAAATTTAGTAGTTTAATATTTAAAGTTCTCAAGTATATCACTCTCAAACCAATTGGGGTTGCTTCCTTCTCCTTTCCTTCTTCCTTCGTTCTTCAGTTCGCCCTCTTTTCACTCAGCTGTCCCAGTTCTGTTTCAATATCCTCTATTAAATCCATAAGTAAATCAAGTAAATCAATTGTTCCAATATTCCTGTGTAGCAGGTTGTATCTCCTTTGGCAACAGCGTCAATGTATCTAATGTCTCACTACACGTCTCATGTCTGTAGTTGAATTTACTATTGTCGCTGGATACAAAATGAAAGTTTCCTTCTCCAAATCCTCAGTCCGCCATTCGCTACTGTTCAGTTGGTTTCCTTCCGCTCACAACGATCTTAAAAAAGTCTCAGTTCTTTAGGTTTACTTTCTACAATCTTTCTCTTAAATAATCCTTTTTTCCTCTGTTAAGTCAAATTGTGTTGTTTTAAGGTTATAATCCACCGCTTACTTATAATCCTCTTTGTCTGTCACTCGTTCCTTTCGCCTGTCAGATCTGCGTTGTCATTGTGTGTATTGAGCTTCGCTCCGATCACTGTCTCTCGCCGCTTGCTTGACGATCTTGCCGCCGCTTTTTGGAGTACTATTCTCGCCAATGTATTTAGGTCCTTATGATTATACCTTTATATCTCAATCTACTTAGTCTTTACCGATGTTTCTCTTGAATCTTCGCTTCCACACTTATCGGTTGACAGCGCTCCGGCCAGCCAAAGTGGCTGGTTTTTTTCCTGGCTGGAATTAGGAGGGTTTCCTCTGAACCTTCAGGGTGATTGCTGTCGCCCCCAAGGTCCTAGAGAGTCCTCCTTTTTCTGTCGACCTCTCCGTGGTCGATAGTGCCAAAAACGGCTTCCAATCAAGAAAATTGAAGCTTCGGGGACGGAGCCTCATTCCCCTCGCTCCTTACACGCTGACGTCACCGCAGGAAGTGACCACCACTTTCCTGATCTTAGTGTCATACTTCTAAAAAGAATCAGCAATGGGTAGCACAACTTGGTAAGTGGGGAGAAGGAAGAAAAGAACAGGGAGAAAAGAGGTGGCAAAAGGAAGGATAAGAGGACAGAAATTAAGCAGTGGAGCACTGGGAGGGCTGACTCCCATCCTCAAAAAGCATCTTTCCCTGGACCACCTCAACACTGTGTTCAGCAACACTGTTGTTTCCATCACATGACAAGGGAGAAATGAAGGGAAAAAAAGGAATAAAATATTTAATAGAAACATCAACTTTAATAAAAAAAAAACCTCCTACCTAGCATATCATTGGACACTCTCATTGAGATCTACTGGAGTCTTTCACAGTTGCCTGACCACAGAGAAGGAATGAGAAAGACTCTTTCTCACAGGCACCTTAAGATACATACATCTTTCCAGTCCACGAATCAGCAGAAAAGCACTAAACTTCATTGCCGTTGCCTATTTTGCCAGAGGAGGATGGGGCTTTCTTTATAATTTTAATATAAAGGGAAACTTTAGGTAATATTTGCAGATTCCCCTGACTGCCTTTCTCCACCTACCCAGCACCACTGGAAGGAGAAACCCCAATTATTGTCTTTAAGGTGTGGAGGGGCAATTGGGCCATCATGGGAGGTTGCCTACAAGCTGCCCCAGTGCAAGTAACCTAAGGGGTGATGAGGTTCATTGGACAATCTCTTTCCCATTCATCCTATACCCCTCCACATTGCTTTTGACCTGTCTTCAGGCTAAAAGTGAAACAGACCAGATGATCTGTCCCCGTCCACACACACACACAAACACAGCCAGCCGAGGGTTAAGGAAACACTTTGGAACGCACCCAGTTTCTTTATCTCCCACTTGGCAGCGATAGACACACCGTCTGCCAAGTGCCTTTATTTTCACAGAAAAACAGAAAGACAAATACTCAGCTTCCAAATGTCCGACAACAATAAATCTTTCTCTCCGCAGTTCCGAACGAGGCTCTAGTGACTATCCAAGGTTAGTTTTGTTCGTCACAAGGATCACTGACCACTACCCTCTATTATATAATCTCTGGGGTGTGGTCCAGTGACTCAGTTCTAATCCCTAGCACGCCTTCTGAGCTGCTGCAATCGTTTATCACGCCTTCGGAGGCGTGCGTCCAGGAATGATGTTTCTCCGTCACTCTGATCCGAGCCACCTGTCTCCCTGCTAATCTCCTCTCCCTCGGCCGGCACCTGAGACAATGCCAGAGGGGAGGGGCCTGGAGAGGGAGGCCTGGCTGACTCCTCTTCCTCATGTTCGGAGCTTTCTTCCTCCGATGGGACAGGCTCAGAGGGCGGGGCCACAACACCAGACTCTCAGTTTTATTCCCACTCTCATATATTACAAGTTCGTAAGGGCTGTCTGGAATGGTGGTGCCTGCTTAAATTCCTTTTCCAAGCACAAGACTCACAGAGTCCATTTTATAAGGATTTGTTAAGGAAGGGATGAGGTCAGAATTTCAGCAACTGCAATATTTATCATAGGACTGACAATGTCTTCAATGTGTTAAGGCATTGTTTGAGAGAGCTGGTGCCCATGTAGGGAAGCTGGTTTGATGGACTGAAGCAGCAGTTTTCCAGGAAAAAGGGAGCACATTCCAGAAAGTGGGAGTGGGGGGGGATAAGAAGCAGCATAACCCTGAGATGGATAGGAGATAGACAAAGAAAGTTCAAACAGCCACTTCTTAGAATCTCCCAAGGAAAATCCACTAGGGTGAGAGTAGTAAGGGTTTAGTCTGGCAAGATTCTGTCTGTTGTGTGTAATAATAAAGAACTGAACTGGTTGAATTGCTCTTCATTGTTCTTGGCTTAGCCTGATAGTATTTTCCTTTTTTTCTTTTTTAACTGCTTTTCTATGAACCTACAAATTGGTGAATCTCTTCATTGATTAAAAAAAAAAAAAAAGATGAGCTGTCTCTTGAATCCTCATCAGTCTTGAGGACTAACCATTACAGTACTGTATGTGGCTGTGGCTGGCAGCATCCAAAAGTAGCAAATGGAGCATGCAAAATGTGTAATAGTAGGCAAAATACCTCTCCCACAAAGTGAGAGCCAAAAAAATAGATGTAAGAATTCTTTTGTCAACAGAAGCAGTTAATAGCAATAGCACTTAGACTTATATACTTTACTTTGCATCTTGCCCTAAGCCATTTGCAGAGTCAGCCTATTGCCCCCAACAATCTCATTTTACTGATCTTGGGAGGATGGAAAGCTGAGTCAACCTTGAGCCAGTCAAAACTGAACTGCTGGCAGTTGGCAGAGTTAGCCTGTAATGCTGCTTTCTAACCGCTGCACCACCATGGCTAAGGAATTGGAATGCATTTATTTGGGACAGAATAATCAACACAGAGTTGGCAGAATCCAGCTGTCTTTCTTATTTTAAATCATCTGTCTATGCAGGACTAGGGCTCTTTTAAAAAATACAGATTTAGCCCTCTGTGTGAATCAGAGGTTTGGTCTCTCCAGCAGTCCAAGCCAAAATTTCTGTGGAAGACAATTCCCAGCAGCTAGCAGAATGGGGGCATGTCTGAAATACTTCAAGTAGCCAAAAACAGCTGGACAGATTCCAGCCCCTGACCACATGGCCACCCACATTGCCAATGAGGAAATGCACATCATTGATATGGCAAGGCTTGTGTTGAGAAGGGAAGGAAAACATTACTTTAAAACAGGAATAATTAAGAATGAATTTATACTGCATGTTTGACTAGGGATAAAATGAAGATGATGGGGATTTGGATTTGGTCTTTTCAAGTGTTTAGTGGACATTTTCATGAGTGGAATAATTCCAGATTTTGAGAAGCTACAATTGGTAACCAAGTACCATGCATTTAGGTATAGAGTTTCCTGCCTGAGCAAGGGGTTGAACTAAAAGACCTCCATTACTATTAATCTTCCCATCGTTCCTATCACCCATCTCCTCCCACTTATGACTGTATGACTGTAACCTTGTTGCTGGTATCCTTAAGATTTATATTGACTGTTTCCCTATGACTATCATTAAGTGTTGTACCTTATGATTCTTTACGAATGTATCTTTTCTTTTAAGTACACCGAGAGCGTATGCACCAAGACAAATTCCTTGTGTGTCCAATCACACTTGGCCAATAAAGAATTCTATTTTATTCTATTCTATTTGTAAGTATCAACTCTTTTCTCATCATAAGTTTATACATCAGCTGCTCAATTTCTGTTCTAGAAATAAAGCTTTTTCTCATTATGATGCCAAGGCAGATCCCAGCAATGGAATTTTAGTCATTTGCACTGAAAAATGACTAAATGAGGACCAGGATTGTGGGGGCAATAAGCTGACTTTGTATAAAAAAAGAACACCGCTTAGGGGGGCCCGAAAGCCCTACTAAGCAGGTATATACAAAAGTATAAAGGCTATTGCTTAATGCATTGTAAGCCGCCCTGAGTCTCCGGAGAAGGGCGGCATATAAATCGAACTAATAAATAAAATAATAAATGAATAAATAAATAAAAGCCCACCTTCCCAGCCAGGGAACAAGGGAAGACAAGGATGTAAGAATTTGACCTCAGCTTGCTAGGTTTGTAGTGTCCAACTTTCCAGTTTCTCACTAATCCGTCTTTCCTAGCAAAGTAGAAAATGGGAGATGGCAAGAATTGTTGTTTTCTTTGGTTTTTATAAATGACACTTTTATATAACATGACCAAAGAAAACAAAGGTTTGTGGCTCTTGTTTCTGTCTTACTAGGAAGAACCACGGGAAACATATGGCACCAGTTTCCAAGGACAGCAAGCAGGACTTCCTCTGCAACCAGCCAACTCCCACTGCAACCAGGGTCCTTCTGGCTACACATTGATGTAACGTATATGAAAGTCCCTTCTTACAGAATTATATGCATGCCTTGTACAAATGTACCTTGATTTCTTTAACGGTGGTGATGCCTTATGGTTTTTGAGCCTCCAGGTTTCCTTTGTATGCCATCTTCCTATGGCTTTGATGCTTCATGTGTGATTCATCACATTTAATTGTTCTACTGTGTTTCCCTGAAAATAAGACAGGGTCTTATTTTCTTTTGACCCCCCCCCCCCCAATAAGGGCTTGGCCTTATTATTGGGGGGTCTTATTATTTTGGGGGTACAGGAGGCAGTGAGCATGGGACTGGATGTCCTGTCGCTGCCATCGCCTCCCCTCCCTGTTCTTCACGCCAGCCAAGCAGCCCAACACGTCCCACCCCACCCCAATGGCAACAGCTGCTTCCCTTCCCCGCTGTCTCTTTATCAAGAGGGGTGGCAAGTGGGGCGGGGGAGAAGCGATACGCATGGAGCAAGACGGGGCTCCCCTTCCCGGGCATGACAGGGCTCCTGCACCTCGCTTAGCCACCCCCCCTTCTCCCCCCCTTGCTGGGCATGACAGGGCTCCTGCCCCTCGCTTAGCCACCCATCTCCTTTAGGGATGCAATTTGAGGGTGGCAGATAGGTGGGTGAGAAGCGGGACGCACATCTTACCTTTCCAGTTCTTCCTCGCCATTGTGTCCAGGGAAACATGCTGTAAAAGAAAGCCTTCTCATGAGTTCAATCAAACTTCTTGAACTCGCAAGGTTTTCTTTTACAGCGTGTTTCCCTGGACACAACGGTGAGGAAAGCGATGGAGCTTGAAAGGTAAGATGCGCGTCTTGTGGCCCAACACATCCCAACCCACCCCAATGGCAACAGCAGCCTGGCTGCTTCCCTTCCCCACCGTCTTTTTATCAAGGGGTGGGGGAGCAGCAAGATGCGTGGAGCGAGACGTGGCTCCCCTTGCCTTCTCGCAAGTTCAATCAAACCTCTCGAACAATGTACAAACAGTCTTCCTTGCTTAAATTGCCAAAGTGTGCCATAATGTTTGGATTTAGGGGGGTGGGGTTATGTTGAATTTTAATGGTGTAAACGAATCAGAGTCACCGTGTGTGAGTTGGGCAGCCACATAAATGTGTTTAACAAATAAATTTCCAGTTTAAGTTGTCATTCTCAGGCAGTCAATGTGTCCAGCATTCTGAACAATTTGTATTAATTCTCTCTGCTTTCAGATTGATGTGCCATGTAAAAAAGGCTTAGGTGTCCATTTTCATCTTATGTATGCTAACTTCAAGTAATAAAAATAATGTGGAACAGAAAGAAAATTCTCCTTACTGTTTCTAATCTAAAATCCACCAATCAAGCTAGAAGAGATTTATATTCATTATTCAGAGAATAGATGATCTGGCAGAGAGAATGAAAGATGCCCACAGGTAGAAGGGACATGCCAAAGCCCAGTGAAGGGGCAGGCCTGGAGAGAGATAGATGATCCTTCCATCACTACAGTTCCAACATCTTAATATACAGCATGTCCTGATTAAAATTCCTAATTAAAGAAAGAGAACTAGCCAGCAAAACTAATGCTGTAAATTAGCAAGCTTTATGTACCAACTGAAGAAGTCTTTGTTGCTTTTCAAAGAGCATGCTGTGTTAGCATTTGAAGTAAATGATTCTGGACAAAGCTACTGTGCCTCCCACTCCTGGTACCCATTTCAGTAATATGAGACAGATAGTTCTTTCCGAACAAATCTCTTTTGTCAGAGGGCAAGGTATCTCATAAAGCCTCCTCTTTCAGGCTGCCTAAAAACAACTCAACCACACATCAAATCAATCAGGAACAAAACCTGGATACCAGACATATTGCCCTCACTTCTAGCTTTCACTGGCTAACCATTAGTTGTGTGTGTGTGTGTGTGTGTGTGTGTGTGTGTGTGTGATTTATTATACAGATTTTTCCACTCTCCCATTGCCCCACATTTTTGACCAGGAATGAGTTCATGATAACAATTATCCCAATATCACACACCACACACACACTTTCTCAGAGTGACATTTATGTCTTCAAATGCAACAATTAAGTCAGATTTCTAGAAATTGTGACTTTATATTGGAGCTACTTCATAGTGCCTGCTCCTGCTTGGCTTTTTCTAGAAAGGAGCAATTAAACACATTATGTTTGCTCAAACTGCAGTTCACTTAAACTGTAGGAGATGGCCAAGCTGAGCCCGAGGTAGGAGTCAAACACATAATCAGTCATGAGTCCCTTTGCTCTTGCAAGAGATCTAAGTCCTTCCCACCTTGAATGCCTTCTTAATTCCCATTTATTTCCCTTGACCGCTAGTAGTTCAGATTTTGTAGAGAGGTTAAGCTTGCAATAAATCTTTATACTCATTTGAACTGCCCGAATCTCCTGATTTCTCCAGCATTTGACATAGACATGGATAAGAAATTCTGGTTTGTTTCTCTTTTAATAAACCAATTTGAGAGAAATTTCATACATTCAAGGTCTTCCTTTTTTCATTTTGAAGTTTGTCAGTGGTTCCCAGTGTTCCCAGAACATAGGCAAATATTATTGATTCAATACAGTTACCTCATTAATACATAGATTTGTTATTAATTTTTGCTGGATTTTTTTGAATATAAGTGTTATGATAGGAAATCATACTGCAAAGATTTTCCCTAAATCGACAACTGGGATCACAAAATGTGATCTTCCAAAGACTGAACATTATTTTTAAGATACCCTTTGAGAGAGATGGGTGATTCAGAAATGCAATATATTTCTGCAATATATATATGTGTGTGTGTGTGTTAATGACATTGTAATATCACTATATTAAATAAATAATAGGGGCCAATGCACCAATGTTTATATTGTTAAAAATAATCAATATTCATATTGATTCATATTGATATAAATATTGGAGTCTGATGACGTGCTTCAGCTTTCATTACATGCCCTCTATCCACTTATTTGAAAGAATAGTTGCCATTATTTGCTTTATGAATAGAAACATTTCTTCTCCTTCATTTCAAACTTGCACTCAAGCATTTCATGCAAATAATACCAAACACTTAAGATGGTGCCTCCAAGAGAAAGAATATAACACCTAGAGTTTCTAATGTACAGGATTAATATTACAGTACTCAGTTTAATCCATTCTTTTGTAAAAACAGACTCTTCAATGTTTTTTAATTGTATTGTAGGAAAGAGAGAAACAGAGAAATATGGACATGATGACATGAGCTCCATTTCTCTCAAAAATGGGTAAATGCGTTGCTCAGTATAATCCCCAGGACATAGCTCCCCATCTAACTAGGCAAATATCAACTGTGCTTTACATTCAGAACTTCTTCATTTATGGCTCGTGCTCAAGGAATAGAAATATTGGCAAAGGGGGAAAAATAATCCTAGATTATGCATTAAATGGGAACTTCAGGAACAGTTAGTATTTGCATCATAACTTGCTATTAGAATAATTTTTAAAATAACATTTTCCATTTCAAAAGAGAGAAAAACTTTAGCAATCATCATGAACAAAAACAATAGAATAAGGACAAGCCCCTTATTCTCTTATTTTTTTCACTATAAATTCACAAATGTATGGTCATAGCATGGCATCTACAGTTGGAACAAGGGGACAAATGACAAAATGTGTATCATGGTGTTGGCAGTGTAAACTCCATTCATTTTGTAATTGCATGTAACATCCAAGTAGTGTGAATACCCATGGTCATAATATAAAGTGAGTTCTATTTATAGAACTCTATAAACCTAGTGAAAATTGGTCAAGAGGAAGATTTTTAAACATGTTCAGAACCATTATTGTCACAGGCTGCCCAGAGCTATTGAGTGTCAGGTAGTGTGCAACTGTAAATAAATCTATATACTACTAAAACTCACCTGGTTGATTGTTTGTAACTTTCAATTGAGAAAAAAGTTGCATCATAGGGCAACAATTTTTGAATCATTTACCTTAAATGGACTAATTTACAGAAAATCATCCAAAATCCTGGATCCTTGATTCCCACAGGATTGAAGTTTGGCAAAGTTGTGGTCGCTTAGTGCTGTCCACATTGCCATGTCACCACAGTCAGCCGTGGTCATGTGATCATCATTTCGAACACTCCCTGCCAGCTTGATACAAGGAAAGTCAGTGGGGAAGCTATCGGGAAGTTGGTAGTTATTTTATTTTATTTTTAATTTTATTGTACTTATATTGCTCCTCTTTTGCCCACCCATGATCATTCTATTTCTCTGTTTAGGTCAGGAAATATCTCTGAAATGATGACCAACAGGTAATGGGGTTGTCTATTATTATTAAACAATAATACATATGGCATTAAACACAGTAAAGAGGTTAACAGTGGATTCACTTCAGCATGCCCCATCGGAAATGGAGAAATAGTGAAAACTTCTCCATCGGTTTGAGGCTTCTTCCTAATGCAGGGGTCTGCAACCTTAAACACTCAAAGAGCCATTTGGACCCATTTCCCACAGAAAAGAAAACATCGGGAGCCACAAAACCTGGGTGGGCGTGGCCAACTCGATGTCACTCACTTCCACAAGTCACATGACCCCCCCCCCCAGCCACGCCTACCCAGCCGGTCATTAGGGCAGAGAACCAGTTGTTAAAAACACCAGAAACCACAAAATCCTTTTGACATATCTCTCTCTCCCCTCCCTCCCCCCTCCCTCTCTCTATATCTCTCTGTCTCTGCCCTGGCCGCTTCTCCCATCCCCCGCCATAGCCCTTCTCAGCCCAGGAGTGACTGGAAGAGGAGGACGAGGGGCAGGGCCAGCCAGTGGTGCGATCATCTGACAGGGAGCCACAGCAGAGGGCCCAAAGAGCCGCATGCTGCTCCGGAGCCACAGGTTGCTGACCCCTGTCCTAATGTATAATGCTTGCAACAACATTATTTTTTGTATTTGGTTCTGCTTACGTTTTGAGGAAAAAAACTTGTTTTTTTGTTTGCTTGCATTTGACAACCATATATGCACAGTGCATATTTCTGCATTGAGTAACTCACCTGAAAAGAAAAAGATGGGGGAATACATGCAACGTTCTGTTACAACTCATGAACTCTAATTTTCCTTTAGCAAAGATGACTATAAACATATCTGTCAGCATTCTTCTTATCTCCTGTATAGTTCCCAGTCTTTGATTTTCCTTCAGCCCCAGCAAGAATTACAAGAATAGAATTTTTCCTTGCTCTTTTATTGGCCCATTACTGTAGATCCATTGTTTAGGGGCAAGTTCTTTGACATTTCCTTGTCCCCAATCTACATTTTTCTGGCACTGTGTGGGGATACCAAAAAAACTTTCTGTACAGGATTGGAATTGATTGGCAGTTCTTGCCTAGAGATTCCAAATTTGCCTCTCTTCTGCTTGACAGAACATGGATACCTGCTCTGTTCGAGAGTAGGATAAACTCCCACAAATGTGGGCATTTTCCTTGTGTTGCTGGGATCTGTTTATTACACCTCAGAATTTAATTCTTGGAGTAGCGATTTCATTATCTGTTGATTGTATGGGAGGGAGAAACATTTACTGTAAATAAGTAAGTAAGTAAGTAAGTAAGTAAGTAAGTAAGTAAGTAAGTAAGTAAGTGTTTATTTGGATGGTTGCTACCCAAATGTAGCACTCATTCCATATTCCACATGGAAAAGAACATGAAAATGAGAATCCCAATTACCCTCCACCTTAGAACAACCAAGCCCCCATGATTGTTTTATATATATTAAGGAGTTTGCTCCATAGAAGAGTTTTTTTATGCGAATAAATTAATTGTGATTGGAGGGACAAGATTTCATCATTTATTTGTTTTGTTCTTTTAGATGGGGAAGGTCCAAAAAGCTAGACAACAATGTACTGGAGGAAGGAACAATTTAACATAAATAAATCAGTTACACATTTTGAAAGCAAGGAGGAGGGTGTGATTTTTCTTGTATTTAATTTGAGAGGTTGGTGGGTAAGAGGAACCACTTTTTAATAAGGTGGAGGAAGGTGGGGGTTTTTTTTGCAGTGGGTGTACAAGAACAAAATGCAATAATAAGATAACTGAATGCAGCACCAGTTTCCGTATGGCATATTTTCTCTCTGACTCCCAAGTTTTTGGAGCTAACAATGCACCTGTGACAAATACGCTGTACACATATTCAGGCTTGGAAAAATTAAAAAGCAAGAAGGTAAGCAGTTGAGACATGCTAGAACAGCACATTTTGAAATATTCAATTTTCCTAAGTTTGGAGAACATTTTGGAACCCAAAGTGTGTAGCTCTGTGCTCAGAACCCTTCAAATAGCCACTTCAGTTCATACACCCCCTTCTGAATGGCTTTAAGAGTGACAATTAGGAGTCTGCTCTCATACCACTGTCAGTGATAACCAACACCTGAGCACTCCAGCCTTTCCTTTTCCCTCACAAGTACAACCCAAGACTTGGGTTTTGTTACGAACGCAGTGCCGCCCCCCCTGCCCCCCCCCCCCGGCACCATGTTAATCACATCTTGTTTTCCAAGTGCAATTGTGGTGGCTCAGATATGGAAGAGGCATCTTGCCTGGGCAGAAGGGAACTGCCACATCCTATCCTTTGATCTAACTGTATTACACTTTCAGCTGATAAAGAGAACAATTTGTCCCTTGAGGATCTTGAAGGGATCCTAGATGAGGAAGCAACTCTGCTAACAGACTTGCTGTTGAATATTTAAACTAAGGGAGCTGGGCATAAAAGGTCACAAAATGGTAAGATTTGGATTTCCTTTCCATCCCGATGCTTCACTGGTAAAACTGTGGCAAAACAAACACAGTTCCTGGCTGTGTTGTTAAAAGTCCCATTCTATTTGCTGCAAATTACTCAGTGTTACAAACACAACTGCAGCTCCAGCTTAAACTTGACTACCATGATTGCCATCAACCAGCTGGGACAAAGAGAGCTGGCAACCGAACTCTTTGGGATCAAGCTCTAAATGAAGCCAAAATAAATTCCACCAGAAGGGAGAAACTCCCTTCCTAGAAGTCTATGAAGATTCTCAGTCATCCAAGTCATGGTTGTCACAAAGGTGATTTTTTTTTCCAAGTGACAACTGGACTTTCTGGTTTTTCTTTGAAGACGTTTCGCTTCTCATCCAAGAAGCTTCTTCAACTCTGACTGGGTGGTGGGAATGGAAGGATTTATACTCCTTGCAGGCAGCTGGTCATTTGCATTCTTTTAAAGAGTTGTGGAGGGCAACACAAAAAATACCATTAAAACCAGAAATATACTTATTAGGTATATTTACACGTAACTATGAAAAAGAAACAATATATTTAATTACACACATTCTGACTGCAGCAAGGATTATGTATGCACAACATTGGAAACTGGCAGAAGTCCCAACACAAGACAAAATAATATCCAAAGTTATGGAATGTGCCGAGATGGACAAACTCACCAAGGAAACCCAAGAAAAGGAAGAATCTGACTACTATCTGGTTTGGCAAAAGTGGTATCAATGGCTGGAGACAAGGAACACCAAACAAAAGAGGATCCTAAAAGAGTGAAACAAAATTCTGTACCAAATGAGACATAACAACGAATAACTAAATTTTAATTAAAAATAATATCGTTATATAAGGCGAGAGGAGGATGTATATAGAGAGGAATATAGGTCACCGATGTCGTAAGAAATCAGACATTACACTTAAATGTTTTTAAAGTTGTGTATTGTTTTATGTGTACTTGTATGTGTATGTGTACTTTGTGTGAATAAAAGTTTTAAAAAAAATAGTTGAGTATTAGTAGAGATTAGTAGAATAGTAGAGTTGTTGAGGGCACTTGGAGGTCTGTCTGTGCCCTCAGGGTCACCCTACCCGACCCCATTCAACAGGCACCTTCTGCAACCAAGATGCTGCATTAAGCCCTGGATATCGGCATCAATTTCTCATTTTCTGGCTTTGCTTAGTGTCTGCTTCAAACCTTTTACTTTTGCAGTAATTACGGGTATTGTCTCCTGCAGCAGATGCTAGCGGTACGACATGTTCCACAACATTTAATCCTTTCCCTTGCTGCCATTCTGGAGCTTCACGGCTTAATGAAACAGAGTCAGTAGATCACAATATGACCCTGTTAATATTTTTAATGCCATTTTTACAAATTACACCATAATGCACCGATTACCAGGATGAAAGCAAAATCTCAGCTGCGTCTGTCTGGAGCCCAAATAAAAGAACATTTGAACATCTGTTCATTCTACAAATGTCTTTAAAAGCTTTGATTTTCTTGTAATCATTTGGTTCCACCATTTCACTTATTTTCTGAATGTATATCCAACAGCCTCAGGACAGTAGCCAGAGATCAGGGTAATAGTACATTATAATCAAAGTTCCTGGGTGCACTTCTGTTTTTCTTTCAGAATTAACTACTGTAGATGGGGGCAGGGGGGCTTGGGGGGGAAGAGAGAAACGGCTTCCTCTCCTTTATTAATTCAGAGTTCATAGTGAAATACTGAAAGAATTCAAAAGCAAAGCTGTCTTTTTAAGGTAATTTAATGTATACTGTTTGTCTAGAACTATTCCTGTTGCCCACAGTCCATTCTAAATGAGATTAGGTAGGGAGACACTACAAATAATAAATTGAAATATACCTAAAATGCCTTCTTTCCAGAAGTTTGCACCATAGTACCAAATATGGCGTTTTAAACATTGTCAGTTACAGGGTCTTCATTCGTATTGGGAGAAAAGTTTCCAACAGAGCCAAACAAAGCAGCGATTATTAAATCCCAGACCATCTAGAAGAGCAAAGGAGTGTGATGAAAGCAAGAAAGAAAAGTAAGGGAAATAGAAAAAAAGGTTTTGTACCTTCAGCACAAAATGATCTTGAACATCACATGCTATAAAATGAGAGGAAGCAAACCTGAATTAACTGTTTTAACCTGCATTCATATGCATAGTTAAATAAAAACATTTGACTTCCTGAGGCCAACTCACCACAGGGCAACTCGCTATGGGACAAGAGTTACACTAATATTAAAGAAATGGTGGAATAGAATAATTAAACTTGACTGAAAAAATACAACTTTTGTAATAGAGTTGTCGAAGTCTGGAATGTTCTACCTGATTCAGTTGTCTCAGCTACAAATTTTCACAGTTTTAGTCACAAATTGACTTCCGTGGACCTCACTTCATATTTCAGAACAGAACAGAAAAGAATAACAGAGGTCTGTTATTCAGAACAGAGAGTGTGCATAAGTGCACTAATGTGCCTATCGTCCTTGTCATTGTATTTTTATATTATTCCTATTTTTGTTTCTGTTTGACAAATTATAATAAATAAAAAATAAATAAAACTTTAAAAAGGATGCCAAAGGAAGGACAAAATGAAACGTGAATGACAAAATTAAAATATTTTTCAAAAGAGCCTTGGTAGTACAAGGGTTTAAGGCACCCTGTTATTAAGCTGCTTAAGACCAGCTGCCTGCAATTACTGCAGGGTTCGAATCTCGCCAAGGCTCAAGGTTGACTCAGCCTTCCATCCTTTCTAAGGTAGGTGAAATGAGGACCCAGTTTGTGGGGGCAATAAGCTGACTTTGTATAAATATACAAAAGGATGAAGGCTATTGCTGAGCACATTGTAAGCCGCCCTGAGTCTTCGGAGAAGGGCGGCATATAAATCAAATTAAAATAAAATAAATAAATAAATAAAAAAAAATATTTTAAATAATTAAATTGAATTATTGGTTTGTTGCGCAGCAAACTGTCCATGGAGAGTTGGCCATGTCGATTTTTCCCGTGGTAAGTTGGCAGCGGCGAATTGGCCGTGACAGCTTGACCATGGCAAGTTGGCCATGGTGAGTTGGCTGTGGTGAGTTGTCCCATTCTGCTTTTGTTATGTGTGAGCATCCATTCATGTTCGGAAATGTTTGGTACATTTTCTCTAGAACTGGTCCACTTTTAAACATATATAAAAGTGAGAGGAATGTAACTTTAGACCTTTTGGACTTTGAAAGCAAATATAGCAGTAAGAAAAGAAGTGGCATGCAAAACAATTTAACTTTCTTGATGGAGTAGCTGAATACCTTTGTAGGCCCAATCCAACAACTGGAGAGAAACTGAGAGGTCTCAGGAAAGGGTTAGCTGTTTTGAAACCAGAGGCTTTTCTTTTGGGACTGACTGATAAAAAATTGGAAAAAAATTCATGTTTTTTTGGGGGGGGGGAAACAAGATTACTTCAGCAAAATTATTGCAGGCACAATGATGGAAAGATTCAGCATTACCTATAATAGAGGAATGGATGGTGAAAATTATGGACAAAATGAGATCATTGAACAGAGAAAAGACATTATCTAAAGTTCCTCTAATGCAACGTTCTGCAATTTAATTGCTCAGTGGTTTTTTTTTTCAGCACTCTGCTTATGTTCAAGAGCACATCTTTTAGCAAGAGCTCCTGCTTAATTCAAATCTCCAACATTTATAAACAATTGCAACTAATGGATTCATATCTACTTAGCTGAATGGTGAACAGTAAATGAAAAAAACAGCCTACTTTTATATTTTTATGTGGTTTGTTTTTCAGGGCCCTGAATGGCAAATCAAGCACCTATTATTGAGATTTTTACTGAAAATTTACCATTTCATATTGTCATTTTTGTATAAATGTTATGGATGAACATACATGTGTCAGATCTTCTCTCTCCTACACTTGAAGGGGCTGCTAAGCAGGAATCCAAATTAAAGCTTCCTGACAGTCTCCATTTGAGCACATTCCAGGAAGAGCAGTCCACCATCTCTCTCAGCAATTCTGTAATCGTTTTTCTATTATTCGTACATTGGAAGCACTGTAAAACATACTAGGCAAATAAATTGCAAATAATAACTGAGACTGTAGTAGGGAGATTACAGTTTTAATGAAACACTGGGGGTCAGTAGAGTGTAACACACTAATTATAAGTAAAGGCTGGATGTCCAGAGTTCACATTCAGATCAGCTCATTTATGTTGCACAGTTTATGCTACTATTTATTTTGGAATCTGTACCTGGAATACTTGATTCTCTTCAGTTCCTTCTATCCTTATTTTATAATTGCCAGGTAGGTTAGCAACTATTTTCCACAACTAGGCTACAATTGGATAAGGGTTTCCATGGTCAGAGACTTACATTAGGTGGGCTGGAGATTTAAACTATTGTTGCCCCAGAACATGTTTTAAAATATATACTTTACCGCCCACTAACATGTGTTCTCTGAGCAACATATAATGAAATACTGTATAAGTAGTCTTCAACTTACAACAGGTTATTTAGTGATTATTCAAATTACAACGGCACTGAAAAAAGTGACTTATGACTATTTTCACACCTATGACTCTCCATGGGTCACATGATCGAAAGCCAGATGCTTGGAGACTAACTCATATTTATGACGGTTGCAGTGCCCTAGGGACATGTAATCACTTTTTGCGATCGTCTGACAGACAAAGTCAATGGGGAAGCCAGATTCGCTTAACAACCACGTTACTAACTTAACAATTGCAGTGATTCACTTAAGAACTGTGGGAACAAAGGTCATAAAATGGGGGAAAACTCACTTAATAACTCTCTTGCTTAGCAACAATAATTTTGGGCTCATTTGTGGTCATAAATCAAGGACAACTTTTTTATGATTTAATATGTAAATAAAGATACTGCCATGGGAAAAAAAAGGTTGCAGGTATTATTGACAATACATGCACATGCTCACTTCTCTATGCTCATGGATATGCATGTATGAAAACTCTATTACAAAGACTATTTATGCATTTTTGGGAAAAAAAGATTAGAAGTCGTGGGATGATGGAAATTATACTCTCATAATCCCATCTGGATCACCTGGTAAACAATGAAGATTGCTAGGAAAACTTCTGACATGAAAATAAAATGTCTATTTTCCTCTATAACCTTTTTTCCTGTGCATCTGAATAGCAGAAGTTACTCATTCAATAACTAAATGTTGAATTACTTATAGTTTATCCTGAAAGTAATCCTAGGAGTTGTAACTAAAGCTTCAGCAGAAAGCACCCAAGTTTATCACTCAAGCTCTAGGAAATGATTTAAAGGTGCTCACTGCTTTAAAGGAATCCAATCCAAGCTAAGTTAGATAGCAAATCTGTCATGCTATAAGGCTACTGTTACGTTCGAAGCGCGGGAAAAGAAGAGACGGACTCCAGAACCTTTTCTTATCGTTTAATCAGGTCATCACAGAATAAGAACTGCGGGCTCGGCAGCCGCAGCTCGACTTTTAAAGCCATTCAGCTTGCCAGCCGGCCACTGACAGCTATTCATTTTTCCCGCCGCGAATTTCACCCAATCCACGGCAGGCATGCAAATTCCTACATACATCCGTACGTAACACCCCTCCCTTCCTAGCTGAATGATTGTCCAATCGGTGACCTATGAAGGTGACATAGTCACGCAGGTAGGCGGGGCGCCGTATCATCCTACTGGGCCTGTGCAGCTCATTTTGTCCTGGGATTTCAGCTGGCTCGGTCGGCCCTACTGTTGCTCCGGCTGGCTGAGATGGAACCTCCTGGAACTCTTTGCTGCTCGTGGTGGTTTCTGGCCTCATGTCCCCGGCGGGCATGCAAATTCCTACGTCCGTCCGTATGTAACAGCTACAATAGGGAAATCCTTATTTCAAGATTTTTTTTCCTATAGAACTCCCTACCAAATCTTTCATCATGTACATCATGTACATCAATACTAGACAACACAGTATCAACAGTAGAGACCTTCACATTTCTAGGTTCTTTCATATCTCAAGACTTAAAATGGACGCCTAACATCAAAAACGTCATCAAAAAAGCACAACAAAGAATGTTCTTTCTGCGCAACTCAGAAAGCTCAAACTGCCCCAAGAGCTGCTGATTCAGTTCTACAGAGGAATTATTGAGTCTGTCATCTACACTTCCATAACTGTCTGGTTTGGCTCTGCAACCAAATAAGACAGACACAGACTTCAACGGATAATTAGAACTGCAGAAAAAACAATTGCTAGCAACCTGCCTTCCATTGAGGACCTGTATACTGCACTAGTATACAGTACTGCAAAAAGAGGGCTGTGAAAATATCTACAGACCCATCACATCCTGGACATAAATTGTTTCAACTTCTACCCTCAAAACGATGCTATAGTGCACTGCACATCAGAACAACTAGACACAAAGACAGTTTTTCCCTCAAATGCCATCGCTCTGCTAACACTGTCAAACTATTTACTAAGACTGTATTACTATTATTATTCTCATCCTTCCTATTATCTATCTCCTCCAACTTATGACTATAACCATGTTGCTTGTATTTTTATGATTTATATTGTTCTGTTTGTTTCCTAGTATGACTTGATTGCTTATTAGTAACCTATGACTATCACTAAGTGTTGTATCTTATGATTCTTGATTAATGTATTTTTTTCTTTTTTTTCCTTTTATGTACACTGAGAGCATATACACCAAAGACAAATTCCTTGTGTGTCCAATCACACTTGGCCAATAAAGAATTCTATTTGAGCAATTGAAAATAGAATAGTTCTTAAGATTCGCGAGCACTTTATTTTATCTGAAATTCATCCTTGTCTCTATTAATATTTTATTTATGTATTATATTTATACCTTACTTTACTTTTTGAAACAGTCCAGTCAACTTATGACAATACCTTATATAATTTTAAGTTTAGGTTAAGTTTTTAAGATTATGTCATCAGAGGAATAAATACAGGATTGTGACCTTTTGAATAAAAGGTGGAGTAAAAGTGGAAAAAAAGACCACTCTATATATTCCCCCCCCCCAAAAAAAAACAGAAAAAAATCACAATAAATAGCAACCATACAAACATTCCCAAACTGTCTTTATTGCTCCTAGGAAATTTTATCTCTTTATTGGCACCAGGCACAGAGGAAAAAGAAATTGGGAATTTATTTCCTGACCATTATGCTCATTTGCAAAATTTGTTCAACAAATAATGGTTAGAAAGAAAATTTGCTTAAGGTCTGTGACACAAATCTCCATTCATCAAGTAAAATTATTTTTGAACAAACATGAAAGAAACACCAACCTTGTTCCACTTCCTAAATATGGTTGATTTTGGGTTTACCCTTCCGATTTTTGGTTTTGCTAGAGAATGAGTGATTTTGCATGGGGAGAGAAAAAGATGCTGAAACTGGGACTTAATAAGTTTTAGAAATACAGTTTACTATTGTTTCACCAAAATAAAACTAATAAACAACTAAAAAAACTTTTAATAAATTGTTATTTTGGTAATAAAAGTGAAGATGTTTTTTTGATGTTGAATAGTATTTATTTTATTCAGGGAAATGAGCAGGGAGATTTTATTCTTTTTCTAGAATGGTGGAGAGAAAAAAAGAAAGGTTCATTTCACATTTAGATAGGTGTACATGCAAAAATTATACAAAAGCCATTATAAACCATGAAACAGCAAAGTTAATGATATGCCATGAAAATTATGTACATCCCTGAACATGTTTTGAAACTTAAGCCAGTTAAAATGATACTCAAAATACAAACCTCACTCACAAAATAATCCCTGCCCTATAACTAGTGTATTTGTATTCTTGAACATATAAGAATGTAAACAATTTAATTTCAGATGTATTTGCATTTCACTTTTCATCAAATTTTCCAATAGTTTTGTTTATTGATTCAATTATAATATCTGATTATCAAAAATATGAAAAAGTTTAAATTGTATATATTAATATGGAAACATTTCTACTACTGGCAAAAAAATATCATGTATCTGTACCTATATCACAGCAGGCTGGAACTGGAAGGGGGAGGGAGCGAGCGAGCGAGGGAGGGAGGGAGGGAGGGAGGGAGGGAGGGAGAGAGAGAGAGAGAGAGAGAGAGAGAGAGAGAGAGAGAGAGAGAGAGAGAGAGAGAGAGGACAATGTGAACAGTTTATGGAACCCGCCATCAAGTCATTTTGGTATTCAGTCTTTTAAGACTTCAAACATGGCTCAAGACTGAATCATTTTCTTCTGTGAATCAAAGACATATCTTTTAAAAAGAAGAGTGATATGAACAGGTTGGGCAGAGTCCACCTTGTTACTTTCATCCTCTTTTGCTGAATCTCCCTTCCCTGCCTTCGGCTTCTTCTTAGAAATGGCAGTCAGAAGTCCCTTTGTTTCTGGCTTCACCCCATCTGAAAAGATATTTTTTTAAAAAAAACTATTAGAAAGGAAACATCTCCAGGCAACCATCTCCAAATCTTGTAGACTATAACCTACTACTAGATAAAATAGAAAAATGTGGGTTAGACAGCATCACCACCGGATGGATTCGTAACTGGCTGACCAACTGCAGTCAACATATAGTCCTCAATGGAACTGCATCTACATGGGGAACTCATCAAATTTGGAGACAACACCAAGCTAGCAGGAATAGCCAACACTCCGGAAGATAGGCTTAAGATACAGAAGGCTCTTGACAGACCTGAACATTGGGCGCTATCTAACAAAATGAAATTTAATGGTGAAAAAAGTAAGGTTCTACATTTAGGCAAGAAAAAAAAATGCACAGGTACAGTATATGTGGTACCTTGCTCAATAGTAGTAACTGTGAGAGGGATCTTAGAGTCCTAGTGGATAACCATTTAAATATGAGCCAGCAGTGTGCAGCAGCTGCCAAAAAAGCCAACACAGTTCTAGGCTGCATAAACAGAGGGATAGAATCAAGATCTCGTGAAGTGTTAATACCACTTTATATGCCTTGGAAAGGCCAAACTTGGAATACTTGGCATCCAATTTTGATCGCCACAATGTAAAAAAGATGTTGAGACTCTAGAAAGAGTGCACAGAAGAGCAACAAAGATGATTAGGGGACTCGAGGCTAAAACATATGAAGAACAGTTGCAGGAACTGGGTATGTCTCGTTTAATGAAAAGAAGGACCAGGGGTGACATGATAGCAGTGTTCCAATATCTCAGGGGCTGCCACAAAGAAGAGGGGGTCAAGCTATTCTCCAAAGCACCTGATGGTAGGACAAGAAGCAATGGGTGGAAACTAATCAAGGAGAGAAGCAACCTAGAACTAAGGAGAAATTTCCTGACAGTTAGAACAATTAATCAGTGGAACAACTTTCCTCCAGAAGTTGTGAATGCTCTAACACTGGAAGTGTTTAAGAAGATATTGGATAATCATTTGTCTGAAGTGGTATAGGGTTTCCTGCCTAAGTAGGAGGTTGGACTAAAAGACCTCCAAGGTCCCTTCCAACTCTGTTAATCTGTACTGTTCTGGATATGAGCTCCATATCCAAATTGTTTGCAGGGTTCCACAGCAAGAACAGCACTGCAGAAAACCCAGCAAAATAGGCAAATCTACCATCTATTACCATGGACCTGTAGGATAAATGTATCAATTTCCTGAATACAGGTTACCTATCTTGTATATGGGATCGGTTATATTTAAGCGGTGACAATAAGGAGAATTAATTTTTTAAGTTCAAATGTTTTATTGGCAAATAAAAATTAAAATAACATATATTACTCAAGAACCTTTCTTTTATATGTCTTTATTTAACTTGTTACATATGAGATTAATATGTGAGGACCCTGGGTAATCTAAATCAAAACAAAAACAGTAACTGCTATTCAGGGCTCAGCAATGTTTTGGCAAAGTTGCTAGCAGAGATCTCCTTAAAAGCATATTCAGTCCCACCTAGCTGAATATTCTGCAAATGTAGGTATTGGGCAATAAGCCAATTTCAGCTCAGGTATTTCTAACCTGTGGTGTCACATAACCTTATCTCAAACACTTAATCAGTTTCTCTCCTCTCATATTGAAATACAGAGACAGATTCTTATATCATGGCCCAACAATAAGATTGAGATGTTTATGATTTACTGGAGACAGGTCGTCTACAAGCACAGGTGATCTGTTCCATTGCAGACAAACTAAAGGGCCATTCACAGTTAATTGTGTTGATTCAGCACCAGAATATATATATTCAAGAAAAGATATGTCCACCATGAGTTGGTTAGAAGAAACAGAACAAGAAATGTAGTTCCTTTTCTTCCTAATATTTAAGTCATTTTTTCAGATATAATCCAACACTTACTCATAGTTCCCCTATCCTATGAAATATGATAATGTAAGTCAAACTCCCACCTCTTTCAAGCATGATCTTGCAATAGGAAAAGTAAATATTACTAGAAAAGTTGAATAGCCAATCAACATAGTGAGTTTTAATGTGGACATCTAAGATATGGTTCTGAGTTAATTTGAAAAAAGGCAAAACTAATTATTTAAAATTATTTAAAATGTAAAATGTGAATACAGCAAGCTTAGTACAGTATAAGGAATTATTGGTCTGATCACTCTAAATGGCTGCTGCTCTAGTTTGTGGGTATTATCAGCTTAACTTGTGAAAGAATTTTCAAATCAGCTGTTAAGTAAGATCCATTTTTTTTCATTTTTACAAACTTTTTCAAATTCCAATATTTCAAAGTCACCAAGTTTTTTTAAAATCATATCAGATTCAATATGTTTACTGATGAAAATGAGGTAAACAATTCTATATGTATCATGTTTTTCTGTCAAGAGGACAGATAATGTGTTATGTCCATATTCAGAAGTGTGAAAGCTAAAAAAATACATAAGAGCTGGGAAAAATATTTCATCCCAACAATGTAAGAGATAATGTTTTTATAGATTGTTGTATACTCCAAAGAAGTTGTTCAATATTTGAACAGGGTTTCATAATCATGCATACTCTTATTTTGACTATCCAAAAGTTTTCTCCGTGCATTTTAACACTTCAACTGTAATATTTATCGATAATGTTTTGTAGGTTTCTTTTTGTATTTTTAAAAGAACAAACAGTGGAGATTTTAGCACTTAGCTCAGAGATTTAAATTATTAGTAAATAATTTAATATATTTAGATGTAATTTAATGTTTTGTAAGGCTAATTTCTAATCAAAGATACACTGAACGCTAACTCTTGGTAAACTCCTCTGTCCACTTATAAATACCATATTTCTCCCTTTAGTTGTTTGTTCAATCTTTTTTCTCTGTTTTAGAAATTCATCCATCCATTAATTCATCCATCCATCCATCCATTAATAATTATTAGTATAACAAAATTATAATGTTTGCTTGAAATGTGAACAGTTATGTACACTACTGACACTAATCTGTGATGGGGAGAATTTGACTGAATAAATAAATAAATGTATATGGTGATGTTTATATACTTTTTGCTTTTCCAGTTATTCAAAGCAGTTTGCAACAAAATCTATTGATCAAATCCTCCCTAAAGTAAACCTGCTCTTTCTTAACAGTAAATTAAAAAAACTAATTGCCCCAGTCTATACCTCCATTATACTGTATTTATTTTTGTCTAATATGATTCCTAGCTATTGACTTGCACTGGTGAATATTTTTTGTGTGAAGAAAAACCTTTATAGGAAGGAGATGCTCAGCTTTGTAAGGATGGTTACAAGGAAGCTCTGTAAGCCTTAAAACAGGACTGGCAGAGTACTTTCTACTCAATCCAAACAAGTGCTTCAGAGCATGCAAAAGCACAAACATAGCACCTGCCTCCATCTCATTAAAGCAGCAGTGTCTTCTCACAGAACTGTAGAACAATTTGGGAAAAAGACAGTGGTGCATTAAAGAACTATGCAGAGGCATTACATTCCTGCCTTGTGCACCCTAATGCAACTTTTGGAAACAGAAACTAAAGCACTGTACCACTGTATTTAAACTTTAAAAAACAGAAACTGGAATTGTTCCCAGCAGTAACCATTGCAGCAGCATCAGAACAAATATACAATTATAATCACTCATTCAACACTGCTTTTACATGGAGAAGGAGCAGACAGAGCAAAGAAAAAGAAGAAGAAAAAAGTCAGGGAACTAAGCTTTACAAAAGCATAATCATATTAAACTTTGGAGGGGGGAAAAAGGGAAGAAATAGAAGCTAAAGAGCATTTTGCTTGCAAATTTGTATCGTTTTTAGCAGAGAATTATCTCCAAGGCATTTTGTAGCTGGGAAATAGGGGGAAAAAAGGGGTAGGTAGTTAACCAAGTGGAATCATGGGCTGCCAGCCAAAAGCAGCTCAGGTATTACAGCTAGGTATTTAAATTACTTAATCAAATCCCAAGGCCCTTATTCTGCAAACTGATTAGCTAGTTGCTGGCATCACACCCTGACAAATGGCATGGTGGGTTTTTTTTTCACTCTGGTGCCAGGAGGTCTATGGGCTGAAGAGGCTCTGTGACACAGGCAGCACAAAGAGGGAAAGCACAAGCAGACAGGTTGGGAGCCACAATCTAGGTTTCATCTACCTCGGTGGATTTCTCGTATTACACACAATGCATACTTTACATTTTACAAGACCAAGGAAATGAAGGAAAATATATCTTTCACCAAATAAGACATCAGCCCCTTAATAACTGAAATGTCTGATATTTTTAGATGGAGGTCTAGTTTAACTTACTTACATTAAGAGTCTAATCTCTTCTGAACAATGACTGTGTAAGCTTGAATAAATAGTAAGAAATCTGTTCCATTAATTAAGTGCTGCCTGTACTACTCGGATTTGTAACAAATGTTAATAGATTTCTCTCCCTTTTCTCTGTTGGACAATTACTTTATTTTGCCAACTTGCTAATGGATTAAATTGAAAAGGTCCGTGTGTTTAAAAAGAAAGGGATTGTGTGTGAGAAAGAGAAGACATTAGCTTCAAAGTTACAATAGGCAAGTGGCCCAGTGGCCCACTTTGCTCAGAAATACCTACACTTTGTGTGTGTGTGTGTGTGTGTGTGTGTGTGTGTGTGTGTGTGTGTGTGTAATGGGTAGCACTCTAGGGCCAAGGGAAGAACAGGAGGTTTAACTAATTCAATTTGTGCCATCCATCACCTACATCTCACTTAACAGGTTTATTGTAGTGTTCCCCATTCTTTATTAACTAGATATAAAAACAAAAAGAATACACAAAATTATAAAAGGAAAAATAAATTTTATTCTAGCTTTATGGCATAAATTGTTTATACATAGATAGAAATGTTAACACCTGTCACTCCTAACATCAACCTACTTGCTTATGGTCTGCTCACTTATAATGTTTTCCTCACATTAGTTGTGCATTAGCTTTGAACTAATTTGCAAATACAAATATACTTTTAAATTGAAGTAATATTTATGTTTCCTACAAGCCATCGTTTATATTTTGCAATGATCCTCCTACCGTTGCATTGTATCCAAAGCAACTAAACATAATGGCTCTGTGCGGTAAATACCATTTGTAGTTTGAACATCTGAAAGCAGAAGAACCCACCTAAGATACCAATTAGTATATATTATTACATAGTCTATTTCAGTGTAAGCTTTACTTATTTCAATGGGAAAAGCAGAAAAAAATAATGCCAATCAGGGGATTAATGTAAGAAAATAGTTTAAGCTGTATAACTTTTTCCCAATACCAGCAAACTAAATTTAGTTCAACAGTTAATTTCTTCTCTGAAAATCAGTTGAAGCATAGATTTTTATAGTGGCAATTCCAATTTTCTTCTCTAACTTGACTGTACAACTGAACATATGCATATGCAATCAGTAATTTGGTATTCAAATAACACACAACAAAGAATAGGCTTTTATTTCTTTGGGGGAACAAACTGAAAGAAAGGCAGAGGTAAAATTTTAATAATTTTACTATTCTACCTGCTACAACCTACCGTCAATTTGTTCATATCTTCCGAATCAAGTCTAGAAAAAAAATCCAACAGCAGCTAATATTGGGCATCAATTGAGTCTTGATACTTTACTGGGCAGGGAATCTTTCATCCAGAATCTAAACATGTGCGCAAGTGTATATATACACACACACAAACACAAAGTTTATTTAAGCAAATAGGTTTTATCTGTAACATGGGGAAGGCAACCTTTTGGCAATCAGGGATCTGAAGATCACTGATAGCATCAGAAAAGGCTATAACCAAATTTTTCTGGGGTTTTTTTTCACCCTTACTGTCGCAGAGAAGAAGAATTGGAGAATTGAATTTTATAAGCACATTCCCAATTTCTTAAACAGGATGCAAAGCTACTTTTTAAAAAGTAGCTTGTAAGGTTTGTGACTTGCCAAGTGCCTGATGACTCATTATAATTTGGGACTCTTACACAACCTATGGCAAGCTGCAAAACACTTATATCCATCAAGGGATAGCCTAGCCATCCAACTGAAGAGCAACTGGGCTGCGCATGCTTCAAAACTGATTTGAAAGAGTGATTTGCCTGCAAGTGGAAGCAGTGCTGTAGATACATTTTTTCCCCAGCCTCTTGTAGAGTCCTGAGAAAAAGAGTGTTGGTATGGGTGAGTTTCAGGGGTGAAATCCAGCAGGTTCTGACAGGTTCTGGAGAACTGGTAGTGGAAATTTTGAGCAGTTCGGAAAATCGGCAAATACCACTTCTGGCTGGCCCCAGAGTGGGGTGGGAATGGAGATTTTGCAATATCTTTTCCCCAGGAGTGGGGTGGGAATGGGGATTTTGCAGTATCCTTCCCCTGCCACGCCCACCAAGCCACACCACACCCACCAAGCCATGCCCACAGAACTGTTAGTAAAAAAAATTGGATTTCATCACTGGTGAGGATTAACATATACAACTGAATTCTACAAAAAAACTGTTAGAAAAACAGCTCTTTGCATTGGCCATATCATGTATCGGAGAATAAAAAACACTATTTTTAAATGTGATAATTCAGATTCAATGCTACTCGTTTAAGAAAAGGTTTTTCATATCGAATGACTCCAAGCAAATGTGTAAGTACAAAATTCCATGAACTTTGTTGCATTCATACACCCAGGGGTGGGTTGTAAAATTTTTTACTACCGGTTCTGTGGGCGTGGCTTACTTTGTGGGCGTGGTTTGATGGTCATGTGACAATTCCTTAGGATTTAGCAGAGGTACTGGTCTACCAGGCTTTTAACTGCTTGCAGAGCCGTACCGGTCTACCCATTTGTTTTTGGAGGGTTCCGGTCCACCCATTTGTTTTTGGAGCGCACTGGTCTACCCCACACTGCCTTTTACTGCTGATCAGCTGTAGGGCGGCCTTTTGAAGTGCCAGAGTTTAAACAGTTTTTTTTCTTCTAGCCGATCAGCTGGGACTCGGGAGGCAGTGAATAGATAGGGGGCGGGGCCAGGCAGAGGTGGTATTTACCGGTTTTCGAAACTACTCAAAATTTCCACTACCGGCTCGCAAGAACCGAGGAGAACTGGTAGCAACCAACCACTGCATACACTCCACTTATAGGAACAACAAAACGATATGTGGAACTATAGAAAACCAACAAAAGAACCAAGTTGTAAATTGCAAAATGCAAATGGTGGACAGATGTATGAACCAAAAGAGGAAACAGAAATAAAATCTTAATACAGATGGGGATGCTATTTTTTAACCATTTATCTTGAAAAGCTGCATGTGTAAATACAGGGTTTTTTTGTACAGAGCACTTATGTTCAGTCTTGATGATTTGTTGAAAAACTACAGAATCTATTGAAAGATATCTAGTCCATCTCCTTCTTTCTTGTTTAACATGACGGTATTATCAAATGTCACCTAGGCTTTTGAAAACCTCTAGTTTCCTTATGATCTATTTATATTCAGCTTATTATACTGGTGTTTGCATGATCTACAGATGCTAGTTTGCCACAGCAAAACAACACTGAAGACATGGACTGCAGGACAGATGTGCAAAATGTTCAAACTCCATGGTTTCAAGTTTGAAATGGCTGTTTCATATGTCCCATGACTGAAAATGGAATATAGCATACTTTATTCTGTTATGTTTCATTCCATTTTCAAAATAGCCATTTCAAGCACTTCAAAATCCAAGCATTTATTTATTATTATTATTTATTATTATTATTTTATTATTCCAATTTATATACCGCCCTTCTCCTGAAAGACTCAGGGCGGTGTACAGCCAAAAGTAAAAGCACACAAATATAAAATTTAAAAACGATTTAAAAGCATATTAAATAATTTGGCCCAGCTATTCAAATAAAACACACGTTTGAAATTTAAAATTTAAAATTTAAATGCACATTTTTCTTCACTAATGCTACTCTCTCAAAGGAGATCTGCTTGCTTATTTGAAATTTTTAATTTTTCCAGTTAGGTGATATGTATGTATTACTACTCCCATTGCATACTAGTTATGCAAATATTTTCTTTTTCCTTTGCTTTTAAGCTTTTCTGCTGCTTCTTCAGAGGTGATATTCAGCAGGTTCTGACCACTTCTGGAGAACTGGTAGCGGGAATTTTGAGTAGATTGGAGAACTGGTAAATACCACTTCTGACTGGCCCCACCCCCATCTATTCTCTGCTTCCCGTGTCCCAGCTGATCGGGAGGAAATGGGGATTTTGCAGTAACTTTCCCCTGGAGTGGGGTGGGATGGAGATTTTATAGTATCCTTCCCCTGCCACACCCACCAAGCTACACCCACCAAGCCATGCCATGCCCACCAAGCCATGCCCACAGAACCGGTAGTAAAAAAATTTAATCCCACCACTGTGCTTCCAGTTTAGGGCTAGCTGCATCTATCCTAGTCCACTATTAAAGCCCTCTTCCAGAATAAACTAGGCTATGGCTAAATTTAGGCTAGACTATGACTAGGAAAGGTAGTGAAATTGTTAGAGAAAAGTAAGGTAAAGGCCTACTAGCTAATAGTGGAAGGGTAACTTCTGTAGAAAGTTAAATTGTAGAAATATTTCTACTTGTCCTGCAAAAGCAGTGAGGTATAACCCGGCAATGCAGTAAAATGAAGCTGAGGCAGGGCCCACTGCTGAGAAAAAAGGACTCTTCTCTACCTAAAGAGAAGTGATGGGGCTCCTTTTCATTTAGTCAGCTGACTCCTCTCGAGGACCTAAGAGTAATGGAAAAGAGCTGATCTCGAACTTCCGGTTGGCGCTGTGGGGACACAGACGGGGAAAGGGCGAGCTCCGCTGAGCCCTGCCAAATCCCCTCTGCTAAGCTGCCGCCGACAGGTCTGCGGACCTCCCCTGTCTTGTAGGGACAGGGGGAGAAGAAGAAACGCCTTGGGCGGCCGAGAGGAACGGGCAGGTTCCTCGGGGCCGGAGGCTTTTCCTTCACGCCGGCGGCAGCGGGACGGCAGCCATGGTGGCTGCCCTGAAACTGCGGCAACCGGGAACAAGGATTGTGCTGGAGGAAGAAGATGAAGAAAGAGCAAAAATCAAGAAACCGGGTGAGTGACACCAACCCAGGCAATAACGTACCTATTTGGAATTATTGGAAAATAAGACCCCAAAATTAAAAGCGGCTGTTGGACTGCGGGGCTTAAAGATTGAAAAGGGGAAAAAAAATGGGTAAAAGACCCAATTTGAATTTTGTTGCAGTAAACTTAAACTGGATGATTTGGTATTAATAAATTTCTGAAATTTGACTGTGCCTTTAACTGGAGTGGAGAGGAGAAATGGATATTCCTGAGAATTAATGCCTCTAAAAGAAAATGAAGCTAATGAAGATAGAGAAATAGCCATGGAGTCTGCAGTGATTAAGCAGGGAAGTGGATTGAAGAGATTTCCCTTTCTGGGTGGAAAAGAAACAAGTTAATTGGCTTTTTACCTTGGATTACTTGAAATTAATATTGGATATAAGGATTTTGGAGATTCCTACTCTGTCCCAGATGATTTTAAGAAAGAAGAAAGAAAGAACATTTTGGATTTTAACAATGGAGACTGACAAAACTAGGTGTGGCGTAGTTAACAAAGACAGGAAGCTGATGCACTACGCTTGGATCAGACATTTTAAAAGTTTTAAAGGGACATACAGAAATTCTTTACTTTGAACTGATGAACCTTGAAATAGAGCACTTTGGACAGAGAGGAAAAGGAAGAAAAGGAAGAATTAAAGTGGATAAATTTAAATGTGACTAACTGAAATGTAAAGTTTAAAAGCCTATGTATATATGATAAAGTTTAAAAGCCTAGGTATATATGATTTTTGGATAAAAACAGGAAGGGTTGTGAAATAATAAAAATAGAAAATAAGAGGTGGCTATTAAAATAGTGGATGATATCAAGGGGATAAAAATAATAAAGAAGAATATATTTTGAGGCAGGAAAATTTTAAGAAAATTTACTGTTTGATGTAATACGTTTTAATTTTAATTTGCAAACAAATGTTAAACTGATGAATAAGGATTGATTGAACAAAATACAAGATACACAGATGCTAGTGATTAGTCTTGAATTAAGGTAATACAAGTTGGAAATGATGACTATTATGAAATATACTGAGATTTAAATTGAAAGAGCAGGATGGAAAAATGATATAAAACAGATAATTATATTACAGTTAAAATTTGTGGGATGGATACCAACTAGATAAGAGTTTGAGACTCGGTGGAAATACATTAGAAATTAATTCAAAATGCTGGAAACAGCCAAACAAATAGGAGGAGAGTTGGAGGAGACTATGCTGGTAATCAGCCAAACAATGGAGGGAGTCAAGGAGGAGACTATGCTGGAAATCAGCCCATAAAATGCTGGAAACAGCCAAACAAATAGGAGGAGAGTTGGAGGAGACTATGCTGGATATCAGCCAAACAATGGAGGGAGTTAAGGAGGAGACTATGCTGGGAATCAGCCCACAAAATGCTGGAAACAGTTAAACAAATAGGAGGAGAGTTGGAGGAGATTGAGGAACTATTCTAAAATCAACTAAATAGTTGGTGTTTTGGAGGAGATCAAGCTGAGAATTAATTAAATAGAACAAGCTGGAAGATAGTTAAATATTAGAGGGAGATATAGTGGAAAATATATTAGAAATTGGAGTATATAAAATATGCCTTTGAGAGAAATCTGTGTAATATGTAAACTGGGAGAAAAAAAAACTAAGGTAAACTGATTTGAGGATAAGGGTTAAAGGATTAAAATTAGATAAAATGTTGTTTTATAAAATATAATAAAAATGGAGTGGTATTAAATTGAAACTAAGAATAAATGGTGATAAAATTGTAAGGTAAACACTTAACAAGAGGTTAGAATATTGTAAAAATTATTTTGATATGACTTGTATAAGATATAAGGTAAAGAAGAATAAAGATATGTTTAGAATTGTTATGCAGATGTAAAAATGAGTGAAAGTGAATTTGAAACAAATTTTGGATAGATATAATGGATTTATATAGATGAAAATGTGAAATTTGAGGTAAAATTGGTTTTTTCTTAAGTTTTGAATTTCTTTTTTATCTTCTTTTTTTTCTTTTTTTGTTTATTTATAAAAGATGTAATGGAAATTATGAATTGAGCTTGTGAAAGGAATGTAAGCGTGGTAACCATCTATGACTGGATCAAGATTTTTGCTCTTGAAAGTTATGTTTTTATGTTTAAATTTGAAAAAATAAATAAAAAATATTTACAAAAAAAAAGAAAAGAAAAGAAAAGAAAAGAGCTGATCTCTTTTGAATCTGAGTCCAATGTATAGTAGACCCAGAATAATCAGCAGATAATCCATCACTATTAACACTGACATGTTGTGGACCTAAGAGCAGCATATTATGGGAACACTACACACTGTACTTTAATGAGCCATGTTATTTGCCAACAACTACTATATTTGACATGGATAGCCTAGAGAGCATCTTCCTATAAAATCGCCAAGAGTTTGACAGACTGAACAGTTAAAACTAACTAATTATAATATATAAGTAGCAGGGGTGAAATTCAGCAGGTTCTGACAGATTCTGGAGAACCGGTAGCGGAAATTTTGGACTGTTCGGAGAACTGGCAAATACCATCTCTGGCTGGCCCCAGAGTGGGGTGGGAATAGAGATTTTGCAATATCCTTCCCCCAGGAGTGGGGAGGGAATGGGGATTTTGCAGTATCCTTCCCCTGGAGTGGGGTGGAAATGGAGATTTTGTAGTATCCTGCCCCTGTCATGCCCACCAAGCCACGCCCACCACGCCACACCATGCCCACCAAGCATGCCCACAAAACTGGTAGTAAAAATTTTTGAATTCCACCACTGATAAGTAGTAATGAAAGAATAGCAAGAATCTTTCAGCAGCAAGGTGCATACTCTCATATGGAATAAACTGCCTGCACAATGGTTGAACCAGGCTGAGAATCAGCTGCCTTGTCAACTACTCTTTTCGGATGTCCTCATTCATTAGAACTCTACCTCCCTACAGTTTAAACACCTGCTTGAAAGCAAATAACCATGCATGGCATGACAAGACATGTGACTGCATATCTTCTTGATCCTTGAGACAAGAATTCATGACCATGAATTCATGTGCCTGACCCATTTTTGTCATGAGAAACTTCTTCAGTTGCATAGTCAGCTGCACTGAGTCAGGTTCTGCCCTTGGTTCTTTTTGTACAGGAAAATTCCAACTTTTACAAGAATAATTTTGATATATGTACACTAGCTGCAAAAAAAAATGCTACTTATCCCTATGGTAGAGACTATGTTGATTAAAATTGACATATACCAGCTTTGTGCACTGCTGTTCATTCTATTAATTGTAATAACAGGGATAAGTGTACCCTGATTTCTGTAAAAGCCCTGGAGTCCACCACATATAGATCTTAAGTCTTTATCACAATATGGCAATCTGCCACACAGCAGTCTTCTTTACCTTAACTGCTTACACTCACTATGCATAAAGACTTGGCTGAAATGAGGCCACTGTTCTTTCTATCTTAGACCTACTCAACAGTGTAAAAATATATATATATATATATATATATATATATATATATATATATATATATATATATATATATATATATATATATGTAGGTCTTTGGTTATTCGGGTCTTGTCCCACGTAAAATTGAAGGTTTCTTGGCGACGTTTCGACGAAGTCTCATTCGTCATCTTCAGGCTGGTGTTCTCGGCTTCGTGCTTCCAGGAGCTCCTGGAATTGCTCCTGGAAGCACGAAGCCGAGAACACCAGCCTGAAGATGACGAATGAGACTTCGTCGAAACGTCGCCAAGAAACCTTCAATTTTACGTGGGACAAGACCCGAATAACCAAAGACCTACATACAAACACCCGCGAAAACCTGAGAAAACACACACACACACACACACACACACACACACACACACACACACACACACACATATATATATATATATATATATATATATATATATATATATATATATATATATATATATCTGAAGCCCACTTTTAATTCCCTGCAAGTCTCCGCATGTGCGTTATCTGACTCGTTTCTGGAATACAAACTTGTAATACTTAAAGTACTAGAGGTCCATGAAGACTGTCACTATCTGTTGCTATTGTAACTAGCCCAATTAACTTCTTTTGTATACCTTGGCTGGAAGAACTCTGTCAAAAGCAGATTCTTGCTTCCCATCTCCATTTACACATGACAGGAAACAAACTAGAAAGCATAAAACTCATTAATAAGTAATGATTATATGAGGCAATTGTATTGCATTTCAAATGGGAAAATGGACTTTCATTTTTTTTTCTCTCTCTCTACCTAGGAGCAGTAAAACTGATCAGTCCCATCACCCCCAAGGAAAATGTTAGACAACATCTCTTCATTTATTCATTTATAATAGAGCATTCACTGCAATTTTCCGTATGATATAAGATTTCCAGTCATAAATGACTATACTAAGCCTAGAAAATATGAAACTATAACTACCGTAAGTGGGAATATTCATTCTATTCCTGAAGGGAGAGAGCAAATATTAAAAAAACTAGGAAAACTTTTATTTAGGATATCTTAATTCAAAAATACCTGTAACTTAGCATAACTGTAACTCAAGGTTGGGGAAGGTATAGTTATTGATATGTTACAGGACTCCAAACCTCATCGTCCTGAACTACCAATGACTGCCATGTCCAATCATATTAGGAAGGCTACAGAGTCCACATCCTTCTCTTAAGGATTCAGAATAATCCACCAGTTTTAGAATCCAACTATTATAACATTAGATACGAACCTCATTTAGATGTTGGAAAAATTCTGAAGGAGTTAAAATTCTAATGAATATTCTATTATGATTCAGGTACTGATTCTGTTCAGGTATCAAATTTCATAATTTAAATAGCTCAAAGACAGATTGTTGATCTCCATCCATCAATGAATGAATGTGAACTATATATTGGTATATATTACAACACAGTTATCTAACCCAGAGAGGTTTAGAACTGGAAGAGTTTTTTTTCTCAATTCACTGTCAGCATTTAATCTGAGCTTTTCCCAAGTAGTGGAGAAGGATTTTCCCCATTTGCCTTTTTGTTAAGATAAAAATGGGAACTATCATTCCCAGCCTGAGAAATTCAGTATCTAAACTCAATATCTAAATTTAGTGTTGTGAGTATATAACTTAGTTTCTGGATCTTTGATATGTTTTTACCTCAGATTCAAGTCATGTTTTTTAAATAAACCATAATATTTAGATACTGCAAATATCAAGTTCTTGCTGTATTTTGATGAAAAAATTTTGCACATGTTTAAAATAAATTTGAGGCTGCTTCAAGGTTGATTTTGGGATGTACATATATTAGGAGTGCTAAAACATTGCTGCAATATTAAGATTCTTATAAGAATAGTTTAAATTCTGAAGGTTGCCTTTATGCGAGTGACAATAAGGAAAGAAAAGGATGGCTTCTTGTATAATACCTCACTCTGTGGAAGTTGTAGAGGCATTAATAGTACTTACGTGCTTCTTACTAAACGTGATATAGATACAGAATAAAACAATTGAAACATAATATATTAAGAGATATAATATACTGATAGATGCTAATGCCACAACTTGAGGATTTTTTGTTGTTGTTATTCCAGAACAACAACAAAAAACACTTTAATATTCAACAACACAAGGTAATATCGCTATTGTTATTACTGGGTGAATATTAATTCATCTTAGCCATAATGGATATATGAAACAATGTTTCAACTTATTTTAAATTATAGTAATAGCTGGTAATATATATCTGAAAAGGCATCTCTGAAAGTCTTTCACAAATTTAAAAAGCAGACAGAACTCATAGAGAAGTCCTGTGCAATGATCAGCTTCCTCCACTCCAGCTGAAGACAATGGAAGTTTTTCCTCCATTTTGTGTGTGTTGTCCGTGTGTGTCTGTGTGACAATGAGGCATCTGCATGTATATAGAATGTGCATCTACACAAGCAAGAGACCATATTCCAAAAAAGCAGAACTAGGAAAAATAATATTAGCCTTACAGAGTTAATAGCTACTAATTAAAATTACTCTCTATAAGAGTCCTTCTTGTAAAATATACTGTCACCCATCTGTGTTTGTGTGTGTATATATACATACACACAAACATAATTATCTCTTCTGCACAAACCTTCTCTGTCAGACACAAATGCAGGCACCTTCTTTCCTCCTTCCAAGAAAAACGGAGAAGAAGAAATAATATGGTGAAGGATAGCTGCACTTGGAAGGGAAAGGAAGAAAAGCATGAAGCATAATGAAAAATGGGCAGGAATACTTTATCCACCATAAACTCTACATAGCCAGACTAGGTAAGAAATCTGAAAAAACTCTTCAAGGCAATGGCAAAATGTCCATATTGTTGCCAATACTGTATGCAGTCTAGGAAAATACCATATTGGCTTAAGCTAAAGGAGAGAGATGCTTTTCCACAAGATTCCGTCTTAGGCCCAGTACTCTTTAATATTTTCATAAATGACTTAGATGAGGGAATAGACGGGGAACTCATTAAATTTGTAGATGATACAAAGCTGGCAGGAATAGCTAACACCTTAGAAGATAGGCTTAAGGTCCAGATGGATCTCGACAGACTTGAACATTGGGCTCTATCTAACAAAATGAAATTCAGTGTAAAGTAAAGTCTTATACTTAGGCAAGAAAAACCAAAAGCACACATATACTGTAGACTGGGTGAAACCAGGCTTAATAGCAGTAACTGTGAGAGGGATCTTGGAGTCTTAGTGGACAATCAATTAAATATGAGTCAGCAGTGTGCGGCGGCAGCCAAAAAATCCAACACAATCCTAAATTGCATTAACAGAAGGTTCAATCAAGATCACATGAGGTATTAATACCACTCTATATAGCCTTGATAAGACCACACCTAGAATACTGCATCCAGTTTTGGTCACCACACTATAAAAAAGATGTTGAGACTCTAGAAAAAGTGCAGAGAAGAGCAACAAAGATGATTAGGGGGCTGGAGGCTAAAACATACAATGAATGGTTGCAGGAACTGGCCACGGCTAGTCTAGTGAAGAAAAGCACCAGGGGTGACCAGAGGTGACATGATAGCAGTGTCCCAATATTTGACGGGCTGTCACAGAGAGCAAGCACCTATTTTCCAAAGCACCTAAAGGCCAGACAAAGAATAATGGATGGAAAGTGATCAAGGAGAGATTCAACCTAGAAATAAGGAGAAATTTTCTGACAGTGAGAAAATCAACCAATGGAACTGCTTGCCTCCAGAAGTTGTAGGTGCTTCATCACTGGAAACTTTCAAGAAGAGACTGGACAGCCATCTGTCAGAAGTGATATAGTCCAACTCCTGCTTAAGCAGGGAGTTGGACTAGATGACCTACAAGGTCCCTTATAGAGTATATATTTGACAGAGTATGGTGATAGATGTAGAGTTAGTTTTTGAAATTAAGCATGCTGTCCCGAGATACTCTTCTGAAATTTTCATTCCAAAATCTCAACAATCAAAGGCAATATTGTACTCATTTTTTTAAAAAAGTATCTTCTTGGATTTTTGAAAACAGGTGCAGAGGATGATATTGGTTTTGTCTTTAAAAATACAGAAATTTATCTGAGTATTTATTATTCTACCTCAAAACAACCTTACATGTTTTTCTAGTTGGGGGGGCATATCTGTGAGCATGAAGTTGGAGTTTCCTTTTTTAATTTCAGCCAGTTGACCTGAATAGGTAAACCTAACTTTCATTCCAATGCCATTCAAACACAAAAGGAAGAATTGTATCCTGAATGAATGGCTACCAAATTTCATTCCAGTATCTCAATGCTCGACAGAGTTATCAGATGACAAGCTGACAAATCAAAACGGAATAGGCAGTAGTTAAACCAAGAGCCTTATTTTTCTTTGTCAAATATGACTAAGTCAATAGTAAATTAGAGAAGCTTAGGGGCAAGGCAAAAGAGGTATTAAAACTATGTTTGCTTGAAAATTTATGAAAACAAAATGTGAAATAGCACCATAAGAAATGTGTTTAAAAACCACAAAGCTGCTAGAAAGGAAAGCGTGAAAGATTTTCCTCTGCTTAGAAGGAATATGAGAGAAAGCTATTTCTATTTTTGTCTACATCAAATTATATGAGCTGAATAGGATTGTGTTGTTGTTGTTGTTGGAGGGGAAAGAACAAGGACTTGTTTTAAAATGTCTTCACAGCAGAAGTAGATGTAGCTATTGTTATTAATTTATAACAGACAGTCTCTTAGAAAACACATTTTCAGTAATTAAAATTACACTTCACATACTGTATACCTAACTCAATATAAGTTCTGATGCCTTGCTAAGCAGAAAATTAAAGAAAAATCTGTTATATATTCTACACATCTTATATAATGTTCTACATAGGTCTACTTTAATATTATGGCTAGTATGGAATCTACTCTAAGTTTCAGGCTACCAAGGGATAACAGAACCTATTTGAGAGCAAGAACAAAAGAACAGGTAGATTCAGGCTGAAGCTGTCTGGCGTATCCTCACATCAAGAAGGGAAATAACTCTTTCATGCACCCTGCCAATTTTAAACAATAACACTTTCTGGTAGTCCTGAAATGCACATTTGTATCTTGGCTTTCAGTGCTAGCAATCCAGAAAGAATGCAAGAAAACAAAACTGTTTCCCAAAGTCCTGTTTGCTGGTGCCATAATTAATGTAATCAAACAATTCCACAAATTGCTTCCAATTGCTGGCGTCACTTTCATGTGCAAAGCCAGACGTTCAAAAAAAGGGACCTTCTTTCCCTAAACCTTTTCAGTGAGAACAAATCTTTGTTAAACAGTTTAGGATAATTTGTACTGTAACAGGTCCCCAGGCACTCTTGACACAATTTCAATTGCCATCTAATGTTTCTGTGTAATTGAAAGGCAGCAACTAGTACTTAAATAATTACAACACTAAACAGTTCAGAAGGGTCAGTTCAGAAGTTCTCACAACCGAAATAGAAAATTTGGGGGAAAGTAATTTTAAAGGAGTTTAACAGCCGATAATGTAATATCCTTCTTTTCAATTAAATCCTCTACTTTCATCTACTGCACATAACAGAGTTTAAATTTCAAAGCTAAAGGAGCCTGAAGACTATAAACATGTAAAAGTTTACTAATACACTGTTTCTGCTTGGCTCAAACAATGCAAAGCAGCAGTGAGCAAAAAGATTCTTTCTTCCTGATACCGTAAATTTCCTTATGGAGAGAAATTTATTTGAATAAGAGTTGCCGTTAGTAACTATCCTGTACCTTACTTCTGGATTATACAAAGTGTATATAATGGGACTAAAGTAAAAAGATATAAGGCATATACACTTATGGAATCAATGGCACATTCGCCACCATCTCAGACTAATATTAGAGTAGCATGGACAGAGATACACCGTATCGCCAAACTAGCCTTGAGGCATTGTAGCTTAGTAACTCTGATATCCATTCATCTTTCACAGCCATCAAATACTATTTTCATTCTTTCAAGTATCATAATGCTTTGACAACTGTTACTAATAGTGTATCATTTCCAGCAGAAGTCATTATTCCAACATTGCTATCCCTCACCTGCTTAGCAACTGTTTCTATAGCATATACTGTAGATACACATTTTGGTAATCCTTCAGATTAAAAAGCTAGGCTACGCGCACTTTGAAAATAATTCAGAACTGCTTTGGACCTCACACAAGCAGAAGGCACCGCTCTTCCTTTCATTAAAACCACCCACCATTTTGCAAGTTTCTATGCAAGCCTGAAAAAAAAAAAGATGTAAACTCAGTTAATACAACTCATAAAGCAACTGCTTCTTTTTCACTCTCATGTGAGAGTCTGAAATGCAACTTTAAAGTGAAAGGCCACCAATGGTGAAAAATGGTTTCCCCAACTGGCTGGGGAATTCTGGGGTTGAAGTCCACAAGTCTTAAAGGTTCCAAGTTTGGAGATCCCTGCCCTAAACGTAAGCAGCTATAGCCATAACTGTGCCTATAACCTTCAATGAGTTTGTGTGTGTAAGTACTTCTAGTAGGTGAATGCCAGGAATAAAATGTTAGCTTACAATTCATTCACCACTACATCCATCGAACAATACATAGTCTCCTGCAAAGCCCTGACCAACCGGGAGGAAAGGATTTAAAACACAAGTAGCAAAGCTCAAAGACTCTGACAAGACTAACAGGCTCAATGACTTTGCAGATAACCGAACACAACGGGGTCTGTCAGTTCCATGGGATCTGTAGAAGTGAAATCCAAATTCCAAGTGCCTAAAATAATATTTTTGGACTTCTCCTGTAACAGTTCCTCTGGCCCCTCTTTACCCAGAAAGTTACCTTAAAATTGCCAACTATCTGCAGATGTGATGAATAATTAATTATGTGTTGCCATTCTTATTGACACAAGTATCTGCAGATGTGATAAATAATTATGTGTTGCCATTTTTATTTACGCAAGTAATCCTTCATAAAGGGTCTTACTTTTATTAAGTTCTAGTATTCTCTGAGAGAAAGGACTGTGACTGATCTCCAACTTCCTGATAAGATGACAAGAGCAAAGGTTGCCTGATGTTGATGATGATGACAACGACAATTTGTATGGCTGCCCACCTCATCTAAGTGATTCTGGGTGGGCTCACAAGTAAAGAATAAAGAAGAGTCAGAATAGTCATCATTTACTTTTGAAAGACGAGACATAGATTGCCTTGAGTAGATGGAATATGTGGAGATCTAACATCAGAATCTGACAGGTTTCCTTTCTGAACTAGAGGTGTATTAGGCTTTTGCAAAGGTGGCCATTGACACAGAGAAATGGATCTGTAGAGACCTTTATCCTTTTAATATATAAAGTAATGCTGTTTTCAGTAGATATTTACAACATATATATATATATATATATATATATATATATATATATAAGGAGTTCTTTCTAATGGACCTAGGAGATTCTTTTCTTTTGTGGCATCCATCCTTTGGAACATCATCCACCTGAGATGAGGCTACTCCAAACCTTAATGATCTTCTAAAAATCCCTCTTAAAAGTGTTTTCTTAACAAATCTGAGGATCCCCTGGCAACAAGAAGCCCACATGATAGTTGCATCACATATAGCATTCTCTCTTGCAATCCTTTTTTTAATGTTTGTTAAGCAGTTCTGTAGAATGTTTTAACTCTTATTTATTGTATGCCACTCAGAATCACTTTGTATGAGATGGGCTGCCATATAAAATGCATTCGCTCATTCATTCATTCATTCATTCATTCATTCATTCATACATACACAAACAAACAAATGGACTGGGATTTACTTCAGTGTGCTCAGGGTGGATTGACCTCCTCCTGGAACTGTTCTGCCAAATACTTCAATGCTTCTCTGCTCAGGAACTTCTGCCCAGTCTTTCCTTAGAGTCCACAGCTTCTCCTCTGACAGTTGATCCTCTCCTCCCCCTCTGGAGTCTTGAATGAAGCTGCCAGCCAGTTTTGTCCTTCTTGCTCTTGGCCCCGTTGGAGCTCTTGCCCCTTTGGGTCTCCTCTTCTTCCATGGAAGCTATCTCTGGACTGTTCTTCTTTCTTTTGGACCAGGATTTGACAATTGTTCTTCATACTTAACTTCTCTCTCCAACCTTTATCTCCAGCCACTCCTCTCGTTTGCTCTCTCTTCAGAAGCTTTTTATCTCCTCTCCTTTGCTCTCTCTTCAAATTTTAGGTTAGATTAGCAGCATGTCCCCCAGCTGCTGAGAAAGACGGTGTTGCCCCCCCCACCCCCAGATCCTAATCCTTATCACCTATATACCAGTCTTGACCAATAGGACTGCTGTTTAAAAATCTCATGGTCACATGAGTCCTAACTAACAACCAGGTTATCTCATCAGCACTTGTGACAGCACAGGTGCTCTTCAAGCCCAAAAGTCAGCTTTTTTCCCCTTTTCCTTACTCCAGTGGTTGGATCATGCCACCAGAACAGCAGCCATGCCAAGCCATTAAAACTCATATCCTGCACCTAGAAAGACATTGAATTTGCTGGAATCAGGGCGGGTATTGATAAGGAAGCCATGAGAGGAACGATTTCTAAGGTAAAATTGAAAGTGGCACTAGCACTAATTGTTCAGGATGTGATTCCTAGTCCAAGAACTAGGATGCTGTAATGTATCAGTGTATTTATATGTGTGGATCCAAACAGTGTAGCTTTTTATAATCAACAAATGGAATGCAGAGATTTTCCAAATGTCATCCAAGGCATTTTGGTAAGGTATCCAGTATGTTGATAATGACTAAGATCACCACTGCTGCAAAGGTGCTATTGCTTAGCACATTGTAAGCCGCCCTGAGTCTCCGGAGAAGGGCGGCATATAAATCAAATTAAAAAAAAAAAAAAGTGGGCTTCATATAATTTAACAACCGGTTTGCCTAGTGCAGAATTGAAAAAGTGAGCGTGTGTGCGGGGCTTCAAACACACGCCAATTTTATGTGTGCGGCTTCCAGCATACTTTCTCAGGCAGCCGCACTGAGTAGAGTGGGCAAGGCAGGGAAACCAGCTGGACTGTGTGGGCGGGGCAAGCGAGCCAGAGAGTGAGATATACAGGGGAAGGTGGGTGGGCTCAGCTGGTGGTCAGAACTACTGATATGGGCGAAACGGTCCGAACCGGCAGCAGCCCACCTCTGCACTGCTGGTTTATTATTATTATAGTTGGTCACATTGTCAGCCAAATGTTTAGACTTGGTTTAGCCTTTTTATTCACCTAGCAAATCTTTTCCAAGGATCTGGCATAAGTAGATCTTGATGTTTGATGGTATTAAAGATACTGTTGCAGGATGTAAGCTGTTGCCTTTTGCAGTTGACTGATGGTGATTTTGTCAATGCCAATGGTATACAAGTTATGATTATGATTATTTCTAGGCATTTCATTAGAAAGGAAGAGATACTGGATAGAAGACTTTTATGTTATGAAAATTATGTGTAAACAAATGTGTAATTTGCTTTAAAAAGATAAGGCGATTAAATTTTTATCAGACTTGTACTCTGCCGTCACCACAACAAAGGGAATTAGGGAGAGAAAAGAAAGGGCTTTTAATTTGAATTGTGCTCTTAGCAGAGGTTCTCTACCACACAGCTGTAAAGCCACTCAATGTTCTCCAAATAGGCCCTTTGATTACATTTTATTCAACATGTTTTTATTTGGAGCATCCAGAGGAGGAAAAAAAAAAGAGTGCTCTACATTTTGATGTCTTAATGTTCCTTAATACCTTCTTTAATTTATATTAAGCTTCTTAACTACAGTAAGGAATTCTTCAAAAACAATAAAGACCTAGTGTAGAAATCTTTCACACTATGAAAATTGAAATTATAATATATTCATGGCTTTTGTCATTAAAAAATCCCTTACTTTAAATAAAGACTGAAAGAAAAAAAATAAAGCAATCCTAAAGAGTCTTGGAAATGCTTTGTTCCATATAAGTACACAAAAATTTAAACATAACTTCAGCGAAAGCATTGGGAAAGAACAATGTTTATGTAATAACACATTGAATACTGCAAAATTTTGTGTTTCAAAATTCTATAAATTCCTTCTCTATATCTTTCTAGCCCAATAAGGCTATTTAGCACCTGAAGTAGCTTCTTCACTTGCTGAAATAATCTCACAAAATAGTTTTGCCTTCTGCGCCTCTATTCCTATTTTATGTTTTCATAACATAATGGCCTATTTATAACATATAGAGCATGCCAACCCAAGAACATGCATATTGATGCTGGAATACTTAGCAACATATTCAATTCTTTCTTTCAATTTCAGCCATTGTAATGTGGTTAAGATTTTTGAAGTCATTTTTCCAAAATAAGTAGCCATGCACAATGATGTTCAGACAAAAAGCAACCTAAATCACATGCAACACAGGTAATGAACCCCTACCTTTCTACTGTATCTTGTCTACATATTGGAATTATCTAATTATCATATTGGAATGAGCCAATTGTTTACTACAGATATATTATAATAGCAAAAATATTTATGGGTAATATCTTCCTTGATTTGAGCAAAACTCCTGATGATAGCATGGACGCAAACATACTGTTTTCTAGGTCACAACATGGAAATGGTTTGGCAGGGCTTTCTTTAGTGTGTGTGTGTGTGTGTGTGTGTGTGTGTGTGTGTGTGTGTGTAATAATTGAATCTAGCTGCAACTAATCTTCCTTCCATCCAATAACCAAATATGATATTGTCTCATCTTTCTTTCAGCCAATTTAGTTAGGTGCTGCCACCTGCTATGAAAGTACGTATTTTTTTCACAAAAGTAAGTTCTGTTTAACAAATTAAACAAGAGCTTACATTATGAAAGGAATAATGTATGCACCTTTCTTCCATCATTTATTGAATACACTAAACGTATTTTTGGGAAAATATATTTTAGTTATAATTATCAGTTTTAAAAGTGCTCACAGAACCTTAAGAGCAGCCTACTGACTTGCCATAAAGGTAAGTATGCTTAGCAATTTTGAATTAAAATAGAAAGACTATCCCATTCTTACCTTTTGTTGTGGCCTATTTTAATATTTCAAATGTACCCTGCCTAAATTTGTATACTCTTTAACAGTAGTTAATCTTCAATTAAAATACTTAGAGCAGAAACTAAGATAACTGGTTTAAAGGGTAAAGGCTTATTGACAAGGAAAAAAGTATTTTTCATATTGCCTTTTTTTAATTCTACATATTAAGAATGTCATTTTTGTGACTTAAAAATCTTCAGGAATAATGAAGGTTAACAAAGAAGTGAGGAGCAGTAATTTAAAAAGCTCCATATGTAGCATCCTGATTACTCTATCAGTCTTATTTCCATAACGAAGGGAGAAGTCACTGAACTGCCACTCGTCCTTTCTAGTGGCAAGAAAAGGGCAAAAAGGACAGTGTGTTCCTCAAAAATCATTCTTTATTCTAGAAGTAGTAGTTGCCTGCCTCTACGCGACTATAGTATATGAGGCTTGGTATCTAAGACTTCTAAACTATACAGAAAGTCCCAGCTCTGATAGTCCTCACACATGCACTTACTGTAGTTCAAAAATGACCAAGTTCAAAAGTTTATCCTCCCTTTTTGCTGAAAGGGTTTAGGATGTGGTTAGGCATACCACACACAATCTTTTGGATTATGGAACCTCAGATATATATCTGGAGATCCAGCATTTAATACTTCTCCATTGTGGCACCCATTCCAATTTTGTGAAAGGTTCCATTATCTATTGGACTACTTCCGTTAATGACACATAGAACTTCTGGAAGAAATAGTAAAACAGACATGGAAAAAATTCCACACGGACATCATTAATTTACCAGCTATGATAATTTAAGTATCATTGGTCATTAGATATATTGGACATATAAGCTATATACCTATAGTGAAAGAAAGCATACCACAAAAGACAATTACAATGAAGCTCAAATAACTAAGGGACTTCCACTAGACTAGCGAATAGAGAGAGAACCTCCTCAGATACACTGAACTGAATCTCAAGATTTTTTTACATAAATTCTTCTCCAGTACGATGAAAGTTTAACAATGAAATGGTAGCCTCTAAACTGTGGAATATCCATCCTAAAGAGTTACTTGCCCCTCCGAATTACTTCAGCAGCAGGCAGACCTATCCCTTAATTCATTTTCAGTGTTTATGTAATGCTACCATTATGTATCTGTAGTGAGTTTATAAATGAGATAAAATATCATTTTATTTCTGAAAATATTTAGTGTTTAATTCATTTTAGTTTCATACTTCTATTTTTGAGTTTTAGGCTATCTTATAATTCACTGCAAATTTTAAGCTATTTTGATAATTTTCTGTTAAGAAAAGCCTGCAAGTGTGGCTGTATGGAATAAACAAAAACTTTGCCATTGTTCATAATACAGCATAAACTCAGTAAAAACAGTAATTGTTAGGTTTCAAATCTTTTAGTCTATTATATAGCAAAGTTATATTTTACTACCTCAAATATAAAATTAAACAGATAATACAATTAGTTATAGTGCGAAGTATAATAAATTGCCCTAAAAGCAACAAAATGGTACAGGAAGGAAAGTTGTTTAATAAAATAGCCCATACATTAGCAACTAAACAAATAGCAATTAAGACACTAGCTGGTATCCTGGGAAAAAGCAATCTGCACAAAGACACTACAGAAGACAAATCTATGAAAACCAGACTATTTGATTGATGTAAAAAAAAAATGCAAGAAAAAAAAGTGCAAGTCTTGACCCTCATAAGTCTGGGCCATACAGAATAATGTTATTGATCATTAATGTCTATGAACATCTTAGCTCTGTGAAAGAAGTTTCAAAGAGAAACATTTTACTTCTGTCAATACTACAAATAAATTATTATTTGCTTTTAAGCAACAGGATGATTTTATGTACTTGCAAACAAGGGGAAAAAAGAAATTTAAAAAATAATTAAGTGTAGTTCTAACTATGATAATGATCAACATGAACAACTGTATTCATGGAAATTCTTTTGGGCACCAAGACTTCAGAATAACTATGGACTGGAAATATCCAGATAACTACTATCATCTGCTCAGGTTGGTGTGTGTGTGTGTGTGTGTGTGTGTGTGTGTGTGTGTACACAATGAATTCATCAAGTGCTTATGGACAAGTTCCTGTTTACCATCATTAGTTAACCATCAGTAAAGTAGGCAGTAGTAATATCTTACTAAGTGGAATAAATTGATTATTATAAATAAAGCAGTCTCTCATCTTGATATGAGAACAAATTTGTTCTTCTATGGTTACTACTTCAGATTGTGTGACTATAGTAGTTCTATTATGACAGAAATTGTTTTTGCATGTGATATAATAGGATATTGATTCTGCCTTTGCACTAATTTAACACTAACAGCACACTAGCAAAAATATTATTTTCTAACGAATCAGCACAAATATATGCTGCAGAAAAGTTATAGGATTATAGGGGGCAAAACAGCATTAGTTTGTACATTTACATCATTCTTTTGGTACATTGAGAGATTTATTGTTCATCCCCACCTGTTTTTTCAAGAACAGAAAAGTTTCTTTTTCAGCATAAGAAAAATAATTTAGGGACCACACTCCAAAGAACTCTTCATTCTGACAGGGTATTTTATTTTCATTGCAAGGAGAAAAGAATAATAGTGAAACCTTTCTGTGTGATGCTTTTTTGTCATGCTACTTTTAAAGTTAAGACTGTCATGTCTCCATTGATGTCATTTAATTTCTAGATTTAACAATATATTAAAGGAACATTTTGTTCTTGGAGGGGGATTTGAAAGTCTAATGTTACATCAAATGTGCTTTTGTTAAGTGCTGTCAAACAAGAACATAGCTCAAGGTCATAACAAACTTTAAAGTCAAATCATAGGCAGCCTGTGCAGCTCATGCCCTCTTTCTGAGGCCTCCATGCATGCTACAGAAGGTCAATTATGCTAGAACAAGATGTAAAGAACATTCTCTTCCCTGAAGCCATATTTGCATTCATTAATTTGCTTCTGTTTGTGCTTCCTGAGTCTCAATTATTTTCAACAGTTTTTATATTCCCACCACAAACTGGAACTTGTATAGCGACATCCCACCCCATATTAATATAGCACCAAATTAGATGTGTGGGTAGTTCCTGTTTAATTATAGTAATTGAGACCAGAATATGAGCAATGTGATCGTAAAGTTCAATGTCACATGACCACACTACTTAACGATGCCCTCCTAGCAGTCCTTGTTCCTATCATTAAGTGAGGATCACAGGTCATTAAACAAGGACCTCACGTGACTGCGACTTGCAACTTCCTGCGGACTTCCCACAAATCAAGTCAATGTTTTCTGGAAGGTGCAAGCATGTGGGCTGGGGAGAGGTGCTGCTGCAAGATGCAAGCATGGCTGCACAGCACTGTGCTCCGGATTACAAGATTCCTGGGATCTCATACTCCATATTCGAGCTCTTTGAGAGAAAAACTGGCAGGAGAGACTTGCAAACCTTCCCTGCTGGCTTCCCCACTGATTTTGCTTGTGGGACCGGTTGTAAGCACCATTCATTCAGCATCATTGTAACTTCAAATGGTTGCTGAATGAGTGGTCACTACCCAAGGACTCCCTGCACTTAGATAGGCCCTCGAGACCATTCTTTTTGGGGGCAAGTAACATTATGGAATCTTCAGCAAAGAGTAAAAAATATTAAAACAAAGAAATGAAAGGCATGAAATAGGAAAAGAAAACATAGCTGACCGTTCCAGTCAGGTTTCAGACCTGGATACAGCATAGAAACGGCATTGGTCGCATTGGTTGATGATCTCTGGAGGGCTCGGGACAGGGGTTTTTCCTCTGTCCTGGTCCTATTAGATCTCTCAGCAGCTTTTGATACCATCAACCATGGTATCATGCTGCGCCAGTTAGAGGGGTTAGGAGTGGGAGGCACCGTGTTGCGGTGATTCTCCTCCTTTTTCTCTGACCGGTCGCAGTTTGTGTTGACAGGGGGCCAGAGGTCGACCTCAAGGCACCTCATGTGTGGGGTGCCGCAAGGGTCGGTCCTCTCGCCCCTTCTGTTCAACATTTCAAGCCGCTGGGTGAGATCATCCGTGGTTTCGGGGTACAGTTCCACCAGTACGCTGATGACACCCAGCTGTACATCTCCACCCCGGACCACCCCAATGATGCCCTTGACGTGATGTCCCGGTGTCTGGAGGCCGTGCGGATCTGGATGGGGAGAAACAGGCTCAAGCTCAACCCGTCCAAGACTGAGTGGCTGTGGCTTCCGGTGTCCCGATATAGTCAGTTGGTGCCATCGCTGGCTATTGGGGGCGAGTCACTGGCCCCCACGGAGAGGGCTCGCAACTTAGGTGTCCTCCTGGATGCACAGCTGTCCTTGGAAGAACATGTGACGGCCGTGGCCAGGAAGGCTTTTTATCAGGTTTGCCTGATCCGCCAGTTGCGTCCATTTCTGGATCGGGACTCCCTACGCACTGTCACTCATGCCCTTGTCACTTCCCACCTAGACTATTGTAATGCTCTCTACATGGGGCTCCCCTTGAGGAGCACCCGGAGGCTCCAACTGGTCCAGAATGTGGCCGCACGGGTGGTTATGGGAGCGTCATGGCGCTCCCATGTAACACCTCTCCTGTGCGAGCTGCGCTGGCTGCCGGTGGTCCTCTGGGTGCGATTCAAGGTATTGGTTACCACCTTCAGAGCGCTCCATGGCTTAGGACCTGGGTATTTACAAGACTGCCTGCTGCTACCAATAGCCTCCCACCGGCCAATTCGCTCCCACAGAGAAGGGCTCTTCTGGGTGCCGTCAGCCAAGCAATGTCGGCTGGCGACCTCCAGGGGGAGACCCTTCTCTGTGGGGGCTCCTGCCCTCTGGAACGAATTGCCCCCCGAGATGCGGAGGATTCCTGATTTACGCACCTTCCACCAGGCCCTCAAGATGCTTTTATTTCAACAAGCCGGGCTGGCCTAATTTTAATTTTTTAATCGTTAATTCTTAATTTTAAATGTCTAAATTGGGTATTTTAATTAGATATGGGCCAAACTATTTAATATTTATTGTTTTTAAATTTTATATTTGTGTGTTTTATGCTGGCTGTACACCGCTCTGAGTCCCTTTGGGAGAAGGGCGATATATAAATTTAATTAATTAATTAATTAATTGCTAAAACTAATTTACACTAGTATCATTTATTATGCCTTTCCATAATTATCTTTTCACAATCATCCTTCGGGTTGTTCATGAATACCAGAATGCGGTTCTGTTACAAACCCTGTGACCTATGGAAAAACAATATCTGTACACATATCTGAGCCTATTGTGCAGTTTCTGTTATATATACATACATATCAGTGGTGGGTTGTTCCCGGTTCGCACCAGTTCTATAGAACCAGTAGTAAAACCGGTGGGAGGCTCTGCCCACTGACCCAGACATCATCAAAATGCTTCTGCATTCCCTACAGGAACTTGATAAGATCTTGTTGGGGAAGGATGAGAAGGTATTATCCAAACTGTATCAATTCCTCTTAATGGATTGGATTGGAGAGGAGGTTATCAAGGATTAATGATTGCCTGGGGGAGAAATTTGGGATATTCGATTGAACTTGAAAAATGGGAAGAAATTTGGGGGAAAACCTTAAAATTAACAATGTCGGTTTCCTATAAGGAAAATATATACAAAATGCTGTATAAATGGCACCTGCCTCCGGCTAGATTATCGAAGATGTTCCCGGGAACCTCTCTGGTTTGTTGGAAATGCAACGCCGCTATGGGAACTTATTTTTATAGTTGGTGGACCTGTCCCAGAGCAAAAGAATATTGGGCTAGAATTCAAAAATGGATTTTAGAAATCATAGGATGTAGGATAGAATTGAACCCAGAAACGTTTTTATTAGGCATGAAACCAGAGAACTTAAACAAATCTAATTGGTATCTCGCTCTCCACATCATTATTGCAGCCAGGATCTCGTTTGTGCAAGAATGGAAATCCAAAAATACGCCATCGGAGGCTACGTTAACCGCAAAGATCTAGGATTGTGCAGAAGCAGACAAGCTTACTGGACTTTTGTGAGATAGACAAGAATCGGGGTTATATAGGAGCTGAGACAGGTGGTATGCTTGGCTGCAAAAAAAAGGAAATGCAGTTTAACTTAGTTTACACAACAGCACTCACTGTACATCTCTGTGGATTTCAATCATAGTAAATCATCTTTGCTTCCATATTTACACATCATTGCATGCACTGCACTTCATTCCTGAGAATTCTCACTTCTCTCTTTTTCAGGATGTCATCAATTTCACCCAAACATAACTTTATTTCCCTCCATTTCAACCCTTCACTTTTTCTTCATATATTTGTTTTGCAATCTGACCCTCATTCATTCTCTCCATATGACAAACTATCTTAATATATTTCTTTCATATTTGCTAGTCACTTGTGTATTCAATTCAATCATTCATCACTCACTCATTCTTGTTCCTATTTTTTCTTGTTTTATGACACATACTTACGTATCTGATTTCAATTACATGCTTCTTATTTTTATGTTTCTTTTGACCTGCACTAAACTTCTTCCATATAAAAATGTGTGCAGAAGCACACTATTATATGCACCATTTTTATTTAAAAACAAAAACAACTCATTCCTTGAAACCACATACATACAACCTTCTAGCTTTTTGCTAGCATGTACAAGTTTTAAAATTTCTCCATGTATTTTCAGATCTTTACTAAGCATTCTACCAAAGTACACAAATTTACTACTTGGTCTAAGTTTTCTCTATTTATTATAACTTGTTATTGTTTATGCAATTTCCCTGCCAAATATAAGAACCTTGGACTTTGATATATTAATGCAAATATTCAGAGCCATACTCTTTGTTGCATACAGTCTATCTCTGCAAATCATTTGGGTTCTCAGCCGATAGCCAGCATCATTTACCTACAAAAGTACACATTCATTCATTCATTTTATTTATTTTCTGCCTTTATGTTCCTAATCAAATCACCAAATCAAACGTCACCAGAGGAATTACTTATACATTTATCCATAAATACATTAACCACCCAACAGAACATCACACTTTTTACTCCCTGCTCAATACTGAACCATTCATTAAGCATTCTACTCTAATGTTGCCTACCATTCTTATTCTTATTCTGGAATCAATCCTCAATGTTATATTCATGCAAACTGTTCCAAAATTCAACCCTACTCACTTTACTTTATTCTTTCTCTAAAAGGAACAAGCATGCAATAAATGTTCTCATATTTATACATTTCTCAATGAACCACACTGAAATATTTTAATTACATTATAAAGTATTAAGCTTTTAGTCAAGGCCCAAACATGAGGTATCAGTCAAAATAAACTTATGTTCAATTATTTATGCATGTCTAAAATGTGAATATATTTTTTTGTTTTGAAAAGATAATGATCTGTCTACATAAGTTAAAAACATATACAATGATAGTTAACAATTCTAATTCATTTTGTATCATCTTCAATATTAATATCAATACATTGATCATAGGTAGGTGGTAAATTATCTCACATGCCTCCTTTTATTAACTAACAAATTAAATTCACCTCTGTGTCCTAATTATATAATTTCAGGAATGAAGCTGTGACTACATTAATTAAGTAAAGTACTATTTTGTAATTTCATATACATAAAATTGGACACTTGATCCTGGATCCAGAGTGATTACAACTTAATGGGGTAAATTCATATCAAGAATTTTAAATGATAAACTTGTAATATGAAACCTACAATTGAAAACACTGTATCAAATGGATAAGAAAAAAATATATAACATTATCCAAAAATAAGCTAATGTAATGTAGATCACTAAAGTTTGAATATCTTGGATGATATAATGCAGATCTGCCCTGCATTTTACCACAAGCATAAAACATAATGCCCAGATATTTAAAAATTTTAACATATTCTTGGATGTCCATTCAGCTGCTAAGAACTCTAGGATGCTTAGCAAAAAAAGAAGCTTTTAGTGTTACTGTGGTTGATTTTCAGAACCTCCTCATTACAATACGCAGCTGAGGCATACAAGACTCACTTTAAATTTATTGATGTCCAAGATATCAAATCAGTGTCATCTGCATACAAAAGGATCACAATATGTTTATTTGTCAACTTTTGGGAATACATAAATTAAATAACAAAGGGACATATCAATCTCCTATTCAAATTGGAATTAAATTTAAATATAATAAAATAATTACAATCAAGAAGGGAGAAGTGTCTAGTACAGAGAAAAATGGCAGACTTTTGGTTTTACTACAGCTAAATTTAAATAAATTGTATTTTCTTTGCCTTTTTATATGAAATTTGTATGCATCTTCTTTAGCAAAAAGACATAGTCATTTTAATGTATTCTCCATATATCAATGAACATAATATTTTAATGTATTAAAATATGTATGTTCAATAATAACTCTAATCAAGAAATTATTTTTATAAAGCCAGATAAGAATAAAGAATAATATAACAACCAGAGTATATTTATTAGAACTGTACTGTTTATTGGCTTCATTTCCTATTCAACTTTTATCCAAATCATGTCACATAGGTGCTTAGAAACCCAAAACATCACCCATTGCTTCAGGCCAACAAAGATGGCACTGTCATTCATTTTTGTTCCATAGTAGGAATAACAGTGTATTGGGAAGAGGAAAGGTTCACTATAAAACACTCTAACACTCTGGTCTTTAGAAAAACCCATAGACATAAAAGACAGATTTCGGCCATCCTATTGATCAAGAGAGGCAATATCAATACTGAATATAATATTCCAGGATTTATTTATTTTATTTATTAAATTTGTTTGCCACCCATCTTGCCGCAATGTATAAAATCACATTAAAATTGCAATAAAATAAAAGTCATAAATAAAGATGGGGAGGAAGGGAGCAGCATTCAGGATTTAGGAATACAGAATGTTTAAACTCTTCATGCCATCGTAAATCAGAAGTCAGTATTTTCTACTTCAAGGATTTTTTATCAAATGAATAGCCAATTTATATACTGTATAATCCTGGAAGAGAAAATGATGCCATAACAGTGAGGGCAAACCTATGGCACGCATGCCACAGGTGGCACACGGAGCCCTCTCTGCAGGCACGCAAGCTGTCACCTAGCTCAGCTCCACTGCGCATGCGCATCCCGCCGGTGAGCTGATTTTCGGGTCTGCCCTGCAAGCGGCATGCTTGGGGAGTCCTACCTTTCTCCTCACTTTCTGATGCCTGTGCCTTCCCAGATCTCCAGAGATTCCCCTCCCAGCAATGTTTTGGGAGCCGAGGCTTTTTTCCCCCCACTCCCAGCCATTTTGGGAGGCAAAGGCTTTTTTTTCCCCTCCCAGCCATTTTTGAAGCTTCCCCCCCCCCACTCCCAGCCGTTTTGGGAGGCAAAGGCTTTTCCCCCTCCCTCCCAGCCGTTTTGGAAGTTCCCCCCCCTCCCAGCCGTTTTGGGAGACAAAGGTTTTTTCCCCCCTCCCAGCTGTTTTGGAAGCCCCCCCATTCCCAGCCATTTTGGAAGCGTACCCCCCAGCTGTTTTGGGAGGCAAAGGCTTTTTTCCCTCCCCCCCATCCGTTTTGAGAGGCAAAGGCTTTTTTTTTCCCCTCCCAGCCATTTTGGAAGCTTCCCCCCCCCATTCCCAGCCATTTAAGAAGCTTTTAAACTGGTATTATGTTGCATGAGGAAGAATTGGTTAGACATATAAGAGAGAAAGGTCCAATGCATATCAAAAGGCTTTATAATGTTTTGCTAGAAAGAGATTCAGAAACTGAATTAGTTAAAGACTGTATGATTAAGTGGGCACAGAATTTTGAAGAACCAGTGATGTTGGAAACATGGGAAAAAATTTGGGTTTTAAATGTTAAATTTACACAGTCGCAGAACCTGAGGGAAAATTTCTACAAAATGTTTTATAGATGGCATTTAGATCCCAAAAAGTTGTCATGTATGTACCCTAATGTTCAGCCAAAATGTTGGAGATGTGAATGTTTGGATGCTACGTATTATCATGTTTGGTGGACTTGTAGGAAAGTTAAGGCTTTTTGGATAAAAATTTGGTGGGTCATGCAGAATGTTTTGAAGAAAAAAATTCAATTTTCTCCACAACTGTTTTTATTGGGTATAGTTAAGGGTTTTACATTGGGTGAAACAAAATTGATATTGTATATGATAACAGCAGCAAGATTGTTGATAGGTAAATACTGGAAGAATGAAGTTTTGCCCACGATTGAGGAATGGACTTTGAAGATGGCCAATTTTGCAGAGATGGCGAAGATTTCAGCATATTTAAAAGATTGTTCACAAGAGACTTACGAATGGGAATGGAAAAGGTGGATTGAATATGTTCAGAACAAATATCAAATTAGAAAGTATCAAATAGCTTTTATTTGAAAATAATGTATTGGATATATTTTAATGTAATGAGGTAAAGAGAAAAACTATACAGGGGAGGGAGGGGTTTAAGTTTATATATAAGTGTTATATTAAGGGTTTTTTATGAGTATGAGTATATTATAGGGAAGTCTGGGGGTTGGGGAGGGTTAGGGGGGGTTAGGGAGGTTGGGAAGTTTGGGGGGGGAGGTGGGGGGGGAAAAAGGGGTGAAAATGTAATTGTAAAACTTTTGCAATAAAAAAAAAAAGAAGCTTTCTCCCCCCACAGCTGTTTTGGGAAGCAAAGGCTTTTTTTCCCTCCCCTCCCCCCAGCCGTTTTGGGAGGCAAAGGCTTTTTTCCCCCTCCCAGCCATTTTGGAAGCTTCCCCCCCCCCAGCCATTTTGGGAGGTAAAGGCTTCCCCCCCCCAGTGCTGTTTTGGGATGTGAGGCCAAAAGGGGGGGTTATGCATGCATATAGGGGTCATGTGCGCATGTGGGGGGTCGCATGCATGTGCAGAGGGTGGGGCATGCGTGAGGGGCATTGCATTATGGGTGTGGGCACGATAGCGTGCGCGCGCACACTTTTGGCACTGAAGGAAAAAAGGTTAGCCATCACTGCCATATATAAGGTAGAAATGTGCAGAAAAAAAGGATTTCTCTACAGATTCTCCCAGTGGCCAGACCCTCAATAGCAAAGCACAAATTCTCCAAGTACAAAAAAGGAACAATGTGGAAGCTTGTTTGGCTAACATTGATATAAAATTTCTAATAAAAAAATTAATACATGAATTGTTTGAGAGCACACCTGAGGAAATGCTACTTGCAGAGGCCACAAAAATTGAGGAGGGAGTCATAGACAAATACAACACGTTCCAGAAATCAGAAAATACCCACTGAAAGTTTTACTATCCAAAAAAGAACTTCAGTGATGCCTACTCAACATTTGCCTGTCAGATAAGGAATTACCCCTAGAACAGTGATGGCGAACCGGAACGTGGGCGTGGGCGTGCACACACGAGTCAGAAACCGGATGACCAGCTGGTCTTTGGGTTTCAGGCGCGCGCATGCATGCCAACCAGCTGGCCTTTGTGTGCGCCAGAGCGCCAGAAACCCAAAGGCCACCTGGCGACAGCACACATGCCCACAGAGAGGACTCTGTGTGCCACCTTTGGCACGTGTGCCATAGGTTCACCATCATGGCCCTAGAAGATATTTCTTCCAAAGGAAAACTGAAAATAGGGTGCAAAGCACAGGTCAGTCCACCGTAGGTTTTCATATCTTCTGTGGGACAAGGAGAACCCAATCCATAAGCAGCTGCACCTATGAGAAGTGAACATAGGGCTTCCAGAGTTTCTGACTACAATTCTTTCTGATCTGTGAGAGCAACTGTGGTGAAGCCACTTCATAATTCCTCTAGAACCAGATCAGGTTTTGAGACAGATTGACAAGAAAGCTGAGATGCTGCTGCAGTAAGGAAACCTTCTAGGAGGTACATGAGCTACTCACAACCTAGTAACTGGAAGAAAGTGACTGCTAACACCCAGAAGCTGCAAATGTGAGACCAATCCATATTGGTTTATATTGTCTGATAGCCAGAATTAGTGGTTCAGAGCCAGATGGATACCGCTTGGATGAATCAGAATTTAATGAATCTGTTCATTAGGGTAAGGTGGCTAACAGAAGTTTTCACAGATCCTGGCATGAAATTCACATCAAGGTGTTAAGTATTTGATATCTGTCCATCTCCTACAACACATGGACTACTGAAAAGTCTGAACTTCAAGAACTTTGATTGAGAAATGTGTTAATGAAGAATCTAACAACTGGGACTTGGTATTGCTTCAGTTCCTGTTATCTATCAGGTAGTATCATCCCCAAGTCTCTGAGATGCAATCATAGCACTGAAACCGTATCATTCGAAAAGAAAAGGGCTTCTTGGCAAAATGAATATCATGTACTTTGTAGATCAACTTCATGTGCAGCTTGCCTATGAAATTGTATGTAGGGCACAAAGCAAACAGAAGGTATTGTTCAATGATCACACTAGGGATTAGGGTGGTATAGTCAGAGAGTCCATTTTCAGCCCTCCAGCCTCGTCTATAAGATCAGGCAGAACGACAATTGCCAACCTATCGCAAGGAGAAACTGGGGCATGTAAATTATGTAGTGAAACTTCCAAGAAAAAACCCTCTACCCTAGCTTTTCTGAAACCTTATTATATCCATGAAAAAGTGGCTCATCCAGAGTCCATTATATTATCTATTTGATTCCATGCAGACCATTTTATTTTACAATGTCTTTTAAAACAGTAATTAAGATAATTTTATTTTGCCTCTCTGAACCTTATCTTGTTACTTTCTGTTTTATTGTAATGCTTCATTATATCTCTTAAGTAATTTGTTGTTAATTAAGCATTACTAAATAGCAGCTACATGAATACATACATACACACACACACACAGAGTACATGCATATAATTTACAATAAACATATATAGAAAGGAAGTTTGTACTCAAAATCAAACTGACTTTATTATCAAAGCACAAATAATTTACAGCCTGCATATGCTGCTTCTTCATACTTTACACCTTATATTTATCACTCCAGAGCTTCTTATTAAAGAAGGTATGAACTGGGTATGTTTTAAACAAGATTTCCATTCTATTGCAACTTAATTAACATATTCTGTACTCTCTTTTCAGTAAGTTCACAATTCTATGAAAAAGCTTCAATGCTTTTAAATCCATGTTATCATTAAAATATTTCACAGAATATCAGCAATTGGTGTACATTTCCACCTATCATGTAATACTTCATTTCAATCACTGCTCTCAACACTTGGCTGCATATGAATAGCACAAGCTGCTATAAGGCTGTAGATGATATGTGTATCATTATATTAGGTATTGTCAATATAGAACATCAATGGAACAGTTCTGATAATACTTCTAAAACACTATTCAATTCATTGACAACTAAAATGAAGCAAATAGGAAGTCTGAGACATCTTACCTGTCATAGCCAGCATTCTACATTGTTATTGAATCATAGATTTGGAAGCAACCACAGTCAAACTCTCCGCACAAAATTTAAGATCCACTTTGCTGAACACCTAATTGTCACAGTGCTGTCTAATATCTATGTATATTTACCCATGTAGTATGGCTGTATTATTTATCCTTATTATCTTCTTTACTACCCCTCTTATTGGTATGATTATGATTATGATTACACTGAGAGCTTCTGCACCGGAGATAAATTCCCTGTGTGCCTAATCACACTCGGCCAAATAAAGTATTCAATTTTAGAACATCACAGACAGATTATCATCCAGCAAAGGAGAATTTACTACTGCACGTAGCGGTCTGTTCTATTAACTGACAGCTCATACAGTCAGGAAATTCCTCCTGAAGTCTAGCCGGAAACTACTTGCATGTAGCTTTAACTAAATGATTTTGGTCCTGGCCTTAGGGGCAATAGAGAATAAGTCCTCTCCTGTATGAAACCTCTTCAGATATTTGAAAATGAGATTATTCATCTAGTCTCTAGACTAAATATATCCAGGAAGTTTAATAATCCTTGTAGAGCTTGGTTTCTAGATATCTGACTAAATTTGGTAACCCTCCTCTGAACTTATTCCAGTCTGTGGTTGTCCTTTTTCATGTGTGGATTGACATGAAGAGTAACGTAGAACAATTATTTTTTGTGGCCTGAACTTTATATTCCTATTATTGTACCTCAAGATAGCACTTCTCTTTTAAGCAGCTATATCACTGCTGACTCATATTTAATTTGTGATTCACAAGGATATCTTGATTCTTTTTCATACACACTAACATGCTAATTTGGAATTCTGGAGCCTGTAGTCTCAATCTGAAAATTGTTTCAAGATATAATTACATTGGAAGCAGCAAAACAACCAACATTAAATGAATAATGCCCCTAGCAGCTGCATCACACTAATAGCTCATGTTTAACTTGGGATCAACAAGGAGATCCTGCCCTTTTCAGATGCATTACAGGCCTTCCCTGTCTTAAATCTTTTATTTTTGCTATTCAGATGTAAAACTTTTTTGCTTTACAATTCCATCCTATTTGATTTAGACTAAGCTTGTCTAGATCTTTTTAAATCTTCTCTTACATGTAAGTTATTATTTACTCCTCCTATTATCTACAAACATGATGTACCTCCTCAACTCTCTCAGGAAAGCCCTGTGGCACTCCAATCAATACTTTCCTCCTAACTAAAATCTACCCTTTGGATATGGTATTCAGTCAATTGTGAGACAACCATAACATCATTAGCCATATTTAATCATTTTATTAAAGAGACTATTATGAGAAACTTGTTAAAAGTTTTGCTGATGTCCAAGACAAAGTCTACGTCATTCCCCTGATCTGCTAAGCTAATATGCAGCTTCAACCATATTGCAGCATTCAACAGTGAAGGATGTCAACTGATAGCTCGAAGTCTCTAGTTTTAATTTCACATGGCAACCGTCTGTTCTATTCCTTTTAAACAGACCTTCACTACCCCAGACAGATTGAGACAATCACAGAAGGCTCCATCTATTTTCACTGTAATTAGACACTATTACTAGCAAACTGCGCTTACAAAAAAAAACTCTGGCATTATGTGAGATTAAGTAAAAATAAGACTACAAATGAATCACTCCCTTGCAGAAATGGATTGAACAAAATGTAAGAAAACTGAAGGCCCATTCAGTTTTTATTGTTGAATCTGGTTGATACTTTTAATTTCTTCCTCAGGTTCATCATGGGACAAGTGGTTTTGTATGGAAGGCACAAAAAGTTTTCTTCATCACAACTGTTGCCTTCTATTGATGTTTGACAGAAGTGGGTGATTATTTCTGCTCTAGCTTTTTTGGTTGTTGTTGTTTTTTGCCTGATCTTGCTAATGAAAGGCATACTGTACTATTTGATATTTTATAATAATTAGTTATTTTGCTTTAGTTAAAAATGTATAACATAGAGTTCTGAAAATTGCTAATTTTGCTAAAGATTGAAGTCAGTCAACTCCCATTAAGGTTTATGTTATTAATACTTTCAGTAAGAAACTTAAGACCTACAGATGTCACAAAACTTAATTAATTTAGATTTTCTGCATGGTATGTATTCATGGTTGGAGGCTGAAGCATTCTGATTAGTAATGCAGGTTTTATAACTATAACAGAGAAGAGATTTACAGGAAATACATCACAGAGACAAGGAAAGCCTAATAACTAGCTAGCTACTCCTATTAGGAGGAGAGTCCAAGTACTCTGTGTGTGTCTGTCTCTGTTTGTTGGTATTCTTGGAAAGAAATGCAGAAAGAAGTGATCTTTGATTAGCAAAGTCTTAGACCAAGAATAGGCAGAGTAAAAGGGGTAAATCTCTAACTCTTTATCTACACCTTACTGCCCCCTTGTGGCCTGTAGGTCAGGAAGTACTAAAGTGTTATGTACTTAGGATATGGACATTCACAAAAGTAGCCAATGAAATCTATGTTCCTATATTTTAATGAGTTTTGTGTAGTACAGTTTTTGTGCAATAATGAATCAGTGGATGCATTATGGACTACAAACAAATCCTGGATTTTGCATTTACGGGGACATAACCAAGAACAATAGAATTTTCATCTAAACGAACAATTATCACCATAGATAGAGTAGAAAGGATATTTATTTATTTATTTTCTTGAAAAGCTTTCAAAATCAAACAGAAAATAGCAATCCACATTAATATTCCTATAAAAAAGTGGCAGGTGTGTTAGAGAAGGAAGGGATTTAAGACTTTTCTAAACATCAAACTTAAGGCCATCACAATTGTCTCCAGGCGCGTTTAAGATGTTGTTTGTCACTTTTTAAAGGCCTACATCAGGGCTGTCAAACTCCCTGCCTGCAGACTGGATGCGTCATGTGCTGGCCACACCCACAACCAATTTAGCGAAGGGGAAAAAAGTCCCGATACATCAGGTGATGCCGCTGTGACGACATGAGTTTGACACTTCTGGCCTACATGGCTCAGAGCCTGGGTATCAGTAGCAATACCTTATATCAGTAACCTATTTGCCTGCCTCATAAAATTTAGTTGGGCACCTCTTCAAGTGTCCCCTTGATCAGAGACTGCTATCTTCATCGTCCACAGAAGCATGTCCTTTCAGTTGCTGCCCCCTTTCCACAAAATAGTAACCTGACATTGAAATAAACACCTCCCTCCCAGCCTTCAGGAAATTGGTGAAAACTTGGTGATTTCATCGAAGTATGCAAACTATGTAAAATAAACATAAATTTAACTTCCTGGACTAAAATTCTATTTTGAATTTTTTGAATAGAGTACTAGAGAATCTAATTTTTTTTTTTTACTGTACTTCTATTTATTTCACAGATAATGTGGTTGAACAGTGTATTTTTTTTTTAAAGAAGGAAGTTAGATGGCTTATTTCAGTGGAAGACATACTGTTTCCAATTTCACCAAAAGCGTTTTAAAAAGGGAGATCTATGTTCACAAAGTATAACCAAGGAGATCATAATGATAATAAGCATATTATTACATTTCTTCTGAACAAATATAAAAGTTAACAGTAATGCGTAACACCAAATACTTCCTTGAGTAGATCCTGATGATTAATACAGAGCATATCCATGTAGTTTTCTTCAGAAATCATACTTTTGTTTTTGCCTTCTTTTGCCATTTTTTTAAAAAGTTTCCTGCCTAGGAAACAGCTCTAGGATTTCCCGATGGTCTCCCATTCAATATATAAGTATGTCTGATAAGCTTTTGGAGATTAGTAAAACAACAAAAACTCTAAATTCCGAGGGATTCGCTGAAGAGGCTATTCTCTTGTCCTATTAATCTCTTTTAACTCTTTTTTTTTTTTGTAACATGTTTTATTTCATTTTGAAAACAAATTTGTCCACAGCTGGACTTGTGAGGGAGCAGAAATTGAAACCCAACAGAAACACAACAGTAAGTAAAGAGCATAAAGATTCAGAGGGGACTAACCCCAGCTACAGAAGGAATGGTCAATTTGTTAAGACAACAAGAATACAGAATATAGAATAACAGAGTTGGAAGGGACCTTGGAGATCTTCTAGTCCAATCCCCTACCTAGGCAGGAAACCCTACACCACTTCAGACAAATGGTTATCTAATCTCTTCTTAAAAACTTCCAGTGTTGGAGCATTTACAACTTCTGGAGGCAAGTTGTTCCACTGATTAATTGTTCGGTCAGAAAATTTCTCCTTAGTTCTAGGTTGCTTCTCTCCTTGATTAGTTTCCACCCATTGCTTCTTGTCTTGCCCTCAGGTGCTTTGGAGAATAGTTTGACTCCCTCTTCTTTGTGGCAGCCCCTGAGATATTGGAACAGTATTAATGAAAAGAAGGACCAGGGGTGACATAATAGCCAACCCTGGTCCTTCTTTTCATTAAACTAGACAAACCCAGTTCCTGCAACCGTTCTTCATATGTTTTAGCCTCCGGTCCCCTAATCATCTTTGTTGCTCTTCTCTGCACTCTTTCTAGAGTCTCAACATCTTTTTTACATCGTGGCGACCAAAACTGGATGCCAAGTATTCCAAGTGTGGCCTTACCAAGGCATTATAAAGTGGTAACACTTCACCTGATCTTGATTCTATCCCTCTGTTTATGCAGCCTAGAACTGTGTTGGCTTTTTTGGCAGCTGCTGCACACTGCTGGTTCATGACTCCACTAGGACTCCAAAATCCCTCTCACAGTTACTACTATTGAGCCACCTGTGCATTTTGTTTTTCTTGCCTAAATGTAGAATCTTACTTTTTTCACCATTCAATTTCATTTTGTTAGATAGCGCCCAATGTTCAAGTCTGTCAAGATCCTTCTGTATCTTCCGGCGTGTTAGCTCTTCCTGCTAGCTTGGTGTTGTCTACAAATCTGATGAGTTTCCCATCTGTCCTCTCGTCCAAATCATTGATGAAGATGTTGAAGAGTACTGGGCCTAAAACAGAGCCCTGGGGTACCCCACTGCATACTTCCCTCCATGTAGATTTAGTTCTACTGAGGATACACGTTGAGTGCATTTGGTCAGTCAGTTATGAATCCATCTGGTAGTGATGCTGTCTAACGCACATTTTTCTACTTTATCTAGTAGTAGGTCATGCTCTACTTTATCGAATGCCTTACTGAAGTCCAAGTAAATTATATCGATTGCATTTCTCTGGTCCACTAATTTTGTCACTTCGTAAAGAAATGCAATAAGATTAGTCTGGCATGATCTGTTTTTGACAAACACATGTTGGCTTTTGGTTATTACTTTGTTTGCTTCTAGGTGTTCGCTGATTCGTTGCTTGATTATATTTTCCAGAATCTTCCCTGGTATTAAGGTCAGGCTGATAGGTCTGTAGTTTCCTGGATCTATTTTTTTCCTTTTTTGAAGATGGGAACTACATCAGCTCTACATCATCAGAATGTTATTTCATATCTCCACAATCAGAGATGATTATCTTCTTGCTTGGTTTGCCATTCTTTGAGCCAAAACTCTGTTTTCCTCACAACGTCCATTCCCACTCTGACTTGGCCAAAGACCACATGTTTCCCATCCAACCATTCAGTTTTCTCGGTGCAGATGAAGAACTGAGACCCATTTGTATTGGGACAAGCATTCACCATAGATAAAATGCCAGAGCCTGTGTGTTTGAGCATTAAAATCTCATCAACAAACTTCTCACCATAAATAGATTTACCACCTGTTCCATTATGGCGGGTAAAGTCACCACCCTGACACATGAATCCAGGAATGACTTTGTGAAAGCATGATCCCTTGTAACCGAATCTTTTCTCTCCAGTGCTCAACACACGGAAATTTTCTGCTGTCTTTGGAACTGTGTCTGCAAACAGCTCGAAGGTGATGCACCCAAGGGGCTGTCTGTCAGCAGTAACATCGAAAAACACGAGAGGGTTAGGCATAGCTGAGGGAAATGTACTGTGTGAATGAAATGTAAGAGTTTTTTAAAAAAAGTGTGGCACTAGCCACAGACAAGGACCAGCAACCACAGCTCCACACCAGCTAATGCGGCGCAGCGGGAAACTCTTTTAACTCTTATTCAAACCTGAATATTGGAGATTCACCAACTACTGTTTTATGTTCTGCTTAAAAAAGAGCTCCCAGAGAAAATCCCCACCCACTTTTTTGGCTTGATATTTATTTATATCCTCCCTTTATTATTTTTATAAATAACTCCAGGCAGCGAACATACCTAATATTCTATCTTCCTCATATTTCCCCATGACAACAATCTTATAAGGGTAAAAAGTCACCCAGTTTTCCTCATGCTGAAGATGGGACCACAACTCAGAGTCCCCTGATTTCTAGCCAGATGCCTTAACCACTAAATCAAACTGGTTATATACTAGACCAAGCTATATTAACCTATAAAACTGTGTATACACTAGACCAAAACACATTATGTATATAATTCTTTATTTCTTAAAAAGTAAAGATTTCTCCAATATAGTACTGCAGCAAGGGTCATTCTTGGTAATTTATTGTCAAGACAGATGCTTCCCATCTACAATCTTGCATTAAACAACAGATATTTTAACATATTGCATTACACTATCTATCTTAGTGAACTGCCCATCTTGTAAAATCATTTTAATTATGTTATTTTCTCTGTGCAATCTTCCACATCTACAATTATTTATAGTATTATTGTCTTGGTTCCTTTTTAGTCACAGCTTTTAACATTGTTGCAACAGTTCCTAAATGGAGAGATTTATTTGATTTATTGTTTAATGACTAGATGGAAATGCTTCAATGGAGGTTCCCCCCCTTCCCGCGCTTTCATAAAGTTCCCTCCCTTTGCTTTCTTCCAAAAGTTTAGGACATTAGTTTGGTCAAGGAACAGGACTGATTTTTTCTAGTCAATGGTGAATTTTTGTTCTGAAACTGCCACTTATTTCTGGATAATCACATTAGTATAATCTCTGAATTCTGCAAGATTCAATTTCAGCATCAATAAAGTGCACCAGGAGGGTAAAATGCCAACCTATCAAGATGGATGATTTGTTTTTATTTTCATAGAGATTTCCTCAACTTTAACTTTGCCCTTGCTCTCCCCTTCATCTCAGCCTTTCCTGCTCTCTTCCACAGCTACCTCCAAATGCCCATCTGTCAGTTTCATTTAATAGAAACCTATAATTCCAAGGTAATGGATGCACTTGGCTAAGGAAAGATAATCTCTTTGGGCTCGCTTCAGTTGTTTCATCCCTGTTATCATATTAATACTGATTAAATGCAAAGCACAACATTTAAGTGAGACTGCACATATTATTTAAGGACGACAAAAGCAGACAATGTTGGGCCCGCACACTGATTTGCATAAAGAAACAGTCCGTTTCAAAAAATGACTGAGTCGTACTTGAAGGATGCATGAGACCAACACTATACATTATCAACTTCAGCAACCATAATACACTGCTTCAAAAGGCTTGGGTCTCTATAAAGTAACATGAATGCACAGAGTATGATTACATGTTGTTGCTGCAGATCGCATTGCCTGTTCAGACTTAATGATTGGCTCAAGCTGATATTTCAACTAAAATCTGTGTCATTAATAAACCTCTAATATGTATGGAGTCCAAGGGGCCACCAGTATTTCTTTTAATTGGAATAGTTTTTTGAAGTAATACAAAGATGTATCTTGGGTTTCATCATTCAGAAAAATGAATAAAATGGGCATGAGGCTAGATTTTGAAATAAAGCTTATACTTAAATGGAAAACACTATTCTCAAATAAAGCACAAGCACAAAACAAGTCATGCTATTAAACTTTAAAAAATCCATTTATCCTAAGCAAAATAATATATGTTTTAAGAAATATGTGTATATGTTATACTGAAGTAATGAAGTTATCATAACTTTTTAACTGTAAAAAGTCAACAGCAAAATTCAGAAAATATATTAAAATTATTTGTGATTCAGAATATTGGTAGGAGAATTATTAAAGACTCCTGCCACGTTAACTTTTAATTGTAATGGGAGAATTTGGAAAACTAAGAACTGATCGTAAAGGCATCAGAGCTATAACAGGCAACAGTTTTACTAAGGACAAATAGAAAGGGAAAGGGTTCAAACTGCTACATTCAACAAATGGGAAGTTCATGGAAAAGAAAAACGTAGCGTTATGTGAAAGTGTCACAGATGAGTCTGGTGAAACACAACTAACACAACTACCTCTCAGTTTTTGACGCCTTAGGAAGAGATTTCCCAAAGCTTTATTGCACAATGCCCACCACTGGATCATGTCTTAAACTTATACCCTTGCCTGAAGATGTGACGCTCCAGAACAATGGAACAAATAAGACAGACACCTACCCACAAACACACCTGGGGGAAAAAAACTGGGTTATTACCCCAATTCCTTGGCAACAGCATCTTTTCTAGACTGTAGCATAGTAAAGGGAAGAAACCAGGTCAAAAAAATTCTAATGATTTCATTGAATAATGGCACTACTCATTCTCATGAGCCAGTAGGAAGTTTTTTCCTTCCTACTAGGACTAGACCCAAATGGTCTTTTCACTAAAAGCTCCTAAAGTCTGTGCACTGTACATAGTCATCTAAAATGCACAGATTCGTGTGTATGGAGTTTGAACCCCGAGAATAACATTGGGTTAACTAGTTATGTCAGATTTTCCCCTTCAACTAACCATGCTACCTCCTTAAATGCCAAGTTATTTGCATTTAACTCACCCTTCTAAATAGAGCAGAATAAGCTACAAATTATGGATGTAATCATTTCATCCTCCTGTTCCCAAATATTTGCCAGGTATCATTCAGGAAACAGCAAGTTAACATTAACACCCATAACACAAAAATCTACTCAGTTTACCCAATTTCAGATATCAAATACATCAAGAGAAAGAAACTGAAAAACAATATTCACAATCTACAGCCTGAGCTCTAGTCAACCTGATAGAATGATTCCTGCATTTATATTTGTAAAATGGGGATTACAAGCCAGTTTAAAAATGGAAGGATATGAATCTTAAAAGAGAATACAATAAATAGTACCTAAAATTATGTGCGGGCTTACACACACACTCACATACTTAGTAGAAATGAGCAAAATTACAACACAATTACTGCAAACAATATGTATACATTAGGAAAAGTTACAATAAATATATTTTAGCACATTTTGGCATATGTACAAAAACAGCTAAAGGGTTTATGGTATGATACCTACACAAAACTATTACAAGTAGCAAATACAGGCCACTGCACTTTAAATCAAATCAAGCTAACCACAGTTCATATTTAATTTAATTAACTAAAAATTACAATGAATTCCTGAGTTAATCAAGTAAAGCAAATGAGATTTGCCCATTCTCACTGTTAGGATTAAAGCACGCATGTTCGATATAACACCTCTTTTTAAAGAAGTTAAATATATCTTTTAAAAAAAAACAAAACACGTGATATGTTTCTGAGTTCCAGCCAGGCATGAGGATGCTATTCTCATTTATTTTATTATGTTTTATACCTCTATTGCTAGTATTATCATTTTGTCATTTGGGAATACTCTTAGGATAGCATACAACACAATAATGGAACAAGATCATTCCTGCAGGGAATAGTAATGATCATGCATACAATTTCAAAATAAATAAAAAGATGTGCACTACAACAACACCCAAAAGGGAGGGCCTCTTCAAGCTGATCTGGGGTGAGAAGGCAGCCACGGAAGGCTGTGTGCGGGCTTTCGGGGCTGTTTTCTCGGTGCCGGAATGGATCTGGGGTGAAAAAGCAGCTGTGGAAGGCCGTACGCGGCCTAACAGGGCTGCTTTCTCAGCACCAGAGGTCTCATCAAACTGATCTGGGGCGAGAAAGCAGCTGCGGAAGGCCATATGCGGCCTTACAGAGCTGCTTTCTCGGTGCTGGAGGCCTCATCAAGCCCTTTGCTGATGAGAAAGGAGGGAGCAGGCAAAGAAACAGGCTGGAGAGGAGACAGATCTTTGGCGTGGCAGGATGGGGGGGGAAGCAATTGTGGGGACCCCAGGGGAGGGAGAATGATGTATCTGTGGGTTGGGGGAGGCCTTGGGTGGTCTAAAGTAATTGGCCTGTTCCCTCACTAGGCTCCCCCATGGCCTTCCCCACCCCAAGATACCTCATGTGCACTGAACGAGCCACACATTAGATTAGTGAATGCATGGGCGAAAGGAGGAAATGATGTCGTTCAAGGTATGAGATTCACTCCCACTAATTCTCGAATTACAGATGGAATGGGCAGGCTCCATTGCATTCGTAACCCAAGGACTACCTGTAAGGTACTACCTTGTAATACCTGTAAGGTATTACAAGATGCAAAAGGAAAAAAAAAAGAATTGAATTTACCTTGTTTGATAATCCAATAGCTGTCATCTTGTGTTTTTTTTTAGAGAAGGATATCGGAAATGTTGTCTGCTTGCAGCTCCAGTGGGCCCCAAAAGAAAAGGATTGTTCAGATCCCTTTCAGTTGGTTTAAAGCCAGGATGTAGTACTCAGAACTCCATTGATTGTGACTTCCAGGGAAGAAATGGCAGACTGAAGACACCTCTGTGAGAAGCAAAGCTGATGATTGTGGCTAAGAACAAGGAACTAATGAGTAAATTTGCTCCTTCGTCCCTCTCTGGAAAAAGAGAGCATGTGAGATTAACCACATGATGTTCTATATGTAAAGGTTGCTCCTCACAAAGAGGCTGCAAGGCAGTGGTTGCCAAAGGATGGGAGAATCAGGAGCCAAGGGAATTTGCCATTCTTGCTCCAGCTATAGTCAAAGCTATGAAAGGACATTAAGTTCATACTTCCTTTCCTAAGGAAGCTTTGCAAAATTGCCTGACTGCTTTAAAAAAGCTAGACACCTTCAAAATGACAAGGCTGGAAACAGGTTAGTGCCTTCAATTCTTAATATGTAAAAAAATGAAACTGTATCTTCATAAACTTTAGGAATTCAAAGTAAACAGCAAAAAGCATGACAAAGTTTTGGCTATAAAAAAACTTAAATGGATTAAGGAAGGGGTCAAAAATATTAGAATATTTAATTTTCAATATTAATACTTTGAAGTTAATGTTTAAAAATGTATTTTCACAGGAAAGAAAAATGTATTTTCTATATTGGAGACATAACAAGATAAGCAACTTAAAATGGATTCAGAGATATTGTTGAGGAATGGGGACTCTGAATCAACAATATCATGTACATAATGTGTTTTTAAGAACACCCTGTTCCCAGAAGAAACTGTTACACCAGAAGACGAATGCTTATATATTTAAATCTTTAAAGTCTGTTTGATCATTGTAATTAGCATTTAAACCTTCCTAAACAAAAATGCTGGGAGTTTACTGTGAATTGTAAGTTGTAGGGGAGTTTAACCTAACCTTTTGAGATCCCTACAGACAAGTAACTGAACATGGAAACCAGTGAAGCATGGGGCTCTTGTTTACCTAACCTCTGCACTGTAAGAGACATCAATCCCTGCCTTATTAAAGAAATGCATACACCAACCTGGCATGCTGGCTGAAATAGCTCTCTCAAATTCACAGTTTCTCAGAGGTCGAAGGAAGTTCTGGAGAGGCCTGTTCCATAAATAAAATCCTTCTGCTTGGCGATAACTAAATTGTATTAAGGCTGGCTCAGACAGCTCCAATTAAAACTCTTTGGTGGGGTTGGACTAAAAAACTCTACCCTAGATTGCTCACAGATAGGAGCTTTCTCTTTATTTTCTTCTTTACCTTGTTTGTAAAAGAGAAATAGAAGAAAATCTGCAACCTATGCCCCCAAGTGCACTAATAACCTTAAGCACAGCAACTTGCTTTCAAAACTGAACTTTTGCCCAAAATGTGTAGGAGACATAGACAGTTATTAAATCACACAGGTTTCAAACAGTCCTCAATAAATCAAGTCCATCATTAGATTTGAGGGATCTTAGCTCCACACGTTATATTTTTAATAAAAGAAAGGGCAGAATACAAACAGGAGAGGTACAGCCAGCATATTGCTTGCAGCAATATTGCTATTGCAACTTCAAAGTTCTGGACATCATGATTTTTTTTTAAGGATCACAAATAGACAAATTCATAAGCAATGACCAGCTTGCTGACTTTAGTATCTAAAGTTACCAAGCATAGCTGAGATCAATCTTGGAGAGGCTCTCACTTCAATAAATGTGACACAATCACATATGTATACACATAGTTATGTGTGATTAGATACCAATAAGTTCTCAAAGACTTTCTTGCTAACTTTATGCAGGACGTTCAACTATACTGAAGAGTGAAAGAAATTCTGTAATGTTACCTGCAATCTCTGCTAAAATGAAGATTTTGAATAAAAAGTTTTCTATATAAATTAGTATGTTCTATTACCTTCCACTTGTCCATGAAGATATTGTTTTAAAATGAAATAGTCTGTCATGATATTAGGGAAAATATTGCCAGCAGCTTGAGACAGCAATGTAATAAGCTGTCTTAACAATTGAGGGTTGAATTTGAGAAATCTACTGTCTATTACCAAAACAAAGAAAAGTTCAGAAAAATATGTTACATTTCATATTGGTATGGAAGAAGATAAAATTGATATACTAAGATGCCAATGAAAATGAGGCTATCGTTGAACAGGTGATTTGCAACAAGCAGTGAATACAGAGAAATCCCACTTCAACAGGTTCAGATGCCAAAAGAAGTAAAGAATAGCAGTGACCTGTCAAGGTAATAGGAACAGAAAATTAAAGCTCCAGGAAATTAAATATAAGGAGTCAGTCAAGAAAGTGAATACTTGCTCTTAGGCAAGTTTTACACAAATGGAAGACATTTTGCCTTTGCCTTTTGTTTTGATTTGATGTTTTCTCTTTTCCAATTGTCATGGAAAAAGTCTAGCTATGAGGTCACTAAAAACTGATACCAACTTGATGGCACATGATCAATCAATGAATCTTCTCCAATGTTGATTGGAAGCCAGTATGAGTAAAATCACAGCTAACACGACAGGGTTGGGAGCTAGCAATTTGGATAGCAAGCTATAGTTAGTGAAGGTACTTGAATTACAGATCATGTTGTATTTTATGGGCTGATATCTGAGCCATATAAGTATGTTCTGTGATTGTGCTTAGATCCTTTACTAGCAGGAGTAGTTGACTGAGATCAACCTGTTCAGAACAACTGTTCATTTCTTTTCTCTTATCGTATTCAACTGTCTTCTAATGTCTGACTTGGCTACATATAAAAGGTTTAGAATTCTTAATGAACCAGTCAATATTCATTTTGAGAAGGACCTAGCCTTAAACGTATACTTTCACCAGCAAAAGCTATAGAGGAAGAGTGTGCCATTTCTTTCTAGTAAAAAGGTACTAGTGGAGTTGTGCAGAAGGTACTACAAGATTGTAAAAGAAAAATCTGAAGCCCTCTCATGAGCATCCGGGAGGCCCAAGCAATCACATCCTGTCTTTTACATCCATGCCCCGTTACACCTCAGCTCCTTAATCTCTGCTCCTGAAAATAACAGTTCATGCAACAATACCTACACTGAAAGGTATCTGCAGTAAAGATGGATATTAAGGGATTAATTTAGCTTCTTTGCAATCTCTTTCTCCTCTTTGTCATATAGTGCTTCAAGTTCTCCCCCAGCTATTTTCCTGTTTCTGATATAACAAATTTCAAACTATAACTAGCTGATTTAATGTCATAAACAACATATTCTTCAAAAACTACACCACCTACCATATTTTTTTGTTTGCAACTTGAGTTTTTTTCCTTGTTCGTATCATTTAAGCAAGCTTTTCATTTCCTAAAAAAAGTATTTTTTTACTCTTCTTCTTAAATATGTTGCTGGTCAGGTAATGGTATTTTTGTTGATTTTTCCACAGACTTTCTAGCTGTGTTTTTAGTGTTTTTGGTACTTTCCAAACATTTTGGAGAGTTCCGATTATTATTCTTATGATGGCTCAATGTTTAGAATGCAGTATTGCAGGCTAACTCACTGCTTACTGCCAGAAGTTCAATTCTGACTGGCTCAAGGTTGACTCAGCCTTCCATCTTTCCGAGGTCGGTAAAATGGGGACCCCGATCACTGGGGGCAATAGGCTGACTCTGTAAACCACTTAGAGAGAGCTGTAAAGCACTGTAAAGCAGTATATAAGTGTAAGTACTATTGCTATTATTCTCTCCAACTCCTTAACTCTTTTATATAAAGTTCTTTTGAACAATACAGAGGATTTAATACATTTTCATTTATGCTTTTGCTTAACACAGTTTATTTGCTTTTGGGAACATCCCTCTCTTTCCCACTGGTTAATGATGGCTAATTTAAAGCAAGCTGAATTGCTTTAAAAGCCATGTTTTTCTAGAGAAAGCTAGTTTAAAATTATCATTGTTATAGTAATCAGTTCTCAATATGGGCAATACAGTAGTTATCTCAGAGCAAACAGGGATTAGATAAAAGAGGCAGCATTTTCCTAGCTATGAAGAAATAACACAGAGAAACACGGACATGTCAACATAGAAGGAAACTCATATTATACATCTCCTGTAACTAAGACCTAAATGCTGCTAGAGAAAAATAAGATATACGTATTTCACATAATTTTCCAGTTTTAGGAAATTTTCTGGGTTTTCTAAAACAGCAGAGCAGCTTGGTATTCCAAAATAGAAATGCACATACATGTGCTGTTTGAAGAGCACAAAAAATAAACCTTGATCCAGAAATCAAGAAAATAAGTCTTGATGTGGAAATCAAGTCAGCATCACCTGAAGATGTTATAAAGCCAACTCACCACCTACTTATAAAACAGACATTTTTATTATATGTGCTGCTGAAGTGAGCACAAGACTCTGGTTCCTCTTCAGATCGTATAAATCTTTTGCCTTTTACTAGAAGGCAGACTTTTTTCTTTGGGTGAGTGCTACCATAATCAATATAATCCAGATTTCCCCATATTATCCTTCCATAGTTTAATTTGTTCAAAAAAGATTTATAAAAGGAAAGTGATGCATCCCTGGTTATCATCCTCTGATGGCTTTTGTCTATAATGTAGCAAAAAAAAAAAAAGGTTTATGCTTCAAATACATAAGGATTTTCATTTTTGTTTATTTCAGAGAATGGGAATTATAAAAGAACAAGCAAAGTTTATCTACAGCTTTTTAAATAAAATACAATTTACTGACTTACAGTTATAGCAATTTGCCCTTGGAATTTTTCATTCATTTCTTGCTGAAATCCAGCTCAGTTCAGCTTCAGCTTCAGTTCAACATAGCAAACCTATATTGGCCACTGGTTCTAATTTTTCTTCAAATAAATGGAAGGCAAGATGCTAGGAAACTCACCTAAATTCCATTTGCCCTAAAGACTAAGATTATCCTGTCTTATTGCAACACACAAGCAAAAATTGCAAACAGTAGGAAGTCTGGAAGTAGGAAAATTTTGGTGATAAGCCATTCTCTGTTGGATTCTTTGAACATGTCAACTCATCTCTGGAGAACCAAAACAATCTAATTCTACTTACTTAACTGAAATTGCACTGTCTCATTAACCTTAGAAACCACCATATGTTATTAATTGTGAATAGAAAGATCAACTTTATGTACTTCTTTGTCTTCAAAACTATTTTTTCTATATAAATTTATATTAAAAAATCAAATTGCATGATCCATTGAGCAGTAATAAAACAGAAAAATCAACTTGCTAGGGTCTCTGCTCAGCAGAGTAAACCCATATAGAAAAAGTTTTCTTGTCCTCTTTGAGAAAGCAGTCCAAAATAGATTTCTGCATCTCATTCACAGAATATGACTTCACCTGGGAAAGTTAATCATAGAATTTTAGTAATTTACAACAAAATGCATAGAAAATAGGGGGAAATAATGGGGAAAATTATGAATGGATGTGTAATTCTTGGATCAATTGACACCTTTATCTGAAGTCTTGAGTAGGGTATTAGCATCCAAAGCTGAAAAAAGTTGAATGTTTCATAATATCCAATGGAACCACATGACTTTTGAAATGGGTATTTAGAACTATGGATTTCCTGATTCATCTGCTTATGTCAAATGTCTTTCCTATGTCCCATAATATAGGATACAAATGCATAATTAGACCAATTGATGTTCGAAGACTTTATGAACACTGGTCCTAAGAGCCAAATGAATATTGAACACAGAAGGATTGGTATAAAAAACTGGTCTAATTATGTATTGGTATAAAAAGGATAACCTGTGATCATGACAAGCAACATTCACCTTTGGGATAAAAGCTAGATCTGGACAAAAATTCCCCTATTCAGATGGAACTAGCAAACTGGCAAAAATAATCAAGTTTAATCTATTTTCTCAGAGAAAATAATCATCTACTGGAGAACAACTTTCAAAGTCAGTTCCCAAAGACAACCAGAAGGATTCAAAATTGGGTTAAAAAGCATTTGTTTTGGTTGACAGTGAAGTTTGTGGTATATAATACATAATTTCTCCTTCTATTGCACCTAGTAAGCATTCTAAATTTCACAGCAATCATCAATTTGATGTAAACTCAGGAATTTGGAAAGAAGGGCACAAATTTCAAATTGTACTGTGACAGATTGTAAGAGAATTCCTGGAAATTTCTGTGAGATGCCCAAATGGATATAAGACAGATTTCTAAGCTGAATAACTGCCATGTCAATAGCTTAACATCTCCATTCTAAATGTTTTCTTCTGATTTATTGACTCATGCAGCTTATAAGAACTGTCCTACATCTTTGTTCAAAACCAAAAGAAATATTAGATGGTATTCTGACAATTGAATTATCTGAATATGGAAATAATTCAGATTGAAGCCATTGTCATAACAAGTCTTTAAACTTCTAGTTACCAGATCTTCATCTTCTTCCGTGTTTAGATCAAATTTTAAACTGACAGAATGAAACCACCTTCTTGGGTTTGTCGTTAGCCAAAAATAAGTAATTATTGGTACATGTCTCTGGTAATAGCCGAAATATCAGCAGATGGGCTAGGCTCTGTATCTCTCCACTTGCACATAGTGTGTTGTTATCCAATAAGAGCCTCCACTTGAGTATATTGGTTTTACATTTAGGCACTCCAACTCTCAACCTATTTGGGATCCTCCAAGTAGTATAATGGAGGTCAGATATCTGGTTAGTTACCAGATGTCCTCTTGGGTTAATAGATGAATAGAAAGATAGCAGTAGCTGTAATCAGCCAGGCAAACATTTGCATGTACTGCATCTTCTACTCCTTTTCAATGCTAGAAGTACATGAATAAGTAAAATGCAGTATGCCTCTGCATTTTTCTGTGGCATTATTCTTAGCAGTCGTCTAATCAGCTCTGCAGGGTTTTTTCCTGACAAAATGCTAAAGGAAACCAAGGTATAAGGTACAACTGCATACAAATAAGGAGTGTACACATACAAAAAGTCAGCAAGACAATATTAGATACAATCGGAGTCTTCATTTTTAGGCAGCAGTTGGAGTGCTTTAAAAAACAGCAGAAAACACGTATGTGCATTTAAATTCCTGGTGTTTAAAGCAACTCCTTCTGGATTTATAGATGCCAAATAGCTTGTTCCCATGCATGTAAATGCACACACATGGGCTCAAAATGTAAGTGCTCTGCTTCCATTTCCCCCCATAATTGCCTTTCCAGATAGCAAGTGTTGCTGAATGTGTTTGAACTGCATATTTTCTATAACTAGATCCATCCAGAGATTATACCATCTATTAAGCATTTAAAAAAAAAAAACATTCTTAAGAGCTATGATGCTAAATTTTAGGAATGGGCAAGAGTCTGAGCTCTATTAAGCCCTCAAAGGCCTATATTTCTGTTGAACGTAGTAAACATGGGATAATGATGAAGCATTCAGAAATAGGTGAACTTTAATAAAGATAGGTAGCTTTTCTTAGCAGAAAATTTTAGTTAGGCTATGCAAATGAACTCCAAAGACCATGATGCCTAGTAATACACTCAAAGGTGTTATCCATCAGAAGAAAAATCCTCAGCTACATGTTTGTTTGTAAAATACCTTATCTCAGAAATCAGGGCTGAACAAACTATTTCTGAACAAATGTTTCTTTTACCACTTTAGAGTAAGTTTACTTTGAAAAATCATACCTGTATCTTGAGTCTAGAAGCAAAATATCCTCCCCCATCTCTCTCTGTGTGTACTTTGTGTTGAGAGCAATGGCAAACATTTTCATTTTAAAAAGAAGAGGGTGCTTTAACTTTTTAAAGATTGAACAAAATAATAGTAATAATACCTTATTGAGAGAAAGTAAATGTGCAAATAAAATATAGCACTGGAAAATCAAAGATAATGCATAATGAAAAATAACCATATTTTTGGTTTGTCTAGCTCCCCCAAGAAAATGGCGTAGACTACTGGAATTAATACCAACCCATAGCTGATATTCCTCTCGGTGCATCTCATTTGTTCTTGCATAGTAAAAGAAAGATGTTTTATGTTTAAAGTCAGACTAACTCAGAAGCATTCACGGAATAGTTAAGAATATGTTGGATATGCATGGCTTCTTCTGAATGAAAAACACTGCTGGCTTTAAACAACACATACATACAGCAATATCTCATTATTCAGTTCAGAAAGAGTAGAGAAAACCCCTGCAGACAAAAGGGCCACAGAGCAACAGGAAGGACAAATCTTTTCCTAACAGCTACCTGATTAGGTCCATTTCAGGACAATGAAAACCAGCTTGAAACCTGGGAAGTATAACAAAATCAAAACATAAAGAAGTGTGTTTGTGTGTGAATTTAGATAAAATATGCAATCATTCTATGGCAAATAGCAGTAATTGATAAAATAAGAAAAATGAAATGAAAGTAAACCTGATTATTAATTTCTTAACTACAAAAGAGAGGGATCTGTTTCTCAATTGCTACATAAGAGAAGCACAAATAATGGAATTTTTCCCCCCATCCAAACATTTATCTTCCTCCTGACTGGATAGACATTTGCACAGAAGTGAGTCTTGTCTCTGATTAAGCATGTTGAAGATTACTGCAAAACTGAAAGAGAAGAGGCTACTGGCAAGTCTAAATGAATACAATTATGTCAAATTATGGATGTTATACACACTGGCTATGAAAAGCTTGCTCCACGAACTTACTTGTGCATCAAAATGAATGTTGTCATACTTTTTTGGATGACTGAATTTGTATATGCATAATAATGCCTAATTTTAAAATTCAGAGTTTTCCACCATGCAAAAAACTATACCTATTTTTATCTTTCCAAAACAAAACAATTCTTAGTCCTTTCAACCTTTTTCTAGTCCTCTTTTCATTTTCTTAGGCACAATTACATGGATGTTAAATGTTAAGAGGAAAGCAGAAGAAATAGGAAATGCCATAAAGAAAAAGCAGGAAGCCAAAGACATTCTTTGACAACCAAAGGATCTCTCCAATTCTCTGCAAACTTTTAAAATTGCCAGCCATTGCTCACACAGTACAAAATTTCTCTTTCCAGCATTAAGATTCCAGTATTTTGAAAATGCAAGTTTTAGAAAAATTATATATGTCCACTCAGAAATAAACTCTGTAAAATAAAATAGGACTCACCCAGTAAAGCATACTTAGGATTACAATCTGACTATGTGAATAGGCTAGCTGAAAGCAAATATAGTCCTAATATTATTAAGACTAATTATCCAAAACAGCTTCAAAACAAGTTGAATGTAACTTTTTCTATTTACAGACACTGTAGGAGGAAAGCTGTATTAGTCTATGGTGGCAAAAAAAAAGGAGTCCACTTAACACCTTTTTCAAGTAGCAAGTTTTATTAAAAAGCACAAGCTTTCATAAGCATATGCCTTTCAATTAATCTGTTAGATGGAAAAGGTACTATCGGATTCCTCCTGATTTTTTGCTTTCTTTTTGTGCATTCTATTCACATATAGCAAGTAATTTATTCATATTGCCTCAATTTCTTTCTTTCTTTCTTTCTTTCTTTCTTTCTTTCTTTCTTTCTTTCTTTCTTTCTTTCTTTCTTTCTTTCTTTCTTTCTTTCTTTCTTTCTTTTTTGCCACTGCCTCTAAGAACTCAAATACACACATATATCCAGGTGGTTTTTGTTTTTGTATCTCTTACTTAGGTCACTTTTAACAAATTACACTTTCCAGTTGTCTCAGAAATAAGAGGTGTATTACATAGGCATCCTTAGTATCTTTAGGAGTCCTTAAGAATTTTCTAAACTAGCTTTTAATGGCTACGTGAGTACATTTTTATGAAATTTAACTTTTATGAAAAAACAAAACAAAAGAGATAAGAATAGACAAAAAGAAAATGGAATAAGACTAGCTAGATTTAATTAAAGAACTTTTAAAAAAAACCCACAAACAGAAAGGTAAAGGTAAAGGCTCCCCTCGCACATATGTGCTAGTCGTTCCCAACTCTAGGGGCGGTGCTCATTTCCGTTTCAAAGCTGAAGAGCCAGCGCTGTCCGAAGACATCTCCATGGTCATGTGGCCAGCATGACTAAATGCCAAGCCTTCTCACCAAAGGTAGTCCCTATTTTTCTACTCGCATTTTTTACATGCTTTCAAACTGCTAGTTTGGCAGAAGCTGGGACAAGTAACAGGAGCTCACTCCATTACACAGCACTAGAGATTCAAACAGCTGAACTGCCGACCTTTCGATCTTAGTCACTGAGTCACCAAGTCCCTATACAAACAGGATACAAACATATAAAAAAGCAACACTGGTCTAACACTGGAATGTGAACTATATTTGACTTAAACAACGTTAAATACATTACTATTCTCTGTATGAAATGTTGGTTGCTCTTAAAGAAACAGACATTTAGCAATCTTCTTAACCTGCTTTTTATTTTCCACAGAACATAATGTTTTGATTCTCCAAACTGTCTTATTTATGTTACCGTTGCTATATAATGGGGAGAAAAACATGTAAGCTTGTTTTCAGCAAGAAGATGGGTGAGAAGAAATTTGTTGTACAGAATTATTATTCATTTCACAAGCCATTTAATGAAAAGAGAAAGGCTAATGTATATTTTATTGTTTAACCTCTAATGTAATATTGAACAATCCTACCAAACTGAGGGGAAGGGAGAGGGGAGGGGATGAGACAAGAGGAGAGGAAAAAAGTTTAGTATAAGTTATAGATACAATCATAGTACATTACCAGATAATGTCAAGGATCATTTGGTATGAGAACATGCCACCTCCAATATAATAAAACTCAAATACAATATTACTGTTTCTGTTATTTGAAAAATATTTGTTTTGGCAAAGGTTCCACTGAACAAGATATTAACTGCCAATATAAAATCTCTTTATTAAAACCAAAGTACGTTTAGATGTTAATTCTCATAATCTACATAAAACTGCACAGCTCACTGACTGGAATGTTAAATCTCATTATTAATTGGAATTCCTAAAGGTTATCTCCCACATAAAATAAGCTATCCTCTTTTTTGCTGCCCAATTAAAAGAAAATCAGTACAAATGTCGACAAAAACATTTATCAACAACTGTTACAAGCTAGGCATAGATTTGTCATTGCAATGTTGTATAATAATTATCTCCCATTGCTAAATATCCCTAGTAGCAGATACATTAATATTTTCTCTATTATAGACTTCTTTTAATTTTTTTCTGAAAACAATATTGCATGAATTTCAGACTAACATGTTGCAACAGTATGAAAACCCAAGCTCTGAGAATTAATATACTGATTACTAAATTAAGTTTCTATCATCAAGGAAACTGAAAGCATTTATTATAAAATATTACCTGAGAAGTCCAATAAATTATTTTCTGTTACTATATTAAATGCATCTTAAAGTCAAAAGAAATTTCTTTTAGTTTTTAAAACAATTTGACATTAATTTAAAAGAGTACAAAATTCAACCTAATTATCCCAAAAGTTTGAGGTACATTAATTAGTCCCCTACTCTGGGGATAAAAGGCAGAGGGTGGAGATGAATAGGTGTGGCAGACAACTATTTATCTCCCTGCTGGACAGACTTGTTAGTTTGCGGTGAGAGAGAGAGAGACTTTTTGCCAGGGCCGTTGGCGCTCCTAATAAAGGAATCATTTATTTAACTACCAAGGGTTTGTCGTGCTTGGGAGCCAGGTCAGAACATGTCCATAGTGGAAGGGGGACAAATTACCTTCTTCCCTATATAATCATGACAATTGTGTGATTACATAATTGAGTGTGTGCTGTCAATTTGGTGTCACTTTGGTTTTTCGCATATGTATCTGTCTGAAGTCTTTAAATCATGGCCTGCAGTATGTAAATAGAGTAATATCTTCTTCCTGAAATAAACTACACTGAGAAACAGGGTGGATTTGATTTAAATCGAGTTGATTTAAATCATGATTTAAATCACTAGTAAAAAGGCTTGATTTAAATTAACTCGATTTAAATCATAATTTTTAAAGAGCAACTGTCATCTCTGCTACTCCTTTGACCCACTGTTGACTTATCGATAGTCCCAGTGTTGCAGAATATACAGCCTCATGCTACATAACTAAGCTCCATTTCATGCTGAATAAACTAAATTATTTATGTATCTTAAATAGAAAACTATTTTACGATAGATTTTTACCCCAAAAGTTTTTTATTAAAATAAATTCGATAAAAATCAAAAAAATCTGATTTAAATCAAAAAAATCTGATTTTTTTTTTATTTTTTTAAAAAAATCATTGATTTTTATCCACCCTGCTGAGAAATTGTACCAGGCTGTTTTTCACTGTATTAGGTAAGTGGTATTGAAGTACCTGATATAAGCTTACTAAACTAGAAGTTTCTTTTGAAGTTAATCACATGCTATCTACTATATTATATTCCTACATGCACAGGAATCTAAATTCCTTCTTCTCGATGTAGAAAAGTGGCAAAAATAAATACTTACCCAGAATGCGGACTTTAAATTTTCCACTTTGTCCAAAGCCTCCTTCTATTACACCTTCTTCTCCTGTAGACAGCTTGACCTTCAAACCCACAAACATTTGGATGTTTGTTTCTTTTTTAAATAATGAACGACCAATCACGCTATAATCATCACACAGCTGCAAATTAAACAAATGAAAAAATGGAAACAAAATTGTTTTGTATAATATATATATATATTATTTCTACATTGCATTCCTATGCTACCAGTAGTATTATAATTTTCTAAACTACATATAAAAACAATTCAGCATTTAGTACATTATGATAATTACTCTAAAGATTATGCACCATTATTCTAGCATCATTTTTTTAAATAAATCAATATATCTGATATATCAGCTGAAAATAAAAAGAATCTCTAACCACTGGTTTAATCTGAGATACAGAGCATGTCTTGAATGAAAAAACAGTTCAAAACTGCATAATTTTTCCATCTACAGAAAAATAGCTCTATCTAGAACAAAATATCTACCATGTCTCTAAATTTATTACCCTTCACACTCAGCAAACATTTCAATCTTGTTTAAATTCCATTTCAGTTTATTAACCATCATTCAGCCCATTATCACTTACAGGCAGGCTTTCAGGAGAACTAATTTGGGGTATCATCCGCATATTGATATTGCCCAGCACCAAATTCCCAATTCATTCACATATTGGAATTGTGTTTTAAGATGTTAAATAGTAAAGGAGACGGGATGAAATCTTCAGATATGCCACCAAAAGCTCCCACTTTGAATAGTAAGTGTCTACAAGGATGCCATCCTCAGACAAGATACAAGTTCATAGCACTAAAAAAAAAAAAAAAAAAAAATGACCTTCTTCCAGAGGCTGTGTGAATTAGAAAGGCCAGAACTTTCTAAACCATCTTGTTTAATCAAGTTTACATGTCACTTTAGCAGTTGACAATATGAGAGATGTAACACATGCTAAAAGGTGTAATAATTGCCTCTTTAAATGAGTTTTTTCTGGCAACATTAAAACTTCAGTCAGGTTCAACTAATGGTGACTAAATTCATATGGCCACATAATGTTCTGGGCAACCATATATAAGTGGTATGACATCTTCCAAGTTTGCCTGCAACTCTGGAACGTCTTGGCCATTTTGTATCCAAGTAACTAGTAACAAGCCTTGACGTCTCTTAGTTGTTTTGGGATCAGAACAGTATAGTCTTCGATGTATGACCTATTGAGGCCAAAATTTATGTTGCTAAGTGAGACATTTGTTATGTGAGTTTTGGCCCATTTTATAACCTTTCTTGCCCCCGTTGTTAAGTGAATTTGTTAAGTTATTCACACAGTTGTTAAGTGAATCTGGCTTCCCCCACTGACTGCTTGTGAGAGGTCGCAAAGGGTGATCACATGACCCCATAACACTGTAACCATCATAAATATGAGTCAGTTGCCAAGCATCTGGATTTTGATCATGTGACCATGGGAATGCGGCAATGGTCGTAAGTGTGAAAAACCTTTTTCAGTGCAACTGTAATTTTGAACGGTCACTAAACAGTTGTCTGTCGAGGATTACCTGTACAATGTGTGGGGGGTAAGAAAAATGCCTGAAGCGCTATCTCCAGCCTTACTGTGTAGCATTTGTGAACATCCTACTGAGTTTCTTATTCCCAACGTCTAATAGAAAAGAATAACAAGATCGCTGACAGTGCCAACATTAGAGCTTTTCCAAAGCTTCTAGGACACTACAGATTCTATCAGCCTTTTCAATTGAAATATTTAATTATTTAAATCCAACGATTGGTAGCTGGTAGTCTATCCATGAGAGGGAAAAAGCCTCACAGGAATCCCCAAGCTTGGAATGTCTCATGAAACCAAAAGCTAAATTACTGTATATTTATGGCAAGAAACATATGTTGCTCCTAATTGGAATATGCCCAAGTTGTCCTAGTTAGATTGAACACCTAAGCCATACCCAACAGACCAATTCTGAACTAAAATCAAACACCAAAGGATTGGAATACCATGTCATAATTGGTCTGTCAATTCTGTTAGTTAGTCTGTTGGTAGCGAGTGGCTAATATATCCCTGTTACCTAAACCTAAGTAGATATATTTAATAAGAGCCAATTATTTCACAATTATTTTATAAGGAAGATACTATTCCTCTGGGTCATATTTGTAACACCTGTCTATAATTTACTATTTCACAAAAAATATTCAATGTACAATTTTTTTTTTAAAGTTAAGCCTTTTCAACAAAATAAAAACTTGTGCTCAGGCACTTTACATTAGATAACTAAGGTAATATTTTATTCATCTTTTATAATAACAGCAGATCTAAGCTCTTGTTCTTGCACTAAGTACACAACATAATCCCTCAGATTCAATTCTATCTGTACCTCCACAGCTTTCCATTTAATAATAATTAATAAGGCACTTTGGGTGCAATTCCAAAACATTTGAACCACCCCTTTAATACCATTGGCATTGACAAAATTACCATTAAGCAATTGCAAAAGGCAGCTTTATTTGGAACAGTTTATATCTTGTGATGATTGCTTTAGTGTTTATTAAACAACAACATCTGCCTATCCCAGATCCTTGGGAAGGACTCGATAGGTTGGGCAAAAATGCCAAATCCAGCCTAAACATCTGGCTGACTGTGAGACCAACCATAATAATAATCTATTAAATGTATATGCCACTTGACTCCTACCAACTCAGAGCAGTTTAAATTTGTTAAAACATTTAAAAAACAAAAAACAATACAGAAAACATTAAAAAAATAGCAGAAGAAAAAGAAAAAGAAAAATGATGGCAGAGAGGAACTGAAAGGAAGGAAGTCCGTGAAGATCCGTATCAACTCCTGGATGACAACAATCACCTCTACTCCCTTTCCAGGGCTCTTGGTTTGTTGCAAAACCAAAAATCCAAGTGGGCCTATTTCCTAGAGGAGAACCCCCCTCCTGGGCCCAGCCAGGTCTTAATAAGACATGCCAGGTTGGCACCCTCCTCCAAGATAATCATAAATTAGGGTAACCTAATACTGACCTGGTATTCAAAAGCAGAAGCCAAATGTTCAAGGATCTGGGTGCCTGGCAGAGAGGGTAGACTGCAAGAGCTGGACAGCAGGACCTCTTTGAAACAGAAGACCTGGTATGGCAGAGTGCAGCCTGCATCAGATTCCCACCATATCTCCCTCTGCCTGTCACCATTGATGTGGTCCAGGCAGTTCCCTCAGCACCCCCAGTCCACTCCCACAGCTGACATCCTTCTCCCAGGCCCAAAGACACATAATCAATGTACCCAACCACCAGACACTAAACCAAATCCAAAGCCCTCCAAGCCCACCCCGACCAACACACAAGGGGCTCAATTATCTCTAACTATGGACTCAGTTGAAACAAGCTCTGCAGAGGAAGAAAAAAAGAAAGAAGAAAACACTCCGGTCCTACTTACCTCCTCCCAGTTAAGTAGTAGGGCAAATAACCCTCTAGGTTAAGAAAAGGTTCAGCACCTGTGAACCTCCACTCTACCCAAAGCATCCAGAGGGCTGGAGTTAGCCACCCTTCCATAAATTGAATTGTTGGTGAGCTGAAAACTTTGCTGCTTTGAGCCTTCACATGGGTGTGTCTCAGGCCTCCACAGCTTTCACAAGCCCCAAGGCCAACACCATGATCTTCTAGGCTTCCAAGGTCACTACTATGATCACTGTAGCTCCTGTAGCCCTCCAGGCTCCATAGCCAGAATTCCTGTGCTTCCATGCCCTCCGCATTTCTGCCAAATGAAATCCCTGTACCTATCCTTTGTCAATTTTATCCTGTCTCTATTCATATTGACACATTTATCTCCACCCCACCTTCATATTTTGAAAATATTTTGCCTGCATGAATAAGACAAAATATTTCAGTCCAACTTTCAAAACTTTAAGTTTGAAGTTAAAATGTAATCATGTTTATTTCACTTAATGTTTTAAAGCAGCTGCACTGAATTTAATTTAAAGATTATTAAACCAGTGGGAGTCAAGTTTGGATTCATAATTAAGTAATCATATATAAGAGGCAGCAAGCTTGTTGCACAGGGAAAGATAAACATGCTTCCTTGGGCATTGGCAAAGCAAAGATGCAACCAAGTGAGCCTAATTCCCAAGGTATGAATATTTCTGATTACCACTAACCCCTGAAGATACTAGGTCTTCGTGTTATGTCAAAGAGTTCTGATATGAAAAAGAAAAGAAAATGTTGAAAAAATAAGAGCAAGTGTTGTTTGCTTTAAAGAAAATTGGTTTTTGATTCTTCATTAAAATGAGTATACATCACACTGATCAATTGGAATAAAAAGCAGACCAAACCTTGTATGTATGACAGTGTTTTTCAAACTTGGCAAGTTTAAGATGTGTGGACTTCAAATTGCAAAATTCTCCAGCCAGCATGTTGAACTCCATACAATTTAAACTTTCGAAGTTTGAAAAACCCTGATGCACATCAAGATTTAAAATGCAAGCCACAAATTTTAAGATTGCACAGAATTACTCTTAGAATTTCTGTAACTATTTCAGAATTTTGTTAGTGTTAGTCTTAAAACATGTTATGGAAGTCATCAAACAATACTGGCTTTGGATCCAAGAAGCCTTTTTAAAGTGCTGATTTAGCAACTAGGTAATGCTATCATATATTGTGATTATTACAATATAATCTTCTAACAGAATTATCAACAATATACAGTCAGCCACCTAGAAGGTAGCTGCTTATAATTTAGCAGTTGAGAATTTTTTTTCCAGAATATCATTTTGCCTATCCATAACATTACCAAGCTAATGATCAATAGTCATTCTTATTTCTGTTCTAAATGTGTACATTTGTTAAACGGATCCCAGCTTTTCCTGAAGAAGCTCAAGGCCACATATATAGTACTTTCTCCTGTAATATTTCCCACAATAATTACCCTGGAGGTAGGTTGGACTGAGAGAGCACAATTGCCCCAAATTGTGCCCTCTTGTGACTGAAGGTAGACTTGAACTTGGGTTTCTCTGGTACCAATCCAGTATCTTAACCAATATGCCACACACTGGCTGTAAATATCCTTTTAAAATGTTTGTTAGTTATTATATCTGATTTAGTAGAGACAGCTATACTTGATGACAGTGGTCAGGCAGCACTATTTCATTCAAAATGCCTTTTTTTTTTTTTTACATACCCTCCCATACACTTCTTTAATGTTTATAAAATGTTATTCTTTACTCATACTGACATTCAATTCTAATTATTTTATCAGCAATTAAGAAGGATTCTGCCTTAAATCCTGTGTTCTCAGAACTTCTACCAGGGCTATCATTTTGCCATTAGCTGAAAAGTCTTTGGGGCTTTGCTTCTCTCTCAGATTCTCATTTCTACTGGTTATAAAATATGAAGTTGAAAAATACTGCGGACAACAACGGATACACACTCTTCTTCTGATCCTGTAGACAGAGGCCTCACAGTGAGGGCAGACTAATTTTATTAACTTCAGGGGAACTTCAAAAAGCTTAAGGCCTTTAATGCCAGACAGAGACGACCCCAAAAGTCAGTTTAAGTGCTGCGTAAACAAAGGATTAGGTCAAGAAAAAGCTAAAGGCTCCTTGCATTTCTTGTTTATATTGTCATATGACCTAGTGGGAGTGGAAGCGGGTTGACTTTCTGATTTTAATCCGCCATGGTGTACAGTGGCGCTTCAGTTCATTGACCTACATTACAATAATATTTTTTTTAAATTTATGGGCAGAGTTGCAGCATCAAACTCGCTTAAGGAGTTAAAATAGGAAAATGGAAAGGGGGCAAAGAACAAATGTTTCTGACTAGTAAATTCTCCTTCTCTTGCTTAGGTTAGATCAGCAGCTTAGAAAGGGATTTCCAGTTCAAAGAGACTGTTTCTGCTGCTCTTGTTTTATGGCTTAGAGTAGAGGGCACACTAGCATTGCAGTTTATTAAATATTCCCTCCCTCTTGACTTTTCTGTTTGCAGGGGAAAAATATTATTGTATTAACACAGGTGAAGCATCAGTCATCTCTCTCTCTCTCTCTCTCCCCCTTGCACAAACTTTAATATAAAGTACACAGTTTTAAAATCCTTTTGATTTAATTTAATTTATTTGCACTGCATTATTATGTTTGCAAAGAGCTGCCTTTTGTGTTGTGACATTCAACACAAACACATGGTTTAATTCTGCATGAAAAAAGGACATTTAAACAGAACTTGATTTGATTTTGATTTTGATTTTATTTTATTAGATTGTTATTAGATTGTTATATCTCCCGAAGGACTCAGGGCAGTGAACAACCATAATAAAACAATATACAAGAGAAATTTAAAAACCATATTAAAATAATTCAATTTTTGGCTGAATTTAAAATTCCCATTCTACAACCCTTATAAAACCATGTTAAAAACCCATATTTAAAACCCGATTAAAATTATTGTCCCATCAGACCGGCTTGCTGGAATAACAGGGTCTTCGGAACGACACGACGGAAGGCACGGAGGTCAGGGATCCTTCGTATATCCGGGGGCAATTTGTTCCATAAGGCAGGAGCCCCCACAGACAAGGCTCTCCCCCTGGGAATCGCCAGTCGACATTGTTTGGCCGACGGCACCCTGAGGAGGCCCTCTCTGTGGGAGCGTATCGGTCGGTGGGAGGCAGTCAGTGGCAGCAGGCGGTCCTGTAAATATCCAGGCCCTAAGCCATGGAGCGCTTAAAAGGTAGTAACCAACACCTTGAAACGCACCCAGAAGAACACCGGGAGCCAGTGCAGCTCGCACAAGAGAGGTGTTACATGGGAGCGACAAGTTGCCCCCATTATCACTCACGCGGCTGCATTCTGCACCAGTTGGAGCCTCCGGGTGCTTCTCAAGGGGAGCCCCATGTAGAGAGCATTGCAGTAGTCCAGACGGGAAGTGACGAGGGCGTGGGTGACTATGCACAAGGCGTCCCTATCCAGAAAGGGACGCAACTGGGAGATCAGGCAAACCTGATAAAAAGCCCCCCTGGCTACGGCCGTCATATGATCATCCAACGACAGCCGTGAGTCCAGGAGGACGCCAAAGTTGCAAACCCTCTCTGAGGGGGGTAAGATCTCATCCCCAATAGCCAGTGATGGTTCTAGCTGGCTGTATCGGGACGTCGGAAACCACAGCCACTCAGTCTTGGAGGGGATGAGTCTGAGCCTGTTCCTCCCCATCCAGATCCGCACGGCTTCCAGGCAATGGGACATCACGTCAAGGGCATCATTGGGGTGGCCTGGGGTTGAAATGTACAACTGCATGTCATCGGCATACAGTTGACACTTCACCCCAAAGCCACAGATGATCTCACCCAGCGGCTTCACATAAATGTTGAACAGAAGGGGCAAGAGGACTGACCCTTGCAGCACCCCACAAGTGAGGGGCCTCAAGGTTGACCTCTGTCCCCCCATCAACACAGACTGTGTATGGTCAGAGAGGAAGGAGGAGAACCACCGCAACACGGTGCCCCCCCACTCCCATCCCCTCCAGCTGACGCAGCATGATACCATAATCGATGGTATCAAAAGCCGCTGAGAGGTCCAGGAGGACCAGGACAGAGGAACAACCCCTGTCCCCAGCCCTCCAGAGATCATCAACCAATGCGATCAATGCCGTTTCCGTGCTGTAGCCCGTCCTGAAGCCCGACTGGCACGGATCTAGATAGACAGCTTCATCCAGGAATCGAGGAAGTTGTCGCACCACCACACTCTCAACAACCTTCGCCGCGAAGTGGAGATTGGAGACAGGACGGTAATTAGGTAATACAGCCGGGTCCAGGGAAGGCTTCTTGAGGAGGGGCCTCATCACTGCCTCTTTCAAGGCGGATGGGAAGACACCCTCACTCAACGAAGCGTTAATAATCTCCTGAAACCAGCCTCGTGTAACCTCCCGGGAGGCCAGCACCAACCAGGAGGGACACGGGTCCAATAAACATGTGGTAGCGTTGAGCCTCCCCAAAATCCTGTCCATGTCCTCAGGAGCCACAGGGTCAAACTCCTCCCAGATAACACTCTCAAGACTCACCCCCATCATCCCGTCCGAAGCTACCCAGTCAGAGTCCAGGCCGTCCCGAATCTGAGCGATTTTATCATGCAGATATTGCACAAAATCCTCAGCTCTACCCTGCAAAGGGTCCTCCCTCACTCCCACCTGAAGTAGGGAGAGGGTCACCCTAAACAGGGCGGCTGGGCGGTTCTCTGCAGATGCAATGAGAGTGGAAAAATAATTAGATTTTGCTACTCCTATTGCCACTAGGTAGGTCTTGATATAAGACCTCACCAGTGTTCGGTCAGATTCAGTGCGGCTGGCTCTCCAATCGCTGTCTAGGCATCTTTTCCGGCGCTTCATCTCCTTCAGCTCCTCGGAGAACCAAGGAGCTGATTGAGGTTGGCACCGAGTCAGAGGCCGCAAAGGCGCGACGTGGTCCAAGACTCCAGCGGCCGCCCTATCCCAGGCGGCCACCAGTTCCTCAGCCGAGTCATGAGTCAGAGCCTCTGGGAATGGGCCAAGCTCCGTCAGGAACCTCTCAGGGTCCATCAGGCGCCCGGGACGGAACCACCTGGTTCCGTCCACATTTAAACAGAACTTCATCCTCTACCTTCTCCAAGTTTTTACGAGTCAGTTCTTACTTAGTGTTGCTCACTTTGTTTATTAACTGATTGGGTTTCTATGCCTCCAAATCCTGTTTTACAGTATGTTGCCAAAAAACTAATACAGATAGTCTTCGACTTACAACAGTTCACTTAGTAACTGTTAAAAGTAACAATGGCATTGAAAAAAAGTGACTTATGATCATTTTTCACACTTTATGACCATTTGGGGCATTCATAAATTGGGCATTTCACTCCTAACAGACTAGGTATAAAGTTGTTTCATTAGAAACCATTCATTATAATGTCCTGGCTTGAATAAAAGAAAAAAAATATAGTAATTGAAGAATTTATTTTTTAGTGGCAGTTCAAAGGGAGTTCAAGTCAACTTTCTGCATCTAAAAGGATTTTTAATATAATTGTCAAAAACCAGCTCAAACTTGATAGCTATTTCAATCAACTGTCATTAAGTTTAAAGCCAGGATTCCTAAACTTTTTGCCATTACACCTCCCTTTACTGTTAGCTCAATGTATATTCCCCCCACCCAAAAAAATAAATAAATTCCAAACACCAAAAGAAATGGAAATGAAGAATGAAAACAATGAAATTCTTGAAAAAGTCTGGATTTATGGTAACAATGTAACAAACATTCCTCATGCCTCCCCTGGAGGAACGCCTCACAGTTTGAGAAACCCTGGTTTAGAGTTTAAATACATTATTGTTAATTTGGCTATGTCATGAAGGTTTAAAAGTATAGAAGCATATAAACCCAAGGCTCATGTTCTTGCAGCAAGTTTCAGCTAGTTGCTGTGTTGGAATGAGATTGATAAACGTAGAAGACATAAGAACAATTTGCCTCAACTCACTCCTTTCAGAGAAGCCAGGAAGTTCCCTATAGTGCTAGGTCAGAGGTTGGGGGCGAACTGAAGGGATATGTAGACACCACACTCTATAGGCATATTTATCTTGAAAGCTCTCTCGGAGATTTAAAAGATTTCCAAAGAGGGCTCTGCAGAGACGCAGAAAGGCACTGTGATCCTAAGAGCCCACGAAGAACACAACTTTAGTGCCTAGGAATAACTGTATTTCCTAAAAGGTGACACAGGAAGTTGTATGCTGACCGTATGTGGAATCTGTGGTAATTTCAACTTTGTTTCACTGAGGGCAATTCATGCTCATATACTGTTTCATTTCCCACTAGTACAGTTACTTCAAGCATGCATATTGCAGACACGAATGGAATCATGGCATGAAATGAAATTTATAAGGACCTTATAAGCAGAGTTGTCAAACTCGCAGCCACCGGGCCAGATACATCACATGCTGGCCACACCCACGCCCAGTTTAGTGGAAGGGAAAAAAATCCCGATACATCACCTGATGCTGCCGTAACGACGCAAGTTTGACACCCCTGGCCTACAGCTAAGCTAAGAAAGTTTGTTTTCTAAAAACCATGTTGTTGCAATTACAACTTCATTAAAAGGTATTGTAAATATATGAGCAACCTTCAGAATTGACTAATTATTACCTTTGTTTATGCTACTGGTATATTTATACCGGTATAAAACATTTAATAACTTTTTATTATTTAACTTATTATTATTTATCACATTTTACAGAAAGAAATGAATCCCACCAAAAACAAGCTCCCTCCACAGGAAAGAACCACATGAAAAACTACAAAAACAAAGCAAAACTCGCAAGGAAACAATTTACCAGTATATTTCTAATTTTAAGTTACTAAGAAAGAATCAAACAAAAAGAAATTTACTGGAGTTAAATTACTATTTTGCCATCTGGCAGGATATTTAGGCTTGATGAGATTTACAGAGACTTTTAATATTAGGAAAATGCTGGACAACCACACTCTTTCTCAATCTTTGTTAATTATCCTACTTTGCAAATGTTATGTTTGTGAGAGCAGAAAACCTAAGCTCACAGAGATAAAATGTTAAAAATACTGTGAGAATTACCAGAAGCTTTGGGGGGAGGGGGGAGTCTGTGGATATTCATTTTTTACCTGTATCTGGAATTCATCAACAGACATTTCCATCTACTTTAATTTGAAATTATGTTTGTTGCACATATCCATTAATTCCTTGCATGAGTCTAAACTGAAATTGATTTGATAAAAGCGTTTCTCAAGCAATTATATTTTCTCTGGATATATGTGGAAAATAATACAGAATTTTCTTTTCCAATTCTTCAGGTTGCTTGGCAATTAATGGTTGGACTACATTATTGTTGATTGAAGCACATTTGGGGATCATGTCCACATTGTCCACCTTCACTTTTACAGTCCAAGTTGAAAATCATTAATTTAATCTGAACAAAAAACAGGAGGACTGAGACATGGAGGACAAATGAACAAACAAAATGTTAAAAAGTAATGATATTTATATAGTTACTTACCAAGCATATCTAAATTATATTAAATTAACCAACTATCTTTACAACCCCCAAGGCATGTCACAACTTTTGAGCATCCCTAATGTTTGGAAATTGAAAGTTGAAAATTTTTGACACACCCTAACATTGGGAAATGACCTTAAAGGTCATAAGGAAGAGCTACGACCCAGGAATCAGTCAGATAAGTGGTACTTGAGCCCAGGCTATGAAATTAATTTGAGAAAACATCTCAGACAAGCTCTTTTATTGTCAAGTTTACGTGACAATAAAAGAGACAATATTCAGATTTGTACAATTCTGTTACTGAGGCTATTACAGTAAAAATTGTCCTTGCATATATGGCACTGGTTTCTAAGTCTGGTCTCCCAGGTAGGGCTGATACTGGGGAAGAAAAACAAGGCAGTATATTGGCCAATACTTTCAGTAACTATACCCCAAATTCCATAATCTCAGGTGTCCTCCAGATCAGGGGTCTCAGCAAAGATGGCTGGGAAATTCTGGGAGTTGAAGTCCTCCAGGCTTAAAGTTGCCAAGGTTGGAGACCCTTGCTCCAGATGACTAGTTTTCAAATCTGCATCTTGCATGGCTATTGAAGAAAATTCTGAGAACTGAAGCTCAATCTTGACAACACTAAGTCTACTTAGCAATTAAGATGCAAAATATAGAATAAAAGCAAGCAAAGAAGATATCTTTTCCCAGACTTTCATGGCTACTTTACCAGGTACTAGTCTGAGGCATATTTCTTGACTGCTTGTGTTTTTAATGTTGATTATTGATCCTAAAAGGCAGAAGTTATCTACATCTCTGATATTTTCATTGTCAATTCCAAGGTTAGTTGTTCTACATGTTTTTAATTTGAGCTTCTTTATATTTATATCATATTTTTAGTCCTGTTTGTTCACTGTGCTTCTTTTTATTACTAGAGCTTGGAGATCCTTTGCATTTTTACCTATCAGAAGGTTACTGACATTTCTTCTTCCAATTTTAAAACCATGCTCATCTTCTAATCTAGCTTCCCTTTATATATATTCAGCATATAGGTAGAATAAATAAACAGAGAATATACAGTCTTGTCACATCCCTTTGCCAACATAGAGCCAGTCCATTTTTCCATGTTTTCTCCATATTGTGTCTCCCTTCCTTCTACATAGGTTTCTCATTAGGGTATTGAGATGTACTAGTATTCCCATTTTCTAAGCATATTCCACAGATTGACATGATTGACACAATTAAACTTTCTCTAGTTAATGGAGCCCATACTGACATATTTCTTTTAGTATTCCTTGACTCTCTAATTTCACAGCAGTAATATTTTGCATTTCTCAGTCTTTTCTAAAGCCAGCTTGAACATCTGGCATCTCCCTTTCCAGTAGGGTTTTTATTTTGCCAGTTTGTAAAGTTAAGGATATTATACAATAGTTCGTAGGCTAAGTTCTTTTTGGTGCCAGATGGCGATACACACGTGCACAGGGATCACTTTGGTTGTTTGAACACAATTTTAGCTATGAGGAAATAATTAGAGTGGCAGAAATTCTAAGTCATTCTCCTGCTTCATTTTCCTAAGTCATAAAACCTTATTATCCGCAACATTTCCAATTTTGTCATGCCAGTCTCCAATGACAAACAGGACATCTTGTTTACATATTTAATTGATTTCAGACTGAACTTGCTCATAAAACTCAAAAGCCTCCTCTTCTTCTGTATCAGTAGCTGGAACATAAACATGATCATTATGTTAAATGATTGTCCACAAAGTCAATTGACTGCATTGTAGCCAAACACCGTTCTCAGTATATACTTCCTAACTATAAAAGCAATGCCACTTATTCTTTGGTTTTCATGTCCTTAGTAAATAATGTGATCTTTTCACTGAAAGTACTCCTAGTCCATCTGATGCCTAAGGTCAATTTGTAGACCTTTCATTTCACCTTTTACTGTGTTGGGCTTTCCTGTGTTCATGCTTCTTATGTTCCATGTTCCCAATGTAATTCTGTCTTTGTAGCTTTGGATTTTCTTTTCCTGTATATCAACATCAGCAACTAGATATCCCAGAGCTTTTTTTTTTTTTTAATTTTTAAACTTTTATTAATTTAAGAAACCACATAATACATTAGCCATGCATTAACACTATTTTGTACTTCAAAAGATCCTCAGCTCTTCCTCAGTAGTATATTAAAGCCCTCTGACCTATATTGTCAATTATTTTATATTTTCTATACAGGTGGTTTTCTCGGGAAAAATATAGGATTGGTTGCTTCTTCCAATGCAATATGAAGTGATGTTTTCAGTTGTCATTGTCACTGAAGTGATCATCTATCTCCAACATTTTTCTATATCGTTTCTGCCCAATATAGCTGCTATTTCTGCCCAATATTGCTTCAGCTGGGTGACTTCATGTTTTGGGTAACCCTGATGGGAAAATATACTCTTGACAAATACTCCCAGTATTCTTTGTTCATTCCTCCCAGATCTCCTCCTCCTACCATAATGAAGCAGCACAGCAGAACCTGAAGTACTATTACATATGAACTGACTATTATATTATTTCGTTACTTAATACAACTGTCCACACAATTCTGCAAACCAAAATTTGGAAGAGTATATAAATAGCCTTTATAATAATCCCAACAATATTTATACAACAATTTTGATACGCCAAATTCAGTCTTGCCATCCAAAGAAGCAATTTTAATACTACTAGTTTTTTAAAAAATGTGGCATTTTTATTTTCTTACAGCTACTTTATTAGAAAATTTGGTGACAGATTAGCCAAAGCCATATTAATGCATGTTTGTTAGTGCCTATATCTTTTATTGTATAACAATGTTTATACAACAATTTTGATATGCAAAATTCAGCCTTGCCATTCAAAGAAGCAATTTTAACACTACTAGTTTTTTAAAAAATGTGGCATTTTTATTTTCTTACAGCTACTTCATTAGAAAATTTGGTGACAGATTAGCCAAAGCCATATTAATGCATGTTTGTTAATGCCTATATCTTTTATTCTTCTACCGGTACAGCTGAAATTTCCCCATGTTGTCTGCATTTTTAAATACAATGGTATTTCAAATGAGAATACAATTATCTCCACATTCCTAAACTGTACAAAATTGCTCAATTGCAAACAAAATAGCAGCCAAAAAATAAATATCTCTCTTATGTTCTTACTTTACTGTGGGTTTTAACTAGTGAAAGCATTGTGCATTCAGTGATTGCCCTCATTGAAGTGTTATCATCATTATTTAGCATGCCATCAGCAGCCAAGCACAACCAGGCAAACCTGTGTTCAGATTTTAAAGCAGCTGAAATATAATTGTGGCAAAAGCAGATTCTGCCAAGCATTGAGTTTACTGTTAAGGTGCTGACATCACAGTGGCACATACATACTAGATGGCACAAGTAAATACATATATGTTTGTTCATATACATAGAGTAAATTTTATAATTCTAAAATGTTAAAACAAGGAAAGAATCAGATAATTCTACAATTCATCGTACAATGTCCAAAGTAAGATACTGAGATGAGAGGTGAGAAAGCCAGTTTGGTCTACAGGTTAAGGCACCAAACCAGAAACAAAAAAAAAACCTGCGAGTTCTAGTCCTGCCTTAGGCATGAAAGCCAACTGGGTTACTCCTCTCAGCCAGTTACTCTCTCTCAGCCCAACCCAACTTACAAACTTTTTGTGGGAAAAATAGGAGGGGGAAGGAATATTAGGTATGTTTGCTATCTTGAGTTATCTATAAAAATAATAAAAGTGGAATAAAAATACATAAGGCATAGATAATATAAATTCTACAAGGATAATTGTGCTGCCTAGAGACCATTTTTAAAATGACAACTCCCTCTTTTTACTAAAAAACCGAAACTGTATGATTACCGATGTGTATGATAGCAATGTATTCAGAAAATAACTATAGAGATCAGAGGTACGGCGGTGGTTTATGAGCTGTGCATTATGATGAATGCCTGAGCATTTCTAAACATTATCTATATGCAGACTATAATGTTAAACCTAGAATAACTCGGTTGTTTGTTTTTTTAAAAAAAATCTTACTAAGAATTTAAGTTCAGCCAGAGTACAGTAACTACTGTTGCCAAGAAATGCAGTTCTTTATGTTTTAGCCAGGTAAAGTCATTACAACTGGAGCGGCATATAAGCCAGAATAAATAAATACTGCACTCAAAGTTGCCTATTAAAATAATACCTTGCTGACCAAGGTCTTTGAGCAAGTCTTTCACATGTCAAAGCCTTTGCCTATGGTTTCACTAGGAAGCAATTCTCCTTGAGGCATTGAACAGGCCCCAAACAACAAAGAAGCAGTGATGTTTTCACTTCAAATAAAACTAAGAAAAGTTTCTTCCTCTTCTTATTCCACTATCATATTACTTATTAACCAGGATCCCCCCTCACCAAAACATTTTGAGGATTTAAAGTTCTTTGTGCAGACATCTGTAAAATAGAGGCATGCAAGAAGTCCACAATTCAATTGCTAGAGTCCATCTTTGGGGAGGTGTTTATAATTCGTAGATCATATTTCGACTGACGCGGTCAAGGAAGAGGGCCTTCTCTGCTGTTGTCTCTGAGGAAAGCCCTCAATCTCTTCACCTTCTGCAAAGGGGTCGAAACCTGGGTGTGCAGTTTTGCATAGGGACACATAGGGGGCCATAGGGCTGCTTGGTCCCATGAGAACTACTTTTCTCCCTGTATTAACAACTCCTAGTCTTCGGAACTTTTCATTTTTTGTAATTTTATAATGTTAATGTAATAACATTACAAAATGTTAATCCTAAATTATTCGATTTTAGAGAACTCATTGACAAAGAAATATATGAAATTATATTGTTCTTCCATGGTTAATTGGTGATTCCCACTTCAGGGGGGACAAAATCAGGAAGAAGAGAATTTACATTTGTTTATTATATTTAAACACCATTCTTGATGACTTTATCCATAAAAAAATAAACATTTAAAACCAATACATAATCATAAAACTGTAATCCCTTTCAAGTCCCTAACGACAGCTTTACCAAGGAAGCAACACAGAATCCCATTAGTCAGGTTTAAGGCAAGAAAAAGGGGTTAGGTTATAGAAGTGTAATTATATTCCAGTTCTCAGTTATTATTATGTACCTCGAAGTACTGTTATCTGTGAGCCATTTAAATTTCTTTCTTTCAATTATTTTAAGGGATGGACTAATTCTTAAGAGGAGCCTAGACATGGTCTTATGAAGTTATCTGGAATGAGCCCGAGTCTTCCAGACTGTGAGTTTGGTCATCTACCTATTAGATTCAGGTCCCTCTTGAGTTGTTAACCCTGCTCAGCAAAGAACGTATCATTGATTCCATGCAGTGGTGTTAGCTTCATTGAGTGATGGGGTGGTTTCTTCTGCCTTGAAGAAGATGGTGGTGCACTGTCTCCTCAGGAAGCCATACTTGGGTCTAGTGATTTTGAATAATAGTCAACACATCTCCAACTTTCCCTTTTTAGGAAGATCAATTGATAAAGTGGTTGGACAGCTATTTCAGGGGATCCTAAAGGAAATGTATCATCATTTCACTCAAATGTTAGGCCAGGATCCAGTACTGGAGATAGCATTGGTAGTACTTGATGACTTCTGTCAGTCAGGATGGGGATGGGGTGTCCAGCTTTGTGCTCCTTGATGTCACAATGACTTTTATACCAATCATGGATCAGCTGCAGGGTTGGAAGTTGGGAGCAGTTATATTCTAGTGGTTCTCTCCATTTCTCAGTGACTGTTTTCAGTTGATGTTTGGCAGGGGGATGGCTAGTACACTTAGTCCTTTAAGTGCACAGTACCTCAGGGCTCTACACTCTCTTCTTCCTGATTAATATCTACAGGAAATCACATCTATCAGTTCAGGATCCACTATCACCAATATACAAATGATGCCCAGTTGTACATCTTGACCCTGGGCCAGCCAAGTGATACTGTTGATGTCCAATCTTAGAATCCAGAAGCTGCATGGATTGGGATGGAGAGAAATAAATTCAGGCTCAATCCTACTATAAATAAGTGGCTGTGGATTTTTTTACCACCATCCTGCCCCCCCCCCCCATCTGAGGACTTTCTATCATTAGTCTTAGATGGAGTTGCATTTCCCACTCAAAACTATACAATCTATGGGTCATCTTGGACTCACTTCTCTTGCTGAAGGAACAGGTGATAGCCGTGCCAAAAGGGCCTTTGATCAGCTATACCTGCTGTATCAGTCGTAGCTGTTCCTAAGTTAGAAGGTCACTCAAGTTCTAGTCACCTTTCAGTTGGACTATTGAAAAGCAATCTATATGGGGCCAGGGTCACTTATTCCAAATAAAATCATAACTGTCACACTAACTGAAGCTGAGTAATGATTGTCTGCCTATCAGTAACTAGGAATCTAGAAGGATATCTTAGTTACATACCTGCTCTCTTTCTGGGGAGTGTCAACTCATTCTGTATTATCAGTGGAGCTGACAGAAAGCCCTTCCGAACAATGAAAAATTCATTTTTTCCACAGTTCAATCTCAAGTTTGTTCCCCTCACCCAGTCCTCAACATCTTCTAAATTATGTCAAGACTTGTACAACTCCAGCTTGTCTGGAGTGGGAATATAAATCTGTATATCATCTGCATCCGGATACCTTATACTAACAGATAATTTCTCCCAGCAAATTCAAATATATTAAACAGCATGAGGGAAAACACTGACTCCTGTTGCACATCAAATTAATGCTCACTGGGCTGACTCCTTTTCTTCTATCATCCCAGCTAAACTGCTCACATAGGGCACTGCAACAAACTACCCTCATTTCCAACCCAAGGAGGCTACTATGGCCAATGGTATAAATCAGGGGTGTCAAACCCGCGGCCTATAAGCCAGATTCATCACACACTAGCCATGCCCACCCCCATTTTAGCAAAGGGGGGGGAAGTTGTGATACATCACATGATGACAACGTGTCGTCACGAATTTGACACCCCTGGTATAAACTATTGCTGCTGAGAAGCCCAATAAGACCAGGAGAAGTATCTCAATGACTTCTAGGCCTTGAAAATGGTTATCCACCAGAGCAATCAATGCTAATTTATGTCCAGATCTCAATTCAGACTGAAATTATTCAGCTAGTCTTCCAGCGCATTCTATAAAGACTCCCTATCAGTTTAGCAATGGCTTTCTTAATAAAAGGGAAGACTGGGGAAAGGGCAAGTTCAAAACAGCTAAGTTTTTTTGAAAATGTGGCACAATAGTCTCTCTTTTAAGGCAGACAATAAAGATGCCTGTCTTTTTCAAAAAAGCAATCTTAAACAAAGCTGATGGACAACATGACAAAATAAGAAAGGAGAAGTATGAATGCTTTACTCCTCTTCCAGCCATGGTATAGGTTCAAATAAAAATTCATTCCCATGTTCAGGCAGATTACAACCCACGCTGCCTCACAGACTGTTACCGTATTCCATCCTAGAAGAAAGCACTGACAGATTATTGGCATACTGTTACCAAGTAATTTATAAAGGTGTAAAATATATGTAACCATCAAGTTTAATGCAAAGGAATCTTTGTTCCTTTATGTGAAGATACATATGCAGTAATATGTGGAAAACAGATTAGATCAATTGTGTTAGTCCTTACTTGCTGAGGACCTATTTGGGTAAGAGAAAGCTAGGAATTATGTGACAGCACTGGGCAGGAATATAGTTAATAGGCTTCATTACAGTACTTCATTACAGTACCAGATACTACTGAAAGAAATGAGATTCTAAGCAGTTCTAAGAATTGTTTCATGTGATTTCCAGGACACAGAGTATGGATGGAATGTTTACAACTAGGTTTCTTAGCTGTTGATAGTTCTATAGCTTTGTGACTAGCAGATCTTGTTGAGAGCAGTAGTTATAGCAGTAGAATAAAAAGTGTCTGAAGCCATTTCTTTACTATAACCTAACTTATGCTACCTAAACCATTATATTTTCTGAAAACAAACAACTGAGCAAAAATCTGTTAATTGCCTGGTGAGTGCCATAACAATCTTTGGCAAGTTCTGTTTGCAGAAAAGTAGAACAAAGCCATGGATATTGAGGGAACAATGGAAGTAGTGTGGTAACCTAATAATCAAGAGGAAATTCTTATCCATCATTGCCTGATTTGAGTTTCATGATGAATTGGCCATTAAATAATGAAGAAGTTGCATATATTTTATCATTAAGGGTGAAGAACTAGGTCAATTAAAATTACATGAAATGAGTTTTCCCCATTTTTTTTTCCAGAAACAGAACCCTATAAAACTGGCAAGCTACAGAAAGTAAGTCTGATATTTTTTTTATTTGAACTCTCCTAGATATTTTGAAGCTAAACTGTCCCCCCTCTTTTAATATGTTAATAGGAACACCAATTCCTGGGGGCGGGAGATATATGTGTGCATATATAAAAGACATTATTATTTAGTGCCTTTCTACAGCATTGAGAGAAAGTCAACCACCCACTTCCTTCCTTGACAAAGAGAACATAGTTTTTCTCCATCAATGTCAAGAATAGACACTGTAAATTCAGTTGTTCTAATCTCCAGACATCTATCAGCAATAGGGTGGGACCGTCTGAATTAGTATTTCTATGAAACCAGAGGCTGGACATTTCTTAAAGCACTCAATGATTTCATCAGCCATTTGTTCATACTTTTCCCCATGGGGACCAAGTTGCTGTTTTCTCCAAGCCATCTATCTATTATATTATACTCTGCGTAAACACAAATTATGTTTGTTAGAAAATTAAACATAATATTAATAATGATATACGTCTATGTCTCCATAATCACTTTTATGTTAAAGAAATACTCCAGCAAAAGGAAGAAAGTAATAGCAGGATGCTAAATCTTACTTTTCTATTATTCTGAGCTTTTCAGAAGACTAAGCTTCCTGCAGAATTTCCAGTAAAAGTTTAGCCCTATTTGAAATATGTGGAGGTTTAGCCAAGAAATTCAGCTCTGGGTCTAACTCACAATACTAACTTAGTTCATTTCAGCTGTAAAATAGTTTGTCACACAGTCAGCCAAACGTTTAGACTAGGTTTGGAGTTTTTAATCTACCTATCAAGTCCTTCCCAGTGACCTGGGATAGACAGACGTTGTTTGAAAGTGTTAAAGGTATCATCACAGGATGAAAGCTGTTCCAAGTAAAGCTTCCTTTTGCAATTGATTGATGTGAATTTTGTCAGTGCCAATGGTGTTCAAGTAGTGCTCCACGTGTTTTGGGATTGTAACTCAGGCACCTATTACTATTAGTACAATCTTTGCTTTCTTTGCAATAGTTTTTCAACTTTTATTTGCAAGTCCTTGTATTTGTTACTTTCTCCAGTTCTTTCTCTCTTCTTCTGCTGTTTCCAGGTACTGCCATGTCCACCATGCAGACTTTGGTAAAGAAGAGGTAGTCATGTTACCTTCACAACAGTCATCTGATTGCACGATCAGTTTGAAGCCAGGAGGCCAAATTCTAGCAAAGAAATCGTATTTCATGTCTAGATACAATTTAGCCATTCTCAAGAAATATTTGCATACCAATATCAAAAAAGGATTTATTACCCTTCCAACTCACCAGCGCTGGCAGCCAAAAACAAGGAAAAACACCAACCACTCTAAAGGATGATTCTAATTCATGATTATAAAGATCTAAACAGGTTAAAAATTAGAAGCTATCATCCACTCCCCCTTATCTCAGGTCTTTTAGATCAGCTACAAAAAACACAGATCTTTATAAAACTAGACTTCAGGAGTGCTCAAACAGAATGAAAAAAAGGACATGAATATTTAATAACCTTCAATACAAGATGCGGTAAGTTTGAATACACAGCGATACCTTTCAGTCTGGTTAACTATGGAGCTGCTTTTTTTCTAGATCTAATATTTTCAAAAATGGTACTGTACTAATATGTACTTAGATGACATATTAGTTTATTCTGAAGATCCCCTCTTGTATGTCACCCATGTCAGAAATGTATTGCAAAAATTACAGGACAATAAACTTTGCCAAACTAGAAAAATGCACTTTTGATTTGCCTCAATTGTACTATTTGAGCTACAGAATCTCCACAGAAGGATACAGGTATATCCATCAAAGCTACAGACTATTCTATCATGGCACCTTCTCCCTCCCCCATAATGTGAAAGATGTCCAGCACTTTCTGGGCTTTGCTAACTTCTATAGGAAAGTTATCCCTAATTTTGCTGACTGTGTAAAACCATTGTCCCAGCTCCTAAGATAGGATTGAACCCAAGAGTAATTGGCTGACAGCTGGAAACTGGATGAAAGTTGTCCAGTAGAATTGGATCTAGTGATGGTTTCCTGAGAAGGGGCAAACCAACACTTTCTCAATAAACGAAGGGAATCCGCTTTTCTTATAATCCGTTCCTAATTACCCTTTCCCATATTAAGATCCCTGCACATCCAAGGGAACCTTATATTATATCATGCAAGCTTACCCGTTCTACTTGTCCTTCTTTATGTTTCATCTTGTAAACCTTGAGTTTTGGCAGACATTCCTCTGTATAATTCTTCTCTTCCATTCCATGGAGAAGTATCCCATGAAATGCCAGTCTGCAAGTATTTGCATGAATATCAGTGTCCAATTTTGAGCCAATTACAAGACAAAATTTAGGACAGGTAACTGGTTTTTCAAATTCAAGTAAAGCCCACTGTTGTTTTGGGACCTGTCTTTCTTCAACTTGGCCATTTTCCTTGTTTTCTTCGGAGGACTTTGAATCATTGGAAAGGTATTCCTCCTCATAAAGGTATTCCTTTTCAAAATCAAAATAATTTTCCAGAGGCTCTTTACTGAAGTCATCAGGAGTTGGGCTGAAGAACATCACTCTTCCCATAACAGTCTCATGGCCAACTGTAATATGAAACTTCGCCTTGGTTTGAAGAGTCCCTCGAAAATATGGGATTTTCTTTATAGAGATAATGGCAGCATGGATCGTCTGGAGAGATTCAGGTGTACAAATGAGGCCTCGTTCCAACAGCTTTGGATCAAACTGGGTTACACAAATTCCAACCCTATCCCCTTGCATGGCATAAGTTACTGGTGTATGAAACATCTGCATTGACTTTACTTTCTTTGTCACCTATTTATGGGAAAAAGTATAACAAAAATAACCTGTTAGCATTTTTCTTGTATTTTAAAATAGTAATTTAAAATATTTGTACTCTATGCATATACTTTTACAATAGTAAGATATTATTTTTGCTGTTTTATAACACTCATTAATTATCCAGAAAATGTATCTTAAATTACCTAAAAGAATGCTTAATTTTTTAATTCAAGAAAATAGTATCAACCCTTATTCTTTTGAATTTAATAACTTCCATAGTAGCCAAAATTATGCAGATGAGTTTGAACCAGCATAAATAATTAGCCCATTTATTTTTTTAAAAAAGGCAAATGAGTTAAATAGTTTAAAACACTATCTTTTCTGTTCATTTCCCCTACACATTTGCTGCTGCTTCTTAAGCAGGCTGTGTTATCTCCAATGGTAAGTATTTTCCCTTTCTGATTGTTCTGTGATAGCATATCTCAGTGTATTAAGACAATGTATATACATGTTTTTTTTTAAAATTCATACAGTAATGTAAGACATTAATTTTTTTAAAAAGAATTAATGATTTCTAAAGAATAATCTTTTCATTTATTTTATATAGTTTCCAATCCTTTTTATCACATTTGGTCTTTTCCCTAAATCTGTCAAATAATAATGAAATATATTGCATAATGTGTAAAAAATACTTTATAATCTCATTTTCATTGACTTGTAAAGAATAAACATAAATATGATTTAGTGATTTCAGGACTATTTTATGATTATGAACTACATTCTATTGTATATGATTACTGTTATTATCTGGTTATGACTCTAATCTTTCCATAATATATGAGACAGTGTAACACCACACACAAAAATAAAGTTTGGTGCTAATACACTTGGAATCTTCTTAGTTATTCTATTTCAGAAACATCTTAGAATAGAAACAGTAGCAGGAAAATAAGCTTTTTAAAACTATCAAAGTTGGTTCAGCTTGATTAAGACAAACCAGTTGGTTTAATATGGTTTGATTCTCTTTTCTTTTTTTCTACATTTATTCTTTAAGCCAGGGATGGGCAAAAGAGAAATTTCTATCTACTGGTAGGTCCCTAGATGATGTGCAATAAACTGCAAAATTTCTGACATCCAATTATCCAGCAATAGCAAGAACTAAGGAGATTTACTTGACTAAATTATGTTGCAGGAAAGGATTCTGAAGGGGTAATGGGATTAATTGCGACAAAATTGTAAATGGAATGTATGCAAAAAGACTTATAATCTTAGTTCTGGTACCAATCACACTTCCCTCAATTGAGCATGTTGCCAGAAACAAAGTTTCCTTAATTCTTAGTACTTGTTTATCCTCCTGAATTCCTATTTTGTACTCCATTTGTTGGGCAGCAGTTTAAAAAGTTTATAATCCTGAAAACTGACTACTCCAACCTTAAGAGTTATAATTCATCTGTGATCAATTTCCCCTCCCTCTGTGCTAACTATTCTCTGAAGTAGCCTTTAATACCTTTGGAGAATGTCTAGGGAATACAGAGTCTGTAGAGGGAAAGAGGAAGAGGGGAGACAGATGGAGGGAGGGAGGGAGTGGGGAGGGGAGAGAGAGAGAGAGAGAGAGAGAGAGAGAGAGAGAGAGAGGGAACACTTAATATCATGTCCTTCCCTCTTCAGCTAATGCTAGTTGCTTTTTCCGCTAGCACAGTGACCACAACTCAATATTTTTTTCATTCATTCATTACCCATGCATATTGCACTCATCTTTATAACCCTGAAAAATCTTTAAAATGTAGCATTTTGCAGGAACTCAAAAGATTCAATGTGTTTTCACATTATGAAACTTTTTTAAAAAAATATAGAACACATCTCTTTTCTAAAAAAAAATTACAGTCTGTATCAAAAAAATTCAGTATATTTAAAATGAAGTATCTTGTATAGATAATAATTCCAAGTTTGAAATTCTATCTCTCCATATGATTTATAAGCCATAAACGTAAGAGGATGTGAAATATACAAATACTATGGATACGAAAATCATAGCCATTAAAAATTAATAAAAAATGAACCGTGTAAGTCCAAAAACAAACATCAGACTACACTTCTAGAAGAAATTATTACCGTATTTTTTGGAGTATAAGACACACTTTCCTCCCCCCCTAAAAGAGACTGAAAATTTGGGTGCATCTTATACTCGGGCTTCAGGCCTGGATACAGCACGGAAACGGCATTGGTTGCATTGGTTGATGATCTCTGGAGGGCTCGGGACAGGGGTTGCTCCTCTGTCCTGGTCCTATTAGACCTCTCAGCGGCTTTTGATACCATCGACCATGGTATCATGCTGCATCGGTTGGAAGAGTTAGGGGTGGGGGGCACCGTGTTGTGGTGGTTCTCCTTTCTCTCTGACCGGTCGCAGTCTGTGTTGACAGGGGGGCAGAGGTCAACCCCGAGGCCCCTTGTATGTGGGGTGCCACAGGGGTCGATCCTCTCGCCCCTTCTATTCAACATTTATGTGAAGCCGCTGGGTGAGATCATCTGTGGTTTCGGGGTGAAGTACCATCAGTACGCTGATGATACTCAGCTGTACATCTTCACCCCTGATCACCCCAATGATGCCCTTGAAGTGATGTCCCGGTGCCTGGAGGCTGTACGGATCTGGATGGGGAGAAACAGACTCAGACTCAACCCATCCAAGACCAAGTGGCTGTGGTTTCCGACATCCCGATATAGTCAGTTGGTGCCATCACTGACTATTGGGGGCGAGTCGTTGGCCCCCACAGAGAGGGCTTGCAACTTGGGTGTCCTCCTGGACTCACGGCTGTCTTTAGAAGAGCATTTGAAGGCTGTGGCTGGGAGGACTTTTTATCAGGTTCGCCTGATTCACCAGTTGCGTCCCTTTCTGGATCGGGACTCATTACGTACAGTCACTCATGCCCTCGTCACTTCCCACCTGGACTACTGTAATGCTCTCTACATGGGGCTCCCCTTGAGGAGCACCCGGAGGCTCCAGCTGGTCCAGAATGTGGCCGTGCAGATGGTTACGGAAGCGACATGGCGTTCCCATGTGACTCCCCTCCTGCGCGAGCTGTACTGGCTCCCGGTGGTCTTCCAGGTGCGCTTCAAGGTTTTGGTTACCACCTTTAGAGCGCTCCATGGCTTAGGACCGGGGTACCTACAAGACCACCTTCTGCCACCAGTAGCCTCTCATCGACCAGTACGCTCCCATAGAGAGGGTCTTCTCAGGGTGCTGTTGGTCAAACAATGTCGACTGGCAGCCCCCAGAGGGAGACCCTTCTCTGTGGGGGCACCTGCCATCTGGAACGAGCTCCCCCCGGAGATACAGAGGATCCCGGATTTGCGCACTTTCCGCCGTGCCCTCAAAACATTCTTATTCTAGCAGGCTGGTCTGGTCTAACCTCCCTTTTAATTGCTTTTAAATTTGTTTTATAAATTGGGGTGTTTTAAATTTGTTTTGGGCCAAAGTATTTAATGTATTTTTAAATGGCTTTTTAACGTTTGTACTATGTGTATTTTATCTTTTGGCTGTTCACCACCCTGAGTCCTTCGGGAGTAGGGCGGTATATAAATTTAATTAATAATAATAATAATAATAATACTCCGAATGTAGTTTTTTTGAAGCTTTTTTTCAGCCCTAATGAGGCGCTAACGAATGAAGCGATATTCCGAGATTTGCCTGCTCCCTCTAAATCTCAGCTGTGCTTTAGCAGCTTTTTTTCAGCCCTAACGAAGCACTAGCGAGTGAAGCGATCTCCGTGCTTTGCCTGCTTTTCTCATTGCTGTTCCCTCTCAGCTGTGCTTTAGAAGCTGTTTTTTATCCCCAAGCAGGGGATAAAAAGTGTGTGCACGCTTAAAACTATCAAACTAATGTGTTAAAGCTGACCAGACTAAGGATGCTAGCCAGATGAATACCTGGTAGGCAGATTTTTTTCCACATATTTTCCTCCCCAAAAACTAAGCTGCATCTTCTACTCCAGTGTGTCTTATTGTTGTGACTCCGACCCCCGAGCCCCTCTTATCGGAGGGAGAAGACTCCAAAAGTGAAGGAGAGGAGTTGGCAAGGCCTCCCTCTCCAGGACCCTCCTCTCTGGCAATGCCTCAGGTGTCTTCCGAAGGAGAAGAGATAGGCCAGGAGCCAGGCACTTCCGAACAGCCGCAGTTAGACAGCGACAGAGATAAATCTTGGCTGGATCCCCGACAGCATCGGAAAGACAAGCGCGTGCAGCAGGGAAGGAGGCGTGCCAGAGATTAAGCTGAGTCACTGGACCACACCCCACAGGGGATAAAAGGGGGTGTGGTGGCCATTCAGGCTTTGTGATGGACAAAACTGAAAGCCGCCCTGAGTCTCCGGAGAAGGGCGGCATATAAATCAAATTAAAAAAAAAAAAAAAAGCTAGCAAGTCATTCTGCATTTCTGGAACTTCGTTATATGCTCTGCTTGGATTGATTTTTGGACTGGACTTGACTATTCTTTGGCTTTTGTGGACTTACTTTGATGTTTTTGGTCGGAGGAGATAAACCTCCCTTTGTAAGTAAAAACTTTTGGCAAGCAGCCACTGGGTTGCTGCCAATTCTGTTATCAAACGAAATTCTTGTCTGCTGGTTTATTTTAACTCTTGGTCGACTGCTGGTGTGCGTGTGTGAGACGGGGACACAACACTTATACTCCGAAAAATACAGTAGCTGAATTTATACTATTGCATTATCATGGCACAGAAGCCAAACAGAAATTTAGAGAGGAATTTATTACTGGCAACTAGGTATAATACTACTTTTAAAATTTCAATTAACTAGCATACCATACATAAAATCTCTCGTTCTGCCTTTCTCTGGTGTTCTTAGTTTTCGCTGAAAAGTCTCTTTATAAAAAATAAAATTTAAAAACTTGATTCCCCCATCAAGTCTAAAGTAAATCATTCCAGAGCTTGTCTATTTAATTTTGCATATACAGAAATACTTCTATCTGCATTAAACTTTCAGAAGTCTCCACAAAAGAGAAAATAGTTCTTCTACGAGCAACTGCCAATATATTCGTTGGATGTTTACAATGTTTCAATATTCCTTTCAAGTAAATTAATACTTTTAAAAAGATTCAGTGTATTTTATAAAAGAAAATCAGGGGCATCTAATAGTGCAGGGGTGTCAAACTGAAGGCCCGGGGGCCAGATGCGGCCCATGGTGTGCTTAGATCTGGCCCTTGGGGCCACCCTGGAAACAGCAAAGGATTGGATCGCAGTGCCTCTACCAGCAAAAACGGAGCTTGGGAGGGCATGCCAGGGTGGGTGTGGCCAACTCAACCTCATTCATATCAGGGGCACCTGTGGTGGTCCAAGCGCTCAGCCAATAAACATGGGCTCCGAAGCTCCATTTTTGCTGGCAGAGGGTTGCAGAAGGCTGTCAGAGTCGAAAATGGAGCTCGGGAGCCCATTTTCACTGGCAGAGTGCTTGCCCCACCACAGGCGCCCCTGATACATGTGAGGTTGAGTGGCTACGCCCCCCTGTCCCCCCAAGGTCAAACATAACCCTGGTGCAGCCTTCAATGAAATCTAGTTTGACACCCTTGCAATAGTGGAGACTGTGCACATAGTATTTGCATATCGCTCCACAGTCAGTGGAATGGCGTACATAGTTTTTAAAGGCTGATTTATCCTAAGAATTCTATGATATGAACTGAGCAATAAAACTAATTCTGAGCAATAAAACTAGTCCTGAGAAAGCCCAGAAAGTTTTCTGAATTAACTTTAACCTTTGGAAAACTAAGCTTCCTCATCTCCATGATTTATATATCATCTAGGATCTAAAAATCAATAGAGCTATCTTGAATAAGGAGCTAATTTCCCTTTCTCAAGAATGAATAATAACATAGCTAAACATAAATGCATATTTATAAATGCCACAAAACCATCGGTCATCACAATGTCTGGATTTCAACTACTTCCACCCTACCTGCCTTCCTAATTTTATGTCACTCAAATATATTGTCAAATGGCATGTCTGGCATCAATTTTGGGCAACAACTTCAGCAGAAAATTACTCTGTCTATCCAAAACCAATCATATTCTGAGTTCATCAGAATCAATGAAGTAATATCTTTAAATTTTGCAACAAACAGTGCCAGAATAGTAAACTGCTCAGAGAGGCTTCATGTGAACAGGGGTAGGGAAGGGGGGGTGGCATCTTGTAATGCCTGAAAATAAATCAGGAAAGAATGTTTAATATTTTTATCTTCATGATCACATTAATATTTCTAAGAATGATGTAGAGGTTTGTGAAACTGCTTTGGTGGAGGAGGAGGAGGACTGGGAAGTCCATGTGTTCATACACAGATAAAAAATGCAAAAAGGAGAGATAAATTAAAAGCACCCAAACTGTTCAGGCCCTTAAGATAAACAAATGTGTTCAATATAAGAAAAGAACCTGTTATTTGAAGACCAAAGGAAAAGCTCACTAAGATTTTCAAAGCAGTTTAACTAATAGAAAACAGCATACAAAACCTCACTAATGGATTTTTTTTCTGATACAATGAAGCTTCTTTTCCTTTATTTATCAAACTTTCATTAAGTTATCAGTACTCCATATGCTATAGCTCTTAGGTTTTCAGATAAGAGTCCAAGCATCCTCCTACCTCCAGTGCTGTCACTGCATCTTATTGTTACAAGATATAAACACAACCAGCCCTTTCTGATAAGTAGAATCACAGCAAATTCAGCTAACTAGTAATTATAAAGTAAGAAACAAAAAAACCCAAAACAAAACACTGTAGTTTAAGTGTTAAACAAGTTTATACCATTTATTCTACAGTTTCAATTCATCCATCCACCCATCCATCCATCCATCTGTCAGTCCGTCCTTCCGTCCATCCATCCATCCATCCATCCATCTATTGCTTACTTTAATCAAGTTATTAACATCTAGCCCAATTTAAATGGGAAGGCTGCCATCTGTTTAAGTGAGACATAGATTACATACAACAGACATAAAATGGAGTGGACACACAGGGACAAAAGAAAAATACACTCTTAACTTTCTTTGTTTTCTAAGTGGAATCTTTTCTCTTTAGACAAGAGAGAAAAAAGAGACTGCTTAAGAGAAGAGAGAGACTGCTAAAAATGAAAAAGAACATCAGATCTGTCTAAAGATGTTTGCTGCCAATCACAGATTCTGTCCAAAGAAATATTTTAACATCTCTTTGTCAGAAAATGGAAAAAATTCAGATCATTATTCAGATCAACAATAATCCAAAATTATAAGCATGGAATATTATTGCCGTTCCAATACTTTAGAGAAAATCTTTTTGCTGACTCCTTAATCAGTGTATTCATAATTCTTCCTATATTTAAAATATTTTATATAAAATTCAGAAGTATCTTCACATCATATTAATCTTTTAACACTATGTTTATAAAATACGATTGATAAACAGAACTAGGCAACAATTGGACAAGACCATATCATATAGATTGTTGTGAGCTAAATAGAATTGTTAAATACATCATTATACTTATTCTGTATAAATAAATAAGTCATGTAATTATATTTATTTACAAGATTTATAGCTGCCTGCAAATACCATAAATTAAACCATTTTACATTGCCAATATAAACAGCATACTTTGGAGAGGTCAGGAATTGTGAAAAACGGTATTTTGTCCAATTAATCTCAGTTTAAGATAAGAAACATAATACTGCAAGAATAAGAATTTAATATTCTTTATTTGATAATATGAGATATTGAAAATCTTTAATCCAGAATTCTTATAAATAACTAATATATGCTTTAAAATATTCTATAATTGTCTATATTACAGATTTGGAATTACCCAAAACTCATTCTGATACTAACAGTAAAGGGGCGTTGGTCCTACCTGATACGCTCCTTCTCGTTGAGTGGAGACAGCAGCCAGGATGGGTAGCAGCAGCCAATCAGCATGAAGGACTGGGTCTATCAATAATATTAAGTCCCGCCCTTGTTGCCGGGCAGACCCGCTTTAGGCGAAGGACTGAAGAGATAGACTCGGCGTGTGGGAGACGAAGAACCAAGGTCCAGAAGAAAAAACAAGAGGGGAGCACCACCAGACTGGCAAACAACAAAGGGAGGGTCTGGCTGCTGTCTCCACTCAACGAGAAGGAGCGTATCAGGTAGGACCAACGCCCCTTCTCCATTGAGAGTGGAGACAGCAGCCAGGATGGGACATACCCCAGTTCACTGTCCCGAAGGAAGGGCGGGGCCAGACTGGTGAGAAACATCCTCCCCCGCAACCACCTGTTGCAACACCTGTCTACCAAACGCAGCCTCAGCGGAAGCAAATGTATCGATCTTGTAGTGCCGAATGAATGGGATAGGCGAAGACCACGTAGCCGCCCGGCATATTTCTAACAGCGAAGCTTGAGTAGACCAGGCCGCCGACGTGGACGCGCTGCGAGTGGAGTGTGCTGTTACATGAGCCGGTCGCGGGAGAGAGCGGAAGTCGTAGGCCGATGCGATGGTTTGCCGGATCCAACGGCCAATTGTAGATGCTGACACACGAAGACCCAGAGAAACGGGTAAGAAGGATACAAACAAGGCCTCCGAACGGCGGACCCCAGCCGTTCTCTTCAGGTAAATACGCAGTGCCCGCCGAACGTCTAAGGTGTGCCAACGACGTTCCCGAGGATGAGATGGTCTGGGGCAGAAATTAGGAAGTATGAGTTCCTGGGACCGATGAAACACTGAGTTGACCTTCGGAAGGAAGGTGGGATCCAGACGAAGCACCACACGGTCAGCATGAAAAACACACAGATCCGAGCGAATTGACAAGGCGGCTATCTCCGAGATACGTCGGGCCGAAGTTATGGCCACTAGGAAAGCGACCTTGCAGGATAACAACCGGAGGCTAGTTGTCCGCAACGGTTCATAAGGAGGGCCCATAAGAGAGTTCAACACCAACGGCAAGTCCCAGGTTGGATAGCGATGCAAAACCGGGGGAGATATGTTAGCAGCACCCCGGAGGAATCGTCGAATCAGAGGATGCTGTGCCAAGGATGAGAGAGAACCACAGCGAAGAACAGAAGAGATAGCCGCCACCTGGCGTCTCAAGGTATTAGGAGAAAGGCCCTCCGAGAAACCCTTCCGAAGGAACACCAACACGTCCACAATAGATGCTTGAAGGGGTGAAACATCACCACTGGCACAATAAGAGCAGAAAGCCCGCCAGGTAGCCGAGTAAATCCGGTTAGTCGAAGGGCGACGAGAGGCTTGGATAATCTGGATCACATCGCCAGGAATGTTTGCGGCACTCAGACATTGCCGCTCAACCGCCAAGCGGTCAAACTGAGCCAAGGTAGGTCTGGATGAAATACGGCGCCCTGAGAGAGGACGTCCTGATCGGATGGGAGACGCCAAGGCGGGGCGATCGAAAGAGACACAAGGTCCGCAAACCAAGGCCTCCGAGGCCAGTGAGGGGCCAACAATATTACCTCCGCCCGCTCTGCCAATATCTTCCTTGGGAATCAGAGAGGTCGGAGGGAAGGCATACAATAGGCCCCGAGGCCAAGGGGATCGCAGGGCATCGGCGGCAACGGCTTGAGGTTCTGGGTAACGGGCGATGAAGAGAGGAAGTTGGGCATTCAGATGCGTGGCGAAGAGGTCGATCACAGGAGAGCCGAACCGAAGAACCAGAGCTCGAAAAATGCGGGGATGAAGCCGCCACTCCGCAGCATCGACTTGTTGACGGCTCAGCCAGTCCGCCTGAGTATTGTTGATCCCTGAAATGTACTCTGCACGAAGAGAGCTGAGATGACGTTCCGCCCAGAGACCTATCGCCAGAGCTACGGACAGCAGGGACTTCGACCTGGTTCCTCCTAGTTTGTTGAGGTGCGCCTTTGCAGTGACGTTGTCCGTGAGGACCAGCACGTGTGCCCCGGTTACCAGGTGGCTGAATGCCCGGAGGGCCAGGAAGACGGCCCGCAGTTCCAGCCAGTTGATCGGACGGGAAACGTCCCGACCCGTCCAGGTTCCTTGAGCTATCCGCCCTTGACAATGAGCCCCCCAACCGTGGAGACTGGCGTCCGAGGTGATCACCACCCGTTGAGGTTCGAAGAATAGGGAGCCGGCTGATAGAGCTGGAGACCTCCACCACTTGAGAGACCTGCGAACTGCTGGGGGAACAGGAATCGGCTTCGCCGAGGTGGCTCTTCCCGCTTTCTGCAAGGGTAAAAGAAACCATTGGAGCTCCCGAGTGTGGAGCTGAGCCCAGGGAACAATGGCTATGGCGGAAATCATTTTCCCTAGGAGCTGGGAAAGAACATAAGGGGACACAGTACGACACCTCTCAATCCTAACAATCAGGTCTCGCAGGCTATCCTGTCTTTCTGATGATAGAAATACCCTCCCCTGGACGGAGTCAATAAGAGCCCCTAAATGGACCAGGGAGGTACAGGGAACTAAGTGACTCTTTTCAAGGTTAATCGAAAAACCATGAGAAGCCAAAGTCTCCAGAGTTAGCTGGAGATCTCGAACAGCCTGTTCGGGAGAAGAGGACAAAACAAGAATATCGTCCAGGTAACAAAGTAACCTAACTGAACGAACCCTGAGATAGGCCGCCAAGGCCGCTAACACTTTTGTAAAGGTACGGGGAGCAGAGGAAAGTCCAAAGGGCAAGGCCCTGTACTGATAATGGACCCCCCCGTAACAAAATCTCAAATAACGTCTATGAGAACGACAAATAGGAACATGTAAATAGGCCTCCGTTAGATCAATAGAGGATAGGAGATCACCCCTCCTAACGCCGTCAAGAATTGATTTTAAAGATTGCATCTTGAATTTCCGGTATACCACATACCGATTCAACCTCTTAAGGTCCAGAATGGGTCTCCACCCCCCCGAGGATTAGGGCACCAGGAACACCCGGGAATAGAAACCCGTACCCCGTTGATCGGGGGGAACAATTTGGATAGCACGGATGGAAAGGAGATGCTGAACCGCAGAATCCATAAGGACCCGTTTCTCCGGGTTACGAGAAATCGGACAGCAAACAAAGGCACTCGGAGGAGGGGAAAGAAATTCGATGGCCAAACCTGATTTTAAAGTGGCCAGGACCCATTTATCAGAGGTTGATTTTTCCCAGGAAGCGGCAAAGAGAGCCAACCTGCCGCCAATGGGAGGATCAGAGATGCAACTAACGACGGCGTCGGTAGGGACGACCTCCTCCCCCCCGAAAGGGCCGTTTAGAGACAAAGGACCGACCCCGAACCGATCTATCCTGCGCACTCCGGAACCTATTAAGGCTAGGAGGGGGCCGAGCGGACCCAAAGGAGGAAGACCCACCCATATCGTTACCTCTAAATTGAGAACGAGGGGCATAAGGTGAAAAACGGGACTCCCCCCTGCGGAAGATAGGGGCCAAGATTTTCTTTTTATCTCTCGTTTCCGTAAGAAACGGGTCCAAGGCCTCCCCAAATAATTTGGCACCCCCAAAGGGAACGGAAGCCAGACGCCATTTATGTCTGGCATCAGCCTGCCAGTGACGCAACCACACTAAACGGCGGGCGGCTACAGAGGAGGCCAGAGCCTTGGAGGCGAAGCGGGAGGCGATTAGGGAAGAGTCCGCCGAAAATTGCAGGGCAGCAACAATTTTGTTTAGGTCCTGCTTGATCCGTGACTCCTCTGGTGATAACTTCTCCTGTAACTGCCGTAACCAGAGCAGAGTAGTCCTGTTAAAAAATGAGGCAGTAGTCGCGGCTCGAATGGCCCAGGCGGAACCTTGAAAGGCTCGTTGCAGGACTAAGTCCGATCGCCGTTCATCAGGACGTAAGGCTTCGTTCGGCTCCCCTGGAACGTTGACGTTAGGCAGCAAGGAGGCAATAGGAGAGTCGACAGAAGGAATTTGGAGGATGGAGTCCAATTCCGCAGCCACATTAAAATTGCGTCTATCGTTAGCCGAAGGCAGGACAGCCGAAGTTGGAGAGGACCACTGTCGCTTAACCGTGTCTAAGAAGAGGGGCGGAGTAGGCACCGATGTAGTTGGCCTAGCCGGTTCGGCAAACATGGGGTCCAACGTGTCAGTTGAAGAGGAATGCACGGGATCAACAACTGGAGAAGACATGCGGGCCGTGGAAACAGCCTTAAATAGCAATGACTTGAATAATGATTGCGGAAACAACCCCGTAAAGGCAGGCTGGTCCGGCGGAAGGTTGTCATCGTCGGAAAGGCCTGAATCACTGAGCTCAGCATCCGTCATAGTCGAAAAATGACTAGAGTGGGAGCAGGACGGAGAGCCAGAGGCCCTGCGATGGACTCTCTGAGAGGCAGGATGTTCAGGCGGGCCCGGAGAAACCGACCTCACTGACTCCGCACGGCTGGAAGCACAGGAACGGGTGTCCAGGGACCTCTGCACCGCAGCCTCAATCATACGTTGGATCTGCTCCGGAGAAAGTTGGCTAGGAAGCTGTCCGGGCACAAACTGAGGTTCAGAGACTGCAGGTGGAGGTGGCAATGATCGAAGCTCGGGAGCAGAGGAAGCAGGAGGGTCAGGCAAAGAAGGACTTTGTAGAGGTTCCGGTTGAGAGAAAACAGGCCGGGCAGAGACCTCAGATCCCCAGAGATCTGTAGCAGATATGGTTACAGGGCAGTCCTGGAGAGACACCTGTTCCGGAGTGATGGAACGAGGGACCGTTGCTCGACTTGAGGTCTCGCCCGTTGAAGAAGCCTGATTGCCAGCACAGGTAAGTTTTGCGCAGGCCTTGTCGCACAATTTGTTTAATACTTTATCCCTCCTTTGCTCAGCTCTGGATATATGGCCATGTTTGTCAGGCCTATTACGGGCGCAAGGCGCATGTGAGACTGGGGATGGCTCCTGAGAGGCCTCCCGAGCCAAAGGTGGAGCAGCAGGCAGAGGGTCTGGGCCATGATTGTCAGAGGAACAGGCCCTGCGGCCGTGTTTTGATTTTGCAAGCGCTTTGGGCATAATGCTGGCAAAGGTCACCCTAAGTAAGCACAGATGATCTCAACAAGCCCACAAGTCCAAAGGGCGCAGGGTAACAACAATATGGGGGTGATAGCCTCCACTCAATTGCCCTTAGAAATGTCACAGTTCAAATGAGGCAGGGGGCGTGAGAGCTCCACAAAGCCTGCTGTGCTGGGTGACAAAAATCCACAATGCCTGCTGTGCTGGTGACAAAGCTCCACAATGCCCGTTGTGCTGGGAGAAGGGCAGTAAAGGCAAACTGAACAGTCAATAGGGCAAGGTGAATGGTTAAAAGGGATAGCAGTCCCAAGAGTCCTGGCACAGATCCAACAGGTAGAGGGCAATGCAGTCTGTCAGATGATATACTAAAAGGTCCAAGTTCTCAAGGCCACGGAGAAGGGACTGGATCCACGATGCAAAAAAAATAAAAAAATAAAAATGGGCAAACAAAATGTCCGCCGCCCAAGAGTTGAAGCCAAAGCCTACTGAGGGCAGAGAGTTCTCCGATAGCACACGTTGAAGTAAATGGCAAATTAGTATTCAAAATGGATGCCGCCCTCACAACGAAGCCAAACCTCCTAAGGGCAGGAAAAATGGCCGCTCGTTAGTCCCAAAGCTGCCAAGGGTGGCAAGGAATCCAAAATGGAGGAAAATGGCCGACGCGACCTTAAACGGGCAATCCAAGCCGAGTTCAGCCAAAGAAGGCAAACTAAGCCGAACAAGGCAGTCTTTTGCAAAACGCTGAGCACAAAACAGCGTTTTATCGCCGCCCCCCCCCCCCAAGGGCGAACGGAGCAAAGCAAACGGTCCGTGAATGGGAGAAGTGTTAAATATCACAATACCACCAAGAAACGTTGTAAACAGTCCGAGAGTCAGCCAACCGATCAGGGATGCAATGAATAATACGTAGTCGAGGAATCCGAAGTCAAAACCAGAAGAAACCATGCAAAAAGAGCGAAAAGGCCAAAAAGGGATAGGAGCTGAAGACCCACACGCCAGATCAAGCTGAAGGACTGAGTCTAAAGCGGGTCTGCCCGGCAACAAGGGCGGGACTTAATATTATTGATAGACCCAGTCCTTCATGCTGATTGGCTGCTGCTACCCATCCTGGCTGCTGTCTCCACTCTCAATGGAGAAACTGAGTTTTATATACTATTAATTCATCTGAAGTATTTAACAGAATATAGAGCCATTTTAAAATTTTAGGTAATCTATCTGTCATGGACATTCAGATGCTTTGAAAACTAGATTGCTAATCTAAATCAGTTATGTTCAAACTTGTTCAGGCTGTGCAACCTGTTAATTTAAAAAAAAATCCCGGAATCCCTGTTTTAAAAAAATATATTGTAATAGCAAATTGGCTATATTCAAATTAAGCTCTTTTATTCCCTTTGTCTGCAATGGATGAGTTCTTGTGGCACCCCTGGATTTTCTGAAATAGTTTAAACAATCCTGATTTAAAGAGATATAGTATCTCTACTTATTCACAACATCAATAAATGAATAAATGAAAATTCAACTGTCAAATTGGGATTATCCCATAATATTATATTTGTAGCAATAATGATTAGACTTATATACTGATTCAGTGTTTTGTAGTGCTTTACAACACTCTCTAAGCAGTTTACAGAGTCAGCAAATTGCCCCCAACAATCTGGGTCCTCATTTTATCCACCTCAGAAGAATGGATGGATGGATGGATGGATGGATGGATGGATGGATGGATGGATGGAAGGAAGGAAGGAAGGAAGGCTGAGTCAATTTTGAGCTGGTCAGGATTGAACTGCTGGCAGTGGAATGCAGAGTTAGCCTGCAATACTGCATTTAACCAGTGTGCCACCACAGCTCTGTATATGAATAAAAGGCTGAAATTATACTTTTGTTTTAACATTTTCCAAATTGACCTTGTGACTCTTAATGCAGGAAATACAACAAAAGTATGAGTGGGTGACTTTGAGTCCGTCATTCACTCTCAGCCCAATTCACCTCAGAGGGTTGTTGTTATGGGGGCAAATAGAAGGAGAAAGGTGTGTTGGATATGTTTGCCATCTTGAATTATTTATAAAAATAATAAAGGTGGAAGATGGATGGATGGATGGATGGAGAGAAAGAGAGAGAAAAGAGGGAGGAGAGGGGGAGAGAGAAAGGAATCACATTTCTTCCATGACAATTATAGAACAATGCAATTATAATTATAGTCTAGGAGATTTTGAAATCTATAAAGTTTCATGAAACTATATGAGTTATAGTGCCCATTCTAAACATAGAAAACATTAAACCTTTACAGAACTTTTCTAGGGAAGGCGCTCCATACATTGGGTTCAACTATAGAAAATGTCCTGTTCTATGAAGCCATGGATCACCTTCAGCGTAAAATAATTGAAGACAAAGCTGGGGAAGAACTGAACTAAAGTCACCAAGTAATTCCAACAGACGTGTAAATAAAATACTTTTAAATCAAATTCTTAAAATGATTGTAGAGATTATTCATTCAGAACAATTCCACAGACTAAGCAACCACATACAGAGACTTCAGGAAGACATGGTTTAGCAGCACCCTTTTATGGAGTCTATTGAATCACTCTCTTATTCTGCTATTGTGCTTCTATTATTTTATTACACTATTGTGCTTCTATTGTAACAGGTCCTCATCATTACTAATTATTCTAGCTCTTATTCAAAATGAAGCAAGCCCAGAGCACCTAATCAACTGGAAGTTCTTTATTCACTTGCAACCTCTTCAACCCCTGGATAATCTCCTGAAGAACATAAGCAAATTAAGAGTTGATTTCTCAGGATAAATGAGTCATGAATCTGCATAAAGAAACTATGAATCTTCATAAAAGAATTAGTTTTTCTGGGAAAAAAACCAAGCAAAAGAGGTTTGTGACATTTTAAAGACTAACCCATTTATTATCAGACAGTGCTGATGTTTATGGATTAAGACTATCCATCAGATCCAGCTGTACTTTCTTAATGTTAACATTCTGGATATTGTTTTGTTGATCACAAATGTAACAACATGAGACTTGTAATTTTTTGGCAGCTAGATTTAGCGCTTTTAGTAAAAAAATTCCAAAATAACTATAAATTGAGCTATGTTTAGCTGGACTGGTTCACAGGACAGGACAATAAAATTAAAATAAAAATCAGTTTCTCAATTAAGCAAAATGGAAAAACATTATCTGTTGAGAAACCCTCAGTTATAACCATGATTCAGTTTGAACCAAGAGACATTAGCTTTGCAGACTGCAACTTTAAGACAGAAATGTTATTAATTCTCTCTGGTAATCATTCTACCTTTTTTCACTGTACCCTCATTTTTAAAAGGGGTGTCAGAAATATCCTCATATGCAGAGAAAATATAAAGAAAGCCAGCATAACATATTTGTTAAATTGTTGGAAACATGCCAGAGAGATACAGTTCAAGTCCTCCCTCAGCTAAGAACTTGCAGGGTAGCAGGTGCCTTTGGGCTGGTCACTCTGAACTCAATTTGCCTCACAGGATTTTTGTTATAAAGAAAATAGTCCTCCTAGGAGGAAGGTATCTATATTATTTCCAGGAAAGGTAAGATATAAATAAAATTAATAAATTTGTTTGTTTGTTACATTTGTGTGCCACCCATCCCATCTAGAGGCAGCTCTACGTGGCTCTCAAACATTAAAATTAGTAAACATTAAAAGGGACAAAACAATTTTTTTTTCTTTAATTTATATGCCGCCCTTCTCTGGAGACTCAGGGTGGCTTACAATGCGTTAAGCAATAGCCTTCATACTTTTGTATATTTATACAAAGTCAGCTTATTGTCCCCACAATCTGGGTCCTCATTTTACCTACCTTTGAAAGGATGGAAGGCTGAGTCAACCTTGAGCCTGGTGAGATTTGAACTTGCAGTAATTGCAAGCAGCAGATGTTAATAACAGTGCTTTAGTCCACTGTACTATCAGGCTTTATTGTGATTGTTATGATTATTATCATTATTATTTAATGATAATAATTTATCATTAAAAGATGGGGAGAAGAGAGCACGAAGAACACGGGGAGCAATGGGGTCTTCTCTTACTTCAATAGCCAATTCCAGAGTGATACCCACTCATCCTGTTGTGGCTCCAGGCCAACTGGCAGAGCAAGATCTTTAGGCTCTTACAGAAGGTCAGGAGGGTTGGCATGTTTCTCACTTGGGGAGGGGGGGCACAAGACGTTTCAAAGGGCAGGAGCCATGAATAAACGGTAAAGAATTGTAAACTAGTTCAAGTCTCTCTATATACAATGTAATACATAACTATTAAGCCAGAGCGAATCTTTCAGACATATTTTGATAGTAGCAACACCAGAAGCAAAGTGCCACTTCTTGGCTGGATCCTCTGGTGATTCAAAATGGCCTTCTCAGATGCATCACACAAGTTTCCAAGATGGTCACCATATATTTTTCTTCAACTACTTCCATGGCTATATTTTTGGGGAAGATGTGATTGTCATACACCCTGATCAATAGCGTATTGCTTGTGGCTTTGCTGCAAAGGCCCTTCAAAAGATTTGCACAGTCCTACTAAATATGAAAAATTAGTTTTTGTTGGAATAATCTGATCAAATAATCTAAAGTACCATGCAGAATAAAAGACGCCACGTCTGTTCTTCAGCAATTGTACATACAGTATTATAAAATAAGCATTTAATTAATACCTATTTAAATAACCAAATTGTTGGCAAGTTACTATTTTCTTCCCAGCTGTCTTTCAGATAAACAAAGAAAACACCAGGTAAGAAAACAAAATGCTGAGAAATTAATTATTCCGTAGAAATAAACCAAATTACCCTTTTTCACTCAAGTCTTCTATTTGAAACAATAGCAGCACTTTCATCCTAAAACTTCAAAGTGCATAACAAAATATTACATCAGAGTAAACATAGGGCTGAAAGATTTATAGAACATCCACAGGAATGGATTTTCCCTCCCCTCTTTTAACAAAATTGTTTTGTTTATTACTAACCTTTGAAAAGCCTAAAAGAAGGGAAAGTATAGGCTACAGAAGTAAAACTTTTTATGTGTAAGCAACGTTGGAGCTTTGTCAGGCAGCTGGTTTGGGTAGAATGTGTTACATGTAGCCCAATGTGAGTAATAATATATCTCAAATAAAAATCAGCCCATGAATATACATAATCCAAAAGGTAATTCTCCCAATCTCTGAAATGTAATGGAGCTACTCTAGATCACTGAGGCATGAATATTTACCGTATTCAGGCTTTACTGCTCTCGATCTGGGTTCAATTTTGCAAATTAAAATGAGAGCTGTGTGGATAGAGAGATTAAAGTGCATCCCAACGCTTGCCTGTTTCCTTGGTGTGGCAGTGGTGATCTGGTTACCGCTCTGTTAGGTTATTTCTTTTTACTTAGCAGAGTAAGTCAGAAGCAATTGAGAATGGTGGATAGAGGTCACAATTAGTTCACCATCTTGTAATAAAAAGAGCAATTAAAAATAAAACAATACCAAAACCACACTGCTGTCATAACACAGAAATCAGGAGTTAAAATAAATTCAGTTCTTTAGAAATAACATTTTTAAATGCTTTCAAAATTACTGGGAGGGGAAAGCAATTTTTGTATTAATTTCTCTATGGAAATAAATTTCTATTTTTTATCAAACTGTAATATTATTTTAATGTAAGAAATTTGGTGTCAATTAACACATCCCAATGAAAGAAGCCAGCAAAATAAAGAATCAAAAACAATTCCACATAAGTTTGCTTTCATTAGTAATGTTTACCTATGGCAGATTTTGCTTGAAATCTGGTAAAGTGGGCCACTTTAAATGTCAAGCTAAGCCAAATTATTCAAATATAAGATGCTTTTAAAAGATACTGAAAAATATAGTGTAGTATCTCAGTGCTGCTTTTTGTGAATAGAAAACATCTTTTTACATATCTTGGCCAAAAGAAACCAAAATTAAAATGAAGCATTTTTTAAACAATATAATCTGAAAATGCAAGAAATTAATCTTTCAAAAATATGTGAAAAACTAGTTTTCAGAATAATAAAACACCTGCAACTTTGCCTTTTTGAAATTCTGGAATACAGGATATAAAGATTTTATTATCAGTATTTCTATTGTGGTCATCTGTATTTCTACAAATGAGTAATGATGCACTTGCACAGACAAGCCACTGTAATAGAAAAAATAGGCTCATCCTGCTAACTTTTTCTAAACTCAAATACAGAAAAATATTAAAGGAGGCTTAAAAGAGGCTCAAAACAAATATGACTTTAACATAGCTAACATTTTCAGCACAAAAGAAAAATTCATTCAGGCAGGAACCCCAAAACTGTATTTATCATGGTGAAGCATCATGTAGAGTAGCCCTACATTGAGATAGGTGGCAAATAAATTTAACAAATAATATCAGTACAGTCTGAACATCTGGCTGACTGTGCAATAAACCATAATAATATACCGTATTTTTCAGAGTATAAGACGCTCTGAAGTATAAGATGCACCTAGCTTTGGGGGAGGAAAACAAGAAAAACAAATCTGCCTCTGCCTCCCAGCAATTTGCCTCCTTGCAGCAACAGCAAACAGTACAGATGATATACACTGTTTGTGGTGTATTTCTGTGCATGTGTGCCTGACCCATAGAAATAGCAAAGAATTGGAGAAATGTACATTATGGCAGTAAATTAATGCCAGAACATTTTCTTAAATGTAGTCACATTAACTCCTTCCAATTATTTAAATAGATCTACTCCAAATATGACTAAGTCAGGGTCTAACTCAGCTGCCTTATCTTAATACTACAACAGGACACTGTTACATTTCAGACTATATCTGTACAGATGCTGTTAAAATTTCTGGAAGTAAACGTTACTCTCTGCTATTTAAAAGAAGATACAATAGCACTGGGCCTCTTCAGATCAAGCATTTATTTAAAAAAGCTTCTTCATTTTCTTAAGTTGTCTAGAACAATAATAAAGTAGTAATAAACATTTTCTTCAAAACACATTAAATATTACTCAGAACTCTCTACCACCAGCAATGGGTGATAATAGTAACTAAACTAATTTACATGGTAACTAAAATAAATTGCTCTGTTTTTCTTTCATGGAAGTGAAGAGGGGGGTGGGGGAGAGATGACAAATTCTGTAGACTTCATCTCAATGCCAAAACAACAGCTTTCTCTAAGGTTGCTCACTGTATTTAATTGTCAAATATTTCACTTGAAATATGCAAACTTGGATTATGTAAGAGAGAACACCATTAATATATTATGAACTCTTATAAACTTTCCTAAAAAGCATCATTTTCTGCCAATGAACATTTGGCTTTTAATTATAACATAATGGAAAGAAAAAGTTATTTTAACCACATTAATTTTGTGTTCTTTCTCTCAAAGAAATATGAAAATCCAGAGAATACATTAAAATGCAGTAACTTTTTTAGTACCACCACTGAACACAAAACGTTCTAAGAATAATGATTTCTAAAAAACAAACATTTCCCTTTCCTTCATTTTAAATATTTGACCAAGAAGAATTAATACTTGACCAAGAAGAATTAATACTGTAATTAATCAAGACTTAAGACACCAAACTGGTAAAAATGGCATTCCAGTATAATCCTGTTTAGTACAGTGGACTAAAGCACTGTTATTAACATCTGTTGCTTGCAATTACTGCAAGTTCAAATCTCGCCAGGCTCAAGGTTGACTCAGCCTTCCATCCTTTCAAAGGTAGGTAAAATGAGGACCCAGATCGTGGGGGCAATAAACTGACTTTGTATAAATATACAAAAGTATGAAGGCTATTGCTTAACGCATTGTAAGCCACCCTGAGTCTCCGGAGAAGGGCGGCATATAAATTAAAGCAAAAATAAAAATAAAAAATGAAATCTCTATGTTTACCAATCATGAGAATAAAGAATGTCAGAACATCAATTTTCTTCCTGTTTCAGAACATCTAACTTTAATGTGAATTTGAAAATGAATTTGAATTTGAAAATGACATTATAATCCCATTAAATTGGTCAGGAATAAACCCACTGGGGTTCAGTTGGATATTTCCAAATGTGTACAGATTTTTCAATCTAAGTTATTTCCAATGCTTAGTCTCAGTATTACAAGTCTTTAAAAGAGGACGGGGAAAACCCAACAGTTCAGTGAGTAATCCTTCTCTAAGTTAAGTCCTAGATATCATGTGTTCCAGCCAACAATGTCACTTCTCCAAATCTACAAAACAGGATTGTTCACTCTTCAGAAAAGATATAGAAGGCATTCTGGAAATTAAATGAAGAAGGAAAATCTGTTCTGCCAAAATTATCAGTTCTATATTACTTATGAATGGACAAAGTTGGATATAACCCCATATCAAAAATTAAGCAGGTCCCCCAAGCAATATAAACTGACTCATTGACTTTTCAGCTTGATCCAACCCTTGCAATCTGATTAAGAGATATAAACAAAGGTTCTCCACTTATTGATAATAGTAGTTAAAATTAAATTGTCACATTGCTTAGTTTATATATATTGTTTTGTTTACATAAGCCTCCTTTAAAGCACAAAAGTAGACTTGTTATAATAGTTGGTCTTTTTAAAAAAGGACCATTTTTTTATAATACTGAATATACTGTATATAATAAGCATGGAGATTTATTAAACTTGCAGAAGAAAAGTTGTCCAGAATTAGTCCGAATAGTTAAACAGGACAAACTGCTTATTACATTCTGTTCCTGCTATTTTAAGAGCATGTAAATGCTAATATTTACTCTAAAATTATTATGTTTTAATATATCATCCATATGCCTAACCTCTTACATTATGCTGGGAAAATACCACATTTTTCTATGTACATTTTGGAAATCTTGGTAAAAATCTGTATCTCAGTCAAATTATAATATTTGCCAACCATAGGAGAAAAGAATTTGTCCCTGAATCCAAAGATCCAGGGAGCTCTTACACCTAGCCTGCATGTTGAACCACATGAGAACCTGTATTTAAGGATGCTTACGCAAATGTATTTTGTTATTGCTACACATGGAAAAATAATTTAATTATCAAAAGCAACGTTAACAACAACGTTCAGATTTAGGCCATTCTCTAGAGTAGAGAAAAAATACTTATATAGTAGACTCTATGGACTTGTAATTAGAGAGGCAATAGTGGAATTCATATATATTCTAAATGTTTTGATTTCAACTCCAATCAGCCTACCCAAAACCAAGGGAATATGTGTATCGCAACACCTCTGGAGAATACTCAGTTGCCTGTGTTAAGTCCAATATTGATACAGCAATATTGGGCAAGCTCCCCTTATTATTTTGTAACATCTAATATCCATCCAAAACAAAAAATAAATAGTAAAATGTAAAAAATCTTTTTACTGAAAAGAAAAAGCAAGTAAAACAGGTATAGCATACCTTTACTGACCTTAAAACACATATTTAAAAAAAAAACTCTCTCAAAAGTCTAAAAACATTAAGGACCCATATTTTTTCATCATCACATGTCTACTCTGCCTGTATTACTCTGGCTAATAAAAAAACATATCATAGCATAAAACCATGAATAACAAAAATGTTGGAAACAGAATTTAAAATGTAAGGGAATGATATTAGAATTTAAACAGTTAACAAGGTGGAGAGAAAAAGCAACAGGTGTCATCATTCTACCCATGTTAAGTTTAGAAAAACACTCAGGATTGCATTCTCTTGCACACTTCTCCCTCCCTCCCGTGTGGATGGAAGGACTTGACCAATCTGAGTTCAATCATTCTTTGTCAGTTCATCAAACCATAAATAGATTTATAATGAACTCTGGTTAATTTAACAAGTTAGATTTATAATTATGGTTTATTGTTTGATTGATCATATTTATTCCATTTATCCCATCTCAAAAGAAGCAACTTGGTTTGAAGTGAACTTGTTTTTGAAACTGTTTTGTTTCAACTTGTTTTGAAAATAATTCATGTAACTGAAACAAAACATGGGAAAAAGGGAAGGAAGAATGAACTAAAACATGTATGAGCAATTATTTGGTGGCTCTGAACTATATTTATTTTAAAAAAGCTGAAAACCATTAAATGAATAGGCTGGGTATTAGGGATTTTCCATTTTTTTTATTTCTGAACTAAAAATGCTTATTTTGGAGCTTATATCATAGTTTTCTTATTTTTCACCTCAGAATCAGTCAATGAAAATTTCATAGGCTGCAATACAGAGACTACACATAGCCCTGGAACCTCAAGTTCTTCATCCCAGTATTAGTTCACTACTTAACAGATAAAATTTAGGTCTGAAGTGTTCCTTCTAGAACAACAATTACAGAACTATTCCTTCCTACTGTTACTTTTTATGCAAAGCAAGAGGAATTAATAGAGTAAGAAAGATGAAGGGAAACCAGAGATTTAAGAATCCAGAATTCCCAGGACAATGAGAGACAGTCTCACTGAGATAATTTCCAATATAAAATTTTAATGTCCAAAAAATCAACTAAATCTAGAGAATATGAACAAATTCTTATCTACCATATACTGTACACTCATATATTTCATGCTTTTATATCTGCCCATAATTAACATCAGGCAGCCAGATATATAAGATGATCAAAGTTAACCATAAAAACCTACAGGACATCAATCTATACTACATTTTTTTTCCCAAACACGCTAGGAATTAAGATTAAAGATTAAGCAATGCTTTATTCATCTATGCCAATTTGTTTCAAATATTTCTGTTTAAAAACACATGTCCTCTCTGCAATGGCAGAAGAGCATTTTAGAACAAATAAAACTAGAAACTAGGGAAGGTAGAAAGAAAGGATTGTAGTACTGATCTTTTTCCTCATTTGCAGACAATTACTTCGAAACAGTTAATAGGCACAAAAATAATTCCAAAAATGAGATATGTTAGCATCAATTAATTTAACTCACACAGCAAAATGTTTTTTCAGAGTTGAGAGATCTAGGCCACACATGGGGCATCATGATTTGTACAATGATTTAATAGACTTTAAAATTTACAGTTACACTTACAACAACAGTATGGTCTGTCAGTGCGCATTTTTTGTGGAGAAATATCCTACAAGTGCAGATTAGCAAGAACGGATGCAAAATCTAAACAATATAATATACTTTTTTTAAAGATAAAGCAAACTGGTCATGCTTATTTTTAATTCTGACTTGTTCTTATTTATCACTTGTCAAAATTACCTTGGCAGAGATAGAAAAGTTCCATTTAAAATTTGGAAGAACCATGTGAGCTACACAATAATGGGAGATATAAATAAACTATCTAAATCAATGTAAGACAGCTTTGTTCATATATTAAAAGCATTACAATTCAACAATTTGAAATTCCAAATGAGCAAGAGGCTGCAACACATTCCAGCACATGCAACTACATGTCTTTATTATGGAAAGAATTAAAATGGGACATTTGGGAATCTTTTTGTGAAAACCTGAATCTCAAAATATACTCCAAACAGTTAATACAATTGAAGGAGAAATGGAATTTATTATTTGCAGGAGCTAAATAGACATATTACCACAAAATCTGCAGGGAAATATTTGTACTTATATCACACAAAAGCTACAAAGGGAAACATATTTTTACTTCTAAGATCAGCATTAGAGATAAGTAAACACACAATTCCATGTGATGCAAATCCACCCTGTAGGACTGCAACACAGAATAATGTAATCGCATAAAAAACAGCAGCAAGTACACATTTGGTCACAAAATGTGTACTTTCATAATGGGGAACCAACTGAATGGGAAATATTTTAAGATAAATGCAGGTGTTCTCATCCAAATACATTTCTTACAATATAGGAAAATGGCTTCTATACTGCAAGTTCTGCCCATATCAGACAGTGTAAATTCAATTGTTTCTTCGTACATCAGAACAGGATTTGGAGATGAAGCATACCTGACTATAAGTCAGGAAATAACAGACTTAAAATGTGAAAAATTCACATACATGCTTTAAAAAGTGATTATATGCTTCAATTCCTTGAAGAGAGATTGTGCTAACAAAGTCCTCTCTCGGTTTTAAAAGGTTGTAATAAGCCTCAATTTTCCTTTCTTAAAATTATTCTGAACTGTGCTTGTTATTCTTCTGTTCATAAAATATTCAAATATATATTTATCCTAGAAAAGTGCAAAAACTTAATGCACAGACCTATCAAACCAATGTCTTTTGTATTTTGATTGTTCTTATTTATAAACTGAAGAATGTTAGAAATGAAAGAATGTTGGTAGAAACAAGCAAATTAACCAATTAACCTTGCACATCTCACTTATACTCTTATATGTTGTGAAAACACCAAGAACAGAGCACCAGTTGCACCAGTTAAGCTATCCACATTCATTAACTTAGTACACTAAGTACACTACATTTTTCATAATATTTAACCCTGAATGAAGAAATAAGTGCTTCTCTGATTCCTTAGTGCTCTTTTCCCTTGAATTATGAGGGAGGGAAAAAAGACATTTTCAGGTGTCTTTACAAAGTTGCAGTACTCTATTATCAGAGCTCAAAATAAGAATAAAAAATACTACTTCCCAGTTTGAATTGATCGCATAATAGTAACTGCCAGGATCCTCAAAAATAATAGCTGCTACAAAATAGTATTAGGTAGTTTAAAGGCTTTTATAATTTACCTTTAGTAATAATTTATATGCCTTTTGACCAAAACAGAAAAAAGTAACTTTTATTCCTTTCTAAATTCCTACTATCTTTGTATATAAAATGGCTAAGGGGCATTCTGTATATGTTCATTTTTCTTGTCTAAATATTTGTTGCTCTGGAACTACAGAGAAAGGAAATCACTTTGTAATTTAACATTCATTCAGCTCTAGTAATTTTTCTATAAGTCTTTGGCTCCATCTGCTGACTTTTAATGTTCAAAATAATTGATAGCTGAAGCATTAGTCTTAGAATCTTAATTTGAAGGTCATTCCTTTTAGTCATGAGGAGCACTTCAGATCAGGATCATCACTGAAATGGCTTGAAACAATTAAAGAGCAATTTAAAATTAATACTACTCTATGAAGCTAATCCAGGAACACAGCCTAGGTACCAGTTTTCAGAACTTTTAAGATGAATCAAGTTAAACTAAAAAACAACAACAACTAAACTAAAAGAAAAGCAACAAGTGGCAGCACACAGAGATCTGTATCAAGCCATGATTTGTAGTCTTACTGAATAAATCACATTTTTAACTTATAAAATACCCAAAACAAATCAAATAAAATTATGGATTACTGTGGTATATGAATCCAGTCACCATATTATAATTACTGACATATTATTTCATTGTTATATTGCTTGTAAATTAAAAATAAAAACTGGAAATCTTTGTTACTGCAGATAATTTTCTCTAATAAACGTTTTTGCACAGAATTTGTAGAGAGTCAGAAAGCTGATCTTGGACAAACTATGCAAAAATGGTTACAGAAACAAAAGTAAGCTCTAAGCCTGGGAAGGAGAATCTACAGATAACTTAACCTGTACTGAGTGCCAAATAGGTACACGCTTTGCGTGCTTCGAGCGTGTGCTATCTGCGCGGCTTCTTCCCCATGCACTGTGTGCACAACCACACCATCTGTGCTTGCACATGGCTTTCGCATAACCCCCGTGCGCTGCGTGCACAATCACACCATCTGCACATGCGCACAGGTTTCACATGGCTTCCCATGGGCTGTGCGTGCAATTGCACCATCTGCGCATCAGTTTTTGCACACACAATGCATGCTTGTGAACACTGTCTACACATGGCGCACTGCGCACCATGTGCATGCGCAAACACACATGCATGAGAGCTCCAAAGGCCAGCTGGGTCCTCTGAATTGCGCACATGCACACTGGAGGCCCGAACACCAGCTGGGGCATGCACACATGCACAGCTGCAGGTGAGTTGGGCAACAACTTGTGTGCCCAGAAAGATGGCTCTGTGTACCACCTCAGGCACGCGGGCCATAGGTTCACCATCACGGGCCTATATCAATAGAGTTCTAGTCATTCTTGTGGGATCTGTTTTCTGCCCTGTTTTCCGCCCAAGCCGAGACCCTGGCCTTCTTTCAAGGGCTGATAGAACTTTCCGTAATGTACACTAAAAAGTAATGTCTCTAATATTTATATATATATATATGAAATACATCATTATTTATGAAAATATATTACTTCGATGATATATTACTCTAATGATACTTTTTAATGCAACAACCTCTGATATATATTCTCATTATAACTTTACTTCTAGTATCGTTTGGATGGCTTATTTTCAAAATAATTTTTGCTCTGAACAATTTTAACACAAAATTAGGGGCACAACAAAAATATGTGCATTGACTCCTATCTTTCTTGACAGATTATATCATTTTGATCTACAAGAATTTCATGGTATCTTTTTGCTATTATTTTTACACCACATTTCCTCTTGAAGAACCCCCTAATTAGTTCACAGAAATTATAAAAATAATCTTCTATAAAACAATGTTGTAAAAGAAAGCAATATTGAAACACATTTCCAGAATGTACAAATGTTTACATCCTAAATCATCTCACCCTATTAAGTTATTTAAATTTACTTATTTAAAATGTATTTAATTAGTTATTTAAATTATGTTATACCCTATTTAAATCAGTTCAGTTTTGTGAACTCCGTTACTGATTGTTTTAACGCAGTCTTGGAGATAAAAATGCAAAAGCCAATTCAAGGATGACCAGCTTTTTTAGAAGCAGAATTTCACACATCCCAAGCTCAAATATTAATTCTTCTTTCTATATCACTTAAATTGCCTTTCTTAAATATATAAAAACATGACCTATATGACTAGACTGCATGGTTTTAGTTTATTTTAGTTCATATAATAACCTGGCTGAGTGATTATATTCAGAACATGACTGCTCATCACAACCAAAGACTAAATATCCTGATTGGATTATCCAAAGCATTCTACCTGGGATTGCCCTTCAAGACCTTCTGGAAGTTGCAACCAGTCCAGAATGCAGTGATGTGCACAATTTGAGTGTCCCACAGTTCACACCAATTACAGAGCTTTTTTTTTGTGTGTGTGCTACATTGGTTCCCATTTGTTTTCCAGGAACAATGTACAAAGGTGACATGATAGCAATGTCCCAATATCTAAGGGGCTGCCATAAAGAAGAAGGGTGAAGTTAATATCCTGAATGTACCACAATAAACAATGCTTAGGAACAAATCAAGGGGAGAACCAACCTTGAACTAAGGAGAAATTTTCTGACATTTAGAACAGTTAATCATTGGTACAACTTGTCTCCAGAAGTTGTAGGTGCTCCAACACTGGAAATTTTTAAGAAAAGTTTAGTCAACCATTTGCTGAAATGGTATAAGGCCGTGATGGCGAACCTATGGCACGCGTGCCACAGGTGGCACGCAGCTCCCTCTCTGTGGGCACGCGAGTCGTCAGCCCAGTTCAGCTCTGCCGTGCATCCGCGCACGCCTCCTGCTGGCCAGCTGGTTGTTGGGTCTGTGCCGTGCATTCGTGGAGCGTGGCATATAGGGGGGGGTGCATGCATGCGTGGGGGTTGGGGCGCGTGCAGGGGCTGCATGTGCATGTGTGGGGGCCAGGGGCGTGCGGAGGACGTGTGCATGCAGGTGAGGGCAGGGTGCATACACGGCGCCACACACACATAGCATTTTGGGGTTCGGGCATGTGCACATTCACACATGCAGTTTGGGCACTCGGTCCAGAAAAGGTTAGCCATCACTGGTATAGGGTTTCCTGCTTGAGCAGAGGGTTGGACTAAAAGACTTCCAAGGTCCCTTCCAACTCTGTTATTCTGTTATTCTGATAATCATCTTTAAAGCCCTACATGGCACAGGGCTAGATTATCTGCAGAACTGCCTCTTCCTAAGGATATCTGCCCATCTCATTGTCAGATAGGATGGCTGCACTGTAAGACCCTTCCCTTAAATATTGTCTGAAGGGACCTGATACTTTCACTGTAGCCAGCCCAGTCCCTCACAATAGCTTCCCATCTGAAACTCAAGGGGTTCCCCGCCATTTTAGCCTATAGAACAGGGGTGTCAAACTCATGGCCCGCAGGCCGGATGTGTTACGCTATGCCCACCCGTTTTAGCAAAGAGGGAAAAAAGTCTCAATATATCCCTGATATAGAAGGCCTTAAAGACCTGGTTCTTCCCCAAACATTGGACTGGGGAGACAGTAAAGTCAGGAGGTCAATAATTTGCTTGGTCTGGCATTTGATGGGAAGGCTTGTTTTGTTTTTATTGGTTTTTGTGAACCACCTACGATCACTATGTGAGATAGGCAGTCATATACAGTTAAGTTCTTTAAATAAAATAAAACATTTAACTCACTTTATTTGTCACAGCAATATTTCACATTGTCACCTCCCTTGTGAAAAAGAAGACCTTCCCTCACCACCACTATCCCATCTAATTATCTGAACTGATAGGGGTATCTCACATTCACTGATAACCGAAGAAGAAAATCAAAGAAATGAGTAAGAAATAGAAAAGGTTGCAAACTTAGCTGTGGAAAAGAACAAATGCCTTTGAAGGTTAGACTGAGGGTAAGCTATTGATTCGGAGTCAGAGTCACTGTTTTTCTGTTGAATTTAACCCTTTTCCTATTGCTAATGTAGAGCTTTTTCCTCTTTTTCTCTCCATTTCTCCTTACCTTCATTCAGTTTTGTTCCTCTTTGTCTTCTCCTCCTTTTCTAGTACTTTTGCTCCATTGTTATCCTCTTTTCTTTTTTGTTTCTTCTGGAAAGTAGGAAATTGGTGCTTGTGTGTATGAATAATAGATAGGATATGCAGGTGGGAATTCGTTTTATAAAAGGGATTTCTTATTCTGCTTTCAACTAATTCTAATAAATAACTATTTTTGAGGGAGGCATGGCCCTGCCTTTGGGTGGCTTTGTGTTTGTGCACGCACAAGTGACATATGGACACATTTATCAGAAAGAGGGAAATCTTTTAAAAGAGTTTCAGCTGAAGCTGACAGCCCTAGGAGTCTTGTCTCTATAGTTTTTGTTCCACGTATAACATACTTGGGAGTGGAAGAGACCCATTTTAAATTCAGGGTTAAACTTCTTTTCGTTATATAATGGCAGTTCTTATAAATATTTGCAAACCTCAACCTGAATTTTAAAGTGAAACTCAAATACTACATCTAGAAAAATGGGATCAATATTGAAAATATAAAGTAAAACATCTTTTGGAAATTACACCATAAAACAAGCTGCGCAGGATTACAATAAAGCTTTACCTAACCTAAGCTTTTTCTTCTCCCAACAACTCATAAGGTGTTTATGAGATGCTCAGAACTACAACATCATCTTTAAGCATAGAAGCCAGCAAGTCCAGGCTGGATGAAGAGCTCACTATCTCCAATAGCAGATCTACACTGATCAATCTACATATCATGTCAGTCGTCTGCTCGACAACAGTAGCTTCTATTGGGGTGCAGTGCTGCAACTTAAGAATGAGGCAGCCCTATTCCCTGCTAAGCAAGTCCAGGACAAAAGTTCAGTAGGTCAGTCAACACGATATAAGAGCTGGAGCCAGGGAAGAAACTGATGCTGTCTAATTTAGCCAAGACCCAACATGTAGCAAAGATGACTAATGTGCAGCATAACCCATTTGGAGTAGAGACCCTGATGGAAATAATGTGGCCATTAATGTTTATCCAAGATAATAGATATGGAATCTTTAAAATGTTAATGATCGAAGTCTGCCAGGAATTAGATGTGCATACTGTACATACATATATGTATATAATTTCCTTAATTTATATACTTTTTCATTGAATGAAAGTATTCCATTTGTTTATACTAAATTTATATTCATTTTTTAGATAATGACATAAGGTAGAAAAATATATAAAGTCAAAACAGTCAAAATGATCAAATTAATAATTCAATAAATTCATATGATCTCAACATTCCCAAAACACTTAAACCACAGAAATCATTAAAGAAATCATGATTCCTTATAACTTAAATTACATATGAAAATTAAAAAAATAAAAGTCAGAGTTAACATTTTACAATACAACCATTATGAATTAATACAAAAATAGAAATTAATTCTAAATTGAATTAAAAATGGCAAATAAAAAGGCAGAGCTATATACATATTTTGATTTTAGTATTTCAATTTGTTTTCCAACTTTCAAGATTTCTAAAAATTTTGGTTCTATTATATTTTTATTTTGATCTTATTTGGTAGAACACCAGAACAATGAGTTTTCCTTCATAAATATATTTTATTGAAAAGGATTTTTTTTTAGAAACAGCAGGATAATTTATGTTAATTCCAAAGCAGATTCCAATCAGATATTTGGCAGATTAAAGCAAACAAAATAATCCAAATTTTTTAATTTATCACATATAGACTTTTTTAAAAAGCAGTAATCAGGCTCTTTCCTGGTCAGTATGACTGTATTAACGACACAAACAGAGGAGATTAACTACACAAACAGAGGAGATCTCTGATTAATGTAAACATTAATGCTACCAAGCTTTGCAGCATTCCTTCCACTATTTTTTCCTTCTGTCCCAACCAAGAAAAAAATGAACCGTGTGTCTATTCAGTAGCTCTCTTATTCCATATTATAAACTGATCCCATATGAAATAAATCTATTAAACCAGCCTATGTTCCTACATAACATTGATTAAGCCAAACATCTCTCAGATATAATCATCAGTGGAAAACAATATACCATGACTAAATTACAAGATTCAGATGTTCAAACTCGAATCAGAAATTATTTGTGTTTTCCAAAAACATGCAATGCATTAAGTTTGGATTTTATTATTACTTCTATTTCACATGCAAGATAAATGCATATTACAGTAAGTCAGGATCAGTTTTTAGTGTTACATAACATTGAAGAATGGTTGTAGCAGTGAAGAAGTTGAGTTACGATTTAGAAAACTCAGGTTCAGATGCCTAAGCCATGAAAGTTCATTGGGTGACTTTTGGCCTGTGGACCCACAACTGACCTGTGATAGAAAGTTGCTTTGACTGAGAGAAGGTAAAGGAGAATGTCAAGATTACAGAAAAGATATCTGAGTCCTAAGAAAGTAGAAAAGATATGAAAGAAACTCAAAACAACTCCACTTTGTTTGTGCTAAGTATAAAATGAGGTAGAATGAAGCTTTAATGGGCTTTCAAGATTCTGTGAGAATAGCCTAATCATGTTAGGGAACATTCCAAGCCTCCCAAGCCTCTTAAAAACTCCTATTTGCTGAGCTTGTCTATTTCAGAGGATGATAGCATCAGTGCAATGTACAAAGACCGTATGATGCCACGACTGGCAGATTTGCACTGGTTATCAATTGCTCACAAGCACAATTTAAGGCATTGATGTTGAGCTTTAATGTCCAACTGTTTGAGAGCTGAAAGAAATACAAAGGTGGGGCATAAATTCAGCACATAAATAAACTCAAAACATTCAGATTTCTACTTACATTCCAACACAAGTCTATGAACAAGGTATGAATTTAAAAAAGCAGATCAAAATGAACATGATAAACCTGAATACAAAACAGTGTACCTTATAAACTCTTCAGCCTATTGAACAATCACGTGTACTGTCAGGAACAATTTAGGACAATTATTCCTTTAAAAATGAAAACTTTATACGCAGTTCAACAAGAGTCAGTTTGAAGGGATATTTTAGTTAAAAGAAGAGAGAGGACGATGAGGACTGAGTTTGCCTTACTAAACCATCTATTAGAAATTTGCAAACACTTGCAAATGTGTACAATTACTATTATTCATAGGCTTTAAAAAATTTAGCGTATTCTACTGTAACACAATTAAAAATTTTAATCACCCCTTTGATGTGGATTAAAGAATGGATAACGCTAAGAAACATTAGATTATTGACTTTAGAAGGAATGACTTGTTGGGATGGCATGCTTTTTTATGGTACAAGGGAACAAAAACACAGGGGTACTTTAGAAGACATTATATACGAGAGGCTTTGTTACTAAACTGGGAGAAGATTAAAAAAAACAACACTATTTAAAAATTCCAGTCTGGTTATCAACGATTGAAGCATTTTCATACTCAATAATATTTAGAAGGGAACAAATTATTAGATATAGTGAAATATTGAATGAAAAGGGTGAACTCAAATCGAAACAAGAACTGGACGAACAAGGTTTAAAGATGAACTGGTTTTCTTATATGCAAATACATTCTAGATATGATAAATATTGTAAGACAGAAGGTTTTTATAATAATTTGACTAACTTAGACAAAATTTTAACAGGTTCTGATGACTATGTAATTAAAAAACTGTATGGTTATTTATTAGAGGTAAAGTTGGAAGAAGAACAAGTTAAAGAAACAATGATTGCATGGGGGGGGGAAATTTGGTTATGGAATTGATTTAGAGAAATGGCAAAAATTGTGGTTGCAAAATTACAAAATGACAATGTCAACAGCATATAAGGAAAATTTGTATAAGATGTTTTACAGGTGGCATCTACCCCCGACGAGAATAGCCAGAATGTTCAAGAACAAATCTGAAAAGTGTTGGAAATGTCATCAGACACCGGGCTCATATTACAATATATGGTGGACATGTGTAGAAGATAAAAGATACTGGACTAAAATCCACTCATGGTTGAAAAAAATGACAAAAAAACACATAGACTTTAAGCCAGAGATTTTTTTATTCGGGAATGTGCCAGAAATATACAATAGAGAATTGAGATATTTGATTGTAAATATTTTAACAGCGGCTAGAATTGTGTTTGCTAAAAACTGGAAAAATGAGAAAATACCAACACAAGATGAAGTTATTAAGAAAATCATGGAATGTGCTGAAATGAGTAAATTGACATTTGAAATTAGAGAACAAGAAGATAAACAATATTATAAAATATGGGACTTACTTTATCAATGGCTAGATAATAAAACATGGAAATGAAATATGAAATGAATGATATTTGAAAATAATTTTTATGAAGCAATAAAGCCATAGTTAATATGAGAAATTAGATAATTAGTAAATTTTGAATATGGGGATGAAGCACAAAAGACTTGTAACCGACCGACACACTGTTTGCAATTGTAATGGATGATGGATTTATGTTTTTTGTTTTGTTTAAAAATAAAAATTCAAAAAAAAATTTAATCACCCCTACCCAAACCTTTTGGAGAGGTCTGTTCTCAATAAAACTATTTCCTGCACTTATACAAATGATTTAAGAATCTTAAACTTAAGAAATGCATTACATTCAAAAACTGTACTGTAAGGCAAGAAACAAGACTAAAGAAGTTTGAAGTTTCTTCATCTCCAACTCAAAATGTATTCCCTGATGTACCTATCTATAAGTTTATATCACATCATAATTGAAAACAACTTTCAGTGAAGAAAAGTACAACAGACAAATTATAATATAATAATAAGCAAATATACAACTACGTTAAGAAAAATAACAAAAAGGTACCAACCCAACTTAAGCATAACAATAATAAACTCCAGAAACCATACTGAAAAAATGTATCATAATGGTCTTCCAAAGCTATCTGAACTGGATTGCAGGGGCACACAGCACTCATTTCAAATATATGAGTACACTATTTATCATAGCAAATATATGAGTATACTATTTATCATAGCAAATATATGAGTATACTATTTATCATAGCAAAAGAATGCTTCCTGTGAAGTGCTTATCATAGATTGTGTCAACTGTAATCACCTACTTCCAACTAATAAATTCAGTTTTAGAAAAAATTAGGACCTAGAGAAAGTGAAGGTACCAGATTTGATGAAGGGTACTTTCAATTAATCACAAATCAATTTGTATAATATGGCATACAACTATTTTAACAGGACAACCCAGCCTATAAAATATAGTGATTACCCAGTCATCAAGCTAAGAGATTATTTCAGTGTTTTTGAATTGAGTGATTGTATATCTTCAAGTTGTTGTTGGCTCTTAGTGACCACATAGACAGACTTTTCCCCTGACAAAAATCTGTCCCTAACCTGGTCTTTCACCTGATCTTCTAATGGTGTAAATACTGGAATATTAGGAAAACACAAATCCCAATTGTATTAAATCACTTCCCATCTAAGAAAGAAAGAAAATGTCCTATTGGATATTAGCACTCAGAAATGTTACTCCTAAAATGGAAATGGCAACAGACATATCACATGCATGGAGATTTTAAAAATGTACATAGTACCAGAGGGCTAGTATAACTTTGTATTATCACTACATTTTTAAACAATCAATAAGGGATTCATATGCTTCAGCATGGATGTTAAATACCATTGAGTAAGTAGTATTAAACTGCTTCATTGAAGAATGGTTTGCTACGTCAGAGATTTCTCTCACACACACACACACACACAGCACACAACATTCTCTCACTGCAGTTCAAATAATCAACCCCAGATGGCAATTTACATAGTCAACACTGTAAAGGAATCTGTGTGCTGCTAGCATTCTCAACCTCAATCAGAGAGTATGGGCGTTTGAGAATGTCACTGTTTATTTTTAATTGCTCTGTCCCTCCTTTCGGCAAGTTCAGGCGGTCACACATGTCGAAGTCTATTAGTAGAATAGGTATGAGATGCCACTTTATTTGCTGGGAGGGTTCCTTGCGCTTGGAAAGCAGCTGTTTTGCAATGTCCCCAATGCCCAGTGGGCATCAGCTGTCAATCTCAGTTAGCAAAAGGTCAGGGCAAAGAAAGGTCAAGGAATGTCATAATCCACAATGTGTTATAAGATCTTTCTCTTCTATTGCTTTGTAGGATTGAGAATTGGTAAAACTTCCCACAGGTAACCTAGTTAAACACTTCATGAAATAGATAACAGGAAAACAAATTTAATCTCCAACTGTAACTTCAACTGTCTATATCCATATATATGCAGTAGGGAGATGCATTCTTACTTAAAATTACTATGCCAAATGATGAATTATAGTGCCATTCTATCTGGCAATCACTCTCAGTTTACTTCTGAGACTCAAATGCTTTATCTTTATTGCTTTATCAAAAGGTACTGAAAACAGTTCTCTTCCATGGAACATTTGGACACTATGATGGTATCTCTGTGGGTGAGGGAGACAATCTGTTGTTGTCCCTTCCACATGATGCCATCTTTTGGGGTTTATTTTGAGTTGTTACAGCTTTTATATGCGAAACTGTTCAGACTCAATGGAGTTGGGTGGCCTAAAATTTTGAAATACAAATAAATCAGACTGCCTCTTTGGTTCATTTTTTCTTGGTTTTTTTTTGGGGGGGGAAGCTTTTTATCTGGGTGCTGCCTTTATGTTGTGGAGAGTGGGAAGATTAATAGGTTTGGTATTTATGGTGGTTTTATATTTGTGATTCCTATAAAAGCCTTGCTTTATTTCAATGATGCAATCTATATAAATAAAAATGTAAATGTCTGTTTGTACATAACCGCACATCTCCAAAAGTTCTTCACCGATTGCTTTCAAATTTTGACACAACGTTGCATTCGACTATGGGCGTGTTTTTATATACCTATATTATATACATGTCACACCTGTGACAGGTAAAACATGAAAAACATTGGAAAACATTGAAAGACATTGAAAAACATTGAAAAACATTGAAAAACAGCGCCATCTGCTGGACGTAAAACTAACATGGCAGCCTCCCAGCTCTGATTACGCTCAACAGATTTCTGCTCCTTATATTTAGACTCTCCATATTGCTTCCAAGAAACTGCGCATTTGGAAGGCAGAGACGCCCGAGGGCCATATCCTGCCACCAGGCTCGGCAGGTAGGCAGCCGGCTCCCTGCTGGGAAGCCCTCGCAGCCAGCACTTCTAGGGCTGGGCAGGGCCTGCCTGAGCCTGGCTCTGACCTCCCCCTCCCCGGCCACCCCACGAACTAGCCTCGCCTGCCGCTGCTGCCCATCCCCCTCACTAGCCACTCTCAGGGCTCCCTCCAAAGAACACCTGTCAACGAGGCTGCCTGGGTCCGCCGAGCGGGAACCCTCCGTCCCTCACCTGGCCCGAATCGTGCCTGGCCCAGTGCTACTACGGGCCCTGAGGTCAGAAAGACCAGCTGCTAACCGGCGCTATGCGAATCCGGTCGGTGAGCGGGAGATGGAGGCAACTGGAGCCTCAGGGTCATCTTTGACCAGCGCCGCCTTTGATTCCCAGGTGGGCGCTCTGGCAGTTCACGGAGCCTACACGAAAATTTCAGCCTCTGGCAGAAAAGGGGCTCCAGGGAGGCTTCGGGAGGCAGAAACGGGCAGGAGGGAGGATGGCTGGCCCTCCTTCATTTCGCCTGGAAGAGCGGGGGATTTAATCATTCTCCTGCCCTTGGCAGGCGGGGGACGAGAACTGCGCAGCAGGGGTCCAGTGAGGTGTGCATAGCTCCTGGCTTTGCTGCTTTCTTCCTTCGGACGGGAAACCCCAAACCAGCCTCGAACCCCCGCCACACCCCCTCCTTCCCTCCCTCCCCTTCCCTTCCCTGCTATGCGTCTCCCCGTTGAGCCCCGGAGGAGGCCCCCGAGTTTCTTCTGTGGTGCGGAGAGCTGCGAAGGCCTGGCCTGAAAAGGTAAGGGTGATGGCGGGGGATGCAGAAGAGGCCAGACCAGAGACAGAGATAAACAGAGAGAGAGGGAGAGAGAGACATAGAGAAATACAGAGAGACGGGGGGGAGAGACACACATACAGAGATACAGAGAGAGAGGGTGGGAGAGAGAGAGACAGAGAGATACAGAGAGAGGGGGAGAGAGAGATACATAGAGAGATACAGAGGGGGAGAGAGATATAGAGAGATAGAGAGAGAGGGGGAGAGAGAGACACATAGAGACATACAGAGTGGGGGAGAGAGAGACACATAGAGACATACAGAGTGGGGGAGAGAGAGACATAGAGAGATACAGAGGGGGGGAGAAAGACAGAGAGAGATACAGAGAGAGGGGGAGAGAGAGAGACATAGAGAGATACGGGGGGGAGAGAGAGACATAGAGAGATATAGACGGGGAGAGAGAGAGACATAAAGAGATACAAAGAGAGAGGAGGAGACAGAGAGGGAGGATTTTGTGGTTCCCATTGTTTTTTAGCAACTGGTTCTCTGCCCTAATCACCAGCTGGGTAGGCGTGGCTCGGGGGCTGTCATGTGACTGATGAAAGTGAGTGACGTCGAGTTGGCCACACCCACCAAATGTTCGTAGAGAGTTTGGAACTTCAGCCTCGCTCTTTTAGCCCAGCGGAAGCACCAGACTGGGCCACAGCAACGCGTGGCCGGGTACAGCTAGTATATAAACAAAATGATATTCCTACGTAATGAGCAGTGTGTGCTCTGAAAGCATCACCATAGAAATAATTTAATTAACTGGTCCTCTTAGATATCTCCATAGTGTTTGTGTTACATCTCTTCAGCTTCATTTCATACATGATCCCATAATATATCTCTCTTCAACAGTTAAGATCATTTATTTCCAATCCAGAAGTAGTTCAGCAGGATACTGTATGTACTGAACCTGGTTTTCCAGTACAAAGCATTAGAAAACTCCTGCTTCACCCAACCAACTCCTAGACAATCCTGCCCCACAGAGGTTAATAAACTGAACAGAGGAATGGTAATATGACACTTCATAGCTCACCTTTTGAGCTACGGGGGGGAGGGGGGAGGAACAGAGGATGGGCATTTTTGAATCAAGTAGTGATTTCTACATGTAGAAGTCAGCAGAGCGATGACAACAAAAAATTAGTTTGGGTGCAAAAATGGTATCAGTACAGAAGGACCTTTCTTAAAGTTAATAATGAGTCTGACCTATTCATAAAGTAATTATACTAATTCTCTATTTCAAGACTAAATCTTGATGGATTTTCCATTTTTTTAAAAAAATAGGATTGGATTCTTCTTTTTCTATTATGCTAATCAATTGGCCAACTGAAAAGATTAGGTTGCAGTTAACATACAAGAATGGAACATTAAGATAAAACTGAATTCTTTCATCAAGTCCAACTGGTTGGTAACTGAACTTAGCTGCCAGACTCAACACTGAAAATAGGCTTTTTCTGGACCTAGAAATTTCTTATTTATCCTTTAATTTAATATTTTTTCATTTACATGTCTTTGTTTGCTGGTCATTTTCTTCATTATTATTTTTATGTCATAATAAGATTTTCTTGAATGTTTTTTTTTGTATCAACATTTATTCCCGGAAGGACCAAACTAGATTCTTGGACACTTTTCATTGCAACCAAATACAGTGTTAATCTGTTGTTTTTTATTTCATTAAAATATCCTGAATTTGGTCTCTTATCATTTTTCTGCACCAGTAAAATCAGATGAGATGTTTTCTCTATTTAAGTGCCTTGAAAGAGTTTCTTTCTCTTTTTTCCTTTTTAAATTTTTTATCTCCTTCGTTTCTGGGGTCTCCCCTTTTGAAGACTCAGCTTCAGGCATCCATTTTGCTTGCAAAGTACATAGTTTGCGAAACAGGCCAACACTATTTTATTAAAAATTACCCAATTCTGTACAGTATTCCCTAAAGGATTTTTAAAAGTTCCTATTAAGCAAGCCAAATGAAGTTAGTTAGGTAAATGGAATACTATAGCAGCAGCAAACTTTCTGGCCTTTTCTCTCTTTGATAAAGATGTTAGAACCAAAAATGATATACTCACCTTCAAGGCAGGAATTTCCACATTGTCCCCAATATTAACTGAGCCTGAAAGAATAGTTCCTGTCATCACAGTGCCTTGGCCCTTGATGGAAAAACAGTGGTCAATGGCCATAAGGAATGATCCTGAAGGATCTCTTGTTGGTATATAAGCCTCTGACTTTAGGACCTAAAAGCAAGAGAAAATAAGACCTGTATATTGACAAAATGTCACATAAGACACAAAGAAATGAAGAGAAAAGATATGTGATTGATTTTACCACGGCATAGCTTTCTGTTGCAACAAGACTGGAATAGTCCAAGGTCAAATAAATTATTTGCACTGCCCAGGAGGTGCAGATTTAGCAGCAGCAACTGGATTTGATTTTCTGCCTTAAAGTTTTGATGCAGCACAATCAGCCTGATTAGCAAAATATGTCACAGAAAAGTTTCTGCCAACACCTATGCAAATACAGCGGCAATAACTATTTGTAATTTTGGGGAAGAAAGGATACGTACTAGTTCTCAGAATGCACATACATAATTAAAAAGTCAAAATGCAGCATTTTTTTTTTACTCTCCTTTATTTTTACAACTTTGTCTAATAGAAAAATTATGGCAAGGTTTTGAAGAACAATAAAGGCACACTGGCAATTGAAGTTTCATTTTCCACTAGCTCTATCCAGAAATACATCACTAAGAATAAGCAGCTGGAGAAGAAAGGAAGTTTCAGGAAGAAGGGGTATGAGAAACTCAAGATCTGTCAGAAGGACTATGAGAAGCTGGAGGAGTACCAAGGCCTGAAGGAGGAACTGGAGAACATGTAGAAAGTAAAGGCCAAAGTGGCCCCAGTGGTGACAGGAGCACCCAGAGCTGTAGATGACATCATGACTGGCTGTAAACTGAGCACATACACTGATCCAGTATCTGATTTTTTTTTTAATATAAACAATGCTGTGCTTCAATAGTTAGATGGCCTAGACATTGGTATTTGCTAATCTAGATAATCTAGATGAAATGTTAATATATATTGCTAGTCCATGTATGATATGCCATACGCTAAACAAATTATAATAATAGAGCTGCAATCCCAGGAACAACATCAGAGCTCTCTGTCCAGAAGAGTGCAGTGCTAGGAATAGCTAAAACACTGCACAGAATCCACAAACTCCCAGGTCTCTGATAGAGGAGCCGGGATTGAGGAAGATACATACCAGCCACCCACTTTCTTCCTTTGGGCCCTGTATTTCTCTGGCTTCTCACACACTTTCTTCCTGATGTTGCTGTCACTTGGCACAGCTACATCTATTGCCACCAGATGTTACTGCACATAATGCCAGCTGCGTGGTTGTGCCGTTCAGTATATGTGTTCCTGACTGCATCTTACACCCTGTCACACCTTGACAGTGCTGGACTGTCTCTGAGGCATCTCTGCTTCTATGGATCTGGTAGTGCCTGTTGTTATGCTGATATGATCAGTGCCTCAGTGCACTGAATGGTATTTAGTTCCATAAACCTGTTGTAAATGCATCAAGCCATGATGCATTTATCAGTCTCGGTTCTTACTCAAGAAATGGGAATATAGAAGACTCACATGCAAAACTGTTAATGAACGAAGAAAAGTTCAATTCCATACATACTTAGCTGAGAGTAAGTATTATTAGAATCAGTGGAGCTTATTTCCAAATAAATTGCATGGGCTTCTACCACTCTATTATCAAAGGAATGTTTACCAGTCCATTGAACTAGGATTTAGATTATGCCTACAGCCTTGAGCCATCACATAATATTAATAATATTAGCATTTTTAAGATACATACCTCAATTAATTCCGAAACTCCTATTGGAGTCAGAGTTTCTGGGGCTTCTGGACCACCAGGTTTTGCTGCAGTAGAAACTATAGGACATCCATGGAACCTGGTCCAAAAAAAGAATCCATCTATGAGACCAGTTGTATAATAAAGTTACAATTCAGACATTTATTATTTATTATTTGGACTTATATGCCGCCCTATCTCCGAAAGGACTCAGGGCGGCTCACAACAATAAAACACACAAAGTTCAATTTTTTTATATAAAAATACCCAATAAAACTATAAAAACCATTAAAATCCCCTCTAAAACCCCTTCAGTCCAAGTCGGCCAGGCCAAATAGCCATGTTTTAAGGCCACGGCGGAAAGAGCGAAGGTCAGGGGCCACCCGGAACCCCAGGGGAGCTGATTCCACAGGGTAAGTGCGCCCACAGAGAAGGCCCACTCCCTAGGGGTCGTCAGCCAACATTGTCTGGCCAATGGCACCACAAGGAGGCCCTCCCTGTGGGAACGCACCGGGCGATGAGGAGCTGTCGCTGGCCGCAGATGGTCCACCAAATACCCCGGGCCTACGCCATGTAGGGCTTTATAGGTGATTACCAGCACCTTGAATCTCACCCGGAGGGCAACTGGTAGCCAATGCAGATCCCGCAGAAGGGGTGTAACATGAGAGTGTCAAGACACTCCCATCACTACCCGCGCGGCCACATTCTGCACCAGCTGAAGCCTCTGAGTGGTCTTCAGGGGCAGCCCCATGTAGAGAGCATTGCAGTAGTTGATCCGGGAGGCGACAAGCGCATGAGTGACTGTGTGTAGGGTATCACAGTCCAGGTAGGACATCACGGTCCACATTTCCCAGTGTGGTTTGCATAACATCACTATTCTATTTAATTTCAATCTATCCCTAGCTATAATTTAACAAAAACAATAATCTAGCTAGTTTCTAAATTGTTTTAAAAATGAAAGAGGCATAACTGGAATTAATACAGCTTTGAATAGCCCCCAACCACTAAGGATCTGCTCATCTGAGCTCTGAAAGGCTCAGATGAAGCCTTCATATGAAGACTTTCATATTTCTTGTGCACAGACTAGTAGCCTCCTGTAATACTGGCTCTGAAATAATAGGAGGATAATCTAATTTCCTGTAGCATCTCAGATTGCTTTTTTACTTTCACCAGCATAATTAAGCTATCACCTAGACAAGTTTGTTACTTTCCTATTTTCTTCATGGTGCAGAAGAAATTCAGCTATAGGAACTCAATCATTTCAACATTGAAAAAATGTTCTTAATGCTAAACTAACATTTATTCTAGGCATATTTTGTTAAACAAACCAGAGTCAAATTACCAACAAGCCAAATAAATTACGGCTTATCTGATCAATACCTGCCTTACCATTCATCTTTTAGGCCAATATCATAATGTATCTCAGATGTCCCAGCAGAAATAAAGGAATAGAAAGGCATGGAAGTCACCTCATAAATCTTCAACAGCTCTAACATATCCATAGAGGTTTTCTATTTCTATATTGTTCCCTAATAATTGAAGCTTTTGAATGAAATATTAGACAAATACTGTAATTTCCCTACATACCTTTCCAAAACAGTGTTTTGTTTTGTTTTTAAAAATACATTTGAAGAATATATGGAAATATATCATATATGGTATAAATTTCCCCAGCGAAACATTGTTTTTAAAAATAATTTTAACTGAACTACTTAGTTTAAGTATTGCTATTTCTAACAGTAATATATTTAAATTCAGTTTATTCATCTAAAATACATCATTAAGTATTATCAACAGTAGATAAGGTATTGATTTGTGCACATTATTGAAACTGCAGAAAAACTGATGTTGGCATTGTTATGATAAGTACTATCAAAGTGCTTTAAGTATATGCTCAACAAGAAGTCCAGAAAAATGTTTAATTGGTAAACCAAATCACATTTATGAGTTGAAAAGAGGAGATGGACAGAGAAAGAAGTCTATTGTCAGGCAGAATTAGAAGAAAGAAGAAATTCAGACAAAATAAATGTCTTTTAACCCGAGAAGGGGCCTTCTTAAGGCACAATATCCTTACACCTCTGTGAAATAGATATGGGATTGAAGGGGGGCCAGAAAAGAAATCCGGAAGAATTCAGAATTTCAAGTCAAACACAAGTCTATAAGTAGCTAAACCTTTATTTAAAAAGAAAACATTTTAGCAGAATTTAGTAATGACTATTTTCCAGACCTTGTTAAGAATGTCACTACTATTAGTTGACAAAAATGAACCATACATACAGCTGAATATATTCAAGACTGATCAAAGCCAATGTCACTGATATGAAAAACTGAATGACAACACATGGTATGAAACAGAATGCTGCAGAGGTCAACTCCAAGGTTGCAGCTACATTCCAATTGAATTGAAATTATTTTCTAAATCTATCAAAACTGGCATAAACATCTGCCAATCAGATACATTGTTTTGGGTCAGGGAGCAAATTAGGGCACTAAAGTAATAAGGGGTTAAACCTTATTGTACCACTGCCCACACGGAGCCTGTAGTTGAGGCATCTATCATCTCTGTTAGTCTTATAAATGTACATTTCTTCACAGCCTACAAATTTTGTTTCCCAGCACAGTCATGGTTCTCCCACATCTCTGTTCCTTGGGGTTCTATTTGGATGGTAATTGTGCTGTTACACCCTGGACTTCAAAGGGAACAGACATGATTTGTATAATGGATTCTTCCTCCTTGCATCCCCCATTCTACCCAAAATCTGCTGTAGAATGTTGAAGGATCCTTGGGCAGATCCAAAATCCATGATTGATACAAACGGTGGAGAATTCTTGCTGCATACACAATAGAATATAGATAGTCCTTGAACTTACGACCAGTTGCTTTATGACTGTGTGAAATTATGATGGGCCCAGAACAGACACTTTATTGCCCGTAAAACACTTCCACGTGTCATAAAATGTCATATCACCCTCCCCACAGTCATGTGACCGCATTTCAGCTGCTGTGAGAAAAAATATTTTCTTTTCCCTATGGAATGGACCGGAGCGGAGCAGAACGGAACAGAACAGAATAGAATAACAGAGTTGGAAAGGACCTTGGAGGTCTTCTAGTCCAACCACCCTGCTTAGGCAGGAAACCCTATGCCATTTCAGACAAATGGTTATCCAATCTCTTCTTAAAACCTTCCAGTGTTGGAGCACTTCTGGAGGCAAGTTGTTCCACTGATTAACTGTTCTAACTTTCAGGAAATTTCTCTTTAGTTCTGGGTTGCTTCTCTCCTTGATTAGTTTCCACCCATTGCTTCTTGTCCTCAGGTGCTTTGGAGAATAACTTGACTCCCTCTTCTTTATGGCAATTATTCCTATTCTTTATTTTCTGATTTTTAACCACTTAGCAATAGAGGTGGTCCTCATTTAACAACCGTTCGTTCAGCAACCATTCAAACTTGCAATGGTGCAGAACAAGTGGTACTTATGACAGTCCTCAAAGTTCCAGCTATCAGTATGACACATCCACATAGTGATCCAGGTGCTCAGCAAATGGGCTGGCTTTCTGAACATACCAATGTCCGGTAGTCACATTCTCACAATTTGTGACCTTCCCCACTGGCTTTCCAAAAAATCAATGGGGAAGTCAGCAGGTAGTCAGAATTTGCAATCACATGAAGTCTTCGCTTAAACAATGGAAACCAGGAATTCCTGTACGGCTGTTGTTATGCAGCATAGTCACTGGACATTGCACTTTACATCAGCATAACTTGATGACAGAAATTCCAAAATCCCGATTATCACTGCTAAGCAAGAAGTAACAGTACACAAAAGAACAGCTTATTCCTTGATCACAAAGTTTATTTAAGCATCTTTTATGAATAACTTCAGTAATAAACTTTAGAAAGTGAAAGTATAGGTCAACCTTCATTTCTATTTCAGTTGACAATCTCAAAAAAGAAACCAACCACCCTCTAGAATGTGAAGAGAGTTAACCTTTGCAGAATCCATGCTGATTTTCTTTCATCAAGACTTATTCCTCTATTCTGCCTGATAAAAGCTATCTTACTCCTTTGTGGCAGAGGAGCGGGTGTCAAGATACAGCACAAAAGAGGAGTGTCAGAAAGACAACAGGTGTCTTCCTCCCCCACTCACTTTTACCTATGTTCCAAACCACAATTGATTCAACTTCTAACAGATTATCTTTGAGCAACTATGGCTCTCAACAACAACAAAATGTCTACCACCTTATCTAACTAACATATTCAATTTAAAGATTTATTCTAAGGAAGTACACTCGGTTCAAGGAATTTCATCAAAAACTCCTAAAGTAGCATAGAAAAAAGAAAATGAAAGTAATGCAACTCCTATTATGTAAGCAAGTTGGGCAGGTTACTTACTTAGTGTTTTCCAGGGTCTTATGCATTTTCTTCACCATCTTGTCGATGGCAGCTTGTCGCTTACCCTCGGGAAGAAGGTCAATTTTGTTCAAAACTACTATCATCTTTTGGCAGGCAATCTGTCCAATCACCAAGCACTCTGCTGACTGAGTCTGCATTCCTTTTGTTATATCTATCACAAGCATCATCAAGTCAATAATCTGAGCACCTGAAAGAAAGAAACAAATTTGTAGGAATCAAAACACCATTAACATGTCATCGTGAATGTGGTAGTGAATGTTTCTTATGTCTCTTATATTTTTATTTAGAAAAAGATGGTTTGGAAAACACTGTATAGGTAACGATTCGAGGTGTTTGGACATTCAGAACTTAATAGAACTTTCCAAAATTAGGACAAAAAATAATCAAAATAAAAAAGCAAAAGTCAAAGTCAAAACTCTAAAAGTCAAGATTCTAAATTTGACATAAAGGTCTAGTCTGCAAAGGAAACATCAGAAATGCAAGCTTTTGAAAAATACCTTATTACATATCAGAATCTATTTTTCTATGTTAATTTTATTAAAATATTTTAATTCATATGGACATATTAGAATTACTGATCAGATTTAGCAGACCATGGATGTAAGTATTTTCATAAGTTATGCAAGAAACCTATGCTACTCTGTTCCAAACTCACGTTGTGCCTTTGCTCCTTAGCAGGCTATAATTAATTAGGAAGTCTTCAATTAACAACAGCTTATTATTTTATCCACAATGGAAAATTATGAACAGATTCAAAATAGACCATAATCTTAAATCAATCTGAAACTCAGAAACAGTTAGAAACGATGGTAAATTCAAAAGTTCCTGTCATGAGAGCTTTATGAGTTCATTGGGCAAAATCCAATACACAGCACATCAAAAATCTAAACTATGATAAATCCAGCTTGGTATTTGGCCTCATATGAGAACTCTGAGTTGATTTGTTCGATGATCCATTTGTTATTTTTCTTGACTATCAAGAGTCTTGATTCTCTTCATGTCATGATCCAGATTCATACTCTGAAGAAGCTGCCCCAGTTGAACCAGTGGAATGTCAGCCTCAGAAGATAGCAAGCCAGGAGTTTATCTGGAAGCTATCCGGAAGTTATCAATCTATCAAGGGAAATATATCATCTCCCAAAGTGCAAAGATCAAAGACATGACAGAGAGGCTTGGCACAGGTGGCACAGTGGTGGTGCAGTGGTTAGAATGCAGTATTGCAGGCTAGCTCACTGTTCACTGCCAGGAGTTCAATTCTGATTGACTCAAGGTTGACTCAGCCTTCCATCCTTCTGAGGTAGGTAAAATGAAGACCCTGATTGTTGGGGACAATATGTTGACTCTGTCAACTGCTTAGAGAAGGCTGTAAAAGTACTATGAAGTGGTATATAAGTCTAAGTGCTATCCAACTATCCAACTATTGGATATTATGCTATTATCCAACTAATCAAGGCCACTGATTATTATATCTTTCTCCTCTTTCATGTTAGGATAACAGTACCACAAAAAACAGCCTGGGAAAAAAATCAAATGGTTAGGGTTAGGGTTAGGACAAAAGAGTTAAGAACACGGGTGGGGTTTTCATCCATACTTCTGATGCATGGTCAATATCCAATGAAGTAATGGAGGATTTCAGAGGTAAACCGCTGGTTTAAGAGATGGTGCTGTCAAGAAAAAAAATTTATTTGTAGACCATTGTCTACACTATCTCCATTTTGGCATTTGCCAAGAAATCACTGCTGGGTTGCTCCCGGTTCGCACCGGTTCTATAGAACCGGTAGTAAAACTGGCTGGAGGCTCCACCCACCGACCCCCAATGTCATGAAAACGCTTCTGCACATGTGCAGAAGCTTCTGCACTTGCGCAGAAGAGCGTGCGTGCGAGCAACGCTTGTGCGCGGCCCTGCTGCAAACCGGTAGTAAAGGTAAATAGAACCCACCCCTGCAAGAGATGGGCTCCATCTCACAAGGACTGGGAAGAATGTGTTTGGAAGACATTTCACTTTGGTCTATTTCTCTGACAAGCTGAGGGACAAAAAGGACAAGTATAAAAATATCTTCAAATAACCCAAAACTTCAAGACATAGTCAGAAAAAGCTAAGGCTCATAATTCAAAATCAAATGAGTTAACAATATCAAAAACAATATTAATCAAAAAGCATCTAGTTTAATAGACTGAAATATTCCTTCCACATACCAAACAGAAAAACAATTTTTCATTCAACAATTATTCAGAGAATAGAAGTAACTTCTCTTCTTCATCATGGTCCCATTTCTGGATCTGCGCCAATGTGAGATTCACTGGCCTGGTATATCTCCATAAGCTGGAGAGTGGATAGCCACTTTGTGACTGTACGTATTCACAAAATTGGATGGCTGTATCATTACGATATTATGCTTGAAGATAATGAGGTGTGGGATAACTTGGCTTTGAACATAAGCAGGGGAACAGAATGCACAAATGACTTGCACTTCATTCTCTATGCTTCTTTGTTATGTCTGAAATGTAATCTGTGCTTTTCCCTCCACACTTATATGTGCAAGCTCCCGCAGAAAAGGAGCCTGCACATCTCAGATATCCAAAGCAATCTAAAGAAGCACAGAGACTATGAAATATAAAGCATATGGGCTTCCGGTACTTCTCCCACGCTACTAGAAGAAATTCAAAATTAGTTTTAATAAAAACTACTAAATCCATATTTCACCCCATCAATTTATTTGGCTGAAAGAATTGATACATTTGGCAATTAGTAGTGTGTAGAAATTTCTTAAGACATACTTTTATGATTTTTTTTTCTTCAGAACATTTAAGGAAAGTGCAAAATCTGATTCCAATTTACATATTAAATTGGGAAGAATTAATTAGTTCATATTAAAACACTAATCAAATGGCCTATCTAGGTCCACAACATAATAAACTTTAGAAGCCGTCAAACACAAAGATTCTGACTTCTGACATTGTACTTCATAAGCACTTCCTGATATTCGTGCTATATGTGGTTACTTAAATCAACCTGTGGATCCTGCACTTCCCCAGGCACTCCAGAAGAGTTAGCCACTCTGTTTGCTCTTAATTTTCTTCAATTTTTTAAATGTTTTCTGACATTCATTTTAACCCAACTATTAACTGAAACTTATCCCAAACTGAAGCAAAAATAAAAGATGAAATTTGTAAATTAAGGCAAGCAGATTGAAGTGTTATGGAGCTGAATTCTTAGAACAAGGAACAAAAATTAATTGATTCCACAACTCTCTTCTTAGCATGTAATACCTGTTGATGTTTTGTCTTGAAAGGCAGGAGATCCTGGCTTGATTAAGAACAAGGATCTTTTTTATATTCCTTAAAGCAAGAAAGCAGTTGTTTCTTGGCAGCATGGCGTTTGCTATCAAGCCAAGGATGGTTAAAAGAAGATTCCTGTTAACACCAAGTGGACAAGTAAAGAGAATTGGCTGAAGGAGCTGAACAAGTTGAGGATTCCAAAGGCACTGATAAGGGCAGACTCATCCATAACAAACTTAGCCTCATTTATTTAATTGTCATTCTTCTATGTTCTGGCTTAGTTAAGGACAAACAGGAAGATACTATTATTAACAACAGGGTTAACATTTGGCAATCTGTGGGTATCAAAGACAGCAGAGCTGAGCAAAGGAGTTACCCTTCCATAATGGAAAACTGATTGGGATTTCAAATCCTTTTAAAATGAAAAGGATTTCATTTTATGCAACACGTGTGGTATATAGATTGCTTAAAAGGCAGTAAAATTCATTAAATGCCAGGCATGCTTGAGAGTCATTCAACCATGAACAAATCTATTTGCCAGTGGCAGCAATGGGAAAACTGCCCCAAAGAAAGTTACAATTGCTCTTCTATAGACCCAGTGACTGGAATTGAGGCCAGACAAAGATAAATGAAGAGAAACCTGATTTAATTGCAAGGAACAGGTCAGCTTTGATGAGCTAACTTCTTTGAGTACTTACACACTCCCATCAATAATTAGACCTTTATTGGCTTATAATTTACTGTTCTTTTGCCCTAAGGGATGTCACTTCACTAGATTGTCTATTTGAACATGAGCTTCAGTAAAGGCAAGGGACTCTCTGTGTGCTTTTGTGCAGAGACTTCCAGATCACTTTTAACAGGTCTAAATTATTTTTATGGACGCTAATTGCTCAAACATTGAAATAACAGTTTCAGTTACAGCAAACATTGTTTTGCCATAAATTTGGTTGTGCCATCTCATACTGGCAGTTTTTCCCAGTCCTTGCCCTCTGCAATCATGTTATTTTCTTTAGAAGAAACTGGAGAGTGAATAAAATCCACTGAAGATTTGCTTGTTTGTTTATGTGTTATGTAATTATTTGTTTATTTATTATTTTATACACAAGCCACCTCACCATCGATTGGGGGGAGAGCAGCAAAGAATCTAACGAATGTATTAATTCCTCACCAAGGGATGCAGAAAGGTCCAGTAATTGCTGTTTTTCTATTTCAGTTTGTAAATCCCATTCAAGAGCCTTGAATTTGGCAGATGGGAATCGGGAAACGGTTACTTACTGTTTCTTTCTGCAGAAAAAGCTCGTCAATATGCAGCTATTTAGCTGTCTTGGAAGAGTGCTGTGAGCTAGGACTGGCTCCATCATGCTTCTTCCTTTTCCCCCATTTCCCCAAATTAGAAGCCTCTTTTCTTTCCTTCTTGCTGCCTGACTTTTGTCTTTTCCTCCCAGGGAGTTGCTAATGTATAAGAAAAGCTACTGAATTAATTTGATGGGTCTTGACCCATTCTAAACCGAAGGGCACCTCCCAAAAGACATCAGACAGCTATCACACACCCCATTGCCAGAACTTGCATCCTCTCTGCAAACATCTGTTCAGGAAGAACAAGGCAAAATTTGACAGGCAAAATCAACCTGCTTGTACCAGCCAGATTCCAACAACTAGGCTACACTCATGTGCTCACATACACTGTCCTGTTTGCACCCATTCCATCCCAAACAGTGATCAGGACTTCCAGGGAAGCAGTGGAGAACTAAAGACAGCTCCACAGGAAGCAGAACCGATGGCTGTGGCAGAAAGAGGAGCCGGTGAATGAAGCAATTCCTTGAATTCCTCTCCTCCATATAAAGGAGGGGGCTTGGGGTTGATTCGCCAAGCAGCTCCCCATTATGAGACCATAAAATAGCAGTCTCCTCCAGGTTTCAGAACTCTGGAAGTCAGGAGAGACTGTTTTGTCCAAGCCACGGCTGAGAAGCCTTTGAAGCGATACTGGGTTCACCCACTCCCTTTCTCAACCACTTTTACTGTAAATGACTTGTAGATTGCTTTTTTGGTATTAGGAACTTTTAGAAAGATCAGTTTTATTACCCTACGTGATTTTCCCTATAACGCAAGTGAAAGAGGTTTTATGCAAGTTTAAAACTTTAAAAAAAAACCTTTTTTATTTGGAAATAAAGAGCAAAAGGGTGAATGGAATGTTGATTTTGGAAAGCTTTGAAATGATATAGGAGATTGGATTGACTAGAAATAAGGTTCTGAAACAATTATAAAACTCCCTGTGGTTTGTTTAAAATATTAATATTATTAAAAATATATGACAATTTTGAATTTAAGTGTAAAATATTTCCCTAGGAAAATGTTTGGGATGAGAGAAAAACAAGACAAGAGGATACCTTGAAGGCTGGTTACTAAAGGCAACCAGAAAGAATTAAAGATTGTAATTAAAAGAGAAGACCACTAATATAATATAGAATGGAGAAAAGTATTTTAACTCTGGAAGAATTCAAAGATACTTGGCAACAATGTACCCAAAACTTTCTCTTAGACTGTCTGATACTATAAAAATAGACTTAAAAGAAGAGGCAGAAGAGGATATAACTAAAAATCATGTTGTTTTGAATATGGGTTTAAAACTGACGGGATACAATTCAGTTAAGAACTGTCTCTCTTAGCAACAGAAATCTGGGGCTCAATTGTGGATGTAAGTCGAGGACTATCTGTATCAGGAGAGCAGAAAGCTTTTGGCATTGGGTTCATGAGACTGGTACTATCTGAGCATATCCTAAAATCATTTCAATATTCCTACATATGCCAGATGCTGGCTGCCCGAGTTATATGCCTCTCTTCAGAATCTCTACCACCTCCACCCTGGTAAAAGAGAAGCCGGGAGGAAAAGCAAAGAGCAAAGAGAGCCAGTTTGGTCTACAAAATAACAGAGTTAGAAGGGACATTCGAGATCTTGTGTCCCATGATGGCGAACCTATGGCACGCAGAGCCATATCTGTGGGCACACGAGTGCTGCCCTAGCTCAGCTCCAGCGCGCATGCACACACTGGCCAGCTGATTTTCAGGGCTTCCGGGCCCATCGGAAGGTGGAAAACAGACTGTTTCTTGGCTCCGGAGGGCCTCCGGGGAAGTGGGAAAGGCTGTTTTCACCCTCCCCAGGCTCCAAGAAAGCCTCTGGAGCCTGGGGAGAATGAAAAGTGGGCCTTCTGGGCCCACTGGAAGTTGGGAAACGGGCCATTTCCAGCCTCTGGAGGGCCTCGTGGGGGGGTGGGGAAGACCGCTTTTGCCCTCCCCATGCTCCAAGAAAGCCTCTGGAGCCTGGGGAGGGCGAAAAAACGGGCCTTCCAGACCCACCAGTAACCTTTTTGCCGTTGCATGCCAAAAGTGGGGGGAGCATGGGTGTCGTCGTGTGACATGCACGGGGGCGGGGGGCATTGAATTATGGGTGTGGGCACGTGCGCACATGACCCCCGTGCTCTCCCCGCTTTTGGCACACGATGGCAAAAAGGTTAGCCATCACTGTTCTAGTCCAATCCCCTCCTCAAGCAGGAAATTTTAGACAAATGGTTGTCCAAAGTCTTCTTACTCCAGTGTTGGAGGACCCACAACTTCTGGAGGCAAATCATTCCACTGATTACTTGTTCTGTCAGGAAATTTTTCCTTAATTATAGGTTGGTTCTCTCCTTGATTAATTTCCATCCATTGCTTCTTGTTCTGCCTTCCGGTGCTTTGGAGAATAGGTTGACCCCCTCTTCTTTGTGGCAGCCCCTTTAGATATTGGAACACTGCTATCATGTCACCTTCTTTTCATTAAATGGTTCTAATGGTTAAGGCACAAGGCTAGAAGTAGGATACCTTGAGTTCTAGTCCTGCCTTAGGCATGCAAGCTGGAAGGATGTCCTTGGCTCAATCACTCTCTCTCGGCCAACTCACCTCACAGTGTTATTGTTGTGGGGGAAATGGGAGAAAATATTTGCTGCCTTGAGTTGATGAAAAAATAATAAAGACAGGATATAAGTAATAAATAAATAGCACTGTTTTTTATTACTCTCCCATACATGTTACACTTGGACTTTGGGGGTATGAAATCACTCTGTAAAATAATAGTCCCTTCCACGCATACAATAGAGAAGGAACATCTTTTAACCACAGAACTAGGACATGTCTTTATGAAACAGATTCCAGTATAATTTGGAAGTTCCCTATTAGAAGGACAGTTAGGTAAGCAGATTCTTTCTGCAAAGTAAAGGCAAGAAAGTGACACAATGGAACCACTATTGGCACAAAACAGGCTACAATAATTGAGACTGGGTTCTTCTCCAAAGAATGAGAAAGAGGAAAAATACTTGGTCATTCATCCTTTGCTTCGAGCAAAAAAATTCAGGAATGTGATCTTAGACATTGACCAAAGCTTCCCTTTGATAATCTGCAGGGGATAACCTTTGACCATTCTGATGACTGTGATCTTTCGAGTCCAGCATTCCGCACCCTTATCCAGATGGGCTGGTACTGCCAAGAGTTGCAATTCAGCAACTGCTGGAGGGCCACAGATCCATTATATTGAAAGGTTATATAAATGTGTTACCTCATTTGGAATTAGAAGCTAGGCTTCTCTTCTAGCAACTGCTTTTCCAAAATCTCCAAATCAGTCTTGCTAATGCATTAGATAAATGCTTTTAAATGTATTAAATGAATCAACTCTATGCTTTCACCTTCATTCTTCTAGCAACAGATTCTATACCTCAGTAATGATCCTAGTCCTAGCCCTGATATATTCTCTTCCCTTCTTATCTCAGATTTCATCCTTCAACCCATTGCTTCTAAAATGTAACGTACAATGAATCATAGTTTCTGTATGATTGGAAGAAATAGTCATAGTGTTTTTATAACAATGGCCTCAGAATTGGAAATAACAATGCCACTTTGAAATATTAAAATTATCCACAAAATGCTGCATCATACTGTATATAGAAAATATAGTAAGCAATAGTACTTTCCAAAAAAGCAACTGAGTAAAAAAATACATAAATGTACATCTTTATAAGTAAATGGTAGGTTTACTGATGTAAACTTCAACAGCCGATATTTCTTGGACAGTGTTGGGCTTCAGGATTTAGGACCGTAATCTACAGAACAGAGTTCTTGATGTTTCTTTATCATCTGTGGTTGAAGATGCCAGTTGTTGGTGAAACATCAGGAAATCTGTTCTCTAGACTATAGTCCTGAAGCTCAAAACTGCCCAAATGGTGGGTCATTTTAATGAAATAAACAGTTCAAGAATATAAGATTAACTCAGAAGCAAATTATTCCCTGAGATTTATTCCTTGGGAGGAATGTGAAAGATAGGCTTATTCTTAGCAAGGTGTGCATAGTCTAACTGCCTTACATTATATGTAGATGTCAAGGCAGAGCTTGACAAAAAGCTGAATCAGGCCTGACAGTCCCAGAAGAAGCCTATTTCCTCTGTCAAACCCTTGTCCCAGTGCACCCCGTCTCCCTGTGCACTGAGAATAGTCTTTTCTTCAATATTAAGTCAGGAAGCTATCACTCTGTACATTGTTCAACAAAATTAATCCACTTTTTTTTTCTCAGTACACAGAAATATACCGACTCCATAACCCACTGAAGATGAGAAATCATCTGATCAGAGATAGAAAAACTCTGCTTTCTCAGAAGTAAATGCGGAAATATTTGCATATTTCATCATTGGCCCATAGGTTCCTGATGCATGCTTTAAGAGTTTCAAAAAAATAAAAGCTTCTAAGAAATTCCAAACAAGGTGACTGATTTCTCAGTACCTATCGGTATGTTTCTCAAGGAAAGTGGTACATATTTATCAGATAATTTGCTTATGAGGCAAATTAGCTTGTTTTGCTCTAGACTAAAATATGGCAACATTAACCCTGGCAGAATGTTTATGTTTAAATTTCTGTATACAAAAGGAGTCAATCCTAGGAATTTACTTTTAAATCAGGATTTTCACTTAAAAGACTATCTAATCAACATCAAATAAAAATGACACAATCACATTATTTCAGTACATAAACTGAAACTTTTTTACAATCACTGTGGGCTATACATTTTAACAGTTAGTCTCTTATAACACTTCTTTTATTTCTCACAATTCAAGAACTCTTAATAATTCTATAAGCTCGCTGCACACAATTTAAACAGTTAAATTATAAATTCTAGGCATGAGTTGTGTGCTCAGGTATTTTTATAAGTGAATACGAACACCAAAGATGAATTTTCAGCTATTCAGTTCAAAGCTTATGAACTTTTGCCCCCTAAAAAATAAAAAGAAAACCAAAAAGGTGCCTTGAGCTTGGCACATGATCATACTATTCCATCAGTATCTATCAATATCAAAAACTGTAAAGGCCTTGATCTTGAAACACAATAAAATCTTAGCAAGAAGAGGAAAAAGGAAGAAGGTCCAAATGAGAATGAGTTAAGAGGTTTCACATGTCATAAGAGAATAGTAAATACGGCATTTTATTTGTCTCTTTAAACTACTGCTACCAGTTAAGTTTAATTCTTTGGATCACTTCACAGAAATATCCCAACTCATCTTTCTCTGAATTAAAGAAAAAGAAATTTAGTATACAGACGCAAAGTAATGTTGAACCATGGGCTACAATGAGTTACCATGTTTTAGAAAACTAAATAACATTTCATCAAATATATTTAAAATATTTGTGTTCACATTTGTTTGTGTGCTTGTGTGATTTTTACTATGTTAGGATTTCCTCTTAGCCCAGAAGAGAAAAATCTGCTGTTCTCAAGTATCACTGCTATTTGGGGGCAGAGCTGTTTTAATATGTACTTCCCATTCTAGGGAAGAGGAAATTCTTCAATTAATAAACCGGGTGGACTGAGGCGAGTTTTAAAAGGTTTAATCAATTTCATCTGCACTTAGGATAAAAAGACTGATTATTCTCTTCTTTTCCCCCTCCACACTAAACTTTTTTTAAAAAAAAATCATAAAATAAATATTTTATTTTAAATTCTTTGAGATTAATATCTCCTGTTTCAGGAAATATTGTCTGTTTCATGCAGTGAGTATGAAACTTCCTCCGGTGACCCCACTCTTAACATATTTTTTTTTTGTACTTTTTAAAATTCTTACTCTGAAGCATGTAAATTATTCTCCACTTCTTATATAGTAACACCTTGGGAGAAACTATAAGCAATTCAGGATTTTTGTAGGTATCTCTAGGGAAATGACGGGATGAACACTGAAGTTTTTTCCTGACTATGCATACCTTCAAAATCCCACATTAAAGAGAAAGGACCAAAAGTGCACGAACTATACAAGAGAAAGAAAAAAAACCTCTATAAACCAATGCAAATCATGTGTCAGAACCGGATACCCGAGCTTTAGGCAGACAATATTTTAAAAAGAAACAGGAATTCCCAATGTGATTCCAACATCCCATAAGTATTTTGAGATATGCTGTTCCATCTGGAAGGTGTCACTAAACCCTAAAGGACAGAAGTCCTGGATAAGCAACAGGGAATCAACCACTCTTTAATTTTTCATTTGCTTCCTCTAAAAATCCAACACAGATATTTATAAAAATGGTTGGAACCTATTTTATGTATTTATTACACAGGATTTATCTGCAGTGTCTTTAAGCAATGTGTAATTACAGTAAACCCTAGCTCACTGAACCTTGTTTTGAATAAAAGGGGGCTAATTTTTAATAAACAAGAATGAAACTAAGATTCCATGACTTCTGATTGATTTGCAACTATAAATCCCTATTGACTCACTTTAAGTGTCACAGAGATCACTACATTCTTTAAACCTCATTATCGTCTTCCTCATCTGTCAATCTATTTATAGTACGGTATAGTGGCTAGGGTACCAGACTAAACCAGAGATCACCGATTTCTTCCAACCAGCTCAGAGGTGTAAAGCAGAGTGACAGAACATTTTTTTCTGGTTGAAATACAGAGCTTCTAAGTGGACTCTAGGTCTCTTCCTGAGCTTACTCTGCTTAGATGTATCTATTGTAATAATTTTGTCTTTAAATTCATATTTTCATTTTACACAACAGAACACTTTAAAGCTTTAAGTTAAATTGTGTAGCTTGTGTAGCTCATATATTGGTAGCTGAACTTCATAAATTAAATATGAAATCCAACACGATGACTATCAGAGTTGAAACAAATGCTATTAAATGAGACAGCTGAAAACAGAGGCACTACTAGCTACTACAAACATTAGTCTAATGGGAAAGTATGCAGTAGTGCACCTCAGGGTTCTGTCTTGGGTCCAGTGATGTTCAACATTTTCATAAATGGTATAAACAAGAGGGTAGAAGAGATGTCCATCAAATTTGCAGATGTTATAAAGTTGAGAGACAGGGGAGAGGACACTATTAATATCACAGGAAACAGAATCTCATGGTTGAAAAGATTCTTAATAGACTTGAATATTATAGGCACAACAATATGCAATATGCATATTGCATAGAGCCTGTAGTACAGTGGACTAATGCACTGTTATTAACATCTGCTGCTTGCAATTACTGCAAGTTCAAATCTCACCAGGCTCAAGGTTGACTCAGCCTTCCATCCTTTCAAAGGTAGGTGAAATGAGGACCCAGATTGTGGGGGCAATGACTTTGTATAAATATACAAAAGTATGAAGGCTATTGCTTAACGCATTGTAAGCCGCCCTGAGTCTCCAGAGAAGGGCGGCATATAAATTAAAGCAAAAAAAAAAAAAAAAAGGCAAGAAATATAAGGTTCTACACTTTATTTACATTTCTTTTAGTAAGAAATAGTAAGAAATGTTCTATGTGAACCAGGCCAATGAAAGAATATTGTGAACAGAATTCACAGTTAAAAAGCTATTGAAAGGTATGTACATATCCCCGGCCAAAATGCAGTAGCAACACGTATCTTACCCATGCAACTATCAAAACAACCTGAGACTTCACAATAAAATACCTCTTACAAATATGTTGGTCAAATTAAAAGGATACATTGACTATTTTTTTACATAATAAATATCCAAGTCCATCATCCGGAGCATTCAAATCCTCCTTGAAAAAAGCTATATTTTTAATTCTAAGATACAAGCTTAAATACCTTTGATTAACACCTAAATAAAGTTTTCTAATAAATGCACCCTGATAAATAGAACTGAATATATCTAATCAATAACTCCTAAGTAAACTAAGAAAAACATTGTGGTCCCAAGACCTTACATTAAAAGACCACACAACATCACTATTAGTTCAAAAGCAAGATAATTTCAGGATAAGATATTGAATGAAGTTCTATATGTCCTGAACATGTCTATGGAAAGGTTTTAAGGGGATGCCAACATTAATAAATGGATCTTCTAAATACATTTGGGGACGTGGTGGCTCAGTGGCTAAGATGCTGAGCTTGTCGATCAGAAAGGTCGGCAGTTCGAATCCGTAGTGCTGCGTAATGGGGTGAGCTCCCGTTATTTGTCCCAGCTTCTGCCAACCTAGCAGTTCGAAAACATGTAAAAAATGCAAGTAGAAAAATAGGGACCACCTTTGGTGGGAAGGTAACAGCGTTCTGTGAGCCTTTGGCCACATGACTGCGGAGACGTCTTCGGACAGTGCTGGCTCTTCGGCTTTGAAACGGAGATGAACAACGCCCCCTAGAGTCGGGAACGACTAGCACGTATGTGCGAGGAGAACCTTTACCTTTACCTATAAATAAGTTCAGCATATTCAGATAATTCAGAATCTACACCACAATTAAACTGTTAGCCATCCTTTTCCAAGCTCTTAGGATTCTGCATTCATTAGCCTTTACCTCATGCTACTCCAGAAAGAGGAGTGGTCTAGCAGCAGCAGCAGCAGCCGCCGCCGCCTTACAACTAACGGTAGCCCAACCAGTTGGCTACCTGCAACAGTCAGTGCCTGAGGCCTCTTACACCACTGCTCAATGATAAGCACTGATTCAGAGGTAGTATAAAACTCTGCAGTGGGCAGAGTCTTGGCAAGTGAAAATGATGGACTGGGAAGTTGAGGCTGCCTAAAGGAGGGAATGAGAAAACAACCAAACAAATAAGGACATATCTGGCCTGAAGATCTCTTAGATGGAGAGGAGAAAGCAAGCAAGATCTCTGTGCTTACCAAGAAAGAAAAAGAAAAGCAAGATTTGGGCAGCTCTTATTGGGATGAATTTTCCAGATTATATCATAGGATTCTGGAAAACAGCATTATTTATTAACACTATGATGAAACCAAATACTGGCATTCTGGTTAATTAAAAAACTCGGCAAGCTAAGTGGTAAAAATCGGATATTTCAGAGCTGTGCTGCAAGAGTCTCTATGTTTAATGGTATATTCTTCATTTTCTTCATTTTTTAACTCACTAAAGTCTTTTGTATCGTTGCATGAAAAGGCTTCAGTGTTGGGGCCCTCAGGCTAACAAACTAGTTCTCATGCAGCACTCGTGACAGTTAAGTTTGAAACTCCTGCATTATATTGTGTTAGATCTACAAAGGGAGAGTAATTGATACTGAATTCCTGGGTTCTAGTATTAAGCCTTGTGTATGTAAGAGCCCATTGGATTGCTTTGCTTCTAGCTTCTTCGTTTCTGATTCAGTTCTATTACTTATCTGTCATTAACCAGGTTCCAAATGCTATTCCCTAATACTTTCAAGTACTGACTTTTAAGGGGTTGAGAAGACTGCATTCTTATTTACCCGTTTCCAGAAGAATATCTACAGCTGTAATACCAATAACCAAAAATAGTATAATTTCTTCCAACTTAGCAAAATTATATAAATATTTCTTATAAATAATTACTAACTATGTACATGCTGTTCAAGAACAACTTCCAAAATTATACAATAAACTGAAACCACCAAGTATTCTACACCTACATTTTTTTTTTTTGTATTTCCCACATATAAGTAAATTTAAAACTATGAGATTATCATTTTGGGAAACCACAATAAAATATGATAAATCTATCTAGTCCTTTACATGCAAGCAGAGAAGATGGAAAACATGTAGTTTTAGTTTCAAATAAAACACATTTTTATACAACATCCCAATACAGAAAAGTGTTTTTATTTTATTTTAAATAGAAAATACCAAATATGGGCTTTTAGAATAGAGTAACAGAGTTGGAAGGGACCTTGGAGGTCTTCTAATTCAGGGTAGTTAGGCAGGAAACCCTACACCACTTCAGACAAATGGTTATCCAACATCTTCTTAAAAATTTCCAGTGTTGGAGCATTCACAACTTCTGGAGGCGAGTTGTTCCACTGATTAATTGTTCTTAGATGCTTGTTTTTAGATGCTTACTTGTTAAATTATTACACAAATTAGTAATAATTTAACTAAAAACTAATTGTTTTTAGTTGCTTACTTCTTAAAATACTACACATAGAGCACACACCAATTTATCTAAGTCAGATATGAATGCAAGATGCAATTTACTAAAAATTAGAAGAGGAAGCTTTCAGTTTCCAGTCTTCTCAAATACAAAGAAAGGGAAGAAGTGTATCAACCAAAGTAGTTGAGAGATACATCTCAAAAAGTCATTTTTAGAGCAATCTTTTGCAATAGATCGATAATGTCATCATTATTAGGAGAATTAGAGCCAGGAGACACTTCACTGAAAGCCACATTGTATGTTTATGGCAAATAATTAAGGCAGGAAATTTCAAGCTCAAGTTTAACAGAGTCCTAATTTTATATATGATAATACTTCAAGCGGTATCGTCAGTCATATGATATTTTTATCTAAAACATGAACAATGAGAAGTATAACTTTTATTTCCTTTGCACAGAAAAAGTTCAATTTGTCTTATGCCTATAGTTCGATATACAGTCTACACAGAGAGGAACATTCATTCATTCATTCATTCACTCATTCATTCATTCATTTATTTCAACCCATCTCACTAAAAGAGATTCAGGATGGAGCACAACAATCACATCTAAGCATACCATGCATCTATTTTCTATTATTTCAATTAAAAATACATTCGTCATATACATTCAGCATTATACAATAGAAAAATATGTGCAATGCATCCAATTTTTTTTAAAAAATCAAGAGACATTGTTAAAAAAAAGTGTCCTTGGGTGATACAGATAAGATTTAAAAATGGTGTGGCTTCATTATTGATGTCAAGCTCTTGGCCACACGTTGAAGCAAAGTCCAGATAATGTTGACAATAATGTTGTATGGTTTATTTGGAAGGAATATAGTCTCTCAGTTAAAATTATTTGTACTTTCCAAGTTCAATTCAATTTTACATGTGGCACATAGGACTGGAAATCTCCCAAACTGAAGACACAACTTTAAAGGACATGCAACAGTAGTGGGTTTCAATTTAGTTTGCTACTATTTTGTTTGTGCTCACAGGGCACGTGATGCTTCTGCACATGCACAGAAGCGTCCAGGCGGATGGGCAGAGCCTCCCGCTGCCGCTGGTTCACCTGACATGCGACCTATTGCCAGCATACAAAACTGATTATGTCCAAAGCCTCCAATAATAATAATAATAATAATAATAATAATAATAATAATAATAATAATAATAATAATAATAATAACAACAACAACAACAACAATAATAATAATAATAAAGTTTTACACTGAAAAGTGTTCATGTTTTTAATACTTTAAACAATTGTTTCGTGAAGTGAACATTCCCAAGTACATACTAGCTGATCTTCAAAATTCTCACAGATCTTTTAAATACAAATGAAAAATCAAAAAATGCCACTTAAGAGTGGCAAGTCTGCTAGCTTCCTCCCACCATCACCAACCCTGGAATAACATCACTCATAGTTACAAACATCTGTACTTACAGAAGGAATGTACAATACAGTGAAGAAGAAAAAAAAAAGCTCAAGGCCCACATATCCTGTAGCTCCGCATTTCACAAACAAAAGGTTGGGGGAAGAAAGAGGGGGTGGGGTACAGGGAATAAAGGCTTAAAGATTAAAGTCACAGGCAGAGACAGACGGCTCTGTTTTTTAATAACTGAAAACATGAGTTGTGCCTGAATGTGTTCATTGTTTTACCAGCGGGGGGAGAGTCTATGCATGCAGGACTTACTGGCGACAGGGCTGCCTTTCCATCAAAAGTAAGATTTACAAAAGAAAAAAAAATGACGCCAACCCAATGCCTTAATTTCCCCTCTTGTAATGTTTAATGATGCAAGTCAGGTACCTCTTCTGACTCGCCAACCTCTCCTCATTAAACTGGAGAAAATTCAGGTACGGACACCCTAACAACAAATGCAGGACATTCAGATCCGTTTATAAAGCAAAAAAAAAAAAAGCATGCATATAAGCAAAATATACATATAATTATTTTATGAAAGCAAATAAGTTATTGACCATCCTACTTTAATGTTTAAGAAGTATTTTATAATCTGCACAAATATCAGGTTATGCTCTTATGGATAGTCTTAATTATTTCATGCATACTCAACATACTGAAATTCCTATCATTTTCCTTCAGGTTTACTTTCATATTTCTTAAATTTGGTTCATCCAAAGGAAAAAACAAAACAATTTACAAATGCAGAATTTTACCAGGAAAGTGATGGAAATGCTCATATAGGTGCCTCTATTATTAAAGAAAACCCTGGATATCGGATATAAAGCCAAAAGAGATGAAATCACTTTCTTATGAAGTAAAATTGAAAAGAATTCCACAATCTAGATTTATAAAAATCTACTTCACAATGACAAGGCATTAATATAAACATATTTTAACTAATCTTGAATTTGAAGAAATGTTTTCAGTTTCATATTACTTTAAATGATGAAGAGGAAAGGAAATTAAAAGAGATAGAAACGTGCCATTCACAGATTCACCAATAATTTAATAACTACTGAAAACATCAGATAAAAATTAACTACAATAATAATATTATTCTTTGTATCTTTATAATTTGAGGAGGGCTTAATGAAGAAAAAGATGAACCCTGCAATTAAGACATTAAAACCAGATGCAGCAATAAACATGCATATAGTACAATGAAACAATCATACTCAATTAAAGTAAAATAATGTTAAAAAAACCCTTTTAACCACCATTATGTAAATGAATCCTTCAGAGTCCTAAGTCCATAGAATCTTTTCAGGAAGGGGAACAAAACATTGTTTATTATTAAATGTGCATAGCTATATATTGCTAAAACAGTGTATAACCATCACAAGCAACTTGAGTTGCCTTACCTATTAGATGACATTGATAGATTACTCTCTTCTCCCACTATCATTTCATAATACATTTAAAGTTTCAGAGTTAGGAAAACCATTACAGAATTAATACCAATATTATTGTGTAAAAAGTTACTCCCTAAAACAAAAAATTGTTTGGCTGCAATTCAGCTTCAGGGCAAACCAGTAAAAGACTGGTTAGGACGAAGCTTAAGTCTGTACTCTGTTGTTCGTTAGTACTAGTACAATATAATCAGAGTGGTAAATTACCTTGTACAACCAAATTGTACATTAAAGTTTTGAAACAGTCCATTAAACGTAACATTATGAACAAGACTGAAGGTCCGAGTGGAAGACATTAGACATGCATTCCAAATCAAGGTTACGAAACTCAGTCTACCAGGCAGGCAATTGTCAGCAGGCATTGCAAATGGTCAACTGTTTCCACCAACAAGGGAGCATAATTAGCCCACAGGCTATACTGGCAACTTACCAAGATACAAAACGACATTGCTAATTTGTAGAATGAACCACCCACGGTTGAACTGGAGAAGGCTAGTCCATGATAAAAAGATCCAGAAAAATTGTCCTGATATAGTAAAAGCTGATAAGATCTTAGAATACGAGAAAACTAATCAAATTATTTCTACCTACCGAAGGCACATTTGACAAACAGAGCACTGAAAAAATACTACTTAAATGCTCTGGAGTCTAACATAGGATCGTATGCTATCCTCTGTTTTCCCTTCTTAAATACAGATGTTAATATTTCTATGTTTAGGATTATTTTGATGGATCAGTATAACTCAGGGACAAGATACTTTCTTTACACCTTTTTTAACCTTTCAATCAATCTTCGAGGACCGAAAGGGAAACAGGATGACATAATGATGCTTTTATAGGAAACAGAACTGAAAATTATCAGAAAAATATTTTAAATGGCAAACTCCCTCACAAACCCTTCTTTGTTTTCCCAATTCACTTACAGGTAGTCCTCGACTTACAACCAAAGCTGGGGTCAGAACATACTTCACTAAGCAATGTGATCATTAATTGAGTCACAATTTTATCTTTTTAACTGCAGTTGTTAAGCAAATCACATGGTCGTTAATGGCGATTATGTGACCCCAGGATATGGCAATCATTTTAAAATATGTGCCAGTTGCCATGCACCTAAATTTTGATCACATGGAAATGCTGCAGTGGTCATAAGCATGAGGACAGCCCATAGATGACTTTTTTCAATGTCTTTGTAACATTGAAGAGCCATTAGACAAATGGTTGTACCACCTGTATTCAGTAAGCCTGCTTTATAAATCCTAGTTGCTTTATATTCCTCCTATAGTCTCTGTTTTACAGGAAATCCCAGGAAATAGTGATTTAATCCTCAATAATGGACAATGAGCATCCCTCATAATCAGCAGCTATTCAGATTACTTTTTCATGACTAAGTAAACAATCCCTCAGAACATACCACTTCTCATTCCCCTTGTTCTTTTGTCTTTGCCTCTTATTTAGCTGCCCTCGTGTCCATGTAGATATAGATGCCAACATCTGAATTGCTTAAAATCATTTACCTAGGCACACAACTGGGATAGCATTTTTCTCCTCTTGCTTTTATTACAAAATGTAAATATAAACTTAAGCTATTGCAAACATTTTATTATGAAAGAATAATGGTGGTTCCCTACTTTTGGACATACCTGGGACCAAAGCACACAGGAACTGCCTTTCTATAAACAGTGCCGTTTTTTGGAAAGCCACCCCTGGAAATTAGACTAGCGCCTGACTTTAGAAGCAAAAGAAGTTGAGCTAATTTTAGAAGTAAATTGAGAGCCTATGACTAACTATTAGTTTGTTTTGCTAGATGGTTTTTCGTTTACGTGTTTTACCTTGCTGGATTTTATTAGATTCTGGATGTCTTAATGATTATATTAAAATGAAATCGCAAATTTCATTTTAATATAATATAATATAATATAATATTTAATTATATTTAATTAAATTTATATTTAATATAATAAATTAATATAATCAGGGGCCTGGTGGCTCAGCAGACTAAAAGCATTGTGATTAACACCAGCTGTCTGTAATTACTGTAAGTTCGAATCTCACCAGGCTCAAGGTTGACTCAGCCTTCCATCCTTTCTAAGATAGGTAAACTGAGGACCCAGTTTGTGGGGGCAATAAGCTGACTTTGTATAAATATACAAAAGTATGAAGGCTATTGCTTAATGCATTGTAAGCCGCCCTGAGTCTCCAGAGAAGGGCGGCATATAAATCTATCTATCTATCTATCTATCTATCTATCTATCTATCTATCTATCTATCTATCTATCTATCCTGGGTCAGTACAATAGAACCCAAATGTAATTGATTGATTGAATGATTGATAAACCGGCTGGCTGGCTGGCTGACTAATAAAAGATACATTGATCCAGCTTTGCTAAAAGTTATACTCTACGAAAATATAGCCTTAAAAATCTGTGGTCATATTACACATTGTAAAATTATATCTATTTTAGTTGTTAACACTGATTTTTCTCCCCAAGTTTCTCTTAAATATCTTTGGTTTTGTGTTGGAGAAGGAAAGCCCTAACAGCCTTGTGAGGAGACCAGAATGGTCTTGTCTGACCATTGTCTAGGCTGCAGCTCTTCCTCCTGTCTAGCAAGGTTATTCTCACAGCCTATTTACATCGGGCTACTCGCGATCACATTTGTTTTCATCTTCATTCAAACACTTTTTTTCAGAAAGTAGGTTTATTGAGCTCTAACACATTTTTTACATACCAGTTAAAGGCATATAATTAATAAATTAAAAGATCTCACAAAGGCCCTAATTTTCTTGCTTGCATTAATTTTATGGTACCACACATCTTTCCTCATCCACAATTTGCATACCTCTGTTAGAAATCCCATTCTATCCTATTTTCCCACTTAAATGTATATCCTATCAAAGATAATGTTAGAGTGACAAACTTAAGACCTTGGGGCGAGGGCAGATAACAAGAGTAATGATCTACTTGTCAAGATGGAATTGACATAACACTTAATAAAAGTAACCAAAATAATAGATAAATGTTCAGAAAATAAAGGAGCACATTTTTCAGACTATAAGATGCTCTGGACTATAAGATGCACATTAGCTTTAGAGGAGGAAAACAAGAAAAAAAAATTCCCTCTGCCTCCCTGCATCCATCTGGTATTCATCTGGCTAATGTCTTTGCAGCAAACAACAAACAGCCTGGTCAGCTTCAGCACATTATCGCAGCCCCAGCACATGGCTCGTAAGGGCTCCACTCCATTGCGCCCACCACCGGTCAACTGAGCTGAGCTGCTGCCGCCAGCAGAGAACGCTGCAGCCTTCGCTGCCAAGCAGCTGATTGGTGATTGGATTTTCCTCCTGGAATACCGACAATCAGCTGTTCTAGATGGCGGGGATCGCTGCCGTCCATTCGCCACTGCCGCTGCCCATTTGCCACCGCCCGATCACTGGCGAACGGGCAGCGGTGGCAGCAATGGGCGGTGGCAGCGATCCCCACCATCTAGAATAGCTGATTGGTGCCACACAAACCCCCCTCCCCCCACCGCAATATTTGCTCTATAATACGCACAGGCATGTCCACCCACTTTTGGGGGGCAAGTTCATTTTATAGTCCAAAAAATATGGTACATTATTTTAATTTCTGAGCTCTGCACAAAGTTTTGTAAGCTTTGTTAATATTAGAAGAACATGACAAAACTGTGCAAGGCTGCCATACATCAAAAAATGAACTACCAAGAAGCAATGTAAATGAGGCCACTGCAATGAAGAACTCTTTTGTATCATCAGTTGGCAAAAGGAATTTAAGGCTAGAACTCAAGGCTATGACTTTAGGAGTTAAGTGCCACAATGAAAGACTTTAAAACTCACATATATGTTTCACAATGTTATACGCATGTATAAAATTCACAAATGAATGGATGTATGAATTCATAATTCCAATCCAGGCATAATTTATAATTAAATTTTGTACTAAAGAAATATGCCAAAATCTGCCACATGTATTAAATATTGAAACAATCCTAATGTGATCTTACTTGACCCATTCAAGATACTAGTTTAAGAAGATAGAAGGTACAATGAACCACCTAAGCCACTTGTACCGATGAGTCAGAGATGCAACAAAAATTAATCTAAACAATGAACTGGCTGCTATCACTGAGGTCTCCAGAAGATAACATGCAGGTTATTTATTTTATTTATTTACATTTAGTTTCCTTCAGTTGCATTTTCCCATTTCTATTCAACAATATAATCTTACAAAGTAATCAAGACAGTTTTAGTGGCAAAATTAGACCCAGCCCAAAGTGAAGTTAAATTGTCCTAATTAAGTTTGTGTATTATGGAACTGCCCATTAACCCTGTTACCCAAGAAATGGGTATTGCACATAAAGAAATGTAAAGCATTGTGGAGGGTGAAATTTGTCATGCATTTTCTTCAAATCTTCAAGCTCTAAAATTTCAAACTAATTTAATGAAGTAAGACAAAACAGTATGGTGGACACCTCCATTCAATTTAATACTTTAAATGAAAGGTAGCAACAAAGGAAGCTAAAGAGTGGTGGATTTGAGGTTTATGTTTTGAAACTGTTGACTCAATGAGTGAAATGGCATTTCTGCAGATGTTTTATAAAAAAGCAATTGTAATTATCTAAGTTACAGTTATACATCCAAAGCAACCAATACTGAGTGAGTATCTCCATTAGTGAGATACTAATGGAACTGGTTAAAGATCTTACTGCAAGAAGCTCTTTGAAATCCCAGAGACTGTTAAAAGAGACAGGTAAGTGAGAGAAAATACTAATTTAGCATGTTTCTTGTTTTTTCAATTCACTTGAACATTAATTGTTTTCAGCTAAAAACCTACTGCTGTCAGACACATTCAATAACCCCACAGCAGCCCCTAACTGCAAAATACATTGATAAGATACAATTATACTTAATTAAAAGACTACCGATCATGTTTTAATGAAATGCTGAAATTACTAAATGAGCCTGGGCACATAGCAACAAGAGCAACTTAAGTTCAAATTTTTGATACATAAAAGCGCAGAGAGCAAAAGAAAAACAATCTTATTTACATAATAGAGCCAAAATATGCCCATGAATTAATTCATTTTGGGGAAATAATCTGTTAACTGTTTTCCGCTCAAAAGTAAATAGACATTTCTATTGAAGTGGATTGCATCACCAAGATTTTACAGCTGATTACTAAAATCATTCTATCAATTTTTTACATTTTTTATTAGCAGAGATTGGTTACATTTTATAACATTACTATGTTCTATGTTGACCACTAAATTTTACTTAAATTAGTTAACTTTCTAAATGCTATAGCTTTAACAACCATCCTACCTACATTTGTTCTACAGGCAACCAAGTATATGAAGATCTTTGAAAAGATCAAACATGTTTCATTCATGTTAGAAAAACCTAAAATACAGAACGTAAAAATACCCCGCCTCCACCACCATTAGTATTAAGCTGGGGAAAGTGTCTTAAAGGTGATGAGGAGAGTTTCATGGAAAATAAAAACTGCTTTGGTGATTCAGATAAAATTGTAATATAGAATATATTAGAATATATTCTATGTTTAACATTGATCAAGTTCTCATTTGTATTATCAATATCACCTAAAATTAATTTTACTGATTGGAATTGAGAGTGATTGCTCCAAATTACCCAGTTACCTTCATGATATTTCTGGTTTAAGTTCAGCAATTTAATTATACAATATTGACTCCTTTAAGTTCACATTAAGACTTCCGTAAATGAGGAAGCTAACTCTTTAATACAGAGTCAAATTGGTGTAGTGGTTAAGACACCAGGCTAAAATCCAGGTCATGAGTTCTAATCACACTTTAGACGTGAAGCTACCTGGGTGACTTAAGGCCAGTAGCTCTCTCTCAGCCCTAGGCAAAGAAAAGAGCAAGCAACTTCTGAACATCTTGTCAAGATAACTGCAGAGACTAGTCCTGGCAGTCACCAGGAATCACCAGCGATACAAAAACCAACAACAAAACTGTTTAGTAAAACCAATCTATTCCAAGGATTGTTGTGAAGGCTAAATTAGGAGTGAACCCGTGGATACTAACTTCAGCTTTTTCATAAAATGTGGCATATAAATTATATAAAAAAATAATAAGTACAAGGTTAAGTCTTTTTATGAGTACAAGGTTAGTCATTTTTCCCTGAAAATTAATATCTATTAAAGTCATGTACACTTAGGTGTGTGTAAGCATCTTTTTGTTGTAATAGGCCTTTATCATCATCATCATCATCAAAATTGAAATTACAAGATAGCATATCCATCTTGATTAATACAACTCAGTAATCCATTTTTGCAGTAAGCATTTATAAGTGCCATGGAGGAAGACTTTTTGAAATGTCAAGAGGTGCTAACTAAAGCATCACAGTAGTTGTATTAATGGCCAAGTAGTCCTCATTTAGCAACTACCTCATTTAGCAATTGTTCAAAGTTTTGATGGTAATGAAAACTTCATGAGCACACTTCTCATTCTCAATTTTTGCAGATCTGTAAAGCAAAGGAAAGCTGAAATAGGATTCATAAGCACAGTTGCTTAACAACCAAGTTGCCAGTCTCAATTGTGGCCACTAAGTAGGTAGAGAAATGAAGGAACCTGGAATCACAAGTTCACTGGAAATGCTAAGTGTGTTAATGGTAAATATCAAGAAGAGAAAAATAATGACTGACTAAATGATTAATAAACCTACATTTGATGGTGAAGATGGGAATCTTTAACTTTTTAACTTTTAACTTTTATTTAATTTGTATACCGCCCTTCTCCCGAAGGACTCAGGACGGTGAACAGCCAACAATAAAATACATACATACAAAATTTAAAAAACAGAACTAAAATCGAATTAAATAATTTGGCCCAGGCAGATTAAAACCCCAATCAATTTAAAACAGATTTAAACTTTGAAAATTAAAAGATATTGAAAATATTAAAATATTAAAATTGTTTAAAAATTGTTTAAAAAGAGGGAGAAAGTTAGGCCAGGCCTGCCAGGTGAAATAAAAAGGTCTTTAGAGCGCGGCGGAAGGTGCACAGATCCAGGATCCTCCGTATCTCCGGGGGGAGCTCATTCCAGATAGTAGGTGCCCCCACAGAGAAGGCTCTCCCCCTGGGGGCCGCCAGTCGACATTGTTTGGCTGATGGCACCCAGAGGAGCCCCTCTCTATGAGAGCGTACCGGCCGGTGGGAGGCTATTGGTGGTAGTAGGCGGTCCCACAAATACCCAGGTCCTGAGCCATGGAGCGCTTTAAAGGTGGTAACCAAAACCTTGAAGCGCACCCGGAAGACCACCGGAAGCCAGTGCAACTCGCGCAGGAGGGGTGTTACATGGGAGTGCCATATTGCTCCCATTACCACCCGCGCAGCCGCACTCTGCACCAGTTGGAGCCTCCGGATGCTCCTCAAGGGGAGCCCCATGTAGAGAGCATTACAATAGTCCAGGCAGGAGGTGACGAGGGCATGAGTGACTGTGCGTAAGGAGTCCCGATCCAGAAAGGGATGCAACTGGCAAATCAGGCAAACCTGATGAAAAATCCTTCCGGTCACGGCCGTCAAGTGCTCTTCTAAAGACAGCCGTGAATCCAGGAGGACGCCCAAGTTGCGCGCCCTCTCTGTGGGGGCCAATGATTCGCCCCCAATAGTCAGTGATGGCACCAACTGACTATATCGGGACGTCGGAAACCACAGCCACTCGGTCTTGGATGGGTTGAGCCTGAGCTTATTCCTCCCCATCCAGATCCGCATGGCCTCCAGGTACCGGGACATCACTTCAAGGGCATCGTTGGGGTGGTCTGGGGTGGAGATGTACAGCTGAATCAAATATATAATCATGTTTTCCTAAATTCAAGAATACAGATGGACCATATGCTGTAGAAGAAGAAATTAATCCTTGGGAGGAAGGAAATGAAAAATTTACAAAGTTCATGATTTTAATGAACTTAAGGATCAGTTAAAGCAATGTTTCTCCTGTGGGAAGTAGCTGTAAATTGAGCTACTGACATTGAGAAAAAGCAAAAAAGGGAATGTATCTTTGGCTTATGGATTTGGTGACAGATGTAAAGAATACCAGGGATCACAAGATTCATTTCTGGACCAAATAAACAGTGACTTCTTCACATGAGCCAATAATTAGCAAGAGAGAAATTCACATAGTATGGCCATGAGTGAATAATGGAGTAGATTATGCTTGGTAAGATTGAAAAAAGTAGAAGAGAAAGACAATGGACGAAAATAGTCAGCTGAGATTAGAGATGATAGTGGAACTTTCTGGGAAGCATTATAAATAGTTACTTGACCAAGGTCAGGTCAAGATAGCAACCATCTGTACATACCATACCACCTTTAGAAGATAAACCCATAACTAGCTTAATAAATACTGCCTAAAACTAGATTACATTTCACAGGTTTGATTAGGAACTGCAACTCTCATATTGATGATACAAGTAGTCAATCAACTTTTATCAAAATGTCATTAAATATTATAATTCCTTATTACATGCCTTAGCTATTATGATGGTTTTCTAACTTTAAAAATTATAATGGACTGGCTTTTATGATACCAACTTTCATTGTTAAATTTACAGTACATAATTTATGTTTATATTACTTGAATTAATACATTATCGTGTGTACATTATGTGCTTGTTGATGTCCTGTGTTGGAACTGAGATGGAGATGGTGCATCCATCCTTGCATTCCTTGATATTTCAACAGCTTTTGATACTACTGGTATCAACCGCAGTATTCTTCTGAGTCAGTTCCAGGGATCAGAGACAGGAGGCACTGTTATATGTGGTTCTCTTCCTTCCTCCAGAACCAGCTTTGGTTGATGTTGGTTGGGGAAGGGAAAGAGGTTTTATTCCAATCCCTGGAAGGTGCACAAGTTTTGATGGGGAGGAATCACCTCCAACTCAGTTTTACATCAAGTGGATGTGTCTATTGGAGCCACTTAGATCTGGAGATATTCTATTCTTAATCTTAGATGGATTGCATTTCTTCATCCAAAAGTGGTGTGCAATCTGGAAGTACTCAGTAAGCAGGTGTTAGTTGTGGCCAGGAAGGTTTTTTCACAACTTTATCTAGTATACCTATTGCACCCTTTCCTAAATCATAAGGCTATTCAGGGTGTCACTTGTGCCCTAGTGTCACAGCTCAAATATTACAATGCATTTCCTTTGGTGTTGCCCTTGAAGACCACTCGGAAGTTTTAATTGGTTCAAAAAGCAGCACGGCAGACATTGATGAATATTATGCTCATGTGACACTATGCCTCTGCTCCACAAGCTGCACCAGTTAACACAATTTATTTATTTTATTTATTAGGAAATGTATTTGCCGCCCATCTTGTATCCAACTCTGGGCATCTTACAACATAAAAGTGTTGCAGTTACCACTAGGCTTCAAGGTGTGGACCAAAGTGCTGCTTATAATTTATAAATCTCTACCTGGCGTAGCACCTGGTTATTTGACAGTTTGCTTAGCTTTTGTGGAACTAGCCTAGCAAGTGTAATCTGTTAAGTGTTTGGATGCTCTGGATCCTTTAGTAAAGCATTGTCATCTATCAGGACCACTGAAGCATGGTTTCTTTGTTGTAGTACCCACCATCTGGAATGAGATTTCCCCTGATATCTGTGTGGCTCCCACCTCCTGACGTTCTGGAAAAACTTAAAGACTGGCTGTTCCCCCAGGCTTTGGTTTAGGATATTTGGGCCCTTCCTGAATTGTGTGCTTGTGTAGTTAGCCAAATCCACCATTGGGTATTTTATTTTTATAATTATTGTATTCAGTTTTTATTACACATTTCTTTACAGTTTTGATTTATTAGAACAAGTAGCATACTGATACAAATTTGTTGATTATCCCTGTTTATCCCTTGCCCTAAAAAGGCACTTAAACCCCAGAAGATCGTTCTATGGCAAGTTTACAAGCCAGAAATGTGTCCTTGTTCTTTGCCAAAGGAAATTTGGAAGCCTTGGCTTATTATTTTTTTTTAAAAAAATAGCCTGTCTTTATTATTTTTATAAATAAGGCAACAAACATATCTAATACATCTTCCTTCTATTTTCCATACAACAAACCTTGGAGATGGGTTGGGCTGAGAGAGAGTGACTGCTCCAAAATTATCCAACCAGGAGACTAGGACTTCTACTCCCACTTTTCATAGTCTCCTGGTTTCTAGCCTGGAACCTTAACCACTAGATCAAGCTGGCACTTTTCCTCCTGTTTCCTCCTGTTTTGAAGGGAGTATGCCAATTATCGTGTTTCTCCAAAAAGACGACCCACCCTGAAAAGAAGCCCTATCACGTTTTTGAGCACATGCAATCAAATTAAGCCCCACCTACAAAATGAGCCCTAATTAATACCCCACCCACCCTGGGGGGTGGGACAAGGCACACAGGTTAAAAAAAAAAAAGCTAGGATGGAGATGGGGGGTGGAGCTGCCCTACTTACCAGGCCTCGCACACCCTGACACCTGCCTCACCTTCTTCTGAGCCGCTTTCTGCCACTCGTACGCATCGCCCTGGCCTCTGTTTTGCCTTCAGATGCCTGCTGGCATCTGTTATCTGCTGCCAATAACAGAGCTCCAGATCAGTCCGGAGCTCTATTATCGGCTGCAGAGGGCTTTCCGGAAGGCATCTGAAGACAAAACAGAGGCTAGGGCGATGCATGTGAGTGGCAGCAAGCGGCTGCAGAAGAAGTGGGCAAGCAACAGGCTCCTGCTGGTCGGGGCTGTTGGTGCCACTGCCGCGAGATGAGTCAATAATTAGAACCCTCCAAAAAGAAGGCCTAGCCATTTTTTTCGGGGGTCATAAGAAAATAAGACCCGGCCTTCTTTTTGGAGAAACACGGTACTAATTCACACTTTATTGTAAATGAACCACAGAAAGGCCATTTATGATAGAAGAAAAAATAAGTGGAAGTATTCCAGCAATGTGCTCAATAACCTGTTTATCATCATCATTCAAGTTCTTCCTGAAAGGATATTTTAACTAACTGTCTGGAAGTCAGTGTAGAAAAAATCTAAAACTGCTTAATATGGAACATTTTCACAGTCTTTGTAGAACTGCTGTAAAATAAATAATTTTTGTGGATCATACTTAATATTCTCAAAGATCAATCTAATAAGCACAATATGCATATCAAGATAAAAGTATCATTTACAACTTTCTTGGAAAAAATTGAAAATTTCTCCTGTGAAAACTAATAATGTCTCTCATAGCCTTAACAGGGCAGAGCTAATTAATATGACAAAAATATTACAGCATGTGTGATTTAAGGATACTAGGATGCTAAGGCAATTAAATTCTTCACAGAATACTGCACACAAACTTTTTAATATCAATTATTGTGTAGGAAGCCACCTATATCTATCTGAAATTAGAGAAACTGAACAGAGAATATATGTATGATTAATTGCTGTAGGCATTTTATCAGAATTAAATATTATGGGTCATAATCCAACACCAAGTTAAACGTAATAATTTCATAGATTTCAGAGACAAATATGCTTGCACTGCAACCCAAATTAATTTTCCCCATCCAAAATTACTAAATATATACTTCCAAAGATGTATATCTTCTCTATAAAATAAAAACTTTCTCTAGAAAATTGGTACAAGAACCATTGTGCATGGAACTGGCAAGAGGGAAATTACAGAGAATTAAGCAAATCTCTGCTTGCACACGTCACCTCAAAGGAGTTGTAAGCATTTTTTTAAAGGTCTTTTAATGCTGTTTCAGAAACTAGTCATAAATATTTCTCATATATGCAGCTAACAAACTATTATGTAATACTGTATAATTATTAATGATGGTCAACAAAAAATATACAGTTGGGTATTATGATCACATTGCATCTCTCTTTAAAACATCACTGAACTCAGTTTATATCCAGCCTCTATTTATATTGTTATTTCATTCTAAAGCCATCAAACCTGAATATCTGAAGTATTTTGCTATACCTAATTGCCAGTATAAGATCTCCAAGGAAACTTTTCTCGTTCATATACGACAGGTTGCAATACGAAATGCCAGGCCTCGAATTAACAACGTGGTTGTGGCATGCTGTTCCACATTTTCCATTTTTCCAGACTTCTTTTACCTCTACTTTGGCTTTCATTCCTTTCACTTCTACACCAGGAGTGGGCAATTAATTTTTCCAAGGGGCCATGTGAGAAACGGGGACTGTAGTGAAGGGCCATCGCCATTGGCCCGCCACAGATGCCCCGCCCCTTGTCAGAGACCACCCTAGTCCCTGTCGATGCAACCCCACCCCCCACTGATGCTGTCCCGCCTCTCACTGCTGATACCCTCTCCCACTGCCAATGCTGCTACAGCAGAGGTGGGTTCTACTTACCTTTACTACTGGTTCGCAGTGGGGCCGCGCATGTGCAGAAGCGTTTTGATGACATCAGGGTTGGTGGGTGGGGCCTCCCGCCGGTTTTACTACCGGTTCTATAGAACCAGTGCGAACCGGGGGCAACCCACCACTGTGCTACAGGCTGAACAGGGACAGCAGAAAGGCCAAATGTTACCCACAGGCTGTAAAATGCCCAGGTTTGTTCTATACATTACTTTTTAAATTTCTGCAGTCTTTATGCTATCCTTAGTATTATCATTAAGGCTTTTTAATAGTTTTGTTCTACTTTAGCTAATGGTATTTGGGATTTTTGTAATCCATCTCGAGATCCTATTGAATAAGAAGGTAGAGGGTATTTGTTTGTTTGTTTGTTTGTTTGTTTGTTTGTTTGTTTGTTTATGAAAATTTGTACGCCTGCCCAACTCACTCTCAGTGATTCCAAGCAATGCAAGAATAAAAAAGCAGTAACTTTCCACCAGCACCCCTGGCAACAATAATCAAATGAGCCGCTTGATAGGTTCCATCTCACTCTGGGGTACCCACGCCCATTGGAAAAACCATATCTTCAGGATATTGCAAAAGAGTGTCAAAGTGGGGGCTAAGCTTATCTCCACAGGGATGATGTTCCACAAAGAGGGAGCAGCCACAGAGAATGCCCTTCTTCTTGGTCCCCCTAGATGGATCTCCTTAGGAGTGGGCCTATAATATTCCCTGCCTCTCCACTCTGGTAGGACAAGTAGATGTGACTGGGAAAAGTAAAAACTAAAAGGTTTTTTTAAAAGTTTGGACAAATTCTCTATAATACACATCTTTTTCAATATATTTGAGGTTGTCCAATCTACACATTTTATTCTTTATTTATAAATTTTATGTACCCCTATCTAGCTATCCATTTTCTTTATTCCGTTATCAATCTACCCATTTTCTTCTGTTAAGTCATTACATAGGTCTGCCAAACTATGATCACAGTGAATATTAACTGGACTAACCGTGAGAAGGGTCTTGTTCATCACAATCAGTGGTGGGTTGCTACCGGTTCGCCCCAATTTGGGCGAACTGGTAGTGGCAGCGGTGGGAGGCTCTGCCCACTTGCCTGGATGTCATCACGGATGCTCTGTGCATGCGCAGAAGTGCCGCACGCGAGCGAAGGGAGCGTGCGCACATGCACGCTCACAGTTCCGAACCTGTAGCAAAGGTAAGTGGAACCCACTACTGATCACAATGTATGAACACCTGCAAAAATTGATGGAGTTAGCAGAGATGGCTGAATTGACTGTTCTGATCAAAGAAAAAAATACAAATACTTTTATTTCGACTTGGAAACCGCTTCTGGGCTTTGTGCTTGAGGTGGAAAAAAATAAAACTTTGATTTTGGGTTTAACTAATTAGATAGATTTGTTGTTATAGAAATGCCTAGTTTATACTATTATTTAAGGTAAAAAGTGGAGGTTTGATATTAATACCTTATTCTACTGCACCAAAGGGAGTCAGAAGTCAATGCCCTTTTTTTTTTCTTTTTCCTCTTTTCTTTCCCTTACTTTTCCCTTTCCTATTTTCCTTACTATTTACTATTTATATCCAAAACATAGTAAATAAATTGGAATCATTATTCATTAATAATATTTATCTTCCCAGTTCCCACAACTATGAAGTGAACTCAAACGAGTGCTGCAGGATATTTTACTATTTAATAAACCGTTAGTGTTTTGTTAAAATAGTTAAATATTCCTTGGCATCCCTGTAACAGCCTGGGGTGCCTCAGCACACTGTTTGAGTATGCAGTTAAATATTGCTTTGGCTTAGGACCACTGTGAAAAATTTACTGAAGCACTAAGGGCACTATGAATGAGGAAAGTTTAAAAATATCTGATTTATCTATATAATAGATGTACCACTCAGTTACTTTCAGTGCTGTTGTTTATCATTTTAAGAAAGACATTGAAAATATTTTTCACCAGGCCCCGAGACAGGGCTATTTGTGACTTTGCACTGATGCTGTATTTTTTTATTCCTTGATTCTTGGAATTACCTTGCCCAATATATTAATTTATATTATTTTTTGTTTATTTATTACAGTTTTCTATTTATTAATGTTTCAGTATTTTCTAATCATCTAGAGTTGTTCAGGCAATTGAGGTGGCTTACAAACTGAGCAATAAAACAAATAAGGGGGAGTGACTGGCCCAAAGTCAGCCAGTGAAACTTTATGGGCAAGGGTGGACTTAAGGCCAGGTTTTTCTTCTTCTGGATCATCATACAACATTGCACAAACAGCGATGTAGGCTTAGGAAAAGGCAAAGCAGGTAAAGCTAATATCACAGTGCAGAAAGTCAATGTCACTCAGAAGTTTTTTTTCAACTTATCGTTTATATATTTTACTTATTTATTTATTTAAATTTATTTGCCACCCATCTCGCCATGGGGCTACTCTGGCACTCACGCTCATCTTTTTGTTTATTTATTTATGAGATTTATGTATCACCTGAAACCAAAAGGACTCTAGGCAGCTTCCAGAATTTACATATAAATAAAATGCCACTTGATATAATACTAATTAAATCAGTCATCCAATTAAGTTTGGATTTAATTAAAGTTAAAAGTAGTAAGTTGAATTTATTGTATTTATTAAATGAGGCACCACTGGTATAATTAATCCCTGGAGCCCTTCTGGAAGAGCCTAGTTTTCAGCTGCCCCCAGAAGCCCACAAACCTACGGGCTATTATTGCCTCAAGGGCAAGCTATTCCAAAGGTTTCAGCATTACCAGGTAGACCAGATAAGAAACATGAACAGATAATTCTACTTTATTTTAAGGTTACATTAAAGGAATTGCAAGTCTGAAAGTACAAATCTCTCCCATGTTCCCCTTTATAACCTACAGCCAAACTACAGAGGGTCCCTTCTGAGCCTCTTGTTCCACCCACTATCCAGCTATAGACTATCCTTTTTCTTACCTGACCATTCCCTAGACAGCATCTCTTCAGCCCATCTCCCAAGATCTTTCCCATATACCTTTACCAAGATATCTGAGGAGTCATCTCACCCCAATGGGACTAGCTTGCCCCACTCACTCCAGAAGAAGGGGCCAGCTGAAGATCCCATCTGCTAAGGAATTCCAACAGGCGGGATCAAAGAGAAGAGCCTTGTCTACTGTGTTCACAGCCCTACCACTGTAGGTGAGAACTGTTCCTATCCTTTTGGCCTTCCTGAAAGGTATTAAAATTTGGTTTTCCCAGTTGACTTGGGGCCCCAAGGGGAGGGGCTCACTGCTGGAGGTAGTTGTTGTGGTAAATAGATCTCATTCCTGTGCTATCCATCTCCTTGGTTCTAATTTTTTACATTGTTCTTATATATTTATTTATTTATTTTATTTTATTTTATTTATATACTGCCCTTCTCCCGAAGGACTCAGGGTGGTGAACAGCCATAATAAAAACAATGTATAAAAATAGAATTTAAAAGCAGATTAAAATAATTAAATCATAGGCCGAATTTAAAACTCTCATTTTAAAACGAATTTTTAAAACCCCATTAAAACCAAATTAAAATCATTTATCCCATCAGAGCGGTTTGCTGGAATAACAGGGTTTTCACTGCACGACGGAAGGCACGGAGGTCGGGGATCCTTCGTATGTCCGGGGGTAATTCATTCCAGAGGGCAGGGGTCCCCACAGAGAAGGCTCTCCCCCTGGGGGTCGCCAGTCTACATTGTTTGGCTGACGGCACCCTGAGGAGGCCCTCTCTGTGTGAGCGCACCAGTCGGTGGGAGGCAATCGGTGGCAGAATGCGGTCTTGTAGATAACCAGATCCTAAGCCATGGAGCGCTTTAAAGGTGGTAACCAACACCTTGAAGCACACCCGGAAGACCACCGGGAGCCAGTGCAGCTCGCGCAAGAGGGATGGGTTTTTGTTTGTTTGTTTGTTTGTTTTTTTAATTTGATTTATATGCCGCCCTTCTCCGGAGACTCAGGGCAGCTTACAATGTGCTAAGCAATAGCCTTCATCCTTTTGTATATTTATACAAAGTCAGCTTATTGCCCCCACATCTGGGTCCTCAATTTACCTACCTTAGAAAGGATGGAAGGCTGAGTCAACCTTGAGCCTGGCGAGATTCGAACCTGCAGTAATTGCAGGCAGCTGGTTTTAATAACAGTGTGCTTAATAACAGGGTACAGGGACAGGTCGCCCCCATTATTACTCGCACGGCTGCATTCTGGACCAGTTGGAGCCTCCGGGTGCTCCTCAAGGGGAGCTCCATGTAGAGAGCGTTACAATAGTCCAGACGGGAAGTGACGAGGGCGTGAGTGACAGTGCGCAAGGCATCCCGATCCAGAAAGGGGCACAACTGGGAAATCAGGCGAACCTGATAAAAAGCCCCCCTGGCCACGGCCGTCATATGATCATCCAAAGACAGCTGTGAGTCCAGGAGGACGCCCAAGTTGCGAGCCCTCTCTGAGGGGGGTAAGATCTCATCCCCAATAGTCAGCGATGGTGTGAGCTGGCTATATCGGGATGCCGGAAACCACAGCCACTCAGTCTTGGAGGGGTTGAGTCTGAGCCTGTTCCTCCCAATCCAGATCCGCACGGCCTCCAGGCAACGGGACATGCCAATCCATAAGCCCAGATTAAATGTAGTTGTTTTTCTATTTATCTTTTTACTGTTTGTAAGCCGGTCAGAATCATCTTATCAGTGAGATAGCTAGCATATAAATTTAATAAAACAAACAAGCCTCCTCTTCAGACTCATTACTCCCTCCTTCCAAGTTCACAGGGCAAATTAACATTTGAAATGCCACTTGCTCTTGGGTCAAACAGGAGAGATACCAATTCATTCTTAGGAATTATTAGAGATGAATTTCCTGTAAAAGTTAGCAAAGCCCAGAAAGCGCTGTATCTCTTTCATATTATCACATTTGTGTGTGTGTGTTTGTTCCATGATGGAATAGCCTCTACCTTTGCTGCATCCATCTGTATGCCTTCTATGAGGATTCTGTAGTCCAACTGAGGCAAATCAAATGCATGTTTTCCCAGTTTGGCAAGGAGTTGGAAAGGAAATAAGGCCATTACTGAAATCCTTCTCTTTGGAATGGAGTATGAGACATGCAAGATTGATGTCGTCCTTATCAGGTAGACAGGAAACACTAATTCTGTTTAATTCTAAGAGCTAATTCTACTTTATTGTAAGGCTACCTTAAGAAAATCTTGCAAGTGTGAAAGTATAAATCTCCTTTTTCATCCTGATAAATTAGGGAGGGTCCCTTCTGAGCCGTGCTTTGCCCACTATTCAGCTGCTGATATACCCTCTTTTATCGGACCATTACCTAGACACCATTCCTTCACCCTGTCTCCCAAGGTTTTTTCCACATACCTTTATAAATGGAGGGGGGCTGCTGTAGAGAATACTCATAACCAAGCCCTTCATAGGATAAAGATTAGAGGGAAAATATCAAAGTGCATCTGTGTCCAACACTTCTATCCACAGATGCAACAAAGGTGAAATAATTTCACATTGCCTTCCTTATTGCTAGAGAATAGGCTCAAATCTGAATTCTTACTTGTGTCTAGTCACATTCACTTCCTATTCAAGAGTCACTTCATATCACAGAACCTCTCAATAAATCAAGGGACTGCAGAGGATCAGTGAGTTAAAAGAGACTGCTTAAGGGTTAATCTGTTGAGAACCCTAGTTGTCCATATTCCAGAAGTTAAAAGACACCCAACAGAATCACCCAGATCTCTGGGAAACTCCATGAATGCCATCAGAATTATTTTTAAATCCATCAGGTATTAGTGGCACACCATCTTAATGGGTCCTCCTCCTTGCAGATATTGGTAGCTTCAGTTAACTCCATCACAAAGAAGTGATTTGTTGATTACAATGGGCTAGAAAAATTTCCTTGAAGCAGATTGTGACACATCTGCTCTGAATTAAACACCAGATCTAAAAGTGCCAATCATGTGAATTGAACCAGTGACGGTCTAGGACATCTTAGTGGTTGCTGAGATGATCATGAAGTCTCAAGCCACCCCCACCCCCATCCCAGGGAGGAGAGACTGAATTTACTCAGCACTATGTAAAATAATCAAACAACCCATTAAAGATACTGCCATGCAGTTGGTAGGATGGCACAAAATTAATTGGTTTTTTTATTGTGCAAACTCCATGCAACAATTAAAGTTTTGGAAAAGTATTCAACTGAGAATGTAAACTGCATCACAATAAGGAAAGCAGATTCTAAATTCACTAATCCTTGTCAATGGAAGCATATTTGAAGGTTACTTGCATTGCAGGTGATCATTAGGATGTTCTTCCTAATATTTAATAAAAATTATTCCTTCTAATTGAACCAGTGGAATTAGTGATGGTTCCAATTTAATGTTCACTAAATATTTTGAACCACAGCTGCCATTATGGCTTGTCATTAGCCAAGCTGGTGATATTCAATAAGAAGTGAGGTTTAAATTGTCTGGAAGTTGTCATAAATTTACACTGGAACAATAGAAAACAATCACTGGTATGATAAGATTATCATATTGCATTTAATATGAGCCTTCCCCAGTTTAAACACATCTTCATAAGTTATGATTTGCAGGCCTCTCATCATTTTCATTACTCTGCACTCTATACTTTCCATTTTGCCATAATCTTTCTACAAAATACAATGCCCAGAATTTGGTAGAGCACACACCACATGAGGTCTTACGAAAGCAGAATTGAACAATATTATTATTAAATGTCAATTCTTTCCCCCCTTTTTAGCAACTAGCTTCCAGTGGACTTCTATTACATTTAAAATCTCAGCTAACTCCCTATTGTGTTGTTCCTCAATTGCTGAAGAAAGGTAAGCTACTCTGATGCAGAGGTGAAATCCAGCAGGTTCTAACAGGTTCTGGAGAACCGGTAACGGAAATTTTGAGTAGTTCACAGAACCGGCAAATACCACCTCTGGCTGGCTCCAGAGTAGGGTGGGAATGGAGATTTTGCAATATCCTTCCCACAGGAGGGGAGAGAATGGAGATTTTGCAGTATCTTTCCCCTGCCATGCTCACCAAGCCACGCCCATAGAACCAGTAGGGAAAATTTTTGGATTTCACCCCTGCTCTGATGTAACAGATTAGACTAACACTTTCAGAAATATAAGCTATTGAATGTTTCTCTTCATATCCATGATCAGGTTGAATTTCACTCTGGGTTACAGTTTTTAGGATTCCTCTTAAAGCACTGATTTATCCTAGAAAGGTACAATCTAACATAGGAAAATATGAAATATTGGTATCACAGTGGCCATCAAAATCAAACAGAAAATGAGCTTAAAAACCACATTAGCTTAGTTTTAAGGCCATTAAAATTCCTACCCATTTTTACACATGACAACACTGTTCTAACTTCTTATATATGTATATTATAAGTATATTTTTCTGTACTTTTTATTTTTTCTAAATGAATAACTTTTAACATAATGTAAAAGATTAATATTATATATATATATACATATATACATATATATATATATATATATGTATATATATATATATATATATATATATATATATATATATATATATATAATCTTTTAATCAAACTTTTTAAGAGTATTTTTCCCCAGGAAAAAGAAAGATATTTATCTCAGTCAAGCCTAAAATGAAAGCAAATTAGTCAGCCGAAGTGTTGACACACTTTTTCATTTAATCAAATAAAGTAATTTTAACAATCATTGAAAAGAAAAATAGAAATTCATGCCTGAACTCCAGGTTATCCAGATTCTAAATTTTATTTTGTCCTAATTCAAATTCAAGGATCTCTCACTACATGTGTTTATCATAAAGATCTTACTTTGCAAGCAAACACTGCCCTCTTGTGCACTAGAATTTCCAACAGAGGATCTTGTCAAATTTTTAAAGATAAATGTTAAATAAAGGAGGGAAATAGCTTTACAAATTAAAAACAATAAAATACTTCATAAAACTTTCTGATCCAATAGAAGAGTGATTAACTGGGAAACACAACCTAAGGACTGACTGCTTTACAGTAAGTCTCAACAGTTCAGTGGAGACAGAGCTCAGTTGAGACAGACAGAATGTGTAACCAGTTTTACTCAAAAGTCACTTGGCTTGAGATTGCAACACAGAGCTAACCTAAAATGTTTACTCTGAAGATTAAATCCAACTGGGCTCTACATTTAGTTTATTTTCTTGGAAGGTCAAAGTCCTTCATTACAAAAAGGACTGAACTGGAAGTTGCAATTTTCATCATGTGGAGGAATAGAAAAGATGTTTTACCCTGCTCTTGCCGGCTACTTTCTTCCTGACGGCTATCCAATTTTGTTTTCCAGTTTAATATCACAAAGACTGAGTTAGAAACAAAGCAACCCAGCAAAAGTGCACATGCAGGGGAAATGCAAAAGGTGGGTAATGTATTAAGAATATGACCACCACAAATTCTCTGAATATCACACATTCTGCATAACAATGATCAAGAGGCAAACAGCATCTCAGGTTCTACATATACATGGCTATATAATAAAAACCATATGACCTCATTTCAAATAAATTCCTCCAAATCACTGCAAAATATTACAGAGATAATAGATTATTTTTAAAAATAATTTCCCCAAGAAAGTATCTTTTTCGAAAACATATTTTGGGGTGAATGATTGTACTAGTATGTAAGAAATTCTTAGTGTAAAAATATAGTGTATCCTGAAGGCTAAAAAAAAATAAACAGTCTTGTTTTCATCATGATGCTTATAGTAGGAAAATGTCTCATTCTTTCACTACCAATCAGGAAATATGAAATTAAAATGCTTGAGATGTAAGCCAACAATAAGTTTTTAAAAACAATGACAGAGATAACATGCAACAATCATTGAAGAGGGGAGAAATCTTCTATGGTAATCTTAAATTCAATTTTCTCGTCAGTTTTAATTCTTTGTCCTTCCAAGATGCTTATTTCATTAATATAAACAGCAAAGCTCACTGTTGTTATATTCAGTACCCACTTCCTTCCCCCAACTCCTTGCAAGAGTTCAAAAGTCTTGGCCCTTTCAGTATAGCAGGTATAAATTAATACCCTTCCTTAAAAGAACATAGCAACAAAGTAGAAACAGACATTTGCAGGCAACAGCCTTTGAAAAGAACTGCAGGGACAAATGGTGACAATGAAGCTACGGTCAAGAGTAAAAAGGTCAAAGGTACAGACAAGTTTAAGGAATTACAAAACTACACATTTGTCTATGATCCTCCCCTGAGTTCAGACAATCTGTGTCAAGCCAGATTCTGAATAGAATATTGTTAAGAATTCGCTTTTTTTTTTACTTCCATAAAAATAAATTGGAGAGACATAACAGAACAGACTTATAAAAGTTTGCTCAAATTCAGCTAGATAAACAGCATCTTAAAAACAGATAGCTTAAAACAAACAGTTCAGCAGCTAGTGCTCTGTGTGTGGGGGGCAGAGGAGGGAGTCTAAGGTGAAGTAATCATGTTCTTCTATATTAGTGTGCTGACCCTTTGTAGGGCATGAAATTAACTATCAGCAAGTAAAAAATCTGCTACTTGTTAAACTACTTTGCTACACAGAGTGGTCTTAAAGTAAAATAGGGGATTGAATTTCTTCTGAAAGATTAACTTGTATAACCTCTCAGCAGGCTTTCCCTATCAATGAACTCTAGCAAAAACCACTCAGGGTTAATTGGAAATATAGACATTTTGCAGGCATTTATAGAATAATTCTGAAAACCGGACTGGCTAAAAAGCCTTACCTTGACAGCTGTCCTTGAATAACGTATTTTAGTATTGGCCATTCTGAAGTGCATCTCAAAAACAAATGCAATGGGAACAGAAATGGAGGCTAAATTTAACATGTAAATCAAACTTGACTATAAACTTAATCTTACCACCCAACCTCTTTAAAATGTCAGGGATGGAATCTATCTGTAGCATTCTCTATTCCAGCATATAAGTAAAAAATTATTTTGATTTAATGCATGATATGCTTTGTTTCAAGGGCAAAATCTCTAAGAAAAATGCAAGCATGGAGAATGAAATATGACTTCCATCTTCCATTTCTCTTCAATTTTGTTCAGCCCAAATATTCTGCATTTATTTAAAGCTAAAGTTTTATCCCTAAGGAAGTATCTTTCTGATATCTTGAAAAGTTATCTGCAAGGTCAAGTACTGCCCAGCATAATGGAATAATGGTATCTAGAGACAACATGATTTTGAAAACTGGAGCTTTTAATCACATATGTAAACAAAGAAACTTCTATCTTAAACAAGTCTGGGTCTTAAATATGAAAATATTATTAGAAACATGTGCAAAAATCAATTTAGTCCAAAAATCTTTAGTTCTATAGGTGTAACAACAAGATATCTAGATATCACGATAAGAACTAAAAGTGTAACTCCACTAACTTAAGAATTAAAAATAGTAATATTTAAATAGATTTTCCAACAATGAAGTAACAATGATACATATTTAAAGAAGTATAAATCAAAAAGGTTTCCTCAACATACAGGTATTCTCAAGGTTAAGAGTATCAGAACTGATGGACAATGCATATTTACAAACAGGCTACCTATTACTTAAAATGGCAGACAGCTGACCAGCAACATGTTCCAACTCAAAATGGCGGATCGCATTCTCCTTCCTCAAGCTGATGAACTGCTGAAGCCACTCAATGCTTTCATGGGTGTCATGAAGCAATGTGTGTGTTTTTAATATACAGCCTATTTTCAACAGTTTTCAGCAGTTCATGAAAGCACTGTGCAGCTTCATCGCCCCAAGGAAGAACACCATTTGTTGTTTTGAGTCAGATTTAGGACAGTGAGAGATGAATTATGTGAATTTAATTCAGTTGGGACCAACCATGAGATTGAATTTTAACTGAAGCAGTTTTAATACAAGCACTCATAGACCTTCAAATTTCCACAAAATACAGGCAGTCTCTTTTTATTAAATTATTCAGAGGTCTCTATATCCATGTTCTTTCTTTCTACAATTTTTGCAATTCCAGTTTGATATTAGAAGAACTATCTTCAACTGTACAACTAGATTATAGCCCGAAAGTGTTGTTGATCTCGATTTTTCAGTATACTTTTTTTACACTGAAGAAATATCTGTCAAACAAATTGGAACTCAACACAGACATTTGACTAAATAACCTGTTTGATTTACATAAAAATTTTACTTAGATTGAATAACATCTCATTCTTAATCTGGGGACTGCCTGTAGATTGGTCTGATAAATAGAGAACATTCTGAATCTGATAGAAAAGGAATATAATTATTAATATTTCTTTCACTTGTACCCTGCCTTTCTCAAAGCAGTTTTCAAGTACTCAAAGCAGATTTTTAAAATCCTTCTTTAATATTTGATCCACAACTGTGATATGAAAGTGTCAACATATTACTTATAATGGAAACATTCATATTTTCTTCCTTTAAAAAAAGTTCTGTAATCCAGGCAAAATCCTGGAAAAAATTAATTTAATTCTTTCGCTCTACTTTTAATGAAATATTTCAATTAGGAAATATAAAAAGTACGTCTGCTTCCTGAATGTTCTCCATATTATCTTACACTTCCCAAAATCCAGAAATTGAAAATGCAGTTTCCAATTTTAAAATTATTAAATATTTTTAGTAACCTATTATTAAAAAGCTGCTTTACACCATGAATTTAAAAGTGCAAAAATTAGTGATCCACTTACTGTCTTTTAGATGCTTGGTATACTGAAGTTAATTTCAAATGCTACAAGCTACCTGGACTTTGCAATCAGGAAGACGCTGCAACATAACAATTATCAGAAATGTGAAAAGAAACATTTAAAGTCTATGTGTTGTAATCTCCATTGACTTTGTTCACAGAACATACATGTGATTGTGTGTTTGAAAGATGTGTATTTATTTAAAGTTGTGTCCATTTTTCCAGTATTTCTTTAAATAGTGATTAAAAATAAATGAACCAACATAATCACATCATCAATATATGGCAGAAATATGAAAATAAGTAAATATGGAAATAGATAACAATAACAAAGAAATCCTCAGCTAGTCAGAATAAAATAACCTTAATACAATGACAAAGAGTAAGGGAAGGAATCTACCAACACAAGACGTTCTATTATCAAAAGACAAGTAGTACTTTTCTCTCAATCAATAACACAAGGTTCGAGATCAATGCTTATTGCAGCAGAGTCTCAGTAATTCAGATCCAATTTGTGGTAGTGAGCACATTCTTACTGCCCTGATAAATTAATATTTATCCTATTTATAAGCCATCCAATTCAAAAAATGATTCAGGGCAGTATCCCAAAATTTCAAAAGGGAATTCAAAACAAAAGCATGAAAACAGGAGATAGAGGGAATTACATTGTAATATAAAACAACATTTGAGAAAAATAGTGCAAGGAAAAATCCCTAATATTTTGGTCACCTGTTTCCTATTTATACCTTTGGAAGGGAATCAGGCATACTCTACAAACATGCTCAATTCCTCCTCTTTTTCTAATGCCAAAGTGGGATTACTATACTAACCCACCAATCCTTTCATGTTGCAGCAGGATGATACATTGTGAACTGATCTCAACACTTTTCAACCTGGAAAAAAAAAGCTGCTGATGGATTTGGGCCTCCAGAAAACAGGATGTATGTTGCAGATAGACTGCCTTAGCACCTTTCCCTTTGAAATTCCCCATGCCATTCATGGGGAAGAAGATATGAATAGATTATATATCCTGCCCACCTTCTTTGTCACTAGTGGTTGCAGGAAAATACTTCAGATGGGAGATTATGTGTGATTTACAGACTGCCCATATGCAAAATGCTAGACTGTAGCCCTGCTCTAGTTGTTTCTAAACTCAAGACAGTAATATTTAATAAGATTTTACATGGAGTAGTTTCTATTAAAGTTATCCACTTCTTAATAAACACACTTAGAAGTTTTTTTTCCCTACAAAAGCAATGCTACTTGTTCAACAGAGGAACTGGAGTCCCTGCTGGGATGATTCACTAATACAGGGTGTCTGACCATCATCACAATCCCAGGATTGGGGATTTAAGCTCTCTCACACGTACATCACTCACACTTTGTCATCCACCAACAGCAAGATTCGTGCACTGGGCCCGTATCCTAATGCTAAACTTGCCAGAGAAAAAATATTATCAAGTGAATGAAAAAGAGTGGTGTGCTCTTTTTCTGAATAGACATTAAAAACCTGTTGCCACCACTTCTCTTTTGCTTGCTCTCTGATGCAACTAGGGGGCTGGGCTTGTTGGATCAAATCTTTTATTTTATTTTTTATTTTATTTATTTATTTGTCAAGCATATATAAGATAACAGATAAAAGTATAAACATGGTTATGAATACATGAAATGGGATACAATAAAAAGGGACATTAGGACATGGACAGTAGGCACGCTGGTGCGCTTATGCACGCCCCTTACAGACCTCTGTAGTGGAGTGGGGTGAGGTCAACAGTAGACAGTCCAAGGTTAAAGTTTTGGGGGTTTGGGGAAGAAACCACAGAGTCAGGTAATGCATTCCAGGCATTGACCTGAAGTCATATTTTCTGCAATTGAGTTTGGAGCGGTTTACCTTGAGATGGCCAGGAAAATCATCAGAAGTCAGAACATTTGATTCTTGTAAAAATAACTGACCCTCCTTTCCAAGAATGTGTTGACATTTTCTCTTTGGAAAGCACAATAGGAACCATTGGACCCTACTTTGGTGCACTAAAGAATTCAGCACGTGAGCAAGAACTCACCATAGAGCAATAACAGCTCCTAGAGAACATTAAATAAGTTTTACATGGACTTTAAATCTAAGGGCAGTACAAGACTTACAGCTCCCCACAACATCTTCCCTGGGCTGAGTAGGGGTGGGGGGTGGGTGAAGGTGGACTAAAGGCTGGGTTCTCCTATTCCTAATCCATCATTTTGACCACTACCATCATGCTGGTGGTTAGTTGCTTTTACTGGTGGGGGGGGCGTGACAACACCTCCAATGATCTCTCGGCGAGAGCAAAGTAGATGGCAATTGAGCCCAAGCAGAAGAAATGGGGGCTAAAACCTGACCCGACTGCGAACCATTTCGGCGGCCTCCATTCCTTACCTCCGATAATGGTACGGATAAGGGAGGCGTGTCCCGGGCAGTCCACCAGGGTCAGCTGGAGCAGCCCAGGCTCGGGCCCCAGGTGCGGAGGCAGCTCGGTGCAGAGACAAGAGAAGCCCAGGTCCAGGGTGATGCCCCGAGCTCGGCTCTGCGGCGCCCTGTCGAAAGCGGCCGTGGAGCCGATGGTGCTGAGAGCCCGGGCCAAGGCGGTCTTGCCGCTGTCGATATGGCCCAGGACGCCCACGTTGACATTCAGGCGGCGAGGGTCGCCCGACTTGGGGGCAGCAGAAGCGGCGCTCGCACCGGCCATAAATGCCTCTCTCTCGCTCACTCTCTCTACTCACTTCGCTTCCCAACTGGTCCGTTTCCCAATAGCACCCCCGCGGCAACACGGTCCGTGTTAAAGCAGTTCCAGTAAAGCGGCAGGCGCAGGGGAAAAGCTCTTTCGAGAAGTCAGCAATAGACCCCCAAGGAAAGCCTGAAGTTGTGCCTGGTTTGGTCAAATCATCTTTGGCTTCCGAATAAAGCTCGGCTATACGCTTAGGTTGTGTTCAAAATTAAAGGCACACATAAATATTCAAGACACTATCCATAACGTTCTTATGAAATGTCCCTCAGTCATGACCTGGATGACTGAGAATCTCCGCAGACTTCTTATAAAATGCATTTTGAAGAAACACCTATATTCATATAACTATATACTTTCTCATACTTCTTCACACATTTCAATTCAATTTTGGCACAAGCCCTTAAGGAAATGCCAAGAAAAGCATACAATAAAAATTTAGTGTTACTCAATTTTTGGTTCATTAAAAATGAGATTAATTTAGAAAGTGAATAGAAACATATAACCCATTTCTCATTTCATCAGCTTGCACAACTGCAAATTGTCTTTTTTAACTGATGAAGGATTTCCCATTTGTACAAATACAAAAATTATCTGTTGATTAATGACATACTATGCTAAACTAGTCTGGTTTCAGAACTATTCAGCTATTTCATGAATGTACAAAGCTGAAAAATAAAACACAAATAGGAGCTGATAATATATTCCTTTTTTTCTTATTGCTGTTTAATTATCAATAAAATTATTCTATATTATATAGACTGTGTTATATTATAGCCTGAGAAATTGCTAGTTTTTTCCATCCTAGACCCTCCAAAATCGACCTCCAGCAAAAGATATGGAAGAGACCAAGGGAAAAAAAACTTGGTAAGATTTAAAAAGTAAATAAATAAAGAAACAAAAGAAATCACAAAAACATTTTTTTTCTTTTGTTAATTTGATGTAATGTCTACCTCTACCTCTCCAATTTCCTTGTATGTTTTGTAAAATACTGCTATTGCTAACTTTTTCAAAATCTCATGGGAGAAAGGGCAGGAAGTCAGACCTTTGGGATAAGTTAAAAATGTGAAGATCACTCACACAATCTTCTTTCTCCAAAAATAATATACTGTTTGACAGTTTCAGAGTTCAGTATGTCCCACTGAAATTTGGAAGCTTATGTGACTCTAGGCTATGTCCTGTAACCTCAAACCTTTAGTCTAGTAAAAATTGAAGTTTCCAGTCCCTCCTTGGCTATCACATGACATCTGTGCTCAGAAACAGGTGGGTTGTTCAGACACACATGTACCATAAGCGAGTTAGCTTGCAGGGAGAATAGCAGAAGATACATTGACTAAATAAATTGATTAAAGCTATAGAGCAAGGGTCACATTTTTTATACCATTACTTTTCTTTTTATTTTAGTAGTAAAATACTAAAATAACCACTATCATCATCATTTTAATAAAATTTTGTTAAGAGATAAATGCTTACATTTGATTATTCTTTTTCAGAAAGATTGTCCCTGGTTCCTTCCAATGTAAATTTTATTCACAACCAATATTTAGAAGTAAAGTAGGTGGTATTTCAGGTTTTTTCCTAATAATGCTGATTTATATCAGATGCCAGGAGGTTTGTTTGAAGTTCTTGCCTAAGCATTGCTGTAGCTATTTCTCAACCTAGTAAATGAACAATAATCCTTGTATGGTCTGAAATATGTTTTAAAAAACAACATATGAAAACTATGAAATGAAACAATAAGCTATTATTGTAAAATGGATTCCTCTTTGACACAGTGAGTCAAATCAATAGTGTTTAGGATAAGAAATGAACAATGTATGCAACATAGTTTAAATTTATGATTTGAAACATATTTTCTGCTGCTATTTTAATTTATGATGCCACTCTCTCCATTCATGGTATTCTTAGAGTGCATTACAGGAGGGAGCCAGTTTAGAAAGTACACTGAGTACTTTTTTAATTCCTGAAAACTACTCAGTATGGCTGCAGTGCATTCAAACATGAGACCAACTCTAAAGGTAAAGGTTTCCTATTTCCGGTCATGTCCAACTCTAGGGGATAGTGTTCATCTCTGTTTCTTAGTCAAAGGAGACAGCATTGTCTGAAGACATTTCCATGATAATGAGGCCGGCATGAGCATATGCTGAGTAATACTGTTACCTACTCATTGAAGGGGTACCTATTTATCCACTCACATTTACATGCTTTCAAACTTCTAGGTGGACAGGAACTGTGACAAGTAATAGGAGCTCATCCCGTCACGTAGCGCTCAGGTCTCGAACCTGGACTGTCAGCTTTCCAGCTGACAAACTCAATGTCTTTAACCACTGAGCAACTCCCAAAGCAACTCTGAATTACTTTAAATCTTTCAGTTTAAAAAGAATGTTAAACATTATTCTTCTATCTATTTTTGGGTATCTTGATAGGTTATTTTTATTTTTGTAAAAGCATTTGATTATGTGTCATCAAGTCACGTCAACTTCAGAATGATCTGTTCCCAAACTGGCCTTTCAGATCTCCCAATAGCATACCCATCACCACTGTATTAGGTCTATCCTTCTTGCTGCTATGTACCCTCCTTTTCTCTTTTCATCCATTTTCCCCAACATTGTAGACTTCTCAAGGGAGCTAAGTCTTGATAGAATGTGTCCAAAATATGATAATTAGAGCATCAGTTTCGTCTTGATTGAGAACTGTGAATTGATTTGTTCTGTGATCCATTTGTTTGTTTTCTTGTCTATATATTGTATTCCCAAGAGACTTCTCCAACAGTAAAACTAAAAAATGTTGATGCTCTTTCTAGTCTGCTTCAGTGTGGAACTTCTGCTTCTATAGAATGTCACAGGGAAAACCATTGCCTGCACAATTCTGATCTTTATAGGTACAGACATGTCACAGTATTTAACTATCTTTTCCAAGGCCTCCATTGCCATCCAACCAATTGCTGTACTTGTTGTCACTGGTATGGTCGTCTTTCATTTCAATTCCATTTTTTTCACTGTACTCGACTTTCACTACTAGAGCTTCTAGATCAGTGATGGCTAACCTTTTTGCCATCGCGTACCAGGAAAGGGGGGGTGGGGCAGGTTTGCGTATACGCGTGCCTGCACCCATAATTCTATGCACTCTGTGCATGCGACCCCCCCTCCCCCCATTCCTGGCACGCGATGGCCCAGTAGGTCCATTTTTCTATCTCACCTGGCTCCAGATCCTTTCTATGCATCTGGGGAGAGCAAAAACAGCCTTCCCCACCCCTCAGAAGCCCTCCAGAAGCCCAAAACGGCCCGTTTTCCAAGTTTCAGGTGGACAGGAAGTGACTTTTTTGCTGTCCCCAGACTCCAGAGACTCTTGGAGAGGCTGAGTGCTGAGCTGGTGTGCTAGGCGACATGGCTCCGTGTGCCACCTGTGGCACGCGTGCCATAGGTTCGCCATCATGGTTTTAGATCATTGTACTTTTTCAGTTATCAGTCCATGGTCACCAACATAGTACATGTTATTCACGTTTTTTCTTTCAGTTTTAAAGCCATGCTCATATTCTTTCAATCCAGCCTTCCTCAATATCTACTCAGTATTTAAGTTGAATAGATAAGGAACAACTATAAAGCCTTGTCTCACCTCTTTGTCAACCCAGAGGTAGTCTTTTTCATCACATTTCCTCTGGACTGTGGCTTCCTGTCCTATGAATACACTTCTTTTTGTTATTCTTTGGCTTTCTCCATTATCCACCATGCATTGACATTAATGTTTCTTATTCGTCAACTTTTTCTAAAACTAGGTTGAATATATGTCATCTCCCATTTCATGTAGGGCTCTACATTTAAGGATAATCCAAAGCATTTTTATGCTACCATGTTAAGCATATTGTGAGATAATATTCAATTAAGTCTCCTTTTTTCATACCGGAGTATAGATTTACAATCTGTTTGCCAGTGGGTCATTCTTTAAATTTGTGGGTTTAGTTTTGGAATCTTTATAGGTTCCTCTTCGATTGCTTATTTTATTTCTGTAGATATTCCATAATTCCTGTGTCTTTCCAATTTGGTAATGATCACAGTCCTGATCCAACTTCTTCTATTCTAGAAGTTCTTGTAAATAAAATTATCTTGTAAGGTATCTTGAATATTGCTCTACTATGAAAAAATTGTCATAACATTTACATTCTTTCAATTTAACACCTATAGAGATAAATATCTAATTGTAGATGCTATGTAGAAATCTGCCTGATTAGAAAAATCAAACAGTATAATTACACTTGAACCTGTATCTAAGATACAAATCCAACTGAGTTCTTAAAGACATTCAGTACTTCCTAGAAATATGCTTTGCTTAAAATGAATTTAAAAATGAATAGTCTGTTGCAAGGTTAAGTAATTGTGCCTTTTGATTTTTAATTTATTAACTTAGCAAAGATATCAGCTCTGCCTGGGAAGTAAAATAAATCTTCTGCTAAAAATAATTAATACATGGTACAATCAAATTTTAAATGTTACTTACATTGGTGCAGCACTGAAAGTGACAATAGCCAGGCCAGGGATGAAATCCAGCAGGTTCTGACCGGTAGCGGAAATTTTGAGTACTTCAGAGAACTGGCAAACACCACCTCTGGCTGGCCCAAGTGGGGTGGGAATGGAGATTTTGCAATATCCTTCCCCCAGGAGTGGGGAGGGAATGGGGATTTTGCAGTATCCTTTCCCTGGAGTGGGGTGGGAATGGAGATTTTGTAGTATCCTTCCCCTGGAGTGGGGTGGGAATGGAGATTTTGCAGTATCTTTCCCCTGCCACGCCCGCCACACCATGCCAATCAAGCCATACCCACAGAACCGGTAGTAAAAAAATTTGGATTTCACCAGAGCCAGGCATTACGTTTCTTCTATGAAGTCTTTTCTGCTCTCTGAGCTTGGTAGATTGCTTGCAGATATTTCATTACCAAGCTAGATAACATCATCAGTGGAACTGAAGGTGGGTTGTTCCCAGTTATATATACAATACTTGTCTGCAAGTGTTGGTGGAGTGTAGTTTTCTCCTTGGTAGTTCCTTGATTAGGGTATTGTTTTCAGATTCACTGTTTGCTTGGTGTCAACCCTTAGTTATCTGGGTGTTGGCTGCTGGAGTTGATTTTTGGTCTTGTTTCCTTTTTAGTTTTTTAGTTTTGTTGTTGTTGCTTCGTGAATGTGTAAATGTGTCTATTGGTGGCTGATTTGTCTGAATCTCAAGCTTCCGGGAATTCCCTAGTGTTTCTCGATTTAGCTTGGTTTGGATGATCAGATTCCCAATTAAAATTATGTATGACTCTGTGTAGTGAGATTAAGGAATTTTCATTCTCTTCTGATTGCTGCTTCGTGTTAATGGATGTGTTCTGCTAGATTTGTGTCTGTCTATCCTACATGGTGACTATTACAGTGCTTACACTGTGTGTAATATTCCTGCTACATATATTCTCTTCAGTTGAAATCATTACATCTCTATTTTTAAAAATAATATTTAAACCTTAAAATGGAGCCTTGGAATGATATAATTTAAATTAAAATATGTAATACTGACAAATTATTTTACTAACTCTTGCCCTTGCATGTCCAAGATTTTCTGAATAATCACTATAGGCAAAGATAATGTAAAAACTGTCATCTTGCATAAAATAATTCAGAACATTTTATGCAGTCTTCTTTCTTATAGTATCATGTATTTATGATAGATAAGACAAAACTTTGAAATTATGAACATTTTTACTTTATATTTTAGATATGTATGGACTTTGCATAAATGAACTGTAAAAGGTAAGCCAAGGAACATTTTTGAGAGGGTTAAAAAGAGTGAAAACTGCTTGGAAAAATGGTTTAATGGTGGACAGGACCACGTGGGTTTTTTAGGTCCTGGACAAAAAAAAGCACATGGAGCGGAGAGAGGGATATATTTATACACTCTCTTGGGCCCTGCCTTAGAGTTTCCTGTTCCTGTACAAGAAATGTATCCCATTGGCTGTCAGACTCCCAGGGGGCGGGGGTCTTAGCTAACTTTGTAGGCTGTCTGTGTCCTAGGCCTGGTTGAATCTTGCTGGGTGATGATGTAATGAAGGGGCTTTGGGCAATTGCTATTATGGCTTAATAGCTTTGTCCTGGTTTGGATCTTGAGTGAGGGCTATCCCAATCATGTCCTGAGGGTCATGTTTTTTGTGTTGTAGTTAAGCTGGCCCAGCCTTTTGTCTTGTAAATAGCCAAAGTATCTGCTGGGGGCAGGGAGCTGGGGCTGAGTTTCTGTCTTAAGATTTCTATTTCTCTTTTAGGGGCAATATTCTGCCTTTTTAATATTTCCTAGAATATTTCATTTTCCTAGGAGAGGGGTGGGTGCTAACATCCTACAGATCCTTGGTTTACCTTTTAGAGTTCATTTGTGCAAAGTATAAATATCTAAACCAATTACTGTAAGCATTATTAAAGATCTCCTTTGCATACGAATAATTTTTGTAAATAACAAGTTATAATATGAAAATCAGAGACAGCATGTTGTAATGCTTATAATAAAACTCCCGCCAGTCAGAAACATCACTGTGTAATTTAGCCTAATTTCCACAAAACCCCTTCAATTTCCACTAGTTTTGTTTTAAAACAAAGAAACTATACGCTTCATACTTTTAATCTACTGAGTTTGGGACAGTCAACTATCAATAAAGACCGTATTCATCTTTAAAGTCCATCATCTTCATTGTTTTTGCTATCTTCAAAAACTCTTTATCTAAACGTAACTTTATTTTTCAATCAAAAGATTCCTACCCTGTAAACGCTACTAACATATCTAGTAATATTGTTGTTATAATGTGCTAGAATTACAGCGTAGTAATTAAGCGCTGCACGAAAGCGCTTTCCAAATACGTTTTCGCCACTTCTTATGCGGTACTTTTCTTCTACGGTTAATGGCGAAACCGGAGCTTCTTCTAAAGTGCGCAACGCCGAATTGCCCGCCCAGAGCCTAAATTTATACCACCTGAGTGACAAACAATTTGCCCAAAGACAAGACAGATTTCTCGAACTCTAGCCAATAGGCAGCAAGGGGCGGGCGTGAAACGGTTAGGCGCCGGGAACCTTGGCAACACGCGAGTGCTGGCGTTAACTCGGCGAGGGCGACTGAGAGGGGAGGACTGAGTCTACCGGGCCTTCCTTGGCTTCTTAATCGCCGGCGGCGGGATGAAGATCGAGGAGGTGAAAAGCACTTCGAAGACTCAGCGCATCGCGGCCCACAGCCATGTCAAGGGCCTGGGGCTGGACGAGAGCGGGGCGGCCAAGCCAGCGGCAGCCGGGCTGGTGGGGCAAGAGAATGCGCGGGAGGTAAGAGGGTTTCGGTTCCCTGGGAAAAATTTCCGCAAAGGACCCGGTTCTCCCCATCACTAAGCGCCGGTTTCACATCTCATCATCCTCATTCCAGCCTCGTGTTCTGTAGCTGCCTTGATGAGTCTCCTTAGCAGCAGCACCCCACCCCCACCCACACAATATTATTATTATTATCATCATCATCATCATCATCATTATTATTATTATTATTATTATTATTATTATTATTATTATTATTATTATTAAATTTTTATACCGCCCTTCTCCCGAAGGACTCAGGGCGGTGTACAGCCAAGATAAAAACCAACAAGATAAAAGTTAAAAACAATTTAAAATTATTAAATAGTTTGGCCAATAATCAAAAATAAAATAACCCATTAAAATAATATTTTAGGCCAGCCCTGCTTGATGGAATAATAGTGTTTTAAGGGCGTGGCGAAAAGTACGAAGGTCGGGAATCCGATGAATCTCCGGGGGCAGCTCGTTCCAGAGGGCAGGTGCCCCCACAGAGAAGGCTCTCCCCCTGGGGGTCGCCAGTCGACACTGTCTAACCGATGGCACCCTGAGGAGACCCTCTGTGGGAGCGTACCGGTCGATGGGAGACTATCGGAGGCAGAAGGCAGTCTCGTAAGTACCCAGGTCCTATGCCATGGAGCACTTTAAAGGTGGCGACCAACACCTTGAATTGACCAACACCTTGAATTAGATCAGAACACCCCCCCCCCACTTGATCCTTATGCTGCATCGAACTCGGATAAATTTCCAACTAACTGCAATTTTATTTGAAGGCTTGTGGTATTATTGTGGAATTAATCAAAAGTAAGAAGATGGCTGGCAGAGCTGTATTATTGGCGGGACCTCCTGGAACAGGCAAGGTAAGATATATTTTCCCTAATTTCTTTCTTAGCAGATTTCTAAAATACATAAGTTCCTGCTGTGATGATATTTAAGTACATTTCTTTTCAAGTATTATACCATTTAGTGATATTGTTAACATTTGGCACTGATAATAGCTTGCTTGCTTGCTTGCTTTTTTCATTTATTTCTCTTACTACATTTTTATGCCATCCATCTCACTGATACAGCAACTCTGGGCAACTTACAATGTAATAAAAAGGCTTTTAAAAAGTGATACAAAGCAATTAAAAGTATCTTAATTGGGGAAAAGACACCATGAGATACTAGAGATCATAAAGCAATAACAAAATGAATGTAATATCTTCCAAATTTTAACATAAAACATCTGTTTTAAGGATAAATGATTTAGAATACTGAGTGTAGGTATCTGAGTTCAATACCCTTTTATCCACAGAGGTATAGGCCAACTCCTTGTAGTTTATAAACATAATATGCTAAAATAATTGGGAAAAAAGCCTTAACTTGAAAGTAGTAATAAAGAAATTGTAATCATTATAGTGCTGTCTTTTTTTCTCTCCATTCAATTATGTCTGATTCTTGGAGATTCTAAGCTTTGCAGTCTGCATTTTCCAGGCAAGATTTTTCAGAAATTTGTCATTGCTTCCTTCCTGGAGCTGAGAGAAAGTGACTGGCATAAGGCTACCCAGTTGACTTTCTGCCTAAGGTGGCACTGGAACTAACTGTCTCCTAGTTTTTAGCCTAATGATTTAACCACTACACCAAACTGCTCTCTATTCACTTTCAGATTGCTCTCTGGAGTAGGTCAAGAATTACCATAGTTTCTGGAGCTGCAACATCCAAAAGTCCCAGCTAGAAAAATTAAATGTTAAGACATAACAAAATTTGGTTTAACAGCCTACTGTATGTAAACCAAGTCCCATAATACCCTATATAAACATGCATACACACACACATAAATCTTGCTATAATATTTCTTTTTAGTTCTTATAACAACACATGAATCTACTTAAAAATTGACAATTTTAAGACAGTTTATAAAATTCTTTTCTCTCTCCTAAGACATATGTCAAGCTGAGTTATAAAAGTGTATGATGAAAATGCTTTTTTCCTAATCCTTTTATTTCTCAGAAGAATTTTAGAGCCACAATGGAATTAGCAGATTACTGGTACTTACCAATGACTTTTACAAATCAGATGCATTATATTAAAACTAAAGGCTATGTGCAATCCCTTGAAATCAGTAAAATAATTTTTTTATTGTAAAAGTGAAAAATAATTAAATGCATTAAGGAGTAATCCTAATTTATTTTTTATTTATTATGTGCCATCAGGCTGGTGCCAGCTTTTAAGTAACTGCCTAGATTTTCTCCAGCCAATCTATTTCCAAACTAGTCTTTTAGATCTTCCAGTGGCACACCCATTGTCTCTTTAATTGAGTCAATCCACTTGTGTTGTCCTCTTTTTTCTGTTTTCCCTCCATTTTTCTCAGCCCAGTATGTTAAATTTCTCCAGGGAGCTAAATCTTTGCATAATATATGCAAAATATGATATTTGAACTGATTATTGGTGCCTAGAGTGAGAACTCCAGCTTATTTTTTTTTCTATGATCTATTCGTTAGTTTCTTTGGCTGTCCATGATAGTCTCTGAAGTCTTCTGTAACGCCAAAAAATGAATATTTTTTCTGTCCTGTTTTCCAAAGCCTAGGTTTCATTTCCAAAGAGTGTCGCAGACTACAACTTTGCTGCATGGTTGATTTTTGTATTGCAGACATATGGCATCTAAATATATTTTTCCAAGGCCTTCACCATTACTGTGTACTCTGTGAAGTATTACTTGGTTCCTTTATAGTGGATAGTCAGTCATAAAGGCAGGAGCTATCTATTTCTTCAATATCTCCACTGGTTGATGTACCTTGTGTTACTAGTTTGGTCTTCTTTATATTTACCTTAGCTTCTTTTTTTCAATGTATTCCACCACTTTCATTACTAGGGCTTGCAGATCATTGGCATTTTCAGCAGTCAGAGTAGCATCAGCAGCATAAGGTAGTTAGTACTGTTTTCTTCCTTCAGTTTTGAAACCACACTCCTTTTCCAATGCAGCTTCCTTTGCTATGTATATATCATATATAAATTGAATAACTAAGAGAAAAATGTGTAGCTTTGTCTCAGTAGCTCTTAGACTTATATACAGCCCCATAGTGCTTTACAGCATTCTCTGGGCTGTTTAGAATGTCAGCATATTGCTTCCAAGAATCTGGGTCCTCATTTTACCAACCTCAGAAGGATGGAAGCTGAGTCAACCTTGAGCCTATCAGGATCAAACTACAGGCTGTGAATAGAGTTTGTCTGCAATGCTGCATTATAACCACTGCACCACCAGGGTTCCTATTCTGTCCTGACTGGCTTCTTGATTTTGGGATAGATTTCACATGAGAACTGTGATATTCTGAGATTTCCATTTTCGTAAACACATTTCACAGCTTGATGTGACTGACACAATATAATTCCTTTCTATAGTCAATGAAGCAGACATGTACTTGTTTTTGGAATTCTTTGGCTTTCTCAATTATCCAAGGTGCATCCTATGTTTTGTTCCTTGGCCTTTTGTAAAGCCAAGTTGAACATGTGGCATCTCCTTTTCCATGTAGGGCTTTCATCTGTGTTGGGTGATTCTAAATGTTAGTGTGAAATTAAGAGTATTATGAAATAGCTACACATTCATTAAGTCTCCTTTTTTGATACTTATGTGAAGACTGGTTTCTTCCTATTTGTTGACCATTGAGTCATTCTTAAGATTTGCTGACATACTGGTAGTTTGGTTAGAATTCTTGCAGATGCTTCTTTGGAATTCTTGTTGCCCTCCAACTTGGTAATGATGAAATGATTTAACTTTACCTTCTAATCCGAGTAATGTTATTTAGATAGTTTAACTTTATATATAACTATCAGTTATAGCATTTCTCCTATTCTCACCCATTTATTATCCTAGCTTTGTCTCCTTGGATTTGTCTCCTTCTTCCTCCTTTTGGAGGAATGGCATGCCACTCAAAATCCAAATGCATCCTGATACAAATATTGTGTAGTCTTACCCCTACAAGTATTAGGGACATTAAAAATTACATATGTTCATTGCTCCTTTCCTTATGATAAATCAGTAATACCATATTTCAAACACTAGCTTTCAAAGGTTAAATTGCTGCCACCTACTGTGTTTCCCCAAAAAATAAGAGCTCCCCGGATAATAAGCCCTCCCCCGAAAATAAGTCCTCCCAAAAATATTCAAGCACATGCGCAGCCAGTTCCTGCCATTTCCTCTGGTTAGGGTTAGGGAGACAGAGCTGGAAATCAGGTAAGACGGCAAGAGGATCCCCGTCTTGCTCCACATGCCCCAAAATAATAAGACCTCCCCGAAAATAGGGCCAAGCACTTATTTCGGGGTTCAAAAAAATATAAGGCAGGGTCTTATTTTTGGGAAAACACGGTAACCTCAGAACCTTTTGTCCTAACAGCCCCAGAGAAAAGAAAGGGTCTCTTTTCTCTGAGGTCAGAATAAAAATGATTAAAATCCAGGGCTTTTTTCTATAAATAGAATGGCTCCTTCTGTTTTCAGGAAGCACTGGGATCAGCAGTTTCCCACTAGAAGAACAGGCAAAGATACATTCATTATTTGTCAGTTCTAATGTAGGGGTCCAAAAGTGCTCAGACTCTCGCTTAGGCTTTATTGAGCTGATATAGAAAATATTCTGTAGGAGAATTCAAATTCTGGATTCAAGAATATTTATTCTATAGAAATTAAACTAAAATCAGACTTTTTCTGCACTAATTTAAATTATTTTTAGTTGGGTAATTTAAATGTATTTATGTATATGTGTGATTTTTTTTTCTTGTCTTCAGACTGCTTTGGCTCTAGCTATTGCTCAGGAGCTGGGAAGTAAGGTTCCCTTTTGTCCTATGGTTGGAAGTGAGGTATATTCTACTGAAATAAAGAAAACGGAAGTCTTGATGGAAAATTTCAGAAGAGCAATTGGTAAGAGACTTAAAGCAAAAAACAAATTTGTGAGTGTGTATAAGAATGTATTTATTTATTAAATCCATGTGCCATCTAACATTTTTATATTCAGTGCATAGCATTAATTCATTTGATTGGAAGGACACATTTGTTTGCTTCTCTTCAGTGTTCTTGCACAGTGACTGCTAGTGTCTTTTTACAAACTCTGGTGTTTCCTATATTATGATATGTTAGCTAAAACCAGTCAAAAGTAGTACAAATGATACTTTTTCAATCTAATTGAGTATGTTGTCAAAGAAATTTGATTAAGCGGTTTACAGGTAGAATAGCTTGTTCCCGGGGTTAAATTTCTCTTTATTAATTTAATTTATTAGCTGAAATATTTCAGTTTCAATTTATACATCCAGTTGCTCCTTTTGACGAACAAACATTTGCACCTAAAATCTTAAATTACTTTCTGCTGACAGTTGATATCATTATTCCTTTTAGACTTTTGTATTGCTTAAATATAGCTTAATTGTTTTTATTATTGTGTCCGACATCTGTTAATTTCCCCTGGGCTCCCTATGATTTAACACAGACCATCATCTAAGTATTCGGTAGCATTAAAGTGAAGAAATGTTTCCATCAGTCCTTGCAACTGAAAAAAGTGACTCATTGATTTCTCTAAGAAAGAGACTTTCAATCATCTATGGTCTTTAAGTTACAATTAAATTGGCAGGGTTCATAGAGAGAGAGTTCAAAGATGGAGAGAGCACCGTCTGCAATATTTCCTTGATGTGATGAAGAGTTACCTGTCAGATTTGGAAATTTGAACCAACAGTTGAAACCTGTGTCAAACACATTTGTCATTCCTAGAGATAGCAATAATTTAACAGCCAGCTACATTGTTGATGCTTCGTATTTTCTGGATGTTAGGATGGAGATGCTTCTAAACAAGTATTTGATGTTAGTGACAGAAATTTTTCCACATCTGTTGAATTGGGCTGATTTCTCTTTCAGAAGTTATTAATGTTTTAAAATAACATTAGTAATCCAAACATTCTTTTAGTGCCAGCAATGTAATTAAAAAAAAAAAAAACTAATTCTTATACAGTCATACATATTTTCACTCTTAAATTAAGAATTTCATAAATGATACAGTGGGATAAGCAATAGCAATTAATTTTGACAAATATTACAAAACAACATATAATTTTAGCTCTTACCAGTTGAACCTGTGTTAGAAGCACTGAAAAATATAAGTATCAGAAATAGCAATGGAAATGGAAAACAATGTGGTGTTGCATCCAGGAATAGCGTTATAAAGATGTTATACCTTTTCATGACTTGCCCCAATGCTTGGGATGGTTGCCAAACTAAGTTTGATTATTTGGTGAACAGAGTGGACATACAGAGAAACAGAACTTTTTTTTCTTTTTCCTTGTCCGAAACTTCTTCATAGTTACTTGAATTTTTACTATTATGAATACATTATTTATTTTCCATAAAGTTTTCCATTGAATTGACAAGTCTATCTGGAGATGTTGACCATCTGGAACAATCCAATAAAAATGGCAGCCTGTAACTTGTATATTTAATATTTACAGGACTAAGAATTAAAGAAACCAAGGAAGTTTATGAAGGAGAAGTCACAGAATTAACTCCCTGTGAAACCGAGAATCCTATGGGAGGATACGGCAAAACCATTAGTCATGTCATTATTGGACTCAAAACAGCAAAAGGAACTAAACAGCTAAAGGTAACTAGGTCATTTTTCAAATGTTCCTCAGCTTCTTAATAGTTCTGTCTTTTGAATATAAAAGAAAGGGAAACAGGAGATTCAAGGAAATTTTTATTTACTTGTCTCTTTTTATAGGTTTATTCTGCAAATGAATATAAGCTCCAATTAGAAATTTTAATTATCTTTCAGTTAGCTTGGCACATTCACTTAGTTTATAAATGCTGTCTATCCCCCATTGATAGAAGCAGTTGAAATAAACATTTCTTCTGCTGGATGAAATAAACGTGACCTTTTAAATTACTAAATAATTTCTTAACTGTATAATTCATTTAAACTGAAATCGTATTCATACTTACTTGGGAGTGAGCCTGTTAAGGGGCTTTTTCTAAGTATTTTTGTTCAATATTGCCAAGGACTTAAAATATTGGTTACCATCGCTCCTACTGTACACCAAGTTACCTCTTCCCATCTTTTCCTTTTGGGGGAAAAAAAAAAAAGGAAACAACAAAACACAATGCTATATGCCTAGAACATATTGACTAATATTCCAAACAGGGCAAGAATACACTGGATTTTGTAAACTGAAGTTTTTCTGTGCACTGTAAAGCAGCATATCCCAGGGTTTCTTTCTGCAATTTAGACTTTCCCATGGACATGAGGAAAGTCTAAATTGCCTCTCTGGCTGATTTTCTTATTTTGGAGCAAGGAAGGCTAGTCTCAGTGCTTTACTTGACAGATATTAAACACCCCGGCCTTCTTCCTAGTCTGCGGCCTGGGATAATGGTGATCACCATGCCTTATTTGTACCCTTATTCCCCCTGCAAAGCCTAATAATTTGACAGCCACCAAAATTACACAATAATTTACAATAAAACATAATAAGAATGTTAATTCCCCCCCCCCAAAAAAAATGTTAATTATCAGTCATTAACAATCAAGTGAAAAGTCTATTTAAAAAGGTGTTTTGGCAAGAGTTAAAAAGTAGACATAGTTTTTAGGCTAGCATTTTGTGTGAATTTAGCTAGTGTGTTTAATACATTTTTATGGCTTATGTGACTGTGGCTTTGAATCAGTTATAGCCAATGAATCAGAAGGGTTTAAATGATATGTCAGCGACAGTTGTATCTTGGAGTTTTACCTCTCCAGAGTATCTGATGTTTAAATGATGGCATAAGAATAATATGTAAAAGTAACTGAAATACCATCTGAATGCTACAGTATAAAGTTGAATTTAAAATATTTATATTGTAATTACAGAATGCATTAAATCAATCTAAATAGTAGTTGAATTTGACAAATTAGCTCATTCTAAATGTAGATAAATCTAAATTCCCAGAGCATGTTCTTCCAGTACTATAAATATTGCTTCTTGGATGGCTTTTTGTAGAATCAAACATGATTTTTGTAAAACCAGGTTGTCTGTTTTTGATGTTAATGTAGTTAATCATTGTTTATTTTCTCTAACTCCAGTTGGATCCCAGCATATTTGAAAGTTTGCAAAAGGAAAGAGTAGAAGCTGGCGATGTAATTTATATTGAAGCAAACAGTGGAGCTGTCAAGGTAAAGCAAAAACATAGCCGTAAAGTTCTGTGTATTTTGACCTGCCTTCCTGTCTCCTTTGGTAAAAAGTCTTCTGTCCTAACAACCTTAATCCCTTCTAGTATATGTTACCTTTTTCTCGAAGTCTAAGATCTCTTTTTCTTACATGAATGCCACCGCTAAAGAAAGTAGCGGTGCAATTCATAAATAAGGTAATTTTATCTGAGACCCTGGGTTACAATTGCAATGAATTTCCTCATCGATTTTTAATGCTTGACTTTGAAACTTGTGTGTTTTTTATTCGCAAAAGTAAGGCAAGAAGATTTAAAGTAACTTCAGTCACGCTCATAAGAAATGCATAGAGCTTTTAATCTTTATCCCTGTAGATTTCTTTTGCCATAAAATATATTCATCTAAAAGGAAATGCTGCATTAGTTAGCATGCTGCTCTTATCTGATTTAAAATGTAGCATAAAAGAGCTACATGCTGTTTAATGGACAAGCATCATATTTTGTATCAAACAATAAATCATCCATGTCCATGTAGGAATCTAAAACAATTTCTACACTTTCTACCAAATCAGTTGGATTTGTCCATTTTCTTCATTTCCAGAAAAGTGGAGGAAAAAAATCCAAGTCCTGACAGTAGAATTTCATAGCTTTTCATTTTCAAGGACAAGTCTGGCATTTTCAAAACTGTCAACCAGAGCTTGTGTGCATAACTATAAAACAAGACCTTTGTTTATCAGCCTATATGTCACTCTCTGAATATTTGTAATAACACCAGCTATAAATATAGTGTGTATGATTTCTAAATTCTCCACAGAGGCAAGGTAGGTGTGACACCTATGCTACTGAATTTGACCTTGAGGCTGAAGAATATGTTCCCTTGCCAAAGGGTGATGTGCACAAGAAGAAAGAAATTATCCAGGATGTCACGCTGCATGATTTGGATGTAGCCAATGCTCGACCTCAGGTACGAATGTCAAACTATATGCACAACTGTATGCAAATAGTTAATGGCAGGGTGGATTTGATTTAAATCAAGTCAATTTAAATCTTGATTTAAATCAGCTCTATTTAAATCACAATTTTTAAAGAGCAACTGTCATCTCTGACCCGCTGTTGACTCACCGACAGTCCTAATATTGCAGAATATACAGCCTCATGCAACATAGGACCTGGGTACCTACGAGACCGTCTTTTGCCACCAATAGCCTCCCACCGACCAGTTCGTTCTCACAGGGAGGGACTACTCGGTACCGTCAGTCAAATTATGCCGACTGGCGACTCCCAGGGGGAGGGCCTTCTCTGTGAGGGCTCCAACCCTTTGGAATGAACTGCCCCCTGAGATACGAAATATCCCTGATCTCCGTGCTTTCCGCCGTGCCCTCAAAACCCTGATGTTCCAACAGGCGGAACTAAACATGTGAACATGTGAATGTTTTTAAAATGTTATCTAATTTTAGGTTCTATTTAATTGGGTCAAACTATGTTATAATAATAATTTTAATTAGCAATTTTATGATGTTTGTGTATCTATATTTTTCTTGACTGTACACCTCCTTGAGTCCTACGGGAGAAAGGCGGTATAGAAATATAATAAATAAAATAAATAAATAAATAAACATAACTAAGCTCCATTTCATGTTTCATGCTAAATTATTAATGTATCTTAAAATTAAAGATTAATATAGTCTTAAAGACTATATTTAGATAGATTTTTACTCCAAAAGCATTTTATTAAAATAAATTTGATAAAAATAAAAAAAATCATCGATTTTTATCGACCCTGGTTAACGGTAAATTCATTTGGGGACTGATAAAACAGCCAGGCTGCTACAACAAAACTGTTAAGAACACTCACCTTTATTAATATTAGTCAGTTTTGCTTCAACCATGTGGTTCTGCCAAGGAGCTATTTTCTGGGTGTGTTTGTCTCCTAAAAAAGTTTGCTGCCCATTACTTCCTGAGAGAGAGAGAGAATATTTGGGCCCTGCAAATTCTTGGAAAAAGATGTTTTGTAACTTATGAAAGTGTATGTATCTCCGGTTCAGAGAAATACTTAAAGTAATCCTAACTTTCTCCCAAGTGCACAAAACAGCTGCTATGTAAGTTTTTCCTCGTTGTTTTTGCAAGATGTCTTTGAAATATATAGACTGTTCATGCACAAGCATATTTATTCCCTGTTTTGATACAAATTCTATAAAATAGTAAACAGGATTAAAGGCTCAACAAAACACTTTTTTATTTGTAATCAAACCTGAATACAAGCAATTTTTTCCAACCTTCAGCATTTTAATGGAAACTGCTAAGTCTTTTGAATGCCAGATCCATTACTCTACAATACAGTTGTGTGGACAGCACACAAACTTTAACTTTTTAATCATACTCTGATGCAAGATTAACATGTTCACCTCATGATCACATCAAGGTTTACTGTGCAGAGGTACTAGTTACATAAATCAATATTTATCAATATAGACCTGAAAAAGGGGGTGCTGTGGTAATGAGTGACAGTCTGATGTGCTGTTTTTTCTCCCAACGTCAGCTCATATTGTTGTTTCATAGTATTGAGATAATTTAAAGGATTCAGATCATTTGATCTATATATGGTACTTTGTTGCATAATGAAAAATTATACAAATAAAATTAAAAGGACCATAGAGCTTTGGTGGCGCAGCAGACTAAAGTGCTGTTAAGTAGTACCAGCTTCTTGCAATTACTGCAAGTTCAAATCTCACCAGGCTCAAGGTTGACTGAGCCTTCCATCCTTTCGAGGTAGATAAAATGAGGACCCGGATTGTGGGGGCAATAAGATGACTTTGTATAAAAAAGAACACCACTTAGCCCTACTAAGCAGATATATACAAAAGTATGAAGGCTATTGCTTAACGCATTGTAAGCCGCCCTGATTCTCCAGAGAAGGGCGGCATATAAATCGAACGAACAAACAAACAAACAAACAAACAAATAAATAAATAAATAAATAAATAAATAAATAATGTCCTAGTAACACTGATTAAATTTCCATTATATTTGGATGCTATATGTTCCAAAACAAATTAGTTCCATTACATTCTGAACACAATTACATGGGTGGATTTTCATATAGGCTATCAATTTTAAAATAATTATGAGTTACTAGAAATTGGTTGATATAAAGAACTTGAAAACTTGATTTTTAGTTCAACATTCTTATATACTCAATAAATCTTTCTGTACAAGCAGTCCTTTATTAGAATTTTAAAAGGTTTCATTAATTTACAAATCAATTTTCTGTAGGGTGGACAAGACATCCTCTCCATGATGGGACAACTAATGAAACCAAAGAAAACTGAAATCACAGGTACTCCAAATACCTCTTTCATCTTTTTCTTATTAAAGTAATTCCATTTAATTTGGTGATAGATTACATATAATATACATTATATATAATATACATCACGTTACGTTTTTAAAATAGGCAATGAAAAAATAATCTTTATGCATAGAGGAAACAAGGTCTATATTGCTTGGGATCATTAAAATTGAATGAGATTTAATCATTTAAGTGTAATTGTTAGAAATCACAATCTAATACAATGTGGGTGCACTTAATGAAACTGTAGCATAAGGTAGTTTGTCACAATATTGATACATTATAGAATTTTGCATTCTTTCTGAAATGGCCACCTGTAGAGGATGTTTTAATACAGGTAATGCTCAGTTAACAACCACTTGTTCAGTAACCATTCAAAAGTGCAGTGAAATTGAACGTGTGGTTGTTAACTGAGCATTACCTGTATTTAATTCTTGAGGTTCTTGCTATTCCAGCACTCCCACAGTCACATTTTTAGAATCTGGGCACTTGGTATCCGGTTCAAACTAAAAATGGTTACAGCACCCATCGTCCTACAAATAAAGACAATGGGGAAGTCAGCACAGGAAGTTGCAAGTCTCCCCCACCTGTGCACCACCCCAGATTCTCTTAACTTATGTTACCCTTGCCAGCCAACAACACATCCTCCCTAAGCCTCATTGCACTCACTGTGCCTCCTCAGCCACTTGTGCGATGGGGCCAAACTTTGCTGCTTGTCAAGTGTAGGAAATCAGAAGCCAAGGCAGTTCAAATTAATACAAGCTTATTGCATGCTAATATTCCCTATAAGAATCTGAACCATTTATGGTCAAAGAAAATTGGCAGTAGATAAGAGTCAACAGTATTGAAAGAGGGCTGGATCTCTTGTGGGCACAAAGGGACTCAAGACTGATGACGTGTTTGACCCTTCCCTTGGGCTCAGCCTAGCCATCTCTTACACTGCTCTTGTGCCATGCCTCCCTGGCCACTTGCATACTATCCTGAAGCCCCATTGCACTCTGCCATGCCTCTTCAGCCACATGCACATCCCTCATTCACTCTCCCACTCACCAGCAGCCATTTAGCTGCCTGCCGACTGCACACCCCACTGACTTCTTGTTGGAAGGCGACAAGGAAGTTGCAAGGAGGTGCTTGCTTAACAACGCATGATCCTCCCTTAACAATGGCAATGGAGACTGCAAGGATTGCCATCACTAAATGATGTGGTCACATGATAGCCTACTTTACAACTACATTGTGTTAGTGTTGGAAATTCCAGTCCCAATTCCAATCATAACTCAAGGACTACTTTTAATAAATATTTATTTGACTTGGTTTATTTGGTATATACATATAATCTGGTCATGAACATTTCTGACCATGACCAAACCCGGTTCTGACCTAAAAATTCACAAAATTTTTGAATCTGGTCACGATCACATACTCAGGTGGTGATCAAACACTTCCTCGGGAAGAGCTCAGTTCCCCACCACATACACATGTTTAAACTTAGTGAAAAGACAGGAATCTTGATGCACAGGAATCAAGAGGCTTTCTCTCTCTTCTCCCACACCCAGCACTCTAAAGCCAGTTGCCTTGAAAAGGAAACTGGTGCACGTTCCTCCGCCCTCCGTAAGCCCTCACTACCGGTAATAAGCTCTCTGTGAAGAAGAGGAGGAAGATCCTCAGAATCCTGCCGTGTGCCAAAAATGCAGCATCTGAGGAATTTAAAAGTGCTGCTTCTGCGGGCTGGGGCGGGGGGGGTGTCAGCTTGCCTGGTGCACAAGCCTGGCTGTGGGGAGTGATGCCTACACCCCTCAAGCACAGCCGCCTTAACGGGAGGTGGGAAAGGTCTTGCAGGTGCTGCATGCAACTCTGCCCTCCTGGCCAGGCTCCACAGCTGAGGGGCAATGGAGCAAACCGCGTGCAGCTGACAGCATGACTTTTGCCCATCTCTGTTTTCTCATGGGAGGCTCGCGGGAAGCTTGTGTGGTGGCACATAGTGGGATGGAGTGGGCAGCGCGTTGGGATCATTCTGCCTCCTCCATACCTCTGGAAAAAGCAAAGCGGCTGCCCACGGAGCTGCCGGCTTGGGGACGTGGCCCAACAAGCAGAAGCCCCATGCCCAGAAAGAGATGGGCGAAAGTAATTCTGCACTGAGGCAGAGGCATGGGGAAGGCAGAGGCGATCCGAACACGCCGCCTACTCATCCCACTGTCTCTCAGCTTGCCTGCTTTCCAGCTCTGTTCTCCACTGTGCGTGCAGGGCAAGAAAAGTAGGTTTTCTCAGTGTTATTAAAGAATTTTACATTTTACTATTATAGTACACTGAGTTCTATGGCATAATTAATTATTTTTGTATATATATATACATTGTCATTTAAAAGAGAACATTACAAGAGGTTATTGAAAATTGTAATACTTCAAAAATGAGAAGCTTAAGAAAGTGTCATTCAGTGATAATTTACTTAGCCCGTTTTAAAGTTTTTCACCAAAATTAGAAAGAATCTGATCCTGTATGAAACTGTTGGGAATAGTACAGATAAATGAAAGAATCCTGAATTTTTGGCATGTAACAAATAACATCAGCTCAGGTCTTATCTGTGGGTTAGCAAATTTACTATATAAATATTTATTTTGCTGCCAGAAGTCTTGAGCCAAACAAGTTTCTCACAGAATACCTTTTATAATAGTGAAAGTGAAGAAACTAGATTCATTAAAACGATTGGAGTTGGGTTTTTTTGGTCCAAAAGTTAACACTCGACCATTAATTGGATTGCATCATATTTATGAAAAAATCCTTGACATCATTTATTTAAATGTATTTTAAAGAAATTGTCTTGTACCTTAGATACACTTCTACACATTATTTGTATCTGTATATTTTTTGGAAAAGAATACTGATGAAATGATATCTAGAAGTCTGCTGTTTCTTTTCCACTCAGACAAGCTTCGAGGTGAGATCAACAAGGTGGTGAATAAATACATCGATCAAGGCATTGCAGAGTTAGTCCCCGGCGTACTTTTTGTGGACGAAGTTCATATGTTGGATATTGAGTGCTTCACATATTTGCATCGAGCATTGGAATCTTCTATTGCTCCGATAGTCATCTTTGCCTCCAACCGAGGAAACTGCATAATCAGGTATAGAGCTTAAAGCTTAGTCCTTCCCCGTAGGGGAGACAGATTTCATGTTGCAGTGATCAAGATTTAGTGGGTTTCTTGAAGAATCGGCAGGGGGAGGGGGTTTCCACCTCTCATGTGACACACACACACACACACACACACACACACACACACACAGCTATCCAAATTTACTCTGTTTATTTGCCTTATGCTGTTTAGTAATTTTCAATACTGACGCTATCGGACATTTCTGCTTCTGTACCCGCCTGTTTCTGTTTTTCAGTTTTTGACTTGCTTGTTTTTCATAGCCTGAAATAGATAATATTTTGATCTTGACAGCTTTTGTCTTTGCTTCTCAAATTATTTTACATTGAAATAAGTTTGGGGGTTGCATTATGCAACATACAGGTTATGAAATATCAGTGCATATTTAACTATAGCATGTCTTGGCATTGCATTTTTTAATGTGTAATTACAACAACAGTTAATGCTAATTTTAGCATTATCAGGAGGGTTTTTTTCCCAGGATTTAACTGTATTCTATACTGCTAACAGCTAAATACCAGACATGGTTTTTAGCCATCATTTTTATATTGCTTAAATTTATCTAAAATCTCTTGAGGGTTCATCTAATATATTTAAATTTTGCCTTCTTTTCTGCATATTCATTGTATATGATACAAACCAAGAAAAATTATTTGGTGTCTTTGGGGTGTCATGATCTAATTTTCAAAAACACAATTATGCTTCCTTGATTACTAAGCTCATTAGTGATTTGATTTGATTTGATTTGATTTGATTTTAGGATGGAAATGCTTTTATATCCCTATTGCTTCAAGAGTTTGTAAATTCTGACCTATTCCATGATTCGTATGGGCCCATGTTAGTGATACCCCAAAGCTTGTAAATGTCTCCCAGATGATAAGCGTGGTTTGCTTGAATATTTTCACAGCTCATCATGTTTTCCACAGGTATAGCAACAGTAATGAATATGAAGCAAAGACATTAAAGGATGCCTTTCTTCTTTTTACTGTGTTTCTCTTGAACGCTTAGTTAATTTTATTCAATTTCTGTTCATGATAGAAGAAAAATAATATTCACAAAGCAACATATAAGTAGTAAAATAAAATTACATCAAGAAGGAAAGGTCGGGAATGCAAAGAAAAAAAGAATAAAATCCTTCACAGGTGCCTTTCCTGTGAACATATCTGCCTTTTCCTTCTCTTTGACATTGTTCTATATGCTGTACATATTATGCTTTCTCTAATTTTTTGTTTTTAAAAATATAAATGTTACAACAGTGTTAACTCCAAATATTAGGAATAAGGCAGCAGCAGTTGCCCTAACAATAGCTAAAGCAAAATCTTAATAACAGTTCAATTTTTGTCCTGTCTTTGTTGTTCTTAAAATTATGTGATCATTCAAAATTGAGTTGCACACTAAAAACAAACAAAAAATCCTATAGTTACCATGATACAGAAAATAAATATGGCATTTCAGAAATGATAACCGTATTATCCTTTTTTCTCTCTATTAGGCATATAGCCTTGTTTTTTCTCTGTAAATTCTGTGAGGTATTTCACTTACTTTTTCGGAATATATTTTGGCCTCATATAGTGGAGACTATTACAATCTGAAATTTCCTATGTATCAGCCAATTATGAATATATATCTCATTTTATGAAAAGAATATGCACTCTTAATTCCATTTTTAGAAATAAATTCCTCTTCATATTAAGGAAGGCAAGATACATTATTGCACTTGAGCACTAGTCACTTTCTCATTCCTTATCCCATCCTGTCATATCAACCCCAAATAGAATCAAGGCTTTTAAGTAATAATCTGAAATGAAAGATGTTTCGTATGAAACTGGGGTGCCCTCTAATGGAGAAATGAAGTTTTCCAATTTTTTTTCTTAGGCTATGTAAATAATTGTCTGGCAGGAAGGAAGTCAATAGTTAAATTGCATGCTGATGTTATATAGAAGCCTAAACTTTTCTTTATACTTTTTCAGAGGGACAGAAGATATTATCTCTCCACATGGGATACCTCTGGACCTTCTGGACCGGGTAATGATAATTAGAACCATGTTATATACACCACAAGAAATGAAACAGGTAATTCTTTTATATATAACATCTGGGTAACGGGCAGCAAATGACTTTATGGAACTTCACTTAGGTAGTTAAAGTGTAAAATGAAGCAGCCCACTCTTATCAAAACGTGACTACCAGTTGTTTTGAAAGTTATTTTTCAAAGGTTTTTCTATTTGTTAGCATACTATACTGCCAGTCACATGCATGAACAAGTCAGTGTCTTGGCTGAAAATTATACTATATTTGAACTTCATATTTGCTTTTTTTATGAAACCAGTTCAATCACCACAGCAACTCTAGGTGATGTACAATACTAAACTAATACAATTTAAAACAACAGAAAAGAGAAAAAATACAAAAAGTATTAAGGGCCACTGTCAGGGAAACTTTTCTACAGTTACAGAATCTATAAACTTTGGTCACTCAAAATCAAGTCAATATTAGAAGTGGGATAACTCACTTTATTCCCAAGGTCTACCGAAATGGCCAGTTCTTCAGTCATTTAATAAAGGACATTATGGTGGGTACTGTGTTGCCCTCAGGAATGTTGTCCCAGGTAGGGTGGAGGCAGAGAGATGGCCCATCTCCAAAGTCCCATGAGATGACATTACTTTAGCAGTGGGTCTTGGAGTGTTCCAGTGCTGCCAGATCTTACCAGATGGGCACTAGTAGACAGTCTGCCTTGGAGATATCCAGGTTTTGAGCTGTAAAGGTTTATACTCAGTCCCTTAAGTTGCACCCAGATAACTAATTGATAACCGAGGTGGCGCAGTGGTTAGAGTGCAGTATTGCAGGCTACTTCAGCTGACTGCTAGCTGCAGTTCAGCAGTTCAAATCTCACCGGATCAAGGTTGACTCAACTTCCATCCTTCCGAGGTGGGTAAATTTTTTCTTTAGGGAAGAAAAACAAAATGCACAGGTACCGTATATGTGGTACCTTGCTCAATAGTAGTAACTGTGAGAGGGATCTTGGAGTCCTAGTGGACAACCATTTAGATATGACCCAACAGTGTGCAGCAGCTGCCAAAAAAGCCAACACAGTTCTGGGCTGCATAAACAGAGGGATAGAATCAAGATCACGTGAAGTGTTAATACCACTTTATAATGCCTTGGTAAGGTCACACTTGGAATATTGCATTCAGTTTTGGTTGCCATGATGTAAAAAAGATGTTGAGACTCTAGAAGGACTGCAGAGAAGAGCAACAAAGATGATTAGGGGACTGGAGGCTAAAACATGAAGAACAGTTGCAGAAACTGGGTATGTCTAGTTTAATGAAGAGAAGGACTAGAGGTGACATAGCAGTGTTCCAATATCTCAGGGGCTGCCACAAAGAAGAGGGAATCAAACTATTCTTCAAAGCACCTGAGGGTAGAACAAGAAGCAATGGGTGGAAATTAATCAAGGAGAGAAGCAACTTAGAACTAAGGAGAAATTTCCTGACAGTTAGAACAATTAATAAGTGAAACAATTTTCCTGCAGAAGTTGTGAATGCCCCAACACTGGAAATTTTTAAGAAGATGTTGGATAACCATTTGTCTGAAGTGGTGTAGGGTTTCCTGCCCGGCCAGGGGGTTGGACTAGAAGACCTCCAAGGTCCCTTCCAACTCTGTTATTCTATTCTATTCTATTCTATTCTATTCTATTCTATTCTATTCTATTCTATTCTATTCTATTCTATTCCATTCCATTCCATTCCATTCCATTCCATTCCATTCCATTCTATTCTAAAATGAGGACCCAGCTTCTTGGGGCAATATGCTGACTCTGTAAACCGCTTAGAGAGGGCTATAAAAGCACTATGAAGTGGTATATAAATCTAAGTGCTATGCTAAGTACTGATAACCAGTGCAGTTCATGAGGTAGAGGAGTCACATGGGCACAGTGAGGCATACTGATACATTACTCCATTGTGCACCTGTTGTAGCTTCCAAGTAGTCTTCAAGGGCAATCTCATGCAGAGTGCATTGCAGTAGTCACACCAAGAAACAGTGTAGGTAACGATTAGCAATAGGGTCTCCTGATGCAGAAAAGGGCCAAATTGGCACATCAGCTGAATATGTGCAAAGGCCTCCAGTTTGTTTTTTATTTTTACTTCCATTAACAGTGGGCGAGTTAACGTTAACAAAGCAATTGCTAATAATTATCTTCAACTATATTTTCCTAGGCACACAAATATGGAATACGGGTGTTTAAGGCTTCATCTTTCTTAAGATTGGAAAAGCACTTATATGCTAAAATGTTTAGTGTCTTGAAGAGTGTGAACGTGTAAATTCCTAGAGTTCATTTTCTGCCATTAGTTCCTTACAGTACTCATGTATCCATCATTCAATTGATCTAAAGAGAATAGGACAACCTTTGTTAACGCTTTCCAAGAGAAATCTGGCCTTCACAGTTTTTCAACATGCAAAATAATATTTCTGAAATCCTCAGAGCCATCTGAGTGCATGCAACATTGATTATAATTCTTGAATGTTATTATGAAATATCTGGTCAAAGATTCCCCTCATTAGTGTCTCTGTACTATGGATTGACACATAAAGAAGCTACTGCAGTTTATCATGTCAATTCTTTGTATTATTTAAGAGATAGTGTCAGTGGTGGAAAGCATTGTCACCAGATAATAGTCTCTCTTGCTGGATAAGTGCCAAGGAGGAACAGAAGCATTTATTGAACGTAAATATACCAGTACAGCCTCATTTCCTTTAGTATGAGGAGGCTTTTGTGTATTGCTTTTTTTTTTAAAAAAAAATAGCATTGATATTTGGGGTGGTTTTCTATATATGACAGAATAATGTAGATTATAGTAGAAGTGATCACAGGGTACAGATGGTGTCAAAGAGGCTTTAATCTGTATATAAAGATAATTCAGAAGTTGTGTCATTGTCGAGAAAATCAATTCAAGTGTTCCTATATTGCATTCCACATTGTGACTTGCTTTTTCAGAGGCATGAAGGATGATAAAGATACTGTTGCATAACTTCAAGCAGCTTTGATTTGGATAGAATTTGTCAGTCTTCTCTGTGAACATTTATAAATTATATACCATATTAAGTTGCCACTGAATCTTCCCCCTGTGGGTTGTTAAATGATTAAAAGTCTATTTTATGAACTGACTTTTGAAAGAATTTGGAAGATTCTTTGGAAGAGTTTGATTAAATTAAATTTTGATTAAAGTCACAAAGGAGATGAGATGGAGAAATTGACTTCATGAAAGCAATAAATTCTTACTTTAAATTAAATATAATGTTCTATGCATTCTTCCTAAACATTTTTAAATGGAAACTTGGATGGACTCGTTCTATTTAGTACAAAGGACAAAAAAGTAGATTGTTTCAGTTGAAAGCAAAATTTCTGTAACTAATGTGTCAACCTCTACCTCAGGTAGTGTGCTGGGTTCTGGGCGTCATATTTCAGAAGCATTCAAAAGAATTGGAAGAGTGTTTTACAAAGGACATTAAATATGTTCAAAGGACTAGAAATGACATTTCTAGTCCTTTGACTAGAGGACTAGAGACACTGAAATTGCTTTACTCTTGTGGAAAAAAAACACCAAGTGGAGATACTAGATTAATACGATTTTAAAAGGCAAAGTATTAATTACTGTACAATTTAAATTCTTATTTTATTTTTCAGAGTTAGATATTGAATATTTATTTATATACTGCTCCCCATATACTTTTATTATGTTTTGAAACAGTTTACAGTTTAAAACCTCTGTTAAAATGTAATAGATTAACAGTAAATTAAAACTCTTGGAAGAGCTATGCAAATTGAATGTGGAAAGGATGAAAGCAAAAGCCATTCATATTGAGAAGTCCTGGCTGAGGAAGTAGATCTTCAAGACAGATCTAAGCAATACAGTTGTGGTCCCTTTTTAATTTTGAGAGTGGAGAAACCTTTCAGAGGGCAGATAAAAAGATGTGCCTCTTTTTCCTGATTTGCTACTCTCTGCGAGACTTCTCAGTGATGTTGATGATCATCCCCAGATTTGTAACAGCAGAAGTGGTACAAAGTTGTTTAAAACTGTATGTCAAAGTCCAAACTTGGAACATGATTTGATGGCTAATTGGCAGCCAGTTCATTGGCTTTGACAGAAAAGTTATGTGTTTAGGTGCCTCACTATTGATCTCAGTAGCGAATGTGTTATTTACTGTATGGAAATTATTTGCTGGATTTATTTGTCATTTTTTCAAAGAACCTGTATGTGCCAAAATTGTAGTCTGTATTTAAACCTTCAAACAACTTTAGACAGGTGAGCAAGTCAAGCTACATTTTGCACTTTTATATTCCATTCTGATCCCTCTTCCAAAATTTGGTGGTTTGCCACCAAAGGTTTTTGGCATCTTTTTCTAATTGAGGTTGAAGGAACTAAAACGTTGTGCAAATCTTTAAAATGTATGTGAAGGCCCAACTGTTTTATGAGGCATGACTCCATTCTCTCTACTATGAAACAAAAGCCCCCCCCCCAAAAAAGTGCAGCTTTTAGCCAATGAAGGGTTACCCTCTGGCTTTAAGAATTAGAATGAAGAAGAAAGAGTTGTTTCAGTTCAAATAAATCCAAGAATTGTGAAACGGTACATCACATGCCATTTTTGAAACTTCTGTAAACTTGCCTTAAGATGTTTTGGACTATGGATCAAAAAACCCAAACAAAACCAACGTGATCACTGTGGTTGGAATTGCAAAGTCCATCTGCTTTGGTTTTTTCTTTAAAGAACTGAGTTCAGTTTTGAATTAGAGATATTAACTCTTCACAAAGCAAGCAAAAGTCTAGATATAGAAAGATGATTTCATAATCTTTATTCGTCAGTGATGAACACTCTAAAAAGAAACCTCAATAAGATACCTTATATTCCAGATATCTTTTACATCAATTCCCAATTTCATGCTCATCCCCCTCTTCTCCTCTTCCACGTTCTGATTCTCTTGGTATTGCATTTTTATGGCTTTAATTTAAACGAGTGCTTCTTGATATCTTGTTTACAAAACTGCCAAAGTGAAAAATACCTGTATTATATGAGACTCACAGTTCCAGAGTTATCTCAACACTATAACACAACATCATTATCCAGTCTGCCCCTTATCACTCAGCTGGTAATACGGGCTGCAGGGAGCCTAGTGCCACTTTTTTGTTAAAGCTCTCCATACTCAGACTTATTGGTGATATCTTCTTTTTCAACTTTATAAAGATCTTCAAACCAGTACAAGTTGGAGACTGTTCATGATAGATTAGATTTATCTGAATGGTTTTGTGGGAGTAGGTGACGCTAACATACAAAATTTCTTACATCTTTAACCATCTTATTTATCAGGATGCTAAAAACTTTGATATGCATTTGAGGATTGAAAGAGCAATTGTGACTTTCCAAAGAAATTAAGCTACTCAGTATTCCCAAGTGGGAATTGGTGTGCTGTAGTTCTTTTGGTCAATCTGTACATTTTCTTTCATGTTTTAGAAATACAAAGAGTTATCACTGAATTCCCCCTAGCATTTTTCCAATTATAAGTTTAAAGGAACTGAGACTGTATATTTCAAATTGGATATAAAGTCAGAATTAAAATAAACTGCCCCCTAAAACATATATGAAAGATTTTATAAACCCAGGATGCTATAATATGCCATATACTCAAATGTAAGATATTTTTTCCCAAAGGCCATTTGTATTATAAATGCATTTTTATCCTGTTTTCCCTCCCCCTCATTAGATCATAAAACTTCGAGCCCAAACTGAGAGCATAAATATTAGTGAGGAAGCATTGAATCATCTTGGGGAAATTGGCACCAAAACCACATTAAGGTAAGCATGAAAAATATAAATATATAATGATATTCAGTTTGGAAGTGGGATAAAGTTGGACAGGAAGAGACAGCTCGTATTCATCTAACTGTCATAGGACATCTGGTGAAATATTTCATCCACAATAATGACCAAGTTTAGAGCTTCTCCCTCTCTGACATTTCACGTTTAGTCTTCTTCCTCAATCCAGCAATTCTTAGGCAAACAGCTACTTACAACTGAAAAGTAGTAGAAATAATAATTAAAGAAACTAATATCCTATAAAAATAGGCCATATAATTAATAAAGGGAATCCTGCTTTTTTTCACACTGCATTTTACAATTATTTCATTAAGTAATCAGAATCAATTGCTAAGTCTGTTGTAGCTTCCAGTGATTGCTGAAGACTTTAACTTCCAAATGATACGGAACTATTGAAATGTTTGCAGCCCTTGATAAGTGTTATGCGAAATCAAAATACTTCTTGGCAATTGATTTATTGCACGGAGTTTAACTGATTCAGCTAGATTAAACTAATTTTTGTTATATCGTCTTTCTAAAACTTTCTTTTAGTAACACAGCCATTGCACATAACATACAATCTGCATTAGGGCTAGAATGTTTGGAATATAAATCATTGGTTACAGTAAAATGTCATAATTGTGAACATGGATTCTGTAGTTCAGCAGTTATTTATCTGCAGTAAAGGAAAGAGTTTTTTAAATTGCGTTTCACAGGTTATCGCATCACTGTCTACTGCAAATTGTTTTTGTAACTCTTAATTCCATAATTAGTGCTTTGCCTAAGTCTTTGATATTTCCAACCACAAAATATATTGGTAACATCTGGAGACCAAGCTGCTGCGTTTATAATAAATATTTTGATATGTCTCTTGAGAAATTTTCTGTTTTGTTTGTAATTATAACTGGCATGTTTATTTGATCATTGCTCTTATTATTTGGCTATAGGTATGCTGTGCAGTTGCTCACCCCAGCCAATCTGCTAGGCAAAATAAATGGGAAAGATAGCATAGAAAAAGAACATGTTGAAGAAATAAATGAACTCTTCTATGATGCCAAATCCTCAGCAAAAATCCTGGCTGATCAACAGGAAAAATACATGAAGTAAAAGACATTTGTTCAGCTTTCTAGCATTCAGAACTGATTTATACATTCTCCAAGTTCTTCAAAGAAAGAGGCAGAAGAAATTATCTCAAAGAACTGAAAACTTCAAATATCAAATTACTTGTTTACAGTAGGATCAAATCTTTGTTCCTAATTATTTAGAGGGAATGTGGTGATATCTTGGCTTGTGGTAACATGATATCTCTTATGTTTGTGCTATATGAAGTGGATGCATCTGGCAAATTCTTCTGTGTTTTAGATTTGATTGCTCATGTATTCATATCTAAACAGAATATATTACTTTTTAAATATTGTGTTAAAATTATGGAGATGTTTAATTAAAAAAAAATCACTAATTTTGTTTTGTGACTCAAATGTTCATTTGTCTCAAGAAGAACGTTTACCCAGTAAAAGTTACCTATTTCGACATTCTCTGTAAGTAAAATTGAGATGGATGATAATTTTTTTTCCAAGCTGATACAGTTGGGGAAGGAGGCAGCATTCTTAATTCAAAACAGGAATTAGTCTTGCTTGTAAGTACATCAAGAAGGCTCTCACTGTTGATATTCTTTTTGCAATTTGGATGGAGAACACTGCAGCTAAGAGATCTAAACCTGGATGATTTATGATCTCTTGCAAATACATACACTTCAACAACTTTGGGAGATTTGATGCCACTCTAAAGTTCAAATGAGGCTTTTTTATAATAGTCTCTAGTGAAAGGGCATTTGATTGAAAATAATAGTTTTTCCCACTCACAGCTGCTTCTATTTAACATTATTATGCAAGCTTAAACCCAATTACAGTATATTTTTACAAACCTGGGAATTGATGGGAACATAATTCTTCTATAAATGTTTATTGTTACATTTGGGAAATTACCTAGAAAAATAAAGTACAACACATAAAACTCACAGGTATAACAACTTATTACAACCTCTGAATTTTTAATTTCTCCATAGTAAATGCCAATATATATCCCTTCTGGCAGGTAGCACGGATTTTTATTTCCAAAATATTTCTGTTTCAGAAGTATACTAAATTGGGTTGTCTTTCCCTACTGCAACTTTACTACCTCTGGGAAATGGCAGTAGAAATGTGTGCCTTTTGGTTTAGTGATTAATACTCTTCCATGAATGGGTTATTTTAAAACATAATACAGTATTTTTTTTTCGAGCTTGGTATAAAATGCAGGATGTTTTGTTCCAACAAGCACATAATGTAAAAAAGCTGCTTTGACCTCAATGTTTTCCGCAAACCTTTGTATATCTCTATAAACCTAAGCTTCAATTGGTGAAATTGAATTAGTATTTTAGAAGAACTAAAAATGCATAGTTTATTGCAATACTAAACCTTTTAAAGTACTTTCAACTTCTGAAACTATCAAATCATGGTCTGTATATGATCTTTGTTATACAGCCAATATTTCCAGTTAGGTTATGCCAGCTAAATTCTTTGAGGTCCTAATGTATTATTTTAAAGTAATAGTTTGTTCATGTAATGCTAATGGTTTCTTATAATTAAGATTAGTAGCCTAATTATTAGTATAATTAAGATAAGTAACTTAAGGGACAGCAGGTCAAGTTGGTTATGAGTAATAGTTGGAATTGATCTTTGTTTAAAAGGAAATAGTTCCACCCTATTATTAAATATAATTTGTTGGAAATATTGGTGCAAACAATTAATTTCTGGAACTTTTATAAACTTGGAACATACTACATTTTTAATAGTGTGCCCGAACCTGAGAACATAATGCAGATCACATAATTACTTGCTGTTTGGATGCTTTAACCTTAGTTTTGTTTGCAAAACTGTTCATTTTCTAAGATTATTGAACACCTTCTTATAGCTTTATGTATTATGTAAAAAGGAATTGATGTATATTTCCTCTTCAACATTGTGGTGTGCAAATAAGAATTTCAGACTGAAGGCTCAAGCTGAATCTGAAGAAAAGAACAGATTTTGGTTGAGGAGCTAGATAGGAAAATACTTGTCGGTTGGTGGCTTTTGACTTCCCAATGGTATTCAGTTTCATTTGCCAAGATATCCCTTGGACTTTGTTTACAATAGATCTAGTCTTATTCTCTAAATGATGGTGCTAGAAACTATTATGTAGTTGACAAGCACTGCCCTCAGAATGTTTCTCTTGACATCTGCGTAAAGTCATCAGGAGAAGTCATCCGAATTATTAGTTTTCTTGGCTTAGAACCTTCACGTTGATATAGTATGGAGAATTGAACTGGCAGCTTTCATGTCTAAAATAAGAATGACTAGTTAAAGTAATGTGTAGCTGGATCGCTTTAGTGCTATTTTCCCAGAAGACCCAAATACTAACCATAGTTTCTGTCTTCTGCTAAATGTGACCTAACTCAAATTATATTATTAAGAAACAGCAATTTTGGGAGAATAGTGGTGCCTTCTTCCACAGATAGTTAATAGCTGTAAAATGTCAAGAGACAAAAACGAATGATAATAAACGGTTAAAAATTGTCAAATACGAAATGATATCAAAAACTATCTGGTCTACAGGTAGTCCTCATTTAATGACTCTTCAAAATTATGATATACCCCATTAGGTGCTTTACAACCTGTAAAGTACTTCTGGCTGTGCTTTATTGTATCACATGCACTGCGATCACATGATTGCATTTTAGCACTTGGCAACTGGCTTGCTTTTACGACTGGTTGTAGCATCCTATGGTCACGTAACTGCAATTTGCAACTCTTTTGCCAGTTTCCCATTCAGAAGAATGGGTTTACACTATCACAGCATTCACTTAACTATCAAAAACTATGGTGATTTGCTTAACAATTGCCATTTAAAAAAAAATCTTAAAATTGGGTTATATGGATAAAATTCTTTACCAATTGTGGCTGCAAGTTGAGGATTCCTGTGTATTGAGACCCATCATAATTACTGATATCAGATGCCCATGAAAGTGGCTATTGTATAACTGATATTCAGAGCCGTGGTGGCTTAGTGTTTACAATGTAGTATTGCAGGCTAATTCTGCAGACTGCCAGCAGTTCGGCAGTTCGATTCAAAGTTCTCAAAGTTGACTCACTCTTCCATCCTTCCGCGGTGGGTAAAATGAGGACCCAGATTGTTGGGGGCAATATGCAGACTCTGTAAACCGCTTGAGAGGGCGGTAAAGCACTGTAAAGGGGTATATAAGTCTAAGTGCTAGTGCTATTCAACTGATTAAGTTGAAAAAATAATCACACTCTTCAGTCAAACTATAATTTGCATTTAAAATTAAAAATAAGGATTTGTTTTTTATACTTAGCAGTGAACAATCAAAAAGAATCCCGTTGCAATAGGTTAAGATTTATTATTAAATGTTAAAACATAGCTGCATTATTTTAAATGCAGCTCTGCCCATTTTCAAGAATTGCCGCCCTTATTGCATTAATCTTCAGAGCGAAGTTTTTACGACCGATTGCCTGCAGACTATGAGAAGTTTCTCCATCCATTAACCACAGGGAAACGGGCCCTGCTGGGTAGGAAAATATTTGTTACATCTTATCAGGGTGACACATAATCTAACAACAATTACAGCAGGCCCATATTTTGTACTATTTCACTTTTGGTGTGAAAAATAGTAATATTAAACCTAGAGTGGGTAGAAGATATAGTAGCCAGATGAATATTATAAGCTTGGCAATTGGGATTGTTTTGTTTAGGTCTTGAGCATCGATACTGGGAACTGTCTCTAAACAAGTAAGTAGATGCAAGGACAACGTATGTGCCCATATGCAAATTACAGTGTTTGCCTCAGGAACACATGAAGGATTATCGCATATACACTCATAGGGCAAAACTGCATTCTTCATGTGCTTTTAATGTAAAAGCTCATCTCAGCCCTTTAAGTTAACCTCATTTTTCTTGGGCGTTGAGTATAAAAAGATGATAAGATTAGGGATGTACAAGGATCTCTATCTACCCCAAAACAAAAGTTTAAAATAGAAAATATCTTAAAGATACTTGCATATCTTTACTTGGATGCAGTAAAATGGAAACTCCAATTATTCTAATTTCAGCTACATTCCCTTTATTTTTGCAAGCTGTGCAATGAGGTTTTTATATACTCTCACCTTTCCTGCTCTAACCATGTATATGCCCTAAAAATTAACATAAAGATTTGCAGATCTCAGAAGCCACAAGACGGGGCCTAGAATGGTATCGTTAGATAGCAATTGGTAAAAATCGGGGTCCATTTGGGATATCTTTTGTATGTACCTTACTTATAAACTTGTTCGTGTATGGTTAATTTTTTAGAATTATATTTTTAAATAAAATAATTCATTTTATGCACTAAAATTATTTTTACTTTTATAATGTTATATCCAGTGTTTTAGTCTGAGTTACCCTTTTATTTAACAGCGTTAAACAATGCCCATAATATAACATAGACAATGGGCATAAGCAGTACCCATTTAAATGGCCTCATTTTAACTTATTATATGTTGTTAGAAATCCTCAAAAGCACAAAGAAGAAAGAGTAGGGGAAGCCCAATTTTAATATTTTCTTCTGTTGTTACTTCAGACAGAAAAGAGTGTCTGAGAAGTCACTCTGATATCTTGTTAATTCTCACATACAAAACAAATCAAAATAAGAATGTATTTTAAAAACCCTAATGGAGTTTCTTTGAAAAAAAAAAAGAGGTATTCAAAATGCTAAAAAACAGAAAACAACTCTTTTATATTGATTTCTGGGGGGGGGGGGGAGTGGAAAAAATATTGTATGTGTGAAATTGGAACTTCCTGCACTATATTTATAGCTTCTTAAATAGAATGATAACATATTTTCAGTGGCAAAAAAGCAAAGCTTTTAGATGTAATCTTATTAACTTCCTCAGAACCTAGGAAGAGAAGCAATTATACATACTACAAAAGTTTGCCTCATCTCTGTGACATCTCTAAATGGCAGGTAGAGATTTATTGGGAAAACATTTGGATTTTGCAATTACATCAATATGTAAATCAGAAGCATGGGGAATTTTACATTCTGCACTTGAGAGGTTTTCGCCACCCATTTGCATCCGGATTCTCTACAAAATCTGATTTAATTTTCAACTTTCTTATAGTAAAAACTATGTCACATAGTCTGGCTCGTGAGATTCTCATTGCTTGATATGGATGAATGCTTTTGATCATTTATTTGATTGGTTGACAGATTGTTTCCTCTAGTCGCTTTCTCATGAAGTGAAGTACTTAAACTTCTAAATTTGTTTAGAAAACAAAGTGAAATTAAGCCAGAAACTAATATTTTAAAATATTGTTTCATTGGATTTACATTCTCATCTTATTGCTCACCTACACTTACAGAAAGAAATCTTGACCCCAATTTACAGACTGACTGCTAATGCTAGAGTGGCCTTTAATCACTTGGCCTTTATTTCTGATAATAGCCAGCTATTGTTTTTCTAGCAGAATGCTGTTGTTGGAAAGGGAGATTATTAATAAGAAAATGAACAGGAAAGAAAAAAGAAAGTGTTGGAGAGTTCTCCATATGTGACCCCCAGCAATTAATCTTGAGGAAAAATACTCAAAACCGACAGCTAATGTGTTTCCGATATTATATTTGTCTACTCAAATTTCAGGAAAGCATAACGTGGAAAAAATTAAAATTTTGCAAATGAATATATAGGTGCATACATTATTATTGACAAGTATTTGTATATCATCTAGTTTCAACAATTCCAGACATCTTACAACAATAGGATTAAACAACATAAAACAGATCAATCAAGACTATATTGGATAAAAATAGTAAACCAGGAAGAGTCAACCCTCAAATGACAACAGCTTTGCAAAAACCAATAAGTAAAATTTCAGGGATTGCTTTGGGGGTACAGTATTCTGAAGTATGAGGACAATTATGGAAACATGAGTCCATTACCCAATAGGACCGTAAGTGAGCCTTTCCCTTGCACAGGACAGGCAGATTCTACCCAAATAGATAGCCCAAACTTGGGCTTGGAGCCAAACTATATGAATTTTTATATTTCAATGTGAACCACTTTAATTGGACAGAAAGGCATCAGTAATGTATCTGGCATCTGAATGTTGTAGTTGCTGCTATCGCTCACCAATCTCGTATCTGCTGCATTTTGTATCAACTGAAGTTTCCAGTTGCTTTTCAAAGGCAGCCCATATAGAATACATGATGCAATCTAATTCTGTGGTGATGAAAGGATTCCATATAAGCAGGGTTTTAGAGACCAGATAATTCCTAGTCTCAGCTGTCAAAGTTCCTTGGGTAACAGCATCTACCTGATGTTCAATGTGAGCCATGATTCCAGAAGGATCCTCAGGTTGTACATTGCTCTTTCAGAGAAAAGGTAACCTCGTCCAAAGCTTACCTTGGGCAGTCAAAGCCAAAATATTTCTGAATAACTCGGAAACTCCATTTGTTGGGCAGTAGAGGACAGAGAAGACAAGATGAGATGAGACTTTTTACCCATAGAAACTGCCCAACCCTCAGATCAAGCCTCACTGCTGCAGAACTGTCTTCATCGCATTAATGTTGGGACTAATCCAAAAGTTACAGAAATCAGTTCAACTGCTTTATTAATGGCCCAGTGAAAACTATTAAATCTAGTAAGAAGTATAATAAACCCCCAATTTCTGTGGTAATTATGGGACTGAATTGTAAATAAATATGTACATTTGAAATTTTAAAAGTTTTTTTTCAGTAGATAGTGATTTTTGAAGGTAAGTATATTTCTTTTTTTCTTCTCAATACTGTATATTCCAAAAGAATGTTTTGAATAGTATGTAGTCTAGCAGGCAGAACAGAATTTATTTGCATAATGAAATTTTAAATATTATACATCTCTAAATAGATGTAATTTGGGCATTTGTCTATTTGTCTATATCTATCTATCTATCTATCTATCTATCTATCTATCTATCTATCTCTATCTTTTTCATGTGTCTATCATCTATATCTCCACTTAAATTCTCCATAACCATCAGGTTAACAATCTGAAGATGCAAATATAGAATTTTCCTATCAGATGGCTCCCTATGGCCCAAACATACTAAGCCATGATTTAATTATTAGTTGTTAAACAAGCCCTTGTCTGAATCATGTGTAATACTAAGTTAAAAAGTATGATAGATTAGACCACAATAGGTAAGTTTGCTCATAAACCAAAACCAAGGAATCACATTGTGCCTATGAAAATACTAAGACTTCAGACTCTCAGAGGAATAGCAGTCTTTAGCTGACGACTCAAAATATAATAATGCACCTGCTATTCTTAATTAAGGTTATTGTTTTTTTCTGGGGTGAAAAACCCTTAATTAAGAATAGAAAATGTACATAATAGAAGCATATTAGTCTGTTGTAAATAATATGAAGAACAACAATAATGCTATTATGTAGCACTTCAAAATAATACATGTTCATTATGCCTTACAAAGGACCGTAACTACTCTTTGGGATCTATTAGAGATCTATTAGAAAGATGAGAGAACTGTAGGGAAAAAATGAAGGCACATGGTCAAACTAAACACTTTTAGGGCTTTTGCACTTTTATTCTGAGTGAGATCTTAAAGCTCAACAGCAGTAATGCCTACATATTAATCACTGAATTGTGATCTATGTTTCCTCTAAATCAATGAAAGAGATTACGGGCATTGCTTACCATCACAACCATCACTAGAATTGATGAGCCCTAGAAAGGCATAATTCTGTAGGGCTGTGCTTCACCTTGACCAGATGAGAGAATGATAAAATCATAATCGTCCCTCTGGATTAGGTCAGGGCATCATTTGATTTTTCACAATGGACAACCAGATGTTGGGCTGTGAGTCTGAGCTCCAAGCTTGGCAATTTGGTTGCAAACGTTTTGTCACCATTCAAGGAGACAACCAAATTGCCAAGCTCGGAGCTCAGACCCACAGCCCAACTACCAACCCGAGCTACTTATATTCAAACATGCTTCAACAACCAGATGTCTCTAGGGTGTTCATATCCCTATGTTCACCATTGTTCCTGCAACAGGGGATGCATGAATCCATACTTCCACCTAGGCAAAGAAGTAGTGAGACTTTAAGACTCAAAGTACTTCCCATAAATCCAGTGGTGGGATTCAAATAATTTTAACAACCGGTTCTCTGCCCTAATGACCAGCTGGGTTGGAGTGGGCGTGGCCATGGTGGGCATGGCCAGGGGTGTGACAGGCAGCACTTGGCCTCCTGCACCCCCCTGGGAGCAAAAACAGGTCGAAGGGGGGCCGCCCTACCCCCACCCCCGTGCCCCATTTTGGGCTTAGTAGGCTTCCTTGCGCTTACCTGGGTGCCAAAATGGGGCATGTGGGGACTCCTGGAAGGGGAGGGGTTGGGGGTAGGGGAGGGACAGGGCCAGACAGCAATTTAATAACCGGTTCTCCCGAACCGGACTGAACCTCCTCAATCCCATCACTGCATAAATCTATTCCTCTTTTAAAGCTGTCCAAGTTAGTGCCCGTCTCTTTGTCTTCTGATAATGAATCCCATAGACTAATTAAGCACTATAGAAAGAAGTAGCTTTCCCCCTCTATAATATAAATCTTCCAATCATCTTCAGAGAGAGAGCTCTGGTCCTAGTATCTCCAGGGGAAAAGAAAACCCTTGTTCTGCCCCTTTTTTCCATACAAGGGATGCTTATACACCTCGGTCATGTTCCCTCATCCCCAAACCAATCATTTTTGAAACTGTTGACTTTCTAATTGTTTGTCATAGAAGAAATATCCAAGCCTCCGGATCATTTTTTCTTGCTTTCTTCAGCAATATTTCCAGCTCTGTTTATATCCTTTCAAATGAGATGAGAACGGTACCATATGTTCTAGATGCAGATGTACCATAGATGCTCCGTAGAGCACTGTAATATTGGCAGTCAGATTTCAGTTTCCCTCCAAATGATACCTAACACAGGATTTGCTTTTTCATAATGCTGCACATTGAATCAACATATTCACTAAATTGTCTAATTATTACCTCCAAATATTTTTCCCAATTTCAAACCATGTCACGATATAAATGAAGTTTGGGACTTTTGCCCATGTGCAATATCTATTAAATTCACACATTTAAACTGAATTGTAGTTGGTTTGATTGCTTGTTCATCCATTTTAAAACAATCCTGCTGGAGATCCTGAGAAACATTTTCAGTTTTCACTTCTCCACCCAGTTTGGTATCATCTGTAAACTCAGCCAGCTCATTGCATATCCCTAAATAAACAACATTTATAATTAACTTAAAAATCACTGATCCTAGCATAGATCCTTTGAGGACTTTATTTCTTAATCCTTCTACTGAGGAATTTGCTTTTTCAGTTCCTTGTGTTGCTTTCTATTTTCAAGTGTTAGCAATCGATAAAAGGACAATGTCTCTTATCCCACAATCATTGTTTACTCAAGAGCCTTTGATTAAAAAAAAGTCTAAAAAGTGACTTGAAAGTCCAAGAAGACAAATACAACAGAGTCATCTCCATACACGTAACTGTTTTTTTAATGCTTCCACCATTTTGCTTTAAACAAATATTTTAAAACTTTTAAAAAATTGGAGTCACAATACAGTAAATATCTTACTCTCTCTCCCCGCCCCCCCCCCCCCCTTAGTACTGCAATGTATATTTGCTACGAAGTCAGCAATTTCAGCAATAATTTGGGTTGAAGGACTCTTGGTTACATGCCATTAGGGAACCACGAGGTAATACTTTGTAGATTCTGAAGTTGCCTGAGAATATCTTCACTCTTTACCTCAATCTGCATTTTCTTTCTTCTGATTCCCTCCTTGGAATGCATTTCAGCATACAATCAGTGCATTCAAGGTATGTATCCTGTAGCTTCTGTTGAGAAGACATACAAAAAGAAATTTTTCAGTTTCTCGATTATCCTTGTATCCTCCTTCAACAGCTCTTTCATTCTTTATCATCTGATGGACTGCTTTCGTTTTCTGCTTTGCATATACAATGTATATATTTTTGAAAAAGATCTGTTTTATATTTTATATATATATTTATATATATTTATATATAAATATTTATATATATATATATTGAAAAAGATTTGTTTTCCTTTTCTTTCCTTTTTTTTTTTTTTTTGCCATACACTAATCTTTTTTTTTTTCATGCTTTATTATCACCTTATATTTTTTCCTCCAATGCATGCATCATTCCATTTTCTGGCTGAAGGAAACCCCTTTTACTTTTCAGTTATTTTCCCAGCGCTTGCTGGTGTTTTCCTGGAGATGGGTGTTCTTTTGTGGTATGCTTTCCAATTGATGCTCAATTATTGCAATTTTAAATAATCTAAGGCACGGGTGTCAAACTCACCGCGTCACGTTGCCGTCACATGACATTTCACAATGTTTTTCCCATTTGTGGAGCTGGGGTGGGCATGGCCTGCACATGACACATCCAGCCCACAGGCCACCAGTTTGACACCCCTGATCTAAGGCAGGGGTGGGCAACTGTGGCCCTTTTACAACCTGTGGACTTCAACTCCCAGAATTCCTGAGACAAGCTGTCTCAGGAATTCTGGAGTTTTATTTTATTTTATTTATTTTATTTTATTTCGAATTTATATACCGCACCTTCTCCCGAGGGACTCAGGGCGGTGTACAGCCAGATAAAAACATACAATACAAACATTAAAAACAATTAAAAGGATATATATTAATTTGGCCCCAATTTAAAATGACAAACCAGTTAAAAATGTTTTTTAAAAATGTTATGTTAAGCCAGCCCAGCTTCCTGGAAAAAGAAAGTTTTAAGGGCACGGCGGAAGGCACCGAGGTCTTGAATTCTCCTTATCTCTGGGGGCAGCTGATTCCAGGGGGTAGGTGCCCCCACAGAGAAGGCCCTCCCTCTGGGGGTCACCAGCCTACATTGTTTGGCTCATGGCACCCTGAGGAGGCCCTCTCTGTGGGAGCGCACAGGTCGGTGGGAGGTCATTGGTAGCAGCAGGCGGTCTCGAAGATAACTAGGTCCTATGCCATGGAGCGCTTTAAAGGTGGTGACCAACACCTTGAAGCGCACCCAGAAGTCCACAGGTTGTAAAAGGGCCACAGTTGCCCACCCCTGATCTAAGGCATTGTGAACAGATTTCCTTTCATTGTTTTCTACCTCAGCTCTCACTTTTTCTCCTCTTAGATGGGACTCTTTGGATCCTACTGACTCCCTCCTATTTATATGCATGTTGAATAAAACATCACAATGGCCCGCATCAATTCCACAATACTCCATCCCTCAGCAGATGACCATTTAGGATTAAATCTACGATTGTCTCTAATCTGGTCTGTGCAAGACCGCTATTCTAAGGCAGAGACAGTGTTAGAAATTTGTTCTCTCCTGAATGTGAATGACTTACACAGTCATAAAATAATCTTCAGCATTTTGTTTAGCGGGTTGGTGGTAGCATTTTTAATGCATGTTTGTGGCCAAATATTGTCTTCCAAAGGAAGTCTAGGAAGAAATCTGGACTTCCAGAGTTTTCTATAGGGCAAAGTGAAACATATATTGTATCCCAAATGTAGGAATAACGATATAGAATCTGCAATTGCTAAACTATCAAAGCATAATTTATCTTTTCATTTAGTCTTAACGTACAGGTAGTCCTTGACTTAAAATCGTTTAGTGATCGTTCAAAGTTACAACAGCACTGAAAAAAAAAATTATGACTGTTTTTCATACTTACAACTGTTGCAGCATCCGCATGGTCATGTGATCAAAACTCAGATGCTTGGCAACTGGTTCATATTTATGATAGTTGCAGTGTCCCAGGGTCATGTGATCAACTTTTGCGACTTTCTGATAAGCAAAGTCAATGGAGAAGCCGCATTCACTTAACAACTGGTTTACTAACTGAACAATTGCAATGATTCACTTACCAACTGTGGCAAGAAAGGTCATAAAATGGGGCGAAACTCACTTAACGAATGTATCATTTAGCAACATAAATTTTGGGCTCAGTTGTCGTAAGTCGAGGACTACCTCTCTATATATTGTCTATGTGCCAAGGAGACACTCAACTCAGCTAACAACAAAAATGCACCAAAATATGAGCTTTTCTAACTATTAAACAAACCCAAGCCCTAAATGACAAACTATTGTTCACCAAAAGTAGCACTTTACATGGAAATTAAACTTCAGAGATCACTGCGATGATGGGGCTGAACATTTGGAATAACATTTGCCAAGAGGAAGCAAGGCACAGATGTTGAAGAGAAGGCATTCTTTCTTGCTGGACATTGCTCAACCATCATTATGAATTACAGAAAAGAAGCCAAAGAGAAAAGAATGGTCTTATGGTCAGAATCCAATTTGTATCGCAATTTGGGGAGCTACTGCATAATCTGCTCCCCATCAAGTATTTCTTAGATTATTTTGAATAATTGCTTCTCCAAACAGAAGAAAAATGAAGTTTGCAAAGTTGATACATTCAAGAAGTGGAAGGAGACCGTCACTCTTTCCTCCCTACCAGGGGATCATCAGTGTGGGGTGGCCCAAACATGACAGGAAGTTTAAGCCCTAAGGTCCACCTGCAGGCACCCAGGCACCCCTCACACCACGTACTGATGGTGCCGTCACTCCCAGACGCTACCATCACCTCCGGCTTCACTTTTTGATTAATGTTCTTCCAAACTTTCCTTGGCTCGCTTCGCTCCCACTTTCTGTCACCCTTCTCATTATGAATGTATCTTTGCATCGAGAAAAGCGGGAGGAAAAATTGTTCTTTCAGGGTGACAGCTGAGCGAGGGCTATATTATTAAAGGTACCAATCATAGGTGCCCAGCTATCATCTCACGATGAATGCACTTGTCAGGAGACCGAGGCAACCGAGGGGGGGGCGAGGAAGGAAAGAGAGAAAGACGGTGGTGGGACTGCCTGCTTGCCTTCGCGCTCCTCTCACTCCCCCCACCTACCCCGCTTCTCTTTCTCCTTTAATGCTGGCCACCTCTGCTAGTCTGAACTTGGACCTTCAGCGGCGACAATTTCTCTGGCCTCGACAGCACGATTAATTTCTCCTGCCCTCCGCAGGGCCTGTGAGTGCTGTGGAAGTCCAGCTGGCCTGCTGCTGATAAGATGTACCTTTTGATTTGTTTTGTCTTTGATTGCCTTTTCTGTCACCTACAATGGCTGGCCGCCTAGAGACCTTCACATTGCCTGACTGACGGATCTATTTATCTGTAGGCCTCTCCCAGCTTCTCCTGTCTGGCTCTTTTCTCCCCCCTCCCCCCAGGCTCCCCCCTTTCCAAACCTCCACCTCCCTCTTTTTCCTTCTCTTCCCCCCTCCCCCTCCCAAACCACCACCTTGTACCACTGAAGTCCTAGCCTAATAGAAGCTGTGAAGGCTCATCCACCATAAAATACATCTGCCATCCTCCTTCTCTCCAAGATAAAAGCCTGTCAGTGTTACTTTCCAATTCCAGGCAGCTTGATTAATGGTGAAAAGCCACTGCGAGATCGACTTCTGGTTTTTACAAGCGCTGTCAGCTGGCCCAGGGTTACGCGAAACACACACTCATACAAAACAAAACAAAATGAGAAAAGGTTGGGTGGGGAGGATAGAAAGCTGGGGAGGAGGTGGAGGGGGGGCAGAAATGTAACCAAATCATATGAGGTTCAAAACTAAATAAAGTAGAAGCCTAGAGAGCCATCAAATGCCTGTCACCCAAGTACAGAAATATGTTCGCTGGCTCATTGTATCAAGGCAAATTATGCCAATAATAAATCATTGTTGAAGGAAGATGCTTGATAAATTTCAGAAGGTGGCATGCAGCGTGGGTACTAGGACACCTGCTACTGGGCTCAGCATGGGCCTGGAGAGATTATTAGTCTGTCATTCACACAATGCAAAGAAGAGATAGAGACGGTGGGCCTGGAATTAACAAGTATAGAAAGAAGGAGTTTGGAAAGAAAAACTACTGTTTAAAATAATAAAGCCGATATGAAGGTGTTTTCTACAGCAATGGCTTGGAGGAGATCTTTTAGTATTAGAAACTAGACCGATGTTTACTTTTGAAGAGGCTCTCTAATGCTGTGTTTCTAAGCCTAAAAACCCAATTTGAAAGCTAGATTCAATCCCTCTATAAATTTGAATCCCGCCCTTTAAATCATCTGCACCAATAGCTTTTGTCTTGCCTCAGTGGATCAACTGTCCAATATTTTTACTGGCTTACCCAAGTCCTAATATTATGTAATATTCAAGTCATGCTAAACTTCTGATGACCTCACAGGCACATCTATGTTGCTTTCTTGATAACATGGAAATAGTTTGTATTCTACCTTTTTTTCTCCCACCCTAACCTACAGCAGTAGTATTTCTTGATAATCTTCCATCTACCTATTAACCAACTTCAAAACTGCTTGCTATATTGTGAGAGAGAGGAAGGGGACACGGGGGAGGGACAAAATCTCTACTGACTTTCTTCCATTTGTATGTCTTTCTCAAATTATAAACTTTCCAAACGATTTCATCTTTCCAGAATAGGAAAAATATACTGTGTTTATCTTTATTTTGGTTTTTTCTCTTCATTTTTCAGAATTCGATACTTTTGGAAGAGGAGCAGAAACATACACTCATTTTCACGTATATTGCCAGGTCTTGTTGTTATATACTTTGCCTATTTTTTTTTCTTTTCATGTGGTGGCCATAAAATACTTTGCTTTGCTATGTCTCTTTTCTGTACTTTATTTGGATCTTTCTTGTACTAGCATCTTCTTCACTGTCCTTCAGATATTTTTCCAATGCCCTTTTTATTCCTTCAACTGTCTGGGCTACTTGCTCTTTGGTAAGTAGGTCAGTGAAGTTTTCTGCATGGATGAAAAACATAATTTATTGTCATTATTTTTCTGGTTTTCCTATCCAGAGCTTTTAGTTCTGCTTGATGCCAGATCACTATTCCAATTGTGTATCTAATGACTGGAATAGCCTAGGAGTTAATTGCCTTGATGGCATTTCCTCCACTGAATTTAGACATTAAGATCTTCTTTACTCTCACAATGTATTCACTTCTAATCTTCCTTACTTCAGTATGCTTCATTTGTGAGCTTGAAGGATGCCCAGATGTTTGCAGTGATTAAACATCACTATTTGATCATCAATAGCTCATCTAGACTCTTGTTGTTATTTTCATTGGTCACCTTGATTCATTCTGTTTTCACTATTTCCCCCAACTGAGGGTGGCACATTTGTCCAGCCCAAACTCCACTGTAGTATTTTGGCTGTACAGACATTGTTGAACAGCATGACTATTTCAGATGGTGTTTTTCCATAAGGCTTCCGATCATCCATGTAGATGAGGTGAGATAACTTGGCAGATGTTATTATTAATGCTGTAAGCAGTATTGTAATTTGTTCTGAGAATGGAAGGCAATTTGCTATAAAATAATAAGTTTTATCTTCCTATATTGGAAACCATGTCTGCTTTCAGGATCTTTGAATGTATCCATTGTTCCTTCTTTCTCTACATCTAATGTAGCCCTTATTATTCTTTTTGGTCCATCTGCCTCTATCAGCTTCTGTAATCTAAAATTTTCCTGCTCCTTAAAAGTCTTTCATTTTCTTTCCTTCTTTCCTATGCCACATTTATGAAACTGCCTGCCAGGATTCTAGCATAAGCCATCTTCTCATACTTTTTTCAAATTCTTAAACCTTCACTGTTTTCAATGAGCATTTGTTCATACAGATAGTTCCCAAGTCTTGCTACAATTAAAGTTAACAACAAAGCTCACCCCCTCTACTGTATACATGAAACAACCGAAGCAATTTTAAGAGTGTAAGGGTTTTTAACTAGCAATTTATAATCAACAAATTGCCATACATACTGTATTAGTTTCATAAATTCTATTTCTAGCCACCTGTCAAGATTTCTTTCTTGGAACCTTTTCTTCAATCTTCCAAACATTCATAGTTGTATTGAGACAGGCAGAATGTTAAGTCTCTGTTTACCACTGGGAATACATGACACCTGCCCCGACTCCACAAAGCACCTGGAACATTCATGCAAAGAACATTTATATGAAAGTATGACTTCTAAAAAAGTGTTCAGTGTGAATGCACATCCTATGTATTTGCCTCAGATAAAATAATTGAATTCCATTCTTCTGAGCCCATAGATTTGCAATACTAATCTCTCTGGCTATTTCATCCCAATGGACTCTGGAGGGTCCTTTTTAAGTTCTTCCTCATTTACTTGCTTAATCCAAAAGTGCCGATGTCATGATGCCCCTTGAACTAACTCAGTTGGGGCTGTGACTGATAAAAATCTTTTATTCCTTCCATATTAGTATGAACAGCTCGAATCTGCAGAGAACTGGAGAATGGTGAGTAAAGAAAAAGTGAATTAAAATAACCATTTATTAAAGATAGAATTGAGGTTGTCAGTTCATATGATACTGAAATTTTGAAAGGAAACATTGTTAGAGATGTTCCTACTACTGAAGTGAAAGATGGGAAATGGAAGATATAGCCAGAAGAAAGAAGGAACAGGATGAAAAAGGGAAGGGCCAGCACAGAGGTCTTCAAACTTGGCAGCTTTAAGATTTGTGGACTTCAACTCCCAGAATTGAAGTCTTAAAGCTGCCAAGTTTGAAGACCTCTGAGCTAAATGATAACAGCCCACCATATTTTTTAATCTCCTTCCAAATTTTCTGAAATTAAGACAACAATTCTTGGAAGAGAATTAAAGTAGTAGGAATAGTGGCAGTCGGAGGTAAAACCTACAAGATACCATTTCTTCCACCATTGGAGACAGTAGCTACCAAGAGCAATAGGCCAATGGGAGGTTATTTATTTCACTTTATAAAATAAAACTGTTATGCCAAGAATAGTTTACAAAAGGACTAAGTAAAGGACTCTTACTTTAGTAAGAGCTATCTAAAATAAACCAGCAGTAAGACGAACCATCCTTAAATCCATACATATTTTTAAAAATCCCAAAAAATAAAACAAGACAGTCTTAAAGGCACTCTAAAGTGGCTGCACGAACAAGTATGTTTTCAGTTTTAATCTCAAAACAAACTGGCATGGCAGTCAATAGACACATTACCTTTAGAAGGCAGTTCCCTTAACAGGTCCTCTTCCACTGAGATATTCTACCTTTGACTACCCCACTGTAAGTAGGGTAGTAGAGTTGTTATGTCTTGGACAGCATTAGGGAAAATTACCTGTTAAATTCCTAGGTCCTAGATCCTAAAATTTCTAGATCCTAAATCCTAAATCACTTAGGCCTTTATAGACTTAATGCCAACATCTTATATAATGGGTCCATTACTGTATTTAATAGGCAGTCTGGACAGTCCTTTCAGGATTATGATCTCACTTTTTAAATGTGGAAATTTTAAATTTTTAAATTTTAAATTCGTCTTATTTATAGGGGCATGGGTAAGGCGTTTTAAATTGGGGAGCCATTTTGGATTTAATTCTGTTTTAAACGTATTTTTAATGTTTATATTGTATGTTTTTTAATTTTGGCTGTTCACCGCCCCGAGTCCTTTGGGAGGGGGCGGTATAAAAATCTAATAAATAATAATAATAATAAATAATAATAATAATAATGATCTCACTTAGTTGTCCCACTTAAACATTTGGATAAATTGCAACTTTGAGGCCATCTTCAGGGGCAGCCTCCTTCACTATTGCAAACATGAGATTATTAGGTTATGGATCACTGGGGTTAGACAATTATCTTCCAGGTAAAGTCATGACTGGCTCACCAGTCAAAGCAGCCACTTGTGCCTTTGGACACAGACTGGACCAGGGGAAATTCCAGTGTGGCTGTTCCTTTCAGAAGAAAAGCTACCTTGTCCATTGAATGATGGTCCAGTTTGAAACAATCTTAAAGGAGGAAGAGTACGTGGCTGAAATGATCAAATTAAGCCTTAACAGTTGAAAAAATAGGAAATCACAAGATAAAAAGAATTATGTGGCAGAAAGGGAAAGGGAATTTTGTACCCCAAATATCAACATAAAAATCAACCATGGATATAATGTATTCAAGTGTAGCTCCAGATCATTAGATTGTTGAATGTTCCTGAATGTTCCTAACTCTGAAGAGAGCTATGTAGACCAATACTTATGAGCTACAGATGAAACTTGCTTTAGCTATAAAGATCCTCCTTGTGTGCTTTCAGATTCATTAGAAACTCTGCATCTAACAGCCTATTCTTCAAACTGAGTGTTATTGTTATTCACTTAGCTTCAGTCATGTGATCTGACATATTGTAAGTTGTTTTAGTGATTCTTTGTTCATGACTATAGGCTATATCCAACTGCCTGTTGCAGCTCTGGAGGGAAATGGGGCCCTTCACATCCGTTGACAAGGAAAGGGTAGTTTTGACTTTGTACCCTCTCTCGCACATAGATGAGAAAATACAGCATAATGGCTCTCATTGTCAGAAAACTCTTGATCTTCCTGAGATGAATACAAATGAGGACGACAGTTTGGCAATAGCTACTGCACTGGGATTGTGCTGTAACCTACACAGAGTTAAGGAAGGATAAAGACTGGAAAAAAGCTAGAGAGGTACAAACATTTGTTTTCCCTATAAAATGGGAATCATTAAAGCAGCCGCCTTTTGAACCAAATTGCTTGTTGAATAGAGATAAACAGAAGTAAGAAGCTTCAAGCATCCTGGAAAATCACAAACATACCATGGATTGGATTAATGCAGACTAGAGTAAAAGATGAAGAAAATACTATTAATTATAATAATATAGTGACACTGTCAGGTTCACATTAGCTCGACATGTATTGCATCTCTTTCCAAGTTTGGCCTTTTCAGCAAGTCAGGTTTAAGATTTTATGACAGAGCAATTAGCAAGACTAGTCATTATTCCTGGGATATTAAAAAATCCTTCTTTTGTGCAACTCTGGGGGCCTACTTAGAGATTCTGTAACTTTGGCTTTATTTTCAGTAATTACAGTAGCTTAGGCCTATATTGAAACTGTATCAGTCTTAAAAACTGCTGTACCTGTTCTAAGAGGTTGCAGGTTATTTGGAGAACTACACATTCTACCAACAAACATGTTTTTTCCCCAAACAAGTGGGAGAGATGTACAGTAGGTGGGTTTTACGTTGATGCTCCCCCAATTTCTGAATATCCTTTTTAACAAATCCTTCGCTTTTGCTGGCCAGTTTGTGATGAAGTACACTTGTCACTAGGTAGGGCAAAACTATTTTACTTAGCTTGGAAGCACAATGGAGCAAGTTAGTTTTACTGGTCTCAGAGTAACTAAGAGCAAGTGTTCACAAGTGTATTATTACAGCACAGCAAAACTTCTAGATTAGAAATTGTCATTGATGAATTGTGGTGACTCAATGGTTAGAATGCAATATTGCAAGCTAACTTTGCTCACTGCCAGGAGTTTGATTCCTTTGATCCTGACCGGCTCAAGGTTGACTCAGCTTTCCATCCTTCCGAGATCAATAAAATGGGGACCCACATTGATAGGGGCAATATGCTGATTCTGTAAACTGCTTAGAAATGGCTGTAAAGCTCAGTGAAGCAGTATATAAGTCTTAAGTGCAATTTCTATTGTTATTTTATATGAAAAATCTAAATCTGCAAATTGTATTAGAGTCAATCAGTCAAGAAACAAAACATCCTTACATTTTTCACTTTCCTTGGTAACAATTCATGATTTTTCAAGTCATTAAAAATTGGCACTCAGGGACTTCCGGTTTGCCTTCCGGTCCCGTTTTTGGACCGCCAGCCCCGCTGCCTGTTAGAGCCGCTTCGATCAAGAGAAGTGGCTCGGAAGTTCCAGGATCCTGCAGGAATCTTGGAAGAGAGTGGGTGAGAAGCAGGTTGAGCCCCTGTGAGCCCCCAGAAAGCTACTGTTTGCTTCTGGGGAGGAAACAGGCGCGGCTCCCTTTCAGCTTGCCGAGACTCCGGACAGCATGGGACGAGTCTGCCTAGAGCAGAACAAGGTGTCAAGAGCAACTTCTTTTTACTGAAAATAAAGCGATCCAAATTACCAGGGTGGAAGAACAACTTGAACCTCAAAACTGCAAGTATTACTAGCCCTGTGTTTCACTTTAAAAACGGAAGAGTGAGTGAAAGTCCTTTGAAAATGGCGCCTGGCTTCAGCGTTAACGAGCTGAGAGTGAGAGTGGATTTCAACTAGTTACAAAGTTGCAGTGTCTGCAATAAGTGGAGGAAGAGAGAAGAAAACTTTCTTTAAAATAAGTTTGATCTTGCTTTAACTTCACCCTTATTTTGATTAAACCTGGGGGAATTTTTTAGAGGACTTTGTGGTGGAAGAAAGGGAAAAAGGATTTCTTTTTTTGGAAAAGCCAGCTTACGTGGCAGGATGGCTTCCAAGCAGACCAAACAGGAAGGAAAGGCGGCAGGGGGGGGATCCCCCACACATAAGCCGGAACAGCAGCCTCCTAGCCAGCAGAGCCAGAAAAAAGAATTTGATTTTGAAAGCCTAAAGGATTTTATTACCCAGGTTTTGGATGAAAAATTTAAAGAATCACAACAGGAAATCAAGCAGGAGATTAAAGAAATTAAAGAGGTGGTGCAAGAAAAGTATGATAAGGTGACTAACAAATTAATGACAGTGGTGACTGGATTATCAGAGGCAATTATTAAAACGGATGCTAAGGTGGAACAATTTAAATTGGAAATGGATGTCAAAATGAAGGAGACTGATTATAAAATTTATGATGCTGATAATAAAATGCAGAGATTTGAAAATGAAATTACAATGATGCAGTTCAGGTCAATGGAATTTGCCATAAGGCTGAGAGGCATAAGAGAGAATGATAGACAAGATTTGAGACAGATTTGCTCTGATGCTCTTGCTGTGCTTTTAAAGATTAGTCCTGAAGAGATTTTTTGCAAAATTGATAAAATTTACAGAGTGAATTCGTGGGTGGCCAGACAAAGACAACTGCCTAGAGATGTGGTAATATACTTTACAGACAGAAGAATGAGAAATGATATTCTGCAAAAGTCTTTTCTCTCTGCTGTGCAAGTGGAGGGATCGCAGATTGGAGTTTATAAAGAGCTACCACCTAAGATGTTAAAAGATAGAAAAGATTTTGGATTTCTAGTGAATGATTTAAAAAAAACAACAAATTCCATTTCGGTGGGATGCTCCAACTGGCATAATTCTGAGGTACAATGGAGAAAGATATCGATTAAACACTGTTGAGAAGGCGGAAGAATTTTACTCTAATGTCTTTAAAAAGAGTTCACCATCCCCACGTACATCTACTGTGTTGGAGATAAAGGAGAGTGACAAAGACAAGCAATTTCAGAAAGAGATGGAAGATCAGCTTAAGCAGGTGGAGCCAGAGGTAATGGAAATGCAGGGAGCTATAGGAGGTTTTCTGGAGGAGCCCCTGCTAGACCCTCCTATGAAAATTGCGACTGACCCACTTAAGACTACAAGAGATGTGGCTTTGGACCTAGCCCGGATGGCTGAAGCTAAAGACTAGCGTGTAACTCGAGCAATTTCTAAGCAACTTAAAGAAAAACAACAACAGGAAAGGCCCAAGCCACAACAATATAAGAAAGGAGCCAAGAGCTATATACAAGAATGTGAAGCCATGGGGGGAGCGAAGCCGAAGACCACCGAATCGGAAGATCTTCGGCAATTTTGCTTGTCGCTTCAAAAAAGTGTACATGACGATTAAGATTTTATCTTGGAATGTGAATGGACTGAACTCACCACAGAAAAGGAAGAAATTATCTACATACCTGAGACAATTTAATAATGATATAATCTGTTTACAAGAAACTCATGTTAAAACACAAGATCAAAAATATCTGATAAATTCAAGATTAGGAATACATTTTATAGCTTCAAGTCTGGAAAAAAAGAATGGTGTGGTTATTTATATAAATAAAAGACTGTCAGCTAAAATTATAGAAGCAGATGAAGGTGGTAGGTTTATAGCAATTGAACTGCACACAGCAAGTGGCCCAATCTTAGTGATTGGAATTTATGCTCCTAATCAACAACAGGATAATTTTTACAAAACTTTGCATTCTAAAATATTGCAATGGGACTATAGATCTATCTTAATCATGGGAGATTGGAATGGAGTAATCGACTCAAAAATTGATAAAAAGAGTTTGGCGAAGTCAAGGATTAAACTGCCACAGACTTTCTTTGATATGAAAGAAGATTTGGAATTAAAAGATATTTGGAGAATACATAACCCAAAGGAATTGGATTTTACTTTCTTCTCAGATAGACATAGATCCTTCTCTAGGATTGATTTTATTTTATTATCAACCGATCTACTTGTAAAAACAAAAAGAACAAAGATTTTTCCAAGGACTTTAACTGACCATAGCCTGGTATGGATAGAAATTGAGCTGGAAAAGAGTGAGAGAAGATCATGGAGATTAAATGAAAATTTGTTTAGATATGAAAAAAATATAACAGAACTCAAAAAGCAGATGAAAGAATTTTTTGAAATTAATTTGAATAAGGGTACCCCTATTGAAATTGTGTGGGATGCGAGCAAAGCGCATATGAGAGGGGTACTCATTCATATGAACTCTAAACACAAATTGAACAGACAAAAGAAAAGATCTGAAATCGAATTAGAAATAAAGAATAAAGAACAGCTACTTATAAAAAACCCAACAGATGAAAGAATACGAGGAGCTATAAAACTTTTGAAAGATCAATTTCAAATGCTTATGGCGGAACAAACAGCAACAAATTTACAATTTGCGAAACATAACACATTTTGCAACGCCAATAAACCGGGCAGATGGTTGTCTTATACATTAAGGAAGAAGCAGAGTACACGGATTATTGATAGTATTGATATTGGAGGGAAGGAAATTACTCAGCAAAAATTAATTAAAGAAGTTTTTGTAGATTATTACACCAAATTATATGCTAAAAATGACACACAGAATGGACTTATAGAAAAATATTTAGAAAATAAAAGAGTAACAAAAATTACCAATCAACAAAAGGAGAGAATGAATTATCCTATAACAGCTGAGGAGATTATTGTTGCAATTAAACAATTGAAAACAGCTAAAGCTCCTGGGACGGACGGTCTAACGGCGGTGCACTATAAAACTTTACAAGCAGAAATGACTGAACATCTTAAAGACTTATTTTCTAGTATACAACAAGGGGGTAAAATACCCCCATCATGGAAAACAGCTTATATTTCATTGATACCGAAAGAGCAAATAGGTCCTAAAAAACCTGAGAATTTTAGACCAATATCTCTTCTGAATAATGACTATAAAATATTTGCAAAAGTATTATCCAATAGGTTGATGCCAGTTATTCAAGAGGTGATTCATAGTGATCAAGCGGGATTTATAGAAGGCAGATACATGAAGGATAATGTAAGGCAAGTTATAGATTTATTGGAATATCTTGAGAAGAATAAACAGATCCCTGTAGTGCTGGTCTTCTTGGATGCGGAGAAGGCCTTTGATAGAGTGGATTGGAATTTTCTATTAAAGACTTTTAAAAAGATGGACTTTGGGAATCAATTTATACAGGCGGTTTCAGCAATTTATCAAGAACAAAAGGCACAGATTATTATTAATGGAAGTTTGACAACAGATTTTAATATTGAAAAAGGGACAAGACAAGGTTGTCCGTTATCCCCATTGTTATTTATTTTAACATTAGAAGTCTTGTTGAATACAATATGGGACTCAAGCACCTTGAAAGGAATAGTGATAAGGCAAGAGGATTACAGAATAAGGCATTTGCAGATGATCTGGTTGTTACCCTAACACAGCCGATGGAATCAATAATCCAGATGAAAGACATTATAAAAGATTATGGTACAGTATCAGGATTTAGATTGAACCAGAAAAAAACTAAGATGATAGTCAAAAATATGACACAAGATCGAAAACACGAACTTGAAAGCAAGGCAGGTTTTGAGATAGTACCAAAGGTTAAATATCTAGGAGTTCAGGTTGCAGAATCAAATATGAAACTGTTTCAAAATAATTATGAGGTGTTGTGGCAAGATGTACAGAAAGATATGGAGACTTGGAAAAAACTGCAGCTGTCTTTACTTGGAAGAATAGCAGCAGTTAAGATGAACATTTTGCCAAGATTTCTTTTTTTGTTTCAAATGATTCCGGTGCTTAAAAGTGATAAACAATTGAAAGAATGGCAAAGTGGACTGAATAAGTTAGTCTGGAACGAGAAAAAACCGAGAGTGAAATTGAAAATTATGCAAGATGTTCCAGAAAGGGGAGGTCTTAAACTTCTAAACCTACAATTATATTATGAAGCAGCAGCTTTGACCCAAGCAAGTGATTGGTTTGGAAGGAAAAAGACTGGAATATTGAATATAGAAAGTTTTGATCTTGAATTTGGTTGGCATGCTTACTTATTTTATGAGAACAAAGTGGATAAAGTATTTAAAAGCCACATACTTAGAGACTCTTTGATGAGAGTCTGGAAGAAGCACCGACTCAAATGGGATTATAAAATACCGCTATGGCTGGATCTTGGTCATATCATGTGGAATACAAATATAATGTCACTCGGGGGGGGGGTTATATAAAGAAGTTCTTTTTGCAGATGCGGGCAGATGGCAACTGAAGACCTTAGAAATGCTGTTGGAAGAAGGGATTAATTTAACTTGGTTACAGTATAATCAACTTCAACTGAGGTGGAAAGAGGACCAAAAAACTGGTATAATGATGCATGAGGAGGAATTGGTTAGGCATATAAAAGAGAAAGGTCCAATGCATATTAAAAGGCTTTATAATGTTTTGTTAGAAAGGGATTCAGAAACTGAATTGGTTAAAGATTGCATGATTAAGTGGGCACAAAATTTTGCAGAACCAGTGATGTTGGAAACATGGGAAAAATATGGGTTCAGAATGTTAAATTTACAGTTGCAGAATTTGAGGGAAAATTTTTATAAAATGTTTTATAGATGGCATTTAGATCCTAAGAAATTGTCGTGCATGTACCCTAATGTTCAACCAAAATGTTGGAGATGTGAATGCTTAGATGCTACATATTATGTGTGGTGGACTTGTAAGAAAGTGAAGACTTTTTGGATAAAAATTTGGTGGGTTATGCAGAATGTTTTAAAGAAAAAAATTCAGTTTTCTCCACAATTGTTTTTATTGGGTATAGTCAAGGGTTTTACATTGGGTGAAACAAAGTTGATATTGTATATGGTGACAGCAGCGAGATTACTGATAGGTCAATATTGGAAAAATGAAGCTATGCCTACTATTGAGGAATGGACTTTGAAGATGGCCAGCTTTGCAGAGATGGCGAAGATTTCAGCATATCTAAAAGATCGCTCACAAGAGACTTATGAATGGGAGTGGAAAAAGTGGATAGATTATGTGCAGAATAAATATCAAACTAGGAAATATCAGATAGCTTTTAATTGAAAGTACTATATAAAGATAGAATACTTGAATTTTGTGAAGGTGTGAAAAATATACAGGGGGTGGAGGGGTTCAAGTTTTATAAAAAGGGGATTTAGATTTGGATTATATTCTGTGGAAGTCCGGGGGGGAGGGGTGGGCTGGGGGGGGTTAGGGAGGGTTAGGGAGGGTTGGGGGGGGGAAATTGGGGAGAAAATGTAATTGTAAAACTTTTTCAATAAAAAAAAAATGGGCACTCAGGGTAGCTTCTTTGCCCTTATTAATGGTTGTCATTGGTTAATTCATGCATACAATTAATTGATGAATATGATCAAGAATTCCTCAGGCTCAGAAAATATTTTGTTCATTAAATGCCAACTTGCTTAGATCTGTGTAAACAATGGCATAGCTGGTAGTAGCATTTGACTGATCTTGTTCAGTTTGAACATATTTTTTCCTCTTTCTAGGAAATAGAAGACATTTCTCGGTAATAGTTGTGCTTAAATGAAAGTTTGCGTTGGGTAAGCTTTTAGCGAATTCACTTACTGACTGCAATTGGGTTTGGCAACTGTCACTAAGCGACATGGTTATAAGGTGACAAGTCGTTTCTACATAGGAACTGTAAAACAACTGAACTAGAACTCATCAACAGATTTAATACTACATCTGAGTGATTAAACAGATTTCTGTTTATATTACAATGGTAAGTTATGAAAAAACTTATGTTTGCATATTTGCATTAAATCCAATAATGCTATCAATGATCAGGATTTCCCCCCCTGCCCACTCTTTCCCCAGCAACAGTAGGTGGCTTACACATTTTATGCGCCCCTCACTCAGAAGTATTCTGTATATCTTATAAACCTTTATTCAGAAGGGCTATGCAACAATGCTTTTGCTTGCTTGAAAGATTTTGTAGAAAACAAAGAAGTACTTTTGTGGCAACTATTCCAAATATATATTTAAAACTACAGGATAAAAGTTCAAGTACATATCATAGGATGTCTAGTATTTTTCCATATGTAACTTCTATGCAAAAATAACTGCATACGGTTGACAAGTTACTTTAATTCAAATAGCTTAGATCTGCAATAAACAGCATCCTCTAGTGGATACTTAAGTGTTGCAATTTGAAAGTTTCTTTCATGAATACATTCTTAAACCATGTTTACTGTATTCCCTTTTCTGAGGTACTGAGTGGGAAAAAAAGGGAGACCACTAAAAGTACTGCTTATTGAATGTTTGTTGGTGATCTTTCTCTCTGTGCCTTTATGAGATGAATGAATCTTTAAACTCATTGGGCAAGTTTGTGGGGGCAATAAATTGACTTTGTATAAATATACAAAAGTATGAAGGCTATTGCTTAACGCATTGTAAGCCGCCCTGAATTTCTGGAGAAGGGCAGCATATAAATCAAATTAAAAAAAAAAACATAAACATGGGATTTTATCTGGAAACAAAACATGAAGCAGGCACACATTTCAGTCACAATGTACCATAAAAGATATTAAGAACATTTAAAGTATCTTCTATCCTAGGAAAAATTAAAACATGTAGGTTTTGTTTTTTAAAAAAACACTTTTTTAAAACTGAAAACTAGAAGCACCAGAAACTGGCAAAAAAAAATCTAAAATCAGTCATATGACCATGGGATGCTGCAAATGGCTATAAAGGTGAGTCAATTGCCAAGCTCCAAAATGCAATCATGTGTCTGGAATGTGGTGGTGCAGGTGTCGTAACTTCAAAATTGGGTTGTAAGTTTTGTATGATTCCATTGTAATTTTGGTCACTAAATTTGTAAATCGAGGACTACCTATAATTCAAAATGCTACATAAACCCAGAAATGACCATTTTAATTTTTGTTATAGTTTTAAGAGTTTTGTTCTGGTGATAAACAGAATATTTTACTTATCATGGCAACCAAGCCTGGAAATGGATTTGTAGCTAAAGCCATTTTATAGCACACTTTTCAATCCACTGAGGCTTAAACTATTAGCTTCTGATACAGCATTTAAAATGATATTTCATATCTAAGGCCAATGGAGTCTCTTCCAACTGACAAGTGAAGAGTGTGAGCACATGTATGTATTCATATATACCCTCTCAGGTAACCAGTAACCATGGCAAGTGTGTCAGCAAATGAATCCCAATTAACTGCTGTATGTCAATATGTCTAAATACAGATTTTACATTTTCATGTTTAAATATGCATTGTTTTTTATGTTATAAGCCACCCAGTTGTCACTTTTCGTGACATGGGCAGCCATATATGCTTGATTAATCAGTGGAGCATTCAATTAAAAGAAAACCTTGCCCACTTTTTTTTTTTTTTTTTGCCTTTCAAAGAAAGGCTAGATTAAATTACAAAAGGATTCATCTCAGATCACCATAGCTTATCTCTACTAAGAACAACTGAACCAAGTAGCAAAAGGAAACAATTTTATTCTGAAGTTAAAATGTTATTCAACTGAAATAGAAGAGGGACAGTGGTGGACATCTTAATTTTTTATTGCCTGTGCAAATAAAAATAACGGGACTTGTCTGTAGTGCATAAAGTTAATGGTATGTTAATACCATCAATTAAAATACTGGTTTGGCAGTCATCTTTCAAAAGTGAGGCAAAACCTACAATATTTGATGCAATCCTTGAAGAATGCTTTATGGACAAACAAGATACTTTTGTTTCAAACCAAAATTCAGTTCAAACTCTGCGATATGGCTATGCAAATCAGATTAAGTGGTCCACAATTTGTAAATTACAGCCGAGGTTTGGGGGAGGGGGGGATAGTTTCAGTAATGCACACAATCTATCCAAAGGTTCTGATCTGACATTTCAAATCACTTCAATTTGATGCTTTGCTGTTCCAGTTCTGAAATTGAATGGAACCTTCTTTGATTCCTTTAGTACATAGGATAAAATGTATAGGAAGGGATGGATAAAAATGCAATATACAATTTAATATTCACCTATGAGTTACCTTTAGAAAGTTTTATATTTCATGAAGTTAAGGATCGATTTGCAAGTATTTTCAAAAGGAGTACTAATAAAAAATGCCTTGTAAATTCAGATTTGCAATTGATCCAGAACACAACTTTTTCCTTGAGCTTTGCCTGCTAGAAGACTATACAAATAAATTGCACTACAGCACCATAAGATATGTTTTTCACTTGTTTTGGAATTAAAAATAGCCCAAAATATATCCATATCACAGCAGCGTATTAACTGAAGAACCCACTCCAGCAAAGCTGGGTTTGGAGACCATATCAGTCAGATTTCCTTAGTATCTACCAATTCTCCCATCTGTATCTGCTGTTGTATCTGATCCTATGCTTTTTTCCAATTTTACTGAATTACACTCAGCTTCTTCCATGCGGTTATTATTTGCATTTTCTTGGTACTGGGATTTTGTTTCAAATTGCTGGGTAAAATGGCAGAACTGCCAGAGGTTTGGCACTTCCATCTCAGTACTAGTTTTTGACCTGATTTCAATATACGATATGTGGTGTCTTTGTCAAGGCATATATTTCTACATTTTGAAACTGAGAAAGACAACTGGCCAGTAATGTGGTCCCAGGACTTCATTGCTCTTTTCAAGAGCCAATACGACCAGTAATTCTATCTGCATGCTTCTCATTATACCATGTTTTAATTTGCTCTGTACAATACACAAAACACCTTACAACCAATGATATATCTCAACAGATGTCAAGCCTTCAAGGAATTTTATAAGAAGTGGATCACCCTTAAAAATGTTATGGCTACTTGTCCTATTTGGTAGGTGTTACCCTGAAAGCAATGGCTACTTGGTATTTAAAGAAACACCCTCACCTCAGCTTCGAAAAACATATGAAACTATCTGGAGATAAAGGGGGTCCCCCTTAGGCAGACAAGAATTTGCATGGCTTGTAGTCACTATTCCAGAGCAATTGGTGAGGAGACAATTAAGCATTTGAATCAATATGCAGGTTCTACTGTAACTGGCTTCCATATACTTATCAAGCAGTAATTTAATAGTTAACATCATATCTCCTAGCTTAGAATTTATTTTGATCTCATGACAATTAAAACTTGTTAGGAGTACAGTAACTTCCAAGAGAAATACTGCATTCAACACTTGTCAAGAGATAAAAATAATAAATACAAGAGAAACTATAAGCATCCATTTGTAAGAAATTTCAGGCTTCCTTTATGGCACTGTTTGCTGCCTCTGTTCAGTACAGCATTGCAAGACATGATCTTAATTCTTCCATTGGAGCAGGGGTGTCAAACTCAAGTCGTCATGTGACGTATCAGGACTTTTCCCCTTTCGCTAAACCGGGCGTGGACGTGGCCAGCACGTGACGCATCCGATCTGTGGGCCGGGAGTTTGACAGCCCTGCTGTAGAGTAACATGACCTGAGATTTCTATCAACAGATGGAGCCTATTATCATCCCAGGCAGAAGTAAAGAAACAGTCAAATGGCAGTAGTCAGCACTGAAAACAGACTCTGCTTGACTAGATATCTGGATGTTCTAAGTGTGGTATCCTAAAGGGAGAAATAATGTATGTGCTTATCAAAAGAACTCCCCCGCCCCCCAAGTAATGGATAATTTGGGTGGTGATTTTGAGAAGGGGGGAAGAGTCTCAATTTCCCCACCCCGCTCCAGGGAAAGAGACAAATATCACACTGCAACAAATAACTGTCCACTCTTCATTTAAATAATGAACCAAAAAACCTTCAAGCAACTTACGGACAAAATTCTGCAGTTTAAAGTAGGGAAAAAAGGCTCTCAGATTAAGCCAATTTAGAGAATTGCTTCAAACAATAAAAAAGAACAGAAGACCTTTTTTTCTAAAAATGTTTTTTTTACACATTTTCCAGCTATTTATAAAACAGCAACTAAATACCAATAAAGTCTGAACCGAAGGAATGTGCTTCAGAAAAAAATTCACACATTTAAAAGAAGTGTTTCTATTAATGCAGTATGCCCATGTGTTTTTGTGTAACTGTTAATCTCTTTCACCTGATTTTTAAAAACTTAAAAACACTCTTCGCAGGTCCCTAGGTCCATGAGACAATATTGCATTTAGAAGAGAAGTGCTCCCATGCTGCCAACTTCACTCTGCTCTTTTACGAAGATTTCAAAATATTGGTAAATGATGGTGACAGCCAACAAGATTCCCGTGCCTGATCCTATTGCCCCAAGGAAGTCTGCCAGCACAGAGAGGGCACCAATGCAGAGGCCACCAAAGGCGGCAGCTGTTGGAATGTATCTAAAAAAGGAGGAGCAACAAAATACAAGTTAGGCCAAAAGATTTAACGGAAATTGTCTACTGCAGAAAATACTTGGGCAAACTACAGGCAATCCTCAATTTATGACAGTAATTGAGCCTGCCCTTTACACTCTTACATCATTGCAATCATTAAGCAAGGTGCCCATGTGATTGTCTTGCTCAACAACTGCTCTCTCAGCCCTCTCAGGTGCAGCTGCTAAGAGATTGTGTAGGTTAGTGGTCCCCAACCTTTCTGGCTCCTTGGAGAGGTGGTAGGGGGAGGAGGGGATGGTTTTACACATGCAACCTAATTTCACGATTTGCATGCGTGTACGGCCTGCAGACCCCCCTGGTGTAGGTTGTTAAATGAATAAAGCAAAAAAACTGCTTGCCAAGAGAGCAGGTAGCTCTCCTCCATGTGCAGAAGGGAATTCCTGTGCAGACCTTCCCCTCCCCTGCATGTGAGAGGGAACCCATGTGCTGCGCTGGAGAAGGGAAGTTCAGATCCCGATGATCTAAGGGCCCCATCTGCATGCAGACTAAGCTTTTAGTTTCCATCCGGGCGAAAAGTGTTTGAGCAACCCTGGGGCGGTTGGAAATGGAGCGAATTGTTCTGTTTCCAACAGTCCCAGGGTCGCTCAAACAATTTTCGCCTTAAGACTGGAAACTTCTGGGGTCATGGTCTCTCGTGACTTCAGGCACCCATCTGCTTTTGCAGAGAATGGGTGCTGGACATCCCGCGAGATCAGGGCACCCAGAAGGTTCCAGTCTTTGGGGGAAAAGTGTTTGCACCCTAATGAGAGGCCTGAAGTGACGCAGGTTTGCTGCCCCAAAGCCTCACCTGGAAGCCTTTGGAGAAGACTCACCGAGGCTGCCCACCCCTCCAGAAGTGGCAGGCAGCCTCTTGTCCTGGAGAGGAGACACCTCACTAGCTCTTCGAAAGGTGAGTCTTCACAGGCTTGCCTGTGGAGACCCGACAGGGGGAGGGAATAGGCAGGACGAATATTGCAGTGCCTCTGCAGTCATTCATAAGGGTGAACGACGGCCTCATAACTTCGGGACTGGATCTTAAGTACTTGTGGGGGGGGGGGGGTGGCGGCTACGTCTTAACTTCAAATGGTTGCTAAGTGAACTGTCATAACACGGGCATTACCTTTATAAGCATTCTTGTATTCAACTAAAGTACAACCCAGGCTGCATGTACATTTTATTTCTGTGTTACATACATGAAAGAGATTATTTACTTCTTTTAACATCAGCATCAGTAGTGAAAAAAGTTGCCTTTTTAAAATAAGCAAACCATGAGGTTTATTGCCTTTGCCTTACCAAATAAAGCAAGCATTCTCAGGAATATTATGGAGAACATTTTCTAAGGCTAGAATTTCAGTAACAAGGATAGAGCACAGCAAGGGCATTAAATCTGCAAGGTACTTTATTTCCAGTTCTGCTTCTCTGAAACAAATGAAAGCTCAAATAGCAACACAGATTACAATAACGCTACAGATTTATAACTCACCTGTTGAGTTCATGAACCATGGAGGTTTCTCTGTGACCCCTCATAACCATCTGTTGCTCCTTCAGTTGTTTAGCAACCTGTACTCCAAAATAAGTAAAATTTTAGCATTTTGTGAAGAGAATCACTACATTTGGTTGCTATAAAAATGTAAGAACCTCAATAGTTTTTAAAATTAGAAATAGTACAAGGATATGGCAACTAAACAGAAAAAAAGATTTAACTTATTAAGGCATATTGCCATCTTCTCAAGTAACCCCAGGGAATAATTTCTAGAAAGGAGTTATAAATGTTTATAAAGTCATACATGAGATATTTTGGTGCCCTGAGAAGAATGAATGGCTATACAATGAGCACCCAAGATTTGGCAGGATGGGGGGGGGGGGGTTGGAGGGTATTTTGGATGTTAAGTAACCAAGGGTAAGCCTATTTTCTAGCAGATATTCAGCAAGAGACCCAGATTAAATCCATAGCATCTCCAGATGCACAGGGGAAAGTGCTTGGAATGCCACAGTCTAAACAATGCCAAATTTAATAGAGCAGCAGTGTGACTTGCTATGAGGCATATCCTATAGTTCTGATTGAATTTGACCTTTCCGTGAATTTTTTCTTCAAGTGCTTATGGCAGCATGTTGATGCATCTAAAGATGTGAGATTTACGCGATTTACTTACGTCTTTTGCAGATGAGCCAGAGACTTCAATCCAGGTTTTGGAAAAGAAAGCACAGGAACCCAACATAAACACAATATAAACAACTGCATGAACAGGATCATCTAAAACTGATGTAAAAGACTCAGGAGGCGACAGGTAATAACAAAGACCACCAACAGGATATGAACGGGCAGGACCTCCAGTTGATGTATCCTACAATGAAAACAGATTGCTTTCAGCAAAATTGGATTAAACTTTCTTGAGTGAATAAGTATTACACAATTGCTAGCAGCCAATTTAGTCAATTTAGCCAATAATAGTGATGAGTCTTTTGTTGTATTGCAAAGATGTTTGCATGCATTGTTAGCATAATATAATAAAATATACTAAAGCTAATATAATATGAAGGAACTGGTAATAAGACAAAAAATTAAGTAAGGCTCAATATGAAAGGCCATCTCACTTTTAAGACAAATCATAAGTAAAAAAAAAATACAATGCAATTCTGTATGTGTCTACTTAGAAGACAGAAGTAGAGAAATTATCAAGTTTTTAAAAGTATAGTACTGTAAATCGGTCTTCTCTGGGGTGCCTTTGCTAGAAGAATTTTTAAGTACAGTTATAGAGAAGAACTTTCAAAATACTTACAGACCAAGTACCCAGAAGGCTAACCAATATGTTGCCACTAAAACGAGCAGAGAGCATCTGAGAAATTACATACAAGTTGGAAACCAATGCAGACTGAAGAATAATGGGAATATTGGAGGTATAGAATAATTTGATTGGATAGGTATTGTACTGGCCACGGTAGCGAGCAGATTTTATAGGGAGGTCCACTCTAAATCCCTGTGAATCACAAAGGGAAAGAAATTAAAATGTAAACACAAAGAAATTGTAATTCACAGAAGTACTTGCCCCAAGGGTCAATCAAATCAAGGTTATTTTTAAAAAAGTAATCTCAAACAATAAAATGTTATTTTTTTCTCTTTATTAGGTAATCCCTCTTTAGCGACCACAATTAGGACCAACAACTTGGTTAAGTGAAGTGGTCACCAAGTGAAACCACAATTCTGATTATGATCTTATTTCTGCTGGCAGGAAATATCCAGTGTTTCAATTAGCTTTAAACCAAGATAAAAGGATAACTCACATTAACAGAGTATCACTTCTAATCTATGGTACATCTTATATTTTGCCAATAAACCTTATAGAAATATTCAAACTTCATATTTTGGTGATGTATTTAATAAGCATTTCATCAGAAATTATATGGCCTTAAACATCTTCCCAGGCCTGAATAGAATATGAAAATATGTTAAACTCTAAATCGTCATTCTATACTTCTACATACCTGGAAATAAATGACAACAGCAAAGACAAATATGGTGGAAATCAAGTTCATAAGGTTGGGGAGATTCTGCCGATAGAAGGCTTCCCTGAGAGCTCTAACTTTGTCTGTGCGAGTAGCTAGCAGATGGAACAGGGCAATGATGGCGCCTTCAAACTCCATGCCTTTTAATGAACATTAAGAAGAAATTATTAACTACTATATGAAAAGCTGTTGATGCTTTACAGTCCTTGCCTTTGAAAGCTGGCAGTTATCCCGTATATTCCAATTACTCCTAAGGTTATTGATTCATGCTCTAAAACTGAGATTAAACCCCATCATTTCCTTCTTCTTAGTCATGTGACTACTAGTATTAATGTAAATTACACTGTAAAGATAGCAGTAATTTATTAAATTTATTTTATAATATCAGATTACAAGGACAGTAAGAAATTAGCTAAAACTGATAAAACAAAAATATGTTAAGAATTATATATAAAACAGAGAGAAAATAAATAAAATGGCAACAATTTTAACAATAATAATAAAAAGCAACCAAAGGTCTATAAAGCTACATTAATCATTGTCTGCTAATTCTAATCATACAGAAATAAACAGCCCCTCTGTGAAGGACTGAAAAAGAACTATAAACATATATGGAGATAAATTCCCTGATTGAAGGGAATGTTTTTCAAGCATTCCTGATCCACACAGAATTGGTTTGCTGCATACAGCTAACAATTTTCTGAAAAAACAACCTGGTTGTTTTAAAATTAAAACAGCATACAATAATATACTGTGCATATCTTGGTTCACTGCCATATATGAAACTAGCTGTGGTTTGAGGATTCTATGTGAAATAGGCCACAATTACCTTTTCAATAAATTACAATTAAAACAAACTACAGTTTAATCTAATATATTAAGAGCTGCGGTGGTGCAGTGGTTAGAGTGCAGTACTATAGGCTACTTCTGCTGATCACCGACTGCCAGCAGTTTGGCAGATCGAATTTCACCAGGCTCAAGGTTGACTCAGCCTTTCATCCTTCCGAGGTAGGTCAAATGAGGACCCAGATTGTTGGGGGCAATATGCTGACTCTGTAAACCGCTTAGAGAGGCCTGTAAAGCACTATGAAGCGGTATATAAGTCTAAGTGCTATTGCTATTAAGTCTGCAATATATGCATTACCAAAGAGTCTCATTTGCACAAGTGCTGGGGAAATACCTTTGAAAAAACCAGTCATGCTGAAGTGTAATATACAAAATAGTCAATAAGGAGTCAACATTATTAGCACTATGCTATGTCTGCTCAACAGAATGGAGTTTCCTTACATGCAAATATAAATATAACACCCAAGTTTGCATTATAATGTATTTCTTGTTTCTGGGCTATATTTTTTAAAATCTTTCCATAAGCACTTTTAAAGATCAACAGTGCAAATTATAAGATGAATTGTTCAGGACCTTCATAGAAGTAACTACTGGATTTAAATTGCAGAAAAAAATGCTTTGCTGCATGGTTTTCCATTCACTCACTTAAAACTCCCTGGGTTTCCTATTAGTTCTGCTGATAATGAGATACAAGCTTTCCTACTCAGCCAATTCTTGCATGAATTGCCAAACAAGTGAAATTTACCACAATACACACATTTTCACAGAGGTATTCAGGGTTCCAGGCAGCCATGTTTCCCTAAAGATAGCATAACACATAAAAACTCAAGCAAACCAGTACACTGCTCCTTATCCTTAGTAACTTGCAATTTTTCTTTTTCAGGTGATACTCAACATACTATGCCAGTATGCCTGTGGATATTGGACAAATAAGAAGATCTTAGATTTTTTTTTCTTGTTTCCTTCCAAAGGATTGATATACATCTCTTTAGAGAATGATTACCTCGGCCAGTGTTCACTGTAGTTGGGCTGAATGCCTTCCATACAATTGTCTCACAGATATTAGTAGCAATGAAGAGAGAAATGCCAGAGCCAAGACCGTAGCCTTTTTGCAGAAGTTCATCCAACAGAAGAACTATCAAACCGGCAACAAAAAGCTGCAAGGAGAAATGTATATCAATCAGTTCAATTAAAAATTACTAATTAAAAACAATACCAAAACAATTAAATAGGCACAGCAATTTCTATAAATCCTTGTCTGTGGAGATCTCTTATTAAGGAGGGCAGCCCTTTGGGGTACTATGTTTCTGTGTCAGCTTCATCCAAGTTGATTAAGTGTCTAACCTTTTCAATAGTATTACTGGACGGGTAAACATACAGTTATGAAATGTCAGTTCTTTGGTTGTGAAATTAATATACCCAGAAGAACCTTCCATAGTAAATTTCCTGCCTAAGAAGGAAGCTTCCAGGTGACTGTCAAGAGCATTTAACATTCTTGCAGAGAAAGGGCTGGGCAAGTTTGCAAAAGGGCCCAATTTCGATCTTTTAAATTTTAAATATTTACAGATCCTAAATATCTACAGATAAACATCCAGAAGAGTTTTAATAACTTAAAAGTTACCTGAATGGTGATAAGGAGACAGATTCCTGCTCCCATCTCTGATGGGTCTCCATACATTCCAGTCATTACATAAACAATAGACTGTCCAATAGTAATAATCATGCCAAACACTGGAAAAGAATTACAGGACAAAAAAAGTGAATGCAATTTAACATTCCAAATTTCCTGAGAGGTCAATTTATATTGTCCACTGTCTATATCTGCACGAACTAGAACATGGGGGTCAAACTTGCTGCGTCATGTTACCGTCACGTGACGTTTCACAACATTCTTGTTTGCGGAGCTGGAGTGGGCATGGCCTGCACATGATGCATCTGGCCCACAGGCCGCCAGTTTGATACCCCTGAACTAGAATAAAAATTGTTTAAAATTTCTTGTTCCTTACATTTCTGTGCCCCATTGAAGAGAGCTCTGTCTTTTGGCGTATCCCCAACTTCAATTATTTTGGCACCAGCCAGTAACTGCATGATGAGACCAGATGTGACAATGGGAGAAATGCCTAGTTCCATCAGTGTGCCTGTTGGAAATTAAAAATAGAGTGAAAGACAGGATCTACCAATTCTTTCCTGCTCAGCCCTACACAGATAACTGGCCATCTCAAGACATTATAAAGATATAAATAGAGATTTAAATTTTCAATGGAACTTTATTCTTTGCCATTTTGCAAAAAATGATCATTCTGTTATATTATCAAATTAGGAGAACCTGCTTTAGCAAGGCAAGCTGAAACTACAGTTCATTTAGAAGAGGCTTTAAAAGCCTCATCCTTTAGAAACAGCATTTTCCAACCTATTGAAGCATAATAATTTGACAGAACTTTTTAAACATACAAAAAATGCTGGTTGTAAAGATTTTGCACATATGCTATTATTTCCAGGTAAATCAAAATTTATAAGAATAATCAAAAGAATTCTGAACTTTTGAAATTTGAATTATGCTTTTTATCTTTGTCCCTGTGTATAAATTTGCATTGCCAACTAGTAACAAAAAGTGGGAGTACAAATTTAAAAAATAAAACGTTCAAGATGATATTTGTTTAAATGACCTGCAGAACAGAGTTAAAATATATGAACTAGTATTATTCTAGCATTACCAACTTTCCCTGTATGCATGTTCAAACTGCAGAGAAGAGAGCTTTACCAGATTATGTGAGCTAAAAGGTGCTGGTTTTCAGCAGTTCATCAAATTAAGGGTGGGGAAATAAAAGGAAAACATGACCTCTTTTAGCTCTGCTAAGACACCAGTAACTTCTGATTCATTCTCTCGTTCAATTCCAGGCAGTCCATTTAGCTATTAACATATAGCACTCTGCATGCGCATGTACACACACACACCTTCAAGTCAAGAGTGACTGGCCCAATGTCAACCAGCTTGCTTTTTGCCTAAGAAAGAACTAGAATTCACAATATCATGGTTTCTATCCTGGTGCCTTAACTATTATACAAAACTGACTCTCCTATAACATTGAGTTGACACAAAGTAATGGAAATCCCCAATCCTTTTTTATACTTAAATCAATCAATTTCTCAGCCTCAGTCCCAAAGGTAAAATTAGTGAAATAATATATGTGAACTGCTTTAAAATCACCAAAAATATGCTTCTATCTTCTGTATTTGTAATGACAGCATCATTATGGCCAAGCCACAAAACCCCATTTTACAATCACAATATACAAACCAAAATAATGCATATTTAAATCCTACTGATTAGATGGAATATTATTACTGAAGTCAGTGGGAATGCAAAGTGCTTAACTCACTTAAAGAAGAAACCCAGTTTGCTATATGATAGACAGAAATGAAATTTAGCAAAAAAAATAAATTATTAAGGTGAATTTCAATACCTCTGTTGGAAGCCAGAATTACTCTTATCCAATAAAAGGGATCAGCTGAATCCGATGACATAATACCAAAAAGGGGAATCTGTGTTTAAAAAAAAATAAGCAAAATTATCATAGGTTTGGCTCTCTAGCTTTGGTTTTAAAGAAAGGCTTCAAAGAATAAACAGAAAATACCTGGCAGCAGACCAAAAAGATGAAGAGAGTGATAGCTGTCCATAGCACTTTTTCTTTAAACTGGATCTACAGTAAGAGATGAAATTGTTAAAATAATTGTCATTGCCAACATTTGGCTAGAACAAGCATGACATTTCCATGAGAAATACAGCTAATATTATACATGACTTTCAAGAAACTCAATCCTTCTTTCCCTCTTTTCCCTGACAACTCTCCAAAAATGCTAAATAGAAGGCTGAGGGACCCTCCAATTGCTGTGATACAGGATTATATCTGTTACTGTAATTTGGAAACCAGAAATGGAATATGTTTAATATATTTAAATTTCCAACATTTCCACACTACTTTTACTAAAACACACACACACAACATGAGCAGAACTTTAGTAAAAACAAAGCTTTCCAGTTAAAAGTATCCTTTAGTTAACCCCAAAGAAATTACTGGTATCATAAATTCCTATATTCACCCAGTTAGAAATCACAAGTAGAGGCTTGTGATAGTAATGCTAATATCTTTAAGTAAAATGCTATGTATGGTAGTAAATGTTATCAAAAGTGATAGCCAGCACATTTCCCACATATACTAACTAGGCAAGGACCACTGTAAGAACAGTTCTCTGATGCCTTTCAGGCAGGATATTATGGCAAAATGAAAACCAACTAATCCCATTTATTGAGGAGGGGACCATTTTAAGAAACAGTTTGTTTTCTCTTCCTTTTTTAGAAGCAACATTTAATTCTGCCAGTTGGACTGGCAGCTGGACTGTCGAAATGAGAAAATTGTATCTTGCATTCTGCCATCAAGCAAATGATGCATCATTTTATTCAAGCTAGAGAATAAACACATTATATTTTAGTTAATCACACTATCATTCGCCCGACAGATACTCCTTTCTGCCTTCCATTCAAACCCTACAATTTTGTTCCTTTAAAAAAAGATGTTAAAAGGGTTTAGAGGTTTAACTGAATAATTTTGGAATACATTAAAAAAAAAAAATAGGGAAAAGGACAAAAATGTTTTTTCCTATTAATCTTTTATAAATATTCTGCCAAAACTATAATTCTATAATGCATACATTACCTTCCTTTCTGGTTTTTGAATTTCTGGCAAGATAACGCAGAAGGGCTTGATTACTTCAAGAAATTTAACTGTGAAGAAAATTTTGAGAAATTAAGCAGACATTCATCAATTAACAAAGATTCATCAAAAAGAAAAAACTTAGCTTGTTCAAAATCTACTAATTGCTAATCTATACAGTTATCTATGCAATTCTTTATATTTTGGGGGTTGGACTAGAAGACCTCCCATGTCTCTTCCAACCCTATGATTCTATGATCTTGAACAAATCAAATATAGAAAATGATCTGGGCAGATAGACACATAATCTGGGAGTCCTTCTGGATACGCAGCTGTCCTTGGAGGAGCATCTGACGGCTGTGGCCAGGAGGACTTTTTGTCAGGTTCCCCTGATACGCCAGTTGCGGCCCTTTCTTGATCGGGATTCCCTGCGCACAGTCACTCATGTCCTCGTCACCTCTTGCCTGGACTACTGCAATGCTCTCTACATGGGGCTCCCCTTGAGGGGCACCTGGAGGCTCCAACTGGTCCAGAATGCGGCCACGCGGGTAGTTATGGGAGCTGCATGGCGCTCCCATACAACACCTCTCCTGCGTGAGCTGCATGGCTCCCAGTGGTCTTTCGGGTGTGCTTCAAGGTGTTGGTTATCACCTTTAAAGCGCTCCATGGCATAGGACCTAGATATCTTCGAGACCACCTGCTGCTACCGACGGCCTCCCATCGACCTGTGCACTCCCACAGAGAAGGCCTCCTCGGGATGCCATCAGCCAAACAATGTAGGCTGGTGACCCCCAGGGGGAGGGCCTTCTCTGTGGGGGCACTTACCCTCTGGAACCAACTGCCCCCCAAGATAAGGAGAATCCAAGACCTCGGTGCCTTCCGCCGTGCCCTTAAAACTTTCTTTTTTCAGCAAGCCGGGCTGGCTTAACACTTTTAAATGTTTTTAATTGGTTTGTCATTGTTTTTTTTTTTAATTACGGGGCCAAATTTATATATATCTTTTTAATAGTATTTTAATGTTTGTAGTCTATGTTTTTATTTGGCTGTACACCGCCCTGAGTCCTCAGGGAGAAGGGTGGTATATAAATTTGATATAAAATAAAATAAAAATAAATAAATGTTTAGTCCTGTTTGAAGAAAAATAAATTGAAGACCATCACATCATATACAAATTAAATAGCTACCTCTACTAAATCTGTGTTCTGAAGTCAAAGACAATCAAAACAGGGAGTCTGTAATAACAATGGCATACCTAATTTGCATTCCCTTTAATTTCCCAACAAGAACAATTGGTAAGAGAGCACTGTGATGATTGCTGTTGATTTCAGCATTACCTGCGATGTTCCACAAATATTAAAACTACAGGGCTTCCTTCAGGTCACCTTGTGCTTATCATGCAATTACAAATGCATTGCTGGTAATATCAATCTACATGAGGCATGTTAAGATTATTTTTTATCTGCTTCTAAATATCTTAAAAGGAAGCCAGTAAGGGGAAAAAAACAAATGCAGATTAAAATCCTAACAAATTGTAAGAAAGAACATAAGGTAATATTTAGGACTAATCAACATCTTTCATGCTAGCTGTGGTCTAATAGGTTTGGATGTCTGTTATGAGAATGGGCCAAGAAGATTATAACAGTTCACATCCACTGATGGGATTCAAGTAATTTAACAACCAGTTCTCTGCCCTAATGATTTATTCCAATAACCAGTTTGCCAAACTGCTCAGAAAGTTAACCACCGGTTCTCCCGAAGTGGTGCGAACTGGCTGAATCCCACCACTGTTCACATCAAATGCTCAAATACAACCCATGGGGGAGGGAGGGACTGTAGCTTGTCTCAAAACATTGTCAGAGGGGAACTTAAGAAGCGCATTTCGTGTGGGATCTAGGTTTTCTGAAACAAGCACAAGACTGACAGCAGTTGTAGATGGTCGATCAGGATGACCATGGTATCATTTTCTGTGGATAATTGCCTTTTAACTTGCAAAAAAAAGTTATAATCGGATGCAGTTCGGTTTGCAACTACAACCAGCTCCCCCCCCCAAACACAAGAGTCAACCCCATGTCTATTTGTTGTTATGAAAGCATCCCCCGACAAAGCAGCGAATTTTATTTGTGATTTCCACAAAACGTTTCAGATTTGACCTCCGAGAATCTCTGGTGAATAGGCTCCTTTGAAAATCCGAACCTAGTCCGAATTTCGGGGTTTTTTTTTATTTGTTGTTGTTTCGTACTTCCCATTTTTGCAAGGTAAAGGACACTTAGCCTCAAACTGTTCCACCTATTGACGGACGGACCTCGAAGACCTCACCTGAACTATTTTTGAATAGTTAACTGTCTCGGGATAGTCGCCCTTCAATCACCAAGAAATGACCCCGATACCACCTGTCTCGCCAACCCACCCACCCCTCACGAGCCCGATAGCCTAAGCGGGCGCACACGGCGACCACCATTCAGAGAAGTGATCCCTCAGCTCCACAGCCTTCCCGTCCGTCCCCCCAAGACCACCACCGTCTTCCCGCATCTCCAGGCCAAGGACACCCGTTACCTCCTCCGAGCCGCCATTTCGCGTCTTTCACCCTCAACTTCCCCACCCCGTAACTGGTCGTCTCCTCCCAGCAGCTTCTCCGTTCCTCCTCGAGACCATCTCGACGAACGGCCGACTCCCTCCCGCTTTCCCTCGCCCGCTACTCCGCTCCACAACCGTCTCCCGCCAGCGCCCTACACCGCCGTCCAGCGATACTTACTCCCCATCTCGGCGCCCTCAACGCGGAAAAGGAAGGGCCGAGCAGCAGCAACAGCAACTCCAACTCTCCCCTCAGAAAGACACGTCAGTTGATGGAAGCCCCGCCCTCCGGCTTCCTTCCGGTTCCTGCCACGCACTGGTAACCGCTACCGAAGCCTTGTGCGTCCGCGCAAGCGCACTGAGGCTTTTTTGTTTTTAAATCTACCTGCTGAATATACTTTTCTCTAGGACTACAATTCCCAAGAGCCCTTGGAGAACGGGACAGGCTCTCTGGAGAAAACGGGTACGGCGGTCTCAAGTTCGTATTGACGGGATGCAGGGAATACTTTCCCACTTGTTCGCGCTTTATACCGCGAGCGAAGAAGCAAAAGTGGTTTGCTTCCTGGTCGCCAACGTGGCTTGAAAAGGGTTGGTTTTTTGTTTTTTTTTTTTGGTTTTGGGTTGGTTTGGGTTTTTTTTTACAGTATTTGGGTCTACGAAGAGTTAATTTGCCACGTGTTATTCACAGTCGGCAACTTTTTGTGTGTGTGAAGCCGTTATAAAACAAAATGAACCAGATGGATAAATTGGATGGAGAGGGAGAGAGAAAGAGAAAGAGAAGCAAATATTTTAGAGATGACGCAGCTAATTCAAAATACTGAAAACTGTAGGTAGAGGATCAGATCTGCAAGAATTGGAATTATTCTGTTGGAGTTATTCAGCGCTTTCTGGAAGGGCTGGTGGGCAGAAAGCCAGCTTTCTTCCTAGTCCTGCTAATGTGAATGATGTAGGAATAGTAGAGGGTCAGCTATATGAACACTGAAGGACCCTCCTTATTCACATTATTATAAGAAAGAAATGTGCTTGTTTAGAGATTACACTAAGTCAGCTAAATTCCATTCTTGGTAATATATATCTTCTGAGGGGCCTAGTTGTCAAGAATGCAAGGACATCCATATGAAACAAAAGTTACTTATTATCCAAAGCAGCCATGAATCTACGCATCAGCAATCACAGAACTGAGGAAGGTTGTTTAGCTAAGATAATCTTATGAACTGGAAAATAATGTAGGAATTTAGTAATTTAGAAAGTATCAATTATCATGTAACAAATATATGTTAACCATATATGGAAAACTACTGTGCTCACAAAATCCTTTGTCTTGGATATGTATAAAAGCAGTTGTATCAAAGCTCTTCTTGGTTCAGAATTGCAGATACAAATCTGATTCTGAAACTGCGCAATAAACTGTCTCTGGCTGACTCAGGAATGTTGTTCAGTTTCATCATTCCATAACACTGCAGCAGAACTTTGCCAGGCAATGCTGCACATTTTTGAGCGTCCTGCCTATTCCCCTGGATTTATAAATTGGTAAATCAAATGCCATGTGATCTCTTGTGTTTTCTGCAACAGCACCCACAGACCTTTCTTTGAGGAGAAAACTGGAAAAAAAAAAACAAATCTTTCTGCCAAGAGTCAACATACAGAGGCAAAAACATAGCGGTTTAGTTTATACATTGCACTAAGCCATGTTTCCTTCTTACCATAATTTATGAACTCTGCATACATCACATAAAACCAAAGCAAATGACATTAAGCTGGTTAATACAGTTCATTAAACTAAAATGTGATTAGCCTTTCTATGTCTTAGCATGTATGAAGTTAGTTATTCTGATTTGCAAACTTTGGCTTAGTTCGGGGGTGTCAAATTTGATTTCCACATCAGGATTGTGTTTGACCTGGGGTGTGGTGGCCAGTGGGCATAGCCATTTTTTAAAATATATTATTAAATAATTTTATTAATAATACAATTAAAAACATTGGACATGGTGTCCAATGTTTAGACATTTCCATCAAGTTTTATCTTGCAACAAATACAGTTCCCTTTTTGCTATACAAGTATATACCATCTATCACAGTGGTGAAATGTAAAATTTGTTATTACCGGTTCTGTGGGCGTGGCTTGGTGGTGGTGGAGGGTAATGTGACTGAGTGGGCATGGCCAGCTTTTTTTTTTTTTTTTACTTTTAAAAGCATTTTTTCCACAACCTTAGGAGAAGAGGTTGTAGAAAAAATGCTTTTAAAAGCCTCTGACGATCCCAGCTGAGCTGCGCGATCATCAGAGGCTTTTTTTTTTAACTTTTAAAAGCATTTTTTTGGCCGAAGAGGTTATAGAAAAAATGCTTTTAAAAGTAAAAAAAAAAGCCTCTGATGATCGCGCGGCTCAGCTGGGCGGGGGGGTGGCAAGGGATTTTTGCTACCGGTTTTCTGAACCACGCGCCGCCATCGCTACTGGATCAGACGATCCGGTCCGAACTGGGAACATTTAACCCCTGATCTATCACAATTCAAACACGTAAATTCTTTCATATATAAAAGTTACATCAATACCAATTTCATTCCTATCTATTGCAGAAAACTAACAAAGATTTCTAAACTTTCAACTCATCAATGATGCTTTATCCCAGCATTCCTCCTCCTCTCCAGCCAATAATACAATTTATTCCAGATTTCGTAGTATTCTGTTTCGCTCTTTGAGTTCCAAAGTCAACCTGTCCATTTCAGCACAAGTTAATATCTTAGCTAATACTTCTTCTTCTGAGGGGGTCTCTTTATTTTTCCAGTTTTGTGCAAAGGCCAATCTTGCTGCCGTTAGAATATGTAACATCAGAGATATTGTTCCCTTGTCATATTTGTCCACTGTAATACCCAGTAAGAAAAGTTCTGGCTTTAACTCTATATTTTGCGTTAATATTCCTTCCAGCCATTGTTTTATCTGATGCCAAATGTCTCTTTCGGGCATTCCCACCACATACGATAAAAAGTCCCTGGCATTGCCTCACATTTCCAACACATTGGTGAATGATTTTTGCTCATTTTGGCTAGTCTTGTGGGTGGGAAGGGGCATGGCCAGCTTGATGTCACTCGTGTCATGGGTACCTGTGGTGGCCTGGGCGGGACTGGGTAATCCATTGTCTCCAATGGAGGAAGGCAAGACCAGGGAGAGCTCAGTTTTCAACTGCGATGGCCTCCTGCAGCCCTCTGCCAGCGAACATGGAACTCCACTTTCGCTGGCAGAGGCACTGTGAGCCGGTCCTTCTCTGTTTCCAGGGTGGTCCTGTGGGCCAGATCTATGCACCCCGTGGGCCATGAGTTTAACACCCTTGGCTTAGTTTATGCAAACCTTGCTGGGAAATTCTGAGAGATGAAGTCCACAAGTCTTAAAATTGCCAAGGTTGGAGACTGATGGTCTAGACAAACTGAAACATACTTTGTTTAAACCATAGTTTATTGGATTAGCTATCACATTTTGCAAAACTTTAATATATTTTGTTGGCTTAGTACAATGTGTAAATCCAGTTTGTAGGCATGGTTAAACTAAGGGCAACCATAGGGTGGCTGCCCTCACCGAATAGGATATTGCAGAGCTGTCAAACTCAAGGCCCACGAGCTGGATGCATCACACGCTGGCCATGCCCACAGCCAGTTTAGTGAAGGGGGGAAAAGTCCCAACACGTCATGTGATTCCACCGTGACAACGGGAGTTTGAAACCCCCGGGATATTGGATAGATTCTGTATTTGTGGAAAATAAAAGCACTTGTTCTTCCTAAGATACAATTGCAAGAATGCAGAAAAGCGCTTAAAAAACTCTGGGCAATTCTCTTTTGCATTTTAACTGTTACAGCAAAGAGTAGTCAAGTAGTCCTTGACTTATAACCTTTCAATTAGTAACCATTTCAGCACTGAAAAAACTTACAAGCAGTCCTTGCACTTACGTCCATTGTTGCATCCCCACAGTCACATGATCAAAATTTAGGCACTTGGTCAGTGGTGGGATTCAAATAATTTAACAACCAGTTCGCTCAGGGTCAGGTTGACTATTGTGGAAGGTGTGGCCCATCCCCATCCTCCAGCTTTGCCGCACATGCAGGACGAGCCTCTTGCGACAGCCAACCTGACCCTGGGTGAACCGGTTGTTAAATTTCCACCCTTTGCCAAAAGGCTGTTTCCGAGGGTGCTTGTCTGTACATTGGTCCCACAGCTGTTTCAGCCTTCTGGGCGTGGCTCCTTTAAAAGGCGAGGTTTCCAAGGAATGAGGAGGGGGGGTACTATAGAGACAAGGAGTTGATGCTCCCGAGAGATCACGTGGGAAAGTGAAGAATTAGGGGGAAGTGGAGGGAGGGATCCCCTCCCCTCCTCTTTGCATGGAGCTGCGTGCAGGGGGTGTTGGTCCGTCTGCGGGTAAAAGTGAGAGGGGTGAGGAACTAAGTTGGCAGCACTATCGAAGCTGGGTCCAACGTAGGGAAAACTGGGGGGTTAGTTTGGCCAGGCAAATTATTACCCCTCTATTATCTAAGTGGATCCTGGGCGCTGTGCTGCACTGCACTGAAACGGATAACGGAGCAACCAGCATGAGGGAAGGAGGAGGAGCAGGGAGAAGAAAGAGAGAAAGCGGCCTTCTCCTTCCCTTGCACCGGCCGCTCTGTTGACCAATTCTCCATTGCAGCGCAGCACCCAGGATCCACTTTGATAGCGTCTCTCTCTCTCTCTCTCTCTCTCTCTCTCTCTCTCTCTCTCTCTCTCTCTCTCTCTCTCTCTCTCTCTCTCTCTCTGTGTGTGTGTGTGTGTGTGTGTAAGTGTAATTTAACAACCAGTTCGACTGAACCAGTGCGAACTGGCTGAATCCCACCACTGCACTTGGTGTGCTATCCCACTCACACACACACATAACCATAATTTAGTGGGTTTATAAATATTTCCCAGCAATCCCCTTCACCAAAACCCCAGAAACGTCCCAATTAAGTCCAGCCACAAGAAGACCAATGCTAGTCCACAGAGTAATGACCAATGAGTCCACAAGGTACTTGAAAATTTCCCAATCAAAATAAACCCACCAGGCAAAATTAAATCCACAACACAAGAGAGTTCACAAGACATGATGCAAGTCAAGGCATGGTGTCAATTCAAAGCGAGGAAGGAATCACAATGACCAGAAAACACACAGTTAGGAAATGAACATATTGTTCCCAGCATCACCTCCATCTGTCTACTGAACTAAATAGCTTCTAGTGCAGTCCATCAAGAAGGGCGAGGCTGACCTTTACTGCACCAGCCTTTTCTCTGCCATACATGTTCTTGGATCAGGTGCAGAAGGCAGTTCCTTTTCATCATCCCTGACTGGCTGCAGCTACATGCTTTCCCCATCTGACAGCTCAGGGCTGTCCTGCTGCAGCTGTGCTTCAGCCAAGTCACTCTCAGATGGCTACTTGGAGCCATTGACCAATTCCCCTCCTGACATGCCAGGAACTGGTTCATCCTCCCCCAGCTCACATCTGAAGAGGTGTCTGGGGGAGTCATCACACTTTGCAATTGGCATCTATTTATTTATGATGCTTGCAGATCACACGATCGCTTTGTGATTTTCTCAGCCAGATTCCAACAAGCAAGGTTAACTGGGTTCACTTAACAATTATGTGATTCAATTAACAACTGTGCTTTGCTTAACGATCACAGCAAAAATGATTATAAAATCGGGCGTGACTCATTTAACAATTGTCTTGCTTAGTGATGCAACTCTAGTCTGAATTATGGTTATAAGCTGAGGACTACCTGTATTGCTTGTGTTTTACCCTCCTCTCACCCAAAATGTAATTTTTGTAAAAGAGCAACCTAGGGAGCTTCATACATCCAGGCTATGATCCTGTAAAGGTTAAGTCTTTGTGTTGAAGCTGAATGCTAGCCCTTGTCAACAAAAACCTTGCCATGTGCAAGGATCACTGTTTACTCCATATGCAGAAAACAGAAGAGAGGAATAGAAGGACAATTCAAGCAACAATATTTGGAAGACACATAGAGCAAATGCAGTGCTAAAGGGATGGAAACAAACAGCAGCTATGCATTGCCACCTGATTATTATTTATTAGTTTTTATGGCAGTTTACAATTAAAAGACAAAATCAAAATAACCAAATTAACACCAGACGTATTAAAGATGTAATGACATCGTCAGTACTTAAAACACATTCAACAACTGTGCTTTTAAGTCTTTGTTAAAAATGAAGAGTTGGAATCCCTCAAGAACTAGGGCATTTACAGAAGAGAAGTTTCAATCATGAGTTGCCTTTCCCTTCCTTGTCCATTTGCTATTTTCGCGCAGCTCTAGCTGAGATAGTATTTAAGATTAATAGCAATTGCCTTATGTTTTCATCTCTCATTCTTCTTCATTGGGAGCCAGCTTCATACTACTGAGAGGCTCAGAAGCAGAGGATTTGATAAATTGATAAATATTGTGTATGAAGAGGGAACTTCATTGTATACTTATTCTCCATTAATAGGTAGATGCAATGGTCTTGGAGATGATCCCTAAAAAAACATCCAGTGTTCAGAGTCAATGATGTGTGGAATAGTTTGAACAATTAGAGAACTGGAGGATGAAATAGTCAATGAACATAAAAAAATGGCACTCTTCAATTTCAATAATAAGCCTATCAGAGTTTCCTTGAACCATTAGATGAGCAGCATATAAATTTCATAAATAATATCTAAATAATGCTATTTGTTCTACAATAAAAAAACATAAACAGTTGAAGTGAAAGCCTCATCAGATCATGGCTTACTGAAGTAAACAAACAGTATCTGTTGTTTCTTAAGAACATATAGAATATGCTGTTACGTGTTGTCCAGTATCTGAAGGAAGGTGTGTACATCTGGTACTGATTGAACGGTTCTCTCTTTGACACTATATCCATGTGTTGCTTGAACACATGGATACAGTGCCGCCATATAGTCATTCAAGAAATTCTCTCTGCTAATAACTGCACTCCTTGTGCACAAAGACAATGATCTACAATTGACAGTGAACAAATTCTTCAATGCTGCTATGCTGTATCGCAGGGGTATCAAACTTGCAGCCTGTGGGCCTAATGTGTCACATGCTGGCCATGACCACCGCCAGTTTAGCGAAGGGGAAAGTTGTGATACGTCATCTGATGACAACATGTCATCACAAGTTTGATACCCTGCTCTATGGCATCACCCTCAGCCTGAAAAAGACTGAACCCCTGCCAGACACCAGGTCCATAGAACCAAAAATCCCTGTTAACAACACCCAACTGACAAATTTAAACAGCTTCAAATACTTGGGAAGCATCATCTCAAGTAATGGGTGGTCTTTGGACAAAGAAATTGACTCCAGAATCAGCAAGGCCACCCAGGCACTGGGGCAGCTGTGTACTAGATAACTCAACACAACGTATCTTCACAAAGCTGAAACTCTACAGAGCTGGGATTTGGATTTCATCCCTGATTATCCCTTCTGTCCTATGAATATGAATCCTAAATTCTGTACTGAAAGCACATCAAGCAGCTGGAGAAATTTCACATGTGCACTCTCTGCTCCATCCTCAGCATTTGTTGGCAAGGCTATGTCTCCAACACAGAAGTCTTGGATTGAGTCCCTGATGATCACAGCCCACATGAGATGGGTGGGACATGCCATCAGGACAGATGACTATTGTATGCCTTGCCAGTTGGTCTATAATGTACTGGAGTCTGGGAAGAGATATTGAAAGCTACAAAGACACTGAAAGGAACACTACAACACTGTGATATCCAGCCAAGGGAACTAGAAACTGCAACTGCTGAAAGAATTTGCTGGCTTGCCCTGTGCTATGACACCAGCTTTGAAGACAGGCACCACCAAAAACTCATGGAAAATCCTGAGTGCCACCCACTGTTACCAAAACAATGGACTTCCTGGGTCCCCATTGTACTAGATACTGCACTTCCAGCCTGGGTCTGCAGGGCCAACTCCATGTGCACAGATGAACTACACAAGTGTCTTATTTGAATCTGAAAGACTTACCATATCTAACATTTCTGCTTCCTGCAAGTAATATGGGCAAATAGATGATTTCAATTTTTGAGACTTGAACAGAAAAAGAACTTCTAGGTTCTTCTTTAGGTCCTAACTCAACTGTGAAAGATGATTGTTTTTCCCTCAAGAAGTGCAGCTCCTTCGTTCAAACTTTCTTTTGTTTCTTTTCAGATGGTTTACACCAGTGTCCCATTTCTTCTGTACTTGGGCTTCTTTTTTTCTCTCTCTCTCTCAGAAGTGGTTTCCTGCTTCCTAAGGCTGAGGGAAAGTCATTGGCCCAAGGTGACCCAGCTAGTTTTATGCCCAAAGTGGGACTATATTCCATTTCTGGGTTTCCCGCCTGAAGTCTTAACCACTGCACCAAATTGGCTCTCAGCATGATATTACCAGTTCTGAAATGACAAGGGCTGCCAATTCCTCTTTAAGGGCCATGGCGAACCTATGGCCAGGGCCATGATGGCGAACCTATGGCATGCGTGTCACAGGTGGCATGCGGAGCCCTATCGGTGGGCACGTGAGCATTGCCCTAGGTGGGCACGCTAGCGTTGCCCTAGAATATCAGTGGGCATGCAAGCGTTGCCTAGGGCAATGCTCACGTGCCCACTGGGCATGCGTGCGCCGGCCAGCTGATTTTCGGGCCTTCCGGAAGTTGGCAAACGGGCTGTTTCCAGCCTCCAGAGGGCCTCCTGGGGGGGGAGGCTGTTTTCGCCCTCCCCAAGCTCCTAGAAAGGCTCTGGAGCCTGGGGAGAGTGAAAAACGGGCTTTCCGGTCCCACCATGCCATCGCGTGCCAAAAGCAAGGGGAGCACAGGGGGTCATACACACATGTGCAGGGTGTGTGTGTGGTGCATTGAATTATGGGTGCGGGCACATGTGTGCACATGACCCCCCGAGCTCCCCCACACTTTTGGCACACAATGGCAAAAAGGTTAGCCATCACTGGCCTAGGGATATATCAACATTGCCACTGCATCAGAAACTCCGGTGTCAGATTATCTGTACAGAGCTCATCTGACACAAATTTTATTTATTCATTAAATATATACATTGCTGATTTTGCATTTTGAAGTGATTCCTGGGTGGCAACTTAATAAAACTTACACATATAAAAATCATTATAAATATAAAAAACAGATTCCATAAGTTTGGGGCAGAGAAGTGTGGATGCCTTCTTTGTTACTGCACCAGCCACCCCCAGCCAACAATTTCTCCTTTAGAGCCCCATGCCAACTAGCATAGCTAAATATGGCCAGATATTGCAGCTGTACTTTATCTAAAATACATCAAGAGGACAGTGATGATGATCAGAAATAAACAGAAAAGAATCAGAGTGGAATAACTCTGGATTAACATGTCAGATTCAGAAAGAATGCAAACTAAGCTATTAAAGGAGCTACAGATAGGGGAAAACACTGGCTATGTGTGAGCTCTAATGTAATTAAAATATTGGGAGTAGGAGTTAATAATGAATAAAATTACAGATAGGAGCCATAATTGGAAAACTGGTAAAAATAAAACAACTGCTTTATTCAAATTCGCTGAACAAAAACATGCCAGTCTCTTTAAAATAAATTGAAGCTTATGTAGTTTCACGCCCACTGAGGCACACAGACTTTTTCACACATCATGTTAAGTTGTGATTTATTTAACTAAAAGTTGTTGAGTAAGTTACAATGTCTGGGTTCACACATTGTGTTAGGTTGTAAGTCATAGTTTACAAATCACAAAGGCTGGTTCACACATTACACTCAGCCAAATTACACTCAGGGCAATGTGTAAACTCAATGATACATATAGGACAGCTATTTTTCTTGCTCCTAACAATGGCTATCACAAAACAACTCTTGCTTAAGAAGCACCATACGACAAGCATTTTTCATTTTTCCTACAATATATCTGGCCCAGGGGTGAAATCCAGCAGGTTCTGACAGGTTCTGGAGAACCGGTAGCAGAAATTTTGAATAGTTCAGAGAACCAGTAGTGGAAATTTTGAATAGTTCAGAGAACCGACAAATGTCACCTCTGGCTGGCCCCAGAGTGGGGTGGGAATGGAGATTTTGCACTATCCTTCCCCTGGAGTGGGGTGGCAATGGAGATTTTGCACTATCCTTCCCCTGCCACGCCCACCAAACCACGTCCACAGAACCAGTAGTAAAAAAATGTGGATTTCACCACTGATCTGGCCTTTGTGTCCTACCTATATAATTTTATTGGATATAAGACATTAATAAAGCTTTTTGTTTCTTTTGCTGGTAAGATGCATACAATACTGAAGCTTTAATTATAGGTGTGGAACTATATAATTAATTTCACTATGTACTGTAAGTACGCTGATAAAACACTTTAAATATTATATGCATCAAGTCCGCGTCAGTTCTTAGCTATCATATAGATCAGCGGTCCCTAAACTTTCCTGCTCTGTGGACCAATGGCGGTGGCAGCGGCGGTGGGGGTAGGTGGGGAGAGGGGATGGTTTCATGTGTGCATCTGCCACTTGCATAAACAGAGTTTCGCACGCTCGCATGTTTGCCTCCTATTTGCACAGCCTGGTTCCCAAGGGGCTGTGACCTGATACTGGGCCATGGACTGGGGTTGGAGACCCCTGATATAAATAATTTTTCCCAAGAAGATCTGTTCCCAGGCTGGCCTTTTCAATGATGTTGAAATTAAATCCATTCATTTGATGCTTGTTGTTCTCCTTTTCTCTTTTCTGCTCTCTATCCTAGCCGTGGTGGCACAGTGGTTAGAGTGCAATACTCTTCCAGGCTACTTCTGCTGACTGCCAGTTGCCTGCAATTTGGCAGTTCGAATCTCACCAGGCTCAAGGCTGACTCAGCCTTCCATCCTTCTGAGATGGGTAAAATGAGGACCCAGATTGTTGGGGGCAATATGCTGACTCTGTAAAACCGTTAAGAGAGGGCTGTAAAGCACTGTGAAGCGGTATATAAGTTCTAAGTGCTATTGCTATTATAGATGCCTCAAAAGAACTAGGTCTTCATTAATCTGTCCAAAATATGTTAATTTGAGCCTGGACATCCAAGGCCCTTTGGATGGTCTGCTTTAACTAACTTATTCAATAATTCATTTGTTTGTTTTCTTGGGTATTCAAAAGCATCAATATTCTTTTTGTTCTGCTTCTAAAGTGTGTGCACACACACAAAGGAGATTATGCCAGTTCAGAATTTTGTTATTATAATTATTTATTACTTTGATATTTATATTTATTGCTCCAATTAAAAATAAGATTATTAGTTAAGCATTCTATGTAATATACGTTAGGAGTAAACTACTTAGTATAAAACTCTTAGAAGTAATATTTAATTTAGCCACCAGGTGGGAGAACTGTTTAACTTATGAATTCATCTTACTAAATCTTAGCAGATTGTACAATTATTAGCATATTCAGGTTACTCTAATTAAAAATGCAAAATGATGGCATCCAGTGAGCCATACATATAAGCCTGAATTTTCAAGAAGCAAACTTCATATAGGAAGTTGAGGTTTTTTCACTGAGTATTCACAACTGTGTTGAGAGGGAGTCACAGAAAATTCAAGGTAAAGACACACAAGAAGGAAAAATATGTGTTTTGTGTTTTTCAAGTCCCTGTTCTTTGCTTTGTTCAAATTATAATTTATGTCTCTCCCCATTATTATATATACCCCTTTATGTATGTAGTTTTAAACTTCAGATTGAAAATCAATGCAAACTAAAAGCAGTTTAAAAATCATTCTTAAAATACCGAAGATTACTATTTAACTGAGTGCAAGCATTTAAAAGAAATATGTCAACTATCATAATAACTGGTTCCTGGATAAGAGCATTAATAATTACTATAACACGAAAGGTTTAACATGATGAGTGAATGATTTATTCAACAAAATATACTTAAACAAAAGGTTGGAACTGAGTCTGCATAAACTAAGCCAATATTTTAAAATAAGCGAGTATTTTAAAATTATAGTGGCTAAGTTCAGATAGTAAAGTAAGCCAATATTAACCAAACCACATTAGGATTTACAGTAGTGGGCCAATACTGTCAATCACTAGAACAAGTTAAGATATTGGGCTCATTAATAGGTGCGCTTTTCATATAACATTTAGTTAGGGCTATGACATTTTGCTTACCAAAATCCATATGATATTGCTCAATGACAGCAAAGAAATACATACAACGAACTCCTTCCTGTCATCTAGAGGCCATAGAGATTTTTGCAGCCAAGTCTTGTAACCAAGTCTAGACAAAAGGAAATGGAATCTGTGATCCTCCAGAGATGCGAGCAGCACCTCTCCTCATTCATTGTATCAGGTTCCCTGATTCTGATCTGGACATTATTCTGAAAGGTTGCAGCTGTGTTCATTCTTCACACCCATATGATGAACTAAACTCCAGTTTCATTGAATTTACTCAGATTTGCTTCCGAACATGCTATACATTGCAATTGCACAATTGCAATTGTAGCCTTTTAAAGAAATTTTCCTTTTTTAGGAATATGACCACCAGCAAATTATATATATTCATTTATATAAATATGTTCCTTGAAAGGCTTTAGAGGTGAAATATTCACAGAAAACAATGTGCCTTCAGAAACTTCTTTTGGTATGCCTAAGACTCCTTGCCCCACCCCATCTTTAATTTTTAAGAAATAAATAGCAAGCTGGTGTATTGCAAAGCAAAGCACTGCACTCTAGCATCACAGTTGCTTGTTTTAATGACTTTGGGTCTCAGAAGAGTCCCACTGAGAAGATACAGAACATCCTGGTGGGCTAATTAGTCTTCTGGTAAATGGATGCTTTGTGATAGCTTGCCCACAATACCTGCCATTTTCTGAATAGGCAATATCCCCATGGCAACCACTTTATGACTATGTCCACCAAATGTTTTCAAAATTCACCACTGCCCCCTCCCTCCCCAAAGCACATTCCTGTGTTATCAACTAGGAGAGCAAGTAATTTAAAACCTCACCCAGAAATCTTTTGCTTATGAGTGATTGTCATCTATCAAGCTGACCTTAGGCCTTTTACCTAAAAATCACATATTGTCTGACTTGTTTACTGTCTTGATTTTATTAATTAATTAATTAATTAATTAATTAATTAATTAATTAATGACTGTTTTCACAACAATAATCATTGAAAGTTTGGTGTATTGTGACCTTGTAAATGTACTGCTTCTTTCTTTCCCTTGTTCATTGTCAGAGTTGATAACTTAGATTTATGTTATTTAATTTATTTCCTGATTCCAGGAATTGGCTATAATTCAGACTCTTCAAGTCTATGATCACTATAGAGATAGTCCTCACTTATTGACTGTAATTGGGACTGGCAACCGCATTGCTAAGTAGCCCAGGCATAAAGTGAAAAATCATGTGACCACATCTGACTTACAGTATCAGTTCTGGCTGCAGCAGCCAATAAGGAAATCACTCTGTTCATTAAGTGGGAGGTTGTGTCACTAAAAATTGTGACTTCCTGCCAGATTCCTCATACACTTTGCTTACAGGAAGCTGACTGCAGAGATGGTTGTGAATAGTGATCCTCCAACTGTGAGAACTGCAACTGTTATAAGTGTACACCGGTTGCCAAGTGCCCAAATTGTAATCATGTGACCATGGCGACTCTACAACAACTACCAGTTCAAGAACCATGCATCTCCTTTTTTTCAGTGGTGTGACTCTGAATGATCCCTGTCAGCAGTCAGCAAGCAAAGGCTACCTGTAGTCTTTAGATCACATGACTCATATGTTTATACGATGAAATTTGAAAAGCATGACATCATCACTTCTATGTTGCTAGCATATGTTCTTGAAAATAAAGCTTTTGTTGGAAAATATCGTGATTGAAAAACCAGTCTTTCTATGGCTGGAAAACGTAATTTCATATACGTCTAAACCTAAGTACCTTTTTTTTTTGCAGTTTCTTACTGTAATTTCTGTCACTGATGCTAAAATTAAATATTTTGCGTGTCCTCCTGTCCTCCATTTGTTTTCTTTTCCAGTTGTCTCTACCTTCCTTTCAGTGGTGAAATCCATTTTTTTTTTACTACTGGTTCTGTGGGCGTGGCTTGGTAGGTGTGGCAGGGGAAGAATACTGCAAAATCTCCATTCCCACCCCACTCCAGGGGAAGGATACTAAAAAATCTCCATTCCCTCCCCACTCCTGGAGAAGGATATTACAAAATCTTCATTCCCAACCCACTCTGGGAACAGCCAGAGGTGGTATTTTCCGGTTCTCCGAACTGCTCCAAATTTCCACTACCAGTTCTCCAGAACCTGTTGGAACCTGCTGGATTTCACCCCTGCTGTACATATATCAGGGTTTCTTTTTGTCTTCAACCTCTTCTTCCTTTCCCCCCATTCCTTCGATCTTGCCTTTGACCATTGTCACTGAATTCATTTTTTAATGAAATCTTTTCTTGATTTGCCCAGTCAAACAAAAGGATTCTCTGATGACCTAATGAGAAAATCCAGCAAATAAGAAATTATCTGGTTGATGAACCTCCTTCCTGAAGATCCTGTGGCTGAATAATAAAGATGCCAATTAGTTTTTATCACTATTGTCTTTGAATACAGGGATTATAAGCAAGGATTCTTGTGGGAAATAAAAGTTGAAATTGGTTGATCTATTACATTTACTCCCCTGTGAATGGGTTTAAATTCACTGTTATCATATTTCACTCTGGCTATTTCAACTTCCTTTTAAAATACTTTCTTGGGACTCTCTTGCGATACAACAAAAATAATATTGGATTTCTTTCCGTCTCTGTTGGGTTCTTAAAAGGCATTTGATATAGCAGGAAATCTTATTTCCACAATGTGCCGATATGGTCTAAATATCTCTTTGTATTGATTTAGATTTAGGCTTAAGTTAAAGAAAGTCAAATGGAATATTTGGCTAGCTAATTACCATCTGGTTTTTTCCTGATAATTATGAATGCTTAGCATAGATCAAAAGGCCGGCATTAAAAGTTAAATTACTTGCCAGTAACAGGAACTTGATTTTGGAAATGGAGGGCTATAGTACTTTAAAGTTGTAAACAGACTTCCTGTTTGTAGGGCTTATGACACATTGCATCTGCAGTGATATACTCAGATCAGGGAGAAAAAAGTACCTGTTTCTTCATCAAATGTAGACATTCCAAAAATAGCTGATAAGAATTCATTAGATACATCAAGACTAGGTAGATATTGTGCTAAGCTTTATATATCAGTAATATGATTTGTTTGGTTTAGGGTTTGCCTGTTATATAAACCCAGTCATTGCAGATTTTGTAAACCAAGAATTTTACTTTTGTGCCAAGTGTAATTCTACCCATTATAGCTTATTCAACAAAGCATAATATATTGGAATGCCCTTCTCTGCCCCAGCTGCTTGCAAAATGATATCTGTACCATAATGTACAAGGCACAATACATGTACTAGATTTTGCTTGAACCACATTTATATTTCCTAAACTAATGAATGGGTTTGAATAAAATTTCTCTTCAGATTGTCCACAGCTTTGATGATGCTGTGGCTGGGACAACTTTATCTGTCAAGGTACATGGAAAAGTAAATTTCAAGTAAAATAAAATATATTTGGAAATATGTACTGTAGGAGAAAATTCATTCAGAAACCATGGTACTCACTGCATTTTCTTGTCTGAGGTTGGAGGGAGAAATCCAATTTCAGATTTCCCATCTCACTTCCTCATGAACATCTGATAGCTGTTTTTATGACTAGAGGTCCTCAGAGCTGGTCAGCACTGCTTGATAATAAGCCTCCCAAACTTCTATTCTTCTCCAGATGCTGAGTAAATTTATACCAGCTTTAGTGGTGATATAAAATGATTCCCATATATATTGCTCATAAAGGGAGGAAATACTTTCATGTGCACACCCATGTACGAATAGCATTTTTTTTCCTTTTCATTTCTAAAAAATGTATGCCCCTCCTTAACATCAAAGAACAAAGGTTTGTTTAGGGCACCCTACTTTTCTAATTAAGGGACGCGCTGGCTCAGTGGTTAAAACGCTGAGCTTGTTGATTGAAAAGTCGGCAGTTGAGCGGTTCAAATCCCGAGTGCCGCCTAACGAGGTGAGTTCCCGTTACTTGTCCCAGCTTCTGCCAACCTAGCAGTTCGAAAGCACATAAAAAATGAAAGTAGAAAAATAGGGACCACCTTTGGTGGGAAGGTAACAGCATTCCGTGTACCTTTGGCATTTAGTCATGCCAGCCACATGACCACGGAGATGTCTTCGGACAGCGCTGGCTCTTCGGCTTTGAAACAGAGATGAGCACTGCCCCCTAGAGTTGGGAATGACTAGCACATATGTGCGAGGGGAACCTTTACCTTTACCTTACTTTTCTAATTAGATCCCACTACAGGAGTCCTTTGGAAATGACCTTAGGGCAAAAAGAGAGACGCTGTCTTACAATTTAGAAAACACTGGAGGAAACATTTATAAGTAGGCCTCAACTTTCAACAGTTAGCTTAGTGGCCATTTGAAGTTATAGCAGCACTGAAAAAGGTGACTTATGGCCATTTTTCACATTGACAACCGTTGCAGCATCCCTATGGTCATGTGATCAAAACTCAGACGCTTGGCAACTGGTTAATATTTATAATGGTTGCAGTGTCCCAGGGTTATGTGATCATCTTCTATGATCTTCTGACAAGCAAAGTCAACGGGGGAACCAGATTCACTTAAAAATCATGTTAGTAACTTAAGAACTGTAGTGATTCACTTACCAATCATAAAATGGGGCAAAACTCACTTAGTAATTATCTTGCTTAGCAACAGAAATTTTGGGCTCAATTGTAGTCGTAAGTCAAGGACTACCTGTATTCAGATACTGTGCCCCCTCCACCCCACATGAAGGCTTCATAGGTTAATACATCTTAAATTGGGATTGGACATGCACTGAGAACTGGGGAAGGTCATGGTATCATATGCTCATATGTAATGCCTAATTTCAGTCAGTTCTCTGTTGCTATAGAATTGAGCTGTCCTAATTATGCTGTATTTAAGAGAACATCTATATTTATTTGCCTATACGTGAATTTTCTGTAGGAAAATTTTCTTTCATGCAAAAATGGGAGGGACTGGAGCTGTGAATGAAAATGTATATGCACTAAATGGAATCAACTATTTATTCCAATAAGCCCCGAGGGGATTGTTTGCTAATATTTGCTTTATGTTAATTGAACATAAACATCCTTTTATTTTCCAGAGATGTTTTTGCAACTTTTATATGTTTGGGGTAATGTTTTCAAGTAGAGGAGTATGAATTACATATTAAAACTGAGATCATTCAGTTAAAATCACTGGTAGTAAACCAAAGAAGTTAGAGAATGGTAGCGATTAATGTTCTTTCTCCTGCCTCATTAGGTTTAAATCAGGTGACTGTATGGTCACTGGGCTAATTATGTAAATCTCCCCTCCTTCAAATCTGCTCCCATTTAAACTAAAGCATCTGGTGATCATATTATAGACCAGCAAATTTAATCTCGTAGGGTTTATATAGGCAGGTCCTTTTATTTTCAAAAACTCCTTTGCCACAAGTGGATAACATAACCTTCCTGTTTTTTAAACAAAAATCTAGTGTCATTCAGAATGAATTAAGCACTCCCAGTTTATGATTCATTTTAGCTGTTGTCTATTCACTGCAGAATGAAGGCTTCTTCCACATGTTTCCAGTCAATACAGTCCTGAGCTTTCTTTTGCCAATTGGGCCTGCAATACTTGCTGATGTTTTCCATCCATCTTGTTTTAGGTCTCTTTAGCTGGATGCTTTTTATTAAGTTTAGGGTCTCCTGCTTGAGCATGGGGCGGGTTGGACTAGATGACCTATAAGGTCCCTTCCACCTCTGTTAATTTGTTAATCTGTTAAAGTGCCATCAGCTCTTCTTGCTATGTGACCAGCCCATTTTATGATTATGATTAAAATACACAGTATTTCAAGTATCAGGAATTGATGCATAAAAATTCAGAATAGTATTTATAGAGCTATGACCTTTCCCCTCCATCTTCCAGGGTTCTGGAGGATCAGTATCACATTATTGCCACTACTATAAACTTGTGTTCAAATATTTGATGGGTCAAAATACATTTGTGTGATGAAGGAATGTGGGGTTTCCCTCCATTAACACCTTTGATTAAAGACTGCCCCCAAACCCACTTATCAATGTCGCTTATCTATGAGGTTAACCTAGTTTTTCCCCCCAGCCAGCTTAGTCCACTATTTTCTGTACTGCTAAACCTCAGATTCTTCTTCCTTAAACCATCATGATCCTTTATCCCACAACAAGCAGAATTCATTTTCTGCACCTTTTGGGGAAATTGCATTCAGGCCTGTTCTGACCTAGGCTTCTTGAGACAGTAAAAAGCACACAATTAATCCCAAAAATCCTATTTTTATTTCAACCGCTGTGAATTCTATTCATTCACCCACCTTTATCTCCCTTGACACGCTGCCAAAGACCTAACTGGCAATTAGCTTTGCAAGGCCATACAGAGTCAAAACAGAGCTTTAGAATTTAAACCGGCCAGAATGAACAAAGTTGCTTCCTGCAAAGACTCATGTGCCTTTGCTCCTCCTTTATGTCTTATGGGAGGGGCCAATCATCTCCAAGCCTTACTCCCAAGTCGCCCTTTTTGTCTTAACTATTCTTGCCTTCTGGCAGCTCTGCGCAAGCGTGCACTGGGAACAGGCTCCCCCTGTTCCTCTGCCTCGCTGATGTCAGACTCTGGAAGCTCAAGAGACAGCACATAACTCCCAGATGGCCCTGACCCCATCTCTGCCTCTGACTCAGAGCCCTCATCCAAGCCTTCCTCAGACTCCAGGACTGGCCCATGTTCCTCCCCAGCCTCCTCACTGTCTGACTCTGCTGCCAGCTCTGCAGGCTGGCAGGACCACAACAAGGCCCAGCCTTAATTGTGAAGAGTAGATTCCAGCATCAAGATGATAGCACTGTAAGAAATATGGTTATGGAGTTGGCTATTTGATCTGCCAATCAGCCCTCTCAAAATATTCATCTCCCCATCTATGCTATTAACTAGCTGCCAAATTCATAGGATAACAACAGGAGTCATCAGATAATAAGAAATTATCTTACTACAATAAGGTAGGCTACTTGGTCTAATGACAGCAATCCGTATGACCCCAGGAGGGCAAATGCTTTCTGTATAATTTTGTTGCAGCCAAAAAGATAGCCATAATAGAGCCAGATTGGTCTAGTGGTTAAGGCACCAAGGTATACACCAGGAGACTGTGACTTCTAGTTTTGCCTTGGGAATAAAAGTTGGCTGGGTGACTTTAGCCCAGTCATTCTCAGCCCAACCCATCTCAGAATTGTTGTGAGGAAAAGGAGCATTAGGAATGTTTGCTACTTGAGTAATTTATAAAAATAACAAAGGTGGGAAGTAAATAAATAACTAAGTAATAAGCTATGTTACCAAGGAAAGTCTGTTTATATCTTTCCTACCTCTAGCAATAGTTTTTTCAATCAAGATATTCCCCTTTAGCCCATTCAGTGGAGGCCCCTTCCTCCTCATGTAGTAATATTCCTTAAGCAAATAAACTAATATTAAGCATAGGGCATTGGTACAAATTATGCCGGTATCACAATGTTCTCTTTCTTTCTTTCTTTCTTTCTTTCTTTCTTTCTTTCTTTCTTTCTTTCTTTCTTTCTTTCTTTCTTTCTTTCTTTCTTTCTTTCTTTCTTTCTCTTTCTTTCTTTCTTTCTTTCTTTCTTTCTTTCTTTCTTTCCTTCCTTCCTTTTCCTTCCTTTCCTTCCTTCCTTTTCCTTCCTTCCTTCCTTTCCCCACCGTTATTGTTTTTATAAATCATACAAACGTTACAAACATATTTAATGCTCCTTCCTATTTTTGCCATAAAAACAACCCTGCGAGGTAGGTTGGGCTGAGAGAGAATAACTAGCCCAAAGTCACCCAGCTGGCTTCCAGAGTAGAAGAGTAGAACTCCATGGTTTCTAGCTTAGTGCATCAAACATTAGAGTAAACTGGCTCTCAAATAATGACAAAAATATGTCAGTTGAATGCCATTCCTTGCCCTCCTGAGGCCCCTCCATGGTATTCCATTGTGGCTTATGTAACAATTTGTAATTCTGCTTTGTTTTGGCTTAGTATGTAGGATGAAATCAGCTACTGTGGTTATAAATCATGGATGATGATTTCATGTGCTTGCTAAATTGTTGCTTAATCTCCAAGTCAAGATTGATAAAAAGTCCATGTCAATCTTGGCTGTACTGTATTGTGGACTGGGTATTTCCTTGTAGAGTAACAAAGTCATATGTGATCACTAAGAGTTGATAATAACTTGATGGCATCTAATCATCATAATCATCAACAAAGTCCTACCAGTATGTGAGAAGGACCTCATGTATTTAAGTGATACAGCAAATTCTTTTTCTTTGATGTCCTCCTATTTGCAAAGCAACTAATGGAAAATTCTATTTAAATTTCAAGTGGAATGGGCTCCAGTCTCTAGTTTAGAAATTTCTGTCTAGGCTAGGGTCTGAAAATTACATTATCCTATCAATTAAAAAGAAAAAAAACCTGTAATAGTCTGTCCTGATAAAGAGTGACTACCTCTTTATTTGATTGTCTGTGGAGATTTAGAACTCAGATTGTGAAACAGATCAGCTGACAAATGAGTTTACAAATTTACTTGAACAAATGCTCTAAATCCCTTTTGTTTCTGAAGGAATTAGCAGCCAGGAATTGAGGAGTTTTTGCTCAGCCACAAGAATATACTCACGTATTGGTAGACATTTCAGAACACTTGAGGTACTGTAAAAGCTTCCTTACTGGTTACTATTTTATTAACAACAGAATTGAAAGCATTTCAGGGAATTGCAAGTGAGAAAGATGGAATTCCGTTCTGCAATTCATTTCATAGCCGCTGCTGTTGGCTGTAATTTTGACTGAAGTAGGGGCAGCCAGGAGGGAAGGACTCCCCAGCTGAATTCCTTCCCCACAAGTTGCCTTTGGCCATCCTTACAATGAAAGGGGAGAAATACCAACGATCCCAGCACGGATTTCCATTCATCCTTCTCTGACAAGTAATTATGATTCCACAGGCAGCATTTAAAATCACTTAACAAGCATTATATTTTTCTTCTACAAGGATTGTGGTTTTTATTGCTTATCTTGGATAGTAGAGTATTCTGTTGACAGAGGTATATGATAAGAATTAATTTGGTGTTTCATTTTAGATCCAGCTTTAGATTTATATTGACTTTACCAACTGAATTTCACACAAATCAAGAACAGGGAATAGCTTCCTGGACTGACAGTTGAAGCTCTCAAAGTGACTGTGTAAAGAAGATGCTGTGGAAAAGGCACAGATCTCCAGGCTTAAAAGCCCCCCCACCCCCCTGAAATTAAAACTACTTTTTCTTTCCCCAAATGATCCCATATAACTCTTTGACCCAGTTCTTCCTTCCTGCTTCTAGTCCAGTTCTGTGGCCAGTAGCAGAAAACAGAATCTTGTCACTCTTACTACACAAAATATTCAACAGCATCTGAATTTTAATTTGCTGCCCTCAAGTTTAAGTAAACCAAAACTGCAATGAATATTTCCCCCAGGTCAAAAGTCCAGAATCGATCTGGTTGATTCTGCTGATTAAATGTTCTACTTAGTAAATTCAAACTTTATCAAAAGCTTCCTAGAATGAATGACTTTCAACATATGAACTTTTGCTTTCAGTTGTGCTTTGATCCTGTTTCCAGGAGTTGATGGGAGGCTATGGTATCAGTCTGAAGGATACATGATTGGGGAAAATTTTGAGTACTGCAATGTGCTCTACATGGGGCTGCCCTTGAAAAGTATCTGGAAGCTTCACTTAGTTCAAAATGTGGCAGCCCACATGGTTTGTGCAGGTCTAGATTTGCAAATAGGTCACCTCTCTTATGGAAACTGCATTGGTTGCTGATTTGCTTCCAGGTCCAATTCAAGATGTTGCTTATCACCTTTATAGCCCTACATGGCCTGGGGCCAGGTTAGTTGAAGGACCATCTCTTTTTCTGTTATATCTACCTCATCCACCAGAGTGAGGAGGCAAGGAATGTTATGCATCTATTGGGGCCAAGAAGAAGGACCTTCTTTCCAGTGGCACCTTCCCTTTGGCACATCATCTCCACAGTAATAATATTGGCCGCCACTTTTGAATGGCCCCTAATTTTACCAGCAGTCATAGAACACCAGAGTGATATGGACCCCTTCAAGTCGTTTATTTGATTGTTGTCACCCTGGGGTGGGGGTGGAGGAAATGAGGGCTTCTTAGGTTTTGCATTTGATGTTTACTTCTGTAAGCCATTAGAGTCATCATAAATGAGTTGGGCTGTCTTACAGGGGTGGGCTTCAAAAATTTTAGCAAGGGGTACTCTTCCCTGTTGCTGGGTGGGCATGGCCATGGTGGGTGTGGTTTAGTCAGCCTCCTGCACCATGGGGGGGGGAGGTTTGCCCTCCCTGGGCTCTGGAGGCTTTCCTCGAGCTTCCAGGAGGGTGAAAATGGCCTCCCCAAACTCCGAAGGCCCTCTGGAGGCTGGAAATAGACCTGTTTCTGGCCTTCCCGAACTTCCAGTAGGCCCGTTTTTTGCCCTCCCTGAGCCTCCATGCACACCCTGCACTTACCTGCATCAAAAACAGGCTGCGTGGGGATTCCTGGGAGGAGCGAGGCAGGGTGAGCGGGGCCAGCCAGTAGTGGGATTTGGGGGTTCTCCAAACTGCACAAAATCTTAGCTAGAGGTTCTCCCGAACCCCTGAAAACCCCCAGCAGCCCACCCCTGTTGTCATATAAATTTTCTAAACCAATAAGTTTTAATTGAAAATCTGTTCTGCCTGCCTAGTATCAGATTATGTTTGACAGAAGCATAAAGTGACAGAAATAAATTGGAAAAGACTCTCTTAATGAAAGAGGTCTCATATCTGAGATTCCCACCATCCTTTGATAGAATGGTTGAATATAGCATCAAATCTGTTAGCACCTCTGCTTACAAGGATGTTTTAGGTCTTATAGCTGATGTAATGTTTGTTTTACATACAGTATGCATTATATTAATCAGTCCCCCCAATTGCTTCTCAGTTCATTTGCCTTTTATTCTTATTGAAAAGACACCTCTTAATCTTATGACTATATTCACAAAAGATATAGAAAGGCAAAGCAATCAGCCATATTTTAGGCACGTGTCTGATTTATGGTTCAAGCGGGCCATGTAGTCCCTGAACATTAAAGTTAAGTAGCACAGCCATTGTTTTATGTAGGAACTGCTCCATTTATTTTATTGCAGTTGAGTTCTCATCCGTTTAGTAAGAAAAGGGTATTACCATTTGGGCCAGATCCTTTACCTGGGAGAAGACACTGATCTGACATTATAATAAATAATCTTCATGCTATTTACTAATATGCTTAGTTTTTAATTTGTTCCTCTTCTCAAAGAATCTTAAATGACAAGGCACTGTTTCTTTTTATCTTTTCTTTTGCAATGGAGGGGAGATGAAGACACTGAGCTATAGAGTTTTTGATTTAACATAAGACAACCAGTCTTCCCCTACTTGGACCAAAACACAGCACAAGTGCGGGAGGACAATATCTCTTCCCCCACCCCACCCCAACACTTGCTGTACTCATAGGACATCAGCTTCATCTTACTCCCAGCTTCTGAGTGAGAGATGGCCATATGTTGTCCTTAGTTGTACTCATGTTCAAGTATCAGATAGTCCTTGACTTACAACCATAGTTAGGACAAGAATTTCCATTGTTAAGCAAAGCACTTGTTAAGTGGGTTGTGCCCACTTAATTATAGTTCATTTTACAGCCTTTTGTTTTTTTTTTGCCATGTTAAGTAAATTGCTGCATTTGTTAAGTGAATCACATGATTGTTAAGCAAATCCAGCTTCCCCCCCCCCATTGATTTCGTTAGAGGTCAGCTGAGAAAGGTCACAGATGGTGACCGCATGACCCTGGGATACTGCAACTGTTGTAAGTACACGCCAGTTGCCAAGTCCCCAAGTTTTGATCACATGACTGGGGGGGGTGATGGTCCAATGGTTGTAAGTTACTTTTTTTCGGTATCATTGGAACTTTGAATGGTTGCTAAATGAATGGTTGTAATCGAGGACTATCTGTAGTCATTCTGACACCATCTAAGGGCAGCCAGAAGGTCATCAGTTGGCCTTTGTCACCCATTGGTTTGAAGTAAAATCAGATGACAGCAGGGACTTCACCCAGAGGCAACGGAGGCAGGATCAACAAGGGGGGTTGGGGACAGTAAATTGCCTATGGGTATAATGTAGCTTTCTTCTGACTCAAGGATGAATGGAAAGTAGTTCAGCTCAGTAGTGGCAAAAGGCCCATGTTTTTCTCTATGGCTGAACTCCATCTGAGCCCTACTTAATACTCTCAACCCACTGTTAGCATCTACAGTTATACTGATGCAGCTTTATGCCACTATTAGGCCTTGAATATTCACAGACATCCAGCAGCCTTGAATTTACAAGTATCCCTAATAAACTGCCATTATTCTGTGAGAGTACATACAGAGAAAGATACTGTGAATTTCAAATTCAGCTACTTGAAAAGTCCCATTTTCATGTTTAAACATCAAAATTGTAGTGTTAAAGTATGTGGATTGATTGATGCTGTGTGAGAATATAGGGATATATGGTAAAACAGAGGTTAGCATAGCTAGGAAGGGAAGTTTTCTATCATATGGTGCAGGTGTAATTCAATAAACAAACAGAACACCCCCTTTGTTATGAAATTTAATTATTAAGTGCAAACGCTGTGTGGAAAAAACTGAAAGAATGGTTTGGGAAAGCATATTTGCTTGTTTAATTGTGTGCTCGCTCGCTTATTTATTCCCTGCATTTGTATCGTGCTGCAATCCAATGACTCTTGTCAGGAGACTGAAGGATAAAAAGGGAATCAACATTTGGGAGGCAAGAAAAGGAAGCCCCAGGAATGGCTATGCTCAAAAAAAGAGCAGCGTAGCAGATAAGGAGAAGCAGAAAGGAGATATTAAAATGCATGGGAGCTATGTGGAAGCATGAACCCAAGAAAAGGTTGAATATTATTAGCCGGAGGAAAAGCAGCCTGGGGAAGGACCAGAAAGTCAGATCAGCTTCAAAAGAAAGAACTGGAAAAACAATGTCTGGTGGGGATTTGGACAGTAACAGGATGTGCCCAGGAGATACTGAGTGAAGAGGGTTGGCGAAAGAAACAAAGGGTAGAAATGCTATAAGTAGATAAAGAGAGGTAGGCTTAAGATGCAGACTTCTGCTGTTTAAGAATTATGACAGAAGGAGTTTGCCAGTTCTGGTTTCTCTCTTCCTCTTCCCCTTAGGCAGCCATGAGGGCCTAATCAACAGGGGGTACAGGGGGCGCTGCATTCCCCACCTGCTGATTAGGAATGAACCAGCTGACCTTCTAGCTTCCTTCCTCCTCCTCCTCCTCCTCCTCCTCCTCTTCTTTTTCTTCCTGCAAGTTAGGCTCACATATGTTCCCAATTCCTTTTCAAGAAAGGAAACCGAACAAGAAAGAGGATTTCCTAATTAAGATCAAATAAGCCTTGTTCGGTAATCCCCTCTTTCTATTTATTCCTGTAAACAGCCAGAAAATAGATGAGGCAATTCGCTTTTGTTTTTATTAAAAGTTTTTTTTAACTGTACAGTCTTTGTGGGTAAGGCTGGAGCTTGTAAACCCCAGAAATGTCTGCCTTTTACAGTTCCTCAGACTGCACAGCCCACATTTAGCAACCAAAAGTTCTACTTAAGCTGGGGCAAAGACAGGATGGAAAAATTCCCCTGTGGTGCTTCAATGAACAAGGGGCGGTAGATGTTTTAAAACCTCACACTGCCTCACAAGTGCTCTTTGCACAAATGTCTAAGTCCCAGCAGTGGGTAGATTAGGAAGTCTACAAGTATGTATTTCTCAGGGAATTTCCAGGAGACTTTCACCATCTGCTTTCTTAATCAAAGCTGAAGTAGCACGTAAACTACATTAAGCTCAGGTATCTCTTAACCATCTGTGCCTGCTACGTTTCTACAAACCAGTTTCTGGTTTCTGTCTATTACAAAGAATCGGTTCCTGCCCCTATATATTATTATGGAATCTTAAAAGTCAAGGGACCTTGACATATAGAGAGAGCATACCCTGCTGGATACTGGATTGCCACAGGGAGGTTGGATCAACTGTAGATTGTCCACTTTCTGCTTGAAGAATGAACGCAAGGGAGTATCATCACGTAGTAATGTTAGCAATCGGCTGTGTTATCGAATTATTATAACTGTCAAGTAGTTTTCTCAAGGATCAACTGAAATCTATGTCCCAGAGGTGGGTTTCAGCAGGTTCTGACCAGTTCTGGAGAACCGGTAGCGGAAATTTTGAGTAGTTCGGAGAACCGGTAGTAAAAATTCTGACTGGCCCCGCCCCCATCTATTCTCTGCCTCCCGAGTCCCAGCTGATTGGGAGGAAATGGGGATTTTACAGTATCCTTCCCCTGCCACGCCCACCAAGCCATGCCCATCAAGCCATGCCCACCAAGCCATATCACGCCCACCAAGCCACACCCACAGAACCGATAGTAAAAAATTTTTGAAACCCACCACTGCTATGTCCTCTTGTTTAAACCAGTAAGTATCAACCTGTTCTCTATAGTACAGTAATAGGACAAATTTTCGGTGTAATGGAAATCCAAATCTCATAAGAGCGCTACAGGTAGTCCTTGATTTACAACAGTTCATTTAGTGACCATTCAAAGTTACAACAGCACTTAAAAACATAACTTATGATCATTTTTCACACTAACGACCGTCGCAATATCCCATAGTCCCATGATCAAAATTTGGATGCTTGACAACTGACTCCTCTTTATGACTGTTGCAGTGTCTGGGGGGGGTCATGGCATCCCCTTTGCGAACTTCTGACAAACCAAGTCAATGGGGAAGCCAGATTCGGTTAACAAGCATGTCACTAACTTAACAACTTCAGGGATTCACTTAACAACTGTGGCTCAGAAGATCGTAAAATGGAGCAAAATTCACTTAACAAACATTTCACTTACCAACAAAAATTTTGGAGACAATTGTGGTCGTAAGTCGAGGACTACCTGTATAGAGCCCCAATGTGGTATTCTCTTATCCAAACAAAGCATAATAGCTCCTTCAGTATTTCTTTATAGGAACCATTTCCCTTCTTTTCTGTCCTCATCTAATCCATCTGAATTGGCCTACATTTTTTTTGTAAAGTTCAGGTCCCCAAACTGCACATAATCATCAAAGGGTGTCATCTTCTTTCTTACTGAATATGTTGTTTTCAATAATTTTTAATATTCGATGCTGCCTAGAAGCATTATGGTGGTTTTAGAAATGTGACAAATAAATAACATTCTTTTTAAAATAGAACTAATAGATACATATTCATTATTTTCTTCTAAAAGGAGAAGAATTACATTATAATTTTTAATCAGACGTTACATTATAATTATAATTATAATGTAATGTCTGATTAAGAATATCATAGGCATGCTGATAGATGCTTTCTTTAGCTTGGATCAAGCTGGTGGACGCTGCAGGAAAGCACATTGGGATGGAAATTCAGTTGAACTTTTTATTTTTATTTGTTTATTAAATTTGTTTGCCACTCATCTCACCACAAAATTTAAGGATTGTCTTTAGCAATGTATCCGTTCATCCCTCACTACACATTGGCATTGGCATTGGCATCCTTCAGTCTCAAAAGACTATGGTATCTGAAAAGAGGTCCTAAAACAGCATCTAGTGTGACTAAAAAGGCCAATTTGAGAGTGGCAATCCTTTCCACACTGAGGACAGATACATTCTGTCCCCTGTCCAGCCCCCAGACTGCCTCTTTGCCTCAGCCTGCCGAACAAGTGTCTCTTCGAATTGGAGAAGGCCATGCTGTGTCTTTAGCCTCCAAGCTGAACGATCAGAGGTCAAGGTTTCCCAGTTGTTAATGTCCATTCCCAGGGCCTTTAAGCCCCTCTTGCAGATATCCTTATATCACAGCTGTGGTCTCCCTCTGAGGTGCTTTCTCTGCACTAATTCTCCATACAGGAGATCTTTCGGAATCTGACCATCAGCCATTCTTACGACATGCCCAAGCCAGCGTAGACGTTGCTGTTTCAATAGTGTATACATGCTAGAAATTCCAGTACGTTCCAAGACTGCGCTATTTGGAACTCTATCCTGCCAGGTGATGCCAAGAATACGTCGGAGACAGCGCATATGAAAGGTGTTCAACTTTCTCTCCTGCCATGTGTAAAGGGTCCAAGACTCAGTGCAGTACAAGAGTGTGCTCAGGACACAGGCTCTATAGACCTGGATCTTTGTATGTTCCGTCAGCTTCTTATAGCTGGACGTCACTAGACATCCTCAAGGCTTTGTGTAATGCAGTTGTATAGATAACAACGACCCCCTTCCCAGATCCTGTTTTGCATAGATTTGTGTGCAAGACAACCAAGCAATAAATTCTAATAAGGAATTAAATATATGTATATTTTTATATCCATAGAGCTGTATGGATTATATCCTAATCTAGTTATGTAATTTGGGGATGATAGGATTTAGAATTCAGTAATCTGTTATGAGAGATGTACAGAACAGTTTAGAGAGGTCTGCCCGAATCTAGACATAAAAATACAATATAGAAGAGGAAAAAAATAATATATATCTTCTGAATGAAAGGTTTCAGTATTTATTGGGTCACCATTATGTATCATAGTACACAAACATTATTTTTGTAATTTAGAAGTTCTGTATTCATAGAGTCTCAGACCATGAAGTGGAAACCAGTTAAAAAATACAAGCCAATGGAAATAAAGGAGATGAACCAAAAGACACAATACATATATATTTGCCAGGAAATGTTATAAACACTTTTTCTATTTCCAGGTTTAGAAGGATGATAAAATGTTAGCCAGTCAGCTCCAGCTGAGCACAGTGGTAAATGAATGGCATCTATTTGAAAAGCATTGAAAACAATCACACACCTACTTAAAACTTGCTGAGAAGCTTCAGAGATGCAAGAGAAAAGAAATATCTCTTCAGGGTTCTGGCCCACTGGGGGCTTAACAGTGTCTTGTTCTAGTGTGAGGAAGGCCTATTATACCGTAGTGTGCAAACTCACTTCTTATGGCTCTCCATTGTGTACGAAGCAAGCCACTGTGTGTCTTTCAATAAATCATAAGGTAAAAACCCTGGTTTAGATTATATGTAAATCCTCATGCCAGTATATGGAACTTTAGCTTTTCTCTCTTTTTACATAGATACTTACATTACACCTGCAGTGGGAGACATACTACTTATTTATTAAATGAGTTTGTCACCCATCTCTCTACCAAACAAATCTGGGTGGTTTAAAGGTAAAGGTTCCCTTCGCACATATGTGCTAGTCATTCCCAACTCTAGGGGGCGGCACTCATCTCGGTTTCAAAACCGAAGAGCCAACACTGTCCGAAGATGTCTCCATGGTCATTTGGCCGGCATGACTAAATGCCAAAGGCACCCGCTGTTACCTGCACACCAAAGGTGGTCCCTATTTTTTTACTTGCATTTTTTTACGTGCTTTTGAACTGCAAGGTTGGCAGAAGGTGGGACAAGTAATGGGAGCTCACCCCATTATGCGGCACTAGGGATTTGAACCACTGAACTGCCGACCTTTCGATCGACAAGCTCAGCGTCTTAGCCACTGAGCCACCGCGTCCCTGTACTGGGTGGTTTACGATAACATAAACAATAGGATAAAACAATTACAGAATTAAAACATTAGGGCATCAGATATTCAAAGTTAAAACATTAAAATTAATATTACAACAATGAAAAAGAACGAATGTGTGAACTGGTAGAGATGGGGTCTTCCAGTAATCTATTAACTACCTCCAAAATACAACGTCCCTTTTGGGAATATTAAAGTGAGGTTTTCAGACTCAAGAAGATGGGGATGTATCTCACTTCAAGGGTGATGATAGTCCAAATGCAGGAGCCATGGCAGCAAAGACTCTTTTCCTGGATGCCACCAGATACAATTTCTTGGCCGATGGGATCCAGACCATGCTCTTTCTTCCAGAGCAAGTGGGACTGGCTAATATCATTGGGATGAGATGGTTCTTTAGGTAACCTGGAGGAATTTATTTTTCTTCCTACTGTTGGAAGAAATATCCATCTGGTTCAGTTCCAAGCAGGGAGAAAGACACTGGAAACAGAGAGGCTGATCGGAAATATGGTTTAATGAAGCAGAACCATCAAGCACATGGTCCTGGTGCAGTTGAACACATGGAGTGAAGAGTGAGGGTTATTTATACCCTCTCTTGGGCCATGCTCTTGAGCTTCCTGTTCCTGTGCAAGAAATGCATTCTGTTGGCTGTAGTCAAGCTCCCATGGGGCCATGTGGGGTCAAGTTTGTCTGAATCAAGTTTGGTTGAAGCCTGGAGGGTGATGCAATGTCTCCAGGTGATTTTGCAATGCAGTGAGCTCTGTTGATAGATAATCCTATTATATCCTGGAGGATTATGTCTTAATCCCATCACCCTGGAGCTGAAGGTCTTTTGTCTTGTAGATAGGCTGGCCCAGTCCTTCATAATAGGCACCAAATATCTGCGGGGGGCAGGGAGATGAAACTCTGAGTTTCTGTCTCTGTTAAGATTTCTCTTTTAGGGGAAATATAATATTCTGCCTTTTTAGTATTTCCTAAAATATTTCATTCTTCTAGGAGAGGTGGGTGCTAACTTTCTACACTATTCAAAATATCCCTTTGTGGCCTTGAATAAAAAAACAATAATTTAAACATCCTCCATAGAAAGTTATAACTTAAAGCTCTTAACACTTCTTCGTGATACATGGAAGGGTAAGATTGGGTAAGATTCAGGGGTGAAATGCTCCCGGTTTGAACCGGCTTGGGCGAATAGGTAGCGATAGCAGCGGGCAGTTCGGAGAACCGGTAGCAAAAATCCCTGCCCCCGCCCCCCATGCCCAGCTGAGCCCCGCGATCATCAGAGCCTTTTTTTCCTTTTAAATGTCACTGACCAGCCAAGCTCTGACATCCCAGCTGAGTTGCCTGCTAATCAGGCAACTCAACTTGGATCCCAGAGCCATGTAAAAGAAAAAAAGTTTCTTTTTTTCTCCTCCCCCCCCCTCCCAGCCTCCAGCTTGCTTACCTTAGCTGCTGATCGCATGACGATCGCAATCCATGCAAGCAACTGAATCTCCCTGCCTGCAATCAAGCTTGTCGGTCAGCAGCTCTTTCTGCCTGCCTGCCTGCCTTCCTGCCTAGACCTGTAGACTTCAACTCCCAGCAAAGCTGACTGAGGAATTCTGGAAGTTGAAGTCCACAAGTCTTAAAGTTGCCAAGGTTGGAGACCCCTGTTCTATTGGATAAGTTTTTTTCCCCTTTGGGAAAAAAATAGTTAATTGGTGTTTTTTTTTAGTTGTTCTTTTTTTTAGACCTAGCCATTTAAAGTTTAGGAAATTTTAAATTTAGCTGCTTTTATATAAAAATAAAAATAAATTAAAATAAAATAATATTTGTGCTGCTTTCTGAGATTTAGTGTGTTTCTGTAGTATTTCACTCTAACTACACAAACACACAAAATCTCACAAAGCTGTATGTGGAATTTTGTGTGTGTAAAGTGTGAAAGTTGGTTTTTTGGGCTTTTTGTGGCTGTGTGAGGTTCCTGCTTATTGCAGGGGCAATTTTGGGTCTAGCACAACTGCTTTTACATTGTGGGTGAGCCAGTTGTGTTGTGTTGTGTTGTGTTGTGTTGTGTTGTGTTTTGTAGGTTAAAAAAGGACAAAGAAGTGACATTGACTTGGCCACGCCCACCCAGTCACCTTACCACCAAGCCCCGCCCATTAATTAAGCCATGCCCACAGAACCGGTAGCAAAAAATTTTAGATTTCACCCCTGTTAAGATTTGATAAGATATGGAAGGGTGGCTATATCTGGACTTTTTCTCAAGAAAATATCAGCTTCAGAGATCACAGTCATGAGCCTTTTCAGATATGGCCCCACTTCTTTCAAACAGCATTTCCCCTGAAATTAAATTGGCCTACATCCTGTTGGTGTTTTCGAAAGCCATCAAATCATAGTTATTCCAGAGATTATCAAGAGCAGAAACCTTGAGAGGCAAATCCTCCTGTCTTGTTCTTTGTCTGATGTCTGGTGATTCCTCACTGCTATGGTTGTGGTTCCGATTGTTTTGTAGGTTAAATCTTTTTAAATTTTTAAAAATCTTATTGCTTTTAAATCTTATTGCTGCTATAGGGGGGAATATAAGTCATTCAGAGGCCTTTTACCTTGAAACAGCATATCAACCTTAATAAAAAATTGGTTAGGAAATGCCTTAAGACAGCTCTTCTCAATTTCATTTCCTCCAGGTCCACCAAATTGATCAGGAATTCTAGTAGATGCAGCCAACAATTTGAAGGAGATTTGTTCAGAAGTACATTCCCAGACATCTGATTAGAAACCTAAACTTAAACACCTCTGTGTAGAGACATGGATTATGTCTTTTTATAAAATCATATAAAAAGATGGCCAGCCTTGCTATCAGAATGATTTGTGCAATACAGTCACATGTTAAGGCCAGTTTGTTGGCATGCAAAGCAAATAAACAAACAAACCACATTGGCTAGTAACACAACCAGAATATGCATGTTATTTTCCCTTTTCATATAGCTGAGCTAGCCCAGATGTTCTTAATCTTATATCCCCAGTTGTGCAGGTCCAACGCCCATAATACCCAGCCACAGTGGTGAAATCTAAAATTTGTTACTACCGGTTCTGTGGGCGTGGCTTGGTGTGGGGGGGTAATGTGACTGGGTGGGCTTGGCCAATTTTATTTTTTTATTTTTACTTTTAAAACCATTTTTTCTACAACCTCTTCGGAGGAGGTTGTAAAAAAATGCTTTCAAAAGGCTCTGACGATCCCAGCTGAATTGCCTGATCAGCAGAGGCTTTTTAAAAAATCCTCGGCTGATCAGGCAACTCAGCTTGGATTGTCAGAGGCATTTAAAAGAAAAAAAGGGGTTTTTTTCTTTTAAAAGCCTTTGTGATCCCAGCTGAGCCGCGCGATCATCAGAGGCTTTTTTTTTTTACTTTTAAAGCATTTTTTTCAGTTGAAGAGGTTGTAGAAAAAATGCTTTTAAAAGTAAAAAAAAAAAAGCCTCTGATGATTGTGCGGTTCAGCTGGGCATGGGGGCGGGAGCAGGGATTTTTGCTACCAGTTCTCCGAACCACCCGCCTCCATCACTACCGGATCGGGCGATCTGAACCGGGAGTATTTCACCCCTGCCCAGCCAGTGTGACTGGGCTAACTATACTGTATACCATCTCAAGGAATTTTGGAGTCCTAAGGCTTTGTTTTATTTTGTTTCAGCTTGATTCATTCTTTTGTAAAAACATATTGGTTTCATTATTTTTAAAACTTTGGTTATTAGGCAGATGTAGGTTATGTTAACTTGTCTGTAATGACAAGAATTCAGATCAAATTAATTGGTATTCTTATCAATGAAATATACATTTTCACACTAATTTCTATAAATCCTAGTTTAATTCAAAAATGCTGATGAAACTGCTAGTTCAAATGGGGAAAAAACATTGAAAATAACACGTTTCTGAGTATGTCTTATGGGTTTCTGAAGAAAAAAATTGCATTGCATTTGAAGACAAAGTTGTGATAAAGTCTGTCTCCATCCTGTGCACAAGATAGTTTTCACAAGCTATTTCTCCACTTGTAACTTAAAGCAACTCCGTAACATCACCAACCACTGATCAAATAATAGACAATCTAACCTCATTACTATTATTTTTGCCACAAAAATAGTTGAATGACTGTAGAAAGTGCTGTAAATTGCTAGTGGGGAAATAATCACTGGCACCAATTCCACTGGGGCGAAGGTTAAGTGGAAGATGTTTTTGTGCCCACTAGATCCTTGGAAATGATCTCTACTGCACTCCACATGTACGTGATTTGAGCCAGAGATATGAAATACTGCATTTGAGAACTTTGAAAATTTTGTCCTCTAATAAATAGGTTCCCCAAGAAAAAAATTGTTTTAAACTTCCCTATTTTTTTCAGAGTTGAATATTCTGTTGTTTGTATGGTTCTCCAAGAACTGGGGTTTTGCTGTTTGTTTTTCAAAAAAAAAAAGCATGAAAAATAGAATGTTGCAGAGAAAGATGACTTGAGATCATGAAACAGACAGTTGTATGGAAAGCCCCCCGTTTACTGAACAGAAATTTTTCCTCCATTGAATTATTGGGGTGGGGGTTGCAGTAAACCACTAAATCTTCCTCAGTGCCATAACTCAAGAATTACACATAACAATGGAAATCTTCAGTTATGGCAACACTTCTCCCTTTCTCTCTCTCTCAAAATGGGAAATTGTTGCAGGAAATACAGAAGATCATATGCATCATTTCATAATAGAAAGCCAGATTCCACAAACGTGGCTGGCAGTTATTCAAGTGATGACAACTTGGAGGTGGAGAGAGAGCTAGAATACACAAGAAAAATTAAGAAATATATACTAAGCCATGTTAATTATAGACTCATGGAAATCATGCTCAGATTGCAAAGGTTCATGAGAAAGTATTGTGAAGGAAGGGGCACTGGAGGAGCAATGGGGGAAAATTTTGGCCAAAGCTTCCCCAAAGAGAGGCCTAGAATAAGAGACTGTGCTGTCCCAAGTTTAATGGGGAAGAGGTTCAGGATAGCCAATCCTAGAAAGGGCACCAGGATAGATCTGCTAGATTAGAAGGTTAAAGGTTTAAGAGGAGGAGGAGGAGGAGGAGGAGGAGGAGGAGGAGGAGGAGGAGGAGGAGGAAAGAGAAGAAGAAGAAGAAGAAGAAGAAGAAGAAGAAGAAGAAGAAGAAGAAGAAGAAGAAGAAGAAGAAGAAGAAGAAGACTTCTACAATATGACTAGTTGCGTTACTGCAGAATACAAGGACTGTAGGTTTTTGCTGCACCAGATACATTTTTATATATCTCTTTGGGAAGACAGCACTGGAAATGTATGTTGTTTCTAAATATCTGATTATTTCCAAACATACAGATGCCTCATGAAAGAAAGAAAGAAAGAAAGAAAGAAAGAAAGAAAGAAAGAAAGAAAGAAGGAAAATTATTCCGGAGCATCCTCGGAACCTCTATTTCAATCTTGTTGGCTTGTCCCTGTCCAAAGCAGACCTAACAGATCAGTTCTCCACCTCCTTTGTTCCCTACTGGTGGGCGTGAGTTGACCACATAAATGGCTGAGGTGAGCTGCTGCCTTGATCGCTCATTAGAGCCCATAGTTAAATTTGGAAAGAAGATTGCTATTACCAGGGTACCATGGAAACAAACCTCTCTGCTAATGGAGGACACTCCCTCTTTCTCCCTGATTTGGGAGGGGAGTGAATGGGGGAACAGTGAAAAAAAGCATGGGGGAGAGAGAAACAATCTGGGGGGGAATAATGTAGCAAGGAATGTGTGTGTGTGTGTGTTTTGTACAGGTCTATACAAAAGACATCAAAGAACTGTTCCGTATTTCCTAGTGACTTGGAAAGTCACTTGGAACTTATGTAAACAGTTTTTATTTAGAACTGAAAAGCACACTGATAGCGATACATGGGCTTAATGAATGCTTCTTGGAAAAATAAAAATACTTTTCCTTTTTTATCTATTTATTTGCTACAATTCATCTTGCATATAGGACAAATTTTATTTTAAATACATCAAAAAGGAGGCTAAGAATACTGTGGCTTTGATTGGATGAATCAATAAATTACTGGTATCAAACTTAGAATATTTATTGAAGGAGGCATTGGGGGAGAAAATTCTCAAATGCTGTTGATTCACCTGAATACTTCAATAGAACAAATGAAGTGCATACATTTCATACATCTCAATGCTGGGAGCCTTTTCAGGACACAAGAACAAAGATTCTATGCTATTGTCTGAAGTGTCATTTTCTGCAATACAGGCTAAATGGTAGGTTTTCTGGTATGGACAGTACAAAACTTATATGTACAAATACATCTAATTGTATACGATGCCAAAAATATTCTGTTTAGGAAGCATGAAGAAAAAGTAAGGTTTATGACAACCAGTCTGCTAAAGATCTATGAGTAATGTACAAAGTAATTCAATCTTAGAATTTGTTTCAAGAAAATTCTACTGCTTCTTGTGCAGCCTTTATTATGTTCTTTCTAGATCTTTTTATCCCTTTATTATTTTTTATAAATAACTTAGGTTGGAATACATACCCAATACTTTTTCCTACTCCTATTTTCCCCACAACAATCCTGTAAGGTTAGTTGGGCTAAACATGAGTGACTGGCCCAAGGTAACTCAGCTAGATTTTGTGCCTAGAATTCCCAGTCTCTTGGTTTCTAGCCTGGTGCCTTAATTAATAGACCAAACTGGCATATTTGATATTTAATGAAAGTTTGATATTTCAGTATAACTTTGATAAGTCATCCAAAGTGTATTTAAAAAAACCTTTTAGTTTTCCAAAAGATTTGTATTATTCATTTTAGGCCTTTCCATTTATATGCTTTCTTAACTACTTCCTTTCCTTCGATCGCATCACCACTTTTCTTTATTCTTCCATGGCCCCTGTTGATTCTACATCTGCCATAACAATTCCTCATTTTCTCTTTTTTTCTGTGTTGGCACAAATATTCAAATTTTCCAATAGATAAAAGAAATAGCAATGGCATTTCTCCTCAATACACTGATATTATATTATAGGAGATATCATGGGCCAAGAGAGGAGTAGTAGATCAATTTTGGGGGAAAGTTATTAAAATCTGGGAGAAAAACAACAATTTTGAAAGACGGGTGAAAATCTCTCAGTTTGAACATATTTAGCAGCTCAGTGAAGCACACAAAGTAGAAAATGTACTTTGTGGCATCTCCAGGTGGGTTTGAAAAAGATAATTTTGTTAAGCAGTGGACAGTTGCAGCCATTACTTTATCCAATTGAGAGTAAACAATACTGAGTTAGATAAATCAATGCAGCTAGACCTTTATAATGCTTCATTTAACCTGTTAAAGTATATTCTAAGATCCCAAATAAAACCAAGCTTTGGGGATTTGAGATAATCAGACCAGAGCATCAAGGGGCAATTGGAGAGTACATGCTGATAGTCCTTCTATATCTGATCTAGATTTAATTTCACATCTGGATTAATTTGAATCTGCAAAAGACCACAAAACAAAAGAAGAAGAAGAAAAGATTCTTATCTGCCAATAATACACAATCAGCTATATGATTGTTCAAGCCAGTTTAATGAGATTAAGGCTATGTTTTATTTTCCCTTTTGCATTCCATTAAAAAAACAAATAGGTTCCATGGTATTCATGTCAGTACAGAATCAAATATTTAAATTATTTCATTTTTAAATACTTACTATTGCTCTGTCTTACTTTTAATGCCATAAGCAACATTTTTAGCATTCCTATTTTGCAAGGTAAATTGAGTTTTTACTCTTGAATAGAAGAAAGAAACAGTTTGGCACACAGAATAAATTATTATGAGAAGTTGTGGAAAAGAAAAACATTGCATAATCTTTGAATTACTGCAGTAGGAATTTGCTATGTTGAAGCCAAGCTGTATGTCATCTTTCAAAAATTCATTATATGGAATTCTCTTTTCTAACCATCCATTGAAATTGCCACATATCAACATACCGTACTTGTATTCCATTCAGCTGGCTTATTTATTTTCCATTAAAATTGCACACCTATTGTTCCATTAAATCAGAAGGAGGAGGGATGAGATCTCTTGGATTCAACTGAGCAACAAGACAGACATCATAGCTGTCGTGCATGAGGGCTTTGATTGCAACAACATTCCAATTATTTTCCCAAGTGTCCAGCTCTAGGATCTCTTTGGTGATAACTTCATGCCGAGCTGAAATAAAAAAAGAATAAGGCTGGAGTATAAATCAGATGAGCTCAGATAAAAGCCAGCAAAGGAATCTAGAAATTCAGTTCTGTCTGTAAGCAACATTTCAAAAATAATTTGGTGCTGTATTTAGATGAAAAAGAGAGATGGCTATAGTTAAAGCCCAGTGCCCTGCCTCTCCTGGAGTATTTCTCTTTGGAAGAAGGCATCATCCAAGGCAGGCATGATTCCTCACTTGATATTACAAAATATACAGCTATGTATAAAATTTCTATAAAATAGAAATTCTATTCTGTGTTGATTAGGTGGACTTCCATAGGCCATTCCCCTCCACTGTCCACTCATCTGGCAACACAAAATAATGCGCTCATAATATTTGTTATCCTGATGGCCAATCCCTATCCTTCCTGTAGTGCATCTGTCTTAACTCACTGCCAAATAGGGGAGTTGTCTCGATCTGGGAGCACAGTATTTGTATCATCCTAGATGTGTTTCTTTGCTAGATTTACATCCTGCCTTTTCTCCAGGAGCTCAAACAATGTAATAGCATTTCTTGCACACATTTTGCCCAGAATTACAACTTTGCCAGACAGATTGGGCTGAAAAAGAACAATTGGTCCAAAATTACACAGGAAGTTTTCATGGCTGTAATGGATTCCTTCACTACCCCAGATCTCCATCTGGTTTTGCTGCCCTTCCCCCTTCAGCAGATCACCAGCCAGTGTGAAAAACATCCACCAATTTGGGCATCACAATAGGAATGGGATCATTTTATTAAACTGGTTTATTTTCCCTTTTCCTCACTTCCAGCTTGGATATTGCACAAGTTAAATTTATGTAAAATAAAATTATCCATAGGGAAATATCCAGAAAGTAATAGCCACTCTCAGAGAAGAGAGAGATGGACCCTAACTAAATCAGCCGTGTAGACCCAGCAACTGAACTCTGACCAGCTGCTGGGCAACCATGTTGACTTAAAACTGCAAGTAATAAACAACAACAGCCCAATTCAGTATTTCTCATTATTTTCCACCCACTGCTACGAGGAAAAGCAGGAGTGCTGCATCTTATAGTAAAGATAACTTTTTCAAAAATATTGTAAAAGTGGATTAGCACAAAGGCTAAACTTCTTCCCCAGTGGGAAGTCTATTTTTCTTCCTGTATGCTGTTGAAAAGATGTAGTAAAAAACAGATGACAGATATGAAAGCACTTCAAGAAACAAAGTGGTCAGAGAGGACAAAAGCTGGGAAGGAAATGGCTGCAGTGGAGGCTGGCTAGCGATTGGGTGGAGGGCCATGCCCAATTTCCCCAACACTTCCAAAATATGTATACTCTGATCACAGCCACTGATGGTTTTCTGACTTCACCTCTGAGGTGATGGGCGGGAAATTATTTATACTTGGGGCTACCCCTGGAGGGTATCAGAATAAGTGAGAAAATACTATTATACCTTACAGCTCATTAAGTCATAGCATTGCTTGACTCATGGACTGGAGATGAGACAACATAATCAGGTCATGGGGGAAATTTTGTGCTATTAAAGCATGATTTCTTTTTATTTATTTAGTTATATTTCTTCAATTTATATCCTCCCAGGAGCTCATAGTGGCCTACATAGCATTAACACTTTCACTACACTTATGGTCCCCACAATTCTTTGATACAGTTGTACTAAGAGACAGCAATTGTCCCAGTGAACCTCCACAGCTAAGGGGTGACTTGAACATGGATCTCCCTGGCCATGCTCTAGTACTTTCACTGGGGGATGACACTGCCTACAAATCATGGCTAAGTGAAAGGTAAGAAGAGCTTTAGGAGTCTTCTGTCAGTCATATTAAAGCAACCAAAAGTGCACAACATACAAAGAAGAAATTTCATTAAGACTTTTAAAGGACATCTTTGCATCTTTGTTTTTATGCATCACACTTCCCAACATGCCCAGAAAGTTTTAAAAACAGAGGAGGACAACACAAAACACAATTAAGATGAATGACCTAGTACTCAGAGCATTTGGAAAGTTACCGTATTTTTCAGACTATAAGATGCACCGGTGTATAAGACGCACCAAGATTTCAAAGAGGTAAGTAAGAAAAAAAAAGAAGATTTTGCCCTCCCTGGCCCTCAAGAGCACTCTGCAAGCCTCCCAAACCCTCTGCGTGCCCCCTTTTTTTGCAAAAACAGGCAAAAAATGGACTGTTTTTCGCCCGTTTTTGCAAAAAAATGAGGCGCGCAGAGGATTTGGGAGGCTTGCAGAGTGCTGGGGGCTGGGGGAGGGTAAAAACACCCCGGTTTTTGCAAAAGGGCGAAAAACGGGCTTGTTTTTTGCAAAAATGGAACAAGCAGGGCGGGGCTTCAGGAGGTCAAAAATGGCTGTATTTGGTGTATAAGACGCACCAACATTTCCACCCTCCTTTAGGTTCATCTTATACTCCAAAAAATACGGTAAGTGGCAAAAGATAGCAAATCTATAGAAAAGGGTTAATATGGAAAGACAACTTGAAACAAAGTTGCAGTTCTGTAATATAAATGTATTTTATATGTACTTGATATGACATTTTATCTTTTTTATGTTTAATAAAGTTTTTTTTTTTTTAAAAAAAGGGAAAGACAACTTGAAATTAAAAAATGTTTGCATTTGTCTTCCAAATGGATGTATTTACTTTCATACTCACTTATAAATATTGTTTGCAAGTTAAGTCATCATCTAACATTAGTCATATGTATAGTAATGAAACAAATATGATGTTATATTTACTACATGTAAAATTCCTGAGTTCCTTAACTATACCACAAGAAGAATCTAGTTCATGTTTCTCAAGAAAGATTCCCTCTGAATGTGGTTGTCTTGTCATTCTGACTATATTTTTGTATCTTTTCAACTGTTTTTCCACAGTAGGTTGTTCAGCTTTGTACACTGTAATTAAATTGTTTCTTTTAGGAGAAGAACTTCAAGAAATGGGAACATGAAAAAAAAAAGTGTGACTGCGGCTAAGATTAATAACTTTGTAGAAAGCAGCAAACCACACAGAACTGAAGCAATGAGAATATTAGTATTAGACTTGGTGCAGAGTCGAAAAAGTCATTTGGCTTCATTATGATGGCATTTAAATATTCTGATCATCTTACAATTTTTATTTTTCATACATGGGGCTACATTACTTTAAATTCACTTCAAATGTAATTTTAGAATTTACATTGTTAAACATATCTATTCAATTTATTTTCAAATTTCTGTCTAGAAATAACAGCAAGGAAACAATAGAGGCTATGCATGTTTTTAGGGCAAATAAGAAAACGCCCTCCAGGCTTCAGGAAATGCTTTAAAGCAAACAGCAGTTTAATTCCTCTCTTGTAAGTTTCCCTGTTTGGAACAAGTAATGAATGTAGAAGAAGCCGTTCCATTCAAGCAAGCCTACGAAATCAAAGCCAAGACTTCACAATAAGCGGCTTTTAACGAAGGCTGTAAAACTGTGCAGTAACTGAACCATCAAACAAGACAGAATTTTGGTTCAGAATCCCTTTTTTTCTTCTTGTAAAGATGGAGAAATGGAAGAATTGTTGATTTGAGCTTTCTGAAACCTTTTACAAAACATCAAGTTCTTTGCTGTAAATGAGAAGTTGCTTTCATTTCCCCTATTTGTTCCTTTTTCTTTTTAATGTTTCCCCCCCAACCAATGAAAACCTTGAGGCTGAATGTTTCTTACTGTTAAGAGAAATAGATAATTTTCCATTTTTTCTACACACACTGTGGGATCTCTAAATACTCTTATTGAATCTTGAGAGCCTGTAGGGCGAGAAGGAACAAAACTATAACCCAAAACTTGTTCACATCTTACTGAACTATATAGTTGCCTTTGTGTTTTGTCCCAATTCAAGAACTAGGCTCCTGATTGACGCACACTTCCATTATCAGTCTGGACATAGTTTTGACAAAACTTCGTATCATAAAACTGTTTTTATGTAAGCAAAATTGATAATTTTTTGTCAGCTTCATTCTCAAGGTTTAAATCATGGAGATAATCATGCTTGGTTTGTTGTTTTCTTCTTTATCCTTTATGGAGGAGCTTCTGCTGGATCTTTTTCTTGATGAAGGCCCAGCTGGGATAACCACACATCCCGAGGGCTTCCTTGAAAGAGGGAGGGCTTGAAAGAGGAGGCTTGAAAGAGGGGCTTGAAAGAGGAGTAAAAGAGGCCATCACTGGCTCTTAAATTTAAGAGCCATCTCTCAACAGAGGGGAAGGGATATGACACCACCTATCTCCTGTCTAGAATACAGTCCTTTCAGCAGTTCCAAGAAGGTTCCACACCCATTTGCACTCTGATTCAGGTGACCCTGAAGTAGTGGTGCGATTCAAATAATTTAACAACTGGTTCTGTGCCCTAATGACCAGCTGGGTGGGCGTGGCCATGATGGGCATGGCCAGGGGGTGTGACAGGCAGCACTTGGCCTCATGCACTCCCCTGGGAGCAAAAACGGGCCACGCGGGGCATTTTGAGCCTAGGAGGCTTCCCTGAAGCCTCCTGGAAGCAAAAATGGGTCGCATCACACCATCCCCCCTGCAGCCCATTTTGGGCCTAGGAGGCCTCTCTGCACTTACCTGGGAGGCAAAATGGGGCACATGGGGACTCCTGGAAGGGGTGGGGCAGGAAGGGGCAGGGCAGGAAGGGGCAGGACCAGTCAGCAATTTAACTACCACCTGAACCAGCCTGAACAGGCTGAATCCCACCATTGCCCTGAAGGTACAGATAAACCCCAAGTGGCCTCAATGACTCTCAGAGAGCTTCAGTGTGCTAACGACCCAATGACTGCAAAGAATATAAATCCTTCCATTCCCCATCATTCAGTCAGAACTGAAGAAGCTTCATAGATGCAAAGTCCAGTTGCCTTTTGAAAAGCACCTTTGAGACAGCTATGACCTGGATGTTTGAGAATCTCCATAGATTGGCTAGATGTCTCAGTTTAGCTTTTTCCATTTCTGTGTACTCTGTCTCTAAAATGAGAATGGGAGACCTGGCCAATGTGGCAACTATTGGAAATGCTATATGTTATAGTCCAAATCCTTCTGGAAGACCATAGCCAGCCTACATCTTTTACAATATAGTCCAGTCTCCTTAAGAACCATACAATTGTAATATAAAAGCAAATGATTCAGTGCCAGTTAAGATCAGGGAAAGCTCAAATCCTTATTAAATCCATCGTAGCTAGTCTTCCAATTTAAAAGCAGAGCCACTAGCTTCTAGGGGGTTTTTGGAGAAAATTTCAGGGCCTCCCCAAATGACTTTGCTGAATGACTTGTGTCAGTTTCTCAACTTAACCCACATCACAGGATGGCTGCAAAGATGAAAAGGGGAACCCATTTCTCTTACCATTCCTGAGTGACCAAAATGAGAGCAAGATTCTTCCTGTTTTTTCTGGATTGTTTGGGCCCAAGAGAGAGGCACGGGAAGCAGCAGCAGCAGAAACCAAGTGGGTCATTTAGGGAGGCCCTGGAATCTTCTCCAAGCTAGTGGGGGGTCTGCTTTTAAATCGGAAGACTAGCTTTGTGCCATTGAGACAATGGCACAAAGCAAGTTGCTTCCTCTTTAAAAAATTATATCGTTTCTTGTCTTGCCGCAACTCTAGCGAAAATAATCTCCCCTGAAACTGTATTAGCCCCAGGGAAGAAAACTCTCTGGCATTTTGGTATCTGGCATTATTGTAAGCTCTTCCATTTTTGCAGCCTAATCTATCCAGCGCTACTAATGAGCTCTCCACAAGACGCGCTTTTAAATATCGCAAGGCGTTCATAAACCTCCACCTATTTTTGCCATTCAGCCATAAAAATGGGCTGGGGTTTGCTGTTAATGTTGTGTGACTTCTGTAGTTTACCTGACACCATATTGCCCTTTGCATGCACAGGCTGACAGATTGCTTTAGGGTATAGAATAAATATTTAATCTGTTTTTCTATTTGTTTTAAAATTGCATTTTATATATGGTAGAGTTAACAATCATCCCTGTGCTTCTGTATACTGATTGCTTCTTCTTACTCCATTTTTTTAAAATGGCAAGATGCAATTTTCAATAAAGATAATTTTGATTTAAAAAAAAAAACAACCCTTCAAGGTTTCCTTAATTCTAGTCAACTGTCTGCATATTATGCTTAGGGTTTATATAAATATTTATATATTTATATACTGTTTTCATTTCAAATGAATAGGAAATAATGGTGATTAAAACATGAATTTTTAAAAAAGTTTTATATCTGAGCTAGGTGGCTGCTTTCAGATTCCTATCTGGTGAAAAGAAAGCAATTTTTTTAAAAAAGCTCAGGTTGTCAAAAAAACTTGGATATAATGATGTTTAAGTATGCCATTGAAAGAATTGTACTATAAAGATTGTCTATGAGAAGGGAATGGGAAATTATATGGGAAATTATAACTGAAAACGATTAGCTCTAGTTCTTAAACCGCTGAAATATTCTGTTTCTATACGACCAGTCAAATAGCCCCCTTCCTCTTTGAGGTTTATTATTTTGTCTTATCTCCCCATCTGATTGACCCATTTTTTCCTTGGCATAGGGGTTGTAAGGAAGGCAGTCCTGGAGCAGTGGTGGGTTTCAAAAAATTTTACTACCATTTCTGTGGGTGTGGCTTGGTGGGCGTGGTGTGGCTTGGTGGGCATGACTTGGTGGGCATGGCAGGGGAAGGATACTGTAAAATCTCCATTCCCTCCCCAATCCAGGGAAAGGTTACTGCAAAATCCCCATTTCCTCCTGATCAGCTGGGATTTGGGAGGCAGAGAATAGATGGGGGTGGAGCCAGTCAGAATTTTTACTACCAGTTCTCTAAACTACTCAAAATTTCCGCTACTGGTTCTCCAGAACTGGTCAGAACCTGCTGAATCCCGCCTCTGCCCTGGAGTCTCACTGCTAACAAAACTCTATTAGTGAAGGCTGAGAAGAAACCATAATTTGGCTCAGACGTATGTAGGTGTTCTTCTTGTATACTGCTCAGAAAGAGTTAGCACTGTGCTGTACCTTCTGGCTGCTGTTTATACCCCGATACAGGCTACCAGAACAAACAAAGAGCATTTGAAGTCCTAACATGGGAGGACAAATATGATATCCTTTCATCATATGGGTGATAGTTTTGGAAATGTTTAATTAATTAAATGATTAATTAAATGATTAATTTTTAAGAAAACAGATTTAGGAGAAAGGGAAAGGGTGTTAATAGCAATTTCACTTAGACTTATATACCACTTCATAGTGCTTTCCAGCCCCCACTAAGCGATTTACAAAGTCAGCACATTGCCCCCAACAATCTGGGCCCTCATTTTACCGACCTCGGAAGGATGGAAGGCTGAGCCAACCTTGAACCAGTCAGGATCAAACTCCTGGAGTGAACAGTGAATTAGCTTGCAGTACTGCATTCTAACCACTGTGCCACCATGGCTCTTATCTGTGCTACCACGGCTCTTATCTGTAAACTGTACACATGTTAAGCTGTATATAGAGGAAAAAAATGTATAGAAATTCAGGAATCAGAGCATGAAAATTCTTATTGAGAGTGTTTGGGTAAGAATAAAGGGAGGGGAACTGATATTGTTATAAGAGTTTATTATGGACTGTCAGAAGAAGCATAAGATATGGATGAGGTCTTCCTATGTCAAATGAACATATTTCCACTTCACACTATAGTAACACTAGATTTCAGTCATGCCAACTTCTGCTAGAATTCTAACTCTTCAAAGAATTAGAAGCCCAATTAATTAATTTTTTCCCCAGCTGAGAGTTTCGTTTTACAAAAAGTAGAAGAAAAAGGAACTTTGATCTAGAAATGTGACCTTTGCCACAGTTGTCTTGCCATATAGGTCACATGGGGTGCATTGATTTCCCGACAAATTTGTAGATGAGCTGCAGAAATCATCTGCCATCCTCAGAGTGCCTTCCAAGAGGCACTCTTAAGGTGGATGATATTGAATTTGAGAACCATCTGCTGATACTTCTTTCTTTTCCTCCTTCCTTTCCATCTCATAGATACTTTTAATAATCCTCCACAATACATTCCTGAGCTTTGTAAGAATTTTAAATGAATATCCTTTCTTGATAGCCTGAAAAGCTAAATAGTTCAGCAGTCATGGTAACAAAGGAAATTGGCGAGGACACTGATTGAGTTTGCAGTGACCAAAAAACATCTAGAATGGTGTCTAAAACTCAAGAATGCCACAAGAAGAAAATATCTGGATTTCACATGCACACAGAATGCAGTGTATATGCCATGTGATTCAGGATCCAGAATCTAACAGCACATCTTTTGTGTGGGGTTTGCCATGGGGATTACATTCAGCTAATGCTGTGAAAATAGTATTGGGGTTTCCCCCCCCCCTGATTTTGCCTTAAGTTTCCCAAATTCAAGGTGTCAGCTTTGACTCTGAAACTCAATGAACTTAGTCCCAGGAAATCTTGGGCAGCAATTCCCTTTTGCCTTGTTTCTCAATGAATAAGAGTTTGTTGTGGCCCGCCAGTGAGGAGGTTTGGGAGGAACGTGGGCCAATCCTGGAGTCTGGATCCAGGCTTGGATGAGGGCTCTGAGTTGGAGGCAGAGAGGGGGCCAAGACCATCTGGTAGTTCTTTGCTGCCTCTGGAGTCTCCGGAGTCTGACGTCAGTGAGGCAGAAGAACAACATGTGCCTGTTCCCAGTGTGCATATGCGCAGAGCTGCTAGAAGACAGGAACAATTAAGAAAACAGGGTCGACTTGGGAGTAAGGCTTGGAGATGATTGGCCTCTCCCATAAGACATAAAAGAGAAGCGAACGGGACGTGAGCTTTTGCAGGATGCAATTAGTACATCTGGTCAGTAAAAGCTCTGGAAAAAATTCTGTTTGACTCTGTGCTAAGTTTGGCCTTGCTTTGCGTGTGGCAATTAGTTCTCTGGCAGCATTCCAAGGGAGATAAAGTGAGTGTTTGTAAACACTCCCCAGACAGACTGTTTGAGGAGCCTTTCGGACTGGGAATGACAATAATTCACAGCCATTTGAATAAAAGAAGTTTGCCGGGACTAAGATTGTGCTGTATACTTTCTAAGGAAGCCTAGGTCAGAACACAGTTGCCCAGGGGAAGTTTTGCTTCAAGTGTTAAAGCTCTTAGTGAGATAAAATGCAGGTTTTCAGAGATACACTATACAGGTGAAACTCAAAAAATTAGAATATCATGCAAAAGTTCATTTATTTCAGTAATGCAACTTAAAAGGTGAAACTATTATATGAGATAGACTCATTACATGCAAAGCGAGATAGTTCGCTTGATTTGTCAAAATTTTGATGATTATGGCTTACAGCTCATGAAAACCCCAAATTCACAATCTCAGAAAATTAGAATATTACATGAAATCAATAAAACAAGGATTGTACATAGAACTATACCGGACCTCTGAAAAGTATAAGCATGCATATGTACTCAGTACTTGGTTTGGGCCCCTTTTGCATCAATTACTGTCTCAATGCAGCGTGACATGGATGCTATCAGCCTGTGGCACTGCTGAGGTGTTATGGAAGACCAGGATGCTTCAATAGCGGCCTTCAGCTCTTCTGCATTGTTCGGTCTCATGTCTCTCATCTTTCTCTTGGCAATTCCCCATAGATTCTCTTTGGGGCTCAGGTCAGGCGAATTTGCTGGCCAATCAAGCACAGTAATCCCATGGTCATCGAACCAGGTTTTGGTACTTTTGACAGTGTGGGCAGGTGCCAAGTCCTGCTGGAAAATGAAGTCAGCATCCCCATAAAGCTTGTCTGCAGAAGGAAGCATGAAGTGCTCCAAAATCTCCTGATAGACGGCTGCATTGACCCTGGACTTAATGAAGCACAGTGGACCAACACCAGTAGATGACATGGCTCCCCAAATCAACACAGACTGTGGAAACTTCACACTGGACTTCAAACATCTTGCAGTGTGTGCCTCTCCATTCTTCCTCCAGACTCTGGGTCCTTGGTTTCCAAATGAGATGCAAAAGTTGCTCTCATCAGAAAAGAGGACTTTGGACCACTGAACAACAGACCAGTTCTTTTTTTCTTTAGTCCAGGTAAGATGCTTCTGACGTTGTTTGTTGTTCAGGAGCAACTTGATAAGAGGAATACGATATTTGAAGCCCATGTCCAGGATCCATCTGTGTGTGGTGGCTCTTGATGCACTGACTCCAGCCTCAGTCCACTCCTTGTGAAAGTCCCCAACACTTTTGAATGGCCTTTTCCTGACAATCCTCTCCAGGCTGCAGTCATCCCTGCTGCTTGTGCACCTTTTTCTTCCACAATTTTCCCTTCCACATAACTTTCTATTAATGTGCTTTGATACAGCACTTTGGGAACATCCAACTTCTTTTGCAATTACCTTTTGAGGTTTTCCCTCCTTATGGAGGGTGTCAATGATGGTTTTCTGCACAACTGTCAGGTCAGCAGTCTTTCCCATGATTGTGATTCCTACTGAACCAGACTGAGAGACCATTTAAAGGCTCAGGAACCCTTTGCAGGTGTTATGGCTTAATTAGCTGATTAGAGTGGGACACTTTGAGCCTAGAATATTGAACCTTTTCACAATATTCTAATTTTCTGAGATTGTGAATTTGGGGTTTTCATGAGCTGTAAGCCATAATCATCAAAATTATGACAAATCAAGGCTTGAATTATCTCACTTTGCATGTAATGAGTCTATCTCATATATTAGTTTCACCTTTTAAGTTGCATTATTGAAATAAATGAACTTTTGCACGATATTCTAATATTTCGAGTTTCACCTGTATATGAGTAATTTCAAGTTTTGGCACCAATATGCATCACTTTACTTTTACACTTGCTCATATTGAATGATATTCACCATTTGATGGTCACTCTCCTAATGTGCAGAGGTCCCTCTGGAGATCTTCACAGTCCTTTTTTGTTTTATCACTCTGAAAAATTTAGTGTCACAAGTATTCCACCTACGGTAGTTATGCTGATTCCACATCTAAAGCTAGTGCTTTTTATTTCCTACAGAGATAAATGCTAAATGTATAGCTTGAAGTAAGCCACCATACTCAACAAGGTCTCTTTAGGGTTTAGTTCAGGGGTGAAATCCAGCAGGTTCTAACAGGTTCTGGAGAACCAGTAGCAGAAATTTAGAGTAGTTCGGAGAACTGGCAAATACCACCTCTGGCTGGCCCCAGAGTGGGGTGGGAATGGAGATTTTGCAATATCTTTCCCCCAGGAGTGGGGAGGGAATGGGGATTTTGCAGTATCCTTCCCCTGCCATGTCCACCAAGCCACACCCACAGAACCGGTAGGGAAAAATTTTGGATTTCACCCCTGGTTTAGTTTGATAGGAAAAGGCATCTATAATACCTGTATACTGCCAATCAACAACATTTGACTTATCAGTAGATTCATGCCAAAAGCTTAATAACACAGCCTATAGGAAAACCACAGGTGACACTTGCTTACTTATACATAGTTCTGGAAGTTCATTTTAAGAAAACTGCTTCTCAGGGTAATAAGACCGCATACTACAAAGTGGATTGACACAAAGATGCAAATACAAAACAGGATTGCTGAAATTTTCATGGGTGAACAAGATTACTATCAACTGGAGAAGATCAGTACTTGTGATACCAGGCTGTAATTGGGAAGTAAGATGAATAAGGAAATGGGGAGAATTTCATCTTGCATTAATGTTATCATTAACCCAATATTAGCAGAATCAGCACACTTAAGAGGCAAATTGTTGCCTGACTGCTTTGATGGGGGAAGCCTTGCCTGGTTATCAGCAGATTGGCAAAAGGAGGTTAGCTCTTTATAATGAGCTCTCTTGATGCTCATTATGATTAGCTTGAAGGGAGCAATATTAAGAAGTAAATTAAGGACAAAACTTCATGATTGCAGCCACTTGAGTTCCAGGAACAGCTTCATGCTTAGCGTCAACTGGGTCTCAAATCTCTCTAACTATATTACCCCAATTTTGCTTTAGGGAGTTATTTAAGAAGTCATATCTTCCTTTCTGAAATGGACTTCAGAAGTAATTCTGACATGGGACCATCAGATAACATTTCTTACTAAAGAAGTTGTCCTTCTACTTCAGAAACGAATAATAAAAGTCTTTCCTGATTGCAGTATTGTAAAATGTAATTTATGTTTTTATCAGGATTAGATTGGAGAAAACCCTTCCAGAATTTGAAATGGGCAAAACTGGATTAAGATAGGAAGCAACAATATCATTTGCAACCAGTTCCTTTTGAAAAATTTTCCTCAAAATATTGTGTGCGGTTTTAGCTAAGAAGCCAATACAAAATTTTAATTTGGAGGGAAGGAAGAAAATGTGAAGTTTTTTTGGGTAAGCTCATCAGACCTTTCTCCAGAGAATTCAGACTTTGAGAGACCAGTTCAAGGTTTAGCAGGCTGCCAAATAAATTCTCGACTTCAGTATAAGCAGAAACGTTATTCTCTACTTAAATGTGAAATTTATCTGAATATAACATTCTGTAGCTCCAGCCTGAACTTAAGTATTCCAGCAAATTTGAAGATCCTCCACTTCCACCTGCCAAGATGTAGCATGGTGGATGGGAGAAAGGGAGGAGGAAGAAAGTGATCAAATTCAGGAAAAGGAGAAGAGAGTCATCCCAAGTAACCCATCTCTCTTGCTTTCACTATTTATATATATACCTGATTTTCTTTCACCAGCAAAATATTTGCTTTTTACCAACTCTTTCACTTTAGAATTACTCTTCATTTTAATTTAGTCTTTCACATTGCTTGTATGGCATTTTCTCTACCAGGCCATATTTCTTTTCTTTTCTTTTCTTTTGTTTTCTTTTGTTTTCTTTTGTTTTCTTTTCTTTTGTTTTGTTTTGTTTTGTTTTGTTTTGTTTTGTTTTGTTTTCTTTTGTTTTGTTTTGTTTTGTTTTCTTTTTTCTTTTCTTTTCTTTTCTTTCTTTCTTTCTTTCCTTTATCAAACATGTATGAGATAACAGGAATAAGTATAAATAAGTATAAATAATTTATATAAATATAAATAAGTATAAATCTTGTTTTCAAAGGTTTTAAAAATGACCTTTGGGATTTTTGAACCAGTGTCCAATATTCTTTTGCAATACTGTGGGTAGATGGTGAATAGAAAATTAGGTCAAATATATAAAACTTAAAATAACTGGCACAATTTAATTGCTATTGTTCACATTATTTTGCCCAGACAGGTTCAAAGAAAAGCCAGCAAAAAAACCCGCAAACAGTTCCATTGTTCATTCTTTTAATGTGAATTTGCAACTCTGAAACTGCCTAGAGAGAATCCTTGTAGTTATTTGCTGGCTAAAGGGAATAATAAAATTAATTTAAATTTAAATCTGTGCAATTCTTGATGTCAAGTTCATAGTTTTGGAAAATTTTGATGACAATTTCACACCATCCTTTCTCATATGCCAGTCAAGAGGCACAAAACAAAACAAAAAAAATCACCAAAACCTCCACTGGGGTAGTAGCAAAAAAGTGGAAAAAAGCTGGTGTAAATTGAACAATGAAAAGCAAAATGTTTTGCTTCTTTAAGCTTTTAAGTGATTTTCATACCAACTTCATTTGCCGTGGGTTTAATTATAGTTCTATAATTAAACACAGTTCTATCATTATAGAACTGTGAAAAAACAATATGAAACTTGGCCCTTTCCTTTATCTCCATATTCTTTCAGGTGCTACTCAAGGAAAGGATTAAACTGAGCAATCCAGTCCAGTGTTCCAATGGAGATGATCTGGTAATCACCAGAGAATGCTTGCTGTCTGGCTTTCACTGTTCACTATGTTTCTGCAACAAAATTTAAAATGGCAATAATATGCTTCAATACATCTTTCCAGTATTTGATTTCTGGCTCTCAGTACATTCATTTATTGTACTGTACATGCATCATTCTTCTGTAAAAAGTCATGCTCTTTTGGTGTTGGGTATTTTCTTTTTTCATGCTTCTTGACATTTTGTTCATATTTATTCCAGTCTGAAAAAAAATACTTTGCATATCCATGGATAAATGAAAGCTTACAGGCAAAGCAGAAAATATTTCCTGCTAATACAGATTTCCAACTGTATATATCTCCATTGGATAATGCGCTGAAGCTTCCTTGTTTTCATTAATGTTCTGAAAATATTCATTTCCTCTGTCTGTTGATATAGTTGAAGGATATTTTCCAGTAAATTTTGAAAGTCCTCCTGTCTATAAAGGAGTAATAGGGTAAAGAGGTCTGTTGGTATATTAAATTCTTTGTTGGTCTTAGATTGAGAGCTGAGCTAGAAGCAAGTACCTGATTTTAAGAGGATGATGACTCTGATGGAATCCTGATGGAAATTAGAGATTTAATCTGTAACTATTGTTACTTTGTTTTTCTGAGTCTGGCAATGAAAACAAGTGTATAAGTTTAGATTGTGTTTTTATGGCTTCCTTTCCTTACCTTCTGTCTTTGATGGGGGAGCTGCCTCTGGGGTATAATAACTACACTGTTTCTGCATTGCCCTTTTTGGATCTAATGGGCTACTAGGGTTGTATTGTTGTAATGCTAATGGGTAACATTTATTCCTGCATGACATTTATGGAATGAATTGCCACCTATCACCACAGCAACAAGACAATTACAGAAGCCCAATAACTGGAAACAATACTGATATTGTTTGTTGTTATTGACAGGTTAGTATGTTTGTTCTGTTGCCTGATTCAGTGCAGGCAGAGGCAGTCAATCAAATGTCAACTAGGATTTGTCAGAGGTGTTGCAAAGAATATGTGGCACAATAAGAATGAATAAATATACTTTATCCAGGAACTAAACCTGAACTAAAATCTACTTCATCTAAGGCAGGGATGTCAAATTCATGGCCTGCGGATCAGATGCGTCCACACCTGGGTTAGCGGGGGGGTGGGAGTCACGATGCGTCACGTAATGCCACCATGATGACGTGAGTTTGACACCCCCCCATCTAAGGAGTGAGTGAAAGAACTAGAATCACAGAATCTATAATATCTATAACTCCCTAGGCTAGCTTTTTTTACACCTCAGAGCAAAAAGATAGAGTTGTTTATGATGGAAGAACTAATAGCTTTTTTAATTGCAAAATTATTGGAGGATTTGATTTCATCTACAATCTTTCCTGATTTGCACCAAATCACAACACAAATGTGCCCATATTTTTTTTAGCCATGTTTCCATGACATTGGCTTATCTCACCTCCAGTCCATGAAAGATACTTAAGTAGTCCTTAATTTCCCCAGAGTTAAATGTAGTGCTTCTCCTCTTCAGCTAAAGCTTCATCAATAGCTGAAAGAGGTATAAAATTGATTATGCTTTTCTCTTATTTAAAGCAAAGAGGTGACCAGGTTGGAGAAGAGACAAGGGGACGGGAAAAGATCACAGAAGGGTGTCTTGTCCATTTCAGGGTGACTTTGGGCATGGCTGTCCCTTCTGGTGTCAGGTTTATCTGTTGTCATTCTTCTAAATAACATTTAAAGAATGCTAAAGATTTTAGACAAGTCTTTTTTTTCCTAGCAACTCTGCTTTTGTTGCATGTAAACAATTCAGCATCTTCAGTATCTACTAAGAAGATACGTGCCACAGGTTAGAAAATCAATGATGCTCCAGAAGACTAAGGAGAGCAAATGTTCAAAAAGGGGAAGGAGGAAGACTGGGAAAACTTTAGATCTCTCAGTTTGACATATATACTGGGTAATGTCCTTGAACAGATTATCAAGCAGCATGTTTGTGAGTACTTGGATAGGCATGTTACAATTGACAGGACCCAGTGTGGATTTGTCACATACAAACGATGCCATACTAAGCTGATCTTCTTCTTTTGTAATAGTATTTAGCTCAGCAGGTCAGGGGAATGCTGTAAAGATAGCATACCCGGACTTCAAAAAATTTTTGACAGAGCTTTTCATGGTATTCTCCCTAATAAAATGGTAAAGTATGTCAGTTAGACTTACAGTGGACTGAAAAAGTACATGTAAAGAGTGCTCATTAACGGCTCTACTTTAGCTTAGAGGCAAATATTGAGTAGAGTTACAGAAGGCTCCTTCTTGTTCCTTGAACTATTCAACATTTTTTTTAAATCAATGATTGGAGGAGGGAGTTAAGGGAATTTTTAGATAATCTTCAGATAACATAAAGCTAGGAGGCTGGATAAAATGTTAGATAATAGAAGATTCAAAAGGATATAGGGAAGCTTGAGCTAAAATGAATAACATTTAATGTAGAGGAAAAAATATTCAGTACTGTATTGGATAGGAAACCTATAAGGTATTTGTATAGGATGGGGAAGATCTGGCTTGGCAGGAGGGATCTGAATATATTTGTCAGCCACATGTCCTAACAGTGTGATGCAGCTGCTAAAAAGTCAAGTGCTTTCTTGGGGCACATTAATAGATGCATTGAATCCAGATTATGGGATATAATTGTTTCACGATACTCTGTCCCAGGGAGATCCCATTTGGAGTACTGGATCCAGATCTGAGCCCCAGAGTTCTAGTACAACAGTAGCAAATTGGAACAAGTTCAGAGAAGTACTACCAAGATTGTAAGGAATCTGGAAACCAAGCCATGTGAAGGACAGTTAAAGGATTAGGGTATGTTTAGCCTACAGGAAAAAAAAACCTGAGGGGAGATATAATAGCAGTCAACAAAAATCTGAAGGGTTATCCCAGGAGAAGAAATGGACTTATTCTACATTGCCAGGGGACTGGACCAGAACCAATTGTTAAAATTATGAGGAAGCAACTTCAGATTAGAAATCTGGAGGAATTGCCTGATAGTGCAAGCCGTGCGGAATGGACTAGCACATGAAATAGTGAATTCTCTTTTCTAGAGGTATTTAATCACAGGCTGGATTGGCAGCTGTCAGAGATGTTTACTGGATCCTGTGCTGCTCAGGAAGATTGGGCTAGATGTTATTCAAGATATCTTCCAACTCTATGATTCTATCTCAAATAATGGATTATATTTTCATGCAGTTCTCCATGTGTGCAGTCCAGGACAATCCTCCTCTAAATCAGACACACAGGCAAATAAATTAATGTATTTCTGAATAGCCCAAAGGCAGAGTAGGAAATGAATTCGGTCTGTGCTGAATGGGTTACACCATCTCTCAACTTGCCAGTTACGGCTCTTCTGAATCCATCCGTGAGCATATCTCAGCAGGGAGCAGGAATGTTTTTGCCTTGCTGGTACATTACATATGCCTCTTAATGGAAATAGTCATTTTAATCATACTGACACATGCTTGGAATGTTTTAACATATTCTCAGTAAACTGATTTTGGATTTAGACACTTCGGCTGCCCCAGAATGTTGGTGGCCAAGTCAGTCTAGCAATCAGGAGTAATTATAGAAATCACATGATCTCTTTGTCAAAATAATTCCAGTGGCTACTGGTCTGTTAAAATACATGATTCAGAATCCTGGTTCTATATATATCCTCATACTATTTGGGATTCTTATTTGAGAAGCCAACTTTTCCAGGCTGTATAATTGTCTGGATCTTGATCTTATCAGCACTGAAGGAATATTTGAGGAAATTTGAAAAAAAGGTCCCGTGACTTTTTGAAACATCCTTTCGCAGTTTGGAGCTAACAGCCAAGGGGACTCAAAACTATTTCCCTCTCTGCTATCTAGCATTCCTGGCAGGCAAAATGTTTTTATTTAGTCTGCCCTGCAATAGTTGACTGTTGAGTCAAGTCTGCTCTATTAATATATCTTATGATGTGTATTAAGATCTTTTCTGAATTTGATTTTAATCTCATCAGTTGTAAGTTACTTTGAATTGTAGGCTGTTTTATTAAACTCTAACTAAATAAACTGGGAAGCAACAGTCAAGGACTTTGGCCCTGTTTTGGTGACTCTGCAGTGCAAACACCTAATGAATCTTGTACGTTCATGCAAATATTGTGGTCCTCAGACGCATCCAGCACTAATTCAGATACTAGTCAATTTATTACTGCACTGTGTACATTAAGTGCAACAGATTGCAATACTTTTATGCTGGTATCACAGATTTAAATAAAATCAAACGCTGATGGAGAAAACAAGAAAGAAAAGAGTCAATATGTTTCAGATGACCAATCTTTTGGAATGTGCAGCATATAAACGAAGTAAGTAACTTTTCTACTTTGGAATCACCTTCACTATCTTCCCAGAGTTGGAAAGGGGTTGAAAACTATCTACTGTAATAGTGCAATATTGTTTACTAATAAGACTTCTAGTGATCATTTAGAACATAGGTGAGTAGGCGAAGAAAAGGAATGGGAAATTGTAATAGCTCTGCATTTTCCCCCTGCAAACCACTGATTTTAGTTTTACTGAAATCCTATGGACATTTGTGAAAGCTATGTATTTATAGTCTACAAATTTTCCAAGAACAACATGTAATTTACAGACTGAAGGAATGTTTTCATGAAGGATGTCCTTCAAAGGAGATATTCCAGAAATGAAAAGACGGGTGCAGAAGTGAAAGCTGACTGCAGAATGGAGAAATCAATAAGGAATTCAAGAGTTCCTTCAATAACTTTCAGTAGTACATTTGGAGAGTTTATTTTCTTACTTTAAAGTATTCTTTTTTCCAGAGGAAAAACTCTTTCAGGTAACTGGAAAACAGGCCCTTCGCACACATTTGAGTTATGCCAATCTGAGCTATGGGCCACATTCCTAAATCACCATGATGCTCTCAACCTCATGGATATCTATAGCAACTAAGTTTTGGTGCACAGTCAATGTCACAAAAACAATATTGTGATTCTTGTTGTAGGGCTGTGAGGCAGATAGTTTTCCACAGGGAATCTCTTACTTTGTCTGTCTCTCAGATCCTTAGATCGTGCCCTGTAGTGAAGGAAGGCATTGCTGTGCTTTAATCCCATTTTTCGTCTTGCTCACTGGGTTTTGGAGGTAGCATTTTTGCTCTAATGCACTATAATCCTTTTTCACCCCTCGCTAAGAAAAAACCAAATGCAGCAACAAGAACAGTAAGAACAGAATACTGGTGGAGCACCGATTTTTGTTACATTCCCTTGGACACTGGGTAATTTCTCAGGAACAGTGGGGAAGTTTGGTGGGAAAGCAAAAACACTAGCCTGTCGAAGTAGCCAGTTTGGACACAACATTAACCAGAATCCAGGACTGTACAATAAATGTCTAAATGATGTGAAATTCAGATGACATATAGGATAGCAGGAATCATTGCTGAAGAAAATATGTAAAATTTAAAGCGTTTGTGACCAAATCGTCTAACCTAACCTGAAACTTGTTGGTGCAAGACAATTTACCTTCCAGAGATTTCTATTAAGGGCATGTCAAAAAAGTTGATATGGCAGCCACATGATCAAAGTCACTCTCCTTTTTCTCCATGGACTTCAGGTACTAAGCTTTGATACGCACACAGGGGGAAACACACTGGACCTGGTTTTTGTCTCTGGACAGTGGTTGAGTGATCTTGAGATAGGGGATATAGTCATCGAGCCCTTGTCATGATCGGATCACTCTCTCCTTCACCTTGACCTTCGAACCGTGGCACCCCGCCGCAGGGAGGCGGAACCAATAAGATGGTACCGCCCCAGGCGCCTGATGGAACCTGATAGGTTCCAGACAGAGCTTGGGCCAATTCCGGAGGTTCCGGGATAGGGTGGCCACTGGAGCTCTGGATCGAGTCGTGCCTTTGCGGCCTCTGACCGGCGCCGATCTCGCCTGGCTCCTTGGTTCACCGAGGAGCTGAGGGAGATGAAGCGCCAGAAAAGACGCCTAGAGAGTAGTTGGAGGGCTAGTCTTTCTGAATCGGACTGGACACTGGTAACATCTCATATTAGGAATTATCTAGTGGCGATAAAAGCAGCAAAATGTGCTCATTTTGCTGCTCTTATTGCGTCATCAGATAATCGCCCCGGCCGCCCTGTTTAGGGTGACCCGCTCCCTGCTCCACCAGAAAGTGCGGGAGGACCCCTTGGAGGGAAGAGTCGAGGATTTTGTTCAGTATCTGCATGACAAAATCACTCAGATTCGGGAAGGCCTGGACTCTGACTGGGTAGATCCAGCAGGGATGACGGAGGCAGGTCTTGAGACTGTTATCTGGGATGAGTTTGATCCTGTGACCCCAGATGACGTGGACAGGATTCTGGGTAGATTGAATGCGACCACATGTTTGTTGGACCCGTGTCCCTCCTGGTTAGTGCTGGCTTCCCGGGAGGTGACGCGAGGCTGGCTCCAGGGGATTATAAATGCTTCACTGGGTGAGGGTGTCTTCCCCGCCGCCCTTAAGGAGGCGGTGGTGAGGGCCCTCCTCAAGAAGCCTTCCCTGGACCCAGCAATATTGGCTAATTATCATCCAGTCTCCAACCTTCGTTTTGTAGCGAAGGTTGTTGAGAGTGTGGTTGCGGGACAGCTTCCCCGGTACCTGGATGAAGCGTCATATCTGGATCCATTCCAGTCAGGTTTCAGGCCTGGGTACAGCACGGAAACGGCATTGGTCGCGTTGGTTGATGATCTCTGGAGGGCTCGGGACAGGGGTTGCTCCTCTGTCCTGGTCCTGTTAGATCTCTCAGCGGCTTTTGATACCATCGACCATAGTATCATGCTGCACCAGTTGGAAGAGTTGGGGTTGGGAGGCACCGTACTAAGGTGGTTCTCCTCCTTTCTCTCTGACCAGTCGCAGACTGTGTTGACAGGGGGGCAGAGGTCGACCCCAAGGCCCCTTATATGTGGGGTGCCGCAGGGATCGGTCCTCTCACCCCTTTTGTTCAACATTTATGTAAAGCCGCTGGGTGAGATCATCCGTGGTTTCGGGGTGAAGTACCATCAGTACGCTGACGACACCCAGCTGTAAATCTCCACCCCGGACCACCCCAACGATGCCCTTGAAGTGATGTCCCAGTGCCTGGAGGCCGTACGGATCTGGATGGGGAGGAACAGGCTCAGGCTCAACCCATCCAAGACTGAGTGGCTGTGGTTTCCGACGTCCCGATATAGTCAGCTGGTGCCATCGCTAACTATTGGGGGCGAATCATTGGCCCCCACGGATAGGGCTCGCAACTTGGGCGTCCTCCTGGATTCACGGCTGTCTTTAGAAGAGCATTTGACGGCCGTGACCGGGAGGATTTTTCATCAGGTTCGCCTGATCCGCCAGTTGCGTCCCTTTCTAGATTGGGACTCCCTACACACAGTCACTCATGCCCTCGTTACCTCTCGGCTGGACTATTGCAATGCTGGGGGCTCCCCTTGAGGTGCACTCGGAGACTCCAACTGGCGCAGAGTGTGGCCGCGTGGGTGGTTATGGGAGCGACGTGGAGTTCCCATGTAACACCTCTCCTGCGCGAGCTGCACTGGCTCCCGGTGGTCTTCCGGGTGCGCTTCAAGTTTCTGGTTATCACCTTTAAAGCGCTCCATGGCTTAGGACCTGGTTATTTACGGGACCGCCTGCTACCACCAATAGCCTCCCACCGGCCAGTACGCTCCCATAGAGAGGGGCTCCTCCAGGTGCCGTCGGCCAAACAATGTCGGCTCTCGGCCCCTAGGGGGAGAGCCTTCTCTGTGGGGGCACCTACGATCTGGAACGAGCTTCCCCCGGAGATACGGAGGATCCCGGATCTGCACACATTCCGCCGCGTGCTTAAGACTCTTCTATTTCATCAAGCCGGCCTGGCCTAAATCTTCCCCCTTTTAAATGTGGAAATTTTAAATTTGTTTTAATTATAGGGTTATGGGTAAGGCGTTTTAAATTGGGGAGCCATTTTGGATTTAATTTTTCTTTTAAATGTATTTTAATGTTTATATTATATGTTCTTTAATCTTGGCTGTTCACCGCCCCGAGTCCTTCGGGAGAGGGGGCGGTATAAAAATTTAATAAATAAATAAATAAATAAATAAATAAATAAATAAATAAATAAATAAATAAATAAATTGGCTGCCATCTTGACTGTTTGAAACCTCTTCTTGACTGCCTTTTTCTGATATCAATTGTCATTATAAATGAACATGTATCAATAACATGGTCCGTACCCCAAACATCTAGAACTATAATGTTGACACTAACACCTGAAACTGCTCGATTTTTTTAAAGTAAGCATCAAATACAAATATACTGCTGCTTTAGTAAAGTAAGGACAATAATTGGTTCTATTGTTGCTGCTGTGACTCTGAAAATGCAAAATAGTGGGCTGATTGCTCCATATTGTTTGTTGTTTGATGGGAAAAGCTTTCCGTGGAGGACTATGGACTAAGATTTAGAGAAATAGGAATATATTGCCCTTAAGTGATCATTAACGTGTTAAGATATTTAATGTAATAGCTGGAAAAATAAAGTGTATAATGGGTCAGATCACACAGTTGTAATTGATTGGTTGGAGAGTGTGGGCTCCTGCATGAAGCAATCTACGTTATGATTGGTTGCTGGATGAGAAGGGGGAGTTTTCTTTTCCCCCACCTTTTTCTTCTGTGTGCCCTGTATGGTGTTCTGTGATTTACCTGACGATTTACCTCATGATGAAGTGATGTGCCTGACTAACTTGTTTGCCATAAATATAAATGTAAAATATATTTATTTATATAACACTACAAATTTGTATCAGTGTCTCTGACTCCATTTGGACACCGGCTGTGCAATTCCCTGACATAATGTTGTCCTATCTCTGAAAACATGAATGCTGTCCTATTTCATGAGCAAATTTACATCCAATTCTGCAGTTGTTTGTACATATATGCAAAGAAAACTGTTATTTGTGATAAAGAAAATTGAAGTTGGGAAATACCCAACCAGGAAGGGAGGAGGACTCAAGCAAGGAATTAGCCTTGAAACTTTGTGTAGAGATTCTTTACAAAGATTCTGAATCTTTGCAAGAGATTCAGAAGTGAGTCATCCCCCCACCCACCCAAGCTTCATGGAGTATTATCTATCTGTTTCCAAGAAAAAACAAGCAGTCAGGGAAGATTCCTGTATTATAGGAAGACTATAATAAAGTAGCTAGCTTCAACTCAGCACATGTGGATCTTGTGGCTTGTGCCTGGCAATTGGTACACAGATTATAAAGTAGCACTGATATTGGCGATATCCCTAACCCCACATAAAGCTTTTTAATTAACTTTTTCCATAATGTTAGTCTAACCTATGACATTGTTCTGATGATAAAATTAAGGGGGGGGGAAGAAAACCATATACGATGCAAAAAATTCTCTGAAGGAAAAGTGGAATTGTAAATGTAGATAATAAATTAAAGGGACTGAGACAATAAGCATACCGAAGAATTTATATCATGGTCAAAGTTGTTTAATCATAATTGCTATATGATTATAAGGATCTATTTCCAGAAATGTATGAGACTTTGAACTTTTTCAGTAAACTGATATAAATTTGAGATATTCTCAGTTACTATCACATAGGACAAGTAGAGGTAGAGGTCCTATAAAACTAAGTTTTTTGTCAAAATGATGATAGATAGATAGATAGATAGATAGATAGATAGGTAGATAGATAGATAGATAGATACCCCTGATAGATAACCCTGAAATAAGCGCTTGGCCTTTATTGCCATGCGCTCAAGAGCCCGATTGGGCTTATTATCGGGGATGTCTTATTTTGGGGAAAACAGGGTAGATAGATAGATAGATAGATAGATAGATAGATAGATAGATGGATGGATGGATGGATGGATGGATGGATGGATGGATGGATAGATAGATAGATACAAAAATTCAAATAGGGATGGGATGCAATTTAAGTTAGGATAGTGATATTTACAGTGATTTTTGAAGCACATTGCAAACATAACAACATTGTCTTTGGATTTCTCCAGACCTGTTCCACGAAATCCTCCGCAGACATAGAGTTTTCCTTCCACAGCACCAGCACAGGTAGAGTTGGTTCTTAGGGAAAGAAGAGGGTAAGGCATAGGTGGTCCTTCTCGCCAATAGTTCCCATCAGGGTTATAGATCTCCACGACATCAAGACATTGCCGTGCTTGTCCTCTGTCACGCTCAAGGCAGCCAATTCCACCTGCAGAGGGAGAGAGAAAGAGAGATTCCAAAGAGAATAAAAATGGCTCATCAGAATGAGTCTTCTCACTTTCTGGGAGCTAAGTTATCTTTTTCTCTCCAATGTCACTGCTTCAATGTTTTTTGCTGTTTTGCAATGTTTTGCAAAAAGAAATAATCCAATATTCTATGAGGAAGGAATAATCGTGCATATTGGAAAAAAATCCCCTTCCCCTTAGAAAAACATTCTAAATTTGTATTCCAAAGCAGAAGACTCTCTAAAGCAGGGGTGTCAAACTTGCGGCCTGCAGGCTGGATGCGTCAAGCTCTGGCCACACCCACCTCAGTTTAGCAAAGGGGGAAAAAGTCACCATACATCACATGACGACAGCATGATACCGCAAGTTTGACACCTCTGCTCTAAGGTATTCAAGATTAATAAATAAATAAACTAGAATCACAAAATGATGGAAAATAAAATGGAAAAAATTGAAAAATCTCTTTGAATATTTAATTTCTGGGAAATGCAGACTCTGAGGAATCCATTTATCAGGATCGCATTCCTCCTCATTGTCATATAAAAACAATGAACGTGTTATCTCTCTCATTTTCACAGATACAGAATAATGTGGTTTTATCTTGTAAAATATGATATCTGCAGAACAGACGTGAATTGGAGGATGTGATTCTCATGCCATGGGGCAAAAAATAAAAGGACATTTGTCACACACACATACACACAGAATTTGTTTTTCAAAATTGTTAATTAAACATAAGAACAAAAGAACTCACTGCTTCCCTGTCAGAAACTTCCTACAATCCTTTGACAACTGCAGCTAAAGCAAGAAGTTTCTTTAGAAAACAACAGAAATAAACAATTTTTTAGGGTGTACTTAAAACATTCATCCAAGCTGCTCAGATGATAACTTAGAACTGCCTCCTGGGATAAAAAGGGGAAAAGAACCTTAATGGTTATACATTATTAAACTCTCCTAACATCAATAGAGGGACCTAGATGGTTACGCTATGTACTTGGGTCATATATGAATTCCCACAATTCTATAGAAGAATTTCATAGGATTATGTACTTTGAAATCACATCCAAGGACGAATACAAACATTTTTGTATTTTTCTCAGGAAAAGTTGCACATAACCCTTTCCAGAATATCCTAGTTTTAGATAGAGAGTTAATTTGGAAAAGAAAATGAGCATATACCTTATCTAGTTTTTTTACAGATACATTTCAATCCCTAGTAAATGTAATTAATGTTCACACCGCCTACAAACATAGTAATTGTGAGTTGCGACTTATCATTAAGGGAAACAAGCCATTTTTTGTCACACCCCTAAATTCCATCTTGCACCCCCTGGGGGTTCGGGGACATCAGGTTGGGAATCCCTGACCTAGTTGGAAGAATGGGTGTCACATTCATTGTAATGGATGAGCTAACTTATGACTTCTTCTATTGGAAAGAGCAGGACTTGGAAAGAATCTTGAGATTAAAACAATATCCTTGAAAAACATGTGTATGTATAGTAAAATCCTCAGCAGCAATAGTTTTAACTAGCTTACGAAACACTTTTTTCATATTTGCTGCTGGGGTACAGAATTCATCTCCCATATCAAAACACAGACAGATTTGAGTTAGGATGGAAGGAAATGTATTTCGTGGAATATTTGCACAAAAAATGCATTTATGTCAAATGGGAATTATCTGTGTGAGCATTTGGTCTAACAAAATGCTTGATGAAACATTATTTGGACTTGGATTATAATACTTCTCCATCTATAAAATTCTCATTTTGATGGAAGCCATGTGTAAAACTTGCTACTTGGTTACCCAGAAATGCACAAGAAATGAAATTTCTGATAAATCCTTTGCAAATGTTCATATAATGAAATAAGGATAAATGTTTATGTACTGTAATCAGAACCAGCAGCAAAACTTTTAACTGATTCTGTTACTTTGGGCCAGTCGCAGGCTCTGATCTTTCAAATAATTCACCGGAACTGATGCTCACAGATTATAATGATATTCAATTTGAAGTATGTACAGTATAGGAATCTAAAGTTATAAATACTGTGCAATTGGATGATGTCTTAATTCCTGTGGTTAGATTATCATAGCTATCACAAAATGGCAGCTATATTAGATATGGAGAATTAAAGGAAAATAATTGGTAAAATATTAAAGTTGTTCCTGGTCACCCATTTTAAGCCTCCCACCCTCCATATCACCCAACCATCCCAATTATTTTTATTTTGTTTTTTTGCGGCAGTTGGACAAACATCTAAAGAAAATGTTGAAGTATAGTCTTTGCCAATCCCACAGTTATTTTTTTTTAAACTTTGGGTTTTTTTTGTATTAAAATATGCTACTTTTTTATTAATTAAAAATACATGATAGTTTTCTTTAAAAGACAAGTAGTGTATAACAGGTAAAATAGAGAATCTGACAGGCTCTAGAAGTTCCTCAGGCACTTTGATATTTAAAATGCCATTCTAGAGACTCCACGTTTGAAAGAGGAATGGATATATTCATGGCCATGGTTTGTGCCTCATAACCTTCCCTAACTTTGCTCCTTCCAGACATGCTCAGATTGCAGCTCAGGTTGCTGGGAATCGTAGAAGTTATACTTTTGATACATGTGCAAGCCCAGTCCATTTAGCTGGAAAGTTTAAACAAGTTTAAAATCCAAGATTGAAGGATATTGCCAAGCCCTTCAATTCTTTGCGAATGAGAGCTATTATAGTATAGGACCTATTTATCAGAGAACTAGAGAACTATTTGTGAAAATTATTACAGTATACTGTAGGACTCAAATAAAGTATGATGCTATTACATTTTTAAATTTTATTTTACTTAATGACCTTTATATTTTATTTTCTCTAGCTGGCCCTTATGACTCTCGGAACACCAAAATATGATAAAGCTAAGATCAAGTCTACCTATCTAATTATTTAAATCAGATTTTTAGGCCAGGGGCTGATGACTATGTGTTGTAAAAATTCTTCTTTGTATCCAACAGGCTTTCGGCTTGCCCTGATTTTTTTTAATGTTTCCCTCATTTAAAAATACATACATACATACATACTATATATTCATCGATATACAGAATTTTGCCCCATTTTACGACCTTTCTTGCCACAGTTGTTAAGTGAATCCCAGCAGTTATTAAGTTAGTAACATGGTTGTTAAATGAATCCAACTTCCCCATTAACTTTGCTTGTCAGAAGGTTGCAAAAGTTGATCGTATGACCCTGGGACACTGCAACCTTCATAAATATGAGGCAGTTGCCAAGCATCTGAATTTTGATCACATGATCTTGGGGTTGCTGCAATGGTCATAAGTGTGAAAAATGGTTATAAGTCACTTTTTCAGTGCCATTGTAACTTCTAACAGTCACTAAATGAACTGTTGTAAGTTGAGGATTACTTGTATTACAGACTGTATATGGAAGAATCCACAGTAGTAGGCAGGGATTTCTAGGGTGGCAGCAGAGGTGGGTTTCAGCAGGTTCTGATCAGTTCTGGAGAACCGGTAGCGGACATTTTGAGTAGTTCAGAGAACCGGTAGTAAAAATTCTGACTGGCCCTGCCCCCATCTATTCTTTGCCTCCCAAGTCCCAGCTGATTGGGAGGAAATGGGGATTGCAGTAACCTTCCCCTGGAGTGGGGAGGGAATGGAGATTTTATAGTATCCTTCCCCTGCCACGTCCACCAAGCTACGCCCACCAAGCCATGCCACACCCACCAAGCCACACCCACAGAATTGATGGTAAAAATTGTTGAAACCCACCACTGGGGGGCGGAGGGCGGCGGCGTTGATTTGGGTTAAAGCCCTTGCATTTAGAAGCTCTTCCTAACCCAAGATCTTTAATGTGTATGTGTGTGTGTGAGACACTAGAAAGTGACCTTTGTAAATGTGGGTACACAGTTCTGCACTAAGCATTTATATGCATAGCTGTACCATTGACCTACAGCCTTTCCTCTGCTAATACAAGCAATTTAACCATGCTTCGGAATGTATGTTTCCGGATTCTCTGTGCATGTCCTGAGATAATGAAAGTTGTGTCATTTGACAACTCCACACTAAATCTGACATAACAATATTTCTGAATTGTTTCAGCAGTTCAGTAAATGCTAATTGGCATCCTCGTTATAATTCTCTTGACAAAAGGAAACTCTACCAATTATAAATGTACTGAGAGGCCTTAGTTGTGTGTCTTGACATTGATTGGTTTAGCATCCCAGGGGTACCTTAGTTAAACTTATGTTGTGCCTTGTTTGGAGTAGAATGTCTCATAAGGCATCCAGATTCTCATAGGTACCTACAAATTTCTCCAGGACAGAATCTGCTATAAAGCTTTTCCCTTTCAAAACTTTAGTGATCCATCCTTTCCACATACCCATTCAGATTCCAAAAATATATTCCTGGATTTTGATCCCACAATAGGTAAGTTCATATATTTTTGCACAATTATTCATGCAATTATTCATGCATTGATTCAACTTTGTTTTAAGATTTGTTTTTTGGAGGACAGGAAGACAATGCCAACACAGTCATTTCTTTGTGGTGCAAGACTGAGATCTCTATCTTCATAGATTCTACTTGATTTCCCTGTCATAGTGTTCTGTACCCAATTTTTATTTGTTTAGCTGAGAAACATTTTTCAATCCAAAGCAACTTCAGTTATTTATTTAAAATGTCTCTGCATTACATCTGAGCCACTTAACATTCCCCTTCCCCAAAAGCAATTAAAAAGTTTGCAGGGGATGTGAGTGGACAGTGGAAGATGGAGAATGACAGTAGGTTGGGAATGTTGGGAAAGTGATGATGGGAAAAGGAGAAGCGAAAGACTTCCGGGAAAGGAATGGAGGACTGAAGAAAAGCTCCATGTTTATCAGAGCCAAAGACCAAAGTAGAACAAGGAGTTGGGGACTCATCAATATTCCTCTCTGTATAAAGAGATCAACCTGGGATCACCCCCAAATGCTTCATACAAAGGCTCCCTACAAGGAGACAATGACAATTAATTTACAGATAAATAAAATGGACATTTACTTGGTTTAGGTTAAAATATAAATGTTGTAATTGCTGGTAAGTCTTAATGGACTTTTGCTAATTAGGACCAAATGGTGAGGCTTTAAAATTTGATAGATAGATAGATAGATAGATAGATAGATAGATAGATAGATAGATGATATAGAATGAATGAATATGGGAGAGAGAGATTTTTTATTTTTATTACAATATTAAACAAATGTGATAAGTTCCAAAACTGTTTATTTTGATAAAGGGAGAAATCATTTTTACATATCTTTTTTCTTTTTTAATTACTTTTTTACTATATACTTTTATTTCTATTTCTGCACTTTTTATTTTATTTTATTACTTTTTTATTTCTTTAATTTGCATTAGTTTTTTATCCTTATAACTATAATACAAATTAATATGAAAAAAGGAAAGGGAGAAGGGAGAAAGATGGGGGACAGGGTGTGCATGTGAAGTGATTTATTGAAAGAAACAACAGGATCCCATGAGTAGCTTTATGTTCTCAGATTCAGATTCTACCTTTGTTGTGTTATTGTGTTCTCAGGATGAGATTCTGCCTCTTTTCTGGTACTCAGTTGCTTGTGCAAGTTACTTGGTGGAGGTATTGTTCTCCCACAGAAGTACATTTTATCAATAGTCTCATCCACACAGTAGCCATTTTCTCACAGGCCATCATGCCAATTAGAGTTATACATATTAAGTTAATGGAACTCTTAAATCATCTGCATGTTTTTCAGGCTTACGAGGAAATTTGAATAAAGATTTGTGCACTTTCATGAGATGCCATGTTTATATAAGGTGGGATGATTTTCATAACACAGGCCTAGAAAATGTCGAATTAAGTCTAATTTCACAATGTGTTCGAGATCAGATTGTAGAACTCTGACACATTTTTTTCCTATAAATTACGTAGATAATTTGAAATCTTTAAATCATGCTGTACATGACCCAGAAGCTCTTGTATCTATATTACTAGAAAAAAATATGCAAAGAGCCAACCAAGAGCTGACAATGATCAGTGGTCAGTTTTAAATGTTAATTGACAGACAAGTTCTCAGTTGGCTTCAGCAAGGCCAGAAAATCAACAGGTCGTCAAATGTGTTTCTATTTAGTAGATCACACATTTTGGGTGAAAACAAAGCAGAAGGTTATTCATCATTGTCTGCAAATATTGTAAGCAGAAAGAGGCCTAGCAAATAAATAGTGTGCATACTGTAGATTCAGAGAAAATACAGACTCACTTTTCAGAATCAACTTATTTTCTCTCAGTAAGAACTATTGCACATTTACAATTAAAAATAGATTTATTCTTTAATTAAGTTCAACAGCATATGGTGATCTTCAGTTTTAATTTAAAACCCTCATACAAATATTCTCATTTATATATCCATATTCTACCCATCCTCCTGAGAAACTTACATAATAGGTAAAGAAACTGTTTTCTTATGCATCTTTGCTTTTTAATTGTGATGATTTGTGCTGGAGCTGCCTCTTCAATGCAATGTTTTCTGATTTTTAATAGCTTTCTCTGAACTCTAATAATGCAATGAATTCTAAGAGTTTGCAAAATTATTTAAATGAGATGGGTAATAAGTACATAATTATGAAATCAAATTATGGGTAATAGGTGTTTATTTTAATGATAGTATTATATAACATTGAGAGTAGAACATATATGTCCCAAAAAGTTATAGAAAAGACTTGTTTATTTGTTTTGTGAAGAACTTCAAGCCACCAAACTTCAATCTGGTGAGCTGATAGCTTAGGCAGAACCTCCCGCCTGTTTTACTACCGGTTCTATAGAACCAATGCGAACCGGGGGCAACCCACCACTGATATATACACAATAAATAAATAAATAGTCTAGTTTATCCAGCTTATTCCACTGATTGTTTTGTGTTGATTGATTTAGAGTATAATCATAAAGCTCCATTTTTTTCAGTTCCAGACATTGTTCATGGCTTTGTCAGTGAATATATCTGCATATAATCATAATCTAGAGGTCAGGGACAGAAGCTGGATAATTGCTTTGCATGTGCAAAGCTTACTCAAAATGTAATTTGGTTTTAATAATAAAGTTTAGCAATCACACAAACGCACACCTGGACTATAATCCTAGTCTATCAGCAATGGCACTTAACTTTCTTTAAGAATTGACAGATGCAAAATATCATCCAAGAGATCTGATTTGTGCTTTTGGGTCCCTGTAAACAAGCATACTGCACACACATATACATACAGAGGTTCAAGTATGACTTCAATATTCTTATATTTTCCTTTTTACTTCCATGTGAGAGAGGAACATGATACAATATAGTGCTGGTGTACTAGGAGTTAGGAGAACTAGTCTCAAATCAGTGCTTTTTTATTATATAAGAGGGCTTTTTGATAATAACATGTGGAATATGTTAAAACACAATTAGGTCGTATATTTTAGGGCTCCATTCAAGGTCATTTAGTGTTCAACAAATTTATAAATGACTTGGATGTCAACTTTGCAGATAAATAATAAAGGGAGTAACAAACAATGCAGAATGATGGCAGAAACCAGCAAAATTAATTTCAACAAAGACTAATGCATTTAAGTAAGAAAAATCAAAGACACTGATATAGAATAAAAAAGCATATTGGGCAGCGGTACATGAAAAGGGGGTCTTGATCAATCACAAGCTGAACATGAACCAGGCAAATGTAATCAAGATCAAGAGAAGTCAACATTCCTCTGTACTATGTGGTCACACCTAGGAAATTAAATCCAGTACTGGTCATTTAATATAGGAAGGATATTGACAAACTGGAGGAGGCCCAGAAAACAGCAACCAAGCTAAGAAGAAGCTGATTTTTTTTTTTAGGAACAATGTTTGAAGGAGCTAGTATGATTAGCCCAGAAAAAAGAAGACTGTGGGAAGAAGTGATATCTGTCTTCAAATATCTGGGTAGTACAGAAATATGAAAAATAAATAAGAATAAATCTGAATGGCTATTGTGTAGAAGAGAACAGAATTGTTAAGATTTTTTTACCAAAGAAAATACTGTAGGGATTTTACAGTATAATAAAAAAACTAGATTTTGGCAGAATACTGGGTAGACCTTTCCTAACAGTAAGAGCTGTTCAACCATAGAAAGATTGCCTCAGGAGATGATGGAGTCTCCTTCATTGGAGGTTTTTAAAGAGAGGCTAGATGGCCATCTGTTAGGAATACAGTTGTAATGGATAATTTTACTGAGCAGGCAGATTCACCTGATGATCTGTATAGTATCTTTCAAACTTTACATTCTATGATACTCTGAAAGTACTTAAGTATTTTTGCTGGGTTGAAAAAAAAACTATGAGATGGAGACTAGTTGTCTGAAAGAGCCAAATAATATCCACACTCATATCCACATTCGTTTCCCTGCTAATAATGGACTGGACATGTGAAGTAAAAATGTTATGGAGAGGTATCTATCTTTTTCTGTCCTAACACATGTAGCATTCTAAGTCAACCTGCCACATAGCTGCTCTAGTGCAGGGGTGTCAAACTTGTGGTGTCACAATGGCATCATGTGATGTATTGGGACTTTTTTTCCCCTTCACTAAACCAGGCGGGGGTGGAGCCAGCATGTGACACATCTGGCCCGCAGACTGCAAGTTTGACACCCCTGCTCTAGTGCTACATCATCTGAGAAAATATATTATCTGAAACAGTAGTGGGTTTCAATTTTGTTTCCTACTGGTTCGCTTGCAGGTACGAGCGCGCTTGCACGCATGTGCAGAGACATCCCGGAAGGTGGGCGGAACCTCCCACCGCCACCGCTACTGGTTTGTCTGATCCGGGGCAAACCGGTAGCAACCCACCACTGGTCTGAAAGCAACTTTGATTGGAGAGAAGTGGATTTTATACCCAGAGTCTTAAAATGCAATCCCAATGTTCAATAATACAAGTGTAATATTATTTTGTTTCCTCAAAATATATGTTAGGAAATGGCTTGTTGGAGAATATCTTTGCATTAAAACCTCCACTCATTTGGAAACTTTGTAGGTCAGTAGAAATAACGGAGGAATAATGCTAGGAAAAAGAAGTGATATATCACAATTATATGCCTAATTTGCCTAATATGACCCAAATAGTTTTTAAAGATGTAACCCATATCAGTTCCTAGAATTCTTAACTAAATTGTAGTAGTTAGGAATTCTAGGAATTGGAGTTCAAGAACATCTGGAGCATACAGGGAAGGGAATGTAATGTATCTTCTATTTGAAGGTACTGTTTTATTTTTCCAAATTTAACTCTTATAATATTACTGACTCATTATCAGAACTGAGCTGATTTCTCTTCATTCTTTAAGAACCCTGAAAAATCTAGGAATCAGTTTATTTTAGGTGTGTAATTAATTCAAAATAACTCTTCAGGCTAAAGTAATGTGGCTTTTAAAAGTCTCTTCCTGTGTCCTCCCTATTCTACTGTTTTTTTTCACAGAGCTCCTTTGGTACCCCTTCAATAAGTATTTTATGAAGGTGATTTTCAGAATTTAATTGAACCTCACTTAACTGCTTAAAACTTTGTAAAAAGCTCTCAGCCAGAGCTGTGGAGAAAACACATTTTTAATGAGATGGAATTCCAGACTGAGAAAGATAAACAGAGATTCTTTGATATTCCAAATCTTTTATAATAGGATTTCTCGTTTAATGCTGCCTGCATGTTCTTATTTATAAAAATCAGGGATTACATAACAGACGAATAATGTTGCAGGAACACCCTTCTTAGATAGGCTATTTCCCTTGCTGAAGTCTTATATTTCACAGAGTACTATTCTTCTGGAAGAGTTTGAGCTGGTGCCCTTGGCAAAGCCTCTTCTAATTTGCCAATTGTTGGTAATGAATTTCCAGAGATTCAGCTGTGAAGGATTTTTGCCTTTTCTTTTTAATGCAAGAGATTAAAATGCATGACCTCAAATGGTGCCTTCCCCATCTGGTTTTCTTCCAAAAGTAGCTGAATTCAATGGGCTCTGTCATTAGGAACACAATACCACTCTTTCTTGGGCTTCTGAACAAATATAGTTATGTTCCTGGGAAAATATGGGGAGAAACAGCTAAGATCAGTCAAATACTGTGAGTAGAATAAAGAATTGAGATCCTCAGGAAATGTCTTGGTTCTTCAAAAGATTATTTATCATTTAAGTAGCAAGGGCGTCTCAAGAAGTTTTAACTAGGGCATCAAATCATGATGTGATGACTGTTGGGGGGAAAAAAAGAGTGGGCAATTTTTGGGAAAAACAACTAATTCCAGTTTTCTTCTTATCCTTTTTCTTTGCAATGGCACAAAATCTAAACTACATGATATGGTAGATCTGCAGCTTGCAGCTGACCCACCATTTTTTCCCTACCAATATGTCCTAAGGCCTGCAACACCTCTGTGGTCTTCCTTAAAGCAACCTGACTTCTTTTGGACTTCTGTGTGAGTTTGGGAAAAAGTGGTTCCTGCTTTAAGATTCTATAAATGGCTCATTTTATTTTCGCAAGGCACTTTTGATAAAAGCCTGAAAAAGTTAAGCTACTTTAATGAGGACCAAAATGATGCTATAAGACCCCTGTTGGAATTCTTCCAAATAGCTTTCAACTGTGCAGGGCCTATTGGAGTTATTCATTGAATATATTTTCCTTTTTCTTCTGAGGTCTTGCTCTTGTATGTTAGATTATGTTAAGCAGGCTTTATTCTGCAGGTATTGTTGTTAGAATTTCAAGACAGAAATTCTATCTTGGCCTGGAAACCTACTGTTCTTTTCTTGCCAGAAATAGACTGAAATATCACCTCCTAGGTCCTAGGCTGTACACATTTAATAAATCTTACTTCACTTGTATGTACACATATACATACATCCACATGAAAAATAAGGGCTTTGAAAACAGATTTTCTTCCAGTTCCTTGCATTTCTCTTTTTGGCTCATAAACTGTCTCCTAGCTCTCTTGATATTTAGCTTAGAATTAAAAAGCCACCAATAGCTAGTGTTTACCCTCCAAAATTAAATTCCTTTAATTCCTTCACCTCTCAATTCCAAATCAAAATGATAGAAAACCCATTCTTTTTTCCTTTTGCTAGAACATCGTGAGTATGTATGCATTTGATAAAATAGATGTAAATTGATGACTGTGACCACACAAACCTATGCCCCCCCTTTTTTTAACCCTTCACCACCAACACCCCTTGAATGTTTGCAACAGCAGGATCTTCCAAACAGAAAAAGCTTTTTCTTACTGGAATCCAACAAATAGAAATAATGCCTCAAATACCTAGAAATAGAATTAGGATAGAGTTGGAAGGGACTTTGGAGGTCTTCTAGTCCAGCCCTCTGTTCTGGCAGGAGACCCTATACCCGTGATGGCGAACCTATGGCATGGGTGCCACAGGTGGCATGCGGAGCCATATTGGTGGGCACACGAGTGTTGCCCTAGCTCAGCTCCAGCGTACATGCGCGCAACAGCCAACTGATTTTCAGGCTTTCCGGTCCCACTGGAAGTCGGGAAACTGGCTGTTTTCGGCCTCTGGAAGGCCTCTAGGAGGATGGGGAAAGCTGTTTTTGCCCTCCCCACTAGAAAGCCTCTGGAGTCTGGGGAGGGGGAAAAACAGGCCTACCGGGCCCACTGTGCCATCACGTGCCAGAAGCAGGGGGAAGTGGGGGGGGGTCACATGCCATGGGCGGGAAGGCGGGGCACATTTAATTATGGATGTGGGCACCAGCGACCCCCCGCTCTCCCCACTTTTGGCACGCGACGGCAAAAAGGTTAGCCATCATTGCCCTATACCATTTCAGATAGTGGTTGTCCAGCCTTTTCTTAAAAACCACCAGTGATGAAGCCCCTACGATTTCTGGAGGCAAGCTATTCCACTGGTTAATTGTCCTCACTGTTAGGAAGTTTCTCCTTAATTACAGGTTGCTTCTCCCTTTGATTAGTTTCCAACCATTGTTTCTTATCCTGGTCTCTGGTGCTTTGGAGAATAATTTGACCCCTCTTCTTTGTGGCAGTCCTGCAAATATTGAAAGCTCTGGCATAGGCCTTTACTGTCATTCTGAGTTCATGACTGGTCAATGGATTAAATAATAAATTACTGAGCAGGGCTGTCAATTATTTTCCCCCTCCCCTGTTTATCCTCCATTGGTTTTTTATATGCAGAGATTATTTCTGAATCCTTTTCCTGTATCTTTAAGGAGAAAAAACTGTGGGAACTTTTGTATGAGGGAAGTTGTTTGCTAGCTTCACAAAGGTTCAGGAGGGACAATGATCAAAATAGAAAATCTGAGCAAATATACAACAGAGGTCCTAGATAATAATGTTTTCATGTACTCGAGTAGCCTCAGCTTCATTCTCAGAAGACCATTAGGGCAATCGTACTGAATTGCAAAGTCTGAAGCATTGAGACTAAGATGCTGAAAATGCCACAGAGACCAGAGAGATAATTTAATGATTCCGCACACATTAATAAAGATAATTAATTTTCTTGTGGCCATCCTGCCAACATTTGAAGATAAGAATAAATTTCTGCAGTAGTTTCCTGCCATAGAGACTAGAGGAAAAAAATGACAAAACATGTCATGGTGTTATAATATAAACCATCTAACTCATACACTTGTGTTCAATTTGGGACATAAATATCAAAGCCATAGATTCACGCTGGGATGTTGCAATGCACATTTCTTCTATGTTTCTATATTTACACTTTGTACTGGATTCCTGTGGTGGCTGAGCTTTAGATCAATATTGTACCTAGTATTCTTATGTGTGTAAATTGACCTGGAACGACATACCTATGTTGACATCCCATTTAGTCATAACAATTTAATCTGCAGAGAGATTTGTAATGTACTATTGCAGACTATTTCCAACATACCACCTTTACCCTCCAGGTAGTTCTGCAATTCCCAGAATTTTCCAATCAGCATACTAATCAAAAACAGAGACTGCACTGGCTATATTGTTGTTTTGTTAAAATTAAAAAATAGCAGAACCAAATTATGCACCCTGATTAGTAAGTAAGAATGCAGTTTCCAGAGTGATGCAGGAAATAAACCAAGGAAAAGTGTAATACAATAAGTGTATAAAATGGAGATGTTCTTTGCCAGTTATTTCATACTGTTTTCTTTACTAATAAAAAAAGTTTGCTCATCCTTAGTTCATTGGCAAAGCAATACTTCTTATATATATATTCTCCCTGTTCCTTTTCTCTAACTTACAAGAAAGAGAGTGGTAGGGGAATGAAATATTTCATTTCATAGAATCAAATTGCTAGGAAAAAATAAAAAGTGGCCCCTCTATCTCTTAAAAATCTGTTTGCTCTTACCCAGGACATAAATCTCATGGTTGACTACAGCTGTGCTGAAGCGGTATTTCGAATACTTCATCGGCGCACACTCCGTCCATTTGTCTTGGCTTGGGTTATACTGCAACGTTCGGTTGCTTAATCGATCAGGCTCATCATCGGGAAGATCAATCTGTGTGAAATATGACAGCCATATAATAATACAGCATTTGGAGCCCTCTATACATGCCTGCATGCTATTAATCATGGAGGACAGCTGAGCAGATAAATAAAACAAAGACATCAATTATAGCTGCAAAGTGATTCATACCAACTAGTGGAACCTATGACTTGTGGCTTAGAAGTACATTGAAGAAGACACAGGAATAACAACACATATATATTCTGCAGCAAGGAAGTTGAGGATCTGGGTAATAATAAACCATCTATAGACCCAGCTGTGACAGCACATAGCTCTTTTTACAAGGATGCCGTGAAGTCTCAAAGAAGAAAGTCAAAAACTACTTATTTCCCCCTTGAGATCAAATTTTGATTTAGCTTCTTATTTGATTAGGCCACAACTTCCCAGAGGGAGTTTGAAGATTTATCTACTAATGCTTTAGGCGAAATAAGATTACATAACAGTAAAAACTAAACTCTGCTCTTCTTTTCTTTTTGAATGGATTTTGAACTCATCTTTAGTATGCCACCCCCCATTTTTCTTTTTCTATTGTCATCAGGGAAGGGAGGGGAAGGGAAAATAATTATTAGACCTGATTGTAGGAATAATATTATCTCCATTTATATCAGTGTGGGTTTCAAATTTTTTTAGTACCGGTTCTGTGAGCGTGGCTTAGTGGGCATGGTGTGGCTTGGTGGGCGTGGCTTGGTGGGTGTGGCAGGGGAAGGATACTGTAAAATCTCCATTCCCACCCCACACCAGGGGAAGGATACTGTGAAATCTCCATTCCTCTCCAATCCAGGGGAAGGTTACTGCAAAATCCCTATTTCCTCCTGATCAGCTGGGACTCAGGAGGCAGAGAATAGATGGGGGCAGGGCCAGTCAGAATTTTTACTACTGATTCTCCAAACTACTCAAAATTTCCGCTACCGGTTCTTCAGAACTGGTCAGAACCTGCTGAAACCGACCTCTGATTTATATGTATATTCAAACTGCTACATGCATGTATGTCAAGATAGATATACTGTAAGAAATTTGAATTTAGTTTATTCACTAAGTTTTAATAAACTGAAAACAATGGCTATTTAACTAGAAGGAAAATGTACAAGTTTAAAAATACATATTTTCTTTTTAGCACCCATATTCATACCTGTTATAAAAGAGATCAGCAGCTAGATTATTATTTTAGCACATGGGCTGGTAGGTTAGTAGTAACAGTCTTAATGCAAAGTTATAAATGGAGGCAAACAAATTAATATTGGCCAAATAAAGTTTGGGAAAGAGATGCAATGGAAATTGCAGGGCAAGTTTAGAAAAGCTATATGGGCAAAGCTCAGAAATGGTTATTGCAATTGTGTATGGAGTTAAAATAGAGATTATAATTTCAATTGTGGCAAATATCTGTAGGATGAAGGTGGAGGTTCATTCTCCGAATTTGTAGGTTGGTTTCTAAACATTTCATTACCAGACTAGGTTATAATGTGGTCAGTAGGTCTTGTGATGGGAGGGTCACGTCAGGTGAAGGTCTTGTGATGGATCAGGTGTGGGTCACATAAAGTGAGGGTCTTCTGATGGGTCTAGTGATGGGTCAGGTGTGGGTCACATCAGGTGAGGGTACTTGATGTCTTTCTCTGTAACAGCTATCCGAAAAACTTTATATTCTGACACACAGCACTCAAACCACAACGCACCATGCAAAAACTAACCCTACCATATACAAAAGAGGTGTTAGAAATGACAGCCAGAATTCTCCAACTTCTAGGAATAACAATAGCCCACAAACCCACAGCCACACACTGCCAGGAATTATCCAGAACCAAAGACAAGATACAGGAGGATGAAAAGAACAATGTAATTTACAAAATCAACTGTAACAATTGCAGCTAATTCTATGTGGAACAAACATTAATTGAAAACCAGAATCCATGAACACCAGCTGGCAGTCAATCACCACGATCCCAAATCCCTAATTTCTACCCACACTGACACCAAACAGCACCAAGTCAATTGGACCAATATAAGAATTATGGGCCAGTCACATGAGTTTATTGAAGCCTGGCACTCTGGAAGCAATTACATCAATAGACATATCAACCTACAACCAGCCTACAAACCCCTCAAAATTCAAATCAACAGCACAAGCAACCAGCAACGGCACTGAACCTCAACCAACCCAAGCAGCCCCATCCCACCCCCAAAATAGCACTTCACCTCCCAATGACCCTCACCTGATGTGACCCTCCTATCACAAGACCTACTGACCAAATCCAGTCCTTATAAGCAGAAGAACACCCACAATGACATTCCCTAAATTCCACTGAAGATGTTACCTACCGGTAATCTGGTAACAAAATGTTCAGAAACCAACCCACAACTTTGGAGAATGAACCTCCATCCTCGGAGATTATAATTGTTCTGTTCCAGTGTAACAGAACCTCAACAAAACTCATAAATATTTACCGGGATATATTTTTTTAGTTTTATAAATACAAATATAATAGACAAAGGCATCTTTCAGATGTTACAGCATTTAGGTACAGTAGCTGTAAACAGAATTATAAATGGAACTTTGCCTTCAAGATCAAATGATTGGAGAATGCATTAAGAAACTTGATCAAGATAAGAAGAAATAACTAAAAAAAAAAAATTCCAAATTTTGAAATGTGATTAGATATTTGTTCTTGAGTCTCTAGATTCCCTGCCTCACTACCAGCACTAAACTCATTATTATCAACATACAGAGAATGGGAAAGCTGTGTGAGAAGCAAAATTAAAGAAGGAGCTGCAGTTAATATTTAGAAATAGGTTTAAGATCAATGGGTAATAAAACATCCTTTTTCTTTTATTCTTTTTCTTATTACACAAAGCAATAAAGTAATTTAAAAAAAGGATTAGAAGAAATCTAGATGGATAAGAGCCAGAGTAAAATGGGCATGGCATTAGGAGGCCAAGAACATTTTGATCTAATTTTTGGTTTTCTGAGCCTGGTCTCACCAACTATTATAAAAGAAAGCAAGATCAAAGATACAAGAAAGTTTTACATGGGGCTGCCTGTGTATTTCAGTAGTTGCAGCTGGTGCAGAATGCAACCATATGAGCAGTCTCGAACACCTCTAGGATTACACCTGTAACACCTCTGCTGTGTGCACCCTACATTGGGTGCCAGCTTGCTTCTGGGTCCTGTCAAAAGTGTTGTTATCACCTTTAAAGCCATTCATGGAATGGGGCCAGTTTACCTGAGGAACGGTCTTGTCCCAATTATATCAACCCATCCCACCCGGTTAGGCATGGAGAGTACGTTATAGAACCTGTTGGTTAAAAAATTTTGACTGGCAGGGTCTAGGAGAATTTTGACTGGCAGGGTCCTTCTCTGCTGTTGCCCCCACCCTATGGAATATCTTGCCCCCAGAGGTGTGGTTGGCTCCCTCTTATTTAGCCTTCCTCTCTCTCTTTCTCTCTGCCTTTTTAAAAAACGCTTTAACTTGTCTTTTTAGCTTTTCTCTTATTTTATTTTTCTATTTTCACTTTATTTTTAATTATATTTCTTTTATATGGTTTGTATTTGCAAACTGCCCAGAATAATTTGGGTAGTGAGATGGGAGGTTTCTAAACCTGATAATAAAAATAAATAAAATAGTCTTGAAGAAACCAAAACAGCAGAAATTCTTGAGGGATAGGCCTAGGATGGTATATAGAATGTAAGATGTTGGATACAGAGTGATTTTAGGGATTGAAAGAAAACCTTAGGAAACTTCTTGGCTCCTTGACCAAGTGAAACCTAATTAACCTAAACCATAAAATAGCCATACCACAGGATACTGCTGAATTCTGTCACACATAGGTAATTTATAGTGTGTGAGAAACTCTCACATCTCTGCTTGAAACCCAGCAGCCTATCTTTTCAAGGAGTCACAAGTTCTCATATTCTGCAAGCACTAGAAATGAGATTCCATGTCTTCTGCTACAAAAAGTTCATGCAGTCATGCATCTCCCAAACGTTTTCATGTTGGACATACTGACTTCTAGGTACACTCACTACCTCCTAGCTACACATCACAATATATCAGTGGGAATACAGGCAGACCTCAACTTACAATCACAATAGGGGCCAGAATTTCCTTTGCTAAGCAAGGCAGTTGTTAAGCAAGTTACAATTTTACGACCTTTTTTTGCAGTGGTTGTTAAGTAAATCTCTGCAGTTGTAAATCATGTGGTTGCTAAATGAATCCAGCTTCCCCCATTGACTTTACCCATCAGAAGCTGGAAGGTCACAAATAGCAATCACATGATCTCAGGACACTGCAATCGTCATAGATACAGCCAGTTTGCCATGTGCCCTAATTCTGATCATGTGAGTATGGGAATGCTGCGATGGTCTTAAGTGCAAGGACCGTAAATCATTATTTTAGTGATGTTGTAACTTCAAACAGTCGCTAAACTACAACATAGTTCTTTCAATGGTTCTAAGAAGGCTCCACACCAATTTCCACCACTCAGATGACCCTGATGACACAGATAAATTAAGGTGACCTTAATACTCTCTAAAAGAATGCAAATGACCAGCTGTCTGCAAGGAGTATAAATCTTTCCATTCCCCACCATCCGGTCAGAGCTGAAGAAGCATCTTGGATGAGAAGTGAAACATCTTCAAAGAAAAACCAGAAAAATCTGGTTGCCTCTTGAAAAAAGCACCTTTGGGACAACCATGGATGACTGAGAATCTCCATAGACAGTCGCTAAACAAATAATTGTAAGTCTAGGACCACTGGTAACATAGATGGTCAGCTGGTCAAGTTTGTTCCCCATTAGGGACACCCTGCATGCCAAACAGGTTGTACTGTGGTAAGTCTAATAAAAGCTAAGAAAAAGTAATACTGTCAGTGTTCCAGAAAACCCCCCAGCTCCAAGTAAAGACTCTGAAGCAAGCATTTTCAAAGTTCCATTTACTAAAATAGATAAACTGGCATATCTGGGAAAACCCAAATCTGAGAAGTCCGGGTGTTCCCTCAGTAAATCAAAACCCCCAAAACCATCCCCTCACTTCTCAGTCGATCACATGCTCCAATCACCTTCCGTCCCATCTCAAGACAGCACTCCGACCACTCCTTCTCCAGATGCAGGATTGACCTGACCTTGACCGACAGGAAGAATGCTATTATGTCTACAGACAACCCCTCTACTAAATCCCCCCTCCTACTTTCCCACACATGAGAAGGTGGCAGCATGGAAACTTCCGGCCTAATACGGCTTCCAAAGCAGACAATACTTTCAAGAACAGGAATATGTCCTTCCAAGGGCTGGTGAATTTAAAGGTACTCTCACAGATTAGTTAACTAGGCTGTGACCAGCGATTATGTATGCATACTGTATATCTGCAGCTTCATGAGAACAATTACCTTTAATCAGCAGAGGAAGTACAGAGACAATGAGACTTTGATCCCTTTGCAACCATCTGTAATTTTGTTTTTTTTCCTTTTCATTCTTGGCAGCTTTCAAACCTCTGGCTCTGCCGCCTTCTTTGAAACAAATAGATTCTTTGGTCAAATGCCAGGATGATGCCAGTGGAAATATAATTCACAAACTACATACATAAAGAAAATTAACATGTCTGGATTCTTCAGTAAAAATGTTAACAAGATTGGATGGGCAAGTGGAGTGGTGTTCATGGAGCCATATGTTGCTACTAAATCATGAATCTCCCAAAAACTAAAACAGATGAATAAAGCCTACTAGAAAGTCTCCATTTTAAGTCTCTAGCAAATGCTTCCCCTACAGAGTTACTGCAATGATTACTATACAGTGTGGTCATTCTTTGCAGTCAGCTATGGTCAGCTAAGCAAAAGAGGGTAAAACAGGGTTGCATTCTCTGTAGCCACTCAATTCCACTCAGCAGTGCCAATGGTAGGAGTTGATGGGGACTGTAGTTCAATAATAGCTGGTGGGCTACTCGTTCCTCATTATTTTCTTTTAATTCTGGAAAAATCACCACAAGGGATATACATACATACATACATACATACATACATACATACATACATACATACATACATACATATATTTGGTGATGCTGAATTTAACTGGATTTGCACATTGTGAGCTGCTTTTTGCCGCATTACAGTAATGAGTGCGTGATCATGATAGCCAGTGTGGTAAAGGAGTTTGACTATTCTGGGGATAGATTCAAGTCCACCCCCACCTACGGAAGTCCACACAAGGCAAGCTGAGACTAATTAGTCTCTTTTAGCCCAACCTACTTCACAAGGCTGTTAATGCAGGGGAAATGGGAGGAAAGATTATGAATGCCACTTTGAGCTCTTAAATGGAAGGCATCAGATAAGCAAATAATCTGGAATATGATTTTACATTCAACATTCAATGTTTGTTTGTTTGTTTGTTTGTTTATCAGATTTCTGTACTGCATCTCTCACCTAAGTGACTCTGGTAACTAGCAATAGCACTTAGACTTACCCAGTGGTGAAATCCAATTTTTTTTACTGCTGGTTCTGTGGGCGTGGCTTGGTGGGCATGGCATGGTGGGTGTGGCAGGGGAAGGATATTGCAAAATCTCCATTCCTACCCCACTCTGGGGCCAGCCAGAGGTGGTATTTGCCGGTTCTCTGAACTGCTCAAAATTTCCGCTACCGGTTCTCCAGAACCTGTCAGAACCTGCTGGATTTCACCCCTGGACTTACCGTAGATACAGCTTCATATGCTTTACACCTCTCTCTAAGAGGTTTACAGAGTCATCATACTTCCCCCAACAATCTGGGTCCTTATTTTATCAACCTTGGAAGAATGGTAGGCTGAGTCAACCTTGAGCTGGTCAGGATCGAACTCCTGGCAGTCAGCAGAATTAGCCTGCAATACTGCATTCTAACCACTGTGCCACCAGGGCTCTTAGGTAGGTAGGTAGGTAGGTAGGTAGGTAGGTAGGTAGTCAATGCTTATAAATATTACTACACTACGAATATACAGAAGACTACAGAATATACAAAGGTTCTTCCTTGTAGGCTGAATAGTAGAAGGTAGAAATTAAAATTCTGCCTGAAGTGCCTGAAGAAGAAGTTTGGGAACTGGAGTGCTATTGTTGGGAAAGTGACACTGCTTGTGGGTTATTTTCTACTTGCTCAGCCTACACACATGTAAGTAAGCCTGATTCTATCATTCTTCTGACAAATTCTCCCCTCCAAAGGAACTTTTCCATAAAAGATTGAGATATAATTTGTAGAATTATGAGGTTAAGGAACAGGTACTTTTATACAAACCATCCTATCATATAAGAATTAAGCACCTACAAAAATTCTTGTAGGATTTGCTCAGGTGAACTTTATATGTAGTTTTTCATGTAGAGAAACAAACAAATAACTTACTGCATACTTTTTCCCATTCCCAAATTCCTCATGTGATACTTCCAACTCCACCCCACCCCCAATCTAATCTTGCAATTTAGCCTGGGATGGTTGCCCATGTAACAACCTTGCTTTTTTCAGTTTCTGGTTTCTGTCCTCCCTCCATAACCTTGGTTAGATACGTGGCTCCAAATAGTCTTGCAATTTTTGACTACAATTTCCTCAGCATAGAAAAATGAACTTGGTCTAGCAAAAGTTAGTCTAATATATTTGCCTCATGAGGTAGATAGCAAAATGACCAAATCTACATTGGGAAGTGCAGCACAGACTGGGCACAACACACTCTAATATTTTGTCCCTTCTGCAGCATCTAATATCTGAGACAACTGACTCATTTTGTCTAAAGGGAGGGCTAGTTCCTGTCTCAAGTTTTCACAATATACTATTAACTTAATATAGTAGCTAACATAAACTTCATAATCCATTTTAAGATCTAAAAGTTTCTAGAAAGACTACCCAGAACTGGGCTTCTTACATTAACCTTTCTCAAAAAAGAAATATTTGCAGACCTCAAATTTTTTTCTCAATGTAGCAGTTTTTGTATTGATATGTCAGCAACCCTTTTTGCTCTCTGAAAGTGATTTGGCTGTCACTACTGTAATTTATTGCCTCATCTGCAATCCAATCCTCTCTAATCAGAAATAAATCTTATTAAATGGAATTAGTCCAAGTTAGGTTTACAAATAGCTAAAGAACCCAACAGTCTCCAGGCTTTATTTTCCTGAATTAAGCTAGTTTTATATTGACCTAACATTTCTATATGATTTTTCTTTTCTTACATCAGAGACTAATGCCATAATAAAATATAATTATTTGAATTGATTATTTTGTATTTTTTGAGTTCTTCAGATAGAAACATCAGTATGCCTCATAGCAGAATACCCAAACTCAAATTGCAACCCTATCACATATTAGTTTTTCACAAATTCAAATAAAATGCTTCCTGCTGATCTTCCATATGTATAGTAGCGCCATATTCAGAAATTATACATCACATTTTCATATCTAAGATAGAAAATACAAACAGAGCTCACTTTCAGCTGTAAAAGTACAATATAGAAATAATACTTCTGTCCAATGTTTGGTGAGGTAATGCAAGCTGCACTCACTTTTCAGAGGGAAGTTAGTACCACTTCATCATCCACTAATTACATTTTAGATTTTCCCTGTGGAAAATATAAACCGTAAAAAAGTCTGGGTATTTTTCAGAAGAAAATGCTGTAGATGCTGTTATTGCTATACCTTCATCCTTTTTGAAAGACGTTTTAAAGTGAACAGCAGGTGTTCTGGCTAACTGATCTTTGTTAACTCCCTCACTGCTACCACTCAGAAAGACTCAGTAAGGCTCTGTAACACGAGTGCCAGTTTGGTCTACTGGTTAAAGCACCAGACTAGACACCAGGAGACTGTGAGTTCTAGTCTCACCTTAGACATGAAAGTCAGTTGGGTGACTTTGGGCGAGACTTGGCCCTCAACATCAGCTTGGGTGACAAGCCAGTTAGTCTACTCCTATCATAACCAATGAAAAAAAGTGAACCATGCACTTGTAGGAAAACACTAGGATGCAACATAATACCAAGTGTGTGGACATTTATAATGGCTTTCATATAAAGATTATGGGGTTTTCTTTGCCTGCGTTGCCATAATCATGATTGCAATCAGTGAAGACTATAGCTCTCACCCTGGTTATAGAGTTTCTGTGACCCAAGGACATTCATTTAAATTTTTAAACATCAATCTTCCCTCACCCTCACTTTTCACAGAACAGTATTAGAAATCACTTGGCAAAATGTGGACTAATAAAATACATGTATTATGAGTGGAGAGGAGGTGGCTAGTAAGTTACTCAATTTTTGTGGCAAAAAGATGAACAGATTTTTATTACTTCACACTGCATAATTGCAGTGAAACAGTGTTTGATGTTTTCTGACAATTTTAGACAAATAAAAATATAGACATGTTCATGATTATGTTGTTAGGAATATCAGCATATATTTGAAAAGATACAAATGACTCAGAAGTATTCAGAATTTATTTCAATATAAATGACAAAGAAAAAATAGTTAGCTTGGCAGTCTGGCAAGCCTCATATAAAAATAGCAGTATTCTCAATAGTGTGTAAAATGTATTGTAAATCAACTTCTAATTTACCACAGAAGAGTAATCAGTGAGCAGCACTAGAAACCACCTGTCTAGAAGAAACCAGAATAATTTTTAATTTGTTTTATGTGGTTTTTCCCCCTTTTCCATTCAATTGTGTTCAAATCACGGAGACAGTGTGGACAAGTCACTGCTCTCTTCTTGGCAAAGTTTTTCAGAAGGTTTGCCATTACGCCTTTCCTAGGGCTGAGAGAAAGTGACTGGCCAAAGATGGGACTAGAACTCATGGCCTCCTGATTTCTAGTCCGATGCCTTAACCATTATACCAGACTGGCTCTCCTGCTTTCTCTATAATGAGTCTCAAAGTCTGCCATTAAAGGCAGATTATCTTTTCTTGTCCATCAATAAGGTCACAACAAGTGCTGACAAAAATATTGGTCTGGTATAATGTGTGGTACACAGACCACATTTCCCTCCCTCCCTCAGTGACATTCAAACCAAAGTAATTTTTCTCTTCTAAAATTGGAATTGATGTGTTGCATTAGTCAAGAGAACGAACTGTCCAGGAAAGTCCAGTTAAAATCTCATTTTCCTTCTAAATAATAACTGTTTGATCTTGAGCAAGTCAGAATTCTTCAGCCTCAGAGGCAGCCAGTGGCAAACATCATCTGGAGAGAGCTGAAAAGTCTTTACCAATTACAGCAGACAGTAACTGCATTAACTGAATGCACAGACTGATCCAGCATGTGCACTAAGACCCAAAAGCCAAAAGGATTTTTTTAAAAAAAGGCAAGAGAAAAGAGGTATTACCCTACTGCCTGAAAGCAAGCATATCCATCAGCAGCAGCTTTTGTAGTTTTTCTGAATGGCAATGATTGCAGTTACATTCCAACTGTGAAGGCTGCTTTAACAAGCACAGACAATGGCAGCAGAGACCACTCTATGTCCTGAAACGCTTAGCAACGTTTCTTACCTGTGGGGTCCATCCTCCGATGACATAAAGCCTGTTTTTCACAGCAACGACTGCATGGCAAGCCAACGGCACTGGGAGCGGGGCCAAAGTTCTCCAGTTCTCCTGCTCCATGGAGTACTTCTCCACAATATTGGTAATTTGATATTGGTTTTTCAGTTTCATTTGACCTCCTATGATGTATAAATCACAATGGATGGTGCCTAAAGCATACAGTTCACGAAACTGCGCTGTGCACAGGCTTTCCCAAAATCGATTTCCATGACCCTCATACCTGTAATGAATCCTCATATTAGAATTTCCTTAATCACAGTTTACCTATATATTTGTACCTACCGCTATTATTCTTAAGTGGGATCAACATGAGGTATAAAAAGAATTTTAATTTTCACTAAAGTCCAATGGCAAAAATTGGCACATCTTTTCAAATGCTATGATATTATAGAAGTAATTTTTCTGAATATTATCCTGTTTCCCCCTCCATCTTCCTGCTCAGTTTAGAGACATAATTGCCCGCTTTCCCCAATTATTTTAGCCTTGATCAGTCATTATTGTCATAAAGGTACCTGAATATTAGAAGTACAACAGAAAATGTCTTTCGCTATTGGCTAAACAGTTTCCACTCACCATCCTCAAAATATTCTGTTTGCCTCCTATCGTCTCTCTAGCACTAGCACTAGCACTTAGGCTTATATACCGCTTCACAGTGCTTTACAGCCCTCTCTAAGTGGTTTATAGAGTCAGCATTTTGCCCCCAAAATCTGGGACCTCATTTTATCCACCGTGAAAGGATGGAAGGCTGAGTCAACCTTGACCCTGATGAGATTCGATCTGCCAAACTGCTGGCAGCCAGTGATCAGCAGAAGTAGCCTGCAGTACTGCACTCTAACCACTGCGCCACCACGGCTCATGTGAATATTCACTCTCCATGTGAATAAATATGTTAATTAACCAGAGCAGCAACAGTCAGGTTAACCCAACAAGATCTTATGTCACCACAGTAAGAGCTGAATTATGCTAAAAGTTTTCTGTTAAAAAAAATCATTCAACCTTGGGGCATAACTAGGGGCATTTAGAAATTGAATGAAGTCAGGAAAGGAAATTTCTTGCTAGAAAACCTGTCTGTTACTACTACTACTATTATTATTAAATTTATTTGCTGCCCATCTTGCGGTTCGAAGTGACTATTCCCTTTGCTTGCTACTTTCCCCCATAAAAAGGCAAAATCTGACTTAGTAATGCATATGTATATTCTTAGAAGCTCAATCCTAACCAAATGTATTTCAAGCAATTTTCCTACAGTTTAGTGGGATCTATGGCAAGGACTTATACTTTTCATTTTCCTTCAATATGAGCAGAGGCAGCACAGAATGAAAGCACTACAGATATACGTTTCTTTTGCCCTGAATAAGGGCAAAAATAACTCCAGAAGGAAAGAACCTGCTTATAGCATTATATCTGGCACCTAGAGGGCACTATAGACCTTGTCATTGTGTCATTAATGAATGAGCAAACACCTAATTGCTTCGTACACAACCTGAAATAACTCTGCTTGAGAGACCTGTTTTAAATATGTAGCTATAATATATGCTGTATTCAGTCAATTTAGAAGCCAATGGAATGTTTATAAAACAATAGTGCAAAATTCCATCCAACCTTTAAAAATATTCCACAAGAACTTCATCCCTTCACAATGGCTTTTAACTGTGCAAACATAATTTATAAAGTTGGATGATGATTTAGAATTGTCCAAAAAATTTTTCAATTTAGTTAAGATTGTCTTCCATTATCATAACTGATCTAGAAAAGGACCCAAAGGAAGATTCTTCATTGGTTAACATTGATATTAGTAGTTCTATCATAGGCTTAAAGGAAAAGTTTTAAATCATACAGCACTGAATAATTCTTGGGGAGTGCCACTTAAATCTTTCCTTCTATTTGGCCCTTTGTAATTTTAGGTGCTGGGGAGTGGAAATGATATAAGAATATTTTGTGTCTTAGTGCCCCCCTTCCCCCCCGCCGATACAAACCTATAAATTTCAATGTTCCTGGTCTTTTGTCTAGACATCTTGGTAGCACTCGCCTCCCCTGCAACAACAATACTGTTGTTCTCAGTAACCACACCGGTGTATATACTGCCAAGGCCTTCTGCATATTTTGGAGAGGAAATGAAGTAGGTCTTTTGCGTTAGAGGTGCGTAACAGAAGCTGGCCTCAGCGTAATTACCTTTCCTTGATCGGATCCCCCCTGAGTTATTGCCAATGCAAAGGAGAAGTGTAGTGGTCTCCATGCCATACCGAAGGCTGAGGGAAGGTTGATTGGATTTTTTAATTGTTTCTAAGGCTCCCTCAATCATGTCAATACACTGAGAATTACTCAGAAGCACTGTGTTCCTTTTCCGAGCTTCCACTAGGAATGAAGGACTTACAAGTACCAGCCTTACTTGCTTCAGGAGCTCAATGAGATGATCTGCACGCAACTTCCGACTGTGGTTAACCCATCTGAGGACTAAGTCCAAGATGCTCTCTTCTCTGGATACATTCAGATCATCGGATCTGATCAGGCTTAGCAGTTGCTGAGCTTCTACCTCTAATATTTCTTCTTGCTGGCTCACCTCAGTAAAGTGCTGATACAAATATTTCCTGGCCCGTTCAGATAGTTCTTCTGCCCCAATGTGCTTTGCAAAATAATAGATCCCTATAGAGTTGGAAGCTTCAATGTGATCCATCATGTAGGTTTGACATTGACTAAACACATCTTCCATCTGCATAAAAAAGGCAGCAATGGCCACATTTTGAACATTACAATTGGTGAGATACAATTCAGAGGTGTACATGTAGTGCAGGAGAACAGATACGCTTTCAGCTGCTATGTCGTGTAGCACAACTTCTCTCTGTGCGCATTCCATCAACCCACAAGTAAACATTGCTTTGAAATAGGGGCTAAAAGCTGCCAGGATCAATTTGTGGCAAGGGAATTTTTTTTCTTCAGCCACTAACACCACATCAATCATTTCAGTTAAATCTTTCATGCATTTTATTTGATCCAGTAAATTCAAACTATGCTGCTGCTTCCTTTTACCTCCAGCCTTGTAATCCATGATGGAATATATTTTAAAGTATTTTCTGGTGCTTATTGGACTTTTGAAACAGCTATTTGTACATCTGAGAGCTCTCAGAATGAAATTCCTTCATCATTTTATTCCTAGAAAAGAGAAAGAAAAACATATAATTTGCTATATGAACACATATTTAAAATTCTGACAGTCAAATCATATAGTTATGGTCCACAGGCAGTAAATATTTTGAGCAAATGCATCAGAAATATATACTAATGTGGATATACTAGAACAGAAAATCCATCCAATGGTTGGAACACTGCCCCAGAGATATGAAATTAAGTTGTTTGGGTCTCTATATACCAAATTCCTTGCACCCAGAGATTTATGAAGCCCGTTCCCTATTGGCAATTGGTGAAGTCATCAAAACAGCAGTACCTACCATGTTTTTAATCAGAACAAATGTTTAATAGTGGCCATTAAACCTTTTTTTAAAAAATTAATTGTATTGTTTTATTTTGTTTTTGTTTTTAATTTAACATTTTTATTCTATTATATGCTACCCAGTGTCTGTGGCTTGGAATGGGTTACAAAAGTTGTGGAATGAATGAATGAATGAATGAATGAATGAATGAATGAATGAATGACTTTATTTTCCAACTGAACAACAATTATTGAGAAGATAGTGTATTTTCTACTATAGAGCTTAATATCAAAGAATATTTTGATTCTGCAGCTGGTTTATTTTTAATATTTCTGCCTAATTTCTAATGGTACTATAATGTCTACAATGACATACACAATATTCATTATAGAAATGCTAATAATTCATGCAATGTTGGATACATTGTAGTGTTTACATACTATTAAAAGTTTCATAAAAGAAACTTTGCAATCTTTTACCACCAAAATTCTTACGTATAGTCTAATGTAATTAAATGATGCTGTAACTTTCTTTAAACAGTCCAGTAAGAATCTTTTGAGAAGCCAATCACCACTTCTATGCTGTACAGATAGATAAATGCTAATGCTGTTATTTGAGAAATCCATCTGTTAAAATCCCACATTAAGCTTTTCACAAGAACATTTTTCCTCTAGTTAACAATGTTTTCAACATTAAAAGAGGAGCATCACTAGATTCCATTCCCCCTCATCAAAACCTGGATATGATTCTCAAACCAACTCTTAATGCATAGAAGACTCCCACTGAAATAACATTTTAATAACATTTTGAATTACTGTAGACATTCTGGTCTGAAGAAGTCAGCATGGTGTTTTGGTTTAGATGCTGAACTAAGAGCAGGAAAACCTGAGTTCAATTCCTCCCTTTGGCATGGAAGCTCACTGTGCACTCCATCTGCAACAAGCCAGCTGGAAAACAAAAACCCTCATTGCATCATGCATTGATAGCTTTGCTGTGAGGACGAGGTAAGCACAATGCAAAAACAAGCAGATGCTGCAACCAAGTGGGATAAACACTAAGAACAAAAGTAGCAGACAACCTTGTTTGACAGAGCTCCCTAGGTAGAGCTGTGAATCTAACAGTTCACAGGGAACACAAAGAGGAGGCAAGAAAGAACATCATCTCTTTTTGTTAGATCCTAATAGCTTATCAGAAAGGCTTTACTTATCGGGGATAAGTAAAACATACTATTTTATTCCTGGACATATAGGTTGCCATGGGAGACCAAACACTTGAAAAGATGTGAGCTCAACTTCCTGCAGAACGCCTGGCTTGTACAGTGTTAAGAACAGTGAAATTCCGATATTCCTTCAGCGCCCCATCCTAAAATACTCCTGGCAACTTGCACCCTGCCCTGTGCATAATCACTTACAGGGTTCAGCGATCTATTCACTTCAATGACGCAGCCCAAATATTAGAGGGTAGATCTTTCTTCTCCCACAAAGCAGGATGTTTTACAAGGTCGCACAATAAAGCTAGCCTTCAATTAATCTGTTCTGAAATTCCAGTCTCATTAGGCATGCTGACCACAAATTTTGAGACACAGATTATTTGTTAAAGCCGAATGCCACCCATGTTAAAGCCTCTTCATTACAACTTTGGGATAGGTTGAGTGACAACTATTGCGGCCATTTTAAAAGTATAGCTTACTGTACTCACAATCCTTGGGGAAAATGTCCTTGTCAAGGCTGTTCTGCTGCCAGTGAGGCCCCACAATTTTGCTCTTAGCTTTCCCTCTCTGCTCACTAATCAGCAAGCAAAAGACCAGGCTTGAGAAAATGATTTGATGGCTGGGTGGGATGATGATTATACTATATCATCCCACAGCCAACATTCCAGAAGATACGCTTAAGATACAGAAGGATCTTGACAGACTTGAACATTGGGCGCTAGCTAACAAAATGCAATTCAACGGTGAAAAAAGTAAGGTTCTACATTTAGGCAAAAAACCCGAAATTCATAGGTACAGTATATGTGGTACCTTGCTCAATAGTAGTAACTGTGAGAGGGATCTTGGAGTCCTAGTGGACAACCATTTAAATAGGACCCAGCAGTGTACAGCAGCTGCCAAAAAAGCCAACACAGTTCTAAGCTGCATAAATAGAGGGATAGAATCAAGATCATATGAAGTGTTAATATCATTTTATAATGCCTTGGAAAGGCCAAACTTGGAATACTGCATTCAGTTTTGGTCGCCACAATGTAAAAAAGATGTGGAAACTCGAGAAAGAGTGCAGAGAAGAGCAACAAAGATGATTAGGGGACTGGAGGCTAAAACATATGAAGAACGGTTGCAGGAACTGGGTATGTCTAGTTTAATGAAAAGAAGAACCAGTGGTGACATGATAGCAGTGTTCCAATATCTCAGGGGCTGCCACAAAGAAGAGGGAGTCAAGCTATTCTCCAAAGCACCTGAGGGTAAAACAAGGAGCAATGGGTGGAAACTAATCATGGAGAGAAGCAACTTAGAACTAAGGAGAAATTTCCTGACAGTTAGAACAATTAATTAGTGGAACAACTTGCCTCCAGAAGTTGTGAATGCTCCAACACTGGAAATTTTGAAGAAGATGTTGGATAACCATTTATCTGAAGTGGTGTAGGGTTTCCTGCCTAAGCAGGGGGTTGGACTAGAAGACCTCCAAGGTCCCTTCCAACTCGGTTATTATATTATTTATATTTTTATATATATTACATTTTATATAACTCAAGGCTAATCCTCCTGTCTCCTTTTTACCCCACGACAACAACTCTGTTAGGTTGATTGGAATGAGAGAGAGAGGAAGCAGCCCGAAGACATCCACCTGCCTAAAAGAAGTCTTACCAGCTCCTAGTGTCTAGTCAGCACCTTCACCACTACACCAAACTGTCTCTCTAGTGGGTTGGTTATTCTTATTATGATTTTAATAAACATATAATTAAAAGACCTGGCAGAACAGGAAAGTCTTAATTATTTCCCTGGCAATGGGAACAGGCAGAGAGCTAAGGGCAATTTTCAAGGGAGTCTGTTCCACGGCTTGGAGTCCTTCACTTGTACCGGCAACAAATAGGCCTTTGAAAAGGCTTAAGTGGGCCTTTCTTGTTGATCTTGAAGGCTGGGGAGGTTAAAGTTGAGATAGGCCGTCTTGCGTAATCGGCTTTGAAGCTATCTTGAGATTTAAAAGTTTAAAACAGTGTAGGTCTTTCAGCACAAAGAGAATATGATCCCTGGATTATGTGACGTGTAGCAGCCTCTTTGCTGCATTTTTACATCAGATGAAGCTTCTGGACTCTCTTCAGGGATCACTGTGTGAGGAATGCAATTCAGGTAGTCTAATTATGATATCACTAAGATATAGATGACTGTTTTGAAATACTGCAACTCTAAGATTTGATGTGATATTCTATTAATTTTAATACATATTAATTTACAAAGATAGTAGTTCTAATGGACAGAATAGTAGTAGAGTTCTAAAAAAAATAGGGGCTGTGTTTTTGTGACTTGATAAAATGGGTGAAATCCATGATTAATATCATATCAGAATTAAAATCTCATGTCTGATATTGGTAAAAAATAGCACAAAGTTATGACTATGAAGATGCTTACTCTGTAACATCATCTAACCTGCAATAACTGGAAACATGTAGGCTGTGTATATGCAAGGCTGTTTTTTTTACAACAATATTGTAAGTACATTGTCTTTATGAATTATTTAATTTAAACAAATGAAACTGAATTAGGAAATTCCATTGTTTTATTTTTATATCATGTTCTTATATTTCTGTTTATGTTTCTACTTTTAATTAGCTACTTAGCATAGCTGTCATTCAATTTTCAAATCTCTTTGTGAATATTCTTTCTAACAATACCCATCTGGGAATACCACTGCAAATTTTACTTTTTTGAAATGCTATGTTTATTGGAAATATTATTATTATTATTATTATTATTATTATTATTATTATTATTATTATTATTATTATTATTATTTATTTATTTATTTATTTATTTATTTATTTTATATACTGCCCTTCTCCCGAAGAACTCGGGGCGGTGAACAGCCAGCAGATAAAATACAGAAAATACAAAAATTAAAACAATATTAAAAAAAACAATTAAATTAATTTGGCCCACAGTTAAAACACCACCATATTAAAACCCCATAATTTAGCAATTTAAAATTAAAAGCAACTTAAAAAATATGATCAGGTCAGCCCTGCTTGATAAAACAAAAACGTCTTTAAGGCACGGTGGAAAGTGTGCAGATCCGGGATCCGCCGTATCTCCAGGGGCAACTCGTTCCAGAGGGTCGGTGCTCCCACCGAGAAGGCTCTCCCCCGGGGGCCGCCAGCCGACATTGTTTGGCCGACGTAACCCTGAGGAGCCCCTCTCTGTGGGAGCGTACTGGTCAGTGGGAGGCTACTGGCGGCAGAAGGCGGTCTCGTAAATACCCGGGCCCTAAGCCATGGAGCGCTCTAAAGGTGGTAACCAATACCTTGAAGCGCACCCGGAAGACCACTGGGAGCTAGTGCAGCTCGCACAGGAGAGGTGTTACATGGGAGCGCCGAGTCGCCCCCATCACCACTTGCGCGGCCGCATTCTGGACCAGCTGGAGCTTCCGGGTGTTCCTCAAGGGGAGCCCCATGTAGAGAGCATTACAGTAGTCCAAGCAGGACGTGACGAGGGCATGAGTGACCGTGCGTAAGGCATCCCGATCCAGAAAGTGACGCAACTGGTGGATCAGGCAAACCTGATAAAAAGCCCCCCTGGCCACAGCTGTCATATGCTCTTCCAAAGACAGCCATGTATCCAGGAGGACACCCAAGTTGCGGGCCCTCTCTGTGGGGGCCAACGACTTGCCCCCAAAAGTCAGCGATGGTACCAACTGACTATATTGGGATGCTGGAAGCCACAGCCACTCGGTCTTGGACGGGTTGAGCCTGAGCCTGTTTCTCCCCATCCAGATCTGCACAGCATCTGGTACCGGGACATCACATCAAGGGCATCGTTGGGGTGGTCCGGGGTAAAGATGTACAGCTGAGTATCATCAGCTGTACATCAGCTGTACAATAGTTGTCTTTAATGCTGGAAAGTGAACTAAATATCTTAAATTTTATTAAGGTAGACAATCTAAACATAGAAAGAGTATTTGAGTTCCAGAGAGTTATCTTTTAATTTTCTTGAATTACAGATTAGTTCTGTAGAGATACAATATTTGCAGCCATTCATTTTTTCATGGTTAGATAGCAGTGGAGACTGCTTTGAGTCCCATTACTATGAGAAATAATAGGAGTGGATATAACTACAGGTATCCTCTGTGGGAGTTTCTTCCATGGAAAAGCCTTCTCTGGAGAACATTGTCCTCATTTTCATGTCTGTCTGGAAGATGCTAAAAACCCTGCTTTTTTGGAAGTCATTTGGGGATTCACTATGGAATTATTGTCATTGTTATTTTTATTTACTGCATTATTATTATTGTATTTTACCATTCGTATCAATATATCTCAAGTCCATTAGCAGATGACTTCTGTAAATATAAGTGATTTTCATTTGAAAAAAAATGACAACACTCTGTTAAATATAAATTGATAAGGAAGCAGGCTACTGATTTCTAATGAATATTTTAATTTAATTGCATTGTTGTATTTCTATGCTTCGTCTATGAATAGCATAATAAGTTTGGGCTAATCATTTGTAAGAATGATGTGGCTGATGAGTCAAAAAACAATTTCCAATCCACTTTAAGTTCAACCTATGTGTTTCTCAACTATGCAGACCACTGACACATGGAACAGAAGAAACATGAGCATTTAAATCTGAATCTTGAAGGCAAACCGGGGTGAAATCCAAATTTTTTCCCTACCGGTTCTGTGGGTGTGGCTTGGTGGGCATGGCAGGGGAAGGATATTGTAAAATCCCCATTCCCACCCCACTCCAGGGGAAGGATACTGCAAAATCTCCATTCCCTTCCCTCTGGGGAAAGGATATTGCAAAATCTCCATCCCAACCAGCCAGAGGTGGTATTTGCTGGTTCTCCGAACTACTCAAAATTTCCGCTACCGGTTCTCCAGAACCTGTTAGAACCTGCTGGATTTCACCCCTGAAGCAAACGCTTATAATATTCACTTCTTTTTATAGGCAGCACTTTCAACCCAACTTAGCTCAGTCCGAGCAGAATAAACCAATCCTCATTCATTGTCTCCAGTTTAAACTACCCAATCACTTACTACATTCATTGAGATTTCTGAGCTCCTGAAATAACAAGTAGTCTTTTCTCTTCCATTTGTAAAAAAAGAAGTTAAAAGCTTCAAACATTATCCCCCCACCCGCCCAAAAAGATTAAACAGATGTTCATCTACAGGTCTTTGGTGGTTTGCAAAAGCCTTCCTCTTGAGAGGCTACAACAGAGCTGTTGTAAGGAAAGATAGAAACTATTGCCAAATCCAGAGGAGTGGTAATTCTTCCTTTCAGTATGTCAAAAAAAAAGGTCCTGAAAAGTACATTAACTCCTATCATATGCATATATGCAATAAAAACATCCTTTGCAACATGTTCCTGCATGTTGGCACCTTGCTACGGACATTGAAACAGATGTGTGCTAAGAATCATTACGTGGTAGGGCTTTTATTCTTTGGAGCAGACTTTGGTTGTGAAAGGATTGTTTCTTAATGGGAGAAGTTGTGGGAAGATTGAGAAAAGAATGGGAAACATAGCAGTGGGTAAGTCACTAACAGATAATCTCATAAAGGGCAATTCAGCCTGGTTGCGGGGGGGGGGGGGGGAGAAATCTGGGGAAAGCATTTTATAGTGAAGATAAGTGCCTTCATTAACTTACTATAAAGAATGGTGGGAAATTCCTATTGCCATATTCAAATTCTGTATTTAGCATTAAGAATATCTTAACTGAAATTTGAGGGATTCTTGCTTCCTTGGTCTTGCCCACATTTTTGAGGGGTCTGTCTCTGATTGCTTCTACCCATATCCTTGTCTACTAAGGCTGCTCTTCCTGGTGGACTGACAGTATAGAACCAGTGGCTGAGATTCAGTATAAACTTCAGTAGTTTTAGAATAAGTATTGCAGGTTAGTTCTGCCCACTGCCAGCAGTTTGATCCTCACTGGCTCAAGGTTGATTCAGCCTTCCTTCTTTCTGAGGTCGGTAAAATGACGACCCAGATTGTTGGGGGCAATATGCTGACTCTGTAAACTGCTTAGAGAGGGCTGTAAAGCACCATGAAGCGGTATATGTCTAAATACTATTGCTATTGTCTTCAAGAGGCTGTTTGGTTCTGAAAGGCTGACCTAGTACTTACATCAGATGCCATATCTTCAAATCCTTTCCAAGCCTCAATGGCATATTGTATGCCCTGTTTCTGTATGTCCTTTGTGTATTAGCCATATGTGTCTGTAAGCAGAAGCATGCTTGCATATCTTTATTTCAAAATACAAATTCTTAGGCTTCTCTTTGTAATAATCCAAATTGTGCTAGGATTCATCCAGATGCCTTATTTCCTCACAATTGAAATAAACAAAGGAGAGAGAAGGAGGCTTGGCTTTGTGGAGACTAGCAGAATGCATTTCTTCTAAATTTGTTTTGGATTTTCTTTGATAAATTAATAATTTCTTCACATGTGAATATAGTACAGTGCCAGAATGCATAATAAAAATCCTTCTCCCCGTCTAATGAAATATTTAATAAAATTAACAATAGATTAGGAAACTGTGTCAGTTGTATTTAACCTGCAACTCTGCTCCAGTTCTACAATTTCTCTAATTGCTAAGTTTTGAATAGCTTATTAAATCTTTAGTAGGTTGCTGCAAATAATAGAAACAGCATTAAACTCTGAATACACGGGAAAAAAATACAGACTACAAGCTTCTTTTTCATTGCATCTGTTGGTTGCCTTTTTTAATCTTCAGTAACTCTTGCTTAAATTTAGTAATTATTAGGGTAGTTAACACAGCAGGTTTTCACATTCTTTAACAAAATTCTAGCAATTGTGCTATAAGAGCATCCTGTATATCTGTTGTGTCTAGTTGTTTTAGAAAATACTCAAACCATGTAGAGAAATACAAAAATAATTGTTTATAAAAGTTTAATCCTGTATGGGCCTATTTAACAGACTTAGCCTTATTTACTCAACACACTAATTCCTGAGTAAATAATAGTCTATGTCAGGAGTGTCAAACTTGATTTCATTGAGGGCCGAATCAGGATTTTTGTTGCCCTCGGTGGGCTGGGGTAGTTGTGGCTGGTGGTCATAGCTGACTGGGTGGGTGTGGCTGGGGTGGACATGGCCAGCTCAAGATCGCTTATGTCGAGGGCAGGACCAGGGCAGGCACTGAGGCCTGATCCACCGGAGGAGCTTCTTGGGCCGTGCATCCTCCCCCCCCGGATGGCAGCATGGCTGCCTGGGTCCCTGAGCAGCGGATGCCCTACCCTTGAGCTCTTCCTGCTACTTCATATCTAGTCATATATTCACGACAATGATTATCGTGTGCAGATGCCATGTGTCTGTAATAATGTTGGTGCAAGTTTTTTCTTCGCATGGAGGAGCACTAGTCATAAGACTAGCGGATAGATTTTTGGTTCAAATCTACATTCAAGTATGATGCTTATTAAATTAGCTTGGATCAGTCATTTCTCAGCCCAATTGTGGAAATAAATTTGGACAGGATGAAATATGTGGCTTGCATTATTCTGAGCACCTTGGAAAAAGTGACACTAAAAATAATACATATCTGTTGCTTTCTGTTACTAGAGAAGAATTATCTCATCTTGTTAGTGCCTTTTCTGGACACTTGTTGTTTCTTATTAGTGGATTTCTCTACAAAACCTATACTGTACCCCTACAATGCAAAATTACTATTACAGGCAAAATGATAGTAATAGGTACCTGTTCCTGAATTGAGACTCATAACCTAAATAGAGAACAATATGGTTAATGACTAAGATGCTGGACGGTAAGTGGAGAAACTCAACTTCAAATCTATTTGTAACCACTAAGCAATAGCAATTTTGGGCTCAGTTGTGATCTTCAGTTGAAGACTGTATATTCTATTCTTGTCTATAATAAAGTGCTTTTCATGCAGTATTTACCACAGTGGCCCCCAACCTTTTGGGCACCAGAGAGAGAGGTTTTTCCGTGGACTGGAGGGGGTTTCATGTGCTGCCTGCATCCTATGTATGGGGCTTCATTTGTTTGCATGGCCCAGTTTCTGGTATGCCGTGGATCCATGAACTGGAGGTTGGGGACCCCTGATCTACAGTATTCATGTTGGTGATTCAAATGAACCTGATGTTGATATGTGTGCATGTTTTTTAAGAAAGCACCTGAAGAATCTGTGAGACTCTGAATTAGTCTTGTCCTCTCTACCATTATGTTTGACAGTTACTGTAGTTACTCATTAATTATAGTACATATGAAAAAGTCCATGAAACAAGTAAATTGAATGTTGATACAATTCATCCATATAGGATCTCCCTACGGAGATGGATTTTTTAAAAGACTATACATTACAAAATGGTTTGAACTTCTGTAGAAGGAAGCACAATGTATAAACACACAACACACACAAACACACATCTCTGTGCATATACAAATATATTTCTGACTGCAGATGCGACACCACTCCTTTCCAACATAACATACACCCCAGAGGTGGGTTTCCACAGGTTCTGACCAGTTCTGGAGAACCAGTAGTGGAAATTTTGAGTAGCTCAGAAACTGGTAGTAAAAATTCTGACTGGCCCCATCCCCATCTATTCTCTGCCTCCCAAGTCCCAGCTGATTGGGAGGAAATGGGGATTTTGCAGTAACCTTCCCCTGGAGTGGGGTGGGAATGGAGATTTTACAATATCCTTCCCCTGCCATGCCCACCAAGCCATGCCTACCAAACCACGCCTGCCATGCCATGCCATGCCATGCCATGCCATGCCACACCCACAGAACCGGTAGTAAAAAAATTTGAAACCCACCACTGATACACCCTTTATATTCTGCATGAGGGAGTGGGCTGTTCTCCAGTTAGAGGGATTCTAAAGATTCTAAAACTCAGCTTCCAGAATCAGTCACAGATAAACAGCCATCCACAGAAAATTGGAGAAAAGTGTGTGTATGTATACAGGTAGTCCTCAAGTTATTACCACAATTGATCCCAAAATTTCTGTTGCTGAGTGAAAAATGTGTCAAGTGAGTTTTTCCCCATTTTATAACCTTTCTTTCCAGAGTTGTTAAGTGAATCAGTATTGCTGTTAAATTAGTAACACAGTTGTTAAGTGAATCTGACATTCCCATTGATTATGCTTGTCAGAAGGTCACAAAAGGTGATCACATGACTCCGGGACACTGCAACTGTCATAAATATGAGTCAGTTGCCAAGCGTCTAAAGTTTAATCACGTGACCAAGGCAGGGGTGAAATTCATCCGGTTCCTATTGGATCGCGCGATATAGTAGGGCCGATTGCGCGAAGCCCTGCCCACCTGCATGGACGTCATGACGTCCCTTTTTTGCGACAATTTTCAGCCTCTGCACATGCGCAGAAGGCGCACACACATTTGTGAACTGGTAGGGAAGGTAAGTGAATTTCACCCCTAGATCAAGGGGATACTGCAACTGTTGTAAGTGTGAAAAATTGTCATAAGTCACTTTTCTGAGTGCTGTTGTAACTTTGAATGGTCACTAAATGAACTGTTGTAAGGCAAGACTATCTGTATAAGATATTCAAGCAGCTCATTTCCATGTGAGAAATTCACAGATTCTGGTACTTCCCCCTGTGTAGAGATCTTTGCAGATTTGTGATATCAAGTTTATTTACACATTTACACAGGCTGTTCACATTCCCACACATCAACATCAACATTCTAGAAGAACCCACAACATCACAGTTTTTTTTGCAAGATGACAGTTAAATTCTGTCTTTCGTTCCTACTCATTCCCAGCACTAATTCCTGCCATGTGCACATCTTGCTTGCTTCTTCCTCTTGGCTATTGGGAGGAAAAAGATGGGTTATCTTCAATCATCAGCTTTATTTTCTTAGGGCAGCATACCTCTTTTCTAAGTACATCAGCATAATTTAATTTGGAACTTTTTGTCAGGTCTCAAGAGGTTTTGCCTCAGAGCACATTGATAGCTGTAGTTAATGAACGATTTATAGAATTACCAGGGATCCTATGATGTCATTATGAACCACCCACACATCTCATAACAGCTGGATGCATATGGGTCTGTAGGGAATTCTGTGCAATCACGTGTGTGCCGGCTTTAGATCATCCCACTCTGCATTTATTGACATTGTGGTGAAAGAGGAACAACAGAGCAAAGAACTGTCTGTGATTAAATGAAAACATGAAGAGGAAATTGGAATAAAACCAATACTTTCCCCTTAAGCATAAAAAGTTCATCCACCAAACAACAATATTTTTCCTTTGTCAGATTGTATCACTCTTGTTGGATGGCTCTGGCAAAGTGCTATTGTTATGGAACACACTAATATATAATTATACAATTATGCTATTCTCTTATTTTTGCCTCACTCTAGAAAGGAGAAAAAAAAATCACTCCACATTTCTAATCCTACATAATACTACAGGTAGTCCTTGAGTTGCGAGTTGCAACAGCAATGGGGACTGGAAGCATCTGTAGTCCTCCTTGCTGTCATTAAACAAGGGTCATGGGTTGTTAAGCAAGCACGTTCTTGCAACTTCCCCCTAGCTTCCATCAACCAAAGTCAGTGGGCATAGCATGCGGCAAATCTGAGGCAGTTTGCAAACAAGGCTGGCAATCACAGAAGTGGCTGCTGCCGGATGAGAGAGGGAGGGAGGGGGCACATGGGTGGTCATGGAGATGTGAGCACAAATAAGCTTGGAGTGGCCACTGCCACGTGGAGAAGAGTGCACAAGTGGTTAAGGAGATGCGCTGCGAGTGTAGCAGGGCACAGGATGAGTGCACAAGAGTGCATGTGTGGCCGGAAAGGTGTGGCATGAACACAAGGCTCAGAGAAGAAGCACTAATAGTGAGGAGAAGTACAGTGTGAGGAGCTCAGCGAGGATCAGGGAAGGTACGCAAGTGGCTGAGGAGGCATAGAGCGAGTATAGCAAGATGGGAGAGGTTGTGCAAGGGTGTGTGGGTAACTGGCAAGGTGCAAGGCAAAGGGGGTGGGGGAGGATGAATGGGTAGGAGACACTTATCTGAGGAACTTGCGAAATTCCCTGCTGCCTTCCCCATTGATTTTGGCTTGTGGAAGGTTGCAGGGTAAGTTATAAGCCACAGTCATGTGGAATCATGTGGGGTACTTGCAACCATGGGATGTTGCAACTACCATAAGCATGAGCAGATTGCCAAGTGTCCAGATCATGATGAAGAAATAATAAAGGCAGGATATAAAATATGACCACGAGCTGCTGGAAGAGCTGGAATTTCAAGAACTCATTGTAATCACTGCTCATTCAGAGGCCGGTGTAATTTCAAACAGTTGCTGAACAAGTGGTTGTTAGCCAAGAATTACTTGTATGGAGTATGGACGAGAAACTGGAACAGTACTGAAAAAATATTTATTATTGTCAGATGTAAATGCCTTATTCTCTAATGTGTAAATAGTATATGAATGGGGTATCAGGGGTTAACTTATTCTTCACTTCTTAATGTATTCATAATTCACCACTCCCATATCTAGCTCCACCCATTGTATATATAAGGAGCTGTATGCACCCACTTCCTTGCTTCTATCTGTGAATATTCAGTGAATATAGAATGCCTAATGTAAATAAAAGAAGATATATTTAAACCTTTAACTCTTGCTAAATTTATTGAGTCTGATCCTGAAAATATTGCAACAAGCTGGTAGCAGAGGATGGTTAATTGACTCAATAAATACTTAAAAATGTCTAAGAAAGATAGGCCTTTGCATACAGCAAAGAAATGGAAACAGAACAAGAAATAATCAACGAATCCACAAACGCGATTTCGAGAGAATCCGAAGAATACACCACTGAAGACGAAGAAATAATAGATGAAAATGATGATCAGGAGGAAATCGAAATAGAGAATAACGAACTCAGGTCAGAGATATTAAAACTATTGAAGAGCCAGAAGAATGATGAAAGCCTCATCGCGAACCTCCAAGATATGCTGAAGAACAGCGGAGCAGCGAGAGAGAAGTACATCACTAATGAAAAATCAAAAGACCCAAAAATAGTGAGTGATATGACTGCAGAAAAAATTGTTGTGAAGAAGAAAAACGGTGATCCCGCGCGAAATTTTGAATGGCAGCCATCTTGGTTTCAACAGACCTCCAGGGTGAGCGAAGCAGAGCCAATCAGAAAACTCAATTCAAAATTTCTGGCGCGAAAAACATTATCAGACAACGAAAACGAAAAAGAAGATTCAAACACCTCAGAAGAATCAGAATCAGAAAGTGAAGGTGATTCAACAAACAATCAAATAAAATCAGCAATGAAAACGCTTTTTGCTGCATTTGGGCCAAAACTAAGAATTACTAAAAAGCTAACGAAGAAGCGAACGAGCAAGCCAATGCATCAAGACCTGCCCGCTCCCATCCTGACTACGAGAACGCCGACGCCCGAACCCAGAGAGCCTTGCCGATACCGCCCCACGCCACAGACCGAAGCAAACACCAACGCACTCAAAAGAAGAGGAAGAGCAGCCGCCATCGTCAGGACTCCCAAGATCCAGCCAGAGACCGATTCGTCTGAGGAGGAGCAGAACGAGCGAGCCGCAACGAGGAGAACCTCTCACGACGACTCCAGGGAAGAAATGAACAACACGCATGCGCAAGACTACGCAGACGATCCGGGAAGACATGAATTGACGAGAAGACCATGCAGGCTCGTTGCGAGCATCCCCACGCCGTTTTGTAACTTTCTGCATTTACGAGACCACGGACTACCTCAGGTTGTAAGTAATGGAACTAATAATGTCGGAAATTTACCCAGTGACTTCCCAAAGCTAAGGATAGATGGCATTAATTTACAAGAATGGTATCAGCAGCTCCAGGTTGTCTTTATGAAGGAAAACTTACTGTTTTTTATCACTAGTCCCCCAAAAAGACCTTGGACTCTAAAAATAGACTGTTTACACCATAGAGCATTTTTCTTATTAATATCTAGTGTATCTCCTGCAATGTATCACAGCATTAAGCAAAATCTGACTGTTTCAGAAATTATTCAATGCATGTTCAATTTGTTTCACAGTGACAGTGTAGCTACCACCACAAGGATGTCTAAAGATTTCTTTTCATCTAGGATAAAACCAGGGGTTTCCGTAAGTGAGCACTTAATATCTTTAAACAAAATAAGAGCTGAACTGCATTTAAGGGGGGAGGTGATTTCAGACCAAACAATGAAAAGTGTTATTATCAACTCACTTGATCCATCATGGGACAATTATATGTCACATTTAGACACAATCAATCTAGGATACTTATCCATAGAAAGTCTATCCAATAAATTAATAGCAGAAGACAATTCAAGAAGGGATCGTTCTAACAAACACATAGAACACAAACCATATAGGAAAGTAGCTTTCCAAGAAAAATATAATGAAACATTTAAATGTCATAACTGTGGATCCAGGGAACACAATAGAAGAGATTGCCCCAAAACTTCAAAAGAAAGACATAGGTCTGAATATAGAAACAAATACAATTATAGACAGTCTTCCATGGATAGACATAGATATAGAAGCCCACCAAATTACAAAGAGAATAGAGGGGGCAGAGATAATTCAAAGGATAGAAAATCTGGTTCACTGAATGGATTAAATAAACAAGACAACACTAACATACAGCAGAATGAGAACAATAATTGGCTTATTGATTCTGGAGCAACTAATCACACCACTAATAACAAAAATATATTGTCTTCATTTGTAGAAGATAAATTTGTAATAAAGGTAGCTAACCAAGAAAAGGTTCAAGTATTAGGTAGAGGGAATGTAACCTTGCCTGGTCTAGGAAAAATAGAGGGGGTATTGCTAATACCTGAAATACCTCATAACATACTAAGTGTCATAAAACTAAGTAGAGATTCTGATATTAACATTGTTTTTTCTAAAGGAAAGGCGACTTTGGAGAAAAATAAAATAGATATAGGCACTGTGATGATTAAAGGAGGCCTACCTTATCTGATAACAAAGGAAAAATGGTTGCATAACATTGATTCAAATATGGAAGATTGTATTGAAGTAGATGATGGAAACATTAGCAACAGTGACAATGATGAATGTAAAATATCTCATGATCACAAAGATGCACACAATGAAAAAAAACCAAAAATAGGTAAGCCAATTCATGATGAGTGTGCTCACATCTTACATAGGAAGTTAGGACATGCCAGTTTTCCTGTAGTACAAAAAATGACTGAACACGCAGAAGGTGTTAAAATAAAAAATTGTGAAAACTATTTGGAATGCTCAGTATGTAAATCCACAAAACTAAAAACTAGCCCCAGGCCAAGAAAATCTACTAGATCAACCAACAAAATTTTTGATTTAGTACACATGGACTTAGTTGGTCCACTAACTCCATCAATCACTTATAGAAAACGTTACTTCTTGACCATAGTAGACGATTATAGCCGCTATGGATTTGTTTATACATTAAAACACAAAGATGAAACCTTTCAAAAATTTAAAGAATTTTATAAACGCATAGAAACACAACACAATATCAAAATAAAACAAATCATGACAGATAGGGGATGTGAATTCATATCTAAAGAATTCTCCCAATGGTTAAAGGACAGAAGAATGTTACATTACACATCTAGTCCATTTTCTGCGTTCCAGAACGGGATTGTAGAGAGAAAGAACTCAACATTACAAACCATGATTAGATGCACATTGGAAGATGCTGGCTTAAGCAAACAATTCTGGTCAGAAGCCCTACATTATTCCAATTACACACAGAATAGAACCTGGTCCAGCATTGTAAATAAGACACCATATGAAGTGATGTATAATAGGAAACCAAAATTGGCACACATGCACATATTCGGAGTCACTGCAGACGTACACATACCTAAGCAATTAAGAAGAAAGGGAGAGAACGTGTCCAGAAGACTCAGATTTATGGGATATGAGACAGGCACTAAAGGGTACAGATTCATTGATAATAATAACAAATTTATAGTCTCCAGAACAGCTGTGTTCCATGAACAGGCCAACTGGTCTAAAATACATCTTAATGAAATATTTCCAAGTAACAACAAAGATACAAAATCTCAAGAGAAAGGGACTATAGAAAAGCAAAATACCAACAAATATAAAAACAAAACCAAAACATGGATAAATAGCCAACACAAAATAAAGACAGACACACTAACAAAAAAGGAAGCAAGATATTTGCATGATAACAATAGTAAACCTGAAAAAACAATTAGAAACACCAGAAATCAGATGCCTAATAAATACAAGGATTATATAATGCATATGGATGGTGAGTCAACGACACCTAATACATATGAGGAAGTGTTAAAGCTCCCTCGTAAAGAAAAGGAAAAATGGGAATTAGCAATGAAAAAAGAGATGGAAAGCTTACAAGGATTAAATGTATTTACACCTGCAGTTGCACCAAAAGATAAAACAATTATTGGTACCAGGTGGATATATAAAATTAAGAACTTAGAGGGAGGCAATACCCTATACAAAGCTAGACTAGTTGCACAAGGTTATGCACAGAAATATCCGGAGGACTATACTGACACGTATTCCCCCACAGTAAGAACTGAGAGTGTCAAAACAGCTCTAGTGGTAGCATCAGCACTCAATCTCGATGTATTCCAATATGACATACAGACTGCGTATCTACACGCAAAACTAGATAAGGAAATATATGTAAGAGCACCTCACAGTCAATACACAAACAAGAATGAGACATGGTTGTTAAACAAGAGTTTATACGGGTTAAAACAATCTGGTAAACGATGGTATGATTGTTTAGTAAAAGTACTTAAAACCATGGACTTTAATGCCACCACTGCTGATAACTGTTTCTTTGTCAAAAAGGGTGATGATTACATAGAATTTGTATTGATCTATGTGGATGACATTTTATACATAGGAAAACATAAAGAGAGAAGAGAAACTTTTGTGACTAAGCTAAGTGAACATTTCTCATTGAAATCTTTAGGCAAAGTAAACAAATATCTTGGTGTTCAAATTAATAAGACTAAAAGAGGATTCAAACTTACTCAGAGAGATAAGATCATAGAGCTCTTAAACAAATGCAATCTAAGTGATGCCAAACCTTGTGATACTCCTATGCAGACTGATTTTCTAAGAAATGCTGATGAATCATCCCCTGAATTTAAAGATAACACATTTTATAGATCAGTCATAGGTTCACTTCTTTATATATCTAATTGGACAAGACCAGATATCGCTTTACCCCTCAATTTATTATCCAGACATGTCAGCAAGCCAACAATGTACCATTGGGAAGCTGTTAAAAGAATATTAAGATATCTGAAAAATACACTAGACTTTTGTTTAATGTTGGAACCTAACGATAATAAAGAACCAAAGCTTACATGTTACGCAGATGCGGACTGGGCTGGAGACACCTCATGTAGAAAAAGCACATCTGGTTATATATTCCTCTTAAATGACTGTCCAGTTTACTGGTACACTGGTAAACAAGAATTAGTGGCCACTTCAACGACAGAAGCAGAATATGTTTGTTTATCTAAAGCTGCAAATAACCTTGTATGGTTTAATGATTTGATTTCAGATGTTTGGAAAAAACCTGCTTTGCCTTTTGTTATGCATGAAGACAATAAGGCAGCTATTGAAATTTCTAGATCTGACGCCATTGGACAAAGGTCCAGACACATAAATATAAAATTTAAACATGTGAGACAATTATCTCAAGATGGATTTATTAAAGCAGTGCATTGTGAAACTTCAGAACAATTAGCTGACATATTGACAAAACCTTTACCTTCTAAGCAGCATAAATACTTAACTTCTAAGTTGTATGTTTTGTACTGTCCTGAATCTGAATGTAATTGGTGTTGCATAACGAATCGGCATTTAGAGGGGGATTTGTCAGATGTAAATGCCTTATTCTCTAATGTGTAAATAGTATATGAACGGGGTATCAGGGGTTAACTTATTCTTCACTTCTTAATGTATTCATAATTCACCACTCCCATATCTAGCTCCACCCATTGTATATATAAGGAGCTGTATGCACCCACTTCCTTGCTTCTATCTGTGAATATTCAGTGAAAATAGAATGCCTAATGTAAATAAAAGAAGATATATTTAAACCTTTAACTCTTGCTAAATTTATTGAGTCTGATCCTGAAAATATTGCAACAAGCATGTTATATTTTATTTAAATTCAGGAAGGTATTTAAATATTATTTAGAATAATTATAAAGTTTTGCAGCAGCCCAACCATAATTTATTTACCATGTTGCATTTCTTCTGGGTTTAAGAGAAGCAGCATTATGGTTACAATGATAGACGGCATGCTTTGCATGCAAAAGACATGCATGCTCCATTGAGCACCCTTTTCATTTTATTAAATTTATTTGCTGCCCATCAGGGAACTTTGACCTTCAATTAAAGGTTTTCAATTGTCCGGTCAGAGATACACTGTTGAGACCTCTAGTCATTTTTAGAAATCTCTAGTGGGAACGCAGACATTTTATGAGCCATGATGAAATCATCAACTGGAGGAGAAACCAAACATCATGGGATGCAGCTATTATATATTTGCCACACAGGTTCCCTCCCTTATAAACATCATTATCCCTTACTACAAACTCTCCTTTGGTTCTTTGTAGTTAGTTAGGTTAATACGATAAACACTGTAAAGAAGGGCCAGAGAGAGAAACACTAGAGTTTTTCTCATGTAAATCTGGAACCTATAAATCCTAAGGATCATTGTTCTTAATTATCATGACACTTTGGTTGTCTTATCATAGCAACAGTATTTTATCTTATCAGCTCTCATCCTCTCTCTGCATTAAACCTAGTAATTCTTCAATGAACAAATCACACCGGAAAGCATAAATCTTTCTGTCTTGCTAGCCACACATTCTAATTTAAACCATATCTTGATACCCTCTCTTTCTTGAAAAGAAAGGCCTGGGCCAGGAACAGTTTGAATTGTATCTTGTTCTGCTTTAATACTGACTGTAATGTAGCTATAGTCTGCACTAGATAGGTAGCTAGATATAAGGAGGCAATTTTATGTAAATACCCATAACCCTTCCCTTGCTGACCATCTCAGAAATACAAAAATGCATCTTTTGATCAAAAAAATAATACCGAGCTTTCTCTGCTGCTTAGGAAAGTACTACCTACCAGCATCCTATGCAGCAATATTTTTAGGCCCCACAAATAGAAAGGTTTCTGAGTGATGATTTGCTTTCTGGTAAATTATGTTTACCAGTTTTGTCAGTGTAACCATTTTCTGAGTTGATAAGTCTACTCAATACTCAGATAGTGTCGTCAAATTATGAATAAACTCACACCCGTCCATGTGTGCTCTGGATCTCCTTTTCTCTTTGAATTTGGGTTGCTGCACAGGCAAATTACAAAACTATTGTGCAATGTTAGGATATGATAATATGTAGGAAAAATTCTGAATAGAAATATTATTCTATGAGTACGAGCAGTAACGTGCTCAGGATTTAGCGACTTGCAAATCATCTTGTCTATGCCAATAAAGTGAACAAACATGAACAGTGTCAAATGAACACTAGCCCCATCTTACACTATTATAATGAAAAACGGGCATCAGGAATCTCAAATTTATAATAAGAATATGTATTTCTACCTCAGGTTTAGCTCAAGTTTCCCCCAACTTCCCATTCCATAATAAGTTCCAAGCCAGCAAAGTTGACTAACCATCTTGATTGATAACTGTTTACTCCTTTTTGGTACTAAGTTTCACTGAACTCATGGACTAACTTCTGTGTCCACATGCAAAAGGCAGGAATTGTTTTTTTTTTTTTTTAAATAATTCTTTATGCCAAATAAAACAAAAACTAACTTCCAATTCCATAAAGATGCGCTCAGTAAAAAAATCAATATATTTTAAATAAAATGCAAAGTATGGAATGATCATCCAGATTGTCCTTCAGCTAACTCATTCAAAGTATAAGTAGTTCTCGACTTAACAACCATTCATTTAGTGATCATTCAAAGATATAATAGCATTGAAAAAAAATGACTTTGGACCATTTTTCACACTTAAAACCATTGGAGCGTCCCTGAGGTCATGTAATCAAACTTTGGCCGCTTAGCAACAGGCATGTATTTATGATGATTGCAGTGTCCCAGGTCATGTGATCACCTTTTGTGGCTTTCTGACAAGGAAAATCAATGGGGGAGCCAGATACAATTAACAGCCATGTTACTAACTGCAGTGATTCACTTAACAACTATGCCAAGAAAGGTCCTAAAGTGGGGCAAAACTAACTTAACATCTGTCTTGCTTAGCAACAAAAAATTTGGGCTCAATTGTGGTTATAAGTCGAGGATTACTTGTACTCTTTACTGATTGAATATATTATCTTGATATTTTGGTATATTTCTAGCATATTACTTTCTACTCTTACTTGGGAGTAAACCCCAAACACAACAGATTTCCAATGTCATAGCATTAAAACAAGATTAAGCATGATTCAAATGTAAGGGAACGCTTTAAGGTTCTACTCTTTTAATTCAATCATAGCGCAGCCGATTAATTTTGAAACGTTAAGTCTTTTTGTAGCTATTGAAGACTTGATGATCTGGTTTGCATTCAAATCAAAGATCTGACACACTGAAGTAAATTTATTGACAGGGATAAAAGTCCAAGGAGAGGTATAGATTGTTGCTGCTCTTATCTTAGGCGTCAAAATTTTTCTGGTACTGCTGTACTGATAAAAAATAATCATTAATCCATTCAGTTGAATTAATGAAAATTCAATCTTTCTTTTTCATGAACTTATAATGATGTTGGGTCACAATTCTGGCAGTCTAATCATCTGTCAAAATGTTTGGATAGGAAAACAAACAAGCCAAGTGAAAAGCTCAGCAAAACAATGTGCCAACAGAAAGGGGCAATCACTGACTAATTTTTCCAGTACTTCATAGTACTGGAAAAATTTCTGAAACATAATGAACCTTCAGCTCACTATTGTATTAAATGTTATTCTTTTATTGCTGATTGCTGATAATGTGTACTGTTAACAGTATTTATTTATTCTTATTTTTCACATTTATAAACTGCCCATCTCTCTCAAAGATGGAGATTTGTATACTACAGGACTTCCATGACTGAGCAGTTCACAAATAGAATAAAATTAAAATGAATAAAACAATATAATGATATCTAAGAACAAGGAATAAAAGAAAACAAGCCAAATAGGTGCAAAAAAACCCCCCACATCACTTAAAAAGGATTTCACTTTTGGACAAGGCCCTTCAAATACCAGCAGGCGGGGTCCAACCAGATTTGGTGGGAAACCTTGGGTTATGGCAGTAAGTCAAGGACACCTGTAATCAGACCCTATACTATGTAGGGCTTTATTGGTAACCAACATTTAGAATCACTGCTAAACTTTAGCAAACTGACAATCCATAAAGCTCACAAAGCAAGGTGTTACATGGGCATACCAAAGCATGCCCATCCCTGTCCACATCACTACATTCTGGACCAGTTGAAGCTTCTATCTAGGTGATCTTCAGGGGCAGCTCCATTGCAAGGTTGAGCTGTGAAATGGTTAGAGGACAAGTGACTTTCTGAAAGCCCTCCCAATCAAGGAAGGGGCACAATTGATGTACCAGATAAGGTTGTGCAAAAGCTTCCTGATCATAGCTTCCATTTACTCATCAAACAAGAGCTGGGAGTGCAAGAAGACCTCTAAATTGCACATCACTCTTAAATGAAGAAATGCTACCCCATCCAAGGTTAGACAAAACATCCCCAGTTCTGGACAGCCCAAACACTCACAACCACTTGGTAGAAGCTTATCAAAGAGAGATCCAGCCTAGAATTAAACAGAAGTTTCCAGTTGAGAACAATTTGGAATATCTCCAGAAGTTGTGGTACTCTATCACTGGAAGTTTTTAAGAAGACATTGAACAGCTATTTGTCCAGAATGGTGAAGAGTCTCCTGCTTCAGCAGAGGGTTGGATTGGAAGACCTCCAAGGTCCCTTCCAACTCTGTTGTTCTGTATTTTTGGGAGGACTGAGTTGAAAACAGTTTCTCTTATCCCAAACCCACACAACCTCCAGGCATTGGCATAAAATCTTGAAAATCTCACTTGACTGATCCAGGGTTGAAAGACATAATTGAGCATTATTAAGCTACAAATGATTCTGAACCTCCAACTGGCTGATGACCTCACTCAATTCATAAAGGCGCTGAAAAGGAGGGGGAAAAGAATACAACCCTACATCTCCTCATAAAACAGGGACCAGGAAACAATCTCCCCCCCCTCAACCAATACCAGCTGAAACCAGCTTTAAGGGAAAAAAAGAACCCCATTGTGTGGTTCTTTGTGGTCCCCATTTTGTAGGTTACTCTAATTATTTTAGCGGTATTAAATAATCTTCATACAATTTACACTCTCAGCAATTTAACAATTAATGCTATGTCACATTTACAATTTACATTGTAATCTTTACCTTACAGAGTTATGGTTCAAATTATAGTCATAACTTCATGGTCATGATTGATTTTTTTTCTCTCTCAGAGCATGACTTATGAAAATAATGCCCGTTTCCTAACCTTCCAACCTGCTTCTTTGTTTGAAACCTTTTTCTACAGGGAACAAGTTCTCCTTAGTTTAATATTTCTTCAGCCTCATAGAGGCACAGATAATGACCTATTATAGGCAACTGGCAACATTTAAAGGGCAATGCTAATGTGTATTTATGTACAATGAAATAATTTAGTGCTAAGAACCCCATAATAGATGTCAAGCCAACAACACTCTTATTCTTGAAAAAAAAATGCAAACTCTTACCTCTAAGTATTCCTAAGGCCTACCTAAAGCCTCCTACTCCCAACTTATGTAACAATATCACACAGTCACCCAACTTAATATTCAGCTTCACAGCCATCCCGTGAATCCTGAGCTGCCCCCTGATCATTTGATATATATATATATATTTAAAGGCAGATTTACCTGTTTCGTCCTCTCTTCTGTTTTTGTGGTTTATGAATCTTAGGGAAGTGAGACAAGAGGGAGAGCAGTGCAAATGGAGGTAAAATCAAAGGCAAAGCAGTATTTTCTCTGTTAGAGTCTCATGTGGATCTGGTGAAAGGAGTTATAAATAGGTCTGGCTCAATATTATTTAACTTGGCTCTATGTGAGACTTGTAATAGTGTCATGTGTCAGGGGCACACTGGAGCTCAGTGAGACCTTAACTGATGGCTGGCATTTCTGATTTTCCTGCCTGGGTTGACATGTATTTATAAAAATAGCTTTGGGGAAATAATTTAAAGAGATTCAATCAGAACTGCAACAAGGAACTTGACTGGGATAACTAATGCAAATTAGGGATGGTACTATACAGTTGCCAGAATTAGGATGGCACAGGGCAAAAGATGGCAGCAGCCTCATTTTTTTTTAACAGAAGAGGAACAGCCAATGATAGAGCCCACTGGACAAACTCGCTCCACTGGCTAAAATGCCATCTGCTGCATTAACGTGAAAGGGCTAAGAGCCCTGCCTTCTTGTGAATCTGATTCCCCTTGTCCCTGCTTCACACCCAAATCCAATTTTTTTGCCCTGATTTGATTTTTGAGTTAATGCTTTGACTGTGTATGTTTTTTTTACTTGATTGCAAATATAAACTAAATCTAGAAAGGGTGAGAGGAGTGGCAACTGAGTCACCGTTAAAAATTCCCATTGTCCCATTGGTATTATGTTCAGGTACATTAATTTTGTACACTCTTTGCTTAAATCAACTCGGCTTCCTTCCCTCTTCAATAAGATGGGAAAAATCCCACCACAGGCATGCATTAAAATCTTGCTGGGAAACTGGAAATGGCTTACTGTGTTTAATAAATTTGCTATCTGCCAACAAGAGAGGAAGTGCACAGTATTTTACAAAAGGCGTCTTCCATTTGAAGAGCCAGCTGCAGACAGCCCGATGTTTGAAACAGTCTGATTAAAGAAGAAATCTAAGGATGGATTGGAGGCCCTGAGTTTGCTCATGAACAGTAAACATCCAGAGAACAGACAGAAACTTATACAGGTCATCTTATGGTAGTCTTCCCCACGATTAGGAGATTATTGTATTTGTAATTGCAGTAATTATAGTAATTATTTCTAAATTTGTGCAACTCTGTATAAATTAGTATATGCAAATGTTACATGTAAATTTGCAGCCCTTTATGCCTTCCTCTTCAGTGAAATGTTAGTGCTTGCATTGCTATCAAGGGGGCTTAATCAGGTAATGTTGATTCTTCATGTTTATAAACGGATTTACTTACTGCCGTGAGTGACTGCAAATGATGACCGTGGGGAGAATATTCTCCGGAGCTATGAAACTCATTGTGGATTACTGCCTTGGGTCTCTGAAATACAAGTCAAGGGTACATATTAGAGATGTGCAATGCTTTAATAAGTCTGAAATGGTGTTTTGGGCATCAGGTAGCAATTCTCTAAAACAATCACCTTTTCCTAGAGTTGCAAGGGTGCTATGAAGTAACATTTAGAATCAAATCCAAAGAAGGCAAATTCTTACAATGTCAAATCAACAGATTGATATTAGTTTATATTAACTGTCTCCACCCTGGCACCCATCATTCATAACAGTAGTTTAAAACACATGAAATGAATCCTGTTCCCCTGCCCCACCCATGTATCTTTTTGTCTCATTTCTTATTTTGCAGATTCTTGTGAGCTCTTCAGCTGGTTTTGTTTTTCATCACACTTACAAATTTAGAGCTTTTGCTGAAAGCTGTAAAATCAGTTAACAAAAAAGCCCTACTGGTTTTTGTAAGCCTAGATACCTATTATAACTAGAATATACTGTATGTATTAATAGAAATATATCCATGGTAGACATTATTTATTCATTGAATAGAAAATCAAACAGACCTGTGGGTGGAACTGGTATTCTAAGATATCTATAGCTTTGAGTAGGAGCTGCGAGTCCAGGATGACCCATCCCGAGTTATCGCCACAGGACTAGCATAGCCGGAGTCTAACTTTGAACAGATCCAACTAAATTTGTACAACACTTTGCATAATCCTCCCAACAGGCCCACAAAGTTTTCCAAGAAGGGGGCCACGTCAGCTAGAACATAGTCTCTGGATAGTTATCTGCAGTAAAGACATGTTTATAATAAGCATGTTTTCCTATCCTTATTGCCACAAGGTAGCCTTTAATACAGGCTTATTTCTGTGCTCAGTTGAACTCGCTCTTTGTCTTCCTCCGGCAAATGTTTTCAACATCTCTTGCATTGCTTCATTTCCATGAGCTGTTCCAAAAAAACAAGGGGCCTCCAGGATCCAAGAACACAAAGAGGTGCTATAGGGTTAGAGTTAGGGTGGTTATAATGCAGTACTGCATGCTACTTCTGCTGACTGCTGTCTGCCATCAGTTTGGCAATTCGAGTCCCATTAGTCAAGGTTGACTCAGCCTTCCATCCTTCCAAACTTGGTAAAATGAGGACCCAGATTGTTGGGGGCAATATGTTGATTCTGTAAATTGCTTAGAGAGGGTGTAAAGCACTGTGAAGCGGTATATAAGTCTAAGTGCTATTGTTATAGACATGATCTGAACTAAGTCTACCACAGGGGTGAAATCCAGCAGGTTCTAACAGGTTCTGGAGAACCGGTAGCGGAAATTTTGAGTAGTTCAGAGAACCGGCAAATACCACTTCTGGCTGGCCCCAGAGTGGGGTGGGAATGGAGATTTTGCAGTATCCTTCCCCTGCCACGCCCACCAAGTCAAGCCCACAGAACTGGTAGGGAAAAATTTTGGATTTCACCCCTGGTCTACCATCACATGCTCATTGTGCGAGCTGCACTGGCTCCCGGTGGTTTTCCGAGTGCGCTTCAAGGTTCTGGTTATCACCTTTAAAGCGCTCCATGGCTTAGGACCTGGTTATCTACGGGACCGCCTGCTACCATCAATAGCCTCCCACCGGCCAGTATGCTCCCATAGAGAGGGGCTCCTCCAGGTGCCGGCGGCCAAACAATGTCGACTGGCGGCCCCTAGGGGGAGAGCCTTCTCTGTGGGGGCACCTACGATCTGGAACGAGCTCTCCCCGGAGATACGGAGGATCCCGGATCTGCGCACCTTCCGTCGCGTGCTTAAGACCTTTTTATTTCATCAAGCTGGCCTGGCCTAAATCTTCTCCCCTTTTTAAATGTAAATTTTAATTTGTTTTTAAATTATGGGGTATTTTAAATTTGTTCAGCCAAATTATTTAATTTGTTTTTATTCTATTTTAAATTTTTGTATTTATGTGTTTTATCTTGTGGCTGTTCACCGCCCTGAGTCCTTCGGGAGTAGGGTGGTATAGAAATTTAATAAAAGAAATAAAATAAAATAAATTGCGAGATTCAAGTAAAGGCACAGTTGAAAGAGGTGGAACCAGAACGCCTGCATGTCTCTCTTTCTAAAATCGGGCAACAGATTAGGTGCTGCTAATCCAATATGTAGAAAGTGTACGAAACATGAAGTCAGTGTCATGTTGGACTGTTTGATGTGCCTTGAATAAAAGACTGTAACATCTGTAACTTCAGGGATATAATTACACCCGAGCTAAGCAATTAAAAATGTATCAGCTTGCACCTGTTTGTAATGTTTTTTTTTAATCTTCTGCATAACAAAAAAGATTATAACTGGAATACTATCTAAAGAGAATGACTTGCCACAATATACATCATGGCTAAAGATAACGTAATACCTGGACTTCACCTGAACTCATTTATCATTCTCATTATTACATGTTATTGGCAGAAGGATAACTTGATTGCTTTGTTGTTGTTATCTAGAGTTGGGATGGAGTGTTCATTTGTTTTTTGCCTAAATTAAAATGGAGAACCAAGACTTCAGCCTAGTAAGAAATTACAACAGCCCTTCTAGGCCATCTCTGTTGAGAGATTATGTGAGCCATCTACCTAACCCCTGTGGTGAGAACTACTAAGAATAATTGGATTAAGATCTTGCTCTTACAGAGATGCAATTGAAGACAATAAAAAGATGATAAAAATTCTTGCAAGTGGCTTTAGAAAGAAAAGTATTGTTATTAGGTTCAATTTTCTCATTGCAGTTTAATTAGGCTGATTAATCAGTACCAACACTATTGAGCTGACTTCAGTGATTAAATATTTTTTTTTCTTTTAACTATTTTCTGCCAATTATTTATCAATTTATCTTTAGATGCATTTTTCATTAAGGATAATAATAATAATAATAATAATAATAATAATAATAATAATAATAATAATAATAATAATAATAATAATAATAATAATAATAATTTTATTTCTATACCGCCCTTCTCCCGAAGGACTCAGGGCGGTGTACAGCCTATTTAAAAACACAAGACAAAACAGTGATTAAAATTTAAAATAATTAAATAGATTTGGCTCAATTTAAAACCCCAGAAATTTAAATACCCCAATTTAAAACTATTATGTTGATAGGAAAGAGGGTAGATCCTCTTTCCACAGATTTTTATACACTTGGAGGGTAAAAACCACAGTATCCTATATGACCCCAAAATACAGAATAACAGTTGGAAAAAACCTTGAAGGTTTTCATCCAACCCCCTGTTTAAGCAGGAGACCCTATACCAGTGACAGATTTTTATTTATTTTATTTTATTTTATATTGGATTTCTATACCGCCCTTCTCCCTGAGGACTCAGGGCGGTGTACAGCCAGATTAAAAAACATGCAGAACAAATATTAAAAACAATTAAAAGATATATAAATTTGGCCCAATTAAAACTCATTTACCAATTAAAAACGTTTAAAACATTTAAAAAACAGTTAAAAATTTCATCTTAAGCCAGCCCGGCTTGTTTAAATAAATGGGTTTTAAGGGCACGACGGAAGGCACTGAGGTCTTGGATTCTCCTTATCTCTGGGGGGAGCTGATTCCAGAGGGTAGGTGCCCCCACAGAGAAGGCTCTCCCCCTGGGGGTCACCAGCCTACACTGTCTGGCTGATGGCACCCCGAGGAGGCCCTCTCTGTGGGAGCGCACGGGTCGATGGGAGGTCGTTGGTAGCAGCAGGCGGTCTCGAAGATAGCTAGGCCCTATGCCATGGAGCGCTTTAAAGGTGATAACCAACACCTTGATGCGCACCCGGAAGACAACTGGGAGCCAGTACAGCTCGCGCAGGAGCGGTGTTACATGGGAGCGCCATGCTGCTCCCGTCACTACCCGCGCTGCTGTGTTCTGGACCAGCTGGAGCCTCCGGGTGCTCCTCAAGGGGAGCCCCATGTAGAGAGCGTTGCAATAGTCAAGGCGAGAGGTGACGAGGGCGTGAGTGACTGTGCACAGGGAATCCCGATCAAGAAAGGGCCGCAACTGGCGAATCAGGCGAACCTGACAAAAGGTCCCCTGGTTACAGCCGTCAGATGTTCCTCCAAGGACAGCTGCATATCCAGGAGGACTCCCAGATTGCGAGCCCTCTCTGTGGGGGCCAATGACTCGCCCCCAATAGTCAGTGATGGAGTCAACTGACTATATCGGGATGCCGGGAGCCACAGCCACTCAGTCTTGGAAGGGTTGAGCTTGAGCCTGTTCCTCCCCATCCAGATCCGTACAGCCTCCAGGCACTGGGACATCACTTCAAGGGCATCGTTGGGGTGGCCTGGGGTGGAGATTTACAGCTGGGTGTCATCAGCGTACTGGTGGTATCTCACCCCAAAGCCACGGATGATCTCACCCAGCGGCTTCACATAAATGTTGAACAGGAGAGGCGAGAGGACCGATCCCTGCGGCACTCCACAAATGAGAGGCCTCGAGGTCGACCTCTGCCCCCCTGCCAACACAAACTGCGACCGGTCGGAGAGAAAGGAGGAGAACCACCGCAACACGGTGCCTCCCACCCCCAACTCTTCCAGCCGGTGCAGCATGATACCATGGTCGATGGTATCAAAAGCCGCTGAGAGATCTAACAGGACCAGAACAGAGGAACAACCCCTGTCCCGAGCCCTCCAGAGATCATCAACCAACGCGACCAATGCCGTTTCTGTGCTGTGCCCAGACCTGAAACCCGACTGGAACGGATCTAGATAAGATGTTTCCTCCAGGAATTGCGGAAACTGTCGTGCGACCACACTCTCAACAACCTTCGCCATAAAGCGAAGGTTGGAGACAGGACGATAGTTGGCCAATATTGCCGGATCCAGGGACGGCTTCTTGAGGAGAGGCCTCACCACCGCCTCTTTCAAGGCGGTGGGGAAGTAACCCTCACTCAACGAAGCGTTGATAACACCCTGGAGCCAGCTTCGTGTAACCTCCCGGGAAGCCAGTACCAACCAGGAGGGACACGGGTCCAGTAAACATGTGGCCGCACTAAGTCTCCCCAAAATCCTGTCCACATCATCAGGAGTCACAGCATCAAACTCCTCCCAGATAAGCTTTTCAGCACTGAGTGCCAAAACTGGAGTGCACGCCGGAGCGCCGGAACCTGGAAGAGAGCAGCTGTTCGGTGCACATGCTCACGACAGAACTCGGAAGGGCAGCTGGCCGCTGCATCCATGTCCACAGAGAGGACTCTGCATGCCACCTCTAGCATGCATGTCATAGGTTTGCCATCGCGGCCCAATACCATTTCAGATAAATGGCTATTCAATTTCTTTTTAAGAATCTCCAGTGTTGGAGCACCCACAACTTCTGAAGGCAAGCTGTTCCACTGATTAATTGTTCTCGGTGTCAGGAAATTTCTTCTTCATTCTTGGTTGGATATCTTTTTGATAAGTTTCCACCCATTAGTTCTTGTCTTGCTCTCAGGCGCTTTGGAGAATATGATGTCCCTTTGTTTGTGATAGCTTCTCAAATATTTGGAGTCTTCTATAATATTACCCTTAGTCCTTCTCTATGTTAAACTAGACATACCCAGCTTCTCCAACCATATATCATGTTTTAGCCTCCAACATCTAATCATCTTTGTTGCTCTTCTTTGCACTCTTTCTAGAGTCTTTTTTGTATTATGGTGGATGCAGTATTCCAAGTGTGGTCTTACCAGTGCAGTATATAGCAGTACTAATACTTCACATAATTTTGATACCAGGGATGGGTTCTACTTACCTTTACTACCGGTTCGCAATGGGATCGCATGCGCAGATCGCTTCTGATGACATCAGGGTCAGTGGGTGGAGCCTCCCGCTGGGTTTACTACCGGTTCTATAGAACCGGTCCGAACTGGGGGCAACCCACCACTGCTTGATACTGTTCCTCTTTTGATGCAGGCTAAGACTGCATCAGTAGTGGGTTGCCCCCGGTTCGCACCGGTTCTATAGAACCGATAGTAAAACCAGCGGGAGGCTCCGCCCACTGACCCTGATGTCATGAAAATGTCTGCGTTTTCATGACGTCAGGCGTCATGGCATTTTCTGCGCTTGCGCGTGGCCCCATTGCAAACCAGTAGTAAAGGTAAGTAGAACCCACCCCTGGACTGCATTGGCTTTTTTGGCAACTGCAGCACACCGTGAGCTCATACTTAAGTGGTTGTTCACTAGAACTCCTAGATCCCTCTCACAGTTACTGCTATTGAGCCAAGTACCACCCATTCTATTTGCTTTTTCCTGCCTAAGTGTACTTTCCTTGATCACAGAGTTGCACTCTAATTCTCTTAGCTACCACAAACCTTGATCTCTAATATAATAGTCTATGGAGTCCTTCTTTGTGCTGCTTTCTCATCCTACTCTTGTGCAGGGCTTCCAACAGGACTTTCAGCAATTCTTGCAGCTTTTCTCAAGATGCTCATGGGCTTTTGTGGCCTTGGCTGGGATGGGGAGTATGTGTGGGAAGGCCAAACTTTGTTCCTTAGAATTCCCAAGGTCTCCTTCCCACATCTATCCCAGGAGCAGGGAAGGGTCAAGGGGTCTGAAGTGGGAACTGAAGCCCCCAGCTTGTTCTGCTGTTCCAGGAAACAGAGAGGAGAAATAAAAGGTCCTTGTTTTAAAAAAGGAAGCATGGCATTGTTTTGCTGCTGACTGGGCTACGTTCCCCCCTTCTCCTGCTGCAGCTTTCCGGTGTTTATTGAAGGAAGAGAAGCTGCCAGAAGATGAAAGAAAATCCCAGCCAGAAGCAAGACTCTCTTTCCAGCTAAAGGCTTTCCTTTCTCTTGATCTGCTTCCTCTCTTCAGAGGGAGGAAAAGGCAAGGGGAAAATTTTCAAGCAGTTCTAGGTTGATAATCTGCCAGAGTAACTATAGCTTCTTAAATCAGAAGTGCCTGCTTTCTCCCTACGCAACTATTTTATGTAACCATTTTCTTAAAGATTTTCTGACTGTGCTGAATCTACCAGCAATGGGTAAATTAGAACAAGTTAGACTGAGGAATGCAGACTGTTTTCACAGAACAGTAGTTGGTAACGTGGTGCATATTTGACCCATATTATAAGCACAAAAGACACCTCCATAATGGCGAAACCTCATAATTATCTAATTTTAAAATATATATCGTATATATATAATGTCTAGCAAGATTGACATTATAGAGCCATGGTGGTGCAGTGGTTAGAGTGCAGTAGTGCAGGCTATTTCTGCTGATCACCGGCTGCCAGCAGTTTGGCAGATTGAATCTCACCAGGCTCAAGGTTGACTCAGCTTCCCATCCTTCTGAGGTGGGTAAAATGAGGGCCCAGATTGTTGGGGGCAATAGGCTGACTCTGTAAGCCACTTACTGTAAAGCACTGTGAAGCAGTATATAAGTCTAAGTGCTATTGCTATTATTATGGAAGTCTGAGACCTAAAAAAACATGGATCAACAGCATCAGCAAGTACTGCAGGCCCAACTTTTTTTTTATTTTTTATTTTATTATTCATATTTCTATGCCGCCCACTCTCCGAGGACTCTGGGCGGCTTACACCAAAGACAGTATACTAAATAGCATATTGCCCCCAACAATCTGGGTCCTCATTTTACCCATCTCGGAAGGATGGAAGGCTGAGTCAACCTTGAGCCAGTGAGATTTGATCCGCTGATCTGCTGAACTAGCAGTGAGCTGAAGTAGCTGCAGTACTGCACCCTAACCACTGCGCCACCTCGGCAAAAGGAAACTCAGAACCATATGGGTTGAAAACGTATGGAAGAGGCCTTCATGCTGTAATGGATAGACAATGGCTAAAATGGTGATGATGATAATGATGATGTCATCACAAGACACTGAGAGTGAAGATGCTCACCAGACAAATTGAGCCAAAATGTTGCAGTTTTGATACTAAAAAAAAAATTGCCTAAAAGGATTGCTGACCTCACCTTAATGTACAAGATGTCCCCCCCCATAGGCATTTCAATAAAACAGCTGATTTACCCACTGTGATTTTATCAATGTATGGGTCCCAGTGCTGTAGCTGAGCATGTTTAGGAGAATTAGAACAAGATGGCTGTGAAATATGAGCAATTGAGCCCTTGGCCTGACAAATTGGTGATGAGCCTTCAAATAAGAATTATGACTTGGAGCTGAAGTACAATGTTGGGTGATAGATCAACAAAATTACACTGCTGAAAGTGGTCATCAGCTGTTCCTTTAATGAAATTGTAAATGGGTTGCAGAACATTTTGCTGCTAATGAAATGACTGACAGAGACTCAGGATTCACAAGGTCAGTTCACAGTAGCGAGGGAATTGCCATCAAAGAACAGATCTATTGAGTATGTTTTCTGTATTCACAATGAAGAGATTAAGATCTCACTTGCACGCACTTCCGGTTAGTCCTGCCCTCCTCTACAGGCCACTCCCTTTCCCTGCAATTGGGACAGGGTGGAGGTGCTTACTGTCTCAACCAGGAAGTTTCTGCAAATCAGTTTAAAAGCCTTTGATGGGAAAGGAAATGCAAGGAAAAGCACAAGGGAGGTGTATAAAAACACACTCTTGAAGATTGTAGATGATTGATACCCTTGACAAGGTGAAATTATTATTCTGCCCTCTAGTGCTCAAACCTTAGTAGTGGCAGAGTTTCCCTCTGTACTACAACTATAGTACATTTTGGATGGGGAAGAATGCCATGAACAAACCATAGAAAAATAACCCAAGACGGTATTGCCTACCATCAGATTGGGGAAGATTGTATTGAAAAATCCTTGAAATTGCTACATTAGCTTTCTTTGCAGAAGTCTAATTAAAATTGTTTGGAATTGGACAAGATCACATTCCAACTCATTTGAACTAAACAAGCTAAGCTAATATTTGATAGAAATACCTTTACTGAAGTAAATGATAACATTACTTCTGTTAATTCCAGTCAAGGATATATAAATAACCCCAATCTAAAAGTAAGTTAAATATTAAATATTGTTTAATATTAACAGGTAGAAAAATGAAACATACATCACAATAGAAATACATTATTTGGGCAAGTGTGTGTATGTACTTCTATTTCATTCACAAAATTTGTAACAATATATTTACTCAATATATCAAGTGTTTTTGAAAGTGTTCTGAACTATGTTTCAAGCAGAATGGATGACTGCTGAAGTTGATCCTTTGTCACTCATTCTATTTTTCAGTCCCTGCCAGATTTGTTACCACTACTGGCCAATCTTCTGAAAGTGGAAATGAACAGATCTTTCTAAAGAATCTTGGCTGTCTCCTTACCATTTTCCAGTTCAATGCAGTTTTGTTGAATATGTACTTATTCGTGTGCGTTGATTGATGGGAAAATTAAGGTCAAAGGGAAACCTGTTTTTCTACAAGAACAACTCATTGGCCTTAATTCCACACACATGTATAGAATGGATGCTGACATATAAGTATTCATCAACTAAGAGCAAATGTGACAACAGGGCATCTCACTGCTTTTGGACATCACCTTCTATCAGAAGTGCTATCTTAAGTGGCCAATTTTCATTTCCCAAGAAGGGGATGGAAGTGCTGGGAGTTGAGGCTAGTGGGACTAATGGAGCCAAGGCAGCTTCCCTCAGTCTTTATCTCTCTCTCTCTGTGTGTGTGTGTGTGTGTGTGTGTGTGTGTGTGTGTGTGTGTGCGCGCTTGCCTTCCGGTAGTTTTCTGATGGGTGGGGGAACCTTTGACTGGCAGTTTTCATTCTGACTTGATATTTTCCATATTTGATAATATTGCTGCTGGTGCTGCTTCTTTTCTCATTGCTGCTGTTATGATCAGTGAAGCAGATCTTCCAAGAGCCTATTCCGCAAAATTGCAAATGGCTTGCCACATACATCTGATTAAGCCCACTTCAGAAATCAAATTACCTCTTTGCAATTAAACAGGCTGCTTCAGTGAACTACAGCAGAAGGATCTTGCCTAGTCTATTTATCCATGAATGTCAAAATGAAATAATCCCCCTGCTATTAAAGCAAACTGAGGAGCATTGTCTTTGTCCTTGGAAGATCCTCAGTCCATCCCTTATTCCCACTTCCCCGTTGCTTTCCCAATTTCTGCCGAACACCCCTCCCCCCACATTAAATAAGTGGCTATTTTCAGTTGAATAAGAGTGTTCCTTCCCTTTGACTTCATTATTTCATCACATACAAATTTAATTCACTGCAGTTGTACAAATATAGTGAGATTAAGGTGTGTTGTTTATATGCATGAAAGAATTTGGATCTGCAAGATGAAGTGTGTGGTAAATTCATCTCAATTCCACAGAGCATTCAATCTGCTAACACACTCACACAACACCATTATGAGTGGTTCCACTTGTACCTTTTAAATAGTCTAAAATACTTAGCTGAATTTCTCTTTACACTCATTTTGCTCATAACAAGGCAGGTACTTTTATTTATTAATTGGCAGCAGATGAACCTAGTCATAAAGATTTACATACTTTTTTCCTTTTTTGTTTTGAATATTCCATTTAGGATAAATAGTTTTTCACATTCATAGTCATAATCATTTTTTATTTTTTTATTAGTTTTAACCAAACAAATCAGATAATTACATGAATCAAAGATACATCAAAGAGAAAACAAACAGAAAAAATATGGAAAATATCAAGGAAATCTATTGTTATGTAATAGAGGTACTATATATATGAAAATTATATAAATTACAGCAGATTATAGTCCATTGAGATAAACTATAAAATCCATCCACAATTTTGATAAAATTGTAGTTCTGCCTCTGATGTCTCATTAATTTAAGCTTGAAATTTTTTAAATGTAGCAATTGAAGAGGATTTATTAATCCACAATTCAGTTGGTATGTTAGCTAATGTTTTCCAATGTTGCAGAATTAGTCTTTTGACAGCTAAAATTAAATAAATAAGTTTCTTATTTTTAAGCTTCCAATTTGGTCCTATAAATAAATGCAGTAAGCCTAGCTCTGGGGAGTATTTAATTCTTTTTTTAGAGATGGTACTTATCTTCCCAAAACTTTTATGCCAAAAGGGTGTAACTTTATCACATAACCACGACAAATGAAAAAATAAATCTTTTTTTTTTTTTTTTTTTACAATTTCTCCAACATTTGGAAGAACAATTTTCCCTAACAGGAGTCAAATACCAACAATATGTAAACTTCCACTGCATTTCTTGTAGTTGTACTGAAGTTGAAGTGAATCCACCCATTTTCTGTAACTTCTGCCAATTTATCTCCTGTATGGGATTACCAAAATCAGTTACCCAAGCTTCGCTTAAACCACACGGTGGATCCCTTATTTGTGATTTCAAGAATAACCTAAACATTTTTGAAATTGTTCTTTTTGGTTGTTTTAAATAATGAACTGTTAAATTATTGAAATTGATATTGGATCATGTTGCTGAATCTCTTAATATTTCTATTCCAAAAGATATTTAAAGATATGCCCAAAAGATATTTAAGTTGATTCCAGCAGAGGTAACTTATCATCAATTCATTGCTCAATCTAATTTTTATTAAAAGGTTCCCTATTACTAGAAAAATCTTTTAGTCTATAAAAGCTATAATCCTAAAAAGATTTTATTTTAGCCAAACCATTATAATCATCCTAATACATGTTACAGGTAGTCCTTGATTTATGACTACAATTGAGCCCAAAATTTTGGTTGCTAAGTGAGACATTTATTAAGTGAATTTTGCTCCATTTTACAACCTTTCTTCCCACAATTGTTACTTTAGTAACATGGTTGTTAAGTAAATCACTTCCACATTGACTTTGTTTGTCAGAAGATCGCAAAAGGTGGATCACATGATCCCAAGACACTGAAACCATCATAAAGTATGAGTCAGTTGCCAAGCTTCAGAACTCTGATCATGTGACCATGGGGATGCTGCAACGGTCATAAGTGTGAAAAATGGCCATATGTCACTTTTTTCAGTGCTGTTGTAACTTTGAATGGTTATTAAATGAACTGTTGTAAGTCACGGACTACCTGTATTAGAAGAGTTAGGTCAGTTTGACTAGCTGCTCTGGTAAAAATATTTTCAATCTGTTTTATTCTAGAAAAAATATTTTGGGTGAAAAAAACCACTGATTTATAAACTTATCTGGCTCTAACATAGTTAAAATATGAATCCATTCTTTAGAAGACTCTTCCATAATAAATGGAATCATATACTCTAACTGTGCTGCTTGATGATATATTAACAAATTGAGCATGCCCAGCTTCCTGTTTCTGAGGTCTATATTAAATCCTTTTATTTACTGCCAGTTTTTGTGCATGGAAACAGAAGCTTTCTATTTTTCTTTGCCAATGTGTTAAAGCATGATCTGAAATTACTACTGGGAGGCATTGAAATTAAAAGTTAAGCCATGCAAAAATGTACATTTTAACCACAGCAAATTGCCCTAAAATATTGAAATGTTTTGAAGCCCTTTTTTTTCATTACCATATTTAATTTCTTCCCAGTTAGTACACAATTATTTATAAGATTTTATTAATACTTTAGTTATGGTAATGCCTTATTCTTATCTAGAATATTCTTAATGTGCAAAAGGTTTAAATGGTATTGGAATCCTAAAACTGGAAATCTCCTTTTGAATGTTTGTATCTAAAATATTAAATAGTCACAATCATTACAATGAGAAAACAATGAGTATTTTATTTGATTTTTGTATTATCCCATCAGTCCTGCAGTGAGCACAAGGTGGATTATGTAATTTACTTCATTTGTTTTGGTTTCATAGTACCTTTGTGAGGTACTATCTGACAGATTTATAATCTTTACTTGATTTTGAATATATTTTATATTTTATGAATTCTCAAGCCCAAACTATTTTTTCCTCAGTGAGAATAACATGTAGCACAGCAATGAACTTAGAACAGGAAAATGCCATCTTCCCTCTATGCTGTTTAAGACTTTTTTTTAAAAAAAGAAAAAAAGTAAGACATTCGAATATCTGATAAAGAATATTTCATTCAACCAATAGATTAGCATCAAACTGGAGAAGACACATATGTATGTTAGAGGTCTATGTGTAATCTGATTTTTGAGTGAAATTAATTGCTGCTAGTATTACTACAAGCCCAGTGGTGGGATTCAAGTAATTTAACAAACCGTTTCTCTGCCCTAATGATTTCTTCCAACAACCAGTTTGCCAAACTGCACAGAAAGTTAACAACTGGTTCTCCCGAAGTGGTACGAACTGGCTGAATCCCACCACTGTACAAGCCTATATGCTGTTGGTAAGTTAGAGTTTATACAGGATGATAGAAGACAAGATATTTGCTCTATTGTCTCTAGTTTTGGATGCCAATTCCCATTTTCAAAATAAATGTTAAAGAGTTAGACAATGAAGTACTTTTGAGTACCCTAAATGTAACACTAAACAGTATTTGCAGAACTGGAAATAAAGAATCTGCCTTACATTATAGTAACAAGTAATATAAAGATTTTCAGAGAGGATTAAATAATAGGCAGCAGTGCATGACTTTTTTGGAAATCCTTGTGAAAATATTGTATCTTTCATGTAACATAGGACCAAGAACACAAGAAGTGCGGCTCTCTTATGCATCATTACAGACCAATATTTTACTGTTGTACTCATTTGTACAACATAACGAGGTAAACAAAATAAAACTGATTTATTTAACTTTTAATATATACATTCTCTCATGTAGTTTAACTTTAACAAGAATGGCAAGTCCAATGTATTTTAGGAGGCATTTGTATTGTAGTTACACTAGGAAACCAAATTTCTGTCCATGGTAAATTAAGAGGAACATATCACTCAATTAAACATATTATATGCAAACATGCCATTTCTGAACTGAAAATGTTCTTTTTTTAGCATTGAGATTCCGCAAAGTCCATAATTGGAAGAACATGTAATCTATCTGTTGTTCTTGGCACATAGCTGTTTGGAATTCTGAGTATGCAACTATGTCTGACCTGAATATCTATGTTTTGACTTGACCTTGCACCGTTGATATTACTCACTTCTTCCTCAGGTGGTCTTTTTGTTTCAAGATTTAAATCAGAATGAATAGCAGACTGTCAGTCATTTGCTTCTTATTAATTTCATCTACATTTAAGCCAAAGAATAAAAGTTGTATCTGCAAGAGAGTTAATCAAAAGTACACAAAATCTAATTTTTACATTCCTTGCATGCCCAGGATTCTTAAGAAGGGTAAGAGGGTTACATAGGGTGAGCAAAGATGCAAAAAAATAAAATAAAATTGAATATTGTTATTTGGCTAGCCATAAAATATAACATATTGAGTGAAAAACAGGTAAATGCAGGAGAATATTAATGCAACATATTTTGGTCAGGGTACATTGAGATAATGATTTGTATAATAAATCTAATCTAATACTTGTATTTTTGCATTATAATTACTACATTTATCCTAAAATGTACAATCTTATATAAAACTTTTGCCTCCATTGTTCAAACTCAAAAGGGAAACTCTTACTCAGTGTGTTTTTCTTTTTTAACATTTGTAGCACAATGTTACTTACATGATATATTCAATGGGAATCCATATACAGCATTCCATATGGTTACATTATTTTTTAAAACGTTTGCCCAACAAAAATTAAGTATATGCTTGAATATTCCAGATGCTTATGGAAACTCAAAAGGACATATAGTCAATAGTCCAGCTGCTATCCAATGAAACACTACAAAATTGTAGGGAGATTGGCAACCATCACATTTAATGATACTGTAATACATTCCATAATTTGAGTTCTAGTACTGTAAAATAGGGCAAAACTTCCTATTTACTTTATCCACACTATGCATAATTTTATATACTTCTGTCTTATCCCATTACGTTGTCAGACTGTTTCTCAACTCCCCTTGGGGGTTTTATGGTTTTTCGGTTTTATAATTACCATTTGGAGGTGTAGTGGCCAGAATTACACACAGCGACTCAAGATTAATTTTATTTTTTAACTTATTTTTCAGATTTATATATTACACAATCATAATCCCTAGCATTTTCTGTCTGTATGAAAAATTAGCATGTGTATGAGTATATATGTGCACTCATGCACACAGGCATGTACGTCCCTATACAAAATTACTTCAATGTTCTTCACTGTGGAGATAATTTTCTATTTCCTGTCAATTTATGCATTTGGAATTTTTGGTATTCCCATTTTGTTACTGAATAATTTGGTGGTATAGGAACTGATGACAAATACACACTGTAATTTTAAATTTCATCACACATTTTATGTAAATGCAAAAAGTCTTCTGGTACTCCCTTTAATTGTAATTGCTTAGTTTAATAGCATATTACCTAATTATTACTTATTTATAAAGTATTGATATTGTAAGCCACCCAGAGTTATCCTGGTAAGACAGGCAGCCAATAAATTTAATAAATAAATAAATATTTTTTTAAAAAAATATTGCACACTTCCATCTTGCTTATTACAGAAAATCTAAAAACTCCTGAAGCTTTACAATATATGAAATCACATAATTCTGCTTTTAACAATTTATTTGTAAATTTAAAAATTCTTATATGTGAACTACTATAAAAGATGAAAATCTGTTTTGGAATATTTATTAAGTTGGGAGTACTTTCTGCATTTATTGTATAGCTGTTAACACTATTTTCATTTCCTCTCTTTGGCTATTGTTCTTTGTTTGCAATCTACCAGGGTACAGTGCTTTGTTTTTCAATTTCTTTATCTATTTTACTTAGTTCTTAAGGTATCAGAAGTTGCTGGATTTTGATAGGCATCTGAAAACAAAACCAAAGATTACATTATGACAAAGTTGGAAAAGTTTGTGTTTACATTTCTTCAGTATGTTGTACAAAAAGCACTTTTTAAAAAACATAGTTAAATTTTTAGGATGCAACAGGGGACCAGTTTGAAACACACAAATGTGCCCCCTATATTTAATCCACGCATGTACCTTTATGATTGCTCTCTCATGGATCATTTCAGCTTTCAAATGCAATAAACAGTTTTCACCAAGCAGTTATGTGCTCCAGAAGTTTCTAAATCAAAATATACTTACATAATTCTGGCTGGAAAGACCAGTGTTGTAACTTTGGAAGATTTTCTGAGGAAATGAGTTCACAGTAGGAGTGACAGCATATTATTTCTGCTTTCTGCATTCTCATAAAAAAATGCCATAAAATTGTTTTTGGTAGAATGTTCTGACAGAATCAGATGAAAAAGAGCCACAATTGATTGAGAAGACTGAGTAAATTTATACTTGAGCCTTGGCAAAATGGAGCTGCTCTGCTGAAAAATAAGTAGATTTTTTTTCCCTATGGAAATAGTATCATGTTCAACCTCTTCTGGTAATTTTGCATATTCTCTCTCAGGACAGATTCAGAGCTTGGTGCTTTTTCTAGATTTATCATGATTGTAAGAGGCTCAAGTGGTAGCATGAGATGCTTTAATCAATTAAATCAGTAAAGAGCAAGCTAACATTTTGAAAAGGCTGATATTAGTAGTTATTAGTAGAACTGTAACATATATATAGGCAAAGGAATTTTGGAAATTTGTTTTTAACTCCAATATGCCTATTTAAGAGCTTACTGTAGGGTTTTCCTATATTTCAACCACAGAGTGACAGAAATTCAGCTGTCAGGGTTTTTTAGAAATTAAACAGATCTGACTTTTACTTTTAAAGCAACTGAAGCTTGGCTTCAAACATCTAAAGGCATTTTTATTTTCTAGTTATTCCTTAGAAATATTGTCAAGGATTTTCTCCATTTGTCTGACAAATCATCTAAAGGGCTTTCTTGCTTCCCAAAAGAAATAGGCCATGCTCCTGTTGTCTATCATTTCTATGCCAGCAAAAATATTTTCATCCAGACATTTTAATATTTATTATAGTAATTCTGATTTAATTTATTCATTCTTGTAATAATTTCTATGTTGGTGTTCCTGAAGGATTTACCCTGCTTTGATACCTAGCTTGATATCATGGTTAAGAGTGGTATAAAAAAAGTTTTACATTTCTTAATTTTCTTCTAAATCATTGTAAAGCGTTTATATTTCAGAGATAACTCATGTACTCCTAGTGTAGTTATTATTGAAGCTATGTATTCTATTTATATCTCACCGTTATTTCTTATAGTTCAAGGTGACATACAAAATGTCCCCTGCTCCTATTTTCCACACAGCAAACATCCTGTGAGGTGGGTTGAGATGAGAGTGCGCGACTGGCCCTAAGGCACCCAGCCAGATTTGACATCAGATGCCACTTTCCTAGTTTCCTAGTACCAAGTCCAGCACCTTAACCATGAGACCATGGGTCTTTTTAGCAATGGGTATGAGTTGTCAATCTACTCTTCAGATATTCTACCTGAATATCATATTAACCACATAATAATATTAGTTTTATTAAGGCAGCATTTTTCTCCTTCTGATAAATGTAAACAATGCAATATAATTTGATAGAAAATCAGAGTACAAATTGCTTTCTATTACTTCTCCTCTTTAAAAAGACATGTAAACCCAAAGATAGCCTTTCACTGTTCTATTTCCTCATTGGTAAAAGAAAATTTGTTCGTCTAAATTACTAGTGGTACTTTATGGGTCCTAATCTAAGAAAGCAGAGAAAACAAGAAAAACCTCTTGCTGGTATTGGTTTATTTAAAGTCATATACCAGCTGTCAATAGAATACACAATTCTATTCCAAACGAAAAGAGAACACAGACAATTTAAAAGAAAAAGGGAAAAAACCCTTGGCTCCTTATCACACTAAAAGCTTGTTTCTATGTTTTACAACTTTTGGAATGTCTGTATTTATGCAGATAAAACCTTTATTGGAAAATTTGAATTAATGTTTTAAAGATTTGCATAAATGTTTGATACTTTAAGAACAAAGGCTGGTAACCAAAAAGCATATGAAACCAGAATTATTCACCTTGAAAATTCCAATAAAAATTTGTAACAGATGTGGCAAATGTTCTGAAAATCAATCAAATTCTTCGGGATGATATGACCTGTTGAATTCTTGTGGTCTCAAGAAGTTAATTGTTGCAGGTTCATTTGAATTAAAATAATAGCAGTCTTTTTATGTCTTTTATTTTTTTTAACTATTTAGATTGAGCAGGCTTGGGAGTAGTGTTTCTGTACTATAATTTCAGTACAATCCACCCAAGAATCCCAGTCGGTTTTTCAGTTGTTTGTTTTCTTTTTTTAATGTTTCTTCTTACTTTATATAAATATCTTTTTCCTTCTCTCTGTGGTATTGAAGGTCATTTAAAGATCAAGGAAGAGCAGATAAATATATCACCCCTTTTCTGATCCTGCCAGAGGTTTTCAACTAGTGCAATCAATGTTGTTTCATCAGTCTAGCCAGACCTGGAACCCAACAAGAAGGCACCCAAATAATCAATTTCCTACATCGTCTCTAAAGCTACAACCCAGCCACTTTTACAATAAACTTCCCTAGAAATGAAAAACTGGAGATAGATTTTCCAACATAGTAGATTCATCAATGGCTACTTTATGAAAGGATAGACCACTGCCTCACACTTCATTCAAGGATGAAATCCACACCATTTACACAAGCCTTGGCTTCAAGGATCTGTTCACTTTCTTAGGAATAACAGGCTCAAGCTGCCCCAAATAATCACACTAGAATGTAACTCAGCCAATTCAATGGGACCTGTGTAATTCAGTCAAAACAAATCCAAGCAAATTTATCACTAGCACTGATGATGTTACCTAGTTTGGGTAATGAAATATCTGCAAGAAAACAACCTCAGAGAGCTCCAAGGGCCCTTCATTTCAACCCTGAGCTACAAATATTCTCCTTTATAGGTATCCCATATGGGCATCAAATGCTTCAGAAAGCACGCAAATGAGAAAAAAATTGCCTCCAGGCACACTTCCACCAAGGAACAACTTTTCTCCCTGCATGAATGCCTACAACAGCATGCCCTACCTACCAGTGTCAAATACAAACCTCCCATCAACTGCATAGCTGGATGGAAAGTAGTCCAAGAAAGCGGGTGAAAAATGATACAACTCATGATCACAGATGCACACCTCAGATTAAACAGATATCTGCACACCATAGCAAATCTCAAGGAACAGCTGGAACAGACCATCACACCAGAGTATATGGAGAGACTAGCCACTACCATCATGAGCACTTCCCAGAGACATTCCAGAAAAAGAAAAACTAAACTGCAAACCAAACTCCTCAAACTCAGAATCAGAGGCACCCGAGCCTGAATAGATGGTCAACATGTCCAGTGTCCAGTATGCATTGCAGAACACAGGATACTGCAACAAGAAATATACTTGATAGGAGCCTCAAATAGTCCTTCTAATCACCCTGTAAATGGTTTTCTGACTCTAAGAGGGACCAGAAGATCAGATAAACTTCTTGGAGTCAGAGGTAGGAACTCTAAACAAGGGTGCTGGATGGCAATCTGTAAATGCAGTAAAAGCAGCACAGTAATTACATTTTGTGGCTTTGATTGTCATAGATTTGCTATTTGTCTTTCTATAAAACCACTCTATGAAACTCTTCTGCTGTTTCATCACTCAAGAGTTCCTCTGAAAACCAAATCCTCTGATCTAAGATCCAAGTGCAGAGAGAAGTCCATGTCCTCATGTGAAACTTATATACAAGTCAGGTAGCTGTATATGGTACAGACAGAACATGTCAAAATGGCAGGCTCCAGATTAGCAAAGGAGTTAGGTAAAGCCATATACTCTCTGCTCATGTATTCAGCCTACACGCTAAATATATATTAAGGAAAGTTGGCTTGGAAAATGAACATGGGACCTGTGCTATGCTGATGACATTACTCTGATAGTCAAAAACATAAAACATCCGCAAGCTCTTGTGATAAAAATCAAGGGATGCTTGATAAAAATGGAACTAAAATGAAATACTGTATAAAGACAAACTAGTGACAACAGGTACAATCAGCCTTAGAATTAACGATGAAGATACTGAAGAAGTGAATAGCTTCTGCCTTTTAGGATCAGCCATTAGCAGTAAAGGAACAAGCAATCAAGAAATATGCCGCAGATTGGCACTTCATAAAACAGCCATGAAGGCCTTGGAAAAGATATTTGGATGTCTTGATGTGACTATGACTACAAAGATTAGAACAGTGCCAGGAATGGTATTTCCTGTGACACTCAATAGAAGTGAAGTCCATAAAGTCTACCCAATCGGTCTTTGAAGGAGCAAGATAGAAAGAGTACTGACGCTTTTGAACTTTAGTGTTGGAAGACTCCTTAATAAAACAAACAAGTGGATGACTGAACAAATCAACCTAGAGTTCTCATTTAAGGCACAAATGATTAGGCTCAAATTATTCTATTTCAGACACATTTTACAAAGACTTAGCTCTCTGGAGAAGGCTACAGCACAGGGAAAGTTGGAAGAAAAAGACTATTAAGAGCAAGGTGGATAGACAGTAGCAATCCCAGAACCTACCTTAATAAAAAATTTTTACCTGAGATTATCTTGGAGCATGCCTCTGAAAACCACAATGGTCTTCCAGATGGCATTAGCCTCTCCCCATTCCTGCCCAGGGGTTGCAGCTGATGTGACATCTACTATGTATGTCCCCAGCTGTTAGGTCAGGTCCATAATTTTACTGGTGGACCTGAACTCTGGAGTTGCCCCCACTCCCCAGCTCAAAATTAGTCAGGGAGAAGATTAAAATTTCCAATAAGCCTTCAGATTCTAGCAAAGTGTTGCTTGATATAACTTGGTGTTGCGCCATGTAGGACTTTAAAGGTTAAAAACAGCACTTTGAACTAGCCACAGAAGCCTAATGATAATCTACACAATGAGTTTAAGATAAGTTTTATTTTTGACTGGCAGAGTTGTCTCAGTAGTGAATCTCCCTAACAGAACTTTGGACTAGCCAAAAGCAGCCACATGTAAATTGTTACAGTACCCCCTACCACCTCCTTAACCGCACGATGATCAAGTTTAATTATTTATTTTTCAGTTATTTCAAACATCTAAAACTCTTATTGGACCACTATTTATTTTTTGCTGGGCATAATCAGCACATTCTGTGATATACAATCCAATTGAATATATCTTGTATTTAATAGTGAGTTGTGCTGAATATTAAGTACAGTATGTATTAGAGACAATATCCTGCATTAACTGGGTGTCAGTGGGAAGTCTGCAAACAGGATGAGGTTAGAAGAACCTACCTTATGTTCTTCAAAACCCATATTGAGAGGCCTGCTGCCTCTGAGAGTGAAGATCGAAGCAACTTACATGGCTGGCATCAATAGACTTAATTCTCTATGTATTTGTTTAATCCTCCCAGAAGGCTAAACAGGTTCATTGCCATTATAACATCTTGTACTGTCATAGAGAATTCACTTGAGTGAATTGCTATTAATCCCGTCCCACCTCAGCTTAATAGCTGAGCCTGGTTACACAATTATGGGAGAAAGAAGATTCCCTAGCTGCTTTTTTAAAACTATGAGTAATTTTATACCTTTTTATTATATTCCAATTTGTTTGCCATTTTTTTAATAAGTGAAATATCCCCAGATTGTGCTACCTTTCCTTAAAGGGATCGTGCTCAAGTTCTGTTACCATTTTGATTGCCAAGTAATGTCCAGAACTGAATACACCATTTTAATTGTGATAAAACCTCAATTGTGTCATCAATTGTATACATACATTGCCTTTGTGAACACCCTCTTTCTTTCAGGACAAGAACATCTTCTCAATTTTTGTGAAATAAAAATTTCAGGTAATTTTGTGTAATTTTCCAGAAATTCTTATTTCACAAAGATAGAGATGTTCATGTCCTGAAACAAAGAGGCTTTTCACATTCTCAAACTTTTAATCTTAATTAGATGCAAAATTCCACTCACACTTAAATATTATGATCTCTCTTCTGCACTAGCAATTTATAGTGTCACACAGTGAGCACTGGGGCCTTTACACCTACCTTGTTGGGGGAAAATATTTCCACAGGGACGGGGATGGGTCAGATATTCTATAAATTGCCAGCAAAATAATATTTATTTTCAGCCCAACTCAACCTCGTAGGGTTGTGGGGAAAATAGGAGGAAAGAGTACAGGTAGCCCTGGACTTACAACCCACAACAGAGCCGAAAAATTCTGTTGCTAAGCAAGATAGATGTTAAGTGAGTGTTGCCCCATTTCATGACCTTTCTTGGCAGAGTTGTTAAGCGAATCACTGAAGTTGTTAAGTTAGTAACATGGTTCTTAAGGGAATCTGGCTTCCCCATTGATTTTGCTGGTCAGAAGGTCACAAAAGGTGATCACGTGACCCCAGGTCACTGCAACGGTCAAAAATATGAACCAGTTGCCAGGCGCCCAAATTTTGATCACTTGACCATGGCCCCGCTGCGACAGTTGTAAGTGTGAGACGGTCCAAAGTCACTTTTTTCAGTGCCGTTGTAACTTCAAACACACACTAAACGAATGGTTTTGAGTCGAGGACTATCTGTATTGGCATATTGACCAATTATATATGAAAAAAGTGGGATAAAAATCTGAAAAGAAAATGTTTAATAATGAACGAGTAAAGCCCCCCCACCCTTCTCCTCAGTGGTTCAGCAATAGTCTTCTCCTCCTGGGCAGAGAAGCTATAAAGCTGTCTGGCTTTATGTAGCTGGGGACAGAGGGCAGCTGTTCGCTTCCCAGGATCCATTTCCAACTGAAGCACCGGGACTGAACCAGCAGCAGCAATAGCAGCAGAAGCAGAAGCGCGCACCGAGCTCTTTCAACTCCTCCAGAGGCGCGCGTCGACGCTGTTGCACGAACGCCCGTCCCGCTCAGTACCGGGGCCCTCGCTGCCAGGGCCAAAAAAGACCTGCCCGGGCTGCCCCTGTACCTAAGGAAACCATCTGGCCGCGAGTTTGGCGTGCAAGAAAGGTCAGCGCGGCCACAAGTGAGCGCCGCTGGGGAGCGGCTGCCGCTCCTCCTCCCTTTCGGCGCGCCTGCCCTCCCTGACACGAAAACATGTATTTTATTATTATTATTATTATTATTATTATTATTATTTGCTTGCGCTTTAGAATAAAACCTCCAGGGCTTCGGCCGGTCTGATTAACAGGCGTGTGAACGAAGGAGCGCTTCGGCGCCTGGCAGCACCAGCTCTCGCAGGGGCGGCAAGCGCAACTCCTCCCAGCACCTGGTCACCAAGCCCTTCCCTCCTCCCGGCTTGCCTCCATTGCCCCAGCCCAGAGCAGGCAGCGTGCGCTTCCATTGGGCACGGCTCGCGTTTCCCTTTGCTTGCGCGGCTCGCGGGCGGCCAGAGCTTTGGCTGGCTGCTCCTTTTCAAAGCCCGCGAGCACCGTTTTGTGCGCGAGGCGCGCAAGACCTGAACCCCAAGCACAGCCTTGTGTGTGTGTTTTTTAAATAAACTCCTCGGTTCTTCTTGGATTTCAACCCGGGATATTTTCGCGCAACCCCTTCTACAAGGTAGTGGAAGGATACCCAGATATTTCCCCGGGGGAGGGGGGAAGAGAAATCCCTCCTCCCGTTCCTTACCGTTCAGCTCATCCCTCTGCTACTTGCATTTAGTTTGAAAGCAACCTGCAGCCAGCCTCGCCTGGGAAGTTTCCGTTCAGCTGCCTCGCCGCTTAGTGCGTTCAAGGTGCCTTTGATAAGTCTCTCTGGGTGTGTTTTCCTGTAAGCCGCTGCTAGGAATCGGACTGTTGCTTTCCCAGCTCTTCATCACAGGCAATCCCCCCCCCTTCCCGCCACCTTCCTCTTCCAGCCCACATACCCGATTTGCTGGAGATGAAGGGGAGGGAGTGATGAAATGAACGAGAAGCGGTTACATTGATTAAGACTAGTTTCCTCTTCAAACGGCGGCTCGGGAGAGAAAGAAAGCGCAGAGCGAAAGGCGATCCGAGGCGGCAGCCCAAAGAGCTTGGGGAAGAAGGGGTGGTGGAGGGGAGGGGTGGGGGAGATCAGAGCCTTGCTGTTGGCAGCGGCGAAGCTTTTGCTGCCTTTTTTGCAACGGCGAAGGATTGCTTCTAAGCGCTAGGGGTGCTGGCTGTTAGGGCGCTTCTGCAGTTCGCCGTCAACATGCACGCGCGCTCTATCTGACTGCATTTGACTTATAATGCCGGCTTCTCTTTGGAATGCAAAACCGTGCACAGGATGAAATCAGGTTTGTTATGACTATTCTTTGTGTGTGCGTGTGACCATATTTGAAAAGAAAAAAAAAACATTCCCCGCGTTTCAAACCCCCCCCCCCAGATGTCAGAAAGGATCATAGCAACAAGACAGTGGCAGCCTCAGTGGCACCCTCATTACAGGGTGTCTCGTGCTCATCTTTTGATATGTTCTTTTAAAAAAAAAAAAAAGATGATGAATCTTTTATGCAGCTGGCTTCTTGGAACCATCCAGGAGCATCCCAATTTGCAGTACATTGCTGTTTAGAAGAAATGCAGTTTTTTAAAAAACCTGTAAGATCCCCTTCTTTAACGACAGAAAATAAACATAGGTGGGAAGGAGGGTAAAAGGCAGTGAGGAGCCTATGTGGTAAAGTGTTTTTTTTTCTTGCTTTGCCCCCACCTCTTGAGAATCCCCCCCTCCTGCCCCCCAGTTCTTTGCCTCACACAGTGAGTCTTCCATCTGAAAAGCAGCTGCCTGGGTTTCTGTATCTTTGAAAAGTAAAACAGGTTAAGTTATGGGTTAACTCCTCTCCTTCTACTAAGTAGATTCTTTCAATAACAGTCCTTCCACCTGTTCTGTTCAAAAGCATGTCTTGATTTCTTTCCATGTTTTGCAGGTCACTCTGCCAGAATGCCAGAAGAAAATTCCCCACGGTCCACTCCCCAGAAAATCCCATATCAGGAGCTTCCTCACTTGGTCAATGCTGATGGGCAGTATCTTTTCTGCAGGTACTGGAAGCCAGCTGCTGCTCCAAGGTGAGCACTGTTTAACAATGCATTTGTTGTCTGTGATAAATACACCATTCATTCAGTTCCACGGTTGTTTGTTCAATGGTCCATGGAATAATAGAAATGTCCTTGCCCCAAACAATCTCTTAGCAAAAGAAACCTTGATCCTTTAGCATTTGCACTAAACTAAAGCAGTAGGTTGAAATCTTGCTTTGAGTAACGGTTCCTAAACCCACCCAAGTGCCTGTATATTTCAGCAATAAGAGAAGAACTGGTTATTAATCATTCAGCCTCCTACTCATGAGAATAGGACTTGTTACATGCATAAGTAAAAGCAACTCAGATGAGTAAGGTTTGATAATTCGGATAATTCTCTCTTTCTGTCTTTCTCTTTTAGTTCAATGAAATGAAACAGTGAACCCTGTGTTTTGGCATTGAAATAGGTATTTTAATTGGGCGGTATTGCATTCAAAAGATATGTGAAGCTTAGTCTAAGTTATTTAGGTATCAGTTACAATTTGTCATTTGCTGTGACATTCTTCTACTGTATTTTGGCTATAGGCTTATGAGGGCCTCTAGTACACAAAATATACTTACAGTAATTTAAGAAGTAAATGATTAGCCATTAGGTAATCCTATTTTCATAATGCCATATGAAATAATGTGTTTGTCCCTGTAATTTATAATTCAGAAAGGCTGTGATACTCTGAATGAAGATACTATTTGGATTTTCTCTCCCCCCCCCCATTCTATTTGTGGAGTAGAGTAATGCACATAAAAAGGTGATTTTGTTGTTCAGAATAATCTTTTTTACTGTTATATTGCAAAGAAATCTCCAATTTTAGAAAATAATTACTCCAAAGCAATTCTTCTATTTTAGTAGATGTTAAAGCATTCTGGCTTGAGAAGTTAATAAACTTTGTATGATGCGCTAAATGATTCATCAGAGGATAAAGAGAGAAAGACAAGTCAAATCAGGGCTCCACTTAACTTACTTTTCTAAAAAGAAGAGTGGCAGTGTGACAAACATGGTGCAACATCTTCTGCATGGTCATCTCCAGTTTTCATACTAGGTTTTTTGGGCAGGTGGGTCAGTTCATTCTTGTGAATTTATGGACAGGTTGCAAGACACAGTGAACTATTGAATTTAACTACCAGTATGCGGATGTTTTACGAAAGCTTGTGGTATCAGTTACTCAGTGGTATGTGACATTTATAAACCACAGAAGTTAAAGACCAAACAAAGTGCTCCTTTCAACAAAATAGGTTCTTTCCCAATTACTTGAGGGGTTTTTTTTTACCATAATGTACTGTTTCCCATATCATTCATGTATGATTCACTTAAAAATCCATTCATCTAATTCAGGGCCCATCTTAAGCCTCTGACCTTTCACCTAGAAACCAAACCTGAAGAATCTTTGTGCTTTGTTCCCTTCAGCACCCAAAGTTACCCTCCAAAATAGAACTTCAGAGTCATTTCAAAAGCATTGCTTCAGCAGCTCGTGCCTTTTTTCCTGGCTTTGTGAGCTTTGGATGTATGCATTGAGGGGCTTTTTTCTAAGGCCTGCTAAGGCCAGGGGACAAAGGTAACATGATTTGGGACTGCCTTTGAAGCATCTCTTTGGGTCTGACTCTGAGTACATGTTTCATAAAAGTAACTTCACCAAGCCCAGTGGAAAACTTTTGGGCGATACTTGTAATGAGAGACCTGGCATCTTCCTAAAGATTTCAGCTATTGAACCAATGCATTCTTAAAACAAGCTGCTTCTATGAAAATTATCCTGTTCCTATTATAATGCTAATTAATCATTAACTGCCTACAGTGTTCTTCGATGAGTTGCTGAATCGCATTCCCCATTTTGTGTTTAATTTCTAAGCGAATTAGTGTAGTTCACATGAGTCTTTGATCAAGAAATGAAAGGATGGTAAAGAAGTGAAAGTTAGAATTTGGCATTTCAGGCCTCTGGTAGCTTGTCTTGTTAGAGCTCTGCATACCCCAAGTGGTTAATTGATAGCAAGAGTGTCCTGGTTTTCTGACAACAAAGTAAACACGATCAGTTCTGTTCACTTACAAGTGGCTCTTAACTGTGTGGAACCATTTATTTTTAGCCTCTATTGTATTGTGCTGGCAGGGTTTGAGAGGGAGATTATAGGTTGCTGGAGAATAATTTGTCAACTGCAGCCAACTTTCATGGGACAGTCTTGAAATACATGGAGAAAGAGATTCCTCATTGTCTTCTACTATGTGGTAGATTTTCATGACTCATCTGTGGAAGCGCTGAAGATTTGCTAGGTTTTAAATGATGAATGGCATGAGTTGGGGGACAGCTTTGAATCATTTTTACAGTACTATTAATCTGACAGAATTTCAGATACTGAAGACAAATCAGTTGCAGTTTCGTTAGCTATAACACAAGAGATTCACATTTATGTTTCTCCTCTTGAGTATAGGTTTGGACTGAACAGGCCACTGGAATTTGTAAGAAAAACACTAAGAGCTGCTAGACTTCCTGTAGTGTGAAAACTTTTGGACTTTCCCTATGCAAAAGTTGTTTCATACACATACCTCCTTGCATGAAGAGGAACAAAAAAAAAAAAAAAGCCAGCACATGTAAGCTTTATCAACATGCTTGTTCTCTCATTCACAATGTTATATTTGCCAAAAGCAGTTCTGATTGTGTATGCATCCTGTCTCCAAATTTCATTTATTTTTCCTAAGAAGGAAAAGCAATACATTTGAAATAACCACATAGACTATTTTTGAATAAATAGTTTAGAACTTTTTCTCTCTCTGGCACATTCTGTTGGGATTTTTAAAATACATGCATACATACGGCTGTCTGTGTGTGTATACACACCTACCAAAATTATTCCTAGATATCCTCTAGTAGGGATGCCAATTTACTGCATATTGTAGGATAATCTTTTATCCCAGTTCTCATAGAAAATTAGATTTTATCATCCAGGTCAATTAATGTTAAAAACAGGTACTGGAAAGCAGGTGATATTAGAGTGAAAATCTGTTAAACATACAGACAAGAATAATGACTATTCCCTAAATTCAGTTTACATTTACATAAGTGCCCCCATCACTTGTATGTTTTCTGTTCAGGCACCTTTTGCACATATTCACTTTTTTTTCTATGGCTACAGTGAGTGGGAAAAAAAGATCCTGGTAACTATCCCACAATCATTCTTAACGTATAGAACTACATGGTGATTAATAAACTCATGTCTCCCTGTCGGATTTCCTTTGGCTTAGCAGATGGGATTAATTTAATAAAATTGATCCTGCATTTGGTAAGTAAGGAAGGGGTAGATAGCAGAAGGTGCAAAAGTATTTGGATTTCATATTAAGGAAGCGGAATGAAGAAAGACTGAATTTTTGAGAAGTGACAACTTGTTGCTGAACTACTGTCCAGTAGAACCAGGACAAAACTCTAAGCTGAGTTGTGGAAAAGAAAGAAAGGGAAGGGGGGAAGTGGTTGGGTGGGTTTTTTTTTCCAGGATTGTGGTAGGGCCCCTTTTCTAAGGTTAATCTTGAGTGCAGAGTAGACTTATTATGTCATTTCCTATTTCCTAGGTATAGATAAGCAATCTGAGACCTCCAGTTCTTTTGAATCTCGCTTCCCTATCAGGCACAGTCAACATGGCCACCTTAAAATGATTATAGGAGCTATAATCCAAAATTTGGATCTGAAGTCCTAGGTTGCTTATCATCGTCCTAGTAAGTGTAAACTAGAAACATGGAAGCCAGTGTGACACACTAAGTAAACCAGTTGTGCTTTGGTTAAAGTGACAAGTAGATCATACACCACCTGTTATACTGTGGGGTAGACTAAAATTTTTTCATGATTTATTTTAGGATGTGCATTTTATTCAGTACATGGCGGAATGTGTGGGATTTTTTCCTTCTACAATAATTGGATATTGAGGTAAAGCAGTGCAGCTGTGCCTCTCCACCTGCAGAAGCATTTCAACTTATTGAACGTGATTTGTGTGAACTGTGATTAAGTCCTTTTAAAATGCAAATCATTTTGATATATAATATGGGTTGGGGTAACTGAGTCATTTCTCATAACAAGAAAAAAATGTTTGTTTTAAGGCTGTGATCAGATCTCTGGTACTAAGCAAGATAGTAATGTATAATTTAAGTTATAGCTGTACCGTAGAAGAATAAGTTCAGAACAGTTCAACATTGTTTGGAAAACTGGATAATCATTAAACCGAATATCTACCTTTTAAATACAATCAGTATGCAGCTGTACATTTTCACCATGGTTAAACCTAGTCTTTCCTATAAGATCTTTAAAACTACAACCCTAGGCCCATTTACTTGGAAGTAAGCCACACTGAACTCATTGAAATTTACTTCTAAGTTCCTCCGTGTGAATAAATCTATTTCAGTTTTGCTGACTGCCCGTCCAATGGCTGTCTTTCAAAGCTTCTTAAATACATACATTTTTATTTTCCATGTATGGTTGCATAAAGCATCTGACTCTGTTGAGGTAAAAGCATGCTTATTACTTCTGTGTATCTGAGACTGACTCTTGTGTTTAAAAACTAATAAATGGCCTTCCCTATGTTTGAATACACACACGCCATTTAAGGAAGATGCTCATGCATACCATTTAAGGAAGATGCTTACTTTGAGTTCCATAGACAAAAGAGAATTGCATCATATGCTATTTTTCTGGAGGAAAAAATGATGCTTGCTTTATCTACACACTGTTTTCTGGAACTCCATCTATATGTGAGTATTACACACATACAGACCATTTTCCAAACTGTAGCCAAACAACTGAAAAATCCTCTCTTTCTCCCTCGCTCTCTCTCTCTCTCCCTCCCTCCCTCCCCCTCTCCCTCCCTTCTTCCCTCTCCCTCCCTCCCTCCTAATTATTTCAGCTAAAATTATTCAATTAACTAGCTGTTATATGATATATTGTTACATTAAAATATATATTTTACATTCATGGAAGTTTATATCTGACCCTTGAAACACATATCAGATGATATAACAATGGTGACTATTCATGGGCCAGCCTGCTTGTCCTCATGCAACTTTCCTGCTGCAAAACCAAGATAAAAATGATCAGATTAATGAGTCCTGTGTTTCTAAAATGAGACAAGGAGAACCTCTACAGAATCTATCTTCTTATTTAAAATTAGTTTATTATCCCTTGCTTTGCTGTTCTTTGAGGTGATAAAAGAATCACAAAAGATGTGCTGTTAACATTTAGTAAGAGGATCACTGTGTTTCAGCAGAATTCAGAACAGTCAGTGAAATAAAAACTTGAAACCTGTTTGCAAACAGTGAAACAGAATTATCCCAGTCCCTTAGGTGCCATCTATGATGATCTCCTAAAGTTATTACCAAATTGTAATTTTAAAAATTAAAACAAGAAGATGAATTTATTAAATATCCCTGACTGTACTAAATGTACATGAAATCAAATTCAGTTTTTGACTTCTCCCTGCCCGTTACTGTTCGGAATGCAGCCCCTGGGGACAGTGCAAAGGCCAAGGGGTACCATTGGCACTGAGAAGGTTGTGCATCCCCGGCACCAAAGTACCAGAGGATGGTTTTCTTGGCATTAAGAGTTTTCTTTATCAGCACGGATGGCCTGTTCCCAGAACCTGCTGTGCTTCAAGAAATAACCCAGTAGAGCAGAGAGTATGGTTTTCTCTACCATATTCCTGTTAGAGTTAATAGTCCTCGCTAGTGATGAGCACCATTAATTCAAGTTCTGCTAGTTTATTTATTACAGATGAATTAGAATTTTTGACTCTGTAGCAGTTATGTATGATGACATGCAGATCTTAATCTTGGGTTACAGATGTAGTGCCTAGAGAGAGTTTTAACCCTACCAATGTGCATTTGAATCTAATACGTTTAGAGTATACGTAACAGTCAAAACTATTGAGTCAGCTCCATTCTTCATAATAAGTAGTATGTATATGAGATAGATAGATACACACATACACACACACACACATCCCATACTGTGTTTTAGTATGATTTAAAATCTTTTGCACCAGAATATACTTATCTTGATGTTATAAAAAATGCTTCAAATGAAAGTTACTTTGTGGCATGATATTAATTCTTAGAAAATGCTATTATCAAATTTACAAACTGTACCTAGTTGGGAATCTAACAGGCACAGTATATCAGGTTTAACTATTTCAGGCCATAGAAATTTTAAAAATAACCAAAAAAATCCTAAATAGATAATAGAAGTAAACTACTTATAATAGATGCAGAATAATATCTCCAATGTATAAAAATACAACTTCAATTTTATAATTACTTGGATGATTATAAATTTGTGTTCTGTGCCTGATATGTGATTGCTTTTCCTTGGTTAAAAGTTCAGCATTTGAAACGATTGCTGCTAGTTGTGAGCAAAGATAATCTTCTATATTTAGCTTATTTCTATACTTGTTTTTGTTGCTGCATATAAAGGGAAGATTGTCTCACAAAAGCATGTTGGTGCAAGTGACATAAGATATTTCAAGCTCCACTGGTAATTACAAGATATTCTTTTAAAAGCTCTATCCAGAACTTTATAAGTTCTACACAAGGAAATGTTGTTTGTAAAATGAAACCAGACAAATTTAATTTCTCAAAACCTATTCCATAAGTAGCAGCAGTAACAACAGTATTGAATTTTGTCTTTCCTTTTCTGTTTTTATCTTTTTCTATACTATGTTGATGGCATGGATTTTTTTTTTCCATTGTAAATGTCTGGCTGATGTCACCTTGATTATTAAGCAGAGTTGGGGACATGCATGCGCATACGGAAAAATATGTCTGCAGTGTGGAAAGTGAAGAAGCAGGAAAGGGTCCACCAAGATTGCTCTTGCAGCATTAAAAATGAGGTAGGCAGAGCATCGAGTTTCGTGTGAATGCACTCAGCAAGAGAAAGGCAGCCAGTTGCCTTGTTCATGAGGCACGTGCAAACACTGGTAATATACAGCCAGTGAGAGGTGAAGAGTACCGTAGAATCAAGGCAGCAGTAGGTGACTGAATGTGTTTGAAGTTTAGTGATTTTTTTCGACCCTTAGTCATTTTTGAAGGACGTTTTCCTCCCCTTAGTCTTGGTTTGAAAAGCCCTATCTTAGAAAACAATATCAACATTTAAGAATCTCTGGAACAATGGGCAGAAAACAGGAAAATGTCAGTTTCCACATTTGGATTGGAAAAATTAAAGGCAGGTATAGGATAATGGGAAAGCAGTACATGTGAAAGAAAAATAGGTATCTTGATCATTGCAAAAACCAGTGCAATCTTAGGTTGCATAAACAAGTATAGCATCAAAATCAAGGGAAATTGTCATTTCTCTATTCTGTGCTGGTCTTACCACACCTAAAATAGTTCTGGGCCATGCATTTTAGAAAGGACATTAACAAACTGGAATATGTGTAGAGGATAAAAACCAAGATGATAAGGGATAAGACCTGGGAGGGAAAATTTAAGAGGAACAAGTAGAGGCATAGTACACGAAGAAAATTTAAAAAGGTGCGGGGAGGAGCATGTAAAAGATGGGCAGAATTGTTTGTTGTTTTTCAAGAAGACACAATTAGTACATTTTAAATTAGGAAATAGATTTCAATTGGACAACATAAAAATATCTTAACGATAAGAGCTCTTCAGCAAAGGAACAACTACTTCAGGAGGTGGTAGGCTCTCCACTGGAGACTGGATGGCTGTTTGTCAGAGGTTACAAGTAAAATGGATTTTTGTACAAGGCAAGGATTGGACTAGGTATCTCCAAAGTCCTTTCCAATCCTTGTATTACATGATAGAAGAAGTAGACATCTGTCCATGGAGAGATGCTAAATTTACAGAAAACAAATACTTATTAAAAGGAACTCAAATAAAAATCACAAAATGATACCAAATGTTCCTTTTATGCTTTAGTTAAAATGAATGCATAATAATGCTGATCATGCAATGGAATAAAATGTGCAACATTTTAAGAGCAGACTGTTGACTTAAGAATTCAATTTTATTTTGAATTTCTAATGTTCGTAACAAATCCATTTGTATGAAAATACTATCCTCTCTTTAAATAGCGATGCCCAGGTAAGGTGAAAGCAAATCACATTATTTTAAGTATGAGGATAAGTGATAATTCCCTTAAGGGAAAAACTCAGACCTAGCAAACAATGACTATTGTTCAATTTTCCAGAATTCTCAAGCTTACAGAAAATGAAATGTAATCCTATCCAAATATGGAGAGCAAAGATGATTTACTCCTCAATACTTTTAGTCAATTTTAGGACAGTATTACAAGATGTTAATTATGCATTCCCTGTCACTTCAGTAGCATTTTAGATTTCTCCATAGTATTGATGGGAGAGTCCAGGATGGGTTGCTCTAGCCTCGTAGCTCTATGGACTGAGTTGAATTTCTGAGGACACGAGGCGTGTCCTGGTAATATTCCCCAGTTTTTCAACTCAGTCTCATCTTATGGACGCTATTTTCTCAGCTCCATAGGGCTTCTGAGCTGAACTTAAATTTGGCTGTTTAAGGAATCCCTGTAATTCTTCCTTTTTTCTAAACAAGCCACCGGCTAGAATCAACCTTGGACTCTTCCATCAGGTACTTAGGGCTCTCTGCGGCAACGGATTAGAGCCTGGGATGGCTGCCCACTTTGCCCCTCCCCCCCCGACAGAGATCAATTTGAGTTTTTGGTGTGCTGCGCCCATCAGCTGTGCAGCGGCGGCTCTCCACGGCGGCGGATCAGAGCCTGGAACCACTTGGACCATACCAGCCTCAGAAGCCTTGGCGCGATCCCGTTACTTGCAAAACTTTGCTGTGGCGATTTGGCGCGCTCTGCCTTGCATGGAGCAGCGGTTTGAGGCTTTCACATTTTGCCATACTGTGCCTATCAGCTGTGCGGCGGGGCTCTCTGCAGCGGCGGATGGGAGCCTCAGCTGCTTGACACCGCGGCTATTTGCAGCCAAGCCCTTATCAGGCTCCTCTGCTTGAGGACGGGCCCAGAGTTCTTTAGACACTTCAGCGGCCCCTTGGCACTCCACGGCGGCTGATAGCACTCTGGAGGGGTCGGCCATTTTGGCGCCATCTTCGCGCGCGAACAACACGATCGCCATTGCTGATTCAGGCCAGTATCATTGGCGCAGGCCCAGAGTTCGTGGAACAGGGCGCAGAGAGGCCTGGAGTCCCTGACCACTTAGCGGTCATACTCTCCTTGACAGAGCCGTGGCAGCTGTGTTATAGCATAAGCCTGCCACTGCTGGAGTAACAGCTCTGGGATTCTGGCCTAGTAGCTTCTGATCCTTCAACAGAGCTGCATTCGGAGAGAGAGTCACTGGTCGCCCATTCAGCCACACTCTTGACCTCTGCAGTCACCGCGGCAGCAGCGAATTGCGTAAGACTGCCCAGAATTTAGCGGCGAAGTCAGCGTATGTGTGCAAGCCTGGCTTTTCTCCAGCTTACTTGCAGATCCTATTTAGCTTAAAAGCCCTCGAGGTCCGAGGGTCATCCGTGATTGCAGTGGGCCTGTACTCCTGTTAGGAGTTGACACAATGCTGAGCTGGCAGCAGAGCTTTTGAACACATCTGCCCAGATTCCAGGCCTGCAAAGACAAGATGGAGGACAATAGAGCAGGCTCTGGCCTAGTGCATGGAGGGACATGGTCTCCCCAAGCCTCAGATAGGGCTGGCAGAGCCCCAGTCAAACCAAGATCTGCCAGCCTAGCGGCAGTGGCAGAAATTAAAGCCAAGACTCAGGCCCACAAAAAGTCCTCCAGAGCAGAGGAAAGGACAGCACAACAGAGGCAGGAGGCCTTGCATAAAGAATTCGAGAAAGCAAAGGAGGATCCATTAGGCGAAGCCACTCCTCTCACAAAATGGTGGATGGTCCTGTGACGTGTCACTCTCCTTACCCAGCCGTGCAACAAGGGCAGCAGGCAGAACACCAGGGAATACTGCTACTACCTGGTCTCCAGAGACCTTAGTGACCAGCCAGGGCGACCCTTCTGGAACTGCACAAAAGGCTGGACTCTTGACTCATTTGCTGTCACAAGACCCCGGTGTTGCCAGTGACAGGGGATTGGCCATAGGGGGGCACATACATGTCCCAGAGGCAACCTTTCCCCAACTGCGGTGTCTGGTGGGGAGGAGTCACAGGAGCAGGATATGCCTCCATTTATGAGGCATTGGATATCACTGGTGATCAGAGAGGAGATTGCTGAGGGACTACAGCAGTGTCAGCAATTACCCGCACCAGTGACAGACCCTGCAATGTATATGGGGTCCAGCAGGGGACGAGACAAGCTATCAGGGACCTGGTTCTCCAGAACATTCCATCCAGTCACTCTTCCCTATCTACTCCAGGAGTTAGATCGACTCATGGACCATAACAGCAACAATAGATTTCAGAGTTAAGAACTGATTTTCAATTTCAAACTAATTTCAAAAAGGAGTAGAGAAAAGTTCAACTAGGAAAACCACCATGCACTTTTAAAAAAAAGTTAGCATTTTAAAAGTATCCTGCCATTTTCATGTAATATATCCATGCTGTTCATATTTTTCATTTTCATAAATAATGAGAGGTGAAATATTAAAAGATAATTGGCAAACTCTTGATCCGTTTTATGAACTTATCATGAAAATTCCACCCACTGTTAATTACACTCTGCAAATTAAAATAATGCATAATGGATACATATTGAAATGGTTCAGTATCGATAAAATTAGTAGAATATGTAGCCCAGTGCTTTCTCTCAATTCAGATATAAGGCCCATTGAATTTGCTGAAACCAATTCATAAGAGAAATTTGTTTTATTTACTTTAATAAAAACTTAGCTACCGGTAATTTGCATTTTTCAGATTGAATAAATCAAAATGCAGTTGAAATTAAAATTAATTAATTTCAATAACAGAATTAGTTCTGTTATTGAAATGATTGACACAAAGGTCTGTATGTTAAAGTTAAGAGAAAGAGAAAAGTTGTTAATTAGGTAAAATAGCATGTCAAAATCCATTATGCTACAGAAATGTCAGGAAAATGTAGGTATTAGGAGAAACGTGCTAAAAATATTTGTGACTTTTGGTGAAAGTTCTACCAAAAATGGCAGATTCATGCTATAATGGATTTTATACTTTTAAAAAATTGAAAGACTGATACTTTTACATTTATCGAAGTAAGTATAGATTTTAAGTGTACACTTCAATAGAAGAGAATATACAGCTCAGGGTTGAAATATGAAGTCTTTTTGAACTTGGTTGTTTGCTTGCAAACATTTACTACTTGGGTAATGAAATGTCTGCATGCAAACAACAAAGTTCAGAGAGCACAAAAAAACTCCAAAGTGTATATTTTTATATATTCAGTGTGTGGTTAGCACTTTCCATTCCAACTTGCTGGCTTCCTATTCTGAGCCATATAACACCACCAGTTTTATGAAGGGAAAATGCACTAGTGAAAGAATACAGAAAAATTATGAACCATTCACTCCTATCGGTGCATGCCAACCTTCCTCATTTATCACCTGGAAGACTCAAATTCAGGAAGCCCCCACTGGTACTTGCACAACATCTGCCCAACAATTTTGGAAAGCCAAGTGGGTCACTGAACGCCCAGACACAGGAAAACATATGAATGACACCACAAAAAAGGTCCTAGGCTTTGAACTATCACATCAGCAACGAACAATCTTGAATAGGATTTGCATCTCACATGGCGTGCTAAGGCTCTCTGTATAAATGGGGCATAGTATCCTCCCCTCATGTGCTGTTCAGTGCTGTTGTAACAGTCACTAAGTGAACTGTTGTAAGTTGACTATTATGACAGAAGCACATCTGGGGCCTCAGAACACTAATCAAGAAGCTTGTTTTTGATTCTGGGATGTGCTGGGATGTATTTATAAAGTACTAGAATTGGAAAAAATTAAAGTTTTTCTAGTTGGTATCCAACCTTTTGGTATGTAGCAGGTCCATCTGCTCAGATCAGCTCAAGCAATCCAGTGCAGAGTGTGCACCATGCATTGGGAGAAGCTGGGTTTAGGCAACTAGAAGGAATACTATCTGCTGGAGACCTATTTTGAAACATTTTAAATCCATGGCTAGGAAGGTCCCCTCCATTATTTAGTTTTAGTCATACTCTGGCCTTCTCCCTTCTCTGTTTCTCTTATTTAAAAATAAACAGGCATTAGACAATCCATCTAGTTAAGTGTCCTGTTTTGGAAAGCACATCTGCAGGCTCCCTAGACTGTCTCTGCTGGTGGCCAAATTATTATACTGCGGTACCCTGGTATAGAATCACCCAGTAAGCAGAAGGCTTTGTAGAAAATAGCCTTGAGGAAATCTATAGCTCAGTATAGAGTGCAGATTTAGAACCTTGAAGATAGAACTGGAACAGAATAATTAAAAAATCTAGGCGAACTCCTTCTAGTCATGAACAATACAAAATAATGGTCTGACTCATTATAACCAGCATTTTATGTCTACATGTTATGATGACAATGGTTATAATCCATGAACTTTTATTTCTTGTTGAATAGAATAGGAGTGGACAATCCAGAGGGCAGAAGTAACCCTCAAACATCCTTTTTTATGGTCCCTGGAATCCTCTGAAATTACATAGCCAAAATTTGGCAGTAACTTTCCAAACAATAAAAGATTGATATCCCACTAGTTTGTGATAGAAAAAGGAAACAAAAGGAAATTTTAATATCAGGTAGGTTTAAGCAAACCTAAAATTGTAGAAAAACTCACTTCAGTTCCTCGTGTTCTTTCAGTTCCACACAATCCAGGAAATTTCATAAATATCCACACATGTGGTATTTATTTTTCCAACACTTTGTTCACTCATCCATTATACATACAAATACACATATACACTTGAAAAGTTTCCCACTGCTGAATTAGAATGTGGCATACATATTTATTTATTTATTTATTTATTTATTTTTATTTCTATACCGCCCTTCTCCTGCAGGACTCAGGGCGGTGCACAGCCAAAAATAAAACATTGTATACAAAATTTAAAAAACAATTAAATAATTTTGACCCAAATAATTTAAAACAACCCAAATTAAAACCGAATCAATTAAAACTGAGAGGACAGGATCAAGCCAGCCCAGCTAGATGGAATAAGTGTGTTTTTAGGGCCCGACGAAAAGTCCGGAGGTCTGATACCGTGCGTATCTCAGGGGGTAGGTCGTTCCAGAGGGCTGGTGCTGCCACAGAGAAGGCTCTCCCCCTGGGGGTCTCCAGCCGGCACTGTCTGGCCGACGGCACCTGAGGAGGCCCTCTCTGTGCGAGCGAACCGGCCGGTGGGAGGCTATTGGTGGCAGAAGGCGGTCTCCCAAATACCCCGGCCCTAAGCCATGGAGCGCCTTAAAGGTGATCACCAACACCTTGAAGCGCACCCGGAAGACCACAGGAAGCCAGTGCAGCTCGCGCAGGAGAGGTGTCACATGGGAGCGCCCCGTCGCTCCCATAATCCCCTGCGCGGCCGCATTCTGGACCAACTGCAGCCTCCGGGTGCACCCCAAGGGGAGCCCCATGTAGAGAACATTGCAGTAGTCCAGGCGGGAAGTGACGAGTGCTTGAGTGACCCTGCGTAGGGAGTCCCGATCCAGAAAGGGACGCAACTGGCATATCAGGCGAACCTGATAGAAAGCCCCCCTGGCCACGGCCGTCATATGCTCTTCTAAAGACAGCCGTGCATCCAGGAGGACGCCTAAATTGTGAGCCCTCTCCATGGGGGCCAATGATTTGCCCCCAATAGCCAGCGATGGCACCAGCTGGCTATATCGGGACGCATAGTCCCGATGGTGGGCACATATCTACGAGGGGCACTCCCCCCTCCTGGCCCAACCAGGTCTCCATGATACCTGCCAGGTCCGCTCCCCCCTCCTGAATAAGATCGCAGATGAGGGGGGCTTTATTTACCACGGACCTGGCATTACATAACAACAGCCGAAGGCTCGGGCCCTGAGAGTCTGAACAGCCTGGGGTGCGAGAAGGGCTTTGGGGACCGGGGCGCACCACCGCTCGAAGATAGCGAGTGTGTACCCCCACCACATGATACGGCCCCCTGCTCCCGCCATATCTGCCCCTCCCACTCAGCTTAATATGCATTAAGTTCAGTCTGGTAGTAATACTTTTTCCTGAAAAAATACCTGTAAAAATGTGAGTATATTTCATATACAAATTACACGGTCGTTTACTGATGGAAAGGCCTTTGCAGTCTTATTTTTTTATTTGCAGTCTGATGATTGACAGAGCCTTCAGAAGAAAGTTCAGGAGATGTTAGAGATGCAGGAAAGAAGGACCGAAGAGAAATTACCGTTGCATAAACAAAAATTCAGTTCTGTGTATACTTGGGTATCCCTTCTATGGTACATAAGTAATGATTTCTTTTTATGTGTATAGGTAGGTGTATATAAAAACATAACTATGATTCTTAATATAAAATTGATCTTGATAGAATAATAGCTATAAGATTCAGCATAGGCATGGTTATAATTAGCTCTTAGGCATTTGAGTCTTTGGTAAAGTACCTTTCAAATGTGTTATAATTTTCTATCTTTAATAAAGAAGAACACACATAAAGAATATTCTCCTGTAAATGAATAACAGCTTGAGGCTTAAACTAGAGTTGTTTTTTGGCATTGCTGTAGATGTACATGTATGTTTTGGTTTGGCAGTTGCCAGCTATGCTACAAATGAGGGTTGGTTTCCTTTTCTATTTTCAATTCGGGTGCAAAAATAAATTTCAGCATTCTATGACTTTTGAAGGGTTTTTTTTTTTTCTTTCTCACTGTCGTTCTTTGTACAGTAGCTTTGACCCATTTAGTGATACCATCTGAGAGGCAGGTCAGTTTAATTTTTCCTGAAAAATTAATGAACACAAGAACAAGAGTTCACAACCATCATGCTGTGTTGCATAAAGGCACTGATACCAAAAGAGTTTAAAGTCAGTGAAAACATCCAGCTTCCTTTTTTCTTTGGCCCCTAACTTATTTTCTTTAGTTGACAAGTCATTTGCTTTCTCAACATAAAAGTTAAAGAAGTACAAGCTGATATTATTTGAAAAGTCCAGGAAGATAAAATATACTCACTTAGAATTCCATGGAATTCCATAAGATAGATAAAGAATTCATATACTGTAAATGTTTTGGATGTATTAAAATGTACAAATATAGTTTAATTTATATCAGGTTTTGGGACTGTGAATCAGACCAGATAGGTTGAAAAGCTGTGGATAGACAGAGTATCTAGTTAGGAAAAAAATGCTGAATTAGTTATACCTTTTAAATCAACACAAAATCATGACTCACATTAAAGCACATGTTATATTAATTATTGACTCAGCAATACAGTGTGCAGCTTCTGTAGTTCAAGAAACACACCCACTTTGGCATGAGACATGGACAGTACAATTTCTAGCGGCCCAGTTTTTGGAGTGGTTGAGAGATGTTAAGACTTAAGGCATTTATTTTCTTATTAAAACATTTGCAGCCTCCCTAAAATTAATTGTTTCTTTGATTTTTTTTCCACTCTGGGAGAATTGTATAGGTTGCAAAAGCAATCCAGTTTGCACCTGGTTGGTGGATTGTTTATGGCCCTTTGAGAGGATGGGTGTATGTCCTGTTACAGTGTTTACTCTTCACTTGTAAGAATATTTAACAGAATAACAGAGTTGGAAAGAATCTTGGAGGTCTTATAGTTCACACAGGAAACCCTAAAGCATTTCAGACAAATGATTGTTCAACCTCTTCTTTAAAAACTTCCAGTGTTGAAGCACCCACAAATGGTGTCTCTGCAGTGAATATGTGAAGGACATCTACAATTACTTGAAGGTTCCTGAGGGTCAGCAATCAGTGAGAACAAACTACCTGGTAGTCAGGAAATTACTGGAAATATGCAAACCATCTTAATTGACTGGCTTGTGCAAATTCAGATGAAATTCAAACTCCTGAAAAAAACCATGCCCATGATTGTTGTCAAAATTGATTGGTTTCTGCAGAATAACACAGTAGCTAAGAGGATGTGACAACTGGTTGGTGTAACAGCCATGTTCATTGCTAGCAAATATGAAGCAACATTTCCACCAGAAATTGGGGCCTTTGCTTTTGTGACAAATCATACTTATTCCAAACTACAAATCAGGTAAATGGAAATGGAAATCTTACAATCACTGAATTTTAACCTTGATTGCCCTCTTCCACTGCACTTCCTAAGGAGGGCATCAAAATTAGGAGAGACAAATATAAATCAGCATGCATTGACAAAAATCTGATGGAACTCGTGTTGGTGGATTATAAAATGGTACATTATAAATTTGTACACTCTTCTGTAAAATGTAGAGCACTGGAAAAATGAATCATGATTAAGATTCCAAGTTCATGCTTTTCCTTTGACTCACAAAAAAATCCCCCAAAGTGTATTTCATTCCGTTTTCACAGCAGTCACAAAGTGTAGCATCCAAGAATGCTAGAGTAGACACTCTTCCATATGCTGAATAAGATTGCTGTTCATATACGTGATTAATGTATGTAATCTCCATTGGCAATTTAAAAATGCATAATAGCCTTTCTCTTCAGAAATAAATTAAAACTTGACATTCAATGTTTGTCAGAAAAGATTTCAAGATTATGCCTTTGCTCCCTGTGATACTAAAGTAAAAATTCAGTACTCTGACCCCCAGACTGCTAGTTATGTAGACATGAAAGTTGGTTCTCCAGATAGCACTAATTTATACTCACTAAGCTCAGCAACCTGTCTGAAAATAGCTCTAAAAACTTTTTTAGTTGAACATGAACTGAAAATATAAAGATGAAAAAAAAAAAACTAGTTCAGAACCATGAGATATTCTGGCAATATCCTACATTCTAGGGCATTGTCAAGATTTTAAATTTATTTAGTAAGCCAGGGAGAGCTATTTTTTTCACAGCCATGCCTGCATATCCTTTAAAAAATGGTTTCCAGCCTCCAGAGTATTGCAAAGATCGTTGCACTGACCCACTGAAGTAACTTGAATAGGGAAGGCTGAAATTTTTAACTCTTCTAACAATACATTTTATAATGTTTAGGGATGTTTTAAGGCAAAGGTGCTTAAAGAAGAATTAACATGGATTTTATTTTTAAAAACACTCGGTGGTGGTGGTGGTGGGGGAAATCACCCTACCAGATTTTGGCCGCACAATCTTGTAATGGCTTTAGGGCTGTTCGGTTTTTAAAAAATGGAGCTGGAAGAGTTGCAGTCCATAGGATGCATGTTGCTTGCTTGTGACTTACATATCCTAGGTTCTGAGCTAGGGTGGCTGAAACTACATTGTTCTAATATTGTTGTTTCTGTGTTGTTGCCTGGACACACCATCTTATTTAAAATCATCTCTTTAGGCTGTTTTCCTTTTAAATTGATTTCTTATGCTGTGGGCTACCCTGAGTCAGAAGTTGGGTAGCACTGGAATTGAATAAATAAACAACCATTGACAATTGGGTTAAGACTTCCCTCCAAAATGTGTTCCATCTTTGTTGGGAAGCACCCTACATATAATACAAAAAATAATTGGAAGCCCTTCCAATTTGCCTTTTGAATTTTTCAGAGCTTTGCATCATAATCCCTTTGCCCCTTCGACACTGTCTTAGTGGGTGGGCAGAGAATATGTAATGGAATGTGATGCCTTTATAATGAACAGCATTCAATAGTTGGTCCAGCTGTGCAGTGCTAGCAGTTGTGTGATGTCTTGCCTCTCTCTGTAGCAAGCAAAACTGTACCAGATGAAAATCTGGTAAACCACGTTACATTAATTACATGAGACCTGCCATCATTCCAATGCTCTGTCCTTTGTTTTTGTTTCATTTTGGTTTTTTTTACATTCACTTTTTTACATTTGCTTGTCTCTGCTCAATTTAATTGGCTGTAATGTGCAGGAGGATGGCCAGGAAAATGTAGAGTGCGATGTCACATTGCTTATCTTTACTGGGAGATGTGGGTGGCAGCCATGTGTTTTAGATCGCATGGAATTTAGTCACAAGCTTCTAGTAGAATGTTGATGTTGCGGCTTGGTAGCTATTGTAACCCCACCCCATTCTCATGATTCAGAAATGGATGACTCCCAACTTCCAAAAAGAACAATCCATGAAGATATGTCTGGTGTTAAAGCTGGTGTAGAAAGTACCCACATTGATTACACATGTGATGAAAACATTTGGTACTCAATAAGATGGCTTGCAAGCCATTTCCACGATTTGTGCTGATAGTCATATAATACATGAATTTGGTTCTGCATGGCTTTGCAGTGGACCCTCACATGAGTTAGGTTACAATGTAAATTTGCTTCAAGTCATTCTCAGTTTTTATTAAGTGATCCTTGCACACATGGAGCATATCTGGAGGCATTTAATTTTTAAGTGCTCAAACTAAGGGAATCAGTAATTGTGTTCTTAGGAGCCTTGAATTTTTTACACTGAAACTTCAAATACATATTGTAGCATATTAATAAGCTTAGAGAATAAATACTATGACCTAAAATGCAGATTAGTTTCTTTGTTCATAAATTTTGCATGGCTTTATTCAGAAAAAAAATTAAAATTGCTAATTTCATGACATTTTTATATAAATCTATTGTATGATTTCAGAACAACCTGCTTTTATGAGCTAGATGACAATGTAGAATATATTCTTCTTAATCATGGCCCATTTATCTCTGAACTCAAATGTTTCCAATGGTTCTTCCTCCAACATTCTGTAGAGAATGCTTAAAAAGGGCCTTAAAATGTTGCCTATCCTTGTCTTTTGTTGTTATTTGATTCTACTGCTATCTTTGGTTTAGATTGCTGATTGCTTCATTTGTTGATGATTACATATATATCCTTTTGGTAGCTGCTGCATGAATCCCTGTAATTAAGAGGCAGGTTATAAATAGTGAATTGGATCCAAACTTATCATTCGTAGAGTAGACTCATTGGAAACTGAGAGATTTGAATAAGTCATGACTAATTTAAGTCCTTTTTATTTCAATTGGCCCAAGTTAAGCATGACTAGCAATGGCTGGAGGTGGGGGACTTCGGGGGAGGTAGGCAGAATGATTGCAATGTCACAAAACTAGCTCTATCCCTTTTGTATATGCAATTTGAAGAGGCAAAACTTGGATCATAATATAATTTTTGTCCATATGACAAAAGCAAAATGCTCCTGCAGATATCACTGGGCTTGTATGCATATCCACCTTGCCATTTAGGAGGATATCTGACTGTTTATTAAGGACATTAATGCACAGTATTGTTGCCTCATTTTTCCTGGCCAGTGTTTTATAAATCACTTACTGGGAGATTAACAGGTTTTTCCTATGAAAATTGGTGGTTGATGTTGGATTGGAATGGTGAGACTGAATAGAACTTCTGAAAAAAAAATAGTGAAATTACTGAAAACAAATTACCATTTTCTTTAATCTGATGGACAATTTAGGGCTAGTTGGTATTTGGAAATAGAAAAATAGCAATCCAAAAAAAATATACTTACTTTTTTGAAAGACGTAGATCTTCGATTTGAAACAATTTGGCCACTAAGGTTTCAAAGTAAAGATATTACCAAAGACTTTTTCGGGTCATAATCATATTTTGTAATGATGATCTTTTTTGTAATGTGGTGACCAAAACTGGATGTAGTATTCCAGGTGCGGTCTTACTAAGGCTTTATAAAGCAGTACTAATACTTCATGTGAGTACTAATACTATGTGGGATTCCCATATAGAAGCATGTGTGTCAATGTCATTATGACTCCTGTAATGCCATTTTTGCCTATCCCATGCAAAGCTTCCAGATGCTTTGCCACTTTCTACCAGCATTTCTTTGCAACATTTATCAGGGATAGTGTAATGCTGGGGTGGGGGTGAAATTGAAAAAAAGTCATTTCGCTTCCTTTGCTAACCAAAAGTACAGGAAAAACTGCAAAACAGTCTATTAGTCTTTTGTAAGACTGGTAATTTCTGTCCAGAAATAGTCCAGGTGACAGGTCGGTGGGCTAGAAGATGGCTGTTCCCATCAGTCTTCTAGCGTACTAGTCAGCTAGAATTGACAAGAGAAGATTTTTCAAGCCTTCTGCTAACAGTACCCAGTACGATTCACGGTATTCTCTACCTTTCCTTTCTTTCAACCTCATCTGCCCTTGTGTGGATATGATTTGGGACAGAGAGAGAAAAGGAGCTGGAAGAACTACCACAAATTCTTTAAGCTAGCATACTTCAAGGCTGATCCTGTACTGGATAACAATACTTTAGTACTACCGGTACGTTGCAGAAAGGTCTTAGGCTGGATGTAGAGAAGCTATAGGAAGGACTTGAAAAGCCTCAATAAACCAAATTACTTCATCTCTGTAAGGTCAGTAGTGTCAACCTCACATATTGAAACCGATTGTGGCCACCTGTCTGCCCCACTAGAAAGATGATAATAGGAAATCAACTCCACAGGAAGGCTAATACTTTTACTGAGACAGATTATCATAACAGAATCTTGCAAGTCTGTGAGGTACAGTTTCCCCTATTTATACCCATATGAATTAAGGAGGTGAGACACTTACCTGCTTGTTTTAGACTTAAGATACCCTTTGCTTTGATACTGTATCTCACCCATCTCTGTCAATATCATCTTCCTCGTTTTCTATGACAATATGCTTCTCCCACCCCCAAAGTATAATGGCCTTTCCTTTGGCATATGGTCATGATAACGAACCTATGGCACGTGTGCCGGAAGTGGGACGCAGAGCCATCTCCCCGGGCACGCCAGCTGTCACCCGTTGTTCTTCTGGGTTCTGGCGTGCTAGCCAGCTTGTCTTCACATGTGCAGGAGCGCTGGAAACCGGAAGAGCAGCTGCCTGGTGCACATGTACACGCCAGGAAGATGATCTTCCGGTTTCCGGCATGCGCATGTGCACCGGCCACCTGGTCTTTCAGTTTCTGGTGCGCATGATGCGTGAAGACCAGCTGGCCAGTGCATATGCACACGCCAGAACCTGGAAGATCATCTTCCCCGCGCACGCATGCGTACTGGGTGGCTGCTCTTCTGGTTTCTGGTGCACTCCCATTTAGCACTTGGTGCTGAAAAGGTTCGCCAACACAGGCATATGGCAATCTTGGGACGTAGAGGTAGAATACAGAAACATTTTTCTAGAGTTCCCATAACACTGGAACTTGAGAAATGGGTTGGCAGTGGTTTTGGCAATAACTAAAAAGTAACAGGTTATTTTTATATAATAAGTGCAATATGCCATTTACTAATTAACTAGCAGAATACTTGTGCTCCACTACGAAACTATGTGATGGGGCTTGATAAATTGACAGTTAAAGCTTGAAAATTAACATGTAGTTACGATTGGCCCCTGCACTCCCCTTCTCTCCCTCAGCCTTGCCCTACAGAACCTATCCTATCCTATCCCCTTCTCTCCTTCAGCCTTGCCCCACAGAAGCCTCCCCTATCCTATCCCCTCCTCTCCCTCAGCCTTGCCCCACAGAAGCTTATCCTATCCGATCCCCCTTTCTCCCTCAGGCTTGTCCCAAAGAAGCCTCCCCTATCCTATCCCCTGCTTGCTGCTGTGAAAGTAAAACTGAAACTGAAACTCCTCTGCTTGTGTTTTGCATTTGGAACATATTTCTTTTCAGGTGGGATGGGGGAGTAGAACTCCTTAGCATCAGAGCATGTTAATAATAATATAGGAAATACTAATGCTCTGATGGTCATTTTGAAAAATCCTTTCTTAGTGAGCACCTAGAAGCCAAGAGGAACATACGTGGCAAATTTCAAGTTTGTAGGTTTTAGGGTTCTGGAGATTTCGTGATGATGCGTGAGTGGTATTTCGCTTTTATATATATAGATTATTTCAACAATTTAGGGTTTGTTTACATGGGAATAAAAAAATAGTGCAATTTATGCCTATAAGAATCACCAGAAATTTGCAGATTTACCAGGATTTTGGTTTTTTATACCTGATACTGGGAGAGCGGTAAAAAAATGAGGGAAGGAAAAATCCTGTTCCTTCAATATTCTATTTGATCAATTATCCTAAACTGGGAACTTCGATAGGCCAAAAGCAATTTTTGAGGAAGTTTAAAGGCTTCTAGCTATGCATTATTGGACACTGATGGTGGCTATTACAATGTGTGATAACCATACGATTGCAAATGAGTTTCTATAGCACAGCCTTGGCCTAGAAATTCTTTATGCTAGTAAGCGCCTCCAAAGTGCTAAAAAGAGAGTTTTAATCAAAAAGCATTTGCTTTAATAGTTCTTCCAAAGAAAAACAGAATTTCAGATGCATTCTCTTGGGTAGAGTATGATGTTCTTGCTCTTTTTTAGTGATGAAATGCCAAGAAGTGTGTATCCCGGTTTTCAGTGCAAAATAATTTCTCCAGTGGTCTATAGATGCCAGACTCCTTGTGCCGTTATTAAGCTCCAAGGAAATATGTCGCAAGGAACTTGTCTTACAATTTTTTTTTTTTAAATAGTGGCAGTGTTGTCACTACTGAGGGAATTCCTTTCTTGATACTGTTTATGAAATTTCTCCATTTCCTTGGGGACATTCTGAGAAATCATCCATCCAATTTCTCTGCTCAAAAATATGGGGAGAATTTTGAAAGGTCATATTTGTCTATTTCTAATTGTTACCTATTAAAGCTGGTACTCCATGGATGCATTTTTACATGGCTGTCTTAATATTGAATTGGTTCTCAGCCAAAACAATATTAATCTCAATATTAATAATTTTTATTAATAATTTTGACAGGCTAATAGATTTTTCAGACCAGACCTAATACAAAACCTAAAGGTAACAAACAAATAGTGATGTCATTTCAAGGCCTCTTTTGTGAGTTAAGGGCAGGTCATTTGTTTTCTTTCTTGCTTAAAATCATTATAATTGCTTAATAAACTTGCTAATGGTGTGTTGTCTGTAGGTTGTTTGTCACATTGCTGTAATCAGGTTATTAGATTATCATGAAACCCATTTTCCAAATTGGATTCATTAGAACTCATTTTCAAGCCAATGTGTACCAAATTGCAGTCAAAAGGATTTACCAATAGCCTGTCAGCCACTAGTAGGTGTGGTAAACCATTTTGTAGTAGCAACTGCAGGTTATACATGCAGAACCTGTTTTCAAATATGCAGAGATCACCTCAGCTCAGATATTCCCAAGAGGCTTTTGTGCACTTACTTTGATTACAGCATATTCAGAAAAAGCCTTACGTATTTTCTGCTCAGGTTTCTTTTTGGAACATAGCTGAAGAATCTTGCCAGCAGTATTATAGTATCTGGGGTTGAAAATAAACAATAGAATGAGCTCCTAAAGAACAGAGCTGTGGTCCTAGTACAGACTTCCCAATCTGGTACACTTCAGATATGTTGGATTTCTTACATGGAAGTTGATTGTCTGACAAACAGAACTGTTTGGTGGACTTTCTTCCCAACTTTGGATTGTTTAAAAAATAATATAAAAATACATCATATTCTGCGGACCTGACAGTCCCCACTAAAGCAGTGATGGGCCAGCAATGATCTGATGTCACACTTATACATTAATCACATTTTCGCAGTTGTTCTAAATGGTGGATGTGCTACTGAACCATAATACTCTGCCGGATGTATTTCTTCACTGTTAATCTTTGGAAGTTCAGTCAAAACGTGGTTATTTAAGTAGGCATTTGGAGGATTTGAATAGAGAATGTAGATAACTAAGAATGTTGTGTGTGCTAGTAATGTTATTACATTATGATTCTATAGATGTGGTTTATTAATGAGAAGTACTTTATAATTTATTGTAGATCTTTTTTAATGAAGCACATAAAAGCTGTTTCAATAATACATAATGTTATTTATAAATGTTTTATAATAAATAAGTCCCAAGCAAAAAGTAATGAAAGGACTATGGATTTTCATTTGGTGTCTTCGTAGGTAAGAAAGATACATTAGTTAATCATTGCTCTGTATCTCCTATCACAGAGTAAACTGGATTCAAATTCCTAGCTACCTAGCTTGATCTATCCCCCTAAGCCAGTACACATTGTTTGTTTATATCCCATACCTTTTAATCTGAGAGTTATTAGAGCAGTTAACAATATAAAGCATTAAAACTAATACCAGTATAAACATCAAAAGAAAAATTATACTTGTTTTTAAATTGGAAGAGAAAGAAAAGTAAGTTTTGACTTGATTCCTTAAATATATCAGTATAGTCTCCAGATTAGCTTCTGCAAAGCAGGCGTTCAGAGAGAAAAATGGGTATCAGTAAAAACTTTTATTTCTGTCAGTTCTGTATGAGGGTATCTAGAGAGATTAACAGTGGTGGAGGGTTTGCTTGTCTTCTGAATGGTTGGACTGCAGAGACAAGAAACATCTAGGATGTTCATTCTGAAGATTAAACCAGGACTTGTAAATAACCACAGTTTGTTTGATGTTTCCTGAGTGCTAATTTTATGTTTTTGTGTTAATGCTCTGTTTAGGGGCCTGGTGTTTGTTGTTCATGGTGCTGGAGAACACTGCTGTCGCTATGATGACTTGGCCAAGATGCTGACAGGAATCAACTTTTTCGTGTTTGCCCATGACCATGGTGAGTGCCTTTGGAAAAAATTGTATGGGGATAAGATTAAAGGGGAATAAGTATGATATTGTAGTAGATGAAGTATAGGGCGAGGTCTGTGAATATTCAGGATCAAGTGCACCCTTGCCTATGGAAATTCACTCAATAACTTTCAACTAGTCACTCATTCCTAGTCCAGCCTATTTTACATAATGACTGCAGATGAAATGAAGAATTGCACGTAAGCAAATGTGAGCTTCTGAAGGGAAGGTGGAATATAAATTGAATAAATAAAAAGCAAAAAGAGCTTTAGGGATAATAAGGTAATCTAATTCTTGATTGTTGTAACTAGTGATGTTCTGTCCATATGTGAGACTTTTGTCTAACTGTCAAGGAAAAAGTAATATGAAGGCTAACTGAGATAATCAGATAGGCTTATTGATTGGAATCCTGTTTATATTATCTCAGATGAACATAGAATTACCTCTGCATATTTTTAAGGAATGCAGAATAAAAAACATGCTGTGGAAGGTGAAATAATTCAATAGTTTAATCTGAAAATACTAATTTCTGTTAGTAGTCAAAAACCAGTTCTGAGAAATAATATGCAAGAAGAAATCCTTTGAAGTGTCAGAAAAACATGTCTTTTAAGTCTTTCATGTCTTAGATAATTAAAACAAACAGGAAACATTTTGAAAATTTTTTAATTATTTTTCTTCCAAATGGTTGAAACATTATGGAAGAAAATATTGCTTTCTTTCAAGGACACGACAAGTGTCTTCTTATTAAAAAAAAGTAATTGAACTAATTAAATAAATGAGAAGTCTTGGATTAGAACATGAATAATATTCTTCCCATGTTCTGATTCATTTCCTTATATTTTTAAAATTTTCCTTCTGTTTTCCATGTGGACACAGAGAGAGAGAGAGAGAGAGAGAAATATATATATATATATTTCAAAAAGCTTGAAATAGATCTATATTAGTCTCCCTTTATTTCTTTATCAGCAAAATATAAATTTGGTATAAAATGGTTTGTCGTGAATGCGATTGCTTGAGGGTTCCTGGATTATATACACACTATTTCTTTCTTCTATTATCAACTTTAACATTTCTTTGGGAAAACTTTCAACTGGTTATAAGTTTAAGGAAAACATATGGATTATTATGTTCCTGTGTTTATTTACCAAGAAACTACAATTATTTTGTAGATGATTTCTGCTGGAGTCATACAGTTGAAGCAATTAAGTGCATAATTCCTTTTAAAGACCATCTGGGAGTGTGCACTTCAGTTGCATCTCTTCTAGCTCGCCATACTATGGTAATAGCACTTAATGATAGCTAATGTTTCAAATTCTGTTTCTAGGTCCATCAGAAACCTACAGGCACAGATGTAGCTATTAGTTTGTTTCTGTTACTTTTTCTATCATTAAAAGAAATTGTAATGAGAATTACTTCATTGGGTTTTGGCACTATATATATAGTGTAAATTTTCAAAACACAAGTTTGAACCTCAGTGGGGGGGTTGTTTTCAGAAGAAGGTGGCATTTTAAAAACAACATTCAGTATGTCACACAAAACATCTCTGGGATTTCTGAAACCCACAGCTCTGTATGAAAACCAGGAGAAATACAATAAATAGTGATGCTAGTCAGGTTTCACTTGGAATCTTTACATTAAAGTATCTTAATAAGCAAAGACACAGTTAAATGCCTTCTCTACATCTACATTTCTTTCTTCATCTGTGCCGGCAAACAAATCTCTTGGCATGGTTCTCAACAGAAAGATGATGGATTAACTCTATGGAAAGACAGAGATATGGCCAATTATGTGTACATTAAATTAAACTACTTATTTAGTGTATTTTATTAGTGATCTTATATTATGTTCATAATTTTGTTAGTATTTTAAAGATTTTTAAGCCGTGTTAAAAATCAGACATTGGCAGCATAATATCTATTTTGACTTTGAGCTCCCTTCCTTATTCTTCCTATTATTGTATAATTATTATACAATACTCCTATTATAGGAGTTTATTTGTATAAACTCCTATACAAAAACCTTAGAAATAGAAACTCTGTGGAATATCTATTTTTAAAAAAATATTAATTTCAGTGGTAGCTATCTCATTGTATGCTCATTCTGATGTCATGAATTTTAGTTTTAGATCATGCCTAAGTAATTGTCAAAGTTGAAGAAAGAATGTATTAAAGAGGTATCCAAAACTAATCCCAATTGCATAAACTTTGGCAGGTTTTCGGATGTATTAATGAAAGATATGTGTCTGGATATTTACAACCAGAAAACTGATTTTCTAACCTAGTAGCCACAGCAGGTCTTCTTTTGAAGGCTTATAGACAGGAAGGTCCCCATCCCCCCCCCTTTAGTTCTAGATGAGAACTAATAGAAGCTCTTAATCCACAAATGGAAAAGATGTACTCCAGCATCCAGTGGTTGATTCCACACACTGCACTAAAATCACAATGTGTTTCAGTTTTGCTTCACATCACTTATTTTAAATTATATTTGGGGCTGTTTAATTACCTGAAGCTTTCAGAAGGTTAGATGAAATTACTGAACCTGCAAACTGCTTCATTTTTATTCTAACCCATGGTGATTAGTTCAACTAGGGAGGTATTGAAATTGGTTTAATGTGTTTTTGATACAAATACTAATTTCATATTTTAACTACTCCAAGCAAAGCTTAGTTAAAAATTCATAAATCTCTAAATTTTGCAAAGCAAAAACTTAAAATTTTACAATGCAATAATTAAATTTTACAGCAAAAGATTTCCCTAAAAGGCAATATATGTGAAAGAATGCATTGTATTTAAGATATTAGCAAAAACTGAATAGAAAGGAAGAATTGCTTGTATGGAAAAATGTACATAAAATATAAACAGGCTTTAATACAAACTGAGCAAAATTCTGAAGTTTTCAAAAGCCTGAACATATTTACAAAACTAGGAAATCAAAGACTGAACTTGACGTATTTACAGAAATGAGGAGTGACAAAAACCAACATTGACAGAGCTGTGTATCCCAAATTGAAACATTGTTCACGTGGGGATTCATTGTGATTTCCTAACAGACTGCATGTCCAAAAAAGCTAAAAGAAAGATAATTTCTGCCTATATGCTAAAAGAGTAGAGATTTGCTATAATTCCTATTTCGGACAGCGCTGGCTCTTTGGCTTTGAAACGGAGATGAGCACCGCCCCCTAGTGTCAGGAACGACTAGCACATACGTGCGAGGGTAACATTTATCTTTACCTTTACCTTCTCAGTAGGATATGTGTATAAGAATCATTTTAAAAGATTGTATGGACCTGTAGTATACATACCAGGGGTGAAATGCTCCCGGTTTGGACCGGATCGCCTGATCCGGTAGTGATGGAGGCGGGTGGTTCGGAGAACCAGTAGCAAAAATCCCTGCCCACCTCCCAATTGCCCAGCTGAGCAGCGCAATCATCAGAGGTGCTTTTTTTTTATTTTTAAAAGCATTTTTTCTACAACCTCTTTGGCCGAAAAAATGCTTTTAAAAGTAAAAAAAGAAAAGCCTCTGATGTTCGTGCGGCTCAGCTGGGATCATCAGAGGTTTTTAAAAGCCGAAGAGGTTATAGAAAAAATGTTTTTAAAAGGAAAAAAGCCTCTGCCGATCAGGCAAGTCAGCTGGGATAATCAGAGGCTTTAAAAAAAAAAAAGCTTCTGCCGATCAGGCAAGTCAGCTGGGATCGTAACAGGCTTTAAAAAAAAAAAGAAAGCCTCTGCCAATCAGGCAAGTCAGCTGGGGTCGTCAGAGGCTTTAAAAGCATTTTTTTACAACCTCTTCAGCCGAAGAGGTTGTAGAAAAAATGGTTTTAGAAGTTAAAAAAAAAAGTTGGCCATGCCCACTCAGTCATATTACCCCCCCTCCCCCACCAAGCCACAACCACAGAACCGGTAGTAACAAATTTTACATTTCACCACTGGTACATACCTTTGTACACTTCAGATGTTTTGGACTTAAGTTTCAATAAAGCCCAGCTAATAAGTCTTTAATGTAAGAAATTAGAGTGGTTACAGAACAAACAAGAGGATGAAGTGTCCCAAAGGTGCTTTTTCAAAAGGCAACTGGACTTGTTTTCCAGGAAAAACAAGTCTAGTTTCCTTTTGAAGAAGCACCTTTGGGACAACCATGACTTGGATGAATGAGAATCTCCATAGACAAGAGGATCTTGATATTTCTTTGAATGAGGTTCTCATCAAGACAAAGAATAATTCAAATATTAAAGGCAACTGAAGTCCTATGAAATTGCTGTAAAATGATTTAGCATGTATCAGCATTGCATAGCGGAACAGTAACATTTGTATGATTAATATGAGATGCATGTTTTGGTTTGATACTTTCTACTTGAAGAATAGGATTTTGAAATTAACTCCCCAAAAAGCCTTTGGATACATTTTCTCTTTGGTCATTGTTTGAATGCAGGTTCTCCTTCTGTGCTTTGGGTTCAAGGTTGGGTTGCTCCTTTCAAGACTCCCAAGTATGTTCAGTTTGAAACATACTTCCAAGAATTCGGAGGCAAAGTAACAGTCATGTTTTAATTAGAGGCTTAGAAAAATTGTAATATCTGGAAATTGTGGAATGTAATGAATAGAAGCAAGAAACTTATGGTACACTGCACAATGAGATGTGTGTTATTTTTGTACATTTTATACTAAAGAATAATGCATGGGTTTTTGCTTTTTTGTTTTGCCAAAGACAATTTCACAATTTTTAAAGCTTCCTTTTAGTTAACAGTTTCTGTTAATAGACTGCACCTGGCAAAGTTATTCCATTCAGTAGTTTGTGTGAGAAAAATGTACAACATTATCAAGGAATTATATTCTTGGAGTATGTTTGCAGAATGTACTATGTAGGTAGATTTTCCCAGATTGAACTTCCGGTCTGGAGCCACGGCGCCACAGTCGGGGAAATAGCGGGCTCTAAGGAGCCCGCGAAAACCCCAACTGACAAATCACCGTCTGATCGGTCTTTGGACCGTCCCTCATCTTGTAGGGATGGGGGGTGAAGAGGAGCGCCTCGGTGTGCCAAAAGGAACAGGCAAGTTCCTCGGAGGCCAGAGGGAATCCTCAAAGTCGGCGGTGGGGGTAGGCAGCCATGGCGGCTGCCACAAAGCCGCGGCAGACCGGGACACAAGATCCTGGTGTGCAGGAGAGAAGAAGAAGAAAGAGCAAATATCTTGAAGCCGGGTGAGTGACACCAACCCAGGACTATTTGGCTTTTTTTTTTGAAAAAAATAAGACCCCAACTTTAAATAGCGGCTACAGATCTGTGGGGCTTGAAGATCAAAAGGAAAAAAAATGGAAATAAAGACCCAAAACAAACTTTGTTTTAGTAAATTTGGAAAAATTGGCTTTTAATAATTTAGAAAAGTGACTTTTTTTTTTTCCTTATTTGGAGTGGATTGGAGAAATGTATCTTTGGGAGTTTACACCTTTGAAAGTTAACGAAGCTAATGAAGAAAGACAGACGGATGGCTACATAATTGCCATGGAGTCTGCGGTGACTAAGCAGGAGAGTGGATTGAAAAGATTTCCCTCTCCCTTTCTGTTTGGAAAAGAAACTTTTTAAGTGGCTTTTTACTTTGGATTACTTTGAAATTAACATTAGATCTATGGAATTTGGAGACCTTTATTCTGTCCTGGATGATTTCAAGAAGAAAGAAGGAACATTTTGGACATTTGACAATGGAAATTAACAAGCTTAGGAAAAAAAATTAGGTGTGCCGTAGGAAGAAAAGACAGGAAGTTGATACATCACACATGGAACAGACATTATAAAGCATTAAAGGGACATACAAAAATTTTTAACTTGAACAGATGAACTTTGAAATGGAATATTTATGGACAGACAGAAAAAGGAAAAAAAGAAATAAAGTAGATAAATTGAAATGTAACTAAATTGAAATGTAAAGTTTAAAAGCCTAAAGGTATATATGATTTTTGGATAAAAACAGGAGGGTTTTTGGAGTAATAAAAATAGAAAATAAGGGATAGCAATTAAAATAGAGGATGATATATGGGTGGTTAAAAACAATAAAGAAAAGTATATTTTAATGTGAGACAACTTTAAGAAAATTTACTGTTTGATGTAATATGTTTTAATTTTAATATGCAAACAAATGCTAGAATGGTGATTATGTTTGATTAAGGTTTTATTGAACAAACTATAAGATACACAGATTTTAGCAACAAACTGTGATTTAATTTAATATATGCTGGAAATGATGATTACTATGAAATATATTGAAAATTAATTTGAAAGAGCATGTTGGGAAACTGACACAAAATAGATAACTATATTGTAAGAGAAAATTAAAATAAGAGAGATGGATACCAACTAGATAAGAGTTTGAGACTTGGAGGAAATACGTTGGAAACTAGTTAAAATGCTGGGAATCAGCCAAACAAGAGTGGGAGCCCTGGAGGGGACTATGCTGGAAATCAGCCAAACAATATGCTGGAGATCAGCCAATAAAATGCTGGAAATCAGCCAAACAAATAGGTGGAGAGTTGGAGGAGATTATGCTGGAAAATATGCTGGAAATTAGCTAATAATGGTGGTAGGCTTGGAGGAGACTATACTGGAAATTAGCCAAAAATAGTTGGTGTTTTGGAGGAGACTATGCTGGGAATCAGCCAAACATAATATGCTGGAAAACAGCCAAACAATAGAGGGAGGTATGGAAGAAAATATGCTAGAAATTAGTTTAAATAAAACATGTTTTTGTGATAAATCTGTGTAACATGGAAATTGTAGTAGATGCTAAGTGTTTTTAAGTGTGTTTAAGATACTAAGATTCGAGGAAAAGGGTCAAGAGATTAAGAATTAGATAGAATTTTGTTTTAGAAACTGTAATAAAAATGGAGTTGTATTGAACTTGAAATTAAGATTTGTGGTGATAAAATTGTAAGGTAAATAATTGGAATAAGAGGTTAGAATATTGTTAAAAATTATTTTGACACTGATGGTAAAAGATACAAGGTTTGGAAGAACAAGATAAAATCAGGATTGACATATAGATATAAAAATGAGCGAAAGTTAGTTTGAAAGTAAAATTGTATTGATATAATGGATTTGTTTAGGTGGAGATGCTAGACTTTATGTTAAAATTTGTTTTTTTTATGTTTTGAATTTCTATCCGCAAAAGATGTAATGGGAAATTGAATGGAACTTGTTAAAGGAATGTAAGCGTGGTAACCATCTATGACCGGATCGAGACTTTGTTCTTAAAAGTTATATTTTATGTTTATGTTTGGAAAAAAATAAAATAAAAAATATTTACAAAAAAAAAAAAAGAAAGAAAAGTCATGTAAAAGAAAATAGAGGAAGATTGCCTCATTTTGCTGTACATGTGCTTTAAAATCACAGTTATTTTATATTTTAAATAAAACTTTTGAAAGAGGGAATGCTCTTCTGTTTCTCATTCTTTGATTCAGTTAAGCATTGAAGATCCTTTTCCTATTTCTGATTTCCTTTTGAGGGTCATAGAGTTAATTCAGTGTTGTTTGGACAACTTTGGACCCTTTTTCCTTGAGTCAACTACCTTACAGGTAGTCCTTGACTTAGCCACTATTCCAAATTACAACAGCTCTGAAAAAGTAACTTACAACCACTCCTCAGAGTTAAGACCACAGCATCCCCATGGTCACATGTTCAACATTCGGGTGCTTGGTAACCAAGCATGTATTTACTATGGTTGCAGTTGCAATCAAAAATGTGACTATCATTTGTGACTTTTCCAGCTGGCGTCTGACAGGCTAAAACAATGGATTAATCCATATTCACTTAACAAATGCAGCACTTCACTTAACAATCGTAGCAAAATCTGGTGTGACTCACTTAACTGCCCTGCTTAACAATGAAAATTCTGGTTTCAACTTTAGGATTACCTGTATTCCTATCTGGCCACTACTGCTGAAAATTGGCCACTTGGTTTCTCACCTTTTTGTGAAAGAAACCACATTGGAAAGTGGAATATAAGCTCTAAAGTACAATAAAATAATTCTCACACATACCCAGGGGTGAAATGTAAAATTTGTTGCTTACCGGTTCTGTGGGTGTGGCTTGGTGGGGGGTTAATGTGACTGGGTGGGCGTGGCCAACTTTAAAAAAAAAACTTTTCAAAGCATTTTTTCTAATGCTTTGAAAAGCCTCTGCCAATCAGGCAACTCAGCTAGGATCGTCAGAGAGACATTTTAAAAAATACTTCTCTGCCAATCAGGCAACTCAGCTAGGATCGTCAGAGAGGCATTTTAAAAAATACCTCTCTGCCGATCAGGGAACTCAGCTGGGAGTTGCCAGAGACTTTTCAAAGCATTTTTTTTTACCACCTATTCGGCCAAGAGGTTGCAGAAAAAAATGCTTTGAAAAGCCTCTGATGATCCCAGCTGAGCCGCGCGATCATCAGAGGCTTTTTTTTTTTTTTTTTACTTTTAAAAGTATTTTTTCTCCGAAAGAGATTGTAGAAAAAATGCTTTTAAAAGTTAAAAAAAAAAAAAGCTTCTGATGATCAGAGGCTCAGCTGGGCATGGTGGGGAGGGGGGGAGGGATTTTTGCTACCGGTTCTCCGAACCACCCGCTGCCATCGCTACCGGATCAGGCGATCCGGTCCGAACCGGGAGCATTTCACCCCTGCACATACCCAAATATTCATTAGCAAAACCCAGCTGGAAAAATATCAAATATTTTAGATTCATATGTGTAATATAGCCTCACAATTTATTCATTATTGTCTCTGACACCAAAAGTTTGTTTACCCCACTCTAAAATTGCAGGTGTGGGCATTGCTTGTTATTCTGTTGCCTTCACCGCTTTATACAGGGATGAAATTTAAAAATCTGTGGGCGTCATAAAAAGAAACTCAAAAGAATGCAAGTTGTCAGGCAGCTGAATGATGAGTCCATATGCTCTAAACACCTTTCAGCTACTATGAGATCACTGGAAATGTGAACAAGATACATTTTACCCTGTTTTTCTGTTGTAAAAATCAGAATAGTTTTAATGAAATTGTATGAATGATTTTCACTGTCATGAAACTATCCCTTCCTTCCTTCCGTGGAGCTCCATTACTGAGGCCTAGATTACTTGTTGTATATACTGGTAGCTGTATTCCTTACTAGGTCTTTAAATATAAGCATGTAAAGTCCCATGAGAAGCAATCAAAGGAGATAGTCAAACATACACTGAAGTCCTTTTGCCACTTTTTGATAACCATGGCAAATATATAACCTAGTAGCCTCTTTTTTTGTCTTGAGTCCAAACGATGCTTCCTTCATCTTATCCTCTAACAAGCATTTTTCTCATACCTTCTGGCTGCTAGATGATGTTGGATGCAGTCTGCCAGTTTTCTACCTGGACTTCTGCATAGTATCTACGTATTACAGTCCTTATATTGTAAGTTGTAGGGGGCTTCTGTTTTTTTTTTTTTTCTTGATTAATGGGTCTTTTGTTCTTTTAGAGGAATTTTGTAGGTTTTGTGCTACAGAGATTCCAAGCAGTTGTAGTCTATTGGTTGTCTCAGAGATATTTTGATATACGGGAGTATTATCCTTTTTATAGGTTGTACTGGTTGAGTTGCAGTGGATTGTGTAGTCAAAAATATTTAGATGAAGTTGTATTGATATCTGCTATGTTGGAAAATATTGTATAAATGGTCCGTATCCTTTTTTTCAGCGTTTTGAGTTACTGCAGAGTTGTTGTACTTGTTTGAGTAATGTTTTTATACAGTTCTCATTTAGGAAGTTGGGTTGCTGCTTGATTAGTGTGCACTTGATTAGTGTGACTTGTTTTTCAATAGAGCCTTGGTAGTACAAGGGTTTGAGGCACCCTGTTATTAAGCTGCTTAAGACCAGCTGCCTGCAATTACTGCAGGGTTCGAATCTCACCAGGCTCAAGGTTGACTCAGCCTTCCATCCTTTCTAAGGTAGGTGAAATGAGGACCCAGTTTGTGGGGGCAATAAGCTGACTTTGTATAAATATACAAAAGGATGAAGGCTATTGCTGAGCACATTGTAAGCCGCCCTGAGTTTTCGGAGAAGGGCGGCATATAAATCAAATTAAAAATAAATAAATAAATAAACTTGGGTCTCCAATTTGTCTTCGTTTCATCTGCTAATGAGGATACATAGGAAGACACCCACACTTTGGAATATAATCCCCCCCCCCCAAGGTAAGATTGGCTTCATCCATATTAGTCTTCTGGAAGATCCTTAAAACTTGGTTCTGTCATCAGGCCTGGCAAGCCTAGCAAAAGATTTTGAAATGGTTGCATTGCATTTAGAATGCATTCTCCCTTGTCTTTTTGTTATTGTGTTTTTTTAAAAAACGTTTAAACTGCATTCTAAAGTTTTTGTTTTAATTCTATTAATTGTTGGGCTTTGTGTTTTTAATTGTGTGCACAACCTGTCACAAGCAAGAGATGGGCAGCTAAATAAATAAATGGGTAGGGCATTGTTGTTTTTTTCTTCACTTAGGAATATTCTTCCTTTATAGATGTTGATTGACTAATGTGTCTTCTCCAATTGTTCCTTTTATAAATTATGACAAAGGGTGTCATCTACATAAATGGGTTCTGTGCGTGGGAGTGTTATTGTAGGGATTAAGGAAGATGACCTTGATGGAGATATGCAGGAGCTGTTACCTAGGCAAAAGTGTCTGAATCATTTTTTTAACCTCCAGGATTGTTCTGCTTGGGGCAGCAGGAGGGTTAATCCTTTGAAACTAGGCTCTTTCCTGCCAGATTTCTGCACCAATCCTACACAAAGACGAAGACTGAAGTGAATAAATATTAGGTACACATGGTAGGCTTCAATATGAAACGAGAGAAAGAGGGAGATTACTTTCTCTCTGTTTATTTACAGAGGTAGGGGAATGACAGATTCCCCTACCTCCCCATGCCAATCAGGGATTGTTTGAACTGCTTTTTAAGATGAGTTTAGGATTGTTCTGAACGTAGAGTGAAAAAAGCTGATGGGTGTAAGAAATTGAAGAATGGACTTTCCCACTTAACCATACAATATCCCTCATGTGCCTGTAGGTTCTTACTGAAAGACAGAGGTCTTCAGCTAGTGGTACTAATATATTTTACTTGGACTTAAGTAAGGCATTTGACAAAGTAGACCATAACCTACTACTTGATAAAATAGAAAAATGTGGGTTAGACAGCATCACCACTAGAGGGATTCATAACTGGCTGACTAACTGCACTCAATGGGTAGTCCTCAATGGAACTGCATCTACATGGAGGGAGGTATGCAGTGGGGTACCCCAGGGCTCTGTTTTAGGCCCAATACTCTTCAACATATTTATCAATGATTTGGACGAGGGGATAGATGGGGAACTCATCAAATTTGCAAACGACACCAAGCTAGCAGGAATAGCCAACACTCCGGAAGATAGGCTTAAGATACAGAAGGATCTTGACAGACTTAAATATTGGGCGCTATCTAATATAGATTTCCATACTAGCTTGAAACTATGAGCCAGCAATGTGCAGCAGCTGCCAAAAAAGCCAACACAGTTCTAGGCTGCATAAACAGGGATAGAATCAAGATCACATGAAGTATTAATACCACTTTATAATGCCTTGGTAAGGTCACACTTGGAATATTGAATTCAGTTTTGGTCGCCATGATGTAAAAAAGATGTTGAGACTCTAGAAAGAGTGCAGAGAAGAGCAACAAAGATGATTAGGGGACTTGAGGATAAAACATATGAAGAACGGTTGCAGGAACTGGGTATGTCTAATTTAATGAAAAGAAGGACTAGGGGTGACATGATAGCAGTGTTCCGATATCTCAGGAATTGCCACGAAGAGGGAGTCAAGCTATTCTCCAAAGCACCTGAGGGTGGAACAAGAAGTAATGGGTGGAAACTAATCAAGGAGAGAAGCAACTTAGAACTAAGGAAAAATTTCCTGACAGTAAGAACAATTAATCAGTGGAACAACTTGCCTCCAGAAGTTGTAAATGCTCCAACGCTGGAAGTTTTTAAGAAGAGATTAAATAACCATTTGTCTGAAGTGGTGTAGGGTTTTCTGCCTAAGCATGGGGTTGGACTAGAAGATCTCCAAGGTCCCTTCCAACTCTGTTATTCTAAGATATTATCAGTTATTTTATGTATTAGGCATTAATACATTAACTTTATTCTTCATGAATTTATCCAAAGTCTTTCTAAAGCAGTCAAACTGGTTACAATCATCATTGAAGGAATTGCATTCTACATGAAATATGTGATATACACGGAATTATCTGAAGTTTTTATTTTACTTAGTTATTTTTTTTTTTGCTCCCTCACATAATTCTTTGTTATCATTTGATTGATTATGTGCCAAAAAGCACTTTGTGATCTGTTCCACAGTCAACACCTGGCCATGCTTTTGATGCTCTAATTGAGCTCTTACACTTAGTTTTAGCAATAATATAATCAATTTCATTTCTGCATACTTCATCTGGTGATGTTCATATATATAGGTGTTGTTTTGGTTGCATGAAGACAAGGTTAGCCCTGAAGAAATAATTGGAGTAAAAGAAATGGAAAAGTTGGTCTCCTTTTTCATTTCAATTTCCTAAGCCATACAATTCAACTACATTTTCCTTTTTAGTGTTTCCAAAGTGTCTCCAACTTTGGCATTACAGTCTTAACTCATAAGCAGGACATCTTGCTTGCATGGTTTATACATTTCAAAATTGATCTTGGTCATAAAACTCACCAACCTCCTCTTCAGCATGGGTAGTTGCGGCATACACTTGAATGATTGTCATATTAAAGTGTCACAAAGTCTAATCACTAGTATCTGATTTGATTACATTGATTACATTATGGTCAAAAAATATTCTCGCTATACCTTTCCTAACTAAAGGCAATGAGGTTCCTTCTTTGTTTTTTATAAACAGTGTGAACTTATGACTGAAGTGTCCAATCCTTCACAATTTGCTGCTGCCTAAAATATCAATTTTCCTTTCATCTTAGAGAAGTCCCTCATTGTCAATAGTTTTGTATACTCAAAGTTGTGGTTCTGCCATACAAGTCAAATAAATAAATAGATCCACAAATCCTTTCTGGGCAGATCATTTTAGGTGTTTCTCTCATTTTGGCAGGATAAAAAGATAGGAATATTTTTCAAAATATTTCATTATGATTATTACATGATGATTTTAGATTGAAATACATAAAATATATATTTAAAAACTTTTTCCTCTTTCTATTGCTGGCAACAGAAATATGTCACCCACACAGTCTTCAGGATTATAACCTTCTGCTTCATTTCCCCCCCACACCATCAAACCTCTGGTAGCCTGTAACCATCATTTCGTTTTAATGGCATTTGTGTAGGAGTCCTTCACAACCAATGAAATAGTGGAATAAGTGCTAAGGGTTACATGGTTTCAAAACAAGACTTGTCAATTTTCTGAGAATTAAATCTATCAACACATATTGGTCCTGAGAGCTAAATGTAATTCCCATGGCTAAGCCACTATATTACCTGATTATTAGATACTTAGGAACAACCAGCAGTGGCCTTATACTTGAGAGCACCTGGAGACACCTGTATAGTTGTTGAAAATTAAATACGGAACTTGATTACTATGAAAACAGCAAGGCCATTTTGAGGAGCAGTCAGTGTATAGTAGCAGGATTTATGTAAACATTCTCCTATTGGCTGTCACGGCAGTCAGGCATGGGTGTGACATCGGTTGCTGATACGTAGGACCGAGTCTACTGGAAGCTTAAGGACCGCCTCTTCCTACTTGGCTCCAGTTTTTCGACTCGGTCTGTCAGGACTAGTCGTGTCTATAGAGTTCTCTGCCTCTTTTACAAAGAATTATCAGTTATCTGACTTCGGAACGGATTGGTTACTCTCTTCTTGCTCCTTTGGCTTAGTTTAATAGTTACTTAGCTGCGCTGAGTTCTGACAGCTAAATTGGGCGTGAACACGAGTTCGCTCTGCCGCGCTCCCCGGCTTTCCCGCAAGGTTCCTTGATTGCGGAGGTACTTATTACAGCCCCATTCAAGCATCTAATTGGGGTCTGTTCCGGGCTAATCCCCTTCTGTAATCAGCGGCGGCGTGCTGCGATCGAGCCTTCAGCTCTGCAGCTACTTTCGCACAAGCCCTACTCCGCGCCTCGAGCGGCTTCTCAGCGATCGCCCTCCTCGAGCGCAAGTTGCGTTTGTAGCCCTTGGGCTAGCGACTTCTGCAAGGACTCTCCTTCGTGGATCGGTTTCCAACCTCAACAGCAAGTAATCGGGGGGTTCTCCCTCTCTAACTGCCTAAGCAGGCCCTTTGAACCGCGCGGCTAGTATCCAAGATGGCGGACGTATCTAAATCGCGTTATTCCTGCCAGACCCGTGACAAGGGAAAAAGGCCCCAGGTGAAGGATCCTGAAGAGGGGACTTCCAAGGGACGCCCCAGCAAGTCCAGGGCCTTAAGCGCAGGGACCTCTTCCCGGCCCAGCTCTTCCAAGCCGTCGCGGGAGGAGGAGAGGTGCCATAAGGCCATCGAAAAGGCCTTCCACAAGGCCCAAACAGCTTCTGGCCTACAGAACACCACTAGCCAGGTTGAGGCCTCTACCAGCGCCCCATCCTCAGCCAAGGCCTCTTCCAACCTACCTCTGCAGAGGCCCACTCCAGCCTTATCCCCAGACAGATCAGTTGTTGGGGACACCGCCTGCCACACAGAGACTGCTTCAGTCTTCCCTGTGGCCCATGAGGTCTCTCCTTCTCCAGGGCCTGAGATCCAAGCTTCACAGAGTCCTCCTGTTCAGGCTCCTAATCAGGTCCCTCAATCCTTACCTGACATACCTCCTGCATTAGCTGCAATAATCTCAGAGGCCATTTGTCAGGGCATTTCTCAAGGTCTCCAACAAAAATGTGCCTCACCGTCTGAAGCTTCTGTTCATTCCAGTCAACATCACCACTCCGGGGGTCTTTCCGGCCAGGATGAAATTGAGGGTGTCACTGAGACCTGTGATGTTGAGGATTCAGTTAGCCAAGATTCCCTTTCAGAGGGCGAAATTGTGGCTGATCAGGATCTCTCAGATGATGAGGGCCTGGAAGCTGACCAACCCGCATTCATTGGCCTCTTCCAGCCACAAATGTTTCACTCGTTAATTCACAAGGCCCAAAATGTCACTGGTCTTGGGATGGCTTCCTTCTCTTCTGTTTCTTCTGCAGATGCTGCTATTTCATTTTCCATGGATGCGGCCAATTCGCTATTCCAGGAACCTTCGGTTCAGAAGGAAGTGGTGCCTGCTCCGAAATTGTTTTCGGATGTTGTTCTCAGACAATGGTCCTTTCCAGGTTCTGGACCGGTCCCCAATAATCTGGACAAACGCCTTTTTAACATGGCTCACGATTTTTCTCATCTATTGCAGATTCCTTCAGTTGACGCTCCTGTTTTGGCGCTGTCTTCTTCTCCTTTCACAGGCCCTCCTGAGGAGTGTTTGCGCCCAGAGGAAAAGAAGGCTGAGTAAACCTCGATTAAAGGGCATCAGGCCTCGGCATGGTTGGTGCAGGCCTCTTCTGCAGCGTCGTTTTTTAATAGAGCGACTATTCTCTGGCTGAGGCAACTGCAGGCTCGTTTACCGGCTTCAGATCATCGTTCTCACCAGGATCTGAATAAGATCTTAGCAGCCGTAGAATTTTCTGCCGACGCCACCCTCAGCGCGGCCCGCTTCTCTGCCAAGGCCATAGGATCTGCGGTCAACTCACGTCGCCTTTTGTGGCTCCGTAACTGGCAAGCTGACATCAGAAGCAAGTGGCGCTTGGCATCTTCCCCGTTTTCTGGCGAGAAACTTTTTGGTTCTCAACTGGATCCACTCCTCGTTGAAACTAAGGATCACTGCAAGGTTCTTCCTTCCCTGAATCATCGCCCGGATAACAGGGCTCAACCCTTTTTCGTTCTTCTTCCTTTCGCAGCCCAGAGTCTTCCTTCACCGCCCAGCGACGTCAATGTGCCTATTCCTCCAGAGGCTCTTCCCACCAGGACAACCAGGTTAGACACGGGACCAGATTTGGGTTTAAGCGGCCCTTTCGAGGGGGTAGGGGTCAACCCTTCCGCAGGACCCGATAGGTCTTCCCTAAATCTCTCAATAGGGGGCCGACTTTCCAGATTTGCTGATAAATGGGACACCACCGTCACAGATGTCTGGGTCAGGTCCACCATTCGTTTTGGGCTTTCCTTGGAGTTCCGATCTACCCCTCCAAAATTCTTCTTGCGATGTCCTCCCTCTCGGGATCACGTCAAGATCACTTGCATCAATTCGGCTATCCAACACCTCTTAGATATTAAGGCCATTGAGCCTGTCTCCCCCGCAGAGCAGTCACAAGGCTTCTATTCCCGTCTATTTCTAGTTCCCAAATCATCGGGGGGTTGGAGGGCCATACTTGACTTAAAATCCTTAAACCGGCACTCGTATTTATGACTCCACGTGGAAATCCTTCCTTCGTTGGAGTGCTAGATGTCATCTAGATCCGTCATCAGTTTCTGTGGCTCAACTGGTGGATTTCCTACAGGAAGGTTTTGTCTCGGGCCTCTCATCCAACACTCTGCGCCGCCAGGTGGCAGCATTGTCATCGGTTCTGTCCTTCGGGCCTGAAGTCCCTCTCTCCAAGGAGCCTCTCATGTGGGCATTTTTACGAGGCGCCACTAATCTACGCCCTCCGGTAATTCACAGGTTCCCTACCTGGGACCTGAACAAGGTTCTCACTGCCCTCACAAAACCTCCCTTCGAGCCACACCGGGAGGTCAACCTGAAATTTCTATCCTTCAAGGTCTCCTTTTTGGTGGCTATTACCTCCGCACGCCGTATATTGGAATTGGCATCCCTTTCAGTTCGCTCTGACCTCTGCATCTTCCACAAAGACAGGGTCATGCTCCACTTGGATCCAGCCTTCATTCCGAAGGTTAATTCCACCTTTCATAGGTCTCAGGAGCTCATCCTGCCAAATTTTTGTCCTCAACCCAGTCATCACTTGGAAAAAGTCTGGCACACCCTGGATGTGCGCAGGGCTCTAAAAATATACTTATCCCGTACTTCTTCCTTCTGGAGGACTGAAGCCCTCTTCATCTCCTTCCAGCCGTCGACCATGGGTGCTCGTATCTCGGCTTCCACAGTAGGCCGTTGGTTATGGGCTACCATCGCTACAGCATATGAGTCGCAGTCCTTACCTGTTCCATGGCATATCACGGCGCATTCCACCAGAAGTGCCACCATATCCGCGGCGTGGCCTACCCAGGCTCCGCTGGAGGAGGTCTGTCGGGCAGCTACGTGGACTTCAGTGACCCCGTTTATCCGGCATTACCGCCTGGACACATGCATCCGCTGACGCCGCTTTCGGCAGGAGAGTGCTACAACGGGTCCGACCGGAACCCACCCTATAGGACAAGAGCTTTGGTATGTCCCATGCCTGACTGCCGTGACAGCCAATAGGAGAATGGGTGTTGTACTTACCTGATACGCCCCTTCTCTGTTCCGCTGTCACGACAGTCAGCCCCACCCTGGTCGGTACCAGGGGAGTTCTGGGGGTGGGAAGTCTTTTCATTTCTTTCTTTTTATCTCTATAGACACGCCAGTCTACTGAAAACCTTCGCCTCAAAACTGGAGCCAAGCAGGAAGAGGCGGTCCTTAAGCTTCCAGTAGACTTGGTCCTACGTATCAGCAACCAATGTCACACCCATGCCTGACTGCCGTGACAGCGGAACAGAGAAGGTGCGTATCAGGTAAGTACAACGCCCATTTTCACCATTATTTTGGTGTATTCTTTATGTAATTTATTCACTGTTTATATAAACGAATTTATCCTTATTGTGGTTGGAAGAATTAACTGGAATTAAAAAGAAAACATGATAAATGGGGATATTTAGCTGTCTTTTTATCTGAGGAGGAGATAATATGTTCAGTTTCTTGATCAAAATATTAGCTACAGCATTGTAGTAAAGCTCCTGTTGGGCTATCTCGGCTTCCCTGTTCTTGACATATTTTGCAGATTACTGTTTCTTTTTCCTGTTTGCCTGATTTCTATTTCTTGATTTTGTTCATAATACTGTGCTTCCTTGACCTTGTTCAGTTTAGTCTGTAATAACTGCCACTGCTTTTGTATTATATAAACTTTGCTTGAACTTCTATTGAATCTGCTAAGAAAAATCAGTCTTTTGTACTTTGGATTACACTTTCCAAACATTTTTAAATGAAGATGATACCTAGTTCAGATTAGCAGGTCATAAACTTTTTCTCTATATATTTCAAATTAACCTTTGGACAATCTGAGGTTATTGCAGCAGCATTTGGGCCTTTCTTCATGCTGTGCATCACAGCAAGATGGATGAATGAAATAATAATGTTATCCTTAGTTTTTACGTTGCTATTAAGGATTCACAACAGGGATCTTCTAAACCAAGCAGTGGTAATTAGTATATTTTATCAGCAAAGGAAGCTTCTCAGGCAATTCACAAGCATCCCAGTAGTTTTATGAAAACTGCGGAAGGTATTCTAAGCTTTTGGGAATTCTCGCCAGTACCTTGTGTTTATAAGAAGAGGGGAGAAAGCAATTACAAGCATTTACTTTCTTTTGATACAAATGAAAGATTAAAGAATACAGGATAACGTCAACTACCACCCTCTTTAGATTGCCACAGGGAAATGTTTTTTTTTCATTTGTTAGTTTTTCTTAAATTGCCCTCCCTCCCTCCCTCCCTCCCTGCCTGCCTGCCTGCCATCCATCCATCCATCCATCCATCCATCCATCCATCCATCCAGTATTTCCTCTTCTAACAAAAGGATTCCAAAGCATACATCTTATATGTTGCATTGCCCTGCCAAGAAAAGTTAGAGACAAACAGAAGGTCCCTTCAAAAATTAGCTAGGAACAAATTCCCATGAAAGGCTACCAGATGACTATACAGATTGTGCAAAACTAGTTCTCACCTTCCAAATAGTTTCACAAGTGCATGCACTCAAATACTGTACTGATTGCTTAATAAAGCACTTTATAACAGTCTGGATAGAAATTCCAATTGTATCTCCTTTAAGATTTCAAAGCGCAGATAGGTAGGTAATATATCACTTTCCTACAGAAATATTGCAAAATCAGGAATAGAAATTTCAGTCTTCTATTTTGTACCAATTCCAGTTTTGTCTTGTGAATGAGTTCCTGGTGTGGCTCTATAGGACAAATAAGTTAAGCTCTTTCTCATTGTGGAGTTTCACATCCTGTTTTCAGTGTGTTTAGCATCCCCATAAAATAATTAGGAGAGGTTGGCCAGTGATTTGAAATACAGTGTCAATACTTAATCTGTCCAGTTCCATTTGTCAAGAGCCTTGATAGTACAGTGGTTTAGTGCACCCTGTTATTAACACAGCTGCCTGCAATTTCTGCTGGTTCGAATTTCTCCAAAGCTCAAGGTTGACTCAGCCTTCCATCCTTTCTAAGGTAGGTGAAATGAGGACCCAGTTTGTGGGGGCAATAAGCTGACTTTGTATAAAATATACAAAAGAATGAAGGCTATTGCTTAACGCATTGTAAGCCGCCCTGAGTCTCCGGAGAAGGGCGGCATATAAATCAAATTAAATATATATATATATATATATATAGGATGACAATGAAAGTTCTGGACTGGGTAAGTTGTGATGGACTAGATGTCAGAAACAAGCCGAAACTTAATTCAGGTAAAACAGAATTAAAATCTAAATGCAAGAATAACTCAAACTAAGTAGAAGGCAGTATTCACGATGGACTAAACTTTCTTCCCTAAACTTCCTTGTGGAAGAAAATCAAATTTCCCACATCAGAAACAAAAAGGTAGCAGAAGCCAAAATGGCCACAGAGAACAGTGATTGGACAGGGAAGATATTCCCACAGCAGACTTAAAAGGCCTGTACTGTATGAGCTGGACAGACCCCGCCATTGACTGTATTATTACCAAGGTTGTTTAAATGATGACAGAAAATACATTTTAATGACAGATCAATTAAAAATGACTTCAGGGTGTTTCCATAGCAGTGTGGGAATAAAACCGAGACATGTCCCTTAAAAATGATAGGGAGGTGTATTCATGCTATGGTTAGAGAAATGTAAACATAACCTTTGAGTAACTTTGTTAATAGGTTCCAGCAATAAGTATGAGGTTCTTCCTCACTGTATAGCAATAGCAGTTAGACTTATTGTATAATACTGCTTCAAAGTGCTTTACAGCCCTCTCTAAGCAGTTTACAGAGTCAGCATATTGCCCCCAACAATCTGGTTCCTCATTTTACTGACCTCAGAAGGATGAAGGGCTGAGTCAACCTTGAGCTGGTCAGGATCAAACTGCTGGCAGTCAGCAGAATTAGCCTGCAGTACTGCATTCTAACCTCTGTGCCACCACTGTTCTTATATCAGAATTTTTCTCCCACTTTTTACTGTGTTAATTTTACTGTGTTAAGGAAAAAAATAACTGAATTATGTTAGGTTTGTCAAGTTCAGTAAGCAACTGTCACACTAAAATTGATACCTATCAATTAAGGTTATTTCTTTGCACTTTTGTGTTTTGTTAGAAATAAGTATGAGCTATTGCAAGTTCTCTGCTCCTTGTTTTAAAACAGGAAATACCTTTATTTTCAAATGCAGCCAATCTGTAGATTTCTAATACTGTATGCCCTCCAACATTTTCTAGATGTAAATTCAGGACAGTGGATATGAGGGTGGCTGAAGACATTGGGATAATATCCATCCTTCACTGCCTATTTTTGAAGTGTCTTAAAAGCTTCAAAAATAGATAGTATCTGTGGCTATTACTTGTGAAATATGGATATTAGTTGTGAAATATTGATGAGAAATAGAGAAGCACAGTTCAGGCTTGCCTTTTAACAAATTAATTTTAAACAAACTTTATTTTTAAATTCAGTAACACTCTCAAAAGACAGTCAATAGGAAATGGTAGGGTGAAAATCATGTGGCAGAATTTACTACAGTAGCTGAATGAAGAAGACAACTCAGTATTGGAAAGCAACTGGAATTATTTCTGAGTAAATACGCATAGATCTAATCCAAAAACATGCAGTTTGTGAAGAGCCAGAAGCAAGCATATTTACATGAGAAGGGTGGTTTTTTTTTTTTTTTTTTTTTTGGCAGATTGTCAAGTACCCGGGCTGGCTCTTGTGAACTTCAAAAAGAGCCACTTTGGGGTTTTCCTCTGAATAATGTTAAACAGATGTTAGCCACTGTACCCTGAGATGCAAGGCTGGCATGCACCATCCTGACATTTGGAAATATTTGATTACTTTTTTCTCAGTATAAGGAAACTTAACATAGGGAGAGGGGGGTTAGAGTTCTCTTTTCCTGTGGAAAAAGGCTGGTAGCAGGAAAACACTGAAGTTAGACTTGAAGACAGAATTGCTGACTTTCTCTCACTCTGAAAAATGCTTCCCAACTATGCCTTTTTCTCACCATATGCAATGTTCCCACGAGGTTTGATGGATCTGCACTATCAAGTTAGGAAGCAGCTGGACCACACAGAACTAAAAAAAAACAAAACAACAACAACAATGAAGTGTCACATAGAGCCTGTGCAGTTAAAATCATGATGAATTATCCAAAAACATTCAGGCTTGAATTACTGAATTACTTAGAGGTATTAGTTCACTATTCTAGGTACTAATGAAAAGAATTCAGTTATAAATTTTATAAATTCCCTGTTGAAATTACAATATTGGGAGAACATTTTTATTCTCTGATCCAGCTTGGAGCTTCTGGCATATACTCAAGTACCTGTTGAAGTTTCTAGGTAAAAATAAGTCTAATCCACATAGAAGCAGTGAGGACCTTCCTGATTTCCACACTAGCTTGAAACTATGAGCCAGCAGTGTGCAGCAGCTACCAAAAAAGCCAACACAGTTCTAGGCTGCATAAACAGAGAGATAGAATCAAGATCACATGAAGTATTAATACCACTTTATAATGCCTTGGTAAGGTCACACTTGGAATATTGAATTCAGTTTTGGTCGCCATGATGTAAAAAAGATGTTGAGACTCTAGAAAGAGTGCAGAGAAGAGCAACAAAGATGATTAGGGGACTTGAGGATAAAACATATGAAGAACGGTTGCAGGAACTGGGTATGTCTAATTTAATGAAAAGAAGGACTAGGGGAGACATGATAGCAGTGTTCCAATATCTCAGGGGCTGCCACAAAGAAGAGGGAGTCAAGCCAGGGGTGAAATGCTCCCGGTTCGGACCAGATCGCCTGATCTGGTAGCAATGGTGGCGGGTGGTTCGGAGAACTGGTAGCAAAAATCCCTGCCCCCCCCCGCCCCCACCATGCCCAGCTGAGCCGCACGATCATCAGAGGCTTTTTTTTTTTTACTTTTAAAAGCATTTTTTCCTCAACCTCTTACGACGAGAAAATGTTCTTAAAAGTAAAAAAAAAAAGGCCTCTGATGATCGCGCGGCTCAGCTGGGATCGTCAGAGGCTTTTCAAAGCAATTTTTTCTGCAACCTCTTGGCCGAAGAGGTGGTAAAAAAAATGCTTTGAAAAGTCTCTGACGATCCCAGCTGAGTTGCCTGATCGGCAGAGAGGTATTCTTTAAAAAGCCTCTCTGAGGATCCCAGCTGAGTTGCCTGATCGGCAGAGGCTTTCCAAAGCATTAGAAAAAATGCTTTGAAAAGTTTAAAAAAAAAGTTGGCCACGCCCACCCAGTCACATTACCAACCCCCCCAGCAAGCCACGCCCACAGAACCAGTAGTAACAAATTTTACATTTCACCCCTAAATCAAGCTATTCTCCAAAGCACCTGAGGGTAGAACAAGAAGCAACAGGTGGAAACTAATCAAGGAGAGAAGCAACTTAGAACTAAGGAGAAATTTCCTGACAGTAAGAACAATTAATCAGTGAAACAACTTGCCTCTAGAAGTTGTGAATGCACCAACACTGGAAATTTTTAAGAAGATGTTGGATAACCATTTGTCTGAAGTGGTGTAGGGTTTTCTGCCTAAGCAGGGAGTTGGACTGGAAGACCTCCAAGGTCCCTTCCAACTCTGTTATTCTATTTTCTAATAAGGCCCAGAGTCAGGAATGATAGGACTAGTAATTTTAGTGACATTTTGCAGCACATAGTTTCTTCTTTCATAGTGGGATCTGTGGATATTGAGACGGAATGACATAGGAGAACCCAGCCAACATTAATATGTTTTTCAATTTGGAATGGTTTTTCCCATTTAGGGTTGTAAAGTTCTGCTTTGGAAGAAGAATATGATCACTATTGCAAAGGTAGAAGGAAGAGGAAGAAGAAATTAGAAGTGTTGAGAAGTTTGTAAAGAAAATGTACACCCCCCGCCCCCAGCAATCCCTGTATGCAGAGATGCTTCAAGCTAGGCCTAATATTGTTAAATTTTAAATTAGAATTTGATGGCTACACTCTGTTTCGGTTATATCCCTCACTGTGCTGAAAAGGTGCAGTGCCATCCCTTTTTTCTTGCTTGTTGGAATATATAAATAGAAATGTTTCTAAGGTAGATTATACAGGCTATTTTAGACTTATCTTTCAATCTCATATCGGCCTTTGAATAAATTCCTAAAATGCAAAAAAAAAAAAAAAATCCCATCATATTTTATGGGCTCATTTCATTGGCTAAAACAGTAGTTTATTTTAGAATATCATGCTTTGTCTTCTTTGGCTGATACCATGAAATTAGGATCTGAACTCTTTTCTAGCATTTATGATGATCAAGTTAAATCATACTCTGTAGGTCATAAGCAAATACTGACAACTAGTTAAGGAAATAAGCTTTTCTCTGCAGATTATTTTTTCTTAAACTAAATGTTAAAAGACATAGGCTTGGGGATATTAAACACTGATTCATAATAAATAAAAACTTTGTGTTCTCCAGAGGCTTGCTAAACTCTTCGTTCTAAGGAACTCCATACAAATATCCTGATTTGAATTTGTCATACAATCACACTGCTCTGCTCCCAGAAAATTTAAAAGGTATAAAGAGTGGAATAGTTAGGCAAGCAATGCCTTCTGTTGCACTGGGAGTTTTCTGTTTGGTGGCACCCTATGTCTCTATTCAAGGCCTAGGCAAAACAGACAAACAAATAAACCAGAAAGACGGTCTATTTGTTCTCTAGGAAGGTAGCATTGTCTTTCGTTAACTCTCATTTAGCCCTGAGAGATCCAACAGTTATAACTTTCTAAAAAAGAAAAAGAAAAAAAGAAAGTGGATTCCAAAAAGGCAGAAACAAATAGGAAGGGGAGTTTTGGACCTAGAGTCATAGGGCCAAGTTAAAGTGTCCCTGTGAGGTTTATGTGAATTTATGCAAGTCATTATCTGGCATAAGTGACCTAGCCTACAGAGAACTGGAAATAATAGTACTGTAATTTGGCCATGGCAGTAATGGAAAAGTCATGATGATAATTGCACGAGGTACCAAGGAGAAATAAGATTTACTTGGCTTATTCACTCTTCTTCTTGCCTTCCTTTCATCCTTTTGCAAGGAAATGTCAGGATTGAAAGCTGATCCCTTAGAGAAAGTATTAAAATACAAAAGAAAGAAACAGGGGGAGGGGAGGAATTGTTCCTTTTTTGAAGCCCAGTCCTGTCAAAACTAATTCTTAGCCCAGTGTTGGCATATTCTGAAAGAAAGTGTCACCTGAAGGAAGTTCACCTCTATTAAGAGCTGTTGTTTGAAGAGGAGAAACAGCAGTACACCCGGGTCTCTTGGGACAATCTTTGTTGTTCATTTAATTCATCTTTCCAATAGCTTCTGTTTCAAAGCTGGCCTGCTTTAACAGCAGCAGTGGGAGAAAGAAATGACAGACTGTTAGGTCTGGCTGGTCTCCTAGTGTTTTTTATAATTATTCTGCTCTCATGCATGTATCTAGAGGCAAGAGTCCAAGGATTGTTTTATGAGGTAAACTATCCAACCGCCAGCTGTTAGTTGGCCAGTTTTCCTCTTGTTTCACTGGCTTTTTCAAAGGAGTACCTTGAAGATATAGTACCAGACATCAACAAATGAGAAAGGCAACCATGCAGCTTTTTGATTTTTTTTTGCATTGCTCTGTGAGCACAGTTCCTAGGTTGCCAGAGCCAACAGTCAGTTGAAATGGACCCTTTGATACAGCAAGGGAAGAACCTACGTTCCACGGTGTATCTGAAAAAAAATGCCGCACATGCTTCAAAGTAAGGTTAGTGGTCCAAAGATTGCTACTTCAGACTGAATCTGTAACCTGCAGAAGACAGTAAGGAGAAATAGAAGGAAGGCCATTAGTTGGCAGAGATCAGGGCTAAAATCCAGCAAGTTCTAACAGGTTCTGTTAGAAGGACAGAAGTGGTGGGTTGCTCCTGGTTCACACCAGTTTGCAAGAACCGGTAGTAAAAATTTATAGTAGTTCGGAGAACCAGTAATAACATTGGCTGGCTGCGCCCCCGAACCAGTCCCTGGCCAGGTTGCCGCTCGCTTACCCTGCCCACCTCATCAGAGGCTTTTTTTTTTTATCTTTAAAAGCATTTTTTCTACAACCTCTTCGGCCGAAAAAGGTTGTAGAAAAAAAATGCCTTTAAAAGCCTCTGGCGATGTCAGCTGAGTTGCCTGATCATCAGAGGCTTCTAAAAACATTTTTTTTGCAACCTCTTAAGGTTGTAGAAAAAATGTTTTTAAAAGTAAAAAAAAAAAAGTTGGCCAGGCCACTCAGTCACATTACCCCCCCCCCCCAGCCATGCCCACAAAATAAGCCACCCCCACAGAACCAGTAGTAAAAAATTTTAGAACCCACCCCTGTTCTGGAGAATCGGTAGCAGAAATTTTGAGCAGTTTGGAGAACCAACAAATACCACCTCTGGCTGGCCCCAGAGCGGGGTGGGAATGGAGATTTTGTAATATCTTTCCCCCAGGAGTGGGGAGGGAATGGGGATTTTGCAGTATCCTTCCCCTGGAGTGGGGTGGGAATGGAGATTTTGCAGTATCCTTCTCCTGCCATGCCCACCAAGTCACACTACGCCCACCAAGCCACGCCCACAGAACCGGTAGTAAAAAAAAATTGTATTTCACCACTGGCAGAGATGCTTTTTTTTTAAATACAGAAGATTAATAGAAGACATGCTGTTGACAATCTGATTTTGGAAATGCCACCCCCAAGTTTTGTTAAGCTGTTTAGATAGAAACATGATCTTGTACCAACCTATTCCCTGAGAGTTTGTCTCCTCTTGCTATCCAATACAAACTGCCCATTCACTTGCTTTCATTTTGTAGGTGCCATTTCATCACTGCCCGGAAAAGGACAAAGTTAGTAGAAACTATTACTTTCTTTTCATATGTTTGAAACTTGGCTGCTTGTTCTGAGGTTCATATTATTCCTGCCTAATTGATAATGGCACTAATGGCTTTAAAAAAAAAGCAAATAGCTAATAGGGACAAAAGTATACTATACAGCGATGCAACATAGAGCTCTGAGCTGAATGGGCCCCAAGAATCAAAATGACTTTCTTCCAAATTGAAAGGTTCATGTAGATAGGAAAGGACTATTGATAATTGAAAGATTTCCATCCCTTTGGCAGCGGAAAATGTAATAGGCCATAATACTGTAATATGCAATTAAGCATCATTGCCTTTGCATCATTTTCAGTGATAATGTAAGGCAGATGTTTTTATAGTATGGAGATAAATTAGTAAATTAGGTAAGTCAGTGTTCCTAAAAAATTAATTATGATCACATTAGAGACTCGGTATAGCATAATGGTTGCATCAGTGTTGCATTATGATGGGAGAGCCAGATTTAAAAAAATCCATCTTTGCCTTTGAAGATCAGTGTAGAACTGAGCTAGTCGCTCTCAGTCAGCCCAATCTATCCCATTGGGTTGTTGTGGAAAAAGTAGGGAGGAATAGGCTACCTTGAGTTCTGGAGGAAAGTTAAAATACTGAATATGCAAATTAAGCTACACTGTACTTCACCTTCAGTTACAGACCTGGAAAAATTGTAAATTGTAAATGCAAAAATTGGTCACAAAGTTTTAATTCATCATCACCATTGTAACCAAACTGCTCTCACCAAATGAGGTAGTTGCTAAATAAGTGATAACAGCTTCATATGGTGCCCCTATTCTGAAAATGTGGGAAAAATAAAACAGAATGTGAAAGTGCCCACATACTTTCTTCAATAGAGATTTGTCAGTCAAATTTGGTTTCTGATTTTGCCTTCATTTCTGTTACAGCTCATTGAAGTTGAAACAAATAAATTTATACAACTAAAAATATTAGGAAGGTTACCTCAAAATTACACTTGTTGAGGCATATAATTTTCAACCAAATAGAGACTTTTTGTTAGATAAAGCTTTTGCAAAATACTTACGGGGGGGGGGGGGGAGGGGTCACTTACCTTGTTATACAGTGCATGCATTATGTACTATTTTGGACAGCAAATTGAATTTTTTCATTCAGTTTCATTAGATACCATTTAAATGCATAGGACTTGAAAAGAACTTATCTGTGACCAGTTTGTTGCTGTTATTATTGTCATTATCTCCATCGAAGGATAGAATATACATCAAGCAAATAAATATATATTGTCATTCTTATATGTAGGCACATTGCCTTCATTCTTTTCAAAGTAGTCCACAAAATAGAAAAAATATTAATGTTTTGATGGCTCTATTGAGATCTCTTAAACCAGAATAAAAGCTTTGCAGAAGAAGACTGCCTACAATGAAGATTCTGATTTACACTCTTTCTTTAGTCCCAGGCTCTTGTAAGATAAATATCAGTGCAATCAAGCAGAGAAAGAAACAACTAAAATTGTGTAAAATGGTAGAATAAACTAGATGGTAAATTCACAAATATTTAAAACATAGTAGAGCAGGTGACAAGCAAGGTTGTCTGAGGAATGGGTGTCATCACCATGCAACCATATAACTCCCTCTCTTTGATCCCCACCGTAAGGGAAGGTATGCAAGTAAGATATTGGCTGCTAGGAAGATAGAAGTCATGACACTTTCCTTATTTTTCAGTTGTGGTAGGAGGGATAATAGATCCCAATGTTGGAATCTCAGACTTCTGCTTTTTAAGTCAATTATGGTTACATCCATGGTCTGTTGCCTTACCTATTTGCATATGGTAAAGATACGTTGATATCAATCAGAAGTAGGTCAAGGAGTACCCTAAGTATCACTGAACCAACAATACTTTCTGCAAATTGTATAACACGGGAATACTTTATTACATTCTAAAACTTTTAGCTTAAAACGTACACTTTTGCTAGAAAGATGTCAAATATTGCTGACATAAATCACACTTGGAGTTTAAATGAGGCAGTCTTCCTTCAGGTATGTGTAGAAAACTCCCTTATTATTCCTTTACTGTTGTGACTCAAAACTTTCTCTGTTGAATAATGGCAAAACTATTAATATAAAATTAATATGTTTGAAGTAGTTATGGTGAACAAACTAGCAAAGTTTTAATAGTTGCTAGATTAGTGAATTTTACCATTCTTTCTCCTTCCATTTAATCCTGCTTGACTTGAATACTAATTTATTCTAGCAAGAAGCATAATATCTTTACTTTATATACCACATTGTTTGGTCTGGATTATTTCATTTGTAATGCTTCATCCTTGTGGTGGTGTGATGCTTAAAATCTGTACGCTGATGACACTCAGCTGTACATCTCCACCCCAGACCACCCCAACGATGCCCTTGAAGTGATGTCCCCGTGCCTGGAGGCTGTGAGGGTCTGGATGGGGAGGAACAGGCTCTGACTCAACCCCTCCAAGACCGAGTGGCTGTGGTTGCCGGTGTCCCGATATAGCCAGCTGGCTATTGGGGGTGAGTCATTGGCCCCCACGGAGAAGGCTCGTAGCTCCTGGATGCACGGCTGTCTTTAGAAGAGCATATGACGGCCGTGGCCAGGGGGGCTTTTTATCAGGTTCGCCTGATACGCCAGTTGCAGCCCTTTCTGGATCAGGACTTCTTATGCACGGTCACTCACGCCCTCGTCACTTCTCGCCTGGACTACTGCAATGCTCTCTACATGGGGCTCCCCTTGAGGAGCACCCGGAGGCTCCAGCTGGTCCAGAATGCGGCTGCGAGGGTAATTATGGGGGTAACATGGTGCTCCCATGTAACACCTCTCCTGCGCGAGCTGCACTGGCTCCCGGTGGTCTTCCGGGTGCGCTTCAAGGTATTGGTTCTCATCTTTAAAGCGCTCCATGGCTTAGGGCCTGGGTACTTACGAGACCACCTTCTGCCACCGATAACCTCCCACCGGCCAATTCGCTCCCACAGAGAGGGTCTCCTCAGGGTGCCATCGGTCAAGCAATGTCGACTGACGACCCCCAGGGGGAGAGCCTTCTCTGTGGGGGCACCCGCCCTCTGGAACGAACTACCCCCAGGAATACGACTGATCCCGGACCTCCGTACTTTCCGCCCAACATTAAAGACCTTCTTATTCCAGAAAGCCGGGCTGGCTTAAAATTTTAATGGGTTATTTTATGGGGAAAGGGTTTTAAAATTTAGGGAAGCCAAACTGATTTAATTCTGTTTTAATTCTTTTTAATTTTTATACTGTATGTGTTTTAAATTTTGGCTGTTCACCGCCCTGAGTCCTTCAGGAGAAGGGCGGTATACAAATTTAAATAATTAATAAATAAATAAATAAATAAATAAATAAATAAATAAATAAATAAATAAATAAATAAAATAACAGCATTCATAGAATAAAGCAATTTCTAAAGAAAAATAAAATACTTGTATGCCCATGGTGGTCAATTTATTTTATTTTTCTCTTATCATGTTTATAAAATTAATGTTTTTAACGGCTCCTTGCTTTCTAACAAAATAAGTCTTGTTTGTTTCAGGAATTACATTGCCTGTTTCTTTACAAGAAGTCCTCGACTTATGACCCACAATTGAGCCCCAAATTTATGTTGCTAAGCAAAACATTTGTTAAATGAGTTTTGCCCCATTTTACAACTTTTCTTGCCACAGTTGTTAAGTGAATCATTGCAATTGTTAAATTAGCAACATTGTTGTTACATGAATCTGCCTTCTCCATTGTCTGCTTGTCAGAAGGGATCACATGACTGCAGGACACTGCAATCATAAAGGCATGCCAGCTGCCAAATTTTGATCACGTGACTATGGGGATACTGCAGGGGTCATAAATTGTAATTTTGAATGGTCGCTAAATGAACTGTTGTAAATCGAGGATTACCTGTATTGTACATCAGCAAAGGAGAACTACTGGGCACCATTCTGATTATTACTTTCATAGGAGCCGTACTATGTTAGCCATGAGGAAGTACTGTTGCCCTTTCATATGTTTAATTTAATTTACATCAGCCAGATCACACTGAAATAATATGATTTATTAAAGTAATTTTGTGCATCAATGTCAGTAATGAAAGGAATCTGTTATTTCCCATCGTTTTCAGATAGAAAGCTCCATGAAAAATAATGCATGTGTGGAGAAATTGCACAAAAATTAGTATGTATTTTGGTTACATTAAAAAACATCCTAAACATTAGTGTCACCTACAGTGCATTTCAGTTTAGTAAGCATAATAAAATAATGTCCTTTAGAGGGAAAAGATCTTATTACCATTCATGAAAAAACAATAAAGTAAACCTCAATTTATGACCACAATTAGGCACAAAATTTTGGTCATAAGTCATTGTGGTTGAATCCATGACTGGATTCAATTTAATGACTATTTTTACGATGGTTGTTATGTGAGTCACCTTGGTCATTACGTAAATTATCATAAGTCTAAAATCCAGCTTATCCAAATTGTGGTCTTTGCAGTTGCCAAGTGCCCAAAATGCAATCATATGATCACGGAGCTGGTTCAGTCGTAACTTTGAGGACAGGTTATAAGTAACATTTTTGGAGTCCATCATAATTTTGAACAGCTGTTAAGCAACTGGTCATAAGTGGAAGATTACATGTATAGTATATAACCCTAAATGTTTGTTGGCATTATCCTGTTCTCATGAGGTATGAATCTGAAATGTCACTCAAAGAACATTAAAGTTGTGTTTTCAAATAGTTCAAATAAGCTTCTTGTTTTTTAGCAAAGATAAGCTAGCATGCAGTTGAAATGCAAACAAAATTCCTTTAACTTTAAAGCAGAACGTCGTTGCAGAGAAATGGTGAGATTGTGAAATGATAATAGATCGTAAAGCAAGATAAACTGAAAAGAAGTTATAGCTTAGCTTTGTGGTTGCTAAGTTATAACTCTGTAACTTAGAATTGCTGGTATCAGGTCATTACATTTTAATAATGGATGATCTGGCAGCTGGTATAAACAGAGCAACCTGGGGTCCATTTATTCCAAGGCCTGACTACTTGACAAAAGACTTCAGTATTAAGTCACTGAAATGATTGTTTACAACTATTAGCATGAAGAAGGTAATCTGTACTAAGGAAGATAGAGAGTCTGATGTAAATGAAGACTAAAGTATTTGGGGCAGGACATTGTGTGTTTTGTTCCTTACAAGGAACATAAGAAATAAATTAGACTACCTGCTTCCTGCATAACACCTAACATAAACAGAGATATCCAGATTTGTTCAACCATGCGCACTGGTGAAAGCAGCCAGTCAAAAAGCAGCACGCTATTTATTCATGATGATAATACTTTCCTGTAATTTTACATTTTCAGGAAAAGGGAATCTGAAAGCTAAGAATATACAGCATGTATCTGTGCTTGGAAATTAGCTGCATCATTAAACTTTAAAATAATGGAAACTAAATGAAACATATATTGTATCAAGACTATGATGTATCTTTTTTTGAAAAACAAAACTTCAGGAAAGTTGCGTTTTTGTCTTTACTGTACATTCATGATATTGTTCTTTTCCATAGGAACATAGCAGCTCTTTTATTTACATATCAAGAATTCCTGATTTGAAAAGTTTCTTGTTGATGGCTGCATGACGTGCATTGAAATGCATCCTTTTAGCATAGGAAAAACTCTGGCTTTGTTGGGGGACAAAAAAAAAGGGAAATTAAGGCTGCTATCTGCATTCCCCGAATGTGAGCCCATTTTCCTCAGTGAGGAAATTACTGCTGAATAGTTATATTTGCTGAAAGAGTACAAGAATCAGATTATTTACAAAGGCACAAGCACAATTATACTGTATGTTTAATAGGCAGTGGGTGTTTCAGATTTAGCTCCAAAGAGAGACTTCAGAGCAGCAGGTGCAGAGCACCTGGCTACAGCTCCTTAAAGTAGCAGTGCCATGCAACTTTGTGATCACAGTAGATTAAAAGATACAGCTGCAGTCAGGTATTAAGTTCATGCCCCCAGCACATTTTTGGAATGAAAATCTAAGTGCTGGATAGCCCTAATGTCTGATTGATCAATTCCTCTGTCTGTTACAGTGTGCAAAACAAATGTAACAGAACATAATGGCTTAGCATGATACTTTTACACCCTGAATGTAGTGATTTAATGTGACCCACTAGCTCAGGAGTGTCAAACTTGATATCATTGAGGGCTGCATCAGGGTTGTGTTTGACCTTAGGGGGTGCGGGTGGCTGGGGTGGGCATGACCAGGGTGGGTGTGGCCAGCTTGATGTCACTCATTGAGGCTCTGTTTTTGGCTGTGAAGGCCTCCTGCAGCCCTCTGCCAGCGAAAACAGCGTCTCGTCCCGGCTGTGTTTTCGCTGGCAGAGGGCTGCAGGAGGCCGTCACAGCCGAAAACAGAGCCTGGGATCCTTTTGATGTACATTTTCGTTGGCACAGGCACTGCAGGCCAGTCCTTCACTGCGGGCCAGATCTAAGCACCTCGCGGGCCACATCCAGCCTCCGGCCCTTGAGTTTGACACCCCTGCACTAGCTTCTTAAGACAGGCAGCACCAAATCAAATTAATTAGATAAACTCCAGCCCATTCTGAAATACCATAGTTTATTATTTATTTATTATTATTATTTTATTATTGCAAAATAAAAATAAAACATGAAACTGAAAACTGGCATATCTGGTTATAAATTTTTTAATCAATATCTTTAAGTAGTTCTCATTGTGAATTAAGTTTTAATGAAGAAGTATGTGTTTATTAACAGTTAATGAAAAGCAGACTCTTTGTTGCCATCAAGTGGTCGTCTGCATTTTTGTATTTCACATAGACCCCTGATTGTGACATTATGGGATGGAGAACCAACCTAGAACTAAGGAGAAATTTACTTACAGTTAGAACGATTAATCAGTGGAATGACTTTCCCCTAGAAACTGTGAGTGCTCCAACACTGGAGGTTTTTAAGAAAAAATTGGACAACCATTTATCTGAAATGATACCCTGTTTCCCCCAAAATAAGACATCCCCTGATAATAAGCCCAATTGGGCTTTTGAGCGCATGGCAATAAGGCCAAGCGCTTATTTCAGGGTTCAAAAAAAAAATAAGACAGGTTCTTATTTTCGGGGAAACACGGTACACTATAAGACCTCCAAGGTCACTTCCAACTCTGTTATTCTGTTAAAAATCTATTGTGCATGCACGCATGCACACAGGGCTGTGATTGAGTTAAATATTAGTACACTTTGTGTACTAATAAGTAAAGTATAAGTAAAGACAAAGAGGCTAAGATTCATGCTTGAATCATTATTTTTAAAATGTCAAGACAAAATAGTTATAGAAAAAACAACTTAAGTTAATGTGATGACGCTGTTCATTCAGTCCTGTCAGATTCTTGGCAATTCTATGGATCTGCTCTCTTAGCATTTTCCAATCTTGTACAACTTTTTTCGTTTGTTTTATGTTATGGCTGATGTCAGCTTTGTTGGTATTCAGCCACAATGTTTTTTAGCAGCCTTGTTTCCTTTTGCCACTAACCATTCCTACCATAATTGTTTTTTCCAATAAGCTTGATCATGTGACATGACAAAAAAATAAGACACATGATAAGAATGTTGTGATTTTGCCTTCTAGTTATATATCTGGTTTTATATGTTCCAGTTACTTGTTTGTCACCTTTGTTGTCCAGGGAATGCTCAGGAGCCTTCTTCAATGCCACAGCTCAAACGAATTGATTTTTCTCCATGGTCCAACTTTTGCAGCCATGCATAGAAACACAATAGTGCAGACTTATCTGCATTTAGTTGCCAGGCTGATGTCCTTGCTTTTCCATACTCAATTCATGGTTGCTGTGATGTTTTATTTCTGGACTGCGTTCACTGTTTTGATCAGTCTGTGATCCTAGGAAAGTAAATTCTTGCTATGTATCTGATTTCTTCACTGTCAATTATTATTTTTATATATTTAAAATAAAAAACATTGCAAAATGAAGCTCCAGCTGGAGTTTTTATTAGGAAACAGCTGAAGCTAATGTAGCAGCTGAGAAAGTAACTGGATAATGCACAGGTACATGACATAATTCACAAAGGAAAATGGCTGCACTATTGCGGTGAAAGGAATCAACAGACAGGTTTTCTCGGTATCTGGATCAACAGACAAGATCAGCCCACACAGATATCGCAGAAATCTGAAATAATTATAAGGTGCCCCAACAGCACACTTTTATCTTATATAACAATGCTGTACTCCCTCATACTGCTTCTTCGTACTGAATTACATTAGAGTTGCACAACATTTTTCTGCCCAAAGGAGTGTCTGTTGCTCTTCATATTCTCACACTGCACATCAAAAAATTAAAGGGTAGGGCAAAGTAAAAAACAAAACAAAACTAATTGTTACTTCATTTGCTTTTAAGATTAAATAAAGCAGAGATTGGTTAACATTTGTTTCTAGCCGTGTGTGTCATAACTTTCCTTTTCAATCCACCTGCAGTCAACCTTTAGAAGTCCTTGGGGCTCAAGCCGTACACCTCTGCCTTATTCCTTTCTTCTCCCTTTGCTTGTTATGATCAGTCTGAGCCTTCAGAGGTCAGAAACTGAAGAGCATCAATAGAATGGGCCTCGGGAATTAGCAGAAGACAATGCCCCTGAGGTGTAGGCTGAGTCAGCTGACTTAGAGCCTGAATTAGGGAAAATCCCAAGACTGCAACACGTCACAAATTACAAAGAAAAATCAAAGGAAGTCAAGCTCTCTACTTGAAAGAAAAAAATAGGATTTGGAAGACTTTAGTCATGCTAATAGGACTATATTAAAAAGGTGGCAATTATTCCTGGCTCTTTGTGGCAAAAACTGTACTGATTTCCTATCTGTGATATTCGGTGTATGCTGCTGTTGGATTACTTGAAACCTTGAATTATTCTCAGATCTTGTGTCTTTTTCTATACAGAAAGCTTTGAGACTGCAGGATGCTTAGGATTACTTTGGTGAAAGATTTACAATTGCAGTAAATATTTTTAAGTTTATTATCAAAAATACTGTGTGTGTGCATGTGTAAGAACATTGCTTTCATCTATTTTCAGACTTCCATTTAAGAATTAAGTCTCCCTAAGTTCTGTAGTTCTAAACACTTACTTAATTTCAAGTTGATATTAGTTCCAGGAATAATCAATCTCCTGTTTCTCTATTTCTATTTCCCTGCTTTTTTCTTTCTCCATGCTTTTTCCTGTAGTGAATTTTAAGTTGTAAGCGTTTCTCGCAATTGGTAAAGCATAGTGCACATTTAATAATAATAATTATCAAGTTGGCATTGATTCTCTAGTCTAAAGAAGAAAGTGCTTCTCATTAAGCTCCTAATAATGCTATATTATTTAATATATAAATGGTGATGAGGAATGTGATGGTAAATATTCTTACCACAACAGCATCATACTTTAGGAGGAAAGTACTATGAGGCCTGACTCCAAAACTAGATAGGCCAAGCTATTAATGAAATTTGATATAATTTTGCTTTAACTTAAAGAAATGTGTTATGCCATTACTCCCCATTCTTAGATGTCTTTGTCACATTAAAACCTGGATTTGTTTGCAACATTGGCAAAGACTTTGGAAACTATGCCAAAGGCTTGAAAAGGCTCTCGTTTAATTTTAAAGCCTTGAAAGCCTTATAGGTGATTGGGCATTGGTGTCTATCTAAGAATTATAATAAAGAACCAGACTGATGCTTTTGACTTCATTTGCCGTCTAACCACTCTTTTACCCTTTGGATACTCAAGAAAAAAATAGCAAGTGCTTTCTGTAGGTAGTCACTCCTTTGCCCGACTCTTTTCTGCTGCATTGCAGTTTCAATGTGAAGAAGAGTAAACCGCTTATTCTCTTGAAATCCCTTTCTCCAATCCTTCTGCTCCAAGGAAATGGGAGAGGAAAAGAAAAAAACTGACTATATTCAATGTAGTGAATTTATTATAATACCAGTAATTATTTAGTTGTGACAAAGGGAATGCTTTGAGGAGAATTTTGGTCTTGTTTGCACTAAAAATAATATAAAATATTAAGGGCAGCGCACAAATAATCAAAATCAAGAGTGTTCTAGTTGTTTCTCAAAGACAACTCTCTATAATTACTTTCAAGGTACTAGCAGAAACTAGATTACTTTGAAAAAAAAGTGGGGGGGGGGAGAATTCTGTGGCTGGGGGGAGGTAGGGTTTTTAAAAATATTCATGCTTTGTTTCTACATATAAACTAAATGTAAAAGAATTCTTAACTAAGCCTTTGCAGTAAACCTTCTCCTTGCAGCATAACTAATTCTAAAGAAAGGGCAGTCAATTCAATTTGAAAAAAGAACTTTTATGCAGAGGGAACAAAACCCTGATAAAGAACAGGAAATAGGTGAAGATTTTGAAAAGAACTGTTCTCCAATCAAACAAGCAGCTGTTTGAGTTTGAATAGTGCCTCTGTGTTCTAAAGCACAATCATATGGATTAAGACACTAAAGCAGGTGGTGTGCTCATCAACAGGTAACTTACAACAAAGTAATGTGGTTTTGTGCTTCAGCTTGGAAAAACAGACTACAGGGGTTCCTTTTTCAAGTTGTTATTCTGTGCAATCTGAAGCTACTATAGTCATCAAAAGCTTATGCTCTAATATGTAGCTTATGATGTGCCGTGGTTCTTTGGTGTTCTTAAAAGCACTGAATTATTAAAGATAAATATAATAGTTCTCTCTCCTTTTTTGCCTCAGGTGGGTAAAAGTTTTGATGCTGTAAGAAAACATTTCTTTTTCTAAAAGTGTTCCTTTTTTCTTTCTCTTCCCTCACTGACAGCGTGCTAGGTTAAAAATAATGGGGACACAAAGTGTCATCTTGTTAAACATGAGACATATCATAAAAAATACTTGTGTGAAATTTAATTTCTAACAATGGCTATGTTGGCCACCCTAAAGCTATAAAAATTTCTTCAATCAGTTCAACTGTCACACTAACCAGCATATAAAATTAGTAATATAAATCCTAACAGTGCTTTCTCATTTCCTAATTAAATTTAAAATTAGTAGCTAATCTAGCTAAAAGTGGTAAGAATGTTTGTTCTTTAGAGGACTTTGCAGATACTTTCATGAAGCTTATTACCTTATAAAAAGGAATTAGATGAAATGTAGCCCATAACCCCATGTGGCATGTCTGTAATTTGAAAAAAATAAAGACACCCTCACCATCTTCCCCCAAGTATTGTGGTATTCACTTTACACTACAGGTTTCTGATATATCTAAGAACCTTCAATTGTGTTAAATGACAATATATGTGGAAATAAAGGACAGCACTCTAAGGATAAGCTGGAATTCAAGAGTTTTCTCGTTCATAGGTGCTTCACTATATTCTTGGAAATAAGATCCCAAGTTTATAAAAAAGAGGATGGTCAGGACACAGTTTTTTTTCTAGTTATGGAATAGCAGCCTATTTCTTTTTCCTGCCTAGAAATGCTTTTGGCTATAAATGCCACAGCTTCTACCTTGGCTATAAATTATCTTGATAGCTTTTTTGGCCTTCTTCCTCCCTCTCCCCCCCCCCCATCCAGTTCTTCATCTATGGTCCTCCTTGTAATCAACACTTTTCTGATCCATCAAAATACCCTGTGCAACTATTCTGTATTTTTCTTATCAGTAAATATTTCAAGAAAGAAAACTTTAGTTCAGGAGCTGTAGCCTATAGTAAGGTAAACTTGGAGATGGCTTTTCCCAGAAATACTGGAGACCTTAGTATTGTTCAAAATTAGAGGGCCTCCAGATGTTACTGAAGTACATGTCCTAACATCTTTTGCTCTTTACCATGCTAATATCACTACTGGGAGTTATAATTCATCAGCATCCAAAGAACAAAGGGCTCTCTCTCTAATGCCACCATGGGCCTGAATTGATATGAGACAACTTCTAGAATGACTCACTATGTATTTAATTTAAAAAATGTATTTCAAAATAATATTAATACAAACCCAACATACCACTTTGTTCAGCCATATCACTACCAGGGGTCCAACATAACTATAGATCTTACTAAAAAAAGAAGAAAAAAAAACATCTCAAATTTGGGAGCAAATATTCTGTCAAGTCATCATTATAGTACCTTCAGAAAATCAAGGACCTAAGAACAAAACAGGATGAAATTATGGTTTCGCTTGATGTCACAAAACTCTTCACATCCATAGATCCAGAATTATCAGTACAATCCATTACAGCATTACTCCAGAATATACCTATCCTAACAAAATAAACTAAGACTTAAATACCCAGATTCATGGAATTCATTGACATTTGCCCCACCACCTAATTTCAGTTCAAAGGACAAATATACCAGTTAATTGAGGAACACAAAGGATTCATAGCCACAACTCATGCAACATGAAATACATATCAAGTGCTTTACTACCAAACCCACAACCCAACTGCTTACAAGAGAAACTATAAAAACATTATTCAGATGAGCACTCTGCAATAATCCGAAAGACTAAAAAGAGGAACCATTTATGCAACATTTTTCAACACAGCAGATACCCATGCAATTTCACCAAAAAAATGCTTGATTATACAATCCATCGCAACACAACCAGTATAACCAGTCTGAATCTAGTTTCTAAGTTTGGGAGAGTTTATGTTTGGGACATTAGAGTCTACTACGGGGGTAGGTTTTACCTACCTCTACTACCGGTTCGCAACGGGGCCACATGCACGCGTCCATTTTGCTCACGCACACATATGCTCTTCTGCGCATTGCCAGAAATATTCTGATGACGTCGGGGTCAGTGGGCGGAGCCTCCCGACAGTTTTACTACCGCTTCTATAGAACCGGTCCGAACTGGTGGCAACCCACCATTGGTCTACTATCTAGTTAGATTTGGGAAAGTCTGGTAGTTTCTATGTTAAAATTAAACAGCCTTCTCTCAACCAAGGGGAGGGGGGGATAGTACACCACCTATCTTCTGTCTACAACACAGTCCTTTCAGCAGCTCCAAAAAGGTTCCATGCTCATTTACACTCTGGTTCAGGTGACCCGAAGGTACAGATAAACTCCCAAATGGCCTCAACTATTCTCAGAGAGCTAACGACCGATCTTCAGAGTGCTAATGACTAAATGACTGCAAAGAATATAAATCCTTCCATTCTGCACCATTCAGTCAGAACTGAAGAAGTTTCTTGGATGAGAAGCGAAACATCTTCAAGGAAAAAAAACAAAAGCAAGTGAAAAGCACCTTTGGGACAACCATGACCTGGATGACTGAGAATCTCCATAGACAAAGCCTAGAAATCAGACCAACAGTCTAGAATTCATCTTCTCTAGCAGCCCACTTCCAGGTAACCAAGAAACCAATACCTGAATGAAGGAATTATCAAAGATACCATAACCCCACCAAGACTGGTAGATCAAGGTGCTATATATATATAAAGAGCCAGCACCCCACTTTCCCTCACATTGATATTACTTAGCCTGGTAATAAAAAAAAAAAACCCTGCAAGAAAACTATCAAGCTCAAAGAGTGTCAAGTACCCAACTCTTACCTTTCACTATCACGACTTACTGAAAGAATTTGATTTGGTTTTGTATTTTTTTAGTTCAGATTTAATGTTTCTTTGCCAAGAAAATTACTGGCATGAAGAGTGAAACTCATCTGGAGAAAGACCTAGTGTTATTTGGGTATTTGATTGGAGAGTCTATTGGTACAAATAGATAGGTTAAGAAAAATATTACTCAGAATAATATGACTGATGCCTCAAATCTGAATTTGGATCTCCAAAAGGATAGAAATATGAAAAGAAAAACTTTTCTTCCCAATTATGTTGATTAGTGGGAATAAATGCATCCTCCACCATCAGGGATCATTTTGCTAAGCACTGGCAGAAAATCATGCAACAGACTTACCATACCCAAGGCTTGCTGCTTCGCAGAAATAAGGCAGAAATAATTTTAGCTTAGAAAATTGTTTTTCTTTTTGTCTCTCCTTTTCCCCCCCCTAACAAAACAATAATGTGTTGTGCAAGCTAGTCTAAAAATATCTTTGCTCTTCAAAAATATGTACTGGGAGGGAGGAGATTCTTTTCTGAGAATTATACTCTGGGTTGAGGAAAGAAACATATTCATGAGAACAGTGACAAGAACTAGATATCAATCATACCAGAAACAAAAATATTGTGTATTCTAATATACATTTGCAGTTTAAAAAAATAACTCTGATCCATATTTTTATTAAAAATAAAAGATAAACTCAATCCATCAAGCTGCAAGTAAAAGCTATCTTGTGCTTGCTTCCAACAATATAACTGTAGTGTGGTAGCTGTCGTCAATGTGTTGATGTGATCCAGTATTAGGACATTAATCCTAAATGTGGGTTAAACACAGCAGGCTGAGAACAGAATCTAACAGATTCTGGTGAATTTTTACAAGAATCTTAGCCTTGGTTGAGATTACTTTCTTTGAGTTGCCACAGGCAGAGGGGTCATAAAAACAAGCTTGGTTCCTTCATGCATGGAGATGGTTAGGAGACATTCAGCTTATATATTCCTCCACTGACAATTCCCTGCTGCTGTGGAATTTAGCAACTGTGGAAAGTATGCTGTTTTGATCTGGTCTTTGCAGTATTCCCATTGCTCAAAGGTGGAAGTCAGCCATACAGATTGCACAATTATGAATTTACAGAAATCCCAACAAATCAAATAAACTGGCAGAGTACAGTGGGCAATAGAGTGCATATTTCAGAGAGACTGTGGTGTAGGGAAACTCTAATAGTAAGAGTTTTGCATGCAACTAATTCCTGAGACAGAAATTTAGCTCCTTTTGCTAGATGTCTCAAACAAAGACTAGGCATGAGGTGCTTTAATCCTGTAGTCCAAAAGGGTGGACTCAGTTGGCCCAATGGTCCTTTCCAATTCTATGATTTTGTGAGGCGCAAGAATTTGAAATGCTACATGCACTAATTAATACATATTTGAATATTAGTTATGTATACATTGCCTTCCACATAGGAAGCTTTTGAAACCGTCTCTATTGCCTGTGCTGCTCTGTGTCAGTGGAAACCTCGGGAACTAATATGATAGGATTACCTCTGCAGAGGTCAGGTCAGTCTCCCTTGGGTGTAAAAACTAATTATCCGCATTTTGTGTTAGCTCTCCTCAACAAAAGATGAAATTTAGGTAATGGAATTCTTTAAGGATACAAACTGAATTACTAGAGCAAGGTTGAGTGGATTCTTGGCATCTGGTGTCTCCTTTCATAGAGTTTTGTATAAAGTAGATGTGTGTATTTTTCTTTAATGATAGGCATGTTTCCTTTTTTACATACACTGGTTTAACTGGGAAGCAATAGATAAAACTTCAAAAAAAGAAACGTTTTTTAAGGTCTCCAAGTTCAATGTTAAACAGATTTTATGAACCATGTGTCCTTGTGGTTGTTTCTATTTGGCGTGCACCCTGTGCTCTATAAGAGTGATTTAGAATCTAGGTACTATACGTACATAGTAGCTACGTACTATAGAAAAAATAGAATACAAAGGTAAAGAGGTATATCAACAAAATATGATTTAAAAAGCTTTTTTAGAATTCTATACAAAGTTATATGCTAGTGATACCGTTCAAGATATAGACAGATATTTACAGGAGGAGAATATCCCTGTAATTACACCAGAGCAAAGGGAAGGACTGAACCAACCAATAACTTCGGAAGAAATTATTTTAGCAATTAAACAGTTAAAGGGGGGTAAAGCTCCAGGCACAGATGGATTGACAGCTGTTTATTATAAAAATTTGCAGTTAGAAATGGTAGAACCGCTTAAGGAACTATTTTGTAAGATTCAAGCCGGAGGAGATGTACCCCCTTCTTGGAGAACAGCTTTTATTTCATTGATTCCAAAGGAGGATCAAGACTGTAGTCAACCTAAGAATTATAGGCCAATATCACTTTTAAATACTGATTATAAGATTTTTGCTAAAATATTAGCAAATAGTTAATGGTAATCATGCAACAAATGATTCACAATGACCAATCTGGATTTATAAGTGGGAGACAAATGAAGTGTAATGTAAGACAAATTGTAAACTTATTGGAATATTTGGAAAGGAACAACCAAGTCCCTGCAGCGCTTATCTTTTTGGATGCGGAGAAGGCATTTGATCAATTGAATTGGCAATTTTATTGAAAATAATAGAAAAGATGCAGTTTGGAGAATACACAATCTATTAGAGCAATATATCAGAGACAAACAGCACAAATAATAATTAATGGTGGTTTAACAGAAACTTTTAAAATTGAAAAAGGAACAAGACAGGGATGCCCTCTATCACCATTATTGTTTATTTTAACTTTGGAACCTTTATTGAATAAAATATGAGGGTCAAATAAAATAAAGGGAATTAAAATTAGACATCATGATTATAGATTAAGAGCATTTGCAGACGACTTGGTTGTTACTTTAACTCAACCAGTACAATCAGCTACAGGTTTAATGAATATAATTAGCCAATATGGACAAATGTCTGGATTTAAAATAAATAAACAAAAAACAAAGATAATAACTAAAAACATGACGGTAAAGCAAAAAGAATAACTAGAAAGACTAACAGGATTTGAAATAGTAAAAAAGGTTAAATATCTAGGGGTATATATCACAGCCTCAAATGTAAAATTATATAAAAATAATTATGAATTGTTATGACAAAAAATACAGAAAGAGATGGAGAATTGGGGAAAACTACAATTATCTCTATTGGGAAGAATAGCAGCAATAAAAATGAATGTTTTGCCTAGGTTTCTATTTTTTGTTCCAAATGATACCAATACTCAAGAAAAATGAAAATTTGAGGGAATGGCAGAAGGGTATTAATAATTCTGTTTGGGCAGGGAAAAGACCGAGAATAAAGTTAAAAATAAAGCAAGATATACGTGAAAGAGGAGGTCTTAAAATGCCTAATCTAAGATTATACTATGAAGCAGCTGTCCTAACAATAATTAGTGATTGGATTAACTCAACAGAAGAAAGAATATTGAACATTGAAGGATATGATTTGTTATATGGCTGGCATGCTTACTTATTATATGATAAAAAGGTGGATAAGACCTTTAAAAGCCCTATACTAAGGAATGCCTTGTTACGAGTTTGGAAAAAGTATCAATATAAGTTAAATTATAAAATACCCATATGGGCAATACCCAGACATGCAATAGAGAATATAAGTGTAGAACAAAAGCAAGAGGTGATTACTTATAAAGAGCTTCTTAAAATGGAAGGGGGTGTATTGCAGTTAAAATCTTTAAATGCATTAAAAGAAGAAAGAATAATTCAAACTTGGTTTCAGTATGGTCAGTTGCAAGCTAGATGGAAAGAAGATCAGAGAATTGGTATCATGCAGAACGAGGAAAATTTGGTAAAACAAATTAGAGACCAAGGTCAAATGCATATAAAAAGTTTATATAATGTATTGATAGAAATAGATTCAGAAATGGAATTAGTTAAGGATTGTATGATAAAATGGGCACAAAACATTCAGGAACCAATAATGATGGAAATTTAGGAAAAAATATGGGTTAGAAATGTAAAATTTACGCAAGCGCAAAATTTAAGAGAAAATTTTTATAAAATGTTTTATAGATGGCATTTAGATCCTAAAAAGTTGGCTTGTATGTATCCGAATTTACAATCTAAGTGTTGGAGATGTGATTGTGATGATGCTACTTATCATCATATATGGTGGACTTTGGATTAAAGCATTTTGGATTAAAATATGGTGGATTATTCAAAATATTTTTAAAAAGAAGATAAGGTTTACTCCACAATTGTTTTTGCTGGGTATAATTACAGATTGTATGGTTATAGAGACTAAATTGATTTTAAATTTAATAACTGCAGCTAGACTTTTGGTGGCGCAATATTGGAAGAAGGAAGATTTGCCTACTATTGAAGAATGGACATTAAAAGTAGCGAATCTGGCAGAAATGGCGAAGATTTCAGCATATTTGAAAGATCACTCACAAGAAAGATATATATCGGAATGGAGAAGATGGACTGATTATATTCAAAACAAATATCGGACTAAAATGTATCAAATAGCTTATGAATGAATAGAAAAATTAAGAGTATTTCTATTTAGTTAAGTAAAAGGGGAGTTAAAGTGTGAAGGGGGGATAGGAATCCTTAGTTAATTAGCTTAGTTTAGCATATGATTGTTAATTGTTATACCCTGTATTTTGTTCTGAGAAGTTCGGGGGGTGGTGGTAAGGAAGGGAGGGGGGGGAGGGGAAATATTTGTAAAAAAAAAATTTTTCTCTTTTTGTAAAACTCTTTAATTAAAAAAAAAAAGAGTGATTTAGAATCTTTAGATATTCAAAGGAACTGAAACCTCGACTTTCCTCAGGTCATGGGAATATGCCCCATCTTTGACACTCAAGCCACCTTGGATGTGACAATTGAACTAGTCATCTTGCTACTAAGTACTTACATACCATGTGTTTCATTTGTACAATCTCACGTACAAGCCACGCTCCTCCCATAAAAATTCTTTCTTGAATTTGTATCTATTTGCTTGGCACTTTGCAATCGGTTAGTTAGAGCATTTTCTGAGCCAAAATATTTAAAAACTGTGAATAGGTTTCCTTTTCTCCCCTTTTTATGAACTTCAGTTTCCCAACTTAATCCACCATCATTGTGTATGTTTTCCTAATAGTCAATTTTAACATGATCCTAAGGAATCACTAAACTCTTGTTTATCCAAACTGTTCATTATCCAAATACTTCGAATGGTTCCCAGGCCATCAGAAAGAGAGGTTACATTATCCATATGCATTTTACTCCTCTATTTAAATTTAACATAAACATCTACAGTATATGGACAGAAGATAATAGAGCAGAAGAGCTTATTTTCTGCCTAATAGATTAGGCTGAACTTTTACTTATTTATCGAATTTATTTACCACCCAATTTGTGGTTCAGGCAGCTCTGAGCAGCTTTCTCATTCCTAATTTTCCCTTAGTTGTAGTGTAGATGTACCCTTCCATTTCAAACAATTCTGACTTTTAGTTTATTCATATCTTTTTTTAGTTTATTCATATCTTGTTATCAGTAAAGTGTGATGAACTGATACTACCAGTTCAGTAACAATTTACTTGCGATGGAAAATAATGCAAATAATATGTTCTATGTATCTGTGGTCTGGATAATGATTAAAATTATACAGAAGTGAATATATGCATGAGAAGAATCCTACTTGATGATACCAAATTGCATGTAGTCCACTATGCTTTCAGATACTCGCAAGACTTCATCTGCATGCAAAGGTATACTGCCTCTGAATCTGGGCATTATACAGATGTATAATCCGTATCAGGTCTTATTACCATTCTCTGTGAATTTGTCCAATTTCTTTGCATCAACTTTTTTAACACTGACATTCTTTGGTAGAATGGTTTATTATTAAACTTTTGCAGCCCCCCCTCAGTTTCTGTAATTCCTTGTATGAAAATTCCATTATATTAAATCAGTAGTGATATTTGTATTCTTTACCATTTAAAATAAAACTTTCCCTCTGTGAAGTACCAAGGTGTCTGTTATAAAAGATAAGCTTCTTGAAAGCCTCTAGATCATACACAATGGTAATTTAGGGAGGGTAACCTCAAGAGTGAGGAAGGGGGCGTTAACTGATGTTTATCTTAAGGGTGTTTTCACTGTAGCTTTAACCTTGAAATTTCACAGTTATGATCAGAAATATTTCCAAAGACTTCATGAAAGGGAGTTGCGAGTTATATGTAACTCTAATAGTGTCTAATGAAAGCATATCTTCTTATTGGGAAGCCATGAATTTCCTTATCTGTGAATTTTATCTAGTGAGAAATACACTTTGACGATGTTGATTAATTGACTGACTAGCTGTGGTTCAAAAGTTCTAGCCTTTTTTTGGTTGAACTTTCAGCCCTTCCTAACTTCAGCTAGCAAGCTCAGCTCTTAGTGAGTCCCCTCACTTGTTCACCTCTGCCTAAATTAAACTATTTAAATCATCACCATTTTCTGCTTTATAACTCTATAGTATATAATATATTGTACTACAAAAATTGTCTGTCAGTATATCTACTTTAACTTGATTTGTCCAGTCTTGTGGCATCATTCAAAATAAATGAAAAGGTCACTGTTACAGTTTTCAGCTATTTCACAAACACACAAAAATTGCACTAGAACTTCCACTAAAAAGTATTCACATTCTCCTTCAAGAAAATTGACCATATGAGATTACTTAAAAGCTGGACAATTTTTTTTCTTTATTTTTCTCATATTCTGTATTAAGAGGAAAAATCCAGTATTACTGATAGTTGCCATATTAAGTTAAACCTAAGAGAGTTTGCCTTATTTACAGCTTGCCACTACCATTACATGAGGGAGGTAAGAATGTATTCCTTTTCTTGATCATGTCAGAATGAACATTGCTCCTGTTACTCTTGCAGGAAAAGAATAGAATTGTTTTAAGTGTTATTCATTTAGACCAGGTCTAAAAAATTCTTCTCACAAAATTCTTCAAAGCTTTAAGAAGTTACTTTTAAAATACAATATACGAAAGTTATCCAGTCACTCTTGGGTTTGTTATTTGTACATCCCTTTTAATTATTAAGACATTAGCTGGTTTCATATGTAGATCCAGTGTAGGACATTTTTCATATCATTCTTAAAGCCTGTCTTTTTTTAAATCCACTTGCACATCAATCTCAGTCTGTCCAGTAAAACTTGTTCCTCTTCCATAACATCTGTAAACACAATCTATCTATAGTGATAGATATTCTTAAAATTATTTTCTAAGTCCAAAACTTCTTTCAGTATATTCAGTGTTAAAATAGTTTGCTCCATTCTGTATTAGTAAGTCAAACTTAAGTGTTTTTCTCTTTTCATTTTAAGTGAAGAGTTTGAATTCTCCATTGTGGGTGGAGACAGCAGCCAGGCATGGATTTCACTCGTCTGTTCAGATTGAAGGACTGAGTCTGTCATAGTCTTTAAATTCCGCCCCGTTGCTAGGGGCTCCCAGCTTTTGACTCAGTCCTTCAGACTGGACAGGCATGTGGGACTGTTTCTCTGGCTTCAGTCACCTTTCTTCTCACTTCTCCTTACCTTGGACTTTAGATATCTGGACTGTTTTGACTCTTCTACTTGTGACAGGGCGCTTTCTACATTTTGTGGGTTGGCCTTTCCTGGCAGTTGACTTCGGCTTGCCTGCTAAGGGCTTTGTTCTCAGCTCCCTGTTAATTCCTTCTGACTTCTCATTATCTCCGTTGGACTGGCAAGCGTTCCGGAGCATGGTGGAGCTTCACGCTCCCGGGGGGAGCTGGAGATTTGAATTGTGTGGAGGTTCGCGCTCCCGGCAGCTCTTGTTTTAAAGAGAATTAAAAAAAAAGCATTTTCCATGGATTCTTATAAATAATTCCAAAATCTTATTTCAAATTCATCTGGATCCTTAGCCCATTTGTATCATTCCAAAATCAAAGATCTAATCAGTGTTTTGCTATTTTACTGAGCCGCAATGGTTAGAGTGCAGTACTGCAGGCTACTTCTGGTGATCACTGACTGCCAGAGTTTGGCAGATCAAATCTCCCCAGGTTCAGTCTTCCATCCTTCTGAGGTGGGTAAAATGAGGACCCAGATTGTTGGGGGCTGACTCTGTGAACCGCTTAGAGAGGGCTGTAAAAGCACTATGAAGTGATATATTAATCTTAAATGCTATTGCTATTGCTAGTGCTATTTATTCCAAAGTATTTTTTTAAATTCTTAAACACCTATTCAAAACTTTCTCTAAGAATTGAAGGAGACTCACCTGATGCTGTAACACCTGTTGATTCAAAAGTTCCAATATTTGAAAAGCCATTAAGAAGCCATTTCCAAAGGCAATTAGAAAAGGAAATATGAAAACCCAGTGTCTTTCCTTAAGGCACTGACTGTGGTTTGAGCAAAAAACAAACAAACCCCACAATATTCTCTCATTTCTTAGATCTCTAAACCTACCAGAGACTGTTGATTTGCAGTGTTATTGTAAGTAGCAACTATATGTAACTATAGCTAATTACAAAAAGGCAGTTAATTTGCTGGCCCTTCATTCTGCTGTACCCATTATTCTACTTTTTAATGATGCTGTCTTCAGTTTGCTGTTTCTTGTCTGGAAAGCTGCTGTTAGTTTTCCATTAGTTGATTGGAAATGATCAAATCTACTTAGTTTAGTTTATCCATGAATATATGTCATTTGGTTTACTTGAGACTTGGCAACTTAAAATATGAAGAAATAACAATCCTAAACAAGGATTTTTAGTTTTGTTGAACATAGCTTAATTCACACATAATGGACGGATTCACACACAGAAACCTATCAGCCACATTATAGCTTAACTAGGGCCATATGTAAAGCAATATGAAGCAACAACTCATCCATAGATGATTGTTGGAGATACAAAAACAAACATAATAGCAGCTAAAAGTAATTTTTTCAAAAAGCGTATGGGAAAAACTTCTTTCACAGCACTCAATAATAAAGGAGCGTTAAGTAGAAATTCTAAACATTTTGTCATTTATTTATGCTAGTCTTTCTCAAGCTGGTGCCCTCTTGATGTATTTGGGGCTACAAATTCCAGAACGGCTGGAAGCTGTTTTCTGAACACATCTGCTAGGCATCATGTTAGAGAAGGCTGGTTTATATTATCACTACTAACCCAGTCTGTGCACGTTTAGACTTAAGTTTGTACTTACTAAGCTCAATTTTTGTTAATTCCACATAGACATATTTGGAAAGAATAAATCCAAATTAATTTGCTGAATTCTTGATTATCTTCTGATCCACCTATTTAAATTTGAGAAAAAGGCATCAACAACTTTAGAGTTTAGATCTCCTTTTATGTTACATACTTAGACCAGTTTTATATATTTGTTTCCTATCCACATACTTTTTTTTTTTAATTCTTGGGAACTGTAGTTGTGATGTATTGCAATTTCTCTATAAGATTTACCCATTTCCTCTTAAGAAGTATAAGGACAAAGAATTGTTGAATTGTGTTAGAATCTAACACATTAAAACTTACATATATTAAATTAAGTTTGTTTTATATCAATATTATATATATTATATTATATATAATATTTATATTATTATATTGCAAAGAGATCCATTTTTTAAAAAAAGCTAGTTGTAATTCAAGAATATATATATGCCATATACTCACCAGAAGCATTTACAGGGAATCCTGTAAAGTTATGATCATATTGACTCCCTCAATTATGATTGTATGTTGTGACATTCGTAAAGTGGGTCACTATGTGACTGGACCCATTTTACAACTTTTTGCAGTGATCATTAAATACTGCCGTAGTTAGGCGAAGCCAATTGTTTGCTACGGGGCAAGTTTTGCCAGAATCCAGAAGTAAATGCTGGTTTTGGGCAAAAATGCTCTAAGTTAGACACATGATGATGAGGCAATGCAAACAGCCATAAATGTGGAGTGGTTACCCAAAAAGTAGTCATATGGCTGCGGGGGTGGGTGTACAAACAGATGACTGTTTGTAAATCATCTATATCAAAATTGAACAACCCTCTCTCAACAGAGGGAAAGGGATACAACATCATCTATCTCCAATCTACAATACAATCCTTTCAACACTTCCAGGAAGGCTCCACACACATTTGCACCACTCAGGTGACCTTGATGACACAGATGGTCTTAACAACTGGCTAAAAGAATGCAAATGACTAGCTGTCTGCAAGGAGTATAAATCCTTCCATTCTCTACCATTCGGTCAGAGCTGAAGAAGCTTCTTGGTTAAGAAGCGAAACATCTTCAAAGAAAGTCCAGTTGCCTCTTGAAAAAGCACCTTTGGGACATTCTTATTCTTATTTCCCCCCTCTTTTTGTGTATATATGTCTTTCTCAACTTGAGACCTGATGACTTTGATCATTTTCCAGCCATCAAATACTGTAGGGCATCAGGATGAATACCAATGTTGAAGAAGCATTTACAGGGCAGAAATCTGGATTAAAAGGCAAGAAAACATGCAGCTGAGTAATGTCAGAAATCTCTGCATTTCTTTACCCTCTAATCTTAAACTTGGCTATTCAGCATTTTTTTTCCTTTTAGGAATCAAAGCTGCAATGATTACTGAGTTATAATTTTGGTTCAATCATATGGCAGTGGGATATATCTTGTCAGATCAGCTGATCATCAGTTCTATTTTATGAGGGATAATTATGATGAATTTCAATAGCATATGAAATAAACAGCCCTTCCCTGGAAATAGATAAGGAGGGAGGTAATAATTATTTTCTGCTTTTAACTGTGTAAGCCTTAGTCCCATAGCCTGCAATCATTTCTTATTCAGGCTGTGAATATAAGACCCATCTCTTGTTGAATCAGACTGAAGTCCATCTAGTAGTGCATCATCCTATTTCTGAAAAGGTTTAGAATTCTACACTTATTTCCTCATAAGAGTGTTATAAAACCAGGCCACATTGGAAGCCTCTTAAGGACACCCAACTATGTAGGGATCGTAATCATGTATAGCCTCTGGCAATCTCAGTTGTGGAACATGAAAGTTCTACTTCCATGACTTGGTGTTACCTTTGATTCTCAACAGGTTAGCATCAGTGGTGAAATTCAGATTTTTTTACTACCGGTTCTGTGGGCGTGGCTTGATGGGCGTGGCAGGGGAAGGATACTGGAAAATCCCCATTCCCTCCCCACTCCTGGGGGAAGGATATTCCAAAATCTCCATTCCCACCCCACTCTGGGGCCAGCCAGAGATGGTATTTGCCAGTTCTTCGAACTATTCAATATTTCCGCCACCAGTTCTCCAGAACCTGCTGGATTTCACCCCTGGTAAACATTCCCCAGACAAAGGTGATATATAGTTTGTGGCTCCCCCTGTTTTCATTGCTTTTGTGGATTTAGAGCCCTTTGCACACTAATGATGTTATTTACATTGGATATAAAACCAGACACATCACTGGAAGCTAAAATCATAAGGCAAAAGTCCAATTTACTTTGGCCATGCTGTGCGCGCGAATTCATTGGGAGAAGGCAATGGTATTAGGAATGGTTAGTCGACAAAGAAGAAGGGGCAAGCAAAGAACACGCTAAGGAGTCCTTGGCGCTCTCTGAACTTGCTTGTTTTCTTACAGATGTTTCAAAATAGATAACCTCATCAGTGGCTTGATAACATCAAATCTGATGCAAAGTTGAATAAAAAACAACTGAAAGAAGCTATGCTTGACAGGGTAGCATAGAGAGCAAGTAAAGTCACCAAGAGTTGGACATGACTAAATGGTTAATACCAACAGCGTATTATATTGTAAATGCAATATAATTTTTCTTAAATTGGTGACTGCCAAATGCGTTGGACCTCAGTTCCAATAGGCCCTGCACACATCTCGATGGTGCCATGTGAGAGAAAACTATAACAGAATATAATTTTTGTGTCTAGGTTGGGTTTCATAGGTAAGTCTGAGAAGAGCCAAAGTATGAACTACTTCTGGTATGGCAGGTCACTTTTCCTTTTCCCTTTTACAGTTGGCCATGGGCAAAGTGAAGGAGACCGTATGGTTATATCGGATTTTCACGTGTTTGTCAGAGACAGCTTGCAGCACATAGATCTCATGAAGAAGGATCATCCAGGCATTCCTGTGTTTCTTCTGGGGCACTCTATGGTAAGAACACTATCCTTCCTCATGGAGCCTTGGCCTCCTATAGAGCAGCAGACGCTGTTTATTTTGGGTTAGGCTTCTGAAGTCTAACAATTAATACTGGTGCCAGAAGGTTTTTTTTTAATCATAGCCTTTTCTGTTTTCTTTCCCTGCTTCCTCTCCTCTTTTTGTTTCTGTTTTTCTTTTATTTTCACAAAAAGCAGTGGCTATGTTATTGGAGTTATGGGTAAACAGCTGCCCACCTAAATGTAAACTGCACAGTTGCTAGTTCTAATGTGAAATTACAGATGTACACGCCATTCATTCCCAAGGCTTATTTCCAATATTGAAGAGCTATGAAGTAGAATTTCTAGAAACGCAAGTGAAAAAATGACCTTCTTATTTTTGCCAAAAAGGAATGTGATCTGAATGTATGTATTTATGTATATATGAGAAAGATAAAAGACAAAACGTTTTGGAGATTCTCTTATGCCCTAATAGACTTTACATGGATTATTGTTCTCACAATTTTCATAAAAAGACATAAACAAGTGAAGAGGTTTTTTTTCAGACAGATAAGCACAGAGATAGATGATAGATAGATAGATAGATAGATAGATAGATAGATAGATAGATAGATAGATAGGCAGGCAGGCAGGCAGGCAGGCAGGCAGGCAGGCAGGCAGGCAGATAGATCCCCTTATTCATGTTGGTTAAAATGTTTCTATACCAGTTAAGGACGTTATTTCTTTTAAGAGTGAGTTTCCCCATTTTCTGAGATTCTCAAGTGTTGTTAAAGGGAAGAATGAATATGCCATTGCTATACATTTTTGCGGTGAGAAGGAAAGGAAAGGAAATGTGCAAAATGAAAGCCAAACTTGAACTTCTGTGTTGGGGGCCACAACTTAGCTTTCCAATTCTACAGGCTACAGAAAATCTTTTGATGGTGAAATAAAAGAGCCTTGGTAGTACAGGGGTTTAAGGCACCCTGTTATTAAGCTTATTAAGACCAGCTGCCTGCAATTACTGCAGGGTTCGAATCTCGCCAAGGCTCAAGGTTGACTCAGCCTTCCATCCTTTCTAAGGTAGGTGAAATGAGGACCCAGTTTGTGGGGGCAATAAGCTGACTTTGTATAAATATACAAAAGGATGAAGGCTATTGCTGAGCACATTGTAAGCCGCCCTGAGTCTTCGGAGAAGGGCGGCATATAAATCAAATTAAAAAAAAAAAAAAAAAAAACCACAAAAGGGGGCAGGCTCCAAAGTTCCAATTCAGAGAGGCTGGTTGGATGAGAAAAGGGGTATTTTGCATCTTGAGGCTTTATACTCCCATTAGGGGATGCATTGGCAAGTGGCTTAATGATCCTGGAACTGCCACCTAAAACAGATGAAAGAATACTGTAGGTGGACAATTCAACCAGGATAATGCCTAGAGGTATTGTCAAGAACTAGGGTGGACATTGAACAAGCTTGTGATACGGGAATGGATACATCATTACTCATCAACTCTGAATCATTTAATCATTGAATACAAGAATAAACCATGTAAAATAAAACATCCCCAAAGTTATGTTATGGTTTACTCATAATACATGTAATATTCTATGATTTAGACTTTGTGCTACCTTACAATAGAATTTTTATTTTTACTACAAAGGATGTACAGCCCCAATCATAGCTTGTTCTGAAAGTTTTAAGCTAACTAACAACGGTTAAGAAGGCTCAGGGATGAAAATGCAAAAGGTTGCGTGTGTGAGTCAGTTGTCATTCACTTCAAAGGAATGGTTTATCATCTCTGAACTTTAATACAGCTATAGAATGTATCAGTGACAGCTTGTATTCTGGATGCGTATTCAATTCTCATTCTATTCCTTTTAGTTATCAACAGAATTCGGGTTTTTGAAGGCAAAAAAACCCCACTGAAAGCTAGGAAAGAAATTGCTATGATCTACTTTACATACATACACAAGCATACACACACACAATTTTTTTTTCTTCTTGTATACAACCAAGGCATTAGCTATCATTATATCCCATGGCCACATGCAATAGATGTTACACTGTAGAAAATTACATTGTCTATTCCTTTTTTTAAAGTTATATAAAATGCATTTTCATTAAATTAGAAGAAAGTTGTACAACCATTTGAGATTACAACATGAAATCTGTAATTCTAAATCTTACTCTATTTTGGCTTTGAATTCATATAAAGATCAAAGTGGAAATTCCTGTTAATGCTCCCATTTATCTTGCTCATGCTCGGTTAATCATTTCCAGTTCCAATATGCTTCTTTCAGAGACTTCCTTCTTTTCCAAAATTTATTCTAGGTTTATAAAAGAGCATTGAATAATAGCGATGGGGACTTGCATGAAAAAATTAAACTTTTTTTGCTGAGTATCTTCAAAGAAATCTCAAAACAAAAAAAGTGGGCTTTGAAACAAAGTTAAGGTGAGCATAGCCATCTCTTATCAGAAGTTAAGAAGGTGATGTCTGATTTGAAGTTCACGGTAAACCTTTAAAACAAAAAGCATAAGCTGAAATTGAAGTTACCCAAATAGTCCTCATATTCATGTACACACAAATTTATTCCTGCAAGTAAACAGAATGATGTATCTTTAATACAGTTCTCCAAGGATTTCCCATGGCAACTATTTGTGAATCACACTGAACTCTCCTGCTTACTGAGGTTGGGATACATACTTTTGGCTTGAAAAGAGAGCATTTTAGCTTGTAGTCCCAAACTGGCTTGGCATTCAGTGTTTTTTTTTAAATGACTATGCCAATTAATAGTCAATAAATCCTTCCAAAACTGGAATAATCAGTCCAGTTTTAAGAGTCCAGTTTTTATGCCTTCAAATTCCTTTGTTTCTTACATATAGCCAGGTTATCCAAAACTTCAAAAAACATGGCCCTAAAATTTGCTTCCCAAACAGCTATTATTCTTTTCTGTAAGAAAAAATAAAACGTATTTATCGTTCTTTGTTTTAATAGTACTTAGCAATAGCACTTAGACTTATATACCCCTTCATAATACTTTACCGCTTACGTGTCTAAGACGTAAACAGCTTACGTCTCTAAGCTGTTTACAGAGTCAGCATATTCCCCCCAACAATCTGGGTCCTCATTTTACCAACCTCAGAAAGATGGAAATTTGTGTCAACCTTGAGCCAGTGAGAATCGAACTGCCGAACTGCAGGCAGCTGGCAGGCAGCAGAAATAGCCTGCAGTACTGCATTCTAACCACTGCGCCATCACGGCTCATTAAATCATACATTTTTAATGCAAGCACGTATTGATGATTTATTAATCTAATTTGGGGATATAGTTTGACTTTGACTTTCCCTTTGGCTTCTGTTTCATCCCACAGCTTGATCAGACTCTTTACTTGCCATTCCCTTCTTTCTAGATGCATCATTCCTTAACTCACTATGAATTTCTTGATTTACTCCTGTCTGCTTCTCCTTCTCTTCCATTTTTGGTCCTTTATGGACATGCTGGGAGCCATTTTTTTCCATACCGCTGGAAAAATGCTGTCTTTCCTCTTGCATTTTGTAAAAATCTGATTGTAGTTTGAGGGAGTAGGGACAGTAATTTACATTTCTTTTCTTTTTTTGGCATTTTTGGTTTTTCTTGTAAAGGAATAATATATATGAGTTTAATATATAAATAAAGAAAAACATTCTTTAACAAGCACCTAATAGCTGTATTGTGATTCCTAGGATGATTTCTTTGTGCAGTTGTATTTCTGGATATTCCAGTGTTGTACAATGCCTGGAAGTGGTATCGAAACACCTTTTGAATCACTGCCATGAGGCTCTGCTGCCAATGTGGGTGAATTGCACACTTGGTGATACATGCTTGCATTCATTACATAAGTTCTGAAATTATCACCTCCACAGTTCCTTTGAAGTTTTTTGTCTGTTATTGCTGGTTGGAATCAGTGGTACATAATAATGGAATTGATCTAAATTTGTCTTTTTCTCGGTGCAGAAGGAAATTGAATATAGTTGTGGCCATTGCCACAATAAGGCATTGCCAGTATAAATTGGCAAGGTTCTCAAGATAGTAACCTTGATAATGTACCTGCCCATAAGTGCTTGTCATCTCTTTGCTATATGACCGGGGGGGGGGGGGGGGTTGGCAAGCATGACAGGTATTTCTAAATTCCAATTCAGCTGCAACTCTAGTCAGCATGCCAATGGTAAGACATGCTGGGAGTTGTAGTGTTGTACAAACTTCTCATCTCTGCTTTACTGAGATCAATAGTCTTAGCAATCATCAACCCATTGCTTGCTTTTTCATTTCAGGGAGGAGCCATTGCCATCCTCACCGCGTGCGAAAGACCAAATGACTTTTCAGGCATGGTATTAATTTCTCCTTTAGTAGTTGCAAGTCCTGATGTAGCGACACCGATCAAGGTAAAAAAAAAAGGTGTTCATTTAATTCCAGGCACACTATCTAAATGTCAGCTAAAAATCTTACTGTCTTGAGATAATAGCCCTTTCTTTCACCAGCCTAACCTCTCTATATGTGGTAGAGCACTATTTTCTTTTTCTTTTCTTTTTTTTAAATACATGAATGTAAGACTTTTCCTAAAATTGAATGTAAAAAGGTTTGTGGCCAGTGCAAAATCTGTAGGATTAAATACATATTATAATAAATGAAGATGCCCTTTTTCTCACAAAAATCAGAATTGTAATTTAGAGCAAGAACTTTGAACTAACCTTTTCCTTTTCCTGTAGATTTAGTTTGACAAATCTCTCTTCCCAAGCTGCTTTTGTTCCCTCAGTTTCCAGATGCATGATCTCTGGCTAAGTTCCCATGCTATGCTATGCCTTAATGCAGTTTGCTTAGCCTGGTGTGTGAACTCTTTGTGGTTTGTAAACCATGATATTTGAGTGATGAAGGCCTGTGACATGTTCAGAAGGCATGGTTAAAACAATTCATAACTTAGCACAGAATGTCAGCTTTCTCTGGGCAGAAAGCCACTCTTAAACTTTGAATAGTATTCCCAGGGCTGCACTCCAAAATGGAATTGGTGGGTCCAAGACAAAAATTTATTTCCACAATTGAATGCAGTTTAATAGGATTGCTCTCCTCTCCTGTATTTAATCAGCTTCCCCTTTCAGTCATATTAAAAATGCAATCTGGTAACAGTTTTTGGAGGTGTCTTAGAACCATCGAGATTTCAGCTTCTGTACCAATCTCTATTGGGTTGACTAGAGTAATGAATATTGGGGGGGGGGTTGTTTCAAATTATTTTAGCTTCATTTCTAACAGACAGTTCTAAAAATAATTATTTTAAATAGGTGAGGCTTAAACTTTATTAAGCTTGGCAAGGAAAATTAACAACCAGCTCCACAGCTAGTCTATGGACTCATTCATGGAGTTTATTCTCAGCCAACAATAATTTCCTCCCCTTGATAGTTTATGAACAATCATGTATGCCACATACCATATACTATCATCTTATCTGATATTGTACAATGTGATGAATCAGATCAAGTAAGCAGACCTGACAAGAGTATTGTATGCCAATAGTTCTCAACTTATGACTACAATTGAGCCCAAAATTTATGTTGCTAAGTGAGAAATTTGTTAAGTGAGTTTTGCCCCATTTATGACTTCTTGCCGTATTTGTTAAGTGAATAATTGCATTTGTTAAATTAGTGACACGTTTGTTAAGTGAATATGGTTTTCCCATTGACTTTGCTTGTCAAAAGGTTGCAAAAGGGGAATCACATGACTCTTGGGCACTGCAACCATCATAAGTGTGAAAAATGGTCATAAGTCACTTTTTTCCAGTGTTGCTGTAACTTCGAACAGTCACTGAATAAACTTCCATAAGTCAAGGACTACCTGTGTTCTTTTTCCCTAGACCTTTATTTATTAAACCATGTGCTGCAAAAACTTGTAAAACTCTCTTGGGTCAATGATTCTCATTACAGCTCTCTCTTGTTAGCAACTCTTTAAAGTAGCTGAACTTTTCCTGGGCTCATGAAAAACCTTCTTTAAAGGATTGCTGAAAGGAGCTACATTTCCGGCCTGCTCCTAATTTGGAATGTTGCCCCATAAATTATGTAGGTAACAGCTGCAGCGATAACAACAGCAACAACCTGGGTGTACAGCCAGACAGTCTTATTCAGCACTTTACCAAGCTTTAGTGAAAACTGCTTGCTTAGGAGAGGTTCGGATGAATGCAATTCAAAGCAAATTGTTATGTAATAACTGCTACGACTACTTACAATTAGAGCATTAAATTAGCTGCTGATCTTGCTTTTTCAAGAGGTAACTAACAAAGGAAGGCAGATGGGACTGAGGATTAGCAATATCTTTATCTCACAGATACGATTGGCTAAGTTTTAAAAAGTTGAATTTTACAGAGTCTGTTTTTCAAACATTCCATTAATAAGATAGTTTTGGAGAAAAGGGCTTCTCTCCAATATAGATAATTGTCATTAATTTGTGAGGTATTTAATAAAGCATCTTTTCTATCAGCCTGACTCCTAATATTTTCGGATAGGGTATATTAGCAATCAGAAGATAAGAATTAAACTACTTATATTCTGAAAAATTCAAAAATTAATAGACAATATTTGTACATTAAAACATCAGTTTAATAGACCATTAGACAGGAGAGCATGTCCATTAAGCCTGAATGTCCATTAAATCCAAATTTATGTCACTTATATAATAATGCCAATTATATAATTTGTCATTTGTGTCAGTTCATGTCATTAGGCTTATCATATAATGATGTAAATTCACACAAATTATGGTAATTTAACTAAATCATCTGCATTACTTCAGGTAAAAGTTCTGTTCATTGCCTTCAAAGTCCACTAAACTGGGGTACAATAAAATGAAGTTTCACTGTATTAGGAACAGAACTCTTCATTAGCTTAAATATTCAGCAAAATGGAAGAAAAAAGATTGGAGGTATTAAACCAACAAAATCTAATTTGGTGAAAAGTTGAAGAGTCCTAGGGGGAATATTAGATGCTACAGCTGCACTTCACAACATAGCCCTCTGCAGACTGGGGCAATGTCATTTTCGTTTCCTGTAAATGCCTCTGAAATCGGAATGGGACAACTCGCTGCAGCCAACTTGCCACGGGAAAATTCCCCGTGGCCAACTTGCCACAAGACAACTCACTGTGGAACAATTCAACAATTCAATTTAACTATTTAAAATAATTTTTAAAATATTTTAATTTTTGACATTCGCATTTCATTTTGTCCTTTCTTTGGCATCCTTTCTTTGGATCATCTAGAATCATCTTCGTGATTCTATTCCACTATTTCTCTATATTAGTCTAACTCTTGTCCCGCAGCGAGTTGTCCCGTGGTGAGTTGACCGTGGCGAGTTAGCCTCAGCAAGTTGGCTACGGCGAGTTGGCCATGGTGAGACGACTATGGAGACTTGGCTGTGGTGAGCTGTCATAGACCCCTCTGAAATCGTGTCACTTTGAAACTTTCTATTCTGGGAAAACTTTTAGTTTATTTTTTTAACATTAATACAATATATTTTTCCCACAGTCCGTAGCAATCTTTGATGCAGGAGGATCAGAGAATGTTATGGATATTATTACATTTAATAGATTCATAGAAAATCAAGGTCACAGATTTCATTTTACATTTTCCAGGAAACATTATTGCATGCAGTAATGAATGTGTCCTTAAAATAGACCTGGCAAAGTATTTTCTTGGCTATCGTTGTTTTTAAGTGATGACCACTTAATTAGAATGTAATCTACAGAAGATCAGAGATTATTCAGCATTGGGATCAGTTATAGAATCCTATTAGTGGAATTTTTTGAAGTATTTTCTTTTTATTTATTTATTTATTTATTTATTCATTTGATTTATATGCCACCCTTCTCCGGAGACTCAGGGCGGCTTACAATGCTTTTCTTCTTTTAGCATCTTTATATTTTTGTATTTAACTCCCAGAAATTAGCTGTGCAATAGATCTCTCTAGTCAATGTCTACACATTTTTCTCTTTATTTGTATCCCTGCTACAGAATGTGTTTACCATGTTTAAAGAACTATACTGTAAATCACATAAGTTACAATTGTCACTGTAGGAAACTAAAATACAAAGTGAATAGCAACAAGAAGGAACCCTGGCAAACAACCCTCGAAGAGGGGAAAAGCTGGCTTTCTCTCAACTTCTTCAGCCAGGATTCCTTCCCTTTTTTGTTGTCAGGAAGAAATTTAAGAGTCCTAAAGTTGGACAAAGAGGTTTTGGGGAATAACACCAGTTGCATCAAGCTTTCCCTTATAAATAGTCCTGAGAATCTTTTCGGCCTTCCTGATACATTTGGAATAAATCCATTTGTTGGCATTCAGGAGCAGATCTTCAGCTGGAATGCAGTAACAATGTAGTGGTTAAGCTAAAAAAAAAAGTTTCTGCCATCTGCAAAACTGACTTCTATAATTCTCTTCTTGCCTTCCAAGATATTAATTATATTTTTCTCCCTCAGGTATTTGCAGCTAAAATACTTAACTTTGTCCTGCCAAACTTGTCTCTGGGATCTATCGATCCAAATGTCATTTCCCGGAATAAGAAAGAGGTGAGAATTGTATTGCCCTAAAAATCAATGTATTCCCTTGTGATAGTTTGGCTCTTTCCCATTCAGTATAACTAGATCATAAGTGAGCAATTCCATCTTGGTACAAATCAAAGAAATATAACAAGAGGGAATAGAACATACCTACAATACAGGTAGTCCTCGACTTACGACCACAATTGAGCCCAAAATTTAAGTTGCTAAATGAGACATTTTTTAAGTGAGCTTTGCCCCATTTTATGATCTTCCTTGCCACAGTTGTTAAGTGAATCACTACAACTGTTAAATTAGTAGCCCGGTTATTAAGTGAATCTGGTGTCCCCATTGACTTTGCTTATCAGAAGGTTGCAAAAAGTGATCACCTGACCCCAGGACACTGCATATCATCATAAATATGAAATAATTGCCAAGCAATTGAATTTTGATCACGTGACCATGGGTCCTAAATAAATAAAAAAAAAAAAAACCTCATAAGTCACTTTTTTCAGTGCCATTGTAACTTTTAATGGCCACTAAACAAATGTTTGTAAGTGGAGGACTACCTGTATTACGGAGACTGAAATGGCCTCCTCTCCAGATATTTTTATCAGCAGTCTGAAGTAAGGAAGAGAAATCACAGAAAGGATTGTCTGTACTGGTTGATGGATTTGTGTAAAATCTGTGAGGTACATCTGATTCTTTCAGTCTGTGTCACCTTACCTTCCATCTTTCATTTATGCTAGAGGTAAGTGTTTTGATGAGAGTGAAGAAAAAAACATAAGATGAATCATTACAACAATAATGTTTTTGCCATGACTGTTTTGAAGGAAGAAAAGATAGGGTGTTTAGCTTGCTGTAGAAGCATTACAATACATTTAAATGATTTAGGTCTCTCTGACACAAGTGAGTATATGATTGGCAGATGTTAATTTATCCTTGCATTTTAATTTATTTATCAGTCTTGTATGCTGCTGCAGCTGCAAGTACCAGAGTCTCAATAGCTAACCAAATATAAAAATACATGCAGATTTTAAAAATGCCACTTTGTCAGTAGTCATGAAGTATATATAGTTGAGTACATATCCTCTTTGGCCATTTTTTTCTATTTTTTTTAAATTTTTTATTCTACTGACTATGTAAGTCCCATTAAAGATTAATGTATGCTGATGAAATTCTGATGTTGGTAATGTTGAGAGGAAGTATGACATCCGTATAGAAACAAAATACCACAAATGCAGTAATAATAAAATGCTCAAACATGTTCAGCCCATTATATTTAATACATATGTTTAACGTGAAGGTCAAAACATTAGTTTCAGGAAGATAAGTTAAAACACTTGGAGGGGGGGAATATTATCACAGATTTAGTTGCATGGATAAATCTGTCTTGGACCGTGTTCTGAACAATGGCCTGTTGATGTGGAATAAAAGGAAGGCAGGAGCATTCTGCCTCCCAACAAATTAGCTGAAGGACAGAGGCATAGTAATCCATGTACCAGAAATAAGTCATCTTAGAATAGAATAGAATTCTTTATGGGCCAAGTATGATTGGACACGCAAGGAATTTGTCTTTGGTGCATATTCTCTCAGCGTATATAAAAGGACAAGATACGCTCGTCAAGAATCATAAGGTACAACACTTAATGATAGTCATAGAGAACAAATAAGCAATCAGGAAACAAACAATATCAAGGATGCAAGCAACAAAGTTACAGTCATGCAGTCATAATGGGAGGAGATGGGTGATAGGAACAGTGAGAAGACTAATAGTAATAGTAATGCAGCCTTATTGAATAGTTTGACTGTGTTGAGGGAATTATTTGTTTAGCAGAGTGATGGCGTTCGGGGAAAAACAGTTCTTGTGTCTAGTTGTCTTGGTGTGCAGTGCTCTATAGCATCTGCTATATAACACTATTGTCATCAGTATCTAGGAACTCAGAAAATGCCATGACTGCTATTTATTCTCAGTAGAGATCGTTTAATAGAAATCAGTCCTTTGTTTTACTACTGTTATTATCTCAGACTTTCACGGTAGCTACTGTGAGGTTGAACGACTGCATAGATATGCAGGCTCTGGTCCATTCTCAACTGGGTCACTTTGTCTAGCCATACTTTCAGTCCAATCTACTTCACAGGGTGGGTTATTAGGAAGAGGGAGTTTGTATCCTGATGCTCCTGAATGAAAAGCAGGTTAACGGTTTAAAATTAATGCAGGAAATACAGAACTATGGAGAAGTGGCGGGCCTTAAACTTAATAGGAAAAAACCTAAAATAATAGTGAAAAATATGACAGACTCACAAAAAAAGGAAGTGGAAGACTTATTAGGCCTCCAGGTAGCTAAGAAAATAAAATATTTAGGAATATGGATCACTGCGAGATTCTCATCATTAAAAGAAGACAATTATATCCCTCTATTGCAAAAAATATATCAGGACCTAGAAAGATGGAAAAGGCTAAAACTGTCTCTGATTGGTAAAATAGCAGCAATCAAAATGAACATCCTACCTAAAATTCTGTTCCTATTTCAAAATATTCCGATAACCTTAGATAAAAAATTCTTTCTGGACCTGAACAAACATATTAGAAACTTCTTATGGGAGGGTAAGAAATCGAGGATCTCCTTCAAGATACTGCAAGGAAAAAGAAATTTGAGAGGATTCGGGCTCCCCGATTGGGAAAGGCGGCGAAAATAATTTGGATTAAGGAGTGGATCACGTTACGAAATAGGAGAATCCTGACATTAGAAGGACATGACCTATCAGAAGAATGGCATGCTCACCTGTGGGACACAAAGAACAAGAAAAAATCCTACTTTCATAAACATAAAATTAGGGAGACACTTATACGCACGTGGGAGGAAATTAGACAGAGGATTTATACTAAGGTACCTAACTGGCTTTCTATTATGGAAGCGTTGGCGGCCCCAAACAGGAGAGATGACTATAAGTTGGGCATGTATAAAGATATTCTTGATGAAAAGGGGAAGCTCAAATCTTTGGATTTATTGAGGGACCAGGGTTTCAACTTGGATTGGTGGAACTACCTGCAGATTAATTCAAGATTTCAAAAAGACAGAAACCAATTTGGTATAGAAGCCAAGCATGGAAATTTTGATAAAATTATTTGGGGAGTAGACAAGAAAATGCTAGCAAAAATATATAACTTCTTACTAAATGAGGATAGGGCAGAGATTATAGCAAAAATTCAGTTAAATATTTGGGAAAAAAACTTGGGATACAGATTAAATTTTTAACGACTGGGAGATGGCCTGGAATAGGAACTATAAAATGACGAAATCGGTAACATTCAGAGAAAACCATTATAAAATGCTACACAGGTGGTATCTAGCGCCAGCTAGGTTAGCGAAAATGTTTCCCAATCTCTCAGCCACGTGTTGGAAATGTGGAAAAGCGGTCGGCACCTTCTATCATCTATGGTGGACCTGTCCAGAGACCAAAAGGTTCTGGTCAAAAATTCGATATTGGCTATGTGAAATAACGGGACAGGAGATAATTTTATCTCCAGAAATCTTCCTTCTGGGTATAATCGGAGACGGCCTCAACAACAACAAAACTCAACTCATAATCCAGATTACAACAGCGGCTAGACTAGCCTTGCGAAATACTGGAAAAAATAAAACCATACCCTCAGAAGAAATACTAATAAACATAATCCTAGAGTTTGCAGAAATGGCAAAATTGACGAGTGAGATAAATAATGAGGAGAAATCTAAATATTATGAAGTATGGGGAAATTGGTACAATTGGTTGAAGAACAAGACAAAAACATGATTTTAGGATATGATTTGTTATGCACTTGAAGTACGAGCTATATTGCATAGAATATTGAACAGCTAAGGATGAAGTTTATTTGACGTATGATTTCGTAAATTGTATAAACACTGTGCCTCTGAAGGAGATAGAGATTGTATATTCTTTTATAACGGAAAAATTTAATAAAGTATATTAAAAAAAAAAAGAAAAGCAGGTTAAATAATATGACACACATAGTGACAAATTCTGCCTTTACTTTCCACATCTGGTGAAAGAATGTCAGTTGTCAGATTTCTGTTACAATACCTATTCTCACAAGGTCCCCTTCCTCTGTTTTACTCCTGAGGAGACCTTTATATTACGAGACTCAATGCCTTCAGGATATTAGGGAAGTTGTCCAATGAGCCTAATGATGTTGCCTTTATATAAGGCTTAGCTGTATATTTTTCTATGCTAGTATGAAAATTTAGATAAATTGCCATGCCAAAATGCCCAAGAAATTATATATGCAGTCAAAGCCAAATGATGTAATAAAATGATTCTGGATGCATCTTTTAAACAGATTAGTAAATGAACTGCTGTATTGTGTTTCTAGTAGCCATTCAACTTGAGATACATTCCTACTATACAGAGCAGCTTTTCAGACATTTAAGAACCTAAATTTTGACCTGGATTGTAACACCATGTTATTTTATCTGCTACTTTTAGTTTTCTTCTAAAAAGCAATATGTAAAAAGATCTGCAGTTTGACAGAAATAAGTCTCCAGCTTCATAATATCACCCACATTCAATTTTGCAGAATACAAGTTCAGATTGTGCTGGGAACAGCCACTATTTACATGTTGAATATATTCATCAGGCAGACCAATTTCTAGGCTCTATAAATATCATTGGGATAGTCTCCAAGAATTTCCTGATTTGTTTGTGTTCATAGCAGTTTGGTTTTTAAAGCACAAACTGAAATGTAGAATGATTTGAGACATTTTAGGTTTTCTTCCCCCTTCTGGTTAGTTAAATCAGATGCATAATTCAAAATCTCAATTCTTTTGTTATGTGCTGGAGAAGTGTTCCCCAACCTGGTGCCTTCCATAATTCTTTGGCTACTAATAAGGTTCAAATAAGATGGAACTCCTTAGAGTTGAAGTGTGAAACATCTGGAAGACAGTAGACCCCAAAAATAGGCCATATAAAAGATAAGGCAGCATTACTGTTCAACACAATTATTTTTGGTCTTGCCTCCCTTAAGGAAACATCTCCTTTATTGTAGTTTCAGTTGTAAACTGAAGATTGTGATCCTATTTCTATTTGAATCAAGATACAAACAGATGACTAGGTGGCTCAGTGGCTAAGACACTGAGCTTTTTGATCAGAAAGTTCGGCAGTTCTCCATAATGTATCGATGGGAGGTGCCAGGATGGGTTATTCTAGGCTCTAGCTCTATGGACTGAGTTGAATTTTCTGATGTTCCATCTCCCTGGTGACGTTCCTCAGTTTTTTCAACTCAGTCTCAGCTTATGGATGCTTTTTTGCTTCGCTCCAGAGCTTGTGAGCTGAGCCTTGGAAAACCCCCTGGACTTCTGTCAGATTATTTTGACTTTTTACTTGTAGTTTCTGTATTGGACTATGTTTCTTTGCAGCTGGGGAGGGCTCCGTAGCTATGGATTTGAGCCGGGGGGTGGCCCACATCGGCGCCTCCCACCCCCCAAGGTCCCTTCCAAGTCGGTTACTGTTAAATGGTTAAATGAACTTGCATTGTGACTACAGTACATGTGGGCATTCTGAATCAAGCCTTCTTCCCCACAATGAGGGCCTCTTCTTAGCTGGAAAAATATCTGAAAAACGTCATTAGTACACCAAATTTGAACATGGGGAACAGCCAAGATATAGTTCCTACACTGTGAATATAAGGTGGAATAATTTAAGACGTTATGCTTGGCTTTTTATATCACAGCAACCCATATCCAAGCTTTAATCCAGTCACAAGATGATGTAGAATAAGCACCATAGGTATAACAACCACATGGGAACAGCTAAGATGGTACTCTAAGAAGAGTTTTATTTGTTTTCTTTTGTTAAGAGTATATAGATCTATCAGACAATTAAATATTATTAATGATACATTTATATTGTATTTCTACAAGCAATACGATAAAAATCCTATAATATGAAATAATGTCCAGTACAATTGGAAATAAACTCTATGAAAAGTTATCATGACACCAAAGATGATTAAAATCATGGTAAAGACCTCTTGATCTTTTTTTGGGTCTCACATACAATAAATCAAAGATACTATATTATCTTCTGTTTATTTAATTTATATATTGCATCTCACATGTGTGTCTCTGAGTGGCTTACAAAATAAAAAAAAATTATACAGTAAAAAACAATAGTAAGAAAAATAAATAAAAAACAAATTAAAGCAATTAAAAACAAATGTAAAATATGGGAGAGTACCAATCAACAGCTTATATAATCGTTTCATCTGTTCCATACCTCAACGGGATTGCTATACTGATACAGAGCCACTATAGAAAGCTAATGCTCTATTAACAGTTTTTAATTCAAGACAATTCTCATAATCTACATCAGTGAAGTCCAAAGGACACAACTAATTTGGATTTGCAGGGCAAATATGGTCTGATGTTACTGAGGAGTATCAGAGTGAAAAAGTTTTATTAGCTCAAAAGTGATAATAGGACCTAAAGAGGTTCTTAGAAATCTCCAAAACAAAATCTGAAAGTATTTTATGAAAAGAAAATAATAAAGCGTACAGAAGTTATTTTAAAGACTGGGTGGAAGTCAACTATTTCCACATACATGTTTGCACACATACAGATATATATTGCACTCCACACTGGTTCATACTAAGCTTGAGGTAGTAATTTGTAAATATATGCTGAAGGCAGAAACTACTGTATACATTAGAAATCTTCAAACAACTATGACAAATACTGGGATAAATCTATTCCCCATTTAGCAACTATGTCATTGAGCAAACGTTTTTACAAATGTTAAAAAAAAAACATTTTCAGACCAATGTGCATTTACAATCAAATTTTGTGCGCTTTGCAACACAAGGTTTCAGTGTGAAACTAATTAAGATCCGATCACTTTCAGGCAGCAGCACAGCCTGATATAAGGTTCTAATGAACTAATTAAGGTTGCAGAGCTGAGCTTGTTAACTTGCTTGCTTAAGCAATCTCTATCCTGTGCAGAGGGAAAGGACTGATCAGGTGCAGGACTCTGTCCAAAAGAACTTTATCTAAATGACAGGGCAGCAACCATGATCTTCCCAGCCTGTCCCTTGAAAGCCACATGTTCATTTAGCAACCATTTAATTCCTTGTTTAAAGGCGAGGGTGTAATGCATATGAGCTTAGCTTAGAGCAGGGGTGCCAAACTTGCGTTGTCATGTTGTCATCACGTGATGTGACTTTTTTTCCCTTCGCTAAAACAGGGATGGGGGTAGCCAGCATGTGACACATTCAACCCGCAGGCCACGAGTTTGACACCCCTGATTTAGAGGGAACATTGAAGTGTTGCATAAATTCTAAAAATTATTAGTATTTCCAGGTCAAGAAGCAGAATTATATTAGCATTACAGTTATTGTATCCAAACTGGGAAAAAAACCAAGTGCCTGCCAGATTGTAATGAGGAGTCATATCTGTTTGCTGTCACCTAGCGGTAGCCCAGATTTTTATAACTTAGATATAGCAATTCTATAATTGGCAAAGTAATCAAAAACAGAAAATGTGATAATAGCAGTGAAACCACAGCAACCATATATGCTTTTCTGGAATTAAACATGGTGTAATTACCCAAAATAGAATCCAGATAACAGAAATTTTAACTGGAGATTTTCATTTGCTGGGCTACAGCAACAACAACAATAAAATCCAGATTGGATATTAAAAGAAATTTATGTAAATAAATTAATGGATGGAGTCACATTTAAAATATAGTACAGTTCTGATTATTTCATTCTTAAGTATAAATGTCAGTGATAATAGCCAATAACTACAGGTAATCCTTTGTTTAGCTACCACAGTTGGGACCAGCACACCTGTGAAGATCATAAATGTGAGGCTTAGTTGCAAAGTTACTTTTTCTTCGCAATCTTTGTATAAAGTTGCAGATTGATTGCAGTCACTGTACAGGGCACTCATTAAATAAGAACTGCCTGTACTGTAAATAGATTTTAAACGAAGCTTACACATAGGTGTAGTATTCAACGCTTCTGTAGAAACACTAAGGGGTAACTTCTGTACACAAAGCATGGATATCACCATTAAGTTATTCCGTTCTTCTCAATATCCTGCCTTTAAAGGTGGTTGGATGAAGAGAGAATCTGTGGTTCTGAGGTTTTTTTTAAAGTTATAAAAAACTTCAATGAAAAATCTTGACTGTGTTCGTTAATAGTATGCAAAACTGGGCAAACGATGCTTAGAGAAATTAATCAATGCAGACTGAATACTGGAAAAGAAGAAATGTAATAAAAAAGAAAGCTCTTTGACTTGTTCTTTCTTGCCTTTCTGCATCCCTCATTAAAATCATCATTATCTTCCACAGCCTTTCTCCAAAAGCTCTCCATTTGCAACACCTCGCTGACTCTTTCAAATATGTTCATATTTACGCTAAATCAGAGTTTAAAAACCAGGTGTAATCTCTAGCTATTTTTCTTCTGTTCTTTCACTGTGTCCCCAGTCATGTAATGTCATACTTGGATCAGTAATTTTCAAAAGTTGCACATCTTTTGAGTCTCTTGTATTTCTAGGAGTTTTTAAAATATCAGTATAATATCAGGGTTAGGGGTCAAGAACAAACAAAAAAAAAGCCCATCTCCTAGCATTTGTGGCTTTGTACTGGAGTGGCGAAGGGAGTATGTCATACCAGTTTATATCATTTTACTCTGTGGGAAGGGAACGTCTGTCAATTCAACCACCCACTCCTTTGTGATTTTTTTTTTCCTTTCAAGAGTGCTTCAAACTGCTGCTTTTTAGTAAGTGAAACAGCTTAGAGTTATGTTGCCTCTGTGTATGAGATGCTGTGGAACAGCACCAAACAACTGGGCAGTTTTTAGGCTAGAGTTAGTTGCTAAGTAGCTGGAACAACCCAGCACTTATGTGTAAATTGGAAAAGAAAAGGCAAATGGATTTGGGTGAAAATGTCAGGGCTGCTATGAAAAATGTCAGGCTGCTGCAAAAAAAAGAGTTTACACTTTTTCTGTTAGCATAATTTTATTTATTTATTTATTTATTTATTTATTTATTTATTTATTTATTTATTATTGTATTTATATGCCGCCCTTCTCCCATAGGACTCAGGGCGGCTCACAAGATAAAACAACACGACAATAAAATGATATTAAAATAATCCAATTTAAAATCCCCAAGCAATTAAAACTCCCAGCAGATCAGGGAATTTGCTGAAAAAGCCATGTCTTCAGGTCGCCGTGGAAAGTGCGGAGGTCGGGGGCCGTCCGGAGTCCAGTGGGTAACTCATTCCAGAGGGTCGGTGCGACCACAGAGAATGCCCTCATCCTGGGCACCACCAGCCGACATTGGCCGATGGCACCCAGAGGAGGGCAATCCTATGTGAGCGCACTGGGCAGTGGGAGGCCAATAGGTGGTGGTCCTGCAAGTATCCCGGGCCCATGCCATGAAAGGCTTTATAGGTAAGCACCAGCACCTTGAAGCGGATCCGAAGGACCACTGGCAACCAGTGCAGCTCGCGCAGGAGTGGTGTTACACGGGAGTAACAGGAAGCTCCCGTAACAACCCGCGCGGCTGCATTCTGGACCAGCTGGAGCCTCCAGGTGCACCCCAAGGGCAGCCCTATGTAGAGGGCATTGCAGTAACGAAGGGCATCCCTGTCTAGGAAAGGGTGCAACTGGCGCACCAGGCGAACCTGTGCAAAGGCCCCCTTTGTCACGGCTGTCAGATGGTCCACCAAGGACAGCTGTGAGTCAAGGAGGACGTTAAGATTGTGAACCCTTTCAGAGGGAGTAAGTAACTCCCCTCCCATCCAAAGTGATGGGGACACTAGATCATGAGAAGCCAGCATCCACAGCCATTCGATCTTGGAGGGGTTGAGTCTGAGCCTTTCCTACCCATCCAGACCCGCACCGCCTCCAGGAAAGGGCATCCCTTTCTTTCTTTCTCCCTTGCCCCTTCCCTGACCACGTGTGTGCAAAATAAAATCCTTCTAAACAAGGGGTGTCAAACTCGCAGTGGGCCAGATGTGTCACACACTGGCCACACCCACCCCTGTTTTAACAAAGGGAAAGCCGCAATATGTCACATGACAACAACGTGACAACATGAGTTTGACACCCCTGTTCTAAACCAAATGTCTTCCCTTCCTCATCAGTTCTGGGAGTTAAAGTCAACAAGTCATAAAAGGGCCATAGTTCCCCACCCCTGATCTAGAGAGTTAGATTCCCTTCTGCCATTTACCAGTGGGCACTCGTCTTTTGGCCATTCGTAGTAGTCTGTGTACTGTGAATTGCTTGGACAGAGTTCTTTGTCAGACATTGACATACATTTGAAATAAGATTAAAAATTAAGTTTCAAATCTGAACTCAAAGGGGAAGAGCATTTATTTTCAATCTAATCAAATGTGAAAGGGTATGTGACTATTAAAATGTATCCTCTTTAAAAATATTTCTTCCAAAATGGCAGAAAAAGTGTTTATCAGAAGTTGATTATTTGCTGGCTAAAATGTCTGACATGTCATTTTACTCCCAACAGGTTGAAAATTACCGTTCAGACCCCCTGGTCTATCATGGCGGCATGAAAGTCTCCTTTGTCATTCAGCTACTGAATGCTATTGCCAAAATCGAACGCTCTCTCCCTAAACTGTTTCTCCCCATCTTGGTGTTCCATGGTTCACCGGACAAACTCTGCGACATCAGAGGGTCTTACTTGTTGATGGATACTGCCCCAAGTCAGGATAAAACATTCAAGGTTAATTTATTTAATTTTTGCAGGATCAAACAAGTATTGTTTCTAAAGTTGTGTTCTGTTCAATGATTCAGATGTATTGTCTAAGCAGATATTTTACAAAATTATCTAGACCTAGGCATGATTTAGTTTTTCAGGTACTGAGAAGGCTCGGATGAAATAAATTTTGGGATGATATTCAAGTAAAACTTTCAATTTCTTCCATTCACCATAATTCAAAGCCGATTTACTAACTAAGAGATTGATTAATCCCATTGCTTTTAGCAGGACTTAAACATGAGATACATTCACTCAAAAATAGCAAGTACAATGGCTGTTTATAAAAATCTCACTTCTATAAAAATGCCCAGAAGAATACATAAAAGAAGCAAGTTGCATTTCAGGAGATAGAATGAATCAGTTTTCGTTAGCACATAATTTTTAAATCAGAAATAGATATAAGAATCCTCCAAAACTGCACATGGAAATAGCATAGAACAACAACATCAAAAAGGATTATTTAAAATGCATGATCCATCCCCTTGGCTATTTCAAATTTGTGTATTGCCAATAGACAAATACCGTATTTTTCAGAGTATAAGACGTACCTTTTTCCCCAAAAAAAGAGGGTGAAAATCTGGGTGCATTTTATACTCCGAATGTAGCCCCACCCAGCTTTTCAAACAGAGGTTTCCAAGGCTGAAAAAAGCATCAGAAAAGAAGCCCCAAACAGAGCTTCAGAGGCTTTTTTTCTGAAGCTCTGTTTCGGAGGCTTTCAGAGACAGGAAAAAAAGTTTCTGAAACAGAGTTTCAGAAGTTCAGAGGCAAAAAAAAAAGCAAGGCACAGAGCTCACAACCAAGGAACCTGTTGCTAAAATTCACCGCTGGGAACAGCTGGGGTATTCCGGAAAGCCGATCCATCTGCTAATCAGCTTTTTTCTTATTTTCCTCCCCAAAAACTAAGATGTGTCTTATACTCTGGTGCGTCTTATACTCCAAAAAATACGGTAACCGGTTGTCTAAAATGGTATAATTTTTCCTACTAGAAGAACTCCAAAGTCCCTTCCAACTCCCTTGTTCTCTTCTCTGTTAAAGACTGTTAAATCCAGTCTCTACTGCAGCAACTGGACACATTGAAAACATCACAGTGAATATATTTAGGAATTTTCCTTAGGATTTCTCTTGTGTATACTGTAAATTCTGAAACGTGATTAGAAGTTCCTCATGCCATCCTTTACTATTTATAAGAAGTATTTATAGATTTGAGTTGGTGGAACAATGTACATTTTAAAGACAGTATTATTACTTGACAGTAGACGTTTATGGATGAGATGACTGAATTCTAACATAACAGATGACATGTAAATTAAAAAATGGTGCATTCTTTACTTAATATTAGAGATTAGCAAAAGATAGTTTCTACTTGAAATTTGCGAATAAAAAGAGATTATATAAGAAGACAGGGTGATGAGTGTAACTAAGTATATAAAAAATATTAAATGTATTGTGTAGATAAGGAACAGATTAGGTTATTTTTCATAGAGTCACTGGGCATAGAGGGTTATTGTGAGTATACTGAGTAAATGGGCATTCAGACAGGAAATTCCAAATCAGAAGAGAAAATAATGGAGGTATTAGGAAAAAAACCACATTGTGGCTGGAGATAAATAAAGGCACAGGACTAAAACAGATGGAAGGAATGAAAAAGTGTTGTAGATGTAACATTTTAAAAGTTGATTATCTTTTTCTTGGTGTCATACATAAGAGGAAGAATATACAGAGCAGGCAAAATAGGGCATGAAATACTTAATGGTATTTCAATGAATAAAAATATTTCAATAACACTTGATTAATCAGATATTTGAGATGTTTACCAGCAAATGTCTTCTAGCAAATGAGCAGGATTTTCTAAGCTGTTACTAAAAGTTTTATAAATATAAACATAAATATGTATGAAAGGAGCAATCTTCAGTGAAATTCCTGCATCTATGCCCCAATGTGTTTAACTCATGGACACTAAAAGTATTGGAATGGAGAAAGTGTCTCTGTTAGTGCTGCTTAGCAGTGTTATACAACACATCTGAGCATTAAGGGAAAGTATGTGATTAAAATATTCTAAGGTACTAACCACCTTCCTAATAAGCAAAAATTTACAAATACAAAACTCAAGATTGCTCACTAATTAAAGATAATACTTCAAAAATTGGGTTAATTAAATAGCTATAGGACAAGATGTGGCCAGATTTGCAAATTAAAATGGCACAAAAGGCATATATTAGAAGAATGGTCTATCAGAAGTAATTTGCAATGTGCCTTCAACTTCCTTTCTTGCATTCTGCAGGTATATGACGAAGCCTTCCATGCTCTCCACAAAGAGCTTCCTGATGTGACTACTTCTGTTTTTAAAGAAATAGAAACATGGATTGGCCAGAGAGCAGCTGAGGAAGCCCACCAATCTAAGCAAAAGCCACTCTGAAACCCTATGTCTGGTGGTTGGGGTATACTGGGAAGGGAAGTTCTTTTTCTTTTAACAGCCTCTCTTTGAGGGGAAAGGTCTTATAGGGGCTCCTGAATTAACTTATTTTTTTACAAGAAATTGCTGTGTAACCCGGCGTGGGATGGGAGGAGAATGCCATGCTCCATTTAAAGCCCTTACTCTACAGAGGAAAGAGCTAGCAAAGACATTAGTATGGACATCCCAGCTGGGAGTGCCATTGTATTAAAGGACTTTGTCCAGTCTTTCACCAAACCTAGTTTTCGGTTTTCCCAAGGAGTTCCTGAGGTGCTGAGGTAATTTTTTATATTGCAATAATTTTTGGAATGTTTCAAAGTTTGGCATCTTCCACAGCATTCTATTTTTACTCTTGCCAGATTTTAATTCTTCCCTCCTGTTCTTTGAAATTTTTCAAGCCTTCTAATAGGACAAGTCTATGACAGACAGAGATAGGACTAGGAGGCTGAGGAATTTAGAACATGTCACAACATTCTAATATGTATTCCAGTTAATCTGGCCAAAGGATTTCTCCCCATACAAACCCCAATAGCCCTTGAAAGAAGAGACCATTTGATAATAGAAACGGCACAGTTTTGCACTTTGAAAGGGTGTAGTTTGTACTCAGACCATTAACATTTAGCCCCAGAGTTGATACCATGGAGAAATGAGAGTTTGTAAAATAATGTATCTAGAAGACTTAAAAGCATTGAAAATATGCTGCTGCTTCCAGAAGCCAAATCGTTTTTCAGTGCAAGAAGTGTAAATACTTGGGCTGCTTTTTTGTTACCTGTGCTACAGATAACTTAAAAGTATAAAACTGAAAGTTATATTTAAGAGAGAAATAATAAAAAAATAATATATAAAGTTTCTGTAGGTTTTCAAAGATATCTTAAGGAGGAGTGAAGGAGTACAATATGGAATAGATGCCAAGGCTGCCATTCCTTTGCCTAATAGCTTTTATGCCTGAGAACTGCCTTGTTATATATAGAAGGCCATTCATTGCCACTTGAAGGTTAGGAAATAATTCCTTTGTTCTCAAATTCCTGCTCCTACTCTGACTTAGAAGTTGGCGAGCCATTAGTGACTCTTGGAAGGCAAGGAAACCAAAGAGAAAGAAGAAAGAGTGGGCCTAACCTAACTGTGCTGCAAGAATCCAAATAGATACAGATAATTCTAACTCTCTACTGCCATCTAGAAGCTATTTGAACTTTTGCAGCAAGAAAATAGTAGGTAGGCTGAAAAAAAGGGCTATTTCAGCAGCCACAGGCAAAATTCCAAATAGCACTTAATCAGCAGAGAAGGTTACTGCTGAAAATTGTTGTGGAAAGCCAATTATTATATAGGATATACAGTGAAAAGAATAAGATGTGCATGAAGGAATTTAATTAGGGCTTCTAGATCTTGGCAACCTTTAAAAGGCTGCACACAGAGAGAGAGAGAGAGAGAGAGTTTTCTGAATCTCTTTGCTTCCATCTACTGGTCATTTTAGAGTTTTGCAACCTAGACATAAAGGTTTGGTGCACTTATGAATGGGACAAGGCAGCCGTGCACTCTCAATTTTATCTGATGTTGAGGTTTCAGCCTTAATTGTGACTAACTACTTAATTAATGCATAACAGCAACATTAGAAAACATGAGGGAGCTGCCCATTGTAATCAAATATTTGCTATGCAGCAAGTAGCATTTTCATGAGTTCTTTTGGTGGAAGAAATTCTATATTATCTCTTGTAAAATAGTCTTTTCTTATCATCCATTTTTTTAATTGTAATTCCCTACACTTTTATTCATGAGAGGATTCAGTACAATTTACAGGCTACTTCTAAATCTGAATTTCCTGTGTAGAAAGCCTGATGTTCTACAGAACTAGGCAGCTATTTTTCCCCAAGAAGCAGTAATCCCATTTGCAAACATCAGGCATGTATTCTCATAATTTTGTTGCCTGCATGTGCTTTCTGTGTAGGAAAGATGTAATATTTGAAGTCTCCTTCAAATATTCCAGTTGATGTGGTCAGTGTGAATTGGAAAGGAAAATATGGCCTAATAGATGCTAGGATATAACATTAGTAAAAACATGAGATTTCCATAGTTCTTAATTACCAAAATTAGGATGGATGAGATGAGAAGCTGAAGGAGAGAGAATGGTTTACTTTCCAATATAACAAAGCTTTAATATCTGGTTATTTGGATGCAATTGTTACTCATCCTAGAAATCAAGTAAGTGGCTGATTCATAAGCGCAGATTCATTAATTAATTAGAACATCAGAGCTTGGTAGGTAGTAGAGATGCTAATATCGCTAGTAAGTAACCCAAAGTCGGGGGGGGGGAATCTGCTTTCTAACCGGTGCTTCAATTTTTAATAAGATCTTTCTAAGGCATTGCAGAAAAAATACTACACACAGTCCTGAAAATAAGGTGTCTTTCTGGAAACCAGCTCTTACACTAAAGACTATACCAATGGTGCAGTTTCGCAATTCTTAGAATGTACTCTCTGGCTAATCTTCCAGTTTGGAAGTGGGAGAATCACACAGTATCATTATTAGAGGTTTTTAACTGAGCCCATGTAAAACAGAGTTGCGCAGATTAAAACAGTTTGACATTCCACCTTGAAAAATAATTTTGTATTTTCATGGGCAGCTCCAAATCTATTTTTTAAGAATAGTAGTTGGGATGAAAAAATGCAAATGACTATTAGATGGCAGCAAAATAATAACAGCTTTTTGCTGTTGTACAGTGATCATTTTGCATTTCTGCAATCCAGATATGTTTTAATAGGTTCTATTCCTTCCTCTAGTAAAAATGCAAGTACTAGATGCTTAATAGGGCTTGCAGAGATCTGGAGTTGATGGGTAAAATTTGGAGCACGTGATGGTGTCATGCGCTGAATCACATTTTGCCTTTCACATATGGCTCTCTACACAGCCGTAATTCCAGATATAATAATCTGCAAACAAAGCTTGGTAGGAATAACAGTTGCCTGCTTTGTGCCTCTGTGTGCAAATCATTAAGGTGCCTAAAGTGACAAGCCTAAATTAATTCTTGGTAGCATGGATTTTATGGATCATTCCATAGCACAAAAGAAAGATCCTGCCCACCACATATGGGAAGCTACTGTAACTTGAGATGTCCTTTTCCCATTCCATGAGCAGGACTGAGGATGACAAAAAGTGTCTCTTCAGGGTGTGTGTGTGGGGGGGGAAGATAGGCCTTAAAAAAGGGGGAGACTTGCTATACTATGGAGCTAGCAAGAGGTGTATAGATATGGAAACAAGGATTCAAGGCAATCATCATAGAAATTATTCCAAAGATGAACAATTTAGTTTAAGTCTTAACCTGTCCAAGTATATTGGGATTTCAGCTATGGTGAAATATATCTAGACCAGGACTACTTGTTCTGGACCGCAAACATTTAAAAACGGAAACACCTATACATAAGGCAAGATATGACTTTACTGGTTCCTTCTTACAGTCAGAAGTTTGAAGATCAGTGCCTTTGAATAACTTTGTTGAGGGAGTATCTGCTGCAACTCCTGAGTTCTGAAGCAATATAGAAAGAAGAATTAGAAATTATATTCCGCTTTCAGCAGAGTTGTGTGGACTAGAGGGATAGATTTGAAATAAGAGTCTGAATCATAAGGAAAGTGGGAGTTACCTTTCAGTTATTTTAGAAGAGACATATTTGTTGGGGCAGTCGGAATACTGTCCATTGTCCCAGAGTCCCTAATCCTGTAGGCTTCTTCGGCTTTTCTCTCCCAAGAAGCTTGGGAAAGAGCAATTGATTTTTGCCAAGTTAGATCTTACCCCTACTGTATGTGAAATCTTACAGTTTTACTTTTTTTTTAAAAAAAAAAACTTAAATAATTACAATTTCTTAAGATTGAATGTAAAAGTGGCATTTGTTTGAAAATTAAGTTCAGGTTCTTATGTAAAACTGCAGCTTTTTCAGCTGAAGTTAAACTTACTAATTATAAGCTAGTTTAAATAAGGAATTGGAGAATTTGCTATAGAAAGGTGATAATAGACTTTTAACTTGGGGAGTGGCTGTTAGGTTGCCTCCCTAAATATTCCTTGCCACCCTTCTTGGCATATATTCAATAAGTTTTCTGTCTTTCTTTCTTTCCTCCCCCCTTCCCATCCTTTCAAGGCAGTTCTGAACAGAACCAGAGGTGGCTATGTTAAGACTTACACGGGACCAAAAGAAAAACATACTTTAAATCTGCTTTAAAGCAGCTGAAGCAAACTGATACTGTCCTGATTTAGAGCTGCACAATTTCTGTTCTACCAAATGGTAGTATAGCCCATAAAGTGCTTGACATATTTTATATTTCTACAGTCCTGTAAATCTATAAGTCTCTTTGATGGACCTTTATACATAGAGACAGGTGAATTGAATTTGGATAGGTAGGGTATAAATTCTATAGGTTGAATCTACTGTAAAATCTACTTGCACTGGAAACAAAAGAGGTTAACAGAAGCAGCTAGAGAGCTGTATGTTTGAATGCAGACAGAGTCTGAAGACAAGGTTAGAATTGTATCAGCTCCAAGTCACTGCTGATACATCAACAGTTTCCCCTTGAGAGCATAATTCCTCTGACAGCAATAGTTGTGTGTAACTAATGTATATCACTACTATATGCAACAAATGTGGCATGACAATTTACCTATTCATAACATGTCTGGAACCATGTTTTATAATGAGCCTGCTCTTTTTATATTAGTCACACTATCACTTTGATGACATGACCTTATCAAGATACTTATTTTTCCAAGTAATTTCTGATTACTGTTTCTTCTTGTTTTGTTTCTGTGCTCCAGTTTATTCAGTACTATACACTCATATATATACACACATTTGAAATACTTGTACTTAAAGCAAGGGTATGTATAACTTAGATACTTTTGAGGAAAAAAAATATATGAAGATTAATAATAAAAGATAAGTTTTCTGAATATGGCTTATTTGATATTATTTCTATTCATTTAGTTACTGTCATTGGCATCCTTCAGTCTCAAAGGACTATGGTATCGTGCTCTGGAAAGAGGTCCTAAAACAGCATCTAGTGTGACTAAAAAGGCCAATTTGAGAGTGGCAATCTCTTCCACACCGAGGGCAGATACATTCTGTCCCCTGCCCAGCCCCCAGATTTTACTGGTTCCGGGTCTGCCTCTTTGCCTCAGCCTGCCATACAAGTATCTCTTCGAATTGGAGAAGGCCATGCTGCATCTTTAGCCTCCAAGCTGAACCATTGGAGGTCAAGATTTCCCAGTTGTTAATGTCCATTCCCAAGGCCTTTAGATCCCCCTTGCAAATATTCTTATATCGCAGCTATGGTCTCCCTATTACAGTATCAATTACAGTAGGAAGTTCAGAAATAAAGCTTTTTTCACACAGAACAATAGCCATGCGTTGCACCAATCTATTTTTCATACATAAAACCCAAAGTCTGCACCAGGCATGCCTAGAACAGAATCCACAGCAATATATTTTTCCCTAATACCATGTTATGTGCTTTGGCTTCCTAGCAAAACTGTTTTGAAAAGCAGGATGGAATAATAAGGAATTGACCTGGTCTGGAGAACTATAACTGTGTGTTTGAAAAGAAAGTCTATAAAAGTTGAACTTAATTTTCCATACAATATGGAACTTGTTATTTCTAAGGTTATCAGAAGTTCCACATCCATCCCTATTTTAAAAATGTTGAATACATCTACAGTTTTTATTGACTCCATACTTTTCCCAGCATTCACACCATAATGTGCTTGTTTATACAATTTTTATATCGTCCACAGATCGCTATAGATGCCATCTATTCTATTAACATGCATAATATAAAAAACACAGCAGCCAAGATCATAAAATAACCAGCAATAAAGCCAAAAGGCGAACCTTCACACACCCGAGGCCCAGGCACAAAGCCAAATTTTCGGAAGGCCAGTAGGGCTGGGAGTAATCTAATCTCGGTGGGAAGGATGATCCAAAGGATAGAGCCAGAGCAAAAACGAGTCTCCTGGACCCCACAATGTGACATCCAGCAGGCAGCTCTCCTACTGGACCAGTTCCTGCCTGTGAAACTTTTTTATTCTTAAATACTTTTGGAATTGCTTGGGGAATTATTATTATTATCCACCTACATTCCAAGCAATTTGGAATGATACATGTAATGAATTTAATTTAATTACTGAAGAATAAAAAGACACCAGCTATTGCAAGTCTGAGTTCCAAAAAGCTTGACAAAATGAGTCTCAATGAACCAAACTATGGTCCAGCTTTGTGCTCACTCTCATACATCATAACTATACAAATAAGAAAGGGAAACATGAAAAGGCAAGCACCTGCTTCAGCCCTTCCTTCCCAAATGCCAGATATGTGGTTTGTCAGGTACAGATTTTCTTGGCACTGACCGTGTGACCTGAAAATAATGATAACATTTCAGATACCCATTTCATCATTTATATGACAAAGTCCAAGAGAACAGGAGGGAAATAACTTGATATGTATACACACTGCCTCAGCAACTCTATAGAATAATTACTATCCTGTTAAAAAAAAAGCCATTTTACTCAACATTCCATGTTTTTTAAAATTGATTGTGAGATACAAAAAAATATATTGAACATCATCCAAAGTGATTTTGCCTGTTGGTCCAGAGGCAGACTAGTATAGGCGGATGCATCCCCTGATTCAGTGCAGAAAAAAAAATATTTTTGTAACTGAAATATATAGACGTGCAGTCTTACAATCACTGTGGGAAATCTATGCATAAATATTGAAAAATGCCAAATTCAACTCTGATCTGTTCCCACTAGAAACAAATGCAATTGCATAATAATCAAACAAATGCTAGCAGGAAGCATCTTTTGCCCTCTGTTCTTCCAGCTTGCTCATTGTTTTTCTTCCCCAACTGGGATAGTTTTTCTATCCAGAAATATTGTATAAGATGTGTTGAGACTGAAGCATGGAAGCCAGTACTGTATTTTAAGCAGCTTTAATCAAATGCAGTTTAACTATGTTAAAATAGTTTGTTTCATCCTTTGAGGTGACCACATGCTACTTTCATCTGGCATTTCTTGAATAGCAAAAAATATTTTGATGAAGAACTAAAAAACCCGGCCTACCAACATTTATTATTTATTTATTTATTTATTTATTTATTTATTTATTTATTTATTTATTTATTTATTTATTTATTTATTTATTTATTCAATTTGTATGGCGCCCCTCTCCAAAGACTCAGGGCGGCTCACAATGCATTTAAAATCATTTTAAAAAACATTTAAAAATTAAAAACATTAAAACTCATTCACACCATTCATGGCCGGATCTCGCCAGATCGCAAGAGCGAGATCAACAGCCCCAGGCCTGCTATAAAAAAAATTATAGTTTTACTATGCATAATGCATCCAACTCCTTCAGCCATTCTTGATTTCCCCTTATTTTTTAGCTGATCTTATCAACAGCCTTACATTTTCATATACTATGTAAGAGATCATGATGCAGGCATTTTTCTCTAAGCTATATATCAATTACCCCTGAAGAAAATTTGCTATACAAAATGACACGAAGTATTTCACATACTAATGCCTGATAGTTCACACCAGTTTTTGGACACATTTTGAACATTTCTATTTAGAATGAGTCTGCAGCTCTAAGAAATCTGGCTTTAATTTACTTCACGTTTGTTTCTGAGCATTCAGAGCAGCTTACAGAAAGTCGTCTCTATGCGCTTTCTGTCATTTCTGAGAGTCAAGGAGAGCTGAGAGTGATGCACCCAAAGGAACCTACTGAACTTGGGACCAGGTAGGTATTACCAACTTCAGTTTCCTGGTCCAACACCTATACCCAAATGATGGCGAACCTATGGCATGCCTGCTCAAAGTGGCACACAAAGCCATGTCTGGGTTGTGGTCCGCCAGCAGTCTGCGGAGCTGGCAGCAGAGTCAGACTGTGAGGAGGCTGAGGAAGAACATGGGCCAGTCCTGGAGGCTGGGGAAGGCCCGGATGAGGGCTCTGCGTCAGAAGCAGAGATGGGGCCAGGGCCATCTGGGAGTGATGTGCAGACTCCGGAGCCTCCAGAGGCTGACAGCAGAGAGGCAGAGGAACAGGAGGAGCCTGTTCCTAGTGCACGCATGAGAAGAGCTGCCAGAAGGCAAGAGCAGCTAAAGCATGAGAAGAGCTGCCAGAAGGCAAGAGCAGCTAAAGCAAAAAGGACAACTCAGGAGTAGGGACAAGAAATGATTGGCCCCTCCCATAAGGCTTAAAAGACCAGCAACAGCTCTTGGGCTCTTTGTCTGCATTTATTTCTTGTCAGCGTCTTCTGCTTCTGAACTTTTGCCAAGAAAAGCCTTTGGCAGGTTGCCTAATTAGACCAAGGTTGGTGATAAGGCTGAAGAATTGTGCTCTGAAGACTTTGTTTTGAATTAGTTTGGACTATGCTGAGAATGAGTTAATTCTCAGCTGTTTTAATAGTCTGTTTGTTTTCGAACTGATTGCATCTGATAATACCTACTTGGGCCTGGTCACAACAATGTCGCCCGGCATCCATGGCCTTGCCTGTTTGTCTTCCAGGTTTCTGGCACGCATGCACATGCAACAATCAGCTGTCCTTCGAGCGTGCAGCAGTGCTGAAAATGGGTGCCAGCTGATCGTTGGGCGTGCATGTGTGCTAGAACCCGGAGGTTTGGCTTTTCCAGAGTGCAGCCTTGAGCATGCACACGCGACATTTCCGTGCCAAAAAGGTTCGCCATAACCCCCCTATACCACTATAGTACATCTTGGTGTATAGTTTGCAGGACCACCAAACTCTCTATAGTTCCATGCTGTCCTATTGATATGCCAATATGAACAATAAAAATGCAGCATTGTGGAATTATTTTAATGAGGGAAAATAGTCCCCATTTTCTTCATACCAATCTTCCTAGAATTTAGGGTGTAGGTAAGAGGATGATGAATACATATACATAGCATACATATGCCTGTTGGTGTGCAAGCAACTTTGCAGTGCCCCCACCCCCCATCCTTCAGGGTCCAAAATCCTGCAGTTTTCAATCAACAGATAACAATCTCAGACTTTGAATGTCAGCAGTGCCTGATACAGGATGGCTCGTTCTGTCCTGCAGCAGCCATGATGCCTCAAAGTCAGATGAATAGGTGCATACATTGAATGAATGAATGAATGAATGAATGAATGAATGAATGAATGAAGGAAGGAAGGAAGGAAGGAAGGAAGGAATGGGTGAGTGGGTGGATGGATGGATGGATGGATGGATGGAGCTGGGAAGCTGTCCTTTTCATCCCCACTTCTCTTGTACAGTATACATAAAAGCTCAAAACCAGCACTGGTGGCACTTTTAATTGTGAAGGGGGGCAATGAAAAGTACACAGGAGAAAAACGACAGGCTCTGTTTTTGCAGCTTCCCAGACTCTGGGAAGTCATTTGCATGGTAGAGAGAATTAAATAAGTAAGGGGAATTAACTTAAACCCAACCAAACTCAGGTCTTCTGAGGACTAAATCCAGCCTCTTCTTGACTAATAAAGAAAAACCACCAGATTCTCCAGCCTCTGGGCCCAATTCAGTACATGGTACCAATGGGACTTGTATCTTCCTTCAGCTGGATCAGGCCTACGCTTGATTTAGTCCAACAGTTTGTCCTCAGTCAGCAGCCAGATGGTCCTGGCAAGTTCCTAACATGCAGAGCAGGCTGGTAATGGGCTTTTCTCCTCTATATTCACTGCCCCCAAAACCCGCCCCAGCAGCTGGTACTCAGGAGTCTGCTGCATCTAAAAAGAAAAATCCAGATTTTAGCCATCAAGATTAATGGACATTGATTGACCTTCCCTTATGTTTTTAAAACTACTTCAAGTAGCTAGCATCATCGTATTTTGTGCTGATGAATTCCATAAATTAATTATGCATTATGGGAATATGTAATCTCCTTTCATTTTTTACAGACTTGCTATGGATCAATTTAATTAGGTGGCCTGAACTAGGAGGACGGCAAAGCCCACATTTTGTTCAAGGCAAAAATGGATAGTTACATTGGTTCCCATTTTTATCCAGACAAACCATATCTACTCTTAATATATTCATATTTCCCTAAACCTTTAATCTTATCTAGAACTTTTCCCACACTTTTGTAGATTTCTGTATTACAGGCAGTGAGAAAAGATTGTTGGCTTCAGAAAATATTCTGAGGAAAGCCCTCTCTATAACTTAGAAAGTTTAGCCATAGGGCCTCTAACCCAACTAACATAAAGGGTCTCTCTTTGAGGAAGAAGGGTGGTTCGGAAATGTGAAAAATAAATAAACAAACATGTGCCTCCTTCTCTAATATTTCAGAGCACTTTTTCCTATGCTGAGCCCTGCTGACAAAGTGGTCACTGAGAACTAACATGCAAGCATGTTTACAAAAATGCAGAGGTATTCCTTCGCAGAACCTAAAAGGAAATAAGTAGATCGCTATAATCTCATTTGCATATTTTAAGTGTCCTAAGGAAGGAAAATAATTGACTGCAAAGCTGAGTGCATTGAACTCCTGCCAAGTGTAAAAGGAATTAATAGCCATAACTAAACATTTAGTACTTGCTAAGAGATCATTCCTAGTCAGCAGAAGAAAAATGCTTTTCAGCATTTCGCTTACAAAGCTTTTTAACCCTGAACTAATCCCAAGTCTTGTTCAAGTGCTAGTCCATAACAGTTGATAGCAGAAAAAGTCTGACCTTATATTGGCCTTTGTGATACCCAAAGCAGTAGCTGCTAGATTAAGAGTGATTTCCTTAACATGTGAAGCTGTCTACACCCTTAAAAAGTCGAGAAGGTTAGGGTTAGGGTAATATAATAATATTACTATGCTAAACCAGAAGTTATTATATAATGTTATAGTAGAATCTTTTTTTGAAATGTATAGTAAAAGGGGGATATAATAATATTATTAGAAAGAAAGGGTCAGTATTTGGGGGATGGAGTAAGGGGATGGTAAAGTATTATATAATCTGTTATGAATTTGGATTTTACTTTGAAGAAGTCACAGGGGGAGGGGTGGAGAAGGGGGGGTTAGGGAGGAGGGGGGAGAAAAAAGGGGGAAAAATCTGTATTTGAAAAACTTTTTCAATAAAAAAAAAGTCGAGAAGGTTTTGCCATGGCTGGGCTGCTGCTACTTGATTCTCTTCAAAATCAGTTTTCATCATCACGAAATAAGTGTGTTAATTGGCTCTCCTTGACCCACCACAGGCCAGCTCTCTCAATCAGTTTTAGCAGTTTAGAATGGAATATTTAATCTGCAAAAATCTGGATACAGAGCACTTCTCACAGGCTACAGGACAGAATCAGCTACAATTGTTTTGGTACCTGCCTATGGTTGATGGGCTCTCAGAGATTTCCTAAAACAACAGCAGCAGCCAACAGCATTATTAAGAGTGGTGGATCAGAACCCTGCCTGATTATGACACAGTTGAAAAAAGATATGAACATCTGTGGTCTGTTTGTGAATACACACACACTTCCCCCAACAGACACTCTATTTCTAGAGTTCCTGACCTACGGTATGTGTGTGCAATGAACAAGGGATGCTCCATTCTGTTTCCCCATTTTACCACTGTTTTGACAAACAAATGTGGATTTAAAGAAGTCTTTCTGTATTTTCACATGTGTGTCTCTCTCACACACAGGCACAACTGTTCGCCTGTAATATTGCTGTCCCAGTTGACACCATCTGCCAGTGAGGATTTTTTTTTTAAAAAAAAAATCTCACTGCTGCTTATTTGCCCTGAATGGCTCCAACACTGCCAATCACTATGATGCCCAACATAAATTCCTGAGGAACAGCAGCTTGACTAATTTGAGAAAGAGATAAAGCCCATCTAGCCTAATGTTGGTTTCATAGTATATAGTGTGAGACCCCAGGGGATAGAACATGATCAGTTTTGGAGTGTTTGCCTACAGCTTATGTGAGGGATCTCACGAAGATCGATGGTTCGTTGAGGGCGCTTCCAAGAAAAGGCAGCACGCAAGGATGCAATCAAGTTAAATCTTTATTTAGAAATAAAGTAGGTAAAATGAGTTCCCTGGCATGGAGGCATCCATGCCTGGATTGAGCCCATAGTTCAGTCCTGTAGGAAGTTAGAACAAGAGCAGAAAGAGTAGCCCCTGTGCAGGGGTTCTTATAAGAGCCCCTGGCCCCTCCCTTACCAATGTGTGAGGGGACTGGAGGGCCATTAACTCTCCCCAATGGGGCTGCAGAGGCTGGAGCCCCTTGACCCACCAGTGGGATCAAAGGTTCCTCTTTGCTCCCATCTGGTGGCCTTTTAAGAAACTGCCATGGCTGGCACAAGACATCTAACAGCTTAGACAAACTCAGTCTAATGACTCTGGCCTGGAGGTGAGGTAAAAGAAGGCTAGACGTTCACAGATGCCATCTAATTATAGAAATAACAAAATTTCTGCCATCTCTAATGACAAAAAAACAAACAAACAAAAAGCAAAGACCCTAGACCATGGCTGGCTGAAGAATTCTGGAAGATGAAGGCCACACATCTTAAAATTGCCAACTTTGAGAAACACTGCTTCAGCTCTCTAGACTTAGGCGATAGGTGGGCAACTATGCCAACTTTATAACCGTGGATTTCAACCCACACAATTCCTGAGTCAGTATGGCTGCCATAGATAGCGCCTCTAAAAGCAATGATTGCTCAGTAAATACCATTGCCATTTTTGGAAAGAGTGGTAATACTGGATAACTGGAAATGACCTGTTTCTGGTATTGCACCCTCCTCTTTGCTGCATTCCTGCCCATTAAAGCTATTTTTCCCAGAACTTCTCCATTAATTACCAGGATAGCCCTCCCATTTGGCAAAGGGGATTCTCACCCTTTTGTAGACCTGCCCTGTGCTTCCATAATCTGGACTGCAAAGATCCAGTCAACCACAATTGTCAACTATCTGCCTTTAGCTGTTGTCTAGAATTTTGCATCCAGTTATGGTAGCCTTGGCCAGAAGTATCTTTGGATAACCTTGTGTTATCAAATAGTACAGAAGAAGGACACCATCACAATGATCTACTTCCTGTTATTCTATTCAGAGTGCAGAGTGGTGCTATCATTTTTGATACACATGCAAACGAGCATTAAATGTATTGGCACCATCCCAACCCCCTATGCATTTCTAGTTGCTTTAATTCAGTGGGTGAAGGTGCAAACACACACATTTCCCTTCCTTTATGTGACAGCATGTAATAAGGAGAGCCAGGAAAATGTAAGAATAATATTTCATATCCAGACTTCAAGTGCCAGACTCCTTGTGAGCAAATATGGGTGTGTATGTGTGTTTAAATCATTTTTCTTCAGGGTGAAGAAATCTAACTTGATTTTCTAGGATGCAAACTTAATAGGAATCAGTAACAGAAAGAGCTTCTATGCCAGGGGCGTCAAACTCGCTTCGTCACCGTGGCGTCACATGACATATCGGGACTTTTTTCCTCCTTTGCTAAACTGGACGTGGTCAGCACATGATGCATCTGGCCCACGGTCCACAAGTTTGACAGCCCTGATCTATGTAGTCAAGGGTTGCATTGGTAGCCAGTTTACATATATCAATTGAGTCTGCCAGTGTGGCTTGGGACTGCTCCATGATCTCCCAAACAAGAGGCAAGGACTTGAGGTATCTGGGGTCTGAGACCAGCAGCCTTTCGTACAGCAGCCAGGCACTGCCATCTTCTGGATCCTGCAAGAAGGTAGCAATGAAGAGGGGTGGCTAATGCCACTTGAGCTTGTTTTCTTGCAGATGTTTCATTACCAAATGTTATTCCAGTGCTGATGTTACCTAGTTTGGGTAATAAAACATCTGTAAGAAAACAACCAAGCTCAGAGAGCACCAAAGACCCATCATTTCAACCCTGAGTTATAAATATTCTCCTTTATTGATTTCCCAAGTCTGTGGTATAGCAATCATTCCTGCTTGGCAACGTCTCCTTATGAGTTCGTTCCACATGGCCTCATGAGAACATCCATCTGCCCTGTAAATCACACAAGTAGTTGTGTTTCAAAATAGTTGGAATCGGTGGCCAAGGAAATACTTCCCACAGGTACACTTCCCAATCCCAACCCTGAATACCTGTTTAAGCCAAAACTGTTGAACAAATAGCATTATGAATTAATCTTTGATGGATGGTCTCTTTCCATTCAACATGCAAGCAAATTATTAACATGTAGCTTCAAGAGGAAAAAAAAGTAAGTAAGGCAGGATGTTTCTAGCAAGCAAGTGAACTTTTGAATTATCTGGTTATATTTTAAACAAAATGGAAGAACAGGGAAAGTTATGTTATTTCATGCTGAAGCCACGAAATTTACCTTTAATCTTGGCTTGAAGATAACATGCAGAAGAAATAGATAGTAATCACAAACATTCAGACTTGTGCCCTAATAAGTGACTTGCACGTTAAGATCTTAGGACTTTTAGAATAATGATTGCACCTCTCCTTTTGAAAATAAAATCAAAGAGTTGCCATTGTGTGGATTTTAGAATCCTTTTATGTAGTAGTTTCTGCTATATATTTTAGCACAAAGAAGCATCTATTGATACCCCTTTTTATTATAGGTTTTTGTTTCACCAAGTTTAAGTAGCTGAGCTACAGAATAACTATAAAATTTGCACTCAGATCAAGACAAAAGAGATGAAAATCCATATGACTGTGTAAAATCTCTCTTTACTTGCTAAATTGGTCATATGTCATATATCCAGAGCATAGAAGAATGTGGATGAAATATGCTTTCACCTTCCCAGAATCATTGGAATCTGGTGGCACATAAATTTAATAGATTATTATTGCTATTGCTAATATTATTCTAACTGCTATTGCTATTATTTCTTGCCTCTTATTCCTTTTTGGGGGGAGGGCTACTACTAGTATTAATGTTGCGTCCAAGCAATATTTAACTGAGGTGGACATGATTCATTAGGTGTCATTCATGCTGTGATTACATGTTGGTAAATGCATCTGTCAACCATCTATTGATAATCCTAACCCTAACCTTCAACCACTGTGTGTGTGTGTGTGTGTGTGTGTGTGTGTGTGTATGTGTGTAATTGTGAGAGACAGCCAAAATAAGTGGATGTGAAAAACTAATTGACAGGCTAAAAAGAAATAAGACCAGGGGTGGGCTGCTGGGGATTCGCAGGGGTTCAGGAGAACCTCTAGCTAAGACTCTGTGCAGTTCGGAGAACCCCCAAATCCCACTCCTGGCTGACCTCGCCCACCCCACCCCTCCCAGGAGTCTCCACGTGGCCTGTTTTGGATGCAGGTAAGTGCAGGGCACATGCGGAGGCTTGGGGAGGGCGAAAAACATGCCTATTGGAAGTTTGGGAAGGCTGGAAACGGGCCCATTTCTGGCCTCCAGAAGCATGGGGAGGCTGTTTTCGCCCTCCCAGAGGCTCGGGCAAAAACACCCCCTACCCCCCGCTGTGATGCAAGAGGCTGACTAGGCCATGCCCACCATGGCCATAACCACCCAGCAACCAGGCAGAGAACCCCTTGCTAAAATTTTTGAAGCCTACCCCTGAATAAGACCCCCTTTCTTTAAAAAAAAATCATGAATACATGGAATCTGAGGCTGTAGCCCTTTGAAATAACCAATATTCTTTTATTCTGACACAGATCTATTTTGATAGTAAATCATGTGATAATGTTTATTAGAACCAACAAACTGTATGAACCTGAGTTTTGTAACACCGATAAAGAGCTCAAGAGAACTCAAAATCTTGCTTGTTCTTCGATGTCATTTTGGTTGTTACTAATAAAGTTATTTCCCAGCTACAGTGTTTGGATTTCTTTTTCTCATGGACTAAATTGTTTTTTACATGACTGGACAAATATATTGTGTATCTCTTTAAAACCCCGATCATTTTTGCCCTTCAAAGAAGTACTGACATTTACAAACAATCATCTGGATTTGGAAAAGGCAACTCTTTCTGTGTCTGATGAAATAGCCCATATTCCATGAAAGCCTATGCTGTTAAAATTTGTCTACTCCGTAGAGTACACAAGAGTACTATACTTCTTTTGTAACTACAGGCAATCCTCGACTCATGACCACAATTGAGCCCAAAATTTATGTTGCTAAGTGAAACATTTGTTAAGTGAGTTTTGCCCCATTTTACAACCTTTCTTGCCATAGTTGTTAAGTGAATCACTGCAGTTGATAAGTTAGTAACCCGATTCTTAAATGAATCTGGCTTCCCCATTGACTTTGCTTGTCAGAAGATCACAAACGGGGATCACATGAACCTGGGATACAGCAACGGTCATAAATATGAATCAGTTGCCAAGCACCAGAATTTTCATCAGCTGGTTATAGGGATGCTGCAAAGGTCATAACTGTGAAAAATGATCATAAGTCACATCTTTCAGTGCTGTTGTGACTTTGAACACTCACTAAACAAACTGTTGTATGTCAAGCTGTAAGACTAGCTGTATTACCAAAGGAAATTAGATAATTTAGACTGAAAATTATTATTTTGAGGTCAAAATGCTAATGGCAAAAACAGGAATTCAAAATCCATTTTTCAGACCAATCTACTATATTTTAAAATCTTTAGAATATTTATTTATCAGTTGAAAAAAATAATTCAGTTGTTCTATCTATCCCATTATAATTTTTCAATCGCTTAATTTTCCCTAACCCTTTTTTACTAAATAAAAACCCCTTTCTGCAAATGTTTCATTGCATTAATAAATAGCTAGAAGTTGCTAAGGCTCAAAAACACTTATAGGTGTCAGTCTTGCCACTTCTCTGCGTTAACAATTCTATATTTAGTTCAGCAGTAGAAAATCCTCTTTGCACATTCTATCAATCCAGTTTCGTTGTTAACCAATTGGATAAAAGGTATGAAAAAGTCTTTTAAGAATGGAAGAAGAATATCCCCTCCACACACAAACAACTGGAATAACTGGAACCTATTACATTTTTAGGAACAGCAGGCTAGTTGTCCTCTTGTTAATAACCCCCCAAAGGCACCACAACTCTGGAAGGTTTACATACGTTGCCATTGCTAATACAAAGTCAGTCTGCTCTCTCTAGCTGTCAATCACAGACTAGAACATTAGTAACCACTAATGAGTCAATAATATCAGTGGTGTTAAGGTTGCCTTTAAAAGATGTGTTTTAGACAGCATGTGCTTCTTCTTGCCAGCCTTCAGAGAAAATGCATAAAATGAATTTTGGTAATGAAGGGCAAGGAGTCACTGATTTGGATTCACGTGCTGTTGCTATTATGATGATTGGAGCATCTTACATGAATGTCATGCTGTACCAGAGACAATGAGAATGCAGAGCCAGCGTTATATAATTAAGGTAAAAACTTAAGATAAGAGCCTTGATAGTACAGTGGTTTAATGCACCCTGTTATTAACACAGCTGCCTGCAATTTCTGCTGGTTCGAATCTCTCCAAGGCTCAAGGTTGACTCAGCCTTCCATCCTTTCTAAGGTAGGTGAAATGAGGACCCAGTTTGTGGGGGCAATAAACTGACTTTGTATAAAATATACAAAAGAATGAAGGCTATTGCTTAACGCATTGTAAGCCGCCCTGAGTCTCCGGAGAAGGGCGGCATATAAATCAAATTTTTAAAAAAAAAACAAAAAAAAAAACCTACTTTCATCACCCAGCCATGCACTTGTCAGCAGCAAACCCTTGGCAACTGATTATTTCCATAACCATAAATGTGCTCTATAACAAAGGCTAACAATGCCATTAAACCAAGGAAGATAGTGGCCTCAAGTAGAACCATCTGAACCTCAATAAGGTAATAAACGAAAAGCATCATTTGTTACAACCCTTGTACTAAAGATCATGGTGGAGAGGATGCAATGGGGATAAGTCTCAGGCAAGAAGATGATCAGGGAGGGTAAACTTATAATTGGTGGTGAAGGGATTGCAAACAACGAGTTTAAAGGTGCAATGCCACACAATAAACTAAGAAGTATGGGTTGTTCTGCATTGGTTTTTAGTTTTGGAAGTCATTGTATTTTGTAAATTGTGGTTTTTGGTTTGACACACTGTGTGAATTCAGGCAATTGTGGTACATTCAGCATCCTAATTAAACAAACATGGTTAAGTATGATCTATGACTCAGGACAGAGTCTAATTTCCCAGCTCATCTAGACCATTTCCATTTGCAGCTATGGAAACACAGCTTTTCAAACCAGCTTCTCGAGAGATGATAGATTGGAAAATTAGATTCTGTAATTACATTTGCAATGTATCTTGAAATAGTTAACAGCACTCCCAAATGCTAAGTGAGATTAGCCTTGTCCGCGCTAATCTCTTCAGTTGTGTAGAGTCAACACTTAATCGTTCTCAACCAGCATGGCCAAAAAATGCATACTGTGTAAGATATGAAGTGCTAAATATCTGGAGGGTGTAAGGAAAAAGCCTTAAATATCACTGATCTCTAAATAAGAAATTGCACACTCAGTAAGTTTTGTAGCCGAGGAGATTAAGTGAATATGGTCATAGTGTGCAATGTTCTGGTTCACACACTGTGTACAAGACCATACAAAACATTGGAAGGGGGTGATTTGCCAAGGGCAAGCACATTCTCCAGAAGCATTGGCACAGCTTTCCCAAATGGATGTGTCAACTGGGACTGCTGGCCATATGCATGCATGTTCATGAAGAGTCATCTAGTTAGTTGCCTCTATGTCTCTTTTCCTTCTTGGTAGTCATCATTCCTTGACTTTGCCTGTTGTCAAATTCTGTTAAAGACTGGGAACCTTTATTTATTGCTTTAGTTATGGCCATCTTATTCTGCTACCTTAGATTCAGATTTATGGACCTAAATATATAGAAATTTTGCCCTTATAGTCACTACTCCACAGACATGACAATTAAGGTATATGAGCCTTGTGGTAAGTGGCCATGCTTTATAATGAAGGCTCCTATCCCAAACACACCCTTTGGCTATCAGTTTGGATCCGCCATTCCTTCCCAACTCCACTTCTCTAGCAAGCTTGAACTTTCTCAAACACCCGCTAGATCAGAGGTGTCAAACTCGCGGCCTGCAGACCGGATGCATCGTGTTCTGGCCATGCCCACTCCCGGTTTAGCGAAAGGGGGAAAAGTTGTGATACGTCTCGTGATGATGTGACGACACCCCTGCACTAAATAGTGGAGGATGGGTAAGGACCATATGAGAATTAGAGACCCATTTCTTGCTCTATTGCCTTTAACTGCAAAGAGCTGTTTTTGAATCAGAGAACATTTTTATGTGACATTTTTCTTTCACTCTTCAACATTAATAACACAGTTGTGTTATTAATACAGAGAATGTAATACTGACTTGAGGAAGGAATGGATTTAGATTTTTGCAAATCCTATAAATGTCAGTGCTAATAGTTGTCGTCTCACACTGGAAGCACTTGGTCACTGCTTATTTCCACATATGTTATGTCTCCATTTAGATTCTGGCTTGCTTTCTCTTCTGCTGTAGAAGTTACAGATTGCATTCTTCGGAGAGACAGAAGTTTCTCTTCATAGGTAAAACTTCTGTTATATGTAAGTTATATTAAAATATATTATATTTATAAGTTATATTTTATTAGGAACAGGTTTTATACAAATGTACAATACATATCCATAGGGATAGGAAACTGTTACATAACATGTATTGGAAATGGGGTTTTTCTTTCCTCTTGTCACACCCTGTCAGCATCTACTTCACTGAAAGCTCTCTTCCTGTGAGCCTTGCAAGCTCAGGAAAAGTAATAACTCCTTTAAGGAGGTGCTGACAGGTGCATTTGTGAATCCTCCCTCCGAAGCACCTTTTGACTTGCATCCTGGTGCAGAGGACTCTATTCAATTGAGATTTTGTTGCTCCAGAACCATCTGTTATCTAGCAACTGTTGGTGCCCTTTCCTTGTGCCTGGCTAAAGATTCTTCCTTTTTCAACCAAATAGCAACAACAGCTACTGACAAAAATGGCAGCATGCTTTTTAAAAAAATTATCACGGCTACCGATTGGCTTTTAAGTAGAATAAAGAAATGATGGCTTTGCAACAACTTATTTATAGCAGCTGCTGAGATTTGCGCCCCCCCCCTCATGCAACATTAGAAATTCACACATTAGAGATGGCAAAAACACCTTAGTTCGCACTGCATGGGGTGTAAGAGGATTTGTGCGATTTTAAGTAGCTTGGGGTGGGCAGACTACTAATAATCCTAAAGGGCTCCCTGTTGATTCTCTAGATTTTAATGTCCACAAGCTTTAAAATATTTGAGAGATTTTGAGTAAAAATAGTGCCCTGTAGAAGTGCAAAACCCCCATTCAAAATTTGACTTTTTAAAAGTTTCTATGTGATTATGTATACTTTTATATAATAATGCACCAAATAGCATGTATCTGGCAAAACTGTAAAAATGCATTTTTAAAGGTAAGTCCATCAAAGCTATAATTGATAAAAATACTAAATACCAAGGAGACATCACTTCTCACATTTTTCTTTTTGAGGTTTTCCTCATCCTATCATTTCCCCCAAACTTCCTCTTTTCAACTCATTCACTTTTCTGTGGTGACTTCCCATTTACTTCCCATTATTTTAATACCCCCATTGCATATGAAAGGAAAAACAAACAATTGGTTAAAAAGCACTGAACTTTGATCAGCCTCAAGTCCCTCTCTATTCCTGTAGCAGTATCTAACTGGTGGGAGTTTCTACTAGAAAACCAAGCACCTGGGCTATCATGATTGGTACATGTAGAGCTGTGGTGGCACGGTGGTTAGAATGCAGTATTGCAGGCTGACTCTACCAACTGCCAGCAGTTTGATTCTCACCAGCTCAAGGTTGATTCAGCCTTCCATCCTTCTGAGGTCGATAAAATGAGGACCCAAATTGTTGGGAGCAATATGCTGACTCGGTAAACTGCTTACATTGGGCTGTAGAGAACTGTGAAGCGGAATATAAGTCTAAGTGCTATTGCTATGTACTAATCAAGACAAACCTTATCTAGCAATAATGTGTAACAGGTGAAATATATGCAGGATAGGGACTGGCAATAGGGCCAGCACATTTTATGAGTGTTGCTTTACTCAGAAGTGGAGGAAAAAATGGACACTTTCTTCTCCACTTTCGTGAGTAACCAACTCCCATACATGACATAAATTGTTCTCTCAGATTAATTCCAGGTCACAACCACTTGATAAGCATTACAATTTGAATTTAAGGTTGTGGGCACCATACACATTGACTCTGGAACCCCATATATCTTACAAACTTTTGTTAACATCTTGTAAGATGATATTGAAGGGTTAAAGTCTAGGAGTATTGTGAACGGTAAGGCAGCCAGAATGTGGTACTGACAAACCTTGAACTACAAAAACTTGGTTTGCTTTGGTGGTTAGAATTATACCCATTAATTCTGGGAAGGAGACAAAATATTCAATTACCTAAGAAAAATGCTGGTATTACTTCAGTTTCCCTGTGTGTTACTTTTTCCTGCAAAGCCATGAAAAGCTTGTGCTTTTTCATATTTTTTTTAAACCACACAGAATTAAGTACTATAGAATACTCATGAGACCAGATTCAGAAATGATGCAAGTTCTATATCAATAGTCTGATAACTGTGTTCAGTGTCGAATTAAATGGTATCAGGTCTACATATATAAAGTATTTTCCCAAGCTGCTATAATCTCTAAATGGTAACTGAAAAGGATATTTTATGCAACTTCTGGCAATTAAATATGCCACCAGTAAATGTTACTGTTGATTGGAAGATGGCATCAAGGTTGAATCTTGGAAGCGTAAGTAACATGGAACTTTAACAGCATTCAATTTTAGTATTTAATGAGGCAGAAGAAAAGCAGATTAATGAAATAGACTCTTTATTGCTGCACACATGCTTGTATATTAAGCTTTTAAATATATAATTATATTGCCATTCTGAAAAGCTTTACATTCTCTTTATTTTAAATAACAGAGGGCCAGGTTAAAAGTAAGTTCATAATAATAATAAGTCTGACATTTAAACTTTTTACAATCAATTAATAGCCAGGAAGACTATACAATAAATAATTAGAGATACATTGTTTTCCTAACTTCTTTGGATTTAAGGAAGGTGACTTTTCACAATACGTTAAATAGGTATTAGTCTGTTTTTATCCACAACTCTGATTTATACAAGGGCAACCAACAAAATACAAGACAGAGCAAGGGGACAGCTCATCAAGGAGCTGTACTGAGAAGCAGCTTCAAAACACAGTAATACTGGTAATTCATTCTGAATTTACTTATCATTCTCAGTACTATATACAAAGCTTTGTTCAGCCACCTTCACTGCCTATCTAAAAGTTAACTGGATCTTCACTTGACAATATTATTAAAAATCTTTTTATTTAAACAAAAACACACCACCAATAGCAATTACCAGTAGTAATTTTCTGTGCTTATATCATGTTAACTAGATGCTTGCAAGGAAGAGAACATTAGGATGTTATGTATAAAAAAGCTTACTGTGCTTTGTTTTTGTTCCAATAATTTACTGTTTCAAATAAAAAATGGAAGTAGAAAAAGTTATGATTTATTCCAGTATGATGTCCACTTATTCACTGGAGGAGGCTTATAAATTGGTACAAGAAAGATTCTATAATATTTGCCAAAGATATTTGCTAAAAAGAAACGTCAAGAAATTCAGCATTTTAGTTCCCTTCATTTTCCTAGTAAAATGCAGGAAAAGAAAGATGCTGGCCAGGCTTTTATTTATGGTTTGTGAATAACAAGACTACGGTAGTTCCACATGCTTTTAAATAAAGCACAATTCCTTTAAGAGGTGTGCTTTCCTTGACATACTATTAAGAATACACAACTTCTTGACCTTACGTGTAAAGAGTTATCAGTGCATGGAAAACTGTGCTAGAGTCCAACATCATTTTTGTCGCATCAATGTCTCACTAAAGTTAATCTACCATCGCAATTGCTGTAACACTAAAAGTATTACCATAGTATAGGAACAATATTGCCTCATAAAGTCAGGATAAGCCAAATGGGATTTAGTTTTTTCCTTGTCAAATTTCTCTAATGATGAGCACATAATTCTAAAGTGGTTGGGTGACACAGAACCCTGGCTGATCTATCTAGTATGGTTTCTATATTAAAGTACTTGATTTACTGCATTTCCCATCCCATCCCTCCTACTCTCTGAATGGCCAGAATGCATTTTCCATTTATCATTTATATTAATGGGGAGAGGGGAGGCAGTAACAAAGAACATAATGATCTGGACAGTGGTGGACACTTTTTCCTTCAGACTAAAGATCTTAATAACCAGAATCTTAATTATTTTTTCTGTGCAACATGTAAATATGGCATGATGATGCAGATTATGAAAGGTCAGGTAGAAAACTTGAGAAATAGTAGTTCAGGACAGCTCTATGTCTCTGCTATGCTGTTCTGAATTTAGTAATTAAACTAATCTCATGAGTTATCTATATATACCTTAGATTTAATATATACAGAACAGGGAAACAGCAGTAGTCTCATTTAGGAAACCTGCCAATCAATTACATGGGGCCAGCCAGAACATCTGTTATCAACAGGTGATTGTAGATATTAGAACTGTGTACATATGGACAACCCACACCTCACTGCATCCAACAACAGAATGTTAAATTTTCATACAGACCTTCACATAGGTGACTTTAATGTGAACTGACTTAATTCAAATGATGTATACCTTGCACTGTGTAGACCAGGGGTGTTAAACTAATGGCCTGCAGACCAGATGCGTCACGCGCTGGCCACACCCACCTCTGGTTTAGCAAAGGAGAAAAAAGTTGCAATACATCACGTGATGACAATGTGACGCCGAGAGCTTGACACCCCTTGTGTAGACTATGCCATGTGAATATATTCCCATCTGCCATTCAATATATCAAAGGGTAGAACTAGTTAGCAAGATGATACCTTCTATTGCCTCACAATATTGGGATCTGCACAAAACAAATTTATGCTTCCACTGCAAAGGGAAACAATGTTCCATTGGTCCATTGTGGTATCATGCAAGTACAACACAGTCACTTGTACATACATACTCCATGCTAAAATTTGTGAATCACTTGAGTGAATCCCCAAGCATAATAAAATCAAAGGATCATTACTATCTACAGATATGCTAAACTTCCATGTCTCAATGTCTCCTACAATATATCAGGAAAAGGGGGGGGGGCGCGTGCATTTATTTATTTATTTATTTATTTATTTATTTATTTATTTATTGTCATTGCACCTACATTTGCACCTAGTGGTGACAAAAATTTCAAGGATCAGAACAGATTTTTTTTTTAAAAAAAGTAAATGAACTTGATCACCTGATGAATAAAGCAGCTAGATTAGAAAACTGAGGGTCTGCTCAGATCCAGCTGTACACATTTGGAAGATTAGAGTGTAAGACTAACAGCAGGCAATCTCAGCTTCTAGTCCAACTACTTCATATTCTTATAATTCAGTAAAAGGTTTCATTTCCTTCTTTACCCAGCAGGAATGTCAATATTCTGAAGGATAGACTTTTTGGGACTGCAGTAACTGGTTGTATGCCGAACAGTACATTCATTACATAAGGCATGCAAATCTTTCCTCAACAATGTAACATATACCTAACCATGTTTTTCTGGGGGCCTGTTTCCTGGAAGAAGAAAAGAATATTAATCTAGATGCAATAGTCAGTAACATAAAAAATAAGGGAAACTTAAAAACATAAAAGAAATTGGAAAATCAAATAGAGAGAAAAAGATGTGAACTTTGCAGAAATGAATTCTGAACTGATACTTCATATAATGACACAAGAAAATCTCCCAGGTTAACATTCAAGTCCTATGCTAGCCAAAAGATTATCCAGGGCATCTAATTTCTGGTTAGCCTCTTCAATGGCACTGTATGTTTGAACGTTGCTGGTTATATGAAAACGGATGTCGTCCACAAGAGGAATAGAGTCCGTCTCCTGTCGCTCCTCCACGGCATCAGCATTCTCCTTCACTGCTGCTGCAAATTCCTCAAACTCCACTAACTGAAGAAACAAAAGACAGAACATGGATAAATCCAGGAGAATCTTTATCAAACTGCTTTCAATGGCAACCAAAGTAAATTCTCAAGCGCAGAATCCTGCAGCATATAGGAATGCAAGTCGGCTAACCTTAAAAACCACTGTTTTCACCGGCCTGATTCTGCTCTGAGAATAAGATGAAAAATATATCTTAAAAATGCAGCCTTCTAATGCTATAACAACAAAAAATATATATAGCACAATCTTTTAAAAACAATAGCTAAGGATCTTGGGATCAAACCTTGACCCTTGGCCTTTTAGCCAGATTGCTTTTAAACACACAACTCACAGGGGAATGTTTGCAGCCTCACTCACATCATAGCAAGTATTGTCTCCACTTCATGCTTCTGTTTTTGATAGCTTCTTCCAATAAACTATAACAATGAAAAGGACTTCTTTGAATTCTGAACTCTGGGGAGATTAGTTCAATATCTCGTATTGGTTTGGAGATGAGAAGGACAATTACAAAAAAATAAATTGTTGGGTCTATGACAAGCAAAATTGAGCCATGCTTGTTCCTATTAAAAAAAACATAGGTGAGGAATTTTGTATTAGTGAAACTAATTTGGGGGGGGATGCATTTTCACAGACAGGAAAGAATTTCACACCTCTCTCAAAGCCTGTTAAGTAAAGAATGTTGTAACTTATGTGGGAGTGCTAATTAGAACCATTTATAACATCAGTGAATTGACTAGGGAACAGTGAATTTTACTTAGGAAAAATTTATGCTGGCCAAATAGATTTTCCATATTCCATAATCATGTGTGAAATTGCATGGGAAGAAACAACACCATTTCCTTCTACTGGGGACAAACACTGGTGCGGATATCAATATCATCTATCTATCTATCTATCTATCTATCTATCTATCTATCTATCTATCTATCCATTCACACACACACACACACACACACACACACACACACACACACACACAGTGTATATAAAATGTACTACAGGCTACTTAAAGCATAACTCAAAAATGATTTCCTCATCAATTTAATTAGAATGATAAATGTAGCTTTCTCTATATGTACAACATATACTCAAGATTAAAGCAACAGGACGTTGCTACATGTGACCTAAGTATGTATATGATAATTCAGACTCTTTTACAAATTCTCTCTTGTAGCCGAAAATGGTCCATGCATCCAAGATTTAGTATATGAAAAAAAGAGAGCAGATATGAAACCAATGTTATCATTTTATATGCAAATTTGAACCATTATTTTCCATATAGGAAAAAAATACACAACTGAATTTATAAATAATAATACACAGACACACACACCAAATTCTATCAACCCATCTCATAAATACGTAGGATGAATATCTCATTCACATGTTACATCTCTATCTAAAAATACCAACCACGTGCTAAGCATATCAGGCAAACAACTGGTTCAAACAAATCACTTCAATTTGCCTACCACGTCACCAATAATATAAAATACTTTATATTTATATTTCATATTTTCAAATATTTTAATACAGCAGCCATATAAATCAGGATGATAGTCATTCCAATACTAACAATTTTGGAATAGAGGTTTTAAACTATAAAAAAAAGTTAATAACTTTCCAATGCATAATAACAGACTTTATAGCCAAATAAGAACATTCTCATAAACATACTTAATTATATCAATTCTCACTTATATGGATGTTAACACAATTGCCACTGAAGTTTCAAGCAGTTTAGGAATTAAATTAACTGTTCTTATGAATTCATCTTGTTCATGACAAATTTAAATCACTTCAGAGAAATTCCAAGAAATTCCTTCATTTTATAAAGGTTTGGTCTGACAAAATTAAAACACATCACACATTGGTTAATAACAGAATATTATCTTGAATAACTGACATAATGTGTTCTTTTAGACCAATTCTCTCTCATTATTGTTAAGTATTAATTATTTTTTACTACACCATGACTTTCTGGGTAGTACAGAAACAAATAAAAGTGTATCATCACAATATCTTGGAGTGGGGAAAAAATCAGGAATTGACATCATCTTTTCTTTTTCAACAAATATTTTTTTATTAAGAGGCATAAGCTTTCATGAGCTGTAACTCGGTTCATCAGATCATTAGTTGAGGAGGGAATATCTATCACTGGTTTCACTGAAGCTGGCAATGTTAAGATTTTTGTCTTCATGTTCTTCTATTTATTCCACCTTTGATGGGATTGCTTTAAATTTAGGATTGTCTTGCTTTTGGCTAAATATAAATTGCAATTGTACATAGTATTTTTATTGATAAAAGTTTTTAGATGAAAAAACAGCTCCTTTTTAATGGCAGAGTTATCACTTTTCTCACTAAAACATGGAAAATAGCATTTATTTCGCTATAGACATCCATTTCTATAGAAACCAACTGTGGTGATGGTAATAAAAAAATAGCAAATTTTACAAATAAAATAATTGCTTATTGGAACTTAAGTTTTAAAGATCTTTCGTATCAAATATTCATTTGCAGCCTGCCGGACAAATAATATCTACAGTAGCTGTCCTTCACCTCCTCTTTATTACCTTCTCAATTATCTTTGCCATATACTCTGTGCATTGATCTTCTAATCGGGTCAGCTGGAATAGCTTTGCAATCTTCCAGATGCTGACAACACTGTCTTCGTCAAGAACCTGTGCCAAAATTCTCCCACACAGGCGCTTGAGCCCAGGTAACAGATACATATCAGCCACACAAAGCACTTCATAGGCGTTTTCAGGAGACAACTGCTGGGACAAAAAGGTATCAATGCAACTAGACTCAGTATGACTCCAAACCCAACTACAAAACAGATTGAAAACCCAACCTGGATTACGACTAAGGAGGCACAGATAGTAGTCTAATCTCAGCCATGGAAAATGCACTTGGGACCATCATACGTTCTCTCCTCAACCTACATCACAGGGCTGTTGTGGGGGGGGGGAAATTAAAGGTGTAGTGCTATGTGTGGTGCCTAAAGTTCCTTGACGAAAGAAGTATAAATCCAACAAATAATAAGTGTCTTCTGGGATCATATTCCGCAACTCCCTGATTTGGACAGGTGTAATTTAAGGTTAATAAACCTACAATATTGTTAATGATTCATATTTTCAGTCTTTTCATTTATCTCACAATATAGGTAACCCTCACCTAACAACCATTCAAAGTTACAATGGTGCTAAAAAATGGTATTTATCATGGGCCTGCAATGGGTCTTATTGCATCCCTGCAGTCACATGATCAAAATTCAGGTGCTTCGAGCATACCATTCACCTTTTCATCCAAAGGGTGCTTCAATACCCCCAATCAACCTATCTCCTCCCCACCATCTTTGCTCTTTTGATCACCTTGCCTGCACCTCCATCTGTCCTTTGTTACCTTCTTCCTCCTGCTAAGAGGTGAGGCCAGCAGCTGTCTCGTGAAGGTCAGCTGCAGATGGGAGGTGTGGCAAAGTGCAGGGGGTCAGGGGAGATGGGTGGGAGGGGAAGAGTCGAAATACACCCTGCATTCATAAATGCAGGTAGGCTGCCAAGCGCTCAGACTCGATAATCAAGTGACCATATGGTGGCTGCAACGTCCATAACTTCAAGGACTGGTCTAAATAGCATTTTTTTCAGCACCGTTATCATTTCAAATAGCCAGTAAACAAATGGTCCTTAAATGAGGACTACCTGTATTGTATTTGCAAAGGACACCAAGCTAGCGGGAGTAGTAACATCTTAGGGAATGAAATCCTGATTCAAAATGACCTTGACAGTGCAACTGGGAAAGTGCCCTTTAGCTGGCTAAAGGAAAACAAGGACAGATGGCTTGGTTTGGCAGCTTTACTGTTGCCCTGCAGGGCAGCAAAGGGAAAGTGCACAATCTCAAACAACGTTCCACAGAGCAACAGGAGCTCCTGCAACCATCTACCCTCTACAGAACAATTGTCTCAAGACTGTGGAGCAGCCAACATATCCTCTTGGTGCGATAAATTTAGGGAGAGGACAGACACAATAACTGAGTTTTTATGCTAGAAAGAAGTCGCTATCACTATTACTTATATCTTTCACTTACGACTGTTGAAGAGCAAATATGGTTACTCTCTAGGGCAAAAAAAGAGGCACAAAGCAGTTCTTGTGGACAGCAATCTAATACCTAAAATCCGTTTTCAGAAGAAAGGCTGCAGCTATTCTCTGCCTTTGTTCTTGTCTTTCAGTACATGAAGTACTGTGCACATGTACAAACGTATACAGTACACATGCAAAGTTCCTCTGCAGTGAAATTAGGCTAGCTCATTGTGAGATATATATTCAATGTACGGGGATGAGGTCTCCACCTTGCATTTTACCTATCATACTACTACCTGATGGAACTTAATGGCTCAGACTATTAATGTTAATTTCTCTTTATACTTAGAAAAATAAGGCATATATTTATGACTTTATTTTAAAGTTCATTTTGTCCAAAGACCATTGCTTATTTGACTGCATTATAATGAATGATTGAATGTGACATTTATCACTCTTCCATTTTACACTGAAAATTCACCGTCTTGGGGAAAAAAGATATTTAGTGGGCTAGTGTCTATAATCACTTTTGACCTCACAAACACACTATTGTTTCATATCCTCTATCTTTTTGAAGAATTCTCATTAAACAAATTCATCATTACTTGTGGGAAATACCTGGTTAGCAAGTTCCTCAGAACTCAATTGACAGAATATGGTAGAGAAAATAGAGCATCCATGCTATAGAGTTTAGTTCCATTAAGAATTTTCTAAATTCTAAAGCTGCAACCAAGACTTTGCACTATATGCGACAAGAAAATGCAGCATAAAAACAGCTTAAACTATTTTTAGCTCTGGCCAGTTTGCTAACTGTATGCTGCCCTCTACTGGCAAACTGACCACTCTGTGCGCCAACAGGCTTCTGTAAAGTCACTTTTCCATTGAGCTCAATTCCTGCTTGCTGTATGGATACATCCCTATAGTATTCTTGGTAATCACTAGTTTTTGCTTCTGGGACTTTTTTTCCCCCATCTTTCCTATTAAGCCAACAATATACCTTACAAAAATATTCCTTGTTACTATCAGGAATACAAAAGTGAAAGAATGAACATGTATTGATATATGCATGTGTGTGTGTGTGTATGTATGTATGCATGTTGTGTATGCATATGTATATACACACACACACAAACACAGAGTGATTCTCATCCATATATATGGAAATAAAAGATATATGTGAAAGTAAAGGCCAGTGGTGTTAAGAGCATTTGGGACTGTGACTCCTAAGTTGGGAAGAGTATGGTTCCCAACAGATCCCAGGATCAACCTCAGTGCTCCCTTGTCCAGAAGACTGCAGTGCTAGGAACAGCTAAGACACTGCGCAGAACCCTCAAACGCCCAGGCTCTGCTAGAGGACCTGCAGCTGAGGAAGACATATGCCATCCATAAGGGTGGAGAGGGATTTTTAAAATTATTTTATATATAGGGCAGGAATCTAGGAAACAGAACAAATTTAATAAACCACTTCCTTTTAACCAGAAAAAAAAATATATTCAAATATGCCTTTACTGCTCATTAATAAAGTCTCAAGTAAAATTCAAGCAAACCCCCCCCCCAAAAAAAACAAACAAACCAGTTAATCAGCCAAGAATCACAAAAATTGTAGAAAGATAGAGAAATATTTTAAGAAAATCAAAAAAAGGATGGAAGAGATTATGTTACCTTAATTTAATGGATAATTTTATTTATCTTCATAAAAGTCCAGCAAGCATCATACAATGCCAGTTCTGCCATGTTTATTTTGCTCTATAAACTGTCATCCTTGCTAGAAGGAATAATCTAATAGGCCTCATGCTGAGAGAGAAGAATCCCAACCTCACCTCTGTGTCATCACTGTAGATGTAATATAGAACTCTGATGAAGATCTCCTCTGAAATGTTGTGAAGAGTCACCACAGGGATACTGGGCTGGGTTTGTAGCTCCTCACTCTCCGAGAAGTGGTCCTCTAGAAGGGCTTTGAAATAGTCACTTCGGCCACAGAAAAATGCCTTCAAAAAGAGAAAGAGTATGTATGTGTATGCATACGTATCAGAGAATGAGGTGGCTGGATGGAGTCACTGAAGCAGTAGGCGTGAGCTTAAATGGATTCCAGAGGATGGTAGAGGACAGGAGGGCCTGGAGGAAGGTTGTCCATGGGGTCGCGGTGGGTCAGACATGACTTTGCAACTAACAACAACAACAACCATGCATATGTATGTTTGTGGGTGTATATATGTATACACACACACACACACACAAATAATGGAATCTTCTTGGTTAAAATAGGCAAGTAGCAGGATCCAGAAAGGAGTGTGTGACAAGGTACCCATTCCAAACTCTTTAAAGATCAAAATTCATCATGCTTGCCATCTTTTATCTTTATTTTTTGTTTTATTGACTTTATTGTAACTTGGTTGTTGTGAGCTACCAAGACTTGTTGAGAGTTGGGAGGCATAAAAATTTCATAAATAATAATTTATTGTTATCTGATAGCAGATTCCTATTCTAGAAATTTTCTACAAGATGTCCCATAAATAAATGTGAGTATTATTGGTTCTATACAAGATCTTTTAATATTGAGGAATACAACAAGAATTGACCCAAGTCAAATACCTTGTGACACAGGAAACTGTAATTTGACACTCGGAAACACAGATCAGGATAACTACTGAAGCTGTCGGTGCTATCAAAAGGCAACTCTCCAAAACCTACCTATACACAAAACAGAAATAAAACAACTTTAATATTTGACCGTATATTTAATAACATTACACTACATAAGTGCACAGTTATGTATATTGTATATGTATAAATGCTGCTAATGTAGTCAGCAATCAACCTTTATACTCAGATGATAATTTAAAGCTACTTGACCTGCTTTACTTAACTTAATAAAGATATCTATTCTATCCCTACTAATCAAATGACAGGAGAAATAAATGAAAAAGTGTTTCTATTAGTGTTTTCCCCAAAACCTATCCAGAAAATAAGCCCTAGCATGATTTTTCCACACCTAATATAAGCCCTAACAAAGCCCTACTTAAGAGTCTGGGTAGCCGGCGACCCATCCATTCCGTCTGGTTGCTCGCGGTGCTGCTGATATCAGGTGAGGTGAGGCACGTGGGGGGGGAGGGTAGACCTACCGCAAGCACCCCACACGAGTTTATCTCAGGACCCCTGCAGCCAGGCCATCCATGCCCCAACCACTGTCTTATGGTGGCAGCATTAGCAGCCATGTCCAGCAGGAGTCCAAGTGGCCTCCAGCCCACTTCTTCTGCTTGTTTGCGGCTGCAACAGAGCAGGAGGCCAAGCAATATGCTCGTGCCACGGCCACAAGGCAAGGCAGGTGTCGAGGCGTGGATGGCCTGGCTGCAGAGGTCCTGAGTTAAGCTGCTGTGAGGTGTGTGGGGTAGCTTCACCCACCTCTCGCCTCATGGCCACAGCACTGGCACGTCGTTCAGCCTCCTGCTCCATTGTGGCCGCAAACAAGCAGAAGTGGGCCGGCGACCATGTGGGGTACTACTGGATGTAGCTGGTTGGAACCCCCGCCGTGAGGCTAGGCAGGTGTTGGAAGTGTGGTGGCCTGGCTGTGAGGGACCTGAGGTAAGCCAGTGTGTGGGGCAGCTCTACTAACCTGCCTCACGGCTTGAACAGTTGTGCACCACGTGGCTTCATTCCCTGTTGTGATTGTGAGCAAGCAGAAGAAGTGGGCCTCCCATACATGGGAAAAAATAAGACATTCCCTGAAAATAAGCTCTAGTGCTTATTTTGCAGCCCAAAAAAATATAAAACCGGGTCTTATTTTTAGGAAATATGGTAGCAGAAACGTTACCATACATAACAGAGCAGAGAGCACCTGGCCTATGCTAAATGCAATACAATACAATAAATGTTGTCTAACAGGAAACTTGGTATAAAAATGATTTATAGTAATTTTTCTGTTTATAGCAAATCAGAAAATTTTACTCCAATGTTTAGATTTGCAGATCAAAGTTCTTTATGAGTTCCGTATTTTATTAGTTTACTTTTGTTAACAGAGCCAAAAATGCAGGGGGGTGCAGAAAAATATGAAAAGGATTTAACATAGGATTAAAAACACATAATGGCCGTGTTCTGAATGCTCATCAATATAATCCACATGCAGTCAAAGGATGTGTGCAACTTCAGAGTGTTCTTTTATTTGGCATGTGCTCAGGCTTCAATTTTCTGCACATTCTCCTACACATTCTCCTATAGGCAGGGGGAACTTTGGCAACTTCTCTTTGGAATAAGAGTGAAAGTCATATATATTTTGGACAATATGAAGCACAAGAGCTCTCACGCAACTATATATTGCAACTATTACAAAATGAAAAGCACAGTTTTTCTATGTCTAACATGCCAGTATATTGGAAACAGAGAATACTGAAGCCTGGCATCCAGAATTGGCAAACTCCAAATATCAAAGTTTATTTTCCTAAGGCTAGAATAAGTGGGGTCTCGAGAGCTGGACGAACTGAAACATGCTCTTGGGTTAAGGCTAGAGTGAACCCACAAGTATTTTTTTTCAGTGACATGGAAAACGACAACATCTCTACCAAACACGATGGCTAGTTTAATAAAACTATCTGAGCTGGCAATATTGACAATAGCAAGCCTTTTGCAAGATATTACGAAAAAGCAAGACGAAATGAGGCTGTCAATTCAGGTCAAAAATACAGTTATGAGTAGAAGGTAAACTACCCATCAAGATTATGTAACTTTGATTACCCTAAGAAATATGGCTTCCCCCCCTCCTCCCCGTATATAAAATGAACTCATTTATGTTCCTGTTCCTTTAATGTTTTTGGAACCCAAAGTGCCATAAAGTTTTATATATGAAACATCTTAGCTTTCACCAGTATTTTATCATGATGGAAGTAATTCAGTCTACATTCTTAAAGAAACTGCATGCCTACAATATTACTCCATCTGGAGTACAGATTTATCTACAGTTATGTGAAAAAGTAAGTACACCCCATTTGATGTCTGTAGAGATTCTCAGTCATCCAGGTTGTCCCAAATGTGCTTTTTCAGGAGGCAACTTGTTTTTTCTTATGAAGACAGGAACCAGGAACATTACTCAGGTGACCCTGAGGATACAGATAAACCTCCAAGTGCTTCAAGGACTCTCTAAAAGGATGCAAATTACCAGCTGTCTGCAAGGAATATAAATCCTTCCATTACCCACTATCCTTGTCAGAGCTAAAGAAGCTTCTTGGATGAGAAGCGAAACATCTTCAAAAGAAAAAACAAGAAAGTCCAGTTACCTCCTGAAAAAGCACCTTTGGGACACCCTACTTTATGTTTCAACTTTTTAAATATATTTCAAAATACAGATATTTGGTCTTCATTTCAACAATACCACTAAAGCAAATATAACAAATATCATGCACCATTTACATTTTGTAGTCCATCCTGTAATTCAAATAAACCTAAATGCAAATGTCTATGGAAAAATTAAGGACACCCCTACATTAATCACTACCTCAAATATCTAGAACTAGACTCAGGTGCAAATTGTTAGAGAAAATCTGGGAGGAACCTGTCTTGTTGAAATATCAGATATTTAGTTTGTTTGCTCTTTGCTGTTGAAATGTGTAGTATCACCATGCCTAGATCAAAAGAACATTGAAGCCTTCAGAAAGATTATTGATGTCTATAGGTCTGGGATTGGATTTAAAAGGAATTCCAAGCAATTGGACATTAATCATTCCACTGTCCAGAAGATCATCTACAAGTGGAGATTTCAAACAATTGCCTAATTGTCCCAGTCAGGCCATCCTAGTAAGTTTGGCATGAGAGTAGAATGCAAGATGCTGAAAAAAGTCTCTAAGGAGCATAGAATGCTATATTCACAACCTCTTGCCACTACTGAGGTCAAAATGCATCAGTTTACTTTTAAAAATAGAGCTGCACAACTTAGATCTACATGGAAGGTATGCCATGGGAACTTTGCTATCCAAAAAGAACACCAGGGAAAGACTAAAGTTTACTCCTGGTATTTGCCAAGACCAGGACTTCTGGAATAATGTGCTCTGGACAGAGGAGACAAAGATAGAGATATTTGGCCAAAGTATACATCATGTTTGATGTTTGATCAAAACCAAAGACAGAATTTCACCAGAAGAACCTAATACCAACTGTAAAATGTAGTGGCAGAAATGTTATGATTTGAGGCTGCTTTGCTGCATCAGGCCCTAGGCAGCTCACCATCACAGAATCCACTATGAATTCTTCATTGTATCAGAGGATGCTCGAGAATAATCTGAGACTATCAGTCAGAAGACTAGAACTCAGACAAATGAGAACTTTGCTACATGACAATGACCCTAAACATTCCAGTAGACCCTCCAAGGAATGGCTGAAAAAAATAAAGAAATGGAGAGTTCTCTAATGGCCAAGTCAAAGTCTGGATCTAAATCCCATCAAGATGTTGCAGAATGATTTGAAATTGGCTATGCATGCGAGAAACCACTCATCTTGCACAGCTGAAAACATTCTGCATAGAGAAGTGAGAAAATTCCTCCCCATCAGTATTAGAGACTGATAGACAGTTAAAAGAAACATCTATATGAGGTTGTTTTTGCCAAAAGGGTCCATTAGTCAAGGGTATTCTTCTTGTACAGGAGGAAATGAAATGTCTGTAAAAAACTTTTGTTGAATAAATTATTCCAAAGTCAATTCTTCATAGTACTTTTTATTCAATTACATTACCTTTATCTTTACATACTGCATGAATGAAGATAAATATTGTTATGTGTACATTTATTAAAAATAAAAAAAAAACCTGTACATGGGGTGTACTTAATTTCTCACAGGACTATAATCTCTAATATACGTAGTTGGTGCATGCCTGTAAATAAAGTTACATTGATATGGATTTCCCCTACAGTCTTTATGCCTTTGGGTTATGGGACAGAAAGACAGGGGGAAAAAATGAAATTCTTAATACAATTATGTGAGATAATATTTTGGCCAAGAATCTTGATTAGTAAAATTTACATGTTAGTGTATTTTCATATTTTATTTCCTAAAATTTAGTTAGCAAATATAGGAAAATATGAAAGACATGGCTTAGAAGCAATGAAATACTGGCTCAAACTCCACTGTACTACTATAGAAAAACAAGGTTGACTCAGCCTTCCATCCTGTCTAAGGTAGGTAAATTGAGGACCCAGTTTGTGGGGGCAATAAGCTGACTTTGTATAAAATATACAAAAGTATGAAGGCTATTGCTTAACGCACTGTAAGCCGCCCTGAGTCTCCGGAGAAGGGCGGCATATAAATCAAATTAAAAAAAAAAGTGATAAATTTTTAGTCCTGCCTATGAATAATTTATTAGGATACTCTGGCAAAGATTTCTTTTTTTCTGATAGACTATACTATATCATGAAGGGCAGTAAGATTTTTGTGTGACTGCCAGCAGAAAGTGAAAACAGATAATGTCTAATTTAGCAATTCTGGCTGCTTTTTTATCTAATACGTTACAAAGCCTTTATTTATTAATTTGATTTAGGTGCCACCAGATTCCAAGACAACTCTGCGTTCACAATACAAAACAAGTAACAATAAAATAGAACAACATCAGAATCCAGTGAAAAAAAACATAACATAGGCAGAAACCCATCTAGCAAGAGGACCACATCTGTTCTCTCCCAAGGCCTAGTAGAACAGTCAGATTTGTAAGGCCTTCTGGAAACAATCAGAATGGAAGCCACACACATTTCTGAAGGGAACTTCATTTTGAGAGGGTAGACACTGTGACAGAGAAGACATAGTTCCGAATCCTGACAGATGGCATTGTTTAATAATAATCATAAAAATCTGGACTGTGTCAACTCTGCCAGCTTTTAGTAGTTGGACAGAAACCATGGAAGAGAGGTGGTTCCTTAAATAACCTGGCCTTATGCCATGCGGGCTTGTAATCAGCACACTGATTTGCACCTAGAAGCACAATGGCAATCAATGTCGCGTGTGAAACAATGGTGTCATGTTTGCATATTGCTGCATGTTAAAAACTGCCAGCACCAATGTTTTTTGGAACAGCTGAAGCTTAAAAGTGTTTTTCAAGGGGAGCTCCATGTACAGCATGCTCCAATATTTGAGCCATGGGGTGACTAGGGTGTGAGTGACTGTCTGACAGTCTCCCAATAGAGAAGGGGCAAAACTGTGCACAAGAAGCTATGTAAAGACCTACTTGGCCGCAGCGGGACCTGACCTTTGACAGGAGCTGGTAGCCAAGAGAACCCACATCATATGATATACAACCCCATACAAGAATAGAGATGAAAAAACCCTGGACCTGGGAGACCTCAATATCCACAGTCATTCAATTTAATAGGATTAAGTTGGAGCTATTTTCTCCTCATCCAGTTCCATATCGAATATCCGTTCATTGGAATAAGACTGTGACATCATCACTTGGCCAGCTCAGGATCCAAATGTATATTGAGTATCATCAGCATATTGATAATATGCTGGCAGATGATCTCAGTTTCATGTAATGTTGAATACAAGGGGAGAAAGTATTGAACTATGGCACTCCAAAGGACTGATTGGAACAAGTCATGAAGGAAGAGAGTAAACACTGTTCCCAATTTCCAACCCCCACAGTCAATCCAAATCAATACTATTACACTGATGGTGTCAAAAGCCACAAAAATTCAAGGAGCACAAGCGAGTTGCTTAAGTCTTAACCCAACTCTGATAATCAACCATCACAACCAAGGTTGTCTCTTGGCTAAATGCCAGTCCGAGACATTACTGAAACCGAGATAATATGCTTTCTCTAGGGTTCTCTGTAACTGCAGCCAATCACTTACTCAATAACCTTCCTTAAAAAGAGACAATTCGAGACAAGATGCTAAATTGTTCAGAATAGTTGGATCCAAGGGCAGTCTCTTGAGGAGAAGGCACACCACCATTTCTTACAAGGTTGAAGGCACCACTCTCTCCCAGGCCAGTAACTCAGCACAGACCTAAATGTAAATCATCTCCCAGATCACCTTACTGACTCAGGAGGGGTTCTGGATCTAATAAACAGGTGATCAAATAATTATCTGGCAGAATATTAAGATAAATGTAATTATATTAGATTACTCAAATGGAGGAACACATCAAAGTGATGGAAACGAGAAATGAAATACTTCCTACCCTGAATTCAGCTGGCAAGGCACACTCTGCTAGCAGAGCAAGGTCTTCTTGCAACCTTGAATCACCTGATGGTTCAATTGTAAGCACCTTTACACAGGTGCCTGGCTTGGAAGAAACTAAAAGAAACAAAAGCAAAAATATCAAAACTTTAAAATACTGAATATTTTATTGACATGATCTTCTAACATGAGTTAGAAATATACATATAGATAAATGTCAGAGTAATTAAGTCCAGAAAACAGAGGACATAGTAAGAAAGCATTTGTTGGATAAAGTTGCTTACATTCATTTGGAGCCGACTTACAGCTATACTGCTACTTACAGCTATACTGCTACCATGAGAGCTGTGGTGGCGCAATGGTTAGAACGAAGTACGATGCAAGCTACTTCTGCTGGCTGCCGGCTACCAGCAGTTTGGCAGTTTGAATCTCACTGGCTCAAGGTTGATCCATACTTCCAAGGTCGGTAAAATGAGGACCCAGATTGTTGAGGGCAATATACTAACTCTGTAAAGTCCTTAGAGAGGGCTGTAAAACACTGTGAAGTGGTATATAAGTCTAAGTGCCATTGCTATGAACATGGATTGAGTTTGAAGCGGTTGGCTGAGCTTGATCTGTTGACTGCCAGTGAAGTGGGAGGTTTCTATCCCACCTTTCTTCTAAGAACTTGAACCAGCATACCTAGGGATCTCCCTTCAATTTATCTCCATACTGGCATCTATGGACAGCATGCTACCCAAATGTCTTAAACTAAACTACTTTAAAGTCCACCCACTTCCATTAGAAGACTTGACTTTAGCTTGACAGTTTCTGCACAATATAATTTCAAGATTCAAGAGATATATACAAAAGATTTAGTGTCATTTTCTTTTGTTTCACCATACGGTGAGATATTTTATTTTGGACTTTGATCTATTGTTCAGTTTTAGATACTATGATTACTGATTCTAGTTTGGTGAACTAGATATTATAAAATAGATAAATTTGCTTTTGGTAATTAATATAGGAGAAATGGCTACTTTTCCATTTTCCTATAAAGAATGACAGTAAGAATGGGAAGCTTACCAAATTCATACACCTTTTTACATTTGGTTTCCAAGTCTTCAATGAGATCTTGGAGCTGACATTGTTTGGCCAATCTCTTGCAGTCATTTACATATTCTACATCTATGTCCAAACATCCTGGTAAAGAAAAGAAAAATGCTAATTATCCTTTCACTTCATTCTTTCAATTCATCCCTTATTGTTTACCCATGTCCTCTGAACTCACTCTCTCCCTCCATACAACCATAGCTATAAACTTAAACTCCAGCACCACCCTGTGGTTAAAAATAACACCAATTAATACTTTTGTGAATAAAACAGGTTATATAGTTATCTTAAAACTATTTTCTAAACGATTTTATTAGTATGAAGCCTAAGAGGATTCTACTCTTTTACTGTTTTTAACCCTTTATATTTCTTGCTGTTTTTTCCCATTGAAAATCATAGACTTTGGTAGTTGTATAACTACCAAAAATTATGCTACTAAATTTCGATGTCTGAGGCAGGGTGTCACTAGTAAATACTTGAACATTTGTCCAAATCTTCACAGGTGTATGAGGAACATAATTAAAAACAAAAACTTCTCTTTAAAACCCTTTTTAAAACTTTCTGGAAATCCTAACCACATTCACTTTGGTGATTATTACTAATTATTTATGTATATATGATGGCAAACTGGAAAACCACTTTAGTGATATCAGAGCATTACTGTCATAGGGCATGTCAAATTTTTCAACTTTCAATTTCCAAACATTAGGGATGCTCAAAAGTTGTGACATGCCTTGGGGATTGTAAAGATATTTTGATTACTTTAATATAATTTAGATGTGCTTAGTGAATAACTACATAAATATAACTTTTTAACCTTTTGTTTGTTTCATGATGTCCACTCAATTTTGCTCTGAACATCCACACACTATTTAATTCTAATCCAAAGCAAAAAAGCTGCCCACCCATGATCTATTGATTCCCAGAATCTTTCAAGAAATTCCAACAAATCTAAAACTCTGACAGGAAATATCAATAGGAAATTTATGTAGAACCTATTACAAATAAGAAATGAAATCCATAGTTTTAATATATCACATTAGATTTACCTGTATAGAGGTATTGCAGAAGGGAACTAAAGGCTGCTGGATTGATCTGTATATGGAACAAATGAGTTATATACAAACTTTTGAAAGAAATAATAATATAAATGAGACCTAAACTAGAAAGTAAACAGGGCCTAGAATTCTGTTGGCTGAATTGGGCAGCTACAGCTGGTGCGAAATGCAGACTCATTTGCAATATTGGCAAGTCTCATTACCATGTCCTATAATGGTTATAACACCCCTGCTACAAGGGATACCATGTTTACTACTTGGCTTCTGGCTGTAATTCAATATGTTGTTGCTTATACAAAGCTCTGCATGGCATAGGGCCTAGCAATTTGAGGGACCATATGCGTCCTCTGGGGTCCACTCACCCTGAAAATTCTGACAGTTGGCTTGCTTCAGATTCCATTAATTAGGCAAGGTCATCTATGGGGAACCTAAAAAGCAGGATTACTCTGTTGCTGGGTCTGCCTGTTAAAACAGCTCCCTCCCCCATCACTCCAGAGATCCACATGGCTCCCACTTTGTCCATATTCAAGCATTTTTTAAATTTCCCGCAGGCTTGAGTTAAGAGGAATGGATAGGCCTCTTTGAGGGGAATGTTTAAGGATAGCTTTGCTCTACCAGGTGGCCACTGTTTTATGAATATTGTTTCTTTTTTACAGACTTTTTCACTTTCTGAATCTGATCAGAGCCACTGGGAGTTGACTGGCCAAAAAAATAAGCAAACAAGTTTAAAACTTCCCTTCAGTACTTAAATTTTAATGGCAAGAAGTCATCTATTTACAAATTACGTTGGGTCAGTTGGGTCAGATTTAGGAATATACAACAGGGTGGCAGAAGCAGACTCCTTATCCTGATGCTTTTGCCATCTTAAGACACATTAAGCGCCCAGGTAACATTTGCTGGAAGGCTGAATGTTTTGCATGAAAAATGAGTTGGGAAACTGAACTGAATTTCCCATAATTCTAATAAAAAGTGTTTTATGTGATCTAGACTGCTCATGAGAATTCATCTTTCTGATCTCATTTTCATTTTAAAATACTAAAGAGAAATATAAAACAGAGGCTCAGTTTTCAGTACCTCTTAGTTCTAATTCACCTGCACCGCAGATTAATGTATCTGAAAGTGGAAATGTGTGATACTTCTGTTAGCATGATCTTAATGGTAACTCATAATTCCATCCCTTTGCAATAAAATTTGTTGGGATCTGTTTTTGACAAATAACAAGTAAAGTCTCAAATGTAAAAATATTCAGGAAAAAACAAAGATTGGGTTTCTTACCAATGGATGTTTCAGTGCTATGACATTCTTCCCCTTCCACTTGGTCTCAAACATTTCTGCAAAATATGCACTTCGAGCACCCAGTACACATCGATGAGCACAGAAAGACTTCCCATGAACAATAAAAACAATGTCACTGTGGTAACCCTGTTCTAGAAGCCTGCAAGGAGATTGAGAGGGAAAAGTAGTTTCATGATTAAACAAGAACAGTGTGGAATAATTCAACTTGACATTTCTATGCACTGAGAGGATACATCACCACCTTCCCACCCCCCAAAGAGAAAGATTAGAGCTGTAAAATAGCATTATTAATATTGTATTTGATAAATCCTATTTATTTTTCTTATTGTACTGTTGTTACAGTTTTTACTCTGGATGATAAATTCTAAAGATATAACACGAGTCACAACTGTGTGAAGAAAGAACAGTTTTAAACACCATTGTAGTTTTTTTACAGTCCATCTCCTTAACCACTTAAATTCCTGGCAATCAAATCCTGCGCTAATCCTCTCTAAAGGCCTTTAAAGAAGCCATGTCTTTCCCTGGGCTTTCACAATAAGTGCACAAATCATCTCTTCAGCTCAAAGACATATTTCTCTGAGTCTATGCAGATACTGGGCAAGTCCCTGCAAAGGTATGGCTTCTTTAAAGAGCAAAATACAGCTAGGGAGAAGAACTAAACCTTGCATACTTCTATATAACAGAGTGCCATAACTTAAAATCGTTACTTTTATTGCTATGGGAAGGCATGATAAGAAATAGGCCCATTTGGAATTTTGAAAATATGTTGACTGTTGTTACAAAAAAAAAAAAAAAGCTGCTTTGGAGTAGGAATACTCAGAAAACATCATCAACGATATATGATGATAAAGCCCCTTCTGAAGATAACTCTTTTGCCAATATCAGAATATAGCGCTTTACCGCTGAAGAAATGCATCATAGTAATCCCTCTTCATGCACTTGGCTGTGATCTGCTTATATTCCTTCAACACTCGTCGAATAGCATCATTCAGAGCTCCATATAAGCAACGTTCACCATCGAAGGTGTTTGCTTCACATTTTGCACCTGTAGAGAAGATCAGTTTACATAATGTAAGCATGTTCCACATGATATAACACACTTTTATCAGTAATATTTTTAGAAGGGTGACTGATAGAAACCAAGTAACTTCTATAGGGACTTTAGATATCACTGCAATTTTTTAGGTCCAAAGAAAAGCTTATGAAATAGAATTAAATCTCATCCAGTGTCATCCACTTAAAGAGCTCATTTAAGACTACGGAGCAATATTTTAGAGAAAGTACATTTTTATTGAGCGTGAATTATAAAATTATAAAATGAAAACAGAAATCCTGTAGTGGACAAATTTAGGTCCTCAAAATATTAGAATATTACATGAAGCTACTCTATTTAGCTGAAATAATAGAGAAAAATCAATTTCCATACAAAATATAAGATATTTAGAAAAACAATAAAAAATAATTTGATTTTTTCATTACATTGAGTTGAGTATACTATAATAACACTCTCACCTATGTTACATTTCATTTCTAGTTAGCTGGTCTTCATGCAGCTACAGTTAAATTTTTTAATTGTAAAATATCTTATACCTGTATCCCTAATTTTAGAAAAGCAACAAGTCATCCCAAGAAAATCTTCATGTATTCATGAACGTGCTTTGCGATTTAAAACACAATCTCCTGTTTTGATGTCTGACCTTTATTTTCTCAGGTAAACTTTCCTGTTAGAAGAATTGTATAAAGCTAACTGCATTCCTTTTTAATATATTTTTCTTGCAATCAAATTATTAATAAACAGTGTATTAATTCTCAAGAACATATGGATAAAGACATGGGTGAGCAATGGCTTGGTTTAGATGGATCTCTAAGCTAAACAGCTATTCTTGGTTTTCAGGTTTCTTCTACTATCCACTTCATAGATAACGACAGCTGGCCATTTGAAACTTGCTTTTGAAGTGAATGTATTTTTGGTGTAAAACTTGGTCCAGTTAGATCTCCCTCGAATCTAATTTACCCTGTTATATGTATCAATATGAAATGGAACAGAAACTATGTTACATAAAATGTCACCAAGTACTCTCCAACCTTCTAAAAAAAACCGAGACACATAAACAAAAAGGGGAGAAGACTTTCTTTGGTGTTAGAAACAATTTGAAAGGAACTATAATTTTCATCATAGCAAGATTAGCTGACTTTACAGTTCCAGTTCTAGAGGGCATAAAGTGACAACATATATTTATTTCTAGAAGAATATATCAGTCTTCTTACCACTGGCTAGAAGATATTGCACAAGTTCTTCATGTCCACAGAGACAAGCATAATATCTATAAAAGAGAACAGTGAGATCAGGCACTTGAAGATGTTCTAATATCGCCCTCTCAATCTCTGTTGGAGCTAAACATACTGAGATCCTTTAGCCGTTCTTTGTAGGCTTGCTTTTCTGGCCTTTCACTATTCTGGTATCCTTCCTTTGAACTTGTTCCCCTTTTCCTTCTTAAGGACCAGACACAGTAGTCCACGTGAGGTCTGACTAGGGCAAAGTAAAGTGGAACAATCATTTCCTGTGATTTAGACTTTATGTTCTTATTAATGCACCAAGATAGCAACTGTTTTTTAAGCAGCTGAATCACTGCTGGCTAACCTGTAACCTTCTATCGGTAAGGACACCCAAATCGCTTTTAAATGTACTACAGTCAAGCCAGGTCTCCCCCACCACATTAAGATATTACAGGCATCTTCACTTAACTACTGGGCTAAGTTTATAACCAGTTACAACATTCACAGACTGGGCACTTTACAGTCCATAATGCACTCACAGCAAAAGGATGTGCAATGCCTCCTGTAATCACCTGACTGCATGTTGGGCAGGTCAGCTTTATGTCCAATTGTGAATTCCACAGTGATGTGATTTGTTATGTTTTTTGCTTGTTTTCTGGCCAAACAAAAACCCATTCAACTGAATGGGTTTTCTTTAAAACCAGGGCATTTGCTTAATGACCATGGTGGCATTCACTTAAAGACCACGGTGGAAAATTCCTTCTGGTCACATTATTGGAGACTTATGACTCCAATGACTTATGATCCTAATTCCAAGTTCAGTTATGGTTGTAAATTTAGAGCTACCTGTTTAATCCTCGCGATAAAGCACTCAAATAGCCAAAAGTGTTGCTGCATTTGCCACAGATTATCCCTATATTACCAAACTTTCAAAGCTTATTTCCATAAAGCTGTTTAATTTGGTTATATGTATATGCAAAGTATTTTAAAATTAAAAAAATTATTCAGTTCCACTACAGTGTAGGATGACACCCCCAAGAAAACTCAAGACTAGAATTATGCAAGGGTAGCAAATAAAAAAATATATATCTTGGTTCCTAAGCACTCTCACTAATTGTATCACTGAGCTCACACATCATATTAGATCATAATGTGGCTTATTTGGTATTAGCATTGCATATTTTAGGACCAAAGTCATATAGTTTATTTAGTAACTCATTATGAGAAAAAACATAGCATAACATGATAGTCACACAATGGAAGATAATGTATTATCTGATATTCCCTCAGTTGGAAAGAAAGAACTCATCTCCAATAAACAAACCAAGAATGATCTGCTCCTTTTATGCAAGACTTCCAGAACAAATCACATTAAAGAACAAACATTTTAAGCAGCAATTTTCTTATGAGAAAACACATTCGGCCTTAGATTTAGACATACAGAACTGTGTATACTTAAATCTTGTCTTGGCTCTAGAAAGATAGCCAGGTTACTGCCTGCAAAAGTTTGTGTGAAGAATTCATTCTACAATAAGAGCCCTTTTCCCAGTCTCATCTTGAGGAATCAAGATAAAACAAAGTTTAAGTAAGTTGTCCAGAAATTGCTTAAGCTTTTAAGGCAAAACCACCACTTTGATTTTTTCCTAGATTCAGACTGATAACCAAAACAGGGCTGATATAATCACAATTTTCTGAAAGATACTTGGATAAAGTTATTTTTGTCTACCTCATAGACAGCAGACATTCTCACCAATCCCACAATGTTGTCTTTTTATCACTAGTAATGCAAAATAAATTTACATAAGCTGTTTCCTCACCACCCTCTGAAAAACTGTTCTCATTTCCCCCCCAATTTTCAAAACCAATCAAACTCACATTCCAATAAATTAATCCTGTGCTAGTGGGTGTTAGTTTTCTCACTGTAGAGACTGCCTGCCACACTTTATGCCTTGTACCATCTAGTTGGCATTACGTGCTGTCATGGACTGTGCTATATCATAAAAGCTCTCAAACGCAACTTTTCTGATATACTGCCCTCCAAGTGTTGTTAAGATACACCACTTCTCAAGGTGGCAATGCTCAGTTTTTCTGTTTGGAATCAAAAGACAGCTGCTTACACTGTATGTGCTTTGCTTTCTGTGAAGATCTTTAAGAACCATAGGAAGCAATTGGTCAACTTGACAGAGAAAAGGAGCACTAGTTTATAGGCACTCTTATTTGGCAAATGGCTAACTAGAACCAGACTGAACAATGACTGAAGAAGTTTTCCTGCAAACTCCAAACTTACAAATTTGAGGCAGCATGCTAAGAAAATGAGTTCTGCTTCAAAAATAATACAGCTCCAAACACAAATTGAAAAAAAATATGAGAATTAATGTTTCCATGCTACCGGCTAATTCAAATTTTTCTAGCAACTTATTCAAATGGCCATTCTCAAGCAATGATAAAAAAACTCTATTGTTACCCATAATATTTTTGCAAAGGAAGAAAAGTATCCAGGTTGACAGAGGGGTAAATACTAGAGTATTCTTCATACATATAACCTGGGAGAGATTACTTAAAAAATACTTATAACAAAAAGCATTTTCTTTTCAAAAAATAGAAAAGATAAGAGAAATGCTGCAAAAACTGAAAGACCTTAGTTTTTCTTAAATCCCCGTGTAAGTTACCAAACAGTATGGGTGTCTCAAGGCCAAAGCACTCACAAAGGGGTACTGTCCCATTTGTCTCGGACATTGATTTCAACATCTCTCTGTTCAAGAAGGTATCTGAAAGACAAACAGACAATTTTAATAACTAAGAAGCTATTCCAACACACTTTATTCATGGGTTGAATTTTCTTTTTATTACAAAAGTATCCCAGCAATGGAGGCCTCTCAAAGCCTCAACCCAAATAAGTGAGAGTCGACCAAAAATATTTTTGCACTAATCTACTGCTTTCCATTTGTCTGCCTACTACAGATCAAATCTAACTTTCTAATGTGTGTGTGTGTGTGTGTGTGTGTGTGTGTGTGTGTGTGAATTAAATAACAGAAGTTCTTTAAGGTTATTTATCAAAGATATTATTGATAGGAATACAAATATTGTCCCTTTATATTAGGAGCATAAAAACCAAGTTTCCACTTGGTTTTCAGTTGCAATTCCAAGTGCTAGTTATCACTTTTGAAATCTTGGCTTGGAGCCTCATTATCACTAAAAGTGCTTACTCCAAACAGAATCTGCGTGCAGAAACTAAAAGGTCAGAGTTCCCATTCACCAGGAATTAAGGCAGAAGGGACTAGAGACAAGAATTTTCTGCAGAGACTCTCCTATTAAGAAATTTTCTATTATCAAATATAGCATTGGTCCTTCATACCTAGAATTTAGGAAATTAGCTCTATCTGAGACCATTTGGCCTGGGAAATGAGGAATGCATAGGCCAGAGGTGAATGGTAGCACAGCAAGGATATAATGCTATTCATGATTTTTTAAAGATAGCATTCTACTGATATAGACAATATTATTGTACAGACTAATAGGATTGTTATATTGTTTTTCTCCATGCTGCTTAGATTTCCACTGACTGAATAATTTTCCTAGAAACCAGGAGGGTGTGAATTCTAATCCTATTTTAGGCATGAAAGCCAGCAAGGTGACTTTGGGCCAGTCATTCTCTCAGCCTACCTCACAGTGTTATTGTTGTGAGGAAAATAGGAGGAAAGACTATTAGGTATGTTCACCACCTTGAGTTACTTATAAAGTAATAAAGGAGGAATTGAAATCAAATAACTGAAATAAACAAAAAAAAGCATATTTTGTTTCTTGAAAAATCCTTTAAGCACTATAAGAATTATCAACTGATTTAATCAGATTTAAATGCTGTGAAGTACATAATATAATCACAAACACAGATCCTCTCTTTATAAATTACTAACAATTATTGTTAGCTTGTATTTTGATTATGTTCTGTTATACAGTAACAGCACTGAATTCTACACTAAATTCATCTAGTGAAAAAGCAGCAGATAGTTTCAAATTATCTTCAAATAAATACCATGTAATTTTAGGATGGGACTGTATATTTATAAATTGCTTCAAAACTCATTTCACATATACTGTATCTCTCTACTTTTACACTAGCTGTGTTAGGCTATCTGAAGTTGTCAGCTGTTTTAGGGATGAAGTAGAGCTGATAAGCAGGAAAACTTTTTTAGAAAGAATGTAAGAACCAGGGGCTCTGCTAGATAGCAGCATCGAGCATAACTTGACTGATGGAAAAACAGAACAAAATGAAACCATAAGGCAGGTTCATTCTACTTAATACTTGGATGGTAAAGCATCAGATAATTTCAAGGCTAGACCAAGAAACAAATTAAACATTCCAGAGGCAATATCAAACCAGTTTCATGTCGTTGCTAAGAAAATTGCAGTGACATATCCATCAAGTCACCAGGAAGTGAACCTAATCAAGGAGGATGTTGGATTTCCCACCACTGTCATGAAACAACTTGAGTAAGAGACTTAATGATACCAAACAGTAGTTGCTTTGGGAGTTAAGTAAATGTGAGCAGGCCAAAAGCATGTTCATCATGACAAAATTAAAACAGCATTCTTTCTATCATTTTTGGGTCCCAAATATTTAATATACTGTAACATACATTTGTCTTACTATCTAACACAGGATTCTAACACATACTTGAAATGATCAAATGTGTGGAGTATGCATACACACTTTGCTGCTGTTGGAAGAGAAAAAATGGAAATGGGAGTGATGAAAGCTAATGAGAATTACCTACGGTATAGTGACTTCCAAAAAGCAAGTGTGAACCAGGCCTTCTTTCATTGAATATTTTAATATATGTAGTGTGATAAGAAAATTTGGTCATCATGAGAAATGGTGTTAATGCTTCTTTTGAATATCTCACTCCTGAATGCTACGAAGCCAGATGTGGTGCATACATAGCCCATTTCCTCCCAAATGTAGTTCTCAATCTAGGATAGAGGTAGTCCTCAATTTTACAGCCATAATTGAGCCCAAAATTTATCTTGCTAAATGAGAAATTTGTTAAGTGAGCTTTGCCCCATTTTACGACTTTTCTTGCCACATTTGTTAAATGCAGTTGTTAAATTAGTAACATGGTTAAGTGAATCTGGTTTCCCCATTGGCTCTGCTTGTCAGAAGGGTCGTAAAAGGGGATCACATGACCCAGGGACATTGCAACCGTCATAAATGCGAGTCAGTCGACAAGCGTCTGCATTTTGACCATGTGGGTGCTGCAACGGCCATAAGTGTGAAAAATGAACACAGTGCCGTTGTAACTTTGAACGCTCACTAAATGAACTGTTATAAATCGAGGACTACCTGTACTTAAAACACAGCTTTTATTCTACATTTCCCTCAACCTAGGCAACTTTTCCCTTGCATGCCACATAACAAGGGGCAATAAGCTGACTTTGTATAAAAAAAGAACACCGCTTGGGGGGGTTGAAAGCCCTACTAAACAGGTATATATACAAAAGTATGAAGGCTATTGCTTAACGCATTGTAAGCCGCCCTGAGTCTCTGGAAAAGGGCGGCATATAAATCGAACCAATAAATAAATAATAAATGCTCTGCTACCCCTAAAAGGATGGTAAATAAGTAATTAATACTTAGAAGCACTTTCAGTTAAGTGCTTGGAAACACACACACTTGCCCACATTCATAAGGTTGAAGAGTCTGAAAATGCAAGAGCCACTTTTGAAAAGTTCTTTCTGGCTGGTAAACAAAACGCCCATCGGACTCTCAAGAAACACAAAGCCCGAGAAGCGGGAGTTACACCACCCCATACTACAACCACCCAGCCAACTTCGGGGTGGGGTGGGGTCAAGTTATGCCCTAAACGTTCCACCCGCACCTTCTCCACCCAGCGCCCCTTAAAAGCCTCGGCCCAGGCCTCACCGCACGCGACAAACATCGCCCTTCTTGCAGCTGGTGAACAGGTCGTTGGTGTCCATGGCCCGGCGGAAAACGCCGCATTGACCCGGCCTGGAAGGGAGCGAAAGTGGGTTCGGGCAAGTGGGTGGGGGCGGCGGAGGGCGGGCGAGGCCGCGGTGGGGAACCCGAGCGGGACGGATGTAAACACGACCGACGGGGGCTGAGCCTACCAAGGCCGGCCCTCCCTCTCTCCACCCCGGCTAGCGCGCAGGCCCGCCCCTCTCTCTCGCCGGTTCGCAGGAGGCTGGACCTGGCGGCGGGAAGGAGCTCCGTCTCTCGCCTCTGCCCCGCTTGAAAGGTGAGCCGGGCCTGAAAGCCTAACCCCCCCCACCCCGTGGCTCAGGACGGTCCCAGCTGCGCTGAGGCGGCAGCGACTCGCCCTCTTCGGACGCTACCGGCGACGGCCTGGTTGCCCCCGGAAGCCTCAGTCACGCCCGGGGGATTTGCATGCCGCCCGTTTTGCGACCCTCGCCCAGAAAACGGCGACGCCGCTCGCTTTATTAAGGCTTGAAGAGACCGCGGGCCGCGAAGCCTCTCTCTCTCCACGCTCCGGAAACCGGCCCCCATTTAAAGGGAGCGAGGCCGCTGCAGAAGCGACCGAGAAGCGGAAGCGCCTGTTGGGGTTTTTTTGTGTGGCGTTTTTGAAAAGGACGTGAATTGAAAACGCTTTTTCAATTGAATTCAATTCAATTGAAGGCGCTCAGCCCTGGAAAGGAAGAGCCGTTGAGGAAAGGAGGAGGAGGAGAAAAAAAAAAAAAAAGCCGCAGGATGGAGAGAGAATTTGTGTATGAATTCAAGGCCGGGAACCAGCATTTTGTGCTTACCGTCCCGCTGAAGTTCCCCGTCCAAGAAAACGTTAGTCATTTGCCTAGGCGTCTGATGCTTCTTCATAATTTGCCTTGCTTCGTAGAAAACGGCTTGAAAGAGTCTCTGACTAAATTCATAGAGGAGGAATCCGTGGAAGATTTTGACAGAGAAGCCGAAGGGGCTCTGGAAGCTGTAAAATCTGGTAAAATGGATTTACACCAGCTGGCGAAGGCTTGGGCCCAAGCTTACACTGAGTCAACTTCCGAGCATGCCAGACCAGAAGACCCCAGCTGGGATGAAGATTTTGCAGATGTTTATCATGACTTGATCCACTCTCCTGCCTCTGAAACTCTGTTAAACTTGGAACATAATTATTTTGTTAGCATCTCCGAATTAATAAGCGAGAGGGATGTGGAGCTAAAAAAACTGCGAGAAAGACAACGGGCAGAAATGGATAAGGTGATGCAAGAACTGGGGAAATCATTAACAGATCAAGATGTAAACATGTTGGCCGCTCAGCACTTTGAATCCCAACAGCTACTGGAGAACAAGTGGAGCAGTGAATTGAAACAAACCACAGCAATCCAAAAACAGGAGTATCAAGAATGGGTGGTAAAAGTTCACCAGGATCTGAAAAATCCCAACAGTACTATTGGTGATGAGATCAAAGTCACTCCTAATCAGTGGAGAGAATCTGAAGAAGGAACTGGAAGACTCTTTGAGGACCAGAGGCAACTGGAAGAAAGTTTCACTATCCATTTGGGAGCACAGCTGAAAACCATGCATAATCTGCGACTACTGAGGGCAGATATGCTAGATTTCTGCAAGCACAAGCGCAGTCACCGTAGCGGAGTCAAACTCCACCGTCTTCAAACTGCACTATCACTTTATTCAACTTCCCTTTGTGGTCTAGTCTTGCTTGTGGATAATCGCATCAGTTCATACAGTGGGATCAAGAGGGATTTTGCAACTGTTTGCCAGGAGTGTACAGATTTCCATTTTCCTGGAGTTCAGGAACAGCTTGAAGTTGTTCAGCAAGTTGTACTTTATGCCCGAGCACAACGCAGTAGTAAGTCCAAAAGACTAAATGAGGCAGGAAACAGAAATAGTGGCAATGAAGATAAATCTAAGAATGGGGAACAGAATCAATCAAATATTTTTCCAGGAGAATTTTATATCACCCGACATTCAAATCTCTCTGAAATTCATGTGACTTTTCATCTTTGTGTGGATGACAATGTGAGGTCAGGTAATATTACAGCCCGGGATCCTGCAATCATGGGCCTCCGAAATATCCTTAAAGTGTGCTGCACCCATGACATCACCACAATTAGTATTCCTCTTCTGCTGATACATGATATGTCTGAAGAAATGACAATATCTTGGTGTCTGAAAAGAGCAGAACTTGTATTTAAGTGTGTCAAAGGATTTATGATGGAAATGGCTTCCTGGGATGGTGGGATTTCTCGAACTGTTCAATTCTTGGTACCACAAAGTATTTCTGAAGAAATGTTTTACCAACTGAGTAACATGTTGCCACAGATTTTCCGTGTGTCATCTACGCTAACTCTGACATCCAAACACTGAACTCTCTTCAAAATTGTGCAAAGGATTAATAAAATGATTCTGGACTTTAATACCAGAAACACTTTGATAACTTGAACATGATTGTTGAAATTCCTAACAGAAGCACCTGCAATATTTAAAAAAAAAAAGTCGCACTGTACTTTCATGCCTACAGAAAGGGAAATGGGTAATGGGTTATTTTTTTCCTTCTTTTTTTTTGCCATTTTGGGTTCCAGGCCCTCCCTCTGTTAAATGCTGTTCTAAGGTCCTTCCAACTCTTAGATAACAAGAACTGTAGTAGAAAAGTGGGAATCTAAATGTCTGTGTATCACTAGAAAGTAGCTGTATGTTGAAAATATAATTATCAAAGGAAAAAACTTGCTTTTTTTAAGATATGGATGTATTCATATAGAAGTTTCCTTACCTGTTTTGTTTTGAGAGTGATACCAGTTTGTTACTTCACAGAATAGAATGTTAATACAGGCAAATACAATGATAACCTATGGTAAACAGTTTTTATATTACCAGGTGGGAATTTAGATTGTATTTTTTTCTGTAGGGCTATAATTCCTACTTTGAAATATTTGGCTGGATTTTTGCAGCCCAAATACAGTAGTCCTATTTGAGATGGCATTATGTTTTGGTCTTGAGTTCATAAAAGAGATAAACATGAAGAATTCAAAACCACTGCAGTAAATTAAGAGCTTCAGTTTTTTTTAATAACAACAGGGGAGCAATTCACGTCCTTCAAATTTCATTGTGGGATTCATGCACTTTACCTAGCCATATACTGTGACCGTTTGCTTGGTTTTAGCTTCATATGTTGTGTAAACTTGACCATTGTAGTTTGCAAATCATGGCTTTAAAAACATGATTCACACAATGTGTAGAAAAATATAATTTCCCTTGCAAAGACACAAGATATTCTTTCTATACTATAGGTGGTGAAAATAACATCAGAACAACTACATCTTAAGTTATATCTTTCTGCCAGTAGGCAAAAACATTTTCCTTAAAGTACATTGATGGGTTTTGTTTGTTGATTTGATCAAACATGGTGCTATTCAGTAATGGTAATTGTGGAGAAAGAGGGGATGGACGTTGAAGAAATAAATTATTTTTAAAAAGTATAAAAATTAAATCTCTAATTAAATTAACCAGGCATGCCTCTGTTCTGTGCTGCTCTTGGTACAGACATGCCTCTGTTTCATCTAGATTAAGAAATGAGTTTGTAACCCACAATTAATACTAATTTAAGTTTGGTTTTAGCAAAATACACATAACTCTAATTAGATTATTTAGGAACCTCGACTGGATCATAGACAATTATTATGACCTTGTTGTGCATAATAAATATAAATTAAGTGAAGTAAAATCATATGATTTTGCTGTTTTGGTGGTCAGATTTCCCATTATGGAGATTTTCTAACGTATTTGTCACCTTAGCAACATTTCCAGTTCTTTCCTGTTTTCCAGGATCTTGTTAATACTTGTCTCCTAAACTATTGCTTGGAGTATCAAAAAAAAAGAGGCCATTAAGATCTAATGAAATGACCAGAGTTATGGCTTGCCTATTTAATAAGAACTAAAATCCATAAGGACTGAAATATTTTACAGATAGTCCTTGACTTATGACCAGTTGCTTAGTGATTGTTCAAAGTTATGACTGATCTCAAAAGTACTTATGACACAGATTTGAAGTTCGAAGGCTGGGTCCCCCTGCCGTCACATGATTTCATTTTTGGCAGTTAGCAACCAGCCACATTTATGGGCAATATATAGCGTTCCACAGTCATGTGACTGCACTTTATTTATTTTGTTTGCTGGAAACCAGTGTTTGCTTCAAGACAGTAGGTTTGCTTAACAACCACTGTTTGCTTAATGACCACTGCATTCATTTAGTGACTGCCTCAAAAAAAATGTAAAATTGGATCAGTCATGTAATGACCCACTTAACCTTAATTATGGGCTCAAGGTCATAAATTGAGGATTACCTCAATTTACAGAACAGCCATGTAGTATAAAATCTACCTATTTCTTTATATTTCCTCCAATAAATGGAGCTTGGAACTCATCATGTTGAGTTTCTTTAATTTTTAATAACTATAAATTGCTTTTGTTGAGTGTTTCTTAATTCGGGGCAAAATTGATTTGAGTGTTTTTTTCTACCAGAAAATAATCATAAAAGTAAAGTTATTTTATTTTTATATCTGATTGCAATGTTACTTTTAATCAATTCAAAAATTTTGTCTTGTAACATAATATAAATTTTTGAAATCCTCCTTTTCTCCTACTGAGTGATGAATTTAACTTAATTTCAAATTTAGTCATGGCTTTAGCTCTATAGGTTCTGATTGCTAGAACTGCAGCAAAATGCAGAATATATATTTCAATCCATGAATGAGTTAAAATTCTTTAAAAATGTTTGCAGTTATTTGCTCATTTTAAGAACGTTCCTCTCATTTCAAAGTCCCTGTGGAAATTCTTTTAAATAATAGTTAATTTCCCAGACTTGATACTATTTAATTTTGTTTTCATCATAACATTTTTATAAATGAGGGTTTGATAGATGTGGATTTGATTAAGAAAGCATATTTTCCAGTTTCTTGAACATATTCAGAAGAAATGGATGTTGAATTTTTCAGCTTTTTTATGCCTAATTATGACAAGAAGTGCCCAAATTTTTAATACTGTTTCTTAAACGTTCAATCTTAACTATCAGTTCTTCTGATTTTATCAAGCTAAAAATATTGATACAATTAATATCATAAGATATTATGGAATTCCAAGAGCACCTTTTTTGATGTTTTATAAAGAACTATAAAAATTATGTCTGCTTTTTTTCTATTGTGTTTACTAATCACTTTTTGTTGAGATTTTTTCATATCTATCTGTCTCCAAATAATTGTTTATTGATTTGAATTGCTGATGATTTGCTCAATATATTTTGTATTGTTGTAGGAATATTTATCTAAATAGTGAGTTAGAAACACTATGTCATAAACTTGTTAATTTTCCAAAAATTAGAAGAGTATTCATAATTGTAGAAAATCCCTTGTGTTTTATACAATTAGGGCATGACATTGGCATCCTTCAGTCTCAAAAGAGTATGGTATCGTGCTCTGGAAAGAAGTCCTAAAACATCATCTAGTGTGACTAAAAAGGCCAATTCGAGAGTGGCAATCCTTCCACACTGAGGGCAGATACATTCTGTCCCCTGCCCAGCCCCCAGATTTCGCTGGTTCCGGGACTGCCTCTTTGCCTCAGCCTGCCGAACAAGTGTCTCTTCGAATTGAAGAAGGCCATGCTGCGTCTTTAGCCTCCAAGCTGAACAATCAGAGGTCAAGGTTTCCCAGTTGTTAATATAGCTTAAAAAAAAAGTAAATAGTGGTTTAGTGTGAACCCAATCTACAGTATTTGAATTATAAAACTAACCCCATCTTATCTTCTGATTATTTTCTTCTGTGATTCTATAAAGAAAAAAAAAAAAGAGTATATTCAGTAAAACCAATCTCTTCTTCCTACTGTTACACTGATGTTACCAGCACCTATTTTGCTAAAATAAGCAAATTAATTTTGTGTCAAACTAAGACTTGATCTGGCTAGCTAAGAAAATTGTATGGGTTTGATACTGTAATATGTAAAGCATGTTTATAGCAATATATGAACTGTATTGTGGCTTATCCAGCAATTATTATAGCTAATGTACGTTATTGACAACTTAGCCCCTCAAAAATGATAACAAAAATGATAACATAGTATGCTATGCTATCCCAGTTTATGAATGTTGGAATGTATACCATAGAATTAGGTGTTATTTGGAGGGCAACTAACAATTATTGGGTTTGTTCCTTCAAACTACATTTCACTTAAAATTTGTATTGTAGTAAATGTTCATATCTTCTGGGCCATTTTGTCAAGTTTGCTTGACTTTTATTCAAGTTTATTATTGATTTATTGTTTGCTAATGCTCTTGTAGCAGTATCCAATGTTTTGTTATGAAAAGTCATGAAGAATAATTTAAACTGTTTATTAGAAATAATTAACCATTTGGAGAAGCAAAAACAATGGATAGATTAAAGGAAGGACTCAAAGATAATTTTGCAAAAAGTCTTCAGAAGTCATCGACATAGGAAAGAACAAAACCCCAAAATTAAAACATTTAAGAAAATGAAGAAATTGAACAGAGCAGAATGTTCAGAATACATTTGGCATTGTTTCTTGGGAAAAAGCTTTGACTTGGATAAGTTATTCTTTGTAGAGCAAATCCTCTTCCAATGGTAAAGGTGTAGAACTGAACATTTTAACTTCTGGAAATGTTTTTGTAGCGCACCATACTAGTATTTATTTTTTTCAAGAAATTTCTAAAAACATTTAAATTACATGGAAAAGTAAAAAGATTAAAATATGTAAAACCTGTGCTTAAAACTGGTAAATACTTCCATTTTCTCTGATAACTTGCAATTTGCTCTTCTTGGTCTTTACAGATCATTGCTAAAAGCATTGCTAACTGAGATTTAATGTTAAATGTGTATTAAGGGACAACAATCCATTGATAGTAAAATGACTTGCTTAATTCTGTAATGATCCATGTGTTAGTAAAAAATAAATACAATGTTGATCCAAATGTGTTATTTTTATTATTACTTGGATATAATTACTAGGTATAGAAGAGTGCCATAGGCAGTGTCTGAATTCACATATAAGGATACTTCATAATAGTTGTTGAGTGTGTGAACTATTGAGATTTGCAGATCTGTATAAACTAAGATCATAGTGACTTAGTAAATGTATAAATCTGACAATCATGGCTTATTAACAAACTTTTTCCCCATTCAATAGCGTTCTCAGAGACTGGACAAGTCACTGCAGTTTTCTTGGCAATGTTTCTTTTTTTTCCAGAATACCATTTTTTCCTTCCTAGGGATGAGAGAAAATGACTAACCCAAGGCCACACAGCTGGCTTTGTGCCTAAAGTGGGATTAGAACTCCCAGTTTCCCAGTTTCTAGCCTGAATGCCTTAACCCAGTCATCCCTAACCTTTCTGGCTCTGTGGACCGGTGGTATTGGTGGCAGTGGAAAGATGGATGGTTCAGCACAAATTGAGTTTTGCCTGCTCATCGTGGCCTGGTAGCGGGCTACAATCTGGAGGTTGCACCCCCCTGCCTTAACCACTGCATCAAAGTGGCTCCCAAACATTATTTTGAGCTAATTTATGACCTAGTTCCATATCTGTAGAAGGGTCATGATTTGTTCCCATGGTTCTTACATTGGCTGAAGTCATGCAATATGTTAAGACCCAATGTGGTTTATCACTAAATCAGAGTAAGCAAAAATGGCTTAATCCAGTTATATTTATTGTTGAACAGCTTGTTTGGTTTACATGCCATGGGACACTAAGACATAATGCGCATAACCACAGTAGCTGGATTCAAACCCAGTCCCAAAAGCAAAATTATGGTTTTGTTTATGGTAGATGAAATCTATATGTTCAAGCTATCTATTAAGATAAAAGAGGCTGTATTCACAAACCATGTTTACATTGGGATTATGAGTTTAGGCCACTGAAGTTTTTATCGTGAAGTGTCAATTTTCTGGTTTTCAGTAAAATGGACTGGTATATAATTGGATCAAATTCTGCTGTAATTTCTGTGTTTTAAGAGATGAAGGCCACCCTGGTTATATCATAAGGAACCATCATGGATAACTGCAATTTTTTCATTCCCTACTGTACCAAAAGTACTATACATTCAATATAATTATTAGGGATGCTGCAAGATTAAGCTGAAAACTCAATATATATTTATCTATTGGGGACCAAAAATGGGAGCTTTGAACTACTTCCTAGCTGGTTAAAATGTATTTTAGCTCAAAACCTGGCCTTAATACTTATAAACTAATAAACTATATACTAAAATCCAAAAATATTGGAAGTTGATTGGTTGATTCTCCAGTCAAAAGGTAACCATATAGGTGAATCCTTTCCCCCCCCCCCCCGCAAAACATTACAATGGAATTAGTTCAGTTTCCTACTATAACTTTGAACATTCTGTATTTTCCTTTCTAGAAGAGGAAATTCAATTTTATTCTCCAGCAGCAAGAGCCCAAAAGTTAAAAGTTACCTTAATCAGAAAAGTTTCAGTTACGTTCAGCTTTAAAGTTGACAACAAAGTGACTCAATTTTAACTTATACAATTGCTATATATATCACTACATTTTCAAAAGGCAGAATATAAACAAATAATGTGCTTTTAATTATAATTGATTTTCACTGTAGATGTATACATTATATAGTTCATATACAGTATTTGTTCAAACAGCCCTAGTTTTTAATTTATCATTAACACAGTTGATAGGGAAAGAACAGACACAGGAATCTTGTTCTGATCAGAAACTTTATTTCAAAAAGTGCCACTGATAACTAGGAAATATGTACAGTATTGGCAAGTGAAATGACAGATAAAACCATTATATTTTGCAAAAGGTAAAATTAGGTTGAGAAAATTCTGCCCTTATGTAGGCTATAGAAATTTTTCAGATGACCAATAATGAGAGGCTGCTTAGGAAAAAAAGATTGGAGACAAGAAGTGATCATGTATATATCCTAAGTGATTTGATTTATCGATACAGTCATCCCTAAATTCAGCTTACTGTCAAGTACATTTACGATTGCAACCTCAGTCTTTCAAAGACGGAATAATCTGAATCAATTTATTTTAGTCCATAAATTCCTTGCCCACAGAAGGATTTCACATCCCCACCCCCAGTTCTTGGCAATTGAGCTATTTTACTAATGAAGATTTAGCCCCCTATTTTAAAATCATTGCAGTGATCTAGAGGACTACTAACAATCAAATATAATGTACATATCTATGATAAGACTAAATTGTCTTATGTTTCATGAGATGGACCAAAGGATTACAATATATTCTTTCCCATCAATAGTACTCTTGAGAGAACAAAATATTAGAGGAGACTTATTTTAATCAAAAATTCATGAAAATCAGTATCTATGACTGACCCAGCTAAGCAACATCTTTATAGCAATCTCTGTGCTTTATTCCCTCAAAGAAATTCAACCCTTTTCAGGCTAAAGATGATTATCTTTGAAGTGTGATTACAACAAAAACTAAAGCTGTGCCATAATTTATTTCATTTATTTGAAAATTTCCTCTTATCATCTTAAAAATTAGAGTGGATTGTGTTCTGTGTGAAGAAATTGTGTGCAAGCCATTACCAACAACAGCAGAAATAGGTTTATGGCTGAGTTCACATCTCATGCTTAATCACAGCAGGATTGGTTTTGGTTCTGCTGTAATATTATTGTGAACACAGCCACCGAGTTTTGTAAACTGCACAAAACTGTACACATTAGTGTTATACTGTACATGGCTAAGGCAAATGAAGCTTGTCCAAACTACAGCTCAGCATGATTGGGAATTTGGGAATTCATGATCCTCTGAAAAGAAGGAAGTAACTATAAAGGAAGAAATAAAGGAAAAATAATGTTGATGTATATAAAGAATAATGTTGGGGGGTTATCCTAATGAGCTATTTTCCCACTAGGAATCTCATTATTGTGTTATTACCCCTACACCTGCTTTTTGAAGTAGAATTACCAATTTGGAAAAACTGGTCATTGATTTGTACGGAACAAATTGGAACGCAAAATAATATGTATTCATGAGTACTATCATATGGACCAATTCAGAGTTCTTAAGCAACTCTGTTACCATAGTTGAAATTGTTATTAAATTAAATATGTAGTTTGTAGTTTTAATCATGCACTATGCTAATGAACCTATGCTAATAGCTGAAAATGCAAATGATCTGGATGGTTTAATAGCGAAAGTCAAGGAGCACAGTGAAAAACTAGGATAATTGAACAAAACTTAAGACAACAGGTTTAGCAACCATTTTTATAAGGGACAATAGAGATATTGAAGTGATTGATAGCATCTGCCTTTTAGAATCAACTATCAACAGTAAAAGAACAAGCAATCAAGAAATACACTGCAGTCTAGCACTTGGTAGAGTAGCAATAGAAAAGATATTCAGATGCCATGATATAGCTGTATTGACAAAGATCAGAATTGTGCTGACAATGGTTTTCTCTGTGATGCTCTATGGAAGTAAAAGTTGAACTTTGAAAAAGCAGGATTAAAAGAGACCTTGCTTTTGGAGAAGACCAAAATACTGAGAATACTATCCTGAAAATACTATGAATTGCCAAAAACAAACAAATGGATCATAGAACAAAGCAACATGAAAGTGTCAGTCAAGGCACAAATAACAAGGCTCAATTTATTATATGAAGACCCAGCTTCTTTGGGAAATCTATACAAAACAAAATGAGAAAAGGATGACCAGCAGAAAAGATTCACTGAAAGACATAAAGGGCCAGACCTGGGGTTGATCATATATCAGAGAAGGTCTATACCAGTGGTGGGTTGCCCCTGGTTCGGACCGGTTCATAAGAACCGGTAGTAAAACCGGCGGGAGGCCCCGCCCACCACCCCGGATGTCGTCATTGGCGATCTGTGCATGTGCAGAAGCGCACGCTATCCTGTTGCGAACCCGTAGTAAAGGTAAGTAGAACCCACTCCTGGTCTATACATTTGGTGACCAAGAATCAGCACTGATCTAGTGGTATGTAACCAATCAGTTTTGATCAAGCAGGGAATCACAGTCCTAAGAAAGTGACCAGACAAGTTATTTAATACATGAAAATAAATATAGACCATATTTTTGCCCCTTATAAGATTAAATTTGGCTTTATGGATTTATTGCAGTTTTCCTAAGTGCTAAATTTAATTTATGGTTTAACTTGCAACCATAGCTGCTAAAGCGGTTTGCGGTGAAAAAGGAGGCAGGGACAGTTTTTGGCTGCAAGATTCCAGTTTAAAATCTAAGACTAATGTAATTTCTAGCAACAGTTGGAGTTATGCCTAAATCCATGACAATTTACAAAGTGTCTCATCATTTGTGAGGGATTTACAATGAATTTACTATATCTTATTAAATGATGTTTGCAAGCTAGTTTATACTAACTCTATTTTCCCCCCTTATTTTGTCTTCATTAACAAATCATTTAAATTTGCAACTTTTAAGACAAAAGCACTGTTACTGAGCATAAGATTGATACTTTAAAAGCTGATTTTAGAATGGAGAGAACTGATTGAGTTTATACTGCACCTTCAGTTATAAATCAAGATCTATAAACCAGAAAGCTTAAATCATATGGTTAGCCAATAGCCCCCAAATTTGGAGAGATGGTAGAGACATATGAAATTCTGAGAACAGAGTCATAGAACTAGAAGGCATTACAGGTTTTCATTTAGCAATTGCCTCAGATAGTGATTGCTTGCAGTTACAATGGTGATGATAAAAGTCATTTTACAACCAGCTCTCACATTTATAACTTTTGCAGGTTTGTAAAGTATAGGAAAGCTGAAGTGAGCACAGTTTCAGTTTCACTTAGAGACTGCATCACGTAAACAACTGAGTTGCCAGGCTTAAATGTGGTTGCTAAATGAGGACTATATCTATTATAGAAAACTCCCTAGTATACATTTTTACCTTCCCCCTGACCTTGAGGTAGGGGTATTTTCAGAGAAAGAATTTTCATTTACTAAGAAAGCTTTTGAGGCTCTGGTGGAACCTAAAAGCATTTGTGGAAATAAGAATGATGCCAGAGGGTGATACTTTCCTTTACAGTTAGCCAGCTTCCCATTACTGTAATAAAAATAATAAATATAATGACTTGGTTGAGAGCTCACAGGCAGCATGGGAAATATTTACATCCACTGCATTTGTGATCCCAGCACTAAATCAAACCACAGTGTGGCTTAGTGTGATATATGAACCCATGCATGCATGTATAGAGGCACAATTTCCAAGAAGTCAAGGATCTGGGTTGCCATACCGATCCAAGGAAATAGTCATTTCCCATAATCTCTGAAATTTTGCTCTTCTATATCTGTGACAAAAAGTCATGTGCAGTACTGGAACATCTTCTGCAAATGATTTATTGGCTATCAACAAATTACCAACACAGTAGATCTCCATAAATTATGGTAATGTATAATATTCCATACAATCCGGAAATCATAGCAATAGATCTTCTAGACATTTGATTAAGAATTTTCATCATTCATGCTTGCATAATTTCATATCAATAAAAAAAGTATAGTGAAAAAGTATTTCTGCAATTATTCAGAATTATTCTTTCTTCTTTTTAAAACTAAAACTTGTGACACAGCCCAAAAGTTTCAGATCTATACAGGTGTAAAGGCAATTTTTAAAATCCATTTTGCAAAATGTTTCTTCTGTTCTTCTTTGGGGGGTGGGATAAACTTGCCTTGTAATTCTAACAGCACAAAGCTTCCTTCTTTTCTATATTATTTTCATCAGTTAAAATTCTCTATACGTCAGAACTGTGTGCATTTACTTGGTTGTTGGACATTAATTTCCAGGAGCCTTTTGGTGAGTTATTTTAGGATGCTTGTAGACAAGGCATGGCATTTCTTCTATGTTTCCTTTATTTAGTTTTTATCCTAATTGTCCTTCAAGTGAACTCTAAAAGATTGCACCTTTTTTCTAGAGAAGTCTTCTTGCAGCATTAATATACAAACCTTCTTTTGGCTTTTGTTCCATTATTTTCCTCTGTAAGTGATTGTTAACTCGCTAAACACAGCATATTTTAAAGACTCGTCAATTAATACCAAGTACTGAAACAGTACTGAAATAATTTGTGGGTGAGTATAGAATGGGGGTAGATAGGGAACAAAGTAGCTTGAATTTTTCTGGGTCTGTTCTTCTTAGCCACCAGAGGTCAATGTGGTTCAACATAAGTTGCCAAGATGGCCACAAATTTAACTTGTGGAAGAAGACCATCTCCTGTGTTAGTCTTGCCCATTATTTTTACCATGTTGCTTGATTTCAATAAAGGCATTATCCAGCTGAAGTAGATAGTTATGTTTGCTTTTCTATGACTGCCTCCTATGCTTGTACAGTAGCTCATAATTTACGGACCTTGAGTGCTCTCAGATAGGATTGTATTGTGCAATTATTCTGCAGTTTATTCCTTAATGAGTTTTTTTTTCCATAGTACACAAAAAGATTGGAAAAGCAATGAAAAAGCAGGAAATATAATAGATTAAATGTGACAGTGTCTGAATACTTTATGAAATTCTTTAAATGAGGGAAGGCGATGGCTTAATAAAAGCCTTGTCTAGATTGAAAGCATTCTCTGCCTTACAACCTATGGTTAACTGTCACTTTTTAAAAATTATGCAAATATAATAAATATGCATTTAAAAAAAATTAATTGAAGCTATTAAAGGCCAAAATAGTAACACAAGAAACAGTGTAGCATTTGATCATATCTATGTTGTTTCAAGGCATCATATTGTATTGATAAACTGTCATATAGTTTTTGTTTTAAAAAAAGTTGGTTGTAAATATTTGCAAATTAATTGCCCTGCCTTCTTACAGAAAGAAAGGATTATCAGTTAATATAATTATTGAGAAATCAAGCAAGGTATTGGTTATGAAGCAGAGAGGGTTTTTTGCAAATATGTCTTCAGTTCACTTCCTTCTCTCCCTCCTTCTCTCCCTCCTTCCCTCCCTCCCTTTCCCATCAATAAATCTCACCGGACCCGGTTTTGTATTGTTAGTTGAAAGTTTTGAACAGGTGAAAGAACAGGTCAGTTCATTACATTGCTACAACAAATTATTAGCTGTTATAACAAAATTCCTTAACTCACCAAGATCTTGGTATAGAACAGCCTTATAGGAAAAAAGACTAAGATTGAGAAAAGAGAGAGTAGAGATTAGGAAAATTTATGGGTGTTCAGAATCAAACGATAGTTAGGATTATATAACATGATAGCCTAAACCCTATTAATTAGGTCATATAACATGCTATGGCCAACAATGGTATGGTTTAATGTGAAGCCCTTGTTCATGTTAAGATTCGGATAAGACTGTAGATAGATTTCTATAACATTGTGAACCACAAGCTCCCTGATCTAACTTTAAATTAGTCCATTGTATATGAATCCAGCCACTGAATATGTTGGTTGGGGAAAATTCCCTAGGCAACATAAAAATCCTCCCCAGGGAATAATTCGAAGCAAATTGCATGTGACAGACATCTTATGAAATCATGCAGACAACATACGAAACTGCAAAAAGGTACGATGATGCTAGCCTTGCTATATGTCAGAGCTGCTGGCCATGAAAAACAGTTTAACTTGTATAGTAAAAGCAGAACTTCATGAAAACATGAAAGTAGCTGTTGGTTCCAAATTGACATAAACAGAATGGTATAGGGTCTCCTGCTTGGGCAGGAGGTTGAACTAGATGACCTACAAGGTCCCTTCCAACTCTGTTATTCTGTTCTTTTCTTCTGTTCTAAATCCCTTGAGGCCCAACTGAACAAGTTCTTTTATAATGGATTGCAGTGTGTAGAAGGAAAGATCATAGGCAATATTTCTAACCTTACATTTAAATAAACATTCTTTTATTGTCATGCTTAAATGGTCCCATTTTCTGTCACTCATAGTCTGTCCCAAAGATGGCTGGTTAGCATATCCTACAGTAATTTGACTGCAAAGAATAACCAAATTAAAAAGCAGAACAAATTTAGGGAAATATGAGTGAAAGAAAATAAATGTGATGGCGCTTCTTTTAATCAAGATAACAAAAAAAATCAGCTACAAAGAGAGTTATAACTAATTATTTCTCATAATTTCTGATATAGATAGGACAAAAAAGAGACAAACAATAAATCAAATGAATAAAGAAAGATACAAAAGATCTCAAAAACAGCATCAGTTAGAAATTAAGATGCATGTATCTCCCCCACAAGAAGGAATATGTAATTTTGAAATATACAATTTACACAAGTTTACTACCCCAACTGAAATCTAGCTAGGGATTTATTAATAATTTTACCTCTATTTCAACAACACTGTCTAAGAGAAAGCATTTATATAATATTTATATATATATATTTATCAATGAAATTAAACTGTGCTAAAAATCATTTTATGTCTTCTGGGGACAGATTTCAGTACTCAAAGTGAGCTACAGATGAGATACACACAGATTTCATTTACAAATTATTGTCAATTTTCTTTCAGTACGTATGAATTTTTATGAGCGATTCTTCTCTTAAAGAGTAACTTGCAGTTCAGCTGGATATGCAGTCAGAAATCTAGCATTTTTCAAAATAAGAAACTATGGGATGTGTGCAATGTGGTAATATTCTGAAGAGAACAGAGCAAAAAAAAAAAAACAAGATTATTTATCAACGTTGAATACATGTGACTGAATCCAATACTGCTTATATGATTCTTAAAAGAGTTTCTGGAAAAAGCCTTGGGGCATTGTGGTTTAATCAAGTCTTTCCATTCTTATGAGAAATCTTGGCTCTAGTTTTGATCTCAAGGGCTCTTGTAAACTAACCATATTTATTTAAATAAATCTTTTGCTCACACAGATCAAGTGAGACTAAACCATAATGTATTGCATAGCTATAGAATGGCATTCCCTATGTGTTTCCTCCAAGATCAAACAAGACTAGAGACAGTAATTACCTTCCTACTCATAGGAACTAAATTAGCTGCAGTGAAACACCTTTGAGGCTGAAACTATTTATTTATTGCTATTCTGGTCTAACTGCCAGTCTTAAGAACTTACCCAATTGATATATTTAAGAGAGAGCACACAACTCCATATTTTCTTATTCTCTATTTCTTTTCTCATTCCATTTTTGTTCTTATTCTCTCTTTCTCTGCAGGAAAGGAATCAAACTCCCTCTCCCTATCATTTCATTGAAATTTGTCATTCATCCTCTCATCATAATTTACTGCTGCTTTTTAAAATAAAACCTCAATTTTTCAACTTCTAAAATTATAGAATCATCATCCTATCATAGGATGTGTGCTGATTTTCAGAACCAAAGAGCCTGGGAAAAAGATTTCTCCTCATGTGGAGTCTCAGTTCGAACTGGACCATACTACTGTCCCTTCACGGTAACAAAAAAGGGAGAAAGAACACTACATAACCAAAGTTATAGGTTAGTTACCCTAATGCTGTAGATAGTAATCATAACAGTGTGACTTTTCTTGGCAGTTCTTAGCTGCCCAACAATTGTTGATACCAAAAATAGATGATAGATGATAGATGATAGGTAGGTAGGTAGATAGGGATAGATAGATAGATAGACAGATAGATAGATAGATAGATAGATAGATAGATAGATAGATAGATAGATAGATAGATACATAGATAGATAGATAGATAGATAGATACATAGATAGAAAATGATAGATAGATGAAGAGATAGATAGATAGATAGATAGATAGATAGATAGATAGATAGATACATAGATAGATAGATAGATAGATACATAGATAGAAAATGATAGATAGATGAAGAGATAGATAGATAGATAGATAGATAGATAGATAGATAGATAGATAGATAGATAGATGATAGAAAATGATAGATGAAGAGATAGATAGATAGATAAATAAATAGATAGATAGAGGATAGATAGATAGATGATAGAAAATGATAGATAGATGAAGAGATAAATAGATAGATAAATAGATAGATGATAGAAAATGATAGATAGATGAAGAGATAGATAGATAAATAGATAGATAGATGATAGAAAATGATAGATGAAGAGATAGATAGATAAATAGATAGATAGATGAAGAGATAGATAGATAGAAAATGATAGATGATAGAAAATGATAAAGAGATAGATAGATGATAGAAAATGATAGATAGATGAAGAGATAGATAGATAGATAGAAAATGATAGATCGATGAAGAGATAGATAGGTAGATGATAGATAAATGATAGAAAATGATAGATAGATGAAGAGATAGATAGATAGATGATAGAAAATGATTGATAGATGAAGAGATAGATAGATAGATGATAGAAAATGATTGATAGATGAAGAGATAGATAGATGATAGAAAATGATTGATAGATGAAGAGATAGATAGATAGATAATGATAGAAAATGATAGATGAAGAGATAGATAGATAGATAGATGATAGAAAATGATAGATAGATGAAGAGATAGATAGATGGATAGACAATAGATGGATGGATGGATAGATGGATGGATGGATGGATGGATGGATAGATAGATAGATAGATAGATAGATAGATAGATAGATAATGTTGTATATCCATAATTTCTGCCCACTGCTGGCTAGAAGAACACATGAGCAGATAATATGATATGCACTAAAAGCCAGCCATGGTCATGGAAGATGTTTGAGGGAAGAGCTAACTGGTATGCATCTGATGTATTCCTGACTAACCATCTGTTTTGCTTATCATGTTGTCTGAACATATTGAGTCTTGTTGAAATGTTAGTAGGAATTTATTCTATATTAGGAAAATAGTTTTCTGTATTCTCACCAACAAAGCTAGAGTAATTTAGGGCCATGTCTAATCCTGCAGTTTCCACTAAGAATTTTGAATCCACATTAAGGAGCTTCTACTGCAAAGATAATTACCAAGGTAAGGAAGTCATGCAATCTATCAAATGAGAACCTAAAGTCAGGGCAATACAGAACACCAGGACTTGTGCAGAATATAATTTCTTGCCTAAACACAACCATTCATAGACGTTCAAAAAATTGCTGCCCACAAAAAGATGCCTTAGCCCAACCACTTGCCCTTCTGTGGTACATGGTGGCTTTAGGAGAAAACCTCACAAACTTCCACTAGGATAACTGAGCAACAGGATCAGTGGTGAACTGACTGAAGATATTAAGATTATATGCCAAAGGAATATGCATTTTTCATCATGACTTTTCCTATTGCACTTTTTGAGACAGGTTATGAACCCAATTATTCCGGCTGCTCTATTACCTCCATCAGCAAATCAGGTAGCATTGTGTTGGGGCATCACACCATTTATTTTTCAAACTTGGCCATTTTCTTCTTCTACCAAAAGACTAGAGCAAGTGCATCTTAATGTGATTAAAGCATTGGCGCTACTGACAGCAAGAGACAAACATGCCCACCCCCACCCCACCCCCTTGGCTCAGGGTGGCCCTTCTGGCTCCAGGACTGTGCTAATACTTCAGAGCAGATCTATTCCAAATGGACAAAAAACGAGTTCCTGAGGAGCCACCCTCAGCTTTAGGCCTTTAAATCAAGACAAGTGCAATCCCACAGGTGGAGTCCTCGTTTAAAGGTGGGTATCTTCCTCAAATGCCTCTCCCTCTTCATTTGTTTGCTTGTTAATCAGAACATCCCAGCTCTCCGGTCCATTAACAGCTCCCCCACCATTTACACTCGGCTTCTTTTCTTGCATCTCAGAGTGGCTATCGCTGGCTACATCCAAGGTGGGATTGTCATGGCAACCGTTTTCAACAAATCGTAGTTCTTCACCGTGTGACTAGAAGAGAGGAAACGGGTGGGAGAGGAAAATAAAAACCTTTTTTTAAAAAAAAAAATGCATTTGGGAAATAAGGCAAGCAACCAGGAAGCTTTTGTTTGGAAAATAAAATAAAATAAAAACGTTTAACCCATAAAGGGACTCACCATGTTCTTCATTTTGGGCATGCGTCTCTGCCAACAGTTGTAAATCAGTCCCATGATAATGATGATGACACAAATTGAGCCGATAATAACCAGCACCACAAAGAGCTTCCCGTAATCGCTGTGTGTCTGGCTGGGACGTGACTGGCAACTTGATGTAGTTGTATAGTTCTGGATTCCAATCTAAAAACGAATTGTTAAATACACTCAGTGCAATAGTAATTTATGTATTAAATTTATATGCTGCCCATCTCACTATCAAGCGACTCTGGGTGGCTTACAATACAATGAATAACAGTATAAAGCAATTAAAAGGTTAAAACTGTTAAAGCATTGGGTACTGAAAGCTAAATGTGAGCTTTTTATAATAAACACACAGAGAGAAATCCCATTCTTGCAATGTCTTCAGTGATCCTACTTCAACTGAAATGAGGAAAATGACTGGTGAAGTCCGTTGACCTGTTGGCAATAGTATCCCATTTATGGAACAACCTTTCTAGATAAGATTGCTTAGCAACAAATTTATGGTCTGCTCAGAATCACATAAAGTCCTTTTTAATTCTCCCTGTCCTTGTAAACAGCTATCGGATATTATTATATATCAGATGGACTGTCATATAAGTCTCTTAAATACTTACGTAAAAACAGCATTTTAATATTGTGAGCCAGAAAACCTGTGCTATGACAAAACTATATGCCTGCTGAAAATAAATCAATTAAATTTATTTGTTTACATTTTAAACATTTACATTTTTAAGATATAACTGTTTGACTCTGGGAGATGACCTCCAAGACTGTAAAACCATCAAGTCATCTCCTCCAAAACTGAAGAAAGGGCTGTGATTGTGGAAGACAAAAATTCAGCAGTAGAGTTCCCTCCTAGACACCTAATATTAGCAATAGCAGTTAGACTTATATATACTGCTCGGTAGCGCTTTACAGCATTGTCTGTGTGGTTTACAGAATCAGCATATTGCCCCAAATAATCTAGATCCTGATTTTACCGACCTTGGAAGGATGGGAGGCTGAGTCAACCTTGAGAGGGTCAGGTTTGGACTCCTGGCAGTGGAATGCAGAGTCATATTGCAACACTGCATTCTAACCACTGCGCAACTACGGCTCATGGTATTACGCTCTTTGAATTATTGTTGAATATTTATTCTGGAAGAGACATTATGAATTCTCATTCTGGGTACCATGGGGATGCTCTCTTCTACATATTCATTTGCACCCCCTTTGTGTGTTTTACACCAAGGCTATAGTTAGGCAAAAAGGTTTAAACCTCAGCTTGTAGACGCTCTTGAGGAGTGGGCGTTTGGCAGTGTCACTGGGCCAGAAGAATTGGCAGTGTGATTTTATTGCAGGTATGCTGCTAGAGAGGCATGTATTTCATGACAAGGCCATTGTTTCCCTCTGGACTTTGTTACAACAATGCAAGTAAACATTTAGAGCAGAGGTATCAAACTCGATTTCACTGAAGGCCGCATCAGGGTTGTGTTTGACCTTGGGGGGGGAGGCTGGTGGGCATGGCCAACTTGACGACACTCGTGTCAGGGGCGCCTGTGGTGTCCCGAGCACTCTGCCAGCAAAAATGGGTCCCGAGTTCTGTTTCTGGCTATGACAACTTCCTGCAACCCTCCGCCAGCAAAAACGGAGCTTGAGAGGGCCACATACAGCCTGCGAGCTCCATTTTCACTGGCAGAGACACTGTGGGGCCGGTCTTTCGCTGTTTCCAGGGTGGCCCTGCGGGCCAGATCTAAGCACCCCATGGGCCAAATCTGGCTCACAGGCCTTGAGTTTTACACCCCTAATTTAGAGAATCGGCACCTTCAAGCAGTGAGGTCACAATCAAATCACCATTTCTTGAATTTTTCAAGGTTCAAGGAAGTTAGTTGCTTAGTGAGACCTTCTTCCTCTTTTTTTTTATTTCAACAGAAATTTAGAAATAAATTATGTAAAGAAGCTTGGATTATATCTGTTCTGCCATTCATCTACTCAATTAATTCCCCCAAAAGAAAATGGAATGGGACCAGGTTTGTTGTGATGGGAGGAAAAACCCCACTCTTCCTAAGGGAAAAGGAAGCAGTTTAAGATGCTCCATTCCTAAGCCCTCCTTCCTTCTGATCACAGGGCTATAATCAAATGCTCAGGAGGGATTCCAGAAACTAGCTCTGTTTTTTCTATTTGTTTCACTGGTATACCCTTATGAGCTCAATTGAAGGCTCATTTCCAGTACACAGATTTTATTCCAAGTGACAATCAGCAGAAATTATATATCGTATTTAAATTCACAACATAAATTTGTCCTAATAATAGGCACTTTGACAGTTTACATTACTATAATTGAAGGGAATTGTGCAGCTAATTCAATTTCTCTCTCTTTAGTGTTTTGGTGAACATGCAGGAAGGTTACAGACTGAAAAAAAAAATGGATAACCATTACTAAATTTCCATGCCCAAGGCAAAATAATCATGTAATGAAAATGTCACTTGGAAGTATCCAATGAATTCATGACTATTATATATTTATGGATAGAAAATTTTGGATATAATACTACACGTCAATGTATGTTTTGGGATGAAATGTTTAACCAGTGAGACAAATCTGCTCTGCTTATTTTAAAATATATTGAGAGTTAAGTTTTGAGGAAGCAGGGTTATCGCTCCTGTACATCAATAGGCCATTGCTTTGATATTGCTCAAATGTCCAATGAGAACATTATGCAAAGCCCTCAGATCTTTATGTTGTCCCTTTTGAACTTTCTAGATTCTGTGTACAAAAACAAATTTCCATAAGGAAAGTCAGCACGCATCACATTTGGGTAGAGAATGAGAAGGCCAAAGTAACATTCTGCCAATGTGGATTTCCTACAGACAGAACAGAAAAGTTCAATTACTGGAAACAACAGAGCCTCAATTCTCTGTATACAATGAGCAAGAATGAGATCTAGGCTTAATTTATATATTTATTTTTATATCAAATTTAGAAACCATTTCCATCACATATCAACTCTAGACTTTTAATGTCACTTTTAAAAGTTATCAGGCTCTACAGTATCTGCTGGTAGGTCCAATCAATTGTAATTGGTCAGATAAACAGAACCAATCTGATAGTTCTTCAACAAGACCATACCAGATCTCAAGAAATTGTGATATAATGCAAGAATACAAATCCACAGAATCACTCACAGCTAATGAAAACTGACATCTAATGGCAATGTAACCAACAGACAGGAAAGAAGAGACTATTGTGCATGATTATAGGGAAAAATCAATTCATTTATCCTATACAGACTAGCTTCTCCTATAGAAGTAAATAAGGTCTTACCTCAGCTAAGCTTTTCTGCACATCACCTAATGCCAAGAGGACATCATTTGTTGGAACAACCCCTAGGAGATGAAATGTATCAAATTTTTTAAAAAATGCATTAATTCAGGGTACTCTTCTTCAACTTTCTTTCTTGAGTAGAGAAATATGCCTATATGAAAGCATTATTTCCTGTTTAAAAGTAATAGTATAATTGAGAACACTTATTTTCGGTGTAGAGCCCTAAGTATGCTTTAGAATTCAAAAACAATGTTCACATCAGGGCTGTGGTTCTACATGGATAAAAAAACCGTACGTTATGAGCATCCCACAGTCACTATTATGAGAACCAGTGGGGTCTGCAATCACTGTGAAATATTGATGTGCAATGTAGTGACTTCATCATGTCAATTCTATAGTTGTATATTTCTGTCCCATCATCTGAAAATTGTTGCATTTGGGGATGACGTTGTCTGATACGTCTTGTTTTATGCGCCCTCCCTGTTTATCCTCCATGGATACACAATCATAAGAATGAATTCTTTGTAAACATTGTGTAGGCCCACTTACTGCAAGCCTACCTCTGCATTAAAACTGCTTGAAATAAGCAACCATTTGCCACTTCCACATTAAACGATTGAGAAAAAGATGTTACATCATTCTAGAATTTGTTTTTATCCGTTCACTGTTTCCCTGCATAATATATATATCATTTAATTTTGGGTGGCAGAGCAAGAAAGAGCAAGAACCAACAACGTATTTCAACCCTAGAAACAAATTGTTCTGTGCAAGAGCATCAGTACTGTGAACCAAAAATAAATGGACCACAGTGCAAACTGGATAAAAGCAATCACTGCTGGCATGCGAGCCCTGATGGGCTTGCTTGGACCAGAACCATATGTGCTCATATAAACACAAACATACTTATTGTCTTCACATGCTGCCACTATATCTCACTGTAACATTGAGTGGTATTTTTGAAGTACACTAGTATCACTATTGGGAAGGTGAAGCACATGTTTCCAAGTCTAGAGAGAAATATAAGAATGGGATCTGAAGAAAACATTGCAGACTAAGTGGGGATGTCATGAATTCTCCATGACTGGGACAAAGTTTGTAAATCCAGCTCAAAATTTTACATACATAGAAAATTACATCCCAAACCAGTTCAGACAATGTAGTCATGAGGAATGTCTTAGAAATGCTGCACCAACACAAACATGTAGAAAAATATGATGGGGGGTGGGGGAGGGTGGGAGGAAGTAGGATGGCAATGATTTATATAATAACTGAAGAAGTTTGAAGAAAATATAACAAGATTCTAATGCAAAACAGCAGGAGGAATCTTGTAAAAGATTAAAAAGGGAGAAATAGTTGACAGCCAGAATAAGAGTTAATATACTGATTCATGAAGCTCACTTGTAGTCCCTGAAAGTCCCACAGAGCCTTTCCAAAAACAGCCACTGCACTGAAATTTTAATTTAATTTAATTGGAAATACATGTGGAATGATTATAAAGTAAGTAAGATTTAGGTGCTTATCCTTCTCAGCTATTTGTCCTACAGCATGACTCCTGATATAACACCCAAAATACAATCATAGTTCACACCTCTGTTATATGGATGATCTGACAAAGCTAGGCAGAGTGGGATCTCACTAGTACTTGGATGACAGGGAAGCAGGGAATTTTATGTACAAGCTAGTCTAGGAAAATATTGAAAATATTCTAGAAGAAGACCACTACCTCCACAAACCTTTTCTGTGTTGTTGCCATGAAAAGTGTTGACATGACTATAAAGTTAGCAGAAAGTGAGCTCAGACTTTACCTATACCTTATGGCATTTGCTGAACAAATAGTAAAATGCAGGATCCAATCTGGTTTGGTCACTGAGACCAGAGGTTTAGTCCAAACTTTCAAACTCATGCTGGAGCCCATCTTCAGGGAACTTCTCTCTAGCAGAACTTCTCTAACTTTCTGCTAGAAAGAAGTTCCCTGAAGATGGGCTCCAGCACAAGTCCGAAAGTTCAGACTAAATCTCTGGTCCCAGTGACCAAACCAGATTGGATCCGGAATCATTATCCTAGGGCAGGTATTGCCTTCATTTGTGAAATAGTAAAATTCTATTGAAATGATGTCTAATTATGTTCAGTTAGATGCTGTAACATCATGAGAGATACTTGTACATGGAAAAGACTGGAATAATCACAGTAAGGGTGATTGTAGGGTGAAAAATAAAGATACCTTTCATTTTTCACCAAAATCTTACCATGTTCTCCTGCCAGGGTCATCAACAGATGTTTTTCATTCTCATTAGGTTTGCTTAAGGAGATCAACCATTGCCCCTGCAACCCATTGTCATATCTGGAGAAGGCATCCTCCATCAGGGCCAGCAACTGGAGACCTCTTTCCATTCGGAACTCTTCCTATAGCAAAAAAACATATTTTTAGTCCCCTAAGTAAAAATAAATTTCCTGAATACACACTTTCTCATCCAAATACAGTATATATATGAAAAAGAGATCTTCTAAAAGCCAAGATTTTGAAAGACATCCATTTCCATTTTACTCCATCAACTTTATTGTTTCAAAATGTGTGTTCATTTATTCCCTAGTAGTTCCATCCTAACTGCTGCCATTCTTGAATTTTGTATTTTCTGGCTGCAACAAATAGTATAAACCAGTTGTAGTTTATGTAAGCATACGAACACAATTAAATTCATTTTTATCACCTGGTCATATAACCTGGGGATCAAGATGATTGGGAGAGTTTCCCAATTAAAATTCAGGGAGGAACAAAAAAAAAAATCCCTTTGAAGTATCCTGAAACCTCACTTCTTTATAGGTTTCAAATGTGGACAAAAATGCATTACTAGGCTGAAGGTAACACATAAGGATCTGACAAGATTTTGCCTTGACTGATGATAGAGGGACATATTTATCTACACCACTATTGCAATGTTTGAAGGAAAGGAAAACCATAAAATATTACTAATTATTTAAAGAGCAAGAGCCTAATCATTTGTACCCAGATTCAAGTCAAAGAGATATGGCCCTTCTATGTTCTTCTAAGATCTTGCACATCAATTGGCAATGTCATCCCCACATCTATTCTGGCTCAGTTGCTGTGCCAACTCAAAGGCCACTCTAGTTATTAATATGTGCTAACACTACTGGTTGCTATGGGAACCTCAAATGCTTGGGGCTGGCAAAGGGCGAATGGAGAAAGACAAGGAGGAGCCAGACCTGAATCACAAGGACCCACCAGAACCTCAGCTCACAAGGCAAAGCTTATGAATAGCAGAAGATAAAAATCTGGGATAGCAGAGCAAGACAGGCCCCTAATGGAAAGGAAATTACGAAAACAGCTTTAGTAGTAAGCAATCCCTGGACTACACCAGTAGAACTATTGCAGAAATGATAGGTCTCCCTCCATCACCACAGACTGAGCAGTCAGAGCCTTATGGGGAGCAGAGAAAAAGGCGTTCCTGAGAGAAAAATAACATTTCCATTGATATGACTGAACAGAAAAATACCAGCCCCTTTTGATAGAAATTGATGAATAAATAGCCAGTGCATCTTTCTTGCAATCTCTTTTCCATTTCTGTAATTCAGAAATGTCAGTATAAATAATGTAACACAAGGAGAGCTCAGAGAACTATCTTTCATCATGATATGAAGTAAAAGACTACATGCTTGTTCAACCAGAACTGATAACCTTTAAAAATTAATGAAAATGCCTACAATTTCTTTTACCATTATGAGTATATGTGATAGAAGAAAAGTTACATTCCATCCAGTTACTCAAAGCAGAAACACTCCACTCCTTTAAATATTTCTGAATCATACTGCATTGGCAGAAAAGATTGGATGCAAAGCATGATCTCTTAATGCATTGTGCAGTAATCCTGTTTTGGATTTTAGCTGGCAAGACCAGATTTATTTCATGATATCATATGCAATTTCTTATTTCTTTGATTGCCTCTGACATACATCTTTTAAAAGCTAATTAACATGTTTATTTTTATTGGTCTTGGAACATTGAAACATCCCAATATCTCATTAAGCCTCCGTTTGGATATAAACGGTGCCATTTTGCCTTCCTAAAGATCAGAATTGCACTGGTAATAACAGTATATCTGATACACCTGTAAAATAAGAACAATTTAGCAGCCCTAGTGAAAATCCAGTTTAGACAGGACAAACATTTTTAATTTGTTTCTTTGGTTGTTTTAAAGATACTACCCTACAAAACTGTTGAAGGACAGTGGGAATACCTATTAGTAAGACGATGATCAGACAAGTGGCTTAAATCCATTTCAAAAAATGAATTTGAGGAAGCATCTCAGACAAGCCCCCTACCTAATTCACATATAGATAAGGTGAAGGAGAAAAGAAACACATTCAGACTTACAAGATTCTGTTACCATTGCTATTTTAATAAAATACGTTTTAGGCAACTTAGCATTGGTTTCTTAGTCTGGTCTATCTTATAGGGCTGACATGTACCTCTTTCCTTTAGGTGCATATATACAATTTTATTTTTTGATGTAATGGTAACGGTTCAGAATATAAAGCAGATGTCAGAATTAAATAGGCATTTATTGTACTCACTGCGTAAACTTCATACTTCTGGGTCCAGTTCAAGATGCTGGTTTTAACATCTAAAGGAAGGCTTGCCTCTCCTCAATTTTATCTACCCATAAATTTGGGTAGCAAAGGCATGCTATGGGTCTTGCCTGCTAGGGAACTATAGATGGCAGGTCCCAGGAGGTAGGCCTTCTGTGCTTTGGGAATATTCCACATCCCCTACCCCAAAGTGAGGTTAGCTCCATCCAATGTTTCAGAAGTCCCTCAAGACCTGGCTATGTCATTAGGCCTAGGGTCCCAAGAGGACCATTGACATGGTTCCATTATTATGTTTGATGTTTATCCTCTCTTGTACCTTGTGGATGTTTTGTATGATAATAATAACTGTTTTATATATTTATTGCTTAATTCATGTACACTGCCTAGAGTCACTTCATGTGAGATAAATAGCCATATAAATGTTATAAATAAACAAATACTTCATCCTTTGTAGAGAAGGATGATTGTTTGCCTCCTCAACCCTATTAGCCTTGAGAGACAGATATTCCATCCCTTGCATCTGTGACTCACTCCTGCTGGGTTACAAACAGAGCAATACAATAAATTTTCAGCATGAGCAGATTTCTCCCTCATCAGAGATATAATTATCCCTCCATGACTTATGTATACTGAAGAACTTCTAAATTTGTTCTTGCTCAATCACCATCATTTGATTATTAAACCTTTTGAATCTTTTTATTCCAGCCATCCAAGACCATAAAAAAAGTATCTCCCTCATTTGTCAATAGTTCAAACTCCAAGAAATACTAAATACTGAAATGGCTGGCTTGCCGGTCTAAATAATGTCTGGAAATTTGCTCAATATCTAGCATATCAATTGATGAGAGAAAATAACCTGTTGCATTTTCTAGGTCCTGCTGTGCTATGCTGCTGTCAGAAAAGAAAAGAAAACTCTATTTCCCTCCTTCCTGTTCTTTATATTAAGAAACAGAAAACATTTAGTCCTCTTATATGCCTTACCTAAGAAACTAGGACAAGAAAACAGCTTCTGCCAATGGAAGCTGCCTATTTAAACTGCCTGTTTCCAAACTGGAGGAAAGATATAACTCTAAAGCCTGCAGTGCCGATTACCAAAACTGCAGGTAATTTACCAGTCTATCAGCAAACTTCTCATCAAGTTCTAATCTATATAGCTATCTGAATTCCATGTCTGGGTGTCACCTCTCTTCTGAAAAATAGCAGAAGGCAATTTATAAAATAAGTTTCATTTAATGGGAGGGGAGCACATTTAATCCACCCCAATAGTCTGAATCTCTCTCCTAAGTCAGATCCAGAGATCCTCCCATCCTAAGTCTTTTTGCTGTCCCTGATCCTTTTTGGTTTTTGTCATTGAGATAATCCAGGCTCAGGAAAGCAAGAGGATGAAACTGGACCTCTGATATTCCTTTTTTTTCCTAATCAACTCATACAAAGCATACACACACAAACACATATAGATACATATACATAGCTTCTCCCGTTCACTTTCACACAGCATCATATGTTTCTTAACCCTAACATAAAATGTATCCTCCAAAAGTAATATTGTGGGCCTATTCAAAGTAAAGTATATATTGGAAATTGATACTATATGTGCGGGAAAAGGACTGTTTAATAGAAGCATCTTAGTTAAGGGTATTATAGCAACAACCTGTCCAGAAATATTATATAAAACCTTTATCCAAACTTCTTTCTGGGCACATATTTAATTGTTTAGAAATATTACAGCCATATTTTGCTAAAATGCTTCAAGATCTACAATAATGAATACTATATATGAATATATGATATTAATAAATAAATGGCCAATGTAGGATGAAACATATTTTAAATGAACATTCAAAATATTGTTCTGGATGATGAAATAGCATTTTACTACTTGATGGTTTTACTACTCGTTAAGCATTATTGAAAGGGAGGGGAAGTTGTAGATGACAGAGACAGATTTAAATATAGAAGCAAGTGACTCACACAATCTATGTTATCTGACATGTTCAGGATGATGTAGTTTTTGCTTGCCAGGTTGCTCCAGTCCTTACAGATAATCTACAAAACAAAACAAATGAAGACATCCCTGAGTTAACATGGAAATATTTTGGGAAGCAGCATGGTCATTTTTTAAATTTATAGAGCCGAGATGGCACAGTGATTAGAGTGCAGTACTGCAGGCTACGTCAGCTGACTGCTAGCTGCAGTTCAAATCTCACCAGTTCAAGGTTGACTCAGCCGTCCATCCTTCCGGGGTGGGTAAAATGAGGACCCAGATTGTTGGAGGCAATATGCAGACTCTGTAAAAACCACTTAGAGTGGGCTGTAAAGCACTGTGAAATGGTATATAAGTCTAAGTGCTATTGCTATTGCCATTAAAAAATGAATACGAAGTTTTAGCCCCAATTCAGACAACCAATTGTTTCATCCCTTATTTTACACTCTATCTGGTAGCATATTTCTCAGATCTGATGCTGATATTCAAAGACGTAGATACAGTAGATGAATCTGAGAACAGGGGCCACTGTGGCTCCAAAGTGCTCAAGAAACTTAAGACACGGATCAATAAGATCAATAAGAGATGGCATACAGCAAAAAGAGGGTTATGGGGTTTTTTAGGGAAATTTCTTAATAAGATTTTAAGGGATTCTGGGAGGGGGGTAGATTACGTGGGTTCGGGGGAAGACCCGCGGGGGAGGGTATCTGGGCCAGCCGTAGGGCATGGCATGGGAGGTGTGAACACTGGGGTCAAGGAGATGATTAGATCTTATGATACAGATGCCCATAACATCGATACTATAGGTGGGAGGGGCAGATATGGTGGGAGCAGGGGGCCACATCATCCTACGGGAGTGCGTCCTCGCTGTTTACAAGCGGTGGCGCGCTCCGACCCTCAAAGCTCTTCTCGTTCCCCAGGTTGTACGGAACCTCGGGCCCCAGGCCTTCGGCTGATGCTGTGCAACGCCAGGTCCGTGGTAAATAAAGCCCCCCTCATTTGTGATCTTATTCAGGAGGGGGGTGCGGACCTGGCGGGTATTACGGAGACCTGGTTGGGCCAGGAAGGGGGAGCCCCCCTTGTTGATATGTGCCCACCAGGTTTCCGTGCTTTCCATCAGCCAAGGTCTCAGGGGAGGGGCGGAGGGGTGGCGGTTGTTATTAACAAGGGTCTTGGACCAAGGGAGGCCACTGTTCCTCAGACGGCTGGATGTGAGTCCCTTCTTGTGAAGTGGGGTCATAGGGTGCAGTTGGGCTTGCTAGTCACGTACCTGGCTCCCTGCCAAGTGGCTGCAGCCCTGCCTGAGCTGCTTGATGTTATAGCCGCGGTGGCTGTTGACACCCCCAGGCTTATGGTCATGGGGGATTTTAACCTGTCATCAGTTGGCGAGACATCTGAGGTGGCTCGGGAGTTCATGGCTTCCATGACGGCTATGGACCTGACCCAGTTAATTTATGGCTCTACTCACATGGGGGGACACACACTGGACCTTGTTTTTGTCTCTGGACAGTGGTTGAGTGATCTCGAGATAGGGGATATAGTGATTGAACCCTTGTCATGGTCAGATCACTCCCTCCTTCACCTGGACCTTCGAACCGCCACACCCCGCCGCAGGGAGGCGGAACCGACCAGGTGGTTCTGCCCCAGGCGCCTGATGGATCCTGAGAGATTCCAGATGGAGCTTGGGCCATTTCCTGAGGTTCTAGCACACGACTCGGCTGAGGACTTAGTGGCCGCCTGGGATAGGGCGGCGGCTGATGCTTTAGACCGAGTCGTGCCTTTGCGGCCTCTGACCCGGCGCCGGTCTCACCTGGCTCCTTGGTATACTGAGGAGCTGAGGGAGATGAAGCGCCGGAAAAGACACCTAGAGAGCAGTTGGAGGGCTAGTCGTTCTGAATCCGACCGAACACTGGTAAGATCTCATATTAAGAATTACCTAGTGGCGATAAGAGTAGAGAAGAGTAACTACTTTTCTACTCTTATTGCATCATCAGATAATCGCCCAGCCGCCCTGTTTAGGGTGACCCGCTCTCTGCTCCATCAAGAGACGCGGGAAGACCCCTTGGAGGGTAGAGCTGAGGATTTTGTACAATATCTGTATGACAAAATTGCTCAGATTCGTGAACAGCTAGACTCTGACTGGATTGATCCAGAGGAGATGACAGGGGCAGGTCCTGAGAATATTATTTGGGAAGAGTTTGATCCTGTGACTCCCGAAAGCGTGGACAGGATACTGAACAGACTAAATGCGACCACATGTTTATTGGACCCGTGTCCATCCTGGTTGGTACTGGCCTCCCGGGAGGTGACACGAGGCTGGCTCCAGGAGATTATAAATGCTTCTTTGAGTGAGGGTGTCTTTCCCACCGTCTTGAAAGAGGCGGTGGTGAGGCCCCTCCTCAAGAAGCCCTCCCTGGATCCAGCTGTATTAGCAAATTATCGTCCTGTCTCCAACCTTCGCTTTGTTGCAAAGGTTGTTGAGAGTGTGGTTGCACGACAACTGCCTCAGTACCTGGATGAATCGAATTATCTAGATCCGTTCCAGTCGGGATTCAGGCCCGGGTACAGCACAGAGACAGCATTGGTCGCATTGGTTGATGATCTCTGGAGGGCTCGAGACAGGGGTTGCTCCTCAGTCCTTGTCTTATTAGACCTCTCAGCGGCTTTTGATACCATCGATCATGATATCATGCTGCACCGGTTGGAAGGGTTGGGGGTGGGGGGCACTGTTCTACAGTGGTTCTCCTCCTTTCTCTCTGACCGGTCGCAGTCTGTGTTGACAGGGGGGCAGAGGTCGACCCCGAGGCCCCTTATATGTGGGGTGCCACAAGGATCGGTCCTCTCGCCCCTTCTATTCAACATTTATGTGAAGCCGCTGGGTGAGATCATCCGTGGTTTTGGGGTGAAGTACCATCAGTACGCTGATGACACCCAGCTGTACATCTCCACCCCAGACCACCCCAATGATGCCCTCGAGGTGATGTCCTGGTGCCTGGAGGCCGTACGGATCTGGATGGGGAGGAACAAACTCAGACTCAACCCATCCAAGACCGAGTGGCTGTGGTTTCCGTCGTCCCGATATAGTCAGTTGGCGCCATCTCTGACTATTGGGGGCGAGTCGTTGGCCCCCATAGATGGGGTTCGCAACTTGGGCATCCTCCTGGACTCACGGCTGTCTTTTGAAAAGCATATGACGGCCGTAGCCAGGAGGACTTTTTATCAGGTTCGCCTGATTCGCCAGTTGCATCCCTTTCTGGATCGGGACTCGTTATGCACGGTCACTCACGCCCTTGTCACCTCACGCCTGGATTATTGTAATGCTCTCTACATGGGGCTCCCCTTGAGAAGCACCCGAAGGCTCCAACTGGTCCAGAATGCGGCCGCGCGGGTGGTAATGGGAGCAATGTGGCGCTCTCATGTAAACCCCCTCCTGCGCGAGCTGCACTGGCTCCCAGTGGTCTTCCGGGTGCGCTTCAAGGTTTTGGTTACTATCTTTAGAGCGCTCCATGGCTCAGTACTTACGAGACCGCCTCCTGCCACCAATAGCCTCTCACCGACCAGTTCGCTCCCATAGAGAGGGACTCCTCAGGGTGCCGTCGGCCAAACAATGTCGACTGACGGCCCCCAGGGGGAGAGCCTTTTCTGTGGGGGCACCTACCATCTGGAACGGGCTTCCCCCGGAGTTACGAAACATCCAAGACTTACGCATATTCCGCCGTGCCCTGAAAACATTTCTATTCCAACAAGCTGGTCTGGCCTAACTCTCCCTTTTTAATTGGCTTTTAAACTGGCTTTTAAATTGGGTTTTAAACCTCTTTAGATAAATTTGGATGTTTTTTAATCTTTGAGCCTAAATTACTTAATCTGTTTCTTAATAGTTTTTAACTTCTATATGTATTTGTATTTATTATGGCTGTTCACCGCCCTGAGTCCTTCGGGAGTAGGGCGGTATACAAATATGAAAAATAAATAAATAAATAAATAAGACAGGTGTGTAAAATTCAAACTAAAGTTTGGGCCATTGTAAGAGATTATAAGGGAAATTATCTCCATGGGCCACATTGTATTTGAAGCCCAAGAAAATGACTTATACAAACTGGCATATACAATATAGGTGTTTAAAGTTTTGTTTGAACACTGACAAACAAGCACAATGCTTGTGCTAGTAATACAGTAGTCAATCTGAGTAGTCAAATGAACTGAGTTAAGCATCTGAAACAAAACAATGGGATGAAATCTCAGAGAATGGATAATATAATAGCTAGTTGGCACAATACTTTCTTGAGGGTGAAACACTTCTATTCCAGTATGCTCTGTAGCACTTTTTTGAAACTAAATCCAATATGTTGCCTACTCAGTTGTTCTAGGTGTGTACATATATCTCATTCTTTCTCTATCATCAGATTATTTGAATCTTTAAAAATATAAATCTAACCAAAAGAACATCAGAAGAATGAACACAATTAGAGCTGGTCTTCACAGTATCACAATTACAATTTAAAAAAAAGAAAAAAATTAAAATATTTCAAATATCTTGAGAATCAGTTCAGTTAATTTAAAAAATAATAAATTAAATGGATCATTTAAGACAATAAACCTATTTTAAAAACCTCAAAATCTGACAATTTTTTGCTCCTATGTAATGAAACAAATCACATCCAACTGTATGAAAATAGTTGACCTATTTCTGCCTACAGAAATAGGCAGACTATTCTGCCTATATTCTGTAGACTTCTGTCTACAGAAGTCTTACTCTTAAAGAATTTTAAGAATTCTAGAATTACTGGTTCATAACTTTAAGCAGAAATGCTAAGCTATCATTACTAGGCTATGTGAGCCATATGTGAGCTTTATCATAGTTTTGAAAAATGTATCTCAACTACCCCAAACTAGAACTTGATAGCTTTTTATTAGCCAATGAATTAATTACTCAGTTAAAATTTCTTTTAAAATTGTTTGTTTTACTGATAGGGAGGGCTATTATAACATATAAAAAGAGCCTAGGTGACGCAGCAATTAGAGTGCAGGACTGCAGGCAACTTCAGCTGACTACTAGCTGCAGTTCGGCAGTTCAAGTCTCACCAGGCTCAAGGTTGACTCAGCCTTCCATCCTTCCGAGGTGGGTAAAATAAGGACCCAGATTGTTGGGGGCAATATGCTGACTCTGTAAACTGCTTAGAGAGGGCTGTAAAGCACTGTGTATACAAGTCTAAGTGCTATTGCTATTTGCATATACTGATTTTCACATTTGTTTTATTCATATTATCATATATACCACCTTGAGAGGGTTTGGACCTTAACGATAACCCGGAAATTAAATATCAGTTAGTTAGTTTTAAGCCCCTTTATAGGAGAAATGTTACATCTTTTTAAAATAGAATTTTTTATCCTGCACATCTGTGGCATTTTAGTACTATGGTTCTGGTTCAAATTTGTGTTGGTTATGAAAATAACCACCTGTAATGAAATTAACAGGCAAGTTAATGAACATAACATAAATAACGTAAATAACATAACGTAAATAACATAAAACCATGTTAAATGGTTCGTTTCTCCCAGCCTTTAACAGAGGTTTCTAAGTATAAATACTCATCACCCAATGGTCCACATACAATTTTCTTACCTGTGTCAAACTCCAGGGAACTCCTGAGGCAAGCAGGAGATCTCTGTTTTTTGCTGCAGCAGTTGTGATGATTGGCAGTTTTGTATCCTGGCTATTCTGGTTAGCAGTTGGAGTTGGGGCTCGTCCACTGGTCCAGTCCCAAAAATGGCCCAAAGAGCTGCGATCTGATAGGCTGTTAGGAGTCCTGGAAACAGTCTCAGTTACTTGGAAATTGTCCTCATGAGAGCCTACTAGATCTTCTCCTGTCAGTTCCATCTCAGCTGCAACTGTTCCCGATGCAGGTTTTGGAATCTCCTCCTGTGTTGTGGCTTTTCCTTCTGGTAGATCGCCATCTACTGCAGCTATGGTTGCTAACTGTTCCCCTGCTATTTCTATCGCAGCCACTGAGCTCTCTTGGGTAATCTTGGGAGGAAGTTCTGAGACCAACTGGGGGTCTGTAGTGGTCTCAGTTGAAAAGATGGGAGACAAGGGCAGGAGACTGGGTCCCATGCTGCTTCCTAAGTCAAAGCCTGAAGAAGAATACTCGAGCGCAGATTCTTTCCCATGCTTGATCGTAGCTGCTTCAGTCATTGGGCCCATTCTACTGGCCATGGTGGAAAACAGGATAGAATATAAGGAATCATCTTTAGGTGCTTCAGAAAAAGTGGTTTTTGACATCTGGCTGCTTTGAGTCATTCCCTTTGACTGGTTGATAGGGAGCAATCCTTCTTCCTCCTCCTCCAGGACTCTGGTGGGAGGGGCTTCGGAGTCTGGATCAAAGGAATCAGAGATGGGATGAAAAGTGGGTTCTCCTTGGGGGTCTTTCACTTGTGTTCCATTTTCTTTGGGCAAAGCTTTTTGAGAAGCAAGTGGAAAACTGTAATCTGAAAATAAATAGAGGAGGTTTCCATAGCTAAAATCCCACAAACAGCCCCTCTTAAAAAAAAATTATCTGAAAAAAATTAAGTAGCTTCTGCTTTTTCATGACACTGCAGGAAGACATTTCATCCAGTCTTAACTCAGGAGTAGTCCTGGAAATTGGAACATCCCCTGCTCCATTTATTTCTAAGGAAAAGATCAAGATACCTAACATGTTATTTTGTCCTGTGTTCTACTTAACCTCAGTTTCTCTTTCTGCCTCTCAAAATACTTCAGCAATTTCCCCCCAGCTCTTTCTGGCAAGCCTTCCCTATGCAATTTCATCTTAGTCAATTTTCTAAAATGCCTCTTTTGATCTACAGCGCTAGACACTATTCACAAATTAAACCTTTCCAAGTGATGTGCGCATGCACATTTTATTTAATCCACACTAGGCACACACCCTTGCTGTAATATTTTATCCTCTCTCATATACTTGCTAGGATAGGGCAAAGCATTCTCTGCTTATAATACAAAGCATACTGATCATATTATTTAAAGGCTGGATTTGCTCATTCTGCTAACCTATGTTTTGTTTAATAACGGTTTATGGATTAAATAAAAACTGCCTGCATTTACACAATTTACTGAAGCATAGGCTCTATTTTACATCTATTTTAATCACAGTGGTTGGATTCACACACACAGGGTGGAAAATAAGCAAACCACATCTCGGTTCAATGTGAGATGTGAACCCAGTCTATGAATCACAATAATTGTATACAGCCTGCAAAAAAAGAGTCATGCCATTAGGGAACAATTTTCCCTAATAGGCCTAATGTCACTTACCCATTCATTTGAGTACTAAAGTATATTTTCTAAGAAAGCATGTAACAATAGTACCAGTACTGTGTTTTAAAGATTGCAGGTACAGTGAATACCTGAGTATTTGGTATAGAAGGGAATTTCTTTATTTTACACCAACTCTGCATGCCTGATTCTTGATGTGCAACTGATAATGATGTAGTGTTCACATAGCAGATAGGTATAATCTCAGGTTACCCCATGGGCAGAGGTAACAGCCTGCAGAGCCCATTTTCCACCTCTCAGATTAATGTATTCATGTTCTCAAGAGTGAAGGTATCTCATATGGAGAGATGACTAAAACTAAAACTTAAAAGTACATCCTCTTGATTTTCATATCTGTATATTGTTCTCATACGTAGTAAGTGTTTCTCTTCCAAGAGACACAAAGGAAGAAGAGCAAATCTTTGAATCCATTGGGGGAGGATTCAAAACTGATAGGAATGTATAATGTGGAGGGTGGTAGAATCTCTCCCTAGCCCAGTTAACAAAATAAAACATTAGAATCAATGAACAATGCTACAGAACAGTGGGACACTGGATTTCATTTTTGTTCTCAACAACATTCTCATTATTTATCTCCCTGTTATCTCCCTGAGTCCTTCGGGAGAAGGGCGGTATACAAATTTAAATAATAAATAAATAAATAAATAAATAAATATCACTGAACTGATGCCACAATGTTGAAGTCACATCTTGGAAATCAAAGCTAATAATTCCAGGACATTATTATGCAACTTCACTGAATATAAGGGGGGGGGGAAGTATTATACGTAATACCAAATGTTGTTTATTTGGTATATGGCAGCCCATCTCAAACAATGATTCCTGATGGCATCACAACTCCTGATAATCCTTAACTATTTGATCTCCCATAGAAGGTCATGGAAGCACATTAAGCAGGAATGAAGATCTTATAAAGAGGATGCAGATATGATTAAACTAAATTAAAGAGTGTCTATCTGACTTAGCTGCCATGTCTATCAGTCTCTTGGGAGTTGTTATTCTAGTTCAAAGAGAGAAAAACCAGGTGTCCAGTCTTTCTTGCAGCCAAAGCCCAAATGACTATGGAGGCACAGTGCCCAGCAACTAGATAGGTAGAGCATTTCGCCACCAGACTTGCCAAGCTGATAACTGAACAAGTTACTATGCCCAGATCCTTCATCCTCAGACTCATTTCTAGATTGTCTGGAAGGCAAGACTTCTCTTAAGAGAAGAAGGAAAACTGATCTCCCAAACCAAAACCATTAAGGACAACTCTAGATTAGGAATGAGATGCTACTAATACCATGAGGATACTTCTCTCAAAAATAGTTAATAAAGCATATTTATGCTGCAACAAGCAATGTGTCAGCATAACCTCTATGTAAATTAGAGCTAGCTTCTTTGCATACAGATATACCTATATCAAGGATAATACAGTATCTGTCAAGGTTCCAACTGATGAACCCAACCAAAGCAAGTACCACCAAGACGGTCCATGCAAAACTTTATTGAGTACATCACTTCAGCACGTTTGAAGGCAAAACCAGATCTAGATCTTTCCCACACTAAGCCCAGTGGTGGGTTCTAACCAGCTTTACTACCGGTTCTCTTTGTGCATGCGCTTCGCACACAATCGCCTCTTGTGCTTTGCGCAAGCGCGTTGTGAATCTGCCCAGCTGAGGTGCGGCAATCTGCTCTGCTGCACCTTTCAGCTGGGCAAAAAAAAAAAAAAAAAGAAATATAAGGTAGGAATAACGCGGGGGCGGGCGGGAGAACCCAGCTCCCGAAGAAAGAGAACCGGTTTGGTGACATAATAGCGTCACTGCTACCGGCTCGGCTGAACCGGGCCGAACCGGGAGGAACCCACCACTGGCTAAGCCCCATAGGTAAAGTTCAGATTCTTCCACACACACACCCCAATTAGCTCAGGTCACATTGTCTAATACTGTCTCTGGATATTGTTGTGGGAAAGTGTTTCTGGGTTTTGTAAATACCTGCCGAAATGTCCTTGGTTCTCATACCGACATCTCAATGTCTGGCCCATGTTCTATCTCCCGCTCCCTCCCCACCATAGTTAATTGGCAAGCTGAGAGGCGATAATAGTGGCAACGGCAAGATGTTTTTTGAAGCTTGACAGGATCTGTAAAATATTCTATTTTGGGATAAGCAACAATACGCAGATCACAAAAATGAGAAATAGTAAGCCACAGAATATAAAGAGAAATACAACTAGTTTATACAAGCACCATTCATTATAGTTATTCATATTTTTCTATCCTTGTAAATCATCTTGCTTCCCCCCTCTTGTATGTACAATACATTGCCTTTTGTTCTGTCTTATGCAAATATTATTCTGTGCTAAATTACCCTCAGAATTCAGGTTTCATTTAAGTTTGTTGCACAGCCTTTTTAGCATAATGTGTGAAACAGTCCCATGATCAATACCCTGATAGAAAAAAAAATACTTGTGCTGTATTTTGTGATGTGGCAATGCAGAAAATAGTTATTTCATACTCCTGTAGAGAATTCTCATATAACACGGTCTTGAAAGGAGATGAGAGAATGGAATTAAGGAAAAGGGAATGTAAGTATTAGATAGAGAATCCAGCCAGGATGTTAGTGCTCATATTCTAGTTTTAAGTGACAATATCTCTTATAGCAATGAGTAATTAGGAGGTCCTAGTGCAGGTTTTGCTACATGAACAGTGTAATGAAATACAGTAAGTATCCTCTTAGGAATGGTAACATTTACTTAAATCTTTCACCTTGGAGTAGCACTTGGTTCATGATTGTATGAAAAAAAAATGAGAAAGAGTTCTTTTAAAAGTTACTGTGTGTTTAAGTCTAGATAAACAAACAAACTCTGAGCACACTAGTAGCAGCTGGGCAGTGGACCACTTGATGTTAAGCTTCTTAGGTGTTGTCTTTCCATAGTGTTTAATTTCACTGAGCTGTAGCTGAAGATGAGATTAAAAGATGTGCACTTAATGTCAATCTATGCTTAAAACATAGTTGCAAAGCTAGAGGTAATGTCATAACATTAATTAAATACTTCTTATAAAAAGTAGCCTATTGCTTCTTCACAAAATGATTTTAAGGAGTATAGGTAAGAAAAAAATATCTGCTGTGAACTCCACATGGCATCAGGAAGGGCATCCGGCTAGTAAATGCTCAGGTCCATCCAGTTGCCCCGATTCTACCCTAAATTAAGGAATTACAGAGTAATAAAAAGTGAGGTATGTATTGCATATGCAAAAGGATGGGAACCGAGTATAAATTCTGAGTATAAATTCCTGCAGCTCTTTAGTTCTCTCTCGGTATTTTCCTGAATAGGTTAAGACTCAAAAGGCTCAGAGGAGGAGAAATACACACTGGTGCACACTCTGATCTGCATGGACCTATGCAACTCTTTCCTCTTGGCTCTTTCTGATTTTTTTAAAGTCCAGGATCAGGCACAGATCAAACATTAGCATAACTTCTAACAGCTGAATCTGTCATAGTTGGTCTATGAGGGAGATCAGTTTTCTGTTATTTTGTCATTCAGATATAAGAATACAGGTAGTCCTCAATTTACAACCATTTGTTTAGTGATCATTCAAAATTACAATGGCACTTTAAAAAGCAATTTACGACCATTGCACTTGCAACCTTTGCAGGATCCCCATAGTTATATGATCAAATTTTGCAACTGGCATGTATTTACGATGGTTGCAACATCCAGGAGTCATGTACTTATCATTTCTGACCTCCTCAGCCAGTTTCTGACAAGCAAACTGATTTATTTAATGATTGCAGTGATTCACTTAGCAGCTGTGGCAAAAGGTCATAAAATCAGGCGTAACTCACTTAACAACTGTTTTGCTTAGCAATGGAAATTGTGACCCCCCCCCCAATTGTGGCCATAAGTCAAGGACTACCTGTACAATTAAATGCTTCCTTTGAAGTGAAATTAATTAGACCAGAAACTACTTAATTTAATTTCACATTCAATTTAATGTAAATTAAATGCTGAATTTAACAGAAGTAGTCCTCGACTTACAACCATTTATTTAGTGACCATTGGAAATTACAATGGTATTGAAAAAAGTGACATATGAGTTTTTCACACTTAGAACAGTTACAGCATCAAAATTCAGAAACTAGGCAACTGACTTGTATTTATGACTGGGTTGCAGTCTCCTGGGCTCATGGGATCACCTTTTGTGATCTTCTAACAAGCAAAGTTGATGGAGAAGCCAATTCACTTAACAACCATGTTACTGCAGTGTTTCACTTAACAACTGCAGCAAGAAAGGTTGCAAAATGGGCGCAAAATGGGACCACTTAACAGCGGTCTTGCTTAGTAATGGAAATTTTGGGCTTAACTGTGGCTATAAATTGAGGACTACCTGTACTCAATTTCAATACCCCATTGATAAGTTGGGACTAGGCCCAGGAATCATCTGGCCTTGCCTCTAGGAAAGTAAAGAGCCTGCCTCACTAAGATTGCCATTATACTTACGGAATTACTAATTCCTATGGTTTCGATCAGTATTCGTGCAACCATCATAGTGGAATTATTGCAGTGTTCCAGACAAATACACTTTTACATGCAGCCTCTGCTTCTCTTAGCTTTCTTATCTTTAGTCCAGCACAGCCTTGATTCATAGCAGAAAGCAAGATAATTTTCCTACCAAGGACTAAATGTCCCGTTTTCACTTAGGTCTAACACAATGGAAATATTCACCAGCAGAAGTATCCAGTATTTGGAAGCATTCTACAACCCCAATGGAAACATTTAAATTTTCCTGTCAGTGAATTCAATACACACCTCAGTTACACAAGACAGCCTGCTTTCACATATGAGTTTTGAAATTCAAGGCTTGATGACACATCTGTCCTTTCAACGGGTGACTCAGCAAAAGGCAAAATACCCAGTTGGTTGCAAAAGCTTATACCTGAGAGACGAGAAGACCTTGAGACTGGGAATACGGGGAAGAGTGCAGGGTTTTGCCAGACAAAGCAAAGATATGCTTTCCCGCATCCGATTTGTTTATAACAATCTATCCCAGTACACAAGCCAGAAAACTTAGTTTGTCTCTTCCTCAATGTCCCATTTTTATTTTGCATGAGAATTTCATTTGGATATATACTAGGGAAGTGAAGCTGAGTCTTTTTCATCATTGACTAATAGTATATCTAAGACTTGACTTCCAGGACCTCACTTGAAGCCACCCCCAGCCCCCATTAACCAACAGCATCACAAAACAGGCACATTTGATGACTATATGCATTTTTATAAAGAACCTTTTTATGTTTTTAATTTGTATTTTTTTTTGTCAGTATTCTCTTATTTCAAATTTGTATAACCCCTTTAGCCCCAGTTCTAGGTTACTGCAAACCACTTCTTAAACTTTATTGACCTAGATAGAATATTAGTTTTAGTCTAGGGTTAACACACACAAAAACATTTATTTTAAATAATCTAATTTATTTTTCATCCAACCTCCTCCCAGGACAATGAAAAGCTACTCATATGTCTGGTGTGCTGGAAGCCATGAATTGATTACTGTAATAATAGCACATAAGTTATGTGCTTACAAAAGCCCAGTTGAAGTTTCTCATTTAGAACCACTTTTCATTCACTGTAAAATGATAAGCAGCGGGTTTCTAATAAATATTTAAAAAGAAATCTGTTGAATAATTCAATAAGATGCATTAATTAAGAAAGTGAAATGTCACTGAGAAATAGAGTTAACTCAGATAAAGTGTTTCTCCTCTTCCAAATCATGGTTTGAAAGTTTATGAATAAGTCTAAAAAGGAACATACTTTCTTTTCCCCACATCTGATCAGTTTCATGTATAATTTCCTGTTTAATTTATACTGTCACAGTTGAACAAATTGCAGATTGTTGGTTTCTCAGAACACCAATACATATCCTTTCTCCTCCCCATGAATTTCTAAATGAAAACCATTAAGAAAATATTTGCTCCGGTTTAATGATGGCTCCCTCGGCTACCTGAGACCAAAGAACACTCCTTTTCTTCCATCAGAAAGTGTCTAATCAAGTTGGTTGTTTAATGTTTATTTCTGCATCTATCAACTTGCAAGCAATTTTTGCCCAAGGTGCTTTCAATGGAGACAGCTAGGTTCATACTATGCTTTAATTATGGGTGTTCAGTTTACTCTAGTGTCCTGGTTTTAAAGAGTGTTTAGGTTCTTAAAGGCATCAGCCCAAACAAATCATTTTTTTTTTTGCTCACTTTATGCATCTAGTCGTTTATGTTGGACTTCAACTTCCATTGTCTCTGTAGAGTGGTCCATGGAAAAAGACTGTAGGAATGTTAGTCTAAACAATCGGAGGCCACCAGGTTGCTTGCCAATACTTTAATGGGATGTGTAAACCTAGACAAGAGTGAGGAGGGTGTGATGCAACTACTAACCCTACAGCTTTGCTACAGTGCTATGATTTTTGTATTGACTATTTCTAAAGCCAACACAGGCATGTAGTATATGCAGCAACTTATATTTCTAATAGGAAGCAGATAGCTGAGTTTATTGAAGGAAAAACAGGCACAGAACATTTAGAGGTGTTCAAACATGCATGACTGCAATACATTAGAAGCTTTTTAGGGAAGGTGATGGTTGCATAACCTGCACATTCTTACCCCCCCAACTCACCCCAATGTGGTTCCTATATCATATATATATATATATATATATATATATATATATATATATATATGTTTTCTCAGGTTTTCGCGGGTGTTTGTATGTAGGTCTTTGGAAGCACGAAGCCGAGAACACCAGCCTGAAGATGACGAATGAGACTTCGTCGAAACGTCGCCAAGACACTTCCAATTTTACGTGGGAGAAGACCCGAATAACCAAAGACCTACATATATATATATATATATATATATATATATATATATATATATATATATATATATATTCCTCAACTTACAACAGTTCTTTTAGTGACCATTCGAAGTTATAATGACACTGAAAAAAGTGACTTATGACTGTTTTTCACACTTATGCCATTGTAGCATCCCCATAAGCCATGTGATAGAAATTCAGATGCTTGGCAAGTGGTTCATATTTATGACCGTTGCAATGTCCCAAGGCTCTACCATTTAAGACCTTCTGACAAGCAAAGGCAATGGGGAAGCCAGATTCACTTAACAACTGTGTTACTAGCTTAACAATTGTAGTGATTCACTTAACTGTGGCAAGGAAGGTCATAAAACGGGGAAAAATTTACTTAACAACTGCCTCACTCAGCAACATAAATTTTGGGTTCAACTGTGGTCGTAAGTCTATGACTACTGAATACCCGTGGGGATTCAATTCTCCCAGACTGAAATCTTCATAGATGTATTGCTTTCATTTGAACACATATCACTTTCTAGTGCCAGACTAGAATCAGGCTGGACAGGTACCAACTAAGATGAAATGAAAGCAAAGAAGGCAGCAGGGAGGACAGCAAGACAGAAGATCACCTTCTCATGTTGCCTGGCCTGAAAATCAGGTCACGATTCGGCAGGATAATCTGATAAATTTTAAGGAAACCTTGAATAGGCTCACCCCTGTCCGACGCACTCAATGGGCATCTCAAATGTGCCTGCTTAACATCATAGGTCACAATTACCATATTTTTTGGAGTATAAGACACACCGGAGTATAAAACACAGCTTAGTTTTTGGGGAGGAAAATAGGAATAAAAAATCTGCCTACCAGGTATTCATCTGGCTAGCATCCTTAGTCTGATCACCTTCAGCACATTAGTTTGCTGGTTTTGAGCACGCTTTTTATCCTCTGCTTGGGAATTTTAAAAAGCTTCTAAAGCACAGCTGCGAGTCGGAGGGAGCAGGCAAAGCACAGAGATCGCTTCACTTGCTAGCAACTTGTTAGGGCTGAAAAAAAGCTTTTAAAGCACAGCTGAGAGTCGGAGGGAGCAAGCAAAGCATGGAAGATCACTTCACTTGCTAGCGCCTTGTTAGGGCTGAAAAAAGCTTCGAAAAAGCTACATTCGGAGTATATATTTTCAGCCTCTTTTAGGTGGGTGGAAAAGTGCATCTTATACTCTGAAAAATACGGTACATCATAACATTAAACTAACATTCTGACTTTTGAACAACATTATGAATGAATTGTTATGTATATAAAGGCAGCCATTTTATTACCATTTTGTTCTTCCTTTTGTGCAAGCTGGTAAAATAATCAAACAAAGATAAAGTAGCCAGAAAGCATAACAAAATTCAGACATAAAAACAAATTAGGATCATATTGCTGTTTCAGCTCTTTTCTAACGGCCAACGGTGAAGTAGGAATCAGTGACTTCTAGTCTATGAAGGACCAGTACTACTACAGCCAAGTATCCTTTAACATGGAAAATTAGGAGAAAGAAATTTAAGAGTTTAAACATATGGGCATAGATATATAAAGACTGACTGCTTTGCACTGCAGTAGGCAGTCAACTCTTTTTAGAGCTTCATTCTTCTTGCAATAAAAATCCTACACTTGCCAAGTCATATTCGGAAATTCTCTGCCAAGTATAACCAAAACCTGAATTAATATTTATCCAGAGATTTGTAATTTATTCATAGCTCAGTGGGAAGCCTGGCAGCTAATGCTGCATGGTGGCTATGAAACTGGTACGTATATATGTATGTACCATGTTTCCCAGAAAATAAGAACCTGTCTTAAAATTTTTTGCCACCAAAAAAGGCACCAAGTATAATGTTCGGGGGGGGGGGAGGGAATGTCGTCCACTGACCTCATTTGTGCGTGTCACACACTCCTTTTCGCTGTCAGAGGCCTTCAGGAACTTCTTTGGCTTCATATAGTTGCAGCCAGGCCTTGCACACCTTGGGCCATTTCTTCTGCAGCCAGCAAGGCTTTCCTGAAGGCCTCTGTAGCCGACAACAGAGCTCCAGATCGATCCAAAGCTCTGTTATCAGTTAGAGAGGCCTTCAGGTGTGTGAGGCCTGGCTGCAACTATCCGAAGGTAAGTAGTAGGGCAGCTCCACCCACCCCCCCATCTCCATCCTAGCTCAATTTTTACCATGCACCCTGGAGTGGGCGGGGTCTTAATTAGGGCTTATTTTGGGCATAGGGCTTATATTGGGTGCATGTGTAAAAATCAAGCTAGGACTTACTTTCTGAATAGATCATATTTTCTGGGAAACACAGTGTTTGTTTATATATATTATTTATTCATTCAATTTCTACAGCTTATATCATCTCATATTTGAACATTACTCTAAACTCTTCCACCAAGCCTCTTTTTTCTGCTTAGGTAAAGGGAAGGATAAGTGGGAAGAAATGGGGAAAGTACACCTGCACAGTATTGTTCACAATTTCCTTTATTAAGCTAAAATTCATAGCTTATTGTTACCTCTATTCTTGCAAAAGAGATTACAAATTATATTGAGAAATAGCAGAGGTCCCTGGGGGAGGAGCAGAAAAGTTATACTGGTGGTTGAGCTATAAGACAGAAACACTGTGCCTTTTTTATGTGTGTTGCATGTAAAAAGAAAGGGAGGGTCAATCATGTGGGCATTAAAGGCATCTTGACTTTAGTTTTCTACTCTCCCGATCCCTGGAGAACCAGAAGAAGAGAGAAGTGGTTTCTGTGAATAAAGGAAACATTGGAAAAGGTGAAATATATTTTTTAAAAGTTTCTACTAAATTCTGAAGCAGCAATAGATTCCAAGGAAAAAAGACATATGGCAGTTAAAAAAAATACAGTATATTAGAAAAACTGAAATTGAAAAGCTACTGTCAAGTTTGAAGCACGCACACAACCATTATCGCTTCTCAGCTTGCCAAAGAACCAAGTGGGGAGGGGGAGGGAAGGGTGAGATGAAATTCAGGCTCCAGACTTCAAGAAGATGAGCTGTGAGAGCCAAGGACATTCTGGCAGGTGTTCGCCAAGACCAGAGACTTTTTCTCATAACAATATAATGACACTCCATTGGATAATGTGACCTGGACTAATAGAGGGGAGGGAGAAATCTATACTGTCATTATGTGGGTTTGCACAGGAATTAGATAGAGCTGGTTTTGCCTTCAGCAGTGCCGAAATGAAGTACTCAATAAAATTTTGCATTCAGAGATTGGAAGGTCTTGTGCATGCTTGTTTTGGTTGTGTCCATCAGTCGGAACATTGACTGCTATGTCAGTGGTATCCTGTGTTACTTACCAGCCTTCCAAGATGCAAGACTGGCTGGAGATTTCAGTCAAGGATCTTTTAGAAAGAAGAATATCCTACTCTTAGAAGCCCAAGAATAGTACCATGCATCTCGTGCTATTGATTATTTTTACATAAATACATTAAAGCCAAAAGGGAAAAATCAGGCAAAAAGAAAGCAAATATCTTCTTCAAACTGCAGCTATCTTTGGAGCATAATGCTATAAATAAAGAAATATAACTGGACTCCAGTTACCTTGGAGTCTGATTATAAGGAAATATATATTTAATAATATAGTCAGAAGAGTATTAGTTGATACAAATGATTCTTTCTGCGAATGAAAAAAGAAAGATTACTTTTCAAGATCTACTTAATATCAATTAATTTATCCTGGTTATTTTATTTTGTTTACTCAATTAATAGATTAAATGAGATTACTAGATTAAATTAATTGAATGTGTAATCTTGTAGTCCTTAAAGAAGCATTTAAGGATTCATTGGCTGCATAAGGATTTGTCTTCTAAAGTATGATGTGTAAATATTGCTGGGCAAAATTTGAATATATTACTTTACTTTTTGCAAAAGAACTTTTTAAAAGGGCTTGAAGGCTGCTCATTGTTAACTTCATTGAACAAGATACATTTTTTCCAAGTAATTTCACTCAGGACTATGCTCAAGTCAAGGTAAGTGAACCTAGAGACAATTTGCTCAGTCCCTTGATTAATCATCAGAATGTTTAGAAAAGTTATAAATGCCCACTTAATTTAATTAATATACAAGCAATAATGCCTCTCCCTTCGAATGTCAATGATAATGAAATAGCTTTCACAGCTTTACTTTCTTTAAGTAACTCTTTTGTCCTCAGTGAGAGCTTTCACCATTAACGTGTGCAATTTATTGTCAAAAAATATGATGATGGCTTTAAAAGAGGATTAAATGAATTGACAAAGGAGACGTCTGTCAAGGGCCATTAATTCTGAAAATGCATTGTTACCTTTGAGTTGGGAATAGCATCCAGGGCCACAGTGGTGGAAAAGAATTACATCTCCATCTCCTGCTTATGAACAGAATCATCTAGTTGGGCATTGTGCATAGTAAATGCTGGAGAAGATGGTCCTTGGACTGATGCAAGAAAAATTATCCCATGTTCTTTCAAAACCTCTAGCACCCAAATTCTTTTCACATTAAGATTATTTATATTGCTTGGCATTTGATATACAAACTGCTATGTTTCATTCATGCATTCATTTCCTACAAAGCATCATCATGACACTGTGGTTATATCACTATTGTCTTCTTTGTATCAAAGGTTTTTAAAATTTGTTTCCTGGTTGCCAATTTTTTCCAAAGCATTCTTTATTCCAAACAATGGGCTGCGTATTATAAGCTGATTTACCTTTTCCCATGCAGATAACTTTATTATATCTATTAGTATGGACTGAAAATGCGATACACTCAATTTGGCATTGAAACACATCAAGAGGTTGGGGAGAGAGAATTGTTGCAGTGTACAGGAATTCATTTTCTCTCCACTTGTAGCCCATAATAAGCACTCAGGACAACTTGTTTGGGATTCTAAAAGTGTCTTGCTCAATTTGTTATTCATGAGTCTTCCTACCTGAACTGATGGCAATACTCTACAGCTGAAGATCCCTAAATGCTGGTTCTGGGAGATTTCAACATACAGGCCAAAACTGGCCTGGTTAAAATAGTTTAGGATTTCACAGGACAAACACAGATCTTTCCCAACTTCTTACCCGCCTGACATGAATAGCTGCCTATACTTTTTGGTTTTTGCTCTTTAGTTTTAAACTTGCATAAGTGATTTTTCTCTATAGAGTAAGATGGAACTATTGACAGGGTCTGTCGAATAGGCTTAGGGAGAAGAAATACAGATCATTTTAAATGCAGAAAGGGCCAACGTGATGGCTCCTGTGCCTACTTTGCAGAGAACATCCAACTTTCTGATAATTATTCAAATTGATACCAATGAAGAAAGATGGGTGCTGCCTGAAACACAGGTGGAAGTAATTTAATCCTAGCAAAAGTTCATTATCAAGCCAATTCAGGGCTGACAGTGGAGGAAAAAAAAAACCCGGCACAGTTCATCTTTTTCATTGTGTCATCCTAAATTAGCATAGTTTTTCCAAGAGGTTTAGATTTCTTGGAGTCAAGTCAAACAGGTGATTTAGCAGAATCCTCAGTAGATCACTATGCCGTGTTTGTACAAAATTTGGAGGGGAAAAAACATTCTAAGCATCTATAATTACTTAGATTCTGCAGCTTTATCAGGTCAGTTGTTCTGTGCAGAGAACACTTTGCTTGTATTCTTTTGAATGAATTTTATTCTATAAGGTTTGATGATATGCATAGGCATCTGTTCAACACTTGCTCCTAAGGATTTATTACAATGAGTAAGAAGGTCAGCTGGATTTAATTATAAATTCCTCTTTACAAGAAGGAACGCTCTCAAACCCAGTAAAATAATTCATAATGAGACCACTCCTGAGAAAACCATAATTATACCCAGAAGATTTACATAATAACTACAAAACTGTACCTAAAATAACTTTCCTAGACAGTGTCCCACTTGAAAACTGATCAACCCCAAGCATTCTTAAATGAAATGGAGGTTTAGATTCATTTCCATCAGAATTTAGAGCTGAAAATGGCACTGAAACAGATTTGGTTACCATGTGGGATGATCTTTTCTAAGAGAAAGTTGGGGAATGCAACTCAGGTGACTCTACTTACTCCTCAGAGGCTTCCAATATCATTATTATTACTACCATACCATTATTTCAATACCGTAATCTTTTGCACCATGATGATAAGGCTGAAAACCTCCCACCTGAAATTTATAATTAATTTCCCTCTAAAAATATATGATTTGGAAAAGCTCTTTGAAAAACCGAGCCCCACTTTTTTTTAAACAACAAAAAAGTCTAACAAAACTTAGAAGAAAATAGTGAAAAGATGGTTACCTGCTGCTGGCCCCATGTACACACTGGAATCATTGCTGTCTCCACCTTCTTCCCATAAATACTGTGACTGGAGGACCTTGGAGTCTTCCTTTTCCTCACTGAAAAAGCCTGAACCAGGTGAGACTTGCAGGGCACCAGGACCAAAATCGGACTCCGATAATTCTAGGTTGGTCTGTTCACTGGAATCCAGAGACTTAAAGTGGGACAATTTTATGAAGTCTGCCAAAGAAGTTGAGCTCAGACCTTCAGTACCAGAATCTTCTGACATAGCTAGGCAAATGCATAGGCAACCTGTTAAAAAAAAAACACACACACCAGTTTTAGCTTGTGTGAACCTAGAAAGAAAAAGAAAAAAGCATTGTAGGGCCTCAAAAACAGCCTCGTATGTAGAAACTATAAAATATCAGGCTGTGGAAAACTTTTTTAAAATTATTACTTTGTTCCCAAGGTAAATGCACAATAATGATGATGGATAGACTATCTGGGAAAAAGTCATTCTCAAGTGGAAAAATTATGTTGTATTTACAGCTGAGAAAAAATAATACATTGCTACCATGGAATCAATTTGAAGAGCTTTAAACAATGCACAAACTCAGGCAACCCTGTATATGTGTACATTGAAATGTCTATTTGCCCTCAAAAGGTTTCAAAGAAATATTAAAATGCTACTCATAGTTGCATGGGTTTCTGGCTGTATGCACAGATGTAACCACATACATTCAGAAGCATTTGTGACAATATTTGTATCTCTCTAATTCCTATTGAACATGGAAAATTAAACAGCATCAAAGTCATAGTCACATTGCTTCTTAAAAGAACCATATCACTGTCGACTTAATTTCAAAGATTGTCTCTTGTAAATCTATACTTTTTTCTGAGATTACAGTTTTCCTATGTTGGTGGAAAAGTCAGTATGTTTAGTCACTATATCAGTGCAACTTCTAAAACCCAGATTTTCTTTCCAAGATCATCCTCAATTATTACACTGTCAGTTAACAGTCCACCATTCATTACTATTTCCAAATATTCTACAGACAGACCTTTCATTAATTTAGGACTGTAATTCACTGTAAAAGAGCCACCCTTGAAAGCATTTTCCTCTACTTGAAAGGCCAAGTTTCCATAGATAAAGAATGCATGTAACTCCCTTTGCTGGCTGAGTCAGATAGATAATGGATGGTGTATACTATGCAACACTAGGAATTACAGCCTGACTCATTAGACACAGCATTGTTATCCAATATCTTAAAACCCTATATTTTGTTTTGCTGAATAAATTCTCCTTTAAAAAAATTAAACCAGCAGGGGTATTGGTAACCAGAGCAATCTTTGGACTAGATTTAGCTGTATATGTAGTCAGTGTGGAATCAGAAAAAGAATCAATAAAGGAATCAGGTGTCCAGTAATTCTAGACACCCGAATAGTAAAAAGATGTTCATTTATCTAATGTTTATCTGGAAGAGAGTTTACACAACTGAGTCAATATTATTTTTGGAAACCTTTATTGCTCTATGTTCTGCTGCTTCTTCTCCCACTCCAATCATGTATCTCATCTTAGATCAATAAAACAAAATTAGCCAGAAGGAGAATAGGTTAGATAAAGCAAAGGCTTGCGAAAGCAGAAACATGACAGAGGCAAGCAACCCTGAAAGAAAAATCACTGCAGAATAAAACAGCCGACCAAGACATCTCTGGGCATCCCATGGGATAGCAAACTTTGTCAAGTATTATTTGCACATGGTTGAGTCAGTAAGGCACTCAGATCAAAACATTTCCAAATATGCTTGATTATAGAACCTATCTTTGCAGGTCAGATTATATTTTGCTTCAGTACACCTCTTGCTTGGTCTGCAAGGAAGCTACAAAAAGAAAAGGGGGGGCTGGGAGAACTGTGTCTAGGATTGTTTTTATCCTCACATAGCAGCTGTCACTCTGCTATTATTAGCACCTCAGTATAGCAGCATCCAGAAAACCCTGGAAGCAAGGAATAAAAACATTGGGCTAGGATTATAAACACACATGCAAGCTCATAAGCATACTGGCTATAACCAAAGACACTAATCCTATCTGCCTGAATAATGGCAAGGCAAGCTAGGATCCTTTGATTTTTCAAGTTCAGTAATGCCAATAGCCATTTCCAATGACCTTCAAGTAAAAATGGAGCGCAGTGGACTCAAACAGCCATAAGTGGCTACACAATGCCCATATAATTGGACTTGAGCCATGGGAAGGACAATCCCCAGAGCTACTTGTTTATATTATCCTAGTACTGATACTAGTATCTAGTCTGGAAGACATGAGTTAAGCTCAGGTCTTAGGGACACCACAGAGACATCTGCATAGTTTTCTGGACAGTTGTACAAAAATACCTGGATGTTACCATCTTCCCAAATGTTTGTTCAACTTCCAGGGCCAACCTACAACCCTGGGTTTTCTGGGAGTATCCTATGCAAATACTAACCAGGAATAATCCTGTTTGGCTTTTCATCCTCCAGTAACTGCCATCTGATGAAGACACATATATTGGTTCACTATTACTCAGTTCTATTGCATAGTTTCATGAGATGCAAATATGAGTCATTGTTATGCAGAACAAAAGCACAAAAAAATAAATTCTATTACTATTCATACACAATTAAGAAAAAAAAGTTGCCATGTGCAAATATGGGACACAGACCTAAGACAAATCTCAGACCCTTGATGCATACATTTATATGGTAAATAATAGACTTGAAGGAATTATCAGTCTTTCCATTCTTTTTAAAGTATTACCATTTTAAATACAAACCACCAAGAGTTATTGTGGTGGAATATACAGTAAATGTAATAAACCAGCAATTAAATATTAATTTCTACCTAAGTTCCTAAGAAGCTAGCAGCAGAATTCAACTTTTACAATCTGTACTGCATGAAGCAGAATGAATAGTTGTCTTGAACTGAAGGAAAAACAGTGATTCTCTATTTTCTATTCTAATCAGATTTGATTTATATCAGATTAGATATAGTTCTATTTCCAGTGAAGCACTGAATATATTTTACTCCTAACATAGTTCTGTTGAGTCTGATAAAGTTGACTTCTTGACAAGCATATTGAGAATTGCAATTTTAGGTCAAGAAGTAGTAGGAAAGGGCTTCTGAATCTTCTGGCTGTAAGTTTAGAAAAGTTGTATGGTTTTATTCTATTACGGTAATTATTATATTATGATCATTAGCATCTGAACCTACTTTAGAAACATGATTACATGAAGGAACAAATTGCAGGCTTGACCTCAAGAATCTCTGTTTACATTTAAACAGATCCCCAGGGACCACTTCAGATCTATTTGTCACTCCTTCTTTATTCTCCATGCCTGCCTTATGGAAAGGTCTAAAGTTGAATTAAGCCCCAGACGCTTGTGATGAACTTGGCCTGCAGGAAAACTAATCCCATTAGTGCAGGAGATCAGGTCTCAGCAGTTGATTTACCCTCATTTAATACTGAACTGTCTACCTAGTTTAAACTCCTTAAGATGCATGATCCTATTTACCAAGCAGACTACTACTGTATCTTGCTAAGATAAAATTGTATTAATGAAAATACAAAAGGGAATAATTGTGGAAGGACTGTATATACATTCAGCACAGATTTCAAATTCAAATATAGATTTATCTCTAGGTATTACAAGAGGTGGGAAAGATTGGTATCAGAGAAAAATATGTATAATTGTGAAACTTTGCTTTTGTAAAAAGCAAAAGTCCTTGAGTCTTAATTGGAGCATGAGTCACGTATGATTAAATAAAGCAAAATATAAATGCATGTATATTGGACTATCTAATTGGACTATCACAAAACGGTGCTTTGTATGCCAGGAGTGGAATCTGATAATAACAATTTAGCCACACAGCTCAAATTCCTCACAAAGGATGCTATGGGAAAGGAGTTACATATGTGACTTAACTGCCTTTCATCTATTTAGAAGTCATAGCAAGATTCTGACAAGGAAACTTTATTACTGCTTTAGCAATTGTGGAAACGGCTCACAGAATTCAGCTGGGAAAGTGGGTGCAGACAAGGTCAGTTTCCTCTGCAAAATAAGAATTGGGGAATAGAGAGGAAATCAAAATTCCACCAATGGGGGCAAGAAGATGGATATCAAAGAAAGGGAGGCTTGTTCCTCGGGCTAACAGCTGTGAGGGGGGGAGAGCCTGTTCTAAGAGGACGGCAGATGCAAGGGTATCTCCCAAGCAAGGAAATAGTAAGAGAGCAAAGAACAAAACTCCCAAGGAAATACTAGCCCGGCTGTGGAGCCAAAAAGGAGGTCTGTCTGAAGGAACCACCTGTCAGATGGATCAACTCAGGAGGCTTAAGACTGGAGTCATGTCAGGAGCCGGACTAGCTGAGGGCAAGGGAAAGCTCAACCCAGGAATCTATCAAATGCCTGAGGGAAGAGAGAATCAGCAGAGGTTGATTAAAATCTGCAGAAGGAATGCTGCAAGATTTATAGTCAGAGTCTAGAAATGCTATGTGAGCACCACAACTCCTTTGAAAAGCCCTCTGCATCATCAAGCATAAACGCTTTGTGCTGAGCAAAAGAGCAGCCTGAAAAATCAGGGTTTAATTTGCTAGTACTTCATAATGATTACTGGCTTCCTAGATTTACCATCGAAGAAAGCAAAAAAAGAAACAACCACCCAGGGAATTAAAAAAACAGTTTTCGGGAAGTCCTTGATTTACAATCATTCATTTAGTGGCTATTCAAAATTACAACAGCACTGAATAAAGGGATCTATGACCATTTTTCACACTGACAACCGTTGTAGCATCCCTGCAGTCACGTGATCAAAATTCGGATGCTTGGCCACCGGGATGTATTTATGGTAGTTGTAGTGTCCTAGGATCATGTAATCGCCTTTTGCAACCTTCTGACAATCAAAGTCCATCGGGAAGCCAGATTCATGAACAACTGCAGGGATTCATTTAACGGCTACAGCAAAAAAACTTGTAAAATGGGGCAAAACTCACTTAAGAACCGTGTCAATTGTCTGCTTTTGGGCTTGGATGGCGCATACTTATAAGACTACCAACATCATGGGTATCTTGCATAAAATCCATTAAAATAAGAAAGTCCTATCCCTGTTCTCATGCTTTCAGGACAAGGAAACTGGTAAAAAAGACAGAAGAGCAGAGAAAATATTATCCCACAATCTGAGTGTTAAATGAATATATTTGCATTTTGTACATATTGGTACATTTGTACAAGACACATGCTCATAAGAACATTTGTGACTGAGGAAGTGAACAAAAAGCCACTAGTAAATTCTGCTCCACCTGTGTGCTTTATAGGAATAAAGAAATATAGAAAGTCCCCATCATCACTCTCTGGAGAACTACATTTCTCTCCTGCATCTTTCTGTTTAAGTGAAACTATCTCTGTGGGGGCAAAAAAAAAAAAATTCACAAATAGGAAATAAAGCACGATGACAGATGATTAAAAATAGCAACATCATCTGGTTGTCCCATGAATTAGGGAAGGAATTGAACACACACTTTAAAAGGTATGAAGGGATATTTTTATCTGAATTTTTTTCTGTTCAGTTGGAAGGTAAAAAAAAAAAAAATCCAGTAAAGGAAAGGAAAGGAAATGTATCAAGAGCCCAGAGTTTTCTGTAAATGAATATAATCAGCTTAATTCATTGCATTTTTCTAGCCTTTATGGCATTTCATGATGTTGAAACATCTTATCCAGAAGAGAGGAGTAAGACTGGGGTAAGACGGTTTCTTTCCATGGTAGCCCATTTCTCTTCCCTCCAATTTAAAACTAAGAGACTTCCCTTTGCATATCCAAGCATCCACCTAGCCGAAACTGTTCAAAATAAGGAGCTGGATCAAAAATAGCCATTTACTAATAATAATTCTTTGTCTGCCATTGGGAAAATTAAGACAAACTACTGGAAACACCTGCAAGAGTCTCCCTTTCCATACAGGACATATATTGCTGTTAGGAAAAGACAGGCAAAAACCAAGTTTACAAATCACACTAAAGCATAAGGTTTTTAAACAATGGTTTATCAGCTCTAATTCTGGGAAAGGAAGAATGAAAGAGAAAGGATGGCCAGCAGCAAAGTGGAGGGACTTAGTTATAGAGGTGGCTAGTGCACCATAGGAAGTCCTGAAAGATCAGGTTAGGAATACATCATTATGGAGAAAATATATGTAGCAGTCAGAGATGTCTTGATGGCATATAACCAATCAAATCAACTTGCCAGTTAAATAACAATTGAATACAATCACATAATACGCTATGTTAAAACCAAACAAAATTGCTTTGTCATTGCTACCCAGGATCAGAGGTGGGTTTCAGCGGGTTCTGACCAGTTCTGGAGAACCAGTAGCTGAAATTTTGAGTAGTTCGGAGAACCGGTAGTAAAAATTCTGACTGGCCCCACCCCCATCTATTCTCTGCCTCCCAAGTCCCAGCTGATCGGGAGGAAATGAAGATTCTTCCCCTGCTACGCCCACCAAGCCATGCCATGCCCACCAAGCCACACCAACAGAACCGGTAGTAAAAAATTTTGAAACCCACCACTGCCCAGGATAAATTCTTTTTGAAGAACATATCAGAAGATGAAAGCACTGGAGATTCTCTGTTACCTACAGAGTCACATTATTGGCTATTGTAGTTATTAATCTTAATACAAGTTCTTAACTTTAAGACCATTGCCTCCATTAAGCATTAAGGCTCAGAGTATAGAAGAATGCAGAAATCCTGGTCAATGAATTCCTGGTAAAATGACCTCCTCAAGAACTGGTAATTTTAGAAAAAAACTTGAAAACTGTTACAAGCATAACACACACTTGGTTAATCAGATTGCTAAAAATACATCTGTAATTGTTTGACCTGTACCTACCATCTGGAAATAAACCTAGCTTTGTCCTCCTGAACTACCCAGAATCACTAAAATGTAAGAGTTGGAAGGATATCATAGAACTTGGGTTGAATCTTGCCTATGCTCTAGCTACATCTTTTTGTGATCTTCTTGAACTGCCTGTATTTTTTCCTCTCAAATTTCGAGATTGAAGAGACTAGGTTAGTCTCTTATTACGTAATGAAAGACTGCTTGAGTTCAATGATAACAACCATAACCAGACTCCTCTTTCTCTTATCCAGAATCTGAGAACAGAGCATTTGTTATTGTTGACTGCTTTTAGGCAGCAAGCAATGGTGACACAAAATTGATACAAATCCCAAAGTTACACATTAATGCTCAAATATCACTTGCCCCACTTGTTCCTCCAGTTATGGCCATGTGTGAACTCAGCCATAGTTTGACAGTTTGACATGGGACAGTTTAGAAAAGAGAAAATGGTAGGTTTACATGTTGCATCAAACTTTAATATGGTTTGTTTCATTTTGGTTTAATATATAATATAGGTTGCAAATTGTAATTTATGGTTTAGTGCAATGTGTGAATCTAATCATCTTGGCTTATTTGAGAAACCATAGACTAAGATGCAGTGCAATGTATCAGTCTAACCAGGGTATGTGCGTCAAAACAATGTGAGGAGACTTCAATTGGATTTGAAGAAGCTGCCTGGCACAGTGGCACAAAGCCCATTACATACAAAGGAAAAGTATCTTCACAAAAAGCACAGTCAACGTATCGGATCCATTGCCCTACAACACTGGGATTGCTTTTGAAAGTGTTAGGCAACATTGTGGAGGTTGTTTGTCAAGTTTGATTGGAAGTAATACCAGACAATATCTCAGTGGTACAATGCCTCTAGTTAACATTCAAGATATCTATCAGAAAGTACTTGCAATATCCATCAGCATCTTCAGACAACTGGAATGTCATCTAAATGTTGCATGCACCGTGATGTAATTACACAAATGCTGCAATTTACATACACATATAAGACAACCTAACATATGGACACAAGAGTAGCGCTCCCGTGATGAGGTCCCTGTGGTCACTCAGTCTACTGGACATCCATGGCCCAGCCGCACTACCTCAAGCTATTCTCTGCAGACAGATTTTTATCCTGATCAGATAAAACTGATCTTGTTCTTGTTCTTTTACTGCCAGATGGATGAAAAACTGACCCAGAATTAGTGCTAAAAACAAATGATTTTCCAACCCACTGTTGTTGTTCCTCTGCTATTATCTCTTTGCTTTTGTATAGAAAGAGAGCAGAGGCGGGAAGAGATTCACTTCAATCCCTGCTTTAGAGCTGACAAGAAGACACACAGAATATCGGAGCAATAAAAGAGAAGGTCTGGTTGGGTGAAAACAGCTTACAACACCCTCTTTCCTAGAGGCTAAGATGACATTCCACGGGAAAACCATTTTTATTACAAGGATATTGAGGACATATTGGAATATGTTGGGTAGTCTTTTCCCATTAATACTTTTCACAGCACATTGCAACTTCACTCTCAAATCTGTGACTCAGCACAAACTTTCCACTCCATAATTTGCTACCTTCCTTTCTGCAGTCAAAGCAGAAGCATCGTAAGTTATTTGTCTTGACAGAGAAATTGTATGGGGTGGATAAATATATGCTTATATCATTCTTGTAACAGTGCCAGTGCTCCTTTGTGGGGAGGGGTGACATGCAGACTCGCAAGCAACAGGGTAAAAGAGTAGCGATCCTATTAGTACCCATGGGAGACTCTTCCCAAATTTAAAGGAAGATAGACCGATGTCAGTGACTTTCCTTGTGCATACAAAGAAAGCTCGGGTGCCACCCAGAACTCCTCTGTCAGTTACTGCAAGATTATTGCAAAGCATCTCTATCTTGTACTTCTCTTGCACCCCTTTCTCTGCCTCCTTCCTTTTTCTGACTGTCTCTTATTTAATGGTAAAACATTCTGAATGCAGAATAAGGAAGCCCAGCAGAGCAATCAGTTCTAATTAGGACTGCAGAAAACATAGGTGAAAGGCCAGCATTCTTCTGATATAGTCCAAGCAGGGAAAGAGGGACTCCCCACAGAGATATTAGCACACCCTCATTCCCAAGAGCCCTAAATATTTTCTGAGCTTGTAACCAAGAGGGGAAGCAAATGCTAGTTAATGATTCAGGATGTAGCAAGGGGATAATCACACAGAGGCTTGTAAAAAACTCACAAGACTATAAATATGTTAGAATTATCTGTAGAAAGAAAGGAAGGACATTTAGAGGAATGTCACCCAACTCTGTCCACCTGTATAGATGGAAGTTACTATGATGTGTCCAATTTTTTTTCAGCTATGAGGTGCACACATATGCAACTCACCTCCTCTAAATGTAGGATTTATTTATTTATTTATGAAATCTTAGCAATCTAATGAGGATGAGAACAAGGAGGAAGAGACAATGCAAACATCAGCCCCTGATCTTTAGAAAAGTAAGAAGAACTTCACAAGAACTTTCACCAAAATCATCTCAAGATGACTTTGAAAGGCCACTTGCTGTAATGCCACCAGGAAAGTCCTCTGGCAGCAGAGGAGAAGAAATGAAGACCGAATTGGTAGAATAGACAGACCAACCAGACACCTAACAAAAGAAATCTGTGGAGATCAATGCATCTCAAATTGCAAATAGAGTCTTTCTGGGTCATCTCACCTGCTGGTTTGCTGCCAGTCAATATTGGAAAGAGCTCTAAAGTAGCAATTTCTAGCATGACAGCTCAGCTGGATGGCAGCATCTGGCTGAGCTAAGCAATTTTGTTTAATCCCAGAAAATCCCAGGGCTGCAGACTAAACCAAGAAGTCCAAAAAAACATTCTGAAGGGCTGACAAACTACAGGATCTTAGTTATAGGACATCATGAAGTCACTATTTTTCCATTCAGGTTCCCTATTGATCCATAAATCCTACAGTAGCTTTCCTTATTCAGGCAAGTGCATTTTGATCTATGTTCTCTCACACATTGCTCTTAGTGACTTCAATATTCACTCAAAGGGCTGAGTTTACAGGACAAGTTATAATCAAAGTGCCTTGGTTTGCCACTGCACCATAAAACTAATGACAGTAGCATATGACACAATGTGAGAACCCAGTTTGTGATCTCTGCAATAGAAAGTTCACAACCGGTAGTGATTTTAGCAAACTATAAGGTAAAGGTAAAGGTTCCCCTCGCATATATGTGCTAGTCATTCCCGCCTCTATATGATGACCCCTAAAGAATGATGCATATGCAGTGCTGTCATCAAAGATACATCTTCACGTATGTTTTATATTTTGCTCCTTGTTGCCCCCTCATGGATACCCACAATCCCAGGAGGAAAACTAATTCAAGCCTTTGAACTGTGACAACTTTCACTGGTTATTAATTAGATCAAGAATTTAGGAAGCTTCAGGGTGTGTCTGCTATTTTTCATTGCTATAATATTACAGATTTTGAAGTCATTCTACAAATGAGAACCCATGGGAATTAAAAGAGCCAAAATAAATTTTAGCTCTAGCAGATGAAAAAGTTAACAGCACTACTTTGAAGGAAGCAATTTCTATCTTTGCCAAAATGAAATTTGGGCAAACAATTTTAATAGTTTTATTTGATAGTGTCACAATGAAGCAGTCATGTTTGACAATTACTTTGGACAGGTGTGACTATGGCCACAATTATCAGCTAGAGTTAGCAGATCTATGCTACAAAAATGCAGGTGGCAATGGAGAAGTAGTGTTTTTTCTATATTGTCCTCTAGAAGGTTTTTCTGGTTGTGTGTGTCAGTGCATATAGTTCATGACTGGAAGACATGGTAACAAGGTCAGCCAATGAATAGGCATAGCAACTAAGTCAGCCAGTAAGGGCTATTTGGAAACTGAAACAGTTTTGGAGCCTGGGTGTGGCTTAGCTCTCTGCTCTGCAAAAAATTGAAACTTAAACTAGTCTGCTGTACTCTTCTTGTGTTTTGCTTGTAAGTGCTACGTTGGAAGAATCTGCTATTGGTATTGTACATTTATCTTCATGTGTTATTATGTATATAAAGAAGTTAATGAATCATGCTGAATCAGTTTACCTGTGTGTGCTTTCTGGATTTGATTTTGCAACAAACTCTCACAGTGTGTTGTAGAACATTACCATTCTGCAAGAACTTGATGACGTTTTCTGAAAGACTCTGGAAGTTCACTTGGATAGTTCCATTTTTATTTTTTTTTTAATCACCAGAGCTTTGACTCTTGTCTTGATCAGGGATTCCTTTTCTGAAAAAATCTAAAGCCCTCTGAACTAGCAGTTGTCTGGAGTTTTGTGCCCACATCTGATAGGTCCACTGAAGAAATAAGAACTGAAACGAGCTAGCCATCCTCAGGATCCAGGATAAAGGAACTACTGTATTTTTAACTTTCAGTTCAAAGATTGAGCCTGGGCTTATACATTACTGCATGCTAAAATATAACGTAGTTTGCCCTTCTGTCTTAATGTATTTGTATGAAGCCAGACAACTGTAGTTTATTCCATGGCTAATAAAACCAGTGAACCTGTCCTAGCCTGTTTTGTGAACCTAGTCAAGACATAAACAGAAGGGGATGCGTTTTTACAAAGACTTTATAAATAGAAAGCCATCTGTGGAAGATTTCAGACTTCTACTTGTGCCTTCCTATTAAAAAGAATGATGAAGTCGTCCTTTAAACATAAGAGTCGGCACTTGTATAAGAATGTGATCATAATCTGGACTGTTTGTGAATTCCTCATCTTTCTCTGCCCTCTTAGCATTTCCTGCCATCTAAAGACAGTATCTATTTCGTCTGCTATTGGTCTACCCATCAGCTGCAGTTAGTTGCAGGCAATTTGAAAAGGGCGACATTGCATTTATACAACACATCATCAACTGCTTTTAGTTGTTCTGTTTTTTTTCTTCCTGTATATGAAAATACTTCATTTTTATCAGGTTCTACTTAATTTTATTAGAGGCCTCACCACAGTAGCCTAAGACCTGACAATCAGAAATAAAGGATGACGGAAATTCTTTTCTATCAAGCCATCTTAGAAACTTCCCAGAGGCCATTTTCAGAGTCTGCCTTTAAACTCCAGTATAAAGAAACTATGCAGCAAAATAGTTTCACCAGAAATAGTTTATCGTTTCATAGTCCCTGTAGTTTGAGCCTGGAAAGTGCATTTCATTTCATGTCTTCATTTATCTTTATAAAAGTTTACTGAGAAAAGTCAATGGTTCCTCTACTATACAAACCCGGAACCACAAAGAGAGTACTGTATATAAAAGGTTATATGATCCATTGAAGGAAGTCTAAACCTTACCTGACCTAAACTGAGTTCTGGAACTTGGGTTTAATCCTTGGACTGACTTAAATGTGTATCCAAAAACCCTTTCTTACAGTTCCAACTTTATAGTCTGGAAGAGCCTTCCTCAAAATGATATGGAACAGATATTAGATATGCTGATGGTTTGAGCTCCAAGCTTGGCAATTTAGTTACAAACATTTCATCACCATTCGAGGAGACATCGTCAGTGCATTTTGAGTTGTGCTCATCTGTCAGAACACAGGTTTTTAAATATCTTTTTATGAGATGCAAATTAGTCTGACTGTTGTTTGTTCAGATATTTCTGAGTCATGGTCTGATCAGACTAATTTGCATCTCATAAAAAGATATTTAAAAACCTGTGTTCTGACAGACGAGCACAACTCAAAATGCACTGACAATGTCTCCTCAAATGGTGATGAAACATTTGCCACCAAATTGCCAAGCTTGGAGCTCAAACCAACAGAGTAACTACCAACCCGAGCTACTAATATTCAAACACATTTCAGGTATTAGATATATTTGAAATTATCCATGCTGGCTAGGGATGAGAGGACCTGCCATCCAACTCAGTTAAGGGGATTAGATTTGGGACTAATCTGCTCTGACATCCCAGGAAAGTATATACTCTTCTATGATCATGACAAGAATCAGCCTCAAATGGTGGTGAACAGTGGAAGGAGCTATATAGGTCTACCCCAGTTGTCTGCAACCTGTGGCTCCGGAGCCACATGAGGCTCTTTGGGCTCTTTGCTGTAGCTCCCTGTTGGATGATCCCACCACTGGCTGGCCCCACCCCTCGCCCTCCCCTCCCAGTCACTCCTTGCTTGGCCTGAGAAGGTAAGTGCGACGGTGGTGGCTGGAGAAGCAGCCAGGGCAGAGACAGAGAGATACAGAGAGAGGGGGAGAGGGAGAAAGAGACCTAGAGAGATACAGAGAGAGGGGGGAGGGAGAGGGAGGAGGGAGGGAGGGAGGGAGAGAGAGAGAGATGTCAAAATGGTTTTGTGGTTCCTGTTGTTTTTTAACAACTGGTTCTCTGCCCTAATGCCTAAGGGTAGACGTGGCTAGAGGGTCATGTGACTGGTGAAAGTAAGTGACATTGAGTTGGCCACGCCCACTGAGTTTTTGTGGCTCCCGGTATTTTCTTTTCTGTGGGAAATGGATCCAAATGGCTCTTTGAGAGTTTAAGGTTGCAGACCCATAGCCTAGCCCATTGAAGAGAAGGATGAGAGGGAGACATGATAACTCACTTCCAGTACTTGAGGGGCTATCACAAAGAAGAAGGGATTGACTTAGTCTCCAAAGCATCAGAGGGCAGTAATGGGTAAAAGCTTGTTAAAGAGAAATCCTTCTTAGAAGTAAGGAGGAATTTTCTGACTGTGAGAACAATTGATCAATGGAATAACTTGCCTCCAGAAATTGTGGGTGCTCCATCACCCATCAAAAACAGACTGGATAGCCATTTGACCAGGATGGTATAAGGTCTTCTACCTTTAGCAGGAGACTGGACTAGAAGCCCTCCGAGGTCCTTGGGGTCCTATGATTCTATGTTCAAACAAAAGGAGTCTCATAGAACTGTTGCCTGCAGGGCTGAGTATCAGTCCTTGCAATCTATGGGTCTAATTCATACTTTCGATCTCACCATTTTTAAAAAGAGATATTGATAATACAGCAATAATAAATCAGAATCTATATTTTCATACAGAATACCTTGTCTAAGAACTTCCAAATATCTGGGATTTGGAGAAGTTTCTAAGACTATGACATCTACAGAGGGCTGAGTCCCTAACGTTTAACTTTAAAGTGGAGTATTTTAGAGCTAATTTCCAACATATATAATTATTTCTCTACAGATTTGCTCCTTCAGAAACATAGGAAATTTTTTTTAAAATGTTTTTTTTTCCTGAAACAATAAACTGTTTCAACTCCTACCCTCAAAACAACACTATAGAGCACTGCACCCCAGAACAACTAGATACAAGAACAGTTTTTTCCTGAATGCCATCACTCTGCTAAACAAATAATTCCCTCAACACTGTCAAACTATTTACTCAGTCTGCATTACTATTAATCTTCTCGTTTCCACCACCCATCTCCTTCCACTTATGACTGTATGACTGTAATTTTGTTGCTTGTATCCTTATGATTTATATTGATATTGTTTCCTGATTGCTTATTTGTACCCCATGACAATCATTAAGTGTTGTATTTTATGATTCTTGATGAACGTATCTTTTCTTTTATGTACACTGAGAGCATATGCACCAAGACAAATTCCTTGTGTGTCCAATCACACTTGGCCAATAAAAAATTCTATTCTATTCTATTCTATTCACAGAATATTAAGATGGAGCCTATACTGTAGATAAAAATAGTTTAAGTCATATGATCACCAGAATGGCCAATTTGCCTCTTTCCAAGTATATCACCCATAAATTTGTTAAAGGAACTGTTTAAAAATGTTTAAAATTAAAATCATGCATAGCTCATTAAGATTATAAATTGAGGTTGTTTTCTCAGACGTTTTTGTTAAAAGAAAGGTCACTTACACTATTTTTCTTTTCTAGGAAAGGTGTTATAAACAATCAAGATATCTTGAAATAGAAGAGAAACCAGAGGTTAAAACTTTCTCAGTGTGGTACAAAATTACACAATCTCCTAGAACAGCGGTTCTCAACCTGTGGGTTGGGACCCCTTTGGGGGTCGAATGACCCTTTCACAGGGGTCGCCTAAGACCATCGGAAAACACATATTTTCAATAGTTATAGGAATAATTTTATGGTTGGGGGTCACCACAACATGAGGAACTGTATTAAAGGGTCACGGCATTAGGAAGGTTGAGAACCACTGTCCTAGAAAGACATAAAGCAGCAATTCCAGTTCAACCATGGTACAGGAAAGTGAGCTACATCAAAGATTTTCTTTCATTGTTTCTAAGGTAAATTAGTATATTCCACGAAACAAAATGAATATAAATTGAAATACATAAACATTAAACAGTGTCGACAGGCAAGCAACACTGGAGACCAATTTGACTACATTAATACTCAAATTGAGACATCGGTTCATTTATGTACCAATACAATTTTGGGCGTTCCAAAATTATATATGATATGGCTACACACCGATTTCCCAATTTGCTGTAATTTACTGCACCTTGCAGTCAGGTAATATATGTAGATAAAACTTGCTTGACAACTGCCCTGTTTAGTATCTGTTTGAAGTGATGACAGTGCTGAAAAAGTAACTTTATGACTCAATCCACACAGTCACACGATTGACATTCGGCGGCTTCACAACAGCCTTTTGACAAACCTTCAATAGAGAAGCTGGCAATCAAATTGCAGGTCATGGTCACATGATGTCTCATTTAACCACTGCAAGTGATTCACTTAATGGTTGCAGCAGAAGGGATGTCTTAAGTTTGTCATGTTTTGCTTATCAACTGCATTACTTAGCAAGAGATTTGCCAGTCCCAATTGTGGTTGCTGAGGGGAGAACTACCTATGGGACACTGTTTTCCCAGACAGCATATAATATATATAGTAACCCTTAAATTTCAAATTGCTGAAAGTTGACAAGAGTTTTTGATAGGCAGAGGTTTCATTCTATGCAAGAAGAATAACACAAAAGACAGACAGGCAGACAGGCAAAATTTTTCAACTTTTCCACTATAAGAAACAAATATTTAAAACAAATACAGTGATTATGATTTCCTTTTCCCACTGTACAATAAAGCTTAAACAGTGGAGCCCTTGGTGCTCTTTAGGTCTGGTTGTTTGCTTGCAGACATTTCATTACCCAGCTAGGTAACAACATCAGCACAAGTGTGAGTGTGCAGTTTGTTCCCTGTTTATATACAATACAGTAGCTTGCCCTGTCAGTTTTGGTGGGGGTGTGGTTTTCTCCTTGGTAGTTCCTTGATTAAGGCATTATTTTGTGCTTTATTATTTTTCTGGTATTAATCCCTGCTTATCTGGGTTTTGATTGGCGGAGAGGATATATTCAGTTTGGTTTTTATTTTTTTATTTTTTTTATTTAAATGATATGTAAATGTGGTTTGTCTTTGTGTGTCTATTTTTAGCTGATTTATCAGCCAAGCTTCTAGGAAGTCCCTGGTGTTTTTGAATTCAGCTTGCTCTAGGATTTGGATTTAGCTTGGTCCAGCAACCAACACCCAGATAAGCAGGGATTAACACCAGACAGTCAAGCAGAAAATAATATACAAATCAAGGAACTACCAAAGAGAAAACTGTATCCCCAACATTACAGGCAGGACAAGCTATTTATATTAACAGAGAGCAATCCCAGACTCATTGGCATTGATGATTTTACCTAGTCAGATAATGAAATGACTGTTAGCAAACAACCAAGCTCAGAGAGCACCAAGCCCTCCTAAATTCAACCCTGGGCTACAGATATTCTCCTCTATTAAAGCTTAAACTGGATTGTTGAGATGTCTCAAACAAAGGCTTTTACCTTACAGACACAAGTAATAATACGATCACACATCACCGTAAACAGTAGTTTGTTTAAGAATGAATAAACCACGATTGTCAACCCTGAAGCGAACCTGGCTGGGGCCATCTTTGAGGCTTCAGGGCTGCCACTAGATGGGAGGGGGAGGGGGAGGGGGAGGGAAATAGTTAACTGGGGTTTTGCAGTCAACATAAAAAGTTTTCCTGTGGGAACCAAGCAGTGGTGAAATCCATTTTTTTTTACTACTGGTTCTGTGGGCGTGGCTTAGTGGGCATGGTGTGGCTTGGTGGGCGTGGCAGGGGAAGGATACTGCAAAATCTCCATTCCCACCCCACTCTAGGGGAAGGATACTGCAAAATCCCCATTCCCACTCCACTCTAGGGGAAGGATTCTGCAAAATCCCCATTCCCTCCCCACTCCTGGGGAAAGGATATTGCAAAATCCCCATTCCCACCCCACTCTGGGGCCAGCCAGAGGTGGTATTTGCCAGTTCTCCAAACTACTCAAAATTTCCACTACCGGTTCTCCAAAACCTGTCAGAACCTGCTGGATTTCACCCCTGGAACCAAGGTCATTCCAACAGGTGGTTGGGAGAGGAGGAGTGAAGTAACCAAGCAACTGGCCAGCACTTCTATTGGACCATGCGACTGATGACTTGGGGGACCTTTTAATTAGGTGAAAACTGTGGGAACTTTCAGAGTCAGTTTTCACCAGTTGTGCCAATATGATGTATCCAATACATTTGTTCTTTGAGGAATCTACCTGCCTCGGAGTTCTGCTTTCTATGGGTGCATTACTTGGAACGCTGACATCACATAAGTAATAATGTGATCACACATCACCGTAAACACTAGTTTGTTTAAGAATGAATAAACCACAATTAGATGAGGTGGCATAGCATGCTAATTTACAAGTATTATGTGCTCTCATTTAAGGCAAGATTCATAGAATCATAGACTTTAAAAAGGCCACTGGGCCAATTTGCTGCTCAAAGCAGCAATCAAAATAACAGCCATGCTTGTTTTGAATCCCAAACAAAGCAGGGCAGCAGAGGTGGCTAAAAGGAGATAGGCCAAGGAAGACATTGGAACAGGCTGGTCAATTGGATATGCATACTTGAATTCAATGGCATACAGAGGAGCTTACAAATCCTTCCCCTGATCATTCTCAGTGTCTTCCTTTCTCTGTGTCTCCTTAACCTCCACCATTGCCACTGATCTTGACTTTTTCCTGTTTTCACTATCCTGAAAATGTCGTTCTGGAATACATGTGTTTTGGGTCTATGCTCAGACCAAAGGCACTTATTTCAGGTCTGTTCCCAAAGCACGAGGATTCTGATCCAAATATAGAGCACCCCATACCAGTTCTTCCATGCCCAAAACGTTTTGCTTATGCATGCAAATTAAGGTATACCAGATAGATTATTGTGCAGGCCTCATCTGGACACATACTATGAAACAGAGTTTACCATTTATCTGGGAAATTGGTTCCACTAGCAAATTGTTAAAACGTTAAAAAAAAAAACCCTCCCTCCCAAACATTCAGCTAGAATTTGGCTTCCAGTACCTGAAATCCATTATTATGAGTCCTTTATTCTAGATGGAAAGTAAACATATTTTGACTTTTTTTCTATGTGACGTCCATTCATATATTTGAAGAATGCTATCATATCCCTTCTGTCAATCTTTTACAACCTTTTTACAAGCCTAAATGCACCCAGCTCCTTCAATATAAGACATGATCTCTCAGTGAGCCACACTGCCTTTCATTGAACCTGTTCCAATTTCTCTGACTCCTTCTTGAAGTATGGTGTCCAAAAGTGGATATAATATTAGACATGAAGTGTCATCAAGCTAGAAACAAGGGGAACACTTACTTCCCATTACTAGAAATTAATACTTCTGTTGTTGCAGCCTAAAATTGCATTTTGCTTTTTTGCAGCCAAATCATATTGCTAGCTCCCACTATATTCACTTTGCAATTAACTTTTTCAGAAATATCACTACTAAACCATATACATGTGTATCCTATATTTGTGTATTTGATCTTTGTTTCCCAGTGAAGAACATCACACTTGTCTTTGTTAAATTCCACTGAGTTTTATTTCAGTCTTCTAGGATAATAGCTAATCCAGCTAGTTTTGTGCCATCTGCCAATCAAACATTCTAGTCACCTTTCATCCAAATCATTAATAAACATGAAGCTGAGGTTCCAGGATAATTCATTGTGACACCTCACTTTATATCAGTTTGATGAGGACTCATTGATATCTGCACTGATATCTGCAAAACCACTTCTGAAAACTGCAGGGTTCAGGCAGTCACCCAGGAGTCAACATTGACTTGATGTATATATGTGTGTGTCCATTTAATATTCATTTAATTGTTATGCCATCCACCCCACATTTAGTTAGCTTATCAATTTATATGTCATGGGATGTTTCAAGCAGTTGAAATACACCAACAAGCATACCCAGACTCTATTAAGTCATTTGACCAAAGAAATGAGACAAAGCTACCTATCGGTATTTGTGTTTGATAAATCTATACTGAGTTTTGGTAACAATTGCAAAATATTCAAAGTGTTAAAGATAGATCTTTTTATGATCTGCTTTAGAATCTTCCCAGACGCTGATGTTTCACCAATCTGTAGTTTGCTCCATCTTCTTTTCCCTCTTTCTCCTCTTCTACCAGCTATCTAGGATACATGAATAAAACCGAAGAAGTCTTTTTTAAAAAAATCATTCTTACTTTCCCTTGCATTGTCAGCTCATTCTGAGCATTTGTTTGCTTGGTGCCAGCTCTACAGTTTCAATCTACTGTCTGTTCTTCTCTTCTTTTCTGACCTATCCTCTTTTCATTTTTAGATCTTCACAAAGCTTTTTGGTAGCCCCACTGGCTTGTGCTGGCTTCATTTTTCCCTCACTGAAATTAAGTATTTGTAAGTGTGCCTTTAGTATATCCTTTAAGAACTCCCCCATCTTGAGCTCCTTTCACCCTTAGCTTCTCCTGCCAACATATCTTATTCTTAACTGTTCAGAGTTTATTCAAATCTGGCTAATTTTATGCCCAAGATGCACACTTGATTATCTAAATGATTCTGTTACTTCTACTTATTCAGTTAAATCGTCCCTATTTATTGGCATCAATCAATGCCATAAAAATCTATGTGGACGCCACTTTTACTGAAACTTTTGCCCAATGCTCCGTGTGAACCTATATGTAATGTAGAAACCCTGCTTTCCATCTTAGCATGTTGTACAAACCTAGCCACTGTGGTGAAACAAGCCACAACTTAGCATCATGTATTAAGAGAAGTTTTTAAAGTCTATGTCATCCCGGGTTGTGTTCCCACGACATTGCTTTTCCAATGATTTATTCAGGAAGGTCAGCTTTCTGGATTTGCTTGAGACACTGAACCCTAATTCAGTCATATTGGGCATAAAACATGTTCATAAAACAATGTGGTTGGCTCGTTTTTGGTTTTATGCCTCCTGAATAGAATAAAGAAGAGTTTTCAGGGGAAAAAAAAACAAACCAGCAGCGTCTAACTGACTGACGCAGCCGGGAGGAAAGTAACTTCTTACAATCCTGAGGTGACATCCTAGAGAAACCTTCAGGGAAAAAGAAATGCCTTTTTTTTTTTTTTTTTTGCCCGGCCAAAACGAAGACCTCCTTCCTTCTGGCGGGCTCCTCTTCCTCCCACCTCCCTCCTGACAAGAAAGCCTCAGTCAGGATCCCACCGGGCTCCCACCTCAGCAGAACAAATCGGCCCCTCTCACATTCGCGCCTTAAAGGAGCCCAAGGCGGCGAGCGAGCGAGCAAGGAGAGCGGCGGCGGCGGCAGCAGCAGCAGCAGCTAAAACCGGCCCAACTCCCGCAGGGGACGGCTGGAACCCTCCCACCGCGCCGCTCCTTGACTCCATAGGCGGCGGCAAGCAGGCAGCCCGGAGCCCCGTTCCCAGCTCCGTGCCGCCGCCTTGCCTCTTTGTCCAGGAAGCGTTGGAGTGGCTGGGTTCCGAGCGACCCTCCTCCCTCCTCCTCCCGGATCGAGCCTGCACGCGGGCTGAAAACACCCCATGCCCCGTTTTTAAGGAAAGAAACCCCCCCCCACAACCCGGGAAACGAGGAAAGGCTCACCCCAGGCCAAAAGCAGCCGCAGCGCCCGACGCCTCACAGGATTCATGATGCTTCCTTTCCTTCCTTCCTCCTCCTCCTCCTCCTTCAGTCGGACGTAGCTTCTGCTGCAGCAGCTGCCCACGGGGCTCGGCCCCTTCTCGTTCCTGAAGAGCCCTCTCTCTCCTGCCGCTGCAGCAGCTCGGGCTCACACGGCATCGCCCCCGCGACCCCCCTCCCTGGTGACTCGCAACTTTGCCTGCAAACCTCTCTAGGTCCTCCCTCCCTCCTTCCCTCTCTCCCTCTAGGGGAGCTCCAAACTGGAGGGTGTGGGCGTGGGTGAAGAAGGAAAAAAAAAATAAAAAAAAATCGGAGGGCTTTTACGGTTGCCCGATCAATACACGAACGGCTCTGATCCAAGGCCAGCAAGTAAATGCAGCATCCACATAAGCAAATGTGCATATAATATATACAGGCTGCTTGGCCGGTCAGACCCTTGGCGAAGCCATCGCGCGCATCTCTCTCTCTCTCTCTCCCCCCTCCCAGATTTAAAAAGAGAGGCGAGAAGCGAAGAAATAAAAGAAGGATGAAGGCAGGCAGGCAGGCAAGGGCTCTGGGCGGCCAGCTGCAGCGGCTTGGCTTGGCTCCTGGAAGCGACTCAACGCTTCGCCTCTCCACGCCCCCTCTTGGATCGGTGTGGCCGCTGCTGTGGGTCTCCCAGGTTTCCAAGATGCTGAAGTATGAAATCGTGTGCATTGCGCAGTGGGCTGCATTCTGCCCCTTCCCGGCTTTCAGTTTTCACCCGGGTCCTAGAGGGAGATGGTGCCGTGGATGCCGTCTGTTATTATCCGTCGGGCAACTTCTTAGAGGGCAACTAAGCAAGGCGTGAAACTCGGGTCTTTGCCTGAACGGAATCCACGAAGGTTGAGATCAAGTTGACGGCTGGATCACTTTGGGTGGCCGGGTACGGTTCATTTTCTTTGTCTGGCCTGGTAGGACTTAATTTTCCATTCAGGGGGATTCTCTGAAGTATGCCGTTCTTTCAATCCGCAGCTGGGGAAATTCTTCTGAATATTTGCCTAAATAGAAAACTCTCCCGGTGTCACTGCAGACCCAGCAAGGGGTTTACTCTGAACGCATTTCAAGGAGTTTACCATACATAATCTAATTTTCTTAAGAATGCGATATTGTGGATTGTGGGGGACGGGGAGTTGAAATTGTATTGTATTGATGCATCCCCCGTGTTGTTCCTCACTTGTTAATCTCTACCTATGCTAATATTACAACTCCCTCAAATCTCTGAAGAATGGCTTATAACTGAAGTCTCCCTTTTTATTTTACAAAATTATCCATAGGTACTTGGGCTATATCAGGGGCATCCAGGGAGATTAAAAAGTAATAATAAAAATGGTGGTAATTCCTGTGCAATGAAAGCTGCCATCTTGTTTCTTCCAAGCACCATCCCACCCTAGACACTGATGGGCTGCACAGTGCTTTATGTTTGAAAGAGGATAGATAATCTGGAGCTCAGGTAGCGCTGTTGGCATTTTTTTCCTACGCTCATGTGCAACTGAAAGGAAAAGTCTTATCTGACATCAGGATGCATTAACAGAAACCTTGATGAAGGTTCTCAGTTATCCAGGTAAAGTTGTCTGAAGGTCATGGCAACTGGACTTAATTTTCTTCTTAGTTTGAGACATTTCGCTGTTCATCCAAGCAGCTTCATTGTCAGTCAGAGCAAATATTGTAATGCATTTTGGGGAGGAAACCTCTGAGGTTGGTGCAGGAGGTGCATTTCAATGACTTTCTGCCTAACTAACGTGCTCTGTGTAATCAACTTCATGCCTTACTTCAGTGGTCCCCAACCTTTCTGGCACCAGGAACCAGTTTTGGAAGAATAACTGTCTTTCACAGACTTGGGGGGGGGAGGGGAGGGGATAATTTAGCACACAGCCTAGATCCTGTGCATGCACAAAGTAAGCTTCACTCGCTTGCCCACTGCTTGTGTGGCCTGATTCCTAACAGGCTGTGGACCGGTACTGGTTTCTGGGGGTTGGGGAGCCTTGTCTACATGTCCTACATGTCTTAACAGTTTCTTCTCTTCAATCCGCTTAATCTGGAGCCCCCAGGTTCTCTAGTTGTCTTTCTTAGCTTCTAAATCATAACTTTTCCTTCCCCATATGTTTCCATCCTAACCTAACCTAAACTGGCATGCTGTCATTTTGATCTTGCAGTCTAGTTTTCACCTTTTATAGGTTCTGGTGCCCTCCAGATGTTTTGTGTTACAGCTTCCGTCAGTTCCGTCCTAGTATCTCTTAATCCAGAATATCTGCAGGACACAAAATTGCCATCCTAAACAGTTTATGAGGTCTTTGCCTACAGAGATTGTAAAATTGATTGTTCTTAACTGGTAGCCCATCTGGAATTGCTCCTGCTGACTGAGACTTCTGGTATTTGTAGTTCAGCAATACTTGCAGAGCCTCCGGGCTCCCCATCTTTATATTTCTTTATATTTCTACATGAATACTACTGACTGCAAGAGCAGATATCAATTGCATGCAGGGCAATGCTGACCTTGTGTGGTATAGCAGCTCCTTTGAGCCTCAGCCAAAATGCTTTCTATCAGCTTCTTTTCATTCAAGGCTCTCCAAATGAGTGAACAAAAGAAGCACGAATCTAACGAACGTATTAATGATAGCTGGGGCCAGCTGCATTGGCAGGGAACAGAATTCTCAATGGGTATCCTCAAATTATTCAAATGAGGAAAAAGCCATAAAGGAGAGGATGTGTATGTTTAGAGATACGTGCTTTCCTAGGAAGTGTATAGTAAACAGGAACAGAAATACAGGAAGCGATCTTAAATTAAGTAGGCACTATTTCAGCATAATTTGTACTGATAGATAATTTCTATAGGATATAGGTGGCGTTAATGGATAGGGTGGGAATGAAGCAAGAGAGTAAAAGTAACTGGGCCATTATGAATTCCAAGAATGAATGAGAATGGTAGCTATCTGGTAGATTTAGCTTTCCCTTTATCAGATAACAAGCCTAACATTATCTATAAGACAATTACATTTTGCTATTAAAGCATGCAGATGATTTGCCACAGGACTAGGTTAGGGTAACAAAGAACAGCTATTAAATCCAGGGTGAATTATGTTATAAGCCATGTCATTAGAATTTTACATTTGATTTTAAGTGCTGTATTATTATTCTGCTATTTTGTTCTCCAATTCTCTCTAGTTATTCATTGTTTGAATAACTAATTTTACCTACTAACTTCAGATAAATGATTTAAGCATACTTCTATTCATACATAGCATGAAAAAGTACATCTAAAAGCAAGGCTGATTTTATTGTTTATTATGAAAGCTTGAGAGAATTAGTAACAAATACAAAGGGAATGAGATGTTTGGCAAATGGTACAGATGATTTCTTACTAGTGGTTATGTGTAACTTGGAATAAAATGGATAGGGAAGAAAAAGAAAAATGGAAGCAAAAATGAAAGCATGAATGTTGGAATTGAACATGCCTCAGAGTCCTTGCTGTCCACAAGCCTACAAAAATGGTACAAAGAATCTTGTGTTAACCAAAAGTTTGCATACCCTACTAAGCAAAAACAAGCAACGTATACAGAAACGAGACTGTAACCTACACAAGGCAGACGAGATACCAGTTATAGCAAAGAAACAAGGGGAAAAAAATGACAATAAAGGACCAAGATCAGAAATACCTAGCAGCCACCCATGCCCTCAAACTGAGCCCCACATTTGACTAGAATAGCATAGAAATAATCAACCAAGCAAACAACAGAACAGCCAGAGAATTCCTGGAAGTGTGGCACTCAAATAGCACTCACTCAAATGAGCCATCAACAGAACAATAGAACTAGATACAATTTACCACCCAATCAGGTGTAAAATCCAAACTATTCACAACAGACTGACAAGGTGGACCAATCAGAACAGAACTAACACCATGCCCTACTTTTAATAATGGGTTCTACATCAAATCACCAACCACCACGCCCACAAAATTCAAACCCACCCAGATTATAAATATAGCAAGGCAATCTTGACTTCTGGATTCTTGCATTAATGAAGTTTTGGTGAATTCCATAACAAAGTGAATTTTGATCTGGATCTGCAAGGGTTGCAGGTGTGAAAAGGATCGTGTGTCACATTTTTCAGTGTCATTATATTCAAACGGTCACTAAATGAATGGTTGTGAATTGAGGACTATCTGTATTGTCCTGGGCTTTATTGCCTTATATCTATGTTGCTTTATTTTATTGTATTTTTTTTGGTCTTGTGAACCACCAAGAGTTTTGTGATATAGTATATAAATGTATAGGATTGTCTTTGACAGAGGGACCCATTCTGTGAGACTGTGCCTTTACTTTGAGAGTTTAGGAAAACAATGAGGTTGCTACTCTTATGAGGAGCTTTGGGTTTGTTTTTTGTTTTTTTAAATCACAATTTAAAATGGCATGATTGTCATTTTAAACTGATTGTTTTTTCAGTTTTTAAATTTTTATGTGATCTGTTGAGAGTTTATGAAATTGAATAGGATATTAGTTAATCTTGGGATTATGCTGAGTGGTTTAACCAAAAAAAAAAAAAATACTAATGCACTGTAAGTTTGAAAAAGGAAAAATCCATTTTAGGGATCATTAGGCAAAAGATCAAAAATAAGCCTGCCTTTTGTAGATTTATGATCCTATTATTATTAGAATCCCATGTACAATTCTGGTTACTGCGCACCATAAAAATCCCGGAGACCTGGAGAGTCTGCAAAATATAAAAACAAATGAATAAGAGACAGAATGCTTTTGAGAAAAGGTTAGAATGCTTAGGACTATTTGTTTAGAAAAAGGGTAACAAGAAAGAGAAGATGATAGAGACAAGTGAGAAACAGAATTTTTCTCCCTCTGTCTAGTATCTTGTGAAGCTTAATGGAGTGGAAAAAAATTGAGAATAGGTAGAAATGAGGAAGAGGAGGAGGAGGAGGAGAAAGCATTGTTGAACTTCAAAACTTCAAGAGCCTTGATAGTACAGTGGTTTAGTGCACCCTGTCATTAACACAGCTGCCTGCAATTTCTGCTGGTTCGAATCTCTCCAAGGCTCAAGGTTGACTCAGCCTTCCATCCTTTCTAAGGTAGGTGAAATGAGGACCCAGTTTGTGGGGGCAATAAGCTGACTTTGTATAAAATATACAAAAGAATGAAGGCTATTGCTTAACGCATTGTAAGCCACCCTGAGTCTCCGGAGAAGGGCGGCATATAAATCAAATTAAAAAAAAAAAAAAACTGAATACCCCAACTGTAATGAAGATCATTAATTTAAGGAGCTTCCAAAGGGGTCAGTTATTTATTTACAATGTTTATTTTTTTATTTTCCCTTAAGTACAACCCTGAAATAGATTTAGAGAGCTTCATCAGCAATGCTTCCTGAGTAGGCATCTAGTTTCTGGTATGTTTCAGGCTGAATTGCTCTCATGTGTTACATGTAGGGAACCTGGGAGTTGTTAAGGATTAAGATAGAACCACATTAGGGTTTATATTAGTTCCCTATTTATTACTAAATCCAGTTCAAAATGCTGGAATAGTCTTTAAAGTCCTAATGCTGTAAGCTTTACAAAGCTGGAGGAAGGGATATTTCCCCAGCTCATTCTTGGCTGAGCCTTTGGGCCATTCCCCAAATGCTATTATTGGAAGCAGTGCATTGCACATTTCCAAAACGTCAGATATTTTCTGTGATCTAAGTTCTATCATAGAGACTGGCCAGGATTTTTTTTTGGCCTTAGTTGATAATAGTCAAGAACTGTTTCGGGGTGATCAACATAGAAGATAAGTTGAATTACCATTGATATATATATATAACTTCATACATCTCCACTGACTTAATATGCACAGACATAACTTCATACAGTAGTGTAACATTTTGAAGTGAACTCTCCAGGGTCCTGAAAGTGACTGGCTCATTTTTCCAGTCTCAGTGAGTACCCAATCTAGATTTTCTCATTGTGGGAGTTGTCTAAATGTATGGACTCGAACTCCCAGATTCTCCAGCCAATCAATGAGAATTCAGGGGATTAAAATCTGTATATCTGGATGTTGTTTTGTAATAATCCAGTAAAGATTGCTAAAGGCTGGCACACTCTAAAGCTAACTTTCTTGGATCCTGATCCAGAGCAGGAAACTTCAAATCATTTTCAGGTAATGGAATAATCCTTGGTTTATGGATGAATAGGAAAACAATCATATCAATTTTCCCTTTCTATACATTTAGACATGAAGGAGGAAATTACTTCTTTAAAGAAATTCATGCTGGCCTGACTTCTGAACATAAGTACACGAAATCCTTGACTTACAATGATAATTGGGACTGTAATTTTGCTTGTTATGTGATCACATGACCAATCCAATTTACAACCATTTTTACTATGGTTATTAAATTAACCACAGTGATTGTTAAAGTTAATCCAACTTCCCTCATTGGTTTTGCTTGTCAAAAGCTGGCTGGGAAAGTTGCAATTCATGATCATATGAATGTAAAACATGGCAACTGTTGTAAATGCGAGCTGGTTGCCAAGCACCAGAATTGCAATCACATTATAGGGATGTGAAGTTAATCACATTAACTTCAGATGGGTCATAAGTCACTTTTTCTGACACTGTCATAACTTCGAACCATTAAATGTACAGTTATAAGTTGAGGACTACCTGTATAGTTAAGAAATTTAAGTACATTAAAGAAAAGGGGAAAGAAAAGGATTTTGTCAGGGAAAGGAGGCAGCTGTATAATCATTAAAAACAAATGATACAATATCTCAGAAATCTTGATTTATATAAAACTAAACTAAGACTTATTTCAAGGTCAGTCTACAGAAACAAAGAGAATAATGGGAAAAAGGCAGAGAAGAGAAGCTAGAGGCCACAATATGCTCAGGTAGCTTTTGAAAGATTGGTGCATGTTCAGTCAAAGAACATTGCCACCCATGCCCCTTGCTTTCTTTTCCAATTTATTCTCGAATGAAAAGCATTTTCATGCAGTTGGAAGAATATCTCCATTTTCTCCCCACAAGGGTATTCTGAATGCCATTAGTCATGGTAGTCATAGTAATACCCTTCATGGGGATTCTATAAATGCATTAATACGGTAGGGCTAAGCTAAATTTGAATAATTCTTTTTAAATAAGGAAGCAAAATTAAGATGAACCATTTTAAAATATATTGTTCTCTATTTCACAGAAATGTTTTAAATATTTTCCTACATTACTGGCCAGCAGCAGCAGCTGCACAAATCAGTAAATTTTTCCCCCAGCTAGGGATCTTGTCAATTAAGCAGGTAAACCAATGTGGCAGTGCAGTGGTTCAGATTTGATTCCAAACAGTTATTACAGACTGTGTAGTAATTCGAATGTATCACCCTTCTGCAGCTCTTTAAAGCAGGAGTCAGCCACGTGATTCTGGGAAAAGATGTGGTTACTTTAAAGAGCTGCAAACTGTATTATGTTCCTGCACACCCCAAGGCATCTTTTCCAATTGATTCCTAAAGTACTGCAGTTTTAATGACCAGATATAAAGTTGGTTTTGCTAACTTAGCAACTTTACAACTGTCTTCCTATAATAATGCAGTTTGTTTTTCCCTGTAAAGCTTCAGGCCAAAAATGTGGTTGTGTGAAGGCAACAGCTACAAAAGTCAGCCTTTTGCTTAGTGTGTAGTGAAGAGTTTAAATCATATCTACAAGAAGTAGCAACTGCAGAGCAAGTGCAGAGCTGATGAAAAATACCCTGTGAATCATATCAAAAAAATGGGTATGGATTGGTTAAAAAGCACCTTGGAGATCAGGGGGAAAAGTACTGAGACATTTTGCACAAGACTTAACCCTGCTGTGAGATGCAGTTGGATATATTCAGCTTCATGGCCAAATAAAATAAACACACAGAAGTAAACACACTCAGCAAGGTCTGTCAGTGACCTTGCCTCATTAACATTTTATTCTGTCCTAATCACAGCTACCCAAGGACTTTAGGTCTGACTCCTAATGCAATTTCTATATATTTTAGGGATGTTTTTGTGAATACAATAGATAGAGAAGTATTACAAAACCATTGGAAAACTGCCAGGTCACCCAAAGTGAATTGATATAACATATTGGGTAGCAGCAGATAAATCAGAGAATCCTAGGTTCAAATATTTTTTTCAGTCTTGCTTATCCCAGAACAGACATGGAGACACGTCTATATCAATTCTGCTGCTCAGAGAAAGTAGGATAAAAAAGTAATAAAATTTGACCTTGTTGGATCTTCAGGGCCCAAACAAATATGAAAAAAGTGGGAATGATTTGTTTGAGGCTTCAGTCTGCCCTGGAAGACTGTTGACATATGGGGAAAAATGAGCCTAAATGATAATCGTATATGAGGAAATTTAGAACAAATATTTTCCTTTGATAGTTACCTCTGAATATACTAAAGTTTAATATATTATTTAGAAAAGTCATCTTAAACAGAATGCACAGTCTAAAAACAAGATAATCATTTACATAGTCTCTTCCAGTACCCAACAGCCATCCAACATGGGAAACCTGTTTTGGTATGTTTGCCTTGAAAATTTTCAAAGGAGGAGGGTTTGGAGATGTCCACCATTTGTCTCTCACTAAGGAAATGGAGAAAGTGGCTGTACGTGGTGAAAGCTGGGCACCATAAAATAAAAAAATACAGCCATCCAACATGGGAAACCTGTTTTGGTATGTTTGCCTTGAAAATTTTCAAAGGAGGAGGGTTTGGAGATGTCCACCATTTGTCTCTCACTAAGGAAATGGAGAAAGTGGCAATTCTTCAATACAGCAACCCAGATCAAATACAGAATTCAAGAGACAGCACTGAAAAGAGAAAATGTCTCCAGCTGGAAATAGAGCTCTAGAAAGTACCAAGCAATTGAGGTTCTCTTTATGAATCTGGCCCAGTGGCTGAGGCACCAGGCTAAAACCCGGGAGGTTATGAGCTTTATTCTCACCTTAGACATGAAAGCCCGCTGGGTGACTTTGGACCAGTCAGTCTCCCTCAGCAACCCACCTCACAGGGTTGTTGTTGTGGGGAAAGTAGGAAGAAGTATTAGGCACGTTCCTTATCTTGAGCTATTATAAAAAACAATAAAGTTGGGGTAAAAATCGATCAATCAAATAGACTAACCATTAAGATTGCTCAGCTAAATTTGGGTACCCACTGCTGAATTTCTGTACAATGTCATAATTTCCTGCTCTTTGAAAAAATGAAAATAAAAATGAAATAATTTTATGAGGCTCCGGATAAGTTTGATTTTTTTAAAAAACAAGCAAGCAAGAAAGCAAATCCATTCCAATAGGAAACAGGATTCGGTACCCTTCTCCAATAACATCATCTTATTGCTATCTCTTTCCCTGGCCTGGAAAATTCAGCAACAAATTTTGTTATTCATTAAGTACAAAATCATTGGCCAATCCTGTTCTAGAAGGTTAAAGACTTTAATGTGTGTGTGTGTGTGTGTGTGTGTCGGAAACATCCATGTTGAACTGTGCAAAAACTACGAAAGGAGAAAGATTGATGTTGCCTTTTCAGGCTTATACTTACCATTCATTTTCACCTATCATTGTTTTCTGTTCTTGAAAAACCTTATCAATGATTTTATTGTTGCTGGGTCGATTACTGTTGGATAAAGCTATGTGCCTCTTCCCCCACCCCTTGGAGTTTGTTATACAATTATGCTGACCAAAGGTCATGCTTGCTTTCCTATTTGTGTTAAGAAAACAGTATTTTCCCTTCCAACCTGAAGAAAGCTCTGAAAGATGGCAGAAAAGAGATGAGAGGAAGACCAGCAGCAAGAGGGATGGATGGAGGGATTAGGTTTATTAATCCAATTTATATGCCGCCCTTCTCCGTAGACTCAGGGCGGCTTACAATGCATTATAGCAATAGCCTGCATACTTTTTCGTATATACCTGCTTATTAGGTATAATAAGCGGTGCTGTTCTATACAAGGTTATTGTATGCCCCCACAATCCAGGTCCTCAATTTACCTACCTCGAAAGGATGGAAGGCTGAGTCAACCTTGAGCCTGGTGAGATTCAAACTTGCACTAATTCCAGGCAGCTGGCAGCTAAGTGCTAGCTCTTAACAGCACTTTAGTCCGCTGCACCACCGAGGTTACAGTGGTGATGGGTGCACCCTTGGGAGACTTGAAGAGATAGATTGGGGACAGATTGTCAAGAAGGACATTATCTATGCGGGCATCAAGAGTTGACAACGCCTTGAGTACACATAATCAATTTTTTAAAATGCAGCATGAGCATGCCAAAGCAGAATTGGCACTAATTTTGCAGTGAAGTACTTGAATGCACAGAGTTTCCTATATAAATATTGCCACTATCTGTAGGTAGCAAAATAAAATAAATTACCATAAATAAATATATAGTACATTTGATAATCCCACAACCTATTAAAATACTCATCTCTGCATGCGATTACACCATAGGGATGAAACATAAGTATGCACTACCTGCTGTAACAAAAATATTACATTATCTTCATGCAAGAGAGAAGTCAGATAATCATAATGGCATTCTTGCCTCTGGCCCTATTCTCTACTCTTGACTCAGTAAAGATGTGATCTTGCCTCAAGCCCAGTAGTAAACCAATAGTGAAGCTACAAAGATAGAAGCTCAAGATTATGGTCAAATTCAGCATCTCAATTTATACAGGAGTTTATGATACTTAACACATGGTACTATATCCACATGGAGAGAAGTAGGCAATGGAGTACCACAAGGCTCTATCTTAGGCCCAGTACTCTTCAATATTTTCATAAATGATTTAGATGAGGGAATAGAAGGGGAACTCATTAAATTTGTAGATGATACTAAGCTGGCAGGAATAGCTAACACCCCAGAAGACAAGCTCAGGATCCAAAAAGATCTTGACAGACTTGAACAATGGGCCCTATCCAATGAATTTTAATGTGGAGAAAAGTGAAGTTTTACATTTAGGCAGGAAACAAAAATCAAAGGTATAAGTGCAGATTAGGCGAGACCTGGCTCAAAAAGAGTAACTGAGAGGGACCTTGAAGTCTTAGTGGATGATCACTTGAATATGAGCCAGCAGTGTGTCAACTTTGGAGCCGTATTAGGTCAGAAGCTTCCATGCTGCCACCTTCTCATGTGTGGGAAAGTAGGAGGAGGGATTTAGTAGAGGGGTTGTCTGTAGACATAATAGCATTCTTCCTATCGGTCAAGGTCAGGGCGATCCTGCATCTGGAGGAGTGGTCGGAGTGATGTCTCGAGATGGGACAGCGGTTGATTGGAGCATGTGATCGACTGAGGACTGAGGGGATGGTTTTGGGGGTTTTGATTTACTGAGGGAAAAACCGGACCTCTCAGATTCAAGTTTTCCCAGATGTGCCAGTGTACCTATTTTAGTAAATAGAACTTTGAAAATGCTTGCTTCAGAGTCTTTACTTGGAGCTGGGTGTGTGTGTGTGTTTCTGGAACGCTGACACTGTACAGCAGCAGCCAAAAAATGTAATAGAATCTTGTATAAACAGAGGCATAGATCATGTGAAGAATTAGTACTACTTTATTTATTATTTATTTATTTATTAATTCAATTTGTATGCCGCTGTTGTGACCCCGACTCCCGAGCCTGTCCTAACAGAGGAGGAGGACTCAGAAGGTGATGGGGAGGAACTGACAAGGCCTCCCTCTCCAGGACCCTCCTTTCTGGCAATGCCTGTTCTGTCCCCGTCTCACACACGCACACAAACAGTCAGCCAGGGGTTAAATAAAACTTGCAGACAATAAATTCTTTCAATAACAGGATTGGCAGCAACCCAGTAGCTGCTTGCCAAGAACTTTACTCACAGAGGGAGGTGTTCCTCCTCCGTCAGATAAACCAAAACAAATACACAAAGTCAAAAAATTGTCAAGTCCAGTCCGTATTAAATCCAAGGCAGGCAGATAACGTAGTTTCAGAGATACAATGCAACTTGCTAGTTGTTTAGTTTTGTCCATCACAGACCCTGAATGGTCACCACACCCCCTTTTATCCCCTGTGGGGTGTGGTCCAGTAACTCAGCTTAATCTCTGGCATGCCTCCTTTTCTGCTACATGCGCTTGTCTCTCCGACACTGGCGTGGATCCAGGCAAGACTTATCTCCGTCACTGTCCAACTGCGACTGCTCGGCGATACCTGGCTCCTGGCCAATCTCTTCTCCTTCGGGAGACACCTGAGGCATTGCCAGAGAGGAGGATCCTGGAGAGGGAGGCCTGGCCAACTCCTCTCCTTCACTTTTGGAGCCTTCTCCCTCCGATAAGACGGGCTCGGGGGTTGGAGTCACAACAATTCCTGAGGTTCCATCCAAAGGCCAGGAGGAACAGCCTGGGATGTGCCAGGAGGAAGGCATATCAGAGCACCAATTGATAGGGAGCGAGGATGATGAATCCTGGCTTGATCCCAGGCAGTGTCGGAGGGAGAAGCGTGCACAGCAATGGAAGAGGCGTGGGAGGGCCAGAGATTGAGCTGAGTCATGGAGCCACGCCCCACCAGGAATAAAAGTGGGTGGGATTACTCTTCAGGCTTTGTGATGGACAAAGTTAAACCCTGAAAGTCACATCGTGATCTCTGAAACTCGGCTTGGATATATTTTGGACTGAACATTGACTAAACTCTTGTCTCATGGATAATTTGTTGCTCCTGGAACGGACTGAAGATAAGTCCTCTTCTGCTTTATGGGAGTGAAAACGGTCTTGGCAGGCATTCGGCAGTTTGCTGCCAAAACCTTGGTCTGCCAGGAATTCTAATCTGTTTACCTAATAAAATATTGGCAGGCATGCTTGGTATTACGTTTGCCTGTGTGAGGAAGGGGGACAGAACAGACGCCCCTCTCTGAAGACTCAGACTTTATAAAACCCTAGTAAGGCCACACTTGGAATACTGCAACCACTTTTAGTCACCATATTACAAAAAAGATGTTGAGACTTTGGAAAAAGTTGAGAAGAGCAACTAAGATTATCAAAGGCCTGGAGACTAAACCATATGAAGAACGGTTGCAGGTTTTGAGTTTGGCTAAAGAATAATTAGGGGCGACATGATAGCAGTATTCCAGTATTTGAGGGGCTGCCACAAAGAAGAGGGTGTCAAATTATTCTCCAAAGCACCAGAGGGCAGGACAAGAAACAATGGTCAGAAACTAATCAGAGAGAAGAACCTGGAATTAAGGAGAAATTGTGGAACAGCTTGCTTTCAGAAGTTGTGGGTACTTCATCACTGGAAGTTTTTAAGAGACTAGTCACTTATCTGAAATGGTGTAGGTTCTCCTGCTTGAGCAGGGGGGCTGGATTAGAAGACCTCCAAGGTCTTCCAGCTATTCTATTCGATTTGTCACTTAAAGAGTTTTAAACTCTTTGAAGCATCTCTTGTGAATAGATTGTCAGAATCAATGGAGTTCAGAAGACTGCTACCTTCTTCGTCCTGTATTCAATGTTCTTAATATTTTTCTTTACTTAAAATGGTGCCTTTCAAACCATTTTTTTCAAGGTACTTTACAATACTCCACAGAACTGCTGAACTTTCGATCGACGAGCTCAGCGTCTTAGTCACTGAGCCACCACATCCCTTTGTTAAAACTAGAAATGATTAAAAATGGGCAACATGTGAGCAAAAATAAAATAATGGGTACAGGCTGTCCTCAACTTATAACTATGTGTTTAGTGACTGTTAAAGTAACAATGGCATTGTCAAGTGACTTATGACTGGTTTTTACATTTACAACTATTGGTCATGTGATGGAAATTTGGGTGCTTGACCAGTCTTATATTTATGACAATTGCACTGTCCCCAGGTTACGTGATCACTATTTGTAATCTTCCCACCTGTCTTCTGTTAGAAATTCAATGTGGGAAGCAAGATTCACTTCAGTTAAGTAATTTAACTGTAATTAAACTGTAATTTAAGCAGTAATTTGCTTAACTGGCAAAAAAAAATGTCATAAAATGGGCCACAGCTCAATCACTGGTTAGCAATGGAAATTCTGGCCATCACTGTGGTCATAAATAGAGGACTTCCTGTAGTTGAATTGGTGTAAAAGTTCGAATGCAGCCTAACAGCTCGGCTATTAATAATTGAAGGTCTGGAAGCAGAGCTCTGCTCCTGTGGCTGGAAAGAGCAGCTAAAAGTTGGAGAGGCCAGACTTGGAGAGCGACCACTAGGGTAGTTTGCTTGTATGGTCATAAAAGGGCACCTACAGCACCACCTCTGTGGCAAGCCCTTCACAACACCTCACAATACAGATTATGAATGGACTTTTAAGAGATGGAAGCTATAAAAAAGATTAAACCAGGGAAACGTTCCTGGACCAGATGGGTTATTGGGTTATTATAAATGTGTTGAGGATGAACTTTTTATAAGCTTTGCAAAATATGATTTTATTTTACAGAAGAAAATATACCAGAGACTTGGAAAACTATTTCAACTATTGTTAAGTATAAAATATAAGGTAGGATTTTTTCTTAGTTTTGCTTTTGTTATATTTCAAAGATTACATACTGCCTTGATTAAATGTGTATGTATGAACAATGAATTAAAAAAAAAATAACCCCTCAAATTTTGAAAATATTTCTCAGTCAGCATGGCCTAGACATTAATATTGCATTCAAAATGCATGAATAGGATGTATATACTTGTTGGCATCAACACAATCTTCTGGTCCTCAGAACTACATGCTATACTGGGAATAAAACCTTGAGCCTCTAATGTTATGGACTTCACTGAGGATATCAGATCAAGAGTTCTAGGTTCGAACACAGTGTCGTATGGAATTGAGCACCAGGTTGGGAAAAATGAACTCCGTTCTTGTAACAATCCAAGTAGCTCTTTCAGCAGCAATGGAGCCGACAACATATTGCTAAAAATCTAGGTCTGTACTTTGACTTTTCCATAGAAAGTATTTATCTACCACTGTATCGCAAAAATGGATATTCTATTTTTATGTTTTTTTATTAGTCTACATAAGGCATCTGGCAATGTTGAACATTCTGGAAATTAAAGGTAAACCATTACATTACTGTTGAATATATTTGAAATCAATCAAACACTAGAGCCTATTAAGAAAAAGATTAGAACTTCTAGATTGCAGCGATATGTAGGCGATGTTGCATAATAAACAGGATTCTCTCTCAAGTAGCCTTCTCGGAGATCCCCTTAAAATAGACACAACATGAAAAGTTACTAATGGAACTACAAACACAGTAGAAGAGAACAACCATTCCATTCCATAGAATAGAATAGATTGGGTTGTGAACATTCAGAAGAGTTCTAAACAGGAAATAACTTAAAGCACAAAAGTGGAAATAAAATCAGAGGTTCTTGGCTTGGTGATTTAGATCATGGGTAGGCAAGCCTAAAGCTTGCTGTATTTACTTCTTTATTTACTTCATCCCTCGTCTCTCAGCAATAATCAACATCTAGTGCAAAAGAAACATTTTGTATTAGGAGGGACATACAGATGTTCTATTTTTAGCATTTAATATCTTGTATCAAAAATTCAGGACAGGTATTAATTACTGGTGAGCAATTCATTCCTGCTATTTTTCCAGAAGAAATCTTGCTTCTGCATAAAAGTTGGGTTTTAGACATTTACTCTTTCTGATTCCGCTTGCTAAAAAGCTGGGGAGAACCCAGGTATTTGATGAAGTACCATCTCCAGCCAAAGCTGATATAAAAATGGATTTGTAAAGTTTAAGTGTTACACTGGCTTTAAGTTATCTTTATTACAACAGGAGTTCAAACAACAGAGGAAAAATGATAAATATTATTCAAAAAGCATATTGTTAAAATGTGAAGCAGTGAATTTTGGAATGTAGAACTTTTTAAATAGCAAGCCAATTTCTGCCTTTATTTTTAAGAAGTTATTTTAATATCTTTGGGGATATTTTTTAGTAAATGTTTTCCTATTACATCTTTATTGGGCAAATATATGAGAAAAAACATTTTCAAGGATATGTAAAAAATATTACTTTGGGAAGATAACTTCTGCAGAACTGTGCTAAACCTTCTCTGGTCCATGCTGCTGAACTGCTTGACATGATTTTGGGGTGCTCCTGGCATGTCGGTGCCACGCCAACTAATTTTGTACATCTCTGTTTTGGCATAAAGCATAACATAGTTCTAAAAGGAAGACAAAATGTGAATTTCTACTAATCTTCAACACAGGCTGTTTTCAATTTTCATACACAAGCACATGCAACAATAAGCAGGGTACAATGAGAGGAAATGGAAAGCCGCAGATGCTTTAAAGTGAACTTGAGAACAGCGGTACTGCTTATTGGAGATGACCCATTCACCACTACCAATGTCAAGTCCAATTTCCAAAATGAGGCCAATAGGAAACAATTCCTCTGGGGCTTCATCCAGCAAATGCAGGTTCACAGCAGTTCTGTTTTTTTTTTTTTTTTAACCACAGGACCATTCCATTCTATTCTTATTCTATTTACAGGCCTTTCAGCAGAGCAGTTTCCTAGTTCTTTTCTGAAGTATATATAAGGAAGAGCCTTGAGGATTGCCACGTGTTGCTGCAACAGAAGAGGAAGCATAGCTCTGAACTTCTTTTGTCTCCAACCGCTTGCGAAGTCATTGCCTCAGAAATTTTGCACAATTAATTTCCGCTTGATGTCACGGCTGAACTTGTTCATCTTGAACAAATCACTATCGAAGAAGGCAGAAAGATTGTGGATGTTGATTTGACGGGCCTGGCAAAGAGAAAGGGAGAGGGACATGGATAGTTAAGTGACGATCAAATTTTCAGAGAGAGGTTGTGGCAGCTTCTCTGCATTAAGATATTGTTCACTGAAACATATAATTTGGTCAGGATAAATGTTTACATATGGTTATTGATCTGCAATATCCACTATTCACAATATCTGTGTCTGTCTAATTTAAATGATTGCTCACCTCACTTCAGCAATTCTAAACAGCTAACAACATATATAAACAGAATCCAAAATGTGATTTTGTTTTACTGAATTTGGAATTGAATCTGGAAGAATCTATGTCTTCAATGCTTTCTGGCAGTTTGGCATAATTGGGGTCAACTGAATCTTGAGGGGGGGGGGCATGGTGTTCCAAAAGGCAGATGCTGCAGCAGAAAAGACACACTTCCTGGACCCCATAAGATAATATTCCTTAATTGTCAGGATGTCTAGCTTGCCTTTTCTGTCAGACCTAAACGGGATATTGTAGAGACTGCAAATACGCTAGTCCCATGCCATGAAGAGCATTCTAGGTGACAATCACCTAGCCCAGGGGTCAGCAACCTTCGGCTCCAGAGCCGCATGCGGCTCATTGGGCCCTCTGCTGTGGCTCCCTGTCAGGAGATCCCACCACTGGCTGGCCCTGCCCCTCGCCCTCCCCTCCTGGTCACTCCTCGCTTGGCCTGAGAAGGTAAGGGCGACGGCAGGGGATGGGATAAGCAGCCAGGGCAGAGACACAGAGATACAGAGAGAGGGGGAGAGAGACAGACCTAGAGAGATACAGAGAGAGGGGGGGAGGGAGGGGAGAGGGAGATATGTCAAAAGGATTTTGTGGTTCCCGGTGTTTTTTAACAACTGGTTCTCTGCCCTAATAACTGGCTGGGTAGGCGTGGTTAGGGTGGTGTCATTTGACTGGTGGAAGTGAGTGACATCAAGTTGGCCACGCCCACCCAGGTTTTGTGGCTCCCGGTGTTTTCTGTGGGAAATGGGTCCAAATGGCTCTTTGAGTATTTAAGGTCGCAGACCCCTGACCTAGCTGCACCTGGAAGCATAATGAAAGCTAATACATCTTGCAAAGTAGAGGCTAACCAAGATACATCCGTAATTGTGCATGCTGCCACAATCTGAACCACCTTTAGTTTTTAGATATTCTTCAAGGGCAGCCCCATGTGACTACTCATCACAGTAGTCCACTTGGACAAGGCAGGATTGTTATATTGAATCAGGGGTGGGTTCTAAATTTTTTTACTACCAGTCCTGTGGGCGTGGCTTATTTTGTGGGTGTGGCTTGGTCATGTGACATTTAGGATTTAGCAGAGGTACTGGTCTACCAGGCTTTTAACTGCTTGCAGTGCTGTACCGGTCCTCTCATTTGTTTTTGCAGGCACTGGTCTACCCATTTATTTTTGTACACACCAGTCTACTCATTTGTTTTCTTTTAACACTGATCAGCTGTAGGGCGGCCCTTTGAAGCCCCACAACAAGAGTTTAAATAGTTTTTTTCCTTCTAGCCATCAGCTGGGACTCAGGAGGCCGCAATAGATTGGGGGTGGGGCCAAATAAAAGGTAAGAATAACACGGGGGGGGGGAGGTGAGGGGGAGAACCGGTTCGGTGATGTCATATTGTCACCGCTACCGGCTCGGCGGAACTGGGCCGAACCGGGTGGAACCCACCACTGTATTGAATGTACCATATGGGAAAATAGATAATTACATTAAAAGAGATAATTTCCTCTTTACAGGTAACACTGATATTTGACAACAAAGCATGCATTGCAATCTTTACGTCTTTTTCACAGAAAATAAAATGGGTCTATTCAACATCCCAAAATCCTGTTGGATGCAAAACCACAGCACAGTACAGCGACAACAAAAACACACACACATATATATATAAAAAAATTCCCCAATTTCTCTCCTTCCAGTGAGATCATTCCCTCTTCATGATGTCCTTGTGATCATGACCACTAATTTCTCACATTTTGGGGTTCAGAACAATACAAAAATGTAACTCCAGAAGAGAGCAACTTTCCTGTTGTTCTAACATCTCATGCTTTTCTTTGCAACAAAAGAAAAGTGCTCACTTATTCATATCTTAGAAAGGGAAACCAAAATTGACTAGATTTAGTCTTGGTACAATGTCCACAAAAGGGAATGATGTTCCATACCTTATCAATTAAGTCTTTCTCCGGCACTTCAGTGGTGTCCTGTTGTGCTCCATAGCGATTCCTCTGATACATCATCTGTTCTGATACAAGTTGTTTCAAAATGAACAGCAAGAGCTCGTTGTTATCCCTCCTGAAGGCAAGGTATCGGGAAAAAGTCTGTGTGCAACAAAGAACAAGAGGGGAGGTCAGGAATGAACCAAAAGCAATTTGAAATTATCTATTTTAATGTACCTATAGGTTTTAACAATCAACTCTAGCAAGCTTACAGCAAAATGAATCCATGCAGACAAAGCAAAGCATCCCAGCTAGTACAAATACAGCAACATCCCCAGTCGCTCCACTGATTCCCTACTCATTACCAATCCTCACTGAAAAACACAGGGTTTTTTTTACAGTGCTTTTGAAATGTTAATAAGAAAAGAGCCATGCTCACTGGAGGGATGTGAACTGTTTTAGGGTGAGGGGACTAAAGTCCCAACAAAAAAGTTTCCTTTAATGGTTGTCAGGGGAAAAATCTGCAACATCCCCTTTCACGTTGCATGTATCAGGTGAGCAAATTCTATGTCCTTAGAGTGAGCAAGGAGCCAAGCCTATAAAGGGTAACCAGCATCTTGAAGCAGACTGACCGAATTTTCCAGTAGACAATGCAACTGCAGATAATTGGCATTCTGCTGCTGGACTAACTTCTACCGACTAGTCAACAGGGAGTAAGTACACTGTATATAATCTCCTAGAGCGATTCCACATAGAATGAATTGTAATAATCAAGGGAGAGATGATAAAGGCACAAGTCACTGTTGAAAAACGGAACATTCTAAAGCTGTTTCAGCAAAAAAATGAATGTCTCTGATGTAAATAAAAGGATTTTAATCACCATCTATTTTAAATACAATACTGGCCTACTGAAGGCACACTTGAGGATTCACTCTTATTTTCTTAAGGGAGCAAACAGCTTTCCAAAAAAAGTTTGGTTACTGAATAGTTAAAAAGTGAAAAGATCCCAAAAAACTTTCCCAGGACTTTATTTATTTGATTGTTTGTTTGCTTATTTGTATTAAACCCCAGGCAAGAATGGAATAATAATACACAGTTAACTGAAAAAAAGGTTTTGAAGCTGGAATTTTGGTAGTTTAATGAGCAAGCATTTAAAATATGAATTACAAATTAATCTCACTGAATTTTACTGAAGTTTGTTTAATTTATTTGACTTAAGACACAGACCCAACTCCAAATGTCTCTAGGTGGCTCACAACATAATAAAATTAATCGGGATACAATTCAAAACCAATAAAAACAATTAAGATAAAAAACCAAAATGTTTTATTTGAATTGGACCATCAATGACTTGGGACAGATCCATACAGGTCAGGACTACCCCAAGCTCAACATCGCATGGCAACAGATTAAAATCCCCAACAGATTCCAGGATTCTGTCACCAGCCCAGCAATGGAACTTAATTACCAACATTCAGGCAGGGATGATGCTGGATAGCAGAAAGGTGATAAAACGAACAACAATCTGAAGTGCCTACCGGAGCCCACCTTCAGAAGACTGTTTCACATCTGATTATCCACGGAGCAGAGCTTCTCAGGGTTTCATGGACAACAATAACAACACCTCCATCTCTTTCCCGGGGTCTCAGTTGATGGAAACCCTGAAACCCAGGTGGACACTCCACTCTGGGTCCATCAGGTTTTGATGAGACACGCCAGATTGGTGCCCTCATCCAAGGTGGAACCTGCCCCAGGTTCCTACCATGTATCCTTCTACCCATCCCTGTCCCAATGTTCCTGCCCGCTCTCTGTAAACCATCACCCTGCCCTTTTACTCCTTCCACTCAGGCTAATGCCCAATCATATGCATACCCAACTCAATACCCTAACAATCCACCTTGCCCCACAAGGAACTAAACCATCCTCCATCCATACTTGCCCAAGCACTCATAGCACTCATAGCCTCCAGGGGGACAGGCCCCCAGTAAAGAAAGAACAACAGGCCACTCATCTATCCATCAAAATTGGAGAGATAATTACTAAATCAAAGCAAGGATCACAGAAATAACTTTGTCAAATACTAAGATGGGCAATAGAATTTTTTTTTCTTCTACATTTGATTTTTATAGGGGAGGGCAGAAGCATAAGAGTAAGAAATAATCTTCAAATTTCTGGACCTTCTGGACTGAAAGCAGGCAAAAACATTGTTAAAGTACTCACATTTTGTAAGCACTCAACTGATTCAAAGTTGTCTATAAGCTGCCTAGACACGGATATAGAACATAATTTTTTATTCACTGTATGTTTTAATCTCACCACTCCATCAAGAAGTTCAGGATAATGAATATGGTTGTTTATTCATATTTTAGCCTTCCAAACTAAGGTTGATCTGAGATCGCTCAGTAAATTCCCTAAAGAGTGGATTAGAAATTGATCTCTCTGATCACATCAAAGGCCTTTCAAGTTGGCCCAATTCTAATATTAACTTTAGTGTCTCCAGCGTCCAACCCTCATTTCAAAAGCTATTTCATTCATCAGGAGTGTGGATGACAGGGCCCTTAGCCTATTCCTTTGCCATTTGGCAGCATTTTCTAGGATTCATTACTGGGATTCATTGAGGCCCAAGCAGGGCATTTACTCATCTGTTGAACAATCCAAAAAGAAATGCTTTTAAGCAAGAAATAATATTCTTTGTTTTCAGCCTGAGATTTCACCATCTTCTAAGATCAAACTGCTAGTTTAGCTGACAGTCTTACTTGTCCTAAGAGACTCTGCATGGATACCTAGAGATTCTGGATAATTTGGGAGAATTATTGTAATTTCTCTATCAATCTTTTCCTGCAATTTCCAGTTGACTAGGATAAGTTTCAACATACTATACACACAATAATGGAGACAATAGAAAGAGTCTATAATTTACTGTCCATAACAGTGTGCAGTGCATAACAGTGTCCAAGATAACATCTGAGTCCTTGTTTAAAGTCGGCTCCCTGAATCCTCACTGGAGGTCTATCAAACTTAAATTCTCGTGGTATTTTTCCATAATCCCAAATGAAACCACCACCACAACGAAAGGATCCACATCTCTGCATACCTTCCGCATGCTTCTCATAACACTAAACTTCTGTGTGTCGATGAAACTTTCCAGCATGACCCTGATGGCCATGTTGACATCGTCCTCCACCACGTAATCCCGCAGGTGCATGCGAGCATGAGCCTCCGCCATTCGGATCATGGACTCTATGTGACGCACTGTGATGGGGATACTCCCCGTTGCCTGCAGAAAGAAAAAGGAAAGGCCCTGATGACTGATTCCAGCAACGCAGAAAAGGGCATCCCAAGAATGGCATGTGACTTGCCAGCATCCTTTTTATGTTCCCATATGCCTCACCTAAATGTGCCCTAAAAAGCAGCTGGGGAGCTTTGAAGAGGATCAGTGGATGCCTTAAAGACTGACAGGCTTAAGACATCTACTTTACTTCTTAAAACATCTGACCTTATCCATAGTGGATCCTGTCTCAGCCAATTTTAGAGTGTGGTCCTTGTTCTGCCACACAAAGTGATTCAGAAACTGGCTGAAATTGCACACCATTAAGTTACAGCCTGCCTTTCTACTCTGGGGAGCTGTTAATGCTGCATGGAGCTAATTAAAAACAAATAACGGCGCATAGGAGATAGTAAATAGGAAAAAAAACCCCACTAAAAAAAGTCTGTTTAAAAGGCATCAATGATTAATGGAGGACTCTGCCATCTGCTGGCAAACTAGTGCATTGCATAGATTATAAGGAATATGCCTCCTTAGGGGTTATTCCCACTACTTCTTTTTTTCAGGAATCCAGACCTTTTTTCTTTGATCCTTGAGCTGACATCTAGCCAAAATGCTATCAGTTCTCTCTATTAGACAAGTTGTCAAAACAAACAAACAAACCCCAAGGATGGGAGAACAAAGTCCAAAGATCAGGCTAGATGTTTCTATAACCCAAAGGACAGGTTTTATATATACACTGATGCAATAGTTATTGGCAGATATTTTGGTGAACAATTGTATCTAGCTTTCAGGGACAAATTAAGCAGTAAAGAATTCAGAAGAAGATAAAGACTTGCATATTCTTTGGGTGGGTTCTAATAAGGCCAGTACTGATTTATAGATTTGGGAATTTTTTCATGAACCATTGTAATTAAATGGCTGCTTCTAAAAAGAACCAGATTCCAGATTTATCGGGACCAACATTTCTTCCAGCTCCATTTAACTGGTGAGAGGAGTAGTGATTCTGCAGGTGACAGTCTCTCTCTGAAACATAGGATTTCCCACCTCCCTGGTTGCTTACCATGGATTCTTTCCTGAGTTCACTATACATCCTGGCCACTTTGTCCTGGTCCATCTGGTTGAGTTTGGGATGGACTTTTTCCTTTGCGTAAATAATGTATTTCTTCAGGACTTCCTGTGGAATAGGCTCTACGCCATAAGAATTAGGGAGGATAATCTCTTGAGACTCTCCATTTACTGCATCCTTGCTGTTTGGGTGATGCTTGATGTGGCTACTGACAACAAATCGAGCCAGCATCTCATCCTTCCAGAAAGAATTGAAAAAAAGAAAAACAAATACAAAACACTGATTTTCTATCATTTACTATAAGATAATCTCAAAAGTTAATTTTCCAAATTGCCTGAATGGATCTTTGACAAGAACAGGTAGTCCTTGAGTTACGATGGCAATCGAGATGGGAATTTCTGTCTCTAAGCGATGCATTCATAAAGTTGCTTAGCCACAACAATCTCTGCAGTCCCAGTTGTTGCACAATTGTTAAGGTGTTGTGGCCTTCCCATAACCAAAGTCAATGAGGAAGCCATCAGGAAGTTGAAAGTCTCGGGCCAGTGGACAGGTGAGTGGTAGGAGCAGATGAAGAGGGTGTTGCAGCGAGCCTCAGGGAGGGTGCAAGAGAGGCACAGCGTGGGTGTAGTGTGAGTCCAGAAAGGTGTGCAAATAGCTGGCATGGTGTGAGTGCAATGTTGGAAGAGTATGCAGATTGGGGAGAATAGCAATTGTGATCTTCTCTGCCGTTTTCTCCTATTGACTTTTTGGGGAAACCAGTAGGAAGGTTGCAAATGCTGGTCATGTGATTGTGGGGTGCTACAACCCAGTCCTATGTGTGAACTGGTTGCCAAGCACACAGATTGCAAGCACACGCCATGGGAGTGCTGGGACAGCCAGAATATGAGGACTGGTTGTAAGCACCATTTGTTCAGCAAAGTTGTAATTTCAAACTGTCACTGATTCAAAGGGTGCAGTTTGAGGACTGCCTGTATGCTTATCAAAGTGTTCCTGTGAGTTTTGCTTTCCCAAGATAGACACGAGGTCAATGGTATTACCTAATTCTATCTTATGTAACTCCCTTCTTCATTCAGTAAGTATTAAAATGACAGGCCCTTCATTAACCTTCCTTAAGTCTAATGATAGGCAGAACCTACCTGAACAGGATCCACAGTGTCCCTGACCACACACAGGATATCAAAGCGAGATATGATGGGCTCGGTCAGGTCAACGTTTTCTGAGAAAGTCAAAGAAGGGTCATAGCGCCCGCCTAGAATAGGAAAAGAAGCATTAAAAAAAAAAAAAACAGTGCATGCTCACGTTCCTTTCAGGATCCAAAAGACAGGAAGTTTTTAAACAGGAAGTTTAACACAATATGTGGAACTTTTTGCCATAGTTCTGAGTTTTTCTTCCATGGGCCCTACATACCTATGGGGTTGGCAGCAGCAATAACAGTGCAGCGAGCTTGTAGAGAGGTGACAATGCCAGCCTTGGAGATGGAAATGCTCTGCTGTTCCATGGCTTCGTGGATGCTGGTCCTATCCTGATCGTTCATCTGAGGAACAAGCAAAAGACGTTAAAACTCCAATTAGCCCCAATAATAAATAAAGCAGAATTCAGATGTACACATTCAAAGCATGTCTTAAGAAGTTCAGTGCCTCTAGATATAGAAATATTATCAAGGACAGGAAGTATCTTCCAGCTAGAATTGTTAATACTGAGTTTCAAAGCCCATCGCATATTAACCAGCACTGTGCTATGTTCTCCCCAAGGTATCTTCACTTATAGATTTCACTACATTAAAGAATCTTCGAACCAGCATCCTCCAAACCGATCAAATCCCCCACCAGATTTAATATTCCGAGCAGTTTTTCCTCAGTTCCAGATCTTAGGACTGACTCTTTCCAGATAGGTCCTAAAATCCAACCAGTCTTCTCCTCTCTCAGCTTCATTTTCTGTATTCAAGGTCTTACCTAGAGCAACTTATACTGTTGGAATCTGGAATCTGGCTTGACCAAATTATGTCATGCCTCCAAAGCCAATACTTGCCTTGTCAAATTCATCTATCAAGCACACCCCTCTGTCTGCCAGCACCAGGGCTCCAGCCTCCAAGGTCCATTCCTTGGTTACAGGATGTCTCTGCACATAGGCAGTCAGACCAACTGCAGAAGCTCCCTGGCCGGTGGTGAATATCGCTCTGCTGGCTACTTTCTCCACATATTTGAGGAACTGAGACTTGGCTGTGCCAGGATCGCCACAAAGCAACATATTGATGTCTCCACGGACTTTGTGTTTTCCTCCTGTAGTGTTTTAACATGGAAAGAACAGTGAACCAAATTGCAGATGGCACAATGAGACAAAATGTTATATTAGAACTTCAGAGACTTGAGATCAGATGGTCCATCGAAGCTCGCCCAGTGACCCTGAACCAGGATTCATAATGTTGCTCTGAATAAGGACCGCTAGGTAATGAAGGAAGAGAATCAACTGTATGGCTTATAAGGGCAGGGTTAAAGCATAATATATGAAATAAAGCTCATTTACATACTTTAAAATATCTGATTGCTTTCTAGGAGAAGTAGTCAGATAAAGTGATATAGCAATATGAAGAAATAAGCTGATTGAGAAATGGTCTGCTTTACTAGTATTCCCCATACAATTAATTTTGATTAATAAGACATCAGTACAAAGGATAGTAAAACAAAAAAGAAAAAGAATCTCTCCACCTCATTTCAGAATAAGGTGAATTTCTGATAACACTGGGCAGACGGAAAAAGAAATGTGGTGTATACATACTTTATTACATATACTTATTTACAAACTAGATAAAACTGGAGGAATTTCATGTTTGAACTTTTTGGTGGTAAGAAATTGCTGTTATTTTCTGGAATAAATTACTAAAATGGAGAATAGCTTATTAATAGGGACATGTGCAACTGTAAAAATAAAAGATGAACATCTTTTCAAGCCATTTCTCTCTACTATAATAGAGGTATCCTCTCTAGCAACTTAAAGCTCTTCATATAAAAGCAGCGTTGATCATGAAGTGTCTTTGGTCAACTTACCTGGGTTTTTGGGTTCTCCTCCAAACAGGGCTAGAGCCAGCCCCCTTTTGATATCTTCATGCCCATAGATGGAAGGAGCAATGCTGGCAAAGATCTGGGAAAAGCAAATACATGGCCAACGTATTTATCAACAGACACACTAAAAGTGAAAGAAGTACTACTACAATGGAAATCTCCTATTAAACCTTGAATGATTGTACACTGTTTGCACAATTATTAGGCAAGTTGTATTTTGGAAGATTAATTTTATTATTGAACTACAGTCAATCCAAAATGTTAATAAGCCTCAAACCTGAATATTTAAGAAAATAAAAGTGAGGTTTTGGCTTTCTTAGGGGAATATCTATGTGTGCACAATTATTGGGCAACTATTAGCCTGCAGAATTATTCAAACCTGAATTTGCAACAAAATGTTTGGTTCTCTGATCACACCCCAATATCTTAGCAATTTCAAGAGTGTTGCATCCCTCTGAAAGAATTTTTACAATTTTTTACTTTTCATGTCAGTTAAATCTCTTTTTGGCCCATTTTGCCTGAGGAAAAAAAGCTGCCTAATAATTATGCACACCTTGGTATAGGATGATGATCCCCTTAGGCCACACCCTCCCTCATGCAAATACACATCACCTGATATACTTATATCCATTAAGCATTCAAGTTTATACAGCTTGGAGATGGAAAATATGCATTAAAATGATGATATGGTCAAAATACTCACTTGTCTAACAATTCTGCACGCAGTTTATAGCAAAGTCCTATTAAACCTACAATGACTGTATAGCAAAGTCACCAGGAATCAGTCTGGGAAGACAAAAGCAGTAAGGCCTCGCTCCTTTCAGAATGTTTTAATTTCCCTGGCTAGACTATAGTCCTGGGATTTTCTGGAGGTCTCCTACAGGAGATGATTTTTAAAAGGAGATTATATCGGCAATGATTAAATGCTAGCATTCTACAAAATGGGCTATAATGCAATTAGCTGGAAGAAATATATCATTTTGTATTACCAATAAAAGCTATGGGACTTTGATAAAGAAAAGCTAGTGTTGAGTTGTAACAGACACATGAGGCTTTTTGAAAGTTTCCATTTCACAGGTTGTGAATGAAGGAAGCCAATGAGCAAGTCTTCTGAAGACTTTTGGGAGGAAATCTTCTGATTGACCCAACCTTGTAAAGGATTTTGTGGTTAACATCTAACGAAAATTATATGTAACTATATATATATATGTAGAAGAAATAAGAAAAGAGAGAAGGTTCATCTAAACATTTAACACCCATTCTTCAGTTGGGTTTTAGTGGTTGAAATTAAATTTTGGGATGGATTTAATTGAGTTGGATTTAATTGTTAAAGCTTACTGCTCTTCTGAATATTATTTTTCTTCTTTCTGGGAGACAATAAGAGTCTATGTAATGGAGGAAAATAACAGCAATAATAGAAATAATAATTTCTTTTAGTAAAAATGTAATATTTTTACTAAAAAAACCTATTGCTCATGAAACAATTTGTTTAGGCATATTCCAAGTATGGATAGTGTGAATTCCGAACATTAAAGCAGACAAAACACAAACTGAACAGGTCCCATAGTAATACTTTCATAGATGTGCCTACAGCCATCTTGGAACAGAAGGAGAACTGCTACTGCTACGGTAGTAATCTAGTAATTAGATTCTAATAATCTAGTAATCTCTGGAGCTTTCATAATGTTGAACTGGAAACAAGAAACCAGAACCTTGTATCTTGACTTTCAAACTCACTTTCTCTCCAATCTGCTCATCTTTAGACAGTCCTACAATAACTTTCATATCCTCATCTGTGAGCTCCCCAACGGCCACCTTATTATCTTTCTTGGTGATGTGATTGGCCAGGATCACAGTTGCAAACACTGGAAACCCATTCGCAGTATTCAAAGAGCCATCATAATTATTATGGTATATTCCAGTTAGCTCCTAAAAGACAAGAGCAAGATATTCTTTAGTCATTGGCACTAAATTAATTTGTATAATTTAGGGACAAGGCAGACAAAAAGAGGGAGAAAGGAAGTGTTTAAGGAGCATGAACAAAAGCAGACACCACCATATTATTTGTGAAGTACTAATAGAACAAATAACTAATGACAGATAGACCTCAAACTTGTGATCACAATGGAGCCTGGCCATGATGACGTTAAGTTGGGATGGTCATAAAATGGGTCGGTCACGTGACCAACCTGATTTTTTTTTTTTTTTTTGCACCAATTGTTAAATGAAACTAATGGTTCACTATGGCAATGGTTTTATTGAAATTTTGAATGCTGATTTTTGGCAAAACTATAATAAAATGCAGTCATGAAGTGCTGTAAATGGCCATGTTGCCAAATGCCCAGAGTTGATCATGGGGGTCTCCCCAACTGTCAGAATTTTGAATGTGGGTTGTATGTAGCTCCCAGGTAGGCCTGTCATAACGTTGAATAGTTGCTAAGCAACTGGTGGTAAGTCAAAGACAACATGTATATTCAATACCACTTATTGTTATGTGTTGGAAGAATTTCTATGTTATGATCTTAGGATCTTTTTAATAATGCAGATGAAAAAACATTTTTAGGATACATAGAGTACATTGATACACTTAGCAACAAAAATTTGTATTAAAAACAGATTAATTGAAACAATTCTGCGGAAAATGCTAGTTCTTTGGAACTTCCTTTCACATTTCTAAGTAAACAAATCCACGACTGAGTTGACAGCTGAGAATCTCAAGATAGGGTGAAATGATGATCATGCAGACAAATAAAAAGGGAAGTGCAAGGAACTCAGGCTGAAATGTGCTACACAGAAACTTAAAGATATAGCCATTCTGGTGGACTTCAGAAAACCAAGTTACACATAGATTGTGAGTTCATGTGTTAGCTATGAAAGCCAGTTGGATGACTTTGGGCCAGGCACTCTATCTTAGCCCAATCTCCCTCACAGGATTGTTATTGTGGGGAAAATAGGAAGAAGGTCTGTTGGATACAGTATGGTTTACAGCCTTAAGTTATTTGTAAAAATAATAAAAGGATACAAATAAATACTTCTTCCAGAGGCAGCTTTATTTTCATTAAGGCTCTTTCCTGAATTCTCTAACCAGGATTAAGTTGTGATCAATATGCCTCAGCAAATTCCCTGCTTTTCTGGGCCTTATACTTACAATCTCATCTCCTGGCTTGCAACTGTCAACCAGGTCAGCCAGTAAAATGGCATCCTTTGAGCGAGGAAGCCTGCCAGCTGCCACCTTCCCTGGGCTCTCCTGGATTTTGATGCGCTGATAGTTCTGGTAGACTGTCTGTCAGGACATCAAGCACCTGAAGTTAGGAATTTCATGGAGCACAAAAAAACCCCTCTGCAACCAAAATTCTCAGCACATTCCTTAAACAAGAAGACACTAGATTCAAGGAGGTTTATACAAGACCGCTTTCCCTCACATCCGTTTGAAAAACTTCAGCTCAGGCAAACTTGTATTTAGCTGCAAACGGAAAAACCTCAGCATCTTGAAGACTTGTCAAAATATAACACAAATCTACACACAGCAGACTATCTTTCAACTCACCTCCATAAAAGTTTTACATTTGTTTTTATTTTGAATTATGATTGTTCAACAATCATTTTGGCCTTGTAAGCTTTATGTGGAGTTTACCTGTGCGTTAAATGAACACATACCTTTTCCACACACTTCTTCCAAGCAAAGCTCCTTATAGAGTGAGCTTGCTCAGGATCATGGCAATTCTAAGGACCTTTCCATGGGTTCTGCTTTGTTGCCTCCAATTTTCATATCCAAACCTCCCTGAACTCAATCAACAAATTTGTCCTATAATTTCATTTAATCTAGCCCTACTGACAGAGACTGCATTGCTTCCTATTGTGGTATGATTGTTGCTTCTTTTTTCCCTTCAACCAGTTAGAACTATTCGGAATGTCTTTGGTCTTACAGGATAGAATCTAGTATTTATGAGCACCTGGAAAAGCGCTACTTCTTTGTTGTAAAGAAGGGGATTCAACCTGGGCTCCTCAAACAACCAAAAGATTTCCAAGGCATCAGGCAGCTCCCCTTCCAAAAGATCTAAGAATTATGCAGTTTTAACTGTCTGAACTAAGATACAATGGTCCTCCTAATATCACATCAAGCACAGCTTACCTCTTCCATGTTGATTTCAAAGGGACCAACAGATTGACACTCTGGGCAAGATCCTGGTTTTACTTCTTGGTTTTGAGACTGTGAGAAAGGCCCCAAGACAAAACCACATTTGGTACAATTATACTTGATCATGCTGAGCTGGGGAAGGACCCCTGTACAGCTTGTCACAACTCCACTTGTCCGGATAAGCTGGTTTAGATGTAATTGCCTATGAGAAGAAGCAGGAACAAGGCTCAAATATAAAGAATCTTGAATAGTTGAATATTACATTTTCTTTACACATTTCTGCAAAACTTTGAGACGCAAAAAGCTCATGAATGGGGGGAGGGTGTCAGCCTTGGAGGCCATCTTTTCTTTGGAACTTCAGGGCTGCCACATTTAGTGCCTGGGAAATTGGGAGGGGGGATTTGCAAGGAGTTGGTGAAGATATATAGCCATAACAACATTCTTTTCTCTGGGAATCAAGGACTTTCAGCCTGCACCTGGGTAGGAGTGACTGGATGATGTCTCCAGTTCAGATGGTGAATTCATTGGATCATGTGACGAACATGTGGGTGCAGGGAATGGGTCTTTTGACTTTCTTTTGGGTGGGGAAAACCCGGGAACTTTCAGATTCGGGTTTTCCCAGATGTGCTAATATGACATCTCTAATAAAATGGATCTTTGAGGAATTGCTAGCCTCCAAGTCTTCTTTAGTTGGGGGTGTTACTTGGAACCCTGACAGAGGGAAGGCAATTTAAATCAATGATAGAGGGCACTTTTTCAAGCAGGAGATCCCAGTTTTCATATTCAGACATTTCCTCTTAAAAATGACCTCCAATAAGTATCCACCTAAGACCCTGATGATCAGCTGCCAGAGTAAATAACACAAATTAGATGGGTTATAGCTTGGCATAATAATGAAATATTGGATTAACTTCAGCTATGGAAAGCCCAACCTCCCTTACAAGTCATTGTGGGGCTAAATTGGTGGAAGGAATGCTATACTGGGGGCTGACAAACTCGCGGCCCATGGGCCAGATGCGTCACACGCTGGCCACACCTGGTTTAGCGAAGGGGAAAAAAGTTGCGATTATGACATGTGATGCCGTGATGATGCGAGTTTGACACCACCCCGCTTACGCAAAACAGTACTCAGAACCTCACTAATGGCTGGTAGGATGAGTTCTTCACCAATAGTATGTGGCTTTCCAGACTTAGCAGTCAGCAATGAAATGTTGTATGATGCACGCAAACCATCATTGTTTTGTTGGGAAGCATTGTAAAACATTGCGTGACAGTGCTGGGCGCTTTTGAAATTTGTCACAAAGCGATTGAAAAAAAGTTAGGTTCTTGTCTGCTTTGTCAGGATGTGCCTTCTTCAAATGTTCGTTCAGTCTGGAAGGCTTCATTGCCACATTAGAAAATACTTCTTCACATAGCAGGCACTGTGGCAGCTACTGGTTTATAAATCCATACTTCAGATATTCCACACTATATTGTCTACATTTCTTCTTTGATTTTTCTGCTTCTGCCATTTCTGCTCTGAAAATCAGAATACTTACAATATGTGTGTGTTCACATCTGATTTGAAAAGAGTTACAGTTGCGGGAAGGGGGGAGTAGTAGAAACCTGCTTTTTTAATTTAAAAAAATAGGGAAAGTTTGCCGAGCCAGGCAAAACAGAGCAGCACACACGAGGCTTAGCGTGGCTGCCAGAGTACGGTATGTGCAGGTGCAGGAGGTAATGGGGTGAGTCGGGCCGGAACCAGAAGTGCTCAGCTAACTGACGGCTGACAGAGCCCCAGGCAGAATTGCGCCCTGCGAGGGGCTCATCTCCAGCACTACTTTACCACCCCCCTTGCCTCTTAGCACACCCCCTGCCGCTCCCCTTGCGTCTTATTGCCACCCTAAGTCATCCCACTGCCCCCCAGGGTACTGCCCCCTTTGGGAACCACTGCTGTAGAGGAACACTTTAATAGGCAGTCTCTTCATTTTTGTCCTTGATGCAGTAATGCTACAAAAGACCTACTCAATAGTTTATCATCTGGATCACTTACATCCTAATCAACTATGGGTCATAAATCATTAAACAGCCTTGATAGGTTTTGTTAGTGCTGCCAACCTCAATACTAAACTGCCTTCTTACCTAAGTGATCGTAACTCCTCCACCAGAGGTAGATGTGAGATGCGGACATGGATTTCCTGAGCAATCCGGTCATATTTGGGATACATAGCCATTACTACTTCCTTGGCTGCTTCATCGAAGATCTTCAACATCTCAGCTGGGGCTTCCGGAAGGAAGTAGGCAAGGACATGTTCCCGGGCAGCCAAATCTTCATAATTCACCACCACACTCTCTTTATTCTCTGCCAAGAGAAGACTTTTTTTTTAACCTAGGCCCACCACTGCAGAAATGCAAAAAAATGAGTTTATTTGGTTCCTTCTAAAATGTATTTGCAATCATTATATGGCAGTCCTTCTTATGTCTTATTTGACCTTCGGTATTCTTTTTTTTAAAAAAACAACTATGCTTTTGTTGTGAAAATAGTTGTCAGCTTCTACTGAAGGAATTCTATTCATCATGGCTAAGAAAAATGAACATTAAGAATAAAGGTATTACTCTAATAGATGTGTTCCTTAGAAACCTGCTAGCCAATATTTTAGTAACTTAAACACCGGCATTATAATTCAAAATAATTAAATAGTTGTTCTTAACTCTTGCAGCACAATTCACCTACAAAAAAAGTATAAAGATATGGAAGGGAAGAAAAAGTACAGCCCATATAGATACAGTATAGTTCTAACCATGGGAAAAAGAATTAAACTGATATATACCCCACAAATATTATGTCTATTCAGTAAAGGAGTCTTAAGTGGTTTGTTAGGATCCATCTGAATAGTATAATCAGGAACCTTAATGAAAAGTCACCTACCAGCTATGATCATGTGGTATGAGATATAATGTAAGTTAAAAGAAATATATCTCAAGCGATGACTAAGTTCATACAGCATACTAAGCCATTATGTGGATTGTGGTTTAGCATGTTGTATGAATCCAGCAAATAGGTTTTGTAAACAATGGTTTGGCTTGCAATGTATTATTCTAGTTTGAAAACTGGTTTAGTGCAGTTATGAAACTGGTCAATATAAGTCATCACCAGAAACATTTGAAACTAGCACTCTGGTTTTCTAAACTACTTTTCTTGTATTCCCACAGTTGTACCTTTACACATGTCACTGATCCTCTCTTTGAAGACATTGTGACCATGATCATCCACATGGGTCTTTAGGAAGTTCTTGAAGCGATGGTAGATCTCAAGACGGGGAGCTGCCATGGACACCCATTCTCTCACCGAATGCCCCTTCATGTCTTCCAGGTTCTCTATGCTTTCGATCATGTCTTCCTCCTCTTCCTCCATACCTTCAGCAGCCCGTTCAGCCAGGCGCCTCTTCCGCAAAGGACGACCCTCATCTTCATCATCACTCTCTAGAATTTAAAAGGTGGGCAGAAGCAGAGGAAATAAAAAGGGATTATCAGACAGCTGCATAAACATAGAACTGTTAATGAAGCTAAATCAATTCTCTGATAGGACTCTTAGATGGATGTCCTCTTTTTTAATAGCTTTCCCCAAACGATCACCCCACAAATACATTGGATTTCTACAATTTCTTGTTCAACATGATGCTCATGTCTTATGAGGCTATGTATAACTTCCCATTGGGAGATGATGAGAAATGTATCATCTGGAGAGCACCAGTTTGGAATCTGCGGATCTTCTGATTTAATGCTATTTCAAGTGTCAAGCAATTTTTTTTCAAATTTTGCTACATTCTAAAAATTCTCTGTTTTTAATTTATTTGCTTTCTTATTGTTTGTTGTAATTTTAACATATTGAAGACTCTTGGTTAAGAAGAGTAATCCCATTCATATGTATATTTATTTAGTAATCAAATTTATACTCTGCCCATCTCATTATCTAAAGTGACTCTGAGCGGTTTATGAATTAAAAACCATTCCATTTACATATGAAAGTAAATATTAAAATGATCAGCTATATACTCAGAATATCTCATAAGACTGAGTAGTGTGGGACTGACTTTTATTAGTAAGAAATAAATCAGAATCAGGCTTGTAGGTAATCAAATTTCTCATGACTTATTTGGCCAGATCTTTTTTTTAGTTGCTCATGCCTTGGACCTTTGTGGTTGCCATACACTTTCATGTCTATATCCCCAAGCTCAATGTTATGTGACCACATTTGACAAACCCCTGAAGTCCCAATTTCCATTGTTAAGTGAAGATCATGGATTGTTAAGTGAGCACCTTCTCACAACTTCCTACTGGCTTTCAACAGCCAAAGTCAACGGGGAAGCTGGCAGGAAATTGAAAGCCTCAGATGGAGGCAAATGGCTACTGCCAGATAGAGAAGAGCACATGAGTGAGAGGAAAATACAGTGCAAGAACAGTGGGGGGCTTCTGCCAGTGGGAGAGAGGGTGTGAGTTGTGGGGGAGGTGTGGCATGAGTGTAGTGAGGCTTCGGGAGGGTGTGCAAGTGGTGATGGAGGTGCAGCATAGTGTGGCTGCTTGTTGTGGCCAGCTGAGCTGGCAGCCGAGTCAGACAGTGAGGATATTGGGGAGGAACATGGGCCAGTCCTGGGGGCTGGGGAAAGCTTGGACAAGGGCTCTGTGTAGGAGGCAGAGAGGGAGATAGACAACAGTGAGGCAGAGAAACAGCTGGAGCCCGTTCCCAGTGTGTGCATGCGCAGAGCTGCCAGAAGACAAGAACAACTAAGAAAGCAGGATCGACTTGGGAGTAAAGCCACACCTTGGAGATGATTGGCCCCTCCCATAGGAAACAAAAGAAAAGTGAATGGGGAGTGGGAGGAAACAGTTCGTTCGTTCGGTTGTCTCAAGAGTGGAAAGTTCTGTTCGTGACTCTAAGAGACTCTGTGTCAAGTTTTGCCTTACACTGTGTTTGGAAACAAGTTACATGGCAGTTTGTCAAGCGAGATAAGGTGTGTCGATAAATATTCCTTTGAAAAACTGTTTGGACAAGCCTTGCTGACTGTGAATGAAAGTAATTCACAGTCCTGTTAATTAAAGCGGTTTTGCCGGGACCAAGACTCTGCTTCCTGCTTTTTAAGGGAGCCTAGGTCAGAACACTGCTGCTGGGTGGGAGAGGGTGCACAGGGGGCGATGAAAATGTGGTGCAAGCACAGGGGGGCTGGGGGAGGTTGCACAGGTGAGGGGAGACTAACATGAACAACTTTTAACTTTCCTTCCAAGCTTCCCCATTGACTTTGCTTATGGAAAGCTGACTGGGAATCGTAATCATGTGACTGTGGGACACTGCAACTGTCTTAAATGTGACTTAAGGAAATGCATAAAGCAAGCCATCACTACCCATTCATTTAAAAATGTACCATAAAGCAGTCCACTCCGCATGCGGCCCAGGCCTCGACCCATCTCACGGTCCCTCTGTCTCATTGCACGTTCTGCAGCTTCTCTTTGGCTGGCAGTTAGCTCTTCCAGATCTTCATCATTCAAGGCTAAACCTTCAGCTTCATAGACATCAAGCTCAGGAATAGGACGATAGTCCCTGAACAAAAAAATAAATAAAAACTTGTTCATCAACCACATTGCATAAGCATCCTGAGTACCTTACTTATTTTGCAAAGCACCAGATCTGACATTTATATTTGGATATCACAACTTGTACGACCCCCCCGCGCTCCTCCTGCTTTTGGCACGCGATGGTACAGTGGGCCCGGTTTTTTGCCCTTCCCAGGCTGCAGAGCCTTTCTAGGAGCCTGAGGAGGCCGGAAACGGCTTTTTTCCCGACTTCCAGTGGACCCTGAAGGCCTAAAAATCAGCTGGCTGATGCATGCATATGCGCTGGAGCTGAACTAGGGCAATGCTCGCGTGCCCACCAATATGGCTCCACGTGCCACCTGTGGCACACGTGCCATAGGTTCATCATCACGGGTATAGGGTCTCCTGCTTGAGCAAGGGGTTGGATTAAAAGGCCTCCAAGGTCCCTTCCAGCTCTATTCTTCTGACTGATTGATTGAACAGCTGGTTTCCTCCCCAATCTCCTCCTAAATGGTTATAATATTCCATTACAAGATTGACAGAATGTAGCTGGCCAGAAATTTTTATTACAAATAGAATCTCTGTCTGTCTGTCTGTCTCTCTCTCTCTCGGTGCACTTAGTGTGGGTGAGCCTCATTTTTAGATATTCCATTCTACAGCTTGTTATCTTGTTTGCTATTACTTCTTATTTCTTTTCTTTCTGGAATCAAAGAGCTACAAGGCAACTTTTAGCACTGATGGATTATTTATTTAGATAGCTTCTTTGCTTCTATAATTTATTAAATCAATGTATTAACTATTTTAGATGGCTATCCATTTCATGAATGTAACTTTGGGTGGCTAACAACATATTAAAACAATAACAATTAACAGAATAAAAACAGTATTCAGAATAAACAGAATAAAGTTGAAAAAATATTTTAATCAGTGAGCTATGCTTCTAATTACTTGTGCTAACACTAAATGGGATATATCAAAGGGACAACTACAGTGCAACTTTGAGTCAATAAACTTGCAATTGTACTGCTGTTTTCTGTGGCAATTGAATGCACTGGAAAAAAAAAAATTTGGGAGGAAAATATTAAATTTCCCAACGCATCTATACATGCAGCATTACCATTTTTCAACATTCTCACAATGTTTATGACTCCCTTTTCATATTTTTTCTCAATTGCTTGCATTTGCAGCACTGATTTAATGTGGCATCCAGTGTAGTAATAGTAGTATTCTCATACAAATCTCTGAAATACCTCTTCTAGCATTCTCACATTTGTTTCATCCCAAATAGTATCATCACTTTTATTTTTCATTTTATTCACTGTGAGAGGCTTTATTTCTCTTCATTTCATTGCAAAGTTTTGTTATTTCCATCAAATTTGCTATAAATTCTCTCTTCCTCTTTAATTATTTCTTCCTTTGACTAAATGCATTAATTCTTTACTCTCTATAAGGTATTAGTTTCCTCTTTTCTTGCAGCAATCATTCCTCTATATGTTTTTTCATCTAGCCTCTTTCATTTCATTCCATTAAGCATACTTTTTACATATCCCATTACAATAACTTCATACACTTCTATGGGAATTATGAATTTAGAGCAATTTAGATGTGCAAATCCAGCCCTTATGAACTTCTACTTCATCTCTTAAATTTGAAGGTTTGCAACAAATGGCATCTTGTCACTTGACTTAAGTTCTGTAATTAGATACTTGAACTGAACATCATGTAATGTATGGCTTTTAAACTATCTAACAATATTCATCAAGGTAGATATTATCTAGAATAGGGATGGCACATTCAGATACTTGTGGAAGTTTTAGAGGCCCATAAGCAACTGGCTCAGTGCTTAGCCTTTGATTTCTTTCTTAATTGAAACAATCCCTTTATATATTCTAGAACAGGGGTGTCAAACTCGCATCATCACAGCGTCGTCACGTGACATATCGCGACTCCCCCCCACGCTAAACCGGGTGTGGGCGTGGCCAGCACGTGCTGCATCAGGCCCCCGGGCCGTGAGTTTGACAGCCCTGTTCTAGAACAGGAGTCCCGAATCCCCAGGCTGCAGGCATGCATGAAGCTCTGCTCGTGTGAGCGGAGGGCGCTTGTGCCACTCACACCCTCTCCTGCGCTGGGCCACCAAATTGGAAAGGTTGGGGACCGCTGTTCTAGAACAGGTGCATTTCTAACAGGATAGAAGTTGGGATAATTTTGGTCACAATCGGTTATCTTCTCCCAAACTAATGAGGAACCCTGCACATTTTCTGTGTTTATGTTTATCAACAAGAATAAAATGCAAAACAGAAAAACATATCCAGAAAAAAGGAAAAAATTGTATGCAAAAAATGGGAAAAAATGACCCAAATTTCAAGCAAATCTAACATTAAACATAAAAAGATCCACCCTTAAAAAAGAAATTTAAAAAACCCTGATAAATTCTCCTCCCTTTACATAGTGGGTCTACACATAGTTATAAGCTTTCCCATCCTTATCTATCAAGAATACTATATTAAATAAACAAATATTCCAAATGAAATGATCTCCATCTAATCATAATATATTTGTGAAAAACAGAAAAAAACCCAACAGGTTAGCTCAAACATTACATCAATCTTCAAATCCCAGGAACCCTGCACATTTTTTAACTGATTATGGTGAAAAGAAAATCATGGTTACTAGTTACTATTAGCAGGAAGCCAAGCAATGCAGTTATAATCAACTAATTGACTACTGTATGTGATTAACTGATAGAGCACAAATTTGCTGATTTCCTACTGCTGATATCCTGTTTCCCCAAAAATAATACATCCTCTGATAATAAGCCCAATCGGGCTTTTGAGCGCATGCGCTAAAATAAGCCTCCCCCTGAAAATAAGCCTTTCCCGAAAATATTTAAATGTAGAGCTGGAAATCAGGTAAGACGGCAAGAGGAGCCCCATCTTGCTCCACGCACCCCAAAATAATAAGACCTCCCCCAAAATAAGGTCAAGCGCTTATTTCAGGGTTCAAAAAAATATAAGACAGGGTCTTATTTTCAGGGAAACACAGTAACAGCAAGGAATGAGAAAGACCAAGGAGTATGACAATGTGTGTGGGAGTGTCCTGTATATGAAATAATGCAGTCTGAATTTACTGCCACACCAATATCAATTTATGGTATTAAATACAAACACCTTCACATTTGCCCCTTTGAAGTCGACCTGATTTACATTGAATTGATGAAACAGGCAAGAAAAGAGAACCTAGCTGGACAGAATGCCAAATGTTTCATTCTCAGGTTTCATGTGAAAACATGAATCTGGGAGGAGGTTTCCATACCTTTCCATCCCTTCACCAATCAACTCCTCTCCATCTTCGTCCTCTTCATCAGGGAGTCCCTCTGTCCCCAGGAGTCCTTCAGACTCATCCTCGAAGGGTGGTAGATCTCTCCCTGGACTGGATGTGAAGGCCTCTCCTCGGCGAGAGTTCTGCACCGGGCTGGTAGCCATGTTCGACTCAGAGGAATCCTAACACAGCAGACAAGAGTTCAAAATATACTGTGAATTTGGTTAGTATACAGGTAGCCCTCGATTTACAACAGTTTGTTTAGTGACCGTTCAGAGTTAACGACACTGAAAAATGTGACTTATTTATTTATTTATTTATTGGTTCGATTTATATGCCGCCCTTCTCTGGAGACTCAGGGTGGCTTACAATGCGTTAAGCAATAGCCTTCATACTTTTGTATATACCTGCTTAGTAGGGCTTTTGCCCCCCCGCAAGCGGTGTTCTTTTTTATACAAAGTCAGCTTATTGCCCCCACAATCCGGGTCCTCATTTTACCTACCTCGGAAGGATGGAAGGCTGAGTCAACCTTGAGCCTGGTGAGATTTGAACTCGCAGTAATTGCAGGCAGCTGGTAGCTAAGTGCTACTTAACAGCACTTTAGTCCACTGCACCATCAAGGCACTTATGACTGTTTTTGACTTTTTTTTTTACTGTTTTTGACTTTTTTATAGTTATGACCTTTGAGGCACCCTCATGATCATGCGATCAAAATTCAGACGCTTGGCAACCGGTTCATATTTACGACTTTTGCTCTGTCCTGGGGGTCACGTGACCCTTTTGCATCCTTCTGACAAGCAAAATCAATGGGGAAGACAGATTCACTTAACAATCGGGTTTTAACTCATCAACTGCAGTGATTCACTTAACAACCATGAAGAAAAGTCATCAAATGGGCCAAAACTCACTTAACCAATGTCTCACTTAGCAAATGTCTCACTTAACGACAGAAATGTTGGGTTCAATTGTGGTTGTAAGTCGAAGTCTACCTGTATTTTCCTAGGACTTGGTTTGGTTCGAATTTTCCAAACTTCTCAATGTGCAAAAGGAAGGTCAAATGAGACAGACTAAGAGAAGCGCCTGTTGACTACTCCTGGCAAGAACTGCGTGACTCTTTATTTTTTGCTCTCTTTTAAATTCCAGAGAGATCCTTTGGGTTCAATTGCAAAACAGCCGTGCCTGAGAATGTTTCTTTGTACTGCCATCTTCTAAACTCCTCCTGGGGTTTGACACGGGCGGCACAGACCTCCCGGTCTACGGCTGGGCAGGAATTTTGCACGAATGAACGGAAAAGTGCCTAAAATTTCACTCTTCCTGCAAATTTCCGCCAGGCAAAAGGTCTGGATGCAGCTTCTAAAACGAACCAGCAAAACTACGAAATGAACGGCTAAGTGGTTAAAAAAAAAAAAAACAACAGGACGCCAAAGGATCCCAAAAAAAGGCGGCCCACCAAAGGGACACAAATGCAAATAACCAATACAAGTTGCTCTCTTACCGCCATTTCTTCTGCTTTCCGAGCTTCTTCCAACAACAGCACCCCCTGCAAACTACAAGCGCCGCCGGAGCCTGAATTCCGCGCGGATGAAGGGTCACGTGATCAAAAGCCCGCGAAAGCTTAGGCATCCTGACGCAACGTCTTATGAATATGCAAATATTAAGCCGAAAGCTCTCTTATGAATATTAACGAAGAGGCGGAGCGGTCCGTCGCTGGAAAGGAAAGACAGCGGAGGGGAACTTATGAATATTAACGAGGGGGCGGGGCCGGGAACTGTAGGCTGGGGGGAGGAGATAGCTGAAAAAGAAGAAATAAAACGCGGCTCGACGGTGCTGGGAACTTTGCTCCGACGTCCTGGGTGAAGGAGGAGTTGGGGGAGTCCAGCACTCTGGAGAGCACCACGTGAGCTCCGTGGTCTCTCGTCGGCCGGGAATGCTTATTATATGGGGCTGCCTTCCAGTCGTGCAATGCAGTTCCGTTGCCGTTTCGTTTCGCTGAATTGTTTAGCCCTCCAATTTCTTCCAAAGCGGCGGAATAAGCCACGAGAGGGGGCGCGCCGACGGTGCTTGTTTTGTCTTCGTTAATAAAGAGTTTGCTTAACAGGAGACGCTTCGCAATTGCTTAAAAGGGATGCCAGCCCGAGGAAGGGAGTACTTTTAGGGGGGGAAAACCCCCCAAAAAACTCGAATTCGCCAAAATAATCCAGAATAAAAAAAAATGCACATTTTTGCAAACTATCTTTTTTTTTTTTTTGCTTCGATTCCTCCCGTAAATCAGAAGTATTGGCCGGCTTTGCCAAAGGAACCGGCGCGAGGACTACCTAACTAACTTTCCCAAAGACTTTCTTCAAAGCCTTTTTGGAAATGGTTGCGCGCCGCCACTTCGCCTTTAACGCCCTGCCGGTTGTTGTTGTTGTTGTTTTTTTTTTCTCTTCCCCTTTTTCCCCCTCAGCCCGAGACTCCGCCCCTCCGCTTCTTTTTCATTGGCTCCTTTCGCCCCTTTCGTTTCGCTTTTTGAGCCGGGCTTCTTCTTTTAGGGGCCTCGTGATTGGCTGGCGCGACCCTGGGATTGACGGTTCAGGTCTTCCTCAGCTGGCGAGGTGTGTGTGTGTGGTGGGGGGGGGGGAGCGAGTTGTGAGCGGAGTGGGGGGGGGGGGGCGAGCGAGGCTGCTCTTCCTCCGCGCGCCGCTCGTCATCCTGGCTGGGAGGCTCGATGGCGCTGCGCCTTCTTTCCACTGCGGGCGCCTGTCTTGTGAGCCACGGCAGGAAGTGGATGGGTCGCCCGGCCGCGGCTTCGCTGCTTTAGCTCCGGCCGGCTTGTCAACGACGCTCCTCCTCCGGGACAGCCTTCCACCCTCCCATATTCTGGACCTGGGACCTGGGACGGAGCCTTTGCTGTGGCTGCAGGATGGTCGGTCGAGAGCCCCGGGCATGAGCCAGAGAGCCAGCGCCAGCGAAAGCGGGACAGGCCGCCTCCTCCTCCTTCTCCTCCTCCTCCCTCGGGCTGCGAGCGAAGATAACAAGGGAGCTGCGGAGGGCGAGCGTGGCTGACGGCCGGAGGAGAAACGAAGAGCGAAAGGCCAGGTAAGGAGCTCCCTGGCTCCTTTTAAAGTGGCCTTAATCTTAGATGCCCCCATTGCCCGGCCATGGGTGATCCACCCAAGATTTCGCTGGGGGCGGGGGGGGGAAACTTTGGGGCCGGGAAGGAGAGATCTCTCATCCAGCCCTGTCTGTTTAAAAGCAAGCAGCAGATCCCCCGGCTTTGTAAAATCCACCCCCGTTTCCCCTCCCGGCACTTCTTGCCTAATCTTGAACCTGGTGACCCTGGTCTGCTTTCCTGGTAATGTTTTTGTGCAAGAAGCAACGGGGATCGTTCGCTGAGTCTTCGGAGAGAGGCGGCATACAAATTGAATTAATAAATAATAAATGTTGAAGATTTCTCGTGTGTGAATGCCCCGCTTCTCCCCTCCCTCCCCTTTTGATCTATTCCAGGGTTTTTATAGTAATGCCCCACTTGGACCGTTTTATTTCCTTGAGGGATCTTCGGAGAGGTCCGTGCATCGCACCTCTCTGAGTTGAAACTCCTGAAATTCCTGAAATAGCATCCTTAGTTGTTGTTGTTGTTCAGTTAAGTCGGGCCTCGCTCTTCATGACCCCATGGACCACACAGCTCCCATGCATGGCCCCGAAATGTTTTGGTGTCAACACCCAACCAAAGGTCCTTTTTACTATCAGGAATCAATCTCTGGCAGGGAAAAATGCCTCTTCCGCAAGAGCCCAATGCTCTTTTTCTGATGTTTATTTTAGACAGAGATAGGTAACTCCTACAGTCATTTAATCTGGAATATGTGGAGTTTTCCAGTCGGTGATTTAAACAATTTCCTCCTCTCTCCACTAACCCATGCTGTGGCATTTTGTGTGTATTCCCTTCTGTAGTTTGGTAACTTCTAGCAATTTCCCATTTATGTTTACAATTGACTTGCTATTGAATGAGTGTTTTAGAGGTCGTTAGACAAAATATGCTTTTCAACATTGTGGTAAGTTAAAATATAGTTAAAACCCACAATTTAAACTTTTTAATATAATTAAGGCACAAAATCTTATCCTCTGAAATTGTTAGTTGGTTGGGATAATGCTGAGAGTAGCAGTGACTCAACGGAGGTTCTCATTCTACTGTAGGGTCAGTCATAGATCTTTAATTTTGGTTTTGGGCTATACAGATTCCTTTCAGGGCATACAGTGGACTGATAACATTGTAATTGTCCATAGTTGCTTGGGTTTTAGGGTGATATTCAAATGATTAAAAAAGGAATCCTGACTTAATTTTATATGTAAATCACTTCTGCCATATTTTCTGCCTTTTTCCTTCTTTCTTACTACTGTAGTTAGTTATATGAAAGCTTGCCTTCTCTTGTGATTTCCAAACTGGTCACATAACTTTGGTAATATATTATGATGTAATTAATAATGAATTTCTAGTTGTTTTTCTGCTGTGCAATGCAGGAAAAGTGAAACAATTTTGAGGCTGACTGGAGGAACAGTATTTGGCTGCTTGAGTTAAAAGAGAAGGTTGTTTCTCTTTCATTTCCCCTCTTCCTGCCTCTTTTTTCTGTACATAGAGATTGACTCTGTTGACAGTAAATCTTAACTGATAATAGGAATGTAAAAAGTAAATAAATTTGTTCCCATGATAGATTACCTAACTACCTGCAAGGGACATGTACAAAGCAACCAGCACAGTATTTTCTTTCTAAAGAGTCCCAGAAGGGAGTTGGTCCAGCCCATTATTCATTGTGGTTGGTCATTGATCTGTTGTATGCTTTTCTATGTTTTTCTTTATATAGTTTTAAAAGCATTTCAATTAAAAATACAAGTTACTAATAAAAAGAGGGCATGTTGCTGTACTATAGAAATGTTTTCCTTCAAAGAAAAAGTTCTAACCTATTATGTAATAAACTATATGGTGAAAAAAATCTATACTAAACTTGGGTGAGAAAAATCCGTGAAAAACAAAGAAGTTAAAAGAAATAACAACCAAACAAAATTATCCTCAATCTAAATATATAGAAGAAAATCAAGCCATTAGAATGAAAAAAGTTAGGTTGTTGAAATGATATAACTTTTCCAATTTCATTGTTACGATTCAATTTTTAAACAGTGAATTATACAGAAAGTTTTCAACTTACGACCACAATTGAGCCCAACATTTTTCTTGCTAAGTGAGGTATTTGTTAAGTGAATTTTGCCACATTTTATATTCTTTCTTGCCACAGTTGTTGAGTGAATCATTGCACTTGTTAATTTTTTGACAGGGTTAAGTGAATCTAGATTCCCCATTGTCTTTGCTTGTCAAAAGGTCACAAAAGGTGATCTCATGACTCTGGGACACTGCAACCATCATAAAAAGTTCATAAACAGTGAATCAGTTGCCAAGTGTCTGAATTTTGATCACATGATGACGGGGGTGCTACAATAGTTGTAAGCATGAAAAATAGTCATAAGTCACTTTTTCAGTAGTGTTGTAACTTCAGTCACTGAACGAACTGCTGTAAATTGAGACTTCCTGTACCTAGACTGTACAGAAACATATTGTCCAGTCTTACCTTTAATGCATAATTGACTCAAAGGGTACAGGGTGATGATTTTTTTTACTTCAGATACGTTCTTCAGATATGGAACACAGTATTATAGTGCACTTTAAATTTGTATAAAGGCTTTATATATTTTGTTTCAGTTTTTAAAATCCTTTCCTAGGAATTCCCCACTGGAATTTGTCTCTTTCATGCTAGCTGCATGTCTGCCTTTCCCCCACCCCCATCAATCTAGCCACCATTATCTCATTGTCCATTTTCCTAGTCAGTTTTTCCCCAGCTGTAAGCAGCATTATTAATGAACCATTTGATGGCCCGAGATTAACTTAAAGAATTTAGGTCGGAGTTGAGCGGTAACCTAGCTTTTCCTTTTGTTTGCACTGTCCACTGTCCAGAAAGAATGTTTAGGGGTTCTGTCTCTCTAATGGTATAACTAGTTCTAAACTGATTGGAAAAAACTCAAGTACTAATCGCCTAGCATGACAGGAAGTGTGATCATTGTGACACTTGCTTTAAATATTAGGAGACTTGCTGGCACAATTTACAGTATGATTAAGTTGTTGACAATGCTACAGAGGTGGTATTCAGCAGGTTCTGACCAGTTCTCGAGAACCGGTAGCGGAAATTTTGAGTAGTTTGGAGAACTCGTAAATACCACTTATGACTGGCCCCGCCCCCATCTATTCTCTGCTTCCCGTGTCCCAGCTGATTGGGAGGAAATGGGGATTTTGCAGTAACCTTCCCCTGGAGTGGGGTGGGAATGGAGATTTTACAGTATCCTTCCCTTGCCACGTCCAAGCCACCCACCAAGCCATGCCACGCCCACAGAACCGGTAGTAAAAAAATTTGAATTCCACCACTGGAATGCAAGTATTGCACTGAAATGGAGCTGTATTATTATTAAGGCAGATCCTTTCAAAAGATAATCACTCAAGACCTTGGCATATACATGCAGAAGGAAAACAAACTCTGGGGGGGGGGGGTGAACTGAGATACAGGAATCATAGAGTCAAAAGGACCAGATAGGCCATTGAATTTAATTTCCTGCTTAATGCAGAAATCCAAATTAAAGCACTCAAGACAGATGCTGCCTACCCTCTGAAAGCACACATCCAATGGAAAAAATATCACTATTCTGAGTAATTGGTTCCATTGCTGAACTGCTGTTACTTCATGGAAGTGAAATTAATGAGATGCCTAATGCATTGAATGCACATTGTGGATGCCAGATTTAATTTATTTTGCATTGTATTACAGTTGCAGTGTGAGTAGCCATGATATATTTAGGGTATTAAAATAAAGCCAGCAGTATCTCCTAATCTTGGCAATTTTAAGATATGTAGACTTCAGTTCTCAGAATTTCCCAGCAACCATCCTGGTAATTGATGTCTATATAGGTAATTCTCAATTTAAAACTGTTCATTTAGTGACTGTAGTTACAACAGCATTGAAAAAAGTGACTTATGACCATTTTTCACACACAAACATTGCAGCATCCCCATGGTCACGTGATCAAAATCCAGAAGCTTGGCAACTGGTTCATAGTTATGACGGTTGCAGTGTGCCAGGGTCATATGTTCACCTTCTGACAAGCAAAGTCAATGGGAGGGCCAGAAATTTTGGTCGTAAATCGAGGACTACCTGTACATCTTAAAGTTGCCAAAATTGAGAAGCACTGAATTTATGGACGACCAGTAAAATATGCATACTGATACAGATTGAAATGCATCTAGAAGTACTTCAAAATTCCTACTGTTGCTTAAACCACAGCAGATGTACTTAGATGATAATCTTTAGATAGAGTACAATTGTCTCTAAAGCAACAAGTTAAATCTTTCAGAAAATGTTATGGTTGCACTCTAAGCAGTCTTTCTATGGGACACTATGAGATTGTTTCCAGTAAACTTGTATAAGGTTGTGCAGTCAGTATAATGAAGCAAGGATCAAAAATTCCAGGTTAGTTGAGCTTCACTCCTATTACTTATGGTTTGTCACACAATCATTCAGATATTCAGACTGGATTTGGCATTTTTATCCACTTATTAAGTCTTTTTCAAGGGCCAGGGATTGTTAAGGGATGATGATGATTTGTGGTATCATCGCAGGATGTAAACTGTTCCTAGTAAAGCAGCCTTTTGCAATTGACTGACAGTGATGATGATAATGATGATGATGATTGTTGCTCATTGCACAGTCAGACAGATATTTAGATTTGATTTGGCACTTTTATTCACCCATCAAACCCTTTCTGAGGATCTGAAATAGACAGATATTTGACAGTGTTAAAAATCACTGTCACAAGACATAAGCTGCCCTTAGTAAAGCTGCCTTTGCCAATTGAGTGAAATTGATTTTATCAGTAGTGATGGTATTCAAGCAATGCTCCAGAAATTTGGGATTGCACCCAAGGCACCTATTACTGTTGGTACTATATTGGCTTTCTTCTGCCACATTCATTCTACTTCTATTTGCAGGCCTTTGTATTTTGTGATTTTTCTCCAGTACTTTTCTGGTGTCTCCAGGTAGTGCAACATCCACTATCCAATCTTTTTTGGCTTTTAATCGATAATTGTTAAATCTGTGGTATTTCGTGGCAATATCTGTCTGTTTGAATTCTAAAATCCCAGAGCAATTCAACTTTTTCATTTTTTGTCACTTTGTTTTGTGGTCCCCACCAGTTCTTACTGAACAGATGCTTGTTGTGAGACTGAAAAAGTTAAGTCACATGGGGTTGTCCTTGGATAAAATGAGGAAGTTCCTTTGAGTGAGTGAGATATGAATGTCACGGTCAGATAAAAGACTTCTCGTTCTTTTTCAGTATAATAGCATGACTGTTTATTTCAAGAATTTATCAGTAAGTTTCCTCTGAAATGGAGTCTGGGATTTTCAGAGGAACATGTTTTGACTTACCAAGAAAATGTGAATCTTTTAACTGTAATTCCAGATGGAGAAAAATACAGAGAATGATGAAACATTTGCCTAAATCGTAAGAGGAATAATGCATTTGAGACCTATTTCACTCCTTATGTACCACTTTCATTGCTGGTTTACCTGAAATATTTCTGGACAGTTTTTATTTATTTATGTTTGTTTCTTTATCAGGGAGCCAGTTTGGTTATAGTGGTTAAAGCAAGAAGATAGGAATCTGAGTTCTAGTCCTAACTTTAAGCAGGAAGCCAGCTGGGTGACCTTCGACCAATCATTCATTCTCAGCCCCAGGAAGCAGGCAAGGACAAACCGTTTCCAAAAAACCTTGCCAGGGACTTTTCCAGGCAGTCACCAGGAGTCAAGACTGATTCAAAGGCAACCGCGGTCTTAAATTGGGTGCCTCAACCCATTGAGAGGAATTGGATTCTGAAATACCAGCAAATTTGATCTTTTCTGTCATGCGCTTCTGTCATCTTTTGTATTACCCTGGGAAAAGTCTTTCACCTTTTCCCCTACTTGCCACTGTTTTCGGAGTTATGAACAAACCATAAATGAGGAGAAGTAGTTTGTGGTTCAGTGGGCCGTGCAAACACATAAAAGATTTTTAAGGGAGCCCTAATAATTTTGCTATTCCAAAAAACCATTTTATGATCTAGTATTTAAATAACTGTGTTCATTTGCTCTTTTTTATATTGTTTTGCTCTTTTCCCCCTACTTCAATAATTTGTGATTTTATTATAAATTTGTGATTGCCTTGGGAGACTAGATACCCTAAAATATGGGCTTAATCAATCAAATATGATTCTGATGGCAATTGAAACCTGATTCTTGTATAGTGCTTAGATACTTTACAAGCTGAATTGTTGAGAAAGCGCAACAACATGGAAAGAGTTGTTCTTAACAAGCAATTACTGAAGATGGTTTTAAGTATATCTGAGACAATGGTTTATACATATTCTTGCTGAAGAATGTGCTTTCTTGGAAACTAGACATTACTGTATTTGTCACTTTGATACAAGTGGGTGCATCACTGTCAGATTTGGATTAGTGCTTCACTTAATCAGCAGAAAATACAAAGGAGACATTGAAAATATTACTGAAGGATAAACTGAAGAAAAAGCAGGCAACCATGCTGATTTCTTAGGAAAATGTTTAGATAAAATCAGTAATAAAATAGATTATTAGGCTTAACTAAATATAATTAGCTTATGTAAATAGCCTTTGAGACTCTTAAAAATATGTAGCCTTGATTAATTAATTTTTATTTATGTTGAAGTGCTTCAAGAAAAGGAGAGAGAAGAAATTAGTTTGTAGATGCACAAGAAACAGTAATTCATGAAGCACTTTGTGATCATAAAGGAGTTTTTCTAGAAAAAACACTGACCTAATTTTTAAAGGTAGAAACTAAATTAAATTCTGATCTTTATGTATTTCTTTATATTAAAAATTGGCACTCTACTTTTAACAGGTCTTCAAATAACTGAAATGTAAAAATATTAAATTTCTGATGTTAATCACCTTATAGATTAGTTTGTATATAACTGCATTATTCTACATTATTTATTTAGATGTGGAAACAGTTTGCTTAATTAAAAGTAATTGCTGTTACTTTAGCAGTTGTTTATCATTTCAAAAAGTGGGGGAGGGAACAGGGAAGGACCTTAGACTTGTAGCGTGGTCAGAAGTCTAATCATTGTAAAGTTGTTTGACAAGTGTGATTATGACCTTGTTTCGGCTGCAAATTCAGGGCAAAGTTTCTTTGTTTAAAACAGCCAAGGGTAAGAGGAATGCCATCGTTAGCTTTATGACTTTATTACCTACAACTATGGCAACCTCTGTGAATAAAGTACAATTTTAGCAATACGGGAAGCCAGTTTAAAGCCGATGAGTTCACAAGACATAAAAAACAAGCTATGCACGTCTTTATGTCTCCAGGGCCGCCGCTTACCTTTCCATTCCAGAATTGTTATAAGATAAATGCCTTACGTTAATTATAGTCTTCTGGTTCAGATGAAAAAAAAAAAATCTAATCACAGCTACTAGTTTGAAGTTGTTGGCTTGTTGTCATACTGAGTGATACCTGTGGCTTTCTGATTCAGCCATAATTAGGGTTCATGATTCCCAAGTGATACTAAGGAAAGGGAGAAGGCTCATTCTATTTAACAACCCAACAAGATGTGTAATATATGTCCAAACTGGCTATTGGTTAAAAATTGTCTGCACCAGCCTTTCAGATCAGGGGTCTCCAACCTTGGCAACTTTAAGCCTGGCGGACTTCAACTCCCAGAATTCCCCAGGCAGCTTTGCTGGCTGGGGAATTCTGGGAGTTGAGGTCTGCCAGGTTTAAAGTTGCCAAGGTTGGAGACCCCTGTTCCAGATCATAGTCCAGCATAGTTACCTTGATGCTGATCTTCTGTATGAAGAATTTTCTGCCTTTGTAATAGAAACATTAGAATATATTTGAGGTAGAAACATTATTTATTATATTATCATTCATATCTGTATTTGTTAAAAACTGCAGCTTATTACCTACAAACTTGGGCCTTTTTAATGGATTACCTTGTTTCACCTTACTTTATTTTAGTAGGAGTGAAGGTTTATTTTCATCTCCCCAAATATACTTGTTAATCAACTACAAATACTGCTTTTATTATGCACTTTTTTCACATCTAGATTGCGGCATGAAAAGCCAGAATGTTTGCAGTCTGCAGGTCGCTAAAGACTTAGATTTTCTTTATTGTTGACTGCCCTTCACCTATTTTGTTACAAGGTTAATCCGTGGCAAACGTTTGTTATAGAAGCTTGCAGATAGAGACTGGATTCACATATGGTGCTAAGTCATATAATGTGATTTCTTTGATTTTCACTTCATGTATCATAAAAGTCACCGTGGTTTGTAAACTAGCATGTCGTGATTCTCACTGTTTGAAGTTTATTCAGTAATTCAGAATATATGAACCAGCCTGAGTCTCTTATTTGAAGAGTTTCTTTTAGTTGACAGAGGTAATGAATGCATGGCTAGGAACAGATTAGGGATATCAGGGCTGTCAAACTGGTGGCCCATGGGCCGGATGCATCACGCACAGGACACGCCCACCCGGCTCCACAAAGACAAAAAATGTCGTGATATGTCACGTGACATGATCGAGTTTAACATCTGTGGGATAGATCATCTAGGAAGAAATCAATCTATGTGGTCACTAAGAGACGAAAAAGACTTGATGGCACATAATCAACTGTTTATTTGAAGACGCTTCTCCTTTGTGCACTTTGGGATTTTCTCTGAATTCAATAAGGCATTTTGAATGGACTCCCTTTCCTAGAATTCATAAAGTAAGGCACTTCATAAATGCCAAGCCACTATTTTACAGACGTTATTTATAATCTAAGCTTCTGAAAAAAGCATAAACAGACAACAATTTACTTATTAGGATCATTCCAAGAATCATAGTTCTAAAAAGATGGTAAAAACTGAGATACAGAGCAAATGTAGAACATATTTATTTTGCAGCTGTATAATGATAGTGTCATTTAGAAAGAGGTGGGGAATTGCAGGTAGTCCTCAACTTAGAACAATAATTGAGCCCAACATTACTGTTGCTATGTGAAACAGTTGTTAATTAAATCAATGCAGTTAAGTTAGTAACACTGCTGTCAGGGCTCCCCCCCCCCCCCCGACTTTGCTTGTCAGAACGTTGCAAAAGCTGATCACATGACTCTGGGACACTGCATAAGTCATAAATATGAGCCAGTTGCTAAGTGCTTGAATTTTAATCATGTGACCATGGGGATGCTGCACCAATTTAAGTGTGAAAAACAGTCATAAATAAAAAAATTTCTGTGCCATTATAACTTTGAACAGTTGCTAAATGAACTGTTGTAAGTCAAGAACCGCCTGTATTTAAGATGGAGCTGGCTCACCTGATGGTGCTGAAGAACATCTGCCAGTATTTGTGAACTCTCCTTCACTGGGACAGTTACCTGTCATAGGTGCTTTATTTTTTTATTTTTTTTTTGCATAGAGTAAAGAGCATCAGGTCAGCCAGGTTATGCCTAAGTGACATTTTCCAAATCTATGGTTCCATGACTTAAAGGCATTCCTGACATAATAGCAGTAATCAATTCCAAAGGCTTCAAAAATATCCATGACGACTACAAGTCTGCTGTCTTATAACTATTACATCCTACTTCCCTAAGGCTGGAGAAGGTGAGAAAGCAGTTAAAGCTGTAAAAGCAGTTCATTAAAAATAAATTCAAATTGAAATGAGCACTTAGAGGAATAAAGTGTTCTCTGAATTTTAGAAATCCAAGGCGATAGTTACTTTGGTAATACAGAAATTAAATAGGTCTGATTTGTTTATTTCATTTGTGTAACACTGAATTTGTGATGTGCAGTGTACAACAAAAAATTAAAAGTAGCACAGTCACAACATAGGAAATTCAAACAAATAGCAGTAATTGATGCAACGAGCCAGTGACACCATCCAGATACTCAGAAATATCATCTTATGAAGGTCAAATATCTCTATTTTGATGGTTTTTTGAAAGGAAACCAGAATTGATACCAATTTAACCTCTGGAAGAAGGCTGATCATCAAGTGGTGGCCACTACAGAGAATAAACATCTGGAGAATCCCAACTGATCCTAACTCTTGCCTATCAGGATACCCAGTTGTTGAGAGCTTACTTTCTGGTGTAGTTCTACCTGAGGCCTTGGTTCTACTTAGAATAATAGTCCAGGCTCCAGAGAGTATTTAGGAAGCAAGAGAGTATTTAGGAAGCAAGCTATGCAGAACTTTCAAGATTAAAACCACTATTTTGAATTGTACCCTGAACTTGTTGAAAGCCAATGTGGCACCTGTAACAAAAGGTTCACATGGCTGTAGCAAGTCCAGGTGCCAGCAATCTACCAACTTCATTCTGTACCACTTGCAGTTTCTGAACAGACTTTAAAAATAATATGATGTAGACCAAATTACAGTAATCTGTGAAGGGCATAAGCTTCCTGTTCCAGTCTCACCTGGTCTTGTGCCCATAGCTTTCCCTATGGGGAAGATCTACTAGCCAACACAGTCATGATTGAGAAAAGTTGATAAATGTTTGGATTAATACAGGATAAAGTTCTGTGTATTTTTTAAAACAAATCCCTCATGTAGGATTGTTTTGAGATTTATTTTGTCTGATGAAAACATCCTTTTGGCTCCCTCTCTCCAGAACGGTGGCAGAATGTCAGCATTGGTGACATCAGTACCATTATCTGAGGAGGATAATGCCACTTACTCATCTGCTCCCACGGCAGTGACAACAGCTGACATCCTGACAACACCTTTGTTTTTAAATGCTACCAACAGTACTGTGCCACACAAATGCTTGGTGCTGTTATATGAGGACATAGGCACATCCAGGTGAGATGCTATTATTGATGGTTTCTGTTTCATCTTCATCTTCTGAACAAGGTTCTCTGTATCGCCAGAATTAACATAGCACTATTTGAAAAAGGTATCTTTGTCTTGTTTTTAGAGTTCGTTACTGGGACCTTATGCTATTGGTTCCCAATGTACTTTTCTTTGCATTTCTCCTCTGGAAACTGCCTTCTGCCAGGGCCAAAATCCATGCTACTTCCAGCCCCATTTTTACCACATTCTACATACTGGTAAGTACAAACTTTATTTTCAAAGAACCTGGGGGATCTGGATATATATTTGCTTGGCTCCTTTCAGATTAGTGAAAGGGCTCAGGAGTTGGAAATGTGTGTGGCAACTGTCAGCAATAATTATGTCTCTAAGTAGGATATATCTTTTATTTGGGAATGAGACATTCTTGTGACTTAATCTGATCATTGACCTGCTTGATATTTCTTGTGCTGTTTCTGTGTCTTTTGTGTTTCTGGAAAATCTGACCTTTTAGAAAATAGCAGCTAATCTCCAAAAGGATAAATGGCCTTATTGCCGCTTCTTTAGTTGTTAACTTGATTTGACATGGGCAATCACATTTTGTAATTGAACTTAGTAATACATTATTTGACTTATGCTCTGTCTAGTGCCTGGCATTTGTTAGCTAATGTAATGCTCATTGTTCAAGAAGACAAAAGAGAACACCCTCTTTTTCTCTTTGACTTACTTTCTCCTTGCAAAATTGTTCTCCCTTTAAATAACTTCAGATATTAACGTATTTTTTTAAAAATACAAGTAAGTTTGTAAGTAAATTTATAAGTAAATATAAGTAATCTCTATTTTTCTTTTTTGTTTCCTAATTTCTCTCCCTCCGTCCTTCTGCTAGCCGATTTGTGGCAATGCCATCCAGTGTGGCTGGTAGAGAAGGAAGTGGGGAATTATAGGTCAGGAACATGTGGAACGGTGCCTTTCTCTGACCTAGACCAAGAGACACATCAAAACTACGTCAAAACTTGCTTCACTCGCGGCGCTTCTGCACATGCGCAGAATCTCTGCCCATGCGCAGAGCGTCTGTGATGACGTCCGCGCGGGTGGGGGGAGCCTCCCCCCTCTGCTACTACTTGTTTGCCCGAACCAGGGCAAGCTGGTAGAAACCCACCACAGGTCAAAAACCCTGACTATCAGTGTCATGGTTGCTTACCACTATCTGAATGAGTTGAAGGCTCTGAGAGGAATTGATAAGTCCATGTTTTCTGATGTTCCTTTAGTTGCACAATTTCTATATTGCCACATTTTTAAGGCTATTTCTTGTTAACAGTTGCAAGGAGATTAGAGAGGAATTTAAATGAGAAGAAAAACATCTCCTTATCCTTGCCTTACAGTTTCTAATTATTATTCTAAGTGAAAACTCAGTTAACTTTGAAAGATTCTACTTTTTGTGTGATATATAAGTCTGTGAATCTCTCTCTGCCTCTCTCTCTCTCCCTCTCTCTCTCTCTCTCTCTCTCTCTCTCTCTCCCTCCCTCCCTCCCTCCCTCCCTCTCCCTCTCTCTCTCTCTCTCTCTCTCTCTGTGTGTGTGTGTGTGTGTGTGTGTGTTGGGATAACGCTTCTATTATTTTGGCATTTGTGATATTCCCATTCCCCAAGCAATTTTATGTTTCCGTTTTGCAGTTTCTTTTCCACTTTTGCATAAAAATTTCTTCTTCAAAAAATAAGGAAGGAAGGGATTTGCTTGCCTCTTGCAGCAAGAGGATGATATTGTATTAGCCTTAGGCACAATGGGGAATGAGGCATGGTTCTGCCAGTGGATAGGTGAAACAATCTGTAGGGGCAACAGCCATCAACAGGAAGCTGGTATTTCAGGTGAGTCATGCTTTTCTTACCTGCATGGCTGTTGTCATGCCTGCTAGGTATGACACAGGTATGGCACATGTTCCAACATAGAATATGTAAAACCTTGATGGTATAAAATTCCACTTAAAATAGAAGAGCAAGGAATAAATTAGGAGTTGTCTTCCTGGAAACACTACAGGGTTTTCTTAGTGTTCTTTCTTCTCCATGGAAAAGTTAACCGGTTAGAAGGAACTCAGAAATCACAATTTCTGAACACGGTGTGAAATTCTGTTCACCCAGGAAAACTGGACAAAATTACATATATGTAGGTTGTCTGGGAGAGGCAATAGTTTAAGAGGCTTGTCCTAATCCCAGAGAAATGGCTTCTCATCCTGTAGGGTAAATTTAGGAGAAGTAGTGGAACTCATTAAGGGAGATCTCAGATAATACCTAACCAAGCAACAGCCATTCCTTTTCCCTCTGCAGTTCTTTCACCTACAGTTCTGTCCCTCTTTCAGGTTTTCTTATGCTTACCGACCTTGTACTTACTTCTCTGCCGGATCTTTGGGAATTTCTGCTGGGAATTTTTTTTCTGGGAGTGGCTTTCTGATTAACTTCCTCTTTTTAAAATAAATTTATGAAACAGATTTAGTCTGTCTCCTTGCTTTCCAAATGCCCTCTTCTTGGCTTCTTGTAAAGCATTTTTGCCATTTACTTGTTTACTCAGCAAAATATGTGCGCTGCTTTTTTTTTCAGGCTTGCAGTATTTGTTAACTGAGTGTAATGGAAAATTTGGAAGTGCAGCTCTAGTAAAAAGCCACAGGTCAGAATAAGGAAAGGTGTTTGGAATCATATCTTATTTAGACCTTAAAAAGGTCTGAAGCTTAGCTGCAGAACTGAAATGACTTTACGGGACAGAACAAAGACTAAAGAGGCTCAGAAGGAAGCAAAATAGGTAACCTACTGCAGAGTGATAAGAGATTGAAAAACAGGAAATTGAGGCAAACAAAAAGAGAAGTTCTGCGGCAAACTTGTATTGCTTTGGAATTGCAGGGATGCAGTCATTAAACACAATTTATAAACATTGTGTGCAGGATAAATGTATAGTACTGCAGGCTGTAAAAATTATAGTGAGACATTTATGCAAGTTTCTACATTTGAGGTTAGTCAAATGTAACTTATTAGCCTTAACTGCATTTCTGGTCCTATAACATTGGAGGCGTTTATCCTGTAGGGATGGCATTCTGCAAAGGCTGTGAGATTGCCTAGCAATGTAACATTTCAGTAGTGACTGGAATGGAATATCTTAGAGAGAAAGTAGATATATTTTACTGGTGCAGCGTTAGAAAGAATCCTGTAGAGTCAACTTAGGAGAAGAAGTGGGACTCATTATATACTATAAGTATACATTATATACCGGTACTTCCTCATATACTGAGGAAGGTTCATGTCTGTGAATATTGTACAGATGTAACCAACAATTGTCAACATATTCTCTCCATCTCTCTCTCTCCATCTCTCTCTCTCTCTCTCTCTCTCTCTCTCTCTCTCTCTCTCTCTCTCTCTCTCGTGTGTGTGTGTGTGTGTGTGTGTGTGTATACATGTATATATGTCTGTCTGTCTGTCTGCCTGTCTTACTAGGAAAGCATATATAGTGGTGTGCTTTGGTGAGTAAGGTTGAGCAAGGAATTTCCCTTAATTGACAGTGCTTTCTGTGACGGGACATTCCTTGTGTATATTCAGGTGTATCTTCATAGCCTGAAGGTCCTAAAGCGGGGTGGACAATTAATTTTCCCAAGGGGCCACATGAGAAATTGGGCTGTTGTGGAGGGCCACTGCCCCCACTACCACCACTGCAGGTCAGGGGCAGCAAAGTGGCCCATAGGCTGTAAAATGTCTGGCCTAAAGAGACTTCCCCAAGTCTCATAACTGTAGATACAAGGCATTTGTTGATTGAGCCACAAGACCTCTGAGATTCTGGTAATAAATGCCCTATAGACACCCTGCTATAAGGGGGGCAAAGTGCCATCACCAAATTGTAACTGGGGGGCTGAAAACTATCCAACATATGGTGACAGAGTGCCAAAACTGAGCTTATAATGGAGACTTTGTTGATTTCCTGGCTCTGACAAATGAAGTAAAAACATTTATCTGTAATCTATATATTTATAATATATTAGAATTCATATTTCATATTATTATCTCTTGTGTTTTTACCGAAATGTCATGTGAATGTGCCATATGATAAATAATAATAAAATAATGAGACACTGGTGGGATGTAGCAAAGGTCAGGTTAGGTTTGAAAGCAGCCCAATTGCTTGGGAATCATTTACTGTTTATTTTTCCTATTTCTAAATCCTTTTGCATTTTTTTCTTTTAGTAGATGACTTGTGGAGTATATCCAAGCTCAGAAGTTTCTTGATACCTTGTGGGAGTGACTGTTGATATCTACAGTAGTTATAGTATTAGAATATAAAGAAGCATCACTGTGCTTTGAAATGTTATTAAGTTTAAAATCAAAGAAGAGAATAAGATAATGAAGTGTCTTAAAAAACTCAGCCATGAGGCATTTCTGTTGTCCTTAATGGAAAAAAAAATCTAGTGTAGATTTGTCTATAGCTTTCCCACTTATAGCAGGACATCCCATCTGTTATTTTCTCTGCTGTCTTAAGTTCTTATTTTTAGAAAGGTAGTCTCTATGTGTTAGCTCTCTACAACACACTTCCTTAATTCCTAGCTATTTTCTTCCAGGTGTTTGTGGTTGCTGTGGTTGGGATTGCTCGGGCTGTTGTCTCCATGACAGTCAGTGCTTCTACTGCTGCTACAGTCACTGACAAGGTGAGATCAGCTTTGATTTTAAAGAGGTAGATCTAGATTTGATCCCTTCCCCACTTTCAGTATTGAATTTAATATTAACTTATAATCAGATACGATAATACAGATGTGCTCAAGTATCTGGCATATACCTGTCAAAGAAAAAGTTGGAAACTTCAGTGAGATTATTATCCTGATATTATTGGAGAGATTCAGAGGTAGTCAAAATATAATCAAGGTACATTGTGGGTAGGAGGGATCCACCCAAAGAGGGCAAATAATAACTAATTTAGAATGAGTTGTTAATGCAACTTATGGCTAAGAGAAACACTTGAAAGGAAGTGTCAAAACATGAAGTGCAAAGCTGAAGTTCATCCTCTTGAGTAATTGAAGCTAGAGAAAAAAGGCAATAAGAATTACTTTTATGTTCTCAAATTGTTGTGGCCAAGGGAACAAAATTTCCTGAGCAATAATTAGGAGTTTATTGCTGCCTGAATAATTTGATAAGAAGCACTTATAGTTGATATATATGTGCAAAAAAGAAATTAGTGTTGATATATTATAGCCGGATCCTACCAATAGTTCTTGTATATCATAGTGATTATTCAAATAAGCAGAAATGTGTATAATGTATTTATTTAAATTGGAGAATTAGTGATTTTTAATGTTCAAATTACTAATGCTGCACATATACTCTCCCTTTGCTGAACTTGGCTTTCTGATCTGTGTTGTTATCTCTAGATCCTGTGGGAAATCACAAGATTCTTCCTTCTGGCCATTGAGCTGAGCATGGTGATTTTGGGCCTTGCATTTGGTAAAAAGTCTTTCTTAGTATTTTTTCCTTTTCTATAAATTAAAATATTAGGTAGTAGTAAGATGCAAAATTAAGCAGTAATTAATTTATACAAGAAGTAGCATTTCAATATGAATATTCCCTGCATTCAAAGAAGAAGTAAATAAGTAGTAGATGACACTCACATAATGAGCCATGGTGGCACAGTGTTTAGAATGCAGTATTACAGGCTAACTCTGCCCACTGCCAGGGGTTCAATTTTGACTGGCTCAAGGTTGACTCAGACTTCCATCCTTCTGAGGTCAGTAAAATGAGGACCCAAATTGTTGGGGGCAATATACTGATGTTGTAAATCACTTAGATAATTCTGGAAAGCACTATGGGACAGTATATATGTCTAAAGGCTATTGCTATTCTTTTATTGAATAAAACAGTTTGTTAAGTTATTGATTCTGTTCTAGTGTATTTCTGCTTAGTACATACTTTTATAAAATCACAAATTTTATTTATTTTTCATTTCTGTACCATTGCCCCTCCTATTCACAACAATACTCTGGGTGTATGTTAGACTAAGAAAGAGCAAAAGGGCCAACATTTAGTGAATTCATGGTTTGAACCAGGCCTCCAAGTACCTACTCTGAAATTTGAAACAGTGCCCTACTCTGACTGAGAATAAGGCATATGTAGTCTTAAATTTCCTTAAAAGGAAAAACATCTTGCACCCCCCACCCCACTTGCAGCAGTGTCTCCATATATATTGCAAACCTTTTTAAAATTAGCTTTAAGAGTCTTCTTTTCACCAAAATTTGAGCCTGCATCCAGTCTTAAAACAATAACAACAAGCATATGAATCCACTCCAGGATGACAATATCCAATCGGTAAGGAGGGTTACTATGCAGCTCATATGTTGGGTCACAGCTGGAATAACAATGAATGAAATCATTTTTAAATAAGGCTGAAGAAGCTCCAAATCCTGGCACTGGGCTTTCAAATTATCTAAGACTTGTGATTAAAATACTGGTTCTACAATGTATTATTTCTAAAGATGTGCAAAATGTTTCAAATTCAAATCATTTCAGGTTCAAAATGCATTTTACACTTGAAACAGAGTGAGAACTTGTTTTGAGCTTGAAACACTTGCCAAAGGGGGAAACAGTCCATTTTATTCTGAAAACAACAGAATTTCCCCTGAAATGAGGCATTTTGAAACAGAAGAAGCAGAACGTTTTAAATCCTAAACAGTTCACACTTGAAAAGTCTTATGCATACCTAAGTATTTCAGATGCTAATTTCATGCCCTCCAATGAGCTGGGCCAAAAAGTTTATCATTTCTAGCTTGAAAATGTATATATTGGGGGTGATGGGCATTGTAGTTCAGCACATCATAACTTACCAGATTGGGGAAGACTTATTTCAGAGTAAGGTGTGATAGTTAGACTTATGATGCATACAGGGTTTGACAAAATCTGTATGCAAGTCTAATTTGTACTAGAAGCTACCATCATCATGTAATGTTACCTGTAGATAGAGGGAGCTAATCCTGTCCCTCCCTTGCGGCTCCCTGTGATTCTGCAGGCAGGTGGAATACAAATAGACTGCTTGTCCCATGGGCTGCTCTCCCAAGACATTTGAATTACTCTGCTTTGATCCTTACCTTTTCATCCTGAGAATAACTTGAGGAAATACTTATTTGGTGTTAGAGAGAGACAGGGTACATTGCACATTCTTTGCACGCACAAATCAATGTTTTCTAGCTTAGTGCAGCTGGATGAAGGATGAGTTGAAGGAAAAAAACCTGGCACTCTTTCAAAGTGTGTTGATATAACAATTTTAAGTTTTCAAGCGTGTTGATGTGTAATGCTCATACCTTAACTTTATGCTGCTTATCTCTGCATTAGGCAATGTAAGGAAGAAGCTTGATGTATGCAAGACCAATATTGTTGGATTGGTCTGACGGTCCTCTGATCTTCAGTAATTGGCAATCTTGCACTATTTATTTATTTATTTGTAAAATATATTGGCCACCTGTCGTAACATAGGCTTTTAAAAGGGCCAGTATCCCATTCCCTTCTTACGTGATCCTTTCCCTTACCACGGCAGTGCATAAAATAGTCCATATAACAAAAATTTATGAAGATTATTGAGATTGATTCATTATGGGTTTTTCAACCATGGAGTGTTTTAATAAGCTATAATGGCCTGGTTTCCATATAGCGCCAAGCCAGAATGGGTAGCTATTCTCATTTTGTGACCCAGCAGGATTACACTGAGTAAACCTACAGGTTTGCAGTTCTGTGACCTGTAAATAGTTAAAATGAATTCTGGATTCTTGGATTTAGACGTTTAAAAAGCTCTGAGTAGATTGATGTGAAAGGCAGGCACTCTAAGCTGTTCAGGGATTGATTCCAAGTATGATCTTTGTTCAATTAGGTCACCTGGAGAGCAAATCCAGTGTCAAGCGTGTCCTGGCTATCACCACTGTTCTGTCGTTGGCCTACTCGGTGACACAAGTAAGCATCATTAAGGGAGAAACACCTGCCTGTCTAGGTTATGCTCTCAAGGAAAGGCAATTCTTTGCTACAAAATTCTAGGAGATGGTATAAAGTAAAATAAAACTGGAAACCACTTAAGATATATTTTGTGACAAGCTGGGAAGGAAATAATCCTCTTGAATGTTATTTTGAGTTCAAGAATCCCAAGTTGATAAATTGCACTAAGCCATGGTTTGCTTAATAGTTTATTGACTAAACCACTGGCATATATCATGGTGTACAAATCACACTGGCTGGCTTTGCATGAAGCACTAACTAAGCTTTCATTACTATATTGCCTTGTCTAATGCTGGTAAGAATAAGGCATCTAACATGCAAACTTTAAGATGTTGAGAGGATTGAGGTAGAAGCCAGTGATTCTCAAGCCAGAGGTAGCAATTGTATAAACATACAATAAGCATTTGATATCTAAGCCATTGTGCATGCTGCCAAGACTTCATTAATTTGTGCAAAGGTCAGGAGAAAGAAGCCAGAAAAAAAGAGCGAGTTAGGACCATCATGGCTCTAAGTGTCATCCTACCCTTCTCATTGATAGTGGACAACCAGTTCTTTCTGCTGGTTTTAACTTGCATAGTTTTTGGTGCTAAATTTTCTGCAAGACTGCATCTGTCCCCTGAGTTAGTCTAACACTTTTGATCATGCCAAGAGAAGCAGCTAGTTGTTCCTCATTTTCAGGTGCTGGGGGCAGGGGATGGGCAAACTATCGAAGTGTTTTCCCATGATGTGGTTGACTTTCTGAAATTATCTCCCAATAGAGGTCTGGCTATTAGCTTCTGGAAAAAGTTAAAAATAGAGCTTTTGGGGGGACTTTGGGGTTTGGATTCCATATATTATGTTGGGATGTTTTAATGTATTAATAAGCTATGTTTGTTTGATTATTGTGCTTTGTTTATTATTGTGAATTATAGAGTGTGTAGTACAATTGTGGTAGGATATAAATCTGGAAACAAAGATACAAGTGAATAAATAGACTGTTTTGTAGGATGTCATTTTCTCTGCCATAAAGATTCTTTTGCAGCCAAACTATGAGATTTCTGTTTGGTATAGAAGAAGCAAATACAGGAGTTGTAAAATCAGGAAATCAGTGACTTCCTGTCAAATCCTGGTCAAGGTTAGGGTTATTTTAAATATATAATGTTACTTAAATTATTGTAGGTGCCATTTTCTTCTACCATAACTATTACGGCTCTTTTTTTAATTTCACCAAGTAACATGGGAGCAATCTAAAGTACATTAATGGAATCTCATTTGTCTCTATCTCTATCCTGGGAATTAAATCCAAAGGCTAACATTGTTCCAGGTACAGCAAATATTTTGAAGCTTCCATATTGCAAAATAGGCTGAGAGACGGTGTGATGGACGGTGTGATGGAAAGCGCTAGCTTTTCAGTGATCAAATTTCATTTCACCAGAATGAAAATAGGAGCATTTTTGTAAACATTTACAGAATGTCCTTTCTCATTGCTCCCTATCAATCTTCAGGGAACTCTGGAAATCCGTTATCCCGATGCTCAACTCTCAGCAGAAGATTTTAATATTTATAGCCACGGAGGAAGGCATTTCTGGCTTGCCAGCTCTAGTTTCTTCTTTCTGGTAAGTAGGGAAGTAGACTTTTTTGAGCACCAAAACATTGGCATTTTTCCTGGATAATTAAAGTTGCCTTTTAAAAATCTTATCAATAGCTTGTAAATACAACAATATAGTCCCAAATAAAATAAGGCAGGATCTCGGATACTCTCTGTCTGCCATTAACAGCCTCTATACCCATCCATCTGCTGTTTCTCTTCATGATAGGTTTATTCCTTTGTGGTGATGCTTCCCAAAACTCCCTTGAAGGATCGTATTTCTCTGCCATGTAAGTTAACTTTTCTCTCTTCAAGCTAGTCTATTTTGTTCAGTTCTGCAGTGTTAGGATTTCCATAGTTCCCAAAGGCAGGGGGCGGCTACTGCTGCTGTCTTGCATGTCAAACCCAAGCATTTTCTTTTTTAAAGGCCCAGGGAAGTTTACAGGTGTAGCTATAGTAGCACTGAATCTATTCTTCCTTGAGGTAACTGATAACAAAAGCATGCTCCAAATTGGGGAGAGTTATAGAAGTTGGCACTAAGTGCAGTCATCAGCTTACTGGCCTCAGGGCCTTCTGCACTTGAGATAAGATTTTTGCACCTGTTATTTCACCTGGGGAGCGGGGGGAGAACAGGTTGGACGGGGGACGGGACCCAAGACCCTTCTTGGGAAAAGCAAATCTTGTAGCACATGAAATCTGCAATAGATCACCTAATTTGGATGTTCTTTATTTCATACCAGGTAAAATATGTTCTTGGTGAGAGAAGCAGCTGTGCCACGGGTGTTTTCAAATGACTCCCCCTTTCCTGCTTTCAATTTTACAGTTTTAAACTGTGGTTACACGTAGCATGAAATATATCATTGTGGTCTTTCTTAACTTTATAATGAGGTTAACCTTCAAGTGCAGTGGAAGAAATGAAATGGATGAGTGCCGTTCAGGATGGCCTTTGAGACCATAATAGGAAGAAGCAGTAGGAGAATGAGCAAATTCAAATTATGTTAAAATTGCACATAATTAGATGGTCCAATCATAAATGGAAAGTGCTGTGAAATTGGCATTTTGTGCTCAAGTGCTTTCAGTGCTGGGTTTCCTGTATTCCTTTTTTTTTTTTTTTAAATTCATTCAGTAAATTGTTGTTTCTGTCTCTTGTGTTTTTCCAGCAAGGAAGAGTTTCTATATCTATGCAGGAATTCTTGCTGTGCTCAATTTAGTGCAAGGTATCGGCAGTGCTCTGCTCTGTGCGGGTATGATTGAAGGCTTATGGTAGGTATTCTGAAGTCTGATAGAGCCATAGAACCATCAAATGACTTTTTGGTGGGGACAAACGGTTTCCAGCCAATTTTTTCATCAAAGATTAGCTTTTTCAGTACAGACTCTGAAGTTACTGAGGGACAGCTCTTTTCCCATCCCGGTCGTGCCCTCAGGGGTGGCCCCTTGGAGTCTTTTTTCTGCCATTACATATGGAAGCCATCATTTCTGCCCCGGGCCCTTTCCTCCTTTTGATGGGAAGTGAATTCTATTCCATATTATAGAGTAATCACTGTAGGCTGATTCTTAAATCTCTTTTGTCTCTGTCCTTCTCTTATCTTTGTAAAGGTCAGTGGGAGGAAATCAAGACATTTGGTCCCTGTTGCTTTGAGCACTGCTTTGTTTAAGCAGGCTGAACCAAACAGTGAGTCAAAGATCTCCCCCTTTATTTCACATGCAGGGAGAATGTTCTTTGGAGCCTGGAGTAATTCATCTGGTGGCATGCTACTTTCTTGTACTTATAGTTGCCATGGCAAATACATTAATTTTTCATCTTCGTCCTGGGAGCATGTGAGAATCTTCTTGCGGGTTTCTTAGGCCAGGAGCTCCTCCTTCCCTAGTTGAAACTGAGTGACATTGGAGCTGGGCGGCACAGGCAGTCAATTTGATCTCAACGTTGTGTGTGTTTGGCCTTAGGCCAACCTCCCAAACATTTGGCCAGTGCAAATAACAAGGGGGAGACCAGGTTAGGTCACAGAGGAAGGTCTGGTCCACTGAAGAGGAAAAAGAAAAGCAAAAACAGAGACTCCCACAGAAGACCCCCTTTTTCCCCTGTAAAAGAGCTATTTTTCTTATAAAAGAATGATTTACTATTCTTCCTCATGGATTTGGGAACTGCATTATCAAGTACCCTAAGGAGCATTGGCTCACTTCTTATAAGAAGCCTACTTAGCAGACCTCTGTGTAGGTTACACCACTTAACTTCATTCTCCTTCTGAAAATTATATACCACTTAATAAAACTTAACTCCAACTGGAAGTGAAATTAGCAACTGCTAACTTCTGTTAAAGTAATAGAAACAAGTTAGCAGAACATGTGCAAAGCGCTGAGAGGCACCATTAAGAGCTACTGTCTGCTTGGCTCAGTCGTATGGAAAATCCGGATTACCACATTCAGTTTATGCCTACTGTAAACACCTTGCTGTCAATATCCTGTACTGGTGATGGATTTAACGAAAGTGACAAATTTAAAGTAGGTGCTAAATGGAGTGGGAAGGGACAGGATTCAGACTTCGTTTTAGTCTCCTACACAAGTAAGGTTGTGAGCATGAATTCACAAACTAAACTTCTCATGGAAAATAAACCAGTAAAGGAAAAAGCTACAGGAACCCCAGACTTCCTTGCCATGACTGTGTTTGATTGTTTAAAACATTTATATAGTCACCCATCTTACAACAAACACTGTTAAAAGCAATGAAAAAAGTGAACTGTGGAAAAATAAGTAGTTTTTAACGAATGGCATTTACTGGCACCCAGGAAGCTGCTCCCCTCAGTTACAGCACCTGCACCCTGAGACAGAATCTCTCCAGAGCTTTGCTCTGCTCAACCCATGTTTCCGAAAAAGCCCTAAAAATACGGCTTTTTCCTCAGCCTTGCATTGGGGTGGCAGTAGATTGGGTGCCATAGAGAAGATAGGTTTTTTTTGGTTCGTTTCAGGTAATTGTGAGTTTATATATTTATATATTTATTTATTTATTTATTAGTTCGATTTATATGCCGCCCTTCTCTGGAGACTCAGGGCGGCTTACAATGCTTTTAAGCAGTAGCCGTTTTTTTCTATTGGAAATTTTGTAAAGCCCCCCTGAAGTTATTTTTGGAATGGGCAGCCTAGAAATTGGATAAATTAAAAAAAGCTTAGACGACAAAGCTACTTTCAGTACCCCTAGAGATACACACACTCCTTTGCTTTAAGAGAAACTGGATGTGCTTGTACTCATTTTGTGGTACAAGAGCAGCATTCATTTATTCCTTAGCAGTTGGGTGTAGATAACCTTACAGCTGGAGAATAATATTGTGATTTGTTTTGAGGATATTTTGATTTGGCAATCGCTGTGCTATGATGTAACAAAAAACAAAAAAAAGGGAGAGAGACCTGATGGCCCTAAGCATTATTGAGGATAGGTTTAGTGCAGTCATTGAACGATGTTTGTGGCCCCTTTGTCCCCTAGGCTGTGCAAACATTGTGTGATAAAAGACCTTTTTGTGGTGAAACTCTGAAAGTATCCTAGACACTCTGACCTTGACTGCCTGGGGGCCTTTGAAGGAAGAAGCCGGGTCTGGGAACCGTCCCCTCTGAAAGCATATATTTACTAAGCCTTCTTTCTTGGCTTCTCTCTTGTCAAGGAATACAAGTCTTTCCTGAAAACTGAGCCCATGCCATGCATGTTAGCAGTGCAGAAGCAGATGCTAAATGTTTTTGTATTTTATCTGTTCACAGCTGTGTGGATGCCACCACCTTCCTCTACTTCAGCTTTTTTGCTCCACTCATCTATGTGGCATTTCTGAAAAGTTTCTTCGGGTAAGCTTTTTCCATTTATTTTGTTATTAGTCCCTTAATCTTGTTTTTTTATGTGGCCAGGGAAATTTAGACTACAGCAGATAAATAACTTCCTCATTATACAGTAATGGAACTGAAACTTCCAATAACAGTAATGAGAACAGCATTTTAAAAAAGCATATAGGAAATCCTCTATTTTCCATCATAGTTGGGACTAGAATTTCCACTGCTTAATGGAAACATAGTTGTGTGAGTCACATCTGATTTTACAACCTTTTCTGACAGGGTTGTTAAGCAAATCACTGCAGTTGTTAAGTGAATCATACAGTCACCTGGTGCAGTTGTTAAGCGAAACGTGCGGTCACCTGGCTTCTCCATTGACTTTGCTTGCTGGAAGCCAGGTGGGGAGGTCACAAAATGGCGATCACATACCAAGATGCTGCAACCGTAAACGCATGCTAGGTGGCCAATCACTTAAATTTTAATCATATGACCAAGGGGATGCTGCAGTGGCCATAAGTGTGAGGCCCTGTTGTAAGTCACTTTTTTCAGTGCTGTTGTAATTTCAAACTGTTGCTAAATGAATGGTTATAAATTGAGGATCACCTGTATAAATCAATAAGATAATCTCAACATTTAAAATTGTGTAACCATCATTTTTAAGTAACTTTAACAATTTTTTTTTTTTAAAAGCAGAGTAACCTGAATTGAATCATTTGAATCTATTCTTTATCTAAAAAGTTAGAATATTTTAGTTGGGTTACACTGCAGGGGTGAAATCCAGCAGGTTCTAACAGGTTCTGGAGAACCGGTGGTGGAAATTTTAAGCAATTCAGAGAACCGGCAAATACCACCTCTGGCTGGCCCCAGAAAATGGAGATTTTGCAATATCCTTCCCCCAGGAGTGGGGAGGGAATGGGGATTTTGCAGTATCCTTCCCCCAGGAGTGGGGAGGGAATGGGGATTTTGCAGTATCCTTCCCCTGCCACACCCACCAAGCCACACCAAGCCCACCAAGCCACTAGTTTCTAAGTGCTCTAAATTCAAGTTTTCCTTTATGTCAATGTTTCTAAGTCTTGGATTTCAATTCCCAAAATTTCCCATCCAGCAACACATATGCATTATGTTGCTCTGTGAAATGGAGACAATAAGGCCATTAAAAAAAAAATTAAAGTGTGGTTTAGCTAAACTGGTGAACAGAATAAAGCAATTCTAACTCCCAGGGTTAGTAAATACCAGGAATTCTTTTTGCCAGTGTTCTAAAAGAATATCTATTGAATTTAGACTGCCATCTGGTGGCCACATGGGGGAATTGAGAAATACTTGAAATAATTTAAATTGCTCTTAAATTGCTGATCAATTATTCTGTCTGTTTTATGTCCAGGCAGATTTGTCCAGGACTTGCATATTTTTTATAGTTAGCTTTTGATTTACTGGAAATGTATTTGTAGGATTGCTTAGTGAAAAGGAAGAGGGTTCCTGAATTTAATGGACAAACCACATCAGCTGGTAATCTCTCTATTCAAAGGGCAGAAGCACAACCTTTTCTCTGCTTCACACAGCTGTTCCTTGTAGCAGATAGCACAGGGAAATAATGCCATAGGCATATATCATTTTTTTTTAAAGCTGAGCATTGTGGTAATTAACTAAGAGTATAAAAAAGGAGCATTCTGAAACAACATTTTCACCATGTTGTTGCTTGAGGGGGGTATTTTAATTAATTAATTAATTAATTCCAATTTATATAGCTGCCCATCTCATATTTAACTCTGGACAGTTTACTCTGGGTGGTTTTAATTTTAATTACAATATACGTAACGTGATTTTTAGAGAAAGCAAAGCATTAGTCTGTTTTTATTACTTGATGAGTTAGATATAAGTATTTTTATGCCTGTTAAAGTTAGATAATACCAGAGCTTCTTTTCCCAGCGCTAGGGAAAACTCAAAACTTAACCTAATTCAAATAAAGAACTAGAGGAGCTACTCCTTGTCTTTCTCATTATTTTAGGTCTGAACCAAAGATCCTCTTCTCCTACAAATGCCAGGTGGATGAACCTGAGGATGTCGATGTGCATCTTCCCCATGCTTATGGGGTAACCAAAAAAGAAGGGCTAGATTCTGGCTTCTACTCCAGCACTCAGATTGACACCACGGCATACCTGGACGACGTTGCTTCCATGCCGTACCATGTGGGCAGCATCAATAGCATTGACAGTGATCGATGGAAAGCCATTAACTCCTAAAGGCAGATGTGGTTGAAAGAATAACTTTCTCTTGCATCCATTGCTCCATTCAGATAATCTTTTGGAACTCTAATGTATTTGTCTTCTCTTTCATTGGACGTGTTTTTTTTTTTTAAAAAAAAGACATTTGAACTCTGTATCGAACATAAAATGGGCAACTGTAGTCTTCCTGGAAGGACAATACTCATTTTTGTGAGACAACATACAGATCAGCTTCATTTCAGACATGCATAAATGCTGACTTTTCATATTCTTGGCATTCCAAATCTACATGGTTAGACCGTTTGTCACCTTTTGTTCGTGATAAAATGCACATTCTACCAGGAATATTGATTGTTCCTTCGGATATACACCCACCCACAAACACTTTGAAATTAAGGTTGGAATGCCTTGTTCGCATTTTATTTTATTTTTAGGTTTGATTTAGTTATTATTTATATTCCCAACAAGTTCAAATTCCCAGCAGTAACCTTCACTGTGGAATTGGAGGATAATAGCATAGTTCCTACATTTTGGGCAACTGGCCTATGCTTGAAATGGAGGTGAGAGAACTCTAGAAGCTTTTGAGCATCTCATAATTCTTCCCAGGGAAGTTGGGAGTATGTTGTATTTTAAAAAGAACTTACATCTAGAAGGACAGGGAAGGAAAGTAGTCAGCAAGGAAAGGTCTCTGGAACACATTGCTGTGCTACTGAACTACTGTGATTTATTGACATGCAGGCATGTTTCATACACTGTATAATTTTCAGAATGAGAATGTAGCCAAGTGAGTGTTATGGAATGATGTACTGTAAGACCAACAGCACGTCTGTGCAAATGGGATTGAGTAGGGAGAAGATGGCTTGGATGGAAATTCTAAAATGAAAAGGGCAGAAGAGCAAATAAAAATATTTTACGAGCCTGTTTTAGACAGCTTGCTATTGATGCTTGGGATAGCATCTAAATAGAATGCAAACCTGAAGTGACTATGAGGTCTAGATTAAAAACAAACTATTTATAATATTAGTTGTGGTCTGGGCCTCCTGGTTAAGACTATATTATAAGGGTAGTGTTGGATCTGGTTTTTCTGAAACCTTTGGTAACACTTGGCTGATGATTAGTGATGTTGATAATGCCTGAATTTGGAAGACTTCTGAGGGCTTTTCTATGAGATTAGTAAAGTAAAAGAATATTAATTTCTTTTATTATAATCAAGATGTTTCTGGAAAGAGAATAATCTAATATAGGATTGGCTATACTTTGAAGGCAAGAAGAAAAATAGCATATCTAAAACATTTTAAAAAGCTTGCATTTTGTGCCCATGCATTATGCCTAGCTTTTGTTGTTGTTAATGTTCTTGCTGTAAGGTTAAGTGGAAAATGCATAATTATGGGCACCCTTAAATTAAGTGTGCGAACTGTGAGTAAAATTATTTGAATAGAGACTGGCTAGGAGGCAAATGTAGGCACAGCTAATTGGATTAAAATTCCATAAAATAAGAGTGACAAACCAGAATGTCTTTTTCCTGTTGTTACGATGGCATTAATTCAGGATCATTTATGCTACAAATGGATGAATAAGGTTAGGATTCCAGAAACTCACAGCAATTTTCTTTGAAATTACAGGATTTGCTTTAAGGAAACCTCTTTAGAACTGAGGCACAGAAAGAAAAATTAACATTTTGTCTCCTGAATGCAGAAATGTTCTTCCCCTTTTCCATTTGTGATTTCTGCTTGCCAAGCCAACACCAATGTACATAAGACCTTGATTTTAAGAGTGTCAAAATGATCTAAATTCAGAAAAAGAAGACTCGTGCTTAAAACTGCTATGTGGATGTGTTGTTAATGAAGATTGGCATTCTGATATGATAGAGAACAAAAATTTGTCTTTAATTTTGCTGTGGGCCAGACAGCTGTTTCTAAGCATCACAATTTGGTACTGTAATTTGACTTGCTGGTGTTAGCAGCATTATTGTCTTGTGGCAAGAAATCTTACATAATTCGTAATTGACACCTCATTAATCTTTATGGTGTTAATTGGAGTTAGGCTGGTGGAAACCTCTGTTCGGAAATGAGAATTTATTGCAGCATTATGTGAGCCGGATCATACAAAACCTGTATTCCCAGACAACTGGTCAGTTTTTATTAATTTCTCAATTCCCTAGTTCTATAGGATATCCCAATCTCTTTCTCCTCCCCAGCCAGAATGCCCCAATATCCTTACATGGGCTATTCTCATTAGAGTAGATTGGTGTTATAAACCCACAGACCTGGAAGGAATAAAGTTGGAGAAAGCTTCTGGCACATTAAGGTGCATTTGCAAAATGAAAGGATTCTTAATATGAAGAAGGATATCTTGGATAATGTGAATCGGGGTGAGATGACATTTCAGATACTTTTACTAACCATGTTCTGCATCAAATATCAGCCACTCACTCAACTATGATCACTTTTCCACTGTAGAATCCTGTTGTTCATCACCATGATGACTTGATTGTTAAACACCTCTTTATATATCTACCTTTGTCTTCTGCTGCTGAGGAGAAACTGCACTAAGGGAAAGAAATGTCTTTTTCCAAGTATACTGATTTTAAAGTGTGTGTAGATAATGCCTTCCATGTTCAGAGCGAAATACCATCCATAAACGGACAATGTTTGTGGAGGTGAATGTATTGCATGTCTCATGAAATGTTGGAACAAACTTTAAAAATAAAGCTATGTATATTTTTGTCTGTAAAATAAATGATCTTTGACTTAAATGAAGACATCTCCCCCACCATAGATGATCTGCCTGCATGTCCCCATATTTTTCTGCTAATCCCCCTCCCCCCAAACTAAGGTAGCCTGCTATCCTGTAATGAAATGCTTTTATTTTAAGGGGAAAAGTCATTGTTTAGTTTATTTTTCCTCAAATTTGGCTTACGTTTTAGAGTAGTATTTTCAGATTGTGATCACACCTTTAGATAGCGCTCAGTGTCACATCAGCCTGGGTTTGATATCATTTTAAATTTTATTAAATGTCCTTGAAGAAGAACAATCTTAAACTTTGTTATTTATTTAAATATAAATTGATAAATTGAAGAAGGAAACGATCACTCGACTTATGACCCCAGTTGAGCCCAAAATTTTCGTTGCTAAGCAAGACAGTTGCTAAGTGAGTTTTGCTCTATTTTACAACTTTTCTTGCCACAGTTGTTAAGTGAATCACTGCAGGTATTAAGTTAGTAATATGGTTGTTAAGCGAATTTGGCTTTCCCATTGACTTTGCTTGTCAGAAGATGGCAAAGGGGATCACATGACCCTGGGACACTGCAACTGTCATAAATATATGCCAGTTGCCAAGCATCTGAATTTTGGTCATGTGACTGTGGGGATTCTGCAATAATCATGTGTCAAAAATGGTCATAAGTCACTTTTTTCAGTGCCATTGTAACTTCGAACGTTAGTGGAGGACTAGCCATACTACTTTTGGGATTCACAGGTGAAACAGATCCAGTTTAGGTTGCTTAGCTAGATACAAAGAAGTTATGGTAAAACTATTCTTTTTTCCCCAGTGCTTGCTTTGAGTAAGTCCTAGCTCAATAAAGTGAACTATTTTTGAAATTCCTGTCTGTTTATTAAACTTGTCCTTCATCTTCGTGAATACCAGGTCTGTAGAAGTATAAAATACTGTGATCAATGAAAAATGGCAGCAACTCCACTGGTCCATAATTAAACATCTGGGTAAATGAAAAAGTATGAAATCAATAGTTGCAAAATTGGTGCTGGCTGACAACTGAGAAAGCAAAACTTCCTTTAACCACAATAAACCACATTTCCCTGGTTATCTTTGGCTGTGGGATACAATTATTGGGTCCTGCAAGCTGTTTAAACTTTAAACAGCAATACATTTTGAATGGGGCTTGAAAAAAAAACCCCAGACAGCTAGTATTTTATACTAGTAATTTGTTCCATTATTAGTCTGAATGGCACAGAATATAAATTCAAAACAAACTTACTTTAAAACGTATTGTTCCCTTTAAAACTCGGGCACCTGAATTTGCCCTGGAGCTGATAAAAACTTGATCTTGAATTTGGAAGAGTCTTAACTTTGCAAAACGGTTTATTTTGCTCCTTTCAACAGTACAAATCCTGAATACTTAAGGCAAAGTGAAAATGTTTATTAAGAGGGAGGGTCAAGTCTTCATATAGGATACAGAATAAGATACATGGGAGTTAAACGAGAAAACATTGATCATAGGTGACGTTTCACAAGTGGCAAATTAATGGGTTTCATCACCCTCACTCTTAATTGTGTTTGTATGTCTCTTAACATTTGCAATTATATTCAAGGACTTTCAGAATAGATTCACTATTGTTTAATTGTTAAACATGATCGCCAACGTCCAGTGACGGATATGGCACAAGAAGAAGATGTTTATTTGCTGAAAAAGCTAATTCTTGTACAGTAAAACAAGAGAAATGATATTGGCTAAAAAAGTATGGTTCCCTGAAAAGGAGGCATGGGTGTCATGTTAAAATGTTAAAATGGGTTTTATTAACGAGCCTATAAATCCAGATTGATAATATTAAAGCAAAATAATTGCTTAAATCTGACTGTTCTGATTAGATTTTTGCATGGCATTTATTATTTTGGCTGAAAGGAAGATAGAATACATATTAAATAACAGTAGCCATTAAATCCCTAAGTTTTCACTGATCATATTTCTGTAACTTCTATACTATTTGAAGTTTCCAGGTTGTTTTAAGACCAGCCCTATTTTGTTTTTAAGTATTTATTTATATCCCACCTTTATTATTTTTACAAACAACCCAAAGCGACTAACATATCCAACACACCCTCACACCCTCGTCTTATTTTCCCCACAACAACCCTGTGAGATGGGTTGAGCTGAGAGAGTGATTGGCCCAAAGTAACCCAGCTGGCTTTCATGGCTAAGGCAGGACTAGAATTCACAGTCTTCTGGTTTCTAGCCTGGTGCCTTAACCACTAGACCAAACTGGCTCCTTTATGGATTGTTGTGAGCTGCTCAGAATCATTGTATGAGATAGGTGGCCAAATAAGGCCTTTAAATAAAAATAACATAAATGTGGTAAGGGTAGAGGCACCATCATGGAAAAGGCATGCCTCCTTCATCCCCGTAAAATGACATGGTTCCCGCCTTATTATTTATTTATTTAATTATTTATTTATTTAATTTATATTGCCGCCTATTCGCCCATGGCGACTCAAGGCGGCTTATTGGAGTTGTAGAACAGACAGATACCCTTGGAAGAAGGTGGTCCAATAATAATCCAGTCCTATGCTGTGTGGGGCTTTATAGATGGTAACCAGCATTTAGTGTAAAGCCTTGGTGGCGCAGCAGACTAAAGTGCTGTTAAGTAGCACTAGCTGCCTGCAATTATTGCAAGTTCAAATCTCACCAGGCTCAAGGTTGACTCAGCCTTCCATCCTTTCGAGGTAGGTAAAATGAGGACCCGGATTGTGGGGGCAATAAGCTGACTTTGTATAAAAAGAACACCGCTTTGGGGGGGGGCGAAAGCCCTACTAAGCAGGTATATACAAAAGTATAAAGGCTATTGCTTAACGCATTGTAAGCCGGCCTGAGTCTCCCGAGAAGGGTGGCATATAAATCAAATTTTAAATAAATAAATAAATTGCTGAATTACAATATTGAGGAACTAGTCTTGCCACTGCAGTTTGGATCAGAGTTGTCTGGAATTAGATGTTTTTAAACATATGTAAAAAAATAAACTGGTTGTGGAGGACGGAGAACCACTGTAATTATGAAATAAATTATTTTACACACAAACGCACACACACACACACACTGCTGTAGGCAATAGCTAGCCCTTTGATTTTGAATTTAAATAATTGAATTTTATCATTCTTTTCATGTTTAGTAAATATTGGAAGTTTTCTTTATACTGGTTGCTATGGTGATACAAGACCAAGTCCCTTTGCAGATTAAGAAATAAACTCCTTCTCCTAAGCCTACAATTAGCTGCTTCATGTACTCAAACAGATAACAAATATTCTATTATTTTGCAGTGGAGGCAGTCAGCTTTCATTATAATACAACAGCTAAATGTTTGTGCTTTGAATGTGCCTTGAATTTTGAAACTTTAATTTTTATTCCTTTTTAAGGTGCTATCAGAAACAACAGAATCAAATAAAAGGCATTTACCGGTATATTCATTATGACTTCCTAAGCATTCTGGTTGCCACACATTGTGCCACTATCTCAAATATAATTGTTATTTTGTGTTGGAATAGGCACAAATGTTCCTCTTTCAACATTTTAAGATATGTTTTTATCTATTTTTAATTGCCAAATTTGATGGATCCATTTTAATTAAAAAAACCGAAGCTTTATTGTGTAGTGCACAAATGTTTGGAAGCTCAGAAGCAAGAAAGGATGAAATTTCATCATACCATCAGAGATGGAAAGTATTTAAATGGAAACATCTCCAGTAACAACTGGATTTTATCAGTTACATAACATTATGTTTTGTCTCAGTATGTTCAGTATCAGTAACCATTATGTTTGTCTCAGTAGTTGACAGCCCATTTTAGAATTAAGTGAATAATTAGTTACAAGCTTATCAAATGACCTTACCTTACAGAGTTAACATTATGAGAAAGAAAATGGGAGAATTAGGCCACCTTTTGCTCTAGAGGAAAGGTAGGCTATAAATTAACAAATGGATACTGTATAGTAATGAGACTCAATACACAGCTTCTAACAATCTGTCAACATCTGGAAAGCCACAAGTTTTTGATACCCAAATTTTATTTAAAATTGTCACTTCAACCATTCAAAATGGAGACCAACCTTAAGAGATAGAAATTTGGAATATTAACTATGAGTTAGTTACTAACTCAGTTAATTAATACAATTAACTCATGTATAATTGTTTATCATTTTCTCACTTTTATTTTTCTCTTTGCACCCAAGTCTCATTTTTAGTTAATGAATTGCAGCCTTCCAGTATATATTCTGTTGCAATATTTTTCAGGATCAGACTCAATAAATTTAGTAAGAGTTAAAGGTTTAAATATATCTCCTTTTATTTACAATAGGCATTCTATATTCACTGAATATTCATAGGTAGAAGCAAGTAAGTGGGGACAAACAGCTCCTTATATATACAATGGGTGGAGCTAGATGTGGGAGTGGTGAATCATGAATACATTAAGCAGTGAAGAATAAGTTAACCCCTGATACCCCGTTCATATATTATTTACACATTACAGAATAAGGCATTTACATCTGACAAATCCCCCTCTAAATGCCGATTCGTTATACAACACCAATTACATTCAGATTCAGGACAGTACAAAACATATAATTTAGAAGTTAAGTATTTATGCTGCTTGGTAGGTAAAGGTTTTGTCAATATGTCAGCTAATTGTTCTGAAGTCTCACAATGCACAGCTTTAATAAATCCATCCTGAGATAATTGTCTCACATGTTTAAATTTTATGTCTATGTGTCTGGACCTTTGTCCAATGGCGTCAGATCTGGATATTTCAATAGCTGCTTTATTATCTTCATGCATAACAAAAGGCAAAGTAGGTTTTTTCCAAACATCTGAAATCAAATCATTAAACCATACAAGATTATTTGCAGCTTTAGATAAACAAACATATTCTGCTTCTGTCGTTGAAGTGGCCACTAATTCTTGTTTACCAGTGTACCAGTAAACTGGACAGTCATTTAAGAGGAATATATAACCAGATGTACTTTTTCTACATGATGTGTCTCCAGCCCAGTCTGCATCTGCATAACATGTAAGCTTTGGTTCTTTATTATCGTTAGGTTCCAACATTAAACAAAAGTCTAGTGTACTTTTCAGATATCTTAATATTCTTTTAACAGCTTCCCAGTGATACATTGTTGGCTTGCTGACATGTCTGGATAATAAATTGAGGGGTAAAGCGATATCTGGTCTTGTCCAATTTGATATATAAAGAAGTGAACCTATGACTGATCTATAAAATGTGTTGTCTTTGAATTCAGGGGATGATTCATCAGTATTTCTTAGAAAGTCAGTTTGCATAGGAGTATCGCAAGGTTTGGCATTACTTAGATTGCATTTGTTTAAGAGCTCTATGATCTTATCTCTCTGAGTAAGTTTGAACCCTCTTTTTGTTTTATTAATTTGAACACCAAGATATTTGTTTACTTTGCCTAGAGATTTCAATGAGAAATGTTCATTTAGCTTAGTTACAAAAGTTTCTCTTCTCTCTTTATGTTTTCCTATGTATAAAATGTCATCCACATAAATCAATACAAATTCCATGTAATCATCACCCTTTTTAACGAAAAAACAGTTATCAGCAGTGGTGGCATTGAAGTCCATGGTTTTAAGTACTTTTACTAAGCAATCATACCATCGTTTACCAGATTGTTTTAACCCGTATAAACTCTTGTTTAACAACCAAGTCTCATTTCTGTTAGTGTATTGACTGTGAGGTGCTCTTACATATATTTCCTTATCTAGTTTTGCGTGTAGGTACGCAGTCTGTATGTCATATTGGAATACATCGAGATTAAGTGCTGATGCTACCACTAGAGCTGTTTTGACACTCTCGGTTCTTACAGTAGGGGAATACGTGTCAGTGTAATCCTTCGGATATTTCTGTGCATAACCTTGTGCAACTAGTCTAGCTTTGTATAGGGTATTACCTCCCTCTAAGTTCTTAATTTTATATATCCACCTGGTACCAATAATTGTTTTATCCTTTGGTGCGATTGCAGGTGTAAATACATTTAGTCCTTGTAAGCTTTCCATTTCTTTTTTCATTGCTAATTCCCATTTTTCTTTTTCTTCACGAGGGAGTTTTAACACTTCCTCATATGTATTAGGTGTCTTTGACTCATCATCCATATGCATTATATAGTCCTTATATCTATTTGGCATCTGATTTCTGGTGTTTCTAATTGTTTTTTCAGGTTTACTATTGTTATCATGCAAATATCTTACTTCCTTTTTTGTTAGTGTGTCTGTCTTTATTTTGTGTTGGCTATTTGTCCATGTTTTGGTTTTGTTTTTATATTTGTTGATGTTTTGTTTTTCTATGGTCTCTTTCTCTTGAGATTTTGTATCTTTGTTGTCACTTGGAAATATTTCATTAAGATGTATTTTAGACCAGTTGGCCTGTTCATGGAATACAGCTGTTCTGGAGACTATAAATTTGTTATTGCTATCAATGAATCTGTATCCTTTAGTACCTGTCTCATATCCCATAAATCTGAGTCTTCTGGATACGTTTTCTCCCTTTCTTCTCAGTTGCTTAGGTATGTGTACGTCTGCAGTGACCCCAAATATGTGCATGTGCGCCAATTTTGGTTTTCTATTATACATTACTTCATATGGTGTTTTATTTACAATGCTGGACCAGGTTCTATTCTGTGTATAATTGGAATAATGTAAGGCTTCTGACCAGAATTGTTTGCTTAAGCCAGCATCTTCCAATGTGCATCTAATCATGGTTTGTAATGTTGAGTTCTTCCTCTCTGCAATCCCGTTCTGGAACGCAGAAAATGGACTAGACGTGTAATGTAACATTCCTTTGTCCTTTAACCATTGGGAGAATTCTTTAGACATGAATTCACATCCCCTATCTGTCATAATTTGTTTTATTCTGATATTGTGTTGCGTTTCTATGCGTTTATAAAATTCTTTAAATTTTTGGAAGGTTTCATCCTTGTGTTTTAATGTATAGACAAATCCATAACGGCTATAATCGTCTACTATGGTTAAGAAGTAACGTTTTCTATAAGTGATTGATGGAGTTAGTGGACCAACTAAGTCCATGTGTACTAAATCAAAAATTTGGTTGGTTGATCTGGTGGATTTTCTTGGCCTGGGGCTAGTCTTTAGTTTTGTAGATTTACATACTGAGCATTCCAAATAGTTTTCACAATTTTTTATTTTGACACCTTCTGCGTGTTCAGTCATTTTTTGTACTACAGGAAAACTGGCATGTCCTAACTTCCTATGTAAGATGTGACACTCATCATGAATTGGCTTACCTATTTTTGGTTTTTTTTCATTGTGTACACCTTTGTGATCATGAGATATTTTACATTCATCATTGTCACTGTTGCTAATGTTTCCATCATCTACTTCAATACAATCTTCTATATTTGAATCAATGTTGTGTAACCATTTTTCCTTTGTTATTAGATAAGGTAGACCTCCTTTAATTATTACAGTGCCTATATCTATTTCATTTTTCTTTAAAGTCGCCTTTCCTTTAGAAAAAACTATGTTAATATCAGAATCTCTACTTAGTTTTATGGCACTTAGTATGTTATGAGGTATTTCAGGTATTAGCAATACCCCCTCTATTTTCCCTAGACCTGGCAGTATTACATTCCCTTTGCCTAACACTTGAACCTTTTCTTGGTTAGCTACCTTTATTACAAATTTATCTTCTACAAATGAAGACAATATATCTTTGTTATTAGTGGTGTGATTAGTTGCTCCAGAATCAATAAGCCAATTACTATTTTCATTCTGCTGTGTGTTAGTGTTGTCTTGTTTATTTAATCCATTCAATGAACCAGATTTTCTATCCTTAGAATTATCTCTGCCCCCTCTATTGTCTTTGTAATTTGGTGGGCTTCTGTACCTATGTCTATCCATGGAAGACTGTCTATAATTGTATTTGTTTCTATATTCTGACCTATGTCTTTCTTTTGAAATTTTGGAGCAATCTCTTCTATTGTGTTCCCTGGATCCACAGTTGTGACATTTAAATGTTTCACTGTATTTTTCTTGGAAAGCTACTTTCCTATATGGTTTGTGTTCTATGTGGTTGTTAGAACGATTCCTTCTTGAATTGTCTTCTGCTATTAATTTATTGGATAGACTTTCTATGGATAAGTATCCTAGATTGATTGTGTCTAAATGTGACATATAATTGTCCCATGATGGATCAAGTGAGTTGATAATAACACTTTTCATTGTTTGATCTGAAATCACCTCCCCCCTTAAATGCAGCTCAGCTCTTATTTTGTTTAAAGATACTAAATGCTCACTTATGGAAACCCCTGGTTTTATCCTAGATGAAAAGAAATCTTTAGACATCCTTGTGGTGGTAGCTACACTGTCACTGTAAAACAAATTGAACATGCATTGAATAATTTCTGATACAGTCATATTTTGCTTAATGCTATGATACATTGCAGGAGACACGCTAGATATTAATAAGAAAAATGCTCTATGGTGTAAGCAGTCTATTTTTAGAGTCCAAGGTCTTTTTGGGGGACTAGTGATAAAAAACAGTAAGTTTTCCTTCATAAAGACAACCTGGAGCTGCTGATACCATTCTTGCAAATTAATGCCATCTATCCTTAGCTTTGGGAAGTCACTGGGTAAATTTCCGACATTATTATGTCCATTACTTACAACCTGAGGTAGTCCGTGGTCTCGCAAATGCAGAAAGTTACAAAACGGCGTGGGGATGCTCGCGACGAGTCTGCACGGTCTCCTCGCCAGTTCATGTCTTCCCGGACCGTCTGCGTAGTCTTGCGCATGCGCGTTGTTCATTTCTTCCGTGGAGTCGTCGTGAGAGGTTCTCCTCGTTGCGGCTCGCTCGTTCTGCTCCTCCTCAGACGAATTGGTCTCTGGCTCGATTTTGGGAGTCTTGACGATGGCGGCTGCTCTTCTTCTTCCTTTGACGGCGTTGGTGCTTGCTTCGGTCTGTGGCGTGGGGCGGTATCGGCAGGGCTCTCTGGGTTCGGGCGTCGTCGCTCTCGTAGTCAGAATGGGAGCGGGCAGGTCTTGAGGCGTTGGCTTGCTCGCTCGCTTCTTCGTTAGCTTTTTTGTAATTCTTAGTTTTGGTCCAAAAGCGGCAAAAAGCGTTTTCATTGCTGATTTTATTTGATTGTTTGTTGAATCCCCTTCACTTTCCGAGTCTGATTCTTCAGAGGTGTTAGAGTCTTCTTTTTCATTTTCGTTGTCTGATGTTTTTTGCGCCAGAAATTTTGAATTGAGCTTTCTGATTGGCTCTGCTTCGCTCACCCTGGAGGTCTGTTGAAACCAAGATGGCTGCCATTCAAAATTTCGCGCGGGATCACCGGTTTTCTTCTTCACAGCAATATTTTCTGTAGTCATATCACTCACTATTTTGGTGTCTTTTGATTTTTCATTAGTGATGTGCTTCTCTCTCGCTGCTCCGCTGTTCTTCAGCATATCTTGGAGGTTCGCGATGAGGCTTTCATCGTTCTTCTGGCTCTTCAATAGTTTTAATATTTCTGACCTGAGTTCGTTATTCTCTATTTCGATTTCCTCCTCATCATCATTTTCATCTATTATTTCTTCGTCTTCAGTGGTGTATTCTTCAGATTCTCTCGAAATCGCATTTGTGGATTTGTTGATTATTTCTTGTTCTGTTTCTATTTCTTTGCTGTATGCCCTGGTGTTGGGCCTATCTTTTTTAGACATTTTTAATTTTTTTATTGAGTCAATTAACCATCCTCTGCTACCAGCTTGTTGCAATATTTTTCAGGATCAGACTCAATAAATTTAGTAAGAGTTAAAGGTTTAAATATATCTCCTTTTATTTACAATAGGCATTCTATATTCACTGAATATTCATAGGTAGAAGCAAGTAAGTGGGGACAAACAGCTCCTTATATATACAATGGGTGGAGCTAGATGTGGGAGTGGTGAATCATGAATACATTAAGCAGTGAAGAATAAGTTAACCCCTGATACCCCGTTCATATATTATTTACACATTACAGAATAAGGCATTTACATCTGACATATTCTGTAGAATTGCATTTAATGTCAGTATATAAAGCATTCAGTGCAATGCATTTGATCATTTGATGCAATTGCAATGATCTCCTGTATGGAGAATTAGTGCAGGGAAAGCGCCTCAGAGGGAGACCACAGTTACGATATAAGGATATCTGCAAGAGGGACCTAAAGGCCCTGGGAAGGGACATTAACAACTGGGAAACCTTGACCTCTGATTGTTCAGCTTGGAGGCTAAAGACGTAGCATGGCCTTCTCCAATTTGAAGAGATACTTGTTCGGCAGGCTGAGGCAAAGAGGCAGTCCAGGAACCAGCGAAATCTGGGGGCTGGGCAGGGGACAGAATGTATCTGCCCTCAGTGTGGAAGGATTGCCACTCTCGAATTGGCTTTTTTAATCACACTAGATGCTGTTTTAGGACCTCTTTCCAGAGAACGATACCATAGTCTTTCGAGACTGAAGGATGCCAATGCCAATACTGCAATGCATGCTTATTTGAATATTTATTAATTACATTTCTATATTCTCCATCTTTTTATTTTTGCAGCAACTTTTTTGGGGGGGCTTATAAAATGGTGCAATATTTAATAAGCATTATTTAAATACTAAATAATTTTAATGAAATCATTGGACAAGTCATGTTTTTTATGCTTATTTTTTTAGCTCAATTATTTGCTTTTTTTGTAGGAGTTCTGTGTGGTGGAGGAATTTGATCCAGGTATTAAAGCTGAAATTTCATTCTGGTAATATTGGAACATATGTTAAAATGAAAAACATTATTTATATTTGAAAAATAAAAAGCAGGCTGGCTTGTTTTTTGTCCCTCTACTGGTGACGTGTAAATTTACACAGGATTTGCAAACTATACAGCGCCAATGGATAGCAATGAGTTGATTCTGATAGGTTTAGGTGAAACAGAAGGCAGAAATAGCATCGCAAGCAAGTTTAGTCTTGCTGAAAAGCAGTTAAAATCTGCAGCCGGCATATATCTTGAGATAGAAGTGTCCTCCGTCATCTGAAAAAAAAAAGCCTAAATTCAGGATGCGTCTCATCTCCGGTCCAATCGTTGAGATAAACGTAACCTTAAACCGGTTCATTGTGTGGATCATTTTATCCAATTTAGCTTAATAGCAGCAGCAACATCATCCCTGGATGAGAATGTGGAGAAGGAAGACTACGACTTCCAGCATGCTTCACGGCCGCCTCCAAGACCGCGTAGCGCTATTGGAGACTTTCTCCGCGCTCGCCAACCAGGAGCGAGTTTATAAAGCGGGTGGAGCGAAGCGTGCTGTCTAGGTAGCTGTCTTGATTTTGAAGTCGCCTCCGAGTTTTCTTTTTCTTTTTTTCGGGCGCTGCTATGGGTGGAAGCGGGAGCACCCATGGCAGCAGGAAGGTCTCCTTCGAGCTGGACGAGCAGGAGCAAGTTCGGGTGTTGCAGGGCATCAGAGTGAGTGGAGGTTCACCCTTAGGGAGGAATCCAGAGGGCGGAGTGGGTGGACGGCGTCAGAGGGGAGGCGTGTGGGTGCTGAGCGGCAGGGTTTGAATGGTAAGGGCCAGTTCAACCTTGCATTATTTCTCAACCTTGGCTGCTTTAAGAGGTGTGGACTTCAACTCCCAAGCCAGCATGATGTATATTGCTATCCATTGGCATGGCTTGGGAATTCTGGGAGTTGAAGTCCATACCTCTTAAAGCTGCCAAGGTTGAGAAATTCTGTTCTGATTTGCCCTCCCCTTTCTTTTTCCTAACCAGGTCCTAGTAAAAAGAACATATTACATAATTCTTGTTGGTTTTAACAGAAGCGTGTCTTGCCGACTTTGGCTTTGTTATTACAAATGGTAATAACAAGGTTTCTGCCCCTGTTGAAATGTGGGAAAGAGCTTGGTAATCCCCCTGACCTTTATACCACTTTTCAAAGGAAAGTACTTTTTGAATGACTTGATGGAAGGTTTTGTTTTTTTAACCAAAGGCTACACTGAAGGATTTGAACCCAGCTTTAGCATTTTCATTTTCATTTCATTTTATTAGATTTCTATACTGCCCTACTCCCGAAGGACTCAGGGCGGTGCACAGCCAAACAATAAAAACACATACAATACAAAATTTAAAAAATAGATTAAAATCAAATTAAATAATTTTGGCCCCGACAAATTTAAAACCCCAAACTTCAACTTTGACCCCAAGCATCATTTGTTAGATTAAGGAAAGCACTGGAGGAAAAGACCAAATTCCTTCCACTCTCTGGTTTATTATTTTTCAAAGAAAAATGATAGGCAAAGATGGTAACCTTTAGCACACTTTAGCAGGGTCAAGCCAAAGTCCTGAAAAATATGTGGTTGTGTCTTGAGAAAGAAAAGACTTGAATCATTTAATGTGCAAATAGAACACAAATGTATGTTCAATAAGGCCTCTGAACATTTTTAATGTATATTCTACACAAGAAAGATAATTATGTATTTTCTGGGACAATGCATGTATATTAGGAGTATGGAAAATCAGTGTCTCCAACAGTTTATAACCACACAACTCAAACTAAATTTAAATTTAAATCATATTTTAAAAATACGATTTGCTTAGGTAATAACTGTAGATTTTACTTTAGAGGACAAAGAATGTAATGGAGCATATACAGTATAGACTGACTGTATAAATAGTAAGTCACTGATCACTCCAAAATTAAGAAACAAGTTTAAGTAAACCACGGATATATTTAATAACATGTTTTTAATATAAAAGCATGAGTGTAAAAGTTAAAACTCCAATGCCAGATACCGCAAGAAAAAGTTTTGGAAGGAGTCAGTTTGAAATGAACTAACTATGGTGTATTTTTTCACTGCTGTGCAAAAGTTGAGGGTGGAGGGTAAACCCCAGGATTAAAACTAAGGGAAAAGTTGAATGCTCTTTCCTTAAACTTTTTTTATGGAAGTAATTGCTGTTGGGATTTAATGTACATTTTTGCATGTACATTTATTTCAGAACTTGAAATTCCTTAGTTGTAAAAAGCCAACATCTGTCCATCCACCCAACCATCTCTATCCAATTTCACAGAATTAAAACTCAGAAAAAAACTATATAAAAATATAAATGCCATGTGGTGAAAAAAAGAAGCAATCCCTCACATCATCCCCATCCTGGAGCGGCTGACTCTAATTCAAGAGCTAGAAGAAAAGCATTTTTAGGGCTCTCTGAAAATGCATAAGTGGGAGCAAAATAAGAACAGCTGAGAAGCTGCAAAGAATGCAGGCATTACAACAGAGAAGCCTGTTTCCTAGATCCCTCCAGGTGTCATTGCTTAATCAACAGGGAGAGAAGTTGTAAAAAAAGTGGTCCTGGTTTCAACCCTTGAATTAGGATTTTACCCCTAGGTACTAGTATAATCATTAAACTAGGGAGTTCTGGGAGTTGAAGTCCACAGAATTCAAAGCTGCTAAGGCTGGATATCTCTGATTTAGCAACTATTATATGCCAGTAAGCCTAAGAAAATATCTCAATTTATATCTGCTTATATAACTTTCATGACAAATTAATAACAGCTTTAATAAGACAAGTCAAGCATATGAATCATTTTGACTAGTCAATAATTATTTTATGTGTTTGTAAGTATTTTTGCATTACGACTAGCACTGAATTTCTTGTAAGTACCATATGATACTGCGAGTCTTACTTTCTTCCCTGGTATATGACTCATGCTAAAACAGAATTTATTGTTTCAGGTTTTGGATTAATAATTTATGAATATATCTGTTATAATTTATAAATCATGACAATTGTGTTTATCACTAATCAAAACATAACTTTTAAGAAAATGTGTGATGTAAACTTTCTTACATTCCCACTATTATTTTTATTTGGGCTAGCTTTCTGAAGATGTAGTAAATAGAATGAAGGAAAAAAGCCAACCTAAACTAGACCAGCGATCTCAAGAGAAATCTAAGGTGTCCACAGGTATTGCGTGCCTTTTATTTAAGGGATGACTTATAAATTAATGAATCCATCCTACTAGATGCATGTTCTGTGATGAAATATTATTTACATGAGTATATTATTTACATGAGTATATATGAGTATATTATTTACATGAGTATATGGTATCCTCTCAGCCATAATAATATGCTGTTAGATTTTTCAAACTTTGTAATAGCTTTTTTGTTGTGAGAATTCTGCATTATTCCTGTTGGCACTCTGGAATATTTCAGCATGTTCATAATTCATAACCAATTTATTTACCCAATATTTTAGATTTCATAGATTTGTTTTTTTGTTTCATTCTTCTTCTGAAATACAGTAGATTCCTTTGTAATTTAGCTGAGTGGCTTTGTTTCTTTTGTCTTTATACCTCCTATAAAAATGAAATGAAAAATTTATTCTTCTATAATTATTTATTTTCATTTGTCCAGGGATCTGTCCACCTACCACAGAAAGTTTGGGTCAAAAGCCTTCTGAAGCAAAGGAGGAACTGTATAAGAGGTATGATGTTTCAGTCACCACTTTGATGGTTTTGTCCTCTTAAAATCCTCGTTGAAATGTATTTTAAATTTTAATCTGTCAAGACTAATGAAAATATGCACACATTCAGCAATATTAACAGTGTAATACCTTGTTTCCACAAAATAAGCCCTCCCCAAAAATATTTAAAGGCATGCGCAGCTGGTCCCCGCCATTTCCTCTGGTTAGGGTTAGGGAGACAGAGCTGGAAATCAGGTAAAATGGCAAGAGGAGCCCCATCTTGCTCCATGCACCCCAAAATAATAAGACCTCCTTGAAAATAAGGCTAAGCATTTATTTCAGGGTTCAAAAAAATATAAGACAGGGTCTTATTTTCAGGGAAGCACAGGTAACAGTGTAGAGTAATTTAAAAAAAATAAAAAGTTCCTGAAAATTATCACAAACAGAATTCTCCTTCCCCAAGATGACCAATTGCTAGAAAGTCTTTTCTTGTCCTTTGTTGAAAAAATACTAAATGTTAAAAAGGAGAGGAAAGAGACTCAAGCACTGAGGAGTCCAACATTACAGGGACCTAGGATTCGACCTCTCTCCCCACAAACACCAACCAAAATTGGATAAAAGGAGGAGAACCACTCCAGAACAGTGCCTCCCATTTCCAATCCTTGAACCTGCTTCAAAAGAATACCATGATCAATGGTATCAAAAGTTGCTGAGAGATCTAGAAGGCCCAGGATGGTTGCTACACCCTTATCCTGAATCCTCTAGAGATCATCCACAAGTGGTACCAATGCCATCTTGGTGCTCTACTCCCAGACTGAAAAAGATCCAGATAATCTGCTTCATCCATGGTCCTCTGAAGCTGAGAGCCCACTACCCTCAACAATTTTCTTCCAAAAGGAAAGGTTGGGGACAAGATAAAAGTTGTCAAGTATGGTTGGGTCCAGGGGTCATCTCTTGAGAAGGTGGTGTGTCCACTGCTGCCTTTAACATGGGAGGTAGTTTTAGTCCCCCAAAGAAGCCTTAATGATTACTTGGACCCAACCATGTACCATTTCTGACCAACCAGGAGGGACATTGGGTCAGCACATAGGTGGCTGAGCCCACAGACACAAAGACTCTGTCATTAGGGTTGACTGTTTCAAACTTTCTAGGTATTTTATGAGACATGGAGTTGTAATAATAATGACAGGGTTTATATCATCTCAATCTCAATGATAAATAGTGTAAGTCCCTCATGTTAGTCATCCATATTGGGTAATTAGCCTTTCCCTAAACACACCTTTTGCAGTTAGCAGCTTTTTCTCTTTCAAGATACAACACTTTTCTTCTTTGTCTTGTTGAACTCCCTCAGCAAGCACCTGCTAGCTCTCCTTCCTCTGTCAATTAACAATGGTACAGCTGAAATAATAGTAATATTATTTAAAATAGTATTTTCTTTCATAAAATACCTGGAAATTGAAAGGAGGGGAGACACTGCAGAAATATTTCAGATTTTAACAAAATATTCTTTTATCTGGGAGAAGGGATTATGTTATCATACATCATGTGTGTGTGTGTATTTGTCAAAAATGAAATATAAACAAAGAAATTAGAAAGAGTAAAGAACAGGAACTGTTGAAGTCACTAAAGATCCAAAATGAGTAGTTTAGTCAGGTTTTACTTCTGTATAATTAAACTTAATAAGCAAATACTCAATAAACCTTGGCATAGTAATGTATGTCTTATTTGATTGTGTGAATACTGTGCTATGAAAAACCATTTGTAATATTTTCATATGATTTCACCTGTTTTGACCTTATGTTTCAGTGAAGGAAAATTCTTTTTATTTCAGAGAATAATTTAAAAATGAAATACCATGCTTTATGAAATGCCCTAAGAGATTAGTCTCAAGGGAAGTTGGGTGACATATACCTCAGCAAGTGTGTCCATAAATCATTAAGTTACTAGTTTAAAATAGAGATATGCCAGGAAATTATAGAACAGTTGCTCACAAGTATATTGATACCTATATGGAACAGCCTCTTTCTAAAAATTAAGTTTAGCCTTCTGGATACTTTTAAAGACCAATAAATATGATTGTCACAATTTGGATTTTAAAAAAATGATTAGGTGCTATAATTATTGTATTCAATTAAGCATTATGTTTTAATGTTTGATTCTCTGGCTATTTCTACTGTATTTTAATAACTTGTGAATTGCTGTGAATTGCCAAGATTTAGTGGGATACAAAATTGGTAAATAAATCCATCTTTAAAGATAGTAAAGTGTATTTATTTATTAGCATAAATCTTATACTACTCCAGTCTCACAGCTCCATTCAGTATATAAATATCTTAATAGCAGGTTTAATATATAAGTACCCGCATCAATGAAAACATTCAGAAACAAATAAAAGATGGCCGTTTTCATACCATGCTGGTTATCAAGTGCTAACTTTAACAGGAAGAGTTTCAGAAGCTTCTTAAAAGACAGAAGAGAATTCCCAAACTTAACTTTGGAGGTAGTGTGTTCCATAGAATTGTGACCACAACTGTGAAGACTTGAAGAAATGTCTCTCATTTCATATAGGGATGGTTCTCTGAGTGGGTTGTCTCTTAATAGTCTAAGAGAACAGTGTGACTTGTTTAGAATAACAGAGTAACAGAAAAACAAAGTTGGAAGGGACCTTGGAGATCTTCTAGTCCTACCACCTGCTCAGGCAGGAAACCCTATATCATTTCAGACAAATGGTGGGAGTTCTGCTTGGATCTTTGCTGGGAGCTCAATAGAAACTAGAACAACCACACTGAAGCAACACCTCATCCCAGATAGAGTAGCACTAGCACTAGCACTTATATACCGCTTTACAGTGCTTTACAGCCCTCTCTAAGCAGTTTACAGAATCATCATATTGCCCCCAACAATCTGGATCCTCATTTTACCCACCTCGGAAGAATGGAAAGCTGAGTCAACCTTGAGCCGGTGAGATTTGAACTGCCAAATTGCAGGCAGCTGGCAGTCAGCAGAAGTAGCCTGCAGTACTGCACTCTAACCACTGTGCCCCTATGGTTCGTACAGTGGGGCAAAAAAGTATTTAGTCAGCCACCAATTGTGCAAGTTCTCCCACTTAAAAAGATGAGAGAGGCCTGTAATTGTCATCATAGGTAGACCTCAACTATGAGAGACAAAATGAGAAAACAAATCCAGACAATTACATTGTCTGATCTGGAAAGAATTTATTTGCAAATTATGGTGGAAAATAAGTATTTGGTCAATATCAAAAGTTCATCTCAATACTTTGTTATATATCCTTTGTTGGCAATGACAGAGGTCAAACGTTTTCTGTAAGTCTTCACAAGGTTGGCACACACTGTTGCTGGTATGTTGGCCCATTCCTCCATGCAGATCTCCTCTAGAGCAGTGATGTTTTGGGGCTGTCGCTGGGCAACACGGACTTTCAACTCCCTCCAAAGGTTTTCTATGGGGTTGAGATCTGGAGACTGGCTAGGCCACTCCAGGACCTTGAAATACTTCTTACGAAGCCACTCCTTCGTTGCCCAGGCGGTGTGTTTGGGATCATTGTCATGCTGAAAGACCCAGCCACGTTTCATCTTCAATGCCCTTGCTGATGGAAGGAGGTTTGCACTCAAAATCTCACGATACATGGCCCCATTCATTCTGTCCTGTACACGGATCAGTCGTCCTGGTCCCTTTGCAGAGAAACAGCCCCAAAGCATGATGTTGCCACCCCCATGCTTCACAGTAGGTATAGTGTTCTTTGGATGCAACTTAGCATTCTCTCTCCTCCAAACACGACGAGTTGTGTTTCTACCAAACAGTTCTACTTTGGTTTCATCTGACCATATGACATTCTCCCAATCCTCTTCTGGATCATCCAAATGCTCTCTAGCAAACTTCAGATGGGTCCGGACATGTACTGTCTTAAGCAGGGGGACACATCTGGCACTCCAGGATCTGAGTCCCTGGCGGTGTAGTGTGTTACTGATGGTAGCCTTTGTTACGTTGGTCCCAGCTCTCTGCAGGTCATTCACTAGGTCCCCCCGTGTGGTTCTGGGATTTTTGCTCACCAGCTCTGGTGTCTGTCGACAGCTCTTTGGTCTTCACTATAGTGGAGTTTGGAGTGTGACTGTTTGAGGTTGTGGACAGGTGTCTTTTATACTGATAACAAGTTCAAACAGGTGCCATTAATACAGGTAATGAGTGGAGGACAGAAGAGCCTCTTAAAGAAGAAGTTACAGGTCTGTGAGAGCCAGAAATCTTGCTTGTTTTTAGGTGACCAAATACTTATTTTCCACCATAATTTGCAAAAAAATTCTTTCCAAATCAGACAATGTGATTGTCTGGATTTGTTTTCTCATTTTGTCTCTCATAGTTGAGGTCTACCTATGATGACAATTACAGGCCTCTCTCATCTTTTTAAGTGGGAGAACTTGTACAATTGGTGGCTGACTAAATACTTTTTTGCCCCACTGTAAGAGTAAGAACTCTAGAAGGCTGCATATTACTTTACAGACTAATAGGCTTTGGCCTGGACTAAGTAATAAAAGACTAAGTATTAAAAGTATATTTAGAAGGGTGGAGAGCATAGCCTGTTGGGAGAACAATGGCCTTTTGTTGGGGAAGGTGTATGGCTGCAATTAAGTATAAGGCAATCTATAAGGTAATTCAAAATCCTGATACATAGGATTTTTTAGTTAATGGCCAGCATTTTAAATTGGGTCCAGTACTTTGATTGCTGTATTCTGTATGCTGCAACTTGAGCAGAGGCACTAGCTTCTACTTGCTACTTCAATAGGAACCACAAATCTAAGAGAATCTCCAACTCACAATTCTTCTACTACAGCCCTATCTAAAATACAACTGAAACTCAGCTCTATTTTTTTCTTTGCAAGCTGCTTAAAACATAATGCAAGTGTATTTATTCCTCTTTCCATTACATGAATAGATTGGGAATTTTGTAATATACCATTCCTTGCAGAAAATCTGATAAATTTCACTATGCTGTATATGACCAAAAAAATATCAACTATCAATTATAAAAAAGTGACAATGGAACACAGCGGGAACTTTTAATATTTATAATATCTACATTTAGATGATAAACCAATATTTCATACTTTAGAATTTACATAAAAACTGGCTGAGCATATTCATTTTGACTGTGATGTTATGTTTTTAGGATTATGACGCTGTAAAATAATTTGTCAGTTTTAAAAATTATTTATTTGTTAATTTTAAAGTCTCATTTTAAGCCAAAGAAACAGTATAAATATTTCACAGTCCAAGCTTCTATAAATCGTTTTATATCTTTTATCCTTCTCATTGGAAAATCATTGAACATTAGAACTGGCCACGATCATCCCGTACGTTGACTGCGTTTTTCATTGCAGTGGAATTTAATTTTTGTTGCTTTCTACAATGTACAGTGATGACCTACTGACACTAGTTCTTGGATCTAGCAAGACTGCTGTCTCACAATTTTAGAACTTTTAGCCAATTTTCTTCTTTACAGGTATGAACAAGAACAAGCAATGGTCCAAGAGGAACTACTTCGATTGGCAAAAAGAGAGAAAGAGGCAGTCAGTGAAAGTCTGGGTGCTGCCCTCCAACAGGAGAGAATTTGTGCCCGAGAGGATAAGCAGAAAGCATCCCACCTGGTGAGTACATACGGTAACAATTCCTCAACTTCCTGGAATAAAATTTGTCAAAGGGTTTTCCCTCCCATACTCATGATTTTAGCATTGAAAAAAGTATTAGAGTATAAAGTCTGCTGTTGCGCCTGTATCCAGCTCAAAATTTTAATTCCTTCCTCTCCCCATTCTTTCTATAGCCCACTTATTGTTCACTTCTTCATACCCTGAACCTATTTCAATATCTGCACCTGATCCCAGGAATACACATGCATTGATTGAGGAATTCATTTAATTTATGCTTGATATGCAACCTGTTATCCAGGGGTTCAAGGTGGTAAAAATTCCTCCTCCTGTTTTTTTTTTCCAATTTTTTTTTATTTTTAAACATAAAACATAAAACAACCATCATCCATTACAATCACAGAAAGTGTGTCAATCGGTTAAAAATCTTTTGTGCTTAATCCCATATCCACAATTTATAAATTATTTAATTTCTCTTATTTGATAATTTTATATATCCCTTTATGTTATTATTCTCATTTAACAATTGTTTAACAAGGGTTTGATTCCCATAAAAAAAAAACACTTCATATATTTTATCATTACATTAATTTCAAATTTCATACTTCATTTCCATGACTTATTATCTAGCCATTGGTAAAACAAATCCCATATTAAATAATATTGTTTGTCTTCCTGTTCTCTAATTTCAAATGTCAATTTACTCATTTCAGCACATTCCATAATTTTCTTAATGAGTTCATCTTCAGTAGGTATTTTCTCTTTTTTCCAATTTTTAGCAAATACAATTCTAGCCGCTGTTAAAACATTCACAATTAAATATCTCAGTTCTCTATTATACATTTCTGGTAAGATCCCTAATAAAAATATCTCAGGTTTGAAGTCAATGTGTTTCTTTGTCATTTTTTCCAACCTTGTGTGGATTTTAGTTCAATATCTTTTAGCTTCTGTATATGTCCACCACATATGGTAATATGATCCTGGAGTCCTCCTGTTTTTTTCACAACAGCCCCCCAGAGAGCTTCTGCAGTGGGCAGGGGACTAAAATCCGAGTCTTCCTACTGTTGGTCCAACACTTAGCCATTAATTCACAATTTCAGAGAGCAACTGTATTCAGTCTCTGAAGCACTTTTTTGTCATTGAATATAAAGAGGCACACAGTCCTGGTACTTTTGTAGGCATCTCTGCATAAATAAAGTTCAATTTATTTAGTTGCAGGCATATTTTAAAATACAGTAGTATTTACAGTAGTAAACAGAGCACCTTGTACTATAACTTATCTTGATGGCTATTCTGCGATAAAGCAATTTAGAGTATAAAGAAAGTCATATTTCTACTAGAGCTGTCTGATGAGAAATACTAGTTGTAACAATGCAGAAGGTGTCAAACCAGTGTGATTAGACATGAAGAATTAAACACATGAAAAAGCGGTAATATCTCAGGCAGGTAAAAGGTGGGTGAGACATTATACGTGGCAGCTGCACTGTTAACTCTATTATCACTATGTAAGTGCTAATTTTTTTTCTTGTGTGAAAAGTAATTATCAGGCTCTTATACAAAAAAAATACTATGAATTGTTGCCAAATTCACAGTTTATGATTAAGCTACCAAGGAATGCCTTGCTTGATCCTGCTTATGGAACATTCTCTTAAAGTCATGAGAAGAAAGTTGAAAAAACACGCATACCACTGAGAATGTCATGAGTGCTGCTAATTCATCTCAGGAACCTCAGTATAACACCTATATTTTCTTGCAGACAGATTTCTAAATCCAGAGTTGCTTTAGAATAATACAGGCAACCAAGTGAATTAATAAATAAAATAAAACATCTTGATAAAAATCAGATAGTATAATAGAAAACATGTAGACTAATGAAGCTTTATTGAAACTCACTGATAGACTGTCTCAAATAAATGTGAGTAAATTGTGGTTTTGTGGCAGGAATCATCGGGCAAGGTATCTGGGCTAGTTAGCATTTTGTCTGTCCCAATTAATTCTGCCACAAAATAGTCAAATTCTAACACAGGAATTTTTTTTCACATTTAGCCATATGTTTTATCAATCACCTTTTATGAACATGTACCGTAGCAAAGATGGTAGAGGAAACTCAAGTGAGATTAGTCTTTTTTGCAGGAATTTGAAATTCATGACATATAGGAACCATGGAAATAGATTGCTATTTTTGTGCTGCTTAATAAAAAAAAGTGTAGTTGAAAAAAATGGCAGATCTCCAACATAGTACAGCATAGTACATAATATAGTAGTGTATTATATTGTAAGGCTGCAGGAACATATACTGTATGCGAATGATTTTATATAAATAAAAAGAATTGAAAATGCTTGTACACAGGTTGTCTTTGTTTAGCCAGTGGCAAAATGGTTGCTAGGTGACAGTCACTAAATTAACCACTTGATTGGGAGAGAAAGATGCAGAGATCACTGGTTGCTGCCAACTCATTCAGATAAAATTATTTTATGCAGCAACACCAGTGTTACTCTCATTTTGGTGTGCTCTGATGTCAGGTGTAGAAATGTTGGCTGAAAAATGATTTTTTATTACTGTTTACTATCATTTATTACTCTTGTATTTGTAGTCACTATCCAAGGCAGTTGCTAAACAAGAACTACTTGCATGCCTTATCCAGATGTTGTAATATTAGGGTACAAATTCTGAATTTCACAGTTGTTTAATTGGTTTATAACCTTGGGTAAACCCATAAAATTTGAACGGTACATGTTTAAGTATAGCAGTCACAAAATAAAAAGCTATTTGCTTCCCATTGTTGGAAAGCATGTTAAAATAATCTGTATTAACCAGAGTATTAACTGTAATCCTGACTGATTAATATGGATTTAGTAATTCCCCTATGTGAGAATCCCTAATACAAATCAATGAGATTTTAATGAAAAAAGCATTTTTAAGCTGTTAAAATTAAACACTGCTCATGAATGCATTTTTGTATTGGGGCATGGTTACTAAATTGACACTAAAATTAATGAAACTTGGATGCATAGATTATTCAGAAAAGCCAATGCTAATGTTGTTCAAGCTTCCTTCAAACACTCTGCAGTTATTCATTAGGATAATGGCTTGGCTAGGCAGTGGCAATAGCTTTTCATAGATTTGGAAAGTGCTTTTATAGAGTTTTTGGTGTCTGTGCGGTCTCTTTTATTACTGTGGTGTGTAAACAAACAAGTTAAACAGGTTTACAGAAGCTCAGGATATACATTATGAAACAGTATGTGTATATATATATATATATATATATGTTTTCTCAGGTTTTCGCGGGTGTTTGTATGTAGGTCTTTGGTTATTCGGGTCTTCTCCCATGTAGAATTGGAAGTGTCTTGGCGACGTTTCGACGAAGTCTCATTCGTCATCTTCAGGCTGGTGTTCTCGGCTTCGTGCTTCCAGGAGCAATGTGAGATCTCAGCTGTCTCTTCCTTTTAACTGCTAGTGGGGGTGTGAGCTGATTGGGTGGGGACTTCGCTGTGTTCTGATTGGGTGGAGGTGTGTTCTGATTGGTTAGGGGCTTGGCTGTGCTCTGATTGGCTGGGGGGTTGGTTGTGCTCTGATTGGCTGGGGGTGTGTTCTGTTTGGGTGGGGGCTTGGTTGTGCTCAGCTTCTGTGCAGACTGAAATTTATGGACCTGGGGCACTAAACTGGAGTAGGTGATAACAGCTGAAGGATACCCATACTGGCATGAGTATCACAATGCCCGTTGCTGTGATGGAAATGTGTATCTGCAGCAGCAGAGGGGGAGTATTTTGCCAACTTGGAGCCCTCCCAGAAAGAGACTGTTGGGGAAGAGATTCATGGTAGTCAACCCTAGAATCTCTCAGAATAGATATAGTAGATTTGAAGTTATAGCTTCATGTTAGCAAGATTCTGTCCATTAAGTGCAAGCAAATAAAAGATTGAACTTGATTGGATCTTACTCAAGAGCCGCAGTTGCGGAGTGGTTAGAGTGCAGTACTGCAGGCTGCTTTTGCTGATCACCAGCTGCCAGCAGTTTGGCAGATCGAATCTCACCAGGCTCAAGGTTGACTCAGCCTTTCATCCTTCCGAGGTGGGTAAAATGAGGATCCAGATTGTTGGGGGCAATATGCTGACTCTGTAAACTGCTTAGAGACGGCTGTAAAGCACTGTGAAGCGGTATATAAGTCTAAGTGCTATTGCTATTGCTGTTACTGCCTTGTCCCTTCTTGCCTATCAAAGCCATATAATTTTCAAAAACTGATGCTGGGCCAGGATCATCATCTTTGAAGAGGTACTGCCATATTAATGATATTATTTTTTATGTATTCCTTTATCAACAATCTTATTTAAAAACAGTTGATCAACATGCCATTTGCATTTTGTTAATATTTTGCTTGTTCACTCCATTGAGGCTTACAAAGATTCACTATTGACTTGTATGCTCTTACATAGATTGAATTACAGTATCATATTTTAAATGGTCAGGCTTCTTGAGTGTTGCATGAGTAGAAAATAATATAAATAACAAAATAAACATTTTCCTCTTTCTCTAGGAAAAAAATCATCTTTTCTTTCACAAGCTAGTCATTAGTGTGGAGACCTAAAATACCAGCAGTTTTCTCATAAAGTTTTGCCCAATTTGGAATCTTTCTCATCATTCCTGAAACACGTTGTTGTGTGCTTCTAGCTTCCCTTTGTTTCTTACATGGCTCATTTGACTCCACTAGGGAAACCTTTAGGTTTACTCTTACTCTAAATCTTAGTTTCATTTCTGTCAGTTTAATTTCTCTGTCTCCTTAATAACATTTCCTTACAGGAAGAAGGAACCCATTGAACAGGCCTTATCTATCATTGTTTCTTTTGCTCCTCAGTGACCCATTGGTCACCGAGGAAAGTATTGCTCAGTGACTGGGCTGCTAAAAGATTTGGACGGATTTCTACTCTGATGGGGAGGTTATAAATGATCTAATAAAATAAACAGAATGTGAAGGACAAATTAGCAGGCCTTCAAATGTCTTGCTTATAATGGTATGCTGGGAAAGAATATGTCAATGGCAGCCTGTGGCTTTTTCCTGAGCTTTGGGAGGTGAAGGTCATGTCATGTATCATTGGAAAGATCACCTGGAGACACTCTTTGTCCTTGCTCTAACAGTAATTTAGTCATTAATACTCTTTCCCCAAAGAGTCACTTCAGCTGGAATAGCAATATTCTTTTTAAAATGATTTTGCATTGATTGCATTGAAAGCTATTTGGCATTTAATCTGTGTTCTTTATGGTTTTCTTCCACTGACTTTTATTATTATTAGTATCTGTGTGAAGTGATGGTTCATTCTTATTACCCTGTAAGCTTTCTGAGACCAGAGAGCAGATCACAGACTGAAAATTAACTGGCTGCTGGGCATAATTATTTACTTATTTTGTAAGAGACCCTTTGCTTGGAAAACAGGCTGAGCAATAAGCTCGTTTGGGAGTCAGAGAAGCACTTAGATTATATTAAGACTCCTTAAAATTTCAACTTTTGCTGCTGCCTCGGATGAACTAGAAACATGTATTTTAGGGATCTTCTCTTCTGCAGATTTTCACACAAAGAACAAACAATGGTTTGATTGTATAAGCAATAACTTTGTTTAGACTTCTAAATAAGAGGAAATGTGACCTCATTGATTCTCCTTGAGCTTAGTAGTTTTTGATACTTGTTGCAGTATTTCTTCTTGACTGGCCCTATGAGTTGATAACATAGTGCTGCATTGGTTTTATTTCTGTCTGTAGGTCTGGATTCCTAGAATCCATTCACTGATAGGTAACCATGGGTTACCATATCAGCCCTACAATTGTTAAATATCTGAATAAAGTTGCTGGTTATTAGGAGAGTTAGAATGACATTTAATTGGTATACTGATTACCCAAACTCTGTTTCACAATGTCATCTGCCCATGAGGTGTTGCACAGGCCTGAACACAATAATGGGCTGGATCCTGGCAGGTTGTAGACATTATATAGTTTTCTTGAAGTATCTGTTCTAAAAGGGATTCTGTTTCCTTTGAAGGAGAAATGGCTAATTTGGTATCTTCTAAAACTGCTCGATAAACAGATCTATATATTGATAAATTGCAGACTAAATTATTTTAATACATTGGGAGAGACTGGCCTGGAAGCTTCAGCTGAAGGTGATGACTGTTGGGACCAAGCCAGCTATATGGTGTACATGCTGATATTTATTTATTACATTTATTTGATATATAGAATCACACATGGCTGAGAAGTGGGTTAATGATAAGACACCCTCCCTCAGATATTTTCCCTTTTGAGTGGGAGGTATTAACTCCTGCAGGTAAATTATTAGGTAAAATTGTGTATCCTGACTTTTAAATGGTTGATAGAATGTGAAAGAAGAAAATGCAAACTACAAGTGATTGTTGTACTTGTATTGCTTAATACTTGTATTGCTTAGTCTTTCTGTGTTTACTTCATTTATCTTTCTCTTTTGCAATTATTGCACTAATCCTTTAGTATAGGTTCAATATCTTCTAATACTGGTAGTAAAGCCCAGGAGAAGGGCCTATCTAAATCGAGGAAAGGAAATGGTCACTCTTGACTGAGTTTGCGGCTGAAGTAAATTGTGCTCTAGCATATTGATGAAAATGTTCCTAAAATTTGGTTTCCCTTATAAACTATGAATAACTGAGAGGTAGAAGAAAGTTCCTGCCCTTTCCCATGCAAATCTAGGTAACTTAAAATCAGAGACATTTGTCTGGGATCTTATGTGCAGCTCAGGTTTTATTCTACATTATGAGACTTACTGCAATAATTTGGATATTTACTTAAAACTATCTTCTTTAGAGAAATCTAGTTTGTTTGGTTCCAAAAATAGCTGGCCAAATAATATTGATTCTATATATTTGTTACATTGTCGTTCTTTCGATATATTTTGATTTTTCTGTAACTATCTTCTTAAATTTTTAATATTTTTCCAGGATTTTATACAGAAAACAAGATAGAACTAATATGAAAAAGTGGGCCTCTCCTGATATTTTTCATATCAATGAAAAGTAATTAGGACCTTGTATACAGTTTTTCATGTTGTACACCTTATGAAGTCATTGTTACCTTATCGTTAAATCAACAGTTCAGCTTCCAATCCAAGCTTTCCTGTTTATACCTAATTTTACATATCTGCTTTCCTTCACTGCAGTTTTCTCTGAGCATCCCTCTCGTCACTATAATGCTGAGGTTGTGGAGCATAATATGAGTTCATGTATGAACATCTGCAGCTTTGTGGCCTTAGTGAGAGAAGTGGGAAGGAGGAGAAATAAATGTGATTAAGCAAAGACATCTCATTACAGCTTCAGAAAGGAAGGATTATATCATATAAAGTAGGAGGATCTCCATTAGGGAGGAGTGAGTGTAGACAGTGTTATCTGGATAGAAGGGAGAGCAAGTAGAATAAATGAAATTAATACCCTGAAAAGTAGTATTACTTGGATTTAGGCTAATGTGATTTTGTGCATATCTCTTAAGTTCGTATCTCATTTAATCCCCCAGGATAATGGTTTTGTCAGATATATTGACCAAAGACACTTCAATTTTCTTCCCTGCCAACCCCCTGCCACGCTTTTGTTTTATTTCTCCCCCCAAAAATTATGTGGGTGCTAATTTTATAAATGTCATGATGGGAAAAAAGCATAGGATTATGTGTGGAAAGTAATTTCACTAAAGCATGTTTATGATATAGAGAGGAACAGTTCTTTTTTTTTTTTTAATTTTTATTAACATAGACAAACGTAAAAACAAATACATACAAACACGTATACATTAACACAGTGCAAAAACAAAAAAGAAACAAGAAGTCTATAGGCTAGCTCTTAAGAAATTCTCGCATCAGTGGTTGATTTCTATTTCACTTATTTTTTCCTTATCTTACAGTTTACAAATTTGCTTACTTTCACTTTGATGCATTATACATTTTCAGCCGTATCTTTCTACAGTCATATTAACCATTTATTTATACCATTATACAACTCTTCTCTTGTGCCTAGTTCTGTGTTTCTTAATTTAAATTCTCCAAGTATTCTATGTTGTTGGCCCTATCTGATAAGTACCATCTTTGCCAAACTAAATAGTAATCGGTATCCTCTTTTTCTTGGAGCTCTTTAGTGAGCCTATCCATCTCCGCACATTCGGTTATTTTTGCAATTATTTTTTCTTCTGTTGGTAGTAATTTGGATTTCCAATTTTGAGCGTATACTATACGTGCCGCTGTCAAAATGTGAATGGTAAGATATTTTATCTCTTTAGAGTATTGCGATGTAGTCATTCCGAATAAAAAAAATTCCGGTTTCATTTCTACTTTTTGCCTCGTTATTTCTTCGATTATTCTCTTCATCTTCTGCCAGTAGTGTTGTGCCTTTCTGCAAGACCACCAGAGATGGTAGTATGTCCCCTTTTGTGTCTTGCATTTCCAACACATTGGAGATGTACTTGGAAACATTTTAGCCAAACGTGCCGGTGGGAGGTGCCATCTATAGAATATCTTGTATAGATTTTCTTTGTATGGTATTGACATTGTCATCTTGATATTTTCTGCCCGTAGCTTGTCCCACCTATCCAATTTTATATTGTGACCTATATTTCTTGCCCAACTTATCATGTTTTCTTTCACCGTTTCCTCCTCTAATTTATACTTTATTAAATATCCATATCTAAATATCTTATTTAGATATCTCTAAATATCTTATTTAGAGAGGAACAGTTCTTTAAGCTCTAATGGAAGCCACATCTTCTGGGTGACTTCCATTGCAGCTCGCTGATTGGCTTCTTGGGCAAAAATCTCACTTGTTGTTGTTGAAGGGTTGTTCCTTAGTTAGATCAGGAATTGAGCTTTCATTATGTTTGGGTAATCAAGTCCCTTTGATTACAATTGAAACATTGCTGAATAGATGTTTTGTTTTTAATTTAGATATCTTATGAATGAAAACACGACACCTCTTATTTGTTAAATAATATCACAAGTTTTGAGTCTAATATTTCTCAAATGAGAAACAGGACAACTAAAATCAATTAAGATAACAAGAAATTTTAGGACATTTTCAGTAGCTACCATTCTGATAAATGCCTAGGTTATTATAATATCCTTACAGGACTTTTTTAAAAGAACTCTGATGTGAAATTGCTGACCTTATGGCAAAATTATGTGGCACTTAAATTAGACTTATTGGAAAATAGCCAATATGACACCAATTTTAATGAGGAAACCAAAGGAAATCCAGGAAATTATAAACCAGTGAATCCATCCGCCCTAGGCAATTGGTAGAAATGGTAATTAGAAAAGTATCTATACTAATACAAGTAGACCTCAACCTATGATCACAATTGAGCCCAAAATTTCTGCTGTTCAGTGAGACATTTGTTAAGTGAATTTTGCCCCGTTTTATGACCTTCCTTGCCTCAGTTGTTAACTAATCACTACAGTTGATAAGTTAGTCATATGGTTGTTAAGTGAATCTGCCTTCCCCATTGACTTTGCTTGTCAGAAGGTCGCAAAAGGGACATAGCAACGATCATAAGTATGAACCAATTACCAAGTCTCTGAATTTTGATCATATGATCATGGGGATGCTGGAAAAGTCATAACTGAAAAACAGTCATAAGTTCCTTTTTTTTCAGTGTCGTTGTAAATTTGAATGGTCATTAAATGAACTGTTGTAAGTCAAGGATTACCAAACCTAGCTGTAGATCATTTTCCTCAATAAATAAATAAACAAGAATTTTTTTGACATATTTAATTGAGTTCTCTTTAGCTACTTAAGACTTGTAAGGCGAACAGATCACCTTGTAGGTAATATTTATACAGAAATACTGAAAATTCAAAAAGGTTCACAGATTTTTAAATACTCCTTTACTTTACACAGTCCTTCCTTCCTTTGGCTTCTTACAAAAATAATAAAAGCGACTTGAGCTTAAAATATCTTTAATAGAATTAAAGAACTTTCGTCCAGTCTCCAACCTACCCTTTGTGGGAAAGGTTGAAGAGAAAGTGGTGGCACTTCAGCTCCTGCAGTCATTGGAGGAAACGGATTATCTAGACCCTTTTCAGTCTGGCTTCAGGCCTGGCTACAGCACGGAAACTGCCTTGGTCATGCTGATGGATGATCTCTGGCGAGCCCGAGATGGGGGTCATTCCTCTATCTTGGTGCTACTTGACCTCTCAGCGGCTTTCGATACCATTGACCATGGTATCCTTCTGGGATGACTAAGGGAGTTGGGAGTGGGAGGCACCATGTTATGGTGGTTCTCCTGTCTCTCTGGTTTGTCACAGTCGGTGTTGGTAGAAGGACAGAGATCGACCCCTAGGCCCCTTGTTTGCCCTCAGGGCTCGATCCTCTCTCCCCTCCTATTTAACATCTACATGAAGCCGCTGGGTGAGAACATCCGACGATATGGGGTGAGGTATCAGCAATATGCTGATGATTCCCAGCTGTATATCTCTACCCCGCGTCAATTCAGTGAGACGGTGGATGTGATGTGCCGGTGCCTGGAGGCTGTGAGGGTCTGGATGGGAGTCAACAGGCTCAGACTTAACCCAGACAAGACCAAGTGGCTGTGGGTATTGCCTCCTAAAGACTATGTTGGTCCTAAATCCTTGGTTCGGGGGGGGGAATTGTCCCCCTCAGAACGGGCTCGTAATTTGGGTGTCCTCCTAGACTCACAGCTAAGATTAGAGCAACATCTATCAGCTGTGGCTAGGGGGACCTTTGCACAGGTTCGCCTGGTGCACCAATTGTGACCCTACTTGGATCAGGAGGCTCTCCTCACAGTCACTCATATCCTTGTCACCTCACAGTTAGATTATTGCAACACGCTCTACATGGGGCTACCCTTGAAAAGTGTTAGGAGACTACAGTTGGTCTAGAACGCAGCCGCGCAAGCTGTTATGGCTGCACCTAGGTACACCCACATTATACCAATTCTCCGCGAGCTGCACTGGCTCCCTATTGGTCTCCGGTCACAATTCAAGGTGTTGGTTATTACCTTTAAAGCCCTACATGGTTCAGGGCCAGGTTATCTTCGAGACCGCCTTCTACCGCATACTCCCAGCGACTGGTAAGATCCCACAGAGTTGGTCTCCTCCGGGCCCCATCAGCTAAACAGTGCCGGCTGGTGGGCCCGCGGGGGAGGGCCTTCTCTGTGGCTGCCCCAGCTCTCTGGAACCAGTTACCTCCTGAGATCCGGACCATCCCCACCCTATTGGCCTTCCGAAAAGCGGTGAAGACCTGGCTTTTCCGGCAGGCCTGGGGCCGTTGATCTCGCTGTTGCGATCTGGCAAGATCCAACCATGAATGGTGTGAATGGGTTTTAATTGTTTTTAATGTTTTAATTTTTAATGTTTTTATATATGGTTTTTAAATGCATTGTAAGCCGCCTTGAATCTTCGGAGAAAGGCGGCATACAAGTTGAACAAATAAATAAATAAATATTAGAATAGAACACATTTTTATGCACAGAATATTATTTCTGCCTACTGTATACAGCCTAAGTTTTCTCTGTGTGTGCTTGCAAGGGACAATGTTTGTTGAACACATGCGTTCACATGGGTATTTTTAACTATCCTACTTACAGGTTAGTAAAGAGTTGAAGAAATTGGCCAGCATTCCTTCCCACTTAGGCTGGTCCTGGTTTCCAGTTTTCTGTGACTGGTGGAAACTTCTATTTTCTACAAGTTTAGTGTCTGAGAACTTATTTCTGGTTAAAACAATGGTCCCATCTTTAAATTCTTGGACTACACTTGAACCTGTAACTCTTTTCAGCTATCTTCTTAGGACTTGCTGTGGAGGACTTTGGAGGTCTTGAGCTTTGAGATACTACCGATCAGAACTTTTTAGTCCACTAGGATCTTCAGCCAACACTGCTCTTTACCATGCATATTCAGCAGTCAATACCCTTTTCATCTACTTAGGTTATCAGCTATTACACCCATTTCTTCCCAGAGTTCCCTCTGGGAATTTTTAGTTTCTGCTTTCATTTGACAACTCAACATCCCCCCCTACACTTTGTCTTACCTATAGGAAAATCTTCCTGTGGGAAACTAAGCTGCCTACTCATATCTGCTACTTATCAGCTTTGTGACAGAATCACAGGCATATGGCCTTGTGGTGGGTATCCCTTCCATGATCCTATTGTGGCAACAGTATGGAAGTTGTTTGCTTTTTCTTTCTTCTGGGATGTTTTTCTGATGTCTAACCTACAATACTTTGATTCCCTCGTGGTTTTCCATCTAGCTACTAATAAGACCCAATTTTACTTAGCTTTCAAGCCCAGATAAGGCTGGCCAGCTGTCACCTGTCAGTTTCATGTATCTCCTATTTAAAGAAAACAACAACAACAACATGAGTTGAAGTATGTTCTCTGCTACTTCCAATTGCATTTCTCCCTATGGCTTGGATCATGTACTTAAAGTATAAATACAAATGCCACAATGTAAATTTTGAATTGCAAGCCGGTTGTCACTATTTATAATATTCAGTTATTTTAAAAAAGAAAAAGACAGGATGCATCTAGTCAATTATGTTATATATAGTTGGCTTCCAGGGAGAATGTTTATTGTGCAACTGTCATGGATTATTCATTTAAATGTTATAGGATGATAATGCCATTGCCAAACTTATCTGGGTCCTCTTACCATTAAAAAAAATCTTTTTCAGAAAAGGCCAAGAATAATTCAATTTATATAGGCATTAATGGCCTTTACAAGCAACTTTTTCATCTTTTAAAAAATGGGTTAATATGGATAAGAGCATACCTTCTGAATCATGATCTGGTTTTGCTCTATGATAATAAATGTTTATTCATCCGGAATAACTTTCAGGTAGGGGCTGCCCTTGAAGACCATCCACATGCTGCAGCTAGCAGCATGTGGATGTTAATTCTGTCTCAATGCATGGAGGCTTGTTGGTTTGGATGGCGAAGACCATCTCAAGAACCTGTGTCTATTGGTGTTTGGACCACCTGGATCTTGGGATAGTCTCTTTGACCATGGCTGGGATGGCATTTCCATTTGTGGTGCAAACAGCTTCTGCCTGATGTTGCACGTTGCAGCTGTGGACAGGACGGTCTTTGCACAGCTTCATCTGATGTACCAGTTGTGCCCTTTCCTAGACCGGGGCGCTCTTCAAATGGTCATTCATGATGACCTCATGGCTTGACTGGGCAATGTGCTCTACATGGAGCTGCCTTTGAAGGCCACCCAGAAGCTTCAACTGGTCAGAATGCAGTGGCACGGCATATAATACTTCTGCTTTGTGAGCTGCTTTACTTGTCAGTTTGCTTCCAGGTGCAAATCAAGTTTCTGGTTAATACCTATAAAACCTTATATTGCATAAGATTACTTGAGGAACTGCCTGTCTCTCATAGTATTTGCCTGATCAATCAAATTGGTAGGGTTATCCCATTTCAGGTTTCTTTAATTGAACAATATCAATACTCAGGAAATGGACTTCTCTGTAGCCTTGCCTGTGCTCTGGAGCGAGGTTTCCCCCTGAGATCTGAAAGGGTGCTAATCTACTAGTATTTCAAAGGGCCACAAATACATGGCTTTTGCCCAGGACTTTGGTGAGAACAATTGAAACTCCTTTTCTTCTTTTTCTTTTTGTTCCCATCAGGATTTGTTATCTTTGCCATGTTGTATTGTTTCTTTGCAGTTTTTAAACTGCCAGAGTTGCTGGGAGTTGGGTGGCATATAAACGTAATCCATTTTTCTTTAGATTGCCTTCAGTGTGTTTTCAAAGCACATTTCCATTCTTGCCTCTACTTTTTCTGCCTCCATTTTTTTTCAGCTGTTGTACCCATTTTTAGCTATGTCCGATGCTTTGGTGCCTTCAAGTCAGTGTAGTCGCTTGGTGATTACCTAGTCCTTGCAGTTTTCTTGGCAAGTTTTTTTTCCCTCAGAAGTGCTTTGCCGTTTTCTCCTTTCCAGGGCTGAGGATGACTTGTACAAAGTCACCCAGCTAGATTTGTGACTAAGATGGGACTAAAACCCACCTTCTCCTAATTTCTAGCTTGGCGCCTTAACTACTACGCCAAACTGGCTCACTCCTAAACAGTTATAGAATTTTTAAAAGTAACAATGGTACTTTAAATTGAGGCTGTAAACAGTAGATAATTATGCAAATTATTTGAAAGAATGTATGTTAATTTTGATGGCTGAAATAAAAAGTTGGCCATTTTATTTAGAGGCAGTCCTTACGTATTATATTAATTAGGTGAAAGAATAATTGAAGTAAGGCTAAATTTGACCAAACTGATCAAGTTTTAACTGGGATACTATTCGGAACTAACCAGTTTTACAAAAACTGTAAAAAGGCACACTATGGGCATCACAAAAGGTCATTCAGTGAAGCCTCTGAATACTGTCTGTTTATCTGCTTTTTCATGTCTCCATGCTATCTGATTGGCTGGCGCTATTGTTTCGTTAAGGGAAGAACTCTTCATTTTGCCCTGAATAAGTAATCCTCTATATTGATGTAAATATTAATATTGGTATTAAGAATTTTCATCCATCTATATGAAGAAAATCATTGTTGATAGGCTTAGCAACACACTGTTGGTACTTTGCATACAATTAATGGATGGCATTAATTTTGCCTCTTTATATAAGAAAGCATATTTAGCATCCGCATGCCATTGAGTATGTACAATAACTTCTGATGCTTTTTTCCTCTCATTATAAGCAAGAGACAAAGAGGAGCAGGTGGGTAAGCTTTTTCATGATAAATGTTTAAAGTGCAAGCTGGAGGACCAAAGGAAGCTATCAGTCTTAAACAACATGAGGATGAAAGCAGATAAAATAAATGCCCTTAATGGTAGTAATTGTATAAAGGCTGAAGGTACTCTGTGCTGGCCGACGGTATTTTGCCCTTCTGTTATGCCTAATATCGAGAAACTTCCTTTGGGCAATTTATTGCAAAGTAGCAACTATTTGATTAACAGTAATTTCTTCAGAAGACACTCTGAAACAGGAGTGACCAACCCTTGGGCTGTGGCCTGGTACCAGTCCATGGCCTGTTAGGCTACCCAGTTGGAATGAGTGACAGGTGAGTGAGCAAAACCAAAACCATTCTCTCCCTCCCCTCCCAGCCTGTAGAAAAAGTGCCAAAAAGGTTGGGGGGTCACTGCTCTAAAAGATACCGGTAAATGTTTAACTTTTTCTCTGTACTCACTTTGAACAAGTTTTAATGTCTGTTAATTTAAGCAATCAATCACACCCAAGAATGATTTTTATGTATTTATGAGAAAGTAGTATATGATACATATAGTGCTAGTATACATTTGACTGCTTTACCCAGTACCTCCAGATCTCTCTCCCTCCCCACTCTCTATATAAATATATATAAATATAAATATAAAATAGTTTTTATAAATATAAAATATAAAATATAAAATCAAGGCTACAAATTTGTCCTTTGGTAACATCTTTCAACTCTTTTATACATAATGGGAATAGTCTTTTCATCATTATGAATCAAGCCATACAAAGGAAAGGTGTATATTGGATAGGGAACTAGGTTATGAACTCTCAGCATAAGTTCAGAATTCTAGGTTTGTTCATACGTATTAATTGCAGAACATGGAAAATAATTGGGTTTTGAATGCAATAAAGAACCTTTGCAAGTAATTCTACACTAAAACCGAACATACAGTAGTTAGCACCAATATAAGTAATAAGACCAAATTTATTCTAGTTGATAAAAAGTATATTTCAATTAGGCTGTGAAGAACTCATTCTTCCTTGCCAAAAGCCACTAGGCAGTGGCCTAACTCTAATACTGAATAATACATAGTATGCACATAGCAGAATAGGAAGAAGATTAATTTTGCTGAGTGGGGAAGGACTAGGAGTAGGATTAATTGCATGGCAGCTCTGAGGAAGAAATTTCCTTCATTCTCTATTCCAAAATCAACTATTCTGGAAAGTTGTTCCTTTCCAAAAGAATTGGGACACATTTCAGTGCTCTTCATATGAAGCTTCTTAAACATTTAAGGGGATCTATTAAAACAGAGTTTGCTCTAGAGCAAGCATGGTTCTGCCAGCTTTTTTGACTGGAAGATTTCCACAAAGAATTGTAGTGAGCAACCCTGGATATTTGTAAAAGAAAAGAAAAAAAGGTTACTTGTTTAAGGAAGAATTGCTGGGGTAGAGAAATGTATGTGAGGGCAGGTAAGTGGAATAGAATGGGGGTTAAATTTAAACATAGTCATAATGTGCCACAATGAACCTGAAAAATTAAAACTCAGCATTTTCCCCCCCTTTCTCCCTAGAGGGAAAGGAAAGACATTATCTGGCTGAGGATAAGAGGCTGCCACTCCAAGTGCCTCTGTGCTTTTAATTTTCCCAGCTAAGAAGAGTGTGATTTGTCAGACATGTGTACGGTCTTTCTTCTTTGCCTTAGGAAAAAAAACCCTTTGGAGTTCTGCTGCTCTCATCTCCTTTTATCTCCTGACTCCGAAGGTTAATTTATATTTGGAGGGTTTGTGCAGATTTCAGCAGCTGACGGTCTCATGAGCTTCCAATTTTTATAGCTGCCAGGGCTGGAGGATGTTATCCCTGGGCTTTCCTTCCCTTTGAATAATCATAGAGCTAGAACGAAATATCAGTGGTTGTTTCATTCCCCAGCTGCTTCAAGACTGCCTTTTGTATGTATGTCATTGTCTGCAGTGTTCTTCATATATAGAATCCGTGCACATTTTAGAGTATTTCAAGGAATTACTGGATTATGCATTTGTTCAGACCTGCTATTTATTTTCAGTTGTAGTAGTAGAGACTAACAGAACACCCTGGATTAAAATGACATTTTTTGATCAGAGAAGAATAAGGAAAGATTTAGCAGACTATCTAGTTTATGGTAAGCCAACTGTATCCTGATACATAGCTCATTTACTTAAAAAAAAGGTGTTGGTGACCACCTTTAAAGCGCTCCATGGCTTAGGGCCAGGGTATTTACGAGACCGCCTTCTGCCGCCAATAGCCTCCCACCGGCCAGTTCGCTCACACAGAGGGGGCCTCCTCAGGGTGCCGTTGGCCAGACAATGTCGGTTGGCGACCCCCAGGGGGAGAGCCTTCTCTGTGGCAGCATCTGCCCTCTGGAACAACCTACCCCCAGAGATACGCACGATACCAGACCTCCGGACTTTTCGTCGGGCCCTGAAAACACATCTATTCCATCTAGCCGGGCTGGCTTGATCCCATCCTTACGGTTTTAAATTTATCATTGGTTTTAATTGGGTTATTTTAAATTGACGGCCAAAATTATTTAATGTTTTTTAAATTGTTTTTAAATTTTATATGTTGTGTTTTTACCGTGGCTGTTCACCGCTCTGAGTCCTGTTGGAGAAGGGCGGTATACAAATTAAACAAATAAAATAATAATAATAATAATAATAATAATAATAATAATAATAATAATAATAATAGTGTCATTTAAGCTAAGATCTTGGACAGTATTTCTTTACAGTTTTGGTTTGTTTAGGGCAGTGTTTCTCAACCTTAGCAACTTTAAGATGTGTGGACTTCAAGTCTCAGAATCCTGTAGTCCAGTCATTACGTGTTGCCAAGGTTGAGAAACGCTGGTATAGGGAGATAGAAGATGATTTTGTTGTGTGTAATTTGTGCTGAAGGGAAGAGCCAGACCAAATCAGATAAACCAAGTGCATGAGCAATACAGTTCATTCAAAATTAGATGGCAGCCTACAGTTTGCAATTAGCTCGGAGGCTTCTTTTAGAAATAGAATTAGAAACCAGCCCAATTATAGCATAATGCAGTGCTGAATTCAACACAGTCCTCCTCTGGATTATTCAGGCATGCGTGCGACTCATTTCATATTATGCAATATGCAACTCTGCATATTATGCAGAGTTTTCACAAGTAGATCCACACAAAGGATTCCTATATTTGGTCTACTGTGTGGAGAATCTCCCTTATGTGTTAGAACTATAATATATTGTAGTCCCAAAGGTGCTTTTTCAAGAGGCAACTGGACTTTTTGGGTTTTCTTTGAAGAAGTTTCGCTTCTCATCCAAGAAGCTTCTTCTGAAGCTGAAGAAGCTTCTTCGATGAGAAGTGAAACATCTTCAAAGAAAACCCAAAAGGTCCAGTTGCCTCTTGAAAAAGCACCATTGGGACAACTATGACCTGGATATCTATAGAGAATCTCTATAGATATAATACGATAGAAAACTATATGTGCAGCTTCTCACAGTAATGTAAAACAAGACTTTTTTTTTGATCCAAAACAGATGTGACATTAAATGCTTGAATGCATATGATATGACTTATTTTAACTATTAAAGTTTAATGTAACTTTTAAAATATTTAAAATAACAGCTATGAATGAACCAGAAGGATTGGCAATGGTATCATGGATGGGTGGAGATGTAGCTATTTTTTCCTCTCATGCCAGATATCTGACTAATATCCTCCTGAGCTTCTTCTCCAATGCTCCTGAACCTTGGAGCAAAACTTCCATTGGCACCAATAGAAGCTTTTCTTCTGGATCTAATGCAATCATGAAAAGCAGAATTCATGATACCATAACAAAGAAGAAAAAAAACCCCTTCATCTGTGGTACAGATCTAATCCTGACTGTTTCTTCTTCTTTTCTTCTACTTATGATTATTACTTTGATTCCCCCCCCCCCTCCATTTAGTCATATCCAATTCTCGGAGGCTGCCTGAATAAATCTCTGTTTTGTTCTTTGTTTTTCTCTTGGCAAGGTTTTTCAGAAGTGGTTTGCTATTACCTAGTTATTAGTTCTGAGAGAAAGTGTCTAGCCCAGGGGTCTGCAACCTTAAACACTCAAAGAGCCATTTGGACCCGTTTCCCTCAGAAAAGAAAACACTGGGAGCCACAAAACCTGGTGGGTGTGGTCAACTCAATGTTACTCACTCTCACCCAGGGGTGAAATGCTCCCGGTTCGGACTGGCTCGGGCGAGTAGGTAGCGATGGTGGCGGGCAGTTCGAAGAACTGGTAGCAAAAATCCCTGTCCCCGCCCCCCATGCCCAGCTGAGCCACGCGATCATCAGAGCCTTTTTTTTCTTTTACATGGCTCTGACCAGCCAAGCTCTGACGATCCCAGCTGAGTTGCCTGCTAATCAGGCAACTCAGCTTGGATTGCCAGAGCCATGTAAAAGAAAAAAACTTTTTTCCTTTTAAATGGCTCGTAGCAAAAATTCCTCCCCCCCCCTCAGGTTGCTTACCTTAGCTGCTGGTCGCAACGCCTTGCTGTAATCCCATTGCAAATCCATTGCATCAGCAAGCAACTGAATCTCCCTGCCTGCAATCAAGCAGGCAGGGAGTTGTGGACTTCAACTCCCAGAATTCCTCAGCCAGCAAAGCAAAGCTGGCTGAGGAATTCTGGGAGTTGAAGTCTACAAGTCTTAAAGTTGCCAAGGTTGGCGACCCCTGTTCTATTGGGTAAGTTTTAAAGCTCCCTTTGGGAGCTTTAAAAAAGTAGTTAATTGGGTTTTTTTTTAGTTGTTCTTTTTTTAGACCTAGCCATTTGAAGTTTAGGAAGTTTTAAATTTAGCTGCTTTTATGTAAAAATAAAAATAAATTAAAATAAAATAATATTTGTGCAGCTTTCTGAGATAGTGTGTTTCTGTAGTGTTTCACTCTAACTACACAAACACACAAAATCTCACAAAGCTGTATATGGAATTTTGTGTGTGTAAAGTGTGAAAGTTGTTTTTTGGGCTTTTTGTGGCTGTGTGAGGTTCCTGCTTGTTGCAGGGGCCATTTTGGGTCTAGCACAGCTGCTTTTACATTGTGGGTGAGCCAGTTGAGTTGTGTTGTGTGTGTGTAAAGTGTTAAAGTTGTTTTTTTGGGCTTTTTGTGGCTGTGTGAAGTTTCTGCTTGTTGCAGGGGCCATTTTGGGTCTAGCACAGCTGCTTTTATATTGTGGGTGAGCCAGTTGTGTTGTGTTTTGTTTTGTTTTGTAGGTTAAAAAAGGGCAAAGAAGTGACATTCACTTGGCCACGCCCACCTGATCAACAAGCCACCAAGCCACGCCCACTAATTAAGCCATGCCCACAGAACCGGTAGCAAAATTTTTTAGATTTCACCCCTGCTCCCACCCAGTCATATGACACCCCCGCAGCCACGCCTACCTAGGTTTTGTGGCTCCCAGTGTTTTTTGTGGGAAACAGGTATCTCTGTCTGTATGTCTTTCTCTTTTTCTCTCCCTCCCTCCCTCCCTCCCTCCCTCCCTCCCTCCCTCCCTCTCTCTCTCTCTCTCTCTCTCTCTGCCCAGGTGAGGAGTGATGGGAAGGGGAGGGTGAGGGGTGGGGGCAGCCAGTGGTGGGTTCGGCTGACAGGGAGCCACAGCAGGGGGACGAAAGAGCCGCATGCGGCTCCAGAGCCATGGGTTGCTGACACCCAGTCTAGCCCAAGGTCACACAGCTGGCTTTGTGCCAGAAGCAGAACTAGAACTCACAGTCTCCCAATCTCTAGTTTGATGCCTTAACCACTACACCATATCTGTATATATTCAGTATTACAACTCTTGTGGCTCCCAGCTTCTTTTTGGGGTAAACATGACATTCTTTCCCCAAGAAAAGAACAGTAGTGCAGATCAGCAGACCCAAAGCTGACTTAGTTGCAAGTATGACCCATCCCTCCTGGCTTCAGGCAAGTTGCCTGCCTGCCTGCCTGCCTGCCTACGAAGTGTAACATGAATAATTGTGCATTTTTTCCACTGTTTATCCATTTCCTTATGTGGAAAAAATGAAGATCGTGAAACTGTAGATCTTATAAAAAGAAAGTTATTAGTGTCACTAGGTTGGCCAGTGAACATTATGTGCACAGCTTACACCTTCTTAACTAAACGTGTTTGGGTTGATCACAACGGGTGGGCGGGGGGGGGGGGGGCTTACAGTTCAGTTTATATTTAAAATGGCATTCTTTTCTTTACTTGCTGATTCTTGGTGTTTCTGAAAAGTCTCATTTAAATCTGTAGAGATTTAGAATCTGTATTCTAAATCTAAAAGTCTCATTTAAATCTGTAGAATCTGGTGTCTGAAGAGGCTGTTTTTGTCGAACAAATTCAAGAGGGATATTGGGTTTAAATGAAATGTTAATCTTTTGGCTGTTCTTAGTGTTGTTTTGACTATAGGATTTATGGTTTTGATTAATATGTGAAAGTCACAAAGCTTTTTATTCCTGATTTCTTATGTTTTCTCAAATTGTGTATTTGATATTATGGTTCATTCTTTAATTATTAAATTTAACTGAGCATGCTTCATACTACAGTTTCTAACTCAGGTAAAATCCCTGATAAACTTGTCTGCTCTATGTTGATGTCCATGAACACACTTTTTTCCCCCATCAGAAACTTGCATGCTTACATCTAAAAATAATAAAAAATATTTACTATTTGAATGTTTTTTAAATTGTTAGTTCTTACTTGCTTTTGCTTTTTTTCTGTATACCACTGAAATCTTTGGTATTAAAAAAAACACTATATAAGGGAATATTGAGAATATACTGGTATTTTCAAGAAGGGAAAAGAGGAAGAGTGTTTGGGTTTTTTCCCTGACTATATCTTTGCACATGCTTATCATGATCTCTTCTGAAGCCTTGTGCGTCATATGCCTAATGCTTTGGAGAAGTCAACTTGCTGCTTTATTTTATGATATTCGTTCCTTCACAGGATTTAAATTTAATTGCATTTACAGCAAAGTTCACTCTCCTCAAAAAGAATAAAGCCCAATCCTTCTAGCAAGCTCTGTCTGTAACTTGCAAAAAATCTGTAACAGATTATAGCAATTACTCCATGTCAGAGATGGGAAAAACTACCCTCTGTCAAACCAAATATATGAAGAATTTGTGGCTTGTGAGTAAGAGAGGTCAACCACATGTGAAATGAAAGCATTTTTTCAGTTTGTGGTGGGGGTGGGAGGCAAGGATTAAAGTAGGTTCGTTTGGGAAGAAAATTGTACTTTTTTCATAGTTAAACACTGACTATCATTCTGGCACAGCTGTCAAAGCTAACATTAGATACTTATTCTTGTTCACTGATCAATTTTTTTCTTATTAGCTTCTTGCCTCCTCCTTCTCAATTGCCATTGCCTCCTACTGTTGGATGGTTTCGTTGTGTGGTTCCATCTTCCCCCTACGGTGGTGTTATCAAGCAAGCAGGTGTATGTGTGTGTGTTTATCTGTGTGTGTATGTACACATGGAGGGTGAGATTATAGGCAGCCTTGTTTGGTGAGATTCGTAGTATCAGACAATGTTTTACACAGCATTCCATTCTCTACCAGGCTGCTTGGACATGCTGTTGGTGCCTTATCTTCCTGCTGACACACACTGGACATTAATAGAAATACGTTGCTGAGGCACATGTGTGGAATTTCAAGCAGCCTCTCTAGCTGTTGCTTTAGAAAGTCTTTTGTGTGCATAACCTTCTTGGAAGAAGCTTTGATTAGAAAAATAAATGATTTAATTCTTGAATGGTAGATTTGGGTTTTTGGAAATATTATTTTCTGACTAATTCATATATAAATTTAAGTATGTTTATATATCCAGGAGTTTAAATATTCACTTACGTATTACTGAATCCTTTGTGTGAATTCCTGGAAAGAGCTAATAATGAACAGAAAGTAAGTCATGGGCAATAAATAATCAAATCTTATATTCAACATATAAGACTGAGTTCAGTGGTTTAGTATATATGCATGTATACTAAACCTGCATTCTTAACATTCTCCGTCCGATCCCAAAGAGGATTCAGAATAAAGAAAAAAAAATGACAACTTTGTGTGCACCATTTAAAATTTATTAGAATTTACTTCCTTGGCTACTTGCTGCTAAGCCAGCACTGTCTGGTTTAGTTTGCTACTAGCCTAAAAAACTAAACTCTGATGCAGCTGTTCATGCAGAACGTCTGCACCGTATCGGGAAACTGAGTAACTGCTTTCCATTACTAATGCATTGCTTTATTTATTTTCTTTATTTATTTCTCCAATCTTAAGTCTTTGCATATATGGTCTTTGCATATTTTTCTTCATGCCGACTATGTGAATTAGGAATATATAGGGCTTTTTGTGATAAAAGGCTCACGTATAGCAATGTTCTGACACATATTCTACATGGTTTTTAAAATCTATTAAATATAGATTCCAATGTTATCAATATGGCTTACTTAAGCAAGTGTTTTTACACAGTTTTATTATTTATTTATTATTTATTTATTTTATTCAATTTGTATACCACCCTTCTCCTAGTGGACTCAGTGCACAGCCAGAACTAAAACACATACCAATACAAAATTTAAAATTATTAAAAGAATTACATACTTTGCCCCAAATTTAAAACAATTTGAATTAAAACCCATTGACAGATTAAAAGCTAAAAAGCTAAAAAACTAAAAAAAAAAAAAGGGGGGGGGTTCACGCCAGCCCTGCTTGATGGAAAAGAAAAGTTTTCAGGGCACGGCGGAAGACCCGGAGATCCGACATCCTTCTTATTTCCGGGGGCAAAACGTTCCAGAGGGCAGGAGCTGCCACAGAGAAGGCCCTCCCCCTGGGGGTTGCCAGCCGACATTGCCTGGCTGACGGCACCCTGAGGAGTCCCTCTCTGTGGGAGCGTACTGGTCGGTGGGAGGCTATCGGCAGCAGAAGGCGGTCCCGCAAATACCCAGGTCCTATGCCATGGAGCGCTTTAAAAGTGGTAACCCGCGCGGCCGCATTCTGCACCAGTTGGAGCCTCCGGGTACTCCTCAAGGGGAGCCCCATGTAGAGAGCATTGCAGTAGTCCAGGGAAGTGATGAGTGCCTGAGTGACTGTGCGTAAGGAGTCTCGATCCAGAAAGGGACGCAACTGGCGAATCAGGCAGACCTGATAAAAAGCCCCCCTGGCCACGGCTGTCATATGCTCTTCCAGGAGGACGCTCAAGTTGCGAGCCCTATCCGTGGGGGCCAATAGCTCGCCCCCAATAGCCAGCGATGGCACCAGCTGGCTAAATCGGGACGCCGGAAGCCACAGCCACTCGGTCTTGGAAGGGTTGAGTCAAAGCTTGTTACTCCCCATCCAGATCCATGGGGTATATTATACAAGTAGTGGGGTATTATTGTGGGGTATATTATACAAATAGGTTTATATCTCCTACTCCTCACTTGGTATCATGCAAACAAGTTCAGTTGCCACTGCTATAGACTATAATTACTTTGAAGTCTCTGGATTTTATTTATTAAATATATACCCAGATTTTCTACTCTGTTGAGTATTCAAAGTAAATAGCAAGGTTAAAAATAGAAACAATGCAAAAGATTAAAATTACCAGTAAAATATAGATTAAAAATTACCAGTAAAAAATAAAACTGTGAAAATGACATATAGACAAAAAATTTGAATCTTTTGTCTATATGTCAATATACCAGGGGTGAAATGCTGCCGGTTTGGACCGGATCGCCCGATCCGGTAGCGATGGAGGCGGGTGGTTCGGAGAACCGGTAGCAAAAATCCCTGCCCACCCCCATGCCCAGCTGAGCCGCACAATCATCAGAGGCTTTTTTAAAACTTTTAAAACCATTTTTTCTACAACCTCTTCGGCCGAAAAAATGCTTTTAAAAGTAAAAAAAAAAATGAGATCATCAGAGGCTTTTAAAAGAAAAAAACCCTTTTTTTCTTTTAAATGCCTCTAACGATCAGGCAACTCAGCTGGGATCGTCAGAGCCTTTTGAAAGCATTTCACCGAAGAGGTTGTAGAAAAAATGGTTTTAAAAGTAAAAAAAAAAAAAAAAAGGCCACACCCACCCAGTCACATTAACCCCACCACCACCACCAAGCCACGCCCACAGAACCGGTAACAAATTTTAGATTTCACCACTGCAATATACTGTATATACCTTCTATTTGATAGGATGTGAGCAACAGTAAACATGCTTGCAAGATGGTTTCTAGATTAGAGATCTAAGATTGCATAACACAACATGAACATGCTTGGATAAACACAGGATGCTGGTGGCAAACTGGATAAAATATGCCAGAACCAATCTTACTGTAGGTCCTTTGCTTATCTATATCTTTTCTTTATAAGAGCAAGAAATGTATTGATTAACCAAAAGGGGACAATATATAAGGACCCATCCAATATTGATTACTATATATAAAAGTTTGTATTTAGAATATTTGAAGACTAAATGAATTAAGGAACGAAATGAAAATAGATACATTGTATTTTCATGAAATTACAAGAAAGAGAAGGGATGTACTAGATTTGAATGAACGTAGCCAGATCTGTACTGGATTTGATAAATATATGCAGAGAAGTGAAGATGCCAGTTTTATGTATGAAAGTATGAAATATTACAAAATATGAATATATTGTTGTAGGGATATATGAAAGTAGAAATTCATAGGCTGATGACAGTTGCATGTTACGCTCCAGTTAACGGTGATAATGAAAGAATCAGGAATGAGTTTTGAGGGAAATTGTGCAATATTCTAAATGAATGAAATTAATTTTCCTAGATATAATTAATGATAGGTGAGAAGAAGAGAGAATATAAAAAAGCAATTGGCCCACTGAGACTCAAGTGTGAATAAAAATGGCAACTGGCGAATATTTGCTTAGTTTGTTTAAAATATATGGTTTAAGCATTATTAGTCTAATCATACACAGACAATACAAAGGAATGAATACAATTCAAAAAGCATTGTTCAGTTGTTTATAATGAAAGATTGGTAGCATTAATGAAAGATACGAATGTTGAATGTAGAACCGACCATTTTTTTAAAGTGAAGAATGGATCTTTGGATAAACTGGACATGGATGAAAAGGAAGGTAGTAAAAGAAATAGAATGCCAATATAAAAAATATTAGACAAAAGATTAATCTCTGAACAAAATAAATGGGAAGTAGAGGTAAGAGAAGAAGATGTGGAAAGAATTAAGTTGCAGAGTGCCATTGAAGTGTGTGGAGTTATGCTAATGAGAAGTACGAAAAAGGATGCCTGGTGGATTAATGAAATGAAAGGTGCTGTGCATGAGGGAAAAAAATGCATCTAAAACATTCCTGTAAAAATGAAGTTGAGAAAAAGAAAAAAGATAGAAAAAGTTAGTGCGAAATGTTGCAAAGAAGGTAGGCAAAGGTTGTTACAAGGAAGGTAGAGAAAGAAAGATAACAAGGAATATTTAATAGTAAAATACAGAAATGCGTTCTCATTTTGTAAATGGATGAAGAGGGCTAAAAGAAGGAGCCTCAAGGAGAATGAATGAATTAAAATTGATATAATAATCAGAGCTGACTCTACAGTGAAGAAATGCTAGGACTATTTTAGAGATCTGTATGGTAACAATATGATTGTTTGTTTGTTTGTTTTATTAGATTTATATACCGCCCTACTCCCGAAGGACTCAGGGCGGTGAACAGGCACAAAATAAAATACATAAATACAAAAGTTAAAAGACATAATTAAAACCAGATTAAATAATTTAGCCCGAGACAATTAAAAAATCCCAATAATTTAAAACAGATTAAAATTTCAATTTAAAAGAATTTTAAAACAGGGGAGAAAATTAGGCCAGGCTGGCTTGCTGGAATAGGAGAATCTTAAGAGCATGGCAGAAAGTGCGTAGATCCGGGATCCTCCGTATCTCTGGGGGGAGCTCGTTCCAGATAGTGGGTGCCCCCACAGAGAAGGCCCTCTCCCTGGGGGCCGCCAGTCGACATTGTTTAGCTGATGGTACGCTCTCATAGAGAGGGAGGAGCCCCTCTCTATGAGAGCGTACCGGCCGGTGGGAGGCTGCTTGTGGTAGTAGGCGGTCCTGTAAATAGCCAGGTCCCAAGCCATGGAGCGCTCTAAAGGTGGTGACCAAAACCTTGAAGCGCACCCGGAAGACCACCGGGAGCCAGTGCAGCTAGCGCAGGAGAGGAGTCACACGGGAGCGCCATATTGCTCCCATAACCACCTGCGCAGCCGCACTCTGCGCCAGTTGGAGCCTCCGGGTGCTCCTCAAGGGGAGCCCCATGTAGAGAGCGTTGCAGTAGTCCAGGCGGGAAGTGACGAGGGCATGAGTGACTGTGTGTAGGGAGTCCCGATTCAGAAAGGGACGCAACTGGCAAATCAGGCGAACCTGATGAAAAATCCTCCCGGTCACGGCTGTCAAGTGCTCTTCTAAAGACAGCCGTGAATCCAGGAGGACACCCAAGTTGCGAGCCCTCTCCGTGGGGACCAGCGATTCGCCCCCAATAGTCAGCGATGGCGTCAACTGACTATATCGGGACGTCGGAAACCACAGCAACTCGGTCGTGGATGGGTAACCATCCAAGTAACCATGTAACTTGTTTAATTTGTGTTTGTGAACTCCATCTGTAGATAAATGTGTAAGGAATGCTTGGGATCGTATGGTGTTTTTGGATCATGAATGTAGATGTACTTTTGCATGGAGATGTTATGTTATGTTGTTGGGAACCTAAATGATTTATAACAAAGATTGTTATAATGTGGGAGTATGGATCTGCTGCAAATTAATGTTTCAACGTAGTTATGTTTTGACAAGTAAAATGGAGTAAAATATTCAAATTATACATATGTTAAAAACGCAGGTGATTAATTTGTGTATCTTATATAAACAAAAATATAGCAATAGAATATGATATAAACTGCAGTGCTTTCTACCTTTTGTAACACATTTTACAAAATCACCAGTGATTCAACATTCACCACAGAGCACTTCTTTGTTGGTCTCTAATTGAAAGCTAATAATTTAGCTTTAGTCTACATTTCTATCTGTAGTGACTATTTTTGTATATTTAATCAGTAAATGTTAGATTGTGAAATGGGTTTCAAAGAAACTTCTTGTTTGTATATGTGCTACACAGATTTTTACTTAATTATAGGAATAATTTTTATTTAAAGAGTTATAAGGGCAACTTTTAAAAGTATGTAACCTATGTAACTCTTTCTCTTTGAAGAGTGACTTGTGAAGGAAAATAGATGGAAATGCTTGTTAAATACTTAGAATTAAGGCAAGGAATATATATCTTTGAATAATGCATTCATTCATTCATTCATTCATTCATTCATTCATTCATTCATTCATTCATTTATTTATACCTACCTACCTACCTACCTACCTACCTAGCAGTGGTGGGTTTCAAAAATTTTTACTACTGGTTCTGTGGGCGTGGTGTCACTTGGTGGACGTCGCTTGGTGTGCATGACAGTGGAAGGATACTGTAAAATATCCATTCCCTCCCCACTCCAGGGGAAGGATACTGCAAAATCCCCATTTCTTCCCGATCAGCTGGGACTCGGGAGGCAGAGAATAGATGGGGGCGGGGCCAGTCAGAATTTTTACTACCGGTTCTCCGAACTACGCAAAATTTCCGCTACCGGTTCTCCAAAACTGGTCAGAACCTGCTGAAACCTACCTCTGATACATACATACATTTATAGGCTGTCCACTGTAGAGGTTCTGACTGTCTTACTCTTATACAAATACATAAACAATATATCTACAATTCTAAAACTATTATAAACATTAACTTAGCTTGGCAGATACTGTACTGAGGTGTTATGTGGTTGCAGTGGGGCTGCCCCATAAACGTATGGGCTACTGTGTTTTTTTACCAGTTGAAATTTCCAGGTGATTTTGTTGGACAGCTCCATTTTATGCGAATTACAATAAAACCTGTTACAAAATGACAAAGGCAAGAGTGACCGTCTTGTCTCTTCCATTCTAAGTGAGACCAGAAGAGGCACATCAACCAGAATTGAATAAATACCTTCTTGGTCACAGTTTCCATATGCTCTTTTTAAAATCAATGTTTAAAACTCAATACCTAAACATCACAAAACCATTAAAATTCTAAAAGACATGGGTAAAAAGATAAGTTTAAAACCCCCTCCTAAACTGTAATAATGAGTGACATTGCTTTAACTCCAGTGGCAGTTTTTCCCACTGTATGCTCCATGCCATAGAAAAAGCAAAATGTATTGCTGATTTTAGATACGTCCGTGATGAGACTTGCAAAAAATGCCACACTGAAGAACTAAGTGTGTGGGGAAAATGTAGGAGATACTGTACATTATTCTGAGGGATCCAGAAGGATCCAATGGTCAGTGGTACCAAAAACCACAGTGATATCAAAAACCACAAATAAAATAAGAAGGTATGCCCTCATTCAGAAGCACAGCCAATGCTATTTCCATCCCATATCAAGGCTTGAATCTTGACTGAAGGGAATCCAGATAATACTGTTCATTCAATGTCCTCTGAAGTTGTTATGCAAACCACCTTCTCAATCACCTCAATCACCTCCCAAAAAGGAGAAGTTAGATAATAGATAAAATTGTCTAGTATAATAGAGTCTACCAATAGCTTCTTCAGGGGGTGAACCAAAGCTTCCTTAAAATGGGAAAGACCAATTCCCTCACTCAACAACAAATTAATCATTGCCAGAACCTCCTCACATGACACCTCCTCACATGACACCTCTCAGGCCATTTTAAGCAATCAGGAGATACATGGTTATAAAGAGCTGGTAGCTGAGCTCACAGCTCCAGGGACCCTGTCTAGTTCCCACAGGTTCAAACTGTTTCTACATAACAGGCAAGACTCCCAGCTAGGCACCTCCTCCGCACCTACAACAAGGCTAGCATCCAAACAATAATGAATCTGAGCAGGTTTCTCTGAGAAATACTGATCAAATTCCTCCACACACTCCTGTAAGAGATTCTCCAAGTCCCGCCTTACTTAAGAGGGCTCGTGCCCCCTGAAACAGCACAGTGGGAGGTTATCTGCAGATGCAATCTGAGCAGAAATGTAATGCCACTTTGCAGCCTTTACCCCACTAGATAGGCGTTGTTGTTGTTAGTTGCGAAGTCGTGTCCGACCCATCGCGACTCCATGGACAACTTTCCTCCAGGCTTTCCTGTCCTCTACCATCCCCCGGATACCATTTAAACTCATACCGGCTGCTTCGGTGATTCCATCCAGCCACCTCATTCTCTGCCATCCCCTTCTTCTTTTGCCCTCAATTGTTCCCAGAATTATTAATGGCAACTATAACCCATACTTGATTGAGTTTGTCCCACGTTGAGTGCCTTTGAGTGATGCTTGAGATCAGGAGTCCCCAACCTCCAGTTCATGACCGGGTTCACCCCATTGGGGACTGGGCCATGCAAGTGGCGGGTGATTGTGCAAAATCATCCCCCTTCTGCTCCGCTTGCTGCCACCACTGCCAGTCTGCAGAGTTGGAAAGGTTGGGGATCACTGTTCTAGATGTCTCTTCTCTTATTTCATCCCTTTCAACTTTTGTGTAAACCATGGGGGGTACTGAGATCTCCAAGAAGGGAGAGGTTTCATGGGCTCAATCTAAAGCCTCAGCTACCTTCTTGTTCCAAACTGTAAACCAGAGCTTTAAATGGACCGTGCAACAGACCAGTAGGAACAAGCCCCCCAGCTCCTTCTGGGGTCCATTGATCACCAGGAGTGGACCAGTCTAATGGGTTGAGCCTCTTTTCAGTGTCTATAGTGTTTTGCAGAATCCTATGCAAATCAGGGAATGATCTGACCATGACGGGAGACAACAAAAGCTTTCCCAATTTTTACTGACCTCGGAAGGATGGAAGGCTGAGTCAACCTTGAGACTGGTGAGATTTGAACTGCCAAATTGCAGGCAGCCAGCAGTCAGTGGAAGTAGCCTGCAGTAGTGCATTCTAGCCACTGCGCCACCATGGCCACCATCCCTGCCTTGGAATCTTGGTTGATGTCATACCCTCAACACAGCAGGGCATATCTTTGAAAGGAGACCTCCCCCTGCTTTTGGACCCAGCCAGGTCTTGGTGATACATGCAGGTCATCCCTGTCATCAGTACTTAAATCATTGATAAGGGAGGCTTTATTACAGACGGACCCTGCTGCAAAATCAAGATTATTCTTCATTGGATTTATAATGACATGGGAAGCAGTGGTTAAGGCACCAGGCTAGAAACCAAGTGACTATGAATTCTAATCCTACCTGAGGCATGGAAGCCGACTGGGTGACTTTGAGTCAGAAATGTTCTCAGCCCATGATTTCAAGCTCAGGCGACAAGCAATTGATCAATTCCTTTTGCAACACTTGGCTGGTCCAGAAAAAAACAAAAACCCTGCAATTTGTAGGAAGAAAAAAAACAACCAGTGATACATAACTTCATTTTGACTGTAAGGTTCCTAAGAAAAGACAAATATTTAATAAGAAATCATAGTTAACTGGCACTTTGTACCCAACCAGCAGAGCTGATGATCTAAAAGGGCAGAGCTTACTATCTACTTGCAACCACCTGAGTTATCTTGCCCCATTATTTTCTTGAAAGGGATTTGTAAGTAATTTGTGTGGGCAGTCATGCTTTACATATTTAAAGCAAAGTCCAGAAAATTTGAAGTTGAATGCTTAATTTTCGTGGTAATGATTCCAGCAAAAAGAGGAACTTATTCCATGCACCAATTAAAGCAACACCATTAGCCATATCCCTGCTGCAATAATATAACTTTGTCATTACAGTTTCTTTTTTTAGTGTTAATGAGGAATCTATTAAATGCCTCAAGGGAAAGATATGTGAATAGTGTTAATTTCCTTTGTTTGGAACCTGAACAAGGTTAGTTGGTTGTTCTTTAATGCTAAATGGAGATTTCAAGACAGTCTTCAAAGCAGTTATAAGGGGGACCATCTGTGAAGAATTCAGGAAAGGCTTTATTGATTGGAGAACAAAAAGAACACATTAAATGGTTCACATGGAATCCATCTTGCCATTGGCAGTGCCTGTAAACTGCCTGTAAGTAAGTAAATAAGTTTATTGTTGTAGCCACGTAACATAGTAGACTGCTTGAAGAATGATTTTTTTTTCCAATTGTGGTATCTGAAATTATTTCACTGAAGAAAAATAAATCTTTATTGCAGTCAAAGACCGGTACATCTTTTACTGAAGGTGCTGTGACTTGAATCTTGGGTTGTCTGTTTACAAGATATATTGCTGTACCACTGATATAGGGCCCTTCCTTCCATAAACTTTGTTTCAGGTAATTCATAATGGCTTGATCCAGAATTACTCTAATAAATATTTTCAGCTTTCTGATCAAATTCCAGACAATCGATGAAAACACACACATAGAAAGCTGCACAGGTAATCCTCAATTTACAACTGGTTGCTTAGTGACAATTCAAAGTTACAACGGAGCCCCTCCCCAAAGTACTTATGACCCAGATTTTAAGTTCTGATGGTGCCCCCCCCCTTTTGTGGTCACCATGGTCTGCATTTCAAGTGTTTTGCAACTAGCCCCTATTTGTGGCCAATTGCAGCATCCTGCAATTTACAACATTTTTTGCCAAAAGCTAGCCTTTACTTATGGCAAAGTTTTACTTTGGCAAAAAGGCCTCATAGCGAACAATGGGGTTGTTTAAAAACTGTGGTGTTCGCTTAACAACTGCAGATTACTTAATGACTACAGTGATTTTCTTAATGGTCACTGCAAAAAAAAAAAAAAAAAAAAGGTAAAATTAGGTCAGTCATGTGATGACCTACTTTATGATAGTCACAACTTCCAACAGTAGTTAAGTCAAGGACTACCTGTACCTGTGAAGATGGGAACTAAAATGTTTTCAAGTACTCTGTTAGATACAGTACCGTTCTATACCCCAATGTGTATTGTTTTGTTTAGATTCAAGGGTATTGTATGAATCTATCCATTGTAGGTTTATAAAACTATGGTTAGAATAGAATAGAATTAGAGCTGGAAGGGACCTTAGAGGTCTTCTAGTCCAACCCCCTGCTTAGGCAGGAAACCTTACACCACTTCAGACAAATGGTTATCTAATCTCTTCTTAAAAACTTCCAGTGTTGGAGCATTTACAATTTATGGAGGCAAATTGTTCCACTGATTAATTGTTCTAATTGTCAGGAAATTTCTCCTTAGTTCTAAGTTGCTTTTCTCCTTGATTAGTTTCCACCCATTGCTTCTTGTTCTACCCTCAGGTGCTTTGGAGAATAGCTTGACCCCCTCTTCTTTGTGGCAACCCCTGAGATATTGGAACACTGCTATCATGTCTCCCCTAGTGCTTCTTTTCATAAGGCTAGACATATCCAGTTCCAGCAACCGTTCTTTATATGTTTTGGCCTTGAGTCCCCTAATCATCTTTGTTGTTCTTCTCTGCACTCTTTCTAGAGTCTCAACATCCTGTTTACATTGTGGCAACCAAAATTGGATACAGTATCCAGGCATGGCCTTACCAAGGCATTATAAAGTGGTATTAACACTTCATGTGATCTTGATTCTATCCTCCTGTTTATGCAGCCTAGAACTGTGTTGGCTTTTTTGGCAGCTGCAGCACACTGCTGGCTCATATTTAAGTGACTGTCTACTAGGACTTTAAGATCCCTCTCACAGTCACCACTATTGAGCAAGGTGCCACATATACTGTACCTGTGCATTTTGTTTTTCTTGCCTTAATGAAGAACCTTACTTTTGTCACCATTGAATTTCATTTTATTAGATAGCGTCCAATGTTCAAGTCTGTCAAGATCCTTCTGTATCCTAAGCCTATCTTCCAGAGTGTTGGCTATTCTTGCTAGCTTGGTGTCATCTACAAATTTGATGAGTTTCCCATCTATCCCCTCGTCCAAATTATTGATGAATATGTTGAAGAGTATTGGCCTAAAACAGAGCCCCTGGGGTATCCCACTGCATATCTCCCTCCGTGTAGATGCAGTTCCATTGAGTGCGGTTGGTCAGCCAGTTACGAATTCATCTGGTGGTGATGCTGCCTAACCCACATTTTTCTATTTTATCAAGTAGTAGGTTATGGTCTACTTCGTCAAATGCCTTACTGAAGTCCAAGTAAATTATATCGACAGCATTCCTCTGGTCCAGCAATAAGATTAGTCTGGCATGATCTGTTTTTGACAAACCCATGTTGGCTTTTGGTTATTACTTTGTTTGCTTCTAGGTGTTTGCTGATTCGTTGCTTGATTATATTTTCCAGAATTTTCCCTGGTATTAAGGTCAGGCTTATCAGCCTGACCAGGATCTATTTTTTCCCTTTTTTGAAGATGGGAAATACATCAGCTTTTTTCCAGTCCTCTGGCAGTTCCCCGGTGCTCCAGGATCTTTGAAGGATATAGTTTAGTGAATTTGAGATTACATCTGTGAGTTCCTTCAGAACCTTGGGATGTAATCCATCTGATCCTGGTGATTTGAACTCGTCTGGGGTCAACAGGTGCTCACTTACCATTTTCTTTCCTATTTTAACTTGTGTTCCTAATCTGTTTTTTGTGGTGCTGATTTTGATACGTCGATAGCTTAGTACTTTGTTCCAACTTCATTTATTTAATAAGTCATGCTTGAACAATCCATGCCTTACTAATTACTGTGTGTTTTTGCTCTTACCAATATGACAAATACAAGTAAAATACAGCTTATTTTAGCAAGTATGACTTTTCTTACCACTGTGCAAGAAATGCACTTCTAAATTTCTTTGTGTTTTTGAAACTAAAGATAGCCTGCCTTTCTTCATCTGGGCATCTTAAATGTCATAATGTAAGCTTTCTGATCTTGGATTTTTGTATAGTATAGTAATAAAATAAAGCCAAAGCAGAATTTGCCTTCCGTGAAACTTGAAATTCCAAAAATGTACCTTTTCTGGATTATCCTGCAGGTGTTGCCCTTGAGCTGTGATATTCTCACTAAAGGAGTTCAGCCACAGACTTCAAAGTTAAGCTAGAATGTGAGACTGGCTATCATCCCTTACTAGTAGGCTGCAGCTTTTCAAGTGGTAGATCTTGTTTAGGCATTTTTAAAAAAATTAAAGGCACACACAACTATGCTACAAATGTTTTTATTTTCTTGCCAAGAGATGAGTCGGCTACTGCTTATCCCGTAGGCACATGCTAATACTTGTGCTTCATGTACCTGTGTGTACACATCAATCTCCATATAGCAAAAAGAATGTTGTAGCTGAAATTATTTTTAGATTTTTTTGTGTGTGGTTAAAAATTAATGTATCTGACAGTCATGCTTGCATTGTCTTTCTTTAAGGTAGCCTGAAGCTTGTTTTGAATGCTTAGTTAAAAGCTTTTCATGCTTGATACCATGAGATTTGGAATTTTGGTTCCCCTTCTTTTTAACAAAAGGTCAAATAAGAGCCATAAACAAGCAAGCTAAATAAATAAACCCAAATTGAATCTCAGATGACTGATTTCCTTCCCTGATTTGCAGAATTTGGAAACAGAATAGCTATCTATATTCAAAACAAAGCACAATGTTAATTTTTCTGTAGTTCCCATGTTTAATTGAAATATAGTGCTTTACTTTGTGATTCATAGTTTTTGTGGATGTGTGTGTGTGTGCCTTCCTTGGCTGATCACTTTTCTGATGTCTTTAGAATGTCATCCTCCACAGAGGGTGGCAGTAGAAAGACAGTTTGGAATTTTACTTTTCAGCTGAAACATCTGAACTGCATTTCTTCTTACATATCAACATATCACTTTAACCGTTTATCTGGTGCTGAGTTTTCTAGAAATTGAAGGACCGTAGAATATTTTGCATTTTAATCCAATTGCAAGCATCTTCCGCAATGCTGACAGTATTATATTTTCTCTGGTTTTCATTTAAGTGCATAAGATTTTCATTTCATTTATTTTCACAAATTCTTATTACATATACCTCTTGGATCAACTTACTTTTTAAAAGTATAATATTTGCATTAGGAAAAACATGTAGTCTGATGTCCCTAAGATGTTTTTTGAAGAGGCAACTGGACTTCCTTGTTTTTCTTCGAAGACGTTTCATTTCTAATCCAAGAAGCTTCTTCCACTCTGACGGGATGATGGGAAATAGAAGTATTTATACTCCTTGCAGACAGCTGGTCATTTGCATTCTTTTAGAGAGACATTGAGGCCACTTGGAGGTTTGTCTGTGTCCTCAGGGGCACCTGAGTAGTGCAAAGGACACAGATAAACCTCCAAGTGATGTCAATTTTTCTCTAAAAGAATGCAAATGACCAGCTGTCTGCAAGGAAGATAAATCCTTCCATTCCTCACCATCCAGTCAGAGTGGAAGAAGCTTTTTGGATGAGAAATGAAACATTTTCAAAGAAAAACAAGAAAGTCCAGTTGCCCCTTGAAAAAGCACCTTTGGGACCACCAAGACATGGATGACTGAGAATCGCCATAGACATGTATGTAGTCTGATGATGACTATGTGCTATCAGGTTGATGTCAACTCTTAGTGATCATAGATAGATAGGTTTTTCCCAGAATGATCTGTCCTGTACTTATTTCAGGTCTTCCAATGGTGTACCTATCATTGCTATAATTGAGATTATTGTTGCCGGTTTCCTTCTTTCCATCTTTCCCCAATTCTAGACTTCTACAGAGAACTAGTCTTCATATAATACGCTCAAAACATAATTTGAGTTTGGTCATTTGTGCCTTAAGTGAGAATTCTGGATTGATTTGTTTGATGACCCATTTGTTTTCTTGACTATCAGTGGCATACTCAGGAGTTTTCTCTAGCATCAGGGTTCAAAAGTATCAATGCACTTTCCAGCTTGCTTCTCAAAGTACAGCTGTCATAAGATGTACATAGTAAAAACAGTTGCCTTCACAATTCTGATCATTGGTAAAGACACATCATGGCATATGAGCATCTTTTCCAAGGCCTTAAAAAAATGAGTGGTTGAAAAATGATTGGTTGAAAAAGTGGTGTGAGCAAGAGCAACTTAAAGCCTTTTGCCAGCTCCCTTTTGATTTTGCTTGTAGGGATCATGGCAAATTGTTGTCAAATGTCTGTAGCTTACTGCAACATCATAATTGTGGCTCAAGTACCAAACGTACAAATTGCAATTGTGTGACCATGGGGATGCTGCAATCACCACAACTGCAAGGACTAGTCATAAGTCCCCCTCATTCCATGCCATCATAACTTTGAACACAACCTGAGCACTAACTGTACCTCCTTGTCTCCCTTTGCCAACCTGGAATCAGCTTGTTTTGGCAAGTTCCATGCCAGAGATTCTTTTGGCAATGCCTGAACATATCACAACTTAGACAAAAACTTTACACAGAATCTGTGTACTAAAACTTTCTTTATTTTAGTACACGGATTCCCCAATAAAAGGCTACTGTCCTAGCTGGGCAGGGTTAACTCCACTTTTGCTGAGTGGATTTGTTGACATAGTTTGATGAGAACTTTTAATATCTATGTATAGTGGTGTTTTGATGGAAGACCATGTTAGCAATGAAGACATCTTTGGATTGTTAGAAATTGAAGTTCTTCTTCATTTTGGTTTCCTTGGGTATACATTTCCTTCCTTAATATTCCCAATATCTACTCTGTCTAGTAAGTTGGAAAGAAAATACCGTGTTTCCCCGAAAATAAGACCCTGTCTTATATTTTTTTGAACCCCGAAATAATCGCTTGGCCGTATTTTCAGGGAAGTCTTATTATTTTGGGGTATGTGGACCAAGACAGGATTCCTCTTGCCATGTTACCTGATTTCCAGCTCTGGCTCCCTAACCCTAACCAAAGGAAATGGGGACTGACTGCACATGCGTTTAAATATTTTCAGGGGGGGCTTATTTTCGCACATGTGCTCAAAAGCCCAATTGGGCATATTATCAGGAGATGTCTTATTTTCGGGGAAACGGTATATTTGTGTAACAATTGGGTAATGTTGTTCCTGATGCATAGTTATATTTCCTATGATTTCTAGTATTAATGCCGTAGTGTTTTTGAGGATTACAGGGTACTAAATTTAGAGGATTCATTTAAGAGTATTACAGTAGTTCTTGAGGGAAATTAGTATGGGTTTAGTATAATTAGTATATTGCTGGCCATTCAAAAACCCAGGGACCTGGCCCAGATGACACAAACTTATTTATAGCTCTGCTATTGATACTTTTATATTCTTCATTCTCCATTTTCCATGCTTTAATTTGTGCCTTGCCACAGAATATTAAATACATTTCATAACCTTAATCATTTTGAACTCCAATAAAGATTTCTTTTTCTGTTTTTTGTATCTCTCAGACTGCTGCTGATTTCAACAAGAATATCTGCATATGGGCAGTTCAATAACATATTCCAAAGAATATGTTTATTAAATATAAATACAAAGTTCTCCAATCATAGCTAGTGGCTTAACCTCAGTAATTACCTCCAGGATCTAAAACTGATATTTCTTGTGTGGGTTTTATTTTTTTGGGAGGGGGCAGGGAGAATGGTACAGAATAGCAAAACACAGGCTGTTGTTATCTTCCCTGTGTTTCCAGGCAGGCTTTTATTATAAAAAAAAAATGGAAAAAAATAGTTACTTTCTATCTTACCACTTATTACTAAGTCTCTGCTTTTTTATTCTGTACTTAAACATTTACAGTTGCCCTTCTTTAACAACCAGTCCCTTAAGCCTCGGAAAGGGTGCTTTGTGGCTTTATAAACACTTCCAACCATTGCAAAATGTTGTACACACCCATGGTCCTATGAATGTGATCTGGGTTCTGGGCAACCAATTCACACTTATGACCAGTTTGCCAAATGCTCTGCGGTTACATGATTGCCATTTGCAATCTTCCCTGCTGGCCTCCCCATAAAGTCATTGGAGAAACCAACAGGGAAGTTGCAAACTGTTGCCTAGCTGCCAAGAGAATTCTGGGAACTGACTTGTCTCTTGTCTCTGGGAGCTGGCTGAAAGACCTCCCTGCCGGTCTGATCCCTGCTTGGTTCTTGACAGCTCAAATCCAAGCAGCTCCACAGAGGCGAGAAAAGAAGAATTCCAAGCTCCATGAATGCTTGGATCTTGGTAGCCCAAATCCAATTATGCATGGAGTCCCAAATTCCTCTCTTTCTGCCTCTGTGATGTTCTGTTCAGAGGCGGGGAAGAGAAGGACCCCAGGTTCCTCACCTGCCTGGATTTCCAAACATGCACGGAGGCCCAAACCTTTCTCACTCCTGAGGAGCTCTTCACAGAGACAGAGAAAAAAGGACCTCAAATCCAAGAATGCAGAGCCCAAATCCTTCTCTCTATCTGACTCCTTGCCCTTCTTTTGCCCTTTTACTTTGAAAGGGCTTCCTGCTGAGTGAATCTCAGTTCTTGGTTGAGAGCTCTGAGCTCTCGGACAGCCTACCAGGGAAGAGTAGAATCTCAACTCCACATGTAGTTCCTTTTACCATTAGATGCCTGTTGAGCTGATAGCTATGAACTTCCTCAGCTGCATATTATTCCTTTCTGTTCTCCCACCCAACACAAATCTTCCTCCAGACACCCACACTCTGATGCTCTCAGTATTTTCCTTTCATAATTGGAATCCAGGTGTGGTGTAGTAGGCTGTCTTAATGTTCCAGGGGAGAAAACAAAGAAGAGCTCATGCTAGCCACTGCTAAAGTTTTCCTTTCACATGTCTCAAAGTATGGGAAAAAGTAGGAGGGAGGATTTTTCCTCAGTTTTCAGAGAGAACCTACAACAGTGCTAGGTACTCACCACTTCTCCTCCCATGTATGATGAAGGACAGAGTGTCAAATGTGTGGTGTTTAATAGAATCTTTGAGTAGTTGTATTGAATAAGCTTTGTTTTCTCTTCTTCCAGTAAAACAGAATGGCACATCAAACCCACAAAGGAAGAATAATCTAATAGAACATCACAGCCCTAGAGTTATTTTTTATTTAATGCTGAGGTAAGTTAGATATGAGGCAGATTGAGGAGAGATGTCCATGTTTTGGCAGATATTTTGTCTGTCATTTCACTTTCTCTCTTCCCATGATGCATCTGTAGTGAGCAGACAGGCCAATGTTAAGAAAACTAACTGAATGGAAATTGACTGGAATTATTAGAAACTATATATTTCTTTCTGGATGAACACACTGGCCAACTAGGAGCACTATTCAATTGCAAAGAAGGACAATCCAGATACTGCCACTTCTTACTTTCAGATTGCTTTTTTTCCCCTGAGTTAGACATGAAATGGACTAAAGGTGGTAGCAATGCCTAGAGGATGGAAATATAGATACTGTACAAGGAACATACACGATACAGGTACAAACTATAGCAAAATAGGCTCTTAACTTAGTCCATTTTTCTCAGTGCCACATCTGTATAGAAATAGTAGGTCAAGTAGGTCAAGAAGACCTATCAATAGTTTCATGTATAGGCAGTCCTCACTTACTGGCCACAGTAGGGACTGGCAACTATGTTGCTAGGTGTTACAGTTAATGACACATGGCCAAACCAACTTATGATGTCTGCGGTTAAGTGAATAACTCTGGGTTGTTAAGATTAATGTCACATAACTGCTACTTGCAACTTTCTGCCAACTTCCCAATTGATTTTGCTTGTTGGAAGCTGACTGTCAAAGTCACAAATGGTGATTGTGTGTTTATAGGACACTGCGGCCATTGTAAATACATGCCAGTTGCCAAGCACCCACATTTTTATCACATGACTATGGAGATACTGCAATGGCCACAACTTCAAGAACTAGTTACAAGACTCATTTTTCAGCATGTTGTAATTTTGAGTGGTTACTGAACAAGTGATTATATGATAATTGAAATGGAAGTGGGTTGGTCACATAGCAAGAAGAATTGATGGCAGGTGGACCAAGGCAATCATAGAATGGATCCCATTTGATTAAAAAGTGTCCACAAAAGAGACTTAAAACAAGATGGATTGACAACATCAGCAAGTATTGGGGGCCCAATTGGCAAAAGAAAGCTCAGGACCGTATTGGTTGGAAACCAGTGAAGAAGAGGCCTTCATCCTGCAGTGGATAAACAGTGGCCAAGATGATAATGATGATGAGACTATTAGTAATAGTACTTTATGATTGGGCTTACCATTGCCTTAATTTGGGCTGCTTCAGTAAAGAATATAATGTTACACACTATGTAAATATAAGTAAGCTAAAACAGACTGGAGTGCTTTATTTTTGTTCTGAGCCTTATACAAATAAATTTAAAATTTAGTTCCCCCCCCTCCAATAAATTTAAAAGTAAGAAATCACCCTAAAATCAGGTTGAAAAGACAGTAGCTCTTAGGAGGCGAAAGGAAAAGAAATGATTGATTTTGAGACCCCTGTTATTTGTATAAAGAGGGATGCACAGAACCTCCTACACTATGAAGGAATTAATAGAAAAAATTGGATTAGCAACTTGCAACTCATAATTTTATCAGCGTGTTCAGTGAAGTACGATGGAAGGCTCAAGGAGCCTTGGGACCTTTCTGGAAACAGTCTCTGCTTCTTGAATAGATAACATGCTTTGTAGATCTACTATCAAGCATTTGGTTCTTAAATACCTGATTTTTTAAATCTGTCATTCTGTGGCACTCAAAGCAGCCCAACTCTTTTTTATTGCTTTGTTTCTGGTACTCAATATACTCAATCAAGTTGTTTCATAAATTAACAACATGATTTGTCCCCTCATGTAAGAGTTCCAGTTTTGCCAAACACAGTGGTTATTGTACATATTGAGGAAATTGAGGCATTATATCCTTCCTGCAGTCTTGAAAATAAAAATAGGCTAATTGTCCAGCTAAGAGAGGGCAAAGATAAAAGGAGTGGCGGGTTGATTGGAAGAAAGGGTAATGAGCAACAGTTCATAAGGCAAACTTATATCAAAAAGCCTGTTACTGAACAGGTTTTTTGGAAAAGATGGGATTTAAAGAATCTGACTTGGAGCACCTGGAAAAATATGTGAATGAAAAGAACAGAGGGAATAAATGTCATTCAAATGACAACAAGGCACAGAGAAAACAAATATACAGAGGCAGTCTGTTACTTTATTAAGATGGAAGTCGCTTGCAAGAAATGTTTCATTTTTATGTTCCTGGAGACCTGTTATTGATGCAGAGACATCCTACGCACCAGGGAAGATCCATGTGAAGCTGCAGCCAGATTCAGGGGAGAATCACTATTTGTGGAAAGCTCATAAAGCAATAAAATTACAGTAACCACCTACAGTTCCTGAACTAGATGATTGTTCAGTCTACTCTAGTTTTGTCTCTTTTAAGTGACAACAGCTCTTTAAAATGTATGGCAGATGTTTCGCAGTTTTCTTAACCAGTGGTGAAAGTTATTATTTAATGGAACTAGAATTTAGAAGAATGCTATATAATTTTCCTTGTCTTCAAAGAGAATGGAATAGTAGAAATAAAATTTGAAGAATCATTGTGAAAAATCAGTATTTAGTGGGTAAACACAGCATATGAAAACCGGCTATATGACTTTGGGCCAGTCAGTTTTTCTCAGCCCAACACACCTCACAAGGTTGTTATTGTGGGGAAAAGAGGAGGAGGAAAGTGTGTTGGATATGTTCGTTGCCTTATTTGTAAAACAAACGCTAAAGCTGGGATATAAATAAAGAAATATAAAAATAAATATCTGCTCCTTTTTGATCCTATATCTGCTGTAGAATACTTGTAATGTTTTGAATTGGAATTTTTTTCCCCCTGCCATAGAGATAAGATATTGGGTCAGTATTAAATTCTTGAATGACCAAAGATTAATGCAAGGTGACTATTGGGATGTCCTAGGCAGTTATGGAATGACTAATATATTTTTAAAAGTACAAGTGGGGCATCAAATGATAATAGTGCATACACACTGAAGAGTCTTTTGTGATTTGGCTGCTGTAAACTTTATGACTCGTAGGGGAGATTTTGCTGCTTCATTTGACTGGCTGCAAATTCCTTGGGGAAAAAGTTCTGTCATGATACTGTCTCTTCAGCTAGAAAAAGAAACTAGAGTTAGAAAAACCACTTTAAAGATTTACCCAATATTAATTCTGGCTGCATAACTGTCGCCTATAATAACCCTAATGTGCAGCATCCTAAAAACTCTTAATTGGCCTTAGTGTTGGCAGGCCTTTCGAGCCCAGCAGAATCTCTAGCGTTCAGCAGTTTTTATGGAGAAAACTAGCCAGAGAATCAAGAGAGATGAAACGGCTGCCTTATAAATTCTGACTGACCTTGAGAATCCTCATTTTAACAAGGAAACTGTGGAAAGCTGATCTAGGTAAGAACATGAAGCAAAAGGAGCAAGTTCGGTTTTTATTATTTTAAGAAAGTATAGAATAAAACTTTCAGAACTTCAGTGAAAGAGAAGCCTTAAGGTACCTCTGCATTATTTGCCACTTAGGTGTTTAGCTTGCCTTTCATCTCAAAATGAGTATTGTTATAGACAAATAGCAAAATATGCCATATTTTAGTCAGCTCATGAGGTATTCATAATAAAATGAACTTTATGTTAAAATGGACATCCATTTGTTTCTGATGACTACAGCAGATGAAAAACGTGATTTGTTTTACTTCAGTGAATTACAGAGATATGGAATGCACGAGAAAAAAAACATCCCAGTTTCAAGGTTGTTATATGAACCTATTGATTAGGTGCAAGAAATCAGGAGCCAAAGTGGGTTAGGTCCAAAATGAGTACAAGTTTATTCCATGCTAGTCTAAAGAAGAATATGAACTACTAATGACCAAGGCAAATTGGCAGTAGATAAGAATCAACAGAATTCAAGGAGGGCTGGACTTACATCTCTTGTGGGCGAGAAGGACTCCAAGCTGATGACATACTTGACCTCTCCCTTGGGCTCAGCTTGGTTATCTCCTACAGTGTCAGGGAATGTGAGTAGAAGACTATCTGTTCGGTCAGTTGATAAAATAAACTAAAGTTATAAGTTTATTGGATCATAGATGAAGAACACAAGAACCTATGGTGAAGTTTAGTATGGTTGCTATGGTCATTGGCTTGAATTGCTCTTTCTTGTTGATTTGTTGATATGAAGTGTAAATCACTAGTTTTTCAAGCTATAGTTTGTTGAATAATTCACAATTGATTGGGCTCACATATTATGCTAAGTTGAAACCAGAGAAACTGCATTATGGTTTAGCGCTGCATGTAAACACAGTCATTACTTTATGACATCTGAGGTGGGGGGGGATCTATACAAATTAAGATAGACATACATGGAAGAAAGGTTATTTTATTGGGAAATGGTTTGAATAATATAAAACTATGCTGTCATCATTTGAGCTATTTGGAGTAACCATAGTCTGTAGCAAATTGTAGATAGCAATGACCTCTTCTAAACCAAATGAATGTAAGATATTGTTTTGGTTTTTTAAAATAGTTTGATTAGGGATTATATTATGGAAGAAAAACTTATACAACTATAAAATAAAGAGATAGGTTAAAAAAGCTGCAGAAAAATAAAAAAGTAAAAAGATAAGAATAGAAAGATAAAGAAACCTGCCCCTACATCGTCACAAGTATAATAAATATGAAGAATTTACCACTATCTCTTAAAATAAACCAAATATCTCTTCATTCCATATCTTCCCCTAGTTTCTATAAACCCACCTCTAATACCTCAGCTCTCCCTATTAAACAGCAAAAGTTCGGTTGGGGTTATCAGAAATGAGTACATAAATATTACAAATTATTTCCATTACCTTATTTGAATCCATCTTTAAATAACCCCTCCAGTTTCCTCAAATAATCCAAATTCAGTCCTGCTTAAAAAACAAACATTAGCAGAAATATCCATTTTCATCCAATTCTAATCAAGAAGCCATTAAACATCCTCCAAATAAAAGCCCATTATTTTAATCTTGGTCAGATAAATTAATTTTGTATTATTTTTTCTTTCTGCAAAAAGTCTTTAAAATCCTAAAAGAAAGCTCTAGTATCTGTCTTTTCATATTTTCCTCCCCTCTCCAAGTTCTTTATCAAGCCCTCTTTGTACATACATCATAACTACTTCAGCAAACCCCTCTTGTAAATTCAGTATAAGGAAATAGTCCAAATCACTCATCTGGTTTATTATTTGTATTCCTTTTCCAATTTTTGAGTCATCTTTCATCTGTAAATCCATTTTTTCTGTCTCCTCCTTACAAACTGATTTTTAATTCCATCTGTAAATTCGTTTCAGTTTTACTCAATGGGGCTTGATCCTCTGTAGTTATATCAGCCAATTCCATGATTATCAACTGATCGCAAGGTGGCTGCAAAAGCACAATTCCTGCTGGCCACTTGCAAAAAAGCAGTTGTACTGATCATATGTGGGTAATTTGATTTCTCTTTAACTCCAGAGAAATTTCAGCTACTCATTCCTGAGGTTGGTCACTGTTTGAGCCACAATGTTTGAGCCACAATTGATGTTCCCTTTTAGGGGAACATCAATTCACTATGGCTCAGTGGAAGTGTCCCTTTGTGACTTACTGTAATGGTGAGATAACAGAAAAGAAGAAGCTTATCCCCAGCAAGTATAATCAATATTAACAGTTTATCACCATCTCTTAACAATCCCAAATCATCCCACTCCATTCTCTATGAAATCTTAAAACTTCATCATTCCATCTTAAATAAACAAAAGTTCATTGAGGTTAGTAGAAATAACAACATACAACTATACAAATTGCTAAACCCTCTTTGAATCCTTCCTTTACACTTACATCTCATTTTGAAATAAACAAAAATTTTAAATCGTTGTTATCCAATCCTACTAAAAATTCATTAATCTCAGGAGAGATAACATCCCATCTGCATAAAGAAAATCCTTAAAATGTTGCTATACAGTCCTTAATTGAAAAATCCATTAGCTGTTACCTGAAATAGCAACCCATTTGTATTTAGCTTGATCAAATAAACCAAATTTGTATTCTTTTTTCTTCCAGCAATCTTTAGTTCCCTCTACATTCAAGCATCTGTTTTTTCTCACTCTCTTTATCTCTTCTCTCAATATTGTTTACATCCTTAACAAGCCACTTTTGTAATTCCAGTAAAGAAAAAAATATTATTTATATTCTCACAGTTGCTTCTCACAAAATCTTTGGCAATTACAACAAGTCCTTTTTGTAAATCCATTGTAGAGAAGCTATCTACATCACTCTTCTGGTTTGATTTGTACGTTCCTTGTAACTATCAAATCATTACCAGTTTCATTTATACATTCATTATTTCTATCTTCTATCATTTTTAAATCCACATGTAAAATCAGTTTCAATTTCATTCAGTGGAACTTGTTCCTTATCAATTTCTTCTTCCAATTCTATAATAACAGATAACTTTATAATCATGTCTTTAGCCCATTCACCAAAAATTTCCTTTAAAGTAGTCATTGATGTTTATTTTCTTCTAGTGACCTCTAGTGGCAACCTTCAAAGTCATTTTATCAGTTGTTTAAGGTAAAGATAAAGGTTTTTCCTTTGAGTCATATCCAATTCTAGAGGGCCTTGCTTATCTCTGATTCACAACCTAAGAGCTAGTGTTTTTCAAAGATGACTATATGCCAAAGACGCAGGGAATGCTGTTACCTTCCAATCGAAGTGGTACCTATTTATCTACTTGCACTTACATGCTTTTGAACTGTTAAGTTGGCAGGAGGTGGGGAAAGTAACAGAAACTCACTCTGTCATGCTGTACTTGGACTTGAATTGCCAACCTTCTGGTTGACAAGCCCAGTATCTTAACTGCTGTGCCCCTATCAGCTGTTTAGATATAAAGACATTTCCTACAAGATAGGATTCTTTTAATTAACTTTTAAAACTTTCATTTAAACCCTTCTGAACTCTCAAAAAAATCTTACAGAACTTTAAACTTATAATTTTCTTTTTAAAAGAATTCACCCCATGAATACAACCACCACACTTGTGGTTCTGAAGGTTTTTTGAGTTAATCTGAAAGTACAGAATTAAATGAATTGTTATGAATTATTTCTTCTGGGAAAGAAGAATAAAATCCAATAGTTCCCATACTGTATTTTGCTCTTTGCATTTGAGCATTGTTATAGTTTGAGCAGGACAGAAGGATTCATCAGAAGCTTTGGCTTTATCTTTCTTCTAAAAAAAATTGGCTTGTCAGATTGAATATAGTTGAAAAATTTCTTCAAATCTAATCACTCTTTACATCAGACTCTCCCCGGATTTTTTTTTTTTTTTGCCACCATAGACTAATATGGCTTTCCTACAATATCAACAAGAGTCTCCATAATAATCACAGTTGAAAGAACAGAATGGATATGAATACTGCCTTTCAAGAACAAGCTGCATATTTTTCTTCTGAAAAACATCCAAGCTGATTTTTTAGCAGCTAACCTTGACATTTAGCACAGCTGTCAGGTTGAGTCACTCCATCTGGGGGCAGCCATCTCTGTGACTGCTTAGGAAACCCTGGAGACCAACAAATCCAGTTAGCATCCAAACTTTTATCGGGCAGAATTTAATACGGTACTATGTACTATATATTTTTATATTTTGTTCATCATGCTTAGGACATGAAAGGAACCTCCTTGAAGATTGCGTTATGTTTGGCAATGAGGTGTCCTCTGGGCAGTGGAGTGGTCATTAGCAAATCCTTTCAATCCAGAAGCACCTTCGTTAGCTTTGTAGGTGCTTCTCACATGAATACAGATGGAAGTGTTGGGATAGTTTATAAATTTTAATATTAATTTACATACAGTAATACATCAAGCTCTAATCCATGGAAAGATTTGTTTAGTTTTGGCTTAGTGTATTGTGTGAACCCAGGGTTGTCTTTCATTTTTTAATCACATGAAGGGAATATTTCAAATGATGCCTCTTTTCTTGGGCCAATAGGTCTCAGTTCTGTTTTCTCTGACTCTTACTCTTCTCATCATACACCTTTTTTGATAAATAGCTAACTATTGTAAAACCTTGTTTAAAAAATTCAGTTGACTCTTGGATACCTGACTGAGCAATTTTACTTATTTGAATTATAAAAGTGCTTTTTTTGGTGCTTTCTTCATTGCAACAATTGGAACTTTTTCCTGAAAGTTCACAGTCTGGGTCAGGTAATGCTTGAATGAGATAGTTCAGGCTAACCAGCCACTTCAGTGTCACAGTGAAGTATCTTTATTAACTTCAGCCTGGAGAATCTGCATTCTCCAATGGGAACCAGTCTAGAAAATGTTAGTACTATATGCAGAACAGCAAAAACCTTTGGAAAAATGGTAAACTTATTTATGAGTGTGTGTTTCTGTGTGTGACATACTAGAAGATATATATAGTTTTGATCCTACTAAAATGTATAGTATTTTGCAATAATAAGTTTTGGTTCATCACTCAGTGCCTTAATTAAAATTGTGTATTTCCTAATACTGTCAGTGCTACTTATAATGCTGTGCATTATTGGTGCAGGTATATTAAGTTTGATATCCCCAAAGTTTGTGGGTATCATACACATTTCCTTAAGCTGTGCAAAGTATCCTTCACCCGGCTATTGCACAATCTTTTGTTTCTAGTAACTACCAGTATATAATTTCATGTTATTCAAGGTAGTGGTATGTGTGGGTTTCATGGCTGGAGATTTTTTAGCTTCTTCTGAAGTATAACATCAAAATCAGCCATCCGCTTCACAGTTTTAGAGGTATTTCCATTGTTCAACTGACCTGAAGTGCCACAAAGTTCTAACCTTTGAATAGAAGGCATACTCAAAATAGTAACAAGTCTTTTCAGAACATTTATCAGTAAAAAGAATAAATCACAATTGACTGGGTTCACAACTCACGTTAAACATAAATCATGGTTTACAACGTGCAAATCCAAAGTTAAACAAGCTTAGTATAATATAGATCCAGTATCTCTCTCTCTCTGTGTATGCAGATTCTAGAAGGACTCTTTGAATTGTACTTAAACATAGAATTGAGAAGAAAGGATTGTTTCTTCTCCCCAGACATCATACATCATAAAAGTGTAAATGAAGGTTGCTTTGAAGTCATGCCCCTGGTGACTTTTTCTTCTCAAGACATAGATACATATTTCAATCTCAGTTATCATTAGCTAAATAAATTTCTGAAACAAATATTTAGTAATGAGCAAGTTTATTTATCTTTGTTTTATGTCTGTTATGGAAGAATATTCTTCAAGAAATATGAATGAAAAGTATGCTGTTGGAGAAAAAAAACAGGCTTCTGGAATTCTTTACAGGCCCATATAGTCAGCAAGTACTATATATTTGTGTGTAGATGTCTTCTGGAAGCATCAGGTAGGCTTCATGACAAGTGTGTGTGTGTGTGTGTGTGTGTGTGTGTGTGTGTGTGTGTGTAAGAAAGAAGCTGCTGCCAATACTCCTAGCTACTGCATACCTGCCTTTCCCATAAGGGTGCATTACAAGAATTTTTCAGGTATTTTTTTTTTCTCTGCAGCTTCTAGCTCAGGGGTGTCCATCCTTGGCAGCTTTAAGACTTGTGGACTTCAATTCTCAGAATTCAGCAATGCTGGCTGGGGAATTCTGGGAATTGAAATGCACAGGTCTTAAATTTGTCAAGGTTGAATTCTGACCTGTTTTTAAACTCTTTTTCACTGGCTTCTCCTTTCTCACTAAACGGATAGATCCCCTTTACACAATTTCTTTCTGACTCTCCATTGTGTGGAAAAAATGTTTCTCTTTCAAGAAAGATCAGTGAACAGTAGACTACATTCTGATCTAAGTCTAGTTTCAACCATGCTGGCTATATATTGTCCATAGCATTTACCTTAAATTAACATGTTTTCACTAGAGTACATCCATGCAACAGTTTCTGCAGTAGTGTCAAACATGAAAGATCAGGTCCACACATGAAGGTCCAATCAAACTAATTTATTGCTAATCATATCTATGCACAAAAATCTTCTCAACTAATGATTAACACTGCTTGGGATTAGATAAGGATCAACAGAATTCAAGGGGAAGTTGGACTTAGTTTGCTTGTGACTGTGTAGGGATTCAAAGCTGATCCCTCTTTTAACTCCGCCCCCAGGTTCTGCCGCTCCTCCTACAAGTGGAGACAAAATAACAGAAGCAACTCCGTGCATAAACCCTGTCCGTTTTATACGTGAATTGTGACATAGCATATGAAGGGAGTGGTGCTTGCAGCAATGGTAACATTTTTTGTTATTCTGACAATAGCTGCAAGCTCCTCGGGATGCCACTTCCTCCATGGAAGAAAATACGTTAACTTTGCTTTCCTGCATTATAACTATTTGGGCCATACTGAGAAAAATAAGATTTTTTTTTCTGGAGGAGATCTAGGAGGATTTAGGAGAGTGATGTCGAACCTTTTTGGCACTGAGTGCTGAAAAGGGAGTGTGCATGCACGTGCACCTGGACTGCAACCCAGAAGCTGACTAGGACGCATGCTCACGCTCAAAAATGAACTTCCGGTTTCAGCTACTGAACTTCTGGTTTCAGCCAGCTACTCTTCTGGGTTTCTGGCGTGCATATGTACGTGACAACCAGCTGGCTGACGCGCATGCTCACGCAGGCAATTGGAAGACCAGCTCTTCTAGTTTCTGGCACTGCCACATGCAAAAAGGCCAGCTGATCGCTGCGCGAGCATGCATGCCAGAAACCCGGAAAAGGAATGGGTGATGCCGCGCGTGCCAGGTGACATGGCTCCGCGTGCCACTTTGGGCACGCGTGCTATAGGTTCGCCATCACGGATTTAGGAGATTAAAAAATAGGCATAGGAGCTTCCAGTAGAAGGGGTTGGTTGAACTGAATAACACAGCTTCCATAGTCAAGGGCCTTCACAGGGTACTACTGAATGATAACCCACACTGGAAATAGCTGCAAGGTTGGTTGCTTTTGGGAATAAAAAAAAAAAAATTATCAGTGCATCTGAAGTGTATTGGTTTACAAATAAAATGTTTCAACTCAGTAACATTTGTCCATGGTTACCTGCAAGCCTGTGTTACTGGCTTTCCATTTTAGAGAACTAAGGTGAAGGAAGTGGAGGAAATGAGCATTTTGCATTTGTATAAGGAGTTCCAAGTTGTACAAATGGGGTTTCTATCATGGAAAAGAAAGACAGACCTTTTGTTTGTTCTGAGTTTGATAGTGTGTTTGAACACGTCTGCCGACATTCACAGAACGAGAGAATACTCCAGCCTGACAAGGCAGCCAACGGCATAGCTGATGATTAATTGCCCTTTTTAAATTGCAATTATGTCACTCATCAAAACCTATGAACATTAATTCCCGATTTGCTGCACCAAGAGCTAAACAGAATGTAGGCTGTTAGACTTGTCTGACTTCAGGGACACTAGCAAAATGTAAGTGCCAAAAAAAGAAACCTTAGCCTGATGAATTCTTTCTGTGCTGCATTTTTAAAGAAGAAAAAAAATCTTATCTGTGTCCTTCTTAAGACCCTCTCTTCCCCAGTTTTAGCTTCCTTCATTAACCTTGCTGCCAAAAGTAGACAGGCTACTTAGAGAGAGCGGATAACTTTCCTTAATTCATTGCTTCAGCAGTCTAAAAAAAATCACATGCTCTTGTTACAATTTCTGTGTTGTCACCCGGATTGTCACCTTCAGGTTAGAGATGTGTAGGAACACATCTTGCTGATATGCCTGGACTGCCTGAAATGATGTGGAGTCATCCCCCCTTTCTGCAGCCTGGTTAGTGCTTAGGAGACAGGATGATGCAACCCATCATTTTAGAATAAGTAACTAATGTTAGTCATTAGTATTGCATCCTTAAGTACAATGGTGGCTGGCTGGAGAATTCTCCGAGTTGAAATCAACACATCTTAAAGTTGCCAAGTTTGAAAAATATTGCTGTAGACCATATTTAACGTCAGCATTCTTACATCAGTGGTATTTTGGTTGGGTAATCAAACAATGAAGTTACGAATCTAAAACACAGAATTTTTGCTATTGTAACCTGGGCTACCAGTTATATTTTTATTGTGAAGGAAGATATAATCTTTTTGAGTTCTGCTCTTGAATATAATCTCTAAACCCATCACAAAAGTAGCATCGGAATTGTTTCATATTGTTTTAAGGAACGAGAATAAATACACTGTTTTAAAAAAGCACCATTCTTTAAAAAAGTTTTCTATTTTCCCTCCTCCAAGTTTGTCAGATTGTTTTTTTTTAAATGCTTTTAAGTAATTAAAGTATAAAGCTTTTAGGAATCAATGATGTGTGCTTCTAAAGCTTTGTTGTACCATGTTCCCTTTGGTGGCTGCATAATCCCCTGTTCCCTCAGGCAGATGTATATGAGAACAAGCTCAAGACACATTATGGGAAGACTACTTTTTGAAAGAAACTGACAGATGGTATGCAAGATGCAGGGCTGAGTGTTATTTGAAAAGATCTACTATTCCCAGTTTTGTGTGTATGGGGGTTGTGATGACTTTTTCTAAAGACCAGTCAGACCACAGATTACTATGCCTTACAGAATAATTTGGGAACCAATCAATAGCCTTAAACTATTGTATAGTTCACTCAAATAAACTCATATATAAGTGGTTCTCATTGAAGAGCCACTTGCTCAATGATTGTTCAAATTTACAATGACACTGAATGAGTGGTAGTTATGAGTGAGGCATAATTTTGGGAATGGGTCCTTTTTTTTCAGCACCATCATAATTTTGAAAGGTTGCTGAATGAATAATGACTTCAAAAGTTGAAGACTATTTTTACTTTAGAAATTTAATACTTTAAGTATTCTTGCAATCTTACTATCATCATACTATAGTAATAATATCCATATATGCTTATTTATTTGCATGTAATAAATATGTTCAGGATAGTAAGTTATGGATCTATAGATAGTATATGTTGCGTTTGTGCAGTTATGTAATTATTATGCAGCTGGTCCAAGTTTCACACTTACTTTAAAAAGTAGAATAATAAGTGAGCTAATTCATACAATTATGTATGTGTTTGCATAGAAGAAAAAAAATTCTCTCTTTTATTCTAGTTGAATTGACACGTGACAGACCATGTAAATAGATGCCTAATTCTTTCAGATTGCATTTGGGTATATAAAGGCATTGCCAGCGATTGGTGGTTTGGCTACTTAGTATTCAGAGTATTATGGCTCAATTTAAATTGAATCAACCCAAAAATTAACCCCAGAGTCTACCAAAATGCTAAAACATAAGGTTTCTTATTTAGCAGGGAGATTTATTATCATTCTGGAACATATTGTAGTACATTCAATGCCCTTATTTGTTCTTAAGGAAAAATAATTATTATCTATATACATACTTACCACTTGCTTATCCAAACAGATTCTGATGGACGTAGATTTCACTATTTTTAGTAAGAAAAGCTCTATATGGGGCTGCCCTTGAAGGCTACCTAGAAGCTTCAGCTGGTACAGAATGCATCAGTGCTGGCAGTCATGGGCATGCCTTGATATGCCCATGTAACACCTCTGGTTTGTGAGTTGCATTGGTTGCTAATTGGCTTCCAAGTGTGAATGAAGGTTGCAAATCATTACCTATAAAGTCTTACATGATATAGACTCTGTTTACTTGAGGGGACCACCTGTCTCCCATAGTAATATCCAGTCTAGTTGGGTTAGTGTGCTCAGGTTCCATTGATTAAGTAATGCCATCTATTGGGACCTTGGAAATCCACCTTCTCTGTACAATACTTACACTCTGGAATGAAGTTCTCCCAAGATCTGGATGGCCTCCACCCTGCTGTTGTTTAGAAGAGCCTCTTTGTCTACATCTTTGATGAAAAGAGTGAAGATTATTTACTTCATTCCTATCTGGTCTGTTCTCACCATTTTTTTTTTTTTACTGGCTCTTCTTGTATTTTTCTTGTTGCAAATTTAGTGAGCCACCCAAAGTCACTGGGAGTTTATCTGCATATAAAGTCTATATGCATAATGATACAAATAAGAAAGAAGGTTAACAAGTAACAACAACAAGAAAAAGAATATGAGAACATAACTGCTAACAATTACCTAATATTTTGCTCTCCAAGAAATACATATCAGAACACAACCCATCAGCGGGGGTGTTAAATTTATATTTACTGACAGAGAAATAAAGGGAGTATAGTATAGATCTATTTCAAGCTGTTTAGCTCTCATCAGCTACTGGTAGCCATACCCTTCTGGGATTCAAACCTGGACTGCTTACATATTAGGTAGATGTATTAACCTCTAAGCCATGGGCTCTCCTAGCTTTGTCGACTACCAGGGGAGAGATTAAGTGTTTTTTATCAGGGCAACCTGGTCTACCCAAATATGGGACGGAGCATACTTCTTCCGCTTTCGCCTTTCAGCCCCAATCCAGGAGCCTTCTCAGGCAGTCGCTTTTGTGTCTTTGTTTGTCATGAAAGCGACTGCCTACGAAAGGGCAAAAGTGGAAGCAGTATGCTCCATCTCATATTTGGGTAGACCACGTTGCCCTGATAAAAAAAACACTTCATCAATCGGGGCTCACTGTATCAGTTCTACTATCTGGGCTTTCATGAAAAACTAGGTTTTAACAGCTTTATGAAGTTCAGTAGGTTTGTTTTGTTTGTTTGTTTTGTTTTATTAGATTTATATACCGCCCTACTCCCGAAGGACTCAGGGCGGTGAACAGACACAAAATAAAATACAGAGATACAAAAGTTAAGAACATAATTAAAACCAGATTAAATAATTTAGCCCAAGACAATTAAAAATCCCAATAATTTAAAACAGATTAAAATTTCGATTTAAAAGAATTTTAAAACAGGGGAGAAAATTAGGCCAGGCCGGCTTGCTGGAATAGGAGAGTCTTAAGAGCACAGCGGAAAGTGCGCAGATCCGGGATCCTCCGTATCTCTGGGGGGAGCTCGTTCCAGATAGTGGGTGCCCCCACAGAGAAGGCCCTCCCCCTGGGGGCTGCCAGTCGACATTGTTTAGCTGACGGCACCCGGAGGAGCCCCTCTCTATGAGAGCATATCGGTCGGTAGTAGGCGGTCCCGTAAATAACCAGGTTGAGAGCTAATCTGATCTCAGGAGGATAAAGAAGGGACTGAATATGGCCCCTGAAGATAATAAACTATAATTCTTGATATTATTGACTGAACAGTAGTCACTGGGAGTAGATAGTCCACTAGATGACTGGGACCCAAGTCATGTAGGGCTTTAAAAGTGGCAACCAGCATCTTGAATTGCAACTGGAAGCAAACTTCCCAAACCAAGAGGACATTCTTTCCTCCTCTTCCCTCCTTGCAATTTGTAGATACACATTGAGAAAAGTCTAGAGAAAAGACTAAATAAAGTTGAAGGATTCTCAGAGCAATCTTTGCTGATTGAGAGACAAAAGCAATCGCTCATTTTTGGTTTAGATTGATTTTCTCAAAACATACTGATAAGTTTATTTTATGACTTATAAATTAATTACAGTTTCAAAACCTCTGTCCATAGTTCACAAAGGTCTAAGGACTGCATTAAGGCTGAAAATGTAGTGTTTTATTAGGTTCTTTTATCTGTCTGACATTTCATTTTTACTGGCTGAATGACAAATGGTTTTTTCGCCAAATCCTTTTGTTTGGAGGCATGCTGATCATTTCAAGGTAAGATGTGGCCTATTTATCATGAGTATTAAAGTTGTGTGAATGAAAGCACTTGACAAATAAATTCAATGCAAATTGGAATCTCTGAAATTGTACATTTTTAAAAAATTCACACTCAGAATATATATATTTCATTCAGTCTGTTTTGCTATACTATAGTCCTTCACTATTCAGGCAATATATATTTTTTGCATATGCACAGTGATTCACTTATTTGCAAAAACTGTATTCAGAGTTGAGCCGGTTTGAGATAAGTGGCTCAACTTATCTCAACACTCAATAAGTTGTTGACAAATTGGTGATCAGTAAAAATGCTTTGGCTACCTACTGTGTAGTAGGTAAAATGAGATAATGGCAAGCATTTTAATCTGATCCAGGATGGCGTCAGGATAGAGATGTGTTTTTTATCTGGCAGAAGATGTGGTTATATGATTGATAGATTTTGATCAAAGGTATATCTCTAGGGACGTGGTGGCTCAGTGGCTAAGATGCTGAGTTTGTCAATCGAAAGGTTGGCAGTTCAGCGGTTCGAATCCCTAGCGCCATATAACGGAGTGAGCTCCTGTTACTTGTCCCAGCTTCTGCCAACCTAGCAGTTCGAAAGCACGTAAAAAATGTAAGTAGAAAAATAGGGACCACTTTGGTGGGAAGATAACAGCGCTCCGTGCACCTTCGGCGCTTAGTCATAACCATGGAGATGTATTCAGACAGCGCTGGCGCTTTGGCTTATAAGCAGAGATGAGCACCGCCTCCAGAACCAGAAACGACTAGCACGCATGTGCGGGGGAACCTTTACCTTTAGATCTCTTTAATGCAGTCAAGACCTTAGCAGACTTTTGTATTTGGAATCTAGCAGGTGGAGACAGTAACAGTCTCCAGCAGTTGCATTTATTTTTTGAAGATATTTCTTCTAAGGATTGATCCTTCCCTTATGCAAATGTGTTATGCCTTCCATATGCTGCCAAGAAGGTATCCACTTGGTTGGCATAATAGTTCTTTGTTCAAAATCTGTGCTCTGCTCTCCCTGAACAACTAAGTTCAAATAAACCTATTTGTGCTGCTCATTACTGCTTGTCTCTTGCCTCTCTAAAATTCGTTGTAAGTCCAAGGGGCTCTTTCTTAGAACGCAGAAGTGGAAGGGCAATTGGGTACTATAATAATTAATCTAAATTCCTGCTTGTGGCATTCATTGTCGTTTTGGCATTACTGTACTCACATTATTGTACTCACACTATTATTGGAAGAATGACAAGTGAGAGATGACTGCATTGTTGCTAGACAACATAATATATATGGATGGCCCAATCCATTAGATATTAGTTGGTGGTTCTCCTGTCTCAGAAGCCTTTTGGGTTTCTTGATAGTTTCTGTTGCCACCAATCTTCCAGAAGGCACCTCACCTGGCCTCAGGCCTGTGTACTAAGATCAGTTTGTCTTGAATTTTTACAACCTATGCTGTCTTTCTATCAATTCTTTGCCACAAAGTCTTATAAAAAGAGATTGGCAGGATGATTCAAATTAATATTACAGGTTATAATAACATTCTAGAGAAAATATGATACTTTCATACACAGTTTAAAACATAGATAAAAGCCTGAAGTTTCACCCTAATTTTATAATTTCTTCAGACAAATAATGGTACAGCATAAAATAAACCAAAAACCTTAATACAAATTCCTCATTAGATTTTTAAACCTATTTTTGCAAAACTAGAATCCCCTTGAAGCAGATGTCCCTTCTGCTTTATTTTACCTGGCCTTGCTTTATTATAGAAATTCCAAGCTTTAATCTGATATCATAGGGATATCAGATTAATATAGGGAATAATATCAACATCAGTTTTATATCATGATAGAGAATCTCCATAGACAAACATAGGGAATAATATAAGTTCCATACTTCTCTCAGCTTTTTCTGAGTTGTCTATTAGTTTTGAAATGACCAACATTTTTCTGTATTACAAAGAAAGGGAAGGGCTGGGGTAATTTGACACCCTGTACATGTTTAAGAGGCCTATTCCACATAATAGCAATGCCTTCTCTATCACTAGTTCTGTAGGAATATGTTTTTCACAGCATGTCCGTATGTTTACTTCCATAGGAACTAAAGATTTTGCTTAAATTATTGCTCAGGCATCATAATATCTCTGCAACAGGTCAAGCCAGCATATTGTTGTGCATTTGCCTACAAAGTCAAAAGGTCACAACAGCTCATAATGCCACAACAGGATATGAGAATGTTTAATTCTTAAAACACAAGAACACTTCCAAAGTTACATTTTTCATAATGTTCAGTCAAGTTATGGAATTCTCTACTGACAGATGTGTGGGAGCAATTAATTTGATCCTATAAATTCAAGGAGCAGAGGTCTACCAGTAGCTATTAGCAATAAGGAACTACAATATTCAAAGGCAGTATAGTTCTGAATACCACTGGCTGGGGACAAAGCACTTTCTTATGAACTACTTAGTGGCATCTGCGTGGTTGTCATTGGAAAGGAATATTTGCTTAGATTGGCTTTCCCTGAGTACACATTTTGTAAGGCCTAGCCAATACCTAGAGCTGTGAAGGAAGAGAATAGGGATAAAAGTCTGAACAGTTACACATTCCTTTGGTTTATGTGGATTGGTTAATATTGTAAGTTGATTGTTGATTGGTTGCTATTGATTGATGTTGATTGGTTAATACTCTAAGTTGTCTGGTCACTATGCCCCAGTTGAGCAACTCTGCCATAAATTTGTTTAACAAATAAATAATTCTCACAAAGGCCATGTTAGAAAGATTCATTTTTGTTTGAAGAGCTTTAACTTCTCATGATGATAACCCCTGTCAAAATAAACATCCATTCCATAAATGTTAACATTTCCCCAAAATTTGGAGCAAGAAATTTACGAAATTTTTTGCTTTTTGTTGTATTCAAGGTGTAGTTAATTTCTCAGTTCATAAATAAAAAGTGATACAAAGCCACTGGAGAAAGTTTCTTAGAGGAAAATACCTTGCTTTCATTATTTGATTATAGTAACGTAACAAAAGAAGCAGGTTTAACTTCCACTTTTTGTCATCCTTTCATGCCAGCATAAAACGGGTATTAAACAAGTAATATTTCCAATCAAGTTTTGAATATTTTGAAGGTATTCGGTTAATGCTAATGTTGATTTAATAAGGTTTCCTCATTTTCTTTCTTCCCTTCTACCCTACTGCCATCCCTCATCTCCTAATTTGAAATGTCTAATTTTGTGCTTCACAGTTCTGAACACACAAAATTAGTGAGAGAAGAGGAGGGAGGGGAGAAGTCTTGCCAGATACTGTCAGGGACTGAGTCAACAGGGGCAGAAGGCTTATACGGCAACCTAAAAAGGTTCCCGATTAGATATGGCTTAATATATCAACCCTCAGAGTTGTTTGTGATGCTACTAGACAGAAAATAGTTTCCTTTTTATCGTTTATATGTAGAGAGTGAAAGAGATGAATAAGCTTACTAAGACTTTAATTTAAAATTAGATGAGATATGTTACATGTCCTCTTCTTGAGTGTAATGGGGCAACACACACACACACACACACACACACACACACACACACACACACACACACACAACCTTTTTAATTAGGAAACTGTGATTATTGCTTTTTGTAAGTGATTGTTTTAATGTTCCAAATTTATTGTCTGTATGTATTTATGAATCTTGTATTTTTGACTTTGCATCTCCATAAATGAAAAAAAAACATGCCTTATTTGATCTTAAGATGAAAAGTCTGAAGTCACATTTATTTGGACTAAGCTCCCCTGAGTTCAGTGAGAATATAGTGTATATTGGGTTCTCCACTGTAACTGACCATGGAGTTATGTTCCACTAAACAAATATATATATATATATATATACACACACACACACTCTTTTGGAGCAAATAATGTTATAAAAAACATAGAAAAGAAGTAATAAATACAAAGCTAAAGAAAATATAAAGACAGGAAACAATAAAAGAAAAACTAAGTCTACCAAATAAACATTCTATATAAATACATCTACTTCCCATAATTTTTCACCTTTTAGTATAACTTGCAATTTTTTGTAATATTTTCATTCTTAAATTCAATTACCTTGTTATTTGATACATTTAATTTTCAGATCCATATTCAGCATTACTGAATATGTAATGTTCAGTCTAATACTCACTTCAAATTATTTGGCTTGTTGGCTATCGTCATAGGATTATCTGATACAAATGATCCTACGCATCCAACACACCTCTAACATTACCACAATCATTCCTTGTACATTTATGTGGTGGAATCTCCAGCTAGACTGATGGGAGGTGTGAAGAGGGGACCAAGCTGAGAGTCCTTGCACAGCAGGAAGCAGTACATTTCTTTCCTCCTCCAGAATCTCTGAAGCCTTATCTGACTGTTCCCAAGAGAATGCAGTCAGTCTGGTGAGATTCTTGTAAATAAGCTTGCTACAATAAAGAAATCATGTTGATCAGCTTCCAATATCATTTTGATTCCTCGTGCTTGATAATATATCTATAAATATATTAACTAGCCAACAATACTCTTTCTAGAGTGAATGCATAAAATCCAGAAAATGATATACGCTTTCCTTTTTCACATTCATACATTCCTTAGGCCAAAGAACAAATATCTGGTCAGCATACTTCAAGCCAAGCCTAAATATGCCTTGCACTTCTCAAATTTTGCTCATCACACCTCTAAGGCCTTTTTGCTGAAAATTGTGACACTTTTCTAGGTACTTAACAAACGAACACCCTGTAATTTTGGCGTTCCTTTTTGGTATCATTCCATTTGTAAGGGTATAATAGTGCCATTCTAACAGTTTTCACCCACAGATGCAGAATTCACACACAGTAAATAAATTGCCAACTTACTTCATGAGGTAACCATACCCACATTTAAAATGTCTCTAGTTAGACTATGTCTACCTTCAGCACTGTGATTTTTAATATTTTTATAGTATTTGTTATTTCCTTTTTCATCAGTTTTTTTTCTTGGACATTAACAGAAAATGTTTATAGCATTCATTTCCATTTCATTCTTTCATATATTACTATCATTCCCACACAAATCTCTGAAATAGTCCTTCCAGCAGAAAATAACTTGTTTCATTTCAAACCATATAATCACTTTTATTTTAGACTTCAGTCACTCTGCTGGAGGCTCCTTGTTTAGTCTCCCCTAACTTTCAACGTAAATTGCTTTGTGTTTTCTGTGCAGCATCTAATCTTAACCAATATTTGTTCTATTTAACTACATTCTCTGTAGCTATCCTTTTCTTTGTATGCTCATTATACAGTATCTACATTATGATACAGTCATGTTACAAGCATTTTTTCTTATCCACAGCATGTTTTATTTCATTATTATTCCACCAACCATCTTTTTTCCATTGTGTAATCTTGCAAGTAGTCCTCAACTTACAACATCTTGCTTAATCATTGTTTAAAATGATGTTGGGCCCTGTGCAGATGCTTTACAACTCATAAAACACTTCTATATCGCTTTTATAAAATGTCATGCAACACCTCGTCCCCCCCTCCGGTTATGTGACCACATTTTGAGTGCCTGGCAACCAGATCATCTTTACAAACAGTTGCAGCCTCCCACAGTCACATGACTGCAATTAGTGGAAATTTTTTTTGCCAGTTTCTAGCAAAAAAAAGATCCATTCAGAATAATGGGTTCACTTATGACTGTAGCATTTGCGTCACGATCTCAGTGATTTACTTAATGACTGCTGCAAAAAATGTCATAAAATCAGGTCCTGTCATGTGGGTGCCTCAGCTTACAAGTGTAATGAATTACAACCAAAATTCTGGCCCCAATTGAGGCCATGAATTTAGGACTACCTTTATGGTTTTCTGCAGCATCTGTGTAACGTTTCCTTCATCTTACTTTACAGCCATCTTGTCTAGTGATTATTCCATCCTCTAATGCTATAGGACCTACAGTATATTTTCTATTTCTGCATTATTTCTGTTTTTGTTCTCATTTTTAAAATACTTCCATTTTCTTCCATGTTCCTATTTCCCCAAGATCCATTCTTTACATTAGTGAATAATAACCTTTCCATGTTGTTCTTATACCCTTCACTAACTTTCTCATGCTTTCATCATAAACAATCTTAATTGTTTTATGCTTTTCAGTTCATTCCTTTTTCATGTTAAGCAGATCAATAAGTTTACGTTTAGAGGATGTATTTAAAATAATTCTGTGTATGTGATGGATTGTCTTGTCTTTCTGCTGTCACCGCCCCCCCCCCCCTCCGCAATCCCTTTCCATTCTGATATTTGGCTTTGTTTTATTTATTTCTTCAGTTTGTATTGCCACCCATTTCAAACCAATGAGAGCTTGGCTCGAGGCTCATGATTTAATTAGGGCATCCGTCGGAACCCTGACAGATTCTGAGTGGCAAACAATCATAAAAACAATTAAAATACAAAAGAAGAAAAGTCCTCGACTTACAACAATTCATTTAATGATAGTTTGAAGTTACAACAGCACTGAAAAAAGTGACTTATGACCGTTTTTCACACTTATGACCCTTGCAGTATCCCCAAGGTCACGTGATCAAAATTCAGACGCTTGGCAACTAACTCCTATTTATGATGGTTGCAGTGTCCCAGATTCATGTGATCCCCTTTTGCGACCTTCAGACAAGGGAAGTCAACGGGGAAGCCAGATTCACTTAACAACCATGTTACTGACTTGATAAGTGTAATGATTCACTTAACAACTGTGGTAAGAAAGGTTGTAAAATGGGATAAAAATTTAACCAATGTCTCACTTAGCAATATAAATTTTGGGCTCAATTGTAGTTGTAGGTCGAAGACTACCTGTACATATAACAGCCAAGAGATATTATAGTTAACATAATCAGGAAACAGGGCTCTCTACTCACTTGGGAGTTCATACACAGCCTGGGCATATAGCCAAGTCTTCAAGGCCTTCCTCAAGCCCAACAGGTTTAAGGCCATATTAATCTCGGTAGGGAGGATGTTCCAGAAGGCAGGCCCTACAGCAGAAAAGGCACACCTCCTGCTCCCTGCCAGCTGACATTCTTTGGCTGATGAGATTTGGAGCATGCCCCTCCTGCCGGACCTCATTGGACTTGTAGAAACAACAGGAACATGATCCCTTTGGTAATCCAGTCTTTGAGGGTGACAAGCAGCATTTTGAATTCCACCCAGAAACGCACTGGCAACCAATGCAGCTCCAAGAACAACGGTGTTCCATGTGCCGAATAACCAACACCTTTTACATCTTGTGTAGCTGAATTCTGCACCAGCCGAAGCTTTTGAGTGCTCCTCAAGGGCAGCCCCAATGTACAGCACATTGCAGTAATCCGAACAGGAGATCGTAAAGGCACGAGTGACAATGAGATGATCCTCACTGTTTTAAAAGAATACTTCTGAATAAAGTCTCCGCATGTGCAGGATGACAGGGTTGCCAAGCTGACATTATGTACTGTTGAATAATCTACATGGGATTTTTAAAAAAGAGTTTTGTATTTCTGGGCTGCCAAATAAAGAGAGCTTTATTTGGCAGAAGACCTTAGAACTCACCAGCTGAACAGGACTAAAAGCTTCAAAAAGTTAGCGGTAGAAACCTATCACTAATTCATGGTAAGAGTGTGGGAGGAGGAGGCCGGCAGTACTGTAGTGCAAGACCTTGGATTCATCTGGATTAACCACCTATGTTTTGGGGCATTAGAAGTAATAAGATACAATGCACACAGTATTGATTGCATATGTTAATTATAAAGCATATATATTCAGAGAAATGTGGAAAATGGCTGTTCTTTTGAACCATAGCTTATATAGAAAAAAATGGTGTAGCATGTTAGTTAATATTTACAGGAAATACAAAATAAGTTTGAAATATTTTTTCAGAGAAAATGGACCTGCTTAATTTTGTTATGGAATCATCAACATTTAAGTGGACACTTTGACAATTTAAAATGGTACATTGATTATAGGATACAATTATTCTTTCCTTGTTTTCACTTTAAATTAATGGCATGAAACATTTCTGATTAAATATCTAGGAAAACAAAGAGAAATTGGAATGGAATTGTAACTCCAGTTACAATACTATTATGCAGTTCACACTTAAGATCTTCGAATTATTCCTCTGTAATCGGAAAAGACAGAATTCTAATAATATTCAAATTAGTTAAGCGTTCAGTATCAGGTTAAAATTCTTCTCTTTAGAGGGCCTTTAACTTTTTTTTTCTCATTCACTAGATGTTTAATGCAGAATTGATATGCTTCCTTCATACTAGTGGTAGTGCTTGCTTTACGACTGGTTTTTTAACGACCGTTCACAATCATGATGGCCTTGAAACAGATACTTTACAGGTCTGTAAAGCATTTCTGGTCATTGTAAAATTTACACCGCCCCTGCCTCAGTCATGTGAATGTATTTTAGCTACTTGGCAATTGACACACATTTATGACTGGTTGCAAGGGCCTGCGATCATGTGATTGCCATTTACAATCTCTGCTGGCTTCCCCAGTAAGTCAGTGGGGAATCCAGCAAGGAAAGTTGCAAGCAGAGGGGATGGAGAATTCAAGCTTCATTCTCCCAGCTTGATGATGGATTCAGAATGGATCTCAAATTTGATTATAAAGCTAATGAACACCATCGTTCTGAAGGCATGGATAGTATTCAGAATGAGGGTGTTCACTAGCTTTATAGCCAGCTTTGAAATCTGTTCCTGCAGCCCGTGGAAGGATTTCCCCCCCGCCCCCATACCCTCCCTGAAGGCTATCGAAGCCTTCAAAATGATGGTACTGCTAGCTTTGCAGCAAGCTTTGATTCTGCTCCTGAAGCTTGTGGAAGGATTTCCTTCCTTGCAAGAAGGGTGAAGGGGAATCCTCCTGCAGGCAACAAGAGCAACTTGAAAGCTGGCTACAAAATTAGCAAAGCCAGGTTTGTTTGATGAAAGGAAGGCCTGCTGACAAAGCCTGCCATAGGATGACATTTGCTTGCTTTCTGGCTAGAAAAGGAACTAGACCCTGATGGGAGGGTCTAGTTCTAGTTGGTGGGAGCATTCTTGTAGTAAGTAATAGACGAGATGCTAGCAGAGCAAGCAATTCGTAAACTTTTTTGAGTTAAGATCAAACGTTAAATATTTCTTTATTGAATGTGCATTATGTATCTTAAGACAATTCATTCCCAAATGCCTGTAAATGTTTTAGCTTTCTTGTCTATAAATTACGGGCCTGGATATGACACAGATTTAAAGGTAGATTGTGTTATTGAAAGGACATAATTATAACTGGAGAATTGAGATGTGAAACTGCAGGCATTACCCTGATCAGATACACACCCAAACTCTTGTTTATCTCTTCTTTTTCAGCATATACCATAGTTCAGAGATGCAGAAAATATAAACATAGGTTATGCTCTCTTGATTTCTTTCTTTTTCAAGATAGAAAAGGACCATGCAGACGTACTGCTTGCTTCTTTCACACATGCATATTTTGGTTTTCCACCTGTTAGTTTTCTTTAGGCAGCAAAATATTTTGACCTGCCTTGCCGTCGGTGTTTCATATACATGGCTGCTCCAAATATTTTTCTCTGAAGAAAAGCTAATTATGACTTCAGATAAGTTTGGGTGGGATAGCATTGCGGCTCCTGGTTTTGTTTGATAGAAGGTGAGAGGTCTCTGAGTACCTATCAGAAAGGTAAAATGTTTTTTTCTTCCTGTCTCGACATCACTTGTAATCCAGATGAATTCATTTCTGTGTTTAGAAAGTCAGTTAGTAGGATTGTGGCAGTGATAGATGTTTGCAAAGTACTTTTATGGGTTAAAAATCTAATAGAGACAAACAAGGGTAAAGAAAACTATGCTGAAAAACTTTACAAATGGGATTATAGAATGACAAAAAGCACCAGCAGAGAGAGAATATATTCAGAAACCAATTCAAATAGAGAAGGTGAGGTAAAGAGGCAACAGACCAACTGTCAAATAGGAAGCAGCAAGTGTAAGTACAATGCTCCCTGAATTGTTTAAAATTACAGGAAAGAAGGCAGTTACAATGCTTTACCGCTCTAGGTCAGAAGTCTATATATAAACACACACACACACACTACTTTCCAGATTCTAGACCACATAGTCTTGTGGCCTATATATGTATTTATATCAAAGAAGAGGGGTGAGAGAGAAAAGACAAATTGCCAGCACTGATTCATTACATAAGCAAAGTTTTGTTTAAGATCTTACAAGGCATTCAGAAATTCCAGATGAACTTCGTAGAAGAAAAATAACTTGATCTAGAAAAATTGCTAATAGTTCTATGGAGTGCTAAAGAACCAAGTCTTCAATTAAGTACTGTAAAGATTCAATGACTTTTTGAAGTGGTGATCATTAAGTGGAAATACACATATTTGGGATTGATAGAAATGGAAGAAAAGGAAGACAACATATATTATGGGTGGAAGGAATAAACAAGATTACAGATCCAATCTTGGAAGAGCTATTAGATGCTACTGGAGACTGGTTGAAATGATGACTTGGGTGACTGCATTTGTCCATGCAGTCACCCAAGGTTTAATCAGATTTGATGGTACTTAACTAGATAATAATACTTAACTGAATTTTCAGGTCATGTTTTGATTTGGATTAATTGTAAAAATTCTAATCAAGAGTCCTTTCATTTCCAGATGTTTTACTGTTTCTTTGCATTTATATTTTCAGAATCTCTTTTATACAGTTTTTTTACAGAAGTCTGTTCTCTAAACTGTGCTCTCCAGATGTGTTGAGACAATAGTAACAGAATGCCATTATCTATTCTGCTTGAATATAGTGGAAACTATAAGTCCGATATAATAGGAAGTCAGATCAGATTCAGATTCAGTTTGCCTGCCATAGTATATGCAGACATTTTTAGGCTTCGTCAGTATTACTTGGATTGGGGTATAATTTAGAATTAATTAGTCAGTTGCTTACTATTCATCAAGCTAATCATTGGCTAATTTGGTATTTTGTTGCTGCCGATGGTAGTTTTTTTGTGTAGAGCAGTCCCACTTCGTAGTCCTCCCAAGCCACGTTCTTCAGACCATAATCAGTGCTGTGCACAGAAGAAATTGTACATCTTCCTGCAAACATAAATTGGCATCGAATTCTTGTAGCTGTTAAAAACGTTAAGCAATCACATAACATGGAAACCTGCTGTTTGCAAATTGTGCTATCAAATGGAAATCAAAATTCTGCTGCCAGTGACATAGATCTGCACGTTTCCTCTTAATTCAAACATGCTCAGAAGAATACATTGCAAAAACAAGACTACTACTACAATTGCCGGAAATCTTCTTGCTAAATCCACACTCATTAAGTTTCATTTAGCTTTATTAAAAGATGTTTCCTTATAGCACCTCCTGATGATTGGAGAGTTGCAGAAGTTAACAATGCAGCCAGCCTCAAACCAAAGCACTCACTGTCTTAAAAATTTATAGATCTGAGATGCAAGAATCCAAGCCCCTTGTGAATAATTATTTGGCTACAAGAGAAAACTACAAAATTGTATTAGTAGGAAATCTAATGGCTATTTATCGTACGAAAGGTCAAGACTGACGAACAATTACAGAAATAAACAATAGAAAATTGAATGGTTTGAGACTGTGCTGGATTTTATAGAATGTAAGTACATTAGAAGTGAAATCACAGCCATTGCTTAAAGTATTTATAGTATGACTGTTTGAGGCTCTGCTTCAAAGAGAAAAATCTTAAAGCTATTTATAATTGAAAAAGGAGTGATTTTTTTTGTACATAGAAACAAATGTAGATGTATAGAATTTATTGTGTACTTGTGCACTTCATTGACCATTTGTTTTTGCTTTCTTCTTCCTTTGATTTTTAGAGCGTTTTTTTATGGCATGTCGGCCCCTTGGAAAAAAAAACTTGAGGGTCATCCAGAGAGACATATCTAGTATTCCCAATCAAATAATGGTATATGTACAGCTATTCCATCTTTCTAGAAATGTTCAGAATTCACCCATTCAGTAAAATAAACATTCCAGAGTTCTGTCTGTTACCAAATTAGTGAGTTTGTACATCTCTAAATCTTTATCTCCTTTCAAAGATTTTTCATGGTAAGAAAAGTGATAGAAGATGGAAATGATAAGTGGGATTGTTAAAAATGTAAGATGTCTGGGCTTCCATAAAATTGGAAGAGGAAAAGCCTCTTCTGTGGCTATCCTTGGTTTGAACTAAACAACAGGCATATAATCCCTGACACATTTAAATAAAATACCGAAGAACTCAAAGTTGCATGAACATTAGAATAAGAAATGTCCATTAAGTATAGGAAATCAGGGTTGTACTTTTGATTTTGTGAAGCAGAATAAACTTTGGCATAACTGTCACTACTGTGCTTATAATAATAACTGCAGCATTATGACTAAGAATGATAGCAGTGATAGAATGACCGCAGCTATCATGAGGAACAATAACAAATGGTGGAAAGGTAATAGAAGAGGAAGGAAACAGAGGCTGTGGAGGGCAACTGGATGGGAATGACATACTGTATGTAACTACTGCAGTGTTATCACTAAAGCTAACATTCTAGATTTTAGACCATAGAAGTTTAAAGGCAAACAAAACCTCCTGTTTTCTTTAGTATTGTATGTTTCAGTTTTGAACATACAGTTGTTTTAAGGGGAGTTGAGTTATAATCTGGTGATATGCCTAAGCGGGCATATTCACCATCAGAAGCTGAATGGTATTAAACCATGTATTATTCAAGTGACAGAAATGCAGCAATTATTGCTGGAAAAAAAGGGGAAAGAGGAAAAAAGGGGAAGCAAATATCAGTTGAAAGAAGTCATTGCTGCACAATGCTAAAATGTCCTGGTTGGTAGAGGCTTGCCTGATGGTGAGTTACATGTAATTGTTCCTTGTTTTTTATTCTCCTTCATACAGTGACATTTTTCCTCTTACTATTAATGACTCTAGTCTGTATGTATATTGTTAGAGCAACAGTCAGATGCATCTAGGGCAGGGGTGTCAAACTCACATTGTCACAGCGGCATCACGTGATATATTGGTACTTTCCCCCCCCCCCTCACTAAACCGGGCATGGGCATGGCCAGCCCGTGACACATCCAGGAGTTTGACAGCCCTGATCTACGGGCGTTCCATGTTAACCTGATTTCACTTTTTTTTCATAACAACTCTCTGCCCTTCCATGAATATGTCATTGTGTAGATAACAGGAGTTATGAAAACTCCAACCAGTTGTTTAACAACTGTTTGGTGTTACAAGGGCTTTGGAAATAGTTATTTATAGCCCATACAGCACTTTCAGCCTTCATAAAATGTTATCCTTCCCCTGTGGTCATGTGACCCCATTTTAGACACTTGGCTAAAAGTGGCATTCACAGCTTCTGGAGGCAAATGGTTCTAGTGATTAACAGTTAGAACAATTAATCAGTGGAAAAATTTGCCTTCAGAAGTTGTGAATGCTCCAACATGGAAGTTTTTAAGTAGAGAAGAGACAATTATTTGTCTGAAATGGTGTAGGGTTTCCTGCCTGAGTGTGGGGTTGGACCAGAAGACCTTCAAGGCCCCTTCCAACTCTCTTATTCTGTTCTGTTCCAATTAATAAATACATAATGAAGATTTTCCATGTGAACTACATAGAGGACCATCTTAATTAAAGGATTATTCAGTAATAATCCAGCCCAGCCTTCCATGTAATGCAGAAATGCTCATTTTCTTGTGTTTTCTGCTTTCCAGGCCAATTGTATGGTTGAACACACTTAAAATATTGGAGCAAATATTTCAGTTAGAAAATTTTCATCATGAGTTTTGTACCTGTGCTCCTAAATAGAAGTTTAATTCACTTATGGTTCAGACTCACATTTACAACATGACCGCATGGTTTTTTTTGTTTTTTGTTTTGTATTTTTGGCATTCTGGCAAAAAAAAAAAAAAAAAAAATCTGACTGGGAGAATGGATTCAGACTTACAATTATGTGATTTACTTAATGGCCACCATAAAAATGGACATAAAATCCAGTCTGGTCATGTAGATGCCCTGACCTATGAACAAAATTCTGGTCCCAACTGTGGTTATAAGTTGAGTACTATGTATATGCTACCTGAGATGAAATATAAAATGAAGTACTTCCCATCCCACATATAAAAGCGAAATCAGACATCATATTCCAGTGCCCTTAAAGACTGAAAGTTAGCTTATTGGAGGGATTTATTCCCCTCTAAATCAGTTGTTGCTATTTCTTAGGATCTGTTCCCTGAGCCAAGTATCAATGCGTCTTAAGAGTATGGCTGCCCCTGGGAAGGTGTCACTGATTGAAGAGTTATTCTGATTTGCAAATGGGCTAGTGTATGGCACATAGCATAGTGCCTATGCTATGCTGTGAATATATTACAACCTACTTTTGATAAAAGCATTCCATAAAAGTTGGTGGAAAAGGCAGACTGCTTGTCAGATAAAAAAACAGAACATGTTCTACATATTTTCTAGTCTTCATCATTTTAAAATTGGAATTAATTGTTTTATCTCTTCAACATTAGAAATAACTTGAGGAGGAGAAAAGATGCGGTACAGGCAATCTGCTCGTTCATTAGTAGGTAGTCCATTAAGTTGTTTACAAATGACTAAAAAGCTAATTTGGACACTGAAAGCTGCTGACAAGTATACCCACTGGCATCTAATGTGGGTCCTATTCAAATTATCTTTTTAACCAGGAATAAACATTAAGGAATGAGCTTCAGTACTCATCCATTCAGTCCCCCTGCTACTTATAGAAGAGAGAAGTAAATAAATAACTGATCACCCTCAGATTATTTGAAATTTCCCTTTGATCTCCCAAAGATCAGATAATCTAGCAATATCTAGATGACCTTTTCAGTTTGGAAAGGTAGGAGAAGGGTAGCTAAATACTTAGGTTTGCATATTCTTTATCATTCCCTTGTTGAAGTTTGAGTTGAGTTAGATGGGTTGGGTAGGGATAGTTAAGTAAAGCACGTGCCTGATTTTGTTTTGTTGTTAAAGGAAATCCTCTAGTGCAGGGGTGTCAAACTTGTGGCCCGTGGGCCGGATGCACCAAGTGCTGGCCATCCTCACCCCCATTTTAGCGAAGGGGAAAAAAAGTCACAACGTCATGTGATGACAATATGACACCCCGAATTTGACACTCCTGCTCTAGTGCCTCAGAACTGATATTAACAGTATGCATAAGAAAAACATAGAATTTTGGAAATAATTTTAGTATGCTTTACTATATTTACATCTGGCAGTTGACACCCATATTCTGTATTGCCTGAATTGTTGCCTTCAAAAATGCCCAGGTCTTTCATATTTTCCCAAAATGGCTTCACTGTCTGCTCAGAGTTTGTAAGAATAAACATAGGGCACAAACGAAAACCTATTTGGAAAAGATGTTAAGTCTTTAAAAGAAAAGTATGAAGGTTTTGTTTATTATGGGATTTTAAGGCATCTCAATGGTATGGTTCATTCAGTAGGAAAGTATTACCTTTGGGCAAAACAAGTCTATTTGCAGCCACTTGAGAAGCATTAGAGAGTGATGTTGTCCTTGAATCACAATACAGAGCAAGCATGCACCAAAGCTTTCTATCTTTACAAAACACTACATTTGGGATATATTAGAACTGGCTATTGCGCCAGGGTTTTTCTCTAAAATAGATTATATGGTAGCTAATTTCTCTCCTTATTTCTTTTTGTGAGGAACACATCTTTACTTATTTCATTTAATACCAACACTAGTCTCAGACTTTCAATACAGTGAAAATATTTGAGGCAGAAAGGAGAAAAAGAGACATTTGATACTTATCACCATATAACCCCTTGGCCCATGTAGATTCTTTATTTTTTTTAAAAAAAAAATAAATCAATTTTTCATTTAAAAAATATTCCTGATCCATGGATAATCTGATCAGATAGAGATTCTGTTATTTTTCCTTGTCAAACAGCTATGCTGAGCTGTTTATGAATATTGTAATCTCTCTGTTTTCCTTTTGGCCTAATGCAGGCTTTTCGGTGTATTTTTTTCCTCAACTATACTGTACTAGATTAATCCCTATATAATTGCTTCCCTATCTCACACCCTTAAATAGTTTATGGCTGTGTTCACATACAGTGCCAAAACATAATTTTTTAGCCATAGTGGCCAGGTTGACCCATAATTGTAAGCTATTATTATCAACATGGTTATCAGTGTGGCTGGCAACGCTTCCCTTGGGAACTGCCAGGTTCCCTGAGTGACTTGATTTTTTAAAAAATATATTGTTTTAATTTAATCAAAATTAAGTGAAAACTTGCATGTGCAAAGCAAGTTGCTAACTATCTACTTTCTAATATCTTTAATTACAGACTCCATATGACTGCTTAGAAATTGAAACTTTCTTATAGTTGTAGCCTACTGCCTTGTTTGGAAGAGTGCCCAGATGCTCAAAATGAGTCCCCAAGTAAGCTGATTTTAGTAGGGAAGGTGTTAGCGACTGAAGGGAAGGCCAGAATATCTTGAAAATATCACATCTGGCATGGAAGTTGTGTTTTGAACAAGTGTGGCTATCAGTTCAATTATTTTCCCAATTTGCGTTAAGCTAGAAGTTAGCATTCCCCAAAGGAACAAACATGTAATCAATGTTAGCATTATATGCAAACTGTGCCCATGTATTCCTTTCACTTTGGTGCTCCATTAAGTTGATTGATGGGCAAGGAGATCCACTAAATCATGAGCCTAACTTATATTTTGTTTCTCAATAGTGGACAAAAAACTTATCATGGGACCTTTGTTTCTACCAAAGAGATTAATTATTTATAAACATTTAAATAATTATATAAACAATTGATCTCCAGAAAATTGGAAGGGCAAAACAGCAGGGGAATTGTCTGGTGGGTGCTTGCAGTAACCAGCCATCTGGACTGAGTGTTGGCAAGCCACTGGAAGTATCCTAATCTGTACAGACGTTTTCTCAAACTGGATTAGAATCCAGATGACATTAGCACATTCAAGTAAGAAATAGTTTAAGTCTGTCATGTAGCAATGACCTTAGAATGCCTAGCACCCCTAAAAAAATATCCCCCCCCAAAAAAAAATCTGAAAAAAAAAATTCAGACTCTCGCTTTGCCTGTTGGTAATGTGATTGTTCTCTCTAGAAAGAGTGAAGAGAAGAGCAACGAAGATGATTAGGGGACTGGAGGCTAAAACATATAAAGAGCGGTTGCTGGAACTAGGTATGTCTAGTCTGATGAAAAGAAGGACTAGGTGAGACATGACAGCAGTGTTCCAATATCTCGGGGGTTGCCGCAAAGAAGAGGGAGTCAAGCTATTCTCCAAAGCACCTGAGGGCAGGACAAGAAGCAGTGGGTGGAAATTAATCAAGGAGAGAAGCAACTTAGAACTCAGGAGAAATTTCCTGACCGTTAGAACAATTAATCAGTGGAACAACTTGCCTCTAGAAGGTGTAAATGCTCTTAACACTGGAAGTGTTTAAGACGAGATTGGATAACCATTTGTCTGAAGTAGTGTAGGGTATCTTGCCTAAGCAGGGGATTGGACTAGAAGACCAAAGTCTCTTCCAACTCTGTTATTCTAAACTTCTAAGCTAGGTCTTAGTGTTGGAAGGTGAAGTCTCTTCCTGCTGAAATATTGTCTATCCTGTATTCATTACATTAACATGTCATCATGCCAAAGAGCTTCACTAACCTTTTTGTGTTTTTTGTTTGTAGTTTTCTTTATTGCATCCCTGTCTCCAAAACTAAACAAACTGTGTTCTGAAGGAAAGAAAGAAAGAAGACCACAGTCACTCTAGTGTAGATAGTAAAGTGCACAATGTATTTGACTTAATTTATATTTGGGTTTTCTGACTACAGAATGAAAAGGATAACCAGAGAAATTATTGGAAACAACTCACAATATAGTATTTACTATAGCTTGGGTTCAACTCAAGAGAATATGTTGTCTCACAAAGCAGAAAGATAGGTCTCTGACAGCAGGGGCATCTTCAAAATGCCCTCTCCTTCATTGATTACTGGGCCACCAAGAAACTGGTCAGTGTGCTCCCTCACACAGCTCAACTTGAGCAAGTGGGGGGCCATAAATGTTGGGGACTAGTGCTTTAGAGCACTCTCTGGGTGGTTTACAATGTCAGTATATTACCCCCAACTCTCGGGGGGGTCCTCTCAGAAGGATTGAAGGCTGAGTCAACCTTGAGCCCTGTCAGTATCGAACTCCAGATTGTGGGCAGAGTTTGTCTGCAATACTGCATTCTAACAACTGCGCCACCAGGGCTCTCCAGATCGATTGTTTTATAACTTTTATGCCACCCAGAGTCACTTTGTGGAGGGAAATGGGCGGCATAAAAGTTTAATAAAAAAATAAATCTCAGTGTGCTACCTGTCTGGTTCCTTCCATCATCCTGATGGAGGAAGTATCACACTATATGGAAAAACTGTGCCAACCTGTTTTGTGTGGAGACAGAGAAGTAAATAAAAGCCTACACAGATCTACTCCTTATTCAGTCTGAATTCTTCCCTTTGCACTCCAGCTAATGTTCCATTTGATTCATCACTTTCTCTTTTCTAATAAAGCAAGGGACTCTCAGAAGGAAGAACACTCTTCAGAGGAATAGTGTAACTGCCTAGGCTGTCTTGCTATTTTAGAGATAAGCTGGTATTGGCAAAAGGCAACGTGAAAAATACTAAATCAGACCAGTTTAATCTGTTCTTGGTCCCTTTAGAGGTTCATGCTAGTTATCGTCCTAAAACCGATCAAGTATTAATTGCCTGTGGGGTTCTGCCACCCTCTGATTGCCTGAATGGAATGACAAATCTATTACGTACTCTGTTGCATCAGTGGGGTCAGTCACTAGCTGGACAATTGTATTATCATTGTAGAGGACATGGAATCCTGAACCTCTTAAAATGGTAATGTCTATTGATAGCAATTTGCAAATTAGGGGAGCATATAAATACACACCCAAGCTTATGATAGGCTACAGCTCCCTATTATAAAGCCAATACTACAGTATATTCACAGGCAAAACAGTTAATAGTAGAATAAAATAGAATAACAGAATTGGAAGGTACTTGAAGGTCTTCTAGTCCAACCCCTTGCTTAGGCAGGAAACCCTATACAATTTCAGACAAATGGTCCTTATTTTCATTAAACTAGACAAATTCCAGCAACTGTTCTTTATATGTTTTAGCCTCCAGTCCCCTAATAATTTTTGTTGCTCTTCTCTGCACTCTTTCTAGAGTCTCAATATCTTTTTTACATTGTGGTGACCAAAACTGGAAGCAGTATTCCAAGTGTGGCCTTACCAAGGGATTATAAAGTGGTATTAACTCTTCACTCAACTATTGATTCTATCCCTCTGTTTATACAGCCTAGAACTGTGTTGGCTTTTTTGGCAGCTGCTGCATACTGCTGGGTCATATTTAAATGGTTGTCCACTAGGACTCCAAGATCCCTCTCACAGTTACTACTATTGAGCAAGGTACCACATATACGGTACCTGTGGATTTTGTTTTTCTTCCCTAAATGTAGAACCTTGCTTTTGTATTTGAAACTATAACAGAATCCTATGAATATTTGTTAAGAAATAAAGTTTTCCTGTTTTCATAAATATACATAGATTGCACTCTTTGGCTCACAACTAGGATACCTGTATGTAGTTCCTGTTTGTGCCACATTTATGTCTATACCAAGAGTTAGTTTTCAGGTGGGCATTTAGGTCCACAATATACACACTTTTATGCCAGGATTTGGAAAATATTCTGGTTAATAAGGGGAATTTAAAAATATTTGTTTTATTTGTCATTTATTTTATTTATCTATCAATTTCTACAATGTCCATCTCACTTAAGTGATTCATTTACACATTAATGCATTATTCTCCAATGACTTGTTGCAACTAGAGTGAAGTTTTTCTTGGGTTATTTTTCCTCCCTTAATCATAAAAGAATAAGTCTTTCCTGGTATGATTTACTGTGATGTCTCCCCAAGGTTTTTGTTGCAAAGTTTATTTTGTATCAGTTGGTTTAGCACAGAAATTCAATAATATTTGGCCAAGGCTGCTTATGTGGCTAAAATACTGGCAGATTGGAAAGCTATCCTGTATGACTGGGAATGAGAGACAAAATGGTGTTTGACTCTTAGTTCAGCCTCTTAACCTTGTATACTAATTCTTTGATACTCTGAAAATGCTATGTGTCAAGATTAGCTAATACAGGGTGGAATTTATCTCTCTATCAAAATATAAATAGAATGACCCATGTTATATTGCTGCTCTGTGAGCTGCACTGGCTGCTGGTTTATTTCTGGATGCAATTCAAGATGTTGGCTATGACTTGTAAAGCCCTCCTTGGCATGGGTCCAAGTTACTTGATGAACCATCTAGTCCCGCTAGGACAGGCCCGTTCCACTTGTGCTGGCAGAGGAGGCCTGCTGTGGATCCTGTCAGTCAAGGAACTCTGGCTGGCAGGATCCCCAAGAAGAGGCTTCTCTGCCATAGCGCCAGATGTCTGGAATATCTATCCCTCCCCCATATAACTGTACTTTCTGTATTTGTTTTTTTAACAAAATACTTTATTATTATATTTACATTTTTAAAATAATTTTACGTTCTGTTTGAAACTGCCCAGAGTAGCCCCACAGCTAGATGGTAGACAAATAAATTTAATAAGAAGAAAAATAAATAGTAAAACTTTTCAGAAATGTCCACTTCTATGCATAGTCTTTTAATCTATAGAGTTGCTCCTAGTTCTGTGGATCCATCACAAGATTAATCTCAAGGTTTTCCCAGTTTTATTTTCTAATTTTGTTTCTTCTAAAATGTGTGAATCTGTAATGTCAGAAAAATGAAGTGTTAGTGTCTTTGTAATAAGTTTAACATAGAGGGACACGGTGGCTCAGTGGCTAAGATGCTGAGCTTGTTGATCGAAAGGTCAGAAATTCAGCGGTTCAAATCCCTAGTGCCGCGTAACTGGGTGAGCTCCCGTTACTTGTCCCAGCTTCTGCCAACCTAGCAATTCGAAAGCACGTAAAAAATGCAAGTAGAAAAATAGGAACCACCTTTGGTGGGAAGGTAACAGCGTTCCGTGCACCTTTGGCATTTAGTATGCCAGCCACACGGCCATGGAGACGTCTTTGGACAGCGCTGGCTCTTTGGCTTTGAAACGGAGATGAGTACCACCCCCTAGAATCGCAAATGACTAGCACATACAGTTGCAAGAAAACGTGAACCCCTTGGGATTAAGTGGAGTTTTGCATGAATTGGTCATAAAATGTGCTCTGAAATTCATCTAAGTCACAACAATAGAAAAACACAGTCTGCTTAAAATAATACTACACAATCATTAGATGTTGCCATGGTTTAATTGAACATAACATGTAAACATTCACATGCAGGGAGGAAAAAGTATGTGAGCCCCTAGCCTAATGACTTCTCCAAGAGCTAATTGGAGCCAGGAGTGAGCCAACCTTGACTCCAATCAGTGTGATGATATTGGATGTGTTGCTGACAGCTGTCCTGCCCTTTAAAAACACACACCTGTTTTGGGTTTACTGGTTTCAAGAAGCACTGTCTGATGTGAACCATGCCTCACAGAAAAGAGCTCTCAGAAGACCTACGATTGTTGACTTGCATGAAGCTGGAAAGGGTTACAAAAGTATCTCCAAAAGCCTTATGTTCATGTGTCCACGGTAAGACAGACAGTCTACAAATGGAGAAAGTTTAGCACTGTTGCTACTCTCCCTAGGCGTGGTCGTCCTGTAAAAATGACTGCAAGAGCACAGCGCAGAATGCTTCATGAGGTAAAGAAGAATCCTAGAGTGTCAGCTAAAGACATACAGAAATCTCTGGCACATGCTAACATTTTTGTTGACACATCTACAATCAGGAAAACATTAAACAAGAATGGAGTACATGGGAGGACATCACGGAGGAAGCCATTGCTGTCCAAAAAAAATATTGCAGCACGTTTGAAGTTTGCAAAAGAGCACCTGGATGTTCCACAGCACTACTGGCAAAATATACTGTGGACAGATGAAACCAAAATTGAGTTGTTTGGGAAGAACACAAAACACTATGTGTGGAGAAAAAAAGGCACAGCACACCAACATCAAAACCTCATCCCCACTGTAAAACATGGCGGAGGGAGCATCATGGTCTGGAGCTGCTTTGCTGCCTCAGGGCCTGGACGGATTGTTGTCATTGATGAGAAAATGAATTCCAGAGTTTATCAAGACATTTTGCAGGAAAACGTACGACCATCTGTCCGCCAACTGAAGCTCCGCAGAGGATGGGTGATGCAACAGGATAATGACCCAAAGCATACAAGTAATTCAACAAAAAAATGGCTTTAACAGCACAGAATACGCCTTCTGGAGTGGCCCAGTCAGAGTCCTGACCTCAACCGATTGAAATGCTGTGGCATGACCTTAAGAGAGCGATTCACACCAGACATCTCAAGAATATTGCTACACTGAAACAGTTTTGTGAAGAGGAGTGGTCCAAAATTACTCCAGATCATTGTGCAGGTCTGATCTGCAACTACAGGAAACGTTTGGTTGAGGTTATTGCTGCCAAAGGAGGGTCAACCAGTTATTAAGTCCAAAGGTTCACATACTTTTTCCTCCCTGCACTGTGAATGTTTACATGTTATGTTCAATTAAACCATGGCAACATCTAATGTTTGTGTAGTATTATTTTAAGCAGACTGTGTTTTTCTATTGTTGTGACTTAGATGAAGTTCAGAGCACATTTTATGACCAATTCATGCAAAACTCCACGTAATCCCAAGGGGTTCACATACTTTTTCTTGCAACTGTATGTGCGAGGGGAACCTTTACCTTTACCTTTAATAAGTTTAACAAGAGAAGAATGATGCACTATTCCGGCTATTAATCAAGGAGGATTTGTTTCTTAGGCTATTCTTTGTTTTCTTATAAGAGGATAGTATAGGGTCCCTATAGGTCAATGAGATTCTGATTTGATGGGGCCTCCAAAGTGGGCATTTTCAGTATCCACCGCCATTCTTTGGAATTTTTTCCCAGCAGAGACTTAATCTCTTTCCTCTTGGCCTTTTTGAAAAGTTTAAAGTTTGTTTTCTGTAGGAGGAGGGAATGTCATGATTTGAAAATGGATTGTTCAGTTTTTATGGCTTGATGTTTTTGTTTTGATATGTACTTGGGCTTTTCTGGAACCATTATTTTGTATGTTGATGTTGTTGGCCTCTAAAAGCCTTCAGGATTGGGCAAGTGTGATCTATCTATCTTGCTAGACTTTCAAATTGTCTACTTTATTACCACAAAATAAATATATGATTACTGATACAGTTCAAGGAGAAAAATTAGTATATGTAGCAGCCTGTATTCTGATTTTATCATAATCTCTTATTAACCACTTTATTGCTTTCTAGAAAGGGAAACTATTATTGCTACTTAAGATTGCTGTTTTGATGAAAATTGCATTTGATATGTGATTATTTTGTTAACCATAAGAATATAAAATAGCCTTGCAGATTAAACTAAGGGCCAACTTAATTCAGCACTGTGCTTCTTACACCGAACAAAGAAACATAGGAAATAGACATAGGCATCCTCCAGTTTTGTTCCCTTAAAATTGGTATTTAGATGCGTTATGCCTTCAACCTGGAGTAGGGGTTTCAAACTCAAGGCCCGTGGGCTGAATCTGGCCCGCGGGGTGTTTAGATCTGGCCTGCGGGGCTTCCCTGGAAACAGCGGCCTGTGGTGCCTCTGCCAGTGAAAACAGAGCTCGGGAGAGTTGCACACGGTCCTCCTGAGCTCAATTTTTGACTGCAGCGGCCTCTTGCAACCCTTTACCAGTGAAAACAAAGCGCTGGAGGGCCACATGCGGCCCTTCCAAGCTCCATTTTTGCTGGCAAAGTGCTCGGGCCACCACAGGTGCTCGACACGAGTGACATTGATCTGGCTACGCCCACCCTGGCCACGTCCCACCTGGCCCCCCAATATCAAACATAACCCTGATGTGGCCCTTGGTGAAATTGAGTTTAACACCTCTGACCTAGAGGGATTGAGGTGTAAAACTAATATCCCTTGATAGACCTATTCTCAATGTATTTACTGAACCTCCTTTAAAATTCATCTAAATTATGACTATAAATCAGTCTTGTGGTAGTGAATTCTGATAGGTTGACTATGCATTATTTGAAGAAGTACTTCCTTTTATCTATTTTAACTTTGTTTGCAATCTGTTTCATAAAATGGTTGGTGGTCTTAATGTTTTGAGAATGGGAGAGTAACAACATTTTCTTCATGGCATGCAAGATTTTGCATGCCATGTCCCATTTCAAATGCTTTTCTTCTAAGCTGAAGAATCCCTGGTCCCAGTTCCAGTCCCTATTTTTCTTCATATATTTGTTTTGCAGTTTAATACTCCTTCTCTCTATATGACTCAACATATGTTTTCCATATATATAATCATTGAACGTATGCTTACATTTTATTCAGAATATTGCAGTTTTTCCTAGAGAGTCTTCCATGATCACCATAGCATGCAATTATTGTAATAACATGCAACTGTTACCTACCTATGAAGTGCTATTTTTGTATGTGCTTTAGATCAGTTTGTGCTTTTTGATATATATTTTAGATCGTTCACTCCTAATTAAACTACATTTTCATTGTGAGACATGTATTTATTAATCATATCAGACTACCTTCATTCAGATCTGTTAGGCCTCGACTTACAACTGTTCATTTAGCGACTGTTCAAAGATACAACAGCACTGAAAAAAATGACTTGCAACCAGCTGTCTTACTATATTTGTCACAGCATGCCAAGGTCACGATCAAAATTCGGATGCTTTGGCAACTGGCATCTATATACAATGGTTGCAGCATTCTGGAGTCATGTGATAACCATTTGCAAGCCTTCCTTGGACTTCATGCTAGTCTTTTTATTCTACTTCAAAGTCATAATTTTCATATGTCATAAGTGTATAGATATTGACCTAAGTCACCGATCATGGTTCTGCTCAATGGAGGAGTTTTCAGAATAATTTTTAATAAGATAGAGAAAAAGTAGACTAGTTTATTTTGTTGTGGCCTGCCAGCAGCCTGCGTGGATTGTTGCTGATCCTGACGACGAGGAGGCTGGTGTGGTGTCGCGCCAGCAGCCTGTGCAGCTGGCGCTCGAGTTGGACGGCGAGGAGGCTGAAGAAGATGTGGTGCCAGAGGCAGGGATTCAGCCAGGGCCTTCACAACCTCCAGAGGCTCCTTTAAGTGCAGAGGATGAAGTGGAGGAGCCTCTTCTCAATGCACGAGCACACAGAGCTGCCAAAAGGCAGGAGTGGTTAATCAGGAGGAGGTCTCCTCGAGAGCAAGGCTTGGAGCTAATTGGCCACTCCCTTAGCCTATTTAAGTTTGCATATAGCTTGTAAAAAGCTGCAGGAAACAACGTGTGTTCGTCCGTTCATTCGCCGATCATTGAGTTTGAATTTTCTCTACAAACCTGACTTCTGGGCTTTCTGCCAACTCTAGTAAGACTCTATCTTATCTGTGGAATTTCTGGCAGGTTGTTAAGAACGTTTTATTAACAGCTTGCATTTGCAAAAGACTGTGTTTTGAAGTAAACTGAGTTTTGTTCGGCGTTTGTGTGTGCTACATTCTTTGGGATCCGTAGCTGGGGCATAACAGGTTTATCTATGTTCCTTATGGTACTCAATGTTAAAAGTCAGGAAAGTATTAATCAATTTTAACACATTTTGTCATTAGTGCAATCAAAAGCCATTTTTACCCCAGACCGTGCTCATGCTATTCTCTGCAAGGTAGGATCAGTAATCTAGAAATTGCAAACTGACATACTGTTGTATATACATCTCCCAAATTAGAATGTGTATGTAGTGTACTGACACCCTCAGAGCTTGCACATTTTTCATTTTCAGTTACTTTCTTAATAAATCCTAGCATGCCTTTTTATAACGACATTGAGTTGTTTACTATGATCCCAACATCATTTCCCTAGTTACTTATAGCTTTGACCTCAGCAGTCTGTTTGTGAAATGTTTGCACCAATGTGCATCACTGTGTACTTAATTGCAATATCTTATTAATTGATGTATGGTTTGCCAATATTTAGACTGTATTGAGATTAATGTCCTGCACTAAGGCATATTCTAGGCTTTCTCTTTTTTTCTTATCCCTTTCAAAGATGTGCCTATCGTACTGATTTCCCCAGTGAAATGCACATACGCCTCCATACCTATATATATGTAGACTCTGACTTTGAAATGCAAGTAAATTTATTCCCAGATAATGTCTGTGTGATATATAAGGCAAAAACATCCTTGTTTGACTCTTGCCTGGAATACAGTGTAGTGGCTGGTGGATTCTAGCCTTATTTGGTGGATTTACCTGGATGAGGAACCTGGAATACACAGAATGGAAACAGACTTCCATCACCACTGACAATTATGTCGACTAGAAGTAAGATAAACTTGAAGTCCCTTTTTCTGAGATTGTTGCACTGCAGTAGCATGAAGGGTGTGAGATCTGTTTTCGTATAGATTTTGAATGTCCATTTCCACTTGCTCAGCGAGTCACCATGGTATATATTTACCATTCCCTTTATTAAAGGGATTTACTAATTTCTTTTCGTGTTCAATCTCTTTGGGAGCCCAGTAACTCTTGTCATCCCATAGACATATATGTGTAGTCTTGACTACATTACCAAAATGATTTTGCCATTGCCCCTTCTTTGGAGACTTTTTAAAACTAAACACTCTAATTTACAGCCATGGAATTTCCTGATGGCCTTCCATCCAGTACTAATGAGATCCAATTCTGTTTAAATGCAAATCCGGGCAGGTTTGGTTCCTGAGACAATGTCACAGGGAAAACAAAATTAAAGCAGATAACTGTCATGACGAAGTTATTGATAGCCAAACAAATGCTAAAAATGTGGTATAATGATGAGAACTAATTGTTTTTCTTGTGGTGAAAATTGTGGGACCTGTATATATTTGACTCTGCAAATATGTTCGCAGCACAGGAGCCAAAGATTTCTAGCAATATGTAGCCAAATTTTTATAATCTTTCCAAGAGTTAGAGTATGACCTCTGTGCTGTTTCCAATGGTAGCAGCTTCTAGAAATAGAGTTGTTTTGCACTTTTCTGTCTGCTCCGGGCTGCAAGAGTGTTTGTCTCTTATTATTGGTCCCCCTCAGATAAATAATTGTGATAATAAAGGTCAGCTCACAGAAGAAGTTACCACTTAAAGAATAGGCTGCCAAGTGAGTGTTGCCCCAAGAAATAAGGGAGAGTTGGAAGCCCTTGACAACAAACGAGTGCTCTGGGTTTCTCATAAACACCTCAGTCTGAAGCCAGGATGTTTATGGGCAGGAAAGATGTTTATAGTCTTGTTCTTATTCTGCTGCAGCTGTATTATTGCTTAAGTCAAAAATAATAATACAAGCTTGTGTGTATATGGCTTGCCATTTATTTTTTTGTGAGTATGCTGAGCTCCTGCAGTTCCATGTGGCTTTACTATTTAGTCCTTAAATAATCTTTTTGTTAAAAAAAAAAAGGAGAGAGAGCGAAAGCTTGTCATTGGTTTGGCTGTATATCAGATGTCTTGCTGAAAGAAGAATCGTCTTGTTAACTCAAAAGCTTCCAACATATTTCAAAATGGTGAAATAACTAGGCGCTTTGGGATGACTTCGCACTCCCAAATCCCTTCCCGTGTTAAGTACACACAAAATTTGGCACTTGAGAGAAATGTTGCTGTTAACTGTGGGAAACTTACCACGATATGCATGATGCCAGTTTGGGGAGGGGGAAAGTACAGCTGGTTTCCTGCCGGCATAACCCAGATCCCATTAGTTTTATGTTCCAAATTCTCCTGAGAGAGTTTGGCACTATGAACTGGTGTGTTTTCTTCCATCACCATTGTATCCCCTCAGTGTTACCCAGAGGAGCTTTTCCAATATGTTCAGAGCTTTGGGGGTTGCAGATTGTGTAGAACCCTTTCAGCTATTCAGTTGGAAGCAAAATCGATCAAATTTGTCATAACTCAGACTGTGCAGTTTCAGTAGTTCAGTCTGTAGAAATATACAAGGCTCTGCAGGGTCAGATTGCTTTGAATGAGCTTCAGGTTTTAAGGCTCAATGATGCAGATGAGATACTTGGGTGACTTAGGCCAATGCTATGTTTGCTTGTCCTTCATGATAGATTTCATTTCATGAGATTGGATCCAGGAGTATAAATTGTTCATATTCCTATAGTGGAGACGACTATTAGACTTAGCATAACTAAATCATTATGGGCCAGAGATTAGCATCTCCTTGGGTAGATGATTGAAGCAGGTATTTTTGAATGAAAGAGATTTTCTAAATTCATTTCAGTTGCAGTTTAGAGTTGGCTTTGGAACTGAAATTGCCTTAGTTATCTTGTTGGATTATGCAACTCCATAAATTTTATGTTTTATGTGCCATATTGTTCAAAACCTACATGAAACTGCTGAATAAGATCATTTGGAAATTTAGAGTGAAATGTCATCACTCTGCTGATACCACGTGGTACCAATCAGTTTCGGGTGGGGTAGTGAAATTGCTGTTTCAGAGCTTGCTGACAGTAACTAGATCAGGGATAACAACTCAGTCCAGAGACAGAAAGACTGTTGAGTTTTCTGCTCAGCAGTGTTTGGTTGTACTTCCACAGAAGATCAAGTTCATAACTTGAGGTTGCTTCTGGAATTATCTCTGTTATTAGAAGAAATGAAGCATGGCTTCTGAGACCTGAAAGATCTGTGTTGTCCATGCCATGGGAGAGATTGCACAGGACAGCACAAATACTGTATTTTTCGGAGTATAAGACGCATCGGAGTATAAGACGCAGTTTAGTTTTGGGGAGGAAAATAGGAAAAAAAAAATCTGCCTACCAGGTATTCATCTGGCTAGCATCCTTAGTCTGGTCAGCTTCAGCACATTAGTTTGCTGGTTTTTTGTCCCCTGCTTGGGGATAAAAAACAGCTTCTAAGGCACAGCTGAGAGGAAGCAGCAATGAGAAAAGCAGGCAAAGCACAGGGAGATCGCTTCACTCGGCTAGCACCTAGTTAGGACTGAAAAAAAGCTTCTAAAGAACAGCTGAGAGTCGGAGCAAAGCAGGGAGATTGCTTCACTCGCTAGCGCCTCACTAGCACTTCGTTAGGGCTGAAAAAAGCTTTGAAACATTCGGAATATAAGACGCACCCAAATTTTCAGCCTCTTTTAGGGGGGAAAAAGGTGCGTCTTATACTCCGAAAAATACGGTATATATTTGTGTGAGGGAGAATCTTTCACACTATTTAAATTGGAATGGAATACTTCTCAGTTCCTTATGCACTAACCCAATGTATCTCAAGTGATCTTTCCTTCCAATATCATACTAAAATGAGAGAAGAGAAAGCAGGCCTTGTCCTTACTCAGAATATCAGCAGTGTTATTTGCCTGCTTTCGAGAAACGATCCATTTCTTTGTCAAAGGATGTTTCATTATCCGTTTCTCATCTCCTTTTGTGATTTGTGTGATATTTACATTTGTGGCAGAAGAAAAAGATTTCCTGTCACTTAAAATGCATGAAGGTGGGGGCTGGGGGCAAAGGTCCACAAGCATTAAACCTCCCTTTAATTTATCGTTTAAAACTAAGAATATTACTGTGGTTGAAATGTATTTGAATGCATTTGAATGCTTGAATGTATTTGAATACATCAATAAACAGACGTATTGACATCAATCCAATCTGCCAATCACTGAGAATGAAAGAACTGCATCAACCGCGATCCCGAAGATAGCATTTTAAAACGAACAAACAGGTACCCCGCTACGCAACAACAAAAATCATAACCCATCAGCTCACAAGAAATTGGACCACATCTCATTAACAACAACCCAGCCAGTCAAACAGCCCAAAACCAGATCATCTGAACTGACAACACTAATTTACATCACACAGACAATATTTAAAACCAAAGACCATGTCTCGGTAACAACAGCAATCCAATCAAACAGTCCGAAATCAGACCATGACTTAGAAGTAGCTGAACAAACAACACCCACACTAATTTGCATCACATAAAAAGATATTTAAAAGCCTGTGTTCGGACAGACAAACACAATTCAAAGCGCACTGACAATATCTCCTTGAATGGTGACGAAACGTTTGCAACCAAATTGCCAAATTCGGAGCTGAGACGAATAGCCCAGACTATTACTGTCTGTGGTTAGAATGCAGTATTGCAGATAATTCGGCTGACTGTTGTCTGCCAGCAGTTCGGCTGTTCGATTCTCACTGGCTCACATTGACTCAGCCTTCCATCCTTCTGAGGTTGGTAAAATGAGAGCCCAGATAGCTGGAGCCAATCTGCTTAGAGAGGGCTGTAAAGCATTGTGAAGCAGTACATAAGTGCTATTGCTGTACATCCATCCTTCCATCCCAGTCTAATCTCCAGTTCCAGTTCAGCTTCATAAACTCCAACATGAAATGAAAACATAACTCATAAACATTTTAGTTAGAATTCAGCCACATTTCTTTATAACAACATCCTTTTTCTTCCTTTCTGGGTATAGGTGTTTTACATGGAAAATGTATCTGAAACTTTATGGCTACCTGTGGTGTTCATACTCTCTGAAACTATAATTTCCACAAGGAGCCAGTCTGTTCTGACATAGTAACGTTTTATGACTTCAGGTGGGAAATAACTGGCATGGAGTACTGTTAATATGTATTGTCACTTCATTCAAAGTATCCATGATTGGCTAACCCAATTTCATAATGTTTGTTATGATGAATTTTTCAAGCTATGCCCTCTCTGGATGTACCATACATATTTCTAGCATCACAGAAACGGGTATTTTAGTTTCAGCTTTAGCTGAATGTTAAAAACCAAACATATTATTTAAGCTATGCTGAATGTTTTACAATTCATTTTCCTTTTTGCCTCCTCCCTTGCTTAAGGGTCATTTTGAAACAAATAGATTATTGGAAAAAAGTCATAAATTGCAAATAAAACTCCTCCCCCATGCACATTTCCCATCTATAATGTAAGTCATGCTGTAAGATTATAGAGAAGCTGATCAGCAGCTATTTCAATCTCACTCTGTTAATATCCAATCATTTCAGGTCTTGATTTAGTTCATTGTTATTATGAAGAGGAAATTTTAAATACGATAATCTCTTCTTTTTATTTATTTATTTATTTATTTATTTATTTATTTATTTATTTATTTATTTATTTATTTATTTAATTATATTTTGCCTTTATTATTTTTATAAATAACTAAAGAGAGCAAACATACCTAATACCCCTTCCTCTTTCTATTTCCTCACAACACACCTTTGAGATGGATTGAAAAAGAATGAAGTCACCCAATTGACTTCCTGCCTAAGGCGGGAATAGAAATCATGCTCTCCCAGTTTCCAGCCTGGTGCCTCAACCACTAGACCAAACTGCCTACTGCCTCCTTCCTTCTCTTTTTTATTAAAAGTTTTAAGTTCAATAGTAAAAGTTAATATAAATCAAAAAGGAAAAGGAAAAAATAAAAGGTGCAAGAAAGCAAAACAAAAAACAAAAAAAGAAGGAAAAAGAAGAAGGAAAGAAGAAGGAAAAAGAAGAAGAAAACACAAACACACACACAGCCTGCTAAAGAAAAGTTCTTTGAGGATGGGCTCCAGGCTGAGTCCAAAAGCTCAGAAAACAAAACCTCTGGTCCTGGTAACCGACCCAGATTTCATCCTGCAACACGTATATTCACCTTCATTCATGAGACAAAATAAAAAACTAAAAAAGCGATTTCCCATCCTCATCACAATTTAATTGTATAAACAGTTGTATAAACAATTTCATTATTTCTTCACCTCTTCTTAGCTAACCAATATAGAGCTCTTTATCTCATAACTTAACTTTTAACTATAGCAAATCCCTTAAAGAACATCATTTCCAATCCACATGTCAGGAAAAGTCCAGAACTCACAGTCACATTCAGCAACAGATATGAAGCTCATCATTCTGTATCTCAACCCTTAGCTTTAAGTAAATCCAATACATAACATCTTTTCCAGTCCAGATGTCAGTATAGAGCCCCCTGCCCCCCAATTCTGAACTATAAGCGAATCCAATAAAGATTTGCCACCACATCATACTTCCTGAAGACTTTTCGTTTAATTATACGAAGCCTTAAATAGTCCACTTGATTTAAATTAAACACTGGTGGGATTGAAAAGTTCATTTGCATAAGAAGAATTTGCCAATGTAAGTCTAAATGGTTTTAGAAAGCCCCATTGCATCTTATATTCAACAAAGAAGTAATCAAATTGCTTGCTGTAAAGCAGGAATGGGATGCCAGATGTTGGTGAATTAGAACTTCTAGCATCTCTTGTTATTGGCTCTGCTGGCTGGAGGTTCTGATGCTTTATTGGAATTAATTGCTAGCAGTAGTCTTGATGAAATGTGACATGCATGGCAAAAAGAAAAATATAGTTGCATGGGTTTATAACACAATCATTTTGTTTTTCGTCTTGCATTTGTTCAGGGTCTTTTGTTTTTCTCCCAATAGAAAAGAAAACTTAGACTGAGACTTAGAATAACTTTATTGTCACTTTGAATGTACACTACATACATTAAAATAAAATTTTGTTGCATACAGCTCTCAATATATAAACTGTATAAACATGACAAAATAAATAAATAAATAGAAAATTATGCATATATCCACATATATTATAGGACACGGAGAAACAACACAGTCTAGTTCAGATGTATGCATGTAGATGGCGAGAGAAATGAATCTTGCGAGGTTACCGGATGGATGGCATAGGGAACAAAACTGTTACAGAATCTGGCAGTCCTGCTAGAAATACTTTGAAACCTCCTCGCAGAGGGGAGCAACAGAAACAGACTGTAAAGTGAGTGTGTGGGGTTTCTGACAATGCTTTGAGCTCTAAGCACATAGCGCTTATAAGCAGTATCCTGAATGACATGAAATGAGCTTCCTATAATCTCGGCTGTCCTTACCACAATTGATTACTTGAATTTTTTAGATGGTTTGCTTCTTTACTGTGGCAGCTGACCACAAAACGACACGTCTGAACCAGCAAGGAATATTTCTGTCCAGATTACCTAATCAAAGACTGACTGTTCTGGGAAAGAATGGTGGCTACACTATCATAGTGTCATATTCCTTTTGCAATGCTTCATGTTGTGGACTCGTGTGTCTAACTATAACAGGTGTTTGCACCACTTTCCTGTTAACATTGATTTTTTAAAAAAGATATTTTAATTGTTGGAGGCTGGTACGTTGCAAATCTAGTGCCGATTTCCAGCATCATGTTTATTACCAAGAATGCTAAATACTCCTAATGAGTTCCTTTAGCCCCCCCCCCAAATAAAAATGGTGGTAGGTATGTTCATCTCTACATTTCTCCCAGGATAACCCCTATTCCTCCTGCTCACGTGTGAGTTTTGATGGCATTTTGTGAATGCAGAAGCTCTCCCATGTATGAGTATAGCAGAGGTGGGTTTCAGCAGGCTCTGACCAGTTTTGGAGAACCGGTAGCGGAAATTTTGAGTAGTTCAGAGAACCGGTATATGCCACCTCTGACTGGCCCTGCCCCCATCTATTCTCTGCTTCCTGAGTCCCAGCTAATCGGGAGGAAATGGGGATTTTGCAGTAACCTCCTGGAGTGGGAGGGAATGGAGATTTTACAGTATCCTTCCCTGCCACGCCCACCAAGCCATGTCCACCAAGCCACACCCACAGAACCGGTAATAAAAATTTTGAAAACCACCACTGGAGTATAGATATAACACATCTTCAAAATCCTTAACACATCCATCATCCCAAAATAATTGGAAATGCCGTGTTATAGTCTAGGAGTCTATATTAGATGTTTCTGGTGTTATACTGCCAAAAGAAAGGAGAGTCTCCAATAGGATAGACGTATAGAGCCTGGTTATCTGAGGGACTGCCTGTCTCAATTGTTTTTGCCAGCCTGGTCTGTCCAAGTAGAGTAGGTGCATTCCAGATCCCTTCAGTTAAATACTGCCATCTTGTGGGACTGAGGAAGCATGCCTTCTTTCAGAGGCCCCACTCTCTGAAATAGCTTTCCTCCCAGAGATGTGGGTACCCGCTCCCCGTTCTTCTGGATATTCCTGAAAGCCCCCAAGACCTGGTTGTGTTCCCAGATCTGAGGTTATTGTTATATATTTATTAATAGGATCCCTGTTATATGTATGTACTGTTTATTGTTCTGGTTATTTTAGCCCAAGCTGTCTGTTTATTTGAGTTGTAAATGTCTACATTATTTTCATGTTTTTTTCGATTTTATAAAATTATCCAGAGTCTTCTGGAGTGGGTATCCATAACAAATCTAATAAATAAATAAGCTAACATTAATTGGGAAAAAACCCCCCACTACTATATCATTGATCCCTGCAAATAATTTGGGGAACATTCAGAGACTTTATATGCCAAATGAGTAATATGGAATTTAAACAAGAAAATAGAAAAAACATTCAAATGTAGTGTCTCCATTCTGCAGATGGAGGTAGTGTGCAATTCCTACCATCAGAGGATTCTCATTCTGCTGCGTGTTTTGGTCCAGCAATTCAACTTGATAAGTGTCACAGAGATGCATTGAAGCATTTCAGACTATTTATCTTCCTTACTCTTTTTTGTGATAAGGATTGCATTGACTAGAAATAATTCCTTGTGGACACAGCCTCTGTTTTCTTGCCAGCAACCTGGTACAATGCAGTATGTCAGGACTGACACACCTTTCTCATGCTTTCTTCCTTTCCTTCCTCTTCATTCCTTCTTGCTTGCCTGGTCACATTTGCCTGCTGCTCACTTTCTGGGTTTTTTTTCTTCTGCCTTTTCACTTTAGGCAAAGGAACTGCAATGGAAAGACGAAGAGCTGAAGCGGAGAGACACCTTCTATAAAGAACAATTGGCCAAGATTGAGAAGAAGGTGAGGCAACATGATCTTTCATCCGCAGTGGCTTTATGTTAGTGGGATCAGAGTAGATCATGAGAAAAGAGAAATGAGAACCATTGTGCTGAAACTTGGCATTCTTAGCCCCTCAAGCATACCTTTTGTGACTCTCCTCCTTCTCACACATTATTAATCTGCTTCAAAAGCAGAACTTTTAAAACAGTGCACATTTGAAAGGGAACTGGTCCTTAACTGGATTATGTTTTTTTTTAAAAAAACAACACTTTTTAAAATCTTTCATAGTGTTCCCCCTTCATCCCAATTTATGGAGCTTGGTTTAAAGCAAAGTTACAGTTTCTAAAATATCCTTTGTTAAAATCCATGGCTCAGACAAACAAACAGAAACCTTGTGAATGTAATTTCATCTTATTCTATACATATGCTGTACACTATAGTCAATAGATCAAAATGTGTTGCATCCAAGTGCTGTCTGTCTTGCACTACGTAAAATTGAGCACAATTTTAAAAGGTGCCATCCAGCATCTTTTCAATGTAAAAATGACCTTTGGAAATTTAGTTTATATATTTCTTTCTGTTGTATTTTTTAGTATGATGAGTTTTTAAAATAGGGATAAACAAGAATTCACCAGATCATAATGGACTCTTCCTCAGAGTTCTTAAAGAATTCATATGTGAAGTTGCTAACTTTCTAGTAAAGCTATGTAAGTTTCAAAATTCAAAACAGGTTTGAAGTAGCCTATTAGGAAGTAGCCAATGTAACATCACTTTTTAAAAGAGAGAGATCTGGGAGAATATAGGTCATTTGGTTTAACATCTGTTCCAGATAACATGTAGAAACAGCAGTTGGAATAAAATAAAAACACATAGGCACACTGAGTGTACAAGTCTTGCTGTAGGAAAGTGAGCATGGATTCCATAAAGATAAATTGTATTTCACCGATCTTTTAGAGTTTTTTGCAGGTATCAGAAGACCCACTGATAGAAGTAATTTTATTAATCTTGCATATTTTTTCAAAAAAGTTTTTCCATCAAAAGTTCCTGAGTAAATTTAGTAGCAATGGGATAAGAAGTGTCACCTAATAAATTGCTAACCTGTTCAAAGGCAGAAAGAAAAAAATAGTGAATGAGAAATTTTCTTAATGAATGGAAGTAAGAAATGGTTCGTTGAGAATCTGTTTTGGGACTGATGCTTTTTCTTAAATGAACTTGATTTTGGCCCAAATAGGGAGCTGGCTACGTTTGTAGATGATACTACAATGTTCAGAGTGGAAAAAAATAATAATGATCAAAGAAATGTCAAATAAATTTAAGCAATTATAAAAAGATGTGCATTGGGATTTTAAAAAACCCTAACTTCACATTAATGGAATCTACTCTGTCCACAAAAAAGAACTTGAATCATAGTTCATATTCTAATGAAAATGTCAACTCTATGTATGGCAGCTGTAAAATGGGAAATTTCATGCTAGGCTTGAAAGCTAAAAATGTGATTGTAACAATGTCTATATATAGTCGGTGGTACCATTGGTATTGGAAATATTCTGTAGAGTTCGGGTTGACACAGTTGACAAAGGATGCAGTGGAACTGGGAAGGATTCAGAAGTGGGAATTGAAATAATAATGTGATCAAATTCTTTCCCTTTGAGAAAAAGCTACAATGAGACTTAGAGAAAAAGGCAGCTGTAGGGTGATCTGATTAAGATGTACAAAATCATGTATGATATGGAGAAAGTTGTAAGAGAGATTATTTTATCTACTCAGAATGCTAGAATCAGAGCGTGATGGAATGTGCCGCTGGAGAAGAAGTGGGTGGAGGGAATGATGGCAGTAGCACTGCGGTTTTCCAGGGAGGAGGCATCATGTTCCAGAGAAAGGCTCAAAACAAAAACCAGTACAGTCTTCAATTGGGGGGAGGGAGGAAAAGGTTCAAGGTGGTTACACCAGATTATATCTATTGTTAGAAGGTCTAAAGGGTTTAAGATCTTTAGTCTGGAGCGATTCTGTATATTGAGTATAAGCAAATAAAAAAAACTGGATTCTATTGGATCTCATTGGGTTGTCTTTGGGCCTAGGCTTGACACAAAGTTGTCTAATGGGGCTGATTTACAAGATATTTAAAACAGACAATAGAAGCACTTATTCACACAATACATAATTCACTTCTGGAATTCATTACTGCAAAACTTGATGGCTACTATTTGGAAAGTTTTAAAAGAAGATTAAATGAAGGATATATCTTTCATGGTCTGCTGGTTGTGAAGACACCATGTTACTTCTCTATTGGGAGTAGCATATGTTCAAATACAGGTTGCAAGAGAACAGTGACAGGAGAGTGGTATGTCTCTTGGTTTTCCTTGGCTTGGAGACACTTCAGAGTTTGGGTTGGCCATTATGAAAAACAAAATCATGATCCATTAGGGTTTTTCTTATGTTCCTTAGAAAATAATTCCTTCAATTTCATGCCTCAATGACCCAATGTTTTTAGGAGTATTAATATTTTGCCTTTTTATATATATACCACTAAAACTTTTCTGTTGGTCTGTTTGTAACCTTCAGTTGGGTGAAATGGTGTATCAGAGGACAACAATTTTTGAATCAAGGTACTTCAGACGAGCTAAGTTTTAATAACGGAAAAAATCTTGCAAGAACTTGAAAGCAAGAGATTTGTTGACAGGGTTTGTGCATCAGACTCCTTTTAATGTTTATGTTAATCAGTTAATTAATGCATTTATATTTTCTGTGCTTCTTTTGGGGCAGAAGGAATAAGTAAACCACTGATTTTTTTTTTTTTAACAAAAATTAAGTCTCAAGTATATGAGAGCTCTGCTGCGTTATGTATCATGGGACATCCTTGACACCACTCCCATTTCGCAGTTGTGCATCCAATTTAGAAAGAGGAAACAGCAGCATAGTGTAGGAGAGGGCCATGGGGGCATTGCAGACTTCCATTATTCACAACGCTTGTTCTGAAGATTGGGCACTCATGCTTTAAACTAGCAGTGCGTGACTTGTGGCTCAAAGCAACATACAGCATTCCTTCCAACATCTTTAGAATGTCACCAGAGATCCCGCAAATTGCTGCAAAACTATAATTTCTAACGTGACAGAAGGGAACAATTAATTAAATACTTAGAAAGTAATAATATTAACAGTATTTAGGTGAATTTTAATTGAATGTTGCCCTCAGTCATTCCAGCCTAGACTACATTTTGGAATGTAGGCGCTGGCACCTAAGAGTTGAGCAAGACTTAAATGACAATTATCCCCAATAGTAATGTAATCTGCATATTAGTTTTGGCTACTATCATATTAGGGGAGAGACCACAATTCAGTACTAGAATACATGTTTTGCATTACAAGATGTTCCAGGCTCAGTCTCTGGCAATTGCATTTAGAAGGAGCTCAGACCATTGGGAAAGAGAAGTATGTAATTTTAAAAAAATAAACCAAGTTATTATCTGATACTCCTGAGCTTTATTTATTTATTTATTTATTTATTTTATTATATTTCTATACCGCCCTTCTCCTGAGGGACTCAGGGCGGTGTACAGCCAGGATAAAACATAGCATATAAAATTTAAAAACATTTTAAAAAACAATTAAATAATTTTGGCCCAAATTTAAAACAACCCAATTAAAACCGAAATTCGATTAAAAACTAAGAGGATGGGATCAAGCCAGCCCAGCTAGATGGAACAAGTGTGTCTTCAGGGCCCAACGAAAAGTCCGGAGGTCTGATATCGTGCGTATCTCGGGGCAGGTCATTCCAGAGGGCAGGCGCTGCCACAGAGAAGGCTCTCCCCCGGGGGTCGCCAGCCGGCACTGCCTGGCCGATGGCACCCTGAGGAGGCCCTCTCTGTGTGAACGAACCGGTCGGTGGGAGGCTATCGGCGGCAGAAGGCGGTCTCGCAAATACCCCGGCCCTAAGCCATGGAGCGCTTTAAAGGTGGTCACCAACACCTTGAAGCGCACCCGGAAGACCACAGGAAGCCAGTGCAGCTCGCGCAGGAGAGGTGTTATATGTGAGCGCCCCGTCGCTCCCATAATCCCCCGCGCGGCCGCGTTCTGGACCAACTGCAGCCTCCGGGTGCACCCCAAGGGGAGCCCTATGTAGAGAGCATTGCAGTAGTCCAGGCGGGAAGTGACGAGTGCTTGAGTGACCGTGCGTAGGGAGTCCTGATCCAGAAAGGGACACACCTGGCATATCAGGCGAACCTGATAAAAAGCCCCCCTGGCCACGGCCGTCATATGCTCTTCTAAAGACAGCCGTGTGTCCAGGAGGACACCTAAGTTGCGAGCCTCTCCGTGGGGGCCAGTGATTCGCCCCCAATAGCCAGTGATGGCACCAGCTGGCTATATCGGGACGCCAGAAGCCACAGCCACTCGGTCTTGGAAGGGTTGAGTCGGAGCCTGTTTCTCCCCATCTAGGCCCGCACGGCCTCCAGGCACTGGGACATCACTTCAAGGGCATCGTTGGGGTGGCCTGGGGTGGAGATGTACAGCTGAATGTCGTCAGCGTACTGATGGAACTCCACCCCAAAGCCACGGATGATCTCGCCCAGCGGCTTTACATAAATGTTGAACAGGAGGGGCGAGAGGACCGACCCTTGTGGCACCCGACAAACAAGGCGCCTCGGGGTCGACCGCTGCCCCCCTGTCAACAGGGATTGCGACCGGTCAGAGAGGTAGGAGGAGAACCACCGCAGGACGGTGCCCCCCACCCCAGCCCCTTCAACTGGTGCAACATGATACCATGGTCGATGGTATCAAAAGCCGCTGAGAGATCTAACAGGACCAGGATAGAGGAACAACCCCTATCCCGAGCCCTCCAGAGATCATCCACCAACGCGACCAATGCCATTTCCGTGCTGTACCCAGGCCGGAAACCGGACTGGAGCGGGTCCAGATAGACAGCTTCATCCAGGTACTGGGGAAGCTGCCGCGCTACCACACTCTCAACAACCTTCACAACGAAGCAAAGGTTGGAGACTGGACGATAGTTAGCCAAAATAGCCGGATCCAGGGAGGGCTTCTTGAGGAGGGGCTTCATCACCGCTTCTTTCAAAGCGGTCGGCAGAACCCCCCAGCGTTAACAATCCCCTGGAGCCAGCCTCATGTAACCTCCCGGGAAGCCAGTACCAACCAGGAGGGACACGGGTCCAATAAACATGTGGTCGTGTTCAGCCGTCCCAGGATCCTGTCCACGTCCTCGGGAGCAACAGGATCAAACTCCTCCCAGATAACACACTCAAGACCTGCCTCAGTCATCCCGTCCGGACTTACCCAGTCAGAGGCCAGGCCTTCCCGAATCTGAGCGATCTTGTCATACAGATACTGCACAAAGTCCTCAGCTCGACCCTGCAAGGGATTATCCCGCGCTTCCAGACGGAGGAGGGAGCGGGTCACCCTAAACAGGGCGGCTGGGCGATTATTTGATGACGTGATAAGAGCAGCAAAATAGCTAGATTTCGCCACTTTTATCGCCACTAGGTAGGTCTTAATATGTATTAAGCAGAGATTTTGCAATGAAATTTACAGTCAATCCACCACACAGTGGTGGTGTAATGATCACAATTGTCCTAATGTTCATAAGTGAATTTTTTATTTTATTCTATTTTTGTGAATGAAATTTGGCACCATACTATGCTTTTTTACATGCTTCTCTCCAGATTTGTATTTTATAGGATAGGATAGCTATGAGAGGGAATATGTATATAAGCATCAGTTATTTACTGGCTATTGAAATGTGTCAAAGTTGTCATATTCTCATATCAATCCTTTTGATTTACTTTAAAGAAGCTTGATTTCCAGTTCTCACTTCATTTCTTTTACTTATAAGCAGACTGAAAGCTATAAACCTATAAACGCTATTTTAGGAGGAAATCCCATTGAACATAGCCTATTTCTGAGGAATTTTGCATGGAATTAAGGCTGTAAGGTTTTAAAGCAGGACAAATTAAGAAGCTTGACCATGGTGTTAAAATTAAAAGCTATCAGCCCAATTGCATGTCATTGGTAATTATTTTCTTTATTTCCTTCTTCCAAGTTCTGTGCACAATAACAAGTTTGTATTTGGGGTGGGGGGTATTTTCGCACTATATGATAGTAGATAGTAGTTTCTTGACCCTTCAAATATCAGCATTTCACTGGCAATAAAATAGAAGAATGTCTCCAACTGCTGTAGAATGAGCCTGAATTAGAGTTGGAGATGGAGGGGGCTGGCAGAGGAGAGAAATGTACTTGAAGCAGTGTAATAAAGCTTAATTGTATTAGTTCTGAAAAAAAGAATTTTGATCTTCAAGGATAATTTTATTCCTGTAATAGCTGGAAAGAGAAAATGCAGCACCGAACAATCTTTTATATTAGCTGCAGCTTTTATATTATTTTACTTTCATTTGTTGAATACACACAGACCTTGACAATTTTTTTTCTGCTTCCATAGATACTGCTTTAGAATTCTTTAATCCTAAAAAAAGAAAAGAAAAGAAAAGAGAGACTCACAACGTGAAGTATGTTGAGGAGGAAACATCGGAAGAGTTGTTTGGTTAAATTGTTATGGTTGGATTTTCCAGAATTAAAAGCTAGACTCTTCTGGATTGGGGATGAATTTGGGATTGGTGGGATAAAAGACACAGGAATGATTCAGAATATAAATAAGAGACCGAAATCATCCTCTATATGTGTTTTTAAAGGCATATTTTTCATTTGGAGTTTAACACATGGACTGTCAAAAGACTGTCTACTTCTAAATTTCCTGTAACTGACGTTACAGGATGTTCTTTCCACATAATGAACAACTAACGAGAGTATTACGATCACACCTTTTTCAGGTACTAAATTTCATAAATTTCTTACAAAACAAGTTGTAGGTTCATTTTGAACGCTGTGTTAATAAAACTGACTACATGATTATTCAGTGAAATTCAGCATATGCCATTATTCTTTTGGTGTGCACATGAAACGTGCCCTGTTTTCCAATGGTGGCTGCTGCTGGAACAAGAGATCACTGAGGCTCTTGGCCAAAGGAGAACAGTTATATTGGGTCACTATAAAAAGCTATGTAGAGAACAGCCCAGTGAAATTATTGGCAATTTTGAAATGAAGATAAGGGACTAGAGAGTTATTGATTAAGATAAAAGATGAGGGTTTTCTTAGTAGTTTTTCTAGTACTCAGGGTTGTCCTCAATCTCATTTGATCCATGTTAAGATTCTTCTGCTATCTATTTGGTAGTTTCACCCTTCTGTTCCATAATGATTTATATTGATTACTTGGAATCTTTCCAGTTTGACTCCAGTTTAGTTTGTGTTCTGAAATGTCTTTAGTTGTCATAATGCAAAGCAGGAAACGGTAGCAGTCTGTGACCTTCCAGAAGTTTCTGTGCAATCTTTAGAATCCTCTCCAGGACAATTTAAACTCTTCCTAGGTTCCTGGTCTGCTTTGTTTGAAATTCACTTACACATTACCTGTCAATTTTTTGTAGCAAATTGCAACTACTGGGATTGGGAGAAACATTAAATGAGTTCTCCTCAATGTTGTTTCTCACTCAAATTGGCCTATTTGTCAGTTATTTCTGCATGTTCCATCAGTTTAAAAAAGGTTTATATCTGCTTTAGTGGATTACTTGCATCAGGAAATGGCAGCAGGCATATATTTGTATTCTTCTGAATTTTGAGTTTTGAGAACTTTCAATTGTACTGAGTAACATTATTTATGATACGGTAAACTATGCTTACAAAATAAGAAATTATAATTTTACATATGGATGATTGTAATGTAGTTCATTGTCCAACGTTTTATTATTCTGATCATTGATTGGATAAATCTTTGTCTACAATAAGAAAATAAAATAGAAAATGTCCATGTCCAATATCCTGATCTTGATTATCAGAGGCTTAGAGTAGGGGTGAAATCTAATTTTTTTTTGCCACTGGTTCGGTGGGCATGGCTTGGTGGGCGTGGCTTGGTGGTCATTGACTGGGTGGGCGTGGCCATTAAAAAAAACTTTTTAAAGCATTTTTAACTAGTAAAAAATGCTTTAAAAAGTAAAAAAAAAAAAGTTCCCGATGATCAGCACCTGACTAGCCTGGCCTCTCTCGCCAAGCCAGATCCAATGCCTCCTAGCCCCAAAGATTTCAAGCCTTTCTACCTCGGCCACCCAGTCTGGGAGATGATGGGCGGGGGGAGAAGAGAGAAACAAAGTGCTCGGCTGCTCCCCCTTTTCACTCACCCCGAGCTTCCTGTTGCGGATTTTCACGCCTTGCTTCACGCGCCCGGGATTGTCACCATCGTCGTCTTCTTCCTCCTCCTCTCCAAGTGGAAAAAGGCCAGGAGCAAGTGCAAAAAAAGCGCTTGCTTGCTCCTGGCCTTTTTCTATTTGTAAGGAAGCTTTCATACCTGTGAAGGCAAGTCTGGCTTCTTGCACTAAAAATCTCACCAGTACCACTGTGCGCACGGCTTGTGTGTGTGTGTGTGTGTGTTGATGTCGGGCATGGGCTGCTGCGAAGACCAGGAGCAAAGACACACAAACACACACAGAGGCTTTAAAAGACCTTTGAATGAAGGCGGAGGTGGATTGGAGGGGTCATTTCCCTCCCCCTTCCTGCCTCTGCACCGACATTCAGTGCAGCCCGCATGCGCGCGCGCGCGCGCACACACACACACACACACACACACACACACACACACACGCTTTAAAAGACATTTAGAATGACTTGGGGCTCCTTCAGGTTGGCCTCCAAAGAAGAAGAATGAAGGCGGGGGTAGATTGAAGGGGTGAATTCCCCAACTCTGGTTCAGCCGGCCGGGGATGGGACGGCAGGCACAGGCTGCTGCGAAAGACCAGGAGCAAAAAGACACACACACACACACACACACACACACACACACACAAGCTGCATGCACAGCAGTACTGATGAGGTTTTTAGCGAGCAGCACAGGAAGCCAGACTTGCCTTCACAGGTACGAAAGCTTCCTCACAAATGGAAAAACGTCAGGAGCAAGCAAGCACTTCTTTTTGCACTTGCTCCTGGCGTTTTTCCACTTTGAGAGGAGGTGGAGGAAGAAGAAGACAAGGGCGACAATCCTGGGCGTGTGAAGCAAGGCATGAAAATCCACAGCAGGAAGCTTGGGGTGAGTGAAAAGGGAGAGCAGCCGAGCGCTTTGTTTCTCCAGAACTGGTAGAAAAAAATGCTTAAAAAGTAAAAAAAAAAAAAGTTCTGATGATCGGGCATTGCTCAGCTGATCATCTGAACTTTTTTTTTAACGCTTTAAGCATTTTTTTAGTACCAGTTTTCTGGAAGTAAAAGCAGGAAGTAACCACGACTGGGTGGGTGGGCGGAGCCTCGCGCCACCATCGCTACCGGTTCTCTGAACCACCGGCCATCATCGTTACTGAATCGGCCGATCCGGTCCGAACTGGGAGCATTTCACCCCTAGCTTAGAGCCATTTTCTTTGTGACTGATCACTACATTTCTTGCACTAAATAGGGAGCTGGGTAAGATGGTCCAAAAAAGTTGAGAATTATCTGTAATTCAGTTTTGTTTTGTCCAGTATGAGCTTCAGTTTGTTATTCCTCATCCAGTCCATCAAAGAGGCCATCTGCATTAAGATTGAACATCCCTCTCTCAACACCACCTATCTCTTGTTTACAACACAGTCCTTTCAGCAGTTCCCTGAGGGAACAAATAAACCTCCAAATGGCCTCAATGACTCTCAGAGAGAGTGCTAACAACCAGATGACTGCAAGGCATATACATCCTTCCATTCTTTACCATTCAGTCAGACCTGAAGAAGCTTCTTGGATGAGCAGCAAAATATTTTCAAGGAAAAACAAAGCAAGTCCAGTTGCCTTTTGAAAAAGCACCTTTGGGACATCCGGTCCATCACTTTAGCCAGGCAACAATTAAGAACAAGCTCTTTCATAGGCTCATCAAGCTCAGATGAAGACAATATTGTATTGCCACTTTAAATCTCTGAATGATATTACTCAGCAACCTCATGTAATTATTAAAAATACAAGGAATAAAATACAGCCAGGTGGAATTCTGTACTGTAAATCTCTTGTGGTTGAATCAGAATCCCAATCCCATTCTAGAAATAACTATCTAGAGATGAGCAGAACTATTGAAAAATTGCTCTATTCACACCTGATTCAGAAAATCTGTTCAGAAAGATTTACAGCATTGACAGCCAATATACCCCCATCTCTTTCCTGAGAAAAAAAATGGCCCCGTAGAGAGACCAAGGCTATTTGGTGCTGCTCTCAAATGGAAGGGGAGCAGAGCTTAAACATCAAAACCAGCTACCATTCATAGAGTCAAGGGGAGCAAAACCTGTATTTTTGATGCTTGTATAAGGGCAGTGATCTGAAGTCAATTGGGGGCATATAAGTTATCAAAGGCTTGGTTTCCTTTCATTCGAAAAGGAATGTGGATTTCTCTATTCTCCTAGGGAAAAGGATAAACTTGCATTATCTATTTGCTTGGAAATATGTTTACTGATTACTCTTCTTGAAGCTACTCTGAGGAGAGTATAAAAATAAGACAAACAATATTCCATATCAATATTATAAAAGCAATCAAAAAGCTTCCATTAAATATAAACAATATAAATAGAAGTACAATCAGTCAAAATATAATGTAATTAAAAGAAGTCTATAAGGCTGTTTACATTGTGTAATGTTCCTTCTTTGACTTTGGGGCAATTTCTGGTTCTTTTTGAGGTACAATTAAAGATCAGTTATGCAAATGTCATATCCATGTTTCGACCGAAAGATACACTTCAATAAAAATCCTGCCACCAGTATTTAAACAGAAGTAACTCAAGAGTTTTCCCCATCCTATCCCATTTTTTGGAGGCATTTGCATTATTTTCATGGTTTTAACTAAGCATTGACACACTTTAAATGAAATAACATTTTCCTTGTGTCTCTACAATAACATATTTTTTAGTATTTCTTTGAACACTCACTTTTGTAAGTATGTTTATTTAATTCTGTATTCTGCCTTTATTGTTTTTACAAATAACTCAGACTTTTTTTTGCCCACAACAACCCTGTGAGTTTGTTTGGGCTGAGAGAGAGGGTCTGGCCCAAAATCAACCAGCTGGCTTTTATGACTAAGGGAGGACTTGAACTCATGATCTCTTCCTTTCTAGCCCAGTACCTCAACCACTAGACCATACTGGCTTTTGAATAGTCAAACTGGCTCTTGAACTGCTTCAAACTGTTGATATGATACGCCCAATCGTAAAATTGGCAACAGTGAGGAAAAAACAATCCTGTTAATTGAAGCAAAGTGGAATTTTCTTTACTTACTTATCATTATAATAGAGGGATATGATACAACATAGGACTCTGTAAATATTATGTCACTGTTGTTGAACTCTGTATTTCCTTCCTTCCTTCCTTCCTTCCTTCCTTCCTTCCTTCCTTCCTTCCTTCCTTCCTTCCTTCCTTCCTTCCCTCCCTCCCTCCCTCCCTCAGAAATGGCTATGTCTATGTCTATATCATAGGGGTTTTTTCACAGTATTTTTGTTATAAACAAGGATCCTGTACAGCAGCTGACAGTGCCTAGGAACAGTTTTATTAGGCATTTTAACATGCCGCCCCACCCTTCCCATTTAATCCCTCTGTTTACTTAGAAACACTGCTGAGTTCTTCTTTTACTGTGGCTTTTAGAGCTCTCTGCTTGATTTTCTCATTAATGCCTGCTTCACTAAAAGCTTGTAAAATTTAGTTGTTAATATACATCAGTGCACCTGTTTTCAAAGATGAGTGAATTGATTGGTAATTTGATGAATTCAAAGAACATTTATATTAGGGTAAATAAAGTGCGCTAGATGTCATTGCTGCCTGCCTGTCATTGCGTACTCAGGCTTGTGTGTGTCCTCAATATTAAGTACTGTGTTGACTGATGTACAGTGCATTACATCAAATTACGAACAGCTTCTATGCAAACAGCAGCTTAAAGTGTTTGCTTCCATTTTGGTTTGTGTGATGATTGCAGAGGCATCTGGAATTGACATGCTGAAGGAAAACTGCCTGAGTCTTATGATATATTTATTATCCAGGAATGGTGCTTGTATATCAGTGTGTTATTTTCTATGAATCAAGTCAGTGTAAGATTGGTTAACTAAAATATTTACAGTTGCCATGATACCAAAGCTGAGTGGTTGCTAGCTCAATTCTTAAGTGGTGTCTTCACTCTTGGTAGTAATGAAGAAGCTCCACTGCCTTCCCTATTGACAAGTTTTTGTCAATAAATGTTGGAATACAGCATTTATTTTTTCACCCTTTTCTGACTTACAATATTTATGCAAACAAACATATGTTGCTATAAAATGTATATTATCTAATTGTCAGCTCAAATTGTATTTTGGTTTTACTCGTATTCACTCTGTAGCAGCAGTCACAGTAGTAAGTTACTCAGATCTGTTCATTCAAACAAATCTATCAATATGGGATATAATTTCCAGCTAAAAGTTTTTTATCTCTCAAGAGGCCAATGAGAGTGAATACATATTTGACATACATCCTTGGCTGATTCATAATAGCAGTTGTAGAGTTTCATCAACTAATAGTCACCACGTTTCTTAATCACCAATTGCACAGTGTAGCATCTGCACTATTCTTACAAAATAGAGAACATCTGAACATTGATAAATAAATATAATTGTAGACGATTATGTTGAAAAAGTGAACATATCAAGCCCAATTATAAGCATTTGTAAAATTAATTATTAGATGTCATAGACTTTGCTCACAAATATTAAAAAAGTACTCCATCAGATTAAAGCAATCAAAGGACGCCAAATTCAGCACTTACTACATTTATTATAGAAACTGCTATACCAGCTCAGTGAATTAGGGCACCGTCAATCATGCCCCAGAAGCAAGTCAAACCAAAGCAATCTTGTTTTGTCTTTTATCTGGGAAAGCGAGCTAGGCTTAAACAGAGTTTTAGATTCTTTAAAACTACAAAGGATTTCAGATTATTTCAACATGAAAATGATACTTCTCAAGGACCACCTCACTTATTTCACTGCTGGATCCTCAGCTCAAGAAGTAACCTGCCCAGTGGCTAACTATTTCCATATTCTTGCCAAGAGAACTACATTGATTTATGCATCAAGACCTGGAATCAACTCAAGTTTGACTCAAAAGATTCTTTTTTAAAAAAACTATAATGGATACAAGAAACTCACCAGATTTCATAGAAATTGTTGCAGGAAAATTCATGTTTTCTTCCCCTGGCATATGAATATTCACCGAAGGGAAAAGGAAACAAGATAAAGCATTACAGTACAAAACTGGTAGGAAGGTACAATTGCATCTCAATCTTCCTCATTCCATTTTTGGATATTTCTATCTAGCTTTTTAGCTGCTTAAACTTACATGAATGTCTCCATTGTTTGTTGAAAACTAAAAGATGGGGAGCCAGAGCAGTGCTGCTGAATGGTGAAGTCTTGGGAAGGATGCTTTATTTGAGAATAGCCTCTCACTCTCTGCTCTCCTGCAATAGAAACTAACACACTATAGTGCTCAAGTCTCTAGCATTAATTTATTTAAAACATTTATATACCTGCCCATCTTCCAGTCAAGTCTAGGCTGCTCCCAATCAAAAGTTAAAACAACATCTAAAACCATATTAAAACTATAAAACTAAACACATTAAAAAAACCAGACTTGATTAGGGATAGTAAGTCATTAGAACAAGTTTAGTGACAGCCCATGTTGGTATACTCTATGCCTTGCTTGTAAGCCCTGGAAACCTAGCCTTTTGGATGGACTTGGCAGTAATTTCTTGCTTGCTGATTGAATTTGGCCACCAATAAGAAATATTATTTACTTTGGATTGAACTAGGGTTAAATCTTTACCAGTCCATTTAGACTGCCAAATTTGACCGTAGATTATGTCCCTAGTTCAGTTTCTACACCTTCATCCTTTGTTTGTAGCATGTTGTTGTTGTTAGTTGTAAAGTTATGTCCGACCCATCGTGACCCCATCGACGTTTCTCCAGGCCTTGCTGTCCTCTACCATCTCCCGGAGTCCATTTAAGCTCATGTCGACTGCTTCAGTGATTCCATCCAGCCACCTCATTCTCTGTTGCCCCTTCTTCTTTTGTCCTCAATCATTCCCAGCATTAGGCTCTTTTCCAGTGACTCCTTCCTTCTCATTAGCTGGCCAAAGTATTTGAGTTTCCTCTTCAGGATCTGGCCTTCTAAAGAGCAGCCAGGGTTGATCTTCTCTAGGACTGACCAGTTTGATCACTTTGCAGTCCAAGGGACTTTCAGGAGTCTTCTCCAGCACCATAGTTCAAAGGCCTCAATTCTTTGGCACTCAGCCTTCCTTATGGTTGTCCGTAGCATAGTCATCCTCGTATTTGCTCTTTTCATTGACATGCATTATGATTTTTGGATAAGGATTTTTGTGCACTGCTACATGACTTTCTCTATGTCCAATAAATTCCTCATTAATTAACCCACATCCTTTCAGTTTTACCTTTGGAATAATTATCCCTGCTCTGGATTTTTGACAGAAAACTTTATTTCTTTGAGGAGGACAATTTCAAAGTACAGTATTGTAACCTTTTTGGCTGAGGTTTAGCTTGAGGGTTAACTTGCTTTGGAATATTTTGCTTTATTCTCATTCTCTCTCTCTCTCTCTCTCTCTCTTTCTCTCTCTCTCTCTCTCTCTCTCTCTCTCTCTCTGTGTGTGTGTGTGTGTGTGTGTGTGTGTGTGAAGTGAGCTATACCTCCCTTGAACTGGTTTCTTTTCATATCCTACTTCCTATTCCTTCCTACTTAGCTAAACAGTATGCTTCCTGAATGTACTTGAGATCTTCCAAATCATTTTTGTGTGTTTGTGTGTGTGTGTGTGTAGTACTGGAATAAAGGCCTTGGAAAAGATATTCAGACTTCATGATATATTTATTCTTACAGAATGGATCATAGAGCAAATCAATTCAGAGTTTTACTCAAGGCAAAATTGCTAGGCTCAAATTATAATATTTTGACAGCATAATACAAAGACTTTACTCTTTGGAGAAGTCTATAAAAGGTGGAAAGAAAGAGAAAAAGAGGACCACCAGCAGTAAGACAGAGGGATTTAAGTACAGTCATGATTGGTACATTGGGGATAGATCATTCTGGAGGATATCTATGTTTTGATGGTTTATCTTTATCTCAATCATTTATGGTTTAGGTTTTAGTTTGTTTATTTACATAATTTTTTTCTAGCCCTTCTGAAAGAGATGAACCTGAACTTTGACTGAGATATCACCTATGTCTTGATCATTGCTATCATGTAATTCCAAGGAAAATGCATGAATGGCAGGCAAATGAATTGAAATTAAATTAAAGCATAGAGATGTTCTTTGCCATTAGCAAAACTGAGATTCCATCTGTTTCAGAGGTAGTTGTGCTCTGCTTGAAAAAATCAAAATTGAGCTAGTGATTATTCCTTAATCCTGAACTGCCCCTGGATTTTCAGGTGGTCATGGCAGTAAGGAATGCATTGGCTACATCATGATTAGTTTAATGCAAATTCTCTGGGTGGATCTAGCATTGAATAGTGTCTGGAAGCTTGGTGTAGAAACACGATCATACTATATGCCCATGTGGAAAAATATATACTAGCTTTTTTCTAGATCTTTTGAAGTTGCTGGTTTTAACGAATAAACTCTACGAGTTTGGGATTAGCTATCTGAAAGTCCCCTTCTCCTTTTAAAAAATATCTCCCTTATAGGGCACAGGGAAGGGAAGCTCGGTGTTGTTTCCAAATTGTGAAGCATGGTTCATTTTCAGTTTTCAATTTATTTTAAGTTTATCTTTTCCTTATGGAAAGATATTAAGAAACATTTTTTTTTTTAAAAAAAATCTAGCCTTTTGAATAATTTATTATATTATGTAATCTTGCATTTTAAATTGGTTTTTATTAATTTTTCAGATTTATTCTTTGGTGTTACATAAATAAATACAGTCAGTTGATTAAAAGCTATATCAAGTAGTACTCAGAAATATTTATATTAACTATGTGTGTGAAGTACAAAGACACACATACATGTTTATATATGTTTATGTGTGCAAATCAGTGATAGGTTTCTACCGATTCACCCCGGTTTGGGCGAACTGGTAGTGGCGGCGGCAGGAGGCTCCACCCACCCGCCTGGACATCATCACGGATGCTCTGTGCATGCGCAGAAGCGCCACACACAAGCAAAACAAGTGTGCATGCGCACATGCTCCCGATTTCGAATCGGTAGCAAAGGTGAGTGAAACCCACTACTGCTGCAAATGTACATATGTTTTCTCTGTGAAGATTCCATTTCTTCTTTGATTGAGACACAGAAGAAAAAAATGCTTTAATTTTTTTTTATGTGATTCTTTTAGATATAGTATTGTACGTGAAAATATGACAACTAAAGCTATACATATCATTTGGGTACATTTACGCTATATTTATGTTATATATAATTATATAAAATATGTCAGTGATTCATTGTAAATCTGTTCATTTATTTATTAGATTTATCATTTTAGAGTTCAAGAAAGTAAACATACTGTTCCCTTACATGTCCTTTCATCAGAACCATTGCCACCATGTGAGGGTCTGAGAGATTGACTGGCTCAAAATCACCCAGTGAATTTCCATGGTAGATTCTTAGCCAAACACTTTAATCATTACACCATATTGGTTCTCCAGTTTATTAATTAATTGCTTTTGAAATTATATATTCATTATTCTAGAAGTTCATTCATATGCTAATTTACCCAGTCTTCTGGATCTCTAACATAGATTATCTCAGCAAAATCAAATAAACTAATAGCTTAAACTCTGGTACTGGTACCATTCTAGAACATTTCTCCTTCTTCTGTTCATGGCCCAAACATGTCCTTGGAAAGGAAACACAGTGTGATTTTCTTGTTTATACAGATTAGAATATAAAGTTCAGTAAAGCTATGTGCACTTAAAGTTTCTGTAGTAGGTTGTCTTCTGCATTTTTCTTCCTTTGCAGAGCATACTATTGGCATCAAAAGCATCCATGACTTGGAAAGATAGTCCTGAACCATAATACAGTAGCGGCGCTGAGTGATTGAATTGCTTCAGCTTGAGTGCATAATTGTGGATTTCCTCAGTTATGCAATTCCCTGCGCTTTAGCTGTGGGATGTCTGATTTGCATAATCACTGTGTGGTTACATCTTAATAGCTCTGTTGTGTGTGCATATGGTGTGTGCATGTACAGATGTAGATATTTTTCTTTGATCTTACTGGCGGCTGTAATTTCTGTGTTCTTATTGGCTAACCAAACCGGAATTTTATGCCTTGTGCCAGCAACAAGAAAAATAGCTTCTTTGTCTCATTGCTCTTAAAATAAGTTATTCTTCTACATAGAAGAAAATCTGGGAATATTTTGAAATATAGGCAGAATTGGTTACCAGATAATGAAAAGAGTTATTTGTTAAAAGTATATTTTAAAAACAACTTTGATTCTGCTTTTTTAAATAATAACCTGAATTGTTTTTATGCTTTGTTACTATGTATAATACAAATATTATAGATGTAGCTGCCCTAACCATAATATTCTGAACATTATACATACAAAGTCTTGTCTTTATTTTAAACATGCAAATTATTTGCAGCACTTTCCCAAAGAACAATCAATGGTTATGATAAATTCCATTAATGACTATTCCAAGTTAAGATCAAATTTCCAATTAAATCTACGTCTTTTGTTTTTTCAGTTACATATAAATGTTATGATTTCATGTTGATGAAACTTGTATTTCCTTATGCATTCTTCATCACTTTTTTGCAATACCCTATAGTCACCGAATCTCATAGCAACAAAAACTTATTTACTATTTTAATTATCCAACAGCATATCATGGGTGATATGGAGATTCTCAGTCTTCCGGGTCATGGTTGTCCCAAAGGTGCTTTTTCAAGAGACAACTGGACTTTCTATTTTCTTTGAAGACGTTTTGCTTCTCACTCAAGAAGCTTCTTTTTCAAGAGGCAACTGGACTTTCTATTTTCTTTGAAGACGTTTTGCTTCTCATCCAAGAAGCTTCTTCAATAAGAAGTGAAATGTCTTCAAAGAAAAACTAGAAAGTCCAGTTGCCTCTTGAAAAAGCACCTTTGGGACAACATGTGTGTTACTTCCTACTGTATTGCTTACCTACAGGCATTTTCTTCTGCAGTTGAGAGGCCTACACAGCCTATCCGAGGTAGCTTCTGGTTACACCAGGCATTCTTTCCTGAAGATTGTTCATGAATGACTTTGAAAGCGTCTGGAAGTGCCATGCAACTTCAGAAACCTTCCAAAGACCTTCAAGAACAGGCTCTGTTCTTTGGAAGTTTCCAGAAGTCCTGTATGACTTTGGAAGCATCTGAATGTTCTGTGGAACCTCAGAAGCCCTGTGAGACTGGAACCTGTTCTTGTATGGGGCTTCCAGAGACTTCCAAAGAATGGAGCCTGTTTGCATGGTGTTCAAAAAGCTTCCAAAATTGTGCAGAGCTGCTGAAAGTTCTGGGCGTCTACTTCACGGGTAGCCAAGATTGAGGGACATGTGCAGGTGGTAGAGTTGTAGTGCCCTCATAAAGTTGGGCACATTGCCAGGCACTTGAATTTTTATCACACAACTACAAGGGCATTGCAATAGCCATAAACTTCAGGCACCAGTCATAACTTCCTTCTTTTCACACCATCATAAGTTTGAATGGTTACTGAATGAACAGTCATTAAGTGAGTATTGAAAGCCACCAAGGATGGATGCATTCCCTCATGTTATCCAATTCAGCTTCTAGCTGCTGCACCCAACCATGTTTAAATCAGCATCTAGACCCAAAGTTTTAAAAATGCTTTATTAAAAAAAACTTTTATAAGTATTTTAATTACTAAATTTAGAAATTGTGGAAGATGTGGGTAAACTTTTTTTTTAAAAAAATAATAATAATAGCATGCATACCGTTTCATTTAAACTAGTTTCTTGTCCATTTATTTTTCTCAGACTTCATTTAAAAATAAAAATGTGCACTAAAATCAATACATGGAATAATGCCTCTATTCATGAACCATTAGTTTGTTTGCTTAATAGTTGATATTTGATTTGAAGGCTTTGTTTACTTTTCTTCATAAAAAAAGTTTTTACAATGAGTTTATAACTCTTAAGAATTTTGATTTTTAAAAAATGTTTCTCTTGAGAAAGTTTTCTGTATTTTGACAGAAGTAGGTATTCAAAGCTTGATAGCAATACTAAGACTATTGTCCTATTTCCTAAATTTCTAATTGCAGTATGACTTCCTTACTTTTATGTTTGATATACAGCAAAGGATGCCAGCCCTGTAACCATGTCATTTCTACACAGTATTGGTGGATCCTACTTTATAAATTATATGTTTGATTTCAACAAACTTATAAAGAGTTTGAGAAGGATTCCGTGGATGGAAATCTTCAAGGGGAAAAGAACTCAAGTTGCTTGGGAAACTCTGAAATATGAGATTATAAAGGCCCAGTCTAGTACAATACTATTAAAAAAGAAAAATAAGAGATTCCAGAAGAAACCAGCATGGTGGCATAAAGAACTCTCATAACCTAAGACAAATATAAAAAGTGGAAAGAGGAGCACATAACTAAGACAGAAAGCAAAAGATGAAGTCTGGAAATTTAAGGTTCAGAACAAACTAAGACTTGCATCAAATGTCAAAACTAATAAAAGTTTCTTCCAATATGTAAAAAACAAGGAAAAAATGAAACGTTCGCTCCACTAATGGGAGATGATGGCATGAAGGCGATCACCAACAGGGAGAAAGTGGAACTACCTAACTCATTCTTTGCATCTGTCATTACACAAAAGGAAAAAGCAGTTCAGCTTTTCAAAAACAGTACCGTTAAAGATTAGGAATATAAGTCAAAATAGGCAAGAAAATGGTAAGAAAACAGCTATCTAGATATCTGTCTAGATAAGTTCAAATCACCAGGTCCAGGTGGATTCCATTCCAGGGTTTTGAAGGAGCTGGCGGATATGATTTCACAACCACTAAACCGTATCTTTCAAAGGTCCTGGAACACAGAGGAACTACCAGAGGATTGGAAAAGAGCTGATGTGGTTCCCCACTTCAAAAAAGGGAAAAAATGGATCCAGGAAACTACAGGCCAATCAACCTAACATCAATACCTGGGAAGATCCTGGAAAAGATAAGCAACAAATCTGCAGACGCTAGTGGCAAGCGAAGTTATAACCACAAGCCAACATGTGTTTGTCAAAAACAGAACATACCAGACAAATCTTATTGCATTTTTTATTATTAATTACTGAACCAGCAAAGGGCTGGGGACATAAATTATTTGGATTTCACTAAGGCATTCGATAAAGTAGACCACAACCTATTACTCGGTAAAATAGAAAAATCTGGGTTAGACAACATTACCACCTGATGGATTCGTAACTGGCTGACCAACTGCACTCAACATGTATTTCTTAATGGAATTACATCTACATGGGGGGAAGTATGCAGTGTTCTACTTCAAGGTTCTGTCTTAGGCCCAGTACTCTTCAACATATTCACAAATGATTTAGATGAGGGAGTGGGATCTGTCTGTCTGTCTGACTGACTGACTTTTGTGAGATTATTAAATCTTTGAGATTTTAGTGTACTGGCCTGAGTTTTTGAAATATCTTTCTTAAAAATGACAAAATATTTTAACTGGATAAGTTTGCTAGCTTTAGATTGACCTTAAATCTTTAAATTGTTTTGGAGATAGTATCTATTGCCCCTGTAGTAAGAGAAAAGGCAGTTATTTCCATTATGGGAACATACACTTATGCATTTTTTGTTAGAGATGTAGAATAATATAGGATGAAAGAAAGGTCATTTAGAGAAACCAAATGGCAGTTCTAAAGTAAAATGAAATCTGATAAAATAATGTTTGAAAGATCCAAAAAATATTAGGGCTTTCTTAGTGTTAACGCTAGGATCATACAAGTATCTTCCTTTAATCAGAAGCTTATTGAATTTAAATGAAAGATCTGCTTTTGTATTCATAGTGGCTCTAGAAACTCAGCTAATGTATCATTAAATGCTGATCAGATTATCAGAATAATTTGGAGTAAAGTTGTTACTGCTTCCCAAATGTTTTTAGAGACATTCAAATTGAGAACCATTACTTGTTCAGACCTCCTGCTGCACCTAATCCATTCATTCATAAACTTGATATTTTAAATTTATTTCATGCTATATCTCAATCTATTTATGATTGTCTTTAAGCCCATTCTCTAGGTTCTGATAATACCTTACACCTGCAACACCCGCAGTATGATTAGGGGTTTTTTTTTTATGACGCTGCGTCTATGCAAAAGTTTGTAGCTGTGTAATACCTTCCAGCTCTCCAATTTCCTTAAAGACTTTTTAAAAAAAATATTATCGAATCACATGACAAGCTGCTGTACAGGACAGAGCAATTTTCAGAGCAAGCTGTTTTTAAATGGTTTCCCGATAGTAACTAATCACTTGAATTCACTTGAGTTGTTGAGCACACCAGGAATTTTGTCTACTAGTTCGCTTGAATAATCAGTTTCTATCTCATTCCCAAATATTTTAGTAAAGTGACCAGCCTACCAAAAATGTTGCCCCTGATCAGGTTATCCACTCTTAATGTCTCTTTTAGAAACCTTGCATTCTATTGTCTTGGTCTACAAGCAATAAGGGTGGCTCACCAAATTCAAATCTTTACTGTCAGTGCGCAACATACGTACAATGAGATTGGTTTGAGCTCCCTCAGTGCACCCCCCCAACACAATACAACTCACAGTGAAGATAAAAAATCCCTAACCCAATAAATCATATTAACAAAACACCCAGTCCTATTGCACCAGTGTGAACATGTTACACATTGCGCAGGCCCTGCAGTCCATCATACTATGTAGTTATGATGTTATTTCTCATTCAGGAGTCTGACAGCCCATGGATAAAAACTGTTTTCCTGTGCGCTGCTCCCACTATCCATTAATGGGTTAACTTCTTCAGCCTTTGGCAATAACTGAGTGAGAGCTCAATTTCCTTTTCCTGTTGCCCTGCCACGCCCCTTAATCCCATGATCCCCAGTCTTCACTCAGTTATTGGCAAAGACTGAAGTGTTTTGTTAGAGCTCCAGGCTTTTAAGCCAACTTATTCCTTTTCCTAGGTTTTTTTTACTTTATTTTTGAGTAGTTCCCTATTTTTTTCGCTATTTCTTTCGGCTCCCTGCCTGCATCAATCGGAAGATCGGCTCAACAGCTGAGCGGCGCCGATCGCTTCGGCCGCCCACGCTTCGCGCTCACAGGCTCCTGACTCAGGTCGGCTACAGCAAAGAGAGAGAGGCCGGCCTCCGCTTCTTTAGCGCAGGGAGGGGAGCGAGAGTGAGCCTCGGCAACTACCCACGCTAGCGGCGATCGAAGCAGCCGCCGACGGAGCGACGAGGGAGAGAGCGGAGAGCGGTGAGGCAGCTACCCCTCCCTCCTCCCTTCCTTTGCAATCAGGAGCCCAGCGGAGCCCTTTCAAAGAGCGCGGCAGGCGGTAGGACCTTCGGGCCGCCGCTGTGAGTCCGCAGCTTCCTGAGCCGAGCGCAGCACACACACGTGGATCGGAGGAGAGCAGCGCGGTGAGGCAAACAGCCCCCCCCTCCTCCTCTTCGTGCCAGAGCCCTTGGGGCCACACAGGGCTGAGCGCGGCAGGCGGTAGGACCCTCGGGCCACCGCTGTGAGCCCGCAGCTTCCCCAGCCCTCGGATTGCAAGCCACGTGCTCCCTCCATTGCAGGGGATTCCCAGAGCCGCCATCTTGGCCGCATCCAGATAAGGGTAGCTCCGCCCTTACTGGCAATTGGAGGCCCGCTCCATCTACAAGGCCTCCCCAACAGTTCCAGCCCCTCTGGATTGAGGATCTTTGGGCCCCACCCTGCTGCAGGCACAGAAGCTTCCCTTTTAAGCACAAGCGAGCAATATCGGGGAGAGAGCCAGATGGCATCTTTGGCCTTATCAGACTCCCCTTTCTCCTCAGACCCGGATCTTGAAACAAGCCCAGCTCGCAAGGGGTCTAAATCCTCTAAAAAGCGCTCAAAGAAACGGTCATCCCATCATAAAGACCGTGGGGAAAAGGCTCCCCTGATCCTCGACAAGGATGCTGCAAGGCGTCATAAGACCCTAGAACGCCTCTGCGATAAGGCACAGAAGGAGAGAGCGGCAACACCTCTTCAAGGGCCCGAGTCCCCTAGCCCCACTCCCCAGGTACGTGCGGAGGCGGGCCCAGGCATTACGAGTCTGGCAGAGCTGACCTTAACACCAGCAACCCCGAGGGCAGCTGGCCTCAATCAGCAGCTGCCACGGGCCAGGGGAACATCCCGATCATTGCCAGATGCCCCACTATCGGACCCACCTCACTGGCGCCACCGAGGGGCGGAAGCTACATTCACGCCAACGGCAGCCGGCCTGCGTGCCCCAGAGGGACCCCTACCAGCCAGCCAGCTGGACTTCCAGACAATGTTTTCAGCAGCAATGTCCTCGTTCCTGGCTGCAGGCTGGCAGCAGGCGGCAGGAGGCCCCCCCCGCCAACTGCCAACCCAGGGGGCGCCCCAACAGCAATTGGCCCAGCACCAACAGGCACATGCCCAGTCATCCTCGTCAGAGGACTCAGACCAGGACGAGGGCGGCCCGGAGACTTTCGAGCTATCAGAGGACGAAGGTTTGACACCAGATTCCCCAGCCTTTACGGGCCTGTTCCGTCCAGCATTATTCAAGTCGCTCCTACACAAGGCGCGCCTCACAACCAATTTGGGCGTGCCTGGGGACATCTCCGCGCCTAAACCCGCTACCGCGGGCCCCCACGATGCGCTCTTCAAGTCCTCCAAGCAGGAAAAGGACTGCATCCCCTGCCCCCAGCTGTTTTCGGACGTGATCCAGAACCCCTGGGGACAGCCAGCCTCGCTAACAACCCCGAGCAGCCTGGACAAGAAGCTCTACTGCTCAGCCCAGGAATTGGAGGACCTTTTAGCTCTGCCATCGGTGGACCAACCAGTAGCCTCCCTGTCTTCCTCCTCGATGGTGTCCACGGATGCGGTAGACGGACTCAAAGCCGAGGACAAGAGGACTGAGTGGGCCCTCCGTAAGTCTCATCAGGCAGCGGCCTGGGCAATCAGGACGGCAACGGCGACCTCCTTCTTCAATAGAGCCACCCTCATCTGGCTACGCCAATTACAGGAAAAGCTGCCCCCGGAAGACACTAGGCTACACCAGGACTTGAATAAGATCCTAGCCGCCACTGAATATGCAGCGGACGCATCCCTGAATTCTGCCAAATTTGCTTCTAGATCTCTGGCTTCGAACATCACAGCAAGGAGGCTGTTCTGGCTTCGCCCCTGGAAGGCAGATCTTAAAGCCAAATGGAAGCTGGCCGCAGCCCCGTATAAGGCTCCAGACTTATTTGGGGCAGCCTTGGAGCCAGTCTTGATCGAAGATAAAGACAAGAGGAAGGTGCTCCCTTCAGCGTACCGGCGGCAGGACCGCAGATACACACCTTACTCCTACCAGCAGCCCTTTCGGACCAGCTCAGGGCCGAGGGGACCCCCGCCGCAACGCTCCCAATTCCAGAGTGCAAGTAGACACCAGGACAGATCTCAGTTCCGAGACCGCGGCCGACCCCAGCAAACCAAACGGTCCTTCCGTGGGGCCGGCTTCAAAACCGCCAGAAGGGGGAAGTGACGGCCGGGCCGTGGGCCCCATCGGCGGGAGACTCCAACTCTTCCACCAGCGATGGGCCCATTCAACAGAGGACTCGTGGATTCAACGCACGATCTCATCGGGGCTCTCCATCGAATTCTCTGGTCCTACACCCAGTCGTTTTGTACGCTGCCCGGTCCCACAGTCCAAAGACCTCAGAGACCTTCTGGCACAGGAGATCGCACACCTGCTGGAGATACGAGCTATAGAACCAGTGCCTCACGACCAGCAAGGCTCGGGTTTCTATTCAACCCTCTTCCTGGTGCCCAAAAGCTCGGGAGGCTGGAGAGCCATTTTGAATCTCAAACGACTAAACCGGTCGGTAAAGTATCGCAGATTCAAAATGCACTCCCTCAAGACAATATTGGCGGGCGTAAGGAGAGGGGATCTCCTCCAGTCAGTCGACCTGCGGGAGGCATATCTGCATGTACCGATCCACCCCAGCCACCGGCGCTTCCTGAGATTCGAATTCGCAGGTCAGCACTTCCAGTACCGCGCAATGCCCTTTGGCCTTTCGTCGGCACCTCGTACCTTCACCAAGCTAGTAGCGGTGGTGGCGGCCACATTACACACCATCCCAGTGCGTCTCCTCTGCTACCTCGACGACATTCTGATCCTATCGTCGTCACACAGCCAGGCGACCAGGGATATGGAAAGAGTCCTGAGGGCATTCCAAGACCACGGCTTTTCCATCAACTTCGAGAAAAGCCAACTACAGCCGTCCTCTCGACTTCTGCATTTGGGGGCGGAGATCGACTCGGTCAGAGGCCAAGTCTTCCTCTCTCAGGAGAGGATCCTGAGCATTCAGGACCTAACCCAACAGGTCTCGGAAGGGGGGAGAGTGCCCCTGGTACAGCTAGCATCACTCCTCGGGAAGATGGTCTCCTGCTTCGGTATCGTTCCGTGGGCACGCAGACACTCGCGGGCCCTCCAATGGTTCCTGCTACCCTTCCAGAGAGCAGGCAAGACCAACTTGAAACGCAGGGTAACCATACCATCTCAGGTCCGTCTCTCCCTCAGGTGGTGGGGGTCCCCTGCTCTCCTCAAGGGCTGCGAGTTCCTGGACCCGGACAGACTCACGCTGACCACAGATGCAAGCCTGCGGGGATGGGGTGCCCATCTACACCATCTGGTAGCCCAGGGCCAGTGGTCCAGGAGCGAACGGCACAGCAGCATCAACCTCCTGGAACTCCGGGCAATCAGGCTGGCACTACGACAATTCCAGACAGCAGTCCAAGGCCAGCACGTTCTGATCCGCACGGACAACATCTCGGCAAAAGCTCACGTCAACAGAGAAGGCGGCACGAGGTCTCGCGCACTGATGTTCGAGTCCGAGGCTCTATTCGCCTGGGCGGAGTCTCATCTGCTCTCGATCAAGGCGGAGCATATCTCGGGATCAACCAATGTCAGGGCGGACTGGCTCAGCCGCGAACTGATAGACCCGGCGGAGTGGCAGCTACACCCACGCCTGTTCCGGGAGCTCAGCGACCGCTTCGGGATGCCGGAGGTGGACCTCTTCGCGACCCCGAGCAACGCCCAGCTAACTCGCTTCATATCTCGATACCCATCAGCACAGGCGGAAGACCACGACGCCCTAAGATGCAGATGGCCCAAAGGCCTGCTCTACGCCTTTCCACCGATTCCCCTCCTCCCTCGTCTCATCCGGAAGCTACTGGCGGAGGAGGCCGACCTACTGCTTGTGGCTCCCAACTGGCCTCGAAGACCGTGGTACGCCGACCTCGTGGCATTGTCGGTAGAGCAACCCTGGCAGATCCCCCCCCACCAGCTGGAGCTCTGCCAGGGGGCGGTCAGTCATCCAGAGCCTCAGTGGCTACGATTGACCGTCTGGCACTTGAGAGGGTCATCCTAAAAAGAGACAGACTATCGGATGGCGTAGTAAACACAATCCAGGCTGCCAGACGGCCCTCGACGACCCGCATTTACGAGGCTTCATGGCGGGCGTTCTGCCGCTGGTGCTCTCAGCACCACGAGGACCCAACATCGGCTACGGTCCAGAGCATCCTCGAATTCCTGCAGGCAGGACTGGAGAAAGGGCTGGCGCCAGCGACCCTAAGACGCCAGACAGCGGCGCTATCCACGGTCATCGCATCACCTCCCTACCAAGCGCTGTCACATCACCCGCGCATCAGGGGATTCCTTCATGGCGCCAAGAACCTGCGCCCCCCCACAGTGCACCGGTACCCGTCCTGGGACCTCCCGCTGGTTCTCCGGGCCCTAACGGCCCCCCCGTTTGAGCCCCTGAGCTCAGTGTCCCTAAAACACCTATCGTTCAAGGTGGCCTTCCTACTGGCAGTCACCTCAGCCAGAAGAGTCTCAGAGCTAGCAGCACTCTCAATCCGGAAGGACCTCTGCATCTTCAGGGACACCACGGTGGTCCTCCGACTGGATCCAACCTTCATCCCCAAGGTAAATTCCTGGTTCCACCGCGCTCAGGAACTCATTCTACCAGACTTCTGCCCCTGCCCCCGCAACAGCAGAGAACAACAATGGCACTCCCTTGACGTCCGCCGCGCCCTTCGCATCTACATTGACAGGACAGCGGCCTTCCGGCACACGGAGGCGCTCCTAGTGTCCTTCAACCAATCCTCCATGGGTTTGAAAATTTCAGCATCCACGGTGAGCAGATGGATTAAGGCCTGCATCGCGTTGGCGTACGACCTGAACACTAAACCTCTTCCGGGAAGGATTCTCCCACACTCCACACGCAGCGCGGCCACAACGGCGGCCTGGACAACGCAGGCGTCGGTGGCAGATATTTGCAGAGCAGCAACCTGGTCATCGGTGACGCCCTTCATCCGCCACTATAAGATAGACGCCTACAGCTCCGCGGAAGCATCCTTCGGCCGTAGGGTGCTGCAGGCGGTGGTGACAGAGGAGGACTCTGGAGGCTCTCAACTTCCCGCCCATGGGGTTTAAACTTGGGTATATCCCATTAATGGATAGTGGGAGCAGCGCACAGGAAAATGGACGTTGTCTTACCTGAACGTCCCTTTTCTGGGCGCTGCGTACACTATCCATACCCTCCCCTTTCTTTTCGTTGGCTTCTGCCCAGTAGAGTTGTTGGTGTTTACAGATTTTTTTCATTAAAGTTATGTTGATTACCTGACACGGTGTGGTCTCCCATAACTTCGTTCAGACTGGGGATCATGGGATTAAGGGGCGTGGCAGGGCAACAGGAAAAGGAAATTGAGCTCTCACTCAGTTATTGCCAAAGGCTGAAGAAGTTAACCCATTAATGGATAGTGTACGCAGCGCCCAGAAAAGGGACGTTCAGGTAAGACAACGTCCATTCTTCAGCCTGTTTGTGTGGCTGGCTATACTTCTATATCTCCTTCCCGATGGTAGGAGGATCAAGAAGTGATGACCAGGGTGAGAGTTGTCCCTGAGAATTTTCCTCACTCTTCTAAGGCAGTGAGCCCTAGCGATCTCATCTAGTGGTATCGGGACAGCCCACAATGTTTTGTGCTGTGCTCACCACCCTCTGTAATGTTTTTCTATCCGCGGCTGTCAGACTGATGCCATACCGTGATGCAATAAGTGAGGATGCTTTCTATTGTGGATTGGTAAAAGGAGGTCATCAGTTTTTGTTCCACCCTGTTTTTACGCAAGACCCTAAGGAAATAGAAATAAGGAAATGGCTTTCTGATGAAATCATTGTATTGGGTTATGGTCTCTCACAACAAATTGGATGGGGGTAAGGAGGAAGTGCAAATTGTGTGAGGGAAGAAATACTTATTCCTTCCAAATAGTTGAGAAAAATAAAATAGCAGGAACATAAATATTTCATTTATAATTTTCTTTTCTTCCAGGTTTATTGGATTTGAAAATAATACCTTATCTGTAGTTAAAGTTATATAGATATATGTATACAAATGGGTTAGTTTCTTTCCAGTATTTCTTGTTCTACAGAGTATCTAGAAAACATTTCTTTTTCATCTTTTTTCTTTCCCCCCCTTACTCGGAATACATACACCCATTTCTCTGTGAGACCCGTGCAGTCCATGTCTGGTTTACCTTTCATGTCTTTGATGTGATAAAGGCAAAGGAAGGTCTGATCATTTCTCCAAAAATCTAACAGTTTGTGTGACAATCTGTCCAAAGATCTGTAGGTTTTCTGTCAACTAAATGAACTTCTGCATATTGAAAGTTTTAAGAGCTATGCTTGCTTTGCTGGTGTGCTGAAGAAATCTCTAATAGCCTTATGACTTGGGAAATGCACACAGCTCTATACTACTAAAACTCTTGCAATGATGACCTTTAACTGGGTGAAACAGTGCATCATAGGGCAACATGTTTTGAACCAAGCTGCCTTAAATGGGCTAACTTACAGAATATATCTGAAATATAGGACCCATGACTCTTGAGGGAATGAAATTTGGAAAAATTGAGGATGCTTCAGTGCTATTGACTGTTGCTGCACTGCTTGATTGCTGCTGTGGTCATGTGATCTTCATTTTCAATGTTCTGTGACAGTTTCCTAGCCAGTCTCATAATCCCTCACTCCTTCCCCCCACCCTCAGCAGCAGATAGAAAGGAAAGGGAAAGGAAAGGAAAAGAAGGAAGAAAAAGAGGGAAGAAAAGGGAGGGAAGAAAGGAAAGACAGGGAGGAAAGGAGGAAGATTTCTGATGCTCGCTGCCAGGTTCCCATAAAAATACTCATTGGGGAAGCTGGCAGAAAGTTGGAAATCACATCTGCTTCTACTGTTTTTTCCCTTTCCCCTTCCATTCTTTTTTTCTGCTTAGGTAATGAAATATCTCTGACACGATGACCCCGTGGGGCACAGGTTGTCTAGTTTTCTTTAATAATTTCTGGGGCAATGGGGCATCTCATGTCTCAGTTACTTCACAGCCTTGAATATGCTAGGATTGCTTTGCAAATCTCAACTGACTAAATATTGCATAAGCAGTAATTTGCAATCTGGTAGAAGATAGTAAAAATTAAAGGGGAATGAATATTATTATTTAGTGTATAATGTTAATGTATTTTCTCTATATTCATAATTCATTAACATTCACAATTTGCTAGATGTTGCTTTTAGACTATACTTAATATCTACTTCTGGGAGCACATGCAGGGCAATTTGAAAGATGAGCAGTTTTGTAGAACAATGGACCAAGTTGTCTATGTTTAGAGCATACTAAAAAAACAAACATTAAGAGAAACATGATGGCAGTGTTTACTTTAGAATGCTTTTATTTAGTACTTTGTAGCATTTATCTCAGTTGTTTGTATTTCTCCTGATGTATTAGTTTTTGCCCTTTCCACATTTTTAATAAGTAGGTTGACCTATTAACTTGCTAGAAACAAAATATAAATCTGGTACAAAGGGAGGGGTGCTAATCAATTGCTTCATTAACTGCTTTGTCTTCATAGCCCAATTCACTGACAAGATAATTGCCCATGATCAAGTATTTCATGAAGTAAAGAATAGAAAAACTTTTACCACTGTCCACCTGGATATTAGACAATTTAGGCTTCAAAGGACAAAAGATTACTAAGCATTATTCAAATAAAAATATTTATTACTTAATTACCAATTGAATCTATAAAAATCAACAGAATGGATCAAACCACAATCACAATAGAAGTATGTTGGACACCAGAATGAAATAATATACACTGCTCAAAAAAATAAAGGGAACACAAGCGGAAGACATCCGAGATCTGAATGAATGAAATAGCTTTATTAAATACTTTGTTCGTTACATACAGTAGTTTTGTGTTCCCTTTAGTTGTTTGAGCAGTGTATAAACTACTGTATGTAAGAACAAAGTATTTAATAAGGCTATTTCATTCATTCAGATCTCGGATGTCTTCTGCTTGTGTTCCCTTTATTTTTTTGAGCAGTGTATAACACATTTCTCCTGTTTTTATGGTCTGTTGCAAATGCTAGATATAAAAAAAAAACATTTTATATATCAGACGTGTGCTTTGTGTAGTCATTCTTCCAGCCCTTGACTTAATTTCTTCCTTCTAATTCCCAATATTATGTCATATGTAGATCATAAACAATGATTAATAGAAGCAAACTCAATTTAAACCACAGTAATACAAAACATTCAATGGTATTCCTGCAGCTACAATGAATGTAGTTCTCAATATACAGATCACAGTTTGCTGCAACTTACCTGTTACATCTAAATCTGGTTTGTATGACTGACTAATTTATTCAAGAATAATTATTCTGAGGCACATGGCTACTACCGTTGCGAACTGGTAGTAAAGGTAAGTAGAACCCACCCCTGCACATAACCATACTTTTGCTGCTCCCAATCCTTAATGTTATCAAAAGCTTTTTTAAAAAAGTTGTTTGAGAGTATTCTTCTTCTTTTCCACTGTATTTAGCCTGTATCAAACACTTCTTGGTTATTATTTCCTGTCCTGCATTAGAGGTTGACTTGCTAGTAATATTCTTAAAAGAATGCACATGTATTTTTCTTGCCAAATGTTATAGATGCTTTTTGCTCTATGACTTGTTCCTTTTCAGAGAATTATATTCAAAGAATGATATCCTGTGGGAAAAATCTGAAAACAGACTATTGAAAATCATGTTTTGTGGAGATGCTTAACATTTGATATTTCCCACAACTGGTACCTCTATATTTGTTTTTGCCACCAAGAAAAATAGAAGGGTTTTTTCCCTATGCACTGTTCTTTTGTGGGTATATACTGTATGTGCCTTTGAGTTAATCTTCATATCTGGTGACAACAAATCCATGCAATTTTCTTGGCAACATTTTTGGAGGTGGTTTGCCATTGCCTTCTTCCTAAGGCTGAGGAGAGCAAACTGGTCCAAAATCACTCAGCAGTCTGTGGCTAGTACTAGAACTCATGGTCTTGTGATTTCTATCCCAGTGTCTTCAACCATTACACAAAAATTGAATCTCATACCATATATAAAATGTTTCTAAATAGGAACAAACAGTGTCTTTCTCTTCACTTTGCTTTTAATAGGGACAAACACCTCAAATAGACTGTAAGTGATCTTGGCTGTATGTTCAGCAAACATTTCCCATCCTGGCTTTCTTAGCACCATTTCAGAAGCCAGACACAGTACCTAGGCACACACAGTGTTAAAGGAAAGATTTGTTGCTTCAAGTCCCAACAGCACGGCAGCATGAGATAGCTGAGAAAAAAGCACAGGCAGGAAAACAGGAATTACTTGCAGATAAGAACTTAGCTGGACAAAGACAAATTCCAAGTCAAGAAGTCCAAGTTCAAGCCAAAGAATTATAATGCCAAGTCAAGGAGAGATGAAGTCTTAGTCAATTAACAAACCAGGATCATAAATAACTAGATTCCAGGCAAGAGTCACAAAACGTGAAGCCAGATGCTCAAGTTGCTTCTAGCAAGGGAAAAAAACTATTACCCTGAGGTTTAATTTCCCTCCCTGCTAAACATGCACAATCTTTCCTTAAACTTTGTTGGTTAGTTCAATGTCTTGCTGCTGGCTTGCATATAGCACACTTTGGCAGGTTGCAAAGATACCAGGAAGAATTGGGGGGGGGGGAGGGGGGAGTGAATGCTTGAAGCAGCCTGCATTGCAGCTGATTGTGATGGCAAGAGAGAACCATTATGTAAGCCTTTGGGGAAAATAAGTTATATCAGTGAAGGTAAATCTAATTTTTTGGTGGTTTTGTTGGAAGGAGATATTCAGATGTAATAAACATATTACTTTGTATTAGTTTAAAAAATCTGGCTGGTAAACATCAAAACGCTTTGCCCTTCACCCAAGGAACTAAATTAGCAAAGATGAGGTCATTCTAGGTTTTCCATATACATTCCCCATTGAAATAAGGGATGTGGGGGCAGGAAAAAGCCTCTGTATCTCTGCTGAAGTATGGTGAGAGACATATTAGCAGCAAAGATTTGAAAAACCTGGTATCTTAGTCTGATATACATGTAGAATTGGTTCTTTGAAGTGTGAGACTGTTCAAAGTGGGCAGCAGATATGTGTTGATGTGTGTGGGTGACTGTGAAGATGTATTCTAGCCTGTCTGCAGAGGCACCCTGCATGTGGCAGTTCGTCTCAGCAGAATGGATGAATAGTGAGTGCTAAGCAGAGCATTGGAAGAAAAGGGCTTTAAGATTAGACTTAAGTATGAGTTGGGAGTGACTCCTCTTGGGAACGTTATAGAAAGATATGGTGGGTATCTATAGCTAGATTGTTCTAGCAGAAGGGATTAGTGCATGTTCTCACTTCTAAGCCAGTTATCCCCATCCTGGGCCCAAGTGGTCAAGTGCCATGGATTCAAGAGATTGCTAATAAATACCAGATTTGTTTGCAATTAGATTCCATCTAACCAAGATGTGATGAATGGACACCAGATCGAATGTATGATCTGGCTTGGGTATAGAGGATCCACTTGATGTATCCACTCAGTACTGGATGAAGTTGCTACAGAAAGGTCTCTGCATATAGGTTATCAATCCTGGATAGTTTGAAAAGTTCTAGGAAATGAAGCAACTGAATTACCATCTAGAATTATGGTAAAGGGGAATTCAAAATCTTTCTTTCAAAGAAACTGGTTGAAACTGGTTGAAACTGGTTTCAAAGTTATAGAGAACTATTCTTAGCATTAAATTTTTTTTTTTTAACAAACAGAAAGTAACCTAAGGCTATTATTTTTTGTCTTGTACATACAGCAGTGATCTTTACATTCTGTATGAATTTCTTCATATATTATTTTCTATTATATTCTTCTTGTTGTCTTTTATTTTAAAATCTAAACATACTCCAATCATTGAGTCTGATTTTTAAAGACTTAGTTTGCAGTCTTGTTTTTTTTTTCCTCATATAGCCTCTTTTGTTGGGTGATTGGTAGTGAACATTAACAGCACAGGTGCTTTTATTCCTTCACATGAAGGAAATTTTTTTAACCTAAGCTACTAGAATCTACATGACCTAAAAACCTTTAGGTTTTTTTTTTTTACAAGAAAAATCCCTATTAACACACAAAAGAAATTCGTTTGGTGTAGACAAGAAACAGTTCCTGGGCAGTAGGAGATGAAGCTGGTAGAATCTACATACTCAGAAATATTTTTTCTTTGGTTTGGAGTGTTTTCTTAGTTCAGAGGGACAGTGCCTCATCATAACCCTCTGAATGCCCAGCAGATTAGTACCCAGTCTGTTTTGCAAAGAGCCTAAGTACATGCAGCCATTTCCTACTTAGCATCCATGAAAGTTGTCAAATCACTCTCCTCTACTTTCTACTTAGAAAAAAATAGACAACTGGCTTACAAGAACTGAAGTTAAGGGTAAAAGGATTAAATGGAATCCTGAAAATAGTCAGAGTGCTTTAATGAATGGCCAAGGGCTTCTATACTCATAGCTGCACAAGATCTGAGGCACTTTTTCAAAGCATGCTGGACTTTGATACTAATATTAGATACCTATATTAATAGGTATTAATTTGATACCTATATTAATAGGTATCAGCTTCATACAATCCTCTCAGGTTTTAACTTGAGTATTGGTTCATTAGGTGTAAGATGGCAGTAATAATAATTATCAGAGATCTCCCAAACAGTTTCTTGAGTACCCAAGAATCCAGAAGCTTCTGAGAATGCCTAAGCCATTATGAAAGAGTTGATGTATCAAATGTGAACTGTATGTACAGTAAAATAAGTGATTCTTGAATCTCTTTTCCCTATTGTAAGTTATGCAATAGCCTGGATGGCCTTTGGGTTTGGGTGGGAGATCAGTCCTATCTTGTTACCAAAACAACAGACAAATGCGAACAGGATCTCCCACCCAAACCCAAAGGCCATTCAGGCCACTGCATAACTTAAATGGGGAAAAGAGGTGCAATGGCTGTTTTCGCTTAACTCTAAGAAGTGACTATTACAATCACATCACTTCACAGAATTGTTAGGAGGAAAAGTAAATAGGGATTGTATGCATACATGGTGTATGTTAATACTACTAGATGAATTACACATGATGCTAACAATAGCTCCTTTGACAAGCTACTGTACATAAATATACCCCCTCTCTCTTATAGACACATATGCGCACACACATATACTGTCAGATTCTGTAAAGTATGGGGAAAAAACCCCTCATCACGCAAAAGCAGTCACCAAGTTTGTTTATCCTGATATCGGTAGTAACTGACCACCTTAAAGTGTTACAGAGAGGAATCTTTGTTGGAGGTGACGCTCCGTGCTCCTCATCACTCTTTAAGCAGCATACAGCTCCACCCCAGTGCAATCACTCAATTATCCCATTAACCTGTATCCTCCCTCTTCCTCTCCCCCCTCAATCTATCACAAGCCACTCCAGTTCCGCACTGCTCCATCTTTCCTTAAAGTGATGGATGGTGAGAAACTGCTTCAGTGCATGCCCCTGAAATCATCTAGCGCAGGGGTCTCCAACCTTGGCAACTTTAAGACTTGTGGACTTCAACTCCCAGAAGCAAAGCTGGCTGAGGAATTCTGGGAGTTGAAGTCCACAAGTCTTAAAGTTACCAAGGTTGGAGACCCCTGATCTAGCATGCGGCTGGGGAGTCGAAGTGAGAGGCATGCCTTAGAGCTGATGACCCAGCAGAGCAGGCACACAGGAAGGGTCATTAGCAAAAGCGTGCAGCAGCGGAATGGCGATCCCCACATGAATGGTGGCCCCAAGTACCGTCGCAGGGCTGGGGCTGACATATACGTACATATACAACATAGTGCACTGGATGCTGATAGTGCCTTGAGATAATTCAAGACAGATCCTTGCTACCGTAAATTATTAGTGAATGAACCAAAGTGTCTTTATTCTGAAAACAATTTATTTTTGAATTATAGTTATTTGTATGCCGCCTACCTGAATGGCTCTAAGTTGTAAAACATAGCCATCTCACACAACTTTACTGACTAATTTAAAATAATTGGAGATAGCAGATGTCAATCTATTTTAAAAAAAAAAACTACATACTTTTGTTTAAGATTATAAGAGGCAAGTATATCTCAGATTAAATAGATAAGCCTGGTCTTCTGGAATTTAGATAAAAATGTTCCCTAGAGAAGGCATTTCTGAGGAGAAAAATGGTAGCTGAACCCTGTCTTGGCTGCTGCAGGAGCTTTGTCCCAGCAATGCTTTTCTGTGACTGATATTTGTGCTTTCCGAATGACTGCTACAATTATGCCACTAGTTTCAGCATAAAAATGAAAGAAAGCGACAGCTGCACAAGGGTGTAAAGGGTCTTAATTTCCAATTTAAATAGCCCTGTTTAGCTCCAGACAGTCTGAAAAGCTTCACAATGGAAATTAGCAGCAGAGCTGGTCAGTGCTTAATTACTCTTGCTTTTGCTGCATTTTCCTTTGTTTTGTTTCATCATACAAAATAGTCTGGTATCCTTGCACCAAGAGGTGCACATTCCTTTCAGATGGATGTGGGGCCCCGATTCTGAAGGAAAAAAAGAGTCTTATCTAACAAGGGAGGAGAGGAGAGATTCTGTCAGGAGTCAACTAAGCAGATTGTACATATAATCCTGCAGCTGTTGTCCCCTGCTTGCCAGTTCCGCTCCTCACAGGGATCACTACAGGTTATCCTCTTGGTATCTTTGTCATGACCACAGACAGGATACTGTCCACCAGCATTTCAAAATTATTGATAGAACATTGGTGGTTCTTTCTTCTTTGAATCTAAGGAGATTCTGAACCAGTTAATCTGTCCCGAACTGAAGAGATACATTTCTATTATGGTATCAATATTTTTTAGATTTCTCCCTCCCATTCCACCCTTGCTAAATTCCCTTTTCCATTATTGCCCCAGAAGGCCAACATTCCAAACAACAACAACAACAATTGATTACTGAGTTTGATTTTTCTTCAGCTACTGGAAGAATTCTATGTTTTATAAACACAAAATGAAAGAGCCTTTATGATAAGATGGAACATTCCGGACATCATCTCTTTTACTGTGAATGAGTGATTAACCTTGAAGTTCAACGTGCTTTGATCTGCTTAACACTGGTGAGAGTCAATGAAAAGCCATGGATTCAGACAAAAATTCTTCAGTAATTTGAGTGTTGTAATTAAAATTTCTTCTCATGTTACTAAAAAAAACCCCTTCCCACATAATTTGTGCATTTAGTCTGTTCTCTTTCTCTCTGCATCTGTAATGTGAAAAAAAACAAAAACATACTGCCTTATCTGTGTTTAACTGGGAGGGTTGCAGGACAAGCTAATTCTATCTTAAGGGAATTGGATTGATGGCAGGGAAGTCTAGTCAAGGGAGGCATAATCAAGTTGCAACCCCAGGACTTTTTTTTATGTACAAGGCAGCTCTTGGGTACGCATTAAGATCACTATTGTTACCCTCCTGCTCTCCCTTTCCCAAGAGTTTTTGACTAGATTCTAAAAAGGGACACACCTGATTTTGAGGTCTCAGATTTCTGAGAAGCTTGAAGGTTTGTGGTTTTGCCACCACCTAATCCTACAAGTAATCCTCAATGTTTTAGGAAGGCCTGATTAAGATACAAGTCGTGAATTCCTTGAGGAAGAAGCATAGCCTTCATTAGAATTCTCTGCAGCATTTCAAGAATGCTCAGTATGAGGCAGGCCTACTTTTCCACCTTATTAGGAAAGATGTAGCTACTTATTATTTGGGGTACTTAAAAATAAGCCTGATTTTAAAAGTGTTCTTTTTCTTTCCCAGATAGAAATTTTATTCCTAAAATCAGTTACATCATATTTGGTTTCTAATATCACTTTCTAGAAGAGTTGTGATGATACCTGTAGAAGGGAATATTTGTAGCTCAGGGTTGAACTGTGTGTGGTCCTTGGTTCTCTCTCAACTTGGTTGTTGCAGACATTTCATTACCCAACTAGGTAACTTCATCAGTGCCAGATATTGTTTATCTCTAGATGCCAGGCACTCAGATAAATCTGACATCAACAGGCACATTGAGATAAATAATATCTGCACACCCTTAAAAAGAGTTAATTAAAAAGCTAAAAATGAAACAAAAAGACCAAAACACTTCCTCACAGTCAATCAATACTGCCAACAACTGCCAAGAAAAAAAACAACACTTCCATCAACACTGACAGGATAAAGCCACCTGTATGTAGAGAGCAAACCTGAATCTCTTCTTAGCACTGATGATGTTACCTAGTTGAATAACGAAAGAAAACAACCAAGCTTAGAGAGCACTAAGGACCCCACAATTTAATATTTGACCAGATGTCCAGAAATGAGAACATATTTATAAATGTTATTAATTATATATTAAACATAAATGTATATCCGTTTAATCTACTCGTAGAGGTAATCTTCAGTTAATTATGGCAGTTAGTACCAGAAACTCCCTCACTAAGTGCCATGGTCATAAACTGCTAAATCATGTGATTTTGCTAACTTCTAATGGCAGTGATGGCAATTCTGTTTCCAATCATTAGGCAAATTCTGCACGGTTGTTACATCATTTCTTTGCTATTTGCGATATCCTGCCAGATTCGCCCATGACTGCTTGTCAGAAGCAGACAATGAAGGTTGCAATGTGTTATCTCAGGATGCTGCAATACTGTAGAATCGGTTGCCAGGTGCCCAAATTGCAATCATGTGACCATGATCACATGACTCCTACTTCAGGACTGTCATAACTTCAAATAGTCACTGAATTAATGGATGTTAACCTATATTTAAAAAGGCCATCACTTAATAGAAAATTAATTTAAAACAAGGTTGGGAAACCATGCAGAGTACAGCTTCTGAAATGTATTTGACCTCTTCATCAAGAATGACCGTAGAATAGATTTGTATTTTCTTTTGTGTAATGACATATTTTCTGCGTATGTGTGCGTATTCAAGAATTGTGGTTTATACATAAATAATGCATAAATAATGCATGCTACCTATGTGTATTCTTTGATGGTCTAATCAGAGTGGATGCATGTGTGTTACCTTTATGTGTGTGTTTCTACACTCCCTCTTGTATCTGTGTGTTTAAGTGTGAAACAGGAAGTGTATGGCAAATTATATGTGCTCTGTTCTGGTTATGTAGCTGCCTTTGGGGGCAGGGGAAGAGCTAAGAATGGAGCATTCTGAGCTACAGTTTCTCCTGTAGGGATACATTGGACATTTTGGGATAGGTTCTGGCTGGATCCAGCCCATTTTTAAATTCTTACTTTTTCCACTCTTTCCTGCCATGTGACAACCGATTCTATTCTGTTTTGAGAAGATTTGCCTGCTTATGAAAAAAGAGTCTTGAACCCCTTTATGCAATTTGTTTTCCAACATTCTGCTGGGTTAGATGAAAGACAAAGAACTCAAAATCTATAATGTGACCAGATCTGCTGGTCTAATTTTCAAAGCTGATACTCAGAGTTATTAGTATATTATGGAGAACAGATACACAGAACACTTCCACTTTGAAGGCTACAGGTTTGCTGAACTGAAAGCATTGAAAGCCAAGACGATGACCAATAATCCAAATTAAAAGCACTTAACCAAAAGAACAGTGCAAAGGCAGCAATGGATCAAATTATTTAGAAGTCAGAACCTGATTAGGTATTTAGGCATGCAAATTGATGCAGACATTGGTTCAACATTTCTATGTTTCCAAGATACAACTTTAAGTAGGAAGTGCTGATTAGTCTTAATCAGATGAGGGTGTCTTTAAGCTTTTATCCCTTGCTTTTTTGTCTACTAATTTTAATTAAGTGGTGCCTTTTTTCCAATGGTTTGGTGGGTGGAAATTCATGTGTGAATTGGAATGAGGGAGGGGGCTGTGGTCCTGAAATCATGATTGTAACTTCCCATTCTGACCTAGTTTGAGAAGCTTTGTGGATTATAATTATCCTCTGACAATAAATCATCTGAAGGACTGTAACAGATAGGTAGTGTAAGGAGGCAAATTATTCACGATCTAAAATGCACTATGAAGAAATTGAAAAAATTACTCAGATATTCCATCCTATGCTCCCAATGGAATATTCCTGTCTGTTCCATATGTTATCTAGAGAGAAGTAGGTCCTCAGAGCAGGATATCTTTAGCTGTTGTCAGATGTTCAAAGTAGGGAAGGTTAGGAAACAGGAATTGCTAGCAATGTTAAAATGTATTTTAATTAGAATCTTGTAATAGAATCTTGAAAGCCTGTCAGCTCACCTCTACTTCAACTTATATCTAACACAATTAAAATGGAGTTGCTTTGAGTTACCTTTTCACATTTTCTTCTTTTTCCAAACTCAGATGTCTTTTCTTTAACAGTTTGGATTATCCCTCTTCTTTCTCTGAGTCAAAACAATATTCTTTTATTGCAGTGGAACAGTTTTCTGAAAGAAGCTGCAGAGGCATCTAGATGCTAGGAAAACAGATCATCTCTTTGTACTGGGTATTCCAGGTCTTACCTAGGAGTTGGAGAACACTTTTTGATTTTTGGTGGTTGGAGGAGTGGAGAGAAAATGAAAGTACTTGACATGGCATTGGATGAAACACATAAATGTTTTTATTCAATTGGAGAAGGAAAATAATTGCAGCCAACAGAAAGAATGATAGAACAGGGGTAGGGGAGCCAGTAATGAAACAACAGCAAATGAAGGGGGAGTTTGACTATTATTAAGTGGCAATTACTGTTATAATTTTGTGTTAATATGTAATTTCATTTGAGAAGAATAGAATAGAATAGAATAGAATAGAATAGAATAGAATAGAATAGAATAGAATAGAATAGAATAGAATAGCACAGAACAGAACAGAACAGAACAGAACAGAACAGAATAGAATTCTTTATTGGCCAAATGTGATTGGACACACAAGGAATTTGTCTTTGGTGCATATGCTCTTAGTATACATAAACAAAAAAAATAAAGTATATTCGTCAAGAATCATAAAATACAACGCTTAGTGATAATCATAGGATAGTAATAAGCAATCAAATCACATTAGGAAACAATAAAAACAATACAAGTTGTAAAGATACAAGCAACATGGATATAGCCATAAGTGGGAAGAGTTAGGTACTAGTAATGATGAGAAGAAGAATAGTAATACAGTCTTAGTAGTTAATTTGCCAGTGTTGTGGGATTTAGTTGTTTAGCAGGGTGATGGCATTTGGGAAAAAACTGTTCTTTGTCTTGTTGTTCAGGTGTGCAGAGCCCTATAGCATTGTTTTGAGGGTAGAAGTTGAAACAATTTATGTCCAGGATGTGAGGGGTCTGTAGCAGTGGTAGGTTGCTCCCGGTTCGCACTGGTTTGCAAGAACCGATAGTAAAAAATTTTAGTAGTTCGGAGAACCGGTAATAAGATTGGCTGGCCATGCCCCTGAACTGGTTCCCAGCCCGGTCTTCGCTCGCTTACCCCTCCCACTGTCATTGCCCGCATGCAGCCCTGGGACTCCGCCCTTTGCCAGCCAGGAGTGCTACCGCCAGTCGCTCCTGTGCACCCGGCTGCCTGCCTGCCTCATCACCACCACCATGAGGTAAGGCCCCGAAGTTGTGCTGCCTGGGATCCACGTGGGCTGCCTCAGGGAGAAGCCGGGTATGGCTGGGGGGGACGCTGCCCGGAGCTGAGCTCGAGGCTGGCAGGAGGAGGAACGTTGCCTCTTAGCCGGCTCGAACTGTCTGCTGCTGCAGCCTGCCACCATCCCCTCTCCCCTGCTAGCTGCTCCTGTATGAGAACCACTGCCACCAAGGGCGAGGGGGAGGTGGTGGCAAGGATGGGTCGTCTGGGGCTTCCTTGTCTCCCCGACCGAGCAGACTTCTAGCATAGCCCCAGGCCTCTGGAGGGAGGGAGGGAGGGAGGGAGAGATGGAAGCCCTGGCCTGCTGCTCCTGCCGCCCCCACCCCCTTGCACCCAGCAAGAGCGGTTCTAGTGCTGCCGTTCTCCGGCAGCACCAGGAGCAACTGCCGGGGCAGAGAGTGCGGGGCAGGCTGTGGTGGCAGGCCATTCTCGCCGGGTAACAGACAGGCTGCTCCTGGAGCAGCCAGGAGAAGGAGAAGCTGCCAGCGGGGAGGCGAGCCGCCCCAGGAGGACCGGAGGAGAGTGCAGCTTCTCACTCATGGAGATCTACTGGTGAGGAAGTGGGTGTGGTAAGAAATGCATGAGCCAGGAAGCGTTATGCTCCCTGGCCAGAGGGGGTTTCACATTCTGGTGGCTCAGCAGACTAAAGCACTGTTATTAACATCCACTTACATTTGCTGCCTGCAATTACTGCAAGTTCAAATCTCACCAGGCTCAAGGTTGACTCAGCCTTCCATCCTTTCTAAGGTAGGTAAAATGAGGACCCAGATTATGGGGGCAATAAGATGACTTTATATAAATATACAAAAAGTATGAAGGCTATTGCTTAATGCATTGTAAGCCACCCTGAGTCTTCGAAGAAGAGCGGCATATAAATCAAATTAAAAAAAAAAAATTCACTCCAGCAAAGGTTTGGAGGAAAGAGGAGTAGAAGGAAGTGGCGGAAGAGGCTTTGCTGGCTGCCCGGCCGGGACCCAGAGGCAGTGGCTGTAATAGGGTGCTGGGTACACAGAGGGGGGAGAAAGAAGGGTGGGCAATTAAATGTCTTCTGAATGTATCTATGGATGTTTTTTTGCCTTTTTTTCTGCAACCTCTTAAGGTTGTAGAAAAAAATGCTTTTAAAAGTTAAAAAAAAAAAGTTGGCCACGCCCACCCAGTCACATTACCCCCACAAGCCATGCCCACAAAATAAGCCATGCCCACAGAACTGGTAGTAAAAAATTTTAGAACCCACCCCTGGTCTGTAGATATTTTCACAGCTCTCTTTTTGACTAGTGCAGTATACAGGTACAGTGGAAGGCAGGTTGGTAGCAATTGTTTTTTCTGCAGTTCTAATTATCCTCTGAAGTCTATGTCTGTCTTGTTTGGTTGCAGAGCCAAACCAGACAATTATAGAGGTGCAGATGACAGACTCAATAATTCCTCCGTAGAACGGAATCAGCAGCTCTGTGAGCAGTTTGAATTTTCTGAGTTTGCACAGAAAGAACATTCTTTGTTGTGCTTTTTTGATGACGTTTTTTATTTTAGGTGTCCATTTTAAGTCTTGAGATATGATAGAACCTAGAAACTTGAAGGACTCTACTCTTGATACTGTGTTGTCTAGTATTGTAAGAGGTGGTAGTGTAGGAGGGTTTCTCCTAAAATTTACCACCATTTCTACAGTTTTGAGTGTATTTAATTCAAGATTGTTCTGGTTGCACCACAAGGCTAGTTGTTCAACCTCCAGTCTGTATGAAAATTCATCATTGTCTCGAATGAGACCAATCATTGTTGTATCATCTGCAAACTTCAGTACTTTAAATAGAGGGGTCTTACACTGTATTCTTTGCTATAATAATTTCCTTGTAGTAGGAGTACGGTTCACCTTTCCTGAAGTTGAGTACAAGTATTGCCCCTGGAAGTATCATGTGGATTCTTCCATTTCAATCTGAATTTAGTGATCCAAGGTTTCAACCTTTATTTGGAGGGGGTGTATTTTCTTATCTACTTACCATATGACATCTAAATATTCTTACACATCATTTTTTTTTTTTTAAATATCTACCTCCTTTCATTCTTAGCTTGTATTTTATTCCCTTCAACTGATGGGAATTTGGAGTCCATGAAGTCACCTAGGGGTGAGTTGGGCAGCTATATAAATTTGTTAAATAAATAAATAAACTGTCAGTTTTTACTCTCTGTCTTCATGCTGCCTCTGTAAGGACTTTCTTCTCTATTTTCAGAGTCTTGGTATGGTTTATTATCTTTATAATTTGGAACAATAATATTTCCCTTCCGTGTCCTCTGGACCTTTTTCTCCCATCTCCTACTCATTTCTTTCCCCTCTCAGTGACTCATGCCATTTTCCTACTCAGGTTGTTCTGGGATGTATATGTATGAGATAATCAGTGCCTGGTTGTTGGGTTTTGTTTTTTTTCCCCCTCTTAGTGCAAGTATAGCACTAAGTAGTGCTGTTGCTAGCATCAGTTCAGCCAAACAGTTATGGCACAACTAGGGGGAGGTGAAAGGCAATCAGTCAGGAAAGGAAAGGAGTGGGCACTGAAACTCACAATTTATGAAATTACAGTATATGGTGGTTAAGAATCTTTTTAAAACCAGTTACAAACCTATTAAAACCTTTCTAATTTTTGAATTATCACTTTTTTCATTATTTGTGTTGCATTTGGTTTTTCAGGGCTATTGTTAATGCCAATGAAAGGCACCTAGTGGAAAGATGACGGAGAAACATGATGGTTAAATATGGAGCAATAGACTTCCCTGCACTTTTGACATTCTTATCTCTTGAGTGTTATGCTGATTTATTCCCTTTTTTATAGTCAGAGTTTCTTCTGCAACTATTTAAAATTATATCCTTGCTTGAGAATATTTTGTCTGCTAGCTGCATTTCTTATCTTTGTTATGAGGGGTGTGTGTGTGTGTGTGTGTGTGTGTGTGTGTTAGTCTTTTTTTAGGTGGGTTACATCTTTAGCATGAAGTTCATGCTAAAGCTCAACTATAACATATTTGTTTTTGCTTTCCTATTGCTGTTTTATTGCTTGCTTATTGCTAGCTAATGGTATCTGATGAGATAGATTCCTTCTGTTTCCCAAGAAAATGTTTCATTTTGCTACTTTCAGCTCTTGCCTCTCTTCGTTCTTTTTGTCATATTTCTGATCATGCAAATCTAGGTCCTGTGAGAAATCAGACGCTATGAAATATGAAAATTGCTTGGGAAGTAATTGGAGAAACAGTGTGACATACAAAACCCGTGGAGATAATGCTCACACCTACTTATTCACAATATTTAATTTTTAATGACAGTTTTAATTAATAGAGTAGAAGTCTTTGGGCTTTTCTAAGGCAAGGAAGAGATGGCAGGGAGTTGCAGGACGGTGAATAAAGGGTGCCATTAAAATATGTGAACTACACACGCTTGACATGAGTGTATGGCTATGTGTGTGTATGAAGTCTCCAAAGCAATGTAAAAGTTACCATTATGCCACAAAAAACAGATTAATCCCTCAGCAGCTTTCTATCAAAATCCATTTTGAGGCAAGGCTTCATCTGCAGCTTGCTAACTCCTGAGAGAGTTTTTTTTAAAAAAGTCAAATCTATGAAAACAATTACCTGTTGTGATTTCTTTCTAGAGTATATAAAATATATATCTAACAATAACATTTCCATATAGCTAGTATGGAAGAAATATCACAAGCCTGTTCGTTGATAAATTCTGTAAAAACAAATAATAGAGAAAGGATAAAAATGTAAAAGTTACTGCTAAGGGGCTGTAGGTAGGCAGAAAAAGTAAACATTTTGCATTCAACTTTTCTTTTTCCAAGTACTACAAAAAGAGAGAGGAAGTAAACCAAAGAAGGAAATTTTGCTTACTGACTGCAAATTAATTGGAATAAAATACAATATAACATGAAAGAATCATTTGCAAGAATTAGTGCTTTTGTTGCTGCTTTTGATTTACTTACTGTGCTCTTTAACAATAACTATAAATGACTAGTTATATTGCACCTACCATATTGCTAATCTCCCAAATATGAAGCACATGTCCTAGGAAGGTAGGACAGTTCAATCCTTCAAAATATGTTTTTTCACAACAGACTCATGCAAATCACATCTTTTAAAAACATTAAAGTAGGCAGGTCTTTTGTCAGGGTGTTGCAATTGCTTCAAAATCTGTTCTGTTCCTGTCTGTTTAACTGTGTGCGAATACATGCTGAACCACTTAGTTTTACATTTTTCCTAGGAATGAAGGATTTGCATAACCCTAATAAATTGTTTTTATTGTCTAGGTATTGCATGGGTTTATTTTAGTTAAGGGATAGATTGCTAATTTGCTTCTTGTCTTCGGTATAAAATGTATGGCTCTGTTGACTGTAATGAAAATTAGGGAACCTTTAATTTCCCTAAGATTGTATATTTCTGGTGTTTTCCTTCATATTTCTTCAATCTGGTGCCTTCCAGATGAACTTGGGCTGCCACTTCAAACAGCCCCAGCTATCACAAGCAATCATTGGAAATGCTAGTGGTTGCTTTAATGTATACTGATTGCCCAAAAGACCAATTCTCCCTAGCATTTAAAGGCTTGTTCTGTATGATTGGATCGCTTAAGATATTGCTTTTCCTTTATGCTGAATGCTACCTCTGATCATTTTCAGAATTCTGAAATCTACAAGTTGACTTTGGATCAATACAACGAGGCAGTCACCAATGCAGAAGATCAAATCAGGTAAAAAAAAAAAAAACCTTATTTTTGCAGTATCTTTTATACATATAAATATAATGATTTCCACAGTGTCTGTGAAATGTAGGTCACCTAAAATATTTTCTCCAAAGTTTGATATAAGTCTAGATTGGAAGTCGGATGCAGTCATCATAAGGGCCACAACACCAAACCTTAATACATTCATGTAAAAGTCTCTTAAGAGTAGTGAAACCAATGTCTCTATAGAAAAAAAACCCAAGAAACTCAATAAGAAAACAGCATTGAAATTCAAGGCAAATGTGTCTGTTAACTCATTCCTACCAGACCGATCCCAGGTTATTACCCTGCCCTAGCCTTGTGGATACTTACGGATCCCTTATGTGAGGCTTCCCTTCTGCTTGAGACACCCTGAGAGGGCAAGGGCAAAAGGTACCACTGCCCCAGCCATTGGCTATTCCTTCCCACTTGCCTGTTTCTCTCATCACCTCTACCATCTCACCCTCTCCTTGTTATGACTTCAGAACGAGAAAAAACTACATCTCCAGAGTGCAGATTAAGAGCAGAGCAAGCAGGCAGGTATGGAATAGCAAGCCCTAGCCCTAACTGTGGTAATACTTAAATGAGGAGCTATGCTAAGTGTGTGGTTACTCTACTGCTGTGTATGTATGTTTTTTGTTCTGGTTTTCCAGAAAACTGGCATCTTTAGTTTTACTCTCTTCTTGTCTCCATCAATCTACTTTGCTCTACTCCAAGTTATTCACCCATTGAAAAGGGCAGGAAACAGTGTTGCTTTCTTATGGATTATCCCTACAAGTTGAGAGATCCATGCCCCACATAACTTATTTTTTCCTATGTATTATTACATTATTGCAAAAAATGGCTTAAAGCTGCAGGCAGTAATTCTGAGACCTCAGACAATGACCCATAGACTGCACATTTGAAATTTGTAATGTAGATGGATTTATATGGCCAAGGATTAAATCTGTTTATCTGTGATTCTTGGTGATTCTGCATTTAGAATCAGCCAAAACATTTCTGTGGTTTAGTAGCATCTAAATGACATCCCCAGGGGCAATCTGTTCCTTACAATGCAAAGCTACTATTGAAAAGACATTTTTCTGATCTTGGTTCCTTCGAATTCAACTTGGTATGGGATCTCTAGCAAGCCCTCTCTAGATGATTGGACAACATAAAGAGAATCATACTTGAGAATACTATCCTCGATGTATCCCAGTGCCATGCCATACAAGGCTTCATATATAAGCAGCTTTTTGAATGGACTCCAGGAGCCTACCTGTAGTCAGTGCAGTCTGAGCATCACAATTTGCACTAGTTGCAGCTTCTGAGTCATCTTCAAAGGCAGTTTCATTGGAGGGGAGGTCCAGTTGTAAAGGCATCTCAGTTTAGGTATGGCTATAACAATGTACTAGTTCCAGCAGGAGGTATGACTCCAAAAGGATCCCCAAGTCACAGGGCAGCTCTTTTGGGAAATTACAGCTCCATTGAGAGCAGCTATTGAAGCTGATGTTAGATAACACTGATTTTTACAAACATTCAAGACATCCACAGCTGTCAGACCCATTCGTGAAGAGTTCAATTAGCTTTTTTTTTTTCCAAAGAATTTTTTATTTTTAAACATAACAAAGCATAAAACAACCATCATCCATTACAATCACAGAAAGTGTGTCGATCGGTTAAAAATCTTTTGTGCTTAATCCCATATCCACAATTTACAAATTATTTAATTTCTCTTATTTGACAATGTTACATATCCTTTTATGTTATTATTCTCATTTAACAATTATTTAACAAAAGTTTGTCTCCCATGAAAAAAAAGAAAAAAACTTCATATATTTTATCATTACATTAATTTCATATTTCATACTGCATTTCCATGCCTTATTATCTAGCCATTGGTAAAACAAATCCCATATCAAATAATATTGTTTGTTTTCCTGTTCTCTAATTTCAAATGTCAATTTACTCATTTCAGCACATTCCATAATTTTCTTAATGACTTCATCTTCAGTAGGTATTTTCTCTTTTTTCCAATTTTTAGCAAATACAATTCTAGCTGCTGTTAAAACATTCACAATTAAATATCTCAGTTCTCTATTATACATTTCTGGTAGAATCCCTAATAAAAACATCTCAGGTTTAAAGTCAATGTGTTTCTTTGTCATTTTTTCCAACCATATGTGGATTTTAGTCCAATATCTTTTAGTTTCTGCACATGTCCACCACATATGGTAATATGATCCTGGACTCTGATGACATTTCCAACATTTCTCCGATTTGTTCTTGATCATTCTGGCTATTCTCATCGGGGGTAGATGCCACCTGTAAAACATCTTATACAAATTCTCCTTATATGCTGTAGACATTGTCATTTTATAGTTTTGCAACCACAATTTTTGCCATTTCTCTAAATCAATCCCATGGCCAAAATTTTTCCCTCATGCTTTCATTATTTCTTTAACTTGTTCTTCTTCCAATTTTACTCTAATAAATAACCATACAATTTTTTAATTACATAGTCATCAGAACCCATTAAAATTTTATCTAAATTGGTCAAAACATTATAGAAACCTTCTTGTTTAAAATCTTCTTCATATCTAAAACATATTTGCAAATAAGAAAACCAATCCATCTTAAAACCTTGTTCTTTCAGTTCTTGCTTCGATTTAAGTTCACCCTTTTCATCCATTAATTCACTATATCTAACAATTTGTTCCCTTCTAAATATTACTGAATATGAAAATGCTTCAATCGTTGATACCCAGACTGGAATTTTCAAATAGTATTGTTTTTTAATCTTCTTCCAATTTAATAACAAAGCCTCATGTATATGATGCCTTCTAAAATACCCCTGTATGTTTGTTCCTTTATACCATAAAAAAGCATGCCACCCCATCAACAAATCATAACCTTCTAAATTCAGTAATCTAGTGTTTTTTAACATTATCCATTCTTTAATACACATCAAACTTGTCGCTTGATAATAAAGTTCCCAATTGGGTAACCCAAAACCCCTTCTCATTCTAGCATCTTGCAACAACTTTAATTTTATCCTCGCCTTCTTTCCTTGCCAAATGTATTTTAACACTATTTTATTCAATTCTTCAAAAAAGTCTTTCCCCAATCTAATTGGAATTGTCTGGAACAAGTATAAAATTCTAGGCAAAATATTCATCTTAATAGTTGATATTCTTCCAATCAAAGAAAGCTGTAAATTTTCCCATTTCGCCAAATCTGTCCCTATCTGTTGTTTAAGTTTATTATAATTATTTTCTTTAAGCGTGCTACATCTTGCTGTCAAGTATATCCCCAAATATTTGACTTTATTTGTAACCTGCATCTTTGATATATCTGCCAATTCTTCTTTTTGCTTTATCAACATATTTTTAGTCAGAATCTTCATTTTGTCTTTGTTGATTTTCAAACCAGCTACTTTCCCAAACTCTCCTTTTATCTATCAGTGTAGTTGTCGATGTTAGTGGTTCTTCAAGAATAAAGACCAGGTCACCTGCGAATGCTTGCAATTTGTATTCTTCTTTTTGAATTTTCATTCCTTTTATATCTTTTTCTTCTCTAATACTTCTATTTAGCACTTCTAATGTTAATATGAACAACAGAGGGGACAGTGGACAGCCTTGTCTGGTACCTTTTTTTATCTCAATAGAATCTGTCAATTCTCCATTTATCATTACTTTTGCCATTTGTTTATGATATATAGCTTCTATTGCTTGAATGAATTTTCTGCCAAATCCCATCGGTTCCATTTGAAGCAGCATAAATCGCCAATTTATGTTGTCAAAAGCTTTCTGTGCATCTAAAAATATCAAAGCCCTTTGCGTTTCAGGATGGGCTTCGTAATATTCCAAAGTGTCCAGAATTGTTCCCATATTATCTCTAATTTGTCTTTTTGGCAGAAATCCATTTTGATCTGAATCTATAAAATTATTTAAGTATCTTTTGAGTCTTTCTGCCAATATTGTAGCAAAGATTTTATAATCTGCCTTGAATCTTCAGAGAAAGACGGCATACAAGTTAAACAAATAAAATCTGAATTTAGTAGGGATATAGGTCTATAGTTTTTGATTTGTTGTGGGTCTGTATCCTCCTTAGGGATCAATATAATATATGCCTCAGACCATGACTTGGGTATTTCCTTCTTTGTCATCACTTCATTCATGACTTCTAAAAGTGGGAGACTCAAAGATTCCTGCAATGTCCTATAATATTCTGCTGGCAAACCATCTGGCCCTGGTGCCTTCCCATTCTTTTGTTTCTTAATTGCTTCAGTTAATTCCATCATTGTTATATTTGCCTCTAGCATCTCCTCAATATCTTTGGGAATCCGAGGTAAATTTGCATTTTGAAGATATCGTATCACATTTTCCTTGTCTATTTTTTCTTTCTCATACAGTTATCTATAGAAATCCTGTATAATTTTTTTCTTCTCCTTATTTCCAAATTTACTTTGTCCTTGATCATCGATTAATTGTATTATTTTCCTTGATTCTCTCTCTTTTTTCAATTCATATGCTAACCATCTTCCTGCTTAATTAGCATTCTCAAAATAGTTCTGTTTAGTGCTTCTAATTTTTTGGGCTAATGCTTCTTTCTCCAGTAAATCCATTTTATGTTTTATTGTATCCATTTTCACTTTGATATCTTTTTTTGTGTGGACATTTCTGAAGTTCTTTTTCAAATCTCTTACAATCATCTTCTAATATTTTATATGTTTGTCTTTTCTTAACATTTCTCTTCCTTGTATAGTCCATTATCAAGCCTCTGGCATAGGCCTTCATTGTGTCCCAAAGATTTTGCATCGATATATCTTCTTTCCTGTTCTCCTTAAAAGAGAAAGCCAATTCTCTCTCCATTTTCTGTACGAAGTCCTTTTCTTTTAATATTGTATTATTTAAAGTCCATCTAAGTCTTCTCCTTTGTCCTTTCCATTTCATTGTCACTGGATTATGATCTGCCCAAGTACTTGCTTCTATCTCAATTTGTTCTATGTTCAAAGTCAATTCCATTGTTGTCCATATCATATCTAATCTAGACCAAGATGAATGTCTGTCAGAATAAAAAGTATATTGTCTGTTTTTTCCATTTCTCTCTCTCCATGCATCTTTTAAATTTATTTCCTTAGTCATCTTAAAAAAAGATTTCGGTAGTATCTTTCTACTATGTCTTGTTGTTTTATGTGTTTTATAGTCCAAATTTCCATCCACTATTCCATTAAAATCTCCCATCATACATATATTATCATATTTCAATTCAATTATTTTCATGTGCAATTTTCTATAGAAGTCACTTTGATTATTATTTGGGGCATATGTTGCTACTAGAAGAACTTTCATATTGTTATCTATTATCTCCACCATCAGGATTCTTCCTTCATCGTCTGCATATATATGCTCCGCTGGTATTACATTTCTAATATATAAGACAATTCCTCTTTTTTTACATTGTGGCAATGATGTAAAAATTTTCCCTAATTTTGAATGTACCAATAACTGTTTGTGTTGCTTTTTTAATCTGTACTTCTTGAAGGCAAATTATATCAAGTTTTAATTTCTCTAATTTGTGAAATACCTTTCTTCTTTTAACAACTGAATTAAGTCCATTTATGTTTATTGAAATCAATTTTCTCTCTTCCATATTCATACTTTATATGCAGGCTTTACTGCTCTAGTTGGTCTTAATTCACGCTGTTTTTTGTGCTCCGCAATCCCCCCTACTGCACCTTCAGCTTTTTCAATCATTGCTAGTTCCTCTTCTTGAAAATCTACTGGTACTACTGTCGTTTGGAATTCCATTTCCATTCCATTCTCTTTAAAGAATTCTGCATAAAATGCTTTCGCTTTGTCTATTGTATCAATTCTGTATCTTTGGAGTTGCCACGTTAACACCAATCCTTCTGGTATCAGCCATCTGTAGTTCACACCTTTTTGAAGTAATATTTTAGTCAAAAATTGGTATTCTCTCCTCATCTCCCTCACTTTTCTTGGTATTTGCTTCAGGACCACAATTTCTTTCTCCTTATACTTCAGTGCTTTTTCTCTGGCAATCTGCAGTATTTGTGCTTTAATTGATTTCTTAGTAAACCTTATATGCACTTCTTGTGGTAATTTATTGCGCATTGCATACCTAGTATAAACTCGATATATCTCATCCATGCCATCCATCATCTTCTCCTTGGTAATTTCTAGAGCTTCTGCCAAAATTCCTATCATTATTTCTGCCAGATTCTCTCCTTTCTCTTCTTCTACATTTTGAAATCTGAGATAAAATTCTGATCTGTCCATCTCCCATCCAATTAGTCCACTCCTGTCACGTTCAACTTCTCCCAATCTATTGTCTATATCTTTAATTTTTTCCTCCTTCTGCTCCTCATTTTTCTCAATTTTTTGCAGTCTCTCTTCATATTTCAACATCATTTGTTGTATACTCGCCACTTTTTCATCTCTCTTTAATTGTTATTGTTCAATCTTCTGGACTATTTGAAGAATCATCTGTAATGTTGTATCTTTCTCTCTTTCTTTTTCTTTCTCCTTCTCCTGCTGAAGCATCGTCTGAATAGATCGCTGTCCTCCAGATGGCGACGAGGAGGGCGTAGTTGAGGAGGATCCAACTGCTGTTACCTTTCTACTCATTCTGTCAAGTAGTCACCAATAGCCAAAACAAAAACAAAAAAAAAAGAAAGAAAGAAAAAGCCTAGAAAAAGGAGAATATAAAAAAAGAGGGAAAAAGGAAAAATAAACAATTCTTTAGGTTCTTCAATACCCTAATCCACTTCAAAAAAGACTTAAATTAATCACAATATCAGTAAAAATAAGCTAGAGGAAAGCCAAATTTAAAGAAAAAAAAAAGAAAAGAAAAGCCAAATAGCCAACCAAAGAGAAAAATCAAAATCAAAAATCAATCTTCAGCCACTTGTACACCTTAATCCAACTTGGTTGTATATGAACAAATTAAAAAAAACCATTAAAGATATTTAAGCAGGGGAAGAGTACAGAGAGTTATCACTTAGCAGGAACAAAAAAAAAAATAATAGAGAAAGATTTCAATTTCTTCTGCAATACTTCTGCCCAAACATTAACAGGTCTCTCTCATTCTGCCTCAGACTCCTACTTCTGATAGTTCCCCAAAGAACACCTGAATAAACAATACAGATAGTTCCAACTTCCTCAGATGTGCTTCTAACTATCTTACCTGCAAGAAAGTTCAGAGTCCTTGAGTTGTAGCAAAAATATAATACAATTGTTTCAACTTGCTACTTGAGTAAAAAAGAATAACAAAGTTTCCAGTCCAGTAGATAGCAGTATTACATACTCTCCTTTCTTCCCCGCTAATATAATCCAAGGGTTCTTTGTCAGTAAAATGGAAAATTAAAACAAGCTTCAGAAAAAGAAGGAAAAAAAAATAAATCCCAAGAGAAAAATATTTTAAAGTAAAAGGCACAAAGGCTTAAAGATGTAAAATAGCTTCAATTCTGTCAATCGTTTTCAATCCAGTCCCGGTCAAAAATAAAACAAAGATTTATAGCTCCACCAATATAAATGGTTTAAAAATAAGAAATAACTCCAGCTTAATTTTGCCGCTTAATTTCCTTTTATCATCAATTTAATTTTCACTTCAATCTCAGGGTGTTCTTTTATATTGATTTAAATTGAAAGTCTCTCACTGCATCAACTCCTTCTATTCTTCTTTTGGAGCTGTCCCAACTTCAGCAGCTACAATGGCTGCCACCCTGCCGCTAGAAAAAGGGCTTCTCCCGGATAAACCAGGGACTTTGCGGTGTCCCTAGGATCATCAGGGTGTATCCTCCACTATCACAATCAAAACAAGACTGTGAGGTCCAAAAAGGACATCCGGCAGCGGGGTTTTCGGTGGCAATTCTGGAGCTCAGGAATCCTCCGACTGTCCCGTCGCGACGTCAGCTCCTCCCCCGCAAGAGTTCAATTAGCTTGTGAACTCAAACAACAAAGAGACATGATAATACAGTGATTGGAATGCAGTATTGCAGGCTAATTCTGCTGACTGCCAGCAGTTCAATCCTGACTGACTGAAGGTTGACTCAGTTTTCCATCCTTCCTAGGTCAGTAAAATGAGGACCCTGATTGTTGGGGGCAATATGCCGTTTCTGTAAACTGCTTAGGGACAGCAGTAAAGCACTATATAAGTCTAAGAGCTATTGCTGTTATTGTTCAAGCCTATACTCAGGAATTTGCCACCTGGGTGACTAGATAAGGTTCAACGGCATTCAAAGGGATCAGACATTTCCCTCTTGTGCCCACATAGGGACTCCAGACTAATTCCCTGTTTGATTCCTCCCTCCAGCTCACCCTCACATGCTACTATGATAGCATTTGCAGCTTGGCCCTAAGTAGTGATATACAACTGGTACATTATCATTTATCTATGTGATGTACAGCACACTGACGACATGTAGAAAGTATGGAAGATGATGTTGATAGAGATATACAAGATCCATTACTAAAGTGATGAGAGGTATCTTAAATCTACAACAGATTGAGAATATATGGAAGAGGTTTAGAATATTTCATAGGAGAATAAACCCAATTAATAGGAGAATACACTCAATCAAATTTATAGGATTCTGTTATAGCCAGAATAACTACTTTAATAAAAGTAGTTTTGGCCTTCCTATGCAGCTGGTGATCCAGTCTGATCTACTTGACACACATCATCCCTAACTGACACATCATTTCCCCCAGTGCTTCATGGAAAAGGACCTGTGACACTCAGCATTGGAGCATCCAAGGGCTGAAATTCTCTTCCGCTTCTAGTAAAAAGAAAAGTCAACCAAAAGAGCAACATGCAAGCAAAAGCAAATAAAACACCCCCAGGAGCAAAACAAATTAAAGTTTAATTTGTGTGTATTGTTTAATGGACTGCTAAATTGGCCACGGCCACCCAGTCACATGACTACCTAATCACAACCACACAGCCGGTCCATCCCCCCTCCCAACAGTCTGAGGGACCGTGAATTGGCCTCCTGTTTAAAAAGTTTGAGGACCCCTGCTCTTCAATAGCCAAAGGGAATCACTCACTCAAATACGAGACAGGTTTGACAAATGAGAAAAAAACCAAGGGTTTGTAGCTGCACTCTGGGAGAAAAATGGAGCTGAATTTAGGCCAATTTTGTTTTATTTTAACTGTAGTTAAAATGTTGAATACCCTGTGATATATAGTGCCTTTCTTCTTGGGAAGAAGGTATAGTGAGCTTGATAGCGCTTCAAGAAATCTAAATCATTGTCATCTATATCTTTATTATAAATTAAACAATAGAGTCCCAAGTATGTAAAACATAACCATTATATGGTTGCTTAAGTAGCATGCATACATCCCATTTTTGGTATTAGAAAGTGCTTTATGTGGGCCTAGCCTTGAAGGGTGGCAACTGGAACAAAATTCTGTAGCCACTAACGAGTGCAAAAATATGGAGATCTGCTCTGGTTGCCAGTTCCTTTCTAGGCATTATTTAAAATTCTAAATAACTTTGGATCTGATTATCAGATGAATTGTCTTCTGATCGGAAGCTGTAAGGCCAGTAAGTTCTGTAGACAAGGCCCTTGTGAGCTGTCAGAGACTCATTCATCTGGAAAAACAAGACATGGCTTTCTGCATCATTCTCAGACTTTGGAATGCACTCCCTGAGTCAGTCAGTTCTTCTGCCCCTATATTTAGAAAACCCATAAAGGTACCTGTCTTTTGTCAGGATTCAATTGTTGACTGCTTTTATTATTAAATGTAATTTTCAAATATGAACTTCAGTATTTTAATAATTGTTAAGCTGCCTTGAATACTTCAGTAGAAAGGCAGAAAGTGTATATAAATAATACACTTCTAACTTCTTGATGATGCATTGAGTCGAATCATAGAACTGGGAGAGGCCACTTAGGCCATCAAGTCCAATACCTGGCACAGCACATGAATCCAAATTAAAACATTCCAGACAGATGTAATTGCTATCATTGTCAAACTACTCTTATTCTTAGGAAGTTCTTTCCAACATTCAATTGAAACCTGTCTTCCTATAACCTTAAATCCATTATTCCACATCTTGTATTCTGGAAGAAGAGAGAGCAGGTCTGACCTTTCATTTGGCATCGTTCCCCTTTATTGCTGATAATCCAAGAATAGTTGTGAAGTCTAGATCATCATAATTCACTTTAGAGTAAGTTTGGGATATCAGCTGCCCAGTGGTGAAATCCAAATTTTTTTATTACCGGTTCTGTGGGCGTGGCTTGGTGGGCATGGTGTAGCTTGGTGGGCGTGGCTTGGGTGTGGCAGGGGAAGGATACTGCAAAATCTCCATTCCCACCCCACTCCAGGGGAAGGATACTGCAAAATTTCCCCTTCCCTCCCCAGTCCTGGGGGAAGGATATTTCAAAATCTCCATTCCCACCCCACTCTGGGGCCAGCCAGAGGTGGTATTTGCTGGTTCTCCGAACTGCTCAAAATTTCTGCTACTGGTTCTCCAGAACCTGTCAGAACCTGCTGGATTTCACCCCTGCAGCTGCCCTTTCTAAAACATCTGCCCCAAATATGAGAAGTAATATTTCATCACCAAGAGATAATGATCACCAATAACCATCAGTCATGAAGATAAGAGTACAAAGTCTGAATTTTTCCACATCTCCAAAACTACATTTGCCAATGGAAGTCTATGGCATTTGGATTTATTCATAGTTACAGCAAGCATGCATTAAATGTGTGTAGGCCCTTTGCATGATGTATACAGATGCAGAAATTTATAAATTGCAATGTTTTGCTTCAGCAGTTATAATTTGTGGCTTAACAAGTAACCAGGTCCTTTGGTGTTTTTCTAGCCTAATTTCTTATCATTTAAAGCGGAGCACAATCCTTGCCTACTCTGGAATTACCTGCCCATAGTTGGGATTTGCTGCAGTCTTAGTTTAGATTATCACAAGGAACTTTGTTTCCCATCTGGCTCCCTTCAGTCTGTGAGGCCGAGTTGCTGCATAGCTCCCATTTGAGCTCTGAGCAGGGTTGCTGCTGGATGTCAAGAGCAAGAAAGGGTTTTATCTCCAGATAGGGTTTTAAGCAAAGATCTGGCTGGGTACTGTGATTTTTGGTGCCAGCAGCTGGATGTCAGAGACTTGTGTAATGCCTGTTACTGGTTAAACTTGTTCAGCATCACTTCCCTCAGATTTCAGTCTTCGCTCCTCTTCCCAATCATGCATACGCTTTCTCCATCTGCCAGACCTTTGTGGTAGCCAGATCAGGAAGCAGAATCCAGAAAAAATACTGGAAATCTTCTTTATTAATACAGCATATAACAAAATCTTGGAAGATTAGCAGTGTCTCCTCTTTCCTTGCTCTTACACCAAAGAGAATCAAGGCAAGGCAACTTCAATTTTCTTTCTCGTTCAAGTTTTGCTAATGGCCTTTGTCAGAGTTTATTGCAGCACACACAATCAGACACACAATTAAATAATTCTGCAGGATTCATCTACGCAAGAAAATTTCTTTATACACAATATCATACAGCAGAATTCAGCATACAAAATCAGGAACACAGAAGCAATATTCATAAAAGCAAGTCATTACAGAATAGAGATAGAGAGGCTAATATATTGTACAGAGGCCAAACCAACTCTTAGCAAGTCTAAGCCAAGCCCAGACTCCAAACTGTCTCTTATGGCCCCATACAAACAAATACAGTACTATGTTTCAGTTTCCAAACCGTCCTCATTGGCTGACCTGTTGCCATGTCTATTCCAGCTTATAATTACTTATATTGACAGCCTTTGCATTCCTTCTCCAAAGTCATCTCTAGTTCTCTGTGCCATCAGTTTTCCCTTTATACTGTATGTCAATAGCTTGAGTGGGATGGGGTGAGGAAAGCTAACATGGCCAGCTACGAACATAGCCATGTCCTTGAAAAAGGCCAGAGGGTGGATAAACTAGACATCTGGGAACACTTTTACATCCTTCATAAAGGTTTATGTGACCTACTTGTTGGCTTGTAATGTTGAAGTAGGGGTGTGTGAAGTGGGATTGTTCTAGTCAGTTTTTCTCAGCAGTCTGGAAGGCTTGAGCTGTCACTTCATTGGGTTTCCTGGCAAATACTGCAGTGTAGTTCCCTTGGGGAGGGGGTCAAGATAATAATCTAGGCTGATTGCTTTTTCCAACTTGACTTTGGAAGGGTGCTGTTTGTGCCTGGCAATGCTGCCTCTTTTAAATGCAGAGGGGCACTTTCAGCCAAGCATGTCCCCCCTTTTCCTTTATAGGCAGGATAAAGGTTTGGGTAGCTTTCTTTTGTTTTCTGTGGCCACAGTTACAGTGTCTTCTAGAGTTGTTCAACCCACATTGTGCCAATGAACACAGATTTTGTATCGTTTTCCTGATGGTTATGAAGATGATGTAAGTCATTACTAGGGAAATGGCCTATCTTTCTAGCTAAACAGGAATTATGCAACTAGGCCCAAGCATCTGTTATATTTCAAAACCTTCTATGCTTATAGCGTGTTTATCACCAGCACAGATGAATATGCTTATGCTGTGATTTCTACCAATAATAATTACAAAAGGATCTCCATAGAAAAAAATAGCTGATGATCTCTTTCCAAATTGTGCATGAATATACATCAGTTCTAATAGACTTCAGCAACAAACAAGACTTTGGAATTTTCACTTCATTCAGGGGGTGAGAGATTGGTAATCTAAAATCCTTTAAACTGGATTCCATCCTTTCTACTTGAAGAGGACATCCCCGACTCAGAGCCTTATTTTGTACATATGAATGTGACATATGTTATAGTAAAGTCTGTATTGTAGGTCCAATAATATGTTCACATAGACTTCTTCATAGGGATGCATTTTGAATTTTCTTACAGTAAATTTTCTATTAGGGCTCTGCAAAAAAAGTATTGGAAACGGTGTTTACAAAATCCACTTATTTGAGCAAAGAACCTGTCTGTGAATCATTAAAACAGCCCTGTCCTTTAAAATGGACAACTGGGGATAATCTTCATAGCATGTGTTCAAGCCTTGCAAGCAACATAGCAGCTTTGAGTTTCAAAGAAATGTTCTATTCTAATGCCGTTTGCAAAGCACTTCATTCAATTGCTTTGCACAGCCCTGGTGATTACTTGCAACATTTGGTCCCTCTATAACTTCATAGCCATTGCAAACTATTAGGAAACACTTTATAGGGAAAAAAAAGAATGAATTGGGAATCAGAATGCCCATCAGAAAGGCTCAAATTGTGCAGAGGTTTGGTTTAGAATTACTTTAGTATTTGCTTTCAGCGCAAAACTTGTTTTATCAGCAGGAGAATAACAGAATGTTCAGCTCCACTAGGGTAAAAACAAAACAAAAGCCAGATAAAAATATCAAGGTTTTGGAAACTAAGGAACTATTTAAATATTATTTTCCACAATGTCAGCATGATATAACTACTTTAAAACTGAGCATGGAAAACAAAGCTGCACCTATATCTATATGCTTGATGTTGTTAACTGTTGGAATCTGTTTAAGGAAGTTTGAATCTTGAAAGGTATCCTGCTTAGGTAGATTTCGTCTGTAGCCAAAGTATGAGTTGAAAGACTTTTCATGGTTTCCTCCCAGGAAAGTATTCAAGAACTGACATTAAAAATGTCTTTCTTTACTGAACATAGATGGAGCTGCAGCAGCGTGTCACCTCTTCCACCTACCAGCTGCTGCTTCTGATGTGAAGGAGAGGAAGCAGCAGCCCTTCCATAGGGGTTAGATCCAATTCCCTGACTTCTAAGATTTGTTTATTTTTAAAATCTATTCCAAAGAGGTGCTCAAAATGGAATGCCTTTTTTTAAAAAAATAAGAGGCTATCAATTATGATCTTTGGCAAATTTATATCTTAATTTGCCTGTTTTACTGAAGTATTACTTAGGGTTTTTTGGATTTCCCAGAGTATTAAGGCTGAAAATCTTGCTGAAAAATAAACAATCCTCATATGTGTGTGTATTTACTGACAAAGAAATAAATATAAATTTAAATATAAATTTAACAAAAAATAGTTTGTCGTGAAAGCATCTGCCTGAGGGCTCCTGGATTGGGGCTGAAAGGCAAAAAGGAAGCAGTATGCTCCTTCCCATATTTGGGTAGACCAGGTTGCTTCGATAGAAAACCCATACACACATACACACACACGCACATATACATATAATACATATACATACATATATGTATACATACATACATACATATATCCAAAGTTGCTGACACATTGCATACATTTTTAGAATATGCGCTCTTAAAAATTAGTTCCTGTTAGAATAAATATTTCAGAAGTTGGAAAGCAGTAATTAAGTTGTGACAACCTTTTTCTCCAGTTGTCTTTAATCTTGGAACACAGGAAGATGATATCGAAGCCAAGTAGGTTTCTAGAAATTATGTTCCTAGTTGCCAAAAAACCAATAATTAGAAATATAGAGTTTTTTAAGGATTTCCTTCAGGAAGAGATTGAGATCTGAAACTGTGCCTTTTATTTGCTCTCTCTGTTTTGCCAAGACTTTTTTTTTTTTAATTGAAAGCCTTTGATGCATTACTTTGGGGGTAATCTGATCTCTGTACATCTTATTGTTACATTGGGACAAGCACAACACTTAAATTATTTCTCAGTAGTTAAAATGGTTGCTAATGACTTCCTGATTGGTGACCTTTGAATGTGATACTAGAAACATACTCCAAGGAATGGGAGGATTGTGGCAGAGAAGCGAACATGCCAATAAAAAACCCAAGTTTTATGGAATCCATATTTGAAAGCCTGGGAGCTTCTACATGCATATTTTCCTTGATTTTCATTAGTTAAAGTCTCTGAGTCAGTCAAGTTTGATTTCTGGTAATTTTATTGATCCCTCATGATAACTTAGTTGGCAACAGTTTGGGAATGGTTTGCCATTATGTTTGTCTGTGATGATTTTTCAGTTTCCTAGTCTATCTTACAATCCTGTTTCAGATGGTTTTCCATCTAAGTTCTTAAATACTTAAAAATGTGTGTGGCAAAACAAGAAGAGACCTTATCAACTAAAGTGATAAGGTCACAACTGAACTGATTGAATGAATGTGGATTGAATACAGTATCAAAAGTATCTAGTATCAAAAGAAGTTGAGGTAATTTGACGTATAGAGAGAATGAATGAAGTACAATTTGCAAAGCAAATATATGAAAGAAAAGCAAATGAGCCAAGAAGAAGAAAGAGAAACATTAAAATCATGGTTCGGTGGTATTGATAAGGTCTCAAAAAAGAGGACCCAAAGAACCAGAGACAATGGAACAAGCAGTGTGAATGGACATGGTGGATGGTTTGCAAGAATAGAAAAGGATGGAGAGATGTAGTGAGTAATGTTAGTGTAAATTAGACTGAACTGTTTTTCTTTGTTAAGTTATGCCTCCAATTCCTTTGACTTATTATTTCTCTCTTCTTTCCCGTGCTTTGCATGTTTTTGCACCAAGAAGAAATGATATGATGGGTATGTATATGTATCATTTGGAGAGGTCTTGACCAAAAAGGGTTAGTATGAGTATAGTCTCACTGTTGATTTTCTGGGGTTAGGAATAGCTGTCGGAAGTTCTCTTTATATTATTAATTTGCACTTAAAGGCTGCCTGATTCTATGGGGCGAACAAATAAAAGAAAAATAGAAAGAAAACAATATATATATAATAGAATATGACCAAACGCTATTATGAATTACATGTTATTGCAAATCCTAGTAGGCAGATAAGGAATTCCTGATGTGCTAAGCTGACTATGAATATCTACAGACCCCTCACATCCTTCTACCTTCAAAACGACGCTATAGGGCACTGCACACCAGAAGAACTAGACACAAGGACAGTTTTTTCCGAATGCCATCACTCTGCTTAACAACTAATTCCCACAACACTGTCAAATAATTTACTAAAGACTGTATTACTATTATTCTTCCCTTCCTTACTAGTATCTATCTCTTCCCACTTATTACTATAACCATGTTGCTTGTATCTTTCAATTTATATTGTTTTTATTTGTTTCCTAGTACGATTTGATAGCTTATTCGTAACCTTGACTATCACTAAGTGTTGTATCTTTTTATTCTTGATGAATGTATTTTATTCTCCTTATGTACACTGACAGCATATACACCAAAGACAAATTCCATGTGTGTCCAATCACACTTGGCCAATAAAGAATTCTATGTGCTGTATCCACCAGACATAATAACCTGTTCATGTTTCTATGCTCATTCATCATTACATTGTGATTCATTTAGCTGCACTCAAAATCTCCAAATTTGTTGACCCTCACCTTAAGTTCATTTTAATTGTAACTCATCCCTTTAAAGTGTACACAACATGAGTTCAGAAGATGTTAGCTTAGGATAATTCACCTATAACTAAGCCTTAGGGATGAACTATATTTGACCTGTTAAACTGAGCTTTTCCTGATGCTGTAGTAATGTGATGAGAGGTCATTGGATTTATTTCTATTTTCCTTCTTTGTCTCTTACTCAGCAAAAGATTTGGAGCTAGCTTTGAGACTTATGTTCACTTTTCATAAACATAGCTTAAAAAAAAAATCTAATAGGAAAAGGGTTTCCTGTCTCCCAGTTCTAATGTTAAGCTCTAATGATCTAAGTGCCAGAGCTCACTGTAACAGCATTGCCAAAAAGGCATTAAGAGTTGTTAACCTAATCTTGCGAAGCTTCTTCTCCGGTAATATTGTATTGCAAACTAGGGCATATAAAACCTTTGCTAGACCAATTCTCGAATACAGCTCATCTGTCTGGAGCCCGCACTGCATATCGGACATTAATACAATTGAGCGAGTCCAGAGATATTTCACGAGAAGAGTCCTCCACTCGTCTGCTCACAACAGAATACCTTATGCTACCAGGCTTGAAATTTTGGGCTTAGACAACTTAGAACTACGCCGCCTTCAGTCTGACCTAAGCGTAGTACACAAAATTATCTGCTACAACGTCCTACCCATCAATGACTACTTCAGCTTCGCAATAATACACGAGCACACAATAGATACAAACTTAAGGTAAACCGCTCCAAACTCCATTGCAGAAAATATGACTTCAGCAACAGAGTGGTCAATGCCTGGAATGCACTACCTGACTCTGTCCCCAAACCCCCATAACTTTAACCTTAGACTGTCTACTGTTGACCTCACCCCATTTCTAAGAGGTCTGTAAGGGGCGTGCATAAGAGCACCAACGTACCTACCTACTGTCCCCTTTTATTCATAATCATGTTTATACTTAGATCTATTATCTTATATATACTTGATAAATAAATAAAATAAAATTATTACCACCCACTTGTGGTAACAAGTGGAATTTTTCTGGTTTTTATCACCTTTTTACCAGACTAAATCTTTTTATGTGTCATTTACTGTATTTGGATGAACTAAAAACAGATTTTTTTTTTACTACAGGCAACAGCTCTTGCTTTTTAGTAATCAAACAGCAGCAAGAACAGAAGAGTACAAATTACAGAAGCTATTTTCTTAGCCTAGCTAAAGATTCTGTAGGATCTCTTTCTCATTCATTTTCTTGTCCTCTTGACCATCAGCATCTCTGGCAGAAGTAATCTAGTGTGTTAAAAGGCTTTTTATTTCCTCTGAATGAATAAGGCTGATGTTTATGATAGCACTTCACTATTTCAGAGCATTCTTTTAGAATTCCTCTGACAAGGTCACATAATAGAAATGTTCCTCTAAGGTTGGTGGACAAGCCTAGCTCTTTGTTTGGAGCCGAGGAGACGTGTATTCAGAAAAGAAAAGCAGTGGTTTATGTCAAGGCAAATGGGAAAAAAGTGTTTGGTAGAGAGGTCGTGTAGCTATTGCTTGGAGGATTATATCAGTTTTGATTCAGGGTGGCCTGATCTGGTACGATCAATACTTTCTAATTTCTGTTGAGAACTTTTAACCCTCCCTGTTCCCTGGCAACACCTTAATAAATCTCCTCTCTTTCATTGTGTTGGAAGTTAACCAGCCTCTTTTTGTTTCAAAAGACAAAAAAAAAAAAAAAAAAGAACCACATAGCAACCACAGCTTACCAATCGTAGCTTGGAAAAACCACAGGTTTTGCACAGCTTCCTCTGCTGCAGCCTTGTTGCACGCTATGTTGGTTTGGTGAACTGCCACATAGTGCTCTGCCTGCTTTCTTTTGCAAAAAATGGCCGCGTTATTTTGCGCTTATACGGTTAGCTGTGGAATTACAGACAGGAGGCTTAGATCTAAGCACTAATGTGCACACATTCTGCTGCTTAACAAATTCTTCACATCACTGACCATCCACAAAAGAAGCAGCAGCATAGAAATAAAAGGCTAGTCCTCCCCACCTCTTACTTTACTTGCTGTCCTTTCCTCGGTGTTCAGAGAGCTGTGAAGCAGGCTGGGTTTAGGGAAGGCAACTTGTTAATCTCCTCACTGCTACAGAGAATAAAATGGCATTTCATTCCAAGCTCTGCTAATGCACTCGCTCCTGGGATAATACGAGACTCCCTGAAAATAGTGGCCAATCCCCCCACCCACCCCTCTTTCTGCATCCTCTTTGTCTCCTTTTGAGTGCTACATTTAGATTAGCTTCTGAGGATTAAATGTTTTTCCAGACTGAATCTGTTTAAAGGGTGGTGGGGATGGAAGAAGGAAAACAGCAAGATGCTCCTGCTTAATGTAGGTGTTTCCAGTAATCCTCTGAAGGCTGGTTTAAAATTTTATTTCCTTTCTAAAATTTGATTGTTTCTTATTAAATTTAGATACAGCAGGAATTGTGTGTGGATAGATGTCACTTGTTCTCTAAAAGGCAGTGCTGCATAAACATGGTGGTGTTAGGAGGATTACAAACTTGTTAAAAGATAAAACTTTCCTCCGAGACCTACCTTCTTTCTATGAGCTTCTCAAGCTGCTTATCAAAAGCTCTGTGTTTGCATGCCTTTCTGGCAGTACCATAACTCTTGTCCTCTCTGAGCAGTTTTTTTTTTTAATGCTGTTTTTTTAAGAATATGCTTTGTTGTGTTGTCCCACTAGAAATCAGCTTGAATCCAAGGCAGCATTCCAGTGGATTGATTGCTGGAAAAATTTACTCCACATGGGACCGCATATCTGGGAGTTCCATTTAATTATCATAGGATCTTTAAATTAAATGGGCATGACTATTTAAAGTTATGTTGGGGAAGCTGACATGTGGTATGTATCCTGTGGGCTCTGTAGGGAAAGAAAAATGTACAAACTTTACACACAGGCATAAGGCTCTGAAGTTGAAATAGTGAAATATGACTGATTTCTAAAACTTTAAAATGTACTTTGGCATATGTCTAATGATTCAGTATTTTTTTTTAAAAAAAAACAGGATACTTATTCCTCTTACTGGGGTATAAGTATCTCTAAATATGGGAAAAAATAGTTTTGATGTATGTCGGGAAAGGAATGCTTTTTGCATTTATGAATAGAACTCTAAACGGGTTGCAGAACCTCTTTTTATTATTTGGGCCAAACAAATGTTAAGTGTTATGCTTAACAAAACCATATCAGGTTAGTTAGGAGAACCAAGTGGTGAAGTTAGACACATATTCCAAAGGATTTATTGGCCATTTAAGTATTGCAGCTTGATAATAAAGTGGTTAAAAGAAAACTTTTCAGGCCTTTAAAACTATCTACAATCCTGTAGAACTTTGACCAGAAAGGGGATTGAAACTTCATTTAACTCCTATTAGCAGAAAGACATTCTAGTTAAACAAACAACATACAAAACACTGTACTGTGTCATGTCTTTATTGAGCATATTGAACCAACATTTACTTGATTGGAAAAGTATATGAAACCCAGGATAATCACATCTCTTTGGGTGGTATTTGTGTCAGATGTTCAATCAATGAGTTAACAATCAAGGGTGAATTTGAAAGATCCTCCCTTTGTAAAACAACACACTAGTTGCCACCATCAGTCTGTTCTTCATGATATGGGCTTGTAGAATGAATCATGTACCAATCAAAAGAGACCTCCGCAGACCTTAGAAAAAGGGATATTAAATTCAGGATGCTGAGGATGGCTGGTGCCAAATTTTTTAGGCTTCAACAATTGATTGACAGACACAAAGTCACAGATGGGGAAAATACAGGATCCAAAATGGGTCGGTTACCGGGACCAGAGGGTTAATTTTCTGAGCTTTTGGAGCCCATCTTCAGGGAACGTCTCTCTAGCACAGTGGTCCCCAATCTTTGTGGCTTGGGGGCGGAGAGGGGAACCAGGCTGCATAAGTGGAGCTGCACGTGCGTACCAGCCCACTGCTTGTGTGAGTGGAGCTGTGCTTTTGCGTGTGCGCTGGCCTGTCACTCATGCAGCCTGGTTCCGAATAGGCCATGACCCAACCCTGACCTGGGGGTTGGGGACCCCTACTCTAGCAGAGAGAACTATATTTGTCTTCATTCATAGAGAAAGTACAACACCATTATTACTCTTCCCAAGAATGGTCGGCCAACAAAAATCAATCTTAGAACAAGATTTATGTCAGGTACAAGCAACCAAAGCCACTTATGAAGGGTCCAAGTCAGCAGCTTTATTGTGTTCTAGGTATAACACAAGAATCTCCCCAGACTGCTTGCCTTCTCTTGGGAACAACCAGATAAGATTTATGGAACTCGGAGTCCTTGTGTGTCAGGCTTATGCCTCTTGCAACTGCGCAGGAAGTCAAGGCTAGTTCCCTGCTTGACTTCTCCCTGCCTGGCTGGCTGGAAGTTTCCCAACAGTGTATAATACTTGTAGAAGTTATAAACTGTTAAAGAACCTCAGTGTAATGGCAAAAGACCTATGGGCCATTCTTCTATTGTATGATGTCACTGTTGATGAGTTCACCATAAGGAGAATAGAAAACTTTTGTTTGGGAGCTGCCCAAAGTTGATTAGAAGATGGGAGGTTATATAAATGTTTTAAATAAATAAACTAGGGTGCAGTGCATGGGAGGATACTAATGAAATCAGAAAACACACTGTTAACTTTGAGGTTGCCTAAGGCAATCTGGGTGTTCAATAAGCTATTAGAATAATGTCCTACGAAAAGATAAAAGTAGAACTTAGGAGCATTAATGAGAAATGTTGTTTTTCCTCCCAAAAATGAAACACTATATTCCTGAATAAACAGATAAATATCATCCCAATTGTGAAGCACAGCAGTGGGAATACCATGATTTGGGACCCCAATAATTGTGGGGCCTATGAATCTTATTGTAGTTGCATTGGGATAACAGTGTTTATATATTTAAATGCATTTATATTTATATCCCTCTAATGAAGAAATATACTAAAAATGATAATAAAAAATAAGAAAATAATTTTTTTTTTGTTTTTATAAAAAAATGTTTTATGTTTTTATAAAAAGTAAAATCAGTTTTAAGTGGAAAAAAAAAAGAAAACTGCATCTATATTTGGAGCTGTTCCATGTGCCATAGTAACACATGTGTTATTCCAAAAACTAAGTGGGAAAATATTTCAACTTCAGTGTGAACAAGAATATTTTAAGGGGAAAACAAGAGTTTGAGCCTTTGATACTCATGTCATCCAGACTTAATTTTATACAATTCCTTGCAGGTGACCTGTTGGGCCTTTTAATAAGAGTTGTCTGTTGTTTCTAATGTCCTGTTGCTTGGGAAAGATAAATGGGACAGACAGAGGGAGTGAAAAGAGAAGGGAAAGCAGTGGGAATACCCACTGGGGCCCTAAACAAATTAGCTTTGGGGCACTGTGATATTCAAGAAAAAAGAAACCCCAAAATATTAGGAGCCGAATAAGAGATTTCTGGGTATATCATCTTGGGTTCCATCGCAGAGGAAAAGAAGTGTGTACACACACACACACACACACACACACCTACACACACACACATTCTGTAGCACTTATATAAAGAGTCCAAGTGTTGATGTTGGATCTTGGTTCAGCTAGCTTAATTTCAGGTGGGAAAAACACACCTTTTGAAAAACCTTATCCTGTAGTGAAATGCATACTACATTTTTATAGTAGGATAACTGTTACTATAAAATGGACAATTTTGGAAGTCATGCAACAAACAAATGGCTTATATAGATTGACTGATTACCTGCAATCAAATTGTCATTTACTCCTCACAACTACATCGATAGATTTTCTCCATGCCCCTGGCATGATCTTTCAGGTCTTCTAATGATGTGTTCATCCTCACTATAACTGAGTCCATTCACATTGTGGTTTATATTGGCCATTTTCATATATCGTGCTATTGTTTGAAATCTGTCTTCAGACACAGTAAATAAGACGCACTGGAGTGTAAGACGCAGCTTAGTTTTTGGGGAGGAAAATAGGAAAAAAAAATCTGCCTACCATGTATTCATCTGGCTAGCGTCCTTAGTCTGGTCAGCTTCAGGAGATTAGTTTGCTGGTTTTTTATCCCTTGCTTGGGGATAAAAAACAGGTTCTAAGGCACAGCTGAGAGGAAGCAGCAATGAGAAAAGCAGGCAAAGCACAGGGAGATCGCTTCACTCGGCTAGTGCCTACTTAGGGCTGAAAAAAAGCTTCTAAAGAACAGCTGAGAGTCGGAGCAAAGCATAGAGATTGCTTCACTCGCTAGCGCCTCGTTAAAGCACAGCGGAGAGTCGAGGGAGCAGGCAAAGCTAGAAAGATTGCTTCACTCGCTAGCACCTCACTAGCGCCTCGTTAGGGCTGAAAAAAAGCTTCAAAAAACCTACATTCGGAGTATAAGACGTACCCAAATTTTCAGCTTCTTTTAGGGGGGGAATAAGGTGCGTCTTATACTCCGAAAAATATGGTACTTTTAAATCCTTTTGCTTTTGTGCACAAAATTTATTCTGTAGTAACGATGGCAGATGTATTTTAAACATGAAGTATAGTAATGGTGATGCTGAAGGCTGATTTTGAGAATCTTTTGGGAATGCATTCCAAAAAAGAATAACAGAGTTAACTATGTCAAAAGTGGTGAAACTCCAAAAAATGCTTGTTAAATCCTGGGAATTAATTGCCTATTAGTTAATTACCATCGCCCCTTCTCACAAAAACTGTGGTAACAGTCTTAACAACCTGGTCATTCAGGAACAATTTATTTCAAGGACATTGTTTGCTTCTCTGAATACTAATACTATTCATAATTTTCAATTATACACTCAATGTGAATATCTGAAGCTTTTACTATACAGAATTATTTTTCTCCCCAGAGGAAATAAGGTTGAACAGGACAAGAGATTAAGGCTAATATATAAAATACTTTATAAGAGAGAAATTAAGACTTGCTGGATGTTATTACAGAAACATAAGGATACAATTTTCCCCAAAGAAGCTTCATCTGAACTATGCCCATGCTAGTTAATTAACTAAAATTGAATCTAGTGATATTAGTAGAATGAGTAGTCTACTTATTCATCAACAAACAGCCAAAGTTGTATTTTTTTTAGAAATATTTTTTTTAATATTTCTGGAAAATATTCAAAATGTTTATCTTTCTCTTCCCAAGCAGATGTAGAATCCTTCATTGATGCATTGCTACTGTTTGAAAGATAGGTTTTTATCTTATTAGAAGCAAGCACTCTCCAAGCCTCAAGAAATAGCAAGCATACTCGTGTTCTGAAAATTAGTTTTGCTAGTATTATCTAAGGCTTTGTTGATTGATCAGAAATTAATATCTTGATAAAGGAGACTTAAAAGTGGATAAAATGTAAAAATATCTGCAAAATGTATATTTTTGCATCGTTTCTTTCAGCAGTTAGGCCAGGCCATTAAGTTTTTATTGGCAATGGGATCCCAGCTAGTCTGTTTGTGAAGTAAGAACATTATTTAAACTTTGTGTAGCTGATTACCCTGTTTCCTCCCAAATAAAACATCCCCTGATAATGAGCCCAATCGGGCTTTTGAGTGCATGGCAATAAGGCCAAGTGCTTATTTCAGGGTTCAAAAAAATATAAGATAGGGTCTTATTTTCAGGGACATCACTGAGAGCAAGTGAAGCACTCACATTGTTTTTTTGTCTACATGGAAGATGAGAAAAGAGAATATATGACCCATGGAAATTTTCTTCTCTTCCTGTGTCATTCCAAATATGCTGACTATCAAGCGTAAGAGTGTCCTCTGTGTTCATCCTATGGAAGATAATGCCAGGAGGATAACAGTTTTTGAAAACAATTACTGCTTTCTGTGTTCCTTTTAATACATGCTTTGATTTATGCATATACATTCTATTTAAATAAAATAGTATATCATCATTCTCTTGTTCCTTTATCTCAGCCCATTATTTTCAGATGCTCTCCCATAGTTGCTTATATGTGCTGTTGACAATGAATGTTTTTACCATATAAAACTGTAGTAGAGTTTATTTATTTATTTATTGTTAAATTTGTATACCGCCCTTCTCCCTGAGGACTCAGGGCGGTGAACAGCCAAGTAAAAACATAAACTACAAACATTAAAATGCAATTAAAAATATATATATAAATTTGGCCCCATGATTAAAAACAATAACAAACAATTAAAAACATTTTAAAAAATGTTAGGCCAAGGTGCTGCAATAGTTCAAGGTGCTGCAATAATTTGTCGCTTTCCTTGCTATAATGTTTATTATTCTCTTTATAATATGGAATTTTAACCATTTTCTTTTTTGATTCAAACTGTTTTTGCAACAACAAAATTCTGACACATTTCTGTTTGACTTAACAACTAAATTAGAGCCCATGTGAGTACCAACTTTGATTGCTTTGCTAGTCAATCTTAAGAGCTAAAAAAAAATTGGGGTTGCTAAACAAGGGAACTTGTCCTATTAACTTTAGCATGGCATAAGAACTAATATCAATTTTCTTTTCTTCTTAGGATAAAATTTTAAGTGCAAAATTGGGGAACATTGCCAAATTTGAATTGCTCTACAGAAACCTGTAGAGCCAGCATTTTATTTTTTGAAATAACTTCTTTGTAGCATTGTAATGCTACAAAGCTTTATAGCAGCCATTATGGTATCTTTTTATCCAGCTAGTAGACGCCTAAAGAAAGTAGTGTTTTTGCATATTGAACTTGGTATGATGAGAAACTGAAAGATTTGATTTCTCCATAGCTTTCTCAAGTATTAAGACAGGATATATTGCAAAATATGGTATACCTGTACCAAGTACTATACACCAGTGGTTTCTCACTGAGAATTCCTCCATTAATAGCTTCTAAAATTTTACCTTTCTATTTGCATTTAAATCCAGGTGGTGTTGTATTTGGAGAGGATAAAAGGGGAAGATTTTTAAATGTACTTTGCTGAGTTATCTCCAGCAAGGAGTGTCATAGTATCTGTGATGCCATAAGATAGACATTGTTTTGAAATTTGTTGTAATTTGCAGTTCATGCATAGAATTGGGATTGTCTCATTGCATCAAGCTACAGTTTTAGAAAAGCTTATTTTTATGGGTTAATTCAAGCTAAAATTTCCACAGAGATGCTCTCAAATCCTGTTCTACTCTTCAAGTTCAGCCCTGGAACACTTTCATAGCATAATAAAGAATAGTCCCTCTTCATTAACCACAAAGGGTCACTTATCACACAGATATCACTTTTGACATGTTTCTGAAAACAATCTGCTTGCCATCTGTGCAGTTTAATATGTAATGAATGTATATGACTAGTTTCCAACATGTGCACATGGCAAGATTCCATCAGTAAACACAGCTTTCATGACATGGTTAACTTCAATTGTATACATTTACAGTGTATCACTAATCCACATTCACCTTTTCTACATCAACCTGCTATTATGTGAGAAATATTCTTCTGTGGAGCAATCCAGTTAACTCACATATTTATGCCTAGCTTTTAGCATATCCCTTGCCTAGGTTTTCAGAAGCATTTAAGGGCCAGAGCGCTTGAGAATATTATACATAAAATATTATACATAAAAGTCTCCCAATAGTGATTTTGCACTTGCACAGTACTATAACAGTATACAGGATTACCGTCTATCACCTAGTCTGTGAAGGGTAGACCATACTGAGACTTCCAGTGGTGAATAATCCTACCAATAGTAATTGCAAGTCATGGTTTTATCCTCATTTACCAAATTCCCTTCCATTATCTGTGTTCTTCAAGCACCATTAATAAGGATTTTGCTTACCTGTCATGACAGTCTAAAATCTTTCTTGACAAGGATTCTTTTAATCTAGCCTTCCTTCTGTGCTGAACTCCTTGGGCTATTGTTGCCAATGGAGTGGGCACTTATTTTTTCCCTTATCTCCTACTTCCTAAGCCATTGTTTTTTTCCTCACAGCAGCAACATGCTAGGCACAAAATTGGCTAAACTGTTGACTTTGTCTTATGTGCTCTTTGTGCTTCTAAACCGTGGATGTGATAAATTAGCTTCAGCCAGAAAGTGAACATTCAAATTGACATTTTGTATATTGGACTAAAACAGTTTTTTTTGATTGATGGAATCCTTTGAGTAGCATTAAAAAATACAATAATTGGGGATTAATTGTGAAGATTCTTACTATAACTTTGAAGACATTTAATGTTTCTATTGTAACACAAATTTGCTGAGACAAATGAATGCAGCCCTTAGCTGCCATTATCTACCACTATCAAACAGTCAGGAGAGAGTTAAAGAGAACAGCTCTCCTGACCTCCTACATTGGCCCTATGATGAATGTCTAATTTACTCCCACCGTCCTTGTTCTGCCAGTAATAAAAAGGCTGGCTTCAAATATTCACCCCACTGCAAACATTTCTCTTAAACACCAAGAGGACATATAATAGCATGATGCCAAGCCAAGCCAATATTATCAGATTGATGTGAGCAATGATAATAGAAGAAGGATAAGTTGATGAGATTCCCTTTATTACATAAACTGACTGCATGAAAAGAAAGAGGGGATTTCAAATTCAGTAATTCTTGGTGTATCATTTGCTCAGTGCTGATCTCAAGGGACAGCTAAGGAAGAAGAATTTTAAGACTGTGATGTTAAAACACAGACTGATTAGCTGCAGGACTGCCTCGCCTCAATTACATCATCCTGTCCCATTAGATTTAGCAGGGAAGCCATGGTACAGGTTCCACCAGCCAGGGATTTGCATTTGGTGGGTCCCAGCAGGTGGGCCTTTACTGCTGCACTGCCCTCTTCGTGGCACATTCTGCCCCCCTGCAGTTAAGTTTGCTTCTTGTCTGCTAGGTGCTTTTTCAAGAGGCAACTGGACTTTCTGGTTTTTCTTTGAAGATGTTTTGCTTCTCATCCAAGAAGCTTCTTCAGCCCTGTTGGAGCTGTGCTTTCTGCAGGATGTTTTCTGCCCTGTGTCCCTTCACTGTTGAACACTGTTGGGGATGAGTCTGTGCTGTCTGCATCTCAAACTGAAGTGCAAATGGTTCCTGTAGTCTGCGTTTTTTCTGGAAATCTGTTCATACTCCTGCATCATTGAAAGGATGTTTATCCCAAAGTGCATCACTAAATGTCTATGGAGATTCTCAGTCATCCAAGCCATGGTTGTCCCAAAGGTGCTTTTTCAAGAGGCAACAGGACTTTTTGCTTTTTCTTTGAAGACATTTTGCTTCTCATCCAAGAAACTTCTTCAGCTTTATGAGAAGAGAAACGTCTTCAGAGAAAAACCAGAAAGTCCAGTTGCCTCTTGAAAAAGCACCTTTGGGACAACCATGACCTAGGTGACTGAGAATCTCCATAGAATTCTCTGCTATTGTTTAGGAAGATCTGGTTAGGACTTCCGGTTTGGGGATCTTTGGGCTCCGTTGTGCTTGATCTTCATGCTCTCTGTGTGAGCATGGGCAGCCTTATAAATAAATAAATTAATAAAATAAATAAGCAAACTTTTTCCTAGGGTGCTTTCAACTGGAAAGCTCTTGTACAATGGTTCCAACTTTTTCTCTTAATGGATTTTCTGTTGAAAGAAAAGGGCGTAGCCATGAGAAAACAAAGAAGGGTTGCAAATAGGAGAAGACATCATCAGAATTACGTACCCATTTCCCACAAATGAGACAGAGTGATTGCAAAACAAATGCCTCAACTGGAAGCATGCTTTATACTTTCCACTGTTTGCCTCCAATGTCTTTGCCAAAGAAATTCATGTGTCATATATGGGTTATCTTACAAAAACTCTGAGAGAAAGGGATGTGAACTGATTCATTGCCATATATTGCTGAGAAAGTCTTTCAGCCCAGGTTCAAGACTGTTCTGTTCAATATACCACCCTGGTTCATTCTTCTTTTTCTATGCCAAGATATAGTGATAATGATTTAGCAGATGAGGGAAAAGTTGAAGACGAGGACAGCAGTTATGAAGCTAAGGACTCAAGTCCTGGAATAACAAGAAATTTGAAAAGTGGTGAAAGCTGAAACATAGGTGACCCCTAGTCCTACTTTTTGTGCATGGTGTTATGATATAAATTTTGATGAAAAAAAAATCAAAACTGGACTGACTGAAAGGAGGGAACAATTAAAAGGAGGGAGGGAGAGGAAGGAAGGAAGGAAGGAAGGAAGGAAGGAAGGAAGGAAGGAAGGAAGGAAGGAAGGGTCTTTGCTTATGTAGCTATTTTTTTGAAATACAGTTGTGCTCATAAGTTTACATACCCTGTCAGAATTTATGATTTCCTGGCCATTTTTCAGAGAATATAAATGATAACATGAAAACCTTTCTTTTACTCATGGTTAGTGTTTGGCTGAAGCCATTTATTATCAATCAACTGTGTTTACTCTTTTTCAATCATAATGACAACAGAAACTACCCAAATGACCTTGATCAAAAGTTTAGATACCCTGGTGATTGTGGCCTGATAACATGCACACAGATTGACACATAGGGGTGTGAATGGCTATTACAGGTAACCATCTTCAACTGTGGTCTGTCTGCATGTAATTAGTGTGTGTGTATAAAAGGTCAATGAGTTTCTGGCCTCCTGACAGACCCTTGCATCCTTCATCTAGTGCTGCACTGACATTTCTGGATTCTGAGTCATGGGGAAAGCAAAAGAATTGTCAAAGTATCTGCGGGAAAAGGTAGTTGAACTGTATAAAACAGGAAAGGGATATAAAAAGATTTCCAAGGAATTGAGAATGTCAGTCAGCAGTGTTCAAACTCTAATCAAGAAGTGGAAAATGAGGGGTTCTGTTGAAACCAAACCACGGTCAGGTAGACCAAGTAAACTTTCAGCCACAACTGCCAGGAAAATTGTTCGGGATGCAAAGAAAAACCCAGAAATAACTTCAGGTGAAATACAGGACTCTCTGAAAACATGTGGTGTGGCTGTTGCAAGATGAACAATAAGGAGGCACTTGAAGGAAGATGGGCTGCATGGTTGAGTCGCCAGAAGAAAGCCATTATTACGCAAATGCCACAAAGTATTCCGCTTACAATATGCCAAACAGCACAGAGACAAGCTCAAACTTTCTGGCACAAAGTCATTTGGAGTGATGAGACCAAAATTGAGCTTTTCGGCCACAACCATAAACACTACATTTGGAGAGGAGTCAACAAGGCCTATGGTGAAAAGTACACCATTCCTACTGTGAAACACGGAGGTGGATTGCTGATGTTTTGGGGATGCGTGAGCTACAAAGGCACAGGAAATTTGGTCAGAATTGATGGCAGGATGAATGCAGTATGTTATCAAAAGATACTGGAGGATAATATGCATTCATCAGCCCGGAAGCTGTGCATGGGATGTACTTGGACATTCCATCATGACAATGATCCTAAACACAAGGCCAAGTCGACCTGTCATTGGCTACAGCAGAATAAAGTGAAGATTCTGGAGTGGCCATCTCAGTCTCCTGACCTCAATATCATTGAGCCACTCTGGGGAGATCTCAAACGTGCAGTTCATGCAAGACAGCCCAAGAATTTACAGGACCTGGAAGCTTTTTGCCAGGAAGAATGGGCAGCTTTACCATCTGAGAAGATAAAGAGCCTCATCCACACATACCACAAAAGACTTCAAGCTGTCATTGATGTTAAAGAGGGCAATACACCATATTAAAAACGGGGGTATGTAAACTTGTGATCAGGGTCATTTGGGTAGTTTCTGTTGTCATTATGATTGAAAAAGAGTAAACACGATTGATAATAAATGGCTTCAGCCAAACACTAACCATGAGTGAAAGAAAAGTTTTCGTGTTATCATTCATATTCTCTGAAAAATGGCCAAGAAATCATAAATTCCGCCACGGTATGTAAACTTATGAGTACAACTATAGTTCAAGATAATTCTGCACACTTACACAGGCACACACAAACCCACACACGCACTCAAACTCTCACTATTCTTATCACAATACTGTAAGATATTGTAGGCCATGATAAATTTATAACTTTCCAATAGTATATGCCCCTACAACATATTGTAAAACTTAAAGACATTGATATAAAAAGCAGAATCTTTATTTTCCACAAAATGTCAAAATTACCTAATTGGATAAAGTTGATTAAATAGCCATTCTGATTACTATAGCCATCTGACCTTCTAAATACTAGATTAGAATCCAGCAGAATACAAGTTATTTTTACTGATACTTTGAGTAACGAAGCTCTATGAGGAAAGATGGAAAACATTTTTCCTCCAGTTGGCTAAAGTGTATATGAAACTCAAGCAAGCAATGAAAACTTGCATCTTGCATTTAAAAAAAAATAAGATTATCATGCAGTCAAGATAGTTATAGAATAGGAGAAATACCAATGACCTCATTAGAAAATATCACATATTTTGGCTCTCTTGAAATTGTAATATATTCTCACAGGTTTTTAAAATCAACTTTCAGAGTTAAAACCTAATTTTAAGAGTCTTAACTTGCCAATGAATTGAAGGATATTATGGTATTTCCTGACTTAGTTCTTGTTTCCAAGGTGCTCATTCTGATGATTACAAAGACATTAAAATTGCAGTGACAGAACAAAATGCCAAACTTATGAGTTTTTGAAGCCTCCTATTAGGTTTTTTCCTGTTCTAAAATTTTGGGAAGTATTTCATGGAATGTTATGTCTCTGAAATACTGAGCTCCATTAGGTTTTTGTAATTTATATCTAGGATTTTCCAATGAATGTGAATTTGTGAGAAATATGGAGGTCTGTTATAATTGTATTATTATTAATATTGATTTCTGGACTGTATACTGTAGTAAGGCTGTCACTGATTAATGCCAGTGTTTTTTTGTTCTTCATTCTCTGGTGTGGATTAGAACTGAAAATAAAAGAATATCCTAGAAGTTATTTTGCTGGAAGAGTCAGTAATGGTATTCTTCAACTTATTATGTTTATTGTAGTAACTGTGAGAGGGATCTAGGTGTCCTACTGGACTACCATTAAGTATGAACCTATAGCTTGCTGCAGCTTCTCAAAAAGCGATGCAGTCCTAGGCTGCATCAACAGAGGTATAGTATCAAGATCACGAGAAGCGATAGTGTCACTTTATACTGTACAAGTGAGACCATACTTGGAATACTGTGCTTAGTTCTGATCATCACGATACAAAAAAGATGCTGAGATCCTAGAAAAGTACAGAGAAGAGCAATAAAGGGTTTGGAGACTAAACCATATAATGAATGGTTATGGGAACTAGGTATGTCTACTAGTCTAACAAAGATGAGGACTAATGATAACATGATAGCAGTCTTTCAGTATTTGAGGGGCTGTCAGAAAAGAGGGGGCACGGTGGCTCAATGGATAAGATGCTGAGCTTGTCGATCAGAAAGTTCGGCAGTTCAGCAGTTCGAATCCCTAGCGCCGCATAATGGAGTGAGCTCCCGTTACTTGTCCCAGTTTCTGCCAATCTAGCAGTTCGAAAGCATGTAAAAAATGCAAGTTGAAAAATAGGGACCACTTTGGTGGGAAGGTAACAATGCTCGTGCGCCTTCAGCGTTTACCACATGACCACATTCGGCCACATGACCACGGAGACATGTTCGGACAGCGCTGGCTCTTCAGTTTAGAAATGGAGATGAGCACTGCCGCCTAGAACTAGAAATGACCAGCACGCATGTGCAGGGGAACCTTTACCTTTACCAGAGAAGAACAGTTTAACCTATTCTCCAAAGAACCTGATGGCAGGACAAGAAGTAATGGGTGGAATATCACTAAACAGAGATCCAACTAAAACTAAGGAGAAATTTGAGAACAATTAATCACTGGAATTGCTTGCTGCCAGAAATTGTAGTTGCTCCATTACTGGAGGTTTTCAAGAAGAAATAGTAGAGGTTTGGACTAGAAGACCTCCAAAGTCCCTTCCAACCATGTTATTCTGTGTTCTATATATAATGGCTGTTTGAAGTTACAACAGACTTTTAAAAAGCTACTTATGGCTCATTCTCAAAGTTACGATTGCCACTCCCCCTATGGTCACCTGATTGCATTTTAATGCACCCCACAGACATGTGATCACAATTTGTGATTTTAAAAAATGTTTTCTACCAGAAACTGGCAAAAAAACCCTCCCACTGGATATCCTGGATTTGCTTAATGACCATGTGGTTTGCTTAACAATCACATGATTCACTTTACAACAACAGTGTCTCACTCTATGGCCATCATAAAAACAGTCATAAAATTGAGTCCAGGCATGTGATGCCTCGATTTACGATCACCATGATTTACAACTAAAATTCCAGACTCCATTATCTTTACTATCGCTGAAAAAGCATTGTATTTCTATTCCGTTGCTTTCTCTTTATTAGGTGTATGTGTGTGTAAAGAAGGCAATGAAAAGATTCATATGAAAAAGTTGCAAATAGAATAAATAATAAAATAAATAAAATTCCAATAAAATTCCATTAATGAGCTGTGATGACTGGATGATAAAAGCTTCCTTTTAACATGTCTTCCAATAAAGCTTTTTTGGGAAGAGGTTAGAAAACTGTTCAATTTTTATTTGGCTGTCAAATAAAGAAGGCTTTTGGTTTGTATCCTTGTGCTTGTCCCACATTCCCCTCAAATCTGAAACCAAGAACAACTACCAGCCATGGCTTAGCTGAATGATTTCTTATGAATTCAAAAGAAGGAGGATGGAATTAGTGGACTTGAACCAATACATCTGTCATTATCAGCACCAGATTCTGTGTAACAAGGCTGTGCATTACTGTGGGTCAAAGAAAAAAAAGTGTTTTGGAGCATACGTGTACCGTATGAGCTGATGGAAAGTTTTACAATTAAATAATTGTAGTTTCTGTAATACTTGGTATCACTGTGAAGGACATCCACTCAGCCCTGGGGAAATATGCAGTTGCTTTAAAGAGCTGTTCATAAATGCTAAATAAGTGTGCTCAGAAACACTTTTTCCATTCAAATCCAAAGCATTGTAGGACCTTACTGGGTAGCAGTGATGAAACAAATGAGAAGCCTGTCAATAAGAAAATGCAGTTTTAATTTCCCTTTGTCTTTCCAGGAAGAGGAATACGCAACCTATATGTGCAAACCTGCAGGAAGCCATTATGGAGTGCTACAATGAAAATAAGCAGCAAGTGCTAAACTGCTCAGAGCTAGTCAAGGAATATCAGCGTTGTGTTAGGCTAGCGCAAAAGGTATCTATAATTTTATTTCTATTTTACATCAAGGACATTTCCTGTCTACTGCTGTGTCTTGTTTTTCCTAAGTTTTGTTTCCTAAATATTTTGTTTTCTCTTTGATTTATACATCTAAATCCTATTTCCCTAGTATTATGATGATATAAAATGATACTATTTTATCCATTTTGTTTTATTAATTTTTATTAGTACTATTTAATTTTATCAATATTATTTATCAATTTAAATGAAACTTTGTCTAATAGATTAATTCTCAGAGATTTGAAATCTGCCAATACATATTATAAAACCTGTTCTTAATAATACATAAATTCAAACATTATCTAGCAAAAGATCTATATGCTACTAAAACTGTCAGGTTGGTAACCTTTAACTAGACGAAACGATACATCATCGCCAAAACATTTTCAACCAAGGAACCTCAAACAGTTTAACTTAAAGAATGAACGGCTCCATTACTTCCATGAGAATGAAATTTCAGAAAGTTCTTGCCATTCAAGAACTTTACAAGTAAAGTCTTTGCAAACCATATTCTTTAAAGATCATGTCAGATTTTTTTCCCCCTAAAACTGAAAAGGCACACATTTCACACTATTTGGACAACAATATTTATTTTTATTTTATTTTTTTTTATTTTAATTTGATTTATATGCCGCCCTTCTCCGAAGACTCAGGGCGGCTTACAATGTGCTCAGCAATATGAATGTCTTTACACTACTTATATCAATGAATCACAAAGTAACCCTTCTGATGTGCATTTACACAATAAGGATATGCAGATCAAAATGTATATGCTATAAAATATATGCCTCTTATATCAGGAGAGCCCATGACCCCATAGAATCTAGTATTTTGGGTCATGTTGTAGCTAAGACAATCTCCTCTCATTTTCTCCAAAATCAATTTGGTAACCTGTAATGGATTAGCCTGAAATTGACCCTATTCTGAATACTTTTTAATGCACAGGCTGGGATCATAGAATATATCTCCTTATAAACACTACAGTAATCCAGGATTTATGAAGGATTTCAAACATTCTGTGAAATTTCCTGTGTGCAAAAGAAGCATCACTGCATTTAGCATGGGATACTTGGCTGACCAAGCATTTCCTCTGCGTCTGTCATGGATCAGGGGGCTTCCGATTTACAAATGAGGGACATGTGCTTGCAGGCAAGGCTTTGCGGCTGAGGTGATTTCATTGGGGATGTGTTTTTATGTGAAAGGGGGAGGGTACGAGAAGAGAGCCCTTTTCATTTCTATTAATATGGTGAAGAAGAAGCCCTGTGTCTGATTTAAGTATAACATGAAACAAACTGCCAGCTAGGTCCCAGAAGAAGCTTTGTCAGAAGGAGATGGGAAAATTGTCAAAGTATATTAGCTCAAATGTTGTTGTAAGTCCTGGTGGGTTTTTCTTTTTCCTGTTTACCAGGAAGATCTTTATATATCTGCAAATCAGCAAGGTTAAAGTTACTAGGGGAAAGGCTTTTCTCTGGTACCTTTTGAGATCTCCAGCTTGCAAAATGTGTAATTTCACCCCCCCCCCCAATTTCCCCCAATCTTGCATTAAAATATGGCAAATCCTGAATCGCCACGGCACAGTTGTTTTCTCTAAGCAGCTCTCCACGGAACTTGCCTTGTCCCTTGCCAGACTTCTGTAGATGTAGTCTTTCCTCCTGCCTCCTGTAAATCAGACTTGTATGGGGTGGGCAGAAGCAGGGGGAAAGTATATTTTTAGCAGATACATTTACCAATACATCTTTATAGCACATAGCGCAGAAGGAATGTGATTACCAAAGAAGACAGATTGCATTAAACTTCCACATATTTGCAGACTGCTGCTCCAATCCACATGAGAAAGAGGCTGGGAAGCTGCCAGCCAAAGCTTCAACCTGACAGTATTATAGAGTAAATTGAAAGCTGAGCGACGGGTAACAGCAGAGGGCACTGAAAAATCCTATTAACCTGAAGGGTTTTTTTAAAAAAAAATCTTAACTCCTTAAGTTGGCTAGTTCACAAGGACTTCTATGTACATAAAAGCTGGTGGAAGTCTTTTCACATAATTAGTGAAAAATATTAAATGGCTACTTTACATTGATTTGCTACAGGGGACACCAAAATGGCAATAAAATCTGTTTCTGCTTCTCTTTCACTAAAACTTCTGCTGCGCAGGTAATTATGGAATAAGATATAGGCTCAGCAGAAAAGACTTAAAAGACCATGAGATTCAGAATTGGACAGGAAGCAAAAAAATATACAATATAAACTTTTTGTAGCAAGTTTTCTGAACCATTGTTTATTGAAAAATAAGCTTGAGTAAGAGCAGCAAATTCTGCCAAGAAGATGGAGAAAAGAGGGATAGAGGAAAAGTAGAGGCAAGGCTTCTGTTCGGGACCAAGTTCCAAATGCAATTTTATCAGTTGTTTCTGTTAAGTTTGTGGCTTTCTGTACGAAAGCAATTTAATTGCTCTCATAGGAAGACAAGACTGCCTTTATTTTTATTCAGTTGAGGTGGAGCTCAGAAATCCTCAGAGCATCTATTTAATGGTGTTGGATACTGTTGTTTGAATATTTTATCAGTGATGAAAAATAGAACTAACTACATGTTTGTGAGAAAGACAACATGGAAGCAAGCAAACTTAGATAATGATTCCTGGTTTAAATGGCTTTGCCAAAGGAAGCTAAGCACTATCTGAGAGACTCAGATAGAAAGTTGACACTCCAGTCTTCTGGTCAAAGAAAGGAGTGGCGGTATTTTTTTTATTTTTTTTTTGGTTCTAGTGCTTATGTTTAGGCTTCTGTTATCTTCTATAAAATGCATTATTTGCAAGCCAAGGGCAAAGGTTATATCTTCATTCACACAGAAAGTTCTTTTGGTAACAATATAACAAGTGATTTCTTAGTGCCTTGTTCTATAATTTAATTTAATTTTTATTTCCCATTCAGTTAACAATTCTGGGATTTGGTGTTTTCCCATATAAGCAGGGAACAGTCTGATTCTGTTTAACGTTTCAATATCAGCTAACTATAGTTATATGTTTCCATCTAGTTTAGTCAACTGGATAAAGAATTAAGCTAAACTGATGTAATGAATGTTTGGAGATGAGATCTACAGATAGTCCTTGACTTGCGACCACAATTGGCCCCCAATATTTCTGTTGTTAAGTGAGACATTTGTTAAGTGAGTTTTGCCTCATTTTATGTTTCTTGTTATTAAGTGAATTATTGCAGTTATTGCACTTTATCACAGTTGTTAAGTGAATTATTGCAGTTGATAAATTAGTAACCCAGTTGTTAAGTGAATATGGTTTCCCCATTGACTTTGCTTGTCAGAAGGTCGCAAAAGGTGATCACATGACCCCAGGACACAGCAACTGTCATAAATATGAACCAGTTGCCAAGCATGTGAATTTTGATCACATGACCATGGGGATGCTATAAAGGTCGTAACTCTGAAAAACAGTCATAAGTCACATTTTTCAGTGCCATTGTGACTTTGAACGGTCACTAAATTAACTGTTGTAAGTTGAGGACTACCTGTGTATCAGGGGTGAAATCCAGCAGGTTCTGACAGGTTCTGGAGAACCGGTAGTGGAAATTTTGAGCAGTTCAGAGAACCGGTAGAGGAAATTTCCTGCCCCAGAGTGCGGTGAGAATGGAGATTTTGCAATATCCTTCCCCCAGGAGTGGGGAGGGAATGGGGATTTTGCAGTATCCTTCCCCTGGAGTGGAGAGCGAATGGGGATTTTGCAGTATCCTTCCCCTGCCACGCCCACCAAGCCACACCACGCCCACCAAGCCACGCCCACAGAACCGGTAGTAAAAAAATTTGGATTTCACCACTGCTGTATATGATTCTGTTTAATTATTCTAAACTCATGGAGGTGTGTGAATTGGATACATATTGGACTCATCTTGTGTATTTGTTTTGAGAAAAAGAATGTAATTTTGCCGTTTTCTATGGGGATTTTTATGTTTTGGGGAAGTAGCTTTACATCTCTGCAGAATTTCAGACAAGAGCTCAGAAATTGATGCTTTTAGGTCTAAATAAAAGCTGGGATAATAGTGCAGCTGTAGGAGGGGTTGAGTCTATTGTGGCTTTTTGAATTATCTGTAGTTTATTGACTGCAAGATTTATCAGGAGTGTACCACAGTTTGTAGGCAATTAGGATAGAAACTTGATGCTGCAATCTTTCCCCAGTATTTTCTCTCCTGCTGATTGAAAAGCGGCAGGAATCAGAATTTTATTTAATTTGTTTCTTGGATACAAAAAAAGGAAATACTTGTACCTAAGGTAAATAACAAAACCTCTCTAATTTTGCCATACCTAGTGAAGAATCATTGTATTGTGATTGGAAGGCACTACAAAAATCATTAAATCCAATCGGCAATGTGGAGTAAAGCCAAATAAACTGTCCTCAAGAGGTGCCTGTCCGCCCTGCTTAAAAACCTCACAATATGGAAAACTTTCATGGTGGACTGTTTTTTTTTTGATATTAACTGTAATGATGGGGGGTTTTCCCCTAATATTTAGGTAGCTGAAGTTATTTCTGCTCCTAGTTTTTGTTGCAGTGGAAAATAATTCCTAAATTTCATGTCTCCTCATTAAGATATTAATGCAACATCTTAACCTTTTTTCAGTTTGTCCTTGTAGGGCATGTCCTCGTCCCTGTATCATCTTTGTCTTCATTCTCCATCCTACCAGACCCTGGAAATGTATGTAGGATTGTACATAGTATTCCTGTCTCATCACTGCAGAATAGAAGGGAACAATGACCTCACTGTCAGGTTCCGATGTTATCTCAAATAAATTTCATTCTCAAACACAAAGTCTTTGATGAAATCTCTTATTTATTGAAGAATAACGATCCAGTCCTGAACTCATTTGCATCTGAAACTGATCCTCCAATCCCAAACCCCTCCCTTTCCATTCCTCAAATCTCAGTGTCTCATTGGCCACCTTCCAAGTCCATCTTTCATTTCAGTTACTACAAGTCACAGGAATTCTCCCCTCCTCTCATCACCTAGGTGACGTTATCTGCCGGGGGGGGAAAGAACTGGGTGAAAAGTCAAGCTACTATTTCTGACAGGCTCTTTCCTACTCATTCATGTCAGCGCTAGGGAAATCATAGTTTGGAACGCTGACACTCTCATGTCTTTGATGCAGTGCTGTTCCTAATGCAGTCCAGAACTGGCCCAATTCTTAAAGTGGTTGGCTCACACAGAAGGTTCACATTCAGCTTGTTGCCAATGACCACATGCAAATCCTTCTCCAATGAGGTATCCCAAAGGTGCTTTTTCAAGAGGCAACTGGACTTTCTGGTTTTTCTTTGAAGACATTTCGCTTCTCATTCATTAAACCTCTTCAGCTCTTTGGGTCAATCATGACCTGGATGACTGAGAATCTCCATAGACCCCAATGAGGTGAAGTTCACATTCTTGCATGTGCCATATAGCTTTCCTCCCTAAATGTAATACCTTACATTTCCTCCTCCCCATACTTTGAAAGACATCTTGTTCCTCTCAGCTGAATCTTCCAACCAGTCCAAATTAGATTGAAATCCCATTCTATTTTCCTAGTAGTGGCCAAATATTTCAGTTTTTTGTCATCAATTTTGCTCAGTCCCATTATCCAAACCATTAATAACAATATTGAATTATATCACCCCAGGGCAGATCCTTGTGGGACTGCACTGTTTAGTGTTCGGCAGATCAGTTTAAAGCCATTAATATTGACTCTTTGAATGTAGTTAGCCAGTCCTTTGTGAAATGACCTTAGTGTAGTGCCATCCAGACTTCAACAGCTTGTAATGAGAATGTCATACAGAACCTTCTGTTCAACCGCATTGGCTCCTTCAGATATCTCCTATTTTTCTTCCTTGTTAATGTTATTTGAGACTGCCCTGTCCTTAACTCCCTTTTCAAGAAGTCTCGGCTGGCTTCACCTTTTCACCCTAAGGCTTTCTTTTCTTGGCATCTTCCATGCCATCTGTCTTAATAAAACGAGTCCTTTCAAAATATATAGAACATAGTGTATAGAATCTTGAGCTTCAGAAGAATGCTCTTCTAGTTGAATATCCTGCATACAACTGGAATTCTCCTATCACTGCAGATAAGTGGCTATTCAACCTTTGCTTGAAAGCCTTGAGTTGATGACTTCAGAAGGCAGGCTGTCACATTGCTAAATATCTTTCTGGGTCAAAAAAAAAATCCTTATTTTGAGTTTGGATTTCCCTCTGTAAAGCTTCTACCAACTGCTTATTGTCTTAACCTCAGACATTATAGAAAATAAATCCACATTCTCTTTCCTGTAACAGTCCTTCAAATATTTTAAGACTGCTATCATCTCTTCTTTGCCTTCTCTTATTTAAGCGATTTCAAAACATGGTCCTCCTTTTTTCACTTTAAATTTCTTCCATGTTTTTAATGGAACTTTTTAATATATTACTAAATAACTTAAAGTTTACTAAAAAGTTGCTTATTAAATTGTTCTGTTTAAAAATAAATACCCTAACAACGAACATATGAAGAATACCAATGTCTGTAAATAACCATATGGGTATCTGTTTGCTGCACTTGGAGTGGCCAGTTGACTACAGTCAAAAATATTCTTGGGTGATTTCCTGACAACATAGAAATACTAAAAACTGTTGAATGCTAAAGAGGAAAAGAATATTTTGGTCTATCCAAAATAGATAATAGATAGATAGATAGGGACCAAAATAGATAGGGACTATTACTCAGCTTTTAGGTATGGGGGGAGATCAGGCAAACATCAAGATGGGAATCCATTTCAACAAGTAGTAGGACCCTGATCAGTTCTATTTTCTTTTTTTAAATTCTCTTTCACATACTCATACCTAGAAGAATACAAATGTATAACTTCTTTTACAGTTTTTTCAGAATTTTTTTTTCATACTTTTCAGTTTTCCCTTGTTGTCACCTAGGGATCCTGGAAATAGCCACTGCCAACTTTGCTTTCCTTTGCTTTGGGCAAGGAGGCAAGAAGTCTATCAAAGTGCAAGTACTGCAGAGATAATGTTCTGTCTGATTTTCTTTTTGTCCTTCGATCTCTCTTTTCTCTTAAAAATGGAATTCATACCAAACTAGGGGTTTTTTTTTGTCTTTAAAGAAATAAATATCACTTTCCTTCTCTACAATATTAGACATTGCTGAGTTGGAGTTATAATTTGTAATGCTACCTGGAAAATGCTAAACTGTACTTTGTTCAATGGCATATAGCTCCAAATAGAGTCCCTTTTCTGGGAAATGCTCCCTACCTCCAAACCTTGCAAATACAGGAAGAGTGAAAAGGCATATAACTTCACTTCACTTGCAGCCACTTTTTTCTTCCTAGCATTTCATCTTGGCTTGGCCACAATATCTATAGCTAATTTATTGCATGCAATTGTATATCCAATTTGTGCACTAAAAAAAATAGATAATTTCTCACTAATAATACAGTTCAATAAAAGCTTTTGAAGTTCAAATTATATAGCTGGAGCCTAAGTCTGCTGTTCTATTGAACTATGCAAATTGTTCATACTTTTGCATGCTTGTATAATTTCCACAACTGCATTTTGTGCAAATTTGTGACATTCAAACAAGAAAGAAAAGTGCACATATTGAACTTGTGTGCTATTCTGTTTAGGGTTACCAATGTTATACAGAGCAAAAACAAAATAAAAAATAAACTAAAAGGTAAATGAAAATAGGAAATATAGCTAAAAGTAATTAATACCAATACAATTTACCGTAATTGTCTGTACTTATTGCCTGGCTTCCACCTTGTCTATTACCTGCACCATACATAGCTTTTCACATCTTTTGTTTTGTCAATTCTAAAGTGAATCTGACTGGAGCCATCTTGGAGGCTTCAGGGTTGCCACACAGCAGTGGGAGGGGGGGAAATAGTTAGATGGGTTTTGTAGCCCAAACAATAAAGTTTTCCTGTGGGAACCAAGGACATTCTCACAGGTGGCTGGCCAGAGGAGGAGCAAGTAACCCAGCAACCGGCCAGCACCTGGATTGGACAGTGTGACCAGTGATTTGGGGGGAAGGGAAAACTTTTAATTAGGTGAAAGCCATGGGAAATCTCAGAGTCGGCTTTCACCAGTTTGTGCCAATAAACTGTTTTTGAGGAGCCTGAGCGCCTCCAAGTTTGTTTTCTATGGGTGCATTACTTGGAACACTGACAATCTCCTTAGCTAAATCCAGCAAGAACCTTTCCCTTCCTCTCCATTCTTTCACTCTTCTTTCCTATTAATTTTGTAGTTTAATTTTCATTCATTCTCTCTACATTATGAAACCTTTCAGACTTTGTCCTACTGATCATTCACTTTCATATTCAGTCCACATTAATTGTGCACCACTCTTCATTTTTTTCTTCCTCTTTTAATCTTAACAATTCTTTGCTGTTTGATTACCTTTTTTGCAATCACTTTATACTCTGTATAGCTTTTTTTTTTTTTAGATTTTTATCCTGCCTTTTTTCATGTACAACTGAGGGGCAGAAGCTCAGTGGCTTAACAATGCTGGGGATGGTCTTTGCTTCAGCAGGTTTGAGCCCTGGCACTGAGTGGCAGGGTGGGCTCCCATCACTTGCCTGAACGTCTGCCCATCTAGCAATTTGAAAGCATGTTCTATACGAAATAGATACCATTTCAGTGGGGAGGCAAGCTGGTGCTTTATGCAGGTGGTCAGATTCCTTCTGGCTCTGAACCTTCCCAGTTGTGATGCCGGCTCTGGTGGAGGGAAGAGGCCTTTGATGATGCTGCAGGAAGAGCCATGCGTCTTTCCTTCTGGTGTGAAACTAGCCCTCCTGTGGCGCATCTTGGGAAGCATGTGAGCATGTATCACAACAGAGCTAGTAAATTGGCAGCCAAATAACTACACTACATTAGCATTGTAGTTTCCTGGCTAATGTAACAACCACCATTTTATCATCATCATCATCATCATCATCATCATCATCATCATCATCATCATCATCATCACAACTCATGCACAACCCTAGATAGAAAATATACATAATATTCCTTCTTCCTCCTATTTTCCCCACAACAATCCTGTGAGATGAGTTGGACTGAGAGAAAGAAATCACTCAGCCAATATTTCATGCTTAAGGGGACTAGAACTCACAGTCTCCTGGTTTAACTACTACACCAAATTGGCTCTCTTCTTCTAGGCTTGTCACCATATGGACTCTTAGTAACTGATCTCCATCACCTACCATGTCAAGCTCTTGCTGGAAAAGCCAGGAAACAAGTGAAACATGGATTTTAGAAAGGTTTTTTTTAAATGGTAGTTTAGGTTAAAAACAGAGTCTTCAGAACTGTAACAATAAGTTGCCAGCCAAAGTTACAGTGAGTTATTAAGGTGGAGTCAGTTTTAAGAAATTTCTCACAATTTCTCATGGATCAGGACTTTAGTCAGTCAAAGCTTTTGCATAACTGTTTTAGTAAAACAGAGAATATATAAATAAATTTATAAGCTTTAACAATCTCATGCCACCTACAATTTTTCCTGCTAGTGTTTGACTATTACAATATTACAAGTGCAGAATATCTGCACATTCTTCCTTTTTCAGAAATACAGATAGCCAACTCTTCAATGTATCAATGAATGGTTAGCAAGAGAAACAAGAAATCTCTGCCCTAACAAATTTAGAGATAAATTGAAAACTAAAATAAACATATCCAATTGCCAGCATTTTTGTAACATAATTTTATTTTCCTTTACAATAAATCTAGTTAAAGATAATTCTGGGAATCCTGTTAAGATCTGCTAACAGCTAAAGGCTTGACATAGAAATCAAGAAATTCTTGCCACAACTTAGTCACAGAGATTGTGTCAGTCAACATTATACTCAAGATTTATTTAATTTAATTTAATTTAATTTAATTTCCAATTTATATACCGCCCTTCTCCCTGAGGACTCAGGGCGGTGTACAGCCAAGATAAAAAACATAGAATACAAATATTAAAACATTTAAAAATATATATAAATTTTGGCCCGAAAGTTAAGAATCACAAACTAATTAAAAGAATTTAAAAATTTCTTCTTAAGCCAACTCGGCTTGCTGAAAAAGATGGGTTTTCAGGGAACGACGGAAGGCATTGAGGTCATGGATTCTTCTTATCTCCGGGGGCAACTGATTCCAGTTTACTCAGAAGACTAGCCCTGGAGATTAAGAATTTATTCCAAAAGTTTTTATAATTTCTTTTATTCTGCAATTATTTTTTTTTAAAAAAATAGTACTATGGCTAAAGAAACCGGAGCTTTGGAAACGCTGATGTATCTATCTGAAAAATTCTCAATTACACTTCTGTGATAACCTCATTGTCACAACTTACCTGTAAGTATTTGGATAAAAAGAAGCATTATAAACACAGCCTGTTTGTGTGTGTGTGTTTTATATATTACTGTGTAGATGTAAATGTAAATGTAGTTCACCAGACCTTCTCAGGGCCAGTTGATGAAACAAAATGTATGTGATATATATTCCCTAATGCTTATGGTTTTCTTTGCATCAAAACAGTTTTCACAGTGAAAATATATTGAACCTGAGCCATTCAAAAATGCCATTTCCTTTAATGTTTACAGGAAATTGTTTGCAGCACTGTTTACCCAAAATTTGGTTTTATTGAGGGAAATCATTAGAAAGCGATGGCATTTCTGTGATCAGTTTTATTTACACTTGTATATAGAGTGACCATAAATGGAGACAGGTTTTTCACATATTGCTATTCCTTGCATAATATCTTCACAGATTCTTTAAAGAGGACATGCTAACTTCCTTCCTGGACTGGGAACTAATCTTCCTCTGGACTGGGAACTAAGTTGAACAGGGGTGAAACTTGCTGCATATACTTTGTAAAGAAGCTGAGCTCTCTTATGGACAGCCATTCTGTCATTTGAGTTATACTTCTGTCTCTCCATAGTACTATTGTGGACTCTGTTTGAATTTCTGTATTCAGCTTTCAAACACCTTGTATGCTGATATTGAAGTTTAACACTCCTCAAGATCTCTAGACTGATTAATGATTTGTGACAGATCTCCTCCTTCTCCTTGTTTCACCCATCATAGCTGTCTGATTTTTTAATTAACTCCTGAGCATCTTCTAGTGAAACAGCTCCGTGGTCTAGTATAAAACACTATCTCCTTTCACTTAATTCCTGTTTCGCGTACCTATACTGTGCATATGTATATTTGTATAAAATAAGTCCCAGGGGGAGGAAAACAGGTAATCATGCTCCATTACCAGCATTTCAGCTTCCTTTTGGGGCCATTTAAGCAGAACTGCAGACAGCAACTGTCATTTTGACCAAATTGAATCATGTTAAGCTATAGAAATACTTAGCAATAGAATAGAATAGAATAGAATAGAGTAGAGTAGAATAGAATAGAATAGAATAGAATAGAATAGAATAGAATAGAATAGAATAGAATAGAATAGAATAGAATAGAATAGAATAGAATTCTTTATTGGCCAAGTGTGACTGGACACACAAGGGATTTGTCTTTGGTGCATATGCTCTCAGTGTACATAAAGAAAAATAAAATACATTCATCAAGAATCATAAAATACAACACTTAGTGATAGTCATGTTACTAATAAGCAATCAAATCATACTAGAAAACAAAACAATATAAATTGTAAAGATACAAGCAACATGGTTATAGTCATAAGTGGGAAGAGATAGGTACTAGGAAGGATGAGAAGAATAATAGTAATACAGTTCTTAGTAAATAATTTGATAGTGTTGTGGGAATTAGTTGTTTAGCAGGGTAAGGATAAAACAGCAATATGCTTGCTGTTTTCCTTGAATGGGAATAGATAGCAAACTATGGGCAGCTCTATCCATGGTTTGTTTAGTACATTTTGCAAACCAGGGATCCTTTCAAGTATTGCATAATGCCCTGAACAAACCATAGATTTATTGGCTGCACTCTCTTGTGTGAGGAATTAACACAGCTGAACTGAAACTGTACAGTAGCACAGTTTTAATTGATCACTAAACTGCTTAAGTGTATTTTGCAAGCTGGCAATTGCCTCAGAATATCTACTTTGACACTTGGCTTACAAAAGAGTCAACAATTCACAGAAAGGCATCCGATAGGGTAATCTTAACCATCTCTATTCTCCACCTCCAACAATGAAAAAAAAAATTTCTTAGTCCTGAATGCTGTAAATCCTTTAAAATATCTGAAAATCTTGACCAGATTGGAAGTTTAGGTAGACAGTTTATTTACAGAATAGGTTCATTTGGAGAGCATTAAAAATTAAGCAAAATAATTTACATTGAAATTGATTTGAGTCACTACGATATTTTTGTTTAAAGCATCAGATAAAGCATACCTACATTTGATTTGAATAGGCAGTATCATTGCCATGTATATAATGTAGCATTATTATTCTAGTACACTGTTAACTTTCTCTAGATTCCCAGTTGGGTTTTTTGTAGTGATTCTTTCTTCCACCCTACATGTGGACAATTGCTCTGGCAATAATATTATTAAAGGAGTTTATGACTCCAAATACCCCTCTCACAAGGGAACAAGTAAAGAGGCCACAAGCAGCTGTATTTATTTAGTTATAAATACTAAGGAGACCATTACTGGATTAATTGTAACAGGCATTCTCCTGCTTTTTTATTTGCAGAGGTCAATCTAATCCTCATTGTGCTTCTAATTGTAAAGGATAAAGAGCTGAAGATGGGTCCCTGTTTAATTCCCTAAAGCAGAGATTCATATTTCCCAAGCATTTCTGAGGTTTTTTTGTATGCACTGACATTCATTGACAGATAAACTGAAAATATGGTGCTGCCTGAAAGGACATAAACTGCCTTTTTAATATATGAGGCATGTCCAATAGTAAAATACTAGCCTGCTTAAAATGGAAATGGTTGCTGCATTCATCCAGCAGTTATGAAACTGCAGGCATAAGTTCTTCATTGGCTTTTCTGTTGCTGAACACCAGAGACCTGGTGTTTCTGTAGCTATATTATAAACCATCTAATGGACCACAAATGTAGAGCACAGTTGTTTCACTTTTTCATGCAGAACTTTGCAAAGATTTCAGTAACAACTTCTGGGATGTTGCTGTTTCCAGGCTCCATTGTTGTCTTCACTTTGTGCAGTATCATTCTGCTGGATCATGTAGCCAAGTGCCATGTTTGACAGCAGAAATCTTGATAGTCTGTGCTCTGTACTTGGTAGTCACAGAGGCAAAAGGCCTCAGATGAGTTTTAAAATTCACTTCATCATACTGACCCCAAGGTTCCACACACAGAAACACGTGCTCACATGCCCTCAATTATTTCCTATACCATGAAGAGAATTGAATTCTGGCAGGCCAGAGGGGATGGTCATAGGTATAAACAAAATCTTATGAAAAGTGTATTCTTAACCCGGAGGAAACAGGGAGAAAAATGTTACTCTTCAAATATATATTATGCTGTACCTTTCCCCCCTAGAAATCCGGATCAACAAATTTAAATTACAGAATGATTGGTGTTTGAACTTTACAAGTAACGTTTCTTTATCAGTTTAATATAATCAAATTCTGCTTTCCTGCACTAAGATGGGGTTGAACTAGGTTGCCTATACCTTTCAGTGTTCACTGGAGGTTATTTAGCCTTTTGATAGACTAAGAAAGCAAGAGAAGTTCCACTCAGATCACTAAAGGATGTGTGTGATATCTGTGTATGTGTGTAGATATTTGAGCCCATGCCACTTGGAGGTCAATAGCAAAATTTTAAATTGGCCCTCAAACAGATGTGAAGTACAACAGTTCCTGAAACACTGGCATATTAGGCAATCTCTCCGAGTAACCCAGCAGCTCTGAAGTTTATGAATAATTTTCAAATGCAGTGTTCTACATACAGTGTTCTGTAATAATAGAACTCACTGGTTTTCAGAGAGCAAATAACTGACATTTGACTGAATAACTGGCATTTGACTAACCCTGTTCTGATAAGCTGACAGCTGATATATCAGCCTAAAGTAACTGATAAAAGGTGTCCTTTGCTTTTAACCACTAAGGCCACCTGAGCCTTTTGTGACAATGATGGATTCAAAGCATCTCCAAGCCATGCACCGGATTCTTCAAGACAGATTGAACAAATGAGCCAATCTCTCCACAAACAGCAGACCCAACTTGTATGAATTGAACTTCACTTATTCACCTTCATTCAGTCCATTACTTTGCTTAAGCAACAATTTAGAACATCCTCTGCTCCAGGATGTTAACTGAACATCCTGAACATCCTGTTAACTGAAAAAGATGTAAAACTGTCACCTGCACATTTTTCATACGTTAAGAATCCTCTGCAAAATTATTTATTGAAATAATTTATTTCTTTTTTATTTTCATGTAGATGGTTCTGCTTTCCAAGTTGATAGGTTAGTTTTTGCTAAAGGATGTGTAGGAGGAATTTCCCCCTATGGTTCTTAATGAGGATCAGACAGATTTCATTGAAGCACAAAATGTTATTTATGATAGGGAGTTCAAAAGCAAAAGCTTAAAAGCAGGGTAGGGATGAAACTTCTCTGTACAAGTTATGCAAATTAGAATATACAGAATTGATAAGTTCTATACTTTAATGATGTAAAGTTAGGGGGAGACTTGGGTGGTATGACTGTTACATGCACATGCTCCCAGGTTTGGCTTCTAGTCATTCACTCGCACACTCATAGCTCTGGAAATAGCCACACACTCAAATCACTTTCAACTGAACATTGAATACACAGAGATCCAGTGGATTTAAAATAACAGCAAAACTTTACTGGTTACACCCACCCACTGACATACATGCATGCTCATTCACACTTACTTGAGTTCTCAACTGGGCTGACAGGTACTAGCCAGAGGGATGGAAGCCAATCCAAAGATGACATAACGAGTGGGTGGTCTTCAGGACCATTTTGTCCCCCAAAGTCCTTGCTTTGTTGAAAACTACACTTGCCTTGCTGATTTACAAGTTTGGTAGCTGTTGATGGGATTTGGGGAAGGATTTCTCATGTGTTCAAGCTTCTTTTGTCTGATTTAGGTGACATTTTTCCTTTGTTTCCTTAAGCACGTATTTCCTTCTTATCTTTCTCCTTTTAGACAAGATTCCTGACTATCCAGCCTGCTTATGAGCTTGCATCATTTTTAGGTATTTCAGCTATAGTCTACACTACATCAATGGACCCTTGAGTTAGGCAGTGCTTTATGGATAAAGGGACTTTCAATATTTTAACTTTCTCTAGGACAGGTGATATCTCCCAGTAAATTGGTTTCCAGGCTATTCTTCTATTTACGTTCCCTAATCAGCATTCTTGTCTTAAATGTTTCTTAGCTTTCACTTAGAAAATATTTTTTATCAAACTCTACCACAATAAATCACTAATTTATGCTCTTTTTATATAAAAAAATATCAATGCCTGATAGTGTGTTAGTTGTGATTACTCTTGACAATACCAATTTTTTACCTATGTCACCTGGGAGGCATTTACCAAGCCACCATTCTTTATGTTCCATACTTCATATGTACTTTATTGCAAAGATGACACTTTAAAATATTTGTTCTTAGTCTATGGTGCCATTATCTTGGCAGAATGCCAAGAGATGTTTAAGATGTTTAAAGCACCCTGTTATTAACACAGCTGCCTGCAATTACTGCAGGTTCGAATCTTACCAGGCTCAAGGTTGACTCAGCCTTCCATCCTTTCTAAGGTAGGTTAAATGAGGACCCAGTTTATGGGGGCAATAAGCTGACTTTGTATAAATATACAAAAATATGAAGGCTATTGCTTAACGCATTGTAAGCCGCCCTGAGTCTCCGGGGAAGGGCGGCATATAAATCAAATTTTTTTAAAAAAAAAAAAGATGTCTTCTCAAAGATGTCTTCGTAGAGAAGAAAGATCAGAATTTGCATGGATAGATTTCTCATCTCTGTTATGGCAGCCACCATTTTATGGGCTTGACCACTTTAGAGAATTACTATGTAGGAAGCATTTCCTAACAATTTTGTCTTGTTAGCTTTAACAGTCTGGACTGCCTTAAATATCATTTTATTAATTAACGTTAAAATTCTTCCCATATTGCTACTAAAAATTGAAGTATGTAATGGACTTCTAAATGCTGATGCATACAAATTTTGACCTGGCTCTATTGTTTTTATCTGACCTTTCCTAGGGTACTGATATTGAAGTCTGTGTATCTTTAAAGAGGTTTTAGGATAACTCAAAGGGCTTTAATGGATGTAAAGTATTCTTGGAATTTATCTGTAACTTTGCCCACATGCTAAGATTTGAATTTATTATCGTTCGTCATAAAAAAAAAAAAAAACTTGTAATGCAAAGCTCTTAGTAACCATAATATGAATTGATTCCTTTGTAGTGGTATTGTTCTCCCATTATGACAGTGTATTTTAGAATGCAAAAGAATTAAAACAAGATCTTAAAACTCTGTGTAAAGATATATATATATTTATCTATAGACTAAGAATAGAATAGAACAGAACAGAACAGAACAGAACAGAACAGAATAGAATAGAATAGAATAGAATAGATTTTTTTATTGGCCAAGTGTGATTGGACACACAAGGAATTTGTCTTGGTGCATATGCTCTCAGTGTACATAAAAGAAAAAGTAGAAGAAGATAGTGTCCAGAGTTTAATGGATCACTAAATAAAGTGGAAAAATGGCTAAAAACGTATGTTTTATTTTTTTGAAGTGAAATTTTTCACTTTTCATTTTTATTACACTTTCCCAGCTAATCTTTATAATATTAAAATTCTATTCTATTCATGTGGCTACGTCTATCCATTTCCTTATGTCCAAGGAGGTAGATGATTTATTTCACCACACAATCCCTGGTTGGGTCATATACTCAGAAGATGGGGATATCCTGATCAAACAAAAAAAAATGACATTGTTTTTTATATATTGAGTATTTTTAAGACATAGTTTGCCTTGTCAAGTGATTTGCAAAACCCTGGTTGTTGATTTTTTTTCTGATTGGAAAAGCATCCTGTGCTACCAGATGTCTCGGTACTTTCCAAAACAGCAATCTGCTTTGGATATTCCTGCCACTGTTTTAATTAAAGGAATCTGACTGCACCATTTCTTAAAGCCTGAACTCAGCATTGATAAAAGATGGTTCCTAACTAGAACTTAAAACAGCAGTTACTGGCATTTTATTTTTTGTTCACTTCAAAAGGCAAAACCTTAGCTTAAACCCTGACCTAGTTGAAGGACTGACTCTGGAAAAAAGTTGGTTTTCCCCTCTCTATTGCCACTCAGAAATTATCTGTTGTGACATTTCTAACCAGATTTTCAAGCTGAGCCCACCATTCCGTTCCCCAAGGGCATTCCAGTGATGTTAAAAATAAGTGATTTCTAGCCAGATTTTTTTTCCAGTGAATTAATGGGATTCCGATGCAAGTGTCCTTACCAGCCTGCTGAGCCTTCATTTTGCCTTTCCAGCGATTTAAATGTTCTCCACAGAATAAGCAAACTGAACAAAATTTAAAAATGGCAAGATGCTAACTGCCTCTGACATGCTGTGCGTCTTTAATTCAAAATAGCCTAGTTGGTATGTATTTTAATTCAATTCCCTTCACGTTGTTCTCTATCCATAAAAGAGCCCTGTGCATTTTATTTTCTCTTGTTTTAAAGCTTCAAATGATAATAAAGAACCATGAAGTTGTCCAAAAGAAATGTTTGTCTTCCAAATGTGTTGTAAGATGCACGGCTTTAATACTTTATATTCCATAACTATCAAAAACATGCACTATGTTTTGATCCAGTACAGGAAATACACTAAGTTGCTTGACAGTCCACATAATTCCAAATAGTGCTGCAAAAATATTATTTGGATAATTAGAAATTTTAATAAATGTCCTAATTTTTAAAGGTATTGACAGGAGGATTTGTACTATAAAAGGACTGGTTTTCATGTGATAATCTTTCCATTCATTAAATACCACATTACAAAGAATTCAATAACTATAATAGCAATAGCTAATACAACTTTAGTGTACTGTATGTAGAACAGAATCCGAGCCTGAATTAATGGAGACTTTGCATAACATTTTTGTATGCCATTATTTATGTAATTTAAACTCATCTTTACTAATATAAACCCATGCTTTGCTTAAATCATGTTTATTGATGATGTTATACTTACAAGTACTCAGCCTAGGGACTCTTTAACATTGTTGATGGAATACACAGACAGACAGACAGACAGACAGACAGACAGACAGACAGACACACACCCACACACACACACAGAGAGAGAGTTTGCTGTCTGGTTACCACATTAATAAAGACAAAACTCAGGTGTTGATTTGGAATTTGACAGGATAAAAACTATAAGTATCAAACAAAGACTTTAATATTTCCATTTAGAAGGTCAAATATTTAGGGGATTTTAGCTAAAAATAAAGATTTATTTAAGAATAATTAACATCCTGAAAAAGCATATTAACAGACATTTCTGGATAGAAAAAATTAAATTTGTCTTGGTCAGGGAAAATTGGTGCTGTCAAAATGATTACCCTACTAAGATTAAACTTTCAAATAACTCAAATATTTTTTGTGAAAAAGATGTTAAATATTTTGCACAGGCAAGTAATGAAATATATGTGGTTCAATAACAAGCTGAATAGAATAGAATAGAATAGAATAGAATAGAATAGAATAGAATAGAATAGAATAGAATAGAATAGAATTCCTTATTGGCCATAGTAGAGTTGGAAGGGGCCTTGGAGGTCTTCTAGTCCAACCCCCTGCTCAGGCAGGAAACCCTATACCATTTCAGACAAATGGTTATTTAATCTCTTCTCTAAAACTTCCAGTGTTGGACCATTCACAGCTTCTGGAGGCAAGTTGTTCCACTGATGGGTTGTTCTAATTGACAGGAAATTTCTTCTTAGTTCTAGGTTGCTTCCCTTCTTGATTAGTTTCTATCCATTACTTCTTGTCCTACCCTCAGGTGCTTTGGAGAATAGCTTGACTCCCTCTTCTTTGTGGCAGCCCCTGAGATATCGGAACACTGCTATCATGTCACCCAATTCCAGCAAATGTTTTTTAATGTTAAATTCAAAAACTTGTGGGATTCAAGAGAAGGAGGTGACTCCAAATTTCTGACTGTATTATCATGTTAGCTGTTTAACATGGATCTCAGAATGGATTATATTTCCCTGGAAAGCTTTTACTTCCATAGAAGTGATAGGTCTTCCAGAAAGACTTCACAGATTCATTTGAGTTAACATACAGGAATGAAATTTTGCGTTAATAAGTAACCTACTGAATGTTTGGGATGAATACAGGAAAACGATAAATATGGACTTTTCTCTATTTTCTTTATAAAAATGAAGGCATTAAAAAATTTGCCTTGAGAGAGAGATGGAGAGATAATTATTTGTTTAGATTATAAAATTTTATTGATAACGGGAGAAAGGTTAAAATCTCTTGATCATGTTAATATACAGTGCTTTCTACATTTAATTAGTTTCAGTATTTTCAAATAAGTAGCACAATAACAAAAGGATTACAGAAACAAGGGAGAATACTGAGTAGGTTGACCAAAACTGAAAATGTTATAACACATAATACTGATTATTTGTCAGCCATGATTTGTAACTTATTAGTGAAGTGACTCAAAATCCGAACAAATCAAAGGCTTTATGATTAAATGGATGTAGAATATTAATATAGTTATGTAGATGAAATAATGGGAATTTCAATTGAAGAATATCAAATTGACTTTGAACAATTTATTTAGAATCTGTATAAGATGTTATATTGTTGATATATTATCCTAGGCTTAATTGCTAAAATGACTAATTATTTTTCTGAAAAAAGTGTTGTAAATATAAACAAGAAGTTAGATCAGGAGTGTCAAACTGGCAGCCCGCAGGCCAGATGCATCATACTCAGGCCACACCTACCCCAGTTCCACAAATGGGAAAAATGTCACAAAACATTACATGACGGCAACATGACACCACGAGTTTGATACTCGTGGGCTAGATTCTTTTATATGTGGTGATAATTCTGTAAAGACCAACAGTATTGAAAAATTATTCACTGTAGACTGGATCAAATGTTGAAAGTTGCAATCCCATTGCCCTCTGAGAATATTTTGATTAAATATTACTATAATATATATGCCTTCAAAAATTAACTGAATTGGTATTGTATATTAGATTTTATACATATTTTTGGGATGAGTCCTTTAATTCCATTTTGGAAGAATGGCTAACTAAATTATGGATGTTTGTCTTCCTGTCTAGAATAATTTTGTATTTAAAAAGTAAAGCTGTTGCAGAATGTAATTGTGATTGGTAACAATTCTTGGACCATAATATTTAGTTTTATAATATTTTGGTTTTGTGGTTTATCCACCCATAATTCTATATCTGTATCTATTCCAATTTGTACTATCCATTCTTTGAAAATATTTCATATGTTCATGAATATTTGCAGCAGGAACAAACTATATTGTCACAGTCTGCTCTAGAAGAATGAAAAAAAAAAGGGGGTGGGGAGAAGTTATCAGAGAAATGAGCTGTTAAATTTAAAAAAAAAAAGGGGGGGGGGAAGTGCCAGAAAGAGAAAGTATAAATGGTCTTATACACTTTTATCCCCTGTCCACATTAATCCCGATACACATTTCTCTTGTAGGCATATGGCCCTCATCAAGATTTGTTATCACTAATGTAGGACAAAAATGTAGATGATATTACATGACAATGCAATAATATCATACACTTCTCTTCCTAGGGTCATAAAGTTAAGCAACATCTTCTCTTGGGAACAGGCAGAAGCAACCAAGAGTTTGGATTTTGCAAAAATCCTTGCCCTTGTAAGCAGGGCAAGGCAGACAAGTTCTACATGGTATAAAATCAAGTCAGACCAATTCAGATAATTAATCAAAATTAACCATTTCATGAAACATATTTAAATAAATAAGGGATAGCTTTGACTGCAACCATCTGAATGATAAAAACAATGACAACCCAGCCTTTCCACTATTATCATTTAACAATCATCCTCTAAATTATGGTTGTTGTTTCAGTTTACAGTAGCATATTGTGTATTTTAATATCTCAAAAAATGTAGATCACAGAAGTCAATCCAGAATCCAAAATAATTGCTTACATTTTACTTGACAAAAATATAAGGTAGAGAGAATTCATTCCAAGTGTAACATCTTTCATAATAATACCATAAACAGCATGTTTTCATATTCAAGGAAGCATGAGGGAATAATGAAATCTCAAAAGGAAGGATTATATGAGTGCCTCAGAAATCAAATAGCTACTCTACAGTACTGCCACAGTAATATAATCCACTACAAGCAAAATATATAATTTAAAAATAGCATATTCCCTTTGTCCTGATACATGGAAATTACTTAGAAAAAAATAATAGTCCATTTGACTATAGTGCATATAGAATAGAATAGAATAGAATAGAATAGAATAGAATAGAATAGAATAGAATAGAATAGAATAGAATAACAGAGTTGGAAGGGACCTTGGAGATCTTCTGGTCCAACCCCCTGCCCAGGCAGGAAACCCTACACCACTTCAGACAAATGGTTATCCAACATCTTCTTAAAAATTTCCAGTGTTGGGGCATTCACAACTTCTGCAGGCAAGTTGTTCCACTTATTAATTGTTCTAACTGTCAGGAAATTTCTCCTTAGTTCTAAATTGCTTCTCTCCTTGATTAGTTTCCACCCATTGCTTCTTGTTCTACCCTTAGGTGCTTTGAAGAATAGTTTGACTCCTTCTTCTTTGTGGCAACCCCTGAGATATTGGAACACTGTTGTCATGTCTCCCTTAGTCCTTCTCTTCATCAAACTAGATATACCCAGTTCCTGCAACCGTTCTTCATATATTTTAGCCTCCAGTCCCCTAATCATCTTTGTTGCTCTTCTCTACACTCTTTCTAGAGTCTCAACATCTTTTTTACATTGTGACGACCAAAACTGAATGCAATATTCCAAGTGTGACCTTACCAAGGCATTATAAAGTGGTATTAACACTTCACGTGATCTTGATTCTATCCCTCTGTTTATGCAGCCCAGAACTGTGTTGGCTTTTTTGGCAGCTGCTGCACACTGCTGGGTCATATCTAAATGGTTGTCCACTAGAACTCCAAGATTCCTCTCACAGTTACTACTATTGAGCAAGGTACCACATATACTGTACCTGTGCATTTTGTTTTTCTTCCCTAAACGTAGAACCTTGCTTTTTTCACTGTTGAATTTCATTTTGTTAGATAGCGCCCAATGTTCAAGTCTGTCAAGATCCTTCTGTATCTTGAGCCTATCTTCTGGAGTGTTGGCTATTCCTGCCAGCTTGGTGTCATCTGCAAATTTGATGAGTTCCCCATCTATCCCCTCATCCAAGTCATTGATGAAGATGTTGAAGAGCACTGGGCCTAAAACAGAGCCCTGGGGTACTCCACTGCATACTTCCTTCCATGTAGATGCAGTTCCATTGAGGACTACCCATTAAGTGCAGATGGTCAGGCAGTTACGAATCTATCTGGTGGTGATTCTGTCTAACCCACATTTTTCTACTTTATCTAGTAGTAGGTTATGGTCTACTTTATCGAATACTTTACTAAAGTCCAAGTAAATTATATCGACAGCATTCCTCTGGTCCATTAATTTTGTCACTTTGTCAAAGAATGCAATAAGATTAGTCTGGCATGATCCGTTTTTGACAAACCCATGTTGGCTTTTGGTTATTACTTGGTTTGCTTCTAGGTGTTTGGTGATTAGTTGTTTGATTATCTTTTCCAGAATCTTCCCTGGTATTAGTAATACCTTTATGAGAACAATTTCACCTGAATTTATGGTCAGTTATTTTATTACTTTGGCTTAATTTGTTTTTATTGTCTCAATAAATGTTTGAGACACCCAATGCTTATATTCAATGTTTGAGACAATATAATTTATCTCTGAAATTGTAGCTGACTCTCCTTTAGTGTGATTTAAATCTCACTGCTAAAATCCAGCATTGGATCAAGGGAACAATAAAGAATTAAAAGGAACCAAGTTATTATTGAAGAGGCTAGAGTTTTTAGTTAAGGCAATCCTCAACAACATTTTTGAGAAAATATATTTATGTGAAAGAAAGCAGTTGAGTTCCTAGTTTGGGGGTAGAAACAGAAAGAGGAAAATAGAAATGTTGCACATCTATGAAATTATGAAAGGGGGAAAAATCTAACAAAGATGCATAAGTGTGGAGTTGAGTTGATAGATATGTGGAGGGAAATGAAGATACAGATTTAATTATGAACAGAAAGGCCAAAATATAATAATAATAATAATAATAATAATAATAATAATAATAATAATAATAATAATAATAATAATAATAATAATAATAATTTTATTTCTATACCACCCTTCTCCCGAAGGACTCAGGGTGGTGTACAGCCTATTTAAAAACACAGACAAAACAACAATTAAAATTTAAAATAATTAAATAAATTTGGCTCAGATTTAAAACCCCCAAAAAATTAAATACCCCAATTTAAAACTATTATGTTGATAGTCCGGCCTGGCGGAACAACAGGGTCTTCAGTGCGCAGCAAAACACCTGGAGGTCGGAGATCTTACATATTTCTGGGGGCAGTTCGTTCCACAGGGCTGGGGCTCCCACAGAGAAGGTCCTCCCCCTGGGTGTCGCCAGCCGACATAACTTGGCCGACGGCACCCGGAGGAGACCCTCTCTGTGGGAGCGAACTGGTCGGTGGGAGGCTATTGGTGGCAGAAGACGGTCTCGGAGGTACCCGGGTCCTATGCCATGGAGCGCTTTAAAGGTGGTAACCAACACCTTGAATCGCACCCGGAAGACCACTGGGAGCCAGTGCAGCTCGCGCAGGAGGAGTGTCACATGGGCACAACGAGTTGCGCCCATAACCACCTGCGCGGCCGCATTCTGGACCAGTTGGAGCCTCCGAGTGCTCTTCAAGGGGAGCCCCATGTAGAGAGCATTACAATAGTCCAACCGGGAAGTAACAAGGGCATGAGTGACCGTGCACAGGGCGTCCCGGTCCAGAAAGGGCTGCAACTGGTGAATCAGGCGAACCTGATAAAAGGCCCCCCTGGCCACGGCCGTCATATGCTCTTCTAAAGACAGCCGCAGGTCCAGGAGGACACCCAGATTGCGAGCCCTCTCCGTGGGGGGCAAAGATTCACCCCCACTAGTCAGCGATGGCACCTGCTGACTATATCGGGGCGCCGGAAGCCACAGCCACTCGGTCTTGGAGGGGTTGAGTCTGAGCCTGTTCCTCCCCATCCAGACCCGCACGGCCTCCAGGCAGCGAGACATCACATCAAGGGCATCGTTGGGGTGGTCTGGGGTGGAGATGTACAGCTGAGTATCATCAGCATACAGATGGCACTTCACCCCAAAACCACGGATGATCTCACCCAGCGGCTTCACATAAATGTTGAACAGGAGGGGAGAGAGGACCGACCCTTGCGGCACTCCCCATGCGAGACACCTCGAGGTCGACCTCTGTCCCCCTGCCAACACAAACTGCGAGCGGTCGGAGAGGAAGGAGGAGAACCACCGCAAAATGGTGCCCCCTATTCCTAGCCCTCTCAACCACTGCAGCATGATACCATGGTCGATGGTATCAAAAGCTGCTGAGAGATCTAATAGGACTAGGACAGAGGAGCAACCCCTGTCCCGAGCCCTCCAGAGATCATCCACCAACGCGACCAATGCCGTTTCTGTGCTGTACCCCTGCCTGAAGCCCGACTGGTACGGGTCTAGATAGATAGCTTCATCCAGGTGCCGGAGAAGTTGTCGTGCCACCACGCTCTCAACAACCTTCGCCACAAAACGAAGGTTGGAGACTGGATGATAGTTGGGTAATTCAGCCGGGTCCAGGGAAGGCTTCTTGAGGAGGGGCCTCACTACCGCCTCTTTCAAGGCGTCAGGAAAGGCACCCTCACTCAGAGAAGCACCTATAATCCCCTGGAGCCAGCCTCGTGTAACCTCCCGGGAGCCAGTACCAACCAGGAGGGACACGGGTCCAATAAACACGTGGCGACACTAATCTTACCCAGAACCCACTTACTATATGCCAGTAAGTATGGATTAGTGTCATTTAGGTTAGTGTGGATAGGTATGAGAGTTGTAAAACACAGGTTAGTACTAGTTCCATCTTATACTCCAAGGAATGATGAAAATGGAAAGAACCAAAAATGAGTCTGGTGAAAACTTGTGCAACATTCTGAATAAATGAAATCCAGAAGGGAAAGATACTCTTGTTTGCTGAAATGAAATAAGAAGTAAGACAAGAGAGTATGGAAAATAGATTGCGTCATCTGGAGCCCCAAGTATAAATAAGGATGGTGACCATTATATTAAAAAAATTTGGCCTTTTTCAAATGCATGGTTTACATATAAGGTTATTTATATACTGTATACAGATGGCAAAATAATGAATATAAATTTTAAAGCATGATTAATTTGATTGTTTTTCATGAAGGATTAAGAAGCTTAATATGAAGGGTTGAATAAAATTACTGAATATTACAAGAGTAATGTCTGGTTCGGAATGTGAGTCAGAACATTATTAGTAGAATCAAGAGTGTTGCTAGGAAAGAATGGACAAGAAAAGGAAATAAGACACTACAATAAAAGTAGAATGACTGCAGGAATAATGTACAAGGCACAAAAACACTACATGTAAATTAATCATCCATCAGAAATGGAAAGTAGACATAAGGAAAGAAGATAAGAGATAAGAAAATAAGACTAATAAGAGAAGATCAGGAAAAGGACTGAATTCCTTATTTATATACAGCTCACATTCCTTAAAAAAAAGAAAAAAAAAAGACACAGGCACTCAAGGAACCCATTTGAAAAAAGACAGCCAGATAGAGTTTGAGAAAAAGGAGGAATGGAGAAGAAGGAGGTCAGTTCTTGAAAGCCAAATAAAGTACTGAACAACGGACTAGCAGCTCTTACTTTAATAGCAATCTGTTGTGCGTTTTTTGGCTAATAGATGGGACCAAATTGCTATGGCCAGAAAGAACATTGCTTCAAGTCTACCTTCTATCAAAATGCATTTCTATGCCAAAGTAGCTATTATTTATTCTATTCCTCCCTCAATCCTTGTACATCATTTGAAAGCCCTGGCTGATTTTAATGGTACAGAAAATATAAGTTGAGTGGGGATAACCAAACATACACATGATGCAGTACTTCCCAAAATAAATTCAGCTTAGAAGGAAAATTCTTCACAAGTAAATTAGGCCAATACCTTGATATCAATAAGACTTCACATTATTTACTCTAGCTTTGAATTTATTTTATTACGGCTTTGGGCCAGCATAAGTAAGTCAAGCAAAACTCCCATTGGCTTCGTGGAATAGCTTTCTTGGCAACGTTAGCAAAATGTATTGTCCCAGTCCTCTTCTGGGATATCTTTCTGTAGGGGTGTCCAAAATATCCTATTCAAATCACAAAATTTTGGGAAACATCTTGTTTTGAGCACATACATTTGACTTTCACTGAAGATTAACTGCTTTATCTTATTTTATTTTATTTATACAATTTATAGTGAAATAAAGCAAAAGATCCAAAAGACATCATAGAAACCGAAAAATACCATCCAATGGGAACTCAGCCTTCGCTTGCTTAAAAGCCTGGGAAAATAGCCAGGTCCTTAATAGCTTCCTAAATAAGAACAGGTAAATAGAATCTTGGAAAATAAAGGCATGATAAGCTGGAAGCCAGTCAAAATTAATGGATGTAAAATACAAAGTAACTACCAAGCTGATTGGTCTGATCATATTAATAGGTATTTTGTAAATGAATCATAGAAGCAATAATAAAAAACATGCAAGCTTTTTCAGAAATTGCTGGAATCTGCTCTGATAAAAGGAAAGATACATAAAAGTCATTGGACCTGTCTGGTGCATTCACTAGAATGGAAGTAATTAGAATAGAGCAGTTATCTTTGTAGTCTAAGCAATACAAAAGAACGTTCTGGGCTTTAATGAACATGAGAGTTAATACATTTCCTTTCTCTATCATTATACTAACAGATTCATAAGAAGAGGGGCACTGTTTTTTATATGCACTCCATTCTACTAGGACTACCTGCCTTTCTCATGCACACAAAAGAAAATTGAAAGCATGTTGAATAGGAAGATGTTTTTTCAAACACAACCCTATTCCCTGTGAATTGTTTTTTTTTTTAAAAAACCTTTTGTATGTGTGCCATGGTTTGAGAGCTAAAACAGTTGTATTGTACCTTTGTTGTCTTCCAAGTCAAAGCAGTAAAAGGAATTACATGTTCTTCAGCTAGCAGCCACACAATTCAGTTCCTTATTTAAACTAAGTAGGGTAGACAAATTGGTACTCTGTAGATATTTTAGACTACAATGTCCAAAATCCTAGGCCATTGGCCGCGTTGACTGAAATTTATGTGAACTGTAGCCCTAAATATGTTGAAGAATAAAACCCATATATCATAATAATTTGTCACGTAACCAAAAAAATGGCTTTTACAGGTTCAGGAGCCATTTTGAAATCTGTAATTACCTTTTTGGTAAATTCAAAGTTTTAAAACATTGAACAAGATTTTGAGTTCTCCAGAATTCTTCATCAGAAGACAGTGTAACCAAAATAGTAGAGCCTAGAAGAAGAGAACATGGCTAGACTTGAACTCATGATATCCATATTTAATCATTGCTTTAAGGTGGAAAACTAAGAGAAAAATGCAAGCATTCTGATTATTTTCCACTATGTACAGGAGTAGTTTTAAATTGCTCCTAGGACTTACAGTTGAATAAGCAAAAAATACTTTGTGCCTTAGCTGTGAAAATATAAAATCCAGAACATACAAAATCCAATCCCTCTACCCAGACTTGGAATCCACAGCTTGATAGATGGAAGAAGAATTATGTATATTTTATTTTGCTGCATGATAGAAGCCAAGCTGCTTGTTCAGCAGTGCATGCAGTTTTTTGCAACATTTCTCGGCAGAATTTCTTTTTTAAAAAAACCTCTTTACTGCATTATTTGAAAATGGTTTGGACTGGTTTTAGTTTGGCTGAGTGTAAATATCTAAATGGCATTTTGGCAGGACATCAAGGTTTTGACTGTTACAAAATGCAGTTTGTGGCTTGGTGGTGAAGAAATTTTAATATTCCTTCTCTAATGCCTATTATAGATTTTGGGACTGGCAATAATATAATGTGCATGTTTTTAGGTTAGGTTTACAAATTTGCTGTAAGAATTACAGATATCTTGGTTTAGAGTAGGACTGCAAGATAATTTTTTATTATAATTATTACTCATTGCTGAGATAACACAAATAAATTGCTGTAGGAGCTATGAAATAAAGAGCAATTCTAAATTATAAGGCAGTTTTTTTTCTAAATAAGTGCAGTCCATCCACAACCAATTAGCTTGATTTCTTCTCACTCCTTTAGGAAGAAAGAAAATCACTGCAAAACAATGCCCCTACTTACATCCCTGAGAGGAGTTTAGTCCAGGGGTGAAATGCTACCGGTTTGCACCGGTTCATGCGAACCGGTAGTAAAAAAATGCTACCAGTTCATCCGAATTGGTATTTCCGATGATCAGCTGTGCCACGCGATTTATATTCTCTAGAAAGCAGGAAATCCTGCTTTCTAGTGAATCTAAATCGCGCGGCACAGCTGTTTCCCCCTCGCTGTTCTACTTACCTTCTTAAGCCTCCTTTTTCCATGTGCAGCATGTGTTTGGTCCACACTGCGCATGCGCAGGCAGCAAACTGGTGGCAAACCGCCGAGGATTTCACCACTGGTTTAGTCTCAGTGTCCCACCTGATAAGCCAAGCTTCAATCCAGATGTTCCAGATAACATGTTTCTTCCAGGGTTCTATACAATCTTCACTAGAAAGTGAAGGTTGGTAACTGGTTTATAATTATCCCAAATTTGGGGAGCAGTTTCCTGAGGAGACAATGTATGACTGCCTTCTTCAAGGTAGGTAACATCAGCCTTTCTCAAGAATCAGCCAGTAGTCACCTTCCAATCCAGATCATTATAGGTGGCAGAGCTGGTATTTCAAAGATTCTTGCCCAGTTTCTCAGGACTTAAAAGCTCATGTTCCTTCCAGATAACCTCACTGGGTGTAGTCTTGATCAGCTCATCTGGAATTGTCCATCTGGAGTCCAGCTCCAAGTGAAACTAAGTGATTTTATTCTCCAGTTGATGCAGAGAGTTCTTCACAGCAGCCCAACTCCTGTTCTTCTAGCCCATTCCTCGATAATAGGATCTTGGCTAGCAAAGCTGGCTGGCATTCTAAAGTAGAATTTGAGCAGAAAAATAGTGACATTATTGAAATATATGTGAAATACAATGTGTGTTCTATGATAAAAGTATAAAACAATAATCCACAAAAAGAGCCTTAATTAGTCCTCTATCCAGGCTTTGACAAGACCTAAGAGAGCTTAAATTCAAGGGCTGAACTATTTTAGTTTTTGCAGACTATACCTTGAAATTCTATTTGGAATACAGGAAGCCCAGCCTTTCTCAACAGGGTTGCTGAAGAACCCTAGCAGGTTGTGATTCAGGTGCTGGCTTATGCAACATGTGTTTAATGTTTTGTATTTCTTTGCTGTGCTTATGATGGGGTATCTTGAGGCCTGAAAATTATTTTAAAAGTTCCTTCAGGATAAAAGGTTGAGAAAGGCTATTGTGGCCCATAAATATTATGAGAGTTTCTGAGAGCAATTTAAGTTGAAATTATAGAACCTCCCATTCCCAGGCCTCTTTTTGTGGTCTGCATTGCTTCCCCTAACTATACCACCAAATTTTGGTTTCCTGCCATTTTGAGTCAAGAAAGGTTGTATATTAAAACTACAGTCTTAGCATAAGATAGCCTTAACACAAACCTCACTGTCTCTCCCCAAACTAAAAGTAAGACCACAGAATCTCATTTCTATATACTTAACATTATCAGCATGCATATAGTAGCTCTCAACCCCACTTCACCCTGATAAAGATTAAATGTGCCCCCAGGCCAGTGAATATTTGCTTATTCCTGCCCTAGATGATAAGCAATTAACATAATTTCCCCTATGAGTCATGTCTTTGCTGCTTTGGGTAGCTTCGCGTGCCTTCCAACAATGAGCAAGAGCAGACTAACTTGAGAATAAAAACATGTTTCACTTTAATGTTTTTCTTTTTAAATGAGCTATATTCTTTTAACAGTAACAGATGAATTAATCAGCTGTTATTACCATGAACAAATATAAACAATCCATGGGGCTTAATTCTTCTAAACTTGTTTATACTGAACTGTTCAGGTGGCCATGTTTATGGATGACACCAATTGATTGATCCTGAGGAACAGTTATTAAAGGGGAAGAACTGTTTAGTGTAAGCAATGCAAAAAAAATAAATTCCTAACTTCATGTATACTATACATGGAAAGAGTCTGAGCTGAGCTGAGAATAATAAGGAAAGGAATCTTGTGAATATCCTCTATGAAAATGATGTACAGTTCTGGTTAGAAAATAAAATTCCTTTTGGTAGATGAGCATTTAGTTTGTTTCCACTGCTTATTTAGTCTGTGTTTGAGATAATATTTCCTCTTATATTTAGTTTCTTACAATGTAAAATAATCTGCAGTAACTGGCATACTAATTATTTGGTAATTATTTGGTATTGATGTGTAATCATGAATTTGGGCTCCTATATTCACATCAAGAAAAAGATTCTCTCTGTTTATGAATAGGCCTTCTCTGTTGCAGGTATCCTGTGATCTACACCTGCAAAGGTTGGAGGTTGTGATTTAACTTTTCTTATTCTTGCACATCATGTAGATTCAAACTGGAAAAAAAAAACACTGAATACCCAGAACCATTAGAGCTTTTACTTATTCGACCTTCATGCTTGAAATAGTTTTCCTTTAAAATATTTTCCCCTTTATCAGTTATTCATTGAAGAGTCTCTTTGCATCTGTAGCATTTTGAAGGGTGGCTATTATTTTACCATTTTAATTTTCCCAGCTGTTTAAATAATTGTTTTAACCTCTCCATGCCTGAAAGCTTAATACTTTTTGTGCCCACCCCACCTCACACATTGGTCTGTACTGAAATGGTTGTGTTTTATTGCTGGAGAATACTCCCCCCCCCATGGCTCTCTTCTTTGGAAAATAAATGTTTAGAATTTTTGGTTAGTCTGAACCTAGATTGGTGTACTCAGAATTCTCATTTCATATTGACACATATCAATTAATTTTAATTTCTACCTACCTGAATCTGAAGCATCTGTATTGGGTACACATTGATTGTGTTTCATCAAGTCATCTCTTAGTGATCACTTAAATAGATTTTCTCTGTGTGACAATATGTCCCAAACCTATTTTTCGGTTCTTCCATTATTACAACAATCTCTTGCAACTGAATTGCTGCTGACATCCCTCTTCTCATTCCTTCCAACATTTTTAACATTATAGATTTCTCAAAGAACATGGTAGTCACGTAATGTGTAAGAAGCAGAATAATTTGTGGTCATTTGTGCTTCAAGGAAGAACTCTGAATTGATTTGGTTGATGATCCATTTATTTTCTTGGTATTCTCAAAAGTCTTCTCCAACATCAGAATTCAAAAGCATTGAAAATTTGGCATATAAATTGACCACTTCCAATCGGTTGGTCACTGTGGTTTTGTTCTCCAGACTTGATGGAATAGTTGAGTTAGAACCTTTACTGATTTTCTTCTTGCCATATTTCTACAGATATTACATGAATTCCTGTAGCCTTCCCAACTGGTTATTTAACTTCATTTTGTAGTATTAGAGACTCTTGTAAACAGGAAATATCTTCTTGATGCTGATATTTCTAAGGTACAAGATTTCAGTACATTCCTTCCAAATTTGTTTGATCTTCTTTGCATTGGTTGCTATTTGTTCATTGACATACTTTAGGATACCAGTTCGAAGTTGAACTTCCTTCTAGTTCAGAGATCATTTGGAGATCGTTCCTTTTTTCATGTCTGCTTTCAACTTCAATGTCCTTACAGATGTTTTAATAATTCTTCTTATTTCTTCTAACAGATCTCTGAAATTTTTTTAAGTTTGTTCCTGAGGTATTTTTCTTAGATATTTCCACCATCTGTTCTGATATCCAGTTTGCTTTCTTCTATTTCTTGATCTTTGGCAGTCTTTTTTCATATTCATCCTGAACACCTTCTTTAAGTTCATTTCCCAGTTCCTCTGGTCCCAATCAATGAGTTCAGGATTTTAAAGTGATTCCTGATGTTTTCCTTGAATATATTGGGTAACACACTTAACAAAATTTTAGCCATTTAAAATATTACATTTGAGAAATTGAAGAACAGATTAGACACCCAAAGGTAGATTACCTAGTGTTACCAAAAGTCTTTCAAAAATGTCTAAAAAAGAAAACATAAGAATCAGGCCAAGCATCTATTTCATCTAACAATTGGATCACATTGTAGTGAACTGATTGCCTCTAGCAGCCTTACAAGTAGGACATAAGATAATAGGCCTCTCCTGCTATTGTTTTGGGAACTAGTGTAATATACACTCATATCATACCTAAACAAGGCAAAAACTCCAGTTATCTGATGGAAATAAAAGCCATTTCACATACAGAGTTTTCTTAATTCCCCCCCCCCAAATATTAAAGTGATATGTAAATTGCAAGCCATGCATGTCTTTTTTAAGGACTTCTTATATTTGTAGCCTGAAAGTGATAGCAAATATAGTAAATGGCTCAAGGCCACATGGAAGATCGCATGTTGCAGCTAATACTGTCCTAACTGATGTTAGGAACTGCTTTTATGTGGTTTTTTTTTTTTTTTTTGGTAGAGATTCTATCATTCTATCATAAATGTAAGGATTCTGGTTTAATGAGGGCTTGAAGTCAATGAGACATCAGAGGTAATAACTTCAGCTCAGATGGGAAAAGCACATAACTTTTATGCATTATCCATCTAAGCTTTTCAGATAATCAAAGCCAAATATAGAATCTCACAAGAACAGCTTTGTTTTTGCTGAAATTTTTGCTTGTATGGGAATGAAGTTTGTACCTGGGCTATAAATAGGTTGTATAGAGAGAAATGCAATTATTGTCTTAAGTTTGTCTGTTTTGAAAAAGACCATATCATTTTTGTCTTCGTAGTTCAGACAAGCCATTGACATTCATAGTCAGAAGATTTTTCTGCTATCAGATTAAAAGGTCTGATCAGTCAGTTATGCTGCTATTTAACACAGTAACAGAACAACAGATTTGGAAAGGACCTTGGAGGTCTTCTAGCCCAACCCCATGCTCAAGCAGGAAACTCTATACAATTTCAGACAAATGGTTGTCCAATCTCTTCTTAAAGCCTTCCAATGTGGAGGACCCACATCTTCTGGAGGCAAATGGTTCCACTGATTAATTGTTCTGTTAGGAAATTTCTCATGGTCATAAAGAGCAGGAATGATTCCTCTTGTATCAATAACCCCAAAGTGTCATGACTACAATTAATATACAAAAATAAACTTTCATTTAAAAAATACTGAAAACCTCTCTGAATTCCTTATCTCATGCTTCAATTTTAGGTAGTATCAATACTTCTTTTGAAACTCTAAAAAAAAAAAAAACACCTTCCCTGAAAAACACATTGATTCTGATCTTTAGGAGGAAATATTAAGGACATCTATATATACAATGAAGCTATGCATGCTAAAGACATTATTGCAGATTGTTTCAGTCCTTGGTTAGGCACAGTACTTCTTTGCTATTCATTAAAGCAGCCTGACTTTTTCAGGTATCACAGCTTTAAGAATTACATTAACTTTAAGAAATTGATTTCTTAAGTAGAATCTTCTTTTTCAGATATGCATTGCTCTAACACACAAGTTTTTTGCTGATGAATCGGTTCTATGCGGGCTGTTCCATAGTCTTAGGTGTTTCCTTAGTACTGGCAAGCTGTTTTACTGAGCAGCAAGATATTTGACTCCCCAACAAAACTATAGTGTTTAGTAATTTAAGACACAAAACCATTAGGCAAGGTCACAGTGCTAAATCAATCTAAATTCAAAAGGAGTCAAAGTTCTCTCCAGTATCATCATAGAGAGGAGCTCCATAGGAGAAGACTAAACATAAGGTAATTCAGGATTAAACTGTAATAAAGCAGTATTCCAACTTTAAACATATTTGAGTGTCTCTTTAAATACAAAAGGCTATCCTTCACTACCTAAGTAAAGCTGGTGTTGTTCAGCTCTGATTTTCAGTACTATGCTGTTTCTCAAAGACCTGTTTTAGAAGTTGTTCAGCATATAGTAGCTATGCATTTCTCAGCTTCCTTATTATTTTGTCAACATGAGGAGATAGCAGTTTTCCCAGGGATTAAGTAGATGATCTTCTGCTCATGATTTAAGTCCATTAGGTCAGAGTTTGAGAGAATGAAGGCTCATGCTGTCTTCCTGTTAGTAGTTGATTATGGGCTTTTTGTCCTCAGCTTGCTAAGGTTTTTGACATAGTCCTTTTCTTGAATCACAATCTATATTTCCAAGAACTCTTCTAGACGCATGTCTAGAATTTTGCTTGCCTTCTGATAAATGTTTTATGATTAGCCATATCCATCATGGCAACCATTTTGTGAGATTGCTCATAGAATGCTTGCAAAACTCCAAATGTTCCCAGTGGCTTCACCTGGTTGCAAATATTTAAATAAAAATAAAACTCTGATGCTTAATTGATTTCTTAGGAGAATGTATTTCCTTTGGTGATTGGGTACTCACTTTTACTGTAGTTGGGAATTCATGCTGTATTACTGTCAACTTATTTGAACAGTCAGCATTTAAGACAGCTCTTGACCTAGCTTTTCTATGCTATTAAAGAGATAGTTAATTAGTGACAGATAGAGCTAACATATACATCTGCCCCAAGGCTAAATTAACTATTACACTAATTACACTTTAGTGTAGGGCCTAAATATATTGGAATCCTGCTGTGTAATGATTTGAAGAGACAGTGCTTGTCCTTTCTCTGCTTTAAAAAAAAATCTCCACAGATCTAACTACTGTATAGGAGCTGATGCTTTTTTTAAAAAAAATAAATAAAAGGGGAAAGTGCCAACATTCCCAGCTCAGGAACACTGCAGTAACCTGACAAGGTGGATGAACGGGATAGCTATACTACTGATATTATAGTTATGCAGTGGTTAGAAAAGGGGGAAAATGGACTTTATCACCATTATACCCTACTAATTTGACAGATCAAGGGACATTGGGAGAAGTGTACTAGATGTAGTAGTGCACTAAAATTAAAATGCTTTATATGCTGGCTGGGGAATTCTGGGAGTTGAACATCTTAAAGTTATCAAGTTTGAAAAATACTGCTTTATACTAAATCAGGGGTGTCAAACTGGAGGCCCATGGGCAGGTACATCATGTGTAGGCCACACCCACCCTGACTTTGCGAAGGCAAAAAATGTAATGTGATGTCATATGATGCAATCGAGTTTCACACCTGTGTACTAAATCATATGCTTTCCAAAATACATAAACATATTACGTTTCAGTATAAAGTATCTATAGCTTTTGTAGTAATCTCTATTACCTAAATATGTTTTACTCTTCCAAGAATTGTAATTGCTTTCTTTATTATGTTATACAAAAGATAGACGAGAGTAAACTTTTGGGGGTCATATTTCTAGGTATGGTCCTGTATTTAGGTCTTATAGAAAACAGACCAAATATTTCTTGACCAGAGCTTTCAGAGACAAAAGTTAGAAACCAATTGTTGTAACAGGATATTTTGACTCTTTTCCTATATTTCTGCACCTCTTCCTTGCACAGTATCATTGTGTGTGTGTTAAGATACATTCTGTGAGTGATTTATATTTCATCAAATCAAGTGTGAAATATCTGACTGCAAAACCTATCAATCTGATTTCTATCTTTCCCTGTTTCTTTAATTAGGGAAGGCCTCCTGAAAAATGTACCCATCATCTACTGAGAAATTCTGTGTTCCTAGACCCTTGGCATTAATCTTGAGTTATTCAGGTGCCAACATGCTGTCAAAACTGACAGATCTTTGAAAAATATACCCATAGGCAGAATACTATCCATTATTATAGCACAGAGCAGTGGGCAGTAAAGAAAATTGGCAGCACATGTGTCTTTATCAACATTAATTGGTATTTCCATTGGTAAAAATAGGCACATCCATTGAGGCAAGAGAGCCCATTTGATACGTTGATCTTTTTATATCAGAATTCAAAGGTTTCAATCTTGTCTTTGCTTATGTGCAATGTGGATCTATCTTGGCTTTATTTTTTATAGTATAGCATTTTCTGCTGCCCGAAATGAAGGTTGTATGCTTGATATGCTTGATGGTTGACCATATTAAAAAGTTAAAGGAACAAAAGTTTGATCCAGTTTTGTCTAGAATCTTAAGAATCTTCATAAATACAAAGTTTTTCTAGACTTTCAGTTAAATCTTGAAGTATTGTGAGTTATTCCGGTAGTAGGATGAACATAATCAAAATAAGCTAAAGCAGTCAAATATCATATAAAAAAGAGATGTATAGTACGTTGTATAGAGAGGTGAGAACAATTGGAGAGAACAATTGTGAAAATATTTGGGATAGAAAAAGCAAAGATTATCCCTAAAGTTGTGTTGTTTATGGAGAGGTAAAATCCTATGCATGCTTTGGGAGAATTAATTTGAAATAACTCACTAGGATGCTCTTCTAACTTCCTTATTAGGAAGGAAGCCTAAGCCATTTCTATGACAGCTTATTCAATTACCTATGTTCTCTTTAATTGGAAAGCTCTTGAAGAGATTTCCTTATTCTGGTTTCAGACTGTTGCTGTTGACGTTATGAAGGCTTTTATTAGGACAAATAGCAAAGTAAACTTAATAGCAAAGTGCATTGCTGCTTGTTTTTGCTTTTTTATATTGAGAGTAATTGATTTCTTCTATTATAATGCAGTGAAAACAGTATACTTATCTAGGAAGTGTGCAGGATTTCCCTGTCCTTTAATTTTTTTTTTTTTAAAATAACTTGGCTACTTTTTATGTTTATCTTCCTTGGCAAAATTCCAGTCTCAGCTGTATAAATAATGCAAAACATAAGGAAAATTATTTATACACGCTCATTTGCCTACTCATCAACTGCATTCTGCTTTCCATCCTACAATGTCGTTTGAAATCATGCTAAGCCATATTGTTGATTAGTTGAAGCAGACAATATATTACATGACCCTTCTTAATGTGGATGAAGGACTGAGTCCAGTTAGAAGCCTGTCCATCTTGCACTACTTGATGGAATAATAACTGTATTGTCTGAACCACTGAAGATCCTAGATGTTACGCAGTCTAGGTTTTGAACAACCATATTGCACACCGAGTTTTTTTCTATCTCAGATTGGGGTTTTTTTTCATTTTGAAAATTCTAAATTCTTTATATTTGAAATTATAGAACCTCTCTTATTTTTTCCTTTAAACTATTTTTAGACATTCCTGATGCACCATGTAATTTTACAGATACTAATTACAATTTACAAGTGCCTTGCAGTCATTTAATTTAGGACCATGTTGGAACCAAAATTTGTATTAAAGAAAGTATAATATTTAAGAATGGAACAAATTATTTCCTGACTTTAAAAACAGAGTTATTTGAATACCTCTCAGAAAATTGTTCTGAATGTCTCTAATGGCTTTAAAGTGGTTAATAGACAATTTCAAAAAGTGATTAGAAAGTCTGCCAATTTAGTGTCCTTTAAATGGCTCTGCAAGATGGCTAATCCTAGCACACAGACTTCTAGAAAGCCACTGAACTGTGATCAGTTGTCTGGAATAAATGTGGGTGATCTCTGTCCTGTCCTTATTCCTTGCTCACCAGCTCCTTGGTCTTCACTGTAGTGGTCAGATCCGCTATCTCAGAGGTATCTTCAGGTTGCCATTTCTTCCCAGAAGTTCAACTAATATTGATTCATTTCCTTTTTATACCCCCTATGTCTCTACTGAACAATATCATGCTCCTTCTATGCTAGGAATCTAGTAAACACTGTCAGTCAACAGCAATCAGAACTTTGTTTTACGTAATCCACTTTTTAATTTCATTATCACTTTAGAGTGATCAAAATAAGAGGTTTGGGCTGTTATCTGATCAATGACTGAATGATGATATATTTTACAAGCCTAGCTTGTTGTTGCCATGTTCATTTTTCCATTCTTAAGAATAATTGGAAGGTTTAAGGAACCAGATCTGGTTAAACAATTTAATCCAACAAGCAAGAGTCTGATTATTTTATCTACAATAATTTAGAAATGTGGATGGTCTTTTATTATTTTGTACATTTCTAGATTGGCTTTGAAATGTGTCATCTAAATGAAAATGAGCAAGGCCTCTCAAATTATTCTTCACTGCCTATTAGCATAGGATCAACCAGTTCCATTTAGTAGCATGGTAATGTTTTATGAAACCAATTATATGGTGGTGATGTTTTTTTCCAGTACCATATACAAACATTTTTAATTGATCTCTGTGAGCCATTGTCTGCATAATACCACAAGAATTTTGTCTTGTAAGAACTCTATAAATATGTATTTATAGAGCTCTTGTTTCAGCAGGTGTGGGGTAGGAGGAGCAAATACAGCAAAAGACTATCTCTAGAGACAATGGAAATATGATACACAAGCACAAGGAATTGTGGGAACAAAATCAGCTTTAACTACCTTGAGCATCACCTTTTTAATAACACAGCTATTTATAGAATTTATAGAATGAAGCTGAGGCATTGTCAAGTAGATTGTTAATATTTACAGGCTGGCTTCATCGTGCGTATGTTTATATTCTCTCTCTCTCTCTCTCTCTACACACACACACACACACACACACACACACACACACACACACACACACACACATTTTCCCACTGCCTGGAATTTTCATTTGTTTTGATACATGGAGCTGAAGGAAGCATTTTCATTTGCCAGGAACAAAAATGCTTGAATGATATAGATAGCAGTTTTGCAGTAGTTTAAAAAAAAAAAAAAAATTCTGGACAATCTTCCTGCCTTGTATTAATGTAGTTGAGATTCTTTCTTTCTTCTGCTTTCATGTTCCTCAAATTGCCACAGCCTTACCAGCTCTCTGGCTTGTTCGAGTCAGCTTTTGCCACTTTCACACAAACCCTTCCAGATTTCTTAATCAGGTAGACAAGAGGCTCTTTTTATTACTTTTTTTTTTTGCCATATTCAGGCAAAGTAGCATATCTGCATCCCGTTTTAATCTGTGCCTCAAGGGAAAAAAAGGCTAAAACTGTAAAAGGGCTGTGGGTAATTTGGAAGTTGACAGACAAAATGGGATATGTGGAAGCCGATTACTTAACCCAGATGTGAAATTTTAGTCCTTAATTTGCATTTTGCAGAAAAGCATATGCAATGTGAAGGCTTTGGTGTTTTATACCTTTTAGCACAAATGAGCCAGCCGTGAGAATAATTGCTACTCGCTGGAGCTGTATAGAATTCAGCAGGCTCTGAACACCTGGATAAGCAGTGTAAATGTTTGTGTCTGTTTCAAGGAGAGAGCATGTTATCTGGCTGTTTAGAAATTCCTAGCTACATGCATGCTTAGTGACCTTGAACAAGTTATTTAACTCTTCTCTCTTTTTCTCTATCTTTACATGAAAATACTATGTGGTGGGAATTTGGCTGCTGGGACCTCATGGGCTTTTGATGGGAAGCAACAGCTGGAGAACAAAGGAAAATGGTCTTTGCTCCACTTTTTCATCTTGGTGACTGAATGGTACTTCACCTGAGGCTTTGAAGATGGTTCAGTTGCTTCAGCTTGTACTGAAAGCAGGAGTCTTTCTATTGGCCGATGAAGATGAACAAGGCCAATCATCTTCATCTAAGCAAGTTATGATGGATGCAATATTTTTTTACAGCCCTAAATTATGGGTGGGTAACCTAAGGCAGCCCCAGAATCAGGGTTTGCACCCCTTTAGAATGCACAATGTGCTGTGCAGTAATTTTTTGACATTTGGAAGTGAAAATCATCTAATACTGGTATAGTATAATGAGAAGAAAAAGCTCTTTCCCCAATTTTTTTTTAAAAAAAGGTTAGACCTGTTTGTATATGTCATGAATTTACCTTCTTTGCATATTGATCCCATGCAAATTAGCCTTATTCTTCCCCCCAAAATAATAAATATAGTCCCTGACCACCAAAATATTTTTTATTTGCTATGTATAAAGGAATTATCTACAGTTCATTATTGTATCCCTTTATGGACATCCTTTTGTCTATTTTCTGTGCTTTACGTTAATGAGAACTGTAGAAGGAATAAAATCAGCAGGGCCTGTTGAATCAAGACATTTGACTTTCTGAGACTTGTATTTACTCTCCAACGACCCATAGAGCCCCTTCCATCTGCATTAGAGTTCAGTGGTGGGATTCAATTTTTTTTATTACTGGTTCTGTGGGCATGGCTTAGTGGGCGTGGCAGGGGAAGGTTACTGCAAAATCCCCATTTCCTCCCAATCAGCTAGGACTTGGGAGGCAGAGAATAGATGGTGGAGAGGCCAGTCAGAAATTTTACTACCGGTTCTCCGAACTACTCAAAATTTCCGCTACCGGTTCTCCAGAACTGGTCAGAACCTGCTGAATACTACCTCTGGTAGGGTTGCTTGAAATTGGCACGGTGGTTTCTCATCTTTAACTGTAATAAAAGAGACTTAATGTAGTTTTAAAAACAAAGATTGTCCCTAGGATCAGTTCCAGCCCTGCCTAAATTTGCTGTGCCTCAGCTACTCTCCATTGTTGCCAAACTCAGAGTGGTTTCTCATCCCAACATAATCTTTTTCTTTGCTAGTAGGATACTTGCCCATTTGCAATATGCAAATTATGATAGTTGTTTCAACATGCTGCAATTTTGTGTAGGTTGTATACATGTACAGTGAGTGATGCTCTATGTTCTCCATTGAGAGTAGAGACAGCAGCCAGCGTGGGTAGTGCCCATCCAATCAGCTTGAAGGACTGAGCCTGCCAATTATTCTTAGTCCCGCCCCTGTTGCTGGGCAGGCCAGCTTTTGGCTCAGTCCTTCAGCGCTGGCTGGTGTGTGGGACTTCTCTCTAACTTAAATTCTTTTACTCATATCTCTCGTGTTGGTTTTCTGGTTTCTTTAACTTGGACTGTGTGTCTCGGCTTGTCGTTCGTTCAGAACTGCGATAGGAAATAATCCCCATCGATGGCGAGCTCCAGTAGGACTCGACAGGGTGACTGTGATTTCTCTTTTCGATTTGGACACTAATTGATTACTCTGGCTGACCTTGGACTGCATTGACATCGAATTCGTGAGTTGTATTGTTCCTCGTTAACTTTGGTTGCCCCTGGCTTAGCCAGGGGCGTGGGGCTTTTTTCTCTGGCTTCGCTCCCCCCTAGAAGGCTTTTCCTCGTTTGAGCTTCGAGGGACCTTTTTTCCCCAGTTTGAGTGCCTTCGCCTTCTGCGTTGGACCCAGTTTCGATTCCCTTAACTATCGGCAGTTCGGCGGGCGCGCTGCAGCCGCGCTGGCCATTTTGGATTCCATTTTTTCCCGCCGTTGAGGAGAGCGTCCTTCTGAAGCCTGCGCTTCCCCTGTTACCACTTTTTGTCGGCTGGAGCTAATTTCCTCACGGAGCGTTTCCTTCCAACTCCGTTCCCCTGAATCGATCAAAATTGCCTTTGAAGTGCTGCAGGCTGATTAATTCCCTGTGGAGCCTCGCAACCTCGTCTCTCCGCTATTGTGGCCTGCTTCTGACTACTGTTTAATCGTTTTGCAGCCGATTTCTGCAAACTAATAAAATTGGATTGAAAAACGTGTCAGGTTACTCGAATTCGATTGCGGAGCTTCGCGCCCCCCGTTTTGTGTTGCAGTGGCTCTAATCCTTCTGCCTTATAGTATTCTCATTGTGGAGCTTCACGCCCCCTTTTCCAAGGCAGTAATCAATCCTTAGGCGCTGCTCATTGTTGGAACCTGGTGGAGCTTCGCGCCCCCTCCCCTTTATGTTGCACAGCCACAAGATGGTGGCCTGGATCTGCCTATTTATTTGAGAGTTTGAGTGTCTCCTCCTCAACACCGCCTTGGCTATTCTTTGGGCCTTCTCTTACCACGCTTGGCGTTTGTGGAGTTTTTACGCTCCCTATAGAACCTATTTGACTTCTGCTGGTAACCTTGAGTGTCAGTTTATCTGTGATCGCCTTATTGTGGAGTTCCTCTCGCTCCCTTCTGTCATAGCAGAGTCTAATTATCAAGGCGTTATCTGGTGTGTGGGGTCTTCCTTGAAACCCCCCTCTTTTCTGCCATGCCTAAGGCCCTTTCTAAATCTAAGCACAGCCGCAAGGCTGGTGCGAGCGAAATTGGCCAATCAGACTCCACGTCTGTTACCCAGCAATCTCCTTTAGAGGATCCAAGACCTTCTTCCCGGGCTTCCCACCCCTCACGATCTCAACGCAAGTCCACCAAACATGGGGTATCTTCTTCTTCTTCTAAAGTGGAAAAACGTAGAGACAAAGTTTTGACCAGATTGTGTGACAAGGCTTGCGCTCAATTGCCTCCTTCTGCTTCTCAACCACTTCCTGCTCCGTCTGATCCGTCTCCCGCTGTTGTGCCTCACTCTCCTACTCCTGATCAGCTGTCTCTGCAGGATTGCCCAGTGACTATTTCCGATGACAATTTGTGGGGTTCTGGCTCAGCTTCTCAACGTCCGGCTCCTGATCCAGCTATTGTGCAGATGGCTCCTCCCACTGATCCTACCCCGGTCCGCCCTTTGGATTCAATTGTTCCTCCAGATCAGCTTCAACAATTGATCGAGGCGGCAGTTCAAAAGTCCTTGGCTGCCCGTTCAGGTTCTTCCAGTAGGCACGGATCGGTGCGGGAGGCTTCTCCTTTTTCTTCAGGCCGCAGTGACCAAGTCTGTTCTCATTCAGTCCGGTCCGCTTCTCCTACCTGTTCTCACTACAGTCAGCCTTCAGCTCTAGATGATGAGGAGTATCCTGGTTCTGACCTGTCGGAGGATGAGAACCTTCCTCCGGACCAGCCGGCTTTCACAGGCCTTTTTCCGCAGGCCCTGTTTAAATCTTTGTTGTTCAAGGCGGTTAATACGGCCCGTTTATCTTCACCAAACGCTGACCCAGTTCCTCCTTCGACTTCTTCGGAATCGTTGGACCCAATGTTCGCGGAACCCGCTAGGCCTATAACATCTGTTCCTACGCCCCCTCTGTTTCTGGATGTAGTGAAACGTCAGTGGGAGTCCCCAGCCGCTGCTCCTCTTCTCTCGTCAAACGACAAAAGGAACTTTCAAGTCTCTCCAGACCTTGAGGCTCTACTTAAAATTCCTTCGATTGATGCCCCCGTTGCAGCACTTCTGCCTAACTCTAGTGTTCCGGGCGATCCTGACGAGGGTCTTCGTCCTGATGAACGTCGATCTGATCAAGTTCTTCAAAAGGCCTTTCAGAGTGCTGCTTGGGCGATCAAAGCAACCACCACTGCATCCTTCTTTAATCGGACAACCTTGCTTTGGTTACGCCAATTACAAGAAAAGTTGACACCCGGAGATACGCGTATCAGGCAAGATTTGAATAAAATTGTGGCTGCCATACAATTTTCCGCTGATTCTACCCTGAATGCTGCCAGGTTTTCTGCAAAATCTTTGGCTTCGTCAGTCACGGCTCGTCGTTTGCTGTATCTTCGTCACTGGCAGGCGGATGCCAGGTACAAGTGGCGTTTGGCCTCGGTTCCCTTTAAGGGCACGAAGCTGTTCAGGGACTCTTTAGATCCTTTCCTCACTGAAACCAGGGATAAAAAGAAAGTGTTAGCAGCCGCTTACCGGAGAGGAGCACCCCGTTTCTCTCCTTACCCTCCTCGTTCCTTTTCCTGAGGTACGGACGGGGGGCCCTCCTCTTCTTCGTCCTTCCCTTCCTTTAGGAGAGATGGGCCCCTTAGCAGACAGCGGGGTTCTTCTGATAGGGCATTCAGGGGGCATCCCTTTAACTCTAGGCGGCCCTTTCGAGGGGGAGGAGGTCGATTCATCCGTCGCCGTCGCTGATTGCATTCCGGGTCCTCCCATTGGCGGTAGATTGGGCCTTTTTGCCGCTGTTTGGGAGAAGTCTACCTCGGACAAGTGGGTCATTGCCACCTTGAAATCCGGATTGGCTATTGAATTTATTGCCCCCCCCCCTTACACCTTTGTCTGCTGTCCAATTTCTCGTAATCCTGAAAAGAAATCTCTTATGGACTCATCGGTTCAGCATCTTCTGACTATCAAGGCTATTCAACCTGTCCCTCCGGGTCAGGAAGGTTCGGGATTCTATTCAAGGGTGTTCCTTGTTCCGAAGTCATCAGGGGGGTGGCATCCTATACTGGACCTCAAACGATTAAACAGGTATGTCGTGTACCGGAAATTTAAATGCAATCATTGAAGACCATTCTGGACGGTGTTCGGCGAGGCGATCTCCTCTCCTCCATTGACCTAACTGAGGCCTACCTTCATATCCCTATCCTCCCTTCCCATAGACGTTTTCTAAGGTTCTGTTATGACGGAGCACATTATGAGTATAGGGCTCTTCCGTTTGGCCTTTCCTCTGCCCCTCGCACCTTTACGAAGGTGCTGGCTGCCTTGGCGGCCCGGCTCCGTCTTCTTTCAGTCCGTCTCTTGTGTTACCTAGATGATATCCTGCTTTTGTCCCCTTCTGTTCAGCAGGCCACCTTAGATATTCGTCTGACGGTTCAGATGTTGGCGGCTCACGGTTTCTCCGTTAACTTGGAGAAGAGTCACCTCTCCCCCTCCACTAGACAATATTCTCTCGCAAGGCGCCCTGACACACCCAGATCCGGCCTGGCTCAATCTAACCGTCTGGAGATTGAGCGGTGCACGTTGAAGGAGGTTCACGTTCCGGCGGACGTTGTACATACCTTGTTATCCTCTCGACGTCCTTCCACGGAACGCATTTACTCGGCCACCTGGCGGATCTTCTGCAACTGGTGTAACCAGGTTGATGTGCTGCCTCTGCAACCATCTATTATTCATATTCTGATGTTTTTGCAAAAGGGCCTCTCCCAAGGGCTCTCTCCTAACACGCTCCGCCGTCACGTTGCAGCTTTATCTTCGGTTCTTACCTGTGGTTCCTTGTCATCCCTGGCCCAGCATCCCTTGATCCACCGTTTTCTCCGGGGAGCAAAGAACTTGTGTCCTCTGACTCTACATCGCTATCCTACCTGGAGTCTTCCTCTGGTTTTGCAATCTCTCACGGGTCCGCCATACGAACCTCTTCGGACTACCAGTCTCAGACTTCTCACCTGCAAGGTTGCCTTCCTAGTGGCCATCACTTCGGCTCGCCGTATTTCCGAGCTCGCCGCCTTGTCCACTCGTCCGGACCTTTGTGTTTTTCATACTGACCGAGTGGTACTCCGTTTGGACCCGACTTTCGTTTCAAAGGTTAACTCTGTATTTCACCGTGCGCAAGAACTTATCCTGCCTAACTTCTGCCCCCGGCCTACTCATCCTCGGGAACGACGTTGGCACACCTTTGATGTCCGGCGGGCACTGCGGATTTACCTGAAGAGAACGGCTCCTTTCCGACGTTCAGAGTCTCTCTTTGTCTCCTTCTTACCTACCTCACAAGGCGGTAAAGTCTCCTCTTCAACCATCGGGCGTTGGATTCGTCAGACTATTGCCGCGGCCTATGATGTTAGATCCCTTCCACGTCCTTCACGATTGACAGCTCACTCCACCCGTAGCGCAGCTACGATGGCCGCTTGGGCTACTCAGGCTCCCTTACTGGAAATCTGTAGAGCGGCCACGTGGACTTCGCCTAGCCCCTTCATCCGACACTACAAACTCGACCAGTTTGCGTCGGCCGAGGCCTCGTTTGGACGCCGGGTTTTGCAAAGGGTTGTTGCCGGAGAGGACTCTGCGGTCCAGCATGCCCCACCCTTGACTTCGGGACAGTGAACTTGGGTATGTCCCACGCTGGCTGCTGTCTCCACTCTCAATGGAGAAGGAGCGTTGGTCCTACCTGATACGTTCCTTCTCGTTGAGTGGAGACAGCAGCCAGACCCTCCCTTTCTTCAAGCTGGACCTATTGTGTTTCTTTTCCTTCCTGTCTTGGTGTCTCTTCTTCTCCCACACACCGAGTCTGTCTTCCAGTCTTCACCAAAAGCTGGCCTGCCCGGCAACAGAGGCGGGACTAAGAATAATTGGCAGGCTCAGTCCTTCAAGCTGATTGGATGGGCACTACCCACGCTGGCTGCTGTCTCCACTCAACGAGAAGGAACGTATCAGGTAGGACCAACACTCCTTTTCTTCGTTTTATAGATTACAGTGCATATTTGATCATAGGATGGTGACTCAAACATTTTGCTAATAGCAAAGTACTGAACTGAGGATTGATCATAATCCTAGTCAGGTGAACAATAGGCTGCCAACTATATGTAAGAGCTTTGAATTATATAGGTTTTTTTTTCATTATTATCCCAAACATTGTTATAAATCAGATCTACTCAAAATGTGAAAGGAAAATCAGAATGACTAATAACTAAACTTAAGAGACAGGTGTTCAAATTCATTCTGACTATTTCATATGTTGTTATTGTAGTAAATTCTAGAAGTCAGAATTGGGGAACTATTATTTAACCTCCAAGCTTATTCTATTAGTGCATTTAATTTGTGATAAGACATTGAAGACAATTCTAAAATAACACTTAAAGATTAGCTCCCCCATTTTTCAAGGCTTATTTCAAAGTGAAATTTTTGGTTTATCAGTACTACATAGGAGTACTGTCTTTTATCAAGCCAAAAGTATCTTGTTAACCATTGAGCACAATATTGTCGACTCTGACTGGAACAATGCTCGAGAATTTCAAGAGTTTTAACTAAAAATGTTATAGACTGATCCTAGAACCTTGTACACATGAACTGTGCATGTACCACTACCAACCACCTCTCTGGGACCCAAATCTAATTTTAAAAGCCTTTATCAAATCTTGTAGCCTATAACACTAGTATCTATATTTGTTTTTGACTGAAAATGGATACTTGTCTGAGCATCTGCAAAGTGTTTTTCCACTAGTACTTAGCCAATTTATGTCCATGTCAGAGAAAATATGATTTTGTAGAGATCTCTAGGATTTTCCTTTCATAAATACTACGGCAGCCCTATATGCCAGTTTCATACTCCATACTTTACACTAAACTAAGCATTGTGTGAGTGATGCTTTTAGTTGTCAAACAATATTCATATATCAAGTACAATTCTCACATTTCATTTAAGCTTTTTTCCCTTTGTCTTGTGAAAAGGAGTATGACATTAGTGACATAATGAATTGATCAGTGGATGGGGTGATTAATGGGCTGCTGAGAAAGTAAGGTCTCAGGAGGGTGACAAAGTGTAGCTAAATGCACTTTGTGCTGCATCTCTTTCTTAATGAATTGACATTGGGGAAGTTTTCATCATAGAACCTTGAACACTATCATGTGCTATTTTGTGCATATAGGAAGAACAGAGATGGCAGCCAGAGAACATAAGTAAGTAAGTAAGTAAGTAAGTAAGTAAGTAAGTAAGTAAGTAAGTACAGAAGGAAGGAAGGAAAAGAAAGAAGAGAAAAAGAAAAAGGAAGAAAGGAAGGAAGGAAGGAAAGAAAGAAAGAAAGAAAGAAAGAAAGAAAGAAAGAAAGAAAGAAAGAAAGAGAGAGATACAGAGAAAAAGAGAGAGAAAAGAATGGACTTTTTGGTTGAGGGACAAGGAGCTGAAGCACTTATTTCAGTTCTGATTTACTATTTGATCCTGGAAGAAACAGTTCACCTCTGACTTCTTCTTCTTCTTTTTTTTTAATTTCCTAAGTGGTGCATCAATTTCTGCCTTGGCATCTTATACATGTATTACTATATCTGGGCTCCAATAGCTCACCAGAGGATTGAGAGGATATGTTGTTCGTATTTTGTAAAAGCAATTAAAGAGTTCTGCTTAAATGGTCACTGCTGAGGAAAATTGATGGATTAGGAATCTATGGCTCTTATATGTTTGACTCATCAAGAAAACCAGCTCGGTATTTTTATTTATCCTTGCCTGTGGATTTGCAGCAGCAGCTATTTGGGGTTAGAAAAATCCCCCTCTCTCTCTGGAACCAGCTAGAGACCAGAAAAAGTTAGCTTTGATGTGTTAATTGTGGAGAAATCAGTTAATGCGACATTGCTTTTTTGTACAGTAAAAGTTAGGAAAGCTCTTAAGCAATGAAAGTAAACCAATGAAGCAGCATAAATGTGACTTTGTGCAATTTTATATCTTGCTTTATCTTACGACAATTTGTTTGTCTGACAGAAAGAGATGAGGTTTTCTGTAGCCCATCAAAGCCACTTACTGTCTAGACTGATAACCCGGGTATCTGAGCCAGGATTTCCTGCAAAAAGCAATTTAACAGATTAAGAGAGTTGGAAGGAACCTTATAGGTCATCTAGTCCAACCCCCCCTTAAGCAGGAGACCCTATACCATTTCTGACAAATGGCAGCCCAACCTTTTCTTGAAAGTCTAAAGTGATGAAGCTCCCATCACTTCCAAAGGCAAGCTGTTCCATTGGTTGATTGTTCTAACTGTCAGAAAGTTCCTCCTCATTTCTAGGTTGAATCTCTCCTTGATCAGTTTTCATCTATTATTCCTTGTCTGGCCTTCAGGTGCTTTGGAAAATAGCTTGACCTGCTCCTCTCTGTGGCAGCCCCTCAAATATTGGAACACTGCTATCATGTCTCCCCTGGTCCTTCTCTTCACTAGACTAGTTCATGTAACCGTTCTTCATATGTTTTAGTCTCCAGTCCCCTAATCATCCTGGTTGCTCTCCTCTGCACTTTTTCTAGAGAAAAACTTAGAGAAACACCTAAAGTCCTAAATGCATCTTAACCATTCTCCTGCTGGAGAAATTGCCCACTTTTTTACTCTGCTTGCTTTTACAGACTTTTCAGTCTCTATGTTACCTTTAACTCCTGTACCCCAAAATACAATTAAAAGTGCATGCACTAGAACTGTGCACTTCAGTTGGTCTGCTTGGGGTTATATCTTGAAATACAGCCTTGGGAGGAATCCAGAAAAAGTAAATTTCCTCCAGACAATATCTGTCCTGGATCCTGCTCAGTTGGATCAGTTGCTGTTTCTTGTGACTGTGAACTTTATAACAACACTGGATATATTAAAAGTTCCACAGCTGGATTTATGAATCCAAGGGAGCTTTCTTTCTTTCTTTTTTTTTTTGGAGGGTTCTTCTGAAAAGTTTAGAGTTCAGGTATATACTCACTCATGGTCTTTTATGTACACAAGCAACATTTGTAAGTAATTATTAAAAGACAAATTTGCACTGCCAGCTACTAAAGCATATCTTAGTAAAGTAACTAGCCCATTCATGGGCAGTGTTACTCACCTGCCTGTATTACATACATGCATGGACATATCCTGCCAGACTCACACAACAGAAAGGTTTCCAATATAATTGAAACATGGTAGCTTTGTTTGCCCAATCACTGGCAATTGCACAGAGTTATTGTGTGGGCCTTGAGACCCCCAGTGCTTTATTCTTTGCAGATTGAATGGCAACTGCAGATAATAACACATGATTTTAAAAGCTAACATTATAGGGGCACTTACAGCCCACTGCGAAAGTGAAATCTTAGTGTGGCTGAGATGTATCTCAAGTGATCCTTCCTTTTTCCTGTTTGATAAGGAAATGATAGGCAGCTTTAGAAAAATGCACACCGCAGAGTTCATGAAAAGGGGAGCAAGTTGTCTGGACCAATGCCATAGTAACGAGTGGGACAAATGAAAAAGCTTGACACAAGTCAAATAGCTGCCTTGTCCTCTTTGTGTTGGGTGGGTTGGTTTGCAGGGAGAGTGATGGTGTTTTGATTACTTTGTCTGCAGACCAATGAAAAAGCAGAGAGGGACTTATTTCAATTCTGTCAGTGCTGATTGCTATAATTTAAGGCCTCCTGTTGAGAGCTCCTAGTTACTAACAACTCTGGCATGGTTGGTTGGAAATCAAGGATCCATTGAAGGCCATCCATAAACCTGCCTACATAAGTATGTGTGGGGAGCGGAGCTTCTGGCTGTGCTATAAAGCTAAATAATATAATAATATGATGCATTTTTCTTCTTCTGTCACAGTGTCTTCTAATGCACATCAGCTGTGTGTATCATTAAGCATTTTGATACTGCTTCTTGTACCATGTTGATTCCAGTTTAACAAGTAGAAAGCTATGGCCGAGAAAGTTGTCATCAACAAGTTCGAAGCAAAGTTTGGATTTATTTCAGTACTAAAGCTGCTTTGTTTTTCCACTATAGACTCTATAACAAGTAGTAAATCATATCCGTTTCAGTTTGTGCTCAAAGTTCTCCTCTAACATGCCTTAAGTTCCTTTCGTATATTGATATCAAATATAATGGAATTATATCTGCAGGCATAGAGCAGAGAAGAGTTTTTTTCAATACAATATAATCAACTGTAAATGCTCCCAGTATGGCAGAGTGATCCATAAACTAGATAAGAATGAAGGAGAAAAATACGTCCTTTGGAGAGAGGAGTCTACCTGAATACTGCAAAAGTTCATTAGTATTTTTTGCTTCATTAAATAGTTAATGAACTTCTCAATTAAGGCAAAATTAGATCTTTCAAAACAATTGGTGTTTTGAAACTACTTGCTTTCTTTGCTTTTTAGTGTAAGAGTTAATATCTCTCATGTCACTCGAATGATTTTAAAATTATCTGTGGGTAATTTTCATTTAAATTCCTACCACCTGTTTTAGTATGAGTGAACGGAAACACACATTTGGACGTTTCATCTTATTTAACTTGGGAAGAATAGCTAGCATTATCATTAGCCTGAAAGAAAGAAAAAAAACAGACATTTCCAAGTACCTATTGTAAATAATGCATTCAGTAGCAGTATGAATTAATTATTTGACCCAAAAGAGTATTTAAATATTTTTGTTTCTCACTGAGTTTAATCATTAGACATTCATTTAATCCATCAGGATGTGTGTCCTAATTCTGTCATCTACATTTCTGGATTCCTTATTCCAAAGATTCTAATGTTAATATCAAGATTTTAAATCAATTACATATTTTAAAAGTTTTCTTCAATGGTACATTTTAAAACATGTAACTTTGTAAATGAACTAGGTCCAAACCATTTTAAGACTGTTCCTCCCTCTCCCAAATCAAGGATGGAGAAAGTGAGAAGTCTTTTAACATCTTGAAATATTCCTTGCCTTAAATGTTTGCCTTTCATTTCTGACACTTGGTAGTTCGTTTTTTTTCCCTTTTTCCTCATTTAATTTTAACACTTGTCTTGATCAATCTCAGTACCTTTCTCAAAGTAAACCATTTATTTTCAAGTATGTAGGTCTGCCAAGGACAGAAATAGAGCCAGCAGATATGCAGAACTTAAAGTTACATTTATGTCATTCTGGAAATGAAATGTAATAATTCTCATCTTTTTTGATCCTACTTTACAGAATTCTACACATTTCTGCAAGTTTCAGCCTTGTCTTGCTAAATAAAAAATCTGTTTCTGCATAATGCCTATATTGCATGCTCTTTCCAGCCCATGTCGTGTCGTTCCCCCCCTCCCCCAATAGCTGCTCTATTTCTAAGAATTTGATTTCTTTTTTCTCAGAAACTTTCAATAGATACGGAGTTTTTTTTATGTGCAGAGGCCATATTCCCATTGCATTAAAACCAAATTTTCTCTGTTCATAATTAAGTCATGATTGGATCATGTCATAAAATTCAGTTATCAGAGTACTTGATTTGGGGAATATTTTGTGGATTGATTTTGCTTTAATGGGGAATTTCACCTCTGAAATATTCTTTTTGTGATTTAGATATTTAGATCTTCTCTTCTGTAACCACTTTTATTTTGGCAGATTTACAGGTCAAGTGTGTTGTGTTCAACGATAAATCTAGGAGTTGTAATTTTGTTTGCTGTATAAACTACTAAACCTGTCCGATTACAAGTGTAACGTAAGACATTGCCACATTGGAGGAAATTCTAGGATTAAGACCATAGCTTCTTTGTGGTTAGTAAAAATGAATTGCTTCATCCTATGTCTTTATTATTGTATAACCTTCTAAAACTACATTATAACTTGTAATTGCCTTGATCACATAAGCAGAAGCATTCAGTTGGAATCTCTACTCAGTTACATTTGGTCTGGTGGAAAACATCACCATTTCTGAATTGTCAGGATGTTCTTAGGGAGGCATTCAGGAGTATAGAACTGTTTGGTCTTCAATAGATTAATTTGCAGATCTATGCAACTCATTACATCATGTAGTATATGTAACATTCACTGCAAAGCATTCAGATGCAGCAGCATAGCATTGTGTGCATATATTATTGAACACACATTTACGTCCCCAATCAACATGTCTCTGATGTCACCACAAGCGTTCCTTGTATATTTTTAAAATAAATATATGAGAAAAACAAGGAGAAATCACATATTTTCATCTTATTCCCTGTTCATTGTTAAACTTTCACAAAGATTTCCATTTATTCTTTAGTTCCATTATACGGTATATATCAACTACCTCTCAACTCTATATTTGCGCAAAATGTTCCAGAATCCAACTCTATTCACTTTTCCATTTGCTTTCTCTGAATCAACATTATAAAAGATACTTTCTTTTTCTCATATTTATATTTCTCATTCATTTGAGGAAGAGCAAAATTCTGCTCTTTATATCCACTGGGTGGTATAGAACCACACCGCAGTTCTCAGATTTTGCTCGTTGTCACTTCTCATACCTTATCGATCAAAAATCTTGTCAGCTGCTTTCTCAGGTATAGCTAACAAAATAACTCCTGTGTAGTTTTTGGATTCACCTTTCAATTTATAAAATAGAACAATAATTTAATTTTTCTAGTCATCAGATACAGATACGCATTCACACACACATTAAAAAGTCAGTCACTCTATAAGCAGTCCACATTCATATTCTCCAGAAGGTCCATCCATTTCTCCAGAAGGTCTGATTTCCTTTTTGAATTTGCATCTTGTATGTGGTATTCATTTCAGTTATACTCCTTAACATACCACATCATTTCTAAAACAATCCTCCTACCATCCTTTTCATCCTAAGTCAATCATTGCTTTTAATTTTAAAGCAATTCTTGTTGGAGAATCCTTGTTTATCCCTCTTTGTCTATTTCCAATTTATTAACATCAAAATCATTCTTCATTTTCTCTGCCTTCTTTACTCTTAACTGTTTCTTTGTTCTTTTTAACACCATTGTTTGCAATTATCTTTTTATTTGCATTGTAGAATATATATCTTCCATTCTTATATTTTGTAGTTTTTTCTCCCCTCATCCACGGCTTCTTTCACTTCAGTCCACTAAGAATCCTTTCTTTTCTTTCTCAATAGTGCAATCTTCTGTGGCACTTTGTAAAATTTTTTTTTCATTCTTCCACATCTTCTTGTCTTATGCCAATTTCCTATTTATTTTGTTGGGAGAATAATTTATCTTCTATATTCTGTTCATGTAATTTCTTTTCCTGCAGTCTAATTAGGGTTTTTTTTTTTACACTTTTCTCCCTTTTTTTCATTATAACATGCCCTAAATGTTATTGTAAACTGCCCAGAGTTCATTTAGTGACCGTTCAAAGTTATAAAGGCACTGAAAAAAGTGACTTAATGACCATTTTTCAAACTTACAACCATTGCAGCATCCCCATGCTCACCTGTTCAAGTCCTTGGCAACTGGTTCATATTTATGACGGTTGCAGTGTCGGGGGTCATGTGACCACATTTTGCAATCTTCTGGCAAGCAAAGTCAATGGGGAAGCCAGATTCACTTAACAACTGTGCTACTAACTTAACAATTGCAGTGGTTCACTTAACAACTGTGGCAAGAAAGGTCGTAAAATGGAGTAAAATTCTTTTAATAACTGTCTTGCTTAGCAACAGAAATTTTGGGCTCAGTTGTGGTCATAAGTCAAGGACTACCTGATCTCATTCCTGCCATCCATTCCTGCCACCTTTCTCCCCCCCCCCCCACCCTAAATTATATGTTTCACAGTTTTTCCCCAATCATATCCCTGGTTCTTTCATGATCACGGTTTACTAGAGTGTAATGTGAAATTACAACCCGTGAATTTGTATTAACAATTTAGATGACATCAATTCAGATAATGTTGAATCATACTTTCTGGCATGCATGCACACACATACACACACACACACACACACACACACATACACACACACACACACACACATATGTGTGTGTGTGTGTGTGTGTGTGTGTGTGTGTAATATGTATGTGTGTATGTATGTGTGTGTGAGAATGAAGGGGGGGAGAGAAACGGCATATATTTCTTTCATTTATAAATCTATTTTTTCCATTCCTGCATTGTACATGTATTCCTCAATTCCCTTCCACAAGATGAGGCCAGTTTCATATCTATCATAATCTTCATCTTTCACTTATTTTAAAATTACACATTTATGTACGTATGCATGTTGATTCTTTTATACAGTCATTCATGTTCTTTGCATTCCAATCTTCTGCATTCAGTGTTCATCAGAGATGCCCCATGAATTTTATTCTCTGTGGCCCATCATGCCTTTGGTTACCACTTTCACATAATGCTTTTAAAGAATACAGAGAAGATTGCGTTATCAGCTCTGCTAATAGTAAGGACAAAACGCTGGTCAATTTCAGCAGATTTTGGGATAGACTCCTCAAGCACAACCTAAACCCAATGTTTGTGCTGTTCTATGCAAGATTTTTAATCCAGACTCTGTCAGGCAAACCAATATACTGTTTCCCACATGCCACTGGTAGGAGATACATGTACTGTACTGCCATGCTGAGGATACTGCTTCCTCTCAGTGTTTCATTTTAGTAGTCACCCACTTGGCCACAGGGCCGGATTTTCCTATAGGCTAACTAGGCTTCAGCCTAGGGCCTCAAGATCAAGAGGGGCCTACACAGTGGTGGGATTCTGGGGTTCTAGGGGGTTCGGCCGAGCCCTTTGTTAAATTGCTGGCTCACCCGCCCCTCGCCTCCCATCCGCGCGGCGCCAGCCTACCGTAGCCAGGGGTGGGCAATTGTGGCTCTTTTACAACCTGTGGACTTCAACTTCCAGAATTCCTGAGACAGCTTGGCTGTCTGAGGAATTCTGGGAGTTGAAGGCCACAGGTTGTAAAAGAGCCACAATTGCCCACCCCTTCCCTAGCCTGAGTTCCGCTGCCTGGGATCCACGTGGGCTGCCACGTGATTCCCCACCGGCTCCGGACGCAAGAGAGCAGGATGGAGAAAGCTGCTTCCATGCCTTCACTCACCCTCACTCTCTGCTCTGTTGGATCGTTGGCCGTTCGCTTACCCCGCCCACTCCCAATCTATTGCTGCCTCCGATGGCTAGAGGGAAAAAAAACTTCAAATTCTTGCCGCGGGGCTTCAAAGGGCCACCCTAGAGCCAGTGGTGCAGCCGAACCCTTTGTTAAATTGCTGGCTTGCCCCGCCCCTCCGCACCACTATTTATTGCCAATAAATAGTGGTGGGCGAGGGGCGGGGGAGCCAGCAATTTAACAAAGGGTTCGGTGTTTTTTTTGTAATTTTATTGGCCCCCGGAGCTTCAGCATAGGCTAATTGGCCCTTGCTTAGATCGGCTCCCGACCCCCAGCTGATTTGCTCTCAGCTGTTTTGCTCACGGATCTGCTCCTTGCTTGCAAAGAGTGCTGATTTTTTCCCCCCTAGCTATACTGAAAAACGAAAGAGAAAGTAAAGCAGGCTGTTGGCTTTGCATGTTGGAAAATTAGGCAGGCAGATTTCTTTTTCCTCATCAAAAAAGGTAGGTGCAAACAACAGGAAATTTAGGGAAAAAGAGGAGATTTTAAAACACAAAAGAAAAAAAGCTCTATTTAACTAGGGAATTGTAATAATTGAGATACTATTAATTGTATATTGTGTTGAAAGCAGAAATGGTTAAGTTGTGGTTTGGAGGAATATATGGGGGAAATTATTTGGTTTATTATTATTGGTAAATATAATTAATTGATTTGTAAGAAATTGGATTGCATGGAAATAATTGGAATATTCATGTTCATATTGATTAATATACAAAAAAGGTAGTTATATAACTGATTTATATTAAAATGTTGAATTGATATTAAACAACTGTAATATTACATAATTAACCAATGTGAGGATGGATATAAAAATAGATGACAATGGGAAGGGGTATAATATAGAGTAGAAGGGAAAAATTGAATTTGATTAAGATTAGAGATGAGGATGAGGGTAATATTGGTTTTTTACAAAAATAGATGAGGAATAAATATGGCAAAAAGGAAATATAGAAATTGTAAATTTAATTGAAATGACTAAACACTGTTTAAATTTGTGAACCGGCCAAATACTCTATTCAAAGAAAATACATTGTATGTTTGTATGTGTGTTTCTAATTATTGTTATTTATTCATATTTGTTCTCTTTTATTCTTTAAAGTTTAACAATTCATTCTTTATCTTAATATCTTTATATTTGTTTGGGGTTGGCTTTCTTCCCTTTCATCTTTTTTATTGTACAGCAATCTTTCTCCTCAAACCTACCACCTCTCTTTTCTTTCCTTCTTACTTTCTCTTCCTCCCCCTCTTCTTCTCCTCCCTACTTCCTCTTCCTTTCTCCTTCTCCTCCTCTCTTCCTCCCTCTCTCTCCTACTCTAATTTCCCTTCCCTTCCTTCATCCCTCTCTATTGCTGTATCCTTTTATGCATATGGACTACTCAGAGGGCTGAAAAAGTTATTTCTGACTGGTCCTCGCACTTTTGATCAGTCCTCAAACTTACGACTCTCCTCACATTTTACATTTTTGCCCTATCTTGTCACCATGGTGAAGAGAAGCAGTTGTGAAATGAGTGACATGGTTGTTAAGAAAGCTGCACGGGCATAAATGTGAGGATGGTCATAAGTGTGAGGACCGGCCAAAAGTGCGAGGCCCAGTCAGAAATGACTTTTTTTCAGCCCTCTGGGTAGTCCTTTTGTGCATATGGACTACTCAGAGGGCTGAAAAAGTTATTTTTGACTGGTCCTCGCACTTTTGACCAGTCCTCGAACTTACGACTGGCCTCACATTTTACGTTTTTGCCCTATCTTGTCACCATGGTGAAGAAAAGCAGTTGTGAAATGAGTGACATGGTTGTTAAGAAAGCTGCACGGGCATAAATGTGAGGATGGTCATAAGTGTGAAGACCGGTCAAAAGTGCGAGGCCCAGTCAGAAATGACTTTTTTCAGCCCTCTGAAAAAAGTCTATGCACATAGCCACGCCCACCAGTCACATGATTGCCAAGCCACACCTCCAACTAAGCCACGCCCACAGAACCTGTTGTTAAAAAATTGAATCCCACCACTGGTGAAAGGGCCTCATAAGTGGAATAGCTTAGGGCCTCTTTTCATCTAAATCCGGCCCTGCTTGGCCATCTTCCTCATATCTCATAGTCTTGACAACATCAACCTACTCCATCCCCACCCTTGTCTGACTGCTTTCTCAGGACTTACCGAGGAATTTAAACTACAGCAGGTAAAACCGTCTGATTTGTTTTCAGTTTTTTACACTTATGAGTTTCTTGTCCTTTGGGGACAACTCAGATAGAAGCAAGATATCTGTACCTAATAGCTCAATTCTAAGGCTTTGTTACTGAATGAGGCTTTAGTAGCACTTTAAGAGAATGGCTTCATTGTAATGTAGTTTTGCTTGTACAAACGGATTACTTCCCTTCATATCCTAAATCATTTTTTCCACCTGCAAGCTCATTAAAATTTAAGATAGTCTTTCTGAGATACATATAGAGATCGGTGGGTGTATTTTCTGTCTCTGATTGTTTCCATCTTTGCCAACACATTGTTTTTCTATCGAGGAGGAATGGGAGCAACATTGGCACCTGCACACACAAGATAAATATAGCTCTCATGCAAATAAAATTAGAGACTGCTGAATGGCAACTTAATAAAAGTGTGAACAGTTAAACAAAGGAAGTTGAGCTCATAATGCTTCTGGGTGAAATTTCGCTATGTCACTAAGCAGAGAATTAAGAGCAGCATCTAAAGCAGCATCTATTCTTCTCTTAGATACACACCATCCTCCCACCTGTGCTTTATTTTACTGTAGGGCACGGTGTCAAACTCGCGGCAACATGATGTCACATGATGTTTCACAATGTTTTCCCATTCACAGACCTGGGGTGGGCGTGGCCTGCGTGTGATGCATCCGGCCTGTGGGCCACCAGTACACCACATTCCTGCTGTAGGGATTTAAAAGTGCAAAAATGGCTGATTTTAGAAAAGTTAGCCAAGCAGAAATTGAAATATATAGAAAATTTAAAGATGCTTAAATGAGTTCAACTGTATAGCAGTAGTGGTTATGATATATTTCCTTTATAGGTCCCTAATTCAGATGTTAGAGAAGAAAGGGTGTTTAATAAAACAAAACTTTAAAAGGATGATAATTCCTTTCACTGCCACTATTAAAGATTAAAGATTTTGCTTATTTTTAAAAGGATTGGAAATCATGTCTGTACGCAAATTAGAGGAAAATGGGGAGAAGGGATATCTTGCCAAGGTTCTTAGTGAACCCTCCCTTAGCCCTGCTGCTATTTTAGAAAGGTCTGAAGACCCTTGACATACATGTAGTCCTTGACTTACAACTATTCATTAGTAACCGTTGGAAGAACAGCAGCACTGAAAAAATTTACAATCAGTCCTTGTACTTAAGACCATTGTAGCATCCCTAAGTGAGCATTATCAAAATTCAAGTGTTTGGCAATCAGCATTATTTATGGTGGTTGCAGCATCCCAGGGTCATGGAATTGCCATTTGCAACCTTCTCAGCTGGCTTCTGACAAACAAAATAGCAATAGCATTTAGATTTATATACCGCTTCACAGTGCTTTACAGCCCTCTTTAAGTGGTTTACACAGCATATTGCCCCCCAACAATCTGGGTCCTCATTTTACTGACCTCAGAAGGATGGAAGGCTGAGTCAACCTTGAGATTTGAAGGCAGCCAAATTGCAGTCAGCTGGCAGTCAGCAGAAGTGGCCTGCAGATTCACTTAACAAAAGTATGTTTCACTTAACAACTGCAGTGATTTGCTAACAACCATAAAAAAAAAAGGTTGTGAAATCAGGCACAACTCACTTAACAGCTTTGCTTAATAACAGAAACTACACTGATACAGAGAAAGATAACCGTTTCTTCCTACTGTACTTTCTTGTATTTGCCTGCCCTTGAGATGAAACAGTTTGATTTTGTTTGCAAAATGTACAGTCGTAGTGCTTTATTTAGTGACCTTAGGAAAACATTTTTTCCCAACCCTTCCTGATATTGTTAACCTGTCTTCCATTTTGTAACTATTTTCAAGTTATACTGTGCATAAAGGAGGTTCTGTTATATCCCTGGGTGAGATTAACCAAACTTTATTCAGAATTGAAAGGAAAGAATTCCTTCTGTGTACTACTAGCTGAGGTTTACTCATAAATACTTATAAAGCTCCTGTTAATCCCCTTAAAACCTGAAAGGAATCTTTGCAGGTTTTCATTATTCCACTTCAGAAAACATCATGTGTCAATTGGAATCCTTTATCCCTTCTGGGGTCTAGGGAACACGGGAGCAGTGGGGGTTAATCCAGTTGCATTGGAAGGTACTCGACGTTTTGTGCTTTATAAACTTTTTCTGTAAAGTAATGGTGGCTGTTGTGTTTTATGCCACATGATTATAGAAAAATGTAAAATTGTTAAGGGTGCAGAATGGAAAGAACAAGTATACTTGAGGTCAATTTCGCTCACTGTCATTTTGGACTGCTAGAGACAATTCAACTTTTCTTTGTGGTTGATACAATCTTATTGCCTCAAACCAGATTAACAGTTGCCAGATTGTAAAATATGATCTATGACTGGATATTACTATTATTTCAGATTTCAGATTCTGTTGATTAATGATCTGTTCTATGTGAGGTCCCCAACGTCCTGTTTTCCTCATTGATAAAACATACATATTTAACGATAAATACAATCTATGAAACATTGACTTCTTAAAATCATAACAAATAATGGTTACATATATAATTATCACATCTCTAATTCCCAAATAACTTATTTGAATAACCAAGCTTTTAACAACTTTCTTAAAATAATCTTATTAGAAGTTGCAATCGCAACATAAAAACTAATGCAACCTAAAATAAAAAATATAAGTAAACAAATTTGAAGGTACAGAAAGGAAAGAAAAAGTTATTAAACTTTTGTAGTTAAAATTTTTTATGTTAAAGATTTACCCAGTGCTATAAAATGTGTTGATCCAAAGATTTCTAATAGCTGAAAAGTAGTTTATAAGCAGTTTCCAAAAGTGATTATGAAAGGAAGTATGCAAACATAAATGTCCTTTCAAAGGTGTCAACTGCAATTTGAGCAAGATGACTAGTCCCTCATCTCCCAGAATTCTAAACCCATGGAAACTGCTATTTTGCAATTTCCCCATAAAGAGGTGCTGTTTGGAGCACTGGTGAGCTATCTCGAGTCCTTTTCTTATCTAGAGAGGAATTAATAAGGAACCATTCTACTCACCAGTTCTTTATTCTATAATGCAGTTGTTGGCTCCTTTTTACAAAGAACCATCTTCAATCTGCCATTTCTTCCCCGTAAAGTTTTTGCAACTTTTAAAATATTAATAAATATACAAGTTTTATATTTCAGGGTAACTGGCAAAGAACTTCCAAAGGTGCTTTTTCAGGAGGCAACTGGACTTCCTTGTTTTTTCTTTTGAAGATGTTTCATTTCTCATCCAAGAAGCTTCTTCACTTCTTACAGTGATAGTGAGGAATGGAATGATTTATATATATCCTTCCATTCCCCACTATCCTGTCAAGAGCTGAAGAAGCTTCTTGGAGAAACAAAACGTCTTCAAAAGAAAAAACAAGGAAGTCCAGTTACCTCCTGAAAAAGCACTTTTGGGACAATCATGACCTGGATGACTGAGAATCTCTACAGACTTTTGGCAAAGAACTTCATCATCAGGTCTCCTTCTGTTATACCTTAAAGATATGCTACTTAAATCTTTTAAATTCATTCTTTAGCTCCAACCCCACATATGCCAATGGCCTCTTCATACTGAAATTGTTAATACATGATTAAAAGCAGCTTGAAATGAAAAGAGATGCCTGTAGCATGCATTCATCACTATTCTGTTACAAGTTAAGGCAATCATTATTGCATTACCTTAGACCAAATGGCTAAAAAATGGGTGAGGCTTGGGAGAGTTCTGTGCTCATCAGATGATTTCATATTCTGTTAAATAAGCACATTATTATTTCACCTCACCAGATTGCTGAAAAGGTATCTAAAATATTATATAAATAATAACTTTTTAATTTTTTAAAAAAGTGAGATGTACAAGCAAAAAATAAAAACACCTGCAGTTTTTGGTATTATCTTTTTGTGTTAATTTGCAGTCATTGTCACAATAGTGACCTATAACAGAATTAGACAGTATTCCTTTCACAGTACTTTTCAGTTTTCAGAGGTTTTTTTCCCTTGCCTTGAGTCATTGGAAAAGGCTGCTTGGAAGAAGCCTGAGATTCAGCCTTTGGTCTCTCTTTTTGGCTGTTTCTTAGGGATGGGTGAGATTTCACCACAGGTTAAAAAAAAAAAAAAAGTTAGTTCCAAGTGGAGCAATAAGGTAGGCTTTCCCCAGGTGATAACAGTGATCAGAGCAATTGTGCTAGGAAAATCAATATGTTAAAATGCATGAACAAAGGTGAGGTGTGGAATATCTAGAGATCAATAGAGGATATGAATTATTCCACTGTGTGAAGATGTGAGGGGCTATAGTTGTATGTCGCTGCCTTTTTTATGCTGTGTGAAAAACAGGAATTATTCAACACAGAGATTCTCCTTAATAAATAAACACATATGACTGGGTAGTGGGCACTACTGTTGTCTATGATATTCAGGGCACAAACTATTAATACAACCATTACATCACCTCACTTCCATTCTCAATTACATTATTTGGCGTATCCAAATACTGATACGTGAATATACTGGTGGTCACATTGCAAGCAGAGTAAAAATCAGTTAGTTAAAAGGCTTTACAGATAGAGAATAATATAGTGTTATTCCTTGTCAACTTGACAATGGAGTTTGCATATCTCTGTCAAGGTTATCTTCCTTATTTTTCACATTAACTCTCTAGGTCCTATGCTGTGGTCTTCATTATTTTTTCCTCACTAAAGAAGGAACTTGTAATCTTGAATATAAATAAATTTAGTACAAAAGGGAAGGAACTTTGTACTAAACATTTATCTTAAAATCACCTTACTTATATGAGGTCATTTTTCAGGAAAAATAGCAGCTGGCCAAAGCAAAATTGAGCAAAAAAGTTTAAAAAGCAACAGGTATCAGAATTGAGAAGTTGCTAAAATGCTTATTTTGAGAAATTGGAGTAGTAGTAATATTCCTAATATTAAGGATTGGATTGGAAAAAACTGTGTGGCTTGTCTATTTTTAAAAAGGTAATTTTATGTACTAATAACGAAATGGCTTAGTGTATTTTTCTATGGCACAGATTTTATGATATTTTGCAATCTTGGAAAATTATTAATAACTTTTCACACCAAGGTAGATTTGAAAATACAGGTAGTCCTTGACTTACAACCATTTGTTTAATGATTGCTCGAAGTTACAATGACACTGAAAAAAGTGACTTGTGACTGTTTTTCACACTTATGACCACTGCAGCATCCCTGTGGTCACGTAAACAAAATTCAGACGCTTGGCCACTGACTTGTATTTATGACAGTTGCAGTGTCCCGGGGGTCATGTGATTTATCTTTTGCAACCTTCTGACAATGGGGAAGCTAGATTCACTTAACAATTGTGTTACTAGCTTAACAACCGCAGTGATTCATTTATTTATTTTCTGTGGGTTTTTTTTTTTCATTTTGTAATTTTTCTATTTATGTCCGTAAAACTCGTTCATATAAAATATTTAGATTCAAAATATGTAAGAAAAAGACAAAAGAGTTAAACACATAGAATAAAAACAATAAAGGATTTGCCCTCCGTTGTTGTTTTTTTTTAATACTAAAGGAAATGTATAAAGAATTGTACCTGCTATCTTTGTGGTGATAAATTCCTTGTGTGTCTAATCACATTTGGCCAATAAAAATTCTATTCTATTCTATGCTGTTCTATGCTGTTCTATGCTGTGCTGTGCTATGCTATGCTATGCTATGCTATGCTATGCTATGCTATGCTATGCTATGCTATGCTATGCTATTCTAAAGAGTAGACTACCATTTCAGACAGAACTTACATAATTAAACTGTGCCATTCCAATATATTTTCCTATGTGTGTAAGACTAAGTCATCAGAGAGTACGCTAGAATCCATCGGTAGCTGGAATCAAATAATTAAGCAGAAAACATAGGATGAAACTTGGCAGAATAATGAATATTTTCCTGCTGGGTTCATTTTCTCACTCCCCACCTGTTTGGATGCTCATAGTTTATAGTTGGACTGAGGTATGACTATACTGTCTACCTTTAGTATCTCAAACTAGATTAGAAATATTTACAAATAGCATGTTGACTTCATAAAATAATATATCGTACAGAATGATAAACTGTGATATTAAATGTAATGAAGCTGTGAAACAAAACAAACTTGTTTCATAACATTGCCAACTGTTTCAAGCTGTAAGATTTTCCTGTCTGGGTGTTTAGAAAGGAATGAGTGGAGAAAGAAGGAGAGAGCTGGTAGTGGCAGACACTGCAATGAGAGGAAAGCAGTCCTGTGAATAAAATGCAAGGAAAAAGGCCAGGAAGACAAGGCAAAACAAGACAATTAACAGACCCTGGGAAATGTGAATTCTTAGACTTCAATAGCAGAATCTGGGTGACTTACGGGGCCTTTACAGCAAAACATCTGGAAGCCATAAGCAGCCTGCTGTCTGTGGAGTATATCTCTCTATTACTCAAACATTTACAAGGACTGTGGCAATTTAGCAATGCAATTATTGAGGATTACATAACGGAGGGAAAGATTGGGATTCAGATGGTTGCAGTGACAATGAACCATTTCTAAGAAATGACTTCTGCATTGGCCAAATACCTTTAGTTGCTTTTTCAGTAACTAAAGGATTGTTGATAGTGTTTTCTAATAGCTGGAAGAAGATGGCAGATTTACAGCACCAAAGAAAAAGCAATAATTATGCAATAAATTATGTAACAGGTAGTCCTTGACTTACAACCATTCCTTTAGCGACCGTTTGAAGTTACAATGGAACTGAAACAGTGACTTATCACTGGTTTTCATACTTACGCAGCAGCCTCGTAGTCACATGATCAGAATTGGGGTGCTTAGCAATTGGCATGTATTTATGATGGTTCCACTGTCCTGGGGTCATGTAATCACAATTTGCAACCTTCCCAGTGGCTTTTGACAAGCAAAGTCAATGGGAAAAGTCAGATTTGGTTAACAACCATATAATTCACTTAACAACTGTAGTAATTTACTTTGCAACTGTGGCAAAAAGATTGTGAAATGAGGCGTGACTCACTTAACAACTATTTTCCTAGCAATGGCAATGTTGGACTCAATTGTAATCATAAGTTGAGGACTACCTCTATAGTCAGTGGTTTTATTTTTTTATGAACCATGCCAATTCAAAGATATCAAGCCTTTCGTCATTGACAGTTAACGTATCAATTAGTTAGCCTTATTAATGGCTATAATGATTGATCTTTATCAAAGTACATATTGCCATTATTGCTTTGTTCTGCCTTATTGCAAACATGTAAGAATAATTGCTAATCAGTAACATGTACAGTAGTGGTGGGTTGCCCCCGGTTTGGACTGGTTCACAAGAAGCAGTAGTAAAACCGGCGGGAGGCTCTGCCCACCGACCCCATCAGGAAGCTTCTGCGCATGCACAGAAGCATGCGCGTGCAAGCAAAGCAAATGTGTGCGGGCGGCCCCATTGCAAACCAGTAGTAAAGGTAAGTAGAACCCACCCCTGATCTACAGGTTGCCCTCAACTTACTACTGGTTGCTTAGTGACCATTTGAAGTTACAATGGACCCCCCCCCCCGGGGGTACTTATGACTTCTTTTCAAAGTTCTAAGGCTGCGCCCCCCCCCCCCCAATGATCGCACAATTGCATTTTGGGTGCCAGGCAACTGGCCTTCATTTCTGGCTATTTGCCTAATCCTGTGGTCATGTGACTGCATTTTATGACGCTGTTGCTGAAAACTGACATTTATTTCTGGTTTTCAGCAAAACCGTCCCATAGCAAACAATGTATTTGCGTAATGACTGTGGCATTCTATTTACAATCATATTTACTTAATGACTGCTGCAAAAAAGGTAATAAAATCAGATCGGTCACATGGGTGGCCTGCTTTATGACAGTCATGACTTATGACATTGATGGTCAAGTTCCCTTATGGCTGTAAGTTGAGGACTACATATATATATTACATATATTGCTGTTGTCAGCAAAGACTAGTAACATTTGAACCCCTTATGTGGAGATATGCTCATTCCCACAATTTGTTCTAGCTTCCATTGCAACTTAGTGTTGGAAGGGTCAGACACTTCCTAACCTGCTATATACATTGTCCCCATAAATAAAATTTATTCTAAAATAGTTATTTTAGTCTCATTACTTTTATCTGATTATTTCTATAGCACGTACCCTGTTTCCATCTTTGTTTGATTCTGTTCCTCTTAGGAAGTTAATATTATCCAATGAGTCATTTTTTAAATGTTTTTATTTTCCTTAATATACAAAAGGGGGAGAGGGGTGAAAAAAAATGGGAGAAAAAATGAGAAAGATAAACTCAAGAAATAAAAGCATAATATCGTTGAGTCTAATTTTTAAAACACATCATTAAATGCTGACCCTAGGGAACACTATTGATCAGTCTTTCCATTGTGTTAGTAAAGACCGAGTTCATTAACAGAAAGTAAAGACCTATCAGCAATCAAAGGGATCAAATCTGAGATCTCACTGTCTTTCCAATATGGACTTATTCTAGCCTAACCTTGCAAAACATTCAACGAAGTCTCTCATGATATCCTGTTTAATGAAACAATAAAACAAGGCTTAGATTATTTTTATTAGTAACTTGAACGGAGGGATCAAGGAGATGATGATCAAATCTGCAGACAATACAAAATTAGGAGTAGCTAACACTTTAGAAAAGAAAGGGATGATTATAAAATGTCTAGATGGTGTTGAAGAGTGAACCAAAATAAACTGAATGATATCTGAAAGAGAAAACTTGCATCTGGGGCTGGGAATAGGGGATTGAAGGGGCACGGAGGGCAGAGGTGTTTGATTATAATTTTGGATGCTGGCAAAATGATGTCCCGACTATCAAAGGTCAGAACAAGAAAATAATGACTATTGCCTAGAAAAGAGATGAATATGAGCTGTGTTAAAAAAAAAAAAAAGAGTGGTTAGATAAATAGGCAAACATGTATACACCAGCATTTTCTTAATTCAAAAATGGCACATGGGTTTTTATATATTTTTTTTAAGTTTAAAAATAGCAAAAATTAAGAACGAAGAAAAGATTGAATATGTACGCATGTCTCATGATACCCATATTGGGGAGTCAATTGTGCTGCCAGCATCCTGCCTTGTAACCATTTCTGCAATTGGGCACACCTTTTTCCTGCACCTGAAAAGGATTGAAGGCCACCTTGGTGTTAGAGCCGATAGGAATGTTAAACATAAAGGACCAGGAGATTAAAAAAAGAGCCTTCATAAACTGCAGCTTGGTTCAGGCTGCCAAACGCCTCAGAACAAGGTATTCAAGCAGTTTAAAGAGATTTATTAAACTCAGTAATAAATGAGGGCTGGAAAATTCTTATTGCGATTTCCAAATTCTGCACCTCACTTTTAATCCTGCCATTAAACATGGTTTATAGAAGTTGTGTTATGATTCTTGCTTCATGGTTTGTGCCTTGCCGGGTGGAGACTTGAACCTTGGCAACACTGAATTGAAGAGATTTTGCTACCTGGCAATATTTTACAGTATTAAATATTTTGGCACCTGAGCCAGATAATTCCATAAACGCTTCTCTTGTTCCTCATGGTAAATATAATAATGAAGAACAATTTAGCTCTTCAGCATAGATAAAATACCTGAAACACACACACACACACACACACACACACACACACACACACACACACACACACACACATTATGGATTGTAGAAAATCTGCTCCTATTTGGCACCAGCACGTACATTTTCAAATAATTGATAGAGAGAATAGTATTGCAATACTCTACATCAAGCATTGCTTTCTTATACTCATTTGCACGACAATAAATGCAGGGCAGAGACATTTTTACATCTTTTAGACAGTGAGGTTGGAGAATTTGCCCGAAGCCTCTGGTACTTGATACACATTAGACTTGCAAGTAATAGTGATTTAAATGTGAACAACAACCAGCATGATGAGATGTCCAGCTGAGCATCAAAGAAATAGGAGAAAACAGATTACATCTTCTTGCATTTTAGTACGTAGATTAAATCTATTTATTATAAGTATTATAATTCCAGTATGGCATTTTAGAAATATTCAAATGAATGTGAAATATAAATAATAAAAAACATAAAAGCGTAGGATTAAAAATCATTTATAAAGTACAAAAGGTAGGGGAAGTTTTGGCTGTCAAAAAGTAAGATCAAAACAATCCATTGTTCTGCAGAGACTATTTTCTAATAGAGTTCTTTTGAAATTTACAATTTAAGTGATTGAGGTTTTGGCAGTTCTTGGAGTCAGGGAAGGATGTTACGACCACAATTGAACCCAAAATTTCTGTTTGTTAAGCGAAACATTTGTTAAGTGAGTTTTGCCCCATTTTATGAGCTTTCTTGCCATAGTTGCTAAATGAAGCTGGCTTCTCCTGCTTGTCAGAAGGTCACAAAAGGTGATCACATGATCTTTTGACCACATGACACAGGAACAGTCATAAATGTGAACCAGTTGCCAAGCATCTGAATTTTGATTTATTTATTTATTTATTGTTTATATTTATATACCACCCTTCTCCCGAAGGACTCGGGGCGGTGAACAGCCAACAGATAAAACACAAGAAATACAAAATTTAAAACCAGTATTAAAATCCGATTAAATTAATTTGGCCCACAATTAAAAGCACCCCTGTATTAAAACCCATAATTAAACAGTTTAAAAATTAAAACAATTTAAAAGAGTTTAGGCCAGCCCGGCTTGTTGAAATAAAAACGTCTTTAGGGCACAGCGAAAGGTGCGTAGATCCGGGATCCGCCGTATCTCTGGGGGCAGTACATTCCAGAGGGTAGGTGCCCCCACAGAGAAGGCTCTCTCCCTGGGGGCTGCCAGTCGGCATTGTTTGACTGACGGCACCCTGAGGAGCCCCTCTCTGTGGGAGCGTACTGGTCAGTGGGAGGCTATCGGTGGCAGAAGGCGGTCTCGTAAATACCTGGGTCCTATGCCATAGAGCGCTCTAAAGGTGGTAACCAATACCTTGAAGCGCATCATGGAGATGCTGCAAAAATCATAACCGTGAAACGTGGTCAGGAGTCACATTTTTTTCAATGATGATGTAATTTTGAACAGTCACTGAACAAATAGTTGTAAGTCAAGGACTGCCTGTATTTGGATGATTCTTATACCAGTGTTTTCAGGATTGGAATAGTCCAGGCTAAGAGATGGAGCTGGGACCTTAGACTATGTCACTATAAATGACCTGGCAGTGACTAATGAGCACTGAAAGCATTTTGGCTTCCAATCAGTGTCAGTTCCATAACCTTCATGAATCCAACTTGTCTTTTTTAGGATGAGGGAGAAATAGTAATTAGTCCTTCCACCCACAACTTGTTCTCAGAAGTAATTTTATCAAGTGTCTTGTTGAGTGCAGCTTCTACTGATTGATAGTGCCATCAACTGCAGCTTTTGTTTGCAGCAACCTTTGGGGAAATGAGCTACAGATTAGGAAGCCAGTGGCTAATCTAAAAAGACCTGATTTTGGTCTTTTTTAAGAATTTGTTTCTTAACTAGAATTTGTTTATGATGCAGTTTTGTTTTTGTTAATCTAATGCCAATAAAATAATCTAATTGGCATACAAACTTCAACAACTCTCGTCACCAGATTTGTGCAGACAATTTTCAGCTGGAGGAATTGTATTTGTTGAAATATACCAATTGATATTATTTTCCCAAGTTTCTGAAAATAGAAGAACACAGATTGTTGCTGCAGATTTAAGAGACAACATCTTATGAGGAGAATCAACACTCCCATATTTTTAAGATGAACATCATGAGTATCTTAACACTTTACAAATGCAGCAAAATGCTTAAAGTGAATATTAGAATAGCTTTTGGAGCCAAATTCTCCAGCTTTGAATCTGTGAAAAATGTATCCTGACAATGTGACACTCTTTCTGTTAGCTTCTAGAACTTCCAAAGTGAATTTCCTTGAGGATACAATTAGAGGTCAAACATCATAACCATTTGTCAATATGGAATGACCAGATTCTGGGTTGTGTCTTTGTTATAGCTCCATAGAAGCAGTTTGTCTATCCTTTCCACTTCATTGACCGAAACCTTTCTAGCTGGCTGCTGATCTTGCAAACTCTTCATTTCCCTTCTCCTCTTAATGTGAATCTCAGAAACATGATCATTGAGCTGCAAGGGACCCGCTTTGATTGGAATAAAAGAGAAACAATATATTAAGTGGGCTGTTTTGCTTGGAGATATAGTAAAGGACTTCCTGTTTATTTCAAGATGTTTAAATCATTTATATAGTATTTCTTATTTAGAAAATCCCAAACCAGATTATAAGAAAGTAGGTTATAGAAAGAGATTCTCTGATAGCAGCAATATGTGTAGGAAAGGGGTAGATTATGATTTCTTTCCTTCACCTAACAATTTGCTTAGTGTCCTTGATTACTGGGGCGAAGCTTTTCTTGCTTGGCCTTTCACACTCTGTGTGTGTGTGTGTGTGTGTGTGTGTGTGAGAGAGAGAGAGAGAGAGAGAGAGAGAGAGAGAGAGAGAGAGAGAGAGAGAGAGAGAGAGAGAGAGAGAGAGAGAAAGGCTTGTACAAATATTAGCAGATAATGAAATGTATGTATTCAGCCTCGGGGGCCAATTTCTGCTATAATCTTGGTATCACAAAAAACCTACGCACCACTGAGATATATGCTGTCAGCCTTCTTTCATAGTATTTTGCTCAAGACTTTCATATTTATTCCATAAATGAAAAGTAATTGTACTGAATGAATCACTTTTCCAACAGAGTGAAGAATTCTAATTAATTAATTAATTAGAATTAATAATTAATTAATTGACATGATACCATCCCATCTCATGATTCTGGGTGTTTTATAATAATATCAAACAGCTGTCTTAAAATACAAATCACACATAAATATAATTGTAAAAAATCAAAACACTAAAGGTAGTCATGCCTTCCCCTCCCCAGGAAGGAAGGATCCAAACCTGTCTCCAAGGGTAAGTTGCTCCATAAAATTGGGACTACAACAGAAAAGGCTATTCCATACTGCTTTCACTTCCCAGAGTATGGTGCCCTGATCATGCCCTGTCTTGATAACTTGGAATTAAGCAACCTGAAGTAAAGAGAAACTTCCTAGCCGTGAAGACAATTAACCAGTGGAACAGCTTGCCATCAGAAGTTGTGGGTGCTTCATCACTGGAGGTTTTTAAGAAGAGACCAGACAATCACTTGAAACGATACAGAGTCTCCTTCTTGAGCAGAGGGCTGCACTAGATGACCTCGAAAGTCCCTTCCAGCTCTATTCTGAATGACTGACCTCACCCCAAACAGGCAGCTTTATCCTAGCAGTTTCATTCAGATGTTAAACTAAAATTTCCATAGGAGACTGTTGATATTGATGCAATAAAAAGCAAACACCATCTCAATTTAGTATTGTTTCTTGATTTCAGGAGAATTTTCCAATGCAAAACAAATTGTAAGAACTTTTGCATTCAAGATTTGAAATATAAAACATTATTTTACTGCATTCCATGTTACATTGCCAATCCAGTTACTGGAAAGACACTTACTCTTTCTCTTTCTTTTTGTTCTCCCCCTCTCAGGAATTGTTGGTCCATTTTGATTAAAATCCAACTGCTAAAACAGGTGAAGACAGCAGAAGTTCTTCAGGGGGCCAGCATCTTCTTCAGTTTCGTGCTGCTGTCAGTGAGTGCCTTCTACCTTTAGCAGTCCACAAAAAGCACCCTGTGTCCTTGCACAGATGCCTCTACGGGTCAGTTGCAATGGTTGAATTCGGAATTAAGGGCCAAATGGGTTTGGGAAAAGCTATGCTCTTGAAAAGTATGTTGCCAACAATCCTTTCTCTGACACCTTTTCACAAAAAGGAGTGCTGCAGGCAAATATTGTTTCTAATATGGAATTTTAAACAAAAGCTTCCACTGAATAATACAGAAACCAAAAGTTTGCCAAATGTTCAATGTTACTGTTAGCCAATATTTCAGTTTGTGTCTTGTTTTTTTTTTTTTTAGAATTACACATCTACAGAATAATGTCTGTATGTATATATGTATGGCTAACCATGGGCAAGGCATTCAAATAAAACAATAAAGAATGTTTAATGTTTACTTTATATTGTCAGGTGTTTTTTTTTATTCAAAGTTTTAAAAAATAACTTAAAAACTGAGCATCAGTTCTTCTATTGAAGAATCTGGTTCCCAGGTAAATTCAAATGTAAATCAGTAACAGGCTGCCTGATCTTAAATTTCAGAGAAATTTTCATGCGTGAGAAGAGGGATACCTATAGAACCTGGCGACTATGAGTTCAAGCCTCCCCTTAGCCATGAAAGCTGGCTGGGTGACTTTGGCCCAGTCAGTCTCTCTCAGCCCAACTCACATCATAGGGTGGTTATGGTGATGAAAATACGAGGAGGGTGGTTCACTGCTTTGAATTATGATAATTTTTATTATTAAAAATGGTGGGACACAAATAAAAATAAAAAATTAGAGGAGCTAGGAGGCAGCTTTCATCTTAGAAAATTCTCTTCTATGCTGGAAGCAGCTACCGTATTACCTGGAGACAAAAATAAGGGTCCCTTTGCAGGTATTGTTTCCTTGAATATATGTCTCTTTGGCCAGGTTGCCTTTGACTGAAATTTGCATTATAGGAGCTCTACATTGTAAAGTTAAGATGCCAAAGCTTCTTTATCTACCTACTTTGGATATTTTCCCCCTTAGGCAAGTGTAATAACATTTTCCGTGTTCTTTATATTATGAGCTTTATTTACCAAATTGGCAATTCCTCTGTTGAGAAATAACTGATTACAGCGTTCAAGCAGATGCTGTCATCTCAAGATACGCAGGTGTCTGCGGAATGTAAACAGATGTGATCATTCAGAAAATGAACCCTGAATTCATTTGTAGGCAAGGAGGAAAGTTAATCCAGTCATAAATTCAAATATAACCTCTTTAGCCTGACTCTAATAAACATAAGCATGGTGTGTTGCATGTGCTTTACTGCTCCGAGCACAACAGAACATCAGCCTTCATGGCATTCAGCAAGAGAGACTTCTTGGTCAGAGAATGGGATGGATTTCATGCCTGTAATTTTAACTGGAAGTCAATTAATCCACAGAAATTATTCTAAACCATCAAGAGACAATATGATTCTTCTATTTAATTCTGTCATGTAATGTGATAGATAAGCAATTTTACCTCAGGAGCAGAACACGTTTTTTGACTGCTTGCAGATATGCATAGGATTTCAGATTAAGTACCAGTTTATCTTACTGATATTTTTTAAATAAATAACTGAAGGCACAATGTAAGGAGAAGGCATTTTTCTGTGCACCTGTCCACAATTAAACTAAACAGCCCTAAGCTAAGTATCTTAGACTTAGTTAAACAGACTTCTTGTGAAAATGGCCCATTCTTTTCTGACTGACTGGTAGTATGAAGAGAATGCTATTGGATTAGGTGGAATTTACAGCAAGACAATTCTTAGATTAAGTGAAGGGAGAATGTACTGTATTAAATATCTTACTTAGCACCAGAAATTTTGGGCTCAGTTGTGATCGTAACTTGAGGACTATCTGTATTCTCTGTATGCTAGTTGCACAGATTTGTGGAAGAGATCATATTTTGCCCCTTGCTTTCCTATAAGGTACGTGGTGTTTTATTAATACCACTATAAACATTAAAAGGGGATTGAGTAGCAGATGTGGGAAAGGTCTTTATATGAAAGCTTGGACAGTTACTGTCAGCTAGAGTGGGTGATCGACAAGTTGTCCAGCGTGTTATCTTTCTAACAATCATCAGACCAGGATTGTAAACTCAAGCTGGCCAACTGTTCTGCTGGCACTTTCATAACAGCCCCAATGTCACAGTGGTCTCCTACCATAGTCATTTTGTATGTTCAGGGTGATTTTTGCATAGGACAAGATTTAAAGTATAATTCTGCTTCTTGCTAAGTTTTCGGTTCAACAAATTTTACAAAAAGCTAACACTAAAAACACAGTCTAAAAAAAAAAGAATCTTGCAACATAAAGCTGAATAATGAGATAAATAAAAATATAAAAGTAATAGCAACAGATGTAATAGCTGAAATTAAAACTGGAAGTCTTTACCTGGTAACATGCTAAACTTGGAGTTTCCGGACCTTAGCACCTTTAAGACAACATGCTGGCTAGGAAATTCTGGGAATTGCAGCCTTAACCATATCTTAAAGTTGCTAAGGTTGAGAAACACGGTGCTAAACCAAAAGCACATCTGAATGGCTCAGCAACAACATTTAGGATAGAAAATGCATGATCTTGGAGAGCCACTGCCCCTGGTTCTCCTTGACAGCATATGGAGCACTCGATAGGATCACTTAACATTTGGGTGCATGGTAAATGATCATCTGCATTCACAATATAAAAGCAAAACGTATGATCTTGCATTTAAAGAAAATAGACTAATTGCCTTTAGTTAATATTTAATACTTGATTGTTTAAGATGTTTATTGACTATCTTTGTATTCGTGCACTTTCCCCCCCTAGCTCTGCTGACTTTGTAAAGAGAGAAGCAATTGTTGAATGTATCTATAACTATTTTAAGAGAACTGCTGGATATTGTTGGAGTGAGGACTGGAAAGAAAGAGAGATGTTCTTATTTATTGTTGGCTCAATCTTGCAGTCTTGGGCTCTGTTAATCCTTTGCTAGACATATTTTTTTATCATTTGTGTTTTTGGGCTATCCATGGTTTGATAACTGAAGTGGTCACAAATGCTTGTCTGCCACAGTCTCTCCAATTAACAGATAGAAGAGTCGGTCTGATGGCTTTTCCTTATGACCAGCACTCAGTACATACTCTGCTCTAACCTTCCCTAAATGTATGAGACTGTGACTTCTATCATGCCAGCTAGGATAACATTATGTCTGGAGAGTATAATATTTGTAGACCACTACATTGGAAAGGAACCAGGTTGTGGAAGACATCTCCATGAGCCGTGGTGGCGCAGTGGTTAGAATGCAGCACTGCAGGCTACTTTTGCTGACTACCGATTTCCAACAGTTTGGCATTTTGAATCTCACCGGCTCAAGGTTGACTCAGCCTTCCATCCTTCCGAGGTCAGTAAAATGAGGACCCAGATTGTTAGGAACAATATGCTGACTCTGTAAACCACTCTGTAAAGCACCGTGAAGCGGTATGTAAGTCTAAGTGCTATTGCTATTGCTATATCTAGCTCTCCTTCGAACTCCAGCTGAAATGTATCTGCTATAAATCACATGCAATTTCTAAATTCTGAGTCTTTAGTAGGCATGAAAAAATGGCACTTTAACTACTACTGAGTTTTACTGCTCGGCAATCTGGCCCTATACTGAAAGGTAGCTCCTTTCTTCTCTTCCACTTCAATGGGCTTAAGAACATTACTTTATGATATATGCAAAGGACTTCTTCCAGTGTTGTGACATTGGGTCATGAACCAGTCATTGCTTGTGATTTTTCTATGCTACTGTACAGCCAGACCAAGCACGGTAACTTGTGAACAAGCTCACAGTGGTTTCATGTCTTTTCGGTTGCAGAAGTTAATTGCTTTGAAAACAAATGCTTCATTGTTACAGAATTACAAATGCAATAATTTTGCAAAGAAAGGTTTGCGCAGGCTTTAGAGAGAGTCAATTGCTATGCTAATGAGGAACTCTACCCATAGGAGTGGCGAGAGTTGCTGCAATTAAGTAAATTAGAGCACCAAGATTCAATACAATCTGTTGACTTCTTAAACTACACTGAGCAGGGCCAGGGTAATTGGATGAAAATGACTGCAGTAAACTATGTTTTGTGTGTATGTGTCTGCTGGACATTGCATTTCATGAAAAGAAAGTCATAATAAAAATTATTAGGAAAATCACTGCAGCAGATTACAATGTAAGTAAGCATCATCATTTTGGCAGCATGGATAGACGTGATAACTACAGTGTCCAACAGCCCAAGTAACATAGCCAATACTAAGAGATCAAAGACTTTGTAGCCCAAAATGTCTAGGGGAGCATCTGGTTGCACATCTTGACACTTCGCCCATTTGATAAGGATGATTGAAGCCCTCTTTTTCTTTGTTCCCTTTTGCTATTCTGCTATCTAGTATTATTCTTTTGCCGTTTCTTTGCATTTAACAATTTGTAAACTTGCCAGAGTGCTTATGAGTCGGATGGGCATATGAATTTAATAAAATAATAACAATAACGATAGTAATTTGTTGTTGCTTGGGCCTTCTATTAGATATTCTGTTAGGTATCCAGGCTGGTTTCACTGAACATTGGCTAATCCTTAAAAAAAACTAAACAGGATTGGATATTCAGTGGAAGACTGAAAATTCCAATCTGTAACTCAATTGGAAAGTTGAAAAAACTATCCCAGAATAAGGGAAAAATAAACCATTTCTTTATTGATGCCAAGGCATCTATAGCATGTCCACAAGGGACTCAAATCCACCCCACTCTTGAATTCTGTTGACATTTACCTAGTGTCATTTTAATGCTGACAGTTAGTTGAGTAGCTTCTTGTGTATAGGCTGTAATAATAAATCATTTGTGCTAGGATTTAGTGAGTGATCCTGATTCTTTGCACCTTACATTAATCTAGAAAAGAATCTGGTCAATTAACAATCAGCACTAAATTGGCACTAAATAAGGGTCAACAGAATTCGGGGGAGGGGGGCTGGATTTGGGTCTCTTGTGGCAATACAAGGACTCTAAACTGCTAATGCGTTTAGCTCCACCCTCCAGTTCTGCCTGCTTTCCCTCTATATCAGCTGTTGTTGCTCTGCAAGGTAGGAATATAAGAAATATGAAAGTTGCAATGGAAAGAGAATTATGCATACCTGACCCGACACTGCAAAAATCTTAGAAGCTTTAAGTGTTTCCAATTCCTTGATAGGTGTCCCATGTTTTGAGAAGATGGTGCAATGTTGAAAAAAGTCTTTCATGTCCAAAGGTTCCTTGATAAAAATCAAAAATTGGCTGGAAAGAGCTTCTGGGAAATAATGTTCAGGCAAAGAGCTGTTGCAAGCTCTGAAGTGCTTTATAAAAGTACAGTGCTAAGGTAAAAATCAAAAGCATCAATATATACTGCTCAAAAAAATAAAGGGAACACAAGCAGAAGACATCCGAGATCTGAATGAATGAAATAGCCTTATTAAATACTTTGTTCTTTACATCCAGTAGTTTATACACTGCTCAAACAACTAAATGGAACACAAAACTACTGGATGTAACGAACAAAGTATTTAATAAGACTATTTCATTCATTCAGATCTCGGATGTCTTCTGCTTGTGTTCCCTTTATTTTTTTGAGCAGTGTATATCTACATATATTGTGGGGCAGGGCAGGGGGATCAGTTTGAAATCAAAATAGATTCATTTATAACTTACCATGCAGAATTGTTGGTATCTTACATAACAGGACACTGAAATCTCATCGTAAATAAGTTCCAAATAAGCTACTAGAAAAGCTTCCAATAAATCCTGGAAAATATGAAGCATTGATCTTTGAAAGACCACTTGGACTATCTGGAGATAAAGAGACATCTAATCAAACTTTCTATAATGAGTACCAAAGGCAGTTAAATATGCGTGTCCTTCTTTTATGCAAATTAAATTCTAAGTTCCCCTGAGAACTAATTTGGTGAAAACATGGGCTTTCAGCAAACGTTGCAAAAGCTCAAAAAGAAGAGAGTAATGCTTCATAAGGGTTACAGAGCTCAGGAGCCTGAAATCTTCCTTTTTAACCAAAAAACATAATAGTGCTTGCAAAGAAGGCAGGAGGATGGATAAACTTTTTGCAAGTTCTTGGTGAGGGAGTTCTAGCTCAAACGTGAGTTTGACATAGGGGTGAAATCCAGCAGGTTCTGACAGGTTCTGGAGAACCGGTAGTGGAAATTTTGAGCAGTTCGGAGAACCGGCAAATACCACCTCTGGCTGGCCCCAGAGTGGGGTGGGAATGGAGATTTTGCAATATCCTTCCCCCTGGAGTGGAGAGGGAATGGGGATTTTGCAGTATCCTTCCCCTGGAGTGGGGAGGGAATGGGGATTTTGCAGTATCCTTCCCCTGGAGTGGGGTGGGAATGGAGATTTTGCAATATCCTTCCCCCAGGAGTGGGGAGGGAATGGGGATTTTGCAGTATCTTTCCCCTGGAGTGGAGTGGGAATGGAGATTTTGCAGTATCCTTCCCCTGCCATGCCCACCAAGCCACGCCCACCAAGTCAGACACGCCCACCAAGCCACGCCCACAGAACTGGTAGTAAAAGAATTTGGATTTCACCACTGGTTTGACAGTATTTGATAGAAAGCTGAACTCCAAAAACAAGATTGGAGAAGAATTGCAAAACTGGTAGGGAGGCAAAGTCTGGGCTTTCCAATGTAATGGGATGTTTAGAAATAGGCAGAGATGCACATTCTAACCAGCTGGATATTCCACCAGTTAAGAAAACAGTCTCTTCAGCAGGATGCAGAAGCCCTGAGTTAGACAATGAGAAAGTGTCTGTCTTGGAAGAAAATTTGAGAAAAACAATCCAGTTGCTGAGACTGCAGTAAATTTATTCTACCCTCTTCTAACCAATTGTAAGTGGAAACAGATAACCAAAACTAGTGTTCTGTCCCCTCCCACGAGTGGCCTTGCAGAGGCTCAAATAGCCCGGCAGTAACAAACGCAGGCTAGAGGGACTGAAGCTGTCCCTTTAATAAATAGTTCTCTTCCAAAGCGTATATCAGTCCAATAGTTACCGGGCAATGTTCCAAAGGTCTTGGCAGACGGCCAGCAGGCTAATGCAGGAAGGCAGACTCTTGTCAAAAAAACCCTCCAAACTAACAGTTGTAAATCCACTGCATCCAAAACGCCAACAAATTGTTCACCACGCCTTTCCAGCCCAGTCACACTCCTTTTATACTTTGTAGGATGTGGCCCTACGTCTCCTGACCACATCTTTTGGGACGTGGCAATAGCTGTTCTCTACGACGTCTCCTACGTCTCTCTCTTGCATCCAATAGGGGCTCCCTCTAGTCGTTACCAGCCTCTGTTTCCTCCTCAATTTGGCTGGGGTCCAGAGGCATGTCAGCAACTGTCAGTTCTTGCTGACTCACCAGTGAAGACGGCCCCTCCAGCACATAGCTCATGACAGCTTCCTCCTCCTCCATATCATCCTCCGACTCAGCATGCGAAGATAAATCAGCCTCCGGGGCCAGGGTCACAACAACTAGATAGATACCTCCTTTCCAACTATTTCAGCAAAGTCAGCGTATTTGGTAGGCAAGGAAGCTGGGAAATGCTGCTGTGGGATGGAGAGAGGAGTGTGGGATTGAATACCTGCAATTTGGATTGAGTGTTTGTTGCATGCTGGAGAATCACATTCTGATGAAATTTCTCCATCTTCTTTCCCAAACAGAAGGTGAAATAAATAGATTCACTGTAGAAAATTAGGAATCAATGCATATTAAGAAGTGCTCCACTTGACAGGACTCTTGAATCTTGCGATCCGAATATTAGTCACCCAGTTTAAATTGTGAATTCTGAATATCAGTCCCAAGTTTAAATCCAAGGTTGTGTTCTCCTACTTTTCTGTGTACCTCCTCATTCTTTGGCTTTGAAGTTTGTTGGTCTCTGTGCCTTATTTATAAAATAGTTTACCCGTGAATTGGAATTTCATCCTCTCCCTTATACAAAGCCTTCATACAAAATGTTAATAAGTAACAAAGAAAAGGCAGCGTTACTGCTATTTTATTCAGACCCTGAAGTAAAAACTCTTTCATTCAAAAATTATGAAGTGTGGGAAGAAGGGACAAGATTGAAACTTGAGACTAGTCAATAGAAACATTTGTAGAGAATACTTCCTTACTCAGAAAGATCACACATTCAAAGTATGGGAGTAAAGTTTAAATCTCCAGGACCAGATGAATTTCACTCTACCTAGGATGCTGAAGCAACAATCTGACTGGATACTTATATTTGAGAAATAGTGGATGCTGATAAAGTTCCAGTTGATTGGAACATGTTGCTCCTAATTTTGGAAAAGAAAAAGGAAAATCCAGAGAAGAGATCAGTCAGACTATTATGTCCACAGGGAGGGGACCGTTAAAATCAAGAAACTGGTGGTAGACAACATTGATGTAGTGCAATTTATACTGCTTTTGTATGCGTATTGCATACATTTCAAAAACAGTAGGGCAATGCGCCATCTTTCATAATGCCAATTTTGACATATACGTTGGATGGATTGCATTGTAGTCTGACACTGATATCCAGAAAGATTCTAAAAAAGATCATTGATTGACTTTTAAGCAAACTTTGAAAAAAGTTACCAAAAATCAACATGGATTTCTGAAGATCAAATCTCACCATTAAAAAAAATCTTTTGTATTGATTGGATGGCTTACTTAGTTGATTCTGGAATTGCATAACAGATATCGTATAATAGAACTGAATGTGAATTGACAGTGTGATGTGGCTGCAAATAAAAAAAAAATCAATTTTAGACTATATAAACAAAAACACAATTTCCAAATTTGGAAAGTAATTGTTCCACACTTCCTAAGTTGAATCCTAATTCGAGCATTATGTTTAACTCTGGGCAACCATCTCAAGAAGGATTCGGGGACAATGGAAACAGGTTCAGTAAAGAGCAACCAATATGATTGGGGGTAGAAACTAAAGCTGTGAACTGAGATTGAAGGAAGTGGGCAAGTTTAGCGTTGAGAAAAGATAACTGATGGGTATGGTTACATTCTTCAAATAACTGAAAGGATGGCACATAGGGGGAAAAAACCCTCAAAAATATATTTATTATGGAAAGACCTAGTTAATGAGTAACTTTTCCTTAGGTTCGTAATGCCCTAAATGGGAGATCTTCTTTTATCTCAGGTTGGATTGAGTAAGTGTAGGGTTAATTGGCAATCTTCAGAGCAACAGATTTGGTCTGCAACATAAAGTGGTTTCGGCTGATTTCTAACAAAGAAATCCAAAACCATCTGTAGTGGCCAAGGCTTAGAAACCCATTACCGAATCTCAGAAAATAAATTACATTCTGTTCTCTTCCTTTGATATATAACCAGGATAAAAGGGTTCTGAGCACAATCCCCTACAATGCTAAAATAATATACTTATTACAAGTTCCCAGGAATATCCACATTTACCATTTATTTTTGGGAAACACACTTGGGCTATTTCTCTTGTATCTGTGCCTTCCTGGGCATCATAAAATTGTATTTCATTTTCATCTTAAACAGAAGGAGTGGGGTGGGGGCGATGTAGAATTAACCAAATATTGTTAAAGATAGGCACAGTTATTAATTTTAATGGGCTGCTTGTTATGACCACTATCAAGTGAGTAAACAGGGAATCCTGCCAGAATCTGTCACATATTCTTGCATTGAAAAGAAGAGATCTTCAGCTGTTTGATAATGTAACGATTGGGTTTGGCTTGTCATTTCATATGCCAGAGTGAGAGAGCAGTCATGTTAAAACAGAGTGAAAAAACTGGGCTGCCTCTATAATCCCATTACCAAACAATAAGTCTTCTCCTATGGAAATAAATTGCAAATGCCAATTCAAGTTTCAATTCCTGGAATACAGATCCCCAAATGTTCTTTATTAGTTGATCGAATGAGAAATACGTAGCTGCTCCTTTCATCTTTATTAACTGTCCTTTGTTTTCAGCTTGTCACTGTAAACTAACTGCTGTCATTTCATGAAAACCAGAAAATTAAATGAAATGGTGTTCTGCCCTTGCGAAGGCAAGGGCTGCATGTGATATCAGACTGGCCTTCTTTAAGCCACACTGGGTACTGCTTCTTCGACTTGATCTAGACCAGGGATGTCAAACTCAATTTCATTGAGGGCCGCATCAGGGTTGTGTTTGACCTAGGGGGCCAGTAGGTGGGCATGGCTGATGGGCGTGGGTGGGATGGGTTTGGCAGGATGGGCGTGGCCAGCTCGACATCACTCACCGAGGCTCCATTTTCGACCATGGAGGCCTCCTGCAGCCCTCTGTCAGGCAGGTTGCACGTGGTCTCCCCGAACTCCATTTTCACTGGCAGAGAACTGAAGGAGGCCATCGTGGCTGAAAATGGAGCCCAGGAGGGCTGCACATGGCCTCCTCGAGCTCTGATTTCACTGGTATAGGCACCATGGGCCAGTCCTTTGCTGTTTCCAGGGGGGCCCCGCTGGCCAGATCTAAGCAGCCTGGGAGCCAGATGCAGCCCGCGGGCCTTGAGTTTGACACTCCTGATCTAGACCCTATTGCTTGACTCTAATTCAAACAAATTGTGCCCCTTAGAAAGTTCTTGAAACTCAGAAACCATCTATTTGCTCCTTTTTAAGGAATTTTCCATGGATCTAAACAACATTCATTTATAAGAAAACAGTGAAATATATTGTTGGAATTAAAAACATTTTTAATACATTAAATGTCTACTTTGCTTTGTGTCTAAGAAATGGAACATGGCAAATGACTCATTTGTTATAACAATTTAAGAAAAGGTTAGACCGGGATTAGAGTTTAGAGCAAGTTCTCCATTGAACTTCATGGCTGAGTGAGATGTGAACTTACATATTTTCTTATGTTTGTCTGAAGGAAATTAAAACTAGATCAGAATATCATCTGCGTAGATATACACACACAAAATCATTCCTGTGTGCTGTGTTATAAAAAGGAAAAACCACATTTATGAGGTTTGGGGTTTATGGAGCATTATCAAGTATTTAGGAAAGTTTTGATCACTAATTAGCTATAGCTGATTCATGCACTTCAAATAACGAGCTTGGCAACAATTGCTTTTAGCTACATAGTGTCTTTATTACGGTACTATTTAGAAAGGACACCACTGCCAAAGATTTTAAGATCTAAACAACTAAAATGGTAAATATTAAATGTAAATAAATAGTTTAGGAGTATTTTTGCTTAAATATAACTGTTATGTATTTTGAGCACATTAGTAAATTATTAAATCAGCATTCTTCATCTATGGCTGCAATCATGAGAGATACTGTTATACAATATAAGACTCCAGGCTAGAGAAAATTATTCAGTATTCCTATTACATGGATTCCTTTATATTATAATCCCCTTCTGTCTAATTTAGCTACCATAGCAATCAAACTCACTGTTAAAGTATTTCTTTGCCCTTATATTGAAATAATTAAACATATGGAAGGTAGCAAGTTGTAAATGAATGCAGTTTTGAGTGCTCCTCATTCCATTTTTACTATCTTTTAATTGTCACATGGGTAAACTTAGTTGACATGTTCTACCTATTCATACAATGTATTATGGAGCAACAGTTATTGGCCATTAACTGATAAAAACTTTAATTACACATAACCTTGGAGGACGGATGGCAAATCTCCCTAAGCCTGAATTTCTTAACCTTATACACTCTTTTTATTTGATAATTTGTATTTGATAAATATTTTCCTTGTTTAAAAAGTATTATCTGGATCAGTTTTTCAAAATACAGTAAGTTCATATATGTTAAATAGAATTCATGATGGACCACATGTACTATCCATGCAATGGTTATATTTTTCTTATAATAAAATAATCAATTTTTTCTAAGTAAATATAATGTGCTTCTCCACATTTTGCATTTTAAACAAAAATATAAATACGATGGAGGTGAGTTTGCAATTTTAAAAAAATAATTTTTAGCATGCCAAAACATAAATCAATTGTTCTCTGAAAATATGGAACTGCATGTTTAAATATTGAAAATATTTTATTGAAAAGTGGGAATGTTTTTATGAAATAAAAATATATCAATTGCAAAAATTATCATTTTCTAAATGTTTGCTATGTTTGCAAAAGCTTGAAAGCTTATCCTCTGCAGAGCTGGCACACATATGCCAAAGATCAAACTATATAGGCTATATAGATTCCATGTAACCATGGAAACCCAAGCAAATGTATCAAAGGTTCTTATAAAGATCAACAAGGAAGCATAGTTATTTATTTCACTAAATATAAACCCACCCCAATCCCAAAGGACTCTTGGTGGCAGAGAAATATAAAAACCAAATAACAAAACAGAAATGAAAGTCCAATTAATTCCTCTAATAGCCACTACCGCACCTATTCACTGCAGCTGAAAGCATGCGGGAATAAAATGGCATTCAGTTGTTTCTTGGAAGCTAACAGAATTGGGAATGCATTCGCATCTTATGATGGTCAGTGCCTTAAATTCTTTCGGACCAAGACAGAGCCATGTTTTGTGAGTAACATGCCTATCTGTGAAAAGAGCTGTAGATTTGTTGATCTTAGATAGCCTAGGTACTCCTCTACTTATAGGTTTTTTTGCTATGTTTGGTTTCATTTCCCATCAAGAATTAGTTACAGGAATATCAAGCTTCATCAGCACCATAGAGATTCCAGTTACTTTTCTTAGTTTGTATATGGCTTCACTTAAAGCAGGGCTGTCAAACTCACGGCCCGCGGGCCAGATGCGTCACGTGCTGGCCACACCCACATCCAGTTTAGCGAAGGGGGAAAAAGTCCTGATATGTCACGTGATGTCACCGTGACACCATGCGTTTGACACCACTGGTTGAAGAAAGTGTCTTCTAAAAATTGTCAGTAGGTTTGGCAGTTGATTTTGAATCCATCTTCAACCCGAAAAGATCCAAGTCCTCATGTTTCATAATACCAGCCCATACCAGTACCCCACCTCCACCTTGCTGGCGTCTGAGTCAAAGTGGAGCCCTGTGCCTGTTACTGATCCAGTCACGGGCCCATCCATCTGGTCCATCAAGAGTCACTCTCATCTCATCAGTCCATAAAACCTTTGAAAAATCTGCCTTCAGATATTTCTTGGCCCAATCTTGCCATTTCAACTTATGTGTCTTGTTCAGTGGTGGTCAGATTTCAGCCTTCCTTACCTTACTTTTGCCATGTCTCTGAGCACTTCCCGGCACTCCAGGTAAGTTGCAGTTCTGAAATATGACAGCACTGGAGGATAATGGGTTCCTAGTAACTTCATGTTTGATTCTTCTCAAATCTTTGGCAGTTAAGGTGAATCTTTTTTTCTCAACACGTTTCTTACAACCCTGTTGACTATTTGCAATAAAACGTTTGATGGTTCTGTGATCACACCCCAATATCTTAGCAATTTCAAGAGTGTTGCATCCCTCTGAAAGACTTTTTATAATTTTTGACTTTTTAGAGTCAATTAAATCTCTTTTTTAGCCCATTTTGCCTGAGGAAAAGAAGCTGCCTAATAATTATGTACATCTTGATATAGGGTGTTGATCTCTTTAGGCCACACCCTCCCTCATTACACAAATACACATCACCTGATCTGCTTATATCCACTAAGCATTTAAGTTTATACAGCTCGGAGGTGGAAAATATACATACAAAGCATGATATGGTCAAAATACTCAGTTGCCTAATAATTGTGCACATGGTGTATATACAGTCAGGTCCAGAAATATTGGGACATCGACACAATTCTAACATCTTTGGCTCTATACACCACCACAATGGAGTTGGATTGAAACAAACACAATGTGCATTAACTGCAGACTGTCAGCTTTAATTTGAGGGTATGTACATCCAACTCAGGTGAACGGTGTAGGGCTTACAGCAGTTTGTATATGTGCCTCCCACTTGTTAAGGGACCAAAAGTAATGGGACAATTGGCTTCTCAGCTGTTCCATGGCCAGGTGTGTGATATTCCCTCATTACCCCAATTACAATGTGCAGATAAAAGGCCCAGAGTTCATTTCAAGTGTGCTATTTGCATTTGGAATCTGTTGCTGTCAACTCTCAAGATGAGATCCAAAGAGCTGTCACTATCAGTGAAGCAAACCACCATTAGGCTGAAGAAACAAAACAAACCCATCAGAGAGATAGCAAGAACATTAGGCATGGCCAAAACAACTGTTTGAAACATTCTCAAAAAGAAGGAATGCACCGGTGAGCTCAGCAACACCAACTCCCAAGACCTGGGAGACCATGGAAAACAAGTGTGGTGGATGACCGAAGAATTCTTTCCCTGGTGAAGAAAACACCCTTCACAACAGTTGGCCAGATCAAGAACACTCTCCAGGAGGTAGGTGTATGTGTGTCAAAGTCAACAATCAAAAGAAGACTTCACCAGAATGAATACAGAGGGTTCACCACAAGATGTAAACCATTGGTGAGCTTCAAAAACAGGAAGGCCAGATTAGAGTTTGCCAAACAACATCTAACAAAGCCTTCACAGTTCTGGAACAAGATCCTATGGACAGATGAGACCAAGATCAACTTGTACCAGAGTGATGGGAAGAGAAGAATATGGAGAAGGAAAGGAATTGCTCATGATCCTAAGCATACCACCTCATCAGTGAAGCATGGTGGTGGTAGTGTCATGGCGTGGGCATGTATGGCTGCCAATGGAACTAGTTCTCTTGTATTTATTGATGATGTGACTGCTGACAAAAGCAGCAGGATGAATTCTGAAGTGTTTTGGGCAATATTATCTGCTCACATTCAGCCAAATGCTGCAGAACTCATTGGATGGCGCTTCACAGTGCAGATGGACAATGACCCAAAGCATACTGAATAGCAACCAAAGAGTTTTTGAAGGGACAGAAGTGGAATGTTATGCAATGGCCAGGTCAATCACCTGACCTGAATCCCATTGAGCATGCATTTCACTTGCTGAAGACAAAACTGAAGGGAAAATGCCCCAAGAACAAGCAGGAACTGAAGACAGTTGCAGTAGAGACCTGGCAGAGCATCACCAGGGATGAAACCCAGCGTCTGGTGATGTCTAAGCGTTCCAGACTTCAGGCTGTGATTGACTGCAAAGGATTTGCAACCAAGTATTAAGAAGGGAAAGTTTGATTTATGATTATTATTCTGTCCCATTACTTTTGGTCCCTTAACAAGTGGGAGGCACATATGCAAACTGCTGTAAATCCTACACCGTTCACCTGAGTTGGATGTACATACCCTCAAATTAAAGCTGACAGTCTGCAGTTAATGCACATTGTGTTTGTTTCATTCCAACTCCATTGTGGTGGTGTATAGAGCCAAATATGTTAGAATTGTGTCGATGTCCCAATATTTCTGGACCTGACTGTACATTGTAAATTCAGAGATGCAGTTGTATAGTGGTTAAATTGCTAGACTAGGAGTGGAAAGTTGCAGGTGTTAGTCCTCGTCTAGACACAAAAGGCAAACCGATGACCTTGGTCATTCAATCAGTTTCAGTCCTATTCAGCATCTAGCTCTACAATAAGCTGACTGAAAAACAGAAGTCTTCATTACAGCATACAGGTAGTCCTCAATTTATAACCATAGCTTTGACTTTCCATTGAAATGATGGTCATTAAGTGAGTCGCACCCTATTTTATGACCTTTTTGCCACAATTGTTAAGCAAATCACTATGGCGATTAATTGAATCATGAAGTCATTAAGTGTATCTGAGTTCTTCCATGGCCCTTGCTTGTTGGAAGTCTCCACAATCACAGCATTCCGGAAAGCTGCAACAGTCCTAAATACAAGCCAGTTGTCTAGTGCCCAAACTTTGATCAAGTGACTGTGGGGATGCTGCGACAATTGTAAGGGTAAACACTGGTCGTAAGTCACTTTTTTCAGTGCTGTCATAACTTTGAACAGTCATTAAACAGATGGTTGTAAGTTGAAGATTACCCATACACCGGTAGGTTAAATATAAAAGCAAGCACAGTGCAAAAAAAGCAGACCCCACAACCACATGAAATAAACACTATATAAAACAACAGACAGCTGTATTTGAAATTCATAAGATGAAAAGATGCTTCATGTACACTACTAGAGAGGTACAGATGCGCTAAAATAGATAATAAATGTGTGAAAACATTGTTTGCAGTGGATTTGCTGCCATAGAGATCCTGAGCAATATTTTCCCTAGAGGGTTTTAGCTAGGATAAAAAAGGTACATCCCCAGCAGTACCAGCGGGGATGTCCATGGGGATGCGGGTGGGTTCAAAAACTCAGAATAGCATATACGACTGTGTGATTTAAGCCTCACCCTGTAATAAAAGTCCTGGGTGTCAGTCATGAAACTATGGCTGCCATCTTGAATTTGCTCCTCCTGCGGACACCCCTGAACGTCAGCATTTCCCCCCTGACATATATAATTATTCCATGCTGTTAGCTGTTGATTATACAAATGCCTTTCTTTTACCTGACTTAAACTCTTGGCATGAGGTAGGATAAAAAGTCAGATAAAATAAGAAAATTAAATAGTACAGAACTAGTCTGAAAATAGGACAGAAGGAGACAGCAACACAGATTTTTTTTTCCAAACAATACTTCCAGTCTTTCTACAAGTCTGAAATGGAAAAGTAGAATCTATTGTCAAAACATTCCCACACAACTGCTGGTTGTGAACTGTATTTTTTTTTTTTTTTGCTTCTTCTATCAAGAACACAGGGAGGAGACGAGAGAAGCAGCCTCTCACTGAAGGAGTTGGTTGGCTACACTGCAACATATACCCTTCATCTGAAAGTAAAAAAAAAAAAAAAAATCTCATGCTTCCTCCAAAGTATGGCCCACTGAATGAGACTTCCATCCAACTCAATATGCTTAGCATTGCAGCTTCCGTTTCAATTGAGAAAACAACAGAAGTTGGAGTGGACTCAAATGAGGGAGCCCAGTTATGTAGAGGCCTGTCCCATCTGTAAACATCCCTTAAGGTCAAAAATCGTCAAATATAAGCTTATCCCCACCCCCCACTCAGATAGCAATAGCAGTAGCACTTAGACTTATATACTGTTTCACAGAGCTTTACAGACCTCTCTAAGTGGTTTACAGAGTCAGCCTATTGCCCCCAACAATTTGGGTCCTCATTTTACCCACTTCAGAAGGATGGACTGCTGAGTCAATCTTGAGCCTGGTGAGATTTGAACTGCCAAATTGCAGGCAGCTGGCAGTCAGCAGAAGTAGCCTGCAGTACCGCACTTTAACCACTGCGCCACCATGGCTCATATTACTAATGTACTTTTTTTTTTTTTTAACAGTGGCACATTTGCACAGTCTCAAAATCCTAAACATTTTCAATTAAAAGAAGCTGTTTGGAAGTAAAACTAATTATTTAGGGATGTGGCAGGTTCCCTTTCGCTGAATGCTGGGTAGACATTTGTTCAGTTGCTTTAATCTGAATTCCTGCATTGAACAGTTCTAAGAAACTCTTGATACATTCTGCAGGATAAATGTTTGTGGGGCAGAACCTACATTAGATTCATAAAGTCAAAATGTCAAAATCTCCAGTGACTACAGAAATAGAACCGAAACGTTGAAAGGTGGAATATTCCTCTTCAGCATCTTAGTTGGTCAGCCATCCTCCTGGTCCCTTTACCGTATCACCTTTCAAATATCTGAAAGAGGAATAGCTCCTTCAGGCATAATAACTTGCTTTAGCACAACAATCTTTGCATGGAACTTCAACAACTCATAAAGAAACTGCTAGAGTGTATTCTGCCTACTAAAGAGTGTTCAGGGTGCAAAGTGAGGTCTTTGACTCAGCTGATGGGCAAAATGTTATGTTGGGATTTATAGCTGTCAAAATTCAAATGTTACTTTTGCCCTCTGCTGCGTGCTGACTCCTTACTCCAATCGACAGTCTCCATTGGCATTAATACAACTTCACTAGATTTTTTTATAAGTTTATATCTCTCTCTCTAACTCTGCTCTGAAAGCAAGACTGGGATCATTTTTTTCCTCTTAATTGGAAGGAGGAAGAATACACAAGAACTTGGATGCTTCAAGGCAGTGAACAGGAGAGGGTACAGTTAATTTGCAGCTCCTGCAGCTATCCCTTCCTTGATCAGTCCAGTGCCAAGCAGTTCATGAAAGAATCATCACCATGAAAGGATCTAAACAGTCCAGTGGTAACAGCAACAAGCCATGATCGCATCAAAATGAGATGGTTGCTATGATCTCTTCATACAAATGGTTTGGTTATGTAACTTTGTCAGGACATTTGATGCAAGTTGGTAACTTAATCATTTGCATGCTGATATCATGACCTTCTTCATTTTCTCTACCCCCTTCCTAAGATGCATGGAACAGTAATCAAGTTTCTTAATTAGGTCTAATTAGAGGAGATATAAAAGCAGTAGTTTAACTTCATAGATATAGAGAAAGCCCCCCCCCTCCCATTCTATCTGAAAGTGAAAGAAATAAGGATTCAGTTCTGCCCATAATAAAGTGGGAGTAATCCTGATTGGTCTCCATAGGTTTTCCAAATGATTGTGGATAGAATCAGGGCCTAATATTATTTCAGACTATACAATACTATCAAGCTGTGCTGGTTGATTAGCTGTGCAAGATATATTGGAAAGAGAGACAATATGTATCTTTCTAGAGGGTTTCCAGCATTTCTCCCAAGGTTTAATAGACAAATTTTGTAATGGGATTGTTGAATGTGAGGTTGACCAAAGCGTTGGATTTTGTAACTTACTATAATATCTGAACTCAGTCAATTGCGATAATCAACAAAAGTCAGTTAACAGAATCCTAGCCATGGTTTGAAAAATGGAAATTCCAATTGCCTGCCTAAAGGATAATAGTTAACTTCATCCCTCTATTGCATCTGGTCATGCAAACTGGGAATTCTGGAAATTGTAGCCCCACCACATTGTACAGGGAAAGTAATGCTAAATATTTTGTTACCTATGCATAGTTAAAATACACATAAACCTCCTGCTCTATCTAGGTATAATTCAGGTAGTCAGAAATATTCATTTTAAACAAAAAGAACTAACAGAAATTAAATAATATCAATTAGACCCCACGTTGTTAATTTATTTTAAAATTGACAAGACTCTTGAAGAGAGATTTTCCCTAGATTAGATGTTGAATGAGTGGGGTACAGAGGGTTTAATCCCTGGGGTGCAGATCTAACTCTTATTCTATAGGCCTAACCAATGGAGGATGGAGCTGGGAAGATTTGCTGGGTTTCTTTTATGACTTGCATGTTCTGTGATGTACTATATCTTGTCTTCTGAGTTCTCTCTGTTTGAGAAACAGTTTTACTTAAGACATTTACTTCTCAGCCAAGTAAAGTTTGCTAAGTTTTTACTTCATCAAATACAGTCTGTTTATTCAAACTGTTTACACATAGATTTCATGCACCTCTTTTTGTGTTCATGTAGCTAAATACAATTGGTCTCTGTATTGGAAATAGCAGTCTATCAAACTTGTTGATAACTGTAATATATTATTCTGGTGTCACTTTCTACCAAATCAATTGAGATGGAGATGGAGGGTTCTACCAAAAATGTTCAAATCTATTTCATTGTAGAGCCTCTTAATTTGTATAGTGCTGTTTAACTTTACAGGAAGTCTTTGCGTAACCAGGGGTGAAATCCATCAGGTTCTGACAGGTTCTGGAGAACCAGTAGCAGAAATTTTGAGTAGTTTGGAGAACCGGCAAATACCACCTCTGGCTGGCCCCAGAGTGGGGTGGGAATGGGGATTTTGCAGTATCCTTTCCCTGCCACACCTACCAAGCCACGCCCACCAAGCAACACCATGCCCATCAAGCCACGCCCACAGGTAGTAAAAAAAAATTGGATTTCACCACTGATAAACAACCCTAACTGGGACTGGAATTTCCATTGCTAAACAAAGCAGTTGTTAGGTGAATCATTACATGAAGTTTAGCAATGGCTGTTCCAGTAATCCCAGTTGTATTCATTAAACCAGGACAGTGCTGTCATTAGGTGAGCACCTTATACTTCTCCTGCCTTGCTACACTTCCCTCCACTTCAACTTCAGCTACCCACCTACTTCCCCCCACCCCCATCACTTCCATTTTGGCACTCTGCATCCTGCTGTCTTTCCCATTTGACCTGTTCCATCTTCTTCCACCTGCTGCTGGCCCAGGATCTAGGTGCCCAGCAAAGGGGCAGCCCTAGGATGTGCATCACAAACATAGCAGGGAAATGGAGCCTCGTCTGCCGAAGGGAAGTTGCTACGCCAGGGAGGAGTTGGTGGAACAGAATGGAGGCTGGGAAACAGTCCTGCAGATCCAGGTGGCAGACTTCAGCAAGGAATGAAAGTCAGTTCAGGGCTGGTAGAGCCCACCCACAGATCCTCTGCTTGCTCTCAGCCCAGCCTTCCTCCTGCAAAACCTCACAAAGGTTTCCAGCAACTTCCAATGCACTGAAGCCCGCAGACTGGTTTTCCAGGAGTACATCTGGTGCATATTTATGACCCAGTTTCAAAGTTATGGTTGCTGCAGTGCCCCCGAGGTCATTCAGCCTTATGACCAACTGCAGGGACGCTGCAATGACCTCTGCCTATTTCCCATCATCCTATCCACAGGATCCCCTAAGCAGACCTTAGATCTGCTTCCCACCCCATCAGTCTGCACAATCTCTTTCTCACTTACCTAGGTGGCTCAATGGCCAAGACACTGAGCTTGTCGATCAGAAAGGTCGGCAGTTCGGCGGTTCAACTTCCTAGTACAGGTCTCCTGCGTGAGCAGGGGTTGGACTAGATGACCTCCAACTCTGTTACTGTTACCTTTTGAAGACCTCTGGAGTTTGGATTAGAGAAGGAGGGCAGGCTGGCTTCGTTCCTGGACCATATGGTGCGATCCCAGAAGCAGCTACCATTTTCTGGGAAGGTGTATTGAATTGGGAAATCCCTGCTCTCCTTAATAATCTTGCAAGTTTGTTTAATGACCACATCAGGAAAAGCAGGGATAGGGGCATCCTAAGGGAAGCAATCAGATGGGTGCTTTGCTTAATGGCCGTCATGACTTCTGATATAATGGGCAGGCTCCATTATGGCCATGAGTCAAAGACCTCCTGTAGGGCAGGGCAATCACAAGTGCAGAGATGGGGGGGGGAGATGGGCAGTTGTGGGGGGGGGATTGAAGTACCCCTGTGGTTGTACATGTAGTAGATTGTCAAGTACCTACTGAAATTTGGTCATATCTCTATATGGGTGTTGTCAACCCAGTATTGCCACAGCCATTGGGAGCACCTGGCCAGCCATAGCTGATCTCAGGAAGTAACCAGGTTTGGCTGTGGTTAGTACATGAGTGGGGTAGTTCAGAAACAACAGCAAACCAGTCCAGCAACATTAACAAGAAAGTGTAGATAGATGCAGTCACTTGGAGTGACCTCAGCTTGAGGGTAGCTTTACCACTTTTCCCCCAGCCTGAATCAACTCCCACAATTCACAGACAGCGGAGCCAATGGCTTCAGATTGAGAAAGAGGCTGGTTTATTTATAGCTTTTCCATTTCCTTTCCTCCCACTGAAAAATAAATTGATGGATCTTCCCCACCGTTTAGCTGGTTTCTGGCTCCTCTGCTTCCTTTCATCACAAAGGAAGGAGGGAGTACATCAAACAGCTGGTGTTGATACAGCATGGCATGATATTTTCTACAGAGTAAACACATTTCCTAAGACCCGGAAAGGAATTCTTTCTAGTTTCTACAGACTCGTGTCTGCATACAAGATGTGATGATATTCCCTGCGCATTTCCTTTCCCTCCCATTTGTCCCCTTCAGTGGGGAGGCAAAGGTTTGGCCCCTCTACCTGGTGATGCTCACCATCCCTCCTTATTCTGACAGGCCTACTTTTCTCACTTTATTCTCCTCAACAGTCAGGAACAACAAATAACCTATTTATTACCGTGCAGTTCAGAGGAACAGATTTGCCTTTTTTGCATCTTTTATTGTTCTTGGGGAAAAAAAGGTTAATTAAACTCTGACTATAACCTTCTCCCTTCCCCAAGCCCAGAGACTATTAATGTTCTCTTTATGTTTGTATTGAATTAATTTTTGCAAAGATTCCAACCTTACATATACATACATGTGTACACAGATAGACACATGCACACATATTTCCCCCCCCCATTTTTTTCCTCGCCCTCCCTCCTAGTCTCATTGTTAATCCTCCCATATTCAGGGTTTCCACCACCTCTTTCTCTCCTGTCTTCCTCAGATTTGAAATTCTATTACCATTTCAGGAGGCAGCCTTTGAAGAGAAAATTGAATGCCCATCCCAGCCTTGATAAGAAGGAACACTTGGTACTCCCAACAATTGGCGAAGCATTTTTTATTGAGGCTCCCAGCCCGCCCTTCCCATTCATAATAAAAGAAATATGTTAGGAGGATAAAATTAAAATCAATCTCTGTGTGTGTGTGTGTGCGCATGCATGCATTTGTGTGCACAAGAATATGGGTGCACACACATGTGATTGAAAAGGGGGGTCAGAATGGGCTGAAACAGAAAAAAATTGTCACCTCTCCCTTTGAATTAGCATTCCTTGTCTCTTCTTTCCATAGTAAATGTGTCATGGCAACAAGGCGTTGTGCTTCTGTCTGGTTTTCTCTGAATAACATATTGTGGCTTGCATGACAAGCTTTGGGAGAGATCAGCCTCTACTCTCTCCGGCCCAAGTGCCTCCTCTTTATCCCCCTCCCCTTACTACTTCTGGAAATACTCTGCATCTTCCATATGCATGCATGCATCTTAAATAAGCAGGAATTGGAAGTCCATGCAGATCATGTCTCTTCTTTTAGGGGTAAATCAATGTTCTTGACTGAAGGATGCAAAAACCTCTGCAACTGGACAACTCCTTTGGCACATGTATCCTATGCTTCCTCCTCCCCCTCCTCCTCTTCCTCCCACCAGCATTAAACAAGCTCATCGAAGCCAACCATTCAACAGAGACAAAAACTTTTTTTGGCCACCTCTTCTATGGCGCCCTACCAATACACAGAGTTTCTGCAGCTTATGTCATTCAGGATTTAATGAAATAGGTTTCCCTGTAAATAAGGGCCCTGGTTTTTTTTTTTTTTTTTCATTATGTCAGGCTCTAAATAATGGAAAGACTCCTTTGAACTGAACTTGGAGAACATGGAGAATGTCACTGAATTTTCTTAGCAACAAATTTATATTGGCTTGCTTCTGCCTTTTTCCTGGGTGTGATTTCTTTTTTAAAAAAAATCAGTCTAGCCATTTCCCAGTGGTCTCCCAACCAAACATTGGCGAGGTCCAATCTGTTTAGCCTTTAGGGGATAGGACAAGATTGAATTGGAGCTGCCATCTGTTGGAGTTGCTGAAGATAGGCTACAACTCCTTCCTCCAATGCTCCAGGTGAATTTCAAGCTGCAGTTTGCAAAGTCCATTTGAAAGAGCCAGGAGGTTAAAGATGAAGCAAGACCTCCCCAAACTGTAATCTGAAATTTAACATCCCCAAGGAAATGGATAGGACAGCTGTAAAAAATATTTCTCTGGCCTGACCATCCTTACAGTAAGGTTCACCTCCTGCCTCTTGGTTATGGTTAGAGATGGTCAATATGATAAGACCAACATATTGTCTCCTGCCAAGATAAACCATTATCTTCAGACTAAAGACTACATGTGAACCTTGGGTGATGAATTGGAAAGTTGTTTATTTATTAAGTAGTCCCCCCCCCTCATCTCTTGCTATCAAGATTATGTTTACGCTCTGGGTGAGTGTGAACTTCCTCTGCTCTATCTTCCACTAAGTATTCATAATGGTGAAGAGGTGAAGCTTTGTGGTTTCAGAGCTGCACTTAGTTTTCTCTGGTATCTTAGCAGCTGCAGCGAAGCAGAGGACATCTCTGGAGCAGTCTGAATGGGACAAAGCAGGCACCAAATAAAACAGGCAGGTATGTGGATTAATACAAATATTCTGCTTCTACCAGTGACCAATACTATTCTCCCACACATGTGGAAGAATGGAGTCTTTGCAAGACATGGCAGCATAATCTATTTTTTGCCTCAAACCAAAGATATGCTCTTTGTTGTTCTGGAGTACTTGTAATCCATTTTTCCATCATGAAAAAGAGGTAAATCTGGAACCTAGAAAGAAAAATAAATTAATATCACCATGCCCCTAGTTTCTACAGTGTAACTTAATATAAAGTTCCTTTTTCGGTTCATATCCTCTGGGATGTTTGCTTTATTTGTCAGATTCTTTTTTTTTTAAAACCTAGTTCCAACTCTAACTCTTCAGATAACTATCCCCAAACATTACAGGAGAGAGAAAGACGTTTCCAAAGGGTTTATTGGCAAAATAGACAGCAAAGGGCTGGCAGTTGAAACTGGTGGGAAACCGTGTCACAGTTCTGAGAGCTTCTTCAAAGCCCAGGGCAAATCACAGACCACAATTTGCTTCATCCATTTTGAAAATAATCATAAGAAAGATGGACCAAAAAAAAAAAAAGATACAGAGGAAATAAAGCTCATGAAGGTTTGGAAATTTACATTTCATGAGCTAAATTTAAAATAAGACCATTCTACAAAATTATATCAGGGAAATCTGAAACTGCAGCAAACCTGAACTAGATAAAGGCCTGTAGCTAAGTTAATAAGTTCAGGAGACTCCAAAAGTAAGAGGAAGCTTAACCTGGTGTTATGTTCCCAGGGAAGAAGCAAAATATACCCTTACTGTCTGCTGGCTTGAATCAAGTTTAGAAATGGGATAAAGACAATACTAACAAGGATCACAGTGTAATCTTAGCCACTGGAAATCTTTTCTTCTAGAGCAAATGTATAGGCTTAGATTCCACTTCAAAGTCAACTCCAGGTTTTAAATGCTAATGGTTAAATATAAACCAATATACTGTACATAAATGTGCACATCTTAGATCTTAGGAACATGGGTCTAGGAGATCATCGTAATACCCAATCTTCATTTGAAATTTAAGAACATCAAGCATTGTAACCTCTCTTCAATGGGAATTGCTCCAGCCATCAATCATTTTGGCTCTTATTTTCTGCTCCATTTCTAGGTCTACAATATATTTTTAGAGATATGGTCAGTAGAAGACCAATTCTGCAGATGTGTATAAAAATATTCTGCGGATGTGCATAAAAACATTTTAATTCCTTTCCTAATGATGTCCCTATGCTTTTTTTTTTATAGCAACCATGTATAAGTAAATTTTTTCAGACCATTATTTCCTGAGGCTCCTATTGCCTGTTTTCCAGTTATTCACCACCAGGTCAACTCCATCAAAAATATATATTGTATTTGGAAAAGCAAGATAGGAAGACCATTGGCACTTCCGAACTTGGGTATTGGAGAATACAATGGAAAGTCAAGAAAGCAAATAAATGGATCATTGAGCATATCAACCCAGAGTTCTCACTTGCAGCACAAATGACCTACTTTGGATACTTCAAATTATCCTAGTTGACACATTATTCAAAGACTCAGCTCTCTGGAGGAGGCTGTAAGGCTGGAAAAGGTGAAAGGAAAGAGAAGAGGATGACCAGCAGCAAAGTGGATGGACTCAGTTACAGAGGCAATGTGTGCATTGTTAAAAGACCTGAAAGTCCAGGTTAGGGACAGATCATCATGGAGAAAACTTGTGGAAAAATCATGGAGGGAAAAAAAAGGATTGTTTATTTTATTTTATTTCCAATTTCTATACCGCCCTTCTCCCTGAGGACTCAGGGCGGTGTACAGCCAGAATTAAAAACATGCAATACAAATATTAAAAAACAATTAAAAGATATATAAATTTGGCCCAATTAAAAATCATTACCAATTAAAACATTTAAAAATTTCTTCTTAAGCCAGCCCGGTTTGCTGGAAAAAATGGGTTTTAAGGGCATGGCGGAAGACACTGAGGTCTTGGATTCTCCTTATCTCTGGGGGCAACTGATTCCAGAGGGTAGGTGCCCCCACAGAGAAGGCCCTCCCCCTGGGGGTCACCAGCCTGCACTGTTTGGCTGATGGCACCCCGAGGAGGCCCACTCTGTGGGAGCGCACGGGTCGATGGGAGGTCGTCGGTAGCAGCAGGCGGTCTCGAAGATAGCTAGGCCCTATGCCATGAAGCGCTTTAAAGGTGATAACCAGCACCTTGAAGCGCACCCGGAAGACCACCGGGAGCCAGTGCAGCTCACGCAGGAGCGGTGTTACATGGGAGCGCCATGCTGCTCCCGTCATTACCCGCGCTGCTACATTCTGGACCAGTTGGAGCCTCCGGGTGCTCTTCAAGGGGAGCCCCATGTAGAGAGCATTGCAGTAGTCAAGGCGAGAGGTGACGAGGGCATGAGTGACTGTGCACAGGGAATCCCGATCAAGAAAGGGCCACAACTGGCGAATCAGGCGAATCTGACAAAAGGTCCCCCTGGTTACAGCTGTCAGATGTTCCTCCAAGGACAGCTGCATATCCAGGAGGACTCCCAGATTGTGAGCCCTCTCTGTGGGGGCCAACAACTCGCCCCAATAGTCAGTGATGGAGTCAACTGACTATATCGGGATGCTGGGAGCCACAGCCACTCAGTCTTGGAAGGGTTGAGCCTGAGCCTGTTCCTCCCCATCCAGATCCGCACAGCCTCCAGGCACTGGAGTTGTTAAGAGTTGACAATGACTTGATGGCACATAATCAATCAATCCATCAAGATTCTCTTTTCATTTATTATAGGTAGTCCTCACTTAGTGACCAGAACTGGGACCAGCAGCTCTATTGCTAAGTGCCACACGCACCAAGCAGAAAAAGATATGACCATGAAAGGTGTATGACCTCACTTCCCATTAATTAAGTGAGACATCTCATGGCCTTGACTTGCAATTTTTCTTCTGCGTTCTCCATTAACTCTGCTTTTCAGAAACTGGTTGTGAAGCACACAAATACGTAGCTATCATATGACTGTGGGGCACTGTGGCAGACATAAATAAGAGTATTGGTTGCCAAGCTATTTGTTTTACACCATCGTAACTTGGGTAAAATGGTTGTTACATGATACAGTTGGTAAGTGGGCAAGAAATGTAAATCTCAACTGCACTTTCCACTTTAATGTCCATTGCCATTTCAAAGAAATCCTTTCGGAGTCCACTGTACTTTTTTTGTTTTTGTTTTAATCACTCTAAATAACTCCAGATAATTTCTGTACAAATTAAACCACACTGTCCCTGTTGCTTCTTTATATTTAGATATTCTTATCTCCTTAATTTGTTCCACTGCCTGGTCTTAGATCCTGGAGGCTGTGCCAATGATGTCACAGCAAGACTAATTAAGTGGGTCTTTATAACACCTGCAGTGCTCCTTGTTTTTCATTTATCAAGAGACTTGGAATACGTAGAAATCAATGCAGGTTTATAATTTTATTCACTTTCTGAACTCCCTGTTTCACTCACAGGCATACCGATGTATCCACACCTGGCTACCCATTCAAAGTCAAACTGGGCAGCTACTTTGAGTTCCAGAAGAAGTAAGGTGGTAGATTTACCATGCTTGATATCTTGTTCCAGAGGTGGTATCTATCAGGTTCTGACCAGTTCTGGAGAACCTTTAGCAGAAATTTTGAGTACTTTGGAGAACCAGTAAATACCACCTCTGACTGGCCCCACCCCCATCTATTCTCTGCCTCCCAAGTCCCAGCTGGAGTGGGGAGGGAATGGAGATTTTACAATATCCTTCCCCTGCCATGCCCACCAAGCCACGCCTACAGAACCGGTAGTAAAAACCGGTAGTAAAAACGGTTGAATCCCACCACTGCCTTGTTCTATGCACTGGCTCCAAGGTTCTACACTTCTTAACTATATTTATTTATTTATTTATTTATTTATTTATTTATTTATTTATTTATTTCTATACTGCCTTTCTCCCGTAGGACTCAAGGCGGTGTACAGTCAAGAAAAATATAGATACACAAACATCATAAAATTGCTAATTAAAATTATTATTATAACATAGTTTGGCCCAATTAAATAGAACCTAAAATTAGATAACATTTTAAAAACATTCACATGTTCATATGTTTAGTCCCACCTGTTGGAACATCAGGGTTTTGAGGGAAAGCACGGAGATCAGGGATAGCACGGAGATCAGGGATATTTCGTATCTCAGGGGGCAGTTCATTCCAAAGGGTTGGAGCCCTCACAGAAAAGGCCCTCCCCCTGGGAGTTGCCAGTCGACATAATTTGACTGACGGTACCCTGAGTAGTCCCTCCCTGTGAGAACGAACTGGTCGGTGGGAGGCTGTTGGTGGCAAAAGACGGTCTCGTAGGTACCCAGGTCCTAAGCCATGGAGTGCTTTAAAGGTGATAACTAACACCTTGAATTATAACTTCTGGCAAAGCTTGATCAATCAAAAACTGATACTCTTCACACAGCGCCTAGTACTTTTTCATACAGAAACCACCTCTCGTTCCGAGAACCATTTTTGTGTTTGGAGAAGCATATTTTGTTTTGAGAATTATCCTTTATTGTATTTTAGGGGGTCTCCATTCTGATGATGATGATGATGATGCATACAATGAGATCCTCCATTCTCTTTCTCCTTTATAGTCTGTTGTATCCATCTTTTATACATAACCATTCCTCCCTCCATACAAACTAACCTGAGGTACTATATACACATATTCAATTCAATATATGATACCTACCTAATAATGTTGGTCACACTTTGACAGAAGGTTTCTGATTATCAATAATACGATATGTATCAAACTAACCAGCCTTTAATTTTCTGGATTCCTTTGGGTGCTTGTGTTTAAAATTCACATTGCATTTTTTACCTAATACATCATTGTGTAAACTGGTTGAATCCTCTGTCAGAAGATAAGGCATTTCACATTTGAGTTCTTTAAAAACTCCCCAATGGAGAGTAGGATTTAGCAATTTGTTCATTTTCAGTTATCTAATGATTTGTTTGTTTTCGGTAATCAAGATGATTTAAAACGTCATTTCTTGCTACCACTATTCTTGTCACATCCTATATCTTTGCCCGATACAAAGAATGTATACAGATTCTCTGCAAAGTTCTTAATCTCCTTTAGTAACCCCTATTGGGTGGCTTATCATCTTAAATTTGCATTTCAAAATGTCTGGTGCTTACATATATTTCATGTTTAAATAGCCATTAAAATAATAATAAAATAAAATAAATAAAATAATAAAATAAAATATTTTGGAGGTTATGCTTTGGTTTTAAAAGAGATTTTAGATTGTGGTTGTATTAAACAAAGAGGTTTCTGGGGAAAGGCATGGGAATATAAAGGCTGTGATTTTAAAGAGGTGAAAAGAAAAGAAACCATTTTTTTTCCATAATGGCTAGCATGGTATCTAATACATGAATGCTTTTATTAAGGGTTGCATTGGGGGCTGGCATTTTCTAGCTATAGATTGGTTGCTAACTGTATGGATCTTTTTTGTTCCTTCCTGGTCTTCACAGTCCACCCATGTTTGCTCATGAGAATTTATCCAGAAACTATACAGTTCCATTTCTGTCTTTTATTTCCCTATTAAAAGTTTTCTCCACAAAGAGAAACTTTAGAGGGAATTTGGGTTCACTTTATATCTACCAAGTCTGGATACCCATAAACAGCCAAGTCTCGTTTCCTCCATTGTCTTTGATCAAATCAGCATGAGTAGCCACACACAGGTATTTTCAGTGTCTCTGCGTTTGCTGTGCTGTCATCAGGGGAACATGGCTTTCTTCTTTGCTGGCAAAAGTGTTCACCTTAAGGAGGAACAGAGCTTCTGCTATTTGAGTCTTACTTTTGATTCCTGTTAATAACAGATCAGAACAGATGGGCCTTTGGCTGCCATTTCAGTTCTTCCATTACTATTTCCTAGAGCATCATATTTTCATTTTGTGGTGCAGTTGCAAAATAAGGATTGCTGAACATCCTGCCTAGGGTTTAAATGATGCATGAACATGTATTAGCATAAGAAATACTTTTTTTTCTTCGTCTACAGTACTACGTTTACAGTATCTGATACCTTTTCAGGAGTTAACAATTTTTCAGAACAGAACATATGGCTAGGGATGGTCATTGCTGCCAGGAACTGAATGAACTCCCTTTCATCTGGTGATGGAGTTTACCTCATTCCCTTGGTCTCATTCTCTGTTTCTCCCTCAGCCCCAAATCACATGCAAATGGAGTGAGAAGGTTGAGTGGCTGGCAATGTTCCTCCATCAACTTTCCCTTTTTAAAAGAGCACTTGGACCAGCAGAAGGTTCTGTAGGAACAACCTGCCTGGTGTGTGAACCCATTTCTAAGCTGAGAGGGAAAGAGGGAGAGAGAGAGAGAGAGAGACAGATGGCATCATGAATAACTGCCAAGATTGGAGAAAAAGGTTCCTCCAGAAAACTGGCATGCAATGCTAGCCGTCCTGCCTATGGGAATGAGTTTGCAATCCCAGGGAGATGAACAGAAATATATTCATCCAGGCCAGAGTTAGCAACTTGCCTCCGTAGAAAGAAGAAACTCGAATTCCTAAGTTGACAGGAGAAACACACATGGTGTCCGAGGCTGTTTCATGTTTTCAGCTTTGCCAGGCATGATAGCTGAATACATCGTCTAAAACTAGCAAAGAACAGACGTGCTTTAGAAATGAAATTGAAGCCTAAAGGGATTCGTGATTACTGCTGGCTTGTTAAGCGATATTTGTGGCAGATGTCCTGCAGAACCACTGAGTAGTGTGTGCAAGTGTTTATTGGCTAGGTGGACTTGCTTATTGTTTTTAGAGGCCCCAAGGAGAATAGAGTTAGCAAATTATGAACTGACAGAGTGAACATCTCAAAGCTAGCATTGTGACGTACTGCTAGCTTCCCCCAGCCAGGAATCCTCCAGTTGACTTTGGACTGTAACTCCCAGGCCTCAGCCAGCAGGAGGTACATCACTTTCTCAGGAGATCCTAAAGGACCTCAATCACTGTTTTCTCATCTTTCAGGTTTTTCTGAAGGGCTTAATGGTTTCCAGCTGGCACATGAATGAGACTCTAAGAGTTTCTTATTTCCAGAAGACAGGGCTGGAAACGTCACTGATCTTGCCTTAGGAAATGAATAGAATTTCTCTTGGCTTTTTAATGCAACAATACATGTGATAAATGTGGCTTGTTTGTTTCTTGTTCAGCACAATAAACGAACCCATCCATTGTAGTTTACTCAATAAACTATGATAATCAATCAGTGGTTTAGCTTACACCAAACCAGTAAGTTTTTATCTGTAGACCCTTGTTTTGTATCTTGGACCAAAGAATATTATCAAGGGGGAAATAGTGATACATTTATAATACAAACAAAATTTGATGAGCTGGATAAATTTGGATTCCAGATCACATAATTATGACCATTAGTAACCTGCCTAGATGCCAACCCATTAGTAACATTTAGCCAAACATTTGTTGGTGAAATACTTTGCATTCACTCTGAGTCACAAAAGAGGTGGACCTTTGTCACCTCCAGTGAGATGACAACTAGCAATAGCACTTAGACTTATATACCACTTTACAGTGCTTTACAGTCAGCATATTGCCCCCAACAATTTGGGTCCTCATTTTACCCACCTCGGAGTTCTTTATGATATCAGTTTGGTAATGTGGAATTACCTCTTTTCTACCCGTTTGGTCAAGGAGGAGATCAGGAGGTACAATTTAGCCACTCTTAAAGTCCTCTTGATCTGCCCACTCCTCAACAGGTCAGCCAATATCAATAGGTAAGGAGCCATGGAGGCATAGAATGTGGTATTGCAGATTAACTTTGCCCACAGCCAGGAGTTTGATCCTGACCCACTCAAGGTTGACTCAGCCTTCCATCCTTCTGAGGTCAGTAAAATAAGGAGCAAGATTGTTGGGAACAATATGCTGACTTTGTAAAGTCAGCTTAGAGAGTGCTGTAAAGCACTGTGGAACAGTATATAAATCTAAATGCTATTGCTGTTGTTAACTACTGTCCTGTCCTCAACCTCTTCTTCTTGGGGATGTATTGGAGAAATAATTAGATACAGAACAGATTTATTTTTACATATTTTTTTTAGTGAAGTTTAAAACTACAAAGATAAAAAACTAATACAAACTAGGGAAAATATTAAGAGAAAAAAAAGAAAGTTCGAAGGGAAAAGGGGGGGGGGAGAAAAAAAGAATATATATAAAAAAGAGAAAAGAGCTACCACAACAAAAGAAATATAGAAAGAAATGACCTCTCCCTTCATCAAAACAAGTACAGGCATTTTCAGTAACTCAACATCTTCTCTAACATTTCAGCCAAAAATGTCTTCATCCCATATCTCGTCTTTTATCTACTGGCAAATAATAAGGCCTCATCTTTCAATCTTAATCAGCAAAAATTCATTAAGAGCTATCAGAAATAACTATATATATATATATATATATATATATATATATATATATATATATATATATATATATATATATATATGCACTGGATGGTTTCATGGATGAGTTGTGGTGAAACATGGCTAATGAAAATATCACTGTTCTTGTTCTGCTAGTTCTGTCAGCAGCTTTCAGTGCTGTCAATCACAGCACTTCTGGACCTCTTTCAAGGACTGAAAACTGATTGCTCCATTCCTTGCTCAGTGTGCACATCCAGTTGCTGGTTGCACAAGGGAGAAGTTGGGCCAGAGGTGGGTTTCAGCAGGTTCTGACCAGTTCTGGAGAACCCATAGCGGAAATTTTGAGTAGTTTGAAGAACCGGTAGTCAAAATTCTGGCTGGCCCCGCCCCCAATCTATTCTCTGCCTCCTGAGTCCCAAATGTTCAGGAGGAAATGGGGATTTTGCAGTAACCTTCCCCTGGATTGGAGAGGGAATGGAGATTTTACAGCCTCCTTCCCCTGGAGTGGGGTGGGAATGGAAATTTTACAGTATCCTTCCCCTGCCATGCCCACCAAGCCACGCCTACCAAGCCATGCCACGCCCACCAAGCCACACCCACAGAACCAGTAGTAAAAATTTTTGAAACCCACCACTGAGTTGGGCCCTTTCACTGCTCCACAATTACGAAGGCTTTTTTACAAATTGTCAACCAGAATCTACCTTCCTATAACTTCAGGCTATTATTTCAAGTCCTGCACTCTGGGATCACCTTCTTCTGTGTGACATGCCTTCAAGTATTTAAAAACTTGTTCCCAGTCTTCTCTCTGCAAGGCTAAACATGCCCATTTCTTGAAGAAGCTAATCTCAATGGTCAATTAATAACTCAACTTGAATGGTTGCTTGAAAGCAACATGGCAGGGTTCAATTCCCAGAATTGAACTCTGGGAATTGAAGTCCACAAGTCTTAAAGTGACCAAGGTTGGAGACACCTGCAACATGGGACAGCATAAGAAATCCCATTTGGACATTTGCTTAAACAATGGAGAATTCAGAATGGGGAGAACTGGGCAGAATCCAATCCTTTCTGCTTTCTAGGCTCCATATGTTCGGTAGAAGGTTTCTTAGTATCTGCTTGAAAATGGGTAATCCTACTTCACGGCGAGACTCCTGAATCACGCTTAGCTCTGCTTGAATTTAAACAAACGTGAGTCCCTTTGAGTCTCCTACCTAAGCATGTAGATTTTGGAAAGAGTGATGGCAGATGGGTACTTGTTCATGAGTTCTCCCTGCTTTGGGCTTTCTGCATGTTCAGATGCAGAAATCTTGAATAGGGCTGGTTATATCCGGCTTTAGAAGTTTGCCACACATTGTCCCTATGATTGCAAACGCAGAGTGGGATAAACTGAAATGGAGAGAAGAGGAAAGAGTTTTTTTCCTTCCATAACAGCAATTCTGGGGCCCACTCTTTAATTGAAACTATCCTCCTCCTTGATATTCCTGGCAATCTGAAGAATAGCAAAATTTGTGCAGTTTGTACCTGCAACCATCCCAACAATATAGAACAAAACTATGTATAATAGCTTGCATATATTAGATGTGTAGGCTTTTAACAGGTCTTTAAGAGCCGTGGTGGCACAGTGGTTAGAGTGCAGTACTGCAGGCTACTTCTGCTGATCACCAGCTGCCAGCAATATAGCAGATCGAATCTCACCAGGCTCAAAGTTGACTCAGCCTTCCATCCTTCTGAGGTGGGTAAAATGAGGACCCAGATTTTTGGGGGCAATATCCTGACTCTGTAAACTGCTCTGTAAACCACAGTATAAAGCACTGTGAAGCGGTATATAAGTCTAAGTGTTATTGCTATTTCTATTGCTATTAGATGGATGCATAGATGTCAGTATAATGAATAAATCCTGTCTGACCACACAGTTGTTGCAGCTCGCTCTCTCCCCCCCTCTCTCTCTCTGATGTGAAATATCCTTTGTTTCTACTTTAGAATTATATGAGCACGTAAGATCTATAGGAGTATATAGAGATACACAAACACATGGAAATTCAGAGAAATCTTTGTGCACCATTGTATACTGACAATGCATGCCTTTCTTCACAGAATGGTGTCTGCATATGTCAGAATACATTTTGGCATTGATAAAATGTGTAGTTGTTTCTACAATAGGAAGAAAAATATGATTTATGTCAGAGGGCATAAACAAGTATTGTTTGAATGTGCTGGAAATCTCTGTGTCCAGCAGATGGCGCCTGTGCCTCCACAGATCTTCACCGCTCTCAGCTTCTCCTGCCTTCCCCCTCCCATATTCAGGAGCTGCCGCCTTTATTTCTCCATTTCCCTTCCCTTTGTGTGGTTTCTTTCCACATCACACCTGCCTGTCCGTTTAAAAACCTTTCCTATGCAAATAGTTCTGGCTGTGTTCACATGCTGCAGAAGGGCACTAACCATCTAATTTACCTCCACCACCCCCTGCGATTGCAAATGTTATTTTGTTAGGACTCCGTCAAGATAAATGAATATCAGAAGGGACCAGTTCAGGGAGTATCCAAAAGAGACCACTTTCTAATTGCAAATCAAGCTTGATTATGGCATCATTTCAATTCAGCACTGTTTTCTACAATAGCTTATTAGATTTTCTAGTATTGAATCTAGTCAATTAAAGTAATAATAATGATTGTTTGAAGTGAGAGGGAGAGAAAAATTACATTAAGAAAGCAAATTGGAAAATTGAAATCAGTTGCAGGTATATTTGCCTATTAACCCAACTCCAATTATTGTAAAGGCACATTAAAAAAAAAACCTCCCTTGAACAAAGCAGCTTTGTGAAGATGATGCTGGCATGTTTTAGACCTGCTTCTAAAACAACAATGAAGACTAGAAATCGTGCCACTGAATAAGCCGAAGGCCTGGCACCAGTTGCCAGGAAACTGGATCAAACAATACCAATTGTATTGGCTACTAAAACATTGCTGGCTGGTGGTTGGGTTAGGGTTTAATGCTGGTATTTAAGCTTTACTTCAGAGTTCCCCAACCTTTGCAGACTGGTGAGTGAGGGAGAGGTGGGTGGCAGGCATGTGTGCCCGGCACGTATGCAAATAGAGCGTGTGTGCATACACTTGCCCATTGCATGCATGAGTGAGGTTCAGTAGTGGGTTGCTACTGGTTCACCCTGGATCAGGCGAACTGGTAGCAGCAGTGGTGGGAGGCTCCACCCACCCGCCCGGACACTTGTGTGCATGCGCAGAAGCGCACGTGTGCCCACGATCGAACCGGTAGCAACGGATTTTGAAACCCGCCCCTGGTGAGGTTGTGTGTGATCGCCCACCATTTCCATTACCTGGTTCCAAAAGGCTCAAGGGCTGGTAATGGGCCATTGACCGAGGGTTGGGTACCCCTGCTTTACTTCATTTATTCTCTTTATTAAACTTGTATTAAACTGTTCTTTCATGGTCAAAAAGCAGTATACATACAGAAATGCTACTGTATCAGTACTGTACTTACTGGCATTGATGATGTTACCTGGTTTGGTAATGAAACGTCTGCAAGAAAACAGCCATGTTCGGAGAGCACCAAGAACTCCACAGTTCAACACTAAGCTACAAATATTCTCTTTTATCCCTACATACAATAGCAGTTTTCTAATTCTCCCTGCAATTGTTTTCTGAGGCAAGTAGATTTAAGGGAGAATGACTGGCCCAAGATCACTCACTGCATTTCTATAACTGATGGTGGATTTAAACTTAGGTCTCCCCTGACTTAATTTGGCACCTTGAAAAACCAGCTCTCAGCATTAGGTGTCTGTTGTGGAATGAGATGTTGGGAACATTGTGATTTCCAGTCTAGATGCTGCTAAATCAGTGTAAAAGACATTAAATTATGGAAATGCTTTTCCATCTGAGATTTACAATTCTAATTAAAACAGACATTCTCTTTGCAATGACTCAGCCTCTGTTATGCCTCAAGCAGAGAAGTCTTCATCACAAGTGTCTCTAAATTTTCAGACTTGGATATCCTGGGGAAGTATCTGGCTTCAAAAGCCCTAAAGTTTGCTAAGGAAGTCTTCCGATGCTGCTGCTCTGAGCCTGATTTTCATGAGCTGAGGACCACACAATGAATCATCAGGCATTGTTAATTCATGTCTGTATCCTTTTGACAATGCTGAAATACCGATCAGAACCAGGAAGGAAGGGGTAGAAGGCTCTCCTCAGTGGCAAGGTAGACCTAATTAATGCAAAATCACTAGAATCACTAGGTTTGGGAAGGATTCTCTCCAACAGCCGTAACTGCTTTTGACTGATACCTCAATGTGGATCCAGTAGCCCTGACTATTTTTTAGGAACTCAGTTTTTGAACAGGATTTGTGACTGGTTTACACTGTATTTTGTTCACCTAACTATTCTGGTCTTTATCCTGCATTCTTGCTAACTGGACCAATAGACCAGGGGTCTCCAACCTTGGCAACTTTAAGCCTAGCGGACTTCAACTCTCAGAATTCCCCAGCCAGCAAAGCTTGGAGACCCCTGCAATAGACTGCTTCCTGAACTTTCATTGGTCCCTGATTCTACCTATTGCTCAGGCTCAACACATTTAACTTCAACGTATGTCCTGGTCTTACGTACAACTGTTTTGTCATCTTGGTCCCAAAACTGACACACAGTGAGATTATATATATTATATCTCAAGCAGATCAGAAGTGGGTTTCAGCAAGTTCTGACCAGTTCTGGAGAACTGGTAGCGGAAATTTTGAGTAGTTCGGAGAACCGATAGTAAAAATTCTAACTGGCCCCGCCCCCATCTATTCTCTGCCTCCCAAGTCCCAGCTGATTGGGAGGAAATGGGGATTTTGCAGTAACCTTCCCCTGGAGTGGGGAGGGAATGGAGATTTTACAGTATCCTTCCCATGCCACGCCTACCAAGCCACACCCACAGAACCAGTAGTAAAAAATTTTGAAACCCACCACTGAAGCAAATGTAATAAAATGGGGTTTGTTATTTTAATAATGGTTGTAGAGAAGCAGATATGTTTAAGAGGCCTTTGGCTATGCTGTAGCTTGTTTCTTTCATAGCTTTAGAAATGATGCTGCACTGGAAAAAGTGCTGGTGCTGGTGCTTCTATCCATATCCAGATATCTTCAGAAGGATCTCACATGGCCTCTAAATCTATTTGTTTTATTGTTCTGCAGTAGTATGTCAGCAAATTTGATCCCCTTTAAATGTGTATATTTCTTTGGGCCTAGTTCTTCTGACAGTGGGCCTGATGGAAAGTTGAGGCAGCTTTTCTTGAGCCAGATAGTTGACCACAATTTCTGATTACCCAAACGCTTAGCTCTTTTTGCTTCTGAGCTTGAATTTATTAGTCATCTAGAGTAAGAACTCTCAAGGCGATATACAATTTCTCCCATCTTTTATCCTGCAGCTGCTGAGTTCCCTGTGTGAAATGGTAGCTTCATTGTTTAAAATGAAGAGTCATGATGGATGCTTTAGGATCTGCTAAAGGAAATGCATGGGTTTTTCTTAAGCAATGAATTATATTGTAAAGAAGTCCTGCAGTTTCTCATATCAGCAAAAGTCTGCTTTCATAATCACAGAATCATTTTGGAAGCTTGCAGAACCAGCTGATGGCAGCCTGATTTGTATAGAGATTATTTCTGTGATATCTTAAGACATGGAGCCTTGGTGGCGCAGCAGACTAAAGTGCTGTTAAGTAACACCAGCTGCCTGCAATTACTGCAAGTTCAAATCTCACCAGGCTCAAGGTTTGACTCAGCCTTCCATCCTTTCGAGGTAGGTAAAATGAGGACTCGGTTTGTGGGGGCAATAAGCTGACTTTGTATAAAAAAGAACACCGCTTTGGGGGTGGGCAGATATATACAAAAGTTTGAAGGCTATTGCTTAATGCATTGTAAGCCGCCCTGAGTCTCCAGAGAAGGGAGGCATAAAAATTGAAACAATAAATAAATAAGTAAATGGTTATTTACAAAAAAAGCTGATGGACCCGCAACATCTTATAATTGTAGATCATCGCATGATTTGAAGTCCATTGAATATTCCTCAGACTGTATGGATAAAAGGGGGCTGGTTCCCCATTTAATATAGATGCCAAATAGGGATTGTTATAGCACCGAATGACTTTTCCTCAAAGCAGCTAGCAGTGGAAGAGAATAGAACACTTCTTGGATTGGGAAGTGCAGAATGCAATTTTTTTGAGCCTCCTATGACCAAAAACTGGGAATCGGAAGTGTGATCCCAAACTGGGCTAGGATCAGAGTAGAGCCAGCCACCCTAGAGCAAAAAACCTGGCCTGTCAATGCTAGTTTCCCCTGGCGCTTTTCAGGCATCTTGGAGTGTTGCAAACCTTCTCTCTCTTCCCATTGTAACCTGTTTGTTATGTTGGGTGTTCAAAAGAAGCTTTATTTTTAAAGCTGCCAAGCTCTTGGAGGTGGTATTTTCCCCTCCTTTCCCCTGTACAGAAGGCTGAATAAATCAAGATGGTTTTGGACAAAGCTGAAGAGAAATATTTCTTGTTTCCTTGCCCAGATTGGCTGCTTCATTCCAACTCTGAGGCACTGGCCCATATTGCACATTTGAATTTAAAGTCAAATATACATTTTGGCTTCTAGTTTAAAAACAAAAACAAAAAACTCAAAACCTCCATGGAATAGGAAGTAAAAGTGGGGATGGGGGGATGATACTTTTCCCTCAGCTTGCTGGCTGTGTCATCTTTCTTTTGCCTCCATTTCCTGCATAGGAAAGGTCACCCCTGATCGACCTTCCTAAGCAGGGCAAGCGTTTTTCACTGGGGGCTTCCTTTGGGGAGGGCACGCAATTCAACAGCAAGCGGACAGGGGCAAAAGTTGGTCAGGGCAAAGCGGAGTGAGCAGTTAAAAGAGGCAGATAGATGACAGGTTAGCGCCATAGCTAAATTACCAGATAGCAAAGCTGAACCTGTCTGTGCTTTCCTCAGCCCAAGGATGCTCTTCAGCACGGTTAGAGCGCCGTGCACTGACCACCAGGGTGAGGGCAGGATGAGTCATTTCTCTGCCAGCACCAAAGGTTAGCCATACTTGCCTGCCATTATAAACACATTAAGATCTCCCAGCGGTGATCAAGGTTAACTGCGTTTGGTTTAGTTTCTCATCTGGTGGCTTTGAATGAAATACTGTCTTTCTAAAACGTTAGGATGCTGAAGCTGAACTGGAATGCTTCATCCCAGCTTTCGCCTGCTGAGATTTGCTACACCGGTAAGCCCAAAATCAAAACAACTCTGTAGCTGGGTGACATCTTTACTGTACTAGGACACAAACAGAGTAACACAAAAGGAGCTGAAACAAATGAGGAAGGCTGATTTTCAAGGGTGTGGGCTGCGTGGCTCAAGTATCAGATTTGGAGGTTCCTAGCTATTTCTTTTAACAAGCCAGGCCTGATGAAGTCTTCTCAGCAGGATTACATCAAGACCCCCTGTAGCTGGGCGAGATTCAGAAAGCAAGACATACACAGGTATCACTAAGGTCTCTTTAATGGTCGATGGGTGTAAATGCAGAATCTTTGGAGACTGGAAGAGGCATTTCCCAGCCTCCTCTGTATTAAAAGGTGGAATGTCTTTGAGTGACCTGAAATGCTTCTCCCCAGGTTTCTCTCCAGCTAAGTTGCCCCATCTTTGAGACAAGTTGTCAACTCACTCATTTGCTTTCTCTTGGTTGTTTATGTCTGCTGTCCCTTCAATTTGTTGTTTTCCAGCCTCTATACAACTTCTCACAGGTAATTTAGAATTCTTTACTGGAATTCTAAATTTAAATTTAGAATTATTTATTTATCATTATCTCAAGACTTAAAATGGACACCTTACATCAAAAATGTCATCAAAAAAGCAAAACAAAGAATGTTCTTTCTGCGGCAACTCAGAAAATTCAAACTGCCCAAAGAGCTGCTGATTCAGTTCTACAGAGGAATTATTGAGTCTGTCATCTACACCTCCATAACTGTCTGGTTTGGCTCTGCAACCAAACAAGACAAACACAGACTTCAATGGATAATTAGAATTGCAGAAAAAACAATTGCTACCAACCTGCCTTCCATTGAGGACCTGTATTCTAATAAAAATGGCACCTACTTGTGGCTCTGGCTTCTGATGTTATTCAGTTTGATGTTGCGGAGCTGTTTTTCATGCATGCTGTGTCTCTTTAAAAAGCTATAAAACTGGAGAAGTAAACTAGAAAAACAGCTCAATGTACATCTATCTTTCCCTCTATTTAGCCTGATTCTATCAAATTAGTGCTGTTATTGTTATAGACTCATTCATTTCTAAAGCATAATGAGAGAGAGGTCTAACAGAAATTATTTTAAAAGGAACAAACGCATCCTATATAAGGAAAGTAATAATAAGTAAAAGATATAGGTAATGGGGAAAACACTAGAAACCTGGGACTTCTTATGTATAATGTGGAATCCCTCAGAAGCTGTCGACTGAAATTCATTGATGTGACTATTGGTTATGTGCTAGCCTTGGACAAAATATCTTCTTTCCAAATTATATATATTTTCCTATTCTAAACATGGATTAAATATGAATGACTGGAACAAAGCTTCTTGCTTTGCTACCTTCCGCAATACCTTTAACTACAACTCCCAGAATTCCCAGCCAACATGATGGACATTATAATGTACCGACAGTTACCAGGTTGGAGAAAACTGAACTAGGATTCCCCCTCACTTTCGCCCCCATGGAATTGAATTTTGAAAATAATATATGCGGCAACATTAGTGAGAATGCATGTGATTGAATTTATTTCATTTATATTCCTTCTTTCTTCTCCAGTACAAGCCATGATGACATCATCGTCATGATAGCATTGCACAGCTTCTGTCATCTGCTGATGATGTGATAATACATGTGACATCATCACCTCCACTTAGTTTCCTGTTAGCTTTGAAGCAGACTCACACCTGATTACCTGAGCAATTCAGAACAGTTCAGAAGTTTAACGGTCTCTAATACAGGAGGTTGCAATTCATGTGCAAATGTCTATGGAGATTCTCAGTCATCCAGATCATGGTTGTCCCAAAGGTGCTTTTTTTTCAAGAAGCAAATGGACTTTCTGGTTTTTCTTTGAAGACGTTTCACTTCTCATCCAAGAAGCTTCTTCAGCTCTGATTTCCATCCCCCACCATACATGGAGAAGCTTCTTGGATGAGAAGCAAAATGTCTTCAAAGAAAAACCAGAAAATCCAGTTGCCTCTTGAAAAAAGCACCTTTGGGAAATTCATGTGCGAATGCTTTTTTGGAGGCAGGTCCATGTAGGTGAAAAAGACACTAGAACACAACTACATTCATACTACTGAGTCAAATAATAATAATAATTACAGTACTTCTGACAAGATTCTCACGCTTCCCACTATTATTTATTTATTTATTTATTTATTTATTTATTTATTTATTTATTTATTTATTTATTCAAATTTCTATACCGCCCTTCTCCTTTCGGACTCAGGGCGGTGAACAGCCAAGATAAAAACATCTATACAAAACATCACAGTTTAAAAATAAAGTTAAAATAATTTATAATTTGGCCCATAATTTAAAACTTGTCAATTAAAATCAATATTAAAATTTTAAAAACTAAGCCTAAAATCAAGACAGACCGGCTAACTGGAAAAAATGAGTTTTTAGGGCCCGACGAAAAATCCGAAGGTCGGAGATCACTCGTATCTCTGGGGGTAGATTGTTCCATAGGGTAGGTGCCACCACAGAGAAGGCTCTCCTCCTGGGGGTCGTCAGCCGGCATTGTCTGGCCGACGGCACCCTGAGGAGGCCCTCTCTGTGGGAGCGAACCGGCCGGTGGGAGGCTATTGGTGGCAGAAGGCGGTCCCGTAAGTACCCTGGCCCTAAGCCATGGAGCGCTTTAAAGGTGATCACCAACACCTTGAAGCGCACCCGGAAGTCCACCGGAAGCCAATGCAGCTCGCGCAGGAGAGGAGTCACATGGGAGCGCCCCGTCGCTCCCATAATCCCCCGCGCAGCCGCATTCTGCACCAGTTGGAGCCTCCGGGTGTACCCCAAGGGGAGCCCCATGTATTAAATAATTTTAACATTAATTGGTAAAAAGGCTAAATTGGTGCATATCCATCCATTTCCCATGATACATTTGGCTGCAACAAGTCTATTGCAGCTTCCAAAGAGAACTAGATGAACACCAGTTCTTGGGAATATTATCTGACAATCTTTTAATTCTTCAGTGGCGATGAAGCTTGCAGGAGAATTGTCAGCAGACAAACCCACCCACCCATTTCTGTCACTCCACTGACAACCCAAGTATCTCATTGGGGGCCTATTACCTACAGAAGCTTTCAGCGTGCATTGGGAGGCGCTTGTTTAGTTCCTTGGTGCAGAAATGAGGATGTAGGATAAAAGCAATTAGCTTGACCTGGGGCTTTGGCATTGGGAGTTTCCAGACATCTGCTTTGAAAGCACCTTTCTTGCCACCTTCCTCTTCACTGGCCCCACCACCGTCAGTGATTGCTTGAACAGGCCACGAATTAACTGCTTTCCAAGGAGCTACGTTGTTCATAAATGGTCCCCAAAGGGATTCAACATTTCTGCATTAACCTTTTCTTTAGCACTTTGACTCTGCCGTGCGTTGTGTATTGTTCTTGCCGCAGACTGCTGTGGTGTGGCTTTACTTCTAGCAATCTGCCTCCTGAACAGAGCATCATGGCTTTGTGCTAGGGCGGTAATTATTTTATTATTCCTTCAGCAAGTGAATATTTTCTACAGGGCCTTTACAGGGCTAGTTCTCCATCTGGGCCAGCTTTGAAATGGAGGGTGTCAAATCATTTTTTTTCCCCCTCTGTAGGGCTTCCAGGAGTTCAGGCACATTATGCCATTTAAAACAATAATTTTAAAAGGAAAAGCATTGAGGTTTAGCAGCCGAGAGTGCTCTCAACGGTCTAAGGGGCAGGCAGGGAAATTCCAAATGTCAGGGGAGAACTGTTTACAAGTCCCCCGTGATTTTTCTAGCCTGCCAGCTAGGCTGACATTTCTCAAAATAAAGTTACCCATATATGCGTGCACGCAGGTGTGTATGAGAGACAGAGAATATCCAGACACAGACAGCAAGAATATAGAGCAGAATGAAGAGAAAGAGAGAAGAACAAGTGAGAGAAAGCAAAGAGAAGAATGATGTATGAATGGATTTAGAAACTGAAAAGTGTACAAAAGAGACCTTGGAGCATCAAAAAACAATTTGATCTGACATCAGCAAGGTAACGTTTGCCTTGCAACTGAGGCAATTATTCTACTTCTACATCCCCTTAAAGCCTTCTCCAACCATTCCAGTAACTATGTAGGGCATATACAAACACATCAGTGGTGGGTTGCCCCCGGTTCGGACTGGTTCGCAAGAACCGGTAGTAAAAGGGGTGGGAGGCTCCGCCCACTGACCTGGACGTCATCAGAAGTGATCTTACATACTCCCGAAATGGATATACCTATTCTATACAGCACCAGCTAGATTGGATAATAATTTTTTTAAAAAACTAAATTACTATGTCCTTAAATTCATCTGGCAAAATAAAAAACCCAGAATCAAACTTAAAATGCTTCAAGAGCTTAAAGAAAGAGAAGGATTTGGTGTTCCAAAATGGGAATACTACTATCAGGCCGCAAATTTAGTCTGGATCAGGGATTGGATATTGTTGAGAAGAAGGAGGTTGTTGATCTTGGAAGGGGAGGGGCTACATCAAGGTTGGCATTATTTTCTTTGGCAAAACAGAACCCCAAAGCACAGGTGCCTTGCAGGACATTATGTGAGGAATATTCTAATTGAGTCCTGGAGGAAAATTAAGGGTAAATTTTACTCTTCAATCCCCTCTTGGCTGGTGCCACTCGAAGCTATAATGTATAGGCCTCTATATAACAAAGAAAATCATCTCTCTTACCGGGAACTTTTGGACCCCCATGGTAGTCTGAAAGCAAGAAATGAGTTGGAGTTGCAGGGAAGACAACTGGATTGGTGGGTTTATGCCCAAATTTGCTCGAAATTTAAAAAAGATAGGGAACAAGATGGTATTAATTTGAATCAGCATGATCTGGACAATATCATTCTAGGAAAAGAGGACAAAATGTTATCAAGGATATATAAACTTTTAATAGACTATTGGATAGGGGATGAAATAGTTAAAGACTCTATGATTGCCTGGGGGAGAAATATTGGCTATCCAATTGATTTGACAAAATGGGAAGAAATCTGGCTTAAACATATGAAATTCCTGTGGGCAACATCATACAAAGAAAATGTGTACAAGATGCTGTATAGATGGCACCTTCCACCTGCTCGTCTTTCTAAAATGTATTCAAATCTCTCACCAAACTGTTGGAAGTGTGGGGAGATTGGCACCTATTTCCATATGTGGTGGACCTGCTCCAGGACAACTGAATTCTGGAAAATTATACAGGCATGGATCATGGAAATCACAGGTTATAACCTAATTCTGAAACCAGAGTACTATCTACTGAACATCAGGCCAGACAACATAGGCACAAATATATGGTGTCTGTGTGTATTTATCACCACGTCAGCAAGAATATGTTTCGCCCAACATTGGAAGGGGAAAGACCTGCCGGCTGAAGATTTGATTTTGGAGAAAATTTTGGATTATGCGGAAGCCGACAGACTGACTAAAGCATTGAGAGATCAAAAGGACTCCGTATATTTCCAATGTTGAGACAATTGGTACGTTTGGTTGAACAACAGACGCCCAAAAAGTCAAGTATAACCAGGATTATGTTTAATATGTGTTAAATCTGACTGAAGCCTACATACCGTAGAAAGTGTAAATATCATGCAAAGTTCCTGTTGCGATCATTTGTTTGACTATTTCTTTTTTTTGATGTATTGTTTTAAATAAATAAATAAATAAATAAATAAAAAAGAAGTGATCTGCGCATGCAAACCAGTAGTAAAGGTAAGTAGAACCCACCCCTGAAACACATATGCACACTTCTGCACACTTATTTGGTGCTTAGAAACAGATAAAAGGGCACGCTGCTTTGCCTTATTGCTTTTCTATCCTGCTTTTATTCTTCCCTTCCCCAAATGGATGCACAGCTCAGTTGGTTGAGATGACTGTGAATGATACCTCCTGTAATTGTGGGGGAAAAACCTGCTTTGACCCAAGGAGGGCGTCAAGGGGTGGGTTCTACTTACCTTTACTACCAGTTCGCAACGGGATCACGCACGCTGTTGCTTTGCTTGCGTTCGTGCCTTGTTTCTGCACATGCGCAGATCGCCGATGACAACATCCGGGTGGTGGGCGGGGCCTCCCGCCGGTTTTACTAGCGTTTCTTGCGAACTGGTCTGAACCGGGGGCAACCCACCACTGGTTCTATCTCATTTTACCATCAAGAATTCACTTTAAGGTAGGCAGCTATGGAGTGGTTCAAAGCCATCTCATGTCTTTAAGGGCTGAGTGAGGAATACAGAGCTGACTCAAGGACTGCCTCAAACCACTAATCCATACTGACTCCAGGCATGCTTATAGGGCTTTTCCAACAAAAGGCCCTTTGCAGGTTTTCAGACTACAGTCACAACACCGGCAACCCACACATTTCTACGCCACCAGGTTAGGAAAGGCTTCACTGTGGCAATGTTTTCTCATAATAGAAATTATATCTTTATAATGTTGTCATTCCGTAGAACAACCAAATATGACTCCACTTTTCAAACAGCAACAAGACTGCTATAAACATTACTGGTTTTATTGCATTACATGTAAAGTAGCAATATTATTTGGTGATTTTTTTTTTATAGTTTCCTTCGCTTTCAGAGATAGCTGCGCTGCACAAGCTAGAAGGGTGGGATGACAAATCTTAATCATACACTTGTTTTTATATATGCCGACTCTGTTCTTTCTGGGTATATTGCTTCCTCACTGCCAGTTAGTTCTCCAAAATTTGGCTATTGTTGGTCCTTTTTAACTAAGGACCTTGGTGGCGCAGCGGACTAAAGTGCTGTTAAGTAGGATGTCAGCGTTCCAAATTAGGCTCTCTTCCAGCGCTGACATAACAAGATGAAGCAGGAGCTTGATTTATTGCTGAGATGAACTTTTACCTAGTTTTGTGTGTGTACAGATAGGGTTTCCTGGGAGACGAGGAGGGGGGGCTACATTCCTGTGAAAAGAACGTGCCGGGATGTAGAGATGGATATGCATGTTGGCCAATGGGACATTGGGGTTGGAGAGCGGAAGAGGAGGGGGTTGGAAGGAGGGGCCAGTTTGGCTGCAATTAGAATCAGGGATGTCGGCTTATTTCTGTTCTTAATAAAAAATGATTCATTAGAGACTGCGCTTGAAAATGAAACTTATTTTAAGATAGAACCGAAACCTGACATAGCACTTAGCTGACAGCTGTCTGCAATTACTGCAAGTTCAAATCTCACCAGGCTCAAGGTTGACTCAGCCTTCCATCCTTCCGAGGTAGGTAAAATGAGGACCCGGATTGTGGGGGCAATAAGCTGACTTTGTATAAAAAGAACACCGCTTAGGGGGCCCCGAAAGCCCTACTAAGAAGGTATATACAAAAGTATGAAGGCTATTGCTTAACGCATTGTAAGCGACCCTGAGTCTCCGGAGAAGGGTGGCATATAAAATCGAACCAATAAATAAATAAATAAATAAATAATGAAACTTCCTTTGCATCTTCAGCCTTGTACTGTGGAAGAGGAATACATGAAGTAGCATTTGGGACTGGATTCTATTTGGCTACACTAACTCCATTTTCTTTCTAAATGAGGAAGTCACAAGATGTGGCTAACATCAGAGCTAAGCACTAAGCACTGCAAGTGACAGAATTCCTCCAAAGCTAAGCACAAACTGCCAAAACCACTTCCTGGTTTTTTGATAGCTCAGGAAAGAATGAAACCGACTAGATAAGTGAGAAAGTCAACACAGATTCATTTTCTGCATTCCTTGTACATGAACTGTCTAGATCAGCCTGCTTGACCATGTGCATGAGTTCTTGTCCAACGAACATTGCCAATATGTATTTTTTGCACTGTACTGGGCTCTGCAGACTCTTAATAACAATGTTGGAGACTTCACAAATGGTGGCCTGATTAAGTAGAGGGACAGACCTAAAGCTCATCACTTTGGTGACCTAGAAGGGAAAAGAGGGCTGAAGAAATTCAGAAATTTTTCTTGAGCAATACCTAGTTGGTGTATTTTGTTTTCTATTTATAGCACTAAGGAATTTTCTATCCTACCTATGACAGTTTGATGTTACCTTTGAAAGAAATCATATTGTACCTGAGGGAACAGATCCATAACCAGGGCTGGGAGAATCCTGTCAAACATCTGGCTACTGTTGGATGGGAAGGTGGAGGCCATCTCAGGACACTCCAGCTCATATTGCAGGCCATTTGGAGCAGAAGAACTTTGCAACAGAAGCTCATGCTCCCATTGCCATCCAGTTAGACTACTGCAAACAATCTACATGGAATTGCCTTAAAGATCACTTGGAAACTATATTTGGGTTTGAAATACAGTGAACACATGTTACCAGCAGTAGATAGCATGAGCATTGTGTGCAGTGGTCCCAAGAAAAATTACTTGAAGTCACCCCATTCCATGAAATCAGGAGGGAGTCAGACCAGGACGGTTTTTTTAAAAAATAATGGGCCTCATATTATTGACCAGACCCCTCCAGAAAGCTAAACTCTTGTCCTTCCAGAAGGAAGAGAGGTCTTTTGGGGAGCTTTTTTTAATTAGTTGAAAGAAGCCTCAGAAATATTTATATTGTTCTCATTAGATTATTGGTTGTAATTTCTTTATTATATGATAATTATTATACCATAGACATTTTATGTTTATGTTTGTAATTAGTTCTGTATGCTACTGAGAGTCACATGATTGCAACTGTTTAGAAATCTAATCAATAAGAAATCATGATTCAAAAGAGTGGTCCTTGGAGCAGCCTAATACTCATCTGCACCTGATAGCATTCAGCTTGCAAGTCTGCAAACAAATGTTCACACTGCACTTGAGTTAATAACAAGTGCAGATATAGCTTGAACTCCAGTCACATTTATTCCTTGTTTTCCTCTTTTTCTATTTGCTTTTTTTTTTAAAGGAAAGGCAAACACAGCTTTATGTTCAACTGACTAATAAAGGCTTTGCCTCGATACAGATTTTGCCTGTGTTAACTCATGGTAATTCTTATGTTGTAGAAATAGGAAAGTGAGTCAAAACGTATCCCATTGTGAAATAAAAGTCTCTAGAACAGGGGTGCCAAACTCAAGGCCCGGGGGCCGGATCCAGCCCACAGGGGACTTAGATCTAGCCCATGGGGCCACCCTGGAAACAGTGAGGGACAGGCCTCTGGTGCCTCTGCCAGCGAAAATGGAGCATGGGCAAACTGCACATTTTTGCTGGCAGAGGGTTACAGGAGGCCGTCACAGCTGAAAACAGAGTTTGACAGCCCGTTTTCTCTGGCAGACCACTCGGGCCATCACAGGCACCCCCGACACAAGTGACATTGAGATGGCCACACCCACCCTGGCCACGCCCACTCCACAGACACAACACCCGAGGTCAAACACAACCCTGAGGTGACCCGCAATGAAATCAAGTTTGACACCCTTGTTCTAGAATAACAGTCCATTCAGGTCCTGAGGAAAGAGGTCCTGGTCATCTGTAAATGTTTCAGCTAGCTAAGCAGAGATCCTACTTCTCGGCGAGATGTGGAAGCTACTTGTGAAATCTCCCTCTTCTAAAAGCTGATTCTGCAGGAGGATCTGCCTTTTAAATTGACACATTCATACGGAAGCAGTTGTGAAATGAATTTTACCCTAGGGTTTAATTCCAGCCATAATTTATCACTGAGGAGTTGTACAGCTGAAGCCGGACTGGGATCAGGGCTGATCTAAAACATTTTATGCCTGAGTAAAGAAGGAGGTGATGCTTCTCTTTATTCTATATATAGAAGCCAACTGGACAGGCAACTGAATACCAAATAAGGATGGAGTCTTCTACTACACCTGAGGGCCCCAGGTTAATCTAGAGCTACAAGGGCAGCTGTGCGGTTCTATAAATAAATGAATGAATGAAGGCCATATACTAGACATATTCACCTTTTTCAAAACTTTTCTAATGTGGTTTGTCGTGCCAAGAATGCTAGGAAAAACCTGAAATCAGGAAGTGCTCCTAACCTTAGTGAGAAATGGCTGCTAATGGAGAACTGAGAAGATCTAAATGCAGGTAGGTCATCAAGTAAATATCAACTTTAGTGACCACATCTATAGATTTTCTCCAGAAGGATCTGTCCCTAACCTGGTTCTTTGGGTCTTCCCATTGTACATCCATTACTGCAGTGGTGGGTTGCACCCAGTTCAGACCGGTTCACAAGGATCGGTAATAAAACCAATGGGAGGCTCCGCCCACTAATCCGGACATCATCAGAAGTGATCTGTGCATGTGCAGAAGAGCGCGTGTGAGCAAAGCAAGCACACACACACGGGCACAATGCGAACTGGTAGTAAAGGTAAGTAGAACCCACCCCTGCATTACTGCCGTAACTGAGCTGCTCCACCTTGCTGCCGATCATCCTCTTTTCTTTCTTTCCACCATTCCCAGCATTATAGAACTTTTTTCAGATATCTATATCTTTTTCACTTTGAAGTATAATAATTTGAATCTGGTCATTTCTGCTTCAAGTGAGAATGATAACAATTTATTACATTTGAACGTTGCCTAACCCTCAAAGACTCTGAGTGGCCCATAGCAATCAAACAAAGAAATTACAATAGAATCAATAAATTATAAAGATAAAAGGTGGCAAGCATGATGAAGCAAGGGGCCTCACTCTTCTTAAATGAAGGCCTGGACGAGGAGTCAAGTCTTCATGGCTCTTCTAAAGAACAGCAAATTAGCTTGATGAACCATTTGTTGGTTTTCTTAGCTGTCAAAAATAAGTTCAAGAGCATCAATATTCTTTTTATTTCTTGTAAAAAGAAATAAAAAGAAAATTTCTTATACTTCTTCAAGAAGTATAAATTGAAAGTTAAAAATGGCTTCTAAGCAAATAAAACCCGACTCTTTTAAAAGTGCTGGAGGATCGCCAGCACAACCATCAAAACTACAATCTTTGTCTACTTCAAATCCACAAATATTGACTTTGGAAGCTTTACAAGAGTCTTTACAGGAGGTTTTTAAGCAGCAAACCTCTGTTTTAGAGGGAAAAATTAAGGGAGTGTCTGATGAGATGGCTGAAATTAAGGAGGTTATCCAAACTCGGAATAAGGAAATAAGAGAAGATATTGTAATGGCATTTCAGGGTCTGGCAAAACACATTGAATTGTTGGATGAAAGGGTAGAAGAAATTAATCAGTCTAATGTGAATTTGGAAAATAAAATGGATGAAGTTCAGATCAAGATGGATAGGGTAAACAATGAAGTGGTGATGTTACAATATAGAGCGATGGAGTTTGCCCTGAGAGTAAGAGGTTTGAGAGAGCACAATCGAGAGAATTTGAGAGAGATCTTTGCAGAGGCCTTTGCAAAGATAACTGGAGAGCAACAAGCAGATCTTTCATTGTAAATTGACAAAATATATCGTGTCAATTCCTGGTTTGCCAGAGAGAAACAATTGCCAAGAGATATTGTGATTTATTTTACAACGAGGAGGATCCGAAATGAAATTTTATAAGCCTTCTATAAAAATAAACTCCAATTGGCAGAACAAGAGGTTTTAGTACTGTAAGAAATCCCCCCAAAAATGTTGAGAAGCAGAAAAGAGTTTGCTTTTTTGGTGGATGAACTTAGAAATTGACAGATCCAGTTTAGATGGGATGTTCCAGCTGGACTAGTGGTGAATTACTTGGGAGAAAGGTATCGTCTTAACACAATTTGGAAGGCAAAAGATTTTTATACTAATGTATTAAAGGCTGGATGCCCATCGGAAATGAGCAGAAGAAAAGAAGAGCTGGCAATACAGGGACAAAAGGAAGGTAAACAGCCACAAGCTGAAGGAGAGACTTCGCTTATTGAAGAAGATTTATTGCAATTTTTTGGTACTATTCAACCTTTGGAATTAGCAGAAAAAAGAGAAGAACCAAAAGATCCAAGACAGACCCGAGCTGCAGCCAAACGAAAAGAACAAGACCTACAGATACAGCAAACCCAAATGAAAGCTCAAGAAACTCAAAAACAGAAGCAGTGGGAGGAGCAAGGCTGAAGAGAAAGGTGCAGGAGGATTTCCAGCTGGCGCTCCAGAAGCTTCAAGGTGCCAAGAATGGCAATTAAATTTTTGACCTGGAATGTTAATGGTTTAAATTCACCGCAAAAGAGGAAGAAAATATTTCACTATTTGAAACAGTTTAAAAATGATGTAATTTGTCTACAAGAAACACACATTAGAGTGACAGATCAAAAATATTTGATAAATTCAAGATTGGGAACACATTTTGTTGCATCTGCTCCAGAGAAGAAAAAAGGTATAGTTATATACCTAAAGACAGATTTAATAGCTAAACTAATTGAGGCAGATGTTCAAGGAAGATACATCGCAATTGAATTTTTAATAGAAGGGAAGAAAACACTCTTAATTGGAGTATATGCTCTCAACCAACAGCAAGAAAAATTTATAAACTTTTGCACACCAAAATAATACAATGGGATTACAAATCGTGTATATTAATGGGTGATTGGAATGGAGTATTGGATACCCAAAAGGACAAAAAAGGATTATTTCAAAACATCCAAAATCGTGCTAGATTGCCTAAATCTTTTTTTGATATGATGGATGATATGGAGCTGAGAGATATCTGGCGAGAACGAAATATTGAAGAAAAGGATTTTTTTCTGATAGACACCAATCTTTTTCTAGGATTGATTTTATACTAATCACTAATGATTAGTATAGGGTGAATAAGACGAAGGGTGATTTTATACTAATCACTAATGATTAGTATAGGGTGAATAAGACAAAGATATGTTCAAGAACTTTAACTGATCATAGCCCGGTGTGGATGGAATTGGAGCAGGAAAAGGGAGCTAGAAGGTCTTGGAGGATAAATGAAAATCTGTTTAGATATGAGGAAAATGTGAAAGAATGTAAAAAACAAATGAAAGAACTTTTTGTTATGAATATGCACAAGGGTACACCTATGAAAATGGTTTGGGATGCAAGTAAAGCATATATGAGAGGAATTTTAATACATTTGAATAATAAATATAGATGTAGACAAGAAAAAAAATGGAGGGATTTAGAAGAGGAAATAAAAAAGAAAGAACAGGCACTTATATTGAATCCAACAGATAAGAAAATAAAGGAAACAATAAATTTGTTGCAAGGGCAGTTTAATATGCTGATGGCAGACCAAGTGGCAACTAATTTACAATATGCTAAACATAATACTTTCTGTAATGCGAATAAACCAGGTAGATGGTTAGCTTATTTGTTAAGGAAAAAACACATACCATAGAAAAAATAGAATACAAAGGTAAAGGGGTATATCAACAAAATATGATTAAAAAAAGCTTTTTTAGAATTTTATACAAAGTTATATGCTAGTGATACAATTCAAGGTAAAGACATAGATAGATATTTACAGGAGGAGAATATTCCTGTAGTTACACCAGAGCAAAGGGAAGGATTGAACCAACCAATAACTTCGGAGGAAATTATTTTAGCAATTAAACAGTTAAAAGGGGGTAAAGCTCCAGGCACAGATGGACTGACAGCTGTTTATTATAAAAATTTGCAGTTAGAAATGGTGGAACCGCTTAAGGAACTATTTAGCAAAATTCAAGCTGGAGGAGATATACCCCCATCCTGGAGAACAGCTTTTATTTCATTGATCCCAAAGGAGGATCAAGATCATAGTCAACCCAAAAATTATAGGCCAATATTGCTTTTAAATACTGATTATAAGATTTTTGCTAAAATATTAGCAAATAGGTTAATGATAGTTATGCAACAATTGATTCATAATGATCAATCTGGATTTATAAGTGGGAGACAAATGAAATGTAATATAAGACAAATTGTAAATTTATTGGAATATTTGGAAAGAAACAACCAAGTCCCTGCAGCGCTTATTTTTTTGGATGCGGAGAAGGCATTTGAATGATTGAATTGGTAATTTTTATTGAAAATAATAGAAAAGATGCAGTTTGGAGAGTATTTTACACAATCTATTAGGGCAATATACCAGAGACAAACAGCACAAATAATAATTAATGGTGGTTTAACAGAAACTTTTAAAATTGAAAAAGGAACAAGACAGGGATGCCCTTTGTCACCATTATTGTTTATTTTAACTTTGGAACTTTTATTGAATAAAATACGAGGGTCAAATAAAATAAAGGGAATTAAAATTAGACATCATGATTATAGACTAAGAGCATTCGCAGATGACTTGGTTGTTACTTTAACTCAACCAGTACAATCAGTTATAGGTTTAATGGATATAATTAGCCAATATGGACAAGTGTCTAGATTTAAAATAAACAAACAAAAAACAAAAATAATAACTAAAAATATGTCAGTAAAGCAAAAAGAAGAACTAGAAAGATTAACGGGATTTGAAATAGTAAAAAAGGTTAAATATTTAGGGGTATATATTACAGCTTCAAATGTAAAATTATATTAAAATAATTATGAATTGTTATGGCAAAAAATACAGAAAGAGATGGAGAATTGGGGAAAATTACAATTATCTTTGTTGGGAAGAATAGCAGTAATAAAAATGAATGTTTTACCCAGGTTTTTATTTTTGTTCCAAATGATACCAATACTCAAGAAAGATGAAAATTTGAGGGAATGGCAGAAGGGTATTAATAATTTTGTTTGGGCAGGGAGAAGACCGAGAATAAAGTTTAAAATAATGCAAGATATACGTGAAAGAGGAGGTCTTAAAATGCCTAATCTAAGATTATACTATGAAGCAGCTGTCCTATCAATAATCAGTGACTGGATTAATTCAACAGAAGAAAGAATATTGAATATTGAAGGATAAGATTTGTTATATGGTTGGCATGCTTATTTATTATATGATAAGAAGGTGGATAAGACCTTTAAAAGCCATATATTAAGGAATGCCTTGTTACGAGTTTGGAAAAAGTATCAATATAATATCTGTGATGGCCCCTGCATTTAGGATCAGTGGAAGAAAACAAATGAGAACGGAGGTCTTGAAATACTGGGATATATGCTATTTGCCTTATTCCTGAATAGCGATTTACATGTTTTTACTGTTTCAACTTAAATTTCATCTTGTTTTAATTTCTGTTAGCTTTTTCATGCTCTTCCATGTTTTAAATTAATTTTAAAAATTTTGCTGTTGGGTAAATTGAAAGAAAAGGGAGTAATAATAATAATAGAAGATGTGGAAAGGAAGGAAGCTGTTAACTGGAACCCATTGTGTTGGGTTCCATGTCTTGCATTTCATGTATTTACTAGCATTCAGAGAATTATTATCCAGGTTTAATGGTGGCCTAGCTGGCATTGCCATGTATTACTACCACTCCCCTCACTTGCTGGCTGAGTTTCAAACTTTTGTGGTCTCTAAAGGGCAGGACAGGTAATTTATGCAGATAGATGCGATAAGTTGTTTGCTGATTGGCAGAATTGCTACAGGACATCTGTGCCTTGTCAGAGGCAATAAATAATTCCATCAACTACTCTCCACCACACAGGATATTACTAGTGGCTATTATAATAGTTGTTTGGTTATATACTGTGTCATAGCCACCTGAATGGAAGTGAGGTCTGACTCTTCCTTGGTTATGGCCTTAAAACAGGTTTGGGGTTGTTTGCCATTGACCTGTGCAAACAGTTTTCTCAGTTCTGCCAGACTGAAGAAATCAAAACCAGGGCCACATTTATAGACAGGGCAGTTTTTGGGCCCTACACAATGCTCCTTCAACAGTCTTCTCTGTTGTGAGGCATACAAACTCCACAAATGCTCTTAAAATAATTACACACCTTCTGTTGTGTAATATCAACTCCACCCAGATGTGTGGCTTAAAAGCCTAAGTAAAGCTTCTTGGTCCATGCCCCTACTCAAACCTGAACAGTCCTATGCTGTACTGGAAACCCGGCAAATCTAAAGTCTGCCTCCTTAGCTTCTCATAATAAATAGCCCATTTTGCAAATAGTCTCCTAATAGGGCCCAATTTTGTGTGGGACTGCCCTGACAGAAACAATGTTTTCCTTGGACTTCATTTCACTTCACAAAAGCCTTGTTCCTTCCAAAAATCAAGGCGTCAAGAGTGAATAGTAAACCCTGCTCTGAAATGAAGAACTTTGAAGCAAACAACAGGTAGTGAGGAGAGAGAGAGAGAGAGAGAGAGAGAGAGAGAGAGAGAGAGAGAGAGAGAGAGAGAGAGAGAGAGAGAGAGAGAGATGCCTCTAGGGAACCCTAAAGCAAATGTAGCACGGTATCTCCTCCCACAGCATATTTCCCTCCATAAATTACACTTTTTCCTTTTAGCCAACCTGATCCTCCAGGAGTTAGGGAATTAGTTCTATGAAAGCAGATGGCCTCTACCTGTCAAAAGGACAGATACTTTCCCTAATTGCTAACACCACAATTAAATGTCTAGAAGATCCATTGATTGTTACTACATCTGGTTATATTGCAGCTTACATGGCACGTGACTACAAGCAGCATTTGCTATATGCCCGTGGAAGAATTCTCAGCATGTCATTCAGAACCTAGGTAAATATGCAAAGACATATGTTTCTACAATCTGCTTCTTTCCATCTTTAGTTTTTTTTTTTTTTGTATGGGCTTGGGGCCTGCTGATTCAGTGTCTGCCCATGGATCCCTTTACAGCTCCAGCTTCCTCAGTTAAGCACTCCTGCCTTTGACAAGCCTTTTTCGCCAAACATTGCAGCCTGTCTTCCTTCCTTAATACATAAAGTTGGGAACTGTTTGAGAATGTAGAAAAAAAAAACCTCTAGAGATTGGAATGCTAATGATGAATAAAGATACATGTGTCATCTCAAGAAACTTGAGCTTACTTTTTGACTGCTATGGGAATGGATGGCCCAAATCATGGCACAGGCTACGTGTGTGATTTACATTTGGGTTTATATAGCAAGGTGATGCTAATTTAATTCTCTTTTGTTCCTCTGGGAAACCGAACTGATAATCTGAAGCTAAATGGTTGTCCAAGGAAAGCAGGAACAGGTAGCTTCATTCCATAGTGCTCCAGGTGTCTTTGGTGGGATCATTCCCACTAATGGGAATGATCAGCAATTAATCAGTGGAACAACTTGCCTCCAGAAGTAGGGAATACTCCAACACTGGAAGTTTTTAAGAAGAGATTGGAGAACCATTTGTCTGAAATGATATAGGGCTTCCTGGCTGAGCAAGGGGTTGGACTAGAAGACCTCCAAGGTCCCTTCCAACTCTGTTATTCTGTTAATAGCTTAAATGGAGATTCTGAGTAACCAGGGCAGGTATTCCAAGGAAACCAGCAACTAAAACCTTTCCTGACTTGTTTTGTTCCCTCATGAATATTGAAGAAGCCTCCATATCTGAATATCAAAATGGAGGAAGACAAGACAAGAGGTTACTTAGTAAATACAAGATGTCAGATTTCAATAACTAAAGATGCTGTAACAATATTGGTATAGACCATTTTTGACCACAATAGCTTTTTCCCTCTGCTTGTTATTGTTAAAGGGACCCAAAATGACTTTGCTTTTGAGTATAAATGACAGTTTGAAACAAATAAACAAAAAAATTTGAAATGCAAAAAATTAAATATGCTTTTTAATTTTAATGTTTCAAGTCTAATGCAATATAAAGCGTACACATATATTTCTATTTTTAATAGACACGTAACAGATGTATAGAGAGTATATATACTGTGCACACCAGGTTTTGAAAGAAAGGGAACTCTAGAGCAGGGCTGTCAAACTCTCGGCCCACTGGCTGGATGCGTCATGTGCTGGCCACGCCCATGCCCAATTTAGTGGGGGGGGGGAAGTCCCAATAGGTCACATGATGCTGCCATGACGACGTAAGTTTGACACCCCTGCTCCAGAGGAACGTAACCCTTCTTGTGTTTCACAAACAGGTTAATGCCACTTTGTTCAAGTGTACTTTTGCCTCTTAGTTGCTTTTGAGGCCTTGTTACACGTTTTTCTTTTTTTCTTTGTCCTGTGTATGTTTTACCTTATTGTTTCGTATCCAGCATACGTAACTCTTTTTTGGCTGGGATGAAAAGATTATATATTTTGAACTTTGGTGTTTGAAGAGTTAGTCAGTGACCTCCCAATCCTGTATAATACAGTGTTGAACTTGTTGGCATGGACATAGGACATAGTATCCTTGTTTTACTTCTACAAGTTTGGAAGGCAATGGCAGTTTGCCACCTTGGCGAGCCCAAGAATACAGAGAAATATTAAATGTGTTGTGAAGAAAAGTGAAGCCAGAGTGTTTAAGGAGACAACTGGTGGTACTGATTGTCAGGCAGTTCTATGTGCTGAGCTATGCCAGGAAAAGCAAACAATGATTGACTGGTGGTTTTCCATGACTTTAGATGAGCAAATATGTAAACATGTCAATGCTTGCAATATCCTTAAAACAGTACAGCTCAGTCTTAAATGAGTTTTAAATTGGATTCAGGAGTGTTGGGAGATGAAAAAGCTGATTGCCTGAGAAGGAACCAGATCCACACATCCCACTAAGACTTGGAACTGTTTCTTTGTTTGTTTTGAGATTTCCAAATGACCAGTGTTTCCATCTCCAATCCAGTTTAAAATCCACCCATGATTAAACTGAACCTTCTGACTCTTTCCAGATCTAGTCAGGTATCAAAATACTGCAAGATCATATTTATTTAGTTAGGAGCTCACGGGAACTTTCAGCCAACCAGTGCCTGCTCTTTGTGGATGATAGCTGAGCATGGACAACTCTCACACAATCAGTGCTCGCAGGTGTCATTTCAAGCCAGAGTATAACTGAGTACTCATCCCACCCCCTCCGTTCCACCAGCTTTACCCAAATGCTGATAGTACATTGCCAGAATGGGATCTGAGAAGAATTCCTGAATGATGTCTTAAATCAGAGGTCCCCTATCTCCCAGGCCATAGCCCACTACTGGATTGTGAGCCATTCAGAACTGGTCTGTGAAAGCGCCAGGTGAGTGTATGTGTGCACACCGCATTTGTGCAAATGGCAGACATGCATGCCCTCTGTTCATGCAAATGGAGCTGCATGTGTGCACGCTTACAAGGAACCATCCTCTTCCCCCCTCTCCTGGTCCACAAAGATGGAAACGTTGGGGAACTCTGCCTTAAATCACAAGGCAGCCATACTTTGCCACTTCTGAATTAACTGACCCGAAGTTGAAATAACAACTCTTAGTTCAAAAATAAAATGGCCCCTGGTGCAAGGATTGCTTGGGGTAGAGAATCTCTGATAACACCATGAGCTTGCTTGGGGCCGGGGGGAGCCCAGTTGTGTAACTTCAAGGCTAATGCTGCATTTGTCTCTGGACATCAGCCACTGTGGTTTCAGAACCTGATTAATGGCTGTTGATACACACATACAAGTATCTTCATACAACTTAGTACATTGCATGAAGCTAGTTGATTGTGGTTTATTAGTAATAAACTTAGCTACTAAGTTTATTAGTAATAAACTTATCTTAATGAAATATGGGAGTCCATTGAGAAACAGAGACACCTGTTCTAAGGCATTCTTTGCATTAGGATGAAATCCACAACTTGGCTCTGTTTATTCCCAAGTAGCCCTTGCATTAAACCGGCATGCCAGTCTGGCTGGGCAGCACAGCTGTTACATGAAAGATATATTTTCAGGGTCGCACCTGACCAGTTTCTCCTATCCTGGGAGAGGATAAAAGAGAATATCTCAGCCTGTATGGCAGGGTGGGCAATTCTCTCCCGGCCTGCCTGGACTTCGTGAGCCTTCAGAGTTGGACCTGGCTGGGTCCTGGAAAGGGCACCGGGGCACTCAGACTTTGGCTGGGGCAGAGCAGCTCTGGCAGGGGGGCAGCTGTTCCAAAGGCTCAGCACTTCTTCCCTTTCGCTGGAGCAGAAAAGGGGGAGTATTTTTAGCAGTTTGGTTCTCACAAACAGTAATTGGTTTCTGAGGGTTTTGCTGTATATTCCTGATTGTACTTCACAGTTTGCTACACAGGAAAATGTGTTCTTTTCCCTGCTCAGCTCCTTTGGCGGTTTTTGTTTAAGCGGGTAACTCTATTGCGAAGTTGGATAGCGTCCATGAAGATTGCCGGATCAGCAGACACCAGGCCTCATTAAAATCTTTTCTTCCCAACCTAATAGCAACCCTCCCGATGCTCCTCCAGAGCTGCCTTTCCCCCCACCTCTAGCCCAAGCCCATGTGGGTACACTCACTTGCTCCAGGCCTCCCTCTTAATCGTGCTGCTAGCAGCTGAGGCCAGGAGGCCTGAGTGACAGAGGGCCCCTCTCAGCCCCTCTCTGCTGCTGCCAGCCAAACACCTTTCAGCTACTCCCTGGCAGGTGGTGCAGGGTCACCTGTCAGCCCCACCCTCACTGCTGATGTGCAGGCTTGGCTTCTCATTCTTTCCCAGGATAAGCCCTCCAGGAAAAAAAACACACCTCCCAATAATTCTGTGCAAGGTTTGATGCAAGGAGGGGATGTTTGCAATCAAGGTTGACTCAGCCTTCCATCCTTTCAAGGTAGGTAAAATGAGGACCCGGTTTGTGGGGGCAATAAGCTAACTTTGTATAAAATAGAACACCGCTTAGGGGGGGCTGAAAGCCCTACTAAGCAGGTATATACAAAAGTATGAAGGCTATTGCTTAATGCATCGTAAGCCGCCCTGAGTCTCTGGAGAAGGGCGGCATATAAATCGAACTAATAAATAATAAATAAATAAATAAAGATTCCTCCCCCCTCTCCCCTTTCACCATACCTTGTAACTTCTGTTTAGCAGGTACAGGATGGGGGGGGGGAGATTTTAAAATTTTAAATATGTCCTTTTGGGGAATTTCTTTTTTCAGGCAGTAGCAAGAGGACAAGTTCCATCTTTTTATGCTATTCTTCTGGTCCTTCCCACCAAACGTCATGAATGGCTTGAGTGCTAACCTTCAGCTACATGCAGGCTAATAGGCCACTTTTCCGCAACAAAGGTCAATCAACGGAACTGTTTGACACTCAGTATGGAGTGATAGGTAAGGTGTTGAGGAGCAAGATAGATTCTGGTCCATCCTCTACCACAAAAGCTCAGTGGGTGACCTTCAGTGGTGGGTTGCTACCGGTTCTCCCTGGTTCAGGTGAGCCAGTAGCGGAGATGGTGAGGTGAAAGTGAACCAGTTCTCTCTGATGGTTAGCTTGGCCCACCCGCCCCTGCATTATATATACCTTATATTCGGTTGTTTTTAGCCCAGCTGAAAGGCGCGGCAGAGCGGATTGCCATGTCTCAGCTGTTCCTTAATACACTGTGCTTGCAAGAAGCACTTGCATGAAGTGAACCGGTGGTAACAGCAGTTGAAACCCACCACTGGTGACCTTGTGTCAATCATCTTTTCTCAACTGAACCACACAAGATTTTTATTGTTGGGGGAAAAAAGAAGAAGAAAGGAGAAAATGGTATATGGAGATTCTCAATCATCCAGGTCATGGTTGTCCCAAAGGTGCTTTTTCAAAAGGCTTCTTGGATGAGAAGTGAAGTGTCTTCAAAGAAAAGTTAGAACAATTAATCAGTGGAATGATTTGCCTCCAGAAGTTGTAAATGCTCCAACACTGGAAATTTTAAAGAAGAGATTGGATAACCATTTGTCTGAAGTGGTGTAGGGTTTCCTGCCTAAGCAGGGGGTTGGACTAGAAGACCTCCAAGGTCCCTTCCAACTCTGTTATTCTATTCTATTCTAAAAACCAGAAAGTCCAATTGCCTCTTGGAAAAAGCAGCTTTGAGACAAAAGGGGAAATAGGTTTAAATCTAATAAATAATAATGGATTGGAACAAAATAGTGGGCATCTATTCCACTCCAATGATAGGGTTCTTCCTACATCTTTGTGAGTTTGCTCTGGACAGGACCAGCTGACTCATTGACATATCTTTATATTCCTTTACGCTAGTCAAAATATAGAACCCTTAATACCATTCAAGTGCTCTGCTGATTCTTGGGTCCCACTTAGAAACCTTCTTAATAAGTAGGGAACTGACAGTTAGATTCCACCATGCTGGAGACCTCTTAGTTTCCATGCTATTACCTAGTCAGTGGAAAAACATCAGGGGCAGCAGGCAATCAGGAAGGATGGTTGAGACACAACATATGGAGATGAGAGGGGAAAGGAGTAGGGAGGCCAGATTACATTGGAGTGAAGGACTCAAGGGTGGCACAGGATGGCTGTGGATGATCCGACATTGGAGAGAATGAAATTGAGACGTTGGGACAAGAGATGGAGGAGTAAAGAATTTCTGCAGTTACTCTGATAAGTATGTTTGAAGAGATGAGATACATCAAAGACAGAGCCAAAGAGTAGGATTTGTGTGTTTGTGTTTGAAAGTTTAAATCTCACCTCAGCTGTAGAAATTGAATGGACCCTTTTGGTTCCTTGATCATTCCCTACTAAATTCAGAGCCCAGTCTTCCTAACAGAGAACTGAAAATATTAGCCTTTTCGTTGCATCACTAATCATGCTGCCTCACCCCACCCCATAACTTGCTGTTTCCAATGGCAAAACAGGTTGCCAATTCTATACAACATAACCTTGTGAAATTTGCAACTTATAGAATGATCAGCATAGCTCACAATATCTCTTTGGAGTTGGTTTTTAAAAAAATACTTCTGCTATAAGTTAAATACCATAAAGATAGAAGTAAACCGCACCTACAGCTGATATATCCTCTTTGCTCTATCTTGGAAAGGCTATTCACTCTCCTAACTTTCAGAGATTTACTCCCAGCGTCATCCAATGCACATAAAGAAAGCTTATATTTTTCAGTGAAACGTATTTCAAAATGAATATACTGAGGTAGGAAGATCTGGATTTTAGCTTAAACAGTTTATGCTGAATAATTTGCCATGGAACCGCAACATATAGAATTTGGAGGAACGCTTAGAGCGTCTACATTCATGAGATAGATCAGGGTTCTGAAACAATCACCTGGGGATCCATGTTGTAGTTTGATGCCAGTAGAATCCCATACATTTCTGAAGAAGGTACATAGAGAAAAACAAGCCCAAGGATTCCAGCAGAGGTTCAACCCCCAAGTTAGAGGTCAAGATCTAGAGGAAGTTGCATTTCAATTTGTTCAGTTGCATACTTCAGTTTTCTGCCACACCACTTCATAATATTTGCAGGACTATATTTCATCACAAGTTGCCAAAAAGAAGATGGTAATAAAAATGCAGCAATTGGTTCCCCAGGAAAGTAGGGGTTCAAAGTAAGAACTCTAGATCAGTAATGTACTGAATTGTGATTGGAGCAGATTAAAAGAGGGAGAGAAATTACAAGCAGAATTATTCCTTCAGGTGGTGGCCAAGAGAGATTAAACTCTTCTTTTTCTTTTTTCAGTTTGATGACCATGAAAATTTTGATTAATGTTTGAAGCATATTGAGTACCAAGAGGGAAAAAAAGGCTTTATGAAAGTTACAAGTGCTAAAATAATGAAGAAAAAATGATGGCCTCATATACAGCTGATTTAAAGCTGCTGGCACAAAATTAAATGCAAGACAGAGGCAGGCAGACACACAAATAGACAATGAAACAGACAGTGACTCAACTGTAGAGTGCACTTAATATAGAAGAAGTGGCTAGGAAGCAATAACCACTGAAAGAAAAAAATAATAATCAGGGCACTCAAATGGCCAAAAACAAACAACAACCAAAAAGCTAAACAGTCAGCCCCACAGCAAAAGCTTTTGTGCCAACAAAAGTTCTCAGCAAGAAAAAAAAAAAAAGTACAAAATGCCAGGGGCCATTTTTGATACTGTGGCATCAGCCACAGCATGAATTACTGTGCAATACATTTGGTATGCTTAATCCTTTAGAAAGAGGCATGCAAACTAGAGAGAGGGAAAAAAGTAAAGTAAAAAAAAGTAAATCTTGTTTTGGCAGAAAGGAATGCATAGACCTAGAATCTTTCTGTGAGCTTTCAGCAAAAGCTGAAACTAAACAACAAAAGTGTTAGTTTAGTTTAGTTAATTAGTTAGTTTAGTTAGTTTAGTTTCAGTACGAGCTGTGTGTGTACGTGGGGTGCAGGGGTGGGTTTTACTTATCTTTACTACCAATTTGCAGCAGGGCTTCGCTCGCTTGCGTGCTCTTCTGTGCATGCGCAGAAGCGTTTTGATGACATTGGGGTCGGTGGGCGGAGCCACCCGCCAGTTTTACTACCGGGGGCAACCTGTAGCAATAATCTACAGGGGGTATGGTGGATATGTGACAGAATGTTCGGTTTTCTATGGCTTAACTTGATGTCATTTCATTAATTGAACCTTATGGTTTTCCATCATGGAACTCAAGATGGACCCAGGCAACTGATGGATCCTGTAGAATTTCAAAGGGACCTTGGGGCTTTTTTCCTGGGAATCTTATGGGAAGGTAGTGCACTGGTGATTAATGTTCTGGGCTGCATTATTTCTATGTGGTTTCTCCCCGTGTGTTGATTCTAGGGGCCCCATTAATTTATCAAAGAACTGTGGGAGATGCAGCACCAGAAGAGGCAGCTGTGGAGCACTGTTAATGAAGAACGTGTCTCATTGAACATGGATAAGAGCCCATATCTGGGGTTACCTTGTAGCAATAAAAGTGGCAACAATCAGTATTTTTCTGCCCTTATTTTTTCCACTGCCTCAGCTAGAGAAGTAGAGGTCACAAAATCATCTACAGGGATTTGAAGAAGGTTCTAACTATCTGGCAAATAAAAATCACTCGGCTTTGTGTGGAGTTGGACTCCAACTGGGCAAATCTAGTTGGGGGTTTTTGATTGAGCTTATGGGGTTTTCTGCAGTGACTTTGACTTTCATTGTAGTGGAAGAACCCACCAAACTCTGATTTCTGCTACATGCTTATTAGAACCATGTCCTTCCATGATTGTCAAAGCTTCCATGGAGATGTCTTGGATGATATTATGGTACTTGTTTCTCTGAAAGAGAACATGATGGCTTTTAAAGGAGGTGTATTGAGGTGGTGGTATGTCCCTTCCTCAAGAAACCATCCCTGAACCTAGAAGCAATTATTGTCCTGTCTCCAACCTCCCCTTTTAAACAAAAATTATTGAGAAAGTAGTTGGATGAGAGTTGCAGAGTATCCTGGAGAAAGTGGATCATCTGATGTTCATTTTGGAATCACAGATCCTGGTTGAAGAACAGATGGAAGCTTTGGCTAAGACGGCCTTTGCACTGCATCTTTTAATATGCCAGTTGTACCCCTTCCTAGATTAGGATATCATTTAAATGATTAATCATGCTTTATCCATCTCATGACTGGACTATTGCAATGTGCTCTACATGAGGTCCCCGCAGAAGCTACAGCTGGTCCAAAATACAGCAGCATAGGCAGTGATGAGCAAGCTAAGTATACCCATGTGTCACCACTCCTCTCCAAGTTGCACTGGTTACTGGTGAGTTTCTGGGTAAAATTCAAGGTGTTAGAAATAAGTAATTATCATTAAACAAAACATAATAAAACACAAGTCAGATAGCTTCTCATCTAGACAAGCTTAGATTCATCTCACTGGTTGTATCATATGCTCTTCAATAGTGATCCAATAGATATTTGAGTATCTTCATTCTATCTACCTCAATAAAAAACAATATCCCTTTCAAATAAAGAGAAGACAAAGAAAACGAGAAATTGATATAAATTCCGGGGTTTTCAGTAAGAAAACTGAATAAAGAAACATGTGATTGTGACACATTGTAAGAAGAAGCACTGAGCAAAACCTCTACAGTGATTGACCAGAGATGTTAAACGTTCCTAGAGGCTGCTCCATGGAATAGATTTCAAGACGTTAATTGCAGTCCTGTTTGATACATTGTAGCATGCAAAACTAGAACTTCCATTAGTAGATGTCAATTTAACAGGAAGGGGTAATGAACTGCAGAAAGTTTCACCAAAGCACCTATTAATTTTGTAAAAACTACAAGTAGTATATGGACCTCTTAAAGAATTATCGGCTGCTGAATCCTTATCCCATTCACATTTCAAACAGGGAGACAAGCTGTCCTGGAGTCAAAAGCCAGTAGAGAACACTTAAAGCAAAAACAGAAGGCAAAGTTCAATCCAAAACCTAAGTTCAGTCCAGACAAAAAAATTCATCATCCACCATCAAGGTTAAAAGGGTCAAACAGCCAGCGATCAGGCCAAGGTGATAATTCCCAGAAACAAGACCAGGTCCGGAGTCAAGGCACGAGATGTGGCTATCACAATGTTTGACTGTTCCAGTATTTGACTGCTGTCAGGAAGAAGCCTTTATATTAAGGGGGCTTGGCTTTTATTCAGAACAGCCAGGATTGTTCAGAACTGTTGGTTAAGCCAGACTATTCAGGAATACAAACTGACTCCCAAGTGGACCATTACTTTTCAAAGCTGTTCCAAGAAATCTGGCATTCCTTTGCTTTCTGCGGTTTGGCTCTTGACACGCAGACATTAACATCTTGCAGACTTAGGAGCTGTGTCACCATGTCAGGATCAGAATCCAGGATTTTAGATTCTCCTTGCCTCCTTATCCCTCTCCTTATCAGGTGAGGACTCTGAGAAGCGTGACCGTCTCATAATATATATATATCTCAACATGAATCAAAGTAAGGTTCTCACAGTCTACATAAAAATACGAAACAACCTTTTTGTTTAGCCTTTAAAAGAATGATTGCCAACAATGATTATATCTGATTATATCCTTGCTGGGTAAATTTCATTAAAATAGGATTCAAGTGAGATTAGAGCGGGATAAGGAGGTTCCTTTGAGAAGTAGGATAAGTAGGATAAAATAGAATCTGTAAAAAGCAACATGTTGGTTGAAAGGTTACAAAAGGTTGAAACCTATGGCCTGAGTGCAGAAGTGAGAATTATGGTGGAATGATCAAAATGATTCATATATTTCTGATTTTTAAAAAGTTTGCTTTCTTTGCTTGCAAAATGGAGAAAAGTTATTTGTTCCTTTAAGTAAAGCTCAAGGCAATTGTCTATCAATCATCCCATGGCCACTGATTTAAGCCTCTCCTGGGGCATACAGGTAGTCCTCAATTTATAACCATAATTGGGACTCATTGCGGTCATAAGTTGAGTTACCACATGACTGGACTCGATTTTATGATCATTTTTTGATGGTCATTAAGTGAGTCACATGATCATAAAATGAATCAAGTGGTCATAAGTCCAAATCCAGCTTATCCAATGGGTGTTTTTTGATGTGACTACAGAACATTGCAACCGGTTGTAAATACAAGCCAGGTGCTAAGGGCCTGAAATGTGATCAAGTGGTCACAGGAGTTATGTGGCAATTGTAACTTTGAGGATGGGTTGTAAATAACTTTTTAAAAGCCTGTCATAACTTTGAGCAGCATTAAGCAATCAGTCGCAAGTCACGGACCATCTGTACAGTAGGTAAATACTCTCCACATGCTTAGATTCACTATATGAAAATGCTTGCTTTTCCCTGTTGATAGGTGGAAAATTGGAAAGTGAAAACCTTCTTCTATGGCAATGCTACACTGAAAGTCATTTTACTTTGCTGGAAAACTGAAACAATAATCATGTGTTCCCTGTCCTCCTTCAACTCCAGAATACCCCATGTAGTCATTAAGTAATTCATTTATATTACAGCACAAATGAATTACTACTTGGATTGTTTCCCTCTTTCTGCAGCATATCTCTTACTATAGACTAATATGTTACTCATACACTTTGTTGTTGTTAGTTGCGAAGTCATGTTCAATCCATCGCGACCCCATGGACAACGTTCCTCCAGGCCTTCCTGTCCTCTACCAACCTCTGGAGTCCATTTAAGCTCATGCCTACTGCTTCAGTGACTCCATCCAACCACCTCATTCTCTGTCATCCCCTTCTTCTTTTGCCCTCCATCTTTCCCAGCATTAGGCTTTTCTCCAGTGAGTTCTTCCTTCTCATTAGGTGGCCAAAATATTTGAGTTTCATCTTCAGGATCTGGCCTTCTAAAGAGCAGTCAGGGTTGATCTCCTGACCGGTTTGATTGCCTTGCAGTCCAAGGGACTCACAGAAATCTTCTCCAGCTCCATAGTTCAAAGGCCTCAATTATATAATATCACACACATTAGCCAGCTCAAATGGAAGAAGGCAGTCACTACCCAACCCCACCCTCAATTTCCTTTATTTTATTTTACAGGCATGGACAGAACAGAAGTTTATTTTTGATTTAACTTTCTATGGTTACTCACTTGGATACAAAAATGGGCAAATTGCAAGGCTTCAAACAGAAAACTAAGCAGTTTATAAAACAATAGTAAGAGACCATTCCACAGGATAAAGCTATGATGCTTCTTAACAAAACCAACTCAGTCTTAATAGTGAGCACATGTAATGTTTTGATCCATGGCCGGTGAAAAGAGCCTGGTCTTCAAGACTCTCTTGAAGGATAGCAAGGTCTTATAGAGATCTCTATTCCAGAAGGAAGGGAAGGCATACCTCTTGGATCCCACAAGATGAACTTTTTAATATATGGGACCTAAAGCACACCAACCCTGATGGATCTTATAAGATGAGTAGTCACCATCATATCTGCAAATAACTAGGCTCTAGACCATGGAGGACATCGTAATTGATGAACAGCACCTTGAAGTTCTACAGGTACCTGTTTTTGATGGAACTAGACAGTCGCAGCAGGAAATCTAAAGAGGAAAAAAAATTGAATGCCAAACATAAGAGTCATCTGGAAACTAAAGAATGCTAAATGAATGGCTTGAGAAGTTATTTATTGGCCAAGCATATGTGCTCAAATTGAAGACTTGGTACAGTCATGTACCAGATGTCAAGCCTTCAGAAATAAAGCACATAAAGAACGTATGTTGCCTCATGAAATTCCAAAAAAGCCTTGACAGAAGCTGGGAATGGACTTATTTGAATTTTAAGAGAAAAGACGATCTCCTTGTGAGTTGATTGCTGCCCAAGATATATGAAAGTATATTTGCTGCAGGATATCATACATAAATCAGTAATCGAGCCCAGCGAGGGTGGAGTTGGAAATCAAACTGTTCAGAGATGCTCAGGGACAACTCAAGACATTTTCTCTGATGATTTCAAAATGTTAATAAAAGCATGGCATTTTGTTCACACCACATGAAGCGGAGGAGGAGTTTAAAAAAAGCTATTAGATTCAGAAAGTAGTATTTCTATTAACAGTGGAAAGAGATTGTAATAATAGTAGAACTCATCATGAGTGCACAGTATTGAGAAGACGGCAGAGAACTGAGAAATGAATTAGCAGCTATTCTGCATTTAGATATAGGAGTCTGCCCCACTCATATGACTTCTAGTCAGCCACTAGAGCCAGTAGGGATTTTAGGAGTCATAGTCAAGAGAAAAACATTATGGGCTTCAAGATGCCCTGGTAAGAATTCCCACCTATACTTCCAGCTGCTTCTTCATACTGTCTCTCCTCTTCTCCCTTCTTTAGTTCTTTCTCTTTCTCTTACCCTTCAGCACCTATATGCTGTCTGTTCTTCTGATTGCTGGGAATGCTGGTGGCTTTTCTTTCTGTCACAGCATTTGAAACAATATGGTGTTCATCGTATCACAAGCTTGCAGCTACCTCCACCACCTTTATTTCTCTAGAGCAGGCTGGGAAATTCTGGGGGTTGATGAAGTCCACACATCTTAAAGTTGCTAAGATGGAGAAACACTGCCCTGGAGTTTCTAGAGGTGGGAGGAAGGAGGAGGAAGAACCTCTGCAGAGTTGAGAGAGAAATAGAGGAAGGGAGTGTGGCTCTAAATTTGGGAGTCCTCCAGGCTGTAGTGCTCCAAATAGGTGCCTGGTGTTCTGATTGTAACTATACCACTGCTCCTTATTGGATGGAGAATGGAGAAAGCTTATAGCAAGAAAGTCATGAAATTAGGTAGTGTGTTCCGCATAGTTTTATGGAGTTTTTAAAGACTAAATGCTACATTTGCTTCCATCTCTGTGAATGGAAGAGATGACTGAAAGCTGCCTCCATGAATGTTTTTATGCCATGATTGATCATCTAATGGAAGAACTCTGAAATAGCAAGCCACTTAGAGACATTTGTAAAGATCCATAACCAAAACGAAAGGAGTACCAAGGTGCGACATCAGGTAAGCAAAGAAATCTTTTTCGAAGAACATTTTTTGTTCATGTTGGAGGGCAAAGAACAGCCTCTTGGAATGTTGTATGTGTTTTGTAACAACCAAAGAGGGGGATTTATATTGTAAGCTAACAAGATGTTGGATCTTCTTCTTTAAGAAACTGCATTGCTCTGCCAGTCGGTTGCTTCATGCCAACCTGCCTGGACCCAACAGCTGCTCTGATTCATTTATCAATAAATACCATCCGTGACTTTGGGTTTAAAAAAAATCCTCTCTTGCTGTCTGCATTCTCCAGTTAATCTGTTGTCTGGACTTCCTTTGCTTGCTTGCTTGCTTGCTGTAAAACTTTGTCACAAAGACTATGATCCAGCTGTTCTGAGTCCTTTATGGACTGTATATTGAGAATGTTGGCAGAAGAAGCTGCATCTGTTTGTTATAACAACCCTTTTCCCATTCCCTCTGCCCCAAATCCCCAGCTTCCCAGCAATGGCTGCAGCCAATTCATTTGATTGAATCAGAGCAGGTCCTGCTGCCAGAGTCCAGCAGCCATATTTAAACCTGGCAAGTGAATTGGCTGACCTGCCATATTGGAGATGATTGTTACGACAACATAAGGGGATATCACAGGAATTACCTAGGGCAGCAGGAAGTTCTTTATTAGGTATGGGATATGAAAGCTGTTTTCAAAACGTTGCCGAGAAAACCTCATGGTTACATCTCTGCAATCATCAAGGGACAAAGTGGACGCAAGGAAGCTTTTATATTTGTAACATAAGAGTGAGGTTACAGTTCTAAAAACTCTGGCACTTTCAAAACTTTGGGGCTTTGTTGTTGTTTAATTTGTTGCTTATACAGTCAATTCCATAGTCCTCTTTCCTGGGCCATCTGCCCATCCCAGATTGACATCTCTGCAATTATGGAAGACCTCACAAAAAATCCACTTGGCACTTATATATTACTCTTTCAGGGCCAGAGACCTTCAAAAAAAAATCCTCAGGCCTTTTAATTCCCTTGAATTTTTGCTGCTGTGTTCCATTTTAAGTAGTTTTATCCCTGTGATATTTGTAGAGTTGCTTAAGGTGCAGTGTTTATTCTCTGTTGGTTTAATTTGCTGTTTTAAGTGTTAATTGACTTATTTGGTTGCTTTGACTTGACATACAAATTTTTGTGTTTTATTCTGTATTACCCTCAGAGCAATTAGTGGTAAAGTAACTAATATATTTTAGAAATATATTAGAAAATATATAGAAAATAGAATTAATGTTTTTTCTACATCAGGGATGTCAAACTCGATTTCATTGAGGGCCGCATAAGGGTTCTGTTTGATGGATGGGCGTGGCCAGCTCAACATCACTTGTTGAGGCTCCATTTTCAACCATGACAGCCTCCTGCAGCCCTCTGACAGCGAAAACGGAGTGTGTGGCCTCCCTGAGCCTGCAGGAGGCTGTCACAGCCAAAAACAGAGCCCAGGCGGGCCTTGAGTGGCTTTCCTGAACTCCATTTTTGCTGGCAGAGGCATTGCGGGCTGGTCTTTTGCTGTTTCTAGGGCAGCTCCGTGGGCCAGATCTAAGCACCCCACGGGCTGGATCCGGCCCTTAGGTCTTGAATTTGACACCCCTGTTCTACATGACAATGATCTGTGCAACAAGATGAATATGGACTGATCTGTAACATTAATCCTTTCAGTCTGACTAATAGTAATCTTTCTTTTGGCTATGATGATTATAGAATAGAACAGAACAGAACAGAACAGAACAGAACAGAACAGAACAGAATAGAATAGAATTCTTTATTGGCCAAGTGTGATTGGACACACAAGGAATTTGTCTTGGTGCATACGCTCTTGATGTACATTAAAGAAAAGATACATTCGTCAAGAATCATAAGGTACAACACAATGATAGTCATAGGGAAACGGTCAATATAAATCTTAAGGATACCAGAAACAAGGTTCACAAGGTCATACAGTCATAAGTGGGAGGAGATGGGTGATAGGAACGATGAGAAGATTAATAGCAATGCAGACTTAGTGAATAATTTGACAGTGTTGAGGGAATTATTTGTTTAGCAGAGTGATGGCATTCGGAAAAAAACTGTTCTTGTGTCTAGTTGTTCTAGTGTGCAGTGCTCTATAGCGTCATTTTGAGGGTAGGAGTTGAAACAATTTATGTCCAGGATGCGAGGGGTCTGTCAATATTTTCACAGCCCTCCTTTTGCCTCGTGCAGTTTGCAGGTCCTCAATGGAAGGCAGGTTGGTAGTAATGTATTATGTACTATTAAGTTGGTGATGACTCTTATTTATTTATTTAAAACATTTATATAGCAGCCCATCTTATATTGAACTCTGGGCAGCATCCAACCAACAGTTAAAGCATCATCAATAATAAATCAAAACAATATATGTTTATATTAAAAACCACAAACGTTAAAAAGCTGGCACCAAAGTTAAGCTTTCACATGCAGTCCATCACTAAATCATCTCATTCATCTCAGCCGATCTTGCACTTGGCGAAAAAGCCAGGTCCTGAGTGCTTTATGAAAGGCCAGGAGTTTAGAGGCCTGCTGAACTTCAGGGCAGGGGCTTCCATGGAAGACACACACTTTGTGGATCCCATAACATGACAATGTTTTAAGGGAAGGGACTAGGAGAGGGCCCACCTATCTGATCTGGTAGGACAGGTAAATATCCTTAGGGAGAGGCAAGTCTCACAGATAACCTGATGGCACAGTGGTTAAACTGCAGCGTTGCAGGCAAATTCTGCCCATGGCCTAGAGTTCAAGCCTGACAGGGCTCAGGGTTGACTCAGCCTTCCACCCTTCTGAGATCAGTAAAATGAGGACTTATATGGGGACAATATGCAAAAAATGCTTGCAATGTAAACTTCCCAGAGAGTACTATAAAGTGCTATGGGGCAGTATATAAGCCTAAAGGCTATTGCTGATGCTAACCTGGCCCTGTGCCATTTAAGACTTTAAATAACCAGCATCTTGAATTTCATCTGCAAGGGAACTAAAAACCAGTACACTTTGTGCAACAGAGGTGGGTAAACCTAACCACATGTCACCTCCCAGGAGGACTTAACCAACCTTGGCGATCACATCAATAGATTTTCTCCTGGATGATCTGTTTCCAACTGATTCTTCAACTCTTTCAATGGTGCCCCCATTGCAGCTGTAATTGAGTCCATCCATCTTGCTCTTGCTCGTCAACTTTCTTTTTTTCCCCTTCCACTTGTCTCAACGTTATAGACTTCTCAAGATAATTTAGTTCTTTGCATAATGTATTTGAAGTATAATAATTTATGCCTGGTCATTTGTTTGGATTGATTTGTTCTAGAGTCCATTTGCTTGTTTTCTTGGCTATTTGTGGTATTCTCAAAAGCCCTCTCCAACACCAAAATTCAAAAGCATCAATATTCTTTCTATCCTGCTTCTTTGAAGTCCAATTTTTATTTCTGTTGAGTGCCAAAGAGAAAACCATTGATGCACAATTCTGATTTTTGTATGCATAGACACACAATGGCAATTAAATAGAATTTCTATGGGCTTCAATCCTATTCTTCATACTGCTATTCTTCAGGGTATTTCCTGACTACTGACTCTTTCGTTGTTGATAAAAGGCAGATATTTTCCATCACTTTAGTATCTTCACTTCCAGATCTAACACTGGTTGTTACACTGTTGTTATTCATTTGGTCGTCTTTATATGTTTAGTACTGGAACAATTTTTTTCATTGCACTCTTTGACTTTCATTACTAGAGGTTTCAGCTATCAGAAGAGTGTCACCAACATAGCACATTCTGCTGATATTTCTTCTTCCAGTTCCAAAACCATGCTCATATTTTTCCAGTCCAATTTCTTTCAATATGTATTCAGCATATAAGCTGAATGAATAAGGGGAGAGTATACAGCCTTGTCTCATTCCTTTGCCCTTCTGGAGTCAATCTGGTTGCCATGTTTCATTGGTGGCTTCCTGATCTAAGTATAGATTTGACAAGAGTCCTGGGATTCCCATTTTCTTCAGCACATTCCACAGCTTCACATGGATTGGTTGATATAATCAAAGGGTTTTCTTTAATCAATGAAGCACAAATTGACTTCTTTTTGGTGTTCTTTGGGGTTTTACTTTGCGTTGCATGATTCTAAGCATTGTTTTGCTACCATGTGAAATCAACAATTCGAATTGCTAAAGTACATAGAGAAAAAAATAAAAAGAAATAGAAAAAACCTTCTAATATCCTTTGCAAAAATTGCAAGCATGATTAGAAAGTTATCTCTTATTCTATGATTACAAAAAAGGTTCTCTTTTTTCTATTATCAATTTTTCTAATGATCCAAACCACAATTTACAAGTGTATCCTTTTTCTGTTTCATGCAAAAAGTCTATATAAGAGATTTCTAGTCATCCATAAATTTAGATATTGTCCTTTGTCTAATGAAAGATGTCAATTTATTCATCTCTGAAAGTTCCACCATCTTCACCATTGTGAGTAGTGTCAAAGTGCATTAGGACTTCTAATTAAACTCTTAATGAAAAAAGAAATATATGTGACAGCAAGTGGCTTCTATGATATCCACATTCTGTTCATTCCATGAAAGTTTATAATTGTGCTAGACTTTAAGGTGCTGAAAGACTGATATTTTTGTGATATTTTTAGCTATCTCTCTAGAAAGCACTTTGAACTGAACTCAGAAATGAAATTGTAGCCAATGAAGCTATTTCAAAGGTAGTATCTTATACACATTTTAGCTAATTCTGTATTGTTAGCTAGTTCAGTATTTTGCAGATTTTTTTTTTCTGAAGTCAAATAGGTTGCTGAGACTTCTTCAAAGACAGTTCAGGTGCAACAATGCAATAGCACTTGCTATTACATACTGCTTCATAGTGCTTTACCGCACTCTCTGAGCAGTTTACAAATAACAGCCTATTGCCCCCAACAATCTGGGTCCTCATTTTACCCATCTCAGAAGGATGGAGGGCTGAGTCAACCTTGAGCCAGTAAGGATCGAACTCCTGGCAGTGAGCAGAGTCAGCCTGAAATACTGCACCACCACGGCTCTTAATGAATGCAATGATATAATCATAAAATCAAGGTGGGGATCATTGGTTCTGGCATTAACTGGTTTCCTGCCTGAGGAAATCAATTAGTTTTCCATTAAGAAAGTTACATCCATCTGTTTTCTTGTTTATTGACACACGTACATACACTTCCCTCCTAAATGGGAACCTGTATGGCCCAGTATGGTTGCATTCATCCCTGAATATACCAGGTGTATCTTGGAAGATACAGGAGGTCAGTAGTGGATGGAATTAAATTCAGAGGGCAATGAGATTAGGAACAGATAAAAACTGCTAGAGAGTCTTGCAATAGCCATGAGGTGCAAGGTGGATTGCACACCTAGATTCAATGTGCACATTTCGATTTTATTTCAGTTTTCTGTGTTCCCATAACATCAACTGCAGTGAAGAGCTAAATCGATTGACTTTCCCTTGAAACCACTTCCAACTGTACTCTTGTTTAAAGCCAGTTTAATTTGTGTTTATTATTTTATTACTTAGTTGTTTTGATTGACCAGACGGCATTGTTCAGTAGAAACTTTCCAAGAGAGACAGTAATAAAGTCAGCTATACACTTGGAACTATTCAGGTATTTAGCTTTTCCACCAAGAGCTGAGTGAGGACAGAATGATTGTGCAATGACATCTGAACCAGAGGTGACAGAAATGACATGTGACAGGGGAAAAGGAAGAATAGATGACAAGGCACTTCTAGCAATACATTGTTAAGGTGTCGTTATTCTTCTTGGCTAAGAAGAATATTCACCAAATTGGGCCCAGGGTCTTGCTGTCTTTTTGGAGCATCATTTTTCCTCTTCGTTCTCCAAGTTTGCCATCCATTGTGTGAAGGGCTCTTTGAAGCTTGCTAAACTTCAAAGGAGGTATTGCTGTGAAGGAAAGACTAGATCTTTGTGGAAATTTTTGCTGCTAGACCATGCTTTAACTTCTTAAGAAATATAAGAGGTAAGGAAGGATTCAGTCTTGACTGAATGTTTAATATAGATCTGTGAAAGACAATCCGACTTCCTTTAGTAATGATTTTAACATTTTTTTTTCCTGCTGTTCAATTGTGTCCGATTCTCTAAGATTGCCCAGACAAGTCCTTGCAGTTTTCTCGGCAACAGTTTTCAGAAATAGTTTGCCATTCTCTCCTTCCTAGGGCTGAGAGAAAGTGACTGGCCCAAGGTCACTTATCTGGTTTTGTGCCTAAGGCAGGATTAGAATTCACAGTGTCTGGCCTAATGCTTTAACCACTACACCAAACTTTTTTCAGTGATTAATATAAGTCTCACTGATTTGAGTAAATTTAAATGTAACTTGCTTGGAATAGAAGCTGTGTTTATCATTTTGGGTAGCTATGTCTATTTTGAGATGTTTCAGGTAATAGTGGAGGCACTACATTTGTCTTTATACTTCATTTTTTGATCATCTGAGAAGGTTCCATTGTTGCTTTTATCTCATCCATTTTAGCACTTGAGACAATACTTATTACTTTAGCTCTATGAGATGAAAACCATAGGGAAAAAAACAGGTGATTTTCTGAAGAGGAACTTGAGGACGATTTTAGCATAGTTTAAATATTATGCACCGTAGCCAGACTAATCGCAAGTTATGAAGGCTCTTTTCAAGAGATTCTCTGCCTCTTGATTTTATGACTTTTTTTGGGGGGGGGGGGAAACCACTTGTTTGTACTGTATATAACAGCTAACAACCACATCCTGGTTGTTCATGAAAGAATAACTGGGCACTATGCAAAATTGCACAGTCACTCTTATGGCATTTTGTAAAAGCCATTGTTCTGTTATGAATTGCAGGATGTTCAAATATACACCCACTTGATATCTCAAATATGAGCCCAGTAGATAAAAACCCCTCTCAGTCCTGTAACATACAGCTATCCATTAAGTAGATATTAGTCAGCCAGATTCTGCTTTGATTTGGACTCCTGCAACAAGCAGGAAGCTGGACTCGATGGGCTGAATGGCCTTTTTCCACTCTAAGATTCTACCACTGCATGAAAAGTGTCACTAATGTGGGTCATTGATTTACTCATTAACTCTTCTGTTTCATTTGTTTGTGCCGGACAATGGCTAGCTGCAGGTCCAATTTCTGCTGTGCATTTATTATACTGAACAAAGGTGTGCATTGATCTGAAAGAGGAATGAGAAACTCATCCAGTGTTTATTCTCCCCTGAGTGTCCTATAAAAGTGGAAAAGAAGGCCAAAGGGTCACCAGTAGCTTCTCAAATCTAGGGCCCCAAATGCTGCAGGCAGATGCATAATATGAGTATTATTGATTATGTCTTCAGTGCACTGATTTCCACACAATGTCTCCTGAGTTTTCAAAGGCCTAGCGTGGCATGCACTGGGATGAGAGCAAAGCTTGATAAGCTCTTGGGAGACGTTTCTCTTTTGGTTGTTTGAACTGCTGATCAGGAACATATAGGTCATGGCCTCAGAACACAGCAGGGCAGCTTTCTCAACTTCTCAAGCCTGAAATTGATGTGTCCAAAAAAGCTAATTCAATAGAACACACAGGAAACTAACAAGGAATTCCTATATTGTTCTCTAGACAGAACAGACTTGAGAAGAGCCGCGGTGTTGCAGGGTTCTTCTGCTGCCTGCTGGCTGCCTGCAATTTAGTAGTTTGAATCTCATCAGGCTCAAGATTGACTCAGCCTCCCATCCTTCTGAAATCAGTAAAATGAGGACCCAGATTGTTGGGGTCAATATGCTGACTCTGTAAACTGCTTAGAGAGGGCTGTAAAACACTGTGAAGTGGTATATAAGTCTAAGTGCTATTGCTATTGCTAATAGACCTCAGGGAACTTCCATACTGTATGATCAGCTTTCCAGGATCAAGTTTAAAATGCAACTAATATTGATCTGGGCTATTTTCAGATATATTTCAGGTAGAAAGGTAGAAGATCTGGCCAGCAAGAAGATGGGGGGTGGGGGGAAGTGTTGCTTTTGCTTATCAGTTTCTTAAGAACAGGGCTTGCAGGAGAAGGAGCCTCACTTTGGGTGCTAGAAGGCAAATCAAAGCTGAACCATGCCAATGGAGTTGCTATTGTCACTGTCAGACTGAGGCTTCTGTGATCTGAAGCTAATAGCAATAATGCATTCTTGTCCGGGGAAAAATGGCTATGGTGACCACTCTTGGTAAGGGAAGCATGGAGAGCATGCTTTTACAAGGGACAGGATGGGGACAAGGCAAGGGGTCAAATACTGCTGCTCCTGAGGCAGCGTTCACTATTTGAAATGGTATTTCTTTGTGGGTAGAAACTGGCATAGTGATACTATAGAAAATCTCAACTGATAAACATCCAGACATGGCATCAATCATTTCCCTCTATTGTTGGAAATGGGGCTTCATACTAGCAACCTTCAAGTTATCTTAAAAAGACCAGTTACAGGTGTATGTCCTTGTCCTCCTGAACAGCACTTCTATGCAAGGAAGGGAGTCTTTCATAAAATGGGTGTTCAGAATTCCTGCTCCCAGGAGTAGAGATTCCATTAGTTTCTATGTGGTTTTGTTTTGTTTTGTTTTGTTTTGTTTTGTTTTGTTTTGTTTTGTTTTGTTTTGTCTTGTCTTGTCTTGTCTTGTCTTGTCTTGTCTTGTCTTGTCTTGTCTTGTCTTGTCTTGTCTTGTCTTGTCTTGTCTTGTTTATAATCTTTTTGCTATGGCAAAACCATTGGGGTAAAATAGGAGAAGCCTCTATTTTACTTTTATTGTGTAGCTTTCTGTCAGAAGATAGGGAGACTTCTTTCAAATTGAAATGTTCTTCGAGTCAGATTGTCTAAGCAATGGGACATGGTAACATTTCCTTCAAACAGAGCTCATATCTTGGGGACTTGATGAATATGTCCATGTAGTAATAGTCCAAAAGTAGTTTGCCACTGCCTTCTTCAAAGGCAATGACAAAGCATTTTTAGACTATTACTTCATGGCAGAGGTGGGTTTCAGCAGGTTCTGACCAGTTCTGGAGAACCAGTAGCAGAAATTTTGAGTAGTTTGGAGAACCGGTAGTAAAAATTCTGACTGGCCCTGCCTCCATCTATTGTCTGCCTCCCGAGTCTCAGCTGCTTGGGAGGAAATGGAAATTTTGCAGTATCCTTCCCCTGGAGTGGGGTGGGAATGGAAATTGTACAGTAACCTTCCCCTGCCATGCCACACTCACCAAGCCACACCCACAGAACTGGTAGTAAAAAAATTTGAAACCCACTAGTGTTTCATGGACATATTCATCAAGTCCCCAAGATGAGCTCTGTTTGAAGGAGACAGTACCATTTTTGGTGGTATATTGTTTAATTACCCAGGTTCCCATTCAAATGCCAATCAGATCTGAACCTGTTTACATTCAGAACCAAATAAGGTCAACCAGGTGATTCCACATACTGAGATCCAAGCTTCTAGTTCTATAGAATACAATGCCCTCACAGCATTATGTAGAATAGTGCAATAGTTTTCTATGGTATGGAGGAGAGTATGTCCAACCTATCAGGACAGAAATGTTTTTTTATTTTTTTTGGGTGGCAGAATAATCATTCATTCATCTACCCATTTCAATTCATTTGAAATGGAATCTATCCATTTTCTTAACATGGTCTTATCCATTTAACCCTTTCTCCTTACCTGGTTTTTATGAGCATACCTGCTATTGGGGCACTCATACAAGACCTCGCGTGGCATTTAGTCTCAAAGAAGACTTTGGAGTCTTCTCAAAGATTTGGAGTCTTCCCACTCCAAATTCTGCTAATCTACCAGTACAGTGGACAAATTTCAGTCTGGTTTCCTAGGGTCTCCAAAACTACACTGAAAAGTGAGATCCAGTTTAATCAACTGCAGATGAAACTCCGATCTCATGTTTTGGTTTCAATCCAAAAGAAGCAAAAGAAATAGCTATGTGAATGAATCCAGAAGAAAATAAAGTGGGTGACATAAAACAAATAGGCATACGATACAGTAAGTCAGATCACAGATCTGCAAATGGACAGAACTATAAGGAATAAGATCTGGCCCTTCTACCATATCAGAAAGATCTTTGAAGCAGATTTATTTAGTTAACCATAAGAAATTGCAACAGGATACAGTACTTCTTAACATTTGCTTAAAAAATAATGAAGAAACTAAAGGATTAGTAAGAAGCAAATAAATGTGTTGCATTTTATTAGGCTATTCAATAGAAGCTTTACTTTTATAGCTTATTAAGTTATTTAATTTACCCTTGGCCAATACTAATCGCCACCATGACTTGGCCAAGACTGTAACTCAGGCAGCTGCCACATTTGTTTTCCCCATCAGCATTTTACAGAGGAGCACTGCGGCATCCACCCCATGTTTATTGGGAAGCTCTTTGGTTAAGAGAAGTACAATGGAGTGAACTAGAAGATGCAATCAGAATGATGAGCCATTTTTAGGAAAAACTTCCCAATGAGTCAAGCAAGAATGAGTTCACACATGATAAATTTGTTACATGGACAGCACAGAGTCCTTTTTGGTCTTTGCTCTCCACCTACAGCAAATGCATTTGAGGGGAAGGAATGGGATCATGTACCCCATTGAGTTAGCTGCCTAAAAATGGCTACTTTTGATTCCATCACTTCACTCACAAAGCTTTGCCCTGATGCTATTCTGGATTTCTTCTGTTTTGTTGTCACCTCCCTTGACTCCCAGTTGATCTAGGCCTCCCTCTCCTTCATGTTTCCCTACTACATCACATCATGAAACATAAGTCATGGCAGTAGGGGAGGTGAAAGGTGGTGTTTCAATCAGACACAAGTACATGGGTGGGGGGCATCAGATGTTTTTGCATCTGGCCCTGAGTAGATAGAGGACATTGGCATGTGATAGGATTCAGATCTGTGGTTCTGTTCCCCCTTGTGCATTACTTGTGCATCTCACGCCTGGAGAAATGGTGAACTTGTGTTACATATGTAGAGCAAGATGAGTAAACCTTGTGTAGGTTTTTCTGTGGCTTACTCAGGATTTTGCTATGCATATAAATATGGTGTCGCTGTTGTTATTGGGGATTTGGATTTATACAATGTGCCTGCCATAGGACATGGCTTTATTCATACAACACACAAATCTAGAAACTATACTACAGCTTAATAAGGGTGTTAAACATTATCTATAGAAACCTACATATAGTTCCTGCTTTCCTTAGAGGTAGGTTGGTAGTTTCCTATAAGGTAAAGGTAAAGGTTCCCCTCGCACATATGTGCTAGTTATTCCCAACTCTAGGGGGCGGTGCTCAGCTCCATATCAAAGCCAAAGAGCCAGTGCTGTCCAAAGAAGTCTCCATGGTCATGTGGCCAGCATGACTAAATGCCAAAAGCACATGGAATGCTGTTACCTTCCCACCAAAGTATTTTTCTACTTGCATTTTTTATGTGCTTTCAAACTGCTAGGTTGGCAGAAGCTGGGACAAGTACCGGGAGCTCACCCCGTTACTTGGCACTAGGGATTTGAACCGCTGAACTGCTGACCTTTCGATTGACAAGTTCAGGGTCTTAACCACTGACCCACCACGTCCCTTGCTTATCATCATATACAGTATGATAAAAATAAATAATAGAAATAAATAAGCTGTGAAATTGCCTGCATGCCCTAAGAATTGTCTTTCTTCTGTTCCCCCTATCAGTAGGATCCCACTACAAGAATTAGCTCATCTGCTAGTTCAACTAAGTTTAACTAAATTTTCTAAGTTTACATACCACATGGAATCACAAACTACCCATAGGGCTAGGTTCATACAACTTTAGGCTGAAATGGGAATGGTTAGTTTGTGGTTCATTGTATTGTGTGAACACAAGTTTTACGGGGAATTCCCTCCCTTCTGATTACTGAGGAATTGAGAAATAGGTGGTCACAGAGGGATATGAGCAGATTAATGCTCCTGCTGTATGATACAATTTAAACTCATTAAATATAAATTCCTACTTCTTGTGATTACTTTTTCAGACATTTTTTTCTCTGGGAATACACTACAGCATAAAACTCAAATGGTAGGGACAAGCTGCTTGTTACTTTTCCTAACAGTTTTCATACTTGCAAGAGAATAAAAAAAATCAAGCTACCACCTCCCTTTGCTAATACAAAAGATAGCTATGGGGTCTTAACTAGGCTTCCAGCTGCTTCGCTGTTTCAGAAAGTCAGTTCTGTTTTGGTATTCAGAATCTATGATGAATGGGAATCTCCGTTTCTAACCCACAGAGGTAAGGCTGTGGAGATGTTCAGGCTTCTATAGTTTTGCAGATGAATACGCCTTTGCTTCTAGAGTTTCGTTTCATCTGTAAAACAAAAGAGAAGATGTATGGCATAAAATGAGCAAAATCAGTTAGGCAAAAGAACTAATTCAGTTTCCAGTTGAGGGTATTTATTCAAGAATCAAGCAGAGCATTGTTCAGAAATTATCAGCTGCTTTTAAAATAAAATGAAACCCAGAATTAGCTAATTAAAACTTACTTTATCTAGAATCTGCACCTGAAGAATAGTTTGCAGGTAAAGGACCTCTCTTCTGCCAGCCTAGCAGTTTGAAAGCATGTAAAAATGCAAGTAGAAAAATAGGACCCACCTTTGGTGGGAAGGTAACAATGTTCCATGCTCCTTTGGCGTTTAGTCATGCTGGCCACATGACCACCGAGACGTCTTCGGACAGCGCTGGCTCTTCACTTTGAGCACTGCCCTCTAGAGTCGGGAATGACTAGCACATATGTGCAAGGGGAACCTTTGTCTTTTTAAGGGACATCTGGGCTTTTTTATCATGTAAAGGTCTTAATTCCTTTTCTTCTCAGAATAAATGGTGAAGCAAGGCCAGAAGAGGCTCTGTTATCATCACCTACTAAAAGCACCTCTGCATTCAGTCATGGATATCACAAAAAATAACCAAGGATGCTGCCACTTTGCATTCTCCCACTCATTGTTGTCCCTCAAAGAAGGAAGTTGAATATCCAAATGAGAAGGACCTGCTATAGGGATCAAGGGAGGGAGAGAAATGATGAAGCCAACATTATAGTTCCACAAAATGTAAATGAAAGGCTTTTCAACATCAGCTCTGATGATGATGTTATCCATTCAGTCCTGCCTGACTCTTGGCGATTCTGTGGGCCAGGTCTCTCCACATTTTACGATCTTGCACTGCTTCTTTGAATTTTTCTGTGCTCTGGCTGGGATTAGCTGTATTCTTTTTTAAATGTATACTCCAGTGCTGTGCACATATCTGAAAGGGGAGGAACTGACAGTGTGATATTGGTTTTGCCAAAAACATCTACTTGGAGGAGAACCTGCTACAGTAGGTCTCTATCATGATTATATTCAGTGGTGGGATCCTTCCGGTTTAACAACCGCTTCGGTGATCGCGCGCTGTGCGTGCGTGCGCATTTCAGCAAAAAATCACCTTCCGTGTTAGTGCTAGGGAATTAAAACAGCTGAGGCACGGCAATCAGCTCTGCCACACTAATCAGCTGTGAAGATAAAGGTAAGTACAGCAGAGGGGTGGACGGGCGGGCCCAACTGATTGTTGCAACAAACCGGTTCGCTCCCAGCTGATCGTCGGAGTTACCGGCTTGCCCGTACCGGTAGAATCCCACTCCTGATTATGTTGCAAAAAAATCCAGAAGGACGTGATCGACTGTTTCTTCCCCACCATAACTATCACAATGCCAGGGCTTCTCTACCAGTTCTGAAGAGATTCCTCCTTTTGGCAAGATATCACGGCATTGTGAAAAGTCTTTGTTATTTCACTCAGACCTGACAGTTAAAATCCTGAAAAGTATTCAAATCAGAGGGAATAAACTCTCCTTCTAGTGTGCCTCAGCTCTTGCTGTCTCTGCTATTCATCTCTAATCTTCCTTTTAAGCCTGCATTTGATATCCAAATGGATTAAAAGTACAGGAATATACATATCAACATGACACAAGCCCCATGACGATCTCCATCCTCCCCCCAATCCTTCAGGGCCCTCATGTAAACTGGGATTCGACAGAAGTGAACTGAAAAAAACCGCAGTATTTGTAATTCTTTGTCAAAGTATTAACTCCTTGCAAAGATAAAGATGATTTCACATATAAGGACAATCACAAATAAGGACATCACAATGCCCAAAAAAGAATCTGAAGTCCCCAAAGACCCTAGTCTGAAGAACTCTAATCATCTGGTTGTCTGAATGGTTCCTCTAAAGATCTACAAGCCATAAGCATTCATGGCCATATCCTTTCTTTCAGATAACTGTTTTTTTTGGGGGGTGGGTGGGTGGGTGGGGAGAAGGCTAGATTTATCTGGCAGAAAAAAATATGGGTATCATGAGAGCAGAATGACTAGAAAAGCTGACATCCCCAATGTCAGTCAAATTACACTATACAACAGCACTGAAAAAGTGACATGATCTTTTCCACACTTAAGACTGTTGCAGCATCCCTGTAGTCACATGATCAAAATTCAGATGTTTGGAAACTGATATTTATAACAGTCACAATGTGCTGGCATCAAATGATCACCTTTTGCAACCTTCCGACAAGTCAAGTCAATGGGAAAGCCAGATTCACTTAATGACTATGTTGCTAATTGAACAACTGCAGTGATTAACTTAACAACGGTGGCAAGAAAGGTTATAAAATGGGGCAAAATTTGTTTAACAGCTATCTTGTTTAGCAATGGAAATTTTGGGCTCAATTGTGGCTATAAGTTCAGATCTACCTCTATCCCATCGTGTTCAAAGAACGTTCAGATAGTATTACTGGTGAACAAGTGAAATCTTGAAAAACTGAAGATATACCCAAACATTCTTAAATCCAAAAGCAAATGCCAGAAACAATATGTCTTGGAGCTTCTCTTTCATCCAGGTCATGGTTGTTCCAAAGGTGCTTTTAAAAAGGCACCTGGACTTTCTAGGGTTTTTTTCTTCTTCTTGAAAACATTTTACTTCTCATCCAAGAACTGAAGAATTGACAAGGTTTCTTGAATGGAAAAAAAAAAACCCACCAGAAAGTCCAGTTTCCTTTTGAAAAGCACCTTTGGGACCCAGAAACAACAAGTTAAAGTTAATACTGAATGGAATTCTGGAAAAAACTCTAACATTAAGCAGTTGGATTGCGAGCATTTAGAAAAATAAATTATTAGTAGAATCCATATCAAAAAGTAATCTCAGATAGCCTTATCCCTCTTTGCAGTAGATTTAAAATTCCCTATTAGAGAAAGCAATTATGAGTATAACATAAAGTTCATAAAACAGAGTGCAAATTTTCACATTTTTGCAGAATTTTTCATCAGCAATTATAGTAAACAAAGAAAAAATGGGTAGTGAGCAGGGGTGGGTTCTACTTATCTTTACTACCGGTTTGCAGCGGGGCCACGTGAACGTGCTCACTGTGCTCGTGCGTGCGCTCTTCTGTGCAGAAGCATTTTGGTGACGTTGGGGTCGGTGGGTGAGGCCTCCCACCGGTTTTACTACCATTCTATAGAACCGGTGCGAACCGGGGGCAACCTACCACTGGTAGTGAGGTAGAAATGAGCTACGGAGTCTGCATTTATAATGGTTGGTCACACAATCATCCAGATGTTTAGATAGAATGGGACAATTTGCCACAGCCAACTCACTGCGGCCAACCCGCTATGGCCAACTCACCACAGCCAACTCACTGCAGGACAACTTGCCTTGGCTAACTCACAGTGGGACAACTTATTGCGGGACAGTTTAACAATTCTATTTAATTATTTAAAATATACTGCTCAAAAAAATAAAGGGAACACAAGCGGAAGACATCCGAGATCCGAATGAATGAAATAGCCTTATTAAATACTTTGTTCTTTACATACAGTAGTTTATACACTGCTTAAACAACTAAAGGGAACACAAAACTACTGTATGTAACGAACAAAGTATTTAATAAGCCTATTTCATTCATTCAGATCTCGGATGTCTTCCGCTTGTGTTCCCTTTATTTTTTTGAGCAGTGTAAATTTAAAAATATTTAATTTTTGCAATTCACATTTCATTCTGTCCCTCCTTTTGCATCCTTTGCTTAATGATTCTATTCCATCATTTCTTTGATATTAGTGCAAGTCTTGTCCCGTAGCGAGTTGTCCCACAGAGAATTGACTGTGGTGAGTTGGCCGTCACAAATTGTCATAGACTCACGTTTAGAATGGATTTGGCATTTTTATCCACTTATTGAGTCCTTCCCGAGGACTTTATTGTTGTTGCTATTTATTAAATGTACCTGCTGCCCAAATTCCAGCAAGTCTGGGGAGTTTACATTTGATTTAGCAATAAGATTATCAGAGACTGCAGACAGTCAGATGAAGTTGCCGATACCAGACAGTCTGCTGGTTTCAAGTTGTGAAAAACACTATTTTTAATCACTTTTACTTTATTTTCAATAAAGCTTTTTTCACAATGTTTCTCCTCCTTGCCGAGTGGGTAAAATTCATTGCTGCTTGAATAATTCTACGCTAGGTCTATTTACTGCTAACTTTCTTTCAGCATGTGGCAGGTTACTGGTTATGTTTGAAGCAAGCCCTGTGCTGTTTTTATAAATGACTTGGTTGAACATGTAAGGAGAGATATTAGCCAATTATTCAGGTAACATGAACCCAGAAAAAATATTTAATACCAAACAAGACAGCGTCATAATTTCTAGAATCTTGGCAGGTTGAAGTGTTCAGCCCTTACTAACCAAAGGATGTTTAGCAGAAATATATTGTGCTGAATTTTTAAAATAAACAATAGCATAAATGTGAACTAAGTGGGCATCAGGACATGTAAAAAGCAATGAATCATTAGGCTAGGCAAAACATTCAGAGAGGTGCTTTGTTGTGTATAGTAATATAATCAAATATCCTTTCTTCAGTGTGCTAAAGCAACTACTCCTTTTGCAAGGCATATTGTTCCCAGTGCTGTGTGCATGCACAGCCACAACTCTTTGCCAGTCATCCTAGCAGAAGTATTTTTGATATACAGGTAGTCCTTGATATATGACCACAATTTGGGCAGCCTTTAAATTGGTCATTATTTAACCCAACTCAATTTTATAACTGGTTGTTAAGCAAATTCAGCATATCCATTCAGTTGTTTTTATGTTTTCTTCTGGAAAACTTATTTAACAGGTCCTTAAAAGGACCATGGGATTGTGTGTGAAGCCAGGAGATCCTCGCGGATGTCTGACTACCAGTCCGTCTGTTACTCATTTAGCACCACCCAGGAGGCACATGTGGCTTAAGGGTTGTCACGGATGCGAGTAACTTTGCCTCCCTTTTATTTTACATAAAATCTACACCTAGTTACTGGTTACCAGTTCTTAGTCACATACTTCCCCTGCACTTACGACAACAAGAAGCTCTCATTCGGGAGTATAGTAAGATCCTGTTAAATTCCTCTCTACTCATTCTTGGCTATATTCCTGATCTCTTAAGATGCCGATTAAAGTCAAGAAACCCACCACTCTTGACAGCGCTTAAGCTGCTGGCCGATCATCAGAACATCACACAAAAGTGGGTGGAAGCATGGAGTAGCTATTCCCCCCAAGATATTTCTGAGCATATTAATCCTAATAGTATACCTCCAGGATTTAATCTACCCCAACACATATGGGTGACATATAACAGAATTAGAATGACTCATGGGGTGTGCCGACTCTTTGTATAAATCTTAAGAGATCAGGAATATAGCCAAGAATGGGTAGACACCTTCAGCACAACGCGATTGCGGGGGCCCCCGACAGACTATCCAACATATAGTGAGGGAATGCTCTAACAGAAGGTATCCAGGAGATTTTAGGGACTTCCTCTGCGTAACAAGGATAGCTACTGACTGGATCTCCAAACTCGACATTAAACTCTGAAATGTTATTTCTGTTTTCCTCTTAGGTTTTCTTACTGCTCTTTTTTTAATTGTTTTAATTGTTTTAACCTCTAAAAATGAAGTGTTTTAATATTGTGTGTGACCAGCCATACGCTAAATAAATAAATAAATTCTGGAAAACAAGTGGTAAAGCCTCCTTTCTGATGTTCAGTGAATTCAGCACAAACCATAAAAAACATTTTATGAGACTGTTGTGACTTTGAATAGTCCTTAAGCAAGTAGTTGTTAAACGAGGACTGCCATACATACCTACAGCAGCAACTAGATATTCTTCCGAAACCCAGAGGAGTGGGTCTTCCTTCATGCTAATTCATCTTTGTGAAGCATCTGTTTCAAATACTTTTCATAACTATACCAAGACATTTTAGTTAATCACAAGCTGCTGAACATAAAGCAGCATGTCCGGTAAAAAAGTTAATATGAGCTATATCAAGTTACACCACAGAAGCACAATATCTACTTAAAAGCATCCTGCATTGTGTACTGATTCAGCTGCATACATTTTTAACACCTGTCAGCAAGAGCTAGAGGGAAACACTTCTTAAGCTGACCACAAACTTTATATATAGGAGACTAATATAGACAGGTTGTGGCTTTGACACTTGGCTAAGGCACACCTTGGAAGAGAATCTGTTCCTGGAATCAAGGAGGGTGACATGGTTAGGACAATCTGGGCAAGGGTGCTTTGCTTTGTGCACATGTGCAATTGTGTAACTGTCATGTGACTTTGTAACTAATTAGCAATTCTATTTTACTTCCTCTAGTAAATTGTAGAAAAACAACTGGACCTTATTTCTGGCACGCTCCTTGGGTATGAAACAGTGGTGAAATGTAAAATTTGTCACTACCAGTTCTGTGAGCGTGGCTTGGTGGGGGTGGGTGGGGGTGTATAATATGACTGAGTGGGCGTGGCCAACTTTTTTTTTTTACTTTTAAAACCATTTTTTCTACCACCTCTTCAGCTGAAGAGGTGGTAAAAAAAATGCTTTTAAAGCCTCTGACGATCCCAGCTGACTTGCCTGATAGGCAGAGGCTTTCTTTTTTTTTTATAAAGCCTTTGACGATCCCAGCTGACTTGCCTGATGGCAGAAGCCTTTTTTTTAAAGCCTCTGACGATCCCAGCTGACTTGCCTGATCGGCAGAGGCTTTTTTTCCTTTTAAAAACATTTTTTTTATAACCTCTTCGGCCGAAGAGGTTGTAGAAAAAATGCTTTTAAAAGCCTCTGGTGATCCCAGCTGAGCCGCGCAATCATCAGAGGCTTTTTTTTTTTTACTTTTAAAAGCATTTTTTCGGTCAAAGAGGTTGTAGAAAAAAATGCTTTTAAAAATAAAAAAAAAGCCTCTGATGATTGCGCGGCTCAGCTGGGCAATGGGGGGGGGGCAGGGATTTTTGCTACCGGTTCTCCAAACCACCTGCCTCTATCGCTACTGGATCGGGCGATTCGGTCCGAACCGGGAGCATTTCACCCCTGGTATGAAACCTAGAGGTGGTTCCCTTCTGTTTCTGTACAGAAATTAAACAAAAAACATTTGCCTTTCCTCAGTCATGCGCTTGACTTTTTCATACTGGGTTCCCATATCTATTGAACCTTCTGGCCAATATAGATGCTCCTGTAATAAATTTATGAAATGATTTTCCTCATGAGAGGTCTATTGCTCATGAAAAATCCTGTTTCTCAGGAATGCACCCCTTTACTCCCCTTCAATTGAGTTATAGCCTATGTTGTCCAGTACTAGATAGCAGGTCATGGTGTGACTCAACATCAGAAGTAGACACAAAGAGCAGATCCAAGAAGTACTTAATTAATGCAGTAGAAGGCCCTCTCCCCATTTCTGCCCTAGGAGAAATCTGCTGTTCAAACCAAACTTGGAGAACTTCAGATCTTCCTCTAAAAAAAGAATCTGTCAAGGACAAATGTAGAGTATGTTTAGCTGAAAGGGAGGCCTTGATAGCTGTATTCAGCTATCTCTTTTTTTTTCCACAGAGAAGATATTGCAAACTCATTATCTGTTGATCCCAAGGTCAGGACTAAAACCAAAAGATAGAAATTACAGGGAAGTAGATTTCTGTTAAAGATTAGAAGGCACTTCCTTAAAGGTAAGAATTTTTGACAGTGGAAGAGACAACTTAAGAAAATGTTTAAGCAGAGGGTGGGCTGCCCTCAGTCAAATACGCTACAGCTGGCTCCTGCTTGAGATTGGGGTTTGAACTAGAGACCTGCAGTGGACTTTATCTCGGTAATTCTATGCTATTAGCCCAGTCGAGAGAAGGGATTTCTCTTAATAAAGGCTGCCTGATACAATCATAGAAGCACTCATGGATTTTTGGCATGAATGCAGCAATACCAGGAGACAATCAGACCAACATGACCTTCCCTGCAGCATGTCATGCGCTAGCTGGTTGGATTGGCATTTTTCTATCTCCTATCTCCTGTGCAGCCAACATGATTCATGAGCTAATCAGGGCTTCTTCAATTCTATCTGGTATTAGCTTCAATTTTTGACATTGTTTAAATTCACCTTTTTAAGCACTTAAAAATTCTTCACGGTGATAGTGAAACATTTCAGATTGTAAATTATTACAAAAGACTGCAGTATCCAATTGACTATGCAAGATAACATATTCCTTCCTAGCTGTCACTTTATATGTCCCCATAGTCTTTTCCATACAAGGTCAGCTTCAGGGACCTCTAAACAAGGGCCAGCATCTTCCTTGGTGTTATTCTAAATAATACATTTAATCATTTTATAACTAAACATTGCCTTCTCTGTAAGAACAAAGGAAAGATATGTGTGAAATGGACTGGATAGACTGGATACGTAGAGAGGGATAAAAAGAGAGATTTTAAGGAGGGGTTATGATAAAAAAAACCTCATTCAAGGACTATCATTTTTTATAAAGGTTATAAAGAAAAGATCAAAAGAGATTGAACAGGTTATGGCATCAAATCATGTTTTTTTTTCACAACTAAATCAGTTGGGCCAAATTTATAACTAACCCCTCTGGTCACTGACTTCTTCTGATATCCAATCAACTATAGGAAAGAGATAATCTAGAGCACAATGCACATTTTTTTTCCAACTTGAAGGTCACACTTGGCTTTTGAAAGAAATTAGGGAGGGCCATGAGAAACTAAATTTAATTTCACTTTAGGTTAAGAGCAATTATTTAAATTCAGTCAATATGATTTCTCTCTATGTCATGTTAAATTACTAATTTGTGACAAATTTTGGAGAAGTTCTTGGAGCCTTATGTATATATATATATGTATATCTTTTAACCATTTGGTGCAATGGTTAAAATATTGGATGAGAACTGGGCAGACCCCACGGTCTACTCTCAGTTGGTGAACTCTAAGCCTGATATATTTCATTAGATTGTTGCTGTGAGGAAAGGACCACTATTACTCCGCTTTCAAAGGCATTATGCATCATTGATACCTTACAGTAGAGCAGAGGCCAGATGATTCATTATGGAGGAAGGAAACCTTGTTTCCCCAGACTGATGGGAAATTGCTAGCTGAAGTTCTTCTTAAGAATAGTTAACTTTTCTCTGTTAATGGGAGTTAAGAGGGAGAGTGAACAAAAAAGGCTGCTTCAAGATTATCTATACCTTGACAAGAAAGCTTCTTGTGAGGCATTAATGAAAGGCCTTAATTAAGTCCTTTTAAAAATGGTGAGAAACCCTGCCATATATTTTGCATCTGTTTTAACCCATAATGCACATTTTGGAGAGGTGGGGGGAAAAGGATGCTAGCCATACACAATCTTTCAATACTAGACAAAGGACCACACTGGGTGGGGCAGAACAAAAAATAAGTTAAAAGTAAATAGAATTAAATTCTAGTAATATATCGTATTTTTTTGGAGTATAAGATGCACTTCCCCCCTAAAAGAGGGTGAAAATGTTGGTGTGTCATACACCGAATACAGCCATTTTTTGCCTCTCGAAGCCCCACCCTGCTCGTCCCATTTTTGTGAAAAATGGGCCCAAAACAGGGTGCGCAGAGGGTTTGGGAGGCCTGCAAAGTACTCCTGGGGGCCGGGGAGGGCAAAAACCATTTTTTCTTACTTACCTCTTCAAAATCTTGGTGTGTCTTATACACCCGTGTGTTTTATAGTCTGAAAAATACGGTAATTGAATTTCAACACGTTTTAGAATTTGTCTCTTCTATCACATCAACTCTAATCAATCCAAGATAGAAGGTATTTTATTCATATCCTTTTTTAAAATATAACTTTACTGAATTTCAAAAACTGATAAAATACAGAATAATAGAAAAAGAAAAGTTTAGAAAGAAAAAAGTAAGAAAAAGAAGAATTACAAGTCCAGTGAGAAAAGAAATATCCTTTCTTTTATAATAAACTGTTTGTTTTCTGTCTTCCTCTACATCTGAAGGCTAGGACTCTGCCTACATATCTTTGTGGGAACTGTTGCCTTCTTTTTTCTATCAATGCTCTGGACTTCTATTGCCCTTTCTGCCTCTCAGTTGTTTGTGGAGTGTTTTTGTTTTTAAGTTATTTAATTAAGCTTTACATTGCAGGCCTTAGTGAGTTATGGCACAGCAGTGGTTTTAAATTGGTTTGACTAGAGACAAGTTAACAATTTTGGGGCTCTGGGCATAAAGCACCTTGGCATATAAAGAAGATTTAAATCTTGCAGTGAATTGCACTGTAAGGAAACAAAAAATCCATCTCCTATACCATCAAGGCAGAGGAAAGCATCTCTCTTTCTTTTTCTTTCAAATCCATGACTAGATTAGCTGTTCCTCTGACATTTTGGGACCTGTGATGTCTTCAAATAAAGGGTAACCTTCATGTTTTATATCGAAAAGGATAGCAGTTGTTTAAAATAAAATATAACTCATGATGGTAGCATGAAACACTGAAAATGCCAATCTAATGTTACTCTTTCTTTGCCATCACTCAATGCATCACTCTGGAAATGTTGTTCCCAGAAATTTTCTTTTAAAAAGCCGTTTTGGTTACGTAGCCCAAACTAAAAAGGGATAATGTATAGGATTCCTGTGTGAGGATGGTAATGATTTCGTCCTCAAACATTAGCTATATCAATGTTTTCTAAAGAGTCTATTATGTTGTTTAAATGTCAGTTCACTATTAAGTGTGTATATTTTTTGAGGTGTAATAACCATGTAACTGATAGCATCAATTGCACAGTTAAACCCTGGCAAATAAGTTCCCATAATTAGTTGGTATTTACCTAACATTCTATTAAATGTAATGAGTTCGATTAATGGGTACATAGGGGCTTTGTTTTTAATGTCAATATGAATTCCTCAAGACGATTTGGGCTAGCTTACATTCAGGAGGCTTAATTGGTATTGAGAACGAGGGTCAGAGTCAGGCAGCACAACTGGACTGGGAGAGCATCTCTTAATGGTTAGGGCATTCAGGGAGCATGTTCCTCTGGCAGGAAAAGCACAGGTAGGTAATTCAATGGGCAATCATAATAGAATGACCCTGGCTGCATCATCTGTCCCTTGAGCATGTCATAGAAGGTGCGGTCTGCTAAAAATTTGACCTGCCACTAAAAAGTTAATCTTACAGGCAAAGCAATATACACAGTCAAAATAGTTATAATTTGCCTAGATTTCTATACTTAGGCCATTTATAAGACAAAGCATTAGACCCAGCTGTGTTGAATACTCCTGAACCCCATTATATTCAGTAAGGTCAGAAACCATGTATGTCGTTCTTCCACTTAAAATCAATGGAGCTGGCAAGTATATCAATCTTTCTAGATCTATTTTTTAAAATTATCTATTGGATTCTAGATGGCTAATACCAAGCACTAGGGGTGGTGTGCATGTCAAAAACACTGATCCCCCCCAAAATATTTAAATTGGTATTTCCAAACATTAAAAAAAAATCAAATTCATGTTTCCATTGCACAATTGGTCACTGGGAGAGGCCAGGTGAAAATGATAAATTTGTAAAGCCTTCTTGTAAGGCAGAGTGGAAAGTGGCCCCCATGAATTCCAAGTGGCAGATGAGTTGGTTGCCACTGCTCACAGGCTTGTCCAGAGGACTTCCCTGTAGTTCTCCAAAGTAAGCAGTCATTGGTCCCTTTTGTACATGAATAACATGTAAGAATAGCCACATGAAGGAAATAGAGCAGAGAAAGGAGTTGCACTGATGACCCTGTTCCTTCTATTATGAAACCAGCCTAGAAGCACATCAAACATTCCAGCAAATATTCTCAGTGACATCTCCACTTTCTGGAACTCCCTTTCCTTGGGCATGTCCCTGACCCTGATGTCGCTCTTATTCCAAAAGGCCCTGAAGACAACTCTCTTTCAATGGGCCTTTGGTTCTTAGTATGAGTGCCATCCACTGCTGAGGTTTTATGGATAGTTAAATTACATTCCTATTTTGGTTTTGAGTTTGTTAGGCATTGCTCAGTCTACAAGATTGAAGTGGTAGATATACAATTGGTTAATATACAAAAAGTGAAGTGATATGAGAAAAATGTTAGTTGAACTTGGATATAGAAGCAAGCATTTGTAGAGTTTAACATTCAAATATTAAGGCAGACTTAGGTCAGATATCACCAGAATTGAAAAGGGACACGAAAATATTATCTTGGTCCCATACCAAGGCCTGCATCCTAACTGAAAGGAATCCAGCTAATCTGCTTCTTCCAGAGTCCTTTGAAGCTGTTGCACAACCACCTTCTCCACAATCTTCCCCCAAAAGGGAATGTAGGAAACCAGACAAACATTATCTAGTATCATTGGGTCCCAATGATAAGTCTCTTGAGGGGTCCTTGGTGCTCTCTGAGCTTGGTAATGAAATGTCTGCAAAAAAAACAACCAAAGGTCAGAGAACACCAAGGACCCCACAGTTCAACACTGAGCTACAAACATTCTCTTCTAATGGTCTCTTGAAGAGTGGGGGATGGACCACGGCCTCCTTAGGAGACAATGGAACAACCCTTCTCTCAGAGAGAAATTAACCACCACCAAGATCCAACCACATATCACCTCCCAAGAGCCCTTATCCAACCAAAAAAAAACCATGGACCTACACTGAAGGGCACCAGAATCCTGTCCATTTCATCAGACCCAACAGGATTAAACTCCTCCAAAATAACCAAGCCAGATGTTGTCCCAGTCACCTCCACAGGACCTGCTACAACAGCAGAGTCCAACATAGGATGAATCTGATTATTCATTGATGCCTTGCAAATATTTCAGTGCACCCCTGTAACTGAATCCCCCCCAAACTAATTTGTCTTTTATTTAACTACATGGATTATATAATTATACATTTATGTTGTCTTATATTTTACACCACTCTCATCTGTTCCTAATTCATAGCCATGAGAAAGTCTATACAAAAGGGAAAGTATGCTTGTCCTTGGGGAAACATCAATCATCACTGGAGATGGCTCTATATCATAATGTGAGCAGTTGGAGATTGCAATAGACTAGGCATTCCCCAAGGCCAGTGCCTTTCAACCAGATATCTTCCAGATGTGTTGGCTCTGCTGGCTTGGAATTCTATGAGTTGAAGCCCAAGACACCTGGAGGATACATGATTGGAACACAAGCTGACTATTATCATGTAATTTGGCTGGCTGAGGTTCCCTCTATTGTTTCAAACAGAAGATTTCTCTCATTTTGGGCTGATCCTTAATCTAGAGTTATAAGAATTGAACCCGAGACTTGTGTCTTTTAAAATTGTTATAGCCATTGAGCTATAGCTTCTATTCAAGATATACAAAGCTGGGATTCTATTCCTTCCTGCAGCAAAAAACAGCTCACCCTGAAATCTCATTACTGATTTATTCCCTTGCCTTTTAAAATGGTTAATCATTCTTTAATCATCATAACTAGATGTCTTTAATTTTAGAAAAACAGACGCGTGGATTTAGTGGGCCAGCATAACAATAAGTGCCTCCTATTTTGCATATGTGCATGATTGGCATGGATGCAAAATGGAACACTAAGCAAAAAGGAAATGAGGCTACTGCTTTTGCAAACTTGTCTCTGTTTTAATGGATTTATTGATCTTGTTTGTCTCAGGAGATGCTATAGAAATTAATCTTCCAAACCCAATTAAAGGTCTTTCTAAGAAAGTAAAATCCTAGTTTTATTAAAATTGCCCCTACACATGATTTTCTGCCCTTGTACATAATCCTTGCCTGGATGAATATACTCTCTTTTCTTTAGCATCAATAGTGTGATGTTTGGCTTGATGAGTCAGTAGCAAGTGAGATTTAGTGGACAAGCAGTGTGGCTTTCCTCTGTCTTCTGCTGGAGAGCATTTAAACCTCTATTTCACCAGCCCCACCTGGTTGAGTTTTGCACTGGAGAAGCCAGAATATCTAGGGATGATAGTTCAACACAACATTCAAGAATTTATACTTCTCCTTGAATGACACAAAAATCACCTGCTGTTTTTGTCTCAGAGTCAACATATGCTGTGGCAATGCATTGTTTCTCTATGGAACTCTCAAGGGGCTGATAGACAGTTTTATGGATGAATAGAATTAATTAATTGAGTTGGGGCAAGTCTCATTGTCTTCCTACATAACTTTCTGTTCTTAGTTTATTCTCTCAGAGCATCATTTGACTTTTGGCCATATTAGCTGGATGTCTGTTTCTTCTGTGATGAAGACACTAAATGAAAGACCCATGCTATGAAGCATTTATTTTAAAAAAAATATTTATTGGATTTGTTAAGGTCACACAACTCCAGGAAAGCTCTGTATATCGTTTATATCATCCAAGGGAGATTTAAATTATACACAGGAAAAATTGAATTTTATTAAAATGCCTTAGCAACCCAAGAGCCTGTCTGCATTAGTTACTTAAAATGTCACAGGACTGGCTTGGCAACCCCAATTTTACCTTTATCCTCACGATGCTGAACTTGTTGTATCTCCAAGACATGATTTATGTAACCCACATTTCCCTAATGCAAAACACTTGGCAGCCATAAGAGAATCAGAATGGCACATTACTATGCTGGCAAGAATTCCTATTGCCACACTAAGAGCTGGGCCTCCGTTATGGACTGCTAGTAAAGGAACACAATCTTAACAGTCTTAAATCCTCTCTGGGGCCTCATGCTGTTTTTATTTAAAATATGGCATTTCATTTGTATAATCTGTGTCTATAGGTTCTTAGTCCAGGAGTACTCCTTGATCTGCGGCAGTCACTGAACTTCCTTTATTCTCCCCTGTTCCAGGCAGATTTCCTGACGGAATGCTCTACATAGGATTACCCTTGAAAATGTCTAGAAATTACATCGTATTCAAATCCCATTTCTTATTCCAGATAGGGAATAAGAAATAGAAAGACCAAAATCTATATATATAAAAGCAAAAACCACTCACATATTAATCACGAAATCTCCAGAACCGTAAAGCCTACAAACTTGAAATTTGCCATGTATGTTCCTCTTGGCTTCTAGGTGCTCACTAAGAAAGGATTTTTCGAAATGACCATCAGATCATTAGCATTTCCTATATTATTATAACACGCTCTGATGCTAATTAGTTAGATGTTCTACTCTCCCTCTCAACGTGAAAATAACTAATCTGTTGGGCAAGCCTAATGGAGAGAAGGGGCTAGAAAGCCTGAGGGAGAGAAGGAGGATAGGATAGGAGACATTTCTGTGGGGGAAGCCTGAGGGAGAGAAGGGGATAGGATAGGCTTCTCTGGGGCAAGCCTGAGGGAGAGAAGGGGAGAGGAGAGGCCGATCGTAACTACTCATTAATTTTCAAACTCTAAGTGACGATTTATCAAGCCTGATCACATAGTACCCGAGCACGGGTATTCAGCTAGTCTATAGATAAATACAATTCATTGCATCTTTCCATATCTTTCTGATTTTGCAAATCAGCCTTGCTTTCACAATGTCCACACACTGTTTCAAATATAGCCTTTTGCTTTTTGCTTTAAAATTTCTTACCCCTTTTTCAAGTTTTTCTCAATTCGATCTAACCACAGCTTTCTCTGATTTTTACTTCTCCTCAGGTCATTTTTCCTTCACATGTTTCCTTTATGCTTTGGTACTTGTTTAGTTTCTCTATGTTATGAAATCACCTCAATTTATATCTTACATTCTGGTTGCTCACCTGTCTATTCATCAACATTTATTCAGCACTCATCCCTTCTTGACCCAATCCCGTCTTGGTTATCACACACACACTCTCCTTCCTTCCTTCCTTCCTTCCTTCCTTCCTTCCTTCCTTCCTTCCTTCCTTCCTTCCTTCCTTCCTCCCTCCCTCCCTCTCTCCCTCCCTCCCTCCCTCCTGCTCATCTCACAAATGTGACTCTGGGCAGCGTATAATAATCTTAAAAACAAATGTTAAAAACATTCCACAGTCAGATTATCAATATTATTTTTTAAATATTAGATATTCACTTTATCCTTTTATTTCTCCTGGTCTCCAACTCTCACTTCCAGGATGAAGTAGGCAGAAATATGCATATATACACAACCAGTATTGTTTCTTTCCACAAACACAATTCCTTACACAGACCATATAATACCCACTACTTTTCAAGTATTTCACATCTCAAATTTTCTCCATTTTGTCACCTTCAGTAAACATTTTTTTTTTTTGCTTTAATTTATATGCCGCCCTTCTCCAGAGACTCAGGGTGGCATTCAGCAATAGCCTTCATACTTTTATATATTTATACAAAGTCATCTTATTGCCCCCACAATCTGGGTCCTCATTTCACTTACCTTTGAAAGGATGGAAGGCTGAGTCAACCTTGAGCCTGGTGAGATTTGAACTTGCAGTAATTGCAAGCAGCAGTTGTTAATCACAGTGCTTTAGTCCACTGTACTACAGGCTCATTTGCGTATCAAAATGCCCTAATTCATTTGCTTGCTTTGTTTTCTGCTTATATTTATTTATAAATATACATTTATATTTATTTCTCTTTCCATGTCAGAGACAATTATTTTAGTCTTTGGTACATTAGTTTTCATATCTATTACTGTTCATTGCATTTTTGTCTGTCTATCTAACAGTCACTGCAAACCATTTGGGCTTTCCACCAACAAACCAGAGGTGGGTTTCAGCAGGTTCTGACCAGTTCTGGAGAACCAGTAGCGGAAATTTTGAGTAGTTCAGAGAATTGGTAGTAAAAATTCTGACTGGCCCCACCCCATCTATTCTCTGCCTCCCAAGTCCCAGCTGATCAGGAGGAAAGGGGATTTTGCAGTATCCTTCCCCTGGAGTGGGGTGGGAATGGAGATTTTACAGTATCCCTCCCCTGCCACGCCCACCAAGCCACATCCACAGAACCAGTAGTAAAAAATTTTGAAACCACCACTGCAACAAACCCTACATTTTCTGCATAGAAAAATACATGCTTATTCACACCCTCAATCAACACAATTCTAACATCTCTATGAGCATCTCTACATTCCTACTCTACATATCATTTAATGATAACAGTATTAAACGACCAATGAGGCATCACACATTTATGTTTTGCTCCCTGCTTAGCATCGAACCATTCTCTAAGCATTCCATTTATTCTCATGGATTTTTTTTACCTCCAATGTAGAACACTCTTACTGCATCTGGCAAGCAATTTTAACTTGTTATTTGTGCAAAACAATCCATAATTCAAGCTTACTCACTTTATTGTACCTTTTCTTTAAAAGAACAGCCATACTTTCTCATTTACCCATTTTTCAGTGGCCTGTTTGAAGAGGAACAATCTGACCTGTACACTCCCTGTCTGATATAATACAAAATGTGTTCATTGTTGTTTCTCATATTCTATTTCTAAGGATATTCTACTGCATACCTTCCGGACTCCCTTAATAAATCAATCTCCCTGTAATTTTGCATACATTTTCCCTCTGTTTTTTTCCAATTCATTGGGAACAATTATAAAATTCTTTCTGTGTTAATGTAATCTTTACCAAACTAAACAAATTATACATTCCATAGGCAAATCACATTTTAATTCTTCTCCACTTACTCCATCTATACCTGTAACCTCACCATTTTTCAACATTCTGACAATTACAACTTTTTTTCATCTTTTCTTTATTTTTCTTGAACACAAACATTTGTAACATTTGTTTCAATTCCATCCTTCACATACCCTTATCATTCTCATCCAAATCTGAAAAATAATCTTCCAGCATTTCCTCACTTCTGATTCATTCCAAATAATTTAATTATCATTATTTTCTATTCCATTGATTTTTCTGGATGCTCTTTTTCAAACAATTTTTATTTTCCTCAAAATTGGTCTATATTTGCTTCCATGTTCTTCAATTGCATAGTTTTCAACTATCTTTTTGTTGATTCACATTATAGTAATAACTCTTATTTTTAAAATTAATTTTAATGTATAAACACAAAGAAGAATACACAAAGGAAAAATAAAAATAAATGGGAAAAAAGGAAAAAAGGAAGACGGCAAAAACATACAGTAAAACATACGGAAAATTATTGACCTCTCGGTTAAAACAGCAGTAGAAACATAATATTATTTCTACTATTAAGATTGCTCAGAATAAAGTATACAATGAGTCTCGTCATTTAAATCAGCAATTTATACTTACCTTTATAACACTGAATCAGAGGCTATTGAGGAAAAAAAATCAATTTTTTTTCAAGCAAATACCTTTTCCCATTATCAATTATGTTTAAGCAGTTTATCTCCCATTTCTGTTCCTCTATTTTGGGAAGTTAAAAGGTGGTTAACCTTTTAAAGGTTAAAGGGTGGTTTGGTTGAATGTAGAAACAGTGCTTGGTTTGGTGCAGCTTAAAATTTTGGAGCATATTTGGGTTAAATATAGATTTTTTTTTCATTCCTTATATTAAAGTGTGTCATTTAGGCTGTTATGTGGCCGCTGCAGAGGCAGGTATGAAATACTGGGAAAAGATTAGGCCCTTTTAAAGAATTGTAGACAGGTCTTTGATCCATGCATTTCTACCAACTCTAAAACAGCTTTCTGGAATCAAAACCAAAGTATTTATGTAAAAATGCACCTTGCTAATTATTCACTGATTTAGTACTAATTTTAAGTTTATATGTCAATGTTTTAGTATGATTTTTATTTTATTTTTTATAATTTGGCTAGTGCCCTTGAATACTTGCTGGAATAAAGTAGAGTTAAAAACTAAATAAATAAATAGCTATTCTGTCCCATGAAATTGCTGCACTCTGAAAGCCTCGTCAGAGATTTCTTTTCAAATCTTTGATGATGATGAAAGTGACTTGATAAAGGGCCCAGTCTGTGTGGCAAACTCACTTTGGATCCTCCTCTCCCAGGGAGATTCCTCTACAGTTGAGCCTACAATTAACCTTCATTTTCCTTTAGCATCAAGACAAAGTTCAAGCTTTTTAGAATATTCTTTTAGTTGGTTACAGATTTGCTGATTTGTTTAATATTAATGGTGGCTTTTCAAATTATTAAAAGTTGATTTGGGTGCCATCATAAACTGTCTTGAAATTGAAGAGAAGAAATATTATTATTCATTGTCAAATAAATAAATATAAGATTAGACATCCCTAGATGACTAAAGTATTTTACGGGGATTTTTTTTTATTCTTTAGGAATATAAGTTTGTCTTCTTATGTGAGAGCACTTTATACTTAACAGTTTCACGCAGACATTACAGAGATTTGTATCTGTGGGTGGCCATTTATGCTGAGCTGTTATGGCATCAGACAGCAATAAATGTTGTAAATAGCCTTGGACAACTGACTCTCCTTGTTCCTTATACCTCCCACAGAAATGATTGTGATGGCTGAATTCAAGCCACATTTGCACTTTTTTGGGTGGCCAAATGAGCTCAGACCATCTTTGCAATAAGAAGGATGAATACGTATTTCAAGCACATATGAACTAGCCTTTTGTTGATACAATACTTTTATCACTGGAAAAGCTCTTGTAGTTTGTCAGTTGAAGAGACAGTAATCATGTCTTGTTTTATCTGATTATAAACACATAAATGAACACAGAGAGAATAATCTGATATTTTTAGATAATGAATAAGCAATGCTTATTCAAAGCATTCATAGCATGCTGTCTGGGGAATTCTGGGAGTTGAAGTCCACACATCGTCAAGTGGCCAAATTTGAGAAACATTGCAATAGACCAGAGGTCTTCAAATTTGGCAGCTTTAAGACTTGTGGACTTCAACTTGAAGTCCACAAGTCTTAAAGCTGCCAAGTTTGAAGAACTTTGCCATAGACCTTTACTTCAATGAATAGTGGTTTCAGCTGAGGTAATAGTGATTTCACCAGAGGTAAAGGCCTATACCTCATGCTTTAGGACAGCGCTGTAAAATTCCTGGCCCGCAGGCTTGATGCGTCATGTGCTGGCCATGCCCATGCCCAGTTTAGCGAAGGGGAAAAAAGTCCCTATACGTCACATGACTCCGCCGTGGCGATGTGAATTTGACACCCCTGCTTTTGGACAATACCCAATATCTGCATTTCCCTATAAAGAGGCAGTTTTAATCAACTCTGTGGATACTTTGGGGGGCGGGGCGGGGATAGATTTCCAATAAAGGAAATAAAACATGTAATGCCTTCTTGTTTTCCCATGTACTCAAGAAGATAAGGCTCTGGATCTAATCCATGAAGATTGGTCTGATCCACTTCAACTTCGGACCCAGGCACTTTAAATACCCAAGTGTTTGATTAGGGGCTGTGGGTATGTTGGGATTGGATATTCTGGGAATTGTTGTCCCAACAACTCCAGAAACCCCCAGATTGAAGAAGACTGCATCAGAAAAGTAGAAAGGTAGAAAAATACAAAATTCAGTATGTTTATTAAATTTCATGAAAAACATTAAAATACAAACTAATATAAGAGGAAAAGGGTCAAAGGGGAAGAGAATAACAGGACAGATTTTAAAATGACAAAAAATTACATAAAACCAATATATAACAAAAGTGACCTCTGACTTTTTCCAATACAGAGACATTAATAGAATCCAACAACCTCCCTGTAAATTTAAATGAATAATTCCAATCACATGTATAGTGCTGCCCTTTGACTACACGAGCAAAGAGTAAGAAAACCAAACACGTTAGACTTGAATGGCAGCCAGAAAGTCTATTTTCTCTTAGCAATCTTCAGGGAATTCTCAGATGTATCCATCTGTGTGATTTCAGTCCTACTCCATTCTGTATTTTTGAAGAAGCCCAATTATTTTGCATTCTTCTCCCTCAAGCTATTTTCCAATTCATTTCTGCTGTTCTAGCCTCAATGAATTTTTGCTCTAATCCTTTAGTGATGTCAAAACACTCATTTTACAACATCACAGGTAGACGTCAGCAGCACTGCATGGTGTCAGGCAATTTCCTAGGAGGTTCTCTCTCTCTCTTTCTCTCTCTCTTTCTCTCCCTCCCTCCCTCTCTCTCTCTCTTTCTCTCCCTCCCTCCCTCTCTCTGTATGTGACTGCATGTGTGCTACAGAATCTTACTGCTAGCATATGACAGCCTTATGTCTTCTATAGACCTACTTTAAGTCATATTGCCCCAAATCTGTAATTATTTAGCAACAATGTGCTGCCCCTGACATATAATTCAGTCTAGCTGATGGATCAAATCTCCACAATAGCGTATTCTCCAACATTTCTCAAATGAAAATAGATATTCTGTATTTGGTTTTATACTAAACCATTGGCTACATGGAACAAAGAACAGGCCACCCAAGGACATTTCTATCCTAAGGCTCAATCACACATCATTTTAAAAATAAATATTATTGCAAAATGTAAACCTCTTTGCTACTTAGAAATGTTTTAAAGCAATCAGCCAGTCAGTCAATACTGGGAACAAAACAAGTCATTTTAATATCTTGGCAGTCATTTTGCTTTTAACAGAGTTTTCCCAGAAATTCATTCCTCTAAGTCTACTATTATGGATAAGAAGATGATGTCAGCAAGTTCATGGAATCCTAGGATGTCAGAGATCTTGAAGTTCTTCTAGTCAAACCTGCTGTCCAGGGGAAGAATCATTCAACCATCCCAAACAAACAACTGTCCAATAACTCTCAGGACAGAGCACCTATGGCTCCAGGAGGCAAGCTGTCCCACTGCTTCATACCTCTCACAGTCAAGTGGAGGAAAGGAGATGGATTGTTGTAAAATCAGGGAATATGGTGTACAGGAGAAAAGAAAACAGACAGACAATTTCATATTTTTTTTACTTTTTTTTTTTTAATTTGATTTATATGCCGCCCTTCTCCGGAGACTCAGGGCGGCTTACAATGTGTTAAGCAATAGCCTTCATTCTTTTGTATATTTATACAAAGTCAGCTTATTGCCCCCACAACTGGGTCCTCAATTTACCTACCTTAGAAAGGATGGAAGGCTGAGTCAACCTTGAGCCTTGGCGAGATTCGAACCTGCAGTAATTGCAGGCATCTGGTCTTAATAACCAGCTTAATAACAGGGTGCCTTAGACCACTGTACTACCAAGGCTTGAGGGTTATACTATTGAAATTATAACAAAAGATAATACGGTGGACGTTAAAGCATATCAGTTTAGAATGTTATTGCATACTTGTTAATATTTATATGAAAATAAAAATTTTGTGTAAAAGATAGGGGTAAATAATATGGAGTAAGGAAAATGGAATGTAATAATTATGAATATGTTTATCTGTATTGAAATGTATGATACTCAAACACCACACCATCCACATAATGATATGTATAAATTTAAAAAATAAAATAAAAACTTGATGGAAAGAAAAAATTCCTTCCCACTTTGAGCTTGGATTTCTCACTGCCCACTGTGTCTCATTTAGGAATATTGAATATATTACGGTGTTTTAAAATTCAGAAGTATAACGATTCTTTAAGGGGTTCATGTTGTGGATAACCTTGAAATCAGAGGTTTCTGCTAGAATCATGGTTTTCAAACTGCTGCACATCTCTACAGCTTTAGCCTTAGGGGCTACCACAGAATTTGCATACTAGCCAGAGGTTTGCTCATGGCAATGCTACAAAGGAGAGCAGTTCCTTTGTGTTGCTGCAGTGGGAAGACTATTAAATGGAAAGTCTTATTCCATGAAAACCATTAGATGATGCTGTTCCTGGAACCAGGAGTTGAGCAGAGAGACATGCATGCAAGAGGCTCTGGAGTTTCTATAAACAGAGCACTAAGTTAGGGATCTTCTCATGTATATCCTCTACCACTAATTGCTAACCTTTTGGGCTTAGCATGTCCAAAATTAGGAAAATGCCTAATTTGACTGCTGGAATGTCCTCCCTCCCCCTGAATAAAAGAGAACCAATTCTTTATATATTCATGTATTTTTTAAAAATACAATCCAATCATATATAGTGCTGTGCATTACATAAAGAAACATCAAATAATTACAAAAATGAAATACAATAAAACAAGCTTTTTGGAGGCTCTGGTGCAGTGGTGGAATTCAATTTTTTTACTACCGGTTCTATGGGCGTGGCTTGGTGGGCGTGGTGTGGCTTGGTGGGCATGGATTGGTGGGCATCGTAGGGGACAGCTACTGCAAAATACCCATTCCCACCTCACCCTGGGGCCAGCCAGAGGTGGTATTTGCCGGTTCTCTGAACTACTCAAAATTTCCGCTACTGGTTCTCCAGAACCTGTCAGAACCTGCTGAATAGCACCCCTGCTCTGGTGGCATAACCCTCTTGCACAATTTCCAGTGGCTCCAGAGGCCATGTGAGAACAGACCCCATTCTTTTTTTTAAAAAAAATATCTTTATTAAATATTTACAGTAAAATTAACACGTAATAATGATTGGAAAACAATATAAGAAATGAAATGTAAGAACACATAAACACAAGACTAAAACGAAACAACAAACATGACTAACCGAGAGTTAAGCTCATTCTCCAATTAATATTAACTAATATCATCCTAACCAAACATTTCAGTACAATCAAGTTCTTTTAATTATCTACAAAACAATTGGCCTGTTTTTTCCAAAATTATAAAGAATTATATAGCCTATTAAGTATCTATTTAATCTAATAAGACGATCTTATCACCTATCTCCTAGGTTTAACCTTTTTTAAAGCCAGACAAAGCATCTGTCCCAACTTCTATTATATATTGAGTCTTTCTTATCTTTTAAGATATATGTTAACCTGTCCATCTCAGCACATCGAAGAATCTTATTTATTATCAGATGTGAACAGACCCCATTCTTGTTACAGTCTCCACAGCCTCTAAAAATTGCATGGGAGCAGGGCATATTTTTGAGAATAGTGTTGTCAGGTTTAGTGTTGTCAGGCTGGTGATTGCCCAAAATGTTGTGACATGTCACCTTTGATTTAGTAACTACCTGAAAGAAAGAGTCCCACCCTCCCAATAACCAAGTCAGATGGCTGATGCTGAATATTTTGGGAACTGAAGTTAACACTTTTGGGAAGATAACCAAGTTGGTGAGGCCAGAGTAAGCACAATTGGGCTAGATGGATGACTAGACTGTGTTAGTCATGGTGGCGCAGTGGTTAGAATGCAGAATTGCAAGCTAATTTTGCTGACTGCTAGCAGTTTGATTCTGACCAGCTCAAGATTGACTCCCTCCTTCCAAGGTCAGTAAAATGAGGACTCAGATTGTTGGGGGCAATATGCTGACTCTGTAAACAGCTTAAAGGTAAAAGTAAAGGTTCCCCTCGCACATATGTGCTAGTCGTTCCCTACTCTAGTGGGCGGTGTTCATCTCCATTTCAAATTTGAAGAGCCAGCCCTGTCTGAAGATGACTCTGTGGTCATGTAGCCAGCATGGCTAAATGCCAAAGGCACATGGAACGCTGTTACCTTCCCATCAAAGTGGTCCCTATTGTTTCTACTTGCATTTTTTACGTACTTTCGAACTGCTAGGTTGGCAGAAGCTGGGACAAGTAACAGCAGCTCACCCCATTACGCGGCACTAGGGATTCGAACTGCTGAGCTGCTGACCTGAACTGCTGACCTTTCAATCAACAAGCTCAGCATCTTAGCCACTGAGCCACCTTGTAAACAGCTTAGAGGGGGCTATAAAGCACTATGAAGCAGTAAGTCTAAGTTATATTGCTATTTTAGGCAGCTTCCCCCTGTTTTCTAGCATTCCAACATCTAATCGAGCTCTACTGCTAAATCCAAATGTTCCCCTCTGGATGGCAGTAAGAGAAAAGGGCAAGGAAGCAACATTTTAAAAAAATGTGCGCTCACATGCACACACACAAACCCTGGTGGCAAGAAATTTTGCATGTTTAGTTAGTCTCATGATCCTTTAAAAAAAAAGTGTGAGAGAGGTGACAATGGATTATAGTACACTAGAGGAAGCATCTGTGATTAATTGTCCAGATGCAGAAAGAGTTACCACATGACTATCTGCTAAGTGCCCTACATCAAACCCCATGGCTTATCTCTCTCTCTCGTTCTTGCTCTTTCTGATGCTGCCTGACTGTATCTGATGTATGACAGGAACAGGCCTCGAGACTGCTATTTTTAGAAACAATTTCAGACTCCCATTGTATGGTGCTATCTAATAGGTCTTTGAAAAGAGGAGGTGAACATTAGACAGGCAGAATAGCAAAAAATTGGTCATTAATTCTTCGGTCACAAGCTGATTTGGTTGATAAGTAAGCATTCCATCCACATACAACTGGAAATTTGCCATCCTTCTCTGATTGCTAAAAGAGGTGATGTAGAAAAAAGATTGTAGCCCATCCTGGGGAACCAGGGGTATCTACATGGTATGATAAAAATGTCATATGATGAAAAGAAATTGAGCTTTGATTCCTCCATTGTGGCCACCATCTTGAGTTTCTTTTAATCACTCCTTGTTGGACACCCCTAATACTGTGTTTCCCCCAAAATAAGACCCTGTCTTATATTTTTTTGAACCGTGAAATAAGCGCTTGGCCTTATTTTCGGGGAGATCTTATTATTTTGGAGCACATGGAGAAAGATGGGGCTCCTCTTGCCATCTTACCTGATTTCTAGCTCTGTGTTTAAATATTTTTGGGGAGGGCTTATTTTTTGGGGGAGGCTTATTTTAGCACATGCACTCAAAAGCCCGATTGGGCTTATTATCAGGGGATGTCTTATTTTTGGGGAAACAGGGTAGCAACTAAGAAAATACAGTGTTCATACGAGTGTGTGTTTGTTTGTGTTTGCACATAGGCTCCAGTACACACATATGCATCTAAAATGGGTATGTGGTGTATTGATTCTTGACCAACTTTCCATTTAAATACTCTGGATGGAAAGGAGAATATCTGTGTCATGATATATGGTATCTTCCAAATGTCTTGAGATTTCCATTTCCAGGATCTCCTTCCAGCTTGATCAATGAGATAACTGAGATTTTTTTTTTTTTTTTGGAACTGCAATCCCTATGAAAGACACTAGTTTATGAAAAGTTGATGAACTGCCTGGATAATTTTTGTGGAAAAGAACTATTTTAAAATCTAGTTTCCAAGAGCTATAGAAGGGTGCAGGTGGTTGTAGCCAAAATCTTCCTCCCCTCCCCTTTTCTTCTTTTTTCTGTTTCTGTTGCTCTTATTCAAAATTGGTACATTAAGCCTTTTTGGTGCATTGATTTTTCTTCTCATTTCTTATGCAGTCAAATTCTGAGGGCCTCTGGAGGCCTCCAAACAAGGGCTAGGAAGCCATGTGAAGCCAATCCAGCCGAGATCATTTGCCGAAGACAGAGCTTGCATTTCATCTCACGCACAATGCTTTTCAGTCAAATTAATACACACATTCGGCAAAGAATTGTCCATTGTTAAATTGAGAAAACAATTGAGGTACATAATTGTATGACTTGATCCTTGGATTTACATGGCTGCCGTTCAAGTTCCATGAAAATACAATTCAAAGAGGGAAAAAAAACAACATAAAACATTTGGCCAAAACATACATGACACTGTTTGAAATACAGTGATTTTGAGATTTTGTTTGGGACTGCGGTATTCAGAGGACCACAGGATGGTCCCATCCTAGTCTGAATTCCAATCCTGCTCCAGGCAAGGATGATGGGATGGCTTCCTTTATCCCAGTACTCAGTTCAAAAACGTTCCTGAAAATATTTTACTGGAGTTCACACACCCTGCTTACTTGTCCTTAATTTAGCCATGGGTATGTTCCCAATTTTCTGGAATGCATAATAAGAAGTAAAATGGGATCACCTACTGTAGGCTGGGTTCACACAACATGTTAGACTAAAATCCGATTGGCTACTTTGTGGTTTTAATTGGTGTGTGAAGAGAGTCTGTGAATCTTTTTATTTTTGTAACATGCCAGATCCACTCTGAGTTTATATATGCTATTGAACATTCTAAGGTTTTTTTTAAAGAAAGAATATTGTTTATTTATTTATTTATTTTGTCGCATTTCTATGCCGCCCAACTCCCAAGGGACTCTGGGTGGCTTATAACAGAGAATAAAGCAATGCAACAATATCCCATACAAAAGTTAAAAGAAGACATTAAAACATTAAAACATTAAAACACATACACTCCAATTTGTGGCTGGGTCTTGCAAGATCACTATAACAAGATCAACGGCCCCAGGCCTGCTGCAAGAGCCAGGTCTTCACCACTTTCCGGAAGGCCAGTAGAGTGGGGGCAGTCCGGACTTCAGGAAGTAATTGGTTCCAGAGAGCTGGGGCAGCCACAGAGAAGGCCCTCCCCCACGGGCCCGCCAGCCAACATTGTTTAGCTGATGGGACCCGGAGGAGACTGACTCTGTGGGATCGCTGGGAGCTATGTGGTAGAAGGCGGTCTCAAAGATAGCCTGGTCCTGAGCCATGTAGGGCTTTAAAGGTAATAACCAACACCTTGAATTGCGCCTGGAAACTGATAGGGAGCCAGTGCAGCTCGCGGAGACTTGGTGTAATGTGGGTGTATCTAGGTGCACCCACTATAACTCGCGCGGCTGCATTCTGGACCAACTGTAGTCTCCGAACACTTTTCAAGGGTAGCCCCATGTAGAGCGCATTGCAATAGTCCAACCGTGAGGTGACAAGGGCATGAGTGACTGTGAGGAGAGCCTCCTGATCCAAGTAGGGTCACAATTGGTGCACCAGACGAACCTGTGCAAAGGTCCCCCTATGTGCAAAGGTCCCCCTAGCTACAGCTGTCAGATGTTGTTCCAATCTCAGCTGTGAGTCTAGAAGGACACCCAAATTGCGAGCCCGTTCTGAGGGGGGCACTTTCTCTCCCCACAGAACCAAGGATGGACAATCGACATAGTCTTTAGGGGCCAATACACAGAGCCATTCAGTCTTGTCTGGGTTAAGTCTGAGCCTGTTGACTCCCATCCAAATCCTCACAGCCTCCAGGCACCGGCACATCACATCTACCGCCTCACTGAACTGACGAGGGGTGGAGATATACAGCTGGGTATCATCAGCATATTGCTGATATCCCACCCCGTGTCATCGGATGATTTCACCGAGTGATTTCATGTAGATGTTAAATAGGAGGGGAGAGAGGACCGAGCCCTGAGGCACCCCACAGACGAGGGGCCTAGGGGATGACCTCTGTCCTCCTACCAGCACCGACTGTGATTGACCAGAGAGATAGGAGGTAAACCATCGCAACACAGTGCCTCCCACTCCCAGCTCTCTTAGTTGCCCCAGAAGGATACCATGGTCGATGGTATCGAAAGCCACTGAAAGGTCAAGTAGCACCAAATAGAGGAATGACCCCCATCTCGGGCTCACCAGAAATCATCCACCAGTGTGACCAAGGCAGTTTCCGTGCTGTAGCCAAGTCTGAAGCCGGACTGAAAAGGGTCCAGATAATCCGTTTCATCCAATGACTGCAGGAGCTGAAGTGCCACCACTTTCTCTACAACCTTTCCCACAAAGGGTAGGTTGGAGACTGGATGAAAGTTTTTTAATTCTGCTGGGCCCAGGGAAGGCTTCTTGAAGAGGGGCCTTACAACCGCTTCCTTTAATGGCTGTGGGAAGGACCCCTCCCTCAAGGACGCGTTAATTAAAGCCTGCAGCCAGCCGAAACCAGCCAGGAGGGGCATGGGTCCAACAAGCAAGTGGAGGAGCTCATCGCCCCTACAGCCTTGTCCACTTCCTCAGGAGTCACTGGCTCAAACTCCTCCCACATAATAGGACTAAGACCCGCCCCCATCATCTCGGTCAGTATTGCCCAATCAGAGTCCAGGTCCATCCAAATCTGAGTGATTTTATCCGACAGAAACTGCACAAATTCCTCAGCTCTACCCTGCAAGGGCTCCTCCATTCCCCCAACCTTAAGGAGGGAGCGAGTTACCCTAAATAGGGCAGCTGGGCGAGAATCCGCAGATGCAATAAGTGTGGAAAAATGTGAACATTTTGCCGCCCGTATCGCCACTAAGTAAATCCTAACAAAGGCTCTCAAAAGTGTTCGGTCGGATTCTAATTCTTATGCTAATGAAAGAATAATCTTTGACAATGTATCAGTGGTGGGTTCCTCCCGGTTCAGTCCAGTTCAGCCGAGCCAGTAGCGGTGACGTTATGATGTCACCAAACCGATTCTCTTTGTTCGGAAGCTGGGCCCTCCCGCCCCCCCATGTTATTCTTACCTTTTATTTGGCCCCGCCCCCAATCTATTCGCTGCCTCCAGAGTCCCAGCTGATTGGCTAGAAGGAAAAAAACTCTTTCTATCTTAAACTCTTGCCGCGGGGCTTCAAAGGGCCACCCTACAGCTGATCAGTGTTAAAAGGCAGTGTGGTGGTAGACCAGTGCACTCGAAAATCAAATTAATTAATTTATTTATTTATTTATTTATTTATTTATTTATTTATTTATTTATTTATTTTTCATATTTCTATGCCGCCTACTCTCCAAGGACTCTGGGCGGCTTACACCAAAGACAATATACTAAATAGAATATTGCCCCCAACAATTTGGGTCCCCATTTTACCCACCTCGGAAGGATGGAAGGCTGAGTCAACCTTGAGCCGGTGAGATTTGATCCGCTGATCTGCTGAACTAGCAGTCAGCTGAAGAAGCTGCAGTACTGCACTCTAACCACTGCGCCACCTCGCAGTTGGTAGACTGGTGCCTACAAAAACAAATGAGTAGACCGATGCCTCCAAAAACAAATGGGTAGACCGATGCCTCCAAAAACAAATGAGTAGACTGGAACGCTCCAAGAACAAATGGGTAGACCGGTATAGCTCTGCAAGCAATTAAAAGCCTGGTAGACCAGTACCTCTGCTAAATCCTAAAGAATTGTCACATGACCATCAAACCACGCCCACAAAATAAGCCACGCCCACAGAACCGGTAGTAAAAAATTTTAGAACCCACCCCTGCAATGTATGTACTGCCTAAAGAGCATTCAGACAATGAACTTGTAGAGAAGTTTAGTTTTAATTTTGATATCCATATCTGAACAAAGGAAACACAATGTGGAGAGTATACATGGTATAAGTAAATAAAACTCTTCTTTGTGCTTTATTTTAAAAAGCTTAAAGTGGAGGGAAAAGCTTTATTTTAAAAAGCTTAAAGTGATATGAGTAAGCATGTTTTTCACTATTAGACATGTAATTCTCCAGCGGAAAGGAAATCAATGGCACAGAATTAAAAGGGGGGGAGGGATTTCATAGTTTTATGAAGCTTATGCAAGTGAAGATTCTTGAGAGCAGGGATATTTATCATTTTAAAAAGTTACTCAAGTCCCAGCTGTGTAGTCCCATAGAATAAACAGCATTGGATGTTCTCCCTGGAGAACAATTGGAAAAGAAACCACAACAAAATTAAAGGGCGAACTTGAACTGCCTTCATCCACATGAATGCTGGGTGAGTTGTACATATTTAGATAGTTCAGGTTAAGGAACTGGCAAAGTAGTTAATACAGATTAGGGCCCACTTCCCTTCTGTTAAATTCTGTTTTTAATATGAAATGCAATATATTTAAGCTAAGCAGCAACTCTTATCCAAACACTATAACATCATGTCTATAATGTTCAGATTTTAGCTGCTCTCAATGCCTGGCAAGTGAAAGGGCCCTTGTTGACTCTGAGAGGCAGAGCAGCCTTTTGGGAAAGGAATATAACCACATTCTCCTCTCCTCTGCCCCCTTTCTGATTTTCTGTTTCCCGCCAGGAGTAATAATAATTTGGTCTGCAAATATGTATGAAACATTTTGCCTTCCTATTTGTCTCATGTTAACAGTTCACCCCCACGGACCTTCATAAATAATAATAACCATATTAGTACATATGGTGTTTGCTTTGACTTCTAAACACTTGGCAAATATTCCCTGATTACTAATCCTTTGCATTTCTTCAGTGAACCAAAACTCAGCTTTGCTATAGTATGATATGTGACAGCAGCCATTCTCAGATTTCATTTTGGGTAGGGTAGACAAGAACAGGAGAAAAAGACAGAAAGACAGAGGGATAGAAAGGGAGGGAGGAAGGGAAGAAGGAAAGAAGGAAGGAAGGCTCTCACTGTTTCAGACCTCTGCATGCAAATATTTAGAAGGTAGTATTCAGTACTCAGCAGAAGTAGGGGAAACTGGGATGTGGAGTCCCCCACCAGAGACAACCGTGGAAGCCACTAACAATATAATATGAAGAGAACAACTGCCTCAACTGATTGTTATCATAACATTGTAAACCTTAAGCCACCATGCGTTCCAATTATAAAGTCAGAAAGCAAATATCTTTCAACAGTTGCAATATTCAATCTCTAAAGATATTTCTAATTGTTGAGTTTGTTTGTTTGTTTGTTTTTGTTTGTTTTTTTCAGACATATCAATCCACCCTTATGAAGGGTTTCTCATTTTTATTTATCCTTTACAATCCTTTGTTGACCAGCTCTCAGAAAATAGTACTTCAGGACAAGAAGGATGTAGCACAGTAGCCTCGGAGTAAGAGATTCCAGGATATTAACAATAGGCCAACATTTGTATCAACTTATGTAAGCATGGTTTCACTGCACTGGTTGATCACCATTTTGTCACTCAGGGTTTTGACCCCACTTATTCCTATGTTAACCTCTCTAGGAAGAAGTCTAAACAAAATATTAAGATTCAGCTGAACATTCATTTGCTGGGGTCATATCTCCATTTGGGCTTTTTAAAGTTGAGGGCAGCATGATTTGCTAATGACAGCACTTTAACCCTCAGTGCTATTAGCCAAGAAATACGTCAAATAGTCCTGCAAGATTGACCAGCCTTATATGTGATGCTGGTTACAAAAGAGGGAGAGAGATATACTTGTACTTTGATAAACATGAATGCTGTATTTACTGTAAAAAGGACATGGAGGAAGCCATCTGTAAAATCAGAAGTAGTTCAGACAGATTACAAAAAGAAGCACAATTCCTGGGGAGGTAAACTGATTTTCAGATATCTTTGCATGAATCAAGATAAGAATGCTGTACCACTCACTCACTCACTCACTCACTCACTCACTCACTTACTCTTTCGAATGAAGATCAATGTATCACAAGCCAGTTTCTATGTTTTTCATAGTGATCATGGGTCACTTTTATCTCAGGCAATTATACTCAAATCTATGGATCTGTTACCTTTTCATGCATGATCAGTGGCGCAGTGGTTAGAGTGCAGTACTGCAGGCTACTTCTGTTGACTGCCTGCAATTTGGCAGTTCAAATCTCACCAGGCTCAAGGTTGACTCAGCCTTCCATCCTTCCGAGGTGGATAAAATGAGGATCCAAATTGTTGGGGGCAAATAGGCTGACTCTGTAAACCACTTAGAGAGGGCTGCAAAGCACTGTAAAGCGGTATATAAGTCTAAGTGCTGTTGCTATGATCATTTGGTATTGATCAATGATTTACATTCTGGAAAGTTTGAAAGCGCATAGTTTTCCTAATTCAGTCACTGCTGAAACAACTACAGAAAGTGAAGGATCACATGCATCTTGTTGTTGCTGGATCTACCTTCCTTTCTGGTATTCCTGATGCTTTGCAAATTCAGATGCTTATTTATGACCTTTGCTGTGTCCTGGGGTCATGTGATCACCTTTTGCAACCTTCTGACAAGCTAAGTCAATGGGGAAGCCAGATTCACTTAACAACCATGTTACTAATTTAACAACTCCAGTGATTCACTTAACAACTGTGTCAAGGAAAGTCATAAAATGGGGCAAAATTCACTTAACAAACGTGTCACTTAACATATTTTGGGTTCAATTGTGGTCATAAGTCGAGCACTACCTGTGTTGTTCTGTAATATGACAGCCTTATGCAAGGGAATTGTCTGAAGCAATGGTTTTTTATATTATAATGTAGTATTTGTCATATCTTTTATTGGAATGAAATTAAGATGAAATTAGAAATGAAAATAACTTTAATTACGAATGGCATGATTCAGTCTGTTGTAAATCCCCCGGCATAATATTGTGCCATGAAAGTGCTATTTTCTGATAACTATTATTAAAATTAATCTGCTTCCAGTGCTAATGCTGCAGGCATATATTGTCTTGCAGATTCTCTTGGTAGGTGCTGAAAGATGCTCGGGGCATGTTGGGCCTCTGCCAGAAATGCCAACAGACTAGCACAGGGAGGTTTCCAAAACTGGATGCAATAACCATTGTTAATAACCCACTTCAAATATATTTTTGTCATTTCTTTGTTTTGCGATACTGTGCCTCTGAGGGAATACTCTTCTTCCCATATTATAGAAGGAAATGTAGAGGCTCTTCTTGCTGACCCAACTGGAGTAGATGCCTGATCGATGAAAACCAAAGAACGAACTCTATCAATGCACCTAATTATTTAAGATCTTCCTTTTTTGCAAGGCATTAGTTCATAAGCGGTATAGGTTTTTCTTGGTGCAAAGTTTTCTTTGCTTTACATTCCTGCCTTTACTATGTAATCTGTTTTTTTATAGTTTATTTGGTTTTATTTTAAATGAATCTCTCTCTCTCTCACACCCACCCACTCTCACACACCCACAGCCACCCACACCCACATTAACTTAATATCCATCTTTAAAGCACAAATGGAATATCTGAAGAGTAGATTTGTCAGTCATAATATTGTTCATAGAGTAGACTTTCACTGACATTTTAAAGCCGAGGTGGCGCAGTGGTTAGAGTGCAATACTGCAGGCTACTTCAGTTGACTGCTAGCTGCAGTTCGGCAGTTCAAATCTCACTGGCTCAAGGTTGACTCAGTCTTCCATCCTTCTGAGGTGAGTAAAATGGGGACCCAACTTGCTGGGGGCAATATGCTGACTCTGTAAAAACCACTTAGAGAGGGATGTAAAGCACTGTGAAGCAGTATATAAGTCTAAGTGCTATTGCTATTGCTGTTTCTATTTTCTAACTGCAGTGATTGGCAGACTGGAGAAACCTACCTTGCCTAATGAATTATTTCTCCAGAATACATTTTACATGCTCAGACCTTTTAGTATAAACTCTTTGATTTAATTTTAAAATTTGGATAAATTTTACTTTTTGGAGACAAACTGTGCCAAATACTGCTGATTTTTTATTTGTTAAATAAGTTATTTGTGCTGTCAAATATTAAAGCGGTAAGCTGTTCCAAATGTCTGAGGCCTGAAGGATGGGGAAAATAAAATAAAGTATAAATAAGTCAAATAAAATAGGGGCACATTCTGATTCATACAATCTGATTCTCCTTCAATGCTTTACAAAATTAATATCTGAGAAATATTTACAGTATTCTTTCATAAAGTTCTATAATAATCTCATGTTTTATATACTTGTATTTTGTGATGTAATAGCTGCAAGTCCAGACATTCCCTCCTGGAAGTGCCCAGCTCAGATAACCTGTCCTAAAACATGTGGTTAAAATGTCATGGTGCTCTAATTCTTGCCTATTTCACAGTCCCAAATAAAGCTCAGCACATGTAGCATAATTAAAGGGCAGATTCACAGATAATCCTGTAGAATTCATGATCATGCATATTTTAATTTTTAATTTATTATTAAATTTATATGCCATGAGTGGTGCGGTGGCCTAGAGGTGGAGCTCTCACCTCACAATCAGGAGGCTGTGAGTTCGATCCTAAGTAGTGGCTGATATTTCTCTCTCTGGGCACACTGGGAATATATCTGCTGAAAAAAACTCTACATTGGTGACAGGAAGGGCATCCGGCCAGTAAACACTCAGCTCCATTCAGTTGCTCAGACTCCACCCTGCAAGGGATTATGGCGGCCATTAAAAAAAGATGATAAATTTATATGCCGCTCATTTTGCAGTCATGTAATTCTGGGGGGTTTACAATCTGATAAAATAAGTGTACACAAAAGTCAAGATGGATCCGTTTCTACTCAGATATTTCATTTTTCTAAAGATCTGAAGAAAGAAACTGATATGTCAAGAGTGCTCATTCTAGTGTATATATGTATACACATGCTAAAGGCATTCCTTTAAGATATCTCCAATATCTTTAGTACTAAGAGTAGAAAACATGTGACTGTTCAGATATTGCAGAATTATAACTCCCTGCAATCCTAGTCAGCACGATCACTGGAAAACAAATGATGGGAATGGAAATCGTCAATGAGTATGAGTAACATCTGGACAACCACAGTTTCTCATTTTTGCAAGAGAAACAGTAATTTATCAGCTCCATCAACAAAAATAGTTGTTGGTAAATAAAATGTAGTAGACATGAAAACTTTTAGTCAGTTTCAAGAATACTTGGACCAGTCATAGATTGATTAAAACCAGGGAGGAAGAGGTTAGGTTATTGAGCAGAGTTTACCTTAATTCTACACAGTCCTTAGCCAAAAGACAGACTCTCAAAGAGTATTCTTACCTCCTCAACTTATTACAGTTGAAAAATATTCTGGTCCGGTTTCTCTAATCTTTCTCCCTTGGCAGGTCCTGTATCTAATGTCTACAATGTGATCACACATTCCCGAAAGCACTGATCTAGCTCTATCATGGAAGAAAAGATAATTCAAAGATGATATCTCTGGCCCTTCAAACATTCATGGCACAATTTGAAGATCAGGACAGGAGACATCTATTGTTAAGGCAGCCAAATGGGTCTGTCTCCTTCTTTTGGCAGAGTCACAATCTTTTTTTCCCTACCGTTCTTAATCTGAAAGCCTTGGGAATAGAAAGGTAATGAAGATATACTGTAAAACCAAAGCTTTATTATTATACATTATTACTCATTGTTAGCAATGATCACTTTCCAAATGCAGTAACATAAACTTTATTAATTGTCTTGCAAAATCAGCACCATCCACAAAGTTGCCTGCCCTCTTCTTTCTCTCAATCTTTCATCAGGTATTGGCTGGAAAATCAATGTGAAAAAGATATATTGGCAGGAAGACTGACTATTAATAATCAAGCATTGGCAACCACTCAGAAAAACACTAATACCTAATTTCACAAGGAATGTGGATGTGAATGGTGCCAACAGAAAGGCAACAAAATGTTATTGTGGAAAAGCCGTTACTGCAGAGGTTTTTTTTTCTGGCTTACAGATTTCCTTGGGAATCTGATTGTAGATACATCAACCTGATCTGTGCCCTGCACAGACAACAACAATCTAAAGAGCCATCAAGACTCCTAGAACAAACTTCCACATTACATAAAGGAAATATCCTCATGAAGGAAAGAGAACTGAACTCCCCAACAAAATAGTCACACCATGTACAAATATTCAAAGTGGGCGATTTTATGCTATATGTCCCAAAGGTGCTTTTCCAAGAGACAACTGGACTTTCTTGTGTTTTTTTTTAAAAAAGACGGTTCGCTTCTCATCCAATAAGCTTCTTCAGCTCTGACTGGATGGTGGGCAATGGAAGGATTTATATTGAAGGAAGAACAAGGAAGTCCAGTTGCTTGTTGAAAAAATTACCTTTGGGAGAATCATGACCTGGATGACTGAGAATCTCCATAGACATTTACATGTAGTAACACAGGAAGTGCCTTATTTGATACCAGCATTGCAGTTTTTAACTGAGAAACTGGTCTGTAGGCAGTTTGTGTTAAGCCACTTTCCAGGTTCCAGCATCAGTGTTTGGATCTGCGAAGGGTATGACCTATTCACTTTCTATGGAGGAAGGATAGAAATGGTTACATCCCCCTTCCCCTGGGGAGTGGTGAGGTGTGCAGTTGCACCTATGTTGGTGTAGCTCATGCCAACTGGACTTTGCTTAATAAACTCTTACACAAAGTTCTGGTATGTCGCTCTAGATAGATACAGAGCTCATTGTAACAGCATTGTCAAAAAGGCATTAAGGTTGTTAACCTAATCTTGCGAAGCTTCTTCTCCGGTAATATTGTACTGCAAACTAGGGCATACAAAACCTTTGCTAGACCAATTCTTGAATACAGCTCATCTGTCTGGAACCCGCACTACACATCGGACATTAATACAATTGAGCGAGTCCAGAGATATTTCACGAGAAGAGTCCTCTACTCCTCTGCTCACAAAAGAATACCTTTATCAACACCAGGCTTGAAATTTTGGGCTTAGACGACTTAGAAGTACGCCGCCTTTGGTATGACCTAAGCATAGTACACAAAATTATCTGCTACAACCCATCAATGACTACTTCAGCTTCAACTGCAATAATACATGAGCACATAATAGAAACAAACTTGAGGTAAACCGCTCAAAACTTGATTGCAGAAAATACGACTTCAGCAACAAAGTGGTCAATGCCTGGAATGCACTACCTGACTCTGTGGTTTCTTCCCCAAACCCCCATACTTCAACCTTAGACTGTCTACTGTTGACCTCACTCCATTCTAAGAGGTCTGTAAGGGGCGTGCATAAGCACACCAATGTGCCTACCATCCCTGTCCTACTGTTCCCATGTATTTGTATCCTTACCCTGTATTCAAAATCATGTTTATACTTATATCTGTTATCTTATACATATTTGACAAATAATAATAAATAAATAAATATAAATAAATAAATATATCTGGAAGATAAGAAGGGCTGGGATCAGAGACAAAAATTGTTGATTTTCCCAGTGGTCAGCTTTTCTTTAGTCAAAACTCACAATCAGAAATTACAATGAGCAGCTGTGACAGGTGCTTTGTTTTTCACTGAAGTAAAAGGAGTGGACTTTCTTTTTAGCTTTGGAAACAATAAGGCTAATAATGTAGATTTCATAAGAACAAAAGGGGCAAATTACAGGTTACATGCAAATGCTTGTAATAAATGCACATTACATACAAATGTGTGCAGTAAAGTCCTTGTACTAGTTGGTTGGTAATAAACGACAGGCTCAGAAGCTAGTGGCTTAGAGGGGAGGAAACTTAATTTTGTTTCTGCCAGCTGCTTTTTTGAACAACACCCCCCCTCCCCAAACTTTTTTTTAAACTAATGAAGATCGAAATGGTATGAGGCAGGAGTCCAGTAGAGAAACACAAGGCAATGATGCTGAGCCTCGAGCTGTAGTATGATATATATTCTAAGATATCGAAAAGATGGAAGAAGATTGTGGTTGGATGGCAGCAGCTCACTCATTTCTCTTATTATCTCTTAACCTTCATGCTGTGTCAGCGTACACCATGTGCCTTCTGCTTGGTGGCATGGGGGTTGCTGTGAAGAATTAACCTGAAGAGTCAGAAACTAATGAATTTCAGACTAGATAATGCCATTATGTTAACACTGATCATATGCTTTCAAGGGCATTTAATGAATGACCAGGTAGGCCTATATGAAAGTAGAAATCCATAGGAAGGTGATAGTTGCTCCAGTAATCTGACAATAGTCATGCTCCGGTAAATGATGAAAATGAAATAATCAAGGATGAGTCTAGAGAAAATTGTGCAGCATTCTGAATGAATGTGATCCACGGAAAATTATTCCGTTAGGTGACATGAATGGATGGGCAGGAACAAGATGGGAGAGTATAATAAAAGTGATTGGCCCATTCAGAGATCCAAGAATGAATGAGAGTAGGGACTGCTTAGGCAAACGTCTGATTGTTTCAAAGATCTGGTTTAAGTGTAAGTCTATTCATATGTACACCTGGGAAAGGAATGAATGTAAACCTAAAAGCATGACTGATTTTATGGTTTATGATGAAAAACTGAGAAAATTGAGAAAGGATTCAAGGGCAATAAGAGAATATGGGACAGACAGTTATTTGGAAATATGAAGAACAGATCTGGTGAAAATATGAGATTGGAGGAAAATAGTGAAAGAAAATAGAAGTAAAACAATTGTAGGAAGACAAAGTACATATCCTATATGAGTAAAGTATTGGGGAGGGGGGGGGAATTGATCTCCTAACAGGATGAATGGAAAATTGATCCAAGAAAAGAGAACATGGAGGCCATTTGAAATAGATTGAAAAAGAAATGTTACACAGACATGTGTAGAATCCCGTGTAGAACACGAAATCTGAAAAAAGATTTTAGGTGGAATGTTAAAGAGATTATAGACATGGGGAAAATGCAAACATTAAAATGATTTCTGCAAAAAAAATCAGAGCAAGGTAACATTTTTGTTAAATATGTACACAGAGTAAAAGATAGCTGTAAAAAGCATAGTCAAGGGAAACAAGAAACAGTTAAATTGAAAAGGGGCAGAGAAAATCCAGAGTGATTTTAATGCAAATAAAAACATTGTTTGGAAATAGGTGAAAAGCCTAAAGAAGGAGGTTCTAACAGAATGAATGGAATTAAGAATAATGTGGATGGAATGGTTTGTGATGAAACTGAAATTAGAAAATGATGGAAAGAGTATTTTAGAGTTATATCTAAGAACAGACATGAAACAAATGCCATAAATGTTAGCTGATTGGGAAGGATTAAATGAATTTCTTCACTTTACAATTGGTGGGTATTACAGATTCTTTTTAAAATCATGCCCAATTTGATTGACCCAAAGTCAAAAAAGACCCTGGATGTGTGGTTTCTTTATATCTCCCTATAATGTTTGGGGAGATATTTTATTTTGTAAAAACAAATATATAAAGATGGTGCGAGTGCTTCTTATATTCTGTTCTATTGCTATCTCTATACTATTAGTGTGGCAATTACTATTACTACTACTATATTCTATACTATTACTATGTACTATACTTTATTACTATTACATATTATTCTATTACAATTACCTACATACTACTGGTACATTTTATACTATTATTAGTAAGCATCAAGATTTCTTTCTTAAACCTGTTCTGTCATAATTCCCTCCCCTCTCTCTGAGATTCATTCTTTTACTGTTAATTGGCAGTATGTAGAGCTCTTGAACCTTTTTAATACTGTACTTTGTCTTGCTATCTTTCTTTTTCTCTCTCTTTTTGCCTACTGCTTCTGAAGGAAAAATGCCTTCTTTTGTTTCGCTGCTGTACTCGGTTGGCTGCAGAGCTCCAAAACACGGGTCCCCTACATCCATGTGAAGCTTGCTGTTTAATTGGCAACTCCACTATGCTGACACTGGGGAAAAGGCTCAAATGGGAGAGAAAGAAGGCAACCTAGCAATTTTGTTCAAGCAGCCTGCTCTTCCGCAGTGGGGAAGCTAGGAGGCCCATTGGTGGCCTCTAGAAAATGTATATTTGCTTGAATGATCTAGAGTTGAAATTCCATTCTCTGAATGGCTGAGACCATATGCTGCCATGTCTGGATTCCCTACCATGAGAGAGGCTTTTCCTAAGTTCAGCATAGGAATTTATTTGCCTGTTTTAGCTTGATGTGCTCCTTTTCTCCTGCTGTGAACTTCAGCAGTTCTGTTGTCTACTAGGAGAAGGATGTGCTAGCCTTTTAGAAGAGGCTGGGACTTGTGCAGTGTTAGTGAAGTTATGAGTAATTCCACTTTGTGCTGCTTTGAGCTTCTTCTTCTGTCCAGATTTCCTAGACTACTTAGACCAAGGCAATTTGTTGTCATCTTCCAAGCTTAATATCTCAGGCAAGCTGGACCTAGTGAGGTGAACAAAGGTAAGACATGTGTTCTTACCTTTGGGTATAGCTACTAAGAGAAACCATTTGAAGAAACTTCTTGTTTTTCCTGAGATTGCCAGACATTTCTGGGACATTTGGGCTATTAATTTTAGAAAAGGAGAAACATCTTCTGGATAGGAAAGGAATGAAATTCCATCAAATGCCAAATATATGCAGGTGATCATCTGATCCATCCTGGAAATGGTCACCCCTCAAGGCAACTGATCTGAAAAACTGATCAAAGCAAGAAGGGAAGAATTTCTTCCTTCCTTCCAGTTCCTCTGTAGATTCATAGAAAATTTCTAGCATTTAATCAAAGCAGCAACAATCCTAGCTGTTGTGTGGAATGAATGTTGAAAGAAGCTAAAATGGCTGGCCATCGAGTGTGCTTAGCTCAGTTTGGTGTATAGAAATAAGTATTGGATATGTGAGGAGTTAATATACAAGTTGAATGCAGTGGAAATGGGATACTTAGGAACTATGTGTTCATAAAACAAAATGAGATAGGGTCCAGAATGAATTCACTTTGAATGAAAATATAAACTGAATAATAAAATGAGTGACAGGCCTGAAAAAGGAACCTATGGGCAACTTGGTCATATTAAGAAAATGCTGAGGGTATGAACTAGACTTACTTAGATTTTCTTTTATCTCTTGCCTTTACATTCTTTTGCTTACTATTTTACACTCCTATACTGCACTTTGCACAATGTTGCTTACCTGCCAAGAGAATGGGTATGCATGCATTCATGTATTTCTAATCTGCACTTAGATCACTTCACATATTTATGACCTGAAAGACTGTGCGCTTTGCCCATTGCAAATGACAGACTGGTATGCATCCGAACGCTGGGTGTAAAGTGACATTGACAACACTATGACTATACATTTCATCTACAATCTCCATTTTGAGTTTGACTTGAATGACAGAATTCATGGATGAAGTCTCTGAGCAAAGTCTGGGACTTTCTTGCTTCTTCTCCGTGCCCTGTGCTTTTTGTAAAAAACTTGCCTAGAGAACTCAAAATCCTATACACATTTTTGCCTATTAAGGGAATTGGCCTACCTTAGAGATGGAGATCATGTGGCATCTCTGAAGATGCTATATTTATATTTTGCCATATACGTGCACTATAAAAATGATGTGGAACAGAAGTCTGGTACATTTGCCTGCCACGATTAGCTGCTTTGGTTATGATGGATACATAACCTATGCTGTTAATCCTTAGCACAAGAAGTCAGCCTTTTATGTAGATGAGACTGAAAGCTCTGACAAGGAGACTTTTCCCATGATACAAAAACTAGAATGGAGGAGAAAGAAGAAACTTGATATAGTTTCTTGGTATAGAACCAATTCCAAGCCATCTATTTGTCTGCCAGCAACCTCCATTGTCTCTCACAAGATTTATAAATGCATGGCTAGGCTCATTTAGGATACAGGCCTGAATCACAATCATGCTTACAATATTATTGTAACAGGAATATCGACTCCAAGAGATGGAGATTTGTGGCAGAGCTACATATTACTGAACAAATACCGCAAACAGAAGAATTTCCAGCACTGATTAGTTTCAGTTCAGCAAATAATAGTTCTGCTGCTCTGGGAACAAGAAGTCTGTGGCCTTCTTCCATATCATATTTTAACAGAATATTTTAGTTCTTTGATTTCTAATTTTCCAGCCGTATAATAATTTTGGAAGGTTGCTGTGGTTTTTTTTTCTAATGTATAGTAGAATTAAGCAAACCATTCTCAACTGCAGCTTGCAGACTGAACTGAAAGACTTTTAGATTTCTGCTCTGAAAGATCTGGTTTATTAGCACAGTACTTTCCTCATCCCCTGACTCCAGCCTCACTGCTCTTCCAATGATATCAGTTATTACTTAATATCTTAATATGATAAATCATGCTACCCACTTACATAAATAGCGGAACTCATATATATTATGAATTAAATGCTTCTATTTGTTTCATTCATCAAAAAGTCCAAAGAAGCTCGTTTCTTTCTGCCTTTCTTTCTCCTAATTTATCATTGCGCTGCTTCTTTGAGCAAATGGAAGCATCTTACTTGTGGGCTACAGCTATAAAGTCAATGCTGCATGAAGTGGAACTAAAACAACAGCAGTAATAAATATCATTATGAAAAAGAGGAGATCAGTCAGGCCAGAAAAGGTGTGACTGCAGGAAACTTACTTTACAGTTGTCATGGGACCTAGAGAACAGAAGGACAGTATATTTGATTGCCTAAGACAGTCCCAAACCTGCCCATCAGCCAAAAAAATGAGAATCACCAATCACTTTTCAAGCTACAGCTATAGGAAAGAAGTTCAGCCCTGCCAGAAGTGATCTCTTGTCTATTTCTCCATCCATTTCCTATCCTTCATGTGTTTTGTGGGTCTGAGGATGAGGCTTCACACTTCTTTTTTCACTGATATGAACTCCTCCAGGGGGAAATAGCTATTTGGAAAGCAGAGTAATTCTTTTTCAGTAGTCAAAATGCTTTCTTTCATCTCTATCTAAACATTATATCTGGAGGTGGGCAAAAAAAAAAAAAATCCTATAGCTATGAGGCCATGATTGCACCCTGTCCATTTTAGAATATAGAGCCTGGATAGTTCTGCAGACTAAAAGCACTGTAATTTAACACCAGCTGTCTGCAATTAAAGTAAGTTCGAATCTCGCCAGGCTCAAGGTTGACTCAGCCTTCCATCCTTTCTAAGGTAGGTAAAATGAGGACCCAGTTTGTGGGGGCAATAAACTGACTTTGTGTAAAATATACAAAAGTATGAAGGCTATTGCTTAACACACTGTAAGCCACCCTGGCTTACACCCAGACTCTTACACCCAGAGTCTCCAGAGAAGGGCGGCATATAAATCAAATTAAAAAAAAAAAGTATATGGTTGGACTTGTTTGCCTATCCTACTTGCATATTTGTTTTTTCATTTATATTAAGAGCAGATAATCTGAAAATTAACATATGTTTTATGCTGAAATTTCTTGCCCCTTGGTGTCTGATTGAGGATTATGGAATTTGAAGACAACCAAACTGGAATAGCTGATATTTGGGGAAGCTAAAGAAACCTTTTTTATTTTTTTATTTGTTTTGCCTTCTTTGCTTCTTCTCCTTCTCTTAGTGACTTCCAGACAATAGCCTTCCCATCCCTAAAATTTTGCGATTCCAATTTAAAGCCTAGTCAATATTGTTCTAATGACAATCAAAACTTCTCCAAGTGCAAGACAATGGAACCAGTCTATTCAATCAACAGCACAGACTGCCCAATGGTAAATCAATGGTCTTGAAAGTCTCAAGCTCTTCTTCTAGATTTGACTTACTGTGCAGTAGACTCTTGGATATGGCTCGGCTGGTGTAGTTAGTATTATTGAAGACAAGAAAGAAGCCAATTCTAATAAAAGAATACCTACTTTTTGAGTAGAATACCTAAAGAATCAATGCCTGTATTAGGGCTCCAAGGTTTAAATTCCAGGCTTTTTTTTTCTTGCCATTCTACTTTAATGGACACTAGGTCATTCTGGGTCACAGAAGAGGGGTAGCTTTGTTGGACTAATGGTCCTCACTAATCTGAGAACTGCTGGCCCCTGCTATGCCAGTTTCATTTTCCTTCAGACCGATGCTTCTGAGATCTAAATGCTGGCAATTGCTAATAGAGTAGAGTGCAGTTAATGTCAAATTTGTCATAGACATAGTGGGAGAAAAGCACCAAGAAAGAAAAAGAAGTTTTATCTCACAATTGCACCTTGCATTTTCCAAATATTAGAACTTCAAGGGCTGAAAACCATTGTGGACAGTTTCTTTTCAGTACCTATTCAGTAACATTAGAAGATATTTCCCATTTCAGTTGTCCTGAGCAAATTTTATCCTCATATGTTCTTTTCTCTTCTGGACTGCTAATAAATACAACAATGCTGAGAGCTAAATTTGCTGTCATTTCAAACATGGCTCTTTTGCCTGAGATTTTGTTGTTGTTGTTGATGATGAATTTTGAGTTCAGATATCATAGTAAAGCCATAGTTAGACATACGGTAGTTATGATGGGTTTTTCACAAGTCATACTAAGTCATAAATCATGGATAAATAACTAAAATGGCCAAGTTTATACAACATACTGTAAAAAGTGCTTTATTTTTATGATTGCTTGACATAAAGGCACTACAACACAACACAAATACCTTATTTAAGGGAACATTTCTTGTGTCAAAGACACAAAAACCAAGTCCTATGAGGAACATTTAGAAGACCTGGGTGTATTTAGCTTGCAAAAGAGAAAGTTCAAAGGGGACATAACAGGTGTTTTCAATTATCTGAAGGGCAGTCACAGTGTAGAGTGTTTGGACTAATTCTCATTTGCTCCAGAAGGTAAGACTAGAACTAATGGGATGAAACTTTAAAGATGCAGACACAGACTAAAACCAGGAGTTCCAGTCACACCTAGGCATGAAAAACCAGTTGGTGACTTTGGACCAATCACTCTCTCTCAGCCCAACCCACCTCACAGGGTAGATGTGGGGAAAAGAGAAGGAGATAGGATTAGGTATGTTCACTGCCTTGAGTTATTTATAAAAATAATAAAGGGGGGGTATAATAAAAATGTAGATGATAGATAGATAGATAGATAGATAGATAGATAGATAGATAGTCTCCAGCCACCTTTTCAAAATATGATTTCCAAAGCTGACAGATAGATAGATAGGATAGATGATAGCTAGGATAGATGATAGCTAGAGATAGATGATAGTTAGATAGATGATAGAGATGATAGATAGATAGATAGATAGATAGATAGATAGATAGATAGATAGATAGATAGATGATAGATAGATAGATAGATGATAGATAGATAGATCGATCAAACTATTAGTGAGTACTAAAGATTTCTCCATAGAGTAGGTTTTCCCCCTTCACTGAATATTTTAAAACAGAGGATAGATAATAATATTTGGGGATGTAACAACAGTTTGCAACAGTTGATGCTCTGTTAGGTTCCTTCTAATGCTATAATTCCAAGATTAACTAGTCCAGTAGATAACTTGCTTTTTGTTCAGCCTCAATTTGATGATTACTGCATAAATAAACATCCAAGCAGATATTTAGAATTGGATCATCCCAATTCTAACCCTGATGCATTAGAGCAAGGATGGGTAAATTTACCTCAGTACATTTGGTGTATTGCCAGAATGCAAGTGCAAAAGATACACACTAAGCAGTCAAAGGATCTGATTGGAAATTGAGTCTAAAATCTGATTTTCAAACAGTAACTAAATTGGTTTGTGACTCATTACAAGCCTTTTTCAGTTTAGCAATTTAATTCAAATTGGGAAAAAAGAGTTTTGTGTGAGAGAGCTTAGCTGACATACTACAAAACACAAACTGCCAAATGGCAAATTCCCCAATCCCCTCCCCCTCCAAAATCCCTTGAAATATGTTGACTTAACCGTCTTAAACAATGGAGCTTCATATGTAATTTGTTCAGTTCAGCTGCCCAGGACCACTATTGTTAATAGGCAGCCAGATAGCAAAGGCTGATCCGCTATTTATTCAATAATAGTGAACAGTTTTAACCTGTCATGAACCTTCCTAATCATGACTCATTCATTCTGAAAAAGGAATCCGTGCAGTTCGCTTAAAGCACCTTTAGAAAGAATATGCAGCCATTTTAAACCAAATGCTGCTTCCAGATACCTTTCATGCACATAAAATGGATGGTAACAACGCTTGGGAAACACCCACCATTTGGTCTAGTGATTGAAGTGCTGGCCTAGGAAGCAGGAGATTGTAAATTCTAGTCTTGCCTTAGGCATGAAAAACCAATTGGGTGACCTTGGATCAGTCATTTCTCTCTCAGCCCAATCTACCTCACTGGGTTGTTGTTGTGGGGGAAATAGAAAGCGGAAGGAGTATTAGGTACATTCGCCACCTGATGTACCTAAGACAAGATAAAAATAAAATGAATGAATGAATGAACGAATGAACAAACAAACAAACAAACAAACAAACAAACAAACAAACATGCAAATGTGTTTCTTGTCACAGCTGTGACTTCCAAGTCTAAAGCTACATGTGTCAAGATTAGACAATACTCAAGGATAGTGGTTGATCCCTTGAGGGTGGAAGTCAGGGAAGAGTAGAATCCAGCATGTGGATGGAGTTCCACTCCAAAGCTGCAACATCTTGCAGTAGATGTTGAACAAACAACTTTAAAGACAAAGAATCCAATGGATCATCACCAAATCAAGGTGACAAACAGCTGTCCCTCAGCACCAATCTTTGGACACATACTCACAGGAAGGATTGCAACTACTGTGAGCACTAAACTCTAGCCCTGCCAGGTAATCCAGAAAGCTACCATGGCCGTTAGGATCAAAAGTCGCTAAGGAACCCAGAGAACTTCCCTGTCTAGTTTCTTGCATCAATTGTCTACTGTATCAAAGCAATGTCAGTATCATATCCTGGATATAATCCCAATCCAGATTTCACTTTCTGAGCCACTTTATCCAAGAATGCAATAGTTGAGACTGAGCTGCCACTGGAAAGATCTTCTGATCAAGAGCTTTGTCAAGAAAGGCTTTAGAACTACTTTCTTTAAACATTCAGGGACAGAACTTGTGCTCAAGAAGGCATTGTTGATATCCCTTAACCAGCAGACCAGCTCCAATCTGGCCAGTTTAATCATCCAAGAAGAGCAAGGGCCAAACAATTAAGCAGTGGCCTTCATCTTTCCACACATCCTTCCTATATCCTTGAGATATAGAAGATAAAAACAATCCATATACAACTCTGGAAAGTATGGAAAAGCATTGCTGCCATTAACATGATAGGTAGTCCTCAATTTACAACCATTCGTTTAGTGACTGTTCAAAGTTATAACAGCACCGAATAAAAGTGACTGGTCCATACACTTGTTAACCATTGCAGCATCCCCATGGTCACAATTTCATGTGACCGAAATTCAGGCACTTGGCAACCAGCATGACGGTTACAGCATCCCAAGGTCATGATATCACCATTTGATACCTTCCCAGCCAGCTTCTGATAATCAAAGTCAATGGGAGAATCTGGATTTGCTTAACAAACATGTGATTCATTTATCAGCTGCAGCAATTCACTTAGCAACTATGGCAAAAACATCATAAAATCAGACATGACTCCCTTAATGGCTGCCTTGCTTAGCAGTGGAAATTCTGCTCCCAATTGCAGTCATTAGTCAAGGACTACCTGTCCTGTATATGGGTATGTCATCAGGAATCAATCTTCACTCGTTCCACATCACACGAAGTATTTAGTCTCCAATGTTCTGCATTAGTCAGACCTCACTTGGACTTCTGTGCCCAGTTCTGTGCGTCTTGATTAAGGCAACAACAAGAAACTAGAACAGATGCAAAGAAGGAGGATGAAAATGATCAGGGAATAAAACCAGATCTTATAAGGACACACTGAGGAAGCTATGTATGTGTAGCCATGAAAACAGATAGCTGGGGGAAGGTATGATAATATTTCATAAATACTTCTAGAGGACATCACAAAGAAAATGATTAAGATCTCCTTTTCATCTGAGAGCGCAGAATATGGAATAACAGATTTAAATTAGAAAATATAAATTCCAGTTAAACTATAGGAAAAAATGATTAGTGAGAACAGATTGAAAGTGGAATCAATTATCAAATAAGGTCATCTACACCAGAGATGGAGGTGTCCAAGCAGAGCCTGGATGTCCTCTGCCAGGGAAACTTAATTCTGGAATCCTACACTGAGTTTAGGGCTGGATTCAATGACTTCAGTGGCATTTTCAGCTCTATGCTTTTAGGAACTCACCATGTTTAAGAGTTGAGTGGTTGTTACATATATTTTGGATTTGTTCCTTAAAAACTCTGGGCAGTGTACAACCTCGAACAAAATAAAACCAAACAACCCATAATAATAAATATCTATCTCAGATCAATACAAAAAGAAACAAACAAACAAACAAACAAACAAACAAACAAACAAACAAACAAACAAACAGAAAGCAAAGATAAAATCCCTAATGACAATTCCCATACAGCTTGGTCAAAACCTAGCCAATTCCAAGGTTTTGCAGGAACCATAATTCTAAAACCTAAATTTGAAGGACAGCATGTTCATTTTTAAAAATAAAATGAACATTTGGATGGCACCAGATTGCTTCCCCTTGAGGTTAGATGGACTCTTAGTCTAAACCAAAAGCTCCTTCTAATGTTCATATGATAGGCATTAACTGATTGTGATTCTCTGACTACCTCTCACTTGTGGCTTTGTTATATGGGGTGGTGTTTAGTTTTCTCTAACAAGTCAAGGATGATGGATCACTGGTTATTGCTGTTGACAAAAACAGGGTGCTGGAAGGCTAGTCAGTCATTCTTCCAAAAGCTTCATGATTTCTTTATTATTACATAGCTTCACATCACTCTTTTCTCTGCAGGGTTATTTATCCTCCATTACTACCGCCATTCAATGCTGTGGATCGCAATACTACTAATTTTCCCATAGCTCACCACCTGCCATCATATTCTTGGAAAGGAACTAAAAAAAACATGGATGAATTAGAATGTTCAGAGTCTCAACAAAGGAGAGTAGCTCAGGGTTGAAATGAGGGGTCCTTGGTGCTTTCTGAGTTTGCTTGTTTTCTTGCAAACGTTTCATTATCCTAACTAGGTAACATCATCAGTGCTAGTCACTGATGTTAGGGTCTGGGGAAGAAAAAACAGGCATACTGCCCTAACTTATAAAAATATGCAGACTGATCCAGTACATTCCATTGATCTCAGGGGTGGATTTCAAAGGTTTTAGCAAGGGGTTCTCTGCCTGGTTGCTGGGTGGGTGTGGCCATGGTGGGTGTGGCTTAGTTGGCCTCCTGCCCCATGGCAGGGGGGACATTTTTGCCTTCCTGGGGCTCCGGAGGCTTTCCTCGAGCCTCTGGGGGGGCAAAAACGGCTTTCCCAGGCTCCGGAGGCCCTCTGGAGGCTGGAAACAGGTCTGTTTCCGACCTTCCCAAACTTCAGTTAGGCTTGTTTTCACCCTCTCTGAGCCTCTGCATGTGCCCTGCACTTACCGGTATCCAAAAGGGGCTGCATGAGGATTCCTGGGAGGGGCGGGGAGGGGCCAGTCGGAGTGGGATTTGGAGGTTCTCCAAACTACACAGAATCTTAGCTAGACATTTTCCCGAACCCCTGCAAACCCCCAGCAGCCCACCCCTGATTGATCTGTATGATCTATTTTCAAATTTAAGAGCCTTGGTAATACAGTGGTCTAAAGCATCCTGTTATTAAGACCAGCTGCCTGCAATTACTGCAGGTTCGAATCTCGCCAGGCTCAAGGTTGACTCAGCCTTCCATCCTTTCTAAGGTAGGTAAATTGAGGACCCAGTTGTGGTGGCAATAAGCTGACCTTGTATAAATATACAAAAGGATGAAGGCTATTGCTTAGCACATTGTAAGCTGCCCTGAGTCTCCGGAGAGGGCGGCATATAAATCAAACTAAAAAAAAAAAATTACAATGAGATTTTTTTTGCTTGTCATGAAATATGGGTGTCATCACCACCATTATTATTTCAATGAAAAATCAACTCTTCTGGAAAGTAAAACACTGGCTTATTTGCTCTTTCCTTTCCCTCTTTGAAATCAGCTGAAATCATGCTTACAGTACCTTGGACTGAGCTATTATTTGCAGAATATGACTCCTCTAAATTTTAAGAATGATCTAGATTATGAGGTTCCTCAGGTCAGGAAGGAAATGATTTAGGCTGAGCTTTGGGAAAATAGGACAGTTTCTGCCCTAACAAAATAGTTGCTACCTCTGCTTCTCCATGCTGCCAGCCTCATCATTTTTACAATTCTCAAAAGGTCTTTAAAATGCCATTAAGCAGCCCAGTTTTGCTTGCGCTGATTGCAAGAAAGCCACGATTGTGAACTTACAGCCTGTGCCTCAGCACACAGGTGTCACAAAGATTTAACTGTACAGCTGACAACACCAACCCTCTTGGAAGAGGAGAGAGCGCAAGGTGAGGTTTTTCCATTTACTACACCCAGCTCATGTACTGAGGCATGAAATGTATTTATTCTGGAGCAATTTAAGAATGACAGTGGCAGCTCCATGCCTGTGAGCTTTGGAAACTTTGAAAAAGGAGCTTCTTTAAGACATTGTGGTATTGAACATACTTTATCCTTACTTGAACTTTGATGGAGGCAACTTGTGTCAGGTTCCAAGTAATGCATCCATCATAACTTGAACTCCAAGGCATTCCATTTTCTCAAAGTGCAAATTTATTTAGACACACCATATTGGCACTAACTGGTGAAAAGCCAGTACTAACATTCCCAAGCTTTTCACTCCAATATAAGTTTCAGTTTCTCAAGTTTCCAAAACACATTGGTCACATTGTCCAATCAAGATGGGAGCTGGTTGCTAAGAGACATCTCTCCTCCTTCTCCTCCAGTCACTAGAATGTGGTTGACTCATCAGCTAGGAATGATGTTTTGTCTGAAGGCTCCATCCCCCTCCAGTTCCAAACTGTGTCAAACTGAATTCATGCTAGGATGCTTCAGGGATACAAACAATCCCATACCCCAATCAAATTCAGGCTTGACAGGCTGCTCCCCCCTCAACAGAAGGAACAACTAGCTTGTTGACAAGTAGCTTTCAAAACTGGGCTTTCTCGGGCAAGCTGTCTTCTGTCTACAAAGATCTAGGCACACATTCTCAGGCAGAACAGATGACTGCATTGCCACCTTCAAGAGGGAAATACTGTTTGGATGCTCTCCTTGGAAAATGGATCCCTCTGTACAAATAAGCAAAAGAAAGAGACAAGTACTAGCTTTATTTCACCTTCTGCTTTTTCCTTATGTTTGACGGGTAAAAAACTTTTAAAACTATGTTTCCCATCCATCCATACTGCTCCTCTGGAACTGTATATCACTTCCAGCACCCTGCATTTTTTTTTCAGCCTGACCAGAATCCTAGGGAACCTGAGTTGTGTGTGCATTTAGGACCCCATGATTTGTGTTTTGGGAGAGCCATGCTGAAATCACATTGTGCTTTCAGGTCAACATTGGGTGAAGAAGTCTCACTGAGCTTTTATAGGAGGTAAGGTTTTCACCAGACATTAAAATTATTTAATGTGGTTAAATCAGAATGGTTAAATCAAATGAGCTTCCAGGATAGGGACCTACAGATGAAGCTGTTCTGAAAGTTCATCCTCTGAAGATCTTTCTTTTCAGATTTATGTATTTTGTAACCCATAACCAGGACTTTTTCCCTATGGTGTCTTTCTTCGGTTCCCTGTGCTCTCAATTGTTTCAGGAAAAGCAAAGTGTTTTATCTCCGTCATTGGTACTACACCAACAGTATGAAAAATTAAGACCAGCGCTGCTATTTACAGTTTCTAAGACAAGGAATTGGAGATAACAGTCCTTAAGGAAGCTCCCGGAGAAGGGGCCTGCTTTGTCTTCATCTGTGCTGAATATTTGACTGAATTGTTTCCTACTGTATAATGGAACCTCCTAAACCCAAGAAAGATCTCTATAAAGTCTTACACTGATTGTTAGCCAAGATGTGCAGCGGTAGATACAGTCTGTGCCCACTGAGTCTTAAAATCAGGATCACCAGATTTAAAATACAAAGGCCAGCAAATGTTCTGTGCAAAATATTTTATTTTTACAGCCAGTTATTCTGCTTTTTAAATATGCATAGACAATGCTTGAGGAGACAGCAGGTAAATCTCCTATTGCTAACCTATCATAAAGGGCACAGAAAACCAGAGGAAATGAAGGGGAGACTTTCTGACTCATCCACCCTTTGCGACACTTCATTATTTTGTAGGCAGCCCCGTTGATTGACTGACAGATTGATGTTTCTATGTTACCAGCCCCCACCAGCTCTCTGCAGTTGGCAAAATATTACCCTTAAAATTAATAAAAAACAATTAGAAAGAATGTTTGCTATCCACCAGCAGCGTCCAGATTAAACAACCATGTATCAGTTCATAAAACTTTATCAATAAACTCTTGCTTTTTAGTTAAATGCTCTGTGGAAAGCTTTGACCGACCTTGTGAATGCTATCAGAGAGGGAGCAACTCGATCTCTAGTCATAGAGGGGCCTGGTGGCTCTGCAGACTAAAAAAGCATTGTGATTAACACCAGCTGTCTGCAATTACTGTAAGTTTGAATCTCACCAGGCTCAAGGTTGACTCAGCCTTCCATCCTTTCTAAGGTAGATAAAATGAGGACCCAGTTTGTGGGGGCAATAAGCTGACTTTGTATAAATATACAAAAGTATGAAGGCTATTGCTTAACGCATTGTAAGCCGCCCTGAGTCTCCGGAGAAGGGTGGCATATAAATCAAATTAAAAAAAAAAAAACCTATTCTACAGAGATGGAATATAACCAGAAAAGTCCTATACTATTGTCCCTTGTTCCTTGATCCTATGTGGACTGGGTTGTCTCCACATTTCCAATCATGTCAGTTTTACTTGAAGGAGGCAGTCCTGAATGTTCAAACCATTAAGTTAGTTAAATTAAAGTTAACCATTAAAACTTTTTTTTAAAAAAAATTGTATTTAAAACTCATGTAAATTGAAACTCAATTCAGCAGTGAGAGCAGTCTTTGTGACCCCTACAGCTCTGGTCCCTGAACTTCACTGGTTATCAGTCTGCTTCTGAGTACAGTTCAAGTTATTAATTATGATCATTAAAGCACTTAAAGGCATAGTGCAGGCTACCCAATGAACCACCTTGTCCTGGTAGGACAAGCCCATCCTACTCTTGCCAGCAAAGAAGGCCTACTTCAGATCCCATTGGTCTGAAGTGGCGCAGCAGACTAATGCTACTGTTAAAGGTAGTATTTAGCTTCCAGCTGCCTGCAATTACTGCGAGTTCAATTCTCACCAGGCTCAAGGTTGACTCAGCCTTCCATTCTTTCTAAGGTAGGTAAAATGAGGACCTGGTTTGTGGGGGCAATAAGATGACTTTGTATAAAATATACAAAAGTATGAAGGCTATTGCTTAACGCATTGTAAGCCGCCCTGAGTCTCCAGAGAAGGGCGGCATATAAATCAAAATTAAAAAAAAAAAATTGGTCAGCGAACTCCTATTAGCTGGCCTAGGGATCAGATTGGAAGCTCCACATTGGAGGTGGCTGCTAAATTAATGGCAGAGTCTTCCTCCCCACCCCCACTCTCTACCTGTCCATCTTTTGGGTTATCATACTGATGTATTCTTGTTGTGTTCTTTTTCATTGTTTATTTTAGTGTTCTATTATTTTACTTCTGTTCTTTTCATTTCTTCCTTTGTATTGTTGTAAATTGCCTGGAGTAGTGCCACCATGAGATAGGTGGCAAATAAACTTAACAAACAAACAAACAAACAAACAAAATGTGGTTCCTGCATAGCCAACAAAATATAATATTGATAGCTTCCATATGCCAGCAAGGGGGCAACCACATTCTGCACCAACTGCAGTTTCTGGATCGACAGCATTCCATGTACAGCACATCTCTAGTCTATTCTAGAGATGATAAGGGTTGACCATATACCAGGGAATCACACTCCTGGAAGGGTCTCAATTGGTAAACCAGTCAAACTCAGCAAATCCCCACTTCCCAACATTGGCCTCCAGGTGCTTATTTAACGTTAGCTTTGAGTCTGGAAGATCCTCAATATGTCTTCTCTTATGGAGAGAGTCACAGGACTTACATGCACAAAGCCAGAAGGATGCACTGTTCATTTTACAATCTGATAAACTTGGGTAATTTTGCCCCAAATCCAAAGCTGTTAAGGTTTATGTTATTTGCTATGCATTTTCCCAAGGGGTAAAGGGTTTCCCCCCTGCAATGTTTTCTAGGATTTGGCTTCCTTGGATGGAGAGGCTGGTGGTGTTTTAGCAAAGTCTAAAGCATTTTAAGACATACGAGTACAATATAGATGGAGATAAAAAAACTCTTAAACTAATAACTAGCCTTTTGTTTCTCTTTGAGAGTGTTTTGCATCTTATAAGCTCTGTATTTCTCTGCTGTCATCACTGCCTTTGTACAATTTAATTTGCAAAATGCTTTTGTTGGTTCCTCTCCCACATGGCTAATCTATGACATCTTTTCTCCCCACCACCACCTATCAGATAATGCAGACTTTACTTGCATCCTACAAGCATCTCCTACCCATTTTTGCCAGCAAAAGTATACTAATTATTATCTATTTACAGCTTTTTCATTATATTCTGCTAGTGTGTGCCATAAAGAGCTTTAAAGATTTAAAACCATCTCTTTGGATTGTACTTGAAAGCGTACCGGAAACCAAGGTACTACCTGCCAAACTGGTTTCCCAGAAGTGGTTTCCACACTTTTCTTAATGGTCAAATTGGCCGCGCTGGAAACAACTCGCTGGGGAGAAGAAGCAAAATCTTTTCTGGATTCTGCTAGGTTTTCCCATTTGAAATATTCCCAAAGAATTGTTATATTAAGGGATTATCAGACACTATCCACATTGTTTGCCTGACAAGTAGATGGCCAGCATTATTATTATTATTATTATTATTATTATTATTATTATTATTATTATTATTATTATTTTTATTGATCTGTTGGAGGCCTGGCTCAGGATTCCAGTTTGCCTGCTGCCAAGATTAAAACTTTGCTGGGGAACTGCACAGAAATATGCAGCCTCCATCAAAGAAATGGTGGCAATATATCACAGACATGGAGATTTCTGCTCAAAGAAAGGCGAGCCACTTGAGAGTTCCTCCTCCAACTCTCTAAGATATTCAGGAGAAGTAAAAAAAAAAAAAAAAAGTTCAAAAAGATTTGCAAAGTTCACATATCCTTGAAAGTGGATAAATTTTTTTTACATTTCCTTCATTATAGCCTACGCTTAGCTGTGGAATTAAGAGATTGAAAATGTAGCCTACAACAGGAAGCTGCAGTTATCAGGGAGATGGGCAGCATATAAATTTAATAAATAAATAGATAACTGATGTGTGCAGGCTTGATATTATTTGTCCTTTCCAGACGTAGACTTGACCTCAATCGTAACAGGGACAGTTTCAAATATCTACAGCAGATTAATAAGAACCTGAGTCTGGTTTTTTCTTATCTCTATCTCTCTGTCACTTTCATATACACACCCTAAAACAACATTCCCCAACCTGATATATTCCACATGTATAACCTACAACTCTACAAATTGCTGGCTAGGGACAGCAAAATGGAGAAGACTACATCTTCTAGACAGCTAGCCCTACGGACAAATAATTGCTGCCAAGTTTGACTAGATGTGAGACTTTGCTCATTTAAGACATTGTAGAAGGCACAGCCTTAGAGAACCATTAACTTGTATATTCAAGAAAGAATTTTTAACTTATACCAAGACTATATTAATTGTAATAAACATACATAAATGTGCTGTTTTACACACATCTCAAGATCATTTTGTTGTTATTGGCTCTGAGGGTGTTTGGCCTTAATGCTGCTATTCTTTAGCTGTTTTGCCAATCGGTAAGATATTTCAAAGTTAACACTGATTTGGACTTTGGCTGGAAGGTTTGGCTAGGGCTGATAATATGTTGGTTTGACTACAGGCTGTGTGGCGTGAGTGCTTGGTGAAATGTCTATGAATACTTGCTGTGGCATCTTATTTATGTCAGTAGATGGCACTCTTTCTATGAAAACAATCTCCAGGAGTGCTTAACATCTCTCTGGCATCTTATTGTAGCAGATCTTTTTTTTTTTTTTTTGCTCTGCACACAGTATTTTGAAGGAAACAAGATCCATAAGAAGACAGGGACCCAAAAGAAACTTTTTCTGAAGGTATATAATAAAAGCATTCAGTTCAGTTCAGTGTGGCTGGATTGCCCTTTCTAGAGCTAGGTCTCCAAAGGGGGTTAGATCTTGATGGCAGATGGATGCAGTTCTCACCTCTCCAGCCTCTGAAAAGGACATGCTGTCTCTTCTGGCATCCTGTTCCAGGAATTCGTGGACAAAATAATTGGGAGTTACATCGGCCTGCCAAGAGCAATACCAGTGGAGAAAGACCAGTAGCAGCTTACAGTTTCAGTGATCTCTGATATAAGAAAGGACACCTCCAGTTCCTGGTCAGGTAAATTGCTGGTCCTTTTTTCAAGCCATTTTTACTTCTTTTCATGATTTAATTGCAAAACAGGGAATTATCTGGAATGTAGATTCATACCTGCCTGCCTAAACCCATTAATCTGAAGTTGTCTTTGTAAGAACTTTGTATGAGTAAAGCTGGGAAAGCTTTGACCCTGCAAATGTTGTTGGGAGTGTAAACCTTGTTAGTCCAGATTGGCTGTGGATGAAACCCATAAGCATCTTCATTGGTTTATCATATATTTTATTTGTTCACGTACTTACTGTATTAAATATTAATTCACATCTGGGGGAAGGGGATTTGGATCAATTGATTTTCCCGCTAGCCTTGCCTTCTTTCTCACCTTTTCATCTTCTAAGTGCAGCTTTTGGAACTTCACACAAAACTGATCTCAGTTTTTGGCCAGAAAAAGTAGCCTACCAGTACTTAAAAAAAAAATCCCCAATAACAACAACCCCAAACCTCTGAAGTTTATTAGGAGAAGACTAGTAAGAAATTTCCTCTAATAATTGCACTATATTTTAATAGATTGTGTCAAGAAAGCACACAGCTTATTGGTTAGAGTGCATACTTTATCTGTAAACTGTCTCAAATTCAGTCCCTAGCATCTTCAATTAAAAATCAATTATGTATCAATTGAGGGTGGTAATTGAAATTTTCCTAAGGCTCTGAGAAGCAGCTAGAATAGGCAAAGCTGAATATTTGGATCACGCCTTACACTCCCCCACCCAAGGGTTTCAGGTTAATAGGTTGTGTGAACCTACCTAGGGTTTCTAAACCATGGTTTATGGCACAGTACCATATGTAAGATAGGGATGTGGTGGCTCAGTGGCTAAGAAGCTGAGCTTGTCGATTGAAAGGTCAGCAGTTCAGCAGTTTGAATGGGAGCAGGTGAGCTCCCATTACTTGTCCCAGCTTCTGCCAACCTAGAAGTTCGAAAGCACGTAGAAAATGCAAGTAGAAAAATAGGGACGCCTTTGTTGGGAAGGTAACAGCATTCCGTGCGCCTTTGGCATTTAGTCATGCCGGCCACGTGACCACAGAAACCACAGAGAGCTGGCTCTTTGGCTTTGAAATGGAGATGAGCACCGCCCCCTAGAGTTGGGAACGACTAGCACATATGTGTGAGGGGAACCTTTACCTTTACCATGTGTAAATCTGGCAGTTGCGTTATTCGGCTAGTAAATTTAAGTATGAACTCAAATTCTGAAAGTAGACTAACAACTATAACTTTTGTCTTAAAAGCTACTGATTTTGAAGTACAGAATAGCAAAAGAATCATATTTACATGTGCAAGTGATCTTAATTTTTCTGCTTTTCAAACCTGCAAATAAGTATGTCCCCACTGAAGCTGTGAAAGTCTTTTTTATAGAAATAAATCTCAGTGCATATTTTTTGCAAGCTGGAATCCAGAAGCCTGTGCCCCTATTTGAGATTTATTAGAGTCAATCAAGAGAGGGAAAGAAGCTCCAAAGATCACTGCAATGTTGCTTCTCAGTGGTAAGTATATGTAGCTGAAACCAAGATGCATTTTTAATGATGCAGCAGGCTGAGCTGAGTTTCTTTAACTAAGACTACTGAATGAATTCAGGCTCTGCAAACTGTCTAGTGTGCCACAAATATATTATTTACAGCAGCTTCTTCTTTACCCTTTTAATTTTAAATAGGCTTCACAGTATGATCTAAAAAATGAAGAAAAGTTGTGTCCACCCATAAGTCTCATCTATCCCTGTGTATGTAACTTGGGTGTGCTTTCCTAGGATAGGAGGGGAAACTAGCCTGCATATGGAACATTCTCCAGGACCAGAATGGCTTGCAAAGTGATCTTGCAGATCGAAACGGGGTCAGACAGATAGCAAAGGGACTTGGGTCAGCAACAGCAGAAGAAACCTTGATGGAAAACTTACGTTGATAGTCATGCAAATGTGATACAACCAAGGACAGATCGGTTTGAGGAGTAGAAGTGTCGGGCCATCTGTGCTTTATGCAGCATTTATCATTTGTCCTCACTGGGTTAAATCAATGGGTTGCAGTAGAGCCAGGTTCTAGCTCTGACCAGCTAAAACTGGCTAGGTGGCTTAAGATATGCTACTACTACTTCTATTCTAATAGAAGATGTTGGAACTGCTGTGATGCTGAAACAGCTGCCCTTTCTGGACTCTGAAGGCTTCAGTGTGAGTATAACCATGTTTTGCAGTGAATGGTGGAGTTTAACCGACCTTTTGATCTTATCTGGCTCTGTATTTCTGAAAGGCCTTTTGCAGACCGCAAGAGCCTTTGGAGGGAAAGTTAGAAGGAACAAAAGAATGTGCCATTTTTAAACCCCTCGCCTTCGCTAAGTGCAGTCATAACAGGTATTTTGGGCATAGCTTTATGTTTCCCTCTGGGCAGCCAATAACAATAGGAGGAAGGTTATTCCAGCTGTGAAAACCTCAGAGAGCAAAGGATTAGAGTTGACCCTTGCAGCTGCAATCCAGGAGGGAGACTTTGTGGTTGTGTGTTCCTCTTCTTAGAAAGACGGAGATCTTATTAATTAATTAATTAATTAATTTGTCAAGTACGTATTAGATAATGTATATAAGTATAAGCATGAATTGAATATGTAAAATGAATACAAATAAAGGGAACATTAGGACAGGGACTGTAGGAACGCTGGTGCTTCTATGCACGCCCCTTACAGACCTCTTAGGAATGATGTGAGGTCAACAGTAGACAGTCTAAGGTTAAAGTTTTGGGGGTTTGGGGAAGAAACCACAGAGTCAGGTAGCGGATTCCAGGCATTGACCACTCTGTTGGTGAAGTCGTATTTTCTGCAATCAAGTTTGGAGCGGTTCACTTTGAGTTTGTATCTGTTGTATGCTCATGTATTGTTGTGGTTGAAGCTGAAGTAGTCTTTGACAGGTAGGGCATTGTGGCAGATAATTTTATGAGCCACGCTTAGGTCAAACTGAAGGCGGCATAGTTCTAAGTTTTCTAAGCCTAGAATTTCAAATCTGGTGGCAAAAGGTATTTTGTTGCGAGTGGAGGAGTGGAGGACTTTACTTGTGAAATATTTCTGGACATGCTCAATTGTATTAATGTCCGATATGCAGTGCGGGTTCCAGAAAGATGATCTTCAATCACCAATTGGACAAATCAATATAAATAAGTAAGTAATAATAAGAGAGCCAGTTTGGCTTAGTAGTTAAGGTACCAGAATGGAAAGCAAGAGTCAGTGAGTTCAAGTCCCATCTTAGCCACGAAAGCCAGCTGAGTCCTGACCTTGGGCCAGTCTTCTCTCTCAGTCCAACCCACCTCATAGGATTGTTGTTTTGGGGAAAATGGGATGAAAAAGATGTGTTTGATATGTTCACCACCTTGATTTATAAATTAAAATAATATCATTTTATTTATAAAAAAATAATAAAGACAGGATACAAATAAATAAATATATATTTATAATATTTTATATATATATATATATATATATATATATATATATATATATATATATATATATATATGTGTGTGTGTGTGTGTGTGTGTGTGTGTGTGTGTGTGTGTGTGTGTGTGTGTGTGTGTATACACACACACACACACACACACTGTATATATATGTTTTCTGAGGTTTTCGTGTGGGTTTGTATGTAGGTCTTTGGTTATTCGGGTTTTCCCGCGTAAAATTGGAAGTGTCTTGGCGACGTTTCGACAAAGTCTCATTCGTCATCTTCAGGCTGGTGTTTTCGGCTTCGTGCCTCTAGGAGCAATGTGTGATTGCAGCTGTTTCTTCCTTTTAACTGCCAGTGGGGGTGTGAACTGATTGGGTGGGACCTTGGCTGTGTTCTGATTGGGTGGAGGTGTGTTCTGATTGGTTGGGGGTTTGGCTGTGCTCTGATTGGATGGGGGGTTGGTTGTGCTCTGATTGGCTGGGGGTGTGTTCTGTTTAGGTGGGGGCTTGGTTGTGATCGTGTTAGTCTGAGTTGCAGGGGGATTTGAGCTGGTGAGCTGCGTTGCTGTTGTTCGAATGCGAAGCCAAACAACAGCAATGCAGCTCACCAGCTTCGTGCTTTTAGGAGCAATGATTGCCGAAAACACCAGCCTGAAGATGACAAATGAGACTTTGTTGAAACGTCACCAAGACACTTCCAATTTTATGTGGGAGAAAACCCGAATAACCAAAGACTTACATACAAACCTCAGAAAACAAAAAGCCCAGAAACTTGTGAATGAGATTTCACAGAACCAGGGCTGCATAACATCGTAGTTTACGTAGGTAAAACCTGGCTAGAAAGAATACGCACATAAAAGCCTACGAAAAAGAAAGAAAAAGAAACATTGTACCTTTACAGGGAGGATACCTGAGAAGAGGGTGTGGCTCACTGATGAGGCCTTATAAGGCAGAAATAGCTATCTGAGTCTCCCAAAGGGCAGCACAGAGTCTGCTGTCTGTCAGCAAGAAACAAAAAGCCCAGAAACTTGTATATATGTTTATATATATGTTTTTCCTCTAGCCAGGTTTTTCCTACGTAACCAAGGTTTTTCTGCAGCCCTAGCTCAGTGGAATCACATCCACGTAGGAAAAACCTACATCCACGTAGGTTACGTAGGAAAAACCTGGCTAGAGGAAAAACACACATAAATTATACGAAGAAGTAAGAATATATATATATATATATATATATATATATATATATATATATATATATATATATATATGTATGTATGTATGTATGTATGTAAGTTTTCACGGGTATATATATGTGTATAGTTAATATTTCGGGTTTCTTCCCGTGTAATTGTGGATATATCCCTAAAAGGATATACATATACATATACATACATACATACATACATACATACATACATACATACGTACGTACGTACGTGTGTGTGTGTGTGTGTGTGTGTGTGTGTATAATATATATTTATATATATACCACCCCAATGATGCCCTTGCCATGATATCCCGGTGCCTGGAAGCCATGCGGACCTGGATGGGGAGAAACAGGCTCAGGCTCAACCCCACTAAGACTGAGTAGCTGTGCTTCTGGTGTCCCGATATAGTCAGCTGGTGCCATCGCTGACTATTGGATGTGAGTCAATGGCCCCCACAGTGAGGGCTCGCAACTTGGGTGTCCTCCAGGACGCACGGCTGTTCTTGGAAGAACATGTGGCGGCCGTGGCCAGGGGGGCGTTTTATCAGGTTTGCCTGATCCACCAGTTGTGGCCGTTTTTGGATTGGGACTCCTTACGCATGGTCACTCACGCCCTCGTCACCTCCCGTCTGGACTACTGCAATGCTCTCTACATGGGCTCCCCTTGAAGAGCACCCGGAGGCTCCAACTGGTCCAGAATGCAGCCACACGGGTGATTGTGGGAGCGACATGGTGCTCCCACGTAACACCTCTCCTGCGCGAGCTGCACTGGCTTCTGGTGGTCTTCTGGGTGCGATTCAAGGTGCTGGTTACCATCTTTAGAGCGCTCCATGGCTTAGGACCCGGATATCTTTGAGACCACCTTCTGCCACCAAGAGCCTCCCACCGGCCAGTATGCTCCCACAGAGAGGGGCTTCTCGGGGTGCCGTCGGTCAAACAGTGTCAGCTGGTGGCCCCCAGGGGGAGAGCCTTCTCTGTGGGGGCACCTGCCCTATGGAACGAATTGCTCCCAGAGATAAGGAGGATTCCAGATCTACGCACCTTCCGCCGCGCCCTCAAAACCTTTCTATTCCAACAAGCCAGGCTGGCCTAATTTTTAATTGAGTAATTTAGTTCTTAATTTGATTTTAAATTGGGGCTGTTTTAATTGTTGTGGGCCAATACTATTTAATTTGTTTTAAACTATTTTTAAATTTTGTATTCTATGTATTTTTATCTTCGGCTGTTCACCACCCTGAGTCCTTCGGGAGAAGGGCGGTATATAAATTTGAACAATAAATAAACAAAATAAATAAATATGAAGGGCATCAAGTTAGGGAATATGAAACATTCAAATTAAACATTACTACAAGTACACAGATGTATAAGGATGGGTCTTTGCTCAAAAGTTCTTTGTTCCTCTACCCACCATCCCTACTCTACCATCTTCCGTGCACTGCAGGAAAAGTTTCAGAAATGTAACACTTGCTAGATTCGTTTGACTTTCCTGCTTGGATAGTTCCCTAATTGTACTGTTTCCATAGTATCTAGAGAGCCCCCAAATGTTGAGATCTCTGAATCACTGCTTCACTTTATAGTTTCTTTTTGTTTTTTTAAAGTCAAAACAAAACACATGTTGTTGGGTTTTGTTTTTTTTTAAACTGTACACTATGGTGCACAAATGATCCTGCAGCGGGGGTTAGGAGTCCAGGCGCGTGAAGTGCCAGGGCCTTGAAGACAATAGTGGATGAAAATGACAATGCTAATCTAACTAGCCTTTGCCAATGCCTGGGAGGTACAGTGATGTCAAGTTGATAACCTGGAAAATAGACTTAGATTAAGAAATATCAATATAATCATCCCTGCCTGACCTAAGCAGGGAGCCTAGTTGAAATGGACAGGATGTTCTTCAGAGAATTGACAGGTTCACATGGGTTGCTAAGTGGTCCATTTTATATCAGTCATAAGTGTTAGATAGATTAAATCACACGGACAGAATTGTCTCTTAAATAATACTAGAGCGGTGAGAAGAGAATCACCTTTAACACTTCAGTCTTTTTTGCTTCCTTTGATGCTTTATTATTTGTTTAATAATGTAGTATAGCGAATAATGACTGAAACAGCCAGACATGGAAATAGAGACCGAGTAGGTATACTTTAGCTCTAATCACATGATCTAAAAGTAATGTTTTGATTGTGATTGAGAAGGAATTTCCCTTCTAAAGTTCAAGTAGTACTCATTTATGTCATCCTTTATTTGTATCCTTAAGAGGAGTGTGAGAGAAGTGAAAATTTAACTTTTTCTTCCATAGAAGCAGAAAATATTCAGCACATATTATTCTCAAAGCATACATTAGGTGATAGTCCTGGGAATTTTTTTTTTCTTCATTCAGCTTCATTTGCTCAGGGCTTCCAGAAACACAACTTCATATCTGAGTATTTTATATCATTCAATGAACTGCAAATGCTGTAATATTCACACTTTGCAACTGCTTCTGTTTGCCTCAGAATAACTGGCAGGACGACTGACTGTATTTTATCTCCATTTTTTTCTGCCCAACCTCACAAGAAATATTTTTCAAAGTTGTTATTATTATTATTATTATTATTATTATTATTATTATTATTATTATTATTATTATTATTATTATTATTATTATTTAATCTTTAGTGAGATTCACAACCTTTGAGGCTGGTTAATAGCTCAGGAGCTCGCGTCCTAACCAAGGACCTAGGAACTGTTAAGGTATCGTCGGAGGATGTAAACTGTTCCAAGTAAGGTGGTTTTTTGTAGAGTCAAAATGTTCAAGTTCGGCAAATTTAGAATTTCTAAATAGCGGGGTAGCCCTTTGGGTATTGCACTCTTTTGCTGAAGTCATATTTTCTGCAATCGAGTTTGGAGTGGTTCACTTTAAGTTGGTATCTATTGTGTGCTCGTGTATTGTTGTGGTTGAAGCTTTATCTTTTTTTCAAGGGGACAGAAAGGGAGGCAGAGCGGTGGTGTCACCATCCTGAAAGATTAAACAAGCATTTACTGCACAATTCCTGCCCTCCTGTGCTTCTTTGACACAATGTGTTTAACTTCTGCTTGTGGCACACACTTTGTTGCCTTCAGGGAGACACAACATGTGCAAATGTACTAAGGACTCATCTCTCATTTGTATATATATTTATATAACAATCTATTTTTCTTCCATCCAGGAATTCAGAGCAAATTTAAATCATCCCAAGTGTTCAAGCCTATAGATTCTATAGATGATACTATGCCTTGAGGTGTAGTTCCTGTCTTTATCCTTTAATCTGTCCAGTGTTGTACTGAACCATTAGCAAAGTCATCACTGAATCAGTTTACTTCCTGAACACGCAGTGCTTGGAATAGCTTATATTAGATCTGGGAGTTAAGGGGGGGAAGAAGATCTGGTGGAGACTGGGGGAGCTGGGAAGAGCTGGAAGATGGTGTGGACTGTCCCGCCCCCTCTTGGTTTGTCTCCACCCCCCTTCCTTCCCTCTTTCTTTTTTCCGCCACGGCCTGGTTTGTGGGCGCGGCCTGGATTACTATCTCCCCGACCAGATTTTTCTTGCACCCGGACTTAATAGCTCCTTGTATGCCCACAGCTGACCTCTGGTTTCCGGCAATTCCATCGGCCCTATTGACATTAACATCCACTTGCTGTGAGGAGAGATGTGAGCCTGGGCGGGGGCACCGAGGGAGTCATCTTGTTGCAGCTGCCACTGTATAAGACCTGCTGCCACTGGCCACCGTGAGAGGGTGACCGAGTCATTGCCCTCTGGGACAGCTGCCTGAGACTCCTCTCCACTGTCGTGGGAGGACAGTGGAGTCCGGTTTGACCCCCGGCCGAAATGGTGGACTCTCTCCCCTGGACTTTTTTTAAACCATCATTAAGAATCCTTGGCCTCTTTCCATCTTCCCCAGACAGACTTTTGGAACCTTAAGATGTATTCATCCGCTGATCTCTTCGCACTGCGAGACTCCCCCCTCTCGCAGGCCTGGCCCTCCATGTTATCGAGGGCCTATCTTGATGACGGGTCTTGGAACCCCGAGAGATGGCATGCAGCGAAGAGGGGGTTGAGGGGTTTTCTACGTAAATTTTTAATGAAATTTTTAAGGGGTGGGAATAATGATTTTTTAAGGGGAACCGGGAGGAAGACCAAGGGGTTTGGGGGGACAAACCCACTAGGGTCAGAGCCGAGCCCGGCACAGGGGGACGGTTTGGAGGGTGCAGGTCGAGGGATTGGGAAGGGGCTGGAGGACTATCCGGAGGAGGAATTTTCCATCAGCACGGTGAATGGGAGGGGCAGATATGGCGGGAGCAGGGGACCATATCATGTGTCGGGGGCTCGCACTTGCTATCTGAGAGCAATTGCTTGCCCCAGTCCCCAAGGCTCCACTCGGACACTAGGTGGCTTAGATACTCAGGATCTGGGCCTTCGGCTGATGCTGTGCAATGCCAGGTCCATGGTAAATAAGGCCCCCCTCATTCACGATCTTATTCAAGAGGGAGGAGCGGACCTGGCAGGTATTACGGAGACCTGGTTGGGCCCAGAGGGCGGCGTCCCTCTGGTCGAAATGTGCCCACCAGGCTTCAGAGCATTCAATCAGCCAAGGGCCCAGGGGAGGGGTGGGGGGGGTGGCGGTTATTATTAACGAGGATCTGGGTCCGAGGGAGACCACTGTGCCTCAGATAGCCGGATTGAGTCCCTCCTTGTGAGGTGGGGTCATGGAGTTCAGATGGGCTTGTTGCTTACGTACCTGGCTCCCTGAGTAGCTCAGGGGAGTAGCTACCTGAGTAGCTCAGGTAGGGGAGTAGCTACCTGAGTAGCTCAGGTAGGGCAACAGCCCTACCTGAGCTACTCGACGTGATAGCCACGGTGGCAGTAGATACACCCAGGCTTTTAGTCATGGGTGATTTCAACTTGCCATCCGTTGGTGAAATGTCTGAGGTGGCTCGGGAGTTCATGGCTTCCATGACGGCCATGGACCTGACCCAGTTAGTTCATGGCCCTACTCACAGGGGAGGTCACACTCTGGACCTGATTTTTGTCTCTGGCCAGTGGTTGAGTGGTCTTGTTATTGGGGATATAGACATGGAACCCTTGTCATGGACAGACCACTCACTCCTTCGCTTAGATCTTCGAACCGCTGCCCCCCACCGCAGGGAGGCGGATCCAATTAAATGGATCCGCCCCAGGCGCCTGATGGATCCTGAGAGGTTCCAGATGGAGCTTGGGCCATTTCCTGATGTTCTAGCACATGACTCGGCCGAGGACCCGGTAGCCGCTTGGGATCGGGCGGCTGGTGGGGCCTTGGACCGAGTCGTGCCTTTGCGGCCTCTGACCCGGTGCCGATCCCGTGCGGCTCCTTGGTTCACTGAGGAGCTGAGGGAAATGAAGCGCCAGAAAAGACGCCTGGAGAGCGGTTGGAGGGCCAGTCTCGCTGAATCTGATCGAACACTGGTAAGGTCACATATTAAGACCTACCTAGTGGCGATAAAGACGGCAAAGTTTAATTACTTTTCCGCCTCTATTGCGTCATCAGGGAATCGTCCTGCCGCCCTGTTTAGGGTGACCTGCTCCCTGCTCCGTCCGGGAGTGTGGGAGGATCCCTTGGAAGGCAGGGCGGAGGATTTTGGACAATACCTGTATGACAAAATCGCTCAGATCCAGGGGGATTTGGACTCTGACTGAGTAGATCAGGGCAGAGTGACGAGGAATAGGCTTGAGAATGTTATCTGGGAGGAGTTTGACGCTGTGACTCCCGATGATGTGGACAGGATTTTGGGGAGACTTAGTGCGGCCACATGTTTACTGGACCCGTGTCCCTCCTGGTTGGTACTGGCTTCCCGGGAGGTTACACGAGGCTGGCTCCAGGGTGTTATCAACGCTTCGCTGAGTGAGGGCCACTTCCCCGCTGCCTTGAAGGAGGCGGTGGTGAGGCCTCTCCTCAAGAAGCCATCCCTGGATCCGGCAATATTGGCCAACTACCGTCCTGTCTCCAACCTTCGCTTCATGGCGAAGGTTGTGGAGAGTGTGGTCGCGCGACAGTTCCCACAATTCCTGGAGGAAACATCTTATCTAGATCCGTTCCAGTCAGGTTTCAGGTCTGGGCACAGCACGGAAACGGCATTGGTCGCGTTGGTTGATGATCTCTGGAGGGCTCGGGACAGGGGTTGCTCCTCTGTTCTGGTCCTGTTAGATCTCTCAGCGGCTTTTGATACCATCGACCATGGTATCATGCTGCACCGGCTGGAAGAGTTGGGGGTGGGAGGCACCGTGTTGCGGTGGTTCTCCTCCTTTCTCTCCGACCGGTCGCAGTTTGTGTTGGCAGGGGGGCAGAGGTTGACCTCGAGGCCTCTCATCTGTGGAGTGCCGCAGGGATCGGTCCTCTCGTCCCTTCTGTTCAACATTTATGTAAAGCCGCTGGGCGAGATCATCCATGGCTTTGGGGTGAGATACCACCAGTACGCTGATGACACCCAGCTGTACATCTCCACCCCAGGCCACCCCAATGATGCCCTTGAAGTGATGTCCCAGTGCCTGGAGGCTGTGCAGATCTGGATGGGGAGGAACAGGCTCAAGCTCAACCCTTCCAAGACTGAGTGGCTGTGGCTCCCGGCATCCCGATATAGTCAGTTGACTCCATCACTGACTATTGGGGGCGAGTCTTTGGCCCCCACAGAAAGGGCTCGCAATCTGGGAGTCCTCCTGGATATGCAGCTGTCCTTGGAGGACCATCTGACAGCTGTAACCAGGGGGACCTTTTGTCAGGTTCGCCTGATTCACCAGTTGCGGCCCTTTCTTGATCGGGATTCCCTGTGCACAGTCACTCATGCCCTCGTCACCTCTCACCTTGACTACTGCAACGCTCTCTACATGGGGCTCCTCTTGAAGAGCACCCGGAGGCTCCAACTGGTCCAGAATGCAGCAGCGCGGGTAGTGACGGGAGCAGCATGGTGCTCCCATGTAACACCGCTCCTGCGCGAGCTGCACTGGCTCCCGGTGGTCTTCCGGGTGCGCTTCAAGGTGCTGGTTATCACCTTTAAAGCACTCCATGGCATCGGGCCTAGCTATCTTCGAGACCGCCTGCTGCTACTGACGACCTCCCATCGTCCTGTGCGCTCCCACAGAGAGGGCCTCCTCAGGGTGCCATCAGCCAATCAATGTAGGCTGGTGACCCCCAGGGGGAGGTCCTTCTCTGTGGGGGCACCTACCCTCTGGAATCAGTTGCCCCCAGAGATAAGGAGAATCCAAGACCTTAGTGCCTTCCGCCGTGCCCTTAAAACCCACTTTTTCCAGCAAGCCGGGCTGGCTTAAGAAGAAATTTTAAATGTTTTAATTGGTTTGTATTTTTAATTTTGGGCCAAATTTATATATATTTTAATTGTTTTTTAATATTTGTATTTTATGTTTTTTAATTCTGGCTGTACACCGCCCTGAGTCCTCAGGGAGAAGGGCGGTATATAAATTTAAAATAAATAAATAAATAAATAAATAAATAAATAAATAAATAAATAAATAAATAAATATCAGCAACATTGCAGCCAATAGAAATGTTACTAAATTATGTAACTCCCACAGGATTCTAATTGTTACTAATTTCTACCAATAACACAGTTTACTCCCACTTATATGAATGTTTTCATATAATTCTCTGATAATATCAAGCTCTCCCGACAGATACACGTGTACACTAGTCCTCAAGCAATTTACCTTAGTAAAATGGGAAAGAAGCAGTTTTAAAAAGTACGGGACTATCATGGTAGCAACATGGACAGTAGAGGCTTAAGAATGATTTATTTGTCTTAAATTAAGCTTTAGGGAGCTCTTACTAGCAGCTCTTTCTGATCTCCGTTCTACCGCAGCAATATATGGGCTTTGGTAAGGAAGTAAATATATTCTATTCCTTTTCCAATTTATATATGTAGGAAGTGGCTTCTCTGAAATCCATCTCTTTGAATAAAGAAACTGGATTGGGGTGACAAAGTGAATGCATCTATTTTTCATAAAGGCCCCAGGATGTAGAAGATCAGTATGTTTCCTCCTAATTAAATTTGCTGTCAAAGCTAAAATAAGTCACAGGTTCGAGCTATGTTAATATATTTAATCCCATCTCCTCCAGCTCTATTGTCCCTGAGATTTCGCAACCAGAAGTCATATGGCTCTGTCAGAATGAAGATTTATTTACAAAAATAATTAGTGCATAAGACATACAGTATACATACCAGATACATTTGGTAATTCTTGTTTCTGGTTTCTGACCCATTTAGTTTTGCCTGTTCCTTTATTCTCAGCAGGGAAGGGAAACTGATATTGTGTGTTGTTAAAAAGAAGGGCGAGATGCTAATATTATATTTTGAAAGTATCAGACGGGAATATATTACATAACAAAATCAGGTGTTATTTTAAAAGAAGATTTCTGATCTTCTTCACTCAGGGGAAAATTTGAAGTTACTTGATATAATACACATACAAGAAAGAAACAATTTTCCCCCAAGATATATTCATAGCTTTTTGGTTTGTATATCTTGCTGGTATTAGCAATATTTCTTTTTTCTTTTTTTAAAAAAATTCTACTGGAACTTGCATTATTTGGACTCCATGGAAAAATGAGACAGACCTATCCCTCCCCGATAAGAAGCAATTTTATCTTTAAGTGTGTCTCAGATTAAAGCACCAAATGCTCTATCCAATCTTAAACACCAATGATATATAGACAAATTTGCTTTGAGGGAACAAAATCTATCCACCTAGTATGTGGAAAACCCTTTGCCAGTAATCAGTCAAATCAAGTCCAGAAGCTTTTCCTGACCCACTGTATCCTCTTGACTCTTCTCTTTTCCTAGTATGAACTGCAAATTCTTGAACAATCCTCTTGTTTTATGAACCAGCATGGGGAAAATGCAAAACTCTCCTGATGTAATTAACAATATCGCAGACTGCCCACTAAGGGCTCTAATAGAAAATTCCACATTTCAAGGAACATAAGCACAGCAGGCGAAAAAGAGAAGCCATTCCATCAGCCTGAGCTATTGAAAATGAAAGGGCAGCTTGTAGTAGATAGTGCAGAACTCTGGAACTGTGTGACAAGATTCCTTGCACATCCAAAATGCCAGAACATGCAAGAAAAGAAGAAGAAGAAGAAGGAGAAGGAGAAGGAGAAGGAGAAGGAGAAGGAGAAGGAGAAGAAGGAGAAGAAGAAGAAGAAGAAGAAGAAGAAGAAGAAGAAGAAGAAGAAGAAGAAGAAGAAGAAGAAGAAGAAGAAGAAGAAGAAGAAGAAGAAAAGAAGAAGAAGAAGAAGAAGAAGAAGAAGAAGAAGAAGAAGAAGAAGAAGAAGAAGAAGAAGAAGAAGAAGAAGAAGAAGAAGAAGAAGAAGAAGAAGCTGACAGGGGATTAATGGGAGGAAGGGAAAAAAAAGGCTCATCGGGATGTTGATGCTGAATAAATGAAATTAGAAGCATCGACACTAAAGGACAGCCTGGATATGCTCTACTTGACCTAGAAATATTTCTTCCTTGTTTTAAATATCTGTAATGTTGATAAAAACCCTCTAAACAGAATCAAGGAATTCACTCATTGTGCATGCCTTCCCTAACCTGATTTACTGAGTGACCCACAAGTGTCTAAGTTCACATAACAGACTAAGCGACATACACACACACTGAACTTATGAAGAATGACTGTGCAAAATATGTGAAGTCTAAATCAAGCAAACTACTCAAGGGTTCACCCCAATATCTGAAGCCACTCTCCAATTCCATTAATGAATTGAAGGAAGTTATGATGGTACTGAAAACATATTCTAGGCATAAGCACAGTTTTGTGTGTTGGGATGGTACATTTTGCCTAGCATTTGTAATTGTGATTCCCCCAGGAAAATGTTTCTTTTTGTTGTGGATCTTAATTTCACCCCATGCTGCCAGAGTTCTACAGAAGGCTGTGATCACAGTTGTTGGGAACAACTGCTGAGATCTTGAGGGAAGATCAGGAAAGAAAATTAGAAAACTTTCATATACTTTCACAGTTCACAACAGTGATGGGGCAGCCTTCTGCTGTAGCAAATATCCTCCAGATATTCCCAGTCAGACTGCTGGGAATTGTAATGGCAACATACCTGGTGGGGAAGGCTGCATTATAGCTTCTGTAGATTCAGGTTCAGTCCTAGTAATGCCAATTGAAAGTCTTATTCATGTACAAGTAGTTCTTGATTTACAACAGTTCATTCAGGGACCATTCGAAGTTACAATGGCACTGAAAAAAGTGACTTATGGCCAGAGGTGGTATTCAGCCGGTTCGGACCGGTTCACCTGAACCGGTAGCGGAAATGGTGGGCGGGCCCTTCCCCCCTGCCCTGGCTCTATGCTATTTAGCCACGTTTTTGAGTCTGGGCACATGCACGAAAGGTGCACATGTGAGCAAAGTACTTGTGTGGAAGGCAGGTGTGCGCGCAAACCGGGCACATGTATGCACGGTGAACCGGTAGTAACATAATGTGAAACCCACCGCTGCTTATGGCCATTTTTCACAGTTATGACCATTGCAGTACCCCCCGATCAAATGATCAAAATTTGGATGCTTAGCAACCGATTCATATTGATGACAGTTGCAGTGTCCCAGGGTCATGTGATCACCTTTTTTGACTTTCTGACAAGCAAAGTCAATGGGGAAGCCAAATTCACTTAACAACCATGTTACTAACCTAACAACTGCAGTGATACACGGAACAGCTGTGGCAAGAAAGGCTTACAAAAAAATGGGACAAAGCTCACTTAACTGTCTCTCTTACTAACAGAAAATTTGGGCTCAATTGAGGTTGGACGTTTAAGACCACCTATATTTCTAACGTATTAAAGATAAGCTTTCCCAGGAAGAAAAACAGGGGAAGATATACTCTTGATATACAGTATAAGGATATTCTTTTTGTTTTCCAGCCTATCTGTAACTGCGTTAGCATCTTGCTGGAAAAAAATCATAATCATTTAGACTGGAATAGTGACAGAGGAGGAAAAAAAAGGAATTAGATCTGAAGAATACACTTATCTGTATTTTTCTTGCTTGCTTGCTTTCAATGAAAGCTGCTCCGTTTTAGTGACTTGGCTCTTGGTTCTTGCCATTTCTTTATGTCCAAAATTGTGCAATATTAAATTCTGGATAAATTGGAAGTTATTCTGATCCTGCACACAGATTTATACAAGTACAAAACAGCTGCTGCAGTGGAAAAGAAATCCAGGAGATTATTTCTTTCTTGTAATATACTATATGGGAGCATGGATGCATCAACCGGCAACAAGTTCAAACAATAAAAATGGTGGTGTATAGGTGAATACAATCCGTTCTTAAAGTGAAAAAATCATTCCTATGGAATATGATGACTTCTGCCAAAATTCTTTTTCTGAAAGAAAATTGGGTAAATTGTCACAGGACAATTTCCATTATCAAGTGCAATATACTTCTGTTGGAAGAAATATCCGTCTGGTTCAGTTCCAAGCGGGGAGAAAGACACTGGAAACATGGAGGCTGATTGGAAAGAGGGTTTATTGAGGAACAGGACCACATGGGTTTGAGGTCCTGGGCAGCTGACCAAATGGGTCTGAGAGTGAGGGGTTTTTTATACCCTCTCTTGGGCTTTGAACTTGAGCTTCCTGTTCCTGTGAAATTCTATTGGCTGTTGTAGGGGGTCATAGCTAACTTTTTTAGGTTGTCTGAGTTAAGTTTGGTTGAAGCCTGGACTCTCTGAGATGATGTAATGAGGAGGCTTGTGTCCTGAAAGAGTGTTGGGCAATTCCTATTGTGTCTTAATGGCTTTCCTGGTTTGGATCTCGAGTGAGGACTGATCCTACTATTCTACCTAATTCTGCCTTTGCCTTGAATGGATTACCAAATCTGCATTTCTAAAAATTGTCCTCAGCTTGGGGACAGGGAACTGTGGCTCTGAGTTTCTGTCTCCCTTTAAGATTTTTATTTCTCTTTTAGGGGAAATATAATATTCTGCCTTCTTAATAGTTCTCAAAATATTTCATTTTTCGAGGAGAGGGGTGGGTGCTGACTTTCTACACTTCTGTGTATGAGTTCCTAGAAACAACTGGCCATGATGTTCGTGTTATGCTGGTGAACTTTCAAAGGCATCTAACTGACCAACCTACTGGTGGAAGCATAATGCTAGATAGATCCTGGCTTTACTTATGACACAGTGGTGAAATCCAATTTTTTTTACTACCGGTTCTGTGGGCATAGCTTGGTGGGCATGGTGTGGTTTGGTGGGCGTGGCAGGGGAAGGATACTGCAAAATCTCCTTTTCCACCCCACTCTGGGGCCAGCCAGTGGTAGTATTTGCTGGTTGTCTGAACTATTCAAAATTTCCGCTACCGGTTCTCTGAATTGCTCAAAATTTCCACTACTGATTCCCCAGAACCTGTCAGCACCTGCTGGATTTCACCCCTGCTATGACAGCAGTTCTTATGTTTATATTTTAAACTATCACGTGTAAGTGCTCCCTATGAAGGATCTGTGTATCAGTGGTGGTATTCAGTCGGTTCTATCCGGTTCGGGTGAATTGGTAGCGGCAGCTGCAAGAGGCTCCGCCCACCTGCCCAGACATCATCACGTTGTTTTTCACACTCTGCACATGTGCAGAAGGCTCTGCGCATGCACATGCACTCACATTTGCGAACTGGTAGCGAAGGCAAGTGAATACCACCCCTGCTGTGTATGTCCTCATAGTTTTTAACCATCTGATAGTTCCAAAGACAATGTTGTGCCTCAGGTATCCTCAAATGAAATACTGCCCTGGTTCACACAATGGAAAATGAATTAGCAAAGTAATGCATAATGAAGCTAGTAACTGCACAAATGTGATTATTCAGCATTCCACCCAATGTGTTTCTTCTCCTCAATCCATCCGTTAGAGGCTTGTGCATATGCATGTGGATTTCTCCAAAGTATTGAATGTGTGTGTGTGTTTTGAGTTAATCTAGTACAAGGGTGCCAAACTCAAGGCCCAGGGGCCGCATCCAGCCTGCAGGGTGCTTAGATCTGGCTCATGGGGTCAGCAAAGGACTAGCCCACAGTGCCTCTGCAAAAGAAAATGGAGGTTGGCTACATGCGGCCCTCCCAAGCTCTGTTTTCACTGGCAGAGAGTTGTAGGAGGCTGTCGCAGCTGAAAATGGAGCTTGGGAGCCCATTTTTGCTGGCAGAGTGCCCGGGCCACTACAGGCGTCCCCAACACGAGTGACATTGACCTGGCCATGCCCCTCTGGCCATGCTCCTGCCCCCCCAAGGTCAAATACAACCCTGATGCGACCCTCAATGAAATAGACCCCTGATATAGTAGGAGCAAAATTGACTCCTTTTTTTAGGACTCCAAAATTGACTTCTTCCTAAAAATTTTAGGAAGAAGGCAATGGGAAGATACTTTTACACTGTATCAGCACAGCACCTACAGCCATCAGGAATTGCTAGATTTTACCTGGTAGGACCAGGTGCAAATTTATTGAGACGAAAGTATCGGTCTGAATGGGCTGACCTCCCTTAATTCAAAATCTGAGAATGTTTTCTTTTGCCAGCTTTTATCAATAGAAAGGGAGTTCCTACACTTAATAATAGGTTGAGGAGATACTGCTGCCTATTTTTGTTGTGGCTGCATTGTCACATTTCAGCTATCTCTAATAAAAGTGCAGGGAAAATATTATGTCCTCTCCCTTGAGAACATGCTATATTCTTGGCGGTTCTCTTGTTGTATTGATTTTTGTTGTCTTGAGGTTTTTTTAAAAAAGCATGTCTTTGTATTTTATTTTGGAAGCTTTATTTCTGAGAAATTCCAACAAACTCTCATGGCAAAATTTTCATTTTCCCAATGTTCTGAAACTGCTGCCTTTAAGGTTGATTCTCACAAATTGTGGGAACACTTCTTGTTTTTTTAAATCAGAACATGCTTCTCTGGCTTCCATTAACTAAAGAGTAGAGGCTACCGGAAAGAAAAAAACTTGAGTTCTAAGGAATAATATTCCTGAAGGAAAACTGCAGTTGATTCTCCTAAGTAAAAGGAAAATAAAAATTAAGCAAAATTTTAAAACTCCTAATATTGTGGAAGAGAAGGAAATTGTGAAAGGAAATATTGAATCTGCTCAGCTTTCTGAAGACACCTGCAAAAATTAAAGTGTTTCGATTATCATGGAGAATTACAATGTACTAATAGTACTTGGAGAAGGATCATTTGGTAGAGTCCTCTTAGTCCAGCATAAAAGCATAAGACAGAAATATGCAATGAAAGAGATCAAATGTCCCAAGTCTGTTTTCAATATAGAAAAGACCTGGAATGAAGCTATCATATTGGCTAAAATGAACCATCTAAATATTGTTATGTATGCAGTCTCTTTTGAAGCTGATGGACTTTCACATATAGTGATGGAATATTGTGGTGGCAGAGATCTCCTACAAAAGTGTTGGAATACATTATTAGAATGTATTTTTGTGCAACAACTGCAGTAGTATTCAGGTAGTAGATGGCAGTGTTTACAAGTTTTGATCTATGGTATATACTGTATGTTCTTTTAAGTAAGGTTTCCTGTTTCCTGTTAGTTAAACAGTTAAGCAGTAAAGCAGTAAAGCACATGGTGACTGTACTCTTTGTTTGATCTGTGATGCTATCTATAAACAGAATTTTTAAGGAAAAGATTAAATTTCAGAAGGAGAAATTGTTTCCTGAAAATACAATACTTAAATGATTTGCAAAAATGTGTTTGGGTGTAAATTATATTTACAAGAAATGTACATTGCACAGAGACCTCAAATCAGAGAATGTATTTCTCAGACAAAATGGGAAATTAAAACTGGGAGACTTTGGATCTGCAGTTCTTCTTAAATGCCCCATGGCATAAGCTTGTTTATTTGTAGGAACGCCTTACTATGTGCCTCCAGAAATTTGGGAGAATATGCCATACAGCAATAAAAGTGATATTTGGTCTCTGGGATGCGTTTTATATGAGCTGTCCACCTTAAAACATCCATTTCAGGTTAAGATTTGGAAATATCTTGCACTTAAGATATATAAAGTATACTACAATCCATTTTCATCACACTATAGCTATGAATTTCACAATTTGATAAAGCAGATGTTCAAGGTGAATCCCAAGTACTGTCCATCAACTAGTACAATTCTTGCAAGAAAGAATTCTGGCAAAATGTATTAGACAATTTTCATTACCAGAGGAGGATGGTACATACAGTATGCAGGAAGTAAGAATAGTTGTCCAGAAACAGAAGCCATTACCAAGAGCGTCCATGAAATGGAACTGAAGAAAATAAGTGTCGATCAAAAAGAACTTCATAGATGAAAGTGGGGAAAAGAAAAACCCAGTACAGTGATCAAAATGTTAGAAAATGCACCTTGTTTTTAGAAAAAACATATAGAAATGAATACTTGATTGCAAAGAAAATGTATTAATGGATATTCCTATGAGAAGGATTGACTCTGCATTTTTCTCTGTCTATGGGCATACATCAGAGGTGGGTTTCAGCAGGTTCTGACCAGTTCTGGAGAATCGGTAGCGGAACTTTTGAGTAGTTCGGAGAACCGGTAGTAAAAATTCTGACTGGCCTTGCCCCCATCTATTCTCTGCTCTTGAGTCCCAGCTGATTGGGAGGAAATGGGGATTTTGCAGTAACCTTCCCCTGGATTGGGGAAGGAATGGAGATTTTATAGTATCCTTCCCCTGGAGTGGGGTGGGAATGGAGGTTTTACAGTATCCTTCCCATGCCATGCCCACCAAGCCATGCCCACTAAGCCACGCCACGCCCACCAAGCCACACCCACAGAACCAGTAGTAAAAATTTTTGAAACCCACCACTGGCGTACATGATAGTGATCTGGGGAGTGCCAACAGGGAGGTAATACGAGGATGTAGAGGAAAAATTGCCCACCACCTTTCTTTCGGCAGCGTTTCAAACAAAACATTCTTTACAATACTGCTTACAAAAGCATAAGCGGTTCCTGCTGACACTTAAAAGGGGAAGTGAGGGAAAATAGCATAATGCACTTCAATGAACCTTGATGCTCTTAAGTTAATTTAGTTGCAGCCAAAATGAAGGCAGAAGGGCGGGAATCTTTTTTTTTTAAGTATTCATACAAGGCAGTGCCACAAAATGCTTTCTAGAATAAAAAAAGTACGGTATTGCTGAGAAAAGAGACCTGCTTTATGCAGAAAAGGACCTCTACTTTTAGCAGAGAGGTTCACTATATCCAACAGACTCCTTGGCTTACAGTAGGGTCTCCAATAATTTGAATCCAAAGCTGGCCACTCTGTATCATAAAGCACGTCCAAGCCTTGAGTTGTTCTAATTGTTCAGAACAATTTCATTAAAAAAAACCCAAAATATTTGGAAATTTACTTCAAAACAAACAAAGGTTAGTTTTTTATCTTTTTATAATAACTTTAATAGAGTTTCAAACAAAGAAAATAAAAACTAACAGAAATGAATGTTTATATAAGGTCCCAAAATACAGAATGCCAAAGAGAAACTCAAGACGAGGATTTGCAAAAAAACAGATTTTATTTATGGCCAAAAACAAAAAGAAAAAACAGGGAGAAGATTGATATGGGTTCAGGTCAAATGGCAGGGTCATATGTTTGACAAATACCAGATACATTACAGAGGCCTAATAACAGAATATGTTTGTTACAGGAGATACAAATATAAAGGCATATATGTATTACAGGAACCTAATGGTTACAGAATCTAGTATACCAGTATATCATATTCTAGTATTATTTATTATATCCTTATTATTGTTTCCCTTCATTTACAATAAAACAAATAAATAATGGGATAAAGCCAAAAGTTCAAAGAAAAAAAAAGAAGAAGAAGAAAGAGCATACAGAAGTAGCTATAAATACAAAATAACCTTTTGCTCTACAATTACAACAGAAACTTTCACTTTCACTTTTTACTATTCTTCCTAGTTATCAAAAACAGGTGTCATAAATTCATTATTTTCTGCTTCACGTAAAAAATTCAAAGGGGGTTTCCCAATCAGCATGAAATCTAAGTTAATGTCTTTTCTGACATCAAATTTAACTATCTCAGCAAATTCTACCATCCATTTCTCCATTGTGGGTAGTATCGGGTCTTTTCACAGTTCATTTTTTGTTTCAAATTACAACAAAACTTTATATATTTTACCATTAAAATATTTGTCATTAGTATACAATTCTGAGTTTCAAACTCAAGTCTTAAAATCTTTAAAACTAAACATTTTTAAAATCTATTTAAAATCTTGCTAGTAATTGTACGTAGAAAATGAAGAATATGCTTCTAATGTTAAATCTTCTCTTGATTTCATTTTACATTAACTTTGAGAAAATTGTAGTAAGTCACCATAAGTTAACCATTTAAGTTTAGTTATCATTTCCCTTCCATAATACGCTTCTTGCGCTAAAAGCCACAAAGGTATTTTTGAACATAACCTAGCTTTATATATCTATTTTGTATTCTCAATATGGGGCATCTGACAAGATGGTTTTTAAAATCTGCATTGACCTTTGCTTTATTGTACCATAAATAACCATATGACTCAAAATTTCAGATCATGTCCTTTCAACTCCAATCATCTTCTGTTTTTTAGCATTGCTTATTATGAAGCTTGATTTTTTTTTTTGAATGATCAGAACAGAGACTCAGCTGAATGGAGATATGAAGATCGGTAGCTGCTTTTATCTAACAAAGAATTTGGGTTTCAACACATAAACAGATTAGCAGAAGCACCTTCCCGCTCCTAATATTCCAGCCAGAAACAAACAGGAATGGATATTGCCTTCATTTGGGGCTCTTTTTTTTTTTTTTAATGCCAACTGTCTTGGGTATATGGAAGAGCTGGACCGTAACTGATTATATTGATCTGAGATGCCTCAAATCAATGAAAAAAGAATGAAAAGGAATGAAAAGGGATCGAAGAACCTCGCCTCAGCTTGAAAACTGGTAAATGGGTAGATTTTAAAGAGACATAATGGAATACGTTTAGAATCTATATGGGCCTCTGTCAAAAGCCATTACTGCAATTCAAAGTATAGTTAGGTACAAAAAGTCAAAGTATTTCCCATAGTATACAAGATGCTAAGACCTGGAAGGACTGATGGCAGAAAAGAATAATTCTTTTTCCAATCTGTTGTTCTCCAGATAAAGTTTGGATTATATTCTCCTCACAGAGACTGTGAGGTCTAGCCTTTTTTAGGCATGAAAGTCAGCTGAGTTCCTTTGGGCCAGTCACTGCTATCAGTCCAATCCATCTCCCAGGAGTGAATGTTAGGTATAGGCAAAGGTAAAGGTTCCCCTGGCACATATGTGCTAGTCATTCCCGACTCTAGGGGGCAGTGCTCATTTCTGTTTCAAAGCCGAAGAGCCAGCGCTGTCCGAAGATGTCTCCATGGTCATGTGGCTAGCATGACTAAATGCCAAAGGTGCATGGAATGCTGTTACCTTCCCACCAAAGGTGGTCCCTATTTTTTCTACTTGCATTTTTACGTGCTTTCAAACTGCTAGGTTGGCAGAAGCTGGGACAAGTAACGGGAGTTCACCCTGTTATGCGGCACTAAGGATTCGAACCGCTGAACTGCTGACCTTTCGATCGACAAGCTCAGCATCTTAGCCACTGAGCCACCGTGTCCCAATATGTTAGGTGTAAATGTCTTGGATTATATGCTAAAGTTCCTTTTTAACATAGATGATGTTAAAAAAAAAAGATAGGATGGTGATGGAAAAAATCATCCCCCTTGACTATGCTGCCCTACTGTGGTACAGATGTTCCTGGGAGGGGTGAGTGAAATGCATCCTAGTTTTATGACAAGAATGTATACTTCCAGTAGGGTCACCCAAGGCATGAAAGTCATCCCAGCTGCCAATTACAGCAAACAGGCATTTATATCAAGTTGTAGCGATATAGGAAGATGCTGCAGGCAGACTACCACTTTTGTGACAACAGCAACAGCATCATTTCACACTGCAGAAGAAGACAACGGTAAACCACTCTATTGTGCCCCAAGACCCTAATGTATAAGATAAAATGATTGACGATATAGTGCTAAATGAAGTGGCCCTCGGGTCAGATGGCATTCAATATGCTACTGAGGAAGAACTGAGGATCTTTCAAATTACTAATGGTGTTTATGATGCAGCTAGAATAGAGCCTTCGGGTTCTATAGTTGCTGATACTGCTATGCAAAGGAAAAGAAAATTCAAACCTGCAAAGAAAGATTACATTGGGAACACAGAACGTAAGAAGCATGACCGTAGGAAAGCTCGTCAGAGTGAAAGATGAAATGAATCAACTACAAGATGACATCTGAGGCATCAGTGAATTGAGATGGACTGGGATCGGACACTTCAGTCAGAATATCACACTGTTTACTACTCAGAACACACAAATCAGAGAAGGGATGGCATTGCTTTCATAGCCAGGAAGGATGTAACAAAGACAATGCACAATGCAGTCAGTGACCGAGCAACATCAATTAGACTTTGTGGGCAATCCTTTAATCTGAAAGTTGTCCAACTTCACGCTCCAATCACTGATGTGACCCCCCCCCCCAAAAAGGAGGCTGACAAGTTTTATGGTCAAGCTCAATCTGGAATCAACAAATGTGCAAGCAAAATGTGTTGCTTGTGTTTGGAGAGTGGAATACTCCAAGTCAGAAATATTAAGGAGAAAAATTGAGTTGGACTGTATGGGATAGGAAATAGAAATGAAGCAACAGAATTACTTATTATTATCTTCCAACCCAATGGTTTTGTTGTTGCTAACAATCTTAACAATATCTCTAAACATGGATATCACCAGATGGAGTACACAACATCAAATTGATATATTATTTTCAAGGAAAACATCAGGAATCACTTTGAAATCTTGAACTTCATTCATAGGAACCAGAGGAGCTGCAGAATGAATAAAAGATGTTGTTAATGATTAATATGAAAATGGTCCACTGAAGACCAAGAAACAGAAGAATATTAAAACCACACTCATTCTTCTAATCCAGGCTCCCTGGGTATGTACATACAGATTGCGTTACGCTGAGGTTTCTGATAGCGGAAAATGCAAATGGTCTGGAACTTCTTGTAATGAAAGTCAGGGAGCATAGTGAAAAAAAAATGTGATTAAGGTTAAATACAAAGAAGACCAAACTAATGAAAACAGATACAGAAACCAGCCTTAGAAGATATTGAAGTGATAGAAAGCTTGTGCCTTTTAGGACCAACTGTCACCAGTAAAGAGACCAGTAATCAAGAAGTATGCTGAAGAACATAACATCTGAGTAGCAATGAAGTGTTTGTAAAAGATATTCAGATACCAGGATGTGTTTATGCCTACAGAGATCAGAATTACACAGACAAGATTTTCCCTGGGAATTCTATGGAAGCAAAAATTGAACTCTGAAGAAACAAGATGGAAATAGCAATGATGCTTTTCAATATTAGTGTTGGGAAAGACTGCTGAGCCTCCCATCAATGGACAAGAAAACAAATTAATCCTAAAATGAATCAATCCAGAATTCTCTCTTGCTCAAATTATCATATTTTGGACATTATGTTATTTGGATACATTATGTTGTTATAATTTATCGAGAGAGCTATCTTAATTTTGGACTGGACTTAATTATAGTGGTAATGCATGCACTGTTGGAAGACCTGAAGGGTAGGGTTAGGAATTGGAAAAGACACAAATTAACATCAACCTGATGGTTCATAATCAGTCAATCAATAATCAATAATCAATAATCAATCAATCAATCAAATCATCCTTGAACACAGCATGTTTTCTGGGCTACCAGAGAGATATAATCTAGAAGACATCAGATGGTGGGGATATTAGCCTACAAATTATGAAGTTATAAAAGTGCAAAAGATCTTACCTACAGAAAGAATGCAAAGAAGAGATTTTTTATTTATTGGGGGGGGGGGGGAATGTCCACAAAAATAAGGGACCAAACGGAGACTGATGCAAAACGATATATTTTATTGGCATGCAAAACTACAGTGCTGCCTGGACCCCATGCTAAAGGAACAGAAAAGAGAGTCACAAAGCCCACCAGATTACAGGATCTAGACCCTTTAGAAAAGATACAAAGGACATACAAGAGTTTAAATTACAGTATAACATGACCTTTATTAAGACAAGAAGGATCTGATAACAACATGGGGTAACTGAATATATGCTGATCTGGTGCTCTACATTCTGGCTCTTCCAAGCAGACTTCCTTTCTACTGATATTGGCACCTTCTAACAAAAACAATGCCCTTTATTGCACCCATAAATTGACTTTCTTCAGGTCACAGAAAAAGCAACCTGGTATTTGTTCTCTTTCTATTCCAGGATCATTAAGCAGTTTCAATTTATCGTTTTACTTTTTTTAAAAAAAAAAAGTATCACAGCATCTATATATATTTTTCAATTTTTTTTTTAGCAAAAATAAAGTGAAGATAAATATAAAATAAATACAAAATATAAAAATAAACTGAAGACTTGAGATGGCATCATGTCACAATCACAATTGTGCACTGGAAATACAACTTTTATTTAGAGATCTGCGATATCCGGATAGGTTGCTGTGAACTATTTGTGCAGCTAAATTATGTGAAAACTCGCCCTACATTTTTTTTTTGCTGTTGGAATAGAGCTATGGTTTCCCTCTTTTACTGTTTAAGGGACAAGCTGGACAGTCTCCCAATCGTTAAAGATCTTAAAGAAGTATACAACGAGGTAGCTCAGCAGGTAGCACTACCTGGCTGACCTTGTCTGGACCTGGTTTGCATTTAGACTTATATAGGCTGTACAGTAGATTGCAAAATTTAAAAGAAAAATCAGAAAGCATTGGCAAACATTGTCTCTGTTGATGCCAAGAAAATGACACAGGAGTGTCCAAGGAATTATTTGCAATCAACTCAAAGGAAAATGCAGTTTAATGGAAGAAGTATGGTGGGAGGCACAAGCCTTTTATTTTGGAGAAGTGAATAGAGTAAGACCTCATCCATTGCTAAGGTCCTCGTATCTTGAGTGTTCAGTTTAATTCTAAAGCAGTCCTCATGGAAGGCAAGTTGTATCTGGGATGGAAAAGTGTCTTGAGGGTAACAAGAGTTTCCCACACATTCAACCTGAAAGGAATTTTCCAGCATGCATATTTGCTGATCTTTAATGTTTGGTTGCCTCGGTTTCTAATCCTCTCTTGAATGTACTTTCTGAAAACAAATAATTCCTTGACCAGGCGTGGCAGAAGGGAGGATCTGAAGCTAGAATATATCTGGAATTCCCAGACAGGTTTTTAAACTTGGTCACTGAAAGACATGAACATGCATTCATGTGACACTCTAGATGAGAGGACTAAGAAAGATGCAACATTTATATATGAAGTAGGATATTCATATAGAAGCTGACTGCCCTATATTTTTTCAGAATTCCTTTCTCCCTTCACAGCTTCACAGGCAATAATATTTTAATAGCATAACATAGTTTATTCTGGACAAAGATAGTATCTTTAAACAGGTGCCACTTTCAGTGCCTGCTGGAGATTTGGATGGGGACTTTGTGCAGATTGTGTCAATGCTCCTCTTCCTCCTTGCAACTGGGGAGAGGATGCTGTTCCTTTGTATTCTTTTCATGGTCTGCAGGCTTAAGAAAATAAGATGAAGGAGATGAAGTCCAGGAGCTTCAGGAAAATGATAATGATAATTGGACCTTATAGGCATGTAAACTCTAATACTGGAGTAACAAGTTTAAGGAATCCCTCTATTAATTAATTTGTCCTTGCGCATTCCCTCCCCAAAATGTGGATCACTCAGGAACCACATTTAGAGCTCTGTTTTCATGCTGCATGGCAACTAAATGCATTTTTTTGTTCATTCCAAAATAAATTGTTTGATGGAGTTTCTTATCTAGCAAAATCGCATAATGATACCCTGGTTACAAAACAACCCATGGATACTACTTCTGGAGCCCAATTTTGAAGTTATTTTATTTATTTATTAAGTTTAATGCCACCCAGTGTCACATAACTATGGACAGATCACCATACGTTAAGAAAACATTGACAACAGAGGCAAACAAACAATAGAACCAGACTTTGATAGGAAAATGGTTGACCCAGCAAACCCCAAAAGATCTCACCAACAACTAACTCAACAAAGGGGGAATCATCTAGCCCAGGGCCTGGGAGAACAACCAGTCATCAGTGGGAATTTTAGTCCAGGGGAGGTGCTATGGTAGAGAAGGCATGTGTCTTGAGTTCTGCTAGGTGGCATAGTCAGTGAAAGAAACCTAGAGCAGATCAATCCTATCAGTAGGAATTGGCTGGGCAAACACCAGAGGGCACAGCTGTACCCTCAAATAACTTGTCTCTATGCCATGTAGGACTTTATAGGTCATAACCATTACCTGGAATCTATAGAGAAAACATTTCAGATTAGTTCACATGAAAAGTGAAGGGGGGAGGGAAGCACATTTAGATTTTCAAGAATCTGCTACTATACTGCTACAATAAAAGTAGTCTTGATGTAGATGGCACTGGTTTCTTTGTCTTGTCTACCAGTCTTGTTGGTACTTGTTGGACTGATCTGGAAGTTGCAACTGTCTGCATGTATACTGTGATTACATAGATCTGTCAGTGCTGTACAACACAGAGCAGGAGTGTCAAACAAAAGGCCCATGGGCTATATGATTGGATCCAGCCCATAGGGCCATCCTGGAAAATGTAAGTGGCTAGCCCAAATGGCTTCAGCCCAGTCTACTCAATGCGAAGAGGAAACATCGGGGTAGCATGGCTTCAGCCCGGTCTACTCAATATGAAGAGGAAACATTGGGCCAGTGTGGCTTCAGCCTGGTCTACCGAATACAAAGAAGAAACATGCCAGCAGTTTGGGGAGTGGCATCAAGCTAGCCATGTCCACCCAGTTGGCCATGCCCACCCAGCCGGCCATGCCTGGACGCCCCCCCCCCCCCGAGGTCAACCACAGCCTTGATGTGGCCCTCAATGAAATTGAGTTTGAAACCCCTGTCATAGAGCAAAGATCCATATGCAATTATTTCAATCAGATCTTGAAGAATTGAATCCATTATTTCAATAGCACTGAACTTTTTTATAAGATTGGGTTGCTATCCAGTACCCATCCTTCATCCTTTTATCATCTGAACTTCAGATTGGTAATGGCATTACAAACTCTTTGGCTCCTTTGTGAAGATAGTTTAGAACACATCCTCTCTCCAGAAGCAGGAAGACAATCAGAACCTACATAGTTGCCCATCTCCTTGCCTTCCTGTGGGTTCATCTGCATCATTACTTACTCCCTTTCCCTTCCCAATTCCTACCATGCTGCTGTCCATACTTTTTATTTCTACCACTGGTTCCCATCTCAACTTGCGGCTCTTCCATCACCACTTCCTATTGTCTAATCAACAGTAAAGTGAACCATGAACAAATATATGAAGTGATGAGGTTCATACATCATCCTAATCCTTGATGTTTTGCTAAATAAGCCACCATCCACTTAGTTCACATATCATGTTAAGCAATAAACTATGGTTTATCAACCACGATGATTGGTTAATACAACCCACTATGTCAAATAAAAAGAAACCGCACTATGGATTAATATAGCATGTGATCTTAGCTGCTGCACTGCTCCATTGCTTTTGATTTACTGAAACTCCTTTGCTCTGAACCAAGTATCATTTGCCAAGTTCTAAGGTCACTGAATTCAGTTTGCTTATCCAGACTGCCTGTTAACGCTAGGCAAGTGTCCAGGGATGCCACCCCAGGTCACCAACTCACATCCCATTAAAACATTGTATCAGTTAGTTTGCCTTGTCTGTTTGCCTGAAACTCTTTTCTCTCTTCTGAAATGCTACAATACAGTATTGGCCGCAAGGCAATATTTGTATGTTATCTTCTCTAGTGACGAAGTTGAAAAACTACAATTCTAGACGTGCATGTATTTGGAAGGAAAACTATGTGAGTTTGATGGAGTGTTTGTAACTAAGGAGATATTCTGCAAAGTTTGGCTTTATACCACAATAAGTCTGATCAACAAACTACCCTACTTGGTTAGTGGTCTGGTGAATCAGGGTCTCAATTCATCCCGCTTTTCCAACAGCCTGTTTGTAAGCCTCATGGCCAGGATAGGGCTCTTCCTCATCTACATCTTCCTTCTGAGTTTGCAATCAGAAGAATAACTGGGGTGGGGGGGTGGGTTCCCACGTTAATTAAAAAAACCAGACTCAAGTGGGGTCTATGGAAATGCATTGGACATTAAAACCATTTTGTAGATTCTGGCCCCTGGATTTCAGATCATTACCAATGTAACTTTCCTTTGCTGCATCATTCCGCATACAGACATTTGAAAGAAGAAATTGATCAGAACAATTGTCCAGGGAAAGGCTTTGGACTGCTGTTAACATTCCTCCCTGACTGACGTTGGGAATCACTAAAGCTTGCAGGGAATCACAGAGTTAGAAAATAGCCTTTTTGCATTCTTTGCTAGAAACCACGAGCTGCAAGTGATGGCTGGGATGCAGCTACAAATAAAATAAATCATCCTGCTTTTACTCGCCTACACCTTTTCCAATTCTACCTTCCCTGCCTTCCACTGAGGATGTATCACATTTGAACTGCTTTCCAGAGTCAAACGCCTGGTTGTACAAACTGCTTGAGAAACACAATGATCTTTATAAGAACTGCAGTGTCTTTTGTCTGAGAATGTTTAAACACACCCATCGCTTCATCTTCCCTGCATTTACTCCACTTGCCTGGCCCTCAACCTTCTATCAGTTTTGCATGCAGACACACCAACACCCACACACACACCATTGTTGTTATTGATGCCTGTAGTGGTGGTGTGGTGAGGGGGGAGGGGAAAGGTTACCCACTCAAAGGTCATGCCCAGCGTGGGAAGCACTTGTTAAATTATGCCAATGAGACAGCCTCGTAATCAGAGAATGAGGCCAAGGTGTCTCTTTCTCTTTAATAGATCCAGAAAAGTTGAATTAATAAAGGGTGGGAAAAGAATTGTGAAAATCTTCTTTCCTTCCTTCTCCGTTGTACTTTAAGAGCTTTCTCTTTCTCAGGAACTCTCCCAAGAGACAAACCAGAAGCCTCTTTCGACATGAATACCTGACAAGTTTTTAATGTGAAAAGTATTCACTAAATTTAGCCTTTGGAAATGAAACGGGAGGGGGAGAAAAGAAAAATAATGAGTGATGGAAAGGTAACCTAATGCTGTCTTTTTTTTTTTTAAGTTGGAATTGGTTCATTTGTTCTTTTCTCCTCAGTCTTAAAAGCTTTTAAGGGTAGGCGCCGTAATCTATACACAAATAAGCCATGTGCCCAAAGACAGAGCAAAAAAGAAGAGGCACACATACACACTCACCTGAAAAGAGGACATGTTCAATCAGGTCTCTTCAGGGCTGCTACAATCAGGCAGGTATTAAATTCTGCCTCTTCAGGCCGATACATTAAAGGGGAGGGCAGGAGATCAGGACTTCCATTTAGGATGGCTGTATATGCTGAATTGATGGGAATTTGGCCTGGATTCTAAACAGTGCCAGGCTTTCTTGCAAGCGTTGACAGATCTCTCAGCTTTTTGAGCAGCTGCTTTGTATGTGTGTCTGCATGGGCACACACACACCACACACACACACAAACACACACGTGTGTAAACACGGGCACATTTAGAGGTTGAATCATAATTTCACTTTTTAAATTTGTGAGTCTAATGGGATAGAGGCGTCAGTTAAGGTTTCTGTAAGAGAAAAATTCAGCGATGGCAAAGCAACAGTTCCTTCTCTCTCTTATATTTCACAGCCAAAAAGCGAAGGGTATGTGCACATCCCCATATATTCCTACAATTGTTGCTAGAGCTAGAACTGTAATCTCTTCGAGTAAAATCTAACAAACTGGTGAAATGTATTTTCTATTGTCGTTTGGGGATGAGGTGGGGCTTCAATGCTTGTCCTTTGGGCTCCTTATGTGAATCCATCAGTAAATTGAACATAGTGATTTTCTCCTTCAAAAGAAGGATCTCTAACTCCTTTAGAAGTTAGCCCGTTGAATTCAACGGGGCTTACTTCTCCACTGATATGTACAGGACTGAATTCCTGAGTTGTTTAATCTGGGTTTGTAGATCGCAGCTGCAACTCAGACATGTTTAGAAATGTTTGTTATCTTGATAGACAGGTATAGGGTGGAAGGTGAAAGTGAAATAAATAGTTTTAGCAAGATATATAGTTCTATATATAGATATATAGAATTAAAATCATTCAGTCTTTCATATTTCTAGCAGAATCTTGGATTCTGGATGGCAACTCCTATCTGGTCCTGACACTAAGTAGTCCAGGGATCTGACTAGATGTATAAACAATAGTACTATTATAAATCATTGTAAGCAAGGGTTCTTTTTTGACACGCATGTCCCTAATCTATATGACCACTGCATTGCTAATATGACATTGATCACCATCAGACAGTAAAGCAACAAGTAAAACAAAAAATTAACTTGATGTGCAACGCTAGTATTGTCTTTGGTTGATACTACCATAGTACTCAGACTAGGAGAACAACTTCTGAAATAGAATTGGAGAACTCCTGAGAAATACATGTCTGGCCTGTTGGATAACAGGAGGGGCAATCTCCCCTGGGTCCCAAAACACTCCTGAACTAAGAGTTAAAAACTGGAGATCTTTCCTAAAATTAATGGCTATGCATTTGTTTGATTGTTGAGCTAATGAATGACATTTGTGATAGCTAAAAAGCAGCTTTTGCAGTTCTTGGTAATTCTTCTAGTTTGCTTCCCTTGAATGCATAATTTGCTTTTATTTTTATCCTGATCTGTGCCCCCCTCCTTTGCTATTTTACAATCACATTTGCAGCAGGAAAGGTTGGTATTTTTCAATATTCTGACAACAATTATGACTTTTTTTCATCTTTTCTTTATTTTTCTTGAACATAAACATTTGTAACATTTGTTTCAATTCCATCCTTCACATATCCTTATCATTCTCATCCAAATCTGAAAAATAATCTTCCAGCATTTCCTCACTTCTGATTCATTCCAAATAATTTAATTATCATTATTTTCTATTCCATTGATTTTTCTGGATGCTCTTTTTCAAACAATTTTTATTTTCCTCAATTTTTTTTTTAAATTTGATTTATATGCCGCCCTTCTCCGAAGACTCAGGGCGGCTTACAATGCGTTAAGCAATAGCCTTCATACTTTTGTATATTTTATACAAAGTCAGTTTATTGCCCCCACAATCTGGGTCCTCATTTTACCTACCTTAGAAAGGATGGAAGGCTGAGTCAACCTTGAGCCTGGTGAGATTTGCAATAATTGTAGGCAGCTGATGTTAATAACAGTGCTTTAGTCTGCTGCGCTACCAGGCTATAACCCAGAACTATAGATTTCATAATACATTTAATTAAAGGTGGTATTTGTCAATACTGTAATTGTTTTTATTTGAGGTTCCTCTTAATCTCAGAAAATTTGGGCATCTGGTACATAGATGGAGAAAAGAAAGCAATGTTGTCATGGCAAAATGGGCCAAAGTGGGTATGTTGTTAGTCATTTAGTCCATCCGTCCATCCATCCACCCACCCACCCACCCACCCACCCATGGAAACATCGGCCTCTTAGATACATTCTTAAATAGTTGCCAACTCTTTTTCTACATTCTTATAATACATCAAGATCATCAACATCCTGTCCTTCAATCAGGATTCTTATAGGACATTGTTCAATCATACTGTTGCAAACTATTCTGTTGCAATCCCATATTTACTTGGAAATCCTACTGCATTCAACTAAGCGCATTCGCAGAAGGTAAAAAACACTCAGCATGCGCAGAAAGTAATGACACTCGGGTGGGTGGGCGGAGCTTTGCTCCGCCATCGCTACCAGATCGCCGAACCAACGGCCAAGATCGTTACCGGACCCAGTGATCCGGGAGCATTTCACCCCTGCTACTAAGCCATAGTTTGATTCATTATGTGCTATCAGGTTGGACTTGACTCTTAAGTGACCAAATGGATAAATTCTCTCCAGGAATAGCTTGCTTACCCAGTGGCTAATGAATAAACCATACGCTCATTATGGCTTACGATATTAGTCTATTATGTCAGCTCAACTGTTGTGCTTGGTTCGAAGCTTTAAATAACCCTGATTTTAGTGGTTGTTAGGGGCTAACATGCTCTTGGCATCCACAGGGTAAAAGCTGTTTGAGAGGTGATTATGATTGGAAGAGGAGCCAACAAATGAAGATTAAAGTCTTCCCTATTCCACACCTACATTCCTTCACTACTATTTCCCCACTCCAAATTCCTTGCTTTTTTTTCTTTTTGAAGTGACAGAACCTTATTACATGCAATCGTATGACAGGCATTGAATTTCCTCTGACATTCTTAACTTTTTCTTGAGTATTTATTTTAACTCTTGGAAAAGAGTTTATGTTGCCACATCAGGATTCTAAGAAGTCCTTGCTGCTTCCTGATTATGTTGGATTCCTCCTCCCTTCCTTTCAAGAGATAATAGACCTTGTAATGCCAGGGTGCAGACTATTCAACAGAGATAGAGACAAATTAATTTTCCCCAGCAGATAAAACAGAACTGGGAAGGCCCAGAGGAAAAGGAATGACTGACCAATCCAAGAAGGATTGCCCACCAATAGAAACAACCTTCCTGAACTGATAAGAAGAGGGAAAGAAAGAGGAGGGAGGGAAAGAACAGAGACGATAAAAGTGGCCAGCACGCAATGCACTTTTAAAGGAGAAATAATAAAGTGAAATTGGTAATCAATCTTTTTTATGGCATTTATGATTTTCTACTTACAATGTTATCTCCTTGTTAAGTGACCATGGTCCTGCTGAAACCTTGTGAACGGATTGCTCTGAAACATAAAAGTTCCACATCCATTTGCCAAATAGACAAGAGTGAGCAGCTGAAAGCCATGTTTTTCCTCCCTTCTCCTTATGCCCAGTATAGAAGCAGTCAGGTTGAGGGTATAAAATGGCAGCTGCTCAAGCTGACAATGCAAATTTGGGCTGGAGACACCTTACCTCTCAACACCTTTGTGCAAATTTGGAAAGACTTCTAGAACATGTTTCCATTTCATACTCACACTCACACTTTTAAAAAGAAAAAAAAAATCCAAGAAGCTCAAAATGCTATTCAGGTTCTACTCCCCATTTGTGATACCCTCAACACTTTAAAGCATGTTAGGCTGAGAAATAGACATCCCCATGGTTAAATGGAGATTTGAACCCAACATCTCTGACCTCCGTCTGCTATTCTTATGGAGATGGAATGGGTTTAACCAGATTGGGAATTGGACTTTATTAAGGCAACTGGTAATCTTGACGATAGGTAGTATTCTAGTATCATAAAATCTGCATAGAAAGCTATTACAGCAAAGAATGTGAACACACTTAGAAAGGCTAATAATCTCAGAGGCACCATTAAGAACCAAAATATCAGATATGAATCTAACTGCCACAAGGAGAGCAAAACAAAACAAACAAACAGTAAAAACCCAGTTGAAAATAACAGAGATGACAGCACAAGTTAAGAACTAGCATGGGCCGCTACATTTTTCTTTTTAAAGATTTAGATGGACAGACATTTATTATAACAATGTGGATAGTTAATATTAATCTCCCTACCCTGGAAGACATTGGCCACCTGGGTACTGCAGAGCAATTGACGTTGATCTTCCCTAAAAGCTTGGCCCAGATGACTGGCAATTATGGAACACTAGCTGTGGCCACTCTCTTAATTCCCCTCCCCCCCAATAATACTGGAAGACCATTTAATTGGGGCAACTCTGGGACAAATCTCCTACTATAGGAATGGATGATTCATGCTTGATTCATACAGTGAAGAAGCTGAAATGAAATGTGGTAAGTTTTTTTGGCATTGGAATCTATTGGCATCAAGTGGAGAGTTAAACAACCTGATCGCTCATCATCTAATAACATTTGAGTGACTCTCAGGTTCAGTAAGTTCCCAACATCCATTAGACATTTTATAAAATCATAGCTGTTGAATATCAATTCTAATCCTTTTCCTCTGAACTGTGGAGAGAGGGGCTATAAATTTAGAATGCTTTTGAGACGGTAGGTAGAGTTCTTTGTCGTTTTTAGAATATTAAAATTCATGGGGTAGTATTATAACAAGAGAAACGGGACAGTTGTGATAAACCTTCTGTAGTTTAACCTACATGTATTATTTGCCAGAAACAGCATCTCTATAATAAGAGACCCTTTCCTCTATCTGTTCCAATTAACAGATTAACAGAGGGAAGGGACTTTGTAAATCATCTAGTCCAACCCGCTGCCCCAGCAGGAGATCCTACACCAGTGGTGGGTTTCAATTTTTTTTTACTACTGGTTCTGTGGGTGTGGCAGGGGAAGGATATTGTAAAATCTCCATTCCCTCCCCAATCCAGGGGAAGGATACTGCAAAATCCCCATTCCCTCCCAATCAACTGGGACTTGAGAGGCAGAGAATAGATGGGGCGGGGCCAGCCAGAGGTGGTATTTACCAGTTCTCCAAACTACTCAAAATTTCTGCTACCGGGTTCTCCAGAACTGGTCAGAACCTGCTGAAACCCACCTCTGTCCTACACTATTTCCAGTTTGGCCACAGTGTTTACAAGCATGTGGGAAAGGAACTTGGAGGTTCAGCCCAGGAGGACATGGCTTCTAAAATTTACCATTTACTGTATATAGTAACCTAGAGGCAGAATACAATGTTCACTGCTTTCTGTATTTCTAGGTAAATACATATTTAGTTTCCTCACTTCACAAAAGAAAAATAACTGGCCAAACTGGTACCTATTACACATTTTATGTTAACTTCCTTAATTCACACCAACTAAAGAATCTGTCCAGCATATCTAGAAGGCACCACTTTGAAGAAGATAGATACTTTCACAAATATAATTTTTGTTGCATATATGCTGTTATTAGGACAATATTACACCCCCCTGTAACACTAGTTGCTATCACACTAGTTGGAGGCTTTTCTTCTGATTGCATGCCATCCTAAATTGTATATACACGCATAAAGTACAATACAATACTTATTTTTAATGTATTTTCCTAGTTTGGTGCCAGTGAAAAGCTTCCGACTCTTACCTGTTGTTGGTGCTGTAAGCTTGCATAGAAAGATTATTCTGTATTGATGGAAAATATGAACATTAAAAAAAACATTTGCATTTTTGAAATACCAGAACTTGCAAGATTAATTGCTTCTCTTTGACCCTTGCTCTTTTATGTCCTGGTTCTAAAGAGAAGAAAATCCCATTTCAACAGAATTTGCTTCCCAGGAAACGTGCTTTGGATCTCAGGCTAGTTTGGCTTTATAAAAATCAATGGGAGATGGCTTAATGATTTATTTGGGGGGGGGAGGGTAAGGGTAAAGGGAGAAGCCCCAGGTGTATCATATTATAAAGAATGGCTGCTGAAGGCAGCTGGAATGCAGGGTTCCCTACCTTATGTTGGAGGGATTTGATACAGAGTTACACCCAGAGTGAAAGTTTGTTTGGTTTTTAACAAAACCAACGGCTCTGCAACATAATTGCTCCGCAAAACGAAACCAACTGCAATTCTGTGCACACAGAATAATTGCCATTGGACCTACGGTAATATAATGTGCTTCTTAGTAAACATGCACAGAATTACCCTGTGTGCTTATGATAACTAATTGCCGCTTTTAACAGATTGTTTTCTTAGCCTGCTTTTCATTTGATTTATATCTATTCCGGATTTTATTTCTGTTTTTATTATATGCCACACTGAGAGCTATTAGATACCAACCCGCTAATAAATCTTAGAAATAAATAAATAAAATTAAATACATGTAATTCCTGCTACAAGCGTCTTTTCAAGGGAATACATCACTCCGAGCATCTTATTAATGTGGAATAAAACACAGAAGTGAACCATTTTTAAAATCAGTTCCGTATTGAGCGAAAAAAAGCTTTGGGTTTTTTTTTTTTTTTTTTTTTGAGCATTCAGGTCTCAGCTTTATGCCGCACTTATTTGTTTTTTTTTTTAAACCAAAAATAAATTGCAATCGCCTTTTCTTTGGCCGCTTTCTTGACCCAGCCTTGCCTCAAAAGTTCTACGCATGAAATTCAGGGGGATTTCTTTCTTTCCTCTGGGATTCTGGTTCGCCTCCTTTTGAAAAAGCGGGCGCGCGGTCCCACTTCTTCTTCCTTAAGGAGCGACGGGACAGTCTTAAATTGCGATCTACGCTTGTTCGGAATTCTCCACCCTTCCCCGCTCCCCCCCCCCCCGTGCCGCCCCCCCCCCCCCCACCTTCGCCCTGCCCTCGCCTCTCCGGTTCTTTTTTTACCTAGGCGAGCATGACCCTTTTAAGGGCTAGGGCTGGTGGCGTTGCCCTTTTAAGAAGGCGCCAGCCTCTCGTGGCATCTGGGGGCCTCCCTTCTCCCGTTCTTCATTCTCTCCTCTCCTCCTCTCGTGCGCGGATACGGGCAGATCTGAACGCCCCCTAGAGGCGAAAGCGAGAAGACCTGCCTAGCTTAGCAGCCCTTTGAATGTGTGTCTCAGTCTGCCTCCCCGGGAAGTCAGAGCGAGGCTGGAGTTCCATTGGAACCCCGCGCTGCATTCCATTCCCTACCATTCCCTTCATGCTGGGCAGCGGCAGAGGCAGCGGCAGCGGCAGCAACAACACGGCCAAGGAGGCTCCGAGCCCCGAGTTGCAGCGGGGGGCTGCTTGGCGTGGAATGTAATGATGAGGATGAGGGCTGGCTCGTTCGAACCGAGCGCCGATGCAAACTGTAAGTCAGTCACCCCCCTCGAACTTTCCTCTTTAAGCTCTTCCGAGGATTCCGGTTTTTTTAAATATTTGTCAAGGGGGGTGGGTGGAGGTGAGTGTAGGCGTGCGTACAATTTTGTGTAGCGGGGTGGGGTAGTGCGGGAAGCGCATCCCAATGTATTCCCCCCCCCCAGCTCGGCTCCCTAATAGTTGCGCCCCGTTACGAGGGGGGCGACTCATTTAGCCAGGGCTAGGGTGAGAGAGCGAGGCACGCGCAGCCCGGGGATTGCGAGGCTTTCTTCGCTTGGGGGTACAGGGGTGGGGGTGGGAAGGGAAGGGAAGCCTTGCGCGGCTTGTGCCGGGAGAGCTCTGCAGCCTCGGTACGCGGCGAGACCGCTTCCGTGGTTTATTTTATTTTATTTTATTTTATTTTATTTATTTATTTACGACTCTCTCGCCTGCGGGAGGCTTAAGCGGAGTTTGCGAGATTCTTTGACTGGGTGGGAATCGCCGCCGCTACAACTGCTGCTATTTGGGGTGTGTGTGTGTGTGTTTTTGTGATGCGGGTGTGTTGGGGAAGATCGTAAATTAGGGAGAGCGCGTGACACACACACGCGCTCACATATGCACACGCACACACACTCTCACACCGGCGGGGAATGGGAATGGGAATGGGATGGGTGGCGAGGGAGAAAGGGGCGTTTTGCCTGATTGACAAAAGATTCGCGGGGGAAACAAAATCGGGCTTCGTGGGGGGGGGGGGAAGAAACTGGCTCTCAGTTGCTTGCCTGAAAAACGTGGCAGGCAGGCGGGCAGACTGGCTGGCTCGGTGCGGGAAGAGTTGACAATGAGACGTGTGGAGCGTTTGCAATTAAAAAGTGCCCGAAGAGGAAACCGGCAGCCTTTGGAATGGACAAAAAGGGCGTGTGTAGCATAGTAGTTCGCGGCGGCGAGAGGGAAAAAGACGCGAAATGGAAAAGCCTGGAACGGAATACCGCGTGGGGTTGTCACAGCTAAGCGCGGCGGCGGAAGGGAAAGCGGCGCGGACGTTGCGGGGAAAGAGAAGGCTCGCTTTCTCCTGAGAAGGGGCTGCCGGTGCCTTAACGTTTGTCGGCTGGGTGTCGCTCGGGGCGAAACGTGTGTACGTTAGGCGAGAACTCCTCCCTGGTAACGCCGAGCCTCGGAAGGGAGAAAAGGTAGGCAGGACCTCGCCGAAGGTGTGTGTGTGTGTGTGTGTGCGCGTGGGGTGGGGGTAGGTGGGGAGGGAGGAACTGCAGCAGAGCCTGAGCTAGGACAAGAGATAGCGAGGTGAGTGCGTGGCTGTGGGGGGATATGCAGCGTGGCACTCCGGTTGCCCCCCCCCCGTCCCTCCCACCACCGCTCCGCTCATTTCTGCATTTGCCGTGCGCTTGTAAATGATTTTTTTCCCCCGGGGGGGGAATTGGCTGCGCCTGCTTGCGGCTTGCTCTGCTGTGAAGTTGTTGGGGCTGGAGGCACGGGGGGGGGGGAGGTTGGAGGAGGAGGAGAAAGGAAAGGAGGACCGGTGTGGCTTTTCGCAGGAGGCTTTTCTGCAAGCCGGATGGCGCCCGGCTCTTTAGCCCGGAGGCTTTTAAAAGAGAGAAGCTGGCTTTGGGAAGACGCGGTCTTCGTAGAACTGACCAAGAGCGAGCGGAGGGGCGGCGGGGGGCGGGGGCGAGGTCTGGAGTCGCTTCGCAGTGCGAAAGTGACTCAACTCCCCCCCCCCTCCTCCCCTTTTTCGTGGGCAGAACGAAGCAGCCGAAGATTGTCGTGTCATTTCCACCGGTGATGGCCATCTCGAGGAGAGGTGAAAAGTTTAGCTGCCGAGATTTCCCCCCCCCCGGTGTGTGTGTGTGTGTGTGTGTGTGTGAATGGGGCGGGGGGGAGAGGGAAGAAAAAGAGACGATAACAGGCAAAGACACCCGGCCAAAATCGTGCAGATGGGGAAGGCATCCCGGAAAGAGCAGCGGCCGCAATTCACTGCAGTCTTCAAAGACCTCCGTTTGCCCGTTCCCCTCCCCCCTCCCTCCCCCGGTCCAATTTGGGACCAGTTCTCCATTTCTTGACTCCATCCTGCCTCGCCCCGTCCCTTTAGGTCCCTGGAGTTTAGGAACTTCATCGGGAGAGAGAGAGAGAGAGACTACGAAAAGCCCTGGATGACCCCTCTCCTTAATGGAAGCCCCCCTCCCTTTTTCCCTCCCTCCCGCTGAAGTTGGAAAGAGGGGCTCCCGCCAGAATAGACGGTATCCCGAGGTGGGACCCGTGAATGATGTCCCACTTACTGTTCTCCCAACGGGGGAAAACTGATTCCCTCCGTTGCTTTCCGGGAGGGAAGCTGCTTTTGGCTTTCTGCTGGTCAGCTTCCTTAACAACTGGCAGGAGCCATACTCTCCAGCCAACAGCAAGTCCCATGGCTTTCGCTGTGCCCTCCCTTGGCAACTAGGTGGGGGCTTCCTTGATGGTTACTGCACCAAGGAGTTTGCTGAGGGCAGTAGTCCTACCCTTTTCGGTGCGGTCTGGTCCCAACTAGTTACACACACAAACCCTACACACCCATGGTGCACAGATTTGTGCCACAAGAATGCAGCAGGCTTCTGGAGCCTTTGCATAATGCCTGGAAAATGCACACCTATACACATAGCACCATCTAAGAAGGTTGCTCATTCATGAATTCTTGCTGATTATGGTGGGGCTATTAGGGAAGGCTCTCTGATGTGTTGCCACCCCAGAGTAAGCCTCCTTGCATAGATGAGAAATCCGAGCTCTATTCAGTGAATGAGTGCAACTGTGTGTGTAGGCGTGTAGCTGTTATTCATAATGCATATGTATAAGCCTTCACAATAAACAAGAACCGGGAGGTTGTAAACTACCCTGAACCTTATGCTGAATCCAAAGAGCATTTGATTTTTTTTTTTAAAAAAAGCCCATTAATATCCCGTGTAGCAAAATTAGCGGCTTGCTTGCATTTTTTTTTTTTGACTAGCTTTCCTAGAGTCATTGATTGTGTCTCTGGGTATGCATGTGCGTGAAAGTGCGTGTGAATCTAGCATCCGTGTGAGTCTATAGCACATTGAATATTCAGATGCAAAGCTGAATCCAAGTAATTAAGGTTATTTGAAAAATCCTTCCTCCTCCCATGCTTGTATATTACTAGTCATCCCCTTTTATCCACTTAATGTTTTGATAATCTTGGCAGTGTGTTTATAAATATTGATTTAGCCTGTAGTTTTGTACATACATTCTTGAGAATCAGTCCCATTGGACTCAGAGTTTGTTCTAGAGGAGACATGTTTGGGACTGGACTTGGATGTCTTCACTCACTGGCTCTGACAGTAGTGATATAAGATAAGGAGGATAAAAACAGAATTTACATGTGATTACTAGTAGGAGAATAAATCTAATTAAGGATAAGGGAAAAATGCAAAACTGAATCCCTTTTCCACTGGCTTGTGCCTGCAGTTTGCAGGGTAGCATCTTCAGTGTTAAAAAAAAGGGTGTCCTTTTAGGGATGTTTGGGGAAGAAAAGTTTAGATTTAAGAAGCCTTTTAGGAAGCACTTTTCCTTCCATTTGAGATGGAATCTGTAAGATTTATTAGGAAACAGTTGATTATTGCCTCTTTAGTAGAATAGAAATTATGCCTCTGGATTTACAAAGGAAGGGGAGGAGAGAAAGAGAAGTATGGGATGAGCAAAAGCTATTGACTACCTCAATGATTATTTGTTCGAAAACACCCTTTCTCTCAGTATAATGTCTGACTGCTTCCGGAACAATCTCAACGTCTTTTATATGTACTCAGGGGGGTAAATTGAATGACTCAGTATCTCCTTTTCGAGATATCAGTGACCAAATTGTGCAGAGTGAAGAACTCAAACAAAATTAGCAGACCAAATCAACAACAACAACAACAACAACAAAAAACCCAACCCACTTTGGATGTGGTGGCAGAGATAATTAAAGTACCGGTAGGCTATAAAGAAAAGAGGCATTTATTTTACTTAAAAAAAATCTTTTAGTTCAGACTTTGTTTGCATAGTTCAACTTGCTTTATATTAGTAAATTACAGTGCTAGCAGCGCTGCGACAACGTTAAGTCTGTGTGGGTGGGAAGAAAGTTTGGATCCAAAATACGTGATCGCATAACAGAGACATTGGGAGGAATGCTAGATAGGCTATCCATTGCCTCCCGTTCTGGATCTTTGTTTTCTTGATGCCATTCTTTAAGTTGCCTATTTAGGAAAACAGAGGTTTGCTGTGTATGTTGTAGATTTCATAAAATAATAGCCAGATTGTGGCCCTTGTCTGTCACAGTTGGATTTCTGGATATTTTATATGTGATGTGCTGGTAAGGATTTTAGAGATGCTAGACAAAATATCCATTTTACTCTCTTCCACGCCCCAATGGATTCTTGTTTCTTGTTTGTATACTTATATGCACAATAATCTTCAATGTTTAGTATCATTAATTTGGGGGATTCTAAATGTTCCATTAAATGGCAATAGCATGATTTCTAGTTATTTAGGGGAAGATATATATAGCTGTTCTTTAGGCCATATTTATGCTATGCACGGGGTCTTAATATTAGTTTCAGATATTTCCAAAGGATAGCAATATTTGGAAGGACATTTGCCTAAGACATTGGAGAACCATTGTTAGTTAGCCTTTCCCAATCTGTGCCATAGAATTTTGTAGCTTGTTTGCTGTGGTGAACAGAATTCTTGGGGTACTTAAGCCATGGTGAATGGTTGGACATGTGTGAACCTAGAAAGTTCGTTTATTCACTAGTACATGGTTAAGCAAACTATGGCTAGATATAGTTTGGCTAGGTATAGCATATCAGTATAAAGCAAACCTGTTTGGGGGAAAAAAACTGGATACAAATGTTTATTTTTCAGGATTCTTCCACAGTAGATTTTAACACTGCTTAATAAAGAAGAGTTACTTTGCAACACATCATCTAATCTTCCTTGCTATATTATCATCTGTGCTCTTGCTACACTGAAAATAATGTTGGGTTCATATTGTCAGGCACTGTAAATTTTAAGATTTTGGCTGATGAGAACTCAAATTTTCCCTAATTGACAAAAACAAGTTCCATTGATTTTATTATTTTCTTGAAAAGAAGTATAGTATACAATTATTACTTTGCTGATTAGAGTGCTTAATTTGTTCTTATATCTCAGGTTTTGAAATGTTCCTGAAAGCTTTGCTGTTAAATCATGATATATCACCATTCAGGTACTTGAGCGTTACCAATTACAATATGAGTACCTTGCCAAGTTATTGGCAAACAGAGGTCTAGATTCTTGTCATTGCTATGCATGTTTGACTGTAAGTCTGTATGTATGTCTGTGCATTTTGCCATAGTGGAGATATATGTAGTTTAATGCTGACCTTTTTAATTCTTGGTGTTCTTTGAGTTTGCTCCTCTTCCTGTTAATTCTTCGATAGGAGGCAAGCTAAGATCATCTGATCATATTTCTTAACCTTCACAACTTTAAGATGTGTGAACTTCTACTTCCTGAATTCTCCACCCAGCATGCTGACCTAGCTTGATGATAGAACGTCAGGAAAAGAAGCAAATTCTGAGAAAACTAAGAACCCAACATAAACATTTTTTTTCCTCCCTGTGTGCTTTAAGCGTTCAACTGCTTTCAGACTTTTGGTCAGAAATTGCCATTTCAACAATGTCTGTATGTTTATCCTGTTTTCTTTTGTTTCTTTTTAAAAAGCATGCTTACTTTGAGTAATCGTTACGTTTGTAACACATGACTATGTTGTTTCCCTTGAATGAATGAGGGCATAAGCTTTCTTTGTGATTTAAGATGGATATGTGCAATTCATAGCCAAACAAGCCATCAGATGTTAGTGACAGAGGACCAAGAAATGGCCGACGGCTGGTGACACCCAGGGGGAGGGCCTTCTCTGTGGGAGCCCCTGCCCTTTGGAATGATCTGCCCCTAGAAATTCATAAAATCTCTGATCTCCGTGTGTTTCGCTGTGCCCTCAAAACCATGTTCCGCCAGGCTGGGCTATCAATGTAAAGATTTTAATTGGTTTTAAATGGGATTTTAAATTTGGGGTTTTACAAATTGGGCCTATTATTTAATAATTTTAATTATTTTTAAATTTTGTCTGTCTTTGTGTTTTTAATTAGGCTGTACACCGCCCTGAGTCCTTCGGGAGAAGGGCGGTATAGAAATAAAATAAAATAAAATAAAATAAATAAATAAATAAATAATAAATGGGGCTTTAAATTTCTGCCATTTTCCCATAGATCTTAGTAGTTTGGCTTCTGTCTGCTGAAACCTTGTCTGCTGTTGGAGTAGGTCATGAGGGATTACCTTAAGTAAAGCAAAGTAAAGTTGGGCAATGCTCTGATGTGAGCCACGGTCCAAAATCTTTTTGTAGTGACACTTTTGCTGGTCCTAAAAGGCGAGAGGGACGTGGTAGCTCAGTGGTTAAGATGCTGATCTTGTCGATCGAAAGCTTGGTAGTTCAGCGGTTCAAATCCCTAGTGCCATGTAATGAGGTGAGGTCCCGTTACTTGTCCCAGCTTCTGCCAACCTAACAGTTCGAAAGCACATAAAAAATGCAAAGTAGAAAAATAGGGACCACCTTTGGTGGGAAGGTAACAGTGTTCTGTGTGCCTTTGGCATTTAGTCATGCCAGCCACATGACCACGGAGACATCTTTGGACAGCGCTGGCTCTTCGGCTTTGAAACACAGATGAGCACCGCCCCCTAGACTCAGGAACAACTAGCACATATGTGCGAGGGGAACCTTTACCTTTACCTTAAAAGGCGGAGACGCTTGGTTGTTTTGTTTTGCCTTCTCCATACCTGTGCTGTTCATTGTCTGGATTGTATTTCTGCAGTTGGAAATCAAACCTTGCTTTTAAAATCAGGGCTCGGGTTTTTGTCTCATTAAAAGCAGAAATGGAACAGGTTGAGGAAGGGCAGGGGATGGGAAGGAAAAACAAAAACCTCTGAATAAAAATCAAGGAATGCAGCTGAGGATTTAGTTTGGTTACTGCCTAAGTGGTTAAACCAGGCCAAAAGGGCACAAAGGTTATCCTGTCAGGTGTTCCTTTCTTCTTTTCCATTGTTGCCAACAGAACAACCAGCTCCTGCCTTTCGAAAAGAAAATTTGGAGCAAGAAAGAAAATGGGCATCAGAAATCTATAAGAACTGTATGTATCTGGAGGATGTGGAAATTTCAAATTAAAGCAATACCAACCTCCTCCTCCTCCTCCTCCTCCTCCTCCTCCTCCTCCTCCTCCTCCTCCTCCTCCTCCTCCTCCTGCACTTGTTAGTCCCAGGTTTTGAGTTCTACCTGAACGGAAGCCTTTGACTGGAGGAGACCCACCATTTTCTGTATCGCATAGGCTCCCTGGAATCTGTGGGAGTCCTCTTGCACGACACAGTTATGGGTGTCACATCCAGCTCAATTTATTTTTAACTACATCACTATCCTTAACAGTCTCCTTTGTAGTAAAACACTGTGCGCACAGTGGTCCAGCATCATTAATTACTTTGTGAAATGCTTACACCACCCTGGCAGCTGTGAAATTTAGTTGCCCCAAAGTATATATACAGTTATCCTTGCAGCACATCTGAAAGGATAACATAAGGTGGTTTTGTATCTCTTTAAAATTATAAAGCAAAGCATAACACTTGATTGTCTAGGCCGGCCCTGTAAAACATGCACAGTGCAGGAACATAGCTTTTCTTACACTTCTGTGTTTTGGAACATTTTGACATTTTCTTCAAAGAAACTGAGCTGGCCCTGGCGCTGGGCATAGAGATGAGCTCTTTGTAGCTAGCAAGAAATAGTGGCAAGATACTGGAAGAGTGAGCTTTTGTGTTCCTGGGCATTCCCTAAAGCCAAGTGACTGATCTGATAGACAATGTTTACCTGTTGCCAGTCTGGAATGAGAATGCAGCAGCCAGTTTGAACAGTGCATGAAATGAAGAAGACCACTAATTAAATGTTCTGGCCAGCCCTAGAAGAAAAAATTTCAGCATAATTTTGTATGCTGTCGTGATAGAATATAGTATGAGCAAAGAGACTTGGCCAGGTAAGCACAAGAGATTAGCAGCAAGCAAAGGCTGGATCAAGGTGTGCCGAGTTCTCAGGCCACCCCAGGTGCATATTTGATTTCAGTTGAACTACTTTTGCTGGTCTGCAGTTAATTTGATTCCGAGTTTGCTAGCTTACCTTTACCAGCGTGCTTCAACAACAGTTTCACATTACTCACTTCTTGTTATTTTTCCGGGGCAAACAAAATGCCTTTCCCTAGAATGCTGCCATGTGTTCCATTCTGCAGTAGTAGTAGTTTATTATTAATGAACTTCATGTGTGATGAATTAGTTTATTCATCACACATATATCATACTGGATCCACAAAAATAAAGCTGGGCAGTCTTTTTGCAACTGGAGACTGCATTGATGCTTCGTAATTTTGAGTGCTGTGTTCGGGAGATGGTTACACTACTATGTAATGTATGTGGGGTAAGACTGAGATTTACTTTGTTTCATTTGGGAGTATTTTAAAATGTTCACTTTGGTGTGTAAATCCAGTTAGATGCCTTCTAGATCTGATAACTTTCTTTCCAGTAAAATAATTGATGGGAGTTTTTCCTTCAGCATTTATAGAAGTTTGCCACTCAACATAGCCATCTTGTTTCTGAAACTCTGGGAGTCAGAGGACTGTGTTACCCAGATGAACGAACAGTGTGCAGAGTGTGAAATGTATCTCTCAGTTATACGTACATGGACCCTTAAAATGGTTATTCACACATCCTGTTTGCTGTAGGAAAACAATGCCCATAAATACACTTGCTCCTTTAAGTGGGGAACTGTTTGAAGGTGATGGTGCCTTCAACATATTTTTGTCCTCAGGTCTATTTCCTTTCCTGGCTATTGATTCTGTTGACAGGGCCACCTTGTCCAGAGAATTTGGAGGCTTGGAAATGAACCCAAATATACAAAGGTCTTCATTTGTTCCAATTGGTGATATAGTATTAGTGCTAGAAATTAATTTTGCTGATTTTATTCATTTTTATAAGTAATTGAAGGTGGAAGACATACCTAAAGTTCCCACTTCCCCTGACAAAAAAATACTGAGAAAGTTTGGGCTGAGAGAGAGGGATGGGATCCCACTAAGTTTCCATGATTAAGTGTGGACTTAGGTCTTAGTTGTCCAACAATCTTAATTGCCAACCTGTGCTGGCTCCATGATTTTTATCTTCATTTCCAGCTTTGCAGTGTATACCTTGAATGAATGGAATGCAGTTATTTCATTGCCACTACTTAGCTTGTCTGAAAAGAAAGGTAATAGGTTACTAATCTGAATTAAGTGACCTTTCATATAAATCCAGGAGCAGACAATGGTTGTTGTCAGCTGTGTTAATGGGTGTGGGAAAGATATGGAAGAGTCTGTTTGTTATTAATGTCTTTCTGGATGATATTTTTTCACTGTGGCCTGTCTCTGACACCCAAGGCCACCCCTCGGATGGTATTTCTGCAGCTTGTAAAATAATAGCAGGCTGTTGTGTGTGCAGACATGCACAATTTATCCCAAAAAGGATTTTGATCAAACTACTCAACAACCATTAGTGGTTGTTGAGTAGTTTGATCAAGACCCTTTTTGGGATTGGATCCTTGAAATGACAAATACTATAAAATGAAGGTGTATTTAAAAAATTTAGCCCATCTGAAGAATATATAATTCCCTTTTCATAAAGGATATCTTTTGACCCACTAAGAGGAGTCAGTCCAGTTTCACCCTGTGAAGAGCAGCTGTTCAACTTTTCTAGGGCCAGCCAATTATCCCAACAGTAGCTAAAGAACTAAAGCCTGTGTCTTTACATTGTTGTGAACAGAGAATAAAATGGAGTAAAACTAACCATAACAACTATGGCAAAAGAAAGCAAAGAGAGTACCAATAGTGATGGGCACCTTGAGTGCAATCCCAAAACATCTGGAACACTACTTGGAACAATTTACATGCATCTGTATCTTTAACACTATTCAACATCGTCTGCCTATCCCAGGGGTCTGCAGCCTTAAACACGCAAAGAGCCATTTGGACCTGTTTCCCACAGAAAAGAAAACACTGGGAGCCACAAAAACCTTTCTGTGCCTAACTATTTCTTGAGAGGTCACAAAAGTAGCATATGTAGTTGAATTAAATGTTCTGTTTTCTTCTGAAACTTTTCTTTTTTCTTGGATTTATCATGGTTGGCCTATCGGGCAGGGGTGAAATCTACTTACCTTCCCTACCGGTTTGGAAATGTGCAAGCGTGTGCATGCTAGTCACGCACAATTTTGGACCCTCTGCACATTTGCAAAGCCTTCTGCACATGCGCAGAGGGTCAAAAACAGGTTACTTCCTGTTAAAACCAAGATGTCCAGGCGGGTGGGCGGAGCTTCGTGCTGTTGCCGCTACTGGTTCTCTGAACCACATGCCACCGCCGCTACTGGTACACCCAAACCGGTGCAAACCGGTAGCATTTTACCCCAGCTACCGGGGGTTGAAAAGCTCAATAAATCGTGTGCCACACATTGGTGGTTGTGACGCATATTTTGAGTGACGAACCGCAGCAGAGGGTTGAAAGAGCCACATGCGGCTCCAGAGCTACAGGTTGCTGACCTCTGGCCTATCCCAAGTCTTTGGGAAGGACTTGATAGGTGGATAAAAATGCCAAATTCGTTCTAAACAAGCTGGCTGCCTGCGTGAAGGATCATAATATACTGTAACTCCCTTACCTGCATTTCCTTGTGCCAGCAGTCTTTACTTTTGGAAGAGATGTTTCTGTTCTAGGTTGACTCTTGCTGAAGTTTTCTTTAATGTCATCTATATTACCATACCCTTCAAACCCTAGGGCAATTAATCACCTTCTAGATGCTACAGAAAATTTAACTAACCATCAAGAGTTTTGTCTAAAAACAAGTAGCTTGTACTTTTGATGTTTTGTTACATCAATTAACAGCTTCAGAGAAAGCTCCTGTCCAACTTCCTCTTTGTTCCTGCCCAAGAAAATGCTTCCATTCCCTTCTTATTGCAAAACAAAAAAATGGCTACAATTTAGAGGTTAAACCTCAGTCCAAATTAAAGGAAAGGGTTTGATGTTTCTCCCTGTACGCTTTTAATGAATGAAGCTCAGCAAACTCAGATGATATAATTAAAACTTTATAAGGTCAAGTTCATAGCTTGGAATGTTTTACAGCTGCAAAACTAAACAGCTATCCAGATATTAACTGAATTACAATCCTAGATTGTCTCTTCGCTGAGAACCAGTATGGTATTTAAAGTCTTGGAAAAGACCTACATTCAGACCCTTCCTCAGCCATGGACCAGTCACCATCCCTCTCTTTCAGACCCTACCTCAGAGATTGAATAAAATGAAGACCTCATGTAAGTCACCCTGAGCTTTTGAAGAAATGAGGAATATCAATTGCATAAATAACTTGACCATGGTGGGCTGGGAAAAGCTGGGAGCTGTAGTTACCAACAGCTGCATGGCCCCTGGTTCCCCAATGCTGTTTTAAAAGCTTATTTTTCAGAAGCTTTGTGAAAGCAGCACTAAATGGAATGGAACAACATAGAAGGTGCCTGCCATGGTTTATTGTTGCAGAACAGACAATTGCCATTTGTAATGCCCGCCCTGTTGGAGCTATGGTTGGGTTGAGGTGGTAATGTTCTGTGGGCAATCTGGAGTCACTTCATTGTTGTCATGGATAATGATGTCCTTACTGCTTTGTGTACCATTGCAGACTCAGTAGGCTGTCAGGAATCTCAATGGTTCTTCCAAGTCACCTGAGTGACTGCCACTCTCCTTGCATTAATAGACCAGATGTGGCTGGGAAAGTAAAGGTCCTTGGCCACCAGAAGTTCAGTATTGGATGCCTTGACCGCTGAGCTGTCTGCTGCTGGACTGTTGGTCCAAAGACTGCAAAGCTATCACCCTCCAAAGATAGTAGACCTCACACTGTTTCCTTATCTTCTACTTCCACATTCAGAACATTTGTGTCCTGCACTTACCTTATGTTCTTCTCAGGCCATCTACAGTGGAATAGACTATGCACATTTTCCTGGACATTAATGAACTTATTATATATATAGTTGAGTTTACTTCTGAATAAATATACACTTGGTTCCTGCCATAACTTCCCTATTATGAATTAATGACCTCAGAGTTTCCTCATCCTCTGCTTCTATATTCTGAACATTAGTGTCCCACACATGTTTTCTGATCTCAGGCCATCTACAGTGGAGTGGATACAGGTAAGTCCTTGACTTACAACCATTCACTTAGTGACCGATCAAAGTTACAAAAATGGCTTACCTCTGGTCCTTGCGCAAATGACCATCACAGCATCCTCACGCTTGCGTGATCAGAATTTGGGTGCTCGGCCACCTGATTGCATTTATGACAGTTACAGGAGCCTGGGATCATGGGATTACTTTTTGCTGCTTTTGACAAGCAAAGTCAATGGGGAAAGCCAAACTCGTTTATCAACAGCATGATTCAATCAATCCAATGATTCACTAAACAGCTGTGGCAGAAAAGGTTTTAAAATTAGGCATGACTGATTTAACAACCACCTTGCTTTAGCAATGGAAATTTTGCTCCCAGTTGTGGTCATAAATCGAGGACTACTTGTACTTTTTTGCTGACCTGTTTGCTAGAGTTAAGAAGAGCAAAAGGGAGATTTGTAGCAGTGTAAAAGCAGCAGACATCTAAATTAAGTGTTTCCTGTTCTATCTTGATAATCTGTTCAAACTTTGCTAAAACAGCACCTTCCAAATGAAAAAGACTGGGGTGACATGATAACAATGTTCCAATATCTCAGGGGTTGCCACAAAGAAGAGGGAGTCAAGCTATTCTCCAAAGCACCTGAGGGTAGGACAAGAAGCAATGGATGGGAACTAATCAAGGAGAGAAGCAATTTAGAACTAAGAAGAAATTTCCTGAAATTGAGAACAATTAATCAGTGGAACAACTTGCCTCCAGAAGTTGTGAATGCTCCAACACTAGAAGTTTTTAAGAAGAGATTGGACAACCATTTGTCTGAAATGATTATAGGGTTTCCTGCCTAAGCAGGGGGTTGGACTAGAAGACCTCCAAGGTCCCTTCCAACTCTGTTATTCTATTCTAAATGGTATGGACTACATTTTTCTTCATCCGTAGCTAACCCATCTTGGCTGGTTGGGGTGTGTGTGATATAATCCCATATACCCATGATGGCGAACCTATGGCACGTGTGCCACAGGTGACACATGGAGCCGTGTCGCCTGGCACACCAGCTCAGCTCTGGCACACATGCGCGTGCCAACCAGCTGATTTTCAGGCCTTCTGGGCCCACCAGAAGTAGGGAAATAGGCTGTTTCCTGCCTCCAGAGGGTCTGGGAGGGGGGAGACTTGTTTTTCTTTCTCACCTGGCTCCAGATCCTCTCTATGCATCTGGGGAGGGCAAAAACAGCCTTCCCCACCCGCTCAGAGGCCCTCCGGAGGCCCGATATGGCCTGTTTCCCAACTTCCGGTTGGGCAGGAAGTGACTTTTTTTGCTGTCCCCAGCCTCTCTAGGAGTCTCTGGAGGCTGGGCAAAAAAGTCACTTCCTGTCCAACCAGAAGTTGGGAAATGGGCTGTTTTGGGCCTCCAGAGTGCCTCCGGAGGGCCTCCAAGGGGTTGGGGAAGACTGTTTTTGCCCTCCTCAGATGCATAGAGAGGATCTGTAGCCAGGTGAGAAAGAAAAACTGGCCTACCGGGCCATCTTGTGCCAGGAGTGGGGGGGGGGAGTGGGGTCATGGTGGGGTGGGGTGCAAAGAATTATGGGTGTGGGCACTCGTGCGAACCTCCCCTCCCACTTCCTGGCATGCAATGGCAAAAAGGTTAGCCATCACTGCTGTATACCAGGGTGACACTAGGCAAGGAAAGGCTGCATCTTCTCTCCATGTCTTCCAGTGACTATGAAACAGAACTGGAGTCCTTCTCCATGCCCCTTGGCTAAACAAGGCATTGGACTTCCATTTGGTGAACAGTGTGCTGTGAAGAGCAGTGGACTAGCCCTGGTAATCCTCCTGTCCCCCAAAAAGATATTTTAAAAGAGTCTAAAATGAAAAAAGATACTTAAAAGATTTTAAAATGAAGCATTAATATAACTGAAAATGATGCTGTAGAGCCAATGCCTGCTTTGTCTTCCAGATGAAATCCCTGGAGGGCTGTCAGAACCAAATTGCCCTTTTCTATCTCACACACATCCACTCAGCTGGCCAAGTTAACAGCGAGGCTGAAAAAAAGCAGTAACCCAGTTGGGGCATACAAACTGCACTTTGCTACCAGACAAAGCTTGAGAACTTTTAATCCGGCCAGTGACCTTCCTAAAGCTTGGGAACGGGCCAGTGGCTATTCTTTCTTCTTCTTTGTTCAGATTTATTTTCCAGACTCCTTGATGCTAACGTTGGAGTTATTGATGCCCGATTAAGCTCTAATTTTCTTTTATAGCAGAAAGGAAAGCAGATAAATGAGAAGCCTTTTGTCTACTTATTATAACATCCCTCCTGGCTTATTCTCCTTTTTTCTTTTTTGTCGTCCCCCTTTTTTTTTAATTTTTTTTTTTTTTTTTTTACAGACAGCATCACCAGCGAATTTTGCACTATTATCATTCTTTTTCAGGAATTCTTGATCAGACAAATCTAGTGTCTCTATTCTTTTGACTCCCTACCATTTAATGCAAAAAGTGCAGGGGTGATAATTGCATTAAAATGTATATAATTATACCATGAGGGAAAAAAAAAAGCCTTGTTAATTGCATGGGTGTTTTCAAGTGATAAGTATTTGAGTGATTCATGTATTCTTAGGAGTTAGCTAAAGCAGTGCTGTTGTCCATGGTGGAAGAGATGTGTTTTCATATCATTTGGAGACTGGGAACAAAACATAGAATTTGAGATAGCTTTTGTAACTCTTAGGTTCACTGTGCCTTACTGGGCTCTTGGGAAATGGATCCCACAAGAGTTTGAACATTTAAGCGACAAAGCACATCTATACTCGAGAAGGAACCATTGCATTTTTGCCCTGCTCATGACTTCCAATTCAGTTCTTTGTGTATTTATTCAGAAATGAATCCTGTGACATTCAGAATAAGTTATTGTCAGGGAATGGTGCCCAAGATTGCAACTTGAGTTGATTAAATCTGTTGCTATTAAATGTGTAATGTAAAAATGTAACGACTTATAATACAAAGAGAAAGAGAGAAAGAGAGCTTTCTCTAAAACTCCTTCCAGTGATAATGGTACATTTTTCATTTCTTTACATTTTGCTCCCTATTTTATTTTCATTTCTAGAAGTAAAAGACACAGATACAAGATTTCTCCTTTCATTCTGATCCTCAAAGCACTGCTGGAAGCTCTTTAGTGATGTTGCTTCTGTAAAATTAGAAAAATGGGATTGTGAACATATTTTTTAAGCAAAAAGCAAAAGATCAACTTTTTAAAAAAGACCAATCAAACTGAAGCTCTATGGAAATTTTCAGTCAGAACTGAAGAAATTTCTTGGATGAAAAGTGAAAAGTCTTCAAGGAAAAAGCCTTAGTTGTGCAGTGGTTAGAGCACAGTACTGCAGGCTACTTCTGACTGCTGGCTGCCTGCAATTTGGCAATTCAAATCTCACCAGCTCAAGGTTGACTCAGCCTTCCATCCTTCCGAGGTGGGTAAAATGAGGACCCAGATTGTAAGGGTCAATATGCTGACTCTGTAAATCACTTAGGGAGGGCTGTAAAGCACTGTGAAGGGGTATATAAGTCTCAGTGCTATTGCTATTGCTAAAAACAAAGTCCAGTTGCCTTTTGCACCCTTGAGACAATCAAACTGAAGGGGAGAACAGAGTTGATAAAACTGTTTCTCAAGCATACTATAGTCCCTGCCTCAGTAGCCTGAACTGATAGGGCAAACAACTCCTATTCTACCATATTTTCTTCAAATTATTTTTGATATTTTGTGACTTTTCTGGAACCATGTGAATATTCAAGAATATTTGGCTCATTTCTCTGTTGCATGACATACCGGTAAGGAGGAATTTAAATTTACATTGAAACATAAATAGATTTTTGGGAGAACTAAGGAAAGCAGTCATTGTTGACACTTCCAGAAAATTTGTGGCAGGTCTTCAAAACTGTCCTATAGCTTATTAGCAAAAGGGCAAAGTATTCAGATCTGACTCGGAAAGAGGTTTTGACTTGGGGTGGGCACATTTGTTTTACCAGCTGGCAATTCCTTGAAAGAAATATACAACTCCATACAGAAATAGAGTTCAGAAGGTGTTAAGGAGTTGGTAACAGGTTGGTGACATGTGGTTGCACTGTTGCTGCCTCCTTAATGATTGCTTAACTCAAAACATTATTTTCTGGCCCTATGCATTTACTATGCAAGCTCAGGAAAAGATGGTAAGTGTACCCGTACTAGATCCAGAGCACGTTTGCCTCTTCAGACTGAAACATTCTTTGCTTCTATAATTTAATCAAATGTTACACCCAAGCACACAAAACACTCAAACACATTACAACAGGCTCTGGAACATCTGCCTTTCATTGTCTTGGCTTGCCTGTTGGCTTAGAAACTTTAATTGCTTATTACCTCAAGTTATGTTCCAAGCAACCTAAGCATCCAAGCCATATATAACTTAGATCAGGAGTCTTCAACCTTGGCAATTTTAAGACTTGTGGACTTCAACTCCCAGAATTCCTCAGCAAAGCTGAGTCCACGAGTCTTAAAGTTGCCAAGGTTGGAGACTCCTGACTTAGATTATATTTCTGAACTGGCAGTCTTAACACTCTGATGAAAAGTAGGCAAGCATATTGCTGAATGGTGACGAAAGGATTTAACGTCATTGTATCCCCGTATCCCCGTTTCCAGGTTTCCATCTATGCCTGCTTCTGGTCAAATGATAAAGAGTTTTGCCATTTTTCTGTGAAGAAGATTTGAAGTGTTTCCTGTGACATCCCTTCAGAGAACAATTCAACCTTTTCCTCACTTGGTCTTTCGGGACAAAGAAAAAGATGGGAAGAAAAACCTCTGACATTCCTTGAAAGGGGTAGAACCATTGCACCGTGAGAATAGTCCCTAGAAAGTGAAGGGTAACAGTGATGTGCGCATTTTAAAGGAGTTTAGGTTAAATTGCAGGAGAACGTATTTAGCTGGGAAAAAGAACTCAGGATTGCATCACACAATTGATGGAATTATTTTTCATAAATTGTATTTATGATACTTTCAGATGCCAATTACAGAGGATTACCTAAATTAATAGAGGATAATTCTCTTTCCAACCTATTAGTCAAGATGGCTGTAGATTACTGCCACAACCAGTTGATTACTAATTGAGTAGGAGAGCAATGGAAAAAAGGGGTATTGCCGCTTGTGAGCTTCCCAGAGACATCTGGAGAGTTCCTGTTGTAAACCGAGTGTTCTTCTCCTACAGCCAACGGTTGGGTGTGCCCATCACTGACTAATGCTTTTCTTAGCCAGGATTTTTTGAATAAATCAGAATTAGCCGGGCTTTTACCCAGCTCGCTAGGCCAAAACTAACTAAGTTGTTATGGATAAGATGTGTGAACCAGTCCCTTTTAAATATGAATGGAGTGTGAACTGACAATCTCATATGAATTTATGCCTCTTTTTTTCTCTGCCTTTCCATGCATTTCAGGCATTGTGTCACACTAAATTTCATGACATCTTACGGGTTGGCTTTGGGTGAAAGCATATAGGTGGCCTGGGCCCTTTCCCCCTGGCATTCCTCTGGAAGTCATAATGCAGGGACTTTAGAGTGAGATCTCTGGCACTCTTAATGGGTGCTAGTTTGTTATTGTTAGATTCTCCTGACCCATCCCTGCCTGGATTTTTTTTAAAAAGCTTATTGCAAAACAATCTCTTCCTTCCTTTGTTTTGTTGCTTTTGGAAAACTTTCAAACATTTCTTTTTTTTTTTTTTCCTCCACCCTTTTCTGTGGTTCAGCGAGACTCCACAAGCTCTTCAGTTATCTCATTGCTTCCAGCTTTCCCAGGCTTGCTCCTGCTTAGGCAATTAAAAACTGTTGGTAAATTGCGAGTCAGAGCTTTGAAGTGAAGTGAATCCATGCTTTTGCTTCTGCCTTCACTGCAGGCTGAAGCATTTTATGCTCTGGCAAAACCAAAGCAGGCTTTATGCCAGGATGGAACTGAGCATCTGTGCAAGAAGTGCTAGGAAGAGAAGCCAAGCAACACCATAAGACTTTTATAAGGCCCAGGTAATAACTGAGGAGAGGAAACTTCTCTACAACTGAATCATTGTTATTGAAAATATTGATGAAGTCAACCAGGTGGTGTTACGTAGAAGTTGTTTGAAAATATTTCACCAACCTAGACTTAAATTCCTATCATTCCTGTTTGCAATATTAGCAAACTATTATGTGAGCCATATTCCTTTGAGAAGACCTCAATTATGGGAATACTGCTCTAAGAACTAACTACAATACTGCTCTAAGAACTAACCACATGTGGTGGTGAGATTGTGCAGCTCGTGGTTTAAAAAAGTAACTGATGTACAATGAATGTCTAATGCTCTTGTTATCAGAGTTCCTTTACATGCCTCAAGTTCTGCATATTTCATAGGAGAGCAGGAAGATGACAGGAAGCTTAAAGTTCCCTCACACGTTTTGTACTTACACACTTGTACTTACATTTGTACTTACACATTTGTAGTTACCCCCCTCACACATTTGTACTTACTTAATTTGTACATAAACTTCTCAGTTCAAAAAATGCAGATGGGCAGCTAGTTGCAAGACTTGGAACCTGGCAGACATGTTCTGTTTTGAGGACCAAAATGGTTCGTGAGATGGAGAACAGTGGATTAACTTGCTTTTATATTTATCCAGTTTCCACAATTATTTTTGTAAGTATGTTGAACACCAAGCAGCAGTTGACAATATGTTGTGTTGACAATGTTTGTCTGAAAGGAGAATGACCCTAAATTTAAAAATATTGCAAGAATAGAAAAAAATGTCAACAAAACTTCTGTGCAATATCTACCTTCTGCTATATTTTATCTGCAGGTATGTATACATGTATATTTATATCAACTAACAGAAGCCACATTCCAAAAAAAGAGAGGAGAGAGAGAAAAGATGACAGGAAATTGAATGGTGATGAGGCTAAGGGAAGAGGTACATAGAAAGGGAAGGAAAGAACAGAAGTCTTTCTTGACTTTATCTACGGTTTACCTTCACCGGAATAACAATTCTTAGTCTTCAGCCCAAACTCCAATCAAGTCTTTGAAGCAGTGGTGCTGGTAGTCATTTGTTCCCCCTGCTCATTTCTTTTTTCCAATTTCTGCTTGAATTCTTATCAACACTCCAATTCCCAGAGAATCCTTTCTGAATCTTCCTGTCAGTACTTTTTTTTTGCAACTTTGGTTATGAGTTGTGAAAACTTTACATTGATTAAAAATCCCCCACACACATAACTTAAAAATTAAACGATGGAGAACAAGCCAAGCAAGATCTTATCTGATTCCTTGTCCTTGACAATTATGTAAAGCAAAGGGCTAGTTAGGTGTTAAAATGAGGTTCCCATAACCCAGCAGGTTAGAGATGGAAAAATTGTTAGTCAGCCAATGTATTGTACTTTCAGGTTTCTCCATCCTACATTGGTGAGATAGTGAAACATGTCGGGACAGAAGTGGGTAATTCCTGTGATACCCTCCCAACATTCTTCTCTGGTGGCCATTCTGCAGCTTTGGAGAGCTAAAGCTTGGCAGTATCTGGAGGAACACACCCAGTAGAAGTTGCTAAACTTTGGGCAGAACATATAGAGTGAACACACATACATTCTTGAGCCACATGACATTGTTCTGCAAGTTCTTGGATTTCTGAAGCCAACATGATGTTATAGTTAGAATAATTGAGACTGGAAGAACAAAATTCTGAATCTGAGTAGTTGACTCTACTAATAGAATTGTCTACTATTTCTTAGGTTAGTTTACATCAAAGAACAGTTTAGGAAACGAACATGAGATGGGAGAAGCTTATTGCCCCTCTTGCAGAAAGACCAGGATATGATTTTGATAAAATCCATCAGCTGTGAGCAGCTAATGGGGCTTTATTTAGCCTGATTCCTAATATAATAATTAAAGGCTGCATCTCTCAGAAACTTTGGCATGCTGAGATCTTAAGCACAGTTAATTGGAAGCAAACTTTTTTGGCATCAGGTTAATGTGTAATGTAAATATGTATTTTAAATTGTGGTGTTATAAAAGCTGGATTGTATGAACCACACTGCAGCTGTTTCTGTGCAGATTTATTTTTTAATTCCATGTGCACGGCAGGTTCAGGACTACCGCTGATAATTCTGAAGCAACGCATATGGTGTCTACCCTTTCCAGGCCAAAGCTGCCATTAAAAACAGAACTACCCATGCAAAGAGCTCAGACATACACAAGTGTGCCACTGGGAAATGAACCCCTCTAGGAGGACTTATAGACTGCAGAATGCTGCTCTTTGGGAGAACTGGCTGAGCTAAAGCAGATCTTCCACTCAGATATTATGGCCGTCAGATTTAAGTTTGGTCATCTTCTACAAAGAATGCTTAGATAATTGATACATACTGATTTGGAAGGAAATGATAGCAGTATATTTTCTCTGTTCTGTACTGTAGTATTGTTTTTTACTTGGGAATTGTCTATTTGTTACATACTATTTATTATTACATTTGTGTTTTGCTTTTCTTCTAGGATGGAAATCATATCCTAGCTGAATTTTAGTGGGCTTTAAGTTGTCTGGGGAAAATTGAGGTTTAAAGGGCAACACACCAATTTTACAAACAAGTAGTAAATTAGGATGGTATACAGTAACAGGAGCTCAAATGGCATATTTGCCATCAAGTGCCTTTTAAATTCGCTCATGGCCTATTGTAAATTTTTATTTTCTTTTTAAAAGATAAAATTGTTAGCAATATTGAGCTGTAGACACAGTTATGCCACTGATGACATTTTCTGAGTGAGACTTTTTTTTGCCTGGACTAACATTCATTGATGTAAAATGGCTCATTTTATTATTTAGGTCAATCTGATCATTGCTGAATGAGTTGTATTATTTTTGGAATTTTTTAATATGCATTCTATTTCACTGATGGAATCTGTGATTAAAATAAACTTGTAATCAGTTGGGAACAAAAGTAATAGTTTCCATCAGTGAAATAAAGCCTGAAACAGCAGAACCAATTCTTACAGGACTGAATGGATAATTCAGCGATGTGTCAGAGCAACAAGAGTGAGTCTAAACATTGTAAGAATTGAGTTTGTATGGAAAGCATAGCTCAAAGTATGTCCATGTCAGGGATGGGTTCTAAATTTTTTTACTATGGGTTCTGTGGGCGTGGCTTATTTTGTGGGTGTGGCTTGATGGTCATGTGACAGTTCTTTAGGATTTAGCAGAGGTACTAGTCTACCAGGCCTTTAACTGCTTGCAGAGCTGTACCGGTCTACTCATTTGTTTTTGCAGGCACCGGTCTACTCATTTGTTTTTGGAGGCACCGGTCTACCCCACACTGCCTTTTAACACTGATCAGCTGTAGGACGGCCCTTTGAAGCCCCGTGGCAAGAGTTTAAACAGTTTTTTTTCCTTCTAGCCGATCAACTGGGACTCAGGAGGCAGCAATAGATTGGGGGTGGGGCCAAATACAAGGTAAGAATAATGCGGGTGGGGAGGCGGGGGTTGGGGGCAGAACCGGTTCGGTGACATCATATTGTCACCGCTACCGGCTCGGCAAAACCGGGCCAAATCAGGAGGAACCCACCACTGGTCCATGTCACAATTAGTTTAAACTCATGCCCTTTCCACATTTGGGAGGCCCCTATCTCTCACACCAAAATGACTCACAATTGTACTATTGCAATACATTCTATGTGAGGTTGCCTTTGAACAGTATCTGGAAGCTGCAGCTGGTTTTTCCACATGAAATGTAGAGTGATGGGTACTCTTTGTTATGCCCATGTGTCATTGCTACTGCATGAATTGCATTGAACTTGAATTCCTGGAACAATTCAAGAGGGATTACTTGCAATCAGGTTGTTTCTGCCTGTCCGGTACCCTTGGATAGAGTGGGTGTGCTCCAAACCCTTCCACTAATATTGTCATCTTGCGTGACCAAGTGTACCTTCTTTGACAAGGCTCTTGCCTTCTGAAACCTCTCCCAGAGATGACTAGGGTTCCTAGTCTAAAAGCATTCCAGAAAGCCCTAAAGCCCTGGTTCTGTTCCCAGGCCTGAAGTTCAGGTATTTTGTGGAGCACGTCAATGTTTCTCTGGAGGTTATTGCTGCCTGGAGGCCGTGCGGGCCTGGATGGGGAGGAACAGGCTCAGACTCAACCCCTCCAAGACCGAGTGGCTGTGGCTTCCGGCGCCCCGATATAGTCAGCAGGTGCCATCGCTGACTATTGGGGGTGAATCTTTGCCCCCCACAGAGAGGGCTCGCAATCTGGGTGTCCTCCTGGACGCACGGCTGTCTTTAGAAGAGCACATGACGGCCGTGGCCAGGGGGGCCTTTTATCAGGTTCGCCTGATTCGCCAGTTGCAGCCCTTTCTGGATCGGGACGCCTTGCGCACGGTCACTCACGCCCTTGTCACCTCCCGGTTGGACTATTGTAATGCTCTCTACATGGGGCTCCCCTTGAAGAGCACTCGGAGGCTCCAACTGGTCCAGAATGCGGCCGCGCGGGTGGTTATGGGTGCAACCCGTTGCGCCCACCTGACACCCCTCCTGCGCGAGCTGCACTGGCTCCCAGTGGTCTTCCGGGTGCGATTCAAGGTGTTGGTTACCACCTTTAAAGCGCTCCATGGCATAGGACCCGGGTACCTTCGAGACCGACTTCTGCCACCAATAGCCTCCCACCGACCAGTCCGCTCCCACAGAGAGGGTCTCCTCCGGGTGCCATCAGCCAAGTTATGTCGGCTGGCGACACCCAGGGGGAGGGCCTTCTCTGGGGGAGCTCCAGCCCTGTGGAATGAACTGCCCCCCGAAATACGAAAGATTTCCGACCTCCGGGTGTTTCGCTGTGCTCTGAAGACCCTGTTGTTCCGCCAGGCAGGGCTATTAACATAACGTTTTAAATTGGGATATTTTAAATTTCTGGGATTTTAATTGGAGCCTAATTATTTAATGATTTTAAATTTTAAATTGTTGTTGTGTTTTTTGTGTTTTTAAATAGGCTGTACACCGCCCTGAGTCCTTCGGGAGAAGGGCGGTATAGAAATAAAATTATTATTATTATTATTATTATTATTATTATTATTATTATTATTATTATTATTATTATTATTAATTATTATGTGGTTTTGTCTGGGCAGCCATGTCTATTTAAATTATGTATTCTTTTAAATATTGTAAGCTACCCAGAGTCTTTTTGAAGTTGTATGGCCTCACTTAAATTAAACCAAGCTAAATTAAATTAATATACAAATTTCATAAAAGGTCACATATCTTTTAGAATAATGCTTCACACCGTCCCATAGCAACAGTATAGGCAAATGGTTGTTCTGGGTGTACTCATGCTTGTGCTATCTTTCTTTTTTCATGATTCTATTCTAATTTTATTTATTTGTTATTTGTTTATGTTATTTGTTTATTCCGATTTATATAGCTGCCTGCCTCACTTACATGATTTGGTGTGGCTTACAAGCAAATATATCTAATTTTCTCTCTATGACAGCCTATACCTTGATCTAGCATGCTGTTGGTGAAAAAAAACCCCATTCAAGTCTAGTTTGCTTTCTAGAGCCTATAATTCTATTTTGTCCTTAAAGAGTTTCATGTATCAATAGGCAAGGATTGAATATATTTTTATATATTCACCATACCAAAGAATTTTCCAAACTAACAACTGACTGTTTTCTAAATAAGACAAAGTTCAATTTCAGCCAAGGCTGACACTTCATCTCCTCTCTTGTGTTTGATCCTTGTGAAGGATTTATGTAGCACCATTTGTTGTCATTGTAGTAACAACACACCAGTTTAAATACTCTTTTCCCGGTATAACTTCTGATTTCTGTGAATATGTTTGCATGTTGCACTAGGCCCAGAGGTGGGTTTCAGCAGGTTCTGACCAGTTCTGGAGAACTAGTAGCGGAAATTTTGAGTAGTTTGGAGAACCGGTAGTAAAAATTCTGACTGGCCCCGCCCCCATCTATTCTCTGCCTCCCAAGTCCCAGCTGATCGGGAGGAAATGGGGATTTTGCAGTATCCTTCCCCTGGAGTGGGGAGGGAATGGAGATTTTACAGTATCCTTCCCCTGGAGTGAGGTAGGAAGGAGATTTTACAGTATCCTTCCCCTGCCACGTCCACCAAGCCACGCCATGCCCACCAAGCCATGCCCACAGAACTGGTAGTAAAAAATTTGAAACCCACCACTGACTAGGCCATGTTAAAAAAAAATTAAAACACAGTGACTGGGTTCACACAGCATGCTTAACTCAAATCCAGCCACAGGATGGATTGACTCAGGCAAACATTGGATTGCATCCGTCTCCTGAAGCATCCCTAGATGCTGCCAAAATTGAACTACAAAATTGTCAATATTCAGCGACACAGTGCAATGTTTAGCCCCCAAAGGATTTCAAAATAGGTGTTTTGAGGCTCTGTGCATTTTTTCATAAACAGTTTCATGTCTTCAAGATAAATCATTGTGGCCCTCAGAGGCCTCCAAAACCTGATACTTCATTTATTTGGCCAAGTGTGGTTAGATACACGAGGAATTTGTCTCTGGTACAGACACCCACACTTCATTGTTTTATGAACCCAGCTAGTGTTGTGCAAAGAGGGTTTGGGTAAAATTCTCACCAGTATAATGAGTGTATATAATAAATCTCTAGTCTACATGATATTCATGTATTTAATAATTGGTTATCAGAGAACTTTTATCGTTACCACTTTTTTATTTCTGCAGATACGTTTGTTTAAAAAAAAAAAAAAGAGAGAGAGAGAATATGTTCCTAAATAATTTTTATGAAGAAATGTGCTGTTGGATAATTACATTTAATTAGTTTTCATATTATGTATTCTGCTCTACTTTTTTATTCTAGTGGCTAAGAGACAAAGCTGTAAAATATGGAAACAAAACAAAGCAGTCATTTCAACAAAGCCATTTCTGCTAGACACACCTACCTACCCACCCATAGCTGCTGTTTTGTATGATGTGAATGTGTTGCGTATAAGTAATTCAAATACCCATAATCCTCGGCACGACTGCTTCACTGTTGGCAGTTGTATCCTGATGGTAATAAATGGTAATAAATGTGATTTGCATACATATGGTGCATTGAAGATCCTGGCATTCCCTGAAAAGTCAGAGACGAGCGCCAATGATTTTGGAATAACCCTTCTTTAGAAATCGTGTAATATCCTCATATGCATGAACTATGGGACTAAGTAATCCAGTTTCCATTCAGTGGAGGCACCATCCTTTATGTCTTCTTTTTTAAAGCATTAGCAGTGACGGCAGCCCTTGCTGGCTATTGCTTTGCTTTCTAGTGCTCCGTTCCTCCTTCCCATTTTCTCATTAAAGTTTACAGGAACTGAAAATGACAGTAAAATGGCCATGGTACTGACTGGAGTATGATTTGTGTCACAAGGTGCAGAGTCCTATTGAGAAAGGATGGATGGGAGGGAGGTGGAGAAATTATAGGTCTCCTCTAGTCTGGAGGCGGCTAGGCTAGATAGAGGTTACATCAGCCCCAGAGGTCAGGGATGAAGCCGCCTACAAAAGAACTAGAAGGGCGGGTAAATTTGGGGAGCAGACATGCGGTACACCCTTCTGCCTTGAGTGCCAAAAAGTTTATTTTTGCACACCAGCTGCCGTTTTTTTTTTCATTTGCCATCTTCCCACGGGGTGTTCACGCAAGCTGCCTCTCTAGATTGGCTCTGTGTGTGTGTATCTGTAGATTTAGCATGTCTTGGCAAGTATGCCTCGTGTCTCCTGAGAACGAGTCACCTATGGCTTACCTAAGCGGTAAGAATCGCAGTCATCCTTTGCATTCCGTAGGCAATCAGCATTGCCAGCCTAGTGAAAACTTACCTGAGTAATTTGTTATGCATTATACTTCTGCTAAGACTAAAAGAGCATATGGTGTGAGGACAAATCTTGCTGCCCAGACCACTGGGATGAGCTCTGAAATTAAGTCTAAAATGGATACTGAGCAAAGGTCTCGAAGTGACAGCGAAATGATGATTCCTGAAGCTGACCCATGGCAGATGTTTCTGCATGAATTCTCCAGTATTGAAATCTTTCTCTTCCTTTCTCTCTCCTTCTTTCCTTCCTGGGCCAATAAAAATGTCGACTTCCAATGATATAAAGCTTTCTTTTTCTTTTTTCTTCTGGCATGGAGATGTTACAGTTTAACTACAAATGCAGTGATTGTAGAAGAAAGAGTGAACACAGGAGCTCAAGAAAGAATAGTATTGCGGGTGGAATAAAGGATATCTACCTGGCTCATGGCCAAGATTTTTTATTCGATCATCGCTATGTCGCTGTTTGTCACACATGCCTGTGGTCTCGTGTGCAGCATCAAGACAAAACCCCAGTGATGCTATTTTCTCACAGATCACAAATTCATGTGACTTTGCTCTTGTGATGATGGGAATATTTTTGAATACTGTAGCTCTCCCTTTTCTCTCCTGTATGGACAGGGCTGCCAATCTTATTGGCAGCCATTGTCATAAGAAGGCTCAAGGTATCTTAATATTGGAATGATATCACTAGGAAGTCTTTTTATTCTTTTAATTTTATCTATTGCATTTTTCTTTGTTTTATTTCTTATATATGAAAATTTTAATTAACGGTTCTATATGGTGATTTTATGGCTCTTATTGTATTTGAGCCTTTTAATGTTTTGGTTTGATGTTGTAGCTGCTTTGCTGGTCAGCGATTGCAAACAAGCAAATAAATAAATATTATTGCATAATGCTCACTTGTTTCAGAAAAGCTCGTTGCCTCAAAATGAAATTGCAGCAAGAAAAACACAAACTTTTTTTTGAGGAGGGGGTGGAAGGACTTCTCACATTGGCTAATGGGAGAGCCTGCTGATTGGTTTATGGAGGGGAGGGGGCTGAGGCTACCGATTAGGTAGATTTGTTGTTATAGAAATGACTGGTTTATACTCTCCCCCACGGAGAGGACTCGCAACTTAGGCGTCCTCCTGGATGCACGGCTGTCTTTAGAAGAGCACTTGACGGCCGTGGCCAGGGGGGCTTTTTATCAGGTTCACCTGATATGCCAGTTGCGCCCCTTTCTGGATCACGGTCACTCAAGCACTCGTCACTTCCCGCCTGGACTACTGCAATGCTCTCTACATGGGCCTCCCCTTGGGGTGCACCCGGAGGCTACAGTTAGTCCAGAATGCGGCCGCGTGGGGGATTATGGGAGCGACAGGGCACTCACATATGACACCTCTCCTGCGCGAGCTGCACTGGCTTCCTGTGGTCTTCCGGGTGCGCTTCAAGGTGTTGGTGACCACCTTTAAAGTGCTCCATGGCTTAGGCTGCCATGGCTTAGACTGCCTTCTGCCGCCAATAGCCTCCCACCGACTGGTTCGCTCGCACAGAGAGGGCCTCCTCAGGGTGCTGTCGGCCAGACAGTGCTGGCTGGCGACCCCCAGGGGGAGAGCCTTCTCTGTGGCAGCACCTGCTCTTTGGAATGACCTGAGATATGCACGATATCAGACCTCCAGAATTTTCGTCGGGCCCTGAAAATACACCTATTCCATCTAGCCGGGCTGGCTTGATCCCATCCTCTCAGTTTTAATTGAATTCGGTTTTAATTGGGTTGTTTTTAAATCTTGGGCCGAAATTATTTAATTGTTTTTTAAATTGTTTTTAAATTTTATATGCAATGTTTTATCTTGGCTGTACACCGCCCTGAGTCCCGCAGGAGAAGGGCGGTATAGAAATAAAATAAAATAAATAAATAAATACTATTCCAGGGGTTTCAAACTCAAGGCCTGCAGCTGGATCTAGCCCACAGGGTGCTTAGGGCTGCCCTGGAAACAGGAGCGGTCCGCGGTGCCTCTGCCAATAAAAATGGAGCTTGGGAGGGCCATGTGCTGTCCTCCCAAGCTCCCTTTTCACTGGCAAAGGGCTGCAGAAGGATCTTCCCGGCCACTACAGGTACCCCCGACACAAGTGATGTTGAGCTGGCCACACCCATCCTGGCTATGCCCCCTGGCCGCCCCCCCCATCCCCCCCGAGGTCAAACACAACCCTGATGCGGCCTTTAATGAAATTGAGTTTGACACCCCTGTACTATTCTGTAAAAGTAAAAAGATGATGTTTGATGTTATTTCCTTATTCTACTACACCAAAGGGAGTCGGAAGTTGAACGCCTTTTCTTTCTTTTTCTTTACACTTTTTCCTTCCCTTCCCTTCTCCCTCTCCTATTTTTCCTGTTATTTGCTTTTGTATTTTTGTGTTTTATATTATAAACCAATAACATAAAAAATAATAAAGGAGGGGGGCTGAGGAGACAGGTGACCAGGGACTATGTGCCTATTAATTCTGTTTGACAGAAGGAATAAAACCCCAAGGGTTTCTTTTGTGATACAGTTTTTTATTAGCCATCTTCTTTCTAGTAAAAGTGCCTTTACATATTGATTTTTTTTTTATCTCTAACAAATGGGATTAAGTGCAATATATAGTTCAATTCACAATCTAAGACTGGTGGAAACTTAATGATCAAAGTCTTAACCAATGACCTTCCAGTTGTTAGCCATTTTTTTCCATTTTCTGGTGCTCCCAAAGTCTTACTTATCCGGTCTGGCAAACTCAAGTGTAGATTTGTCAATGATTTAAGCCAGAATTCACCGAGCTGATGTGATCCAGCAGCATTCCAATATTTGATCACGTCTGATTGCCTTCATACTGTTTTCTCGGTTATCCCAATGTCTTCCATATGGAGTACCTCCACTGCATTTTCAACTTGCTCGATCCATGTTGCATTCACTATTGTGACTCCTCTTGTTTTCATACAAACTTTTCCAAAAATTTAAGGCCTCTTTGTCAGTTTTTTCATTATTTGTAGTTGGTCCTTTCTGATTTTCAAGGGTTTTGTAGAATTGATGTCGATTTACTCTAAAGCATTTATTTATTTATTATTTATTATTGCAATTTATATGCCGCCTTTCTCCCGAGGGACTCAAGGCGGCTTACAAAATGACAATTCCCAATACAAATCACAATAAAATAAAATTAAAATCAACAGCCCAATTAAAACAGTTTAAAATTATAACAATAAACTGCAAATGCTGCTGCAATTGAATTATTCAGTTGTTATATCACTTGATCTTCTCTTCAAAAGCCATGACACTTTGTTTCCGTTCTACAGCCTTTGGGGTTCCCTTCCTCTCCAGGCTGTATTTCTCACATAGTTTAGTTTTGATTTTCTTATTTTTCAAGGTTCCCTGCTTCAAATTCTTTGAAGTATTCAAATTGCTGTAAATTTATCCTCAATTCCAATTGCATTTTCCATTGAGCTTTTCATTTCTTGGTAACTTAATTCCTTCGTATTTTACGCCCCAAATCATTCGTGTTTATATAGTCTGTTGGTATGTATCAGTTGATTCATTTGAGCCAATGTTTCAGTTAGAATAATGTTAACAACTTCATTAATATTCCAATGTTTTAGCCAAAGTTTTCTTGTTGGTTTATTTAAATTTTGGCAAGCATATTCTTCCAGCTGCTTTCATTTCTCCTTGATTTTCCCAACTAGTTCTTGATTAACCAACAGTGCTTGCAGTTCTTTAGCAATTTCAGTTTCTTCTCCTTCTTTTCTCCTCCTTCTCAATTAACATCAGTGATCTCTTCACTTTCTATTATCTGTTGCTCACTTCGCAAAGTGATATTTTTATTGGTAGTTTGGAATAAATCTGAATTTTGAGTTGTTTGCTTTCCAAATCAGCATTGTTAAATAAATTGTGTTTTAAAATGACATGCCTTTGGTCTCTGCTCATTAATATCTTCCTTCTCAAAGCTGGAACATGTTTCAATGGTTCTGAAACTGTAATAATAAAAATAACTGTTATTTTCTGTTCACAAAAATGTGAAACCTAAGATGTTGTAATCAGGGTGGATTTGATTTAAATCGAGTTGATTTAAATCATGATTTAAATCATGATTTAAATCACTAGTAAAAAGGCTTGATTTAAATCAACTCGATTTAAATCATAATTTTTAAAGAGCAACTGTCATCTCTGCTACTCCTTTGACCCACTGTTGACTCACCGATAGTCCCAGTGTTGCAGAATATACAGCCTCATGCTACATAACTAAGCTCCATTTCATGCTGAATAAACTAAATTATTTATGTATCTTAAATAGAAAACTATCTTACGATAGATTTTTACCCCAAAAGTTTTTTATTAAAATAAATTCGATAAAAATAAAAAAAATCCGATTTAAATAAAAAAAATCTGATTTAAATAAAAAAAATCTGATGTTTTTGATTTTTTAAAAAAAATCATTGATTTTTATCCATCCTGGTTGTAATGTATGTGCACAGTATCTGTGTGAATCCAAGCAGTGTGGCCTTTTGCAATCTACAATTTTATCAATGTACAGGCTTTCTAAGTACCATCCATAGGTAAGAACCTAAGTTATTTTACTTATTGGCATAGTCTATGCGCGAATCCAAGTAGTGGCCTTCTATAATTGACAGATGGAAATTTATTTATTTATTTATTTATTTATTTTTGAATTTGTATACCGCCCTTCTCCCTGAGGACTCAGGGCGGTGAACAGCCAGATAAAAACATCAGATACAAATATTAAAACACATTTAAAAATATATATAAATTTGGCCCCATTAATTAAAACGATATGTAACATTGGAAATGTTACCAATGCACAGGTTTTCTATGTGCTATCCAATTTTTATTATTTTTATAATACATACTGCCAGCTGCCAGTTCTTTAGATGGCATTGGCCTTCATACACGTAGAATTCTTCCCAAAAACTTAGCATATCAAAATGTATTGGCATTCAAGTAGTGCGGCCTTTAGTAACTGACAGATGGAAATTTTACCAATAACATGTTTTATATGTGCCGCCTAAGATTTTTTTTCAGTATGGCACCTAGTGTGCCAATAATAGGACTATCACAGCTGGTTTATGCCATCACCTCTCAATTTTGATTTTCAGACCTTGATGTTTTCTGATCATTTCCAATTTTTTGTTTTCTATTCTACTATCCCCTTGTATGGGCACATAAATGATCTACACTTTCTTCTTTTCAACCATAGTTAAATCTGCAGTGTTTTAAACCAAGATTTTATCAGTTTTGAATCCCGAAATACCACAATATTTTAACCTGTTCATTTTCAATGACTTTTTTCAATTTTTGCCACCAATTTCTCATTACTGGCACGTGATATTTTTTTTTATTAGTTTACAATATAAAATATAAAAAAATAATAATGGGAAAGTAAGGGAGGGAACATAAATAATTTTTACAGATGCTCTAATGAATCATTTTGACAACTGTGTTATGTTGCTTATAATCCATTTATGCAATCTTGTTGGAGCAGCTGAGCACATGATTTACTGTTTCCTCTTTCTTTTTGTATAATCTGTACTTTGAATTTGATGATTTTTCAATTAATTGCATTAATTCGAATAGTTTGCTTTTGAGCAGCCAAAACCAACTCTCTACTTTTTTAATGTTCCAGTTGCTGTGTTTTATCCACTTTCCCTTCTACCTTTAGTAAAAAATTGACCATATAATGCTTTTCTTTGCCAGCATTCTGTTCTATTCTTGTTTTTATTACATTATTTTGATATTTATATTTTGTTTCCTACATATTCAGTAAGTTCCAATTTTTAACTTGCATCACTGTTTGTTCTTGGATGTCTTTTATGTTATCAGCCAATGCAAGCTTTTCTTTTTCAAAATATTTTTTTGACCTGAAGTAGATCTCCATTTCTGTGATACAGTTATAGTCTTATCAATTTCAAAACAAGGATATAATGCACAGTGAATAGTCATTACCTTTCTTGTTTTTTAGTCCAAACTGTCTAATTTAACTTGTGTGCAGTTAATAATTTCAGCAGTGTATTGTACCACAGGTGTGGCCCACATATTGATGGTATGTTTTCTGTTCAATTTTGTCTAATAATTTTGTTTTGTTAGCACTTTTCTAACTCTTTGGATTTATTCTTTACTAATCATATTTCCAACTTGTCCATGCTTGATGTTAATCAGCTGTAAAATGTCCAGATTTTACTTGTAGGCTTCATCCTGCTGGCTCCTGATGGTTTGGCCATTCAGCATTTCAATCCCATTAGCGTTCGCGATTTTAACCTCACCTTATTGCTACTGTAGCACATTTCTCTAGACCAAATCCCATTGCTATATTTATGCTAGAAATTCTTACAGTGTTTGTCAATGACTGGATTTTGATTTCTGATTTTCTACGAAGCTTTTAATCATTCATATAAAGCAGGTGTGAGATTTTATTAACATTTTTTTTTTTGCTATTTGATAGCCAAGAATTGTTTTCTTTGAAGTCATTGAAAGTAGGATTATGCCAGTGACAAATAATAATATTTTATCACAAATAAAAGGATGATAATGAGTTACCCTGGAAGATGCCTCTCCTAATCTTGACAAGCCCATGTTTTTCATTTCCAACCACAATTCTGTGTTTCACTGCTTCATTATTTTTTTCTATATTCTAAAGTTTTTATTGATACCAATTTTTTCCAGAGATTTGGTGATCCAACATTTTTTATAATCAATCTAGATAATATGTAAAATAGTTTTTCAGCTTTTGCAATTCTCCTGAATAATTTTATTAACCAGAAACTGAACTTTTATACCTCTGCTTTTTCAATTTCCTCTTTTCTACTGGGAGGATGTTATTTTCTTGTAAATAATCTTGGATGTTTGTCTGTGATTGTCTATGAATAATATAAACATTGTGGCAAACATGTTATTGGCCTATAATTTCTTGATGTTATTTCACTATATCTTTTTGAATCAGATACATTTTGTCAGTTATGAACCAACCACTGATGTCTCCTTTATGCAATACTTCATTAAGCTCTTTAGCTATAATTGGATGTAAACCAGTCAGATAGTTGAGCCAAAAGCCATGCGGTTGGTCATTTCCAGGAGATGTCCAGTTTTTAATCCTTTTCATTTGATTTTTTTTTTCTGTTTCTGCTATTATTATTAAGTCTTCCATCTTCAATTTTTTTTATCCATCAAGCATTTTTATTGTAGTATTTTTGAGTTTTCTATAGATCCTTCTAAAACTGGATTGCTTTCTTTTTGTTTGGTTTTCAGGATTTCTATTGCTGTTTATACTTTTGCAGAATCACCTTTGGTCTGATTAAAATACTGATTTTGCTTAAATCAGATGATTCGTGCCTCATAGCATTCAATTTTCCCAGCTAGTAATGTTATTTATTGTTTTATGATTTCAAAACTGCTTCAATTTTTCTAGTGCTAAGCCAATATTTTTCTATTAGGCTTCTCCTGATCTGTCATTCTTCAATTTTTGTCTTGTTTTTTTTTTTTTTAAATTACTTGCATCTCATCTCAGTTCCTTTATCTTGGCCTCCAGCATGATCTTCCACTTTGGGATTGAATATGACTTTACATTTGGTTTTCTAATTTAAATACTCTGTTCTTCTGCTATACCATAGGTAAAATGATTGGTCTATTTGATAGATGTTATTTTAAACCTTATTCATATCTTTCATTGTAAGTGCCAGTACTTTGGGGGGCACTTTTGGGAGTACTGGTTTGTACTGGTTCTGTTATTACTAAGTTATCATTTATGTAGTTCATATCATCTGCTTTCTTTATATATGCAGTGGTTGTTTTCTGAGTTTAGTCATTTTCACTATTTTTCTTAATTTTTTCCTATTCTGTTTCTCCGAATATTTTATTTTTGGTAATGAATTTCCTTTGATCTGCTAATCATTGTCCAGTGAAGTTTGAGTCGGGATAAATTATTTTCAGTGTTCAAACATTCGCTTTAATTACCTTCGCTTTGTTGTTTCTGGTTTAAAATAGTAGACCATAATGGTACGATTTTCAAACACAGTATACTTTTGTCTTGTCTGAGGTAATTGTTCTTCCAGTAATCCTTAAGATGGTTTTATGACAGAATGTGGTACCATCAAGAGTTTATCATGGAACCTGGTTGACCTCTAGTATGAAAAGCTAGCAATTAAATTTGGCCAATACTTGAATTGAGAGACTTTTAGGATAAACTAGGAATGGGAGATTAAAAACAAAGAAAAAATCTCAGAGGCTGGTAGTACCACTTTTTTACTATTCAACATGAAAATGTCCATAAAAATCACCAAAAGTTGAGTAGAACTACATTATTTTGAGGACACGTGCTTTCCAGAGCTTCATAGAAAATAATGGAATGTAAATATTAGCGTGTGCAAGTGCATCAGGTTCAGATGCAAGGCCTGTTAAAGCAAGTGAATCAATACTGAAGCTGAATCCTGACCAAACAGAGCCTTGGTATTTTTGGCTGTTCCCAACTTTGAGAATTAGGTAGGCCTCTGACTCTGTGTGGGTTGTATTCTGCCAGTAGGAGCAGGTGCAAAACTGTGGTTTACTCCGGGATTAATCTATGTCATATGAGACTCAGGAGGTATTAGTGGTCTGGAGTGTTTAGTCTGCTGACTGTGACCCTTCTGGCATAGGACAGCTTGGCCACCACAATCCCTGCTCTGATAACCACATTTTGGATTCCAGCTATAAGTGTTGGACGTGGGTCTGTCTCAGCAAAACATGCAACTATTCTAGGAGGGACAAAGGAGGGGGCTCTTTATGTTGTGGCACTCCAGGCTTGGAATGCCCACTCCCTGGACCCAGGCTGGCACCACATTATTTTACAGTTTTCAGCAAAGACCTGGCTTTAGGGCTCACTCTTTAACACTTAGCAACCACTGCCCGACCAAGAGCCTTTCTTTCAGGGTTGCTTGATTATTATTATTGTGTTGTAAAGCAACCATTAAGCAATTTTAATTGTTTTATAATTCTGATTTTTAAAAATTGTAATTTGTGATGGGGCAAGTAGTGAAGTTGTTATAAAGCTTTGAAAGAAACAAATATGCTTGTTCGGTGTGTGTGTGTGTGTGTAAGATTATACAGACCTGGAGATGCAGCTTCATTTGTAAGATGTTTTTTTGGTGTCTTCTAACCTATGATGGGATCAGCTTCCCATATCATAACTTCTTGTTCCTTCTTTTGAGGAGCGAAAGGGCCTCTTTTGAGTTCCCCCGTTTAGCCCTCATTCTGTCAGCTCTTTCCTGGCTCTGAGCTTTGGGAAATCTGTACAAAAGACCTCCTGAATGGGTAGTGAATACCAAAGGCAACATGGGAGAGATTTTCTCTGCCTATCACATCACAGGACCAAAGGGTGAGTCCCTAAGGGACACCCAGGAGGCTGTGGAATGTGAAGGGAAAAAGGTTTCAGCTCCAAATGAAACTGCTAGGAAGCTCCTTGATTCAAAAGAGACACTGCCTTTAATAAAAACCTTGGTTATGTTTTCTGATTTGGCTTCTTAAGAAACACCTTGTACCTTTCTCACCTTTGAAAGTGGAAACTAGGGTTTACAATAGGAAATTGAGTATTTGGAAGAGGTTACTTTTTAAAATATATATATTTATATAGTTTATGCATATATACAGCAGGATACTTCTGCTGGCTGCCAGCTGCCAACAGTTCGGCAGTTTGAGAATCTCACTGGATCAAGGTTGACTCAGGCGTCCATCCTTCCAAGGTGGGTAAAATGTGGACCCAGGTTGTTGGGAGCAATATGCTGACTCTGTAAACCGCTTAGAGAGGGCTGTAAAAGCATTGTGAAGCGGTATATAGGTCTAAGTCAGTGGTTCTCAACCTGTGGGTCGTGGCCCCTTTGGGGGTCGAACGACCCTTTCACAGGGGTCGCCTAAGACTATCGGAAAACACATATTTTCAATGATTTTAGGAATAATTTTATGGTTGGAGGTCACCACAACATGAGGAACTGTATTAAAGGGTCGTGGCATTAGGAAGGTTGAGAACCACTGGTCTAAGTGCTATTGCTATTAACAAAACATTTTTAATCTTAAAAAGAAAACAAAAGTGAAAAATACAAACTAAGAAAGAAGAAAAAAGAAATCTACCTTATATTTTATATTTAACAATAGTTACTGGTTTACTAATGAATTCAGTACTATAATATGAACAATACAGTATCTTACAATAATATTCCAAACTCTCTGACAAGGTAACATCATTTGATTAGTTGAAAATATTGCCTTTACCAAAACAGATAGATCATACATTTCTGACAACATTCTTTGACATCTGGAACAATATCACTTTTTTTTCAGTTTCTCAGTATTAATGAATGTAGGTTGAGGATAAAAAAATACCTGTACTTTTTCTTATTTATTGAATCATACAACCACCTTTGTCATTCCTGACTCATATTATTGGATCATGGATATTTCTGTTATAATTATAACAGCAGGTTTAGATGATTCTGCTACACTGTTATTGTTTGATATTAAACTTTGCATTCTAACTTAGCAATACCCAGGAGCATCCAAAGATATAGAGTGTTTCTGGGCTAGCAACAAGCTTTCTTCGTATGATAGAGTGGTTATGCAATGTTCATGTATATTTGATTAAACCATTGGTGAGGGATAGCTTTATACTACATTTCCATGAACAACTCACTTTAATGTTTCTATCTGTCAGTTGCACTCATAATATGTTTTTCAGAGCATGAGTAGCATTATCATTGATGTACATATTGGCAGGTTTAACACTCTGAGCTAAGTCATAATATGGTTTGCTTAATGTGTTATTTGAACCAAGTCTTGTTGGAAGGCTTCCAATGTGCCAGTCAAAAAACAGTACTCAGTTATTACATATTTTTTTTGCTATTGGTTTTATCTAGAATGAAAAATGATGAAAGATGGGAGGGTTACATATAGTAGCAAAATGTCATTGGATCTTTTGTAGATTTTGAGAAACGGTTTAAGAATAGCCTTGTCTAGAAGCTCACTGAAGGGGAGTAGAACTGCTTTAAAGTTTGCTGAGATGCAATAGCAGTAGCAATAACAATAACAATAACAATAACACTTAGACTTATATATCGCTTCACAGTGCTTTACAGCCCTCTGTAAGTGGTTTACAGAGTCAGCATATTGTCCCCAACAATCTGGGTCCTCATTTTACCAACCTTGGAAGGATGGAAAGCTAACTCAACATTGAGGTGATCAGGAGATGCACATCAGGGGTATAAAGTATCTGAAAAGATAGATTCTGCTTATGGTTTATTGCCATTATTTTACTGTGATTTTTGGAAGAATCATGCCTTATCTCAGCTTTTATCTTCTGAGGCACTGAAGTGATGCACACAATAAATAGAATTGTTGAAAAGTTCCTTGTGGTAAACATTAATAAACACTTTGAGTCACTGGGTAGAAAGGGCCACCAGTTAATTCGCATTTGTAGAAACCCAAATGAAGTCTAAGAAAGGAAACTGCATTTATACTCACAATTCATCCCTTGCTGCGTTTATATCTCCCATTCCTCCTGCTGGCTTTTTAATCTTACTGTACTCTCCATGTCCCTCATGCAAGGACCATCTTGACTAAAGATATATTAATAGCAATAACAGCGACAATAATAATGCTGTAACTGTTAATTAAGCTGTACAGCACCCTTGCGGATGAGTTGCTCTTGATGCTTTCATTTAGAACAAATGAATCACAACACAGTATCAAGATGTTTTCTGAGCATCTTATTTATCAGTCTAAACATAATATTCACATACAGTTTTAGTTTGTCTTCATATTCAGAGGTTTGACTTTTCTTGCATTGGTAAAGTGGAAAGGAGGAAGTAAGCAGCAGTTAAAATTTCTCAATCAGTTCTTCAATATTTGATAGATATTCAACTGGAAGGGGGCAGGAAAGGCTTCTAGATTTAATAGAGTAAAAAATCAAAATATATTTAGATTTTAGAGAAAGCCTTTAAATGAAGATATGTTGCTCTAATCATGTCTCATTCTTTTTACCTGACTTTGCTATCTGAAAGAGTTAACAAAGCAACCTCTTCAGATCAATACATATCAGAAACTAGAAAATGTCAAGTTGGTTATGGATTTTGTACCATAAATATTAAATCTGGGCCAAATCAAAAACTTATTGGCTTCTTACAAGATTTAAATCAACTTCTACCTCGAATTTTCATTCTGTTTTTGATTTGAAACTTTCAATGATGTCTCTCCTCAGAAAGTTTTGAGAAATGTACACATGTATCTGACACCACTCTGTACCTGATTTGATTCCGTTTGTAGAGAGACTTTCATTTCCTTTATTATAGAAATTGACACACATTGGCTGTAAGCTGCAGTGCCTTTTCTTAGCTTTCAAACCTTGTGCCTGATGAATGTTTCTAAAAAAATCTAAAGCTTGCAAATAGTATAAACCTTTGGAGGGTGTTATATAAAGATATTGTCATTATGGAATTTTGAGATGTTTTCCTCACAGCCAGTATGATTGCTTAAATACAGCTTAGTAGTTCTTGCTCAGAAGGGAAAGGAGGGAATTTTAAGGAGGAGAAGGGAGGAGATGCAAGCCCCAAGGGTGGAAGCAAGGGAGGAGCATGAGGGTCACTCTAGATAACTTAAGTATGGTCAAGAGATTTGAAAACATTACATAGGCACCAAACTATTTAGCTCTGCTTGAAGAGTTACAAGCATCGTGTAGTATTGTAGGGTCTCTTTTGAGTTCCAAAGAAGGAATAGAACAGCAAGATTTGTGAGTAGCACTTTTTTTTTTTTTGGCTACCTTTGTTAGGAAAAGACTGCCATGAAGGCATTAGGGAGATAAGTCCAGTGACTTTTTGGGTTTTAAAATAATTCTGTTTGGAAGTTTGTGGGGGTAGTGGCTGCAGGCAGCGGTCTTAGCCAATGGAGTTCACAGAACAGCTGTGACCTGATTTTGAAAGAAGCTTCTTTCGGCCATTTATTCAAAGGTGGAGGGAGCTCGTAACAGATTTCCTTTCCAGACTGGGTGAAAGGGAGATATATTGGTTCTGCAAGCCATGTGGCCAGATTGCCATCTGATTGTCCCATTCTTTTTTATTGCACATATCTTATGGTTTTGTCAGACAAGTAAGTGCAAGCACTCAACCACGCTTCCTTCCATCTGGGTTTCAAGTCTTCTTTGATATCAACTTTCTTTTAAGTTCTTCTTCCTCTCCTTCTTAAGGAGCTGCTGCATCCCATTGTAGTATTGCTGTCTGAGTCAGACTGACTCCTTCTCCCTGCCCCTCCCCTCCCCCCGCTTTCCTCTTAGGAAGTTTGGTACTGTTTACTTTTTTTTTTTTTGCCCTGCTAGAAGAATGGAATGTATTTTTAGGCCTCTTTGCTTTACTCTCTGAATTGCCATGCAGCATCTGAATGCTTTGGGCAAAGTTTATTTATTTATTTTGTCCCTTTTAAGAACATATAATGCAGTCCATTGCAGACCTGGGCTCAGTTCCAAGGCGTCTGCCTAGAGGGTTTGTAAAGCACTGTAACCACGGTGGCCATGTTTGTGGAGGAGAAGTGACTTCCTGTTAGCAAGTATACATGCCTGGCTGGTATAGGGGAATGGGGCTTTTAGGCAGGGTGTGTGTAGTTAATTGTGTGTGTGTGCGCGCGCGCATGTGTGCAACTTCTGAAGGTGATGTTACCCAGTAAATGTTGCCAGGCTTGATTTATGATACTTAACAAGGAAACATGCTCAAACATCCTCAAACCCCCATAGCTTCAACCTCAAACTGTCTACTGTGGACCTCACCTCATTCCTAAGAGGTCCGTAAAGGGGGCGTGCATAAGCGCACCAGCGTACCTACCGTCCCTGTCCTACTGTCCCCATTTCTATTCATTTCCTTCGTTCATGTCCATGTCCATATTTATACCTGCTATCTTGTACATGTTTGACAAACTAATTAAGTTTAAAAAAATGCTGTTTCTCTTTTTTAAATGCGTCCTTATACCCACAGGATAGTGACCTATATGCATTGTGGATGATGTAAGGCTTTTGGTTTATGTTTTGATCTGATTTTTATGATCAGATGATTTTGAAGGTAAATACTTTTGGGCCTGAGATCAAAGATGGGAAAAATAAAGTTTTTCACCTGAATATGTTCAGAAGTTATTCTTAATTATTTATTCTGCTATTTTCTTTTCTGGAAGAATAGTTAAAGAATTACACTTACTAATGTCATCACCTTCCTCTAATTCTTCCATAAGAATAATTTTAAAGATTTTTTCTTTAAATTTCACCATTATTATTATTATTATTATTATTATTATTATTATTATTATTATTATTATTTATAAATAACTCAAGGTGGTGAATTTATATTCTTTCCTCCTCCTTTTCCCCCCACAACAACTCTGCGAAGTGAGCTGGGCTGAGAGTTGTTGGTGAGTTGGTCCAAAGTCATTCAGTTGGCTCTTCATGCCTAAAGCAGGACTAGACCTCATAGCTTCCTGGTTTCTAGCCTGGTGCCTTAACCATTAGACCAAACTGGTGTACAATGTGACATTTCTTGATTTCTAACTAGGTTTTGTATTCTCTATAATTTTCAATCAAAAACCCAATCAATTGGGTCTGTGTCCATTTTGAGTACATCTGACTTAATATGTGAGAAGGATGGTTTGCTGTTGTGAGTTTCAAACTGACCTGGGAAGGTGGGGATGGGACAAGCTAGGAGAGGATGTCTCTTAGAATGTATTTTTAAGAACTGGAACAAAATTTAGGTTGATCAGGCAGCCTTACACTTGGATACAACCCGTTCCAATCTTTTTATCTGTGCAAAGCTTGCATCATCATTTAATTCATTGTAGGTCTGAGTAGCTCCAATTCATTCCAACTCTTTTTTTAGACTGGTGTTGACCTTTGAAACCCTTTATTGCATAGAACTAGGTTATCTGAGGACCATCCCGATTTCATCTACCTGTCCCACCAGATCTAGCAGAGAGAGTAGGTTAAGCATTCTGTCGGCTAGGCAAGTACATTTGGTGGGCTCTAGTTGATGGGCCTTTTCTGCTGTGGCACCCATCCTATAGGACCTTCTCCCCCCTCCTGAGGTGAGGTTGGCCTCATCTTTTTTCAGCTTCCAAAAGTTCCTTAAGACTTGGTTATGCTAGAAAGCCTGGGGTGCACAGTGAACGGATGAATTAAAGAGGCGATTCTATTATTATTAGCAGCCCTTTGTCTGCTATTTCTTTATCCTTGCTTTGTTTTTATAGTCTTTTTGTGTTTTTAATAATTAACGTTAAAGGTTTTTAGGTATTTATTGACTGTTTAGTGTCGTTATATACCACCCACTCTTTGATGAGGTGGGTGGCCATATAAGTGGGATAAATAAATAAAATAAAACGCAGCAAAATGCTATCAACCTGCTGCTGCTGTTCTTTCAGGGGTTCTAGAATAATGTTAAAAATGTTGCAATCAAATCAGAGGTTTTAGTTACCTCTTTAATGACGATCCTGAATGAATGTGAAGCTTTCTTCCATTCCAATATAATTTATTTATTAATAATTTATTAATAATTTATTTATAATGCAGGTAAAAGTGTGTGTGTGTGTGTGTGTGTGTGTGTGTGTGTGTGTGTGCATTCATTCTTTGCTGGCTAGAAATGTTATAATGCAAACTTGAGTGGTTTCTTACCCTAGTTAGTAACTGATATTGCAAGATCTACCTGTGACTCCAAGGGAGGGCTGCATAATTATTCATTCATACACTCACCCAGCATATAATTCCCCTGTTCATTCCATCTCACACCGCTTCCCTCCAATTGCTATTAAGCTTGGAAAAAATGCCCCCCCCCTCCATGAATTAAAGCATCACTCGCTTTCCATAGCTGCACCTCCAGTCACTGATCCATACTGTAATTAGGCTTGGCTGAAGCTTTCCACAGGAGTCAGTAGAGAAAGCTTTGGCAATTCAGATTTATTAAGGGGTATATTTCAGCATACAGGGAGGAGGTTAGCCCTTTTCTTCCTGTCTGTGACAGGGCCACCCCACAGATTTTTCCCCATTTGGCAGTTGAATTTGGGGGGGGGGGAAACTTTCACTGATTTCAAGTGAAGGCTGCTGCAGCATTGATAGTGCAGTGGTTAGAATGCAGTATTGCAGGCTAATTCTGCCCACTGCCAGGAGTTTGATCCTGACTGGCTGAGGTTTGACTTAGCTTTCCATCCTTTCAAGGTAAAATGAGGATCCAGATTGTTGTGGGCAATATGCTTACTCTGTAAACTGCTCAGAGAGTGCAGTAAAGCACTATGGAGCAGTGCTATTGCTATGTCAAAGAAGAATGGCTATCTTATTTCTCCCCCAATGTAGCCTTGTCAACAAGAAACTGTCCTTTAAGTAGCTGTTCATCTTGATATGCTGGAAAGCTTTTGCTAAGTCTGATTGGTGCAAGAAATGTAAACTGAAGAATGGATACCACAACAGGTGGAACAAAGTTTCCTCACTTGTAATACAAATGCTAATTGGGTGAGTAAGGTAAAGCGTTAAAAGTCGAACTCAGCTTCTGGCAACTTTGTGTCCTTGTGGTTTGCTTGGAAAACATTCTTGTGGTTGTTTGCCATTCTTCTTCTTGGATATTTCTCAATTTCTGGTTTAGTCTACACCTCAAAGACTTCCATCCAAGTGCTAACCAGATCTGACCCTGCTGAGAGAATTTAGGCAAACTTGGATTGACTCTGAGGTCACTGGATGTAGGATGCTGCTGATGGATCACATGATCTGGTTTTTTTTTTTAAAAAAAAAGCTTTAAAAATTGAATCCAGATTATTCTTGTCAGATTTGCGCCCCCCCACACCCCCACACCCACACCTTACTTCAGTAGCAAAATAACACCAGGGGAAAAAAAAAGTAGAGTGAAGGAGAAGAAGTGGGAAGAGGTATGCAAGGAATGTCTTTGTAAAGAGAAGTAAGATCCATTCCAAATGCCACCACATTCCCAAGATTTAGTAAACTGTAAACCTGACAGTTAGAAACTTTTCTGTTTCTTGAATGAAGGCTCAGTGAAGGCTTTTTTCGTTAGTTTGGTTCAACGAGTAGTTAGCTTTATTGATCTTCAGAAGTTAAACACCATTGAATCTGATGAATATTTGGAAAAAAAGACCATCAGGAAATCTATATCTATACATAATTTAGACTAGGATGTTAAAAAAAGCCATGGCAAACTGTCCCCATATTACTGCCAACAAAACTATATGGATATCTTCTTAATGCAACCAAGAGTTATATTTGAATTAGAAGGTGAATTTACCTTCGTATATATTGGTAATCCCATCTTTTGTCCTTGTTTTTATTATCTTTCAATTTTCTCTTCCTTTTTAAAGAATCTCTACCTTTTAGCTGGCTTTGGCAAAGAATCTATTTGTACTAACTTCAACTTCTTTAACTATGACTTCTTATTTAAACAATCATTGTTTGCATATACATTAAAGAAAAGAATCAGCAAATTCTGCCCAAAAATTATGCTTCCTTTCCACAGAATGTTTTATCATTCTTTATATGTGAGATTCATTTCTTACTTCTTGTTGGATTAAACGATAATCTTTCTTGCACTTGGTACATATGCACATACCCACACCCACAAACACAAACACATACACAAAATCTTTTGGTTTACTCTTTTGGGGATGGGTAGTCAGATCAACATTATAAATTATTTGAGATTGTGTGTGCAGATTTCTCTGCATCAGCAAATGAGGATGAGGAGTTCATACAAAGAACAGTATTAATGAAACTTCAGAAGCCTGAGGTATGAAGCAAGCAGATGAAAGTTAAAAAAGGACACATTGTTTCTATAAGTGATTTGGTGTTTTTTGCTTTTTGCTTTTTTTGTTTTTGCTTCAGAACCATGTTTACATTTGAAAATGGGACATAAATTTCCTAACAAAACAAACTTTCTAAACAAAGTTTGCTGCTACAGATTAGCTTTCTTTAGCCTCCAACTTTCCAGATGCATTCCTGTTGTGATTACTGTTGTCAGAATTTGCAGCCAGCTCACGATTCTGGCTGAGAACCCTGGGAATTGTAATCCAACCCTTCTGGTGGGAGAAAGTTGTGATTTGGGGGTTTTGTTGTAATCTTTGCTGCAGGAAAAAGAATTTGCATGCCTGCCATTGCCACTGAACTCATTAGATATTTAAGTATAAGAGACTTCTCAAGTGGGTGCTGATTCATATTACAGCTTAACAAAAAGTGATTAATCAAAAGGAATTGATATGGCTCTCCAGGTATCACTACCCTGTTTTTCCAAAAATAAGACATCCCCTGATAATAAGCCCAATCGGGCTTTTGAGTGCATGCACTAAAATAAGCCTCCCCCCCAAAATAAGCCCTCCCCAAAAATATTTAAACACAGAGCTGGAAATCAGGTAAGACGGCAAGAGGAGCCCCATCTTGCTCCATGTGCCCCAAAATAATAAGACCTTCCCGAAAATAAGGCCAAGTTCAAAAAAATACAAGACAGCGTCTTATTTTTGGGGAAACATGGTAGATGGTTGAGAAGTTTGTCTTTAATTGAACAACATTAAAGCATAGGCAGTACTTTATGTACTGCTTAATACTGTATTTAAGGAAGCTAAGCATAATAAGTTGGAATTCTGGCAATACCTCTGGATTGCTCCAGTTTGCTGAAGGCTGCTGTAATATCAATCAAGCTTGCAGCTTTCTTTTCCCTCCTAATCCATTTCTACTGATTTCTTAATCCAGATGCCTTCCTGAATTTAAGCTTCTTTCCTTTTCTAAATCTCTTTGTGGTGCTTGTCCCTATGAATGGGCCGCTTGGCACAGCCTGCTGGTCCAGCCCTTCCCTGGTGGTTAAGTAACTTAGCCAGTGGCTCTCAGAAACTTAAGTAATATTAATTCATTTCATTGCTGCATTGCAACAGAAAGCAGATCAGATACAACTTCCCCCATTTTGGCAGAGATTTCACAGAAATGTTCATCCTTTCTTTACTGAACACAAGGTTATTATGAAAAATAAATTAAAAAAAAAATCTCTTAGCTGCAAGAATAGCTTGCAAGTGGAATCAGTTATGGGATGAGATGGCCTCGAAGGCTGTCTTCCAAAGTTGTGAGTCCAGTGGTTGATAAACAAGGATGGTTCTCCTTTAAATTAGCAGTGGAGAACTCTAACAGAGAAGTAAAAAAAAATCTCATGTCAAAGGCTCTGTGATAATGGCCATATCATTAAGACTCTCAAGATGAGCTTAGTTGTATGTGGCTGTGTAAATATATCTATTTTTCTTGGCTGCAATATGGAAGTGGTTTGACATTGCCACCTTTTAGGATGTTTCTTCAATATTGCAATCCATCCAAAAGTCTCAGACTTCCTTGTAGTCTCCTATCTAAGCACTATTAGGACTAATCTGGTTAGCCTTTTTTGAAATCGAGCAAGGTCAGCTAAGCTCATGGGAGCAGTTGTTAAAGTACTTTTGAGAGCCAGGAGGCTCTAGCCTTGCAGACTGTTTTCTCTCTTTGTTTGCAATGTGGAAGAATAGCCTTAATAGTGTGGCAGCTGAATAGTTTTGTAGAAGCCTAGCAATCTGCACTAAATTAATGAAGAACAAGTTGGGGTGGAAATGAGACATGTTATGGAAAATTAGCTGCTGGTACAGTTTTCCAAGTTTAGTACAACAAATACAGCATGCCTGTATAAAATGTACTTTTGTCTTGTTTGTGGCTCAGTGGCTAATGCAAACTTAGCCAATGTGGTTAGTTTATGGTTCAGAGTATCAAGGGAATCTAAGCAGTTGAACCATTTCACTAAACCATGGTTCATTTAAGTGTGATTTAGCATATCTGTGGGGTGGGGGTGGGTGGTGGGTGGGGAACCATGTGATTAAGGTCATTTGAAAATTTCTGCACCAGAGATTACAGCGTCATCTGCTGCTGTGAGACAGAAAAGGGGATTTGGATTGAACAGGCATAAATATTGGCATTTTGGCATTTTACCATGCCTAGTCAACAGATTAGATTATTGTGCTTTTCCAGTCATGGCTCTCAGTGAGCTGGGTCTTGCCGGTTTGTATAATCCATGTGTTAATACTTATGCTGAATGTTACTACCTCAGCAAATTGGGAGAATTTATGCATCTCGATTAAGCTACAGGTTTCTTTCTTAGTGGTACCCAGATCTGCTGCCTCAAAGACTGAAAAGTGCTATTTCTGGACAGGATCCAGCCGCGGAGCCCATGGCTGATCCCACTAATGTTTTTACCACTTGGTGCTTGAATCGCACAGCTGTGTCTGCTTTATTTGGACACCGATGCCAGTGTCACACAGCTTGTCTATCGCTCAAGTAAATCTGCATATAGTACTTAGAAGCCACGGGTCTTGTGAAATTTGTTGCAAATTGGCTTAGCTCTTTGCAGTTTAGCTTGCTTTCCCAAAACTATGCTGAATGTTGGGATGATTGTCTGTACCTCTCAGTGGACAACTTTGTGATCAAAGCCCTGTGCAGGAATTGTCTGGCAGTTTGTGGGGGAAGTGGGATTTTGGGTGGGAATAAAAGTGGGAAATCCTGTGCATGAAACCAATGGGAAGCTGAATATCAACCTGACATCTGCTTAGCTAGGGGAGAGATCTGTGGGTGGGTTAAAATTATACTTACTATCTGAAATGCAAGCCTAGGGTTTGCCTGATTTACTGCTGTGTGCCAGAGAGTCAGAAAGGAGTTAACTGGAATGTAGCTCTCAGGATGCTGTTAAAGTCTGCAATTTGGTTTTTCCTGTGCTGCTTGCCGATCGTAAACTTCCTGTTCTGATAATGGGAAATATGTGGTGTCAGATGTGCAAGGTTGGAGGAAGAAAGAATGTTTGTATCTATTCTCTCTCCCTCTCCCTCTCCCTCCCTCCCTCCTCTTACATCTCACATGGGTTTTTGCCAGTTACACGCCTTACATCATACCACCGCATCTAATTCTTCTGGTTCTGAGTGTGTTTGCCTTAGTCATACCAAGGTCCTTGATTCTACATCAGTGGTGAAATTCTTTTTATTTTTACTACCGTTTCTGTGGGTGTGGCTTAGTGGGTGTGGCAGGGGAAGGATACTGCCAAATCTCCATTCCCACCCCACTCTGGGACCAGCCAGAGGTGGTATTTGCCAGTTCTCCAAACTACTCAAAATTTCCACTGCTGGTTCTCCAGAACCTGTCAGAACCTGCTGGATTTCACCCCTGTTCTACATGGCTTTGAACTGGGTCAGGGCACTGCTTAGGAAGCATGATGAAATTCAGGGATGCAGGATACAGAAGAAAGCCTGTAGAGATTCTGTCCCTGTGATCGCATGCATACCACACAGTCTTCTCATAGAGTCAGCTGGAGCTTGGGTGTGTGGTTAGCGTCACTTGTGCCAATGAGGCTCTTGATCCTTGATCAAATGGTGCTGCTATTCGGGGTTTCTCTCCAGGAATTGATCATCCCCCCACCTTAGCTACCGTATTTTTTGGAGTATAAGACGCACCGGAGTATAAGACACACCTACCTTTTTTGGTGAGGAAAAGAAGAAAAAGAAATCTCCCTCTGCCTCTGCCTCTGAGCAATTTTGCCTCATTGCAGCAAACAGCCTGCTTTACTTTCATTTTAGTTTTCAGCATAGCTTGATTTGCACAAGGAAAAAAAAAATCTGCTCCAGCAATTGACTTCTTTGCAGCAAACAGCACAGCCCTGCACAAAACAGCTGAGAGCAAATCAGCTGAGAGTTGGGAGGCTGATCCAATCAACTTGTGCTAACTAGGCTGTGCTGAAGCTGAAAGGAGCTGTTTTTTCTTGCTGTTTGCTTGCAAGGAGATAACTGCTGCGAGGCAGAGGCCAAAGGGTGGGGGCCAGTGGGTGGGCTACATTTGGTGTATAAGACGCACCTAAATTTTCACCCCCTTTGTACTCTGAAAAATACAGTAAATAAATAAAATATTCCAAAATACACACGTTGATTGTCTTTATTTAGTATCCTATTATGATTTATGCTGATTGCTTATTTAGCATCCTATGACTATCATCACTGAGTGTAGTATTTCATGATTCATGATGATTGTATTTTATGATTATGATCATGATTTATCACTTGTTGCTTGAATGTACACTGAGAGCTGATGCACTTTGTGTGTCCAATCACACTTGGCCAACAACTAACCTGGTTTGTGTTCTGTTCTTTAGAATCCTTCCCTTTTACTATATATGAGGACTATATATGCCAGCCAGATCAGACTAATAAAAATTAATATTTTCTTCTTGCAAACACAACCTTTTCCCTCTTCCCCCAGCAAGGATCCTAGGCAGATGGTGTGGCTGTTGTGTTCCACTGAGATGTTTGTCGCATAATCCTCATGGAGTAGGGGAGTTGCTGTAGGTTATTTTTTTCCCCAGTTGGGAAGATCTGATTGTTCAATGCCTGCAGGATGGTTTTCTCTGGTACACTGACAGAGCTACAGAATCAAGCCGGAGGTGTTGGTGGCAGCGGTGGCAGCTTTCCTGCCTTGCTGTAGATCTTTGTGTCAGGTCAAGCTTGTATATAGGACAAGAGTTTTTTTTTCACTTGTGCTCCTTACCTGCTGATTTAAAAAGCACTTCCAGAATGCAAGGTATATTTAAAACGAGGCCACTCTGATTTGTTATTATTCTATTTTATATCATCCAAGTGTTGAATGAGACAGGCAGAAGACCCTATTCCCCCCCCCTTTTGGAGCTGTATTTGAGAAGATAGAGATTTAGGGGTCTGCTAAGGCAAAAGCTGGAGCCTTCCCCCAAATCTCTTTCAACATTACCTTCGTATTTTGATCTTTGTTCTTTCACAATCGGCTGCTGCTGTTTCTGGTCTTAGCTTTCTTGTATGATAATTAAGATTGTTCAAAAAGATGCTTTTGGGGCCTTGGGACTTTTACTAAGCCCAGTTGCTTTGCCGCCACAAGGGGGTTATTTTTGTTAGGATTGCATTACGGTGGGAAGGAAAGGTTAATCCTCCTCTGCCTCTGTCTCAGAGGGAATCGGTTCACACAGCTGTTGTTGTTATTGTTATTATTTTAAAAGCACTCATTGTTGCCCTGTTCCTCATGAGACCTTAACATGCCTAAATGCCACACAGGAACAGGCAGACTGGATCTGGCGCTTGGGTCTACAGTCTCCCCCTTCCACCCCTTCCCTCCCTCCCCTCAGCATAAAATAGCTGGTCTGCTTACACGCAAAGAGCCGGATCTGATGTGAGGGCAAATGCCTGACTGTAGCTGTGTGGAATTCTTGCCCTGTGTGACACAATTGCCTACATTTTTCTGCTCCCCAGACTCACATTGCTGGCAGCTGACAACAAAACAGGTGTGGAGGGGAAACATGGAACAATGTGACCTCAAAATTCAAGCTATGCTGGGTTGGATGTTGTGGAGGTGGGGTGCAGATGATTGATGTTGCTGAAGTAGGGCCTAAAGTTGGCCAAGTGAGTTTTAATGGTAGAGAAGTAGTAAAGTTTCTGCTAATTAAAAATAAAGTGGGATTCAAGAGAGGCCAAATAAGAAATGTGCTTAGTTCATTCTTATCTCTCATTGTCTAAATTAGAATCCTAAGAGAACAAAACCATATCAAAACACATTTCTTTTTGGTTTAAATAAAAGCTTGGCAATAAGTCAGCAGTGGCACTGGAATGAAAAGCTTCAAACAGCCAATTCCTTTGAGGTCCAGAATCATTACTGAAAGCAAGCAGACTTGGAGAAAGTCATTTAAACCGGCTGCCTACATGTACAGAGTGAGGTACTTTTCCAGGTTTCCTAGCACGTGAGTCAATTCCACTCTGCTTCTAGCAGCCTTTGGTATAACCTATAAAGCCCCAGGATCATACCCAATTTCCTTTGCCTCCCAGTGATTGACCGTCAGCTGGACTACAAGAGTCAGGCATTGTTCCCTTGCAATTACAGATCTCATCCTTTATATATGGAGAGAGCCAGAGTGAGAACCTGTGTATGTGCTGAAGTGCATTAGAACAGGCCTACTGTCTGCTTCTTCCAATACTGCTATGAACTATGTTCCACAAGGGCTTTATTCTGTTAAGACCTACTCTTATTTTTTCAGAACTCTTCTGAAAGGTGTGCATGGGTTTAAGTTTTGATTAAGGGGCTGGCTGCCTATCCCATTATGAAACTCTTTGGCTGTTAAGCCCTTTTGAGAGAGGTCTTTGTAAAGATAAACCCACGTTAAGGATCAGAGTTATTTTAGTGTTAACCGTGTTAATTTATGTTTTTTTTTTTAACATTCTGGCTTTTTTCTTTTTAATTTCGTTAGCCACCTTAAAGATTCGCCCAAAACTAAGATAGAGAACCAATAAATTGGCTTTTGTAGCCTTCCTATTCTGTAGAGATTGTTTACTCTTTTTTTACTTTGTGCTGCAGAGAAGGCCCCGTCCTACATCCCTATTTTCTGTACTGCAATAGACAGCAAGGCACTTAACAAAGCCTCTCATGATTACCGTGGTGCATAAATATATACCCTCAGGAGAAAACATTTTTGAGATACGCTAGCCTTAAACTTGTTTTAAATGGCACCTTGAATAGGGAGTGGAAGAGTGGAGAGGCAATGCAGCTGATGCGGTATTTTCCCCCTCTTTTTCTTTAATGGTTAAAAAAAGCCTAGGCTTTCATCAGCAATCTAGTTGTTGAAATATATATCCATTTCAATTTCTAGCTACTCTTTTGGGGCAGCTTTGCTAGGCGTTGAAAAGCTCACTTGTTTCAATGGGAAAGAATGAAAAAATCTGAGCATATGAATATGGGCACTTGTAGTGGCCATTGCGTAGCCAATGTAGAATTCTTTATGCCCACAATTACCTGCCTCTGTGTGGGTTGAGTGATGGTGTACAAAAGTGCGGCTTGTGCACAAGGAGTTAGGAAAGAATTCTTAAAGAATATGCTGCTTTGTTGAAAACTTAGGCTCTGCTCTGTTTTGCAATATAGTATGACAAATTCCTGGTGTGGCTCTGTAGCTTGAAATATTAGGCAAGGAATACAATTGTCAGTAGGGAAGATTTCTGGAAAAAGCCTTTGGGAAGTCACTGGAACGCTGAAGGTCATAGTGATCAGTTCTGGATGAGGAGCTTCTCTTTGCTCTCTTTAATTGTATAGAAATTGAATCTAATGCATTTGAGGATGTCATTTGGTAATTCCTTGTACCCTTTAAGGATATAGTGGAAAATGGAAGGACTTTGACTAGAGTATTAGAGTTCTTGCAGCAAGTATCCGTCTTTGTAGGCTGGAGAGGGATATGCTCCATTTCTGACTGTTCCAGAGTGACAAATGATTCTTATCATTTTTACTGTAGATGTCTATAAATCTCTGGCTTCTGTTAAATGAGCTCCTCCTCCGCTGGAGGCAATCCTTCTCTCTAGCAATTTGTGTAAATAAAAGAACAGGATGAAGTGAGATGAAGAGTGGAACATAGATTTTAGGAGATCTCTTTGTAAGCCTTAAGTACAAATTCCTCCCATATGACTGAACCCTTGTTACCTCATCTTATTTTAACCATTTTCAATTGGGAGGTCCTACTTTGAAAGGATGCCCTGCTTGCTATATGGTCCTCTGGGTATGGTGTGCAATGGTAGAAGGATTGCTTTTGAAAGGAGAAACTAATAATGGGGAAAGCAGGGGCTCTTGTTGAGTGTCTCTACTTTTTTTCTCCAAATGGGACCTCTTATGTAGTTTGGTTGTTTTACCAATGGATTTACTTCTACAAGGTGGTAGGTTGGTAGGTAGTTTTATGGCTTTTTCCTTTGATATTAATCCCAGGGTATCAATCTCAATAGTTAAATAACAACCAACAGTTTGAAAAGCTACAGTAAGTCCAAATAAGATGTCAGTATGTTGCTGTTTCTGTGCAATTTTAGGGAATCATGGAGTTGCAGATACTTTATTTTATTTATTTATTTCATCAAGCATGTATTAGATAACAGATATAAGTATAGACATAATTATGAATACATGAGATGGATACAAATAAAAGGGGACAGTAGGACAGGGACGATAGGCACGCTGGTGCGCTTATGCATGCCCCTTAAAGACCTCTTAGGAATGGGGTGAGGTCGACAGTAGACAGTCTAAGGTTAAAGTTTTGGGGGGTTGGGGAAGAAACCACAGAGTCAGGTAGTGCATTCCAGGCACTGACCACTCTTTTGCTTGAAGTCATATTTTCTGCGATCGAGTTTGGAGAGGTTTACTTTAAGTTTGTATCTATTGTGTGCTCGTGTATTGTGGTTGAAGTTGAAGTAGTCACTGACAGATAGGACATTGTAGCAGATAATTTTATGTACTACGCTTAGGTCAGACCAAAGGCGTAGTTCTAAATTGTCATACTCTTATATACACATTATTTATCTATTTCACTTTGTTAGAGGCAGCTCATAAAAAAATGAAATAAAACCCAAATGAAACTTCCTCTCAAAACTAGGTATACTCTGCATGGATTATGATACACACATCAGACATAGCCATACTTTTCCTTCTGTTGGGGAAACATGGTAATGTGAGGTAAGCTACAGCTATAGATGTCCCCTCTATTTCACGGAGAGTAGGGACAAAACTCAAAATAGGAACGGAATAATTCAGATTCATGGAGTAAGCCGTACATCAGAGCTGGAAGTGAAACCTCTTTAAAACAGCCAAACTCTCTCTTTGCAGATTGTCGCAGCTCGTTTCTCTCTTTGTGATGGCCTCTGTTTTTGCTTCCTATCTTTATAAAAAGTAAAATCTCATTAATGGCTAACCACTCAACACATTGAAGTCCAATTAGGTAAATGGTGAAATGGAAATGAACATTTTCCCTAGTTGCACGTGAGCTTCCTGGTAATGGGCAAGAGAAGAAAAAAAAATAAAATGAAAACCATCTCCCCCCTTCCCAAGTTTCTCTTTTTGAAGCAGATTCTCTATGGGAGAAGGGCTCTTGGGCTTTTTCTCTGGGATCAGCAATTTCTTGGGATGAAGCTGAATGCCTGAGAGATTAGCCGAAGGCTTTTCTGTGTACATGTCAGCGTTGCTACTGAAATGGGTTGATTGCTATTTTGACAAGCTGGCTTCCCTTTATAGTCAAAACAAAGCAAGGTTGAGCCCAGACCCTACTTTAGCTTTGCATTCTTAGTCTATGAATGGCAAGTCATTCAGCCTCTGTGGCCCAGCCAGCATCAACTCCATTGATATTGTCAAGAGGGAATGTGGCCTAATGGGTAGTTGAAGAACAGATGTTTGAAGGGCCCATGGTGCTGGGAGTCAGACCAGTTCTCAACACGCTTCTGTTTAAAAAGGACAGATGGATTTTTTGTTTTGCTAACGCTCATCTGCACGTATGAAATTACCAATACTAATCCGAATGTGGAAGTGGAGGTCCTGAATTCTGTGACAAAGCTTTCCACTGAAAAATCAGATGCATCCATGTAGATTCAGGCAAGATTGTAGAAATCATGATGCAGGAAGTAAATTGTTAGAGCATCTCTTTGTGTGAGACGCTCAAGTCTCAGATCATAAATATGCATCTAGGAGATTATGCTTTTCACCCTCAAACTCTTTGTTGTAGCCTTGAGAACCCGTTCAAAAGGTTAATGTCTCAGTGCCAAATGTTGGTGGAAACACAATAGATTAATATTAATAGATTAAACTATTGTGCTTCTACCTATCCTTTGGCAAAGGTCCCCTCCTCTTTTCCCAATGGAGTACTCCAACAGTGGAGAAACCCCATAACCTTCCACTGCTTTCCCAATTGTTCTTTTCTTCCTCTTGCAGTGTCAAGAGAGTTCCTTCTCACTTAACCCTCTCGATTCCCTTTTTTTTTCTAATCCTAATTGTGGATGCCTGGCACAACAATCTCTTCAGTTTCAAAGGGTAGAATAAACACATTGGTCCATTCTCCACCCAATGTCTTCAGGCACATATAGAGAACCATAGCTAAAGGGAAAAGACTCTTCAACTTACACTAGGTAGTTGAGGAGGGAATTCTGATTTTGAGTTATTTTCAAAGATTTGATACTAAGGAAGAATCCAGCTTTGGATAATTAAGCTACTGATATTTTTTTTAAAAAAAACAAATTTATATAGCCACTAAACTCATACACCGTGACTCCAGGCAACATACAGCATTAAATTATGATTATTCTAGCTCCATGGGTTCAAAATTGATGCTTTAGTAGTTGTTTTCTTCAGGATTAGTTTTTAAAAACCTAGAATGGTAGCACTTTGCAGGAGAATGTTTAAAAAATGGAGTATTCTGGTATGTGCCTTGTACAAGTATTTAAGGATATGTTTTGACCTATCTTGGAAGGAAGGACAAGCGCACTTCCTACTTTTGTGAAGAGCAAAAAAACAAAAAACAAACCCAAAAGCACAAAGCTATGCTCTTGAATGTTTGGAATGGCAGTTCAGGGAATGAGTAATGTGGCTTCCCCCACCCTTCACCCTTTATTCTGCCTGAAGGCTAGTTCTGAGGTTTCTGAGGTATGTGCTAAATCTAGGATAAGCCTAAGGCTGCCTTTTGTTATAAGAATGAGAATCATTTGCCTGGCAGATGGGAAAATCTTGAAAATCTTAAAAGCAATTTCTATGCTTGCCAGACATGGTTGAGTGGCAAGAACATTGGCACTTCCACATAATGGTCAAATTTTGAAAAAGTAACTTAGTATAAGCAAAGAAACATTGATGAGATATAACAGAATAACAGAGTTGGAAGGGACCTTGGAGGTCTTCTAGTCCAACCCCTTGCTCAAGCAGGATACCCTATACCATTTCAGACAAATGGTTGTCCAATCTTTTCTTAACAATTTCTAATGATGGAGCAACTTCTAGAGGAAAGCAGGTCCAGTGGTTAATTGGGTATCTTCAAGAGTATTTTAATACATGCAGAATAGACTTTTGTCATATTAGGAGATGTACTTTGTGGTTTCCTAAACATTTTGTTTTTTTAATTTACCATAAAATGTCACAAACCTTTATGTAAATAAGGTTCTTAGTTAAAGACCAAACACAGTAGAACCTCTGGTCACGACCGTAATTTATTCCATAACTTTGGTTGCAATCCAATTTGGTCATGACGCGAACCTAATTTCGGAAATTTGGCACTTACCAAAAAAAAAAAAAAATTGGTGCGGAAGGGGAAATTGGCTGCGGAAAAAAAAAAGTTATTTTTTTTGGTCAGAACCTGATTTGGTTATGGTCAGAAGCATTTGTGACCAGAGGTTCTACTGTATATTGAACACAGAGGGAGTAGCTACTTTTCTTAGGTTGCTCCCTCCAAACATCTCTTTTAAGTTTCATGCCAGAATCTTGCCAGAATGAGGACCCAGATTGTTGGGGACAATATGTTGACTCTGTAAACCGTTTAGAGAGGGCTGTAAAAGCACTATGAAGCGGTATATAAGTCTAAGTGCTATTGCTAAGTGCTATCTTTGAACATGTATATAGAGGAAAATAGATTAAAGTAAAGGCTGACAGTCACATGCTTTATGAAGCTAATACATCATCTTCACATGCCTGCATGTGTGAAAGATTGATGGTGCTGGGAGGCAAAGTAACAAATAATGGCAAATTTGCTCATGGAGATGGGAGGGTGGTACAAATTCAGATATATATTCCTTAAAACTGGGAAGGAACAGGAAGAATGCTGAATTTCCTAAAAGATTTTATAATTACCGGTATTTATTTCTTCATGGTCACACCACTTCATACAAAATTTGTAAGAACAAAGCGGAAATGACTTTCAAGTAACCATGTGCATTATTCTGTTTCTTAACCCATGACACAAAGCCATTTTTTTTCCTTGAAAGACAATCTGGCTTTTCAGTTAAGTGTAATTAAGGATTTATGGACTTGTTTCGGTTATTGCATCCTACAAATATGTATGGAAGTTTTCCAGTATTCTTTTGTGAGAAGTCGATGTTGCCTTTATCCATTTTAAAACCATGAGAAAACATAACCGACATTGATACCACAGTAATGCAATGCAGTGCAGTTTAATATAAATAGCAAGCATTCAGAACAATGATACAGAAGCACAGAACAGGTTAGAAATGAACTAAAATAAGTTAAGAACAGATCTAATCCCAGTTTTTAAAAAAGTTTAAAAAGAAACAAGAAATCCCAGACCTTCACTTTATGTCTCTTGTTTTTTCTTAATTCAAAAGATGTAAAATTAGTCCCTTGCTAACAGGATTCCAAATTTAACACTAAGGTTTTTGCTGCCATTGGGGAAAAAAAAAGAACATTAAACAAGTCCTCAGAACAATTTAGCTGCTTCTTTCTATAGTGAATTTACAAAACAGTCATGGGAACTTTAATGAGAAGAATGCAGAATGATGAACAAATACTATGCAATGCTTCTCTGAGACAGCTGAATATTTCAGCTATCTGAACCACCTCCATTCCTGAGATGTTTGTAACTGAGATTTTATTGTGCTGTTGTATTTTGAGTGGCACAACTGTTCGCCTAACCATGCTTGTTTTTGCATTTTTTTCCTAGGGCCATGTAGAATGCCAGCATCCATAATGTCCTGAATCTGGAAACAAGTGGAAAAAAAGAAGCTCGTTCACAGGAATTCATTCCCTCCCGCCCTCCAGTTTTTGGTTTGATTCTTGTTTATTTTATAGTTAGATTAATGCATTGCTGGATGTGACTCTTCCACCATGTGGCTTCTGAGGCTAAAGCACCATTTCTCAATTAATATTTGGACCCTGCTGCTTCTGGGTAGTTCTTGGTTGCCATTGGCAAAAAGCACTACCAAATCTTCCTCTCCTTTTATGACTTTCCAAGTCACAGACTGGAGTTTGACACACTTGGTGGTCCACAACAAAACTGGGGAAGTATATGTGGGTGCTGTCAACCGGATCTATAAGCTTGCAAACAATCTGACAGAAATGCGCACACATGTGACGGGTCCAGTAGAAGACAATGAGAAGTGTTACCCACCACCTAGTGTGCAGTCTTGCCCACATGGGCTAGTCAGTACCAACAATGTCAATAAATTGCTGCTGGTGGATTACTCTGGGAATCGTCTGATAGCCTGTGGCAGTGCTTCACAAGGTATCTGCCAGTTCCTACGCTTGGATGATCTCTTCAAGTTGGGTGAGCCGCACCACCGCAAGGAACACTACCTCTCTAGTGTCAATGAATCAGGAACAATGTCTGGTGTTATAATTGAAGTACAGAATGGACAAAACAAGCTTTTCATTGGAACTCCCATTGATGGAAAGTCTGAATATTTCCCTACTTTGTCCAGCCGTAAACTGATGGACAGTGAAGAGAATGCAGAGATGTTTGGCTTTGTTTATCAAGATGAATTTGTCTCTTCCCAGCTCAAGATCCCATCAGATACACTGTCCAAGTTTCCCACATTTGATATCTATTATATCTATAGTTTCAGTAGTGAGCAGTTTGTCTATTACCTAACACTGCAGCTGGACACCCAACTTACCTCACCAGACTCTACAGGAGAACAGTTTTTCACCTCAAAAGTTGTCCGGCTATGCGTGGATGATCCCAAGTTCTACTCATATGTGGAATTTCCCATTGGTTGTATTCGAGATGGCATTGAATATCGCTTAATTCAGGACGCTTACCTCAGTAAACCTGGAAGGGCCTTGGCCAAGCAACTGGGCATTTCAGAACAGGACGACATTCTGTTCACCATCTTCTCACAGGGGCAGAAGAATAGAGTCAAACCACCCAAAGAATCTGTCCTCTGCCTTTTCACATTGAAGAAGATCAAAGACAAGATCAAGGAGCGTATCCAGTCTTGCTACCGTGGAGAAGGGAAGCTTTCTCTGCCCTGGCTTTTGAATAAAGAATTAGGTTGCATAAATTCAGTAAGTCATTCCTCTTTCTGTTTTTTTCTCCGCTGGTTATAAAAATCCTTAGGTTTCACCACTACTACTACTACTACTACTACTACTACTACTACTACTACTATTATTATTATTATTATTATTATTATTATTATTATTATTATTATTATTATTATTATTATTATTATTATTATTATTATTATTATTATACTTGATTCTCAGCCTGGTCTTCTACCTAAAGATGTAAGGGATGGTTCATTTTAACTATCTTGGGGTAAGAAGTTATTTAATTAATATTATTTGTGGAGACAGGGCTTATTAATGATACCAAGTGCCTATGAATTGGATTGGGATTTTCTGGATTTTGCAGATGGGATTATGTGCTTTTTTCTTCTTCCCACATTTGTGTTAAACTACTTATAGGCATTGGTATTTCATATTCAAAATGGAAAGAACTATGCTGCCAGTTCTTGCTTTGGGTTACTTCTGAAGCTTTCAAAAATGGCCTTAGAGGCCAAATGTGATTTTCTAATCCATTATTTAAATCAGCCATATTGAGGTGTCTGATCAAAGTTTTTGCCTTTGCTTATATAGGAAGGAAGGAAGGAAAAGGCAGATATTAGGAACTAGCTGAATACCTGTGCTATGAAACTATGTGATTGGGCTTGATAAAGTAGTTACGATTGGCCTCTCCTGTCCCCTTCTCTCCTTCTGCCTTGCCCCACAGAAGCCTATCCTATCCTATCCTATCCTATCCTATCCTATCCTATCCTATCCTATCCTATCCTATCCTATCCTATCCTATCCTATCCTACCCTACCCTACCCTACCCTACCCTACCCTACCCTACCCTACCCTACCCTACCCTACCCTATGCCCTTCTCTCCCTTAGGCTTGCCCCACAGAAGCTTCTCCTATTCTAGCCCCTACTTTCCCTCAGGGTTGCTGCACAGAAGCCTCTCCTATCCTATCCCGTTCTCTCCAGAGTTATTTTCAGGTTGGGAAGGGGGAGTAGAATGTCTAACTAATTAGCATCAGAGCATGCTAATAATAATATAAGAAATACTAATGATCTGATGGTCCTTTTGAAAAATCCTTTCTTAGCAAGCACCTAGAAGCCAAGAGGAACATATGTGCCAAATTTCAAGTTTGCAGGCTTTACGGTTCTGGAGATTTCATGATTGCAGTGTGAGTGGTTTTCGCATAGATAGATAGATAGATAGATAGATAGATAGATAGATAGATAGATAAACACTGGATATGAAATATTCTTAGAGTAAAAAGGTATTTAAAATGACTCTTCCTACTATCCAGATAAATCTGTACTGCTGTAGGTCAAGGTTCTGTATTAATTTTGATACCTATTTAGAGCCTATTTATGTTTTTATGAATATTTTTTTTCAGAAGCATGGATGGAAAAGCAGCATTTAAGCAAATTCCTAGCTTGGGCATTTTCTACTTTTGTAAAGATTACTTTCCAAAATTTTCAACACAGTGATGCTCAAATTTTGGGAAATTGCTATGCATGCATCTGGAAGGCACTAAAGCTGAGAAAGACTGGATGAGAAGCACAGGAACCAGGATTAAGTCTGATAAACGTGTCGGGCTGAGATCCTTTAGCATTTACTTTTTACTATTGCTTCCATGGCAAGTTCTGACAGGTAAAGCTGGTGATTGTACACACTCTTTATCATGAGAACAGCCTTCCTGGCAGTCCAGATCCTTAGCTGGGTGGAAAATGTCAAGTATTCTTCAGGTCATTTTGATGTGATATCCACACTGCATCCAAACCTCATAGGATGTGAGAGGGGATATTAGGCAGCAATTTGGTTTAGACATTTGGGAATACAAAGCAACTGTATAGTCAACAGTCTTCCTTACTGGCAGGAAAAGGACTTTCCCAGGTCAAAGGTGTGTATCAAGCACAACTGGAGTGTCAAGTTTTGAGGGCAATTAGAAATAAACTTGTCCTGCGGGGAAGGAGATAAGTCAAAGTAAAAGACTGGCTATATTCTTTCTCAACAAAGGGAAAGTTGCTTGGCTCTGTCCTAAGGGAGGTATCTGCCATAGGCTGTTGCTAAGACAAACACAAGAGCTTTATTGCCCTATTCCATTGTGTAAAGCCTGCAGTGAGGCTGGATGAGGAGCCTGCTTTGTTTTACTGACTTGTATGGCTGGGTTCCTTTTTTTAGATTGCGTATAATAGGGTGGGCATTTCAGACAGTCATAATGAGGACAGGAATGTAACATAAAAACTATGTTAAAAATACAATATAAAAAGTTCTTCCAGAAATGGATTGGTATGGGCAATTTCATGCAGACAAGGTTAATATACCTGAAACAGATCCCAGGTTGAAGAAAATTGCCCTAACTCTCAATTGAATTGAAGAGTGATACTGTGTTTCCCTGAAAATAAGCCCTCCCCCGAAAATAAGCCCTCCCCCAAAAATAAGCCCTCCCCAAAAATATTTAAACACATGCACAGCCGGTCCCCGCATTTCCTCTGTTAGGGTTAGGGAGACAGAGCTGGAAATCAGGTAAGATGGCAAGAAGATCCCGGTCTTGCTCCACGCACCCCAAAATAATAAGACCTCCCTGAGAATAAGGCCAAGTGCTTATTTCGGGGTTCAAAAAAATATAAGACAGGGTCTTATATTCAGAGAAATATGGTAGTTGCAGTGATTGAAATATGAGGGATTGGAATCGGATCTCAAATTCCATGGATTCGACCAATCCTTGGATCAAGAGTGTCTTTAAATTTTGGACCAACCCGTAAAAGAACAGTTTAAGATTACCGTCTGTATGATTTGGAATAAAACTATTAATTTAATTAATATATAAAATCAATTAAAACTTGCCCTCAGTTCAGATGTGTTTTATTTCTAGGAAGAAAGTAGATGCATAGGATATGGAATGATGCTAGCTTTTTTATTTTCTTAAATTATTGAATAACAGACTTGGAAGAAATTGCAGTCACCAATTCTAAGAAATGTACAGTGGGTAGGTTCCAAGTGGTTGAGTACTCAGTTTTGGTGGGACTTTTTGCATGAGATGGAGAAAAATCAAATTTTGACATATGTATTTGATGATTGTTAAAATTGAAAAAGGGGAACTTTTTTATTTCCTCCTTTTTTGCGGGGAATGGGCATTTTATTGTAGTCTTAAACTATAATAAAACTAATAAATAAGCTATTAAATTAATATGAGCCTTGGTGGCGCAGCGGACTAAAGTGCTGTTAAAGTAGCACTTAGCTGCCAGCTGCCTGCAATTACTGCAAGTTCAAATCTCACCAGGCTCAAGGTTGACTCAGCCTTCCATCCTTCCGAGGTAGGTAAAATGAGGACCCGGATTGTGGGGGCAATAAACTGCCTTTGTATAAAAAGAACACCGCTTAGGGGGGCCGAAAGCCCTAATAAGCAGGTATATACAAAAAACTATGAAGGCTATTGCTTAACTCATTGTAAGCCGCCCTGAGTCTCCGGAGAAGGACGGCATATAAATCGAACCAACCAACTAACCAACCAACCAACCAACCAACCAACCAACCAATCAATCAATAAATAAATATTCAAAAGTAAGTGTTCTTTATATTTTTGGAAGAAGAAGTTGGAAGTCATTCTTGGTATATATTTCTTTTTTCCTTTCCTTTTCTTTATATTTTTACACACTTTGATCCCCATTTCTTTTTATTCTTTATCATTTCTTTTGATTGTTAGTTTATGTTCTTTTTTATATGTGTGCTTTGTAAAACATAATAAAATTATTTAAAATGAATTTTTTTTAACAAAGTTGAGTCCAGCATATTTTGAAGCAGTTTATTCACTGTGGAACAGTTTGTACTGCCAGGACATTGCCCTTAAAATTTAATCTAATCCATTTTTTTGGCGATTTAAACATAAAGGGCATTGGCAGAAGCTATTCCAAGCATCATTAGAAATAATGAACCTCAGGATTATTTTAGAAACTTCTTTGCTCTTCCCAGAGTGGCTTGTGTTATACAAGTCAACAACCATATGGAAAAGGAAACTAAAAACTAAGATAAAACAAAAGGGCAAATTAGACATTTGGTACTGGTTTGCTATCTATTTATTAAATTCATATGCCACTCATCTCCCTGATAGGGTGACTATCTATGCTATACTGTTAAGTGTAGTAGTAGTAAGTAGTAATGTTTGGCCTCCAAATGTTGAATTGCTATCATTGTCTTAGGAAAATGGGGACGATAGGAAGGAGAATCCACAAATTACCGAAAGGACACAAATTTTCCCCTATATGTTGAGGGCAAGAAATCTGATTTGTTACAAATGTCTGGGACCTTGCCAGCTCCAATCAGAAAGATTCAGTGGGACAGAATTATGGGCACTGTATTTAAAATGTGGGGGAAGTGCCATGTTGCCTAGATTTATATAAGGACTCAAGGGGTGTTATTTCCATGGCTTTTGGAAGCCTTAGAAGCTGTATGTGTCTGCTAGCCAGGAAATAAGTACTAGAACTTAGCTTGCTGGATGCTGTCTCCATAAGAAACGGGAGAGATTAAAACTGGAATGCTATTATAAACTGTGAAGTATTTGCTGTTGGTATTAGCAGTTGAGATGGGAATGCAGCGTATAAACACTTGCACTGTAGTTCTTTATTTTCATAACTTCAATAATCTTTCTGAATAGGATAATCTGAATATATTTCCGATTTGGTTGACTTGCCTGGTTTTAGTGTGTTCTTAACAGCAGTGGAAGGGGAAACCTTACACAACCATCTGAAAATTAGATGAGTAATGGGTAGAGATAATAGTCCTCATGTTTTTTTCCCCCATTCTTGCACAATGAAGAATTTCCCGTGTAAAACTATGTTGCCAAAACATGACATGAAAATACTACTCGACAAAACACGGCTTGTTCAGAAATAGCTTTCAGGAGCTTAAAGATTCTTGTTCTAGTAGTTCACTAAATTACCATCTTCGTTTTGAAATTTATTTATTTGTTTAAATTTCTATACCGCCCTTCTCCAATGTAGGACTCAGGGCGGTGAACAGCCAAAGTAAAAACAAGACATACATACAAAGCATACAAAATCTAAAACTGTTTAAAATAATTAAATAATTTTGGCCGTAATTAAAACATTCCAATTTAAAATCCGTTTAAAATTTGACTCAAGCCAGCCCAGCTAGTTGAAATAAATGGGTTTTCAGGGCCCGACGAAAAATCCGGAGGTCTGTTATTGTACGTAGCTCTGGAGGGAGGTTGTTCCAGAGGGCGGGCGCCGCCACAGAGAAGGCTCTCCCCCTGGGGGTCGCCAGCCGACATTGTCTGGCGGACGGCACCCTGAGGAGGCCCACTCTGTGGGAGCGTACTGGCCGGTGGGAGGCTATTGGTGGCAGAAGGCGGTCTCGTAAGTACCCCGGCCCTAAGCCATGGAGCGCTTTAAAGGTGGTCACCAACACCTTGAAGCGCACCCGGAAGACCACCGGGAGCCAGTGCAGCTCGCGCAGGAGAGGTGTCACGTGGGAGCGCCTCATCGCCCCCAAAATCCCCCGCGCGGCCGCGTTCTGGACCAGCTGGAGCCTCCGGGTGCACCCCAGGGGGAGCCCCATGTAGAGAGCGTTGCAGTAGTCCAGGCGGGAAGTGACGAGTGCCTGAGTGACTGTGCGTAGGGAGTCCCGATCTAGAAAGGGGCGCAACTGGCGTATCAGGCGGACCTGATAAAAAGCCCCCCTGGCCACGGCCGCCAAATGATCTTCTAACGACAGCCGTGCGTCCAGGAGGACGCTCAAGTTACGAGCCCTCTCCGTGGGGGCGAGTGATTCGCCCCCAATAGCCAGCGATGGCGTCAGCTGGCTATATCGGGACGCCGGAAGCCACAGCCACTCGGTCTTGGAGGGGTTGAGTTGGAGCCTGTTTCTCCCCATCCAGGCCCGCACGGCCTCCAGACACTGGGACATCACTTTAAGGGCATCATTGGGGTGGCTTGGGGTGGAGATGTACAGCTGGGTGTCATCAGCGTACTGATGGAACTCCACCCCGAAGCCACGGATGATCTCACCCAGCGGCTTTACATAAATGTTGAACAGAAGGGGCGAGAGGACCGACCCTTGTGGCACCCCACAAGCAAGGTGCCTCGGGGTCGACCGCTGCCCCCCTGTCAACACAGATTGCGACCGGTCAGAGAGGTAGGAGGAGAACCACCGCAAAACGGTGCCTCCCACCCCCAACCCCGCCAACCGGTGCAACATGATACCATGGTCGATGGTATCAAAAGCCGCTGAGAGGTCTAACAGGACCAGGATAGAGGAGCAACCCCTATCCCGGGCCCTCCAGAGATCATCCACCAATGCGACCAATGCCGTTTCCGTGCTGTGCCCAGGCCGGAAGCCGGACTGGAGCGGGTCTAGATAGACAGCTTCATCCAGGTACCGGGGAAGCTGTTGCGCCACCACACTCTCAACAACCTTCGCAATGAAGCGAAGGTTGGAGACTGGACGATAGTTAGCCAAAACAGCCGGATCCAGAGAAGGCTTCTTGAGGAGGGGCCTCACCACCGCTTCTTTCAAAGCGGCCGGCAGGACCCCCTCACCCAAAGAAGCGTTAACAATCTTCTGGAGCCAGCCTCGTGTCACCTCCCGGGAAGCCAGTACCAACCAGGAGGGACACGGGTCCAATAAACATGTGGTCGCGTTCAGCCGTCCCAAGACCCTGTCCATGTCCTCGGGAGCCACAGGATCGAACTCCCCCCAGATAACACTCTCAAGACCTGTCTCAGTCATCCCGTCTGGACATACCCAGTCAGAGGCCAGCCCTTCCCGAATCTGAGCGATTTTGAAAAAGCGAAACATATTCAGAATTGCAGTAACATGTTAACTATCATCTTCAAAACATCCGAGTAGGATAGGCAGTATATGGTGCTCTTGTTATTTTTTACTCTCATAGAAAATCTGTGTAGTCACTTTCACCAGTGAAAGAGAGTAAAATAGCTGCTTGTGAGCTTCATAACTGGGAATGGGCGATATGAATTCAGGGCTCCCTGCCCCTAATTAGGTAACATTTTCTACTCTGTTGATTTGAAAACAAATCAAAAGACAAAGAAGGAGCACCAGAAGTTCTGTTCGGTAAACTACTGCAATTATCTTGAGTCTTCGTCGGACAAAAAAGCACTTCCCCTCCTAAAAAGGTAAATGTAATGGTTCCCCTCGCAAATATGTGCTAGTCGTTCCGACTCTAGGGGGCGGTGCTCATCTCCATTTCAAAGCCAAAGAGCCAGCGCTGTCTGGAGACGTCTCCATGGTCATGTGGCCGGCATGACTAAATGCCAAAGGCGCACGGAACACTGTTACCTTCCACCAAAGGTGGTCCCTATTTTGCATTTTTTACATGCTTTCGAACTGCTAGGTTGGCAGAAGCTGGGACAAGTAACGGGAGCTCACCCCATTATGCGGCACTAGGGATTTGAACCGCTGAACTGCCGACCTTTCGATCGACAAGCTCAGCGCCTTAGCCACTGAGCCACCGTGTCCCCTCCTTCTTGGAAGGAGGAGCCTCCTTCCCCTCCTACTTCCTCATAATTTGTTTTGAAAATTATTTTAAAAAATTGGTAAAATCCTGCAGCACAGATCTTCCAAAATCAAAAGTGATCATATAATCATGTCATATTAAAATCAAGGTCTAGGGCATCAAAATGGCTCAGAATTGCTTATGTCCAGAAAACTGAAACAAAATGGTCAGGATATTTTCTAAGGGAAAGGGAGTTCATTTGCTGCTCTTTGGTACATCTCAGAATGAGTAAACATTCATAAAGTCACATCTTTTCTTACCCCTGCCAGACATGTCAAAAAGCAACTCCTGTCATCTCCAGCTTGTATAGCTGCAGGAGTTGTTACCTGATTCTTGGAGGGCCTTGGATAAAAGAATGGGCAGGCTTGGAAATAGCTAGTCTGATGAAAGGAAGTACCCACACCTGGTTTTATTAGAGTGGCAAAAGAGCAAAATGGAGTTCTGGTCACTTGTTTTCAACACCCAAGAACAGCTTCTATTTCCAGCCCAAGTTGTTGTCACGCAGCATTTAGGGATGTTTGAATGGTTCATAAAACAAAACAAAGGGATGGATCAATTTGCATCATTTGGATCACTAATTTCTTCTTGCTGCTTATTCGATTGCCTCTGGCTCTTTGTGACTCAATAGATGTAATTTTACCACAATTGTCTGTCAGTGACTTTTTTGTAAGCTCATGTTTATGTCATCGGTGATAGATCTCCTCCTCCTCTTTTTGACTGCCTTCAGTTTTTCCAAGCATTAGAATATTCCTTGACTCTTGCTTTGCATTGTGTGTCCAAAATATTAAAACTTGAACTTCATTATTCCAATGAGCAATCTAAGATTACTTCATTTAGTACTTAATTATTTCTTTTTCTTTTTCTTGTAGTCTGAATTATTTTTCAATAATTTTCTTCAGTATCACAATTCAGAAACTTCCATTTTCTTTGTTCAGCCTTTCTAAGGGTCCAGCTTTCACAACCATATGTTACAGCTGGGAAAACCTTGACAATCTGTTCTTTCCTTGCCCATGCGATATCTCTGCACTTTAGTATTTTTTCTAGATCTGTCAGAGTCTTTCTCCCAGGTAGCAGATGTCTCTTTCTTTTATGGCTTTTATTCAAGTTACCATCCTGCAATTTTTGAGTTTAGCAAGATAAAGGCTGGTATTACTTGAACTTTTCTGCCTTGTGCATTGGATTGGCACTATTTACACTATTTTATATTTTTTAAAATATTGAATAACAGACTGATTTTTGTATTCTCTTGACAAGAAATCCAACAGTTTTGATGGTGTTTTGTTGGTTCCTTTAGTATTGTTGGTACAAATATTTTCTAGGATCCATTTAATTTTCCATAATGTTTGATTCTAGTCCAGTGATGTATCATATGTATCATGAACTTTGAGATTTCTTTGTACTGTACTTCCATCTGTTTGACTTAATTCTTGTTTATATTTTCTTTTTCCAGTAGATCTTTGCATTCTTTGCCAATTTATTTTGCCTATCTTTTGATTAAAAACATTTCCCCGACTTCTGTAATTTTAAAAATTGTTGTCCTTGCCATCCAGTTGTTACCCTACATTTTTTGTATTGCTTTTTCTTATCTTTCTCTTTTCTGGAACTCAATGTTGAATTGGGCAGAGTTTTTCTCTTTTTACCACATACTCAACAATATATGGTCTCAGGAATATTCTACATAATTATGTGACCCTCCTTTGACTATTCCCTCCTTTTGCTTTTTCCTCCTGGGATATTTTTGTTCTCCCCATCTTTAATAATGTCACACATTTTATCCCAAAGTTCTTAAGGCAGTCTATCAAATCTGAATCAATAGATCCTTTACTTTTCCATATAGTCATATAGAATATTGCTGTGAGTATACATCGTAGAACTGATTATTTTATTTGAATTGTAATTTTAGAAGGACCATTTTATCCCAGTTGTAATCATCATCAGCTCTCATTTTTATTGACTGAAGAAAACTTTTCTATTTTTGTATGCAGATCATAAAGTTTTGTTTTGCTCTGTCCATTCAATGATGTCCATATGTAGTCTTTTAGCTTGTTGAAGAAGGTATTTGCTATAAACACTGAATTTTCTTGGCAGAACTCTATTCATCTGTCTCCATTTTCATTTCATACACGAAACCTAAATATTCCTCTTATTGCAGATGGTCTCTTACTTCCAACTTTTAGCATTGTATTCTCCTATAATTAACCTAATGTCTTTATGCTGATTTCTAGCTAAACCAGAGTTAATCCTTATTTGAGTTTAAGGGCGTATTCACATTTAACTGCTGATATGAGCAATTTTAAAGACATTCAGCTATTCCAAGTTTTCCTCTATAGGAGATTTTGTTTGAAGGAAAAACAAAAGAAACTAGGAAAAAGAAGAAGAAGAAGAAGAAAGTAGAAAATAAAAGATAAGAATCTGGTTTTCTGGGCCTTGAGATTTTAGTCTCAAAGACAGGGATGAAAATGTATTAGCCTTGCATATGTTGATAAATTATTACTTCCAAAGTCCTTGGGCAGCATGACCAGTGATAAAAAGATCAAGGCAGTTGTAAGTTCAGCAACATCTAACTTACAGTTCTATGACCTAGTCTGCAAAAAGAATGTGTTCATGATTAAAGAGCAGAAAGATGTTGCAATTAAAGGCTACTTGTTACAGATTTTTCCTGAATATTATCTAGAATGCTGGGGAAGTAATTTATTTATAGACACTTTTGGTGCCACACAGTGAATATATTGCCATGTTAGAACCAACCTAACATGAACCACTCCCTTGGGAGTTGGGCGGCATAGAAATGCGACAAAATAAAATAAATAAAATAAATTTCTGCCAATTAAGTATGCCATTTGTATATAGCCAGTGGTAACACACTTTGTTTTTTAGATCCAAGGATGCAGGTATGTGACAGGACCATATGTTGTTTGGAATCTCTGTCCTGCTTAGATATCTAGAGGAAGAAGTATAGAATTGGATTTATTTTTCAGTTTGTCGGCTTATAAATTACAGATCTGGCAGGTACATGGAGCTGCTCTGTGGGAGCAGGTGGTTCAGCTGCCTCCACCTCGGGTGGTTGTGCACAGAGATCCATTTGTAATTGTCCCAGTCAGGCCCTCCTTCTCTTCAAGCTCCGAGGGATACAGTTAACAGCTGCCTGACAAAGTAAGGGGTTTGTTGTCAAGAATGCTGGGCTCAGAAATCTGATTTTGACTTCAGACTAATTCAATTCTGGTGGAAAGGGAAATTGTTACACTGCTACCTGCTGGGTCACATAACTGCTGACTGAGGGGAAAGATAAGACTTTCTCCACTCTTCTGTTTTCTTGTCCTCAATCTCTTCATCTTTCTAGGAAACCAAATATGGCGCAGATCAGATGAACTCCCTTCTGGATGGAAACTTCAGGGAAGTGACACAAAAAACATGGAAATAAAGAAATGTATCCATGAATGTTTGGTCATATGCTGACAAATAATGCACTTGAGCTGAAAAGTAGCCCTCCCTGGCTTTCTCTGCCCAATTTTTGGAAAAAAGCTTTCACTAAAATGTACCTTTAGTTGCAAAAAGGCTTTGAAATATTGAATTTGAGAATGACAATGCTTAATGGGTCTTGGGCTGCCAGGAATTTCCCAATGCATAGAGTTCTGCCAGTTCTTAGGTTCAGGCTCTCTCTCTCAAAAAAAAGAGAATATGTAGAAGTCCCTCCTTTATGGATCTGGTGTAGACCATTATTAGGCAAGGAGTCCACCTCTTCCATGTTGAGCTGCTTGTCAGGGAAGGGAATTGCAGCCTTTGAGTTTATAGCCACCCCCCCCCCCCAAACAATCTGTAAAATCCCAGGAATTGCAGAGCAGCAGAAGTGTTGTGAGATAGAATTTGACACCATCTTTTATTTGGGCTTATTTGCTCCTTTTGGAAAATGATCCAAGCTAGAAAAAAACCCTGCAAGGATGAATTGGGAAAGGAGGTATATGGATCAGACCCAGGGGTGAAATTCAGCAGGTTCTGACAGGTTCTGGAGAACTAGTAGCAGAAATTTTGAGTAATTTGGAGAACCAGCAAATACCACCTCTGACTGGCCCCAGAGTGGGGTGGAAATGGAGATTTTGCAATATCCTTCCCCCAGGAGTGGGGAGGGAATGGGGATTTTGCAATATCTTTCTCCTGCCACACCCACCAAGCCACGCCCACAGAACCGATAGTAAAACAAAATTGAATTCCACTACTGATCAGACCTATAACATTGGCTTCAAAAAACACTTAACTCTCATGTCTGCAGCCCCAAGGTCATCATAACCTCCTGTTACCTTCAGGGGAGAAAATCCACAGGCTTCAAAAATTGGGCAAAACGTGGTTGCTACTGGTGGGTAGTATTTCTGAAGCGCACAGCAAGCTTGGGATTGATTTTTTGAATGGAGCAAAATGCTGCTGATGCGATTCATGTATTGGTGGTTTCCATTAAATATTGAACTGCTGGAATAAGATCAAGGGCAGGATTATCCTTGCTTTTGTATCATATTCATTTGCTGAATATCCATGGTATTTGTATATTTGTATTTTATCCAGCAGGCATAACAGTATACTACAGGGTGTAGGTGAAATCACGGGCATGTAAGGTGGAGAAAGAACTTAAAACATCCGTTTTGCCATGAATCTTGCAAAGATTCTTTTTCATTAACCCTACCAGTGGTGGGTTGCCCCCGGTTCGGACCGGTTCGCAAGAACCGGTAGTAAAACCGGTGGGAGGCTTCGCGTGCGCACGTGCAGGCTCGATGCAAACCAGTAGTAAAGGTAAATAGAACCCACCCCTGAACCCTACCAATCTTTCAGTGGAACTTTTTTAAAAGACTAGATGGCAAATTAGTGTGAAAGAACGTTGATGAAACAACTTGGGGTTTAGATGTATGATCTGTTCCTAGAATCAGTTACTGTGTCTCTCATTCAGTGGTTTGCGTAAGTTTTTTGTTAATGACTAACCCAAGCAATCTCAAATAACATTAACAGGAAAAAACACACACACTAGGTAAGTTCATGATTGTGGTTGCAGTCTGTGGTGATTCCCATTATTGCAACTGTTTATACAAGCAAATTTTGTAATTACCTGTTCTGGAATATAAATTTGCCCAGTGTTATGTATTTAGGTTTACTACTAATGAAACATCATTTTCTTGAGAAGCTCTTAAAACCCAAATAATATTATACACACAAATTAATGCATTATTTTAAATGCCAAGTCTTGGGCAATCATCTTAATTCAAGAAGATCCTTCAGAAGGGGGGATTTTTAAGGTTCCATGGAACTGTTAATATTTATCTCGTGTAATTCTCAGAATGAATAAGGTATACGGTCCTATGGCTTAAAGGCAAGTACAGAAACTATAAGTTTTTTCCTCAAGGCTCTGGGGTGTATTGTGGAATTGCCCACAATTTTCTGGACTATTAGAAACCAACCTTGAGGTGTATTTGCCCAGTTTTGTTTATTTAAAACTGTGGTCTGCATGACTTGGACCACAGTTTTTTTTTTCTTAACGGGATAAGCAGAAATGATACACCACTGTGATGAGATGCAACCAGGACTCAATGTCCTATATTTTCCAGTATTCTCCACTGATGCTTATAATTGCTGATCCAGATTTGAATGGAAGTTAGAGGAGCTCATCCATTACCAATCACAATGGTTGAAAAATAGTTAAGCTACGGACATGGACTACAGTGCAGGCTAGATTTATGAAAACTTGATCTCACAATATATTTGCCTGCGCAGGCATACATTTGTGCATATCTGAGAAAGACCAGGACTTTTTGTGCGGACAGGAAACATACTGTGCGGACCAGTCTTTTAATGTTCATCCATGATATTAACATAATTCAAGGACATCAAGGATTCTTGATGTCTTGATTCTGAATGTGTCGAATCCAGACGGATTGATCACCAAAGGGGGATCCAGAGATATTTGTAGTTATTTTCTGATATGGAGGAACTGAACACACTTGGCTGGAGAGCTCATTCCAGTTTGTTTGCTCCTTGGCTTTGGACCAGGAATGCATCAGACTGAAAATGTGATCTGGGGCTGGGATGCTCTTCTGAACACCAAGAGCCCCTGTCTTGTGGTTTCTTTTGTCTTCTTCCTGTTCCATTTGTGGATCCATTTTAGAGCCAGCACCTGCTTTAGGGAGTAAAAGAGTGGCCAAATTGGCTCTCTTGCTGAATTTATGTAGACAAGCCATTAATATGATATGAGTCTTACTATATGGAATCCATATGGGAGATCAGGCTATTTGGTTTTTTTTTTTTTTTCATTAATACTTCCAGGACTGAGAAAAACGTTATATCTTACCTCTTATGGACTTTTAGCTGAAAAAAGAAAAATGGATTTGTGATTATGGGGTTGAAGATTAGAAAGAGTAGTTTATGGAAACAAAGGAATCATGATATATAATGGGAGGGAGGGAGAGCGGGAGGTGCATTTATAGCCATTGTAAAAAAGATTGGAAGCTGTTTCTTTGTGGTCTTTTGTTTCTTCTTATTTTCTATTTTTTTCTTATTTATTCACCATTTCTTATTTTTTTATTTTCCTTTTCTAATATTTGCATTGTTTTTATCCTGTTAAAGAATCTTCAATAACAATTTTATTAAGATAGAAGTAAGTTGTATCTTCAGTTGATTATATTTATTTTCAGTGTAGAAGTGTGTTACTGGGGCACAGTTTGCTCATAATGCTAAGTAGTCCTGACTGATTTATGCATCTTAGTTATAGTCAGGGTGGATAAAAATCAATGGTTTTTTTAAAAAAATAAAAAAAAATCGGATTTTTTTGATTTAAATCGGATATTTTTATTTAAATCAGATTTTTTTTATTTTTATTGAATTTATTTTAATAAACTTTTGGGGTAAAAATCTATCATAAGATAGTTTTCTATTTAATATACATAAATAATTTAGTTTATTCAGCATGAAACGGAGCTTAGTTATGTAGCACAAGGCTACATAAATCGAGTTGATTTAAATCAAGTCTTTTTACTAGTGATTTAAATCATGATTTAAATCATGATTTAAATCGACTCGATTTAAATCAAATCCACCCTGGTTATAGTGGTGACAAAAATGGAAAGAGGATCATATGGATAGGAGCTACTTACAGCCTGGGTCAGGGCCACAGATTCTTCCTTCTGGACTTGTGCTGTACAATTTACAGTGAAAGCTTGTGCCATGAAATAAAAGCAATATTATTTTTAATCTTTCTGTTCAAGATGGTTTACTTCATTCATTCATTCATTCATTCATTCATTCATTCATTCATTCATTCATTGACCTTCTATAGCTACCCATCTCAGTCAATAACTATATGTTATAGATCTATGTATGAATAGCAGTTTTTGATTAGTACTGGAGTTTAGGACTGAGACTGCAGTCTTTATAGTCAATTGGAAGAACTTGTCCTCAACTTTACTGGGACTTTGTGTGTGTGTGCACAAAACTCTAAATTCTAAGGTGAAAAGTTTTTCAGATGATGGTGGAATATGCAGTCATCAACTCCTTCTTCAACTCCTTTAAAGCAAATGCATCTTTTCCAGGGACTGCAATGCAGCTGGGAGGGCCAGGTTGAGTTCTCGAATTTAATAAAGGCAGAATATAAATCAAATAAATCAGGAATAAATGCAGCTGATTTTAAGCAGGGCAGACGAGGGGTACATGAGCTCCCAGTGTGCCCTGAAGCATCTTTTTGTTTTCAAATCTGAAGTACTGCTTGGCGGTAATGCAGGGGTGTCAAGCTCACGTTATCATGGCGGTGTCACGTGATGTATTGGGACCTTTCCCCCCTTCACTAAACCGGACGTGGCCAGTGCGTGACACATCTGGCCCGCGGGCCAGGAGGATGACAGCCCTGCTCTAATGTGTAGAAGTGTGATGGAATCACTTTGGAAATAAGCTTGAGGGTTTAAAAAAATGTTTTTTTTTGCCACAAACCTCTTTCTGTCAAATTTCAGTATGACTTTTACAAATACATGAAAATTCAATTTTCAGATAACTTAAAAGTATAAGAAGCAGGAGCCTTGTTATAAATTCATAGAATCATGGAGTCCTAGGGCTGGAAGGGAGCTTGTCCAACCTCCTGTCTAAAGCAGAAATCCTAATTCCATCCCAGACCAAATGGTTGTCCAGTCTATTCTTGAAAACATCCAGTAAAGGACCATCCACAAGTCTGTGAGACAATCTGTTCCATTGATTAATTGTTCTCACAATCATGAAATCTCTTCTTACTTCTAGGTTGGATCTCCCTCTGGGTCCACCAATTGCGTCTTGTGCTGCCATCAGATAGTTTGGAGAATAAGTCAATCCCCTCTTCTCCGTGGCAGCCATTCAAATATTGGAAGATTGCTATCATATCACCCCTAAGCCTTCTCTTCATTAGGCTAAACATACCTAGTTGCTTTAGCCATTCATTGTACAGGTTAGCTTCCAGACCTCTTATCATTTTTGTTGCTCTTCTCTGCATTATCCTTTTTTGAATCTTGGTGACCAGTACTTGGGGACCAATACAGAATTCTAGATGTGGCCTCACCAGTGCAGTATGGAGCAGTACTATCTCTTATTGTGATTATGATGCTATCCCTGTGGAGGCAGGTTAAGACTGCATTAGCTGTTTTGGCAGCTGCAACACATTGCTGAATTATATATAAATACTAGTTCACTAGGACATTTAGATCACTCTCTGTTACCACTATTGAGCCAGGTTCTGCTTATTCTATACCTGTGCATTTGGTTTTTCCTATCTAAGGGCAGGACCTTGCTTTTCCCACTACTGAATTGCACCTTCTTGGGTAGGGCCCAATGATCAAGTGTGTCAAAATTATTCTGAATCTTGAGTCTATCTTCCAAATTGTTAGCAATTCCTCCTGGCTTGGGTTTATCTACAAATTTGATGAGTAGCCCTACTATCTCCCCCTGATCTAGGTCATTTATGAAGATGGTGAACAGCACTGGGCCTAAGACAGAACCTTGAGATACACCCCAGTGGATGCTCGTCTCCACATAGATTTAATTCCACTGAGGACCGCACACTGAGTATGGTTGGTCAGCCAACCACAAATCTATCTAGTGGTGTGTCTGTCCCACATTGTCCTACCATTTTAAGAGGTAGGTGGTAGTCTACTTTATCAAATGTCTTAAGTCTAAGTGTAGTATATTCACACCATTTCCTTGATCCACTTATTTTATCACTTCATCAAAGAAGGCAATAAGGTTTGTCCAGCATGACCTGCTTTTAACAAACCCATGATGGCTTCTTGTAATCACCTTGTCCATTTCTAAGCGCTCCCCAATAGTCTGCTTGGTTATCTTTTCCAGGATTTTCCCAGTCAGTTTGATGTCAGCCTTATTGGTCTGTGGTTTCCTGGATCCATTCCTCCTCTCCCCCATTTTGAAGACTGGAACCATATCAGCTCTTTTCCAGTCCTCTAGCAGTTCCCCTGCACTCCGGGAGTTCTGAAAGGTTTCATTCAGTGGTTCTGAGATCACATCTGCCAGCTCCTTCAGAACCCTGAGACATAAACCATCTGATCCTGATGATTCAGTAAAGTATTGATTTAATTTTTTTTTAAAGGACCCCAGCTCTTCACTGCTGAAGAGAAGTAACTTTATTACTCAATGCCAAAACAGCATAAAATCCTAATGAATATGGCTTCTTATGCTTTGTTGAATCTTATGACTTCCAAATCCTTCTTAGTTAAGTAGCAAAATTCTAATTACACATTTGCAGGTGAGCCATTCAGGAAACAGATTACAAATAAACAAAAAACCAAGCTAATACAGCTTTGGGGCAAGAATGAACACTTTGTGCACATAAAAAGAATTGTTTTCACATCCCTGTGAGTTGCCCTTTTAACCATCTTGTTATTTTCAGTCTTTTAGGACCAAAGGTTTGTCTGCTTTTCCCCTGGGTTTCTTGTCACGCCTCACATAGAGGCATTCCTCTCGAGCTGTATGGTTAAAGGGCCTCGAAAGGCAGCTCTAGAATTGCCAGTCATTCATAGACTGGGGCCTCTGCAAGCAATAACAGCTAACTGGAGACCTTCTGCACTTTGGTGAAAGGGGTGGTGAGGGAAAGCAGCTAAAAGAGCAGGCAAGCTGAGGGAATTGACTCCGGCCAAGCCAACCAATTCACAGCTGCAATTTTGTTTGCTTGCTCAGCTGTTCTTGAATCCCATAGCTCATTTAACAGAGGTTTTGTGATGAGGAAGCAGAAAATAATTAAACCAAGGAAATAATTCACCAAGTTGACATAAGGGGACCAATTTCACATAGGGAATGCCACTTTTCTCAGTTAGAAAGGAGAACGGAATGCCAGGCTCAACTATTTGCATCTTGGCTAATTTTAAAACATGCCAATTTAAATTGGCCACATTTAGAAAAGGAACACTTAGAAATATTTTAAAAGTAGAGCAGCTGGCAATAAATGCCTAGTTTTATAAAAGCATACTTCACATTACATAAATATTTTGTTTTCCTTTAAAAAAAAATAGAATGCAGAATTGTATCTTAAGGAGAATCCAATGCTTAGAAATAATTTTGACTCAGGATGAATATAAAATGCATTAATCTCAAGGGGTATTATCAACCTATATGCTGAACATGAGGGCTGAACATTGAGTCATGTTTTCCTAGATATTTATAAAGATAATACTGTACATTTGGGGTGTGGTGCCCACATGACTGTACCATACCTTTTTAACCACATGACCAACTGCCTTGAAAAGTTAGTCTCTCTCAAATTTGCATTCCTCCAACTCTTTGAACAGCACAGCCTGTTCGGAGCACAGAGTGTAAAAGATTTCCAAAAGAATATTTATGCTACGATGCCACTTTTCTTCCACCTTGCTTTCCACCCTCCCAGTGCGCAAGCTTCCGCAACCTCATCTGCTCCTGAATATGCAAGAGGCATAAATGTTTATGATGTTTACTCTTCTCTGCTTTGTCTCAACAAACTCTCTGGGAAGTGACAAATACAGCTGCACTCCCGGGATGCAGAATACAGTTCCTACCACCCGCTTGCCATGTTACACTGACACCACCTCACGAAATAATTAGGCTAGCAATTAGCTTGTTAGCAGCAAAATGATTCGTTCGGGATGCACAGGCAGGTGCCACACCGATGCGGGGTCAGAGCAAAATCACCTATTTAGGATAAAGAAAATGGATCAGATGGTTTCCCTAAGGACAAAAGGACATTGGCTACAATGTGAAATTCTCCTACATGTCCATCTCAGTCAGCCATGTCATATAAGAAATATCATTTTATTCTTGCAATTGTTCACTGTCCCAGCACATGTCCACTTATATCAGGGCTGCTATAGGAAACCGGTATCTGGCTCTCGGTATCTTAATTCTCTTGCCAACAATGGCAGATAACTAATGGACTCAATTTTACAAATAATTGAATATTCCACAACTACTCCTATTAATAGGAACAGTTTATTTCCCCTATACCTAGGAATGTGTCAAATATGTATGTAATAGTGGAGTTTAGCTCCCAATTGTGTTTTGCTGATAGAACACCATCAGACTCTCTGCAACCATTTGTCCATAACACAGATGTCTTCAAATCACAGACAGGAATGAAGGATGACAAACCATATAAATACACTAAGCTTTTCTACTGGGTTACAAACTGACCAATAAGGATCAATAGGAAAAGGAATTTCCTATTAATTTTTTCTGATGTATTTTTATTGAAATGTATATAATGGGCTGAATGTGGATCATCTCCCTCTGAGTTATATACTTTGGGTACAGGAAATGATTATGCAATATAATTCTTGTCTAAGCTGCCACTCCAGTGGTGGGTTGCTTCTGGTTCTCAGCGGTTCTTGCGAACTGGTAGTGGAAATTTTGAGTAGTTCAGAGAACCGGTAAATACCACCTCTGCCTGACCCCGCCCTCAATCTATTAGCTGCCTCCCGAGTCCCAGCTGATCGGCTAGAAAGAAAAAATCAGGGCTCACTTGACAAAGAAGAAGAAGAAAAAAACCCAAGACACCGTAGCTTTAAATTGAGAATCCAAGAAGCCTCCCAACTGATTGGCTAGGAGCAATCCGCTCCTTGTAAACCGCTCGGTGGTGGTAAATTGGCAATTGAGACCAAGCTGCCTGAAAGCAGTTTCCAATGCTCTCGGTGGTGGCAGAGCGGCAAAAAACTGTTTAAACTCTTGCCGCAGTGCTTCAAAGGGCCACCCTACAGTTGACCAGCAGTAAAAGGCAGTGTGGTAGTAGACCAGTGTGCTCCAAAAACAAATGGGTAAACCGGTGTGCTCCAAAAACAAATGGGTAGACCGGAACACTCCAAAAACAAAATGGGTAGACCGGTACGGCTCTGCAAGCAGTTAAAAACCTGGTAGACCAGTACCTCTGCTAAATCCTAAAGAATTGTTTGTCACATGACCATCAAACCACACCCACAAAATAAGCCACGCCCACAGAACCAGTAGTAAAAAAATTTAGAACCCATCCCTGTGCCACTCACAAGTAGCTACACAATGGAAACATCATTTTGCACAGGACCCAGATAGCACTCTAGCTTATTCACTGGTCTTTTGTAGAAATTGTATTTTAGAAATAAACAAAAATATACTGCATGGAGAGTTAAAAGTGGCATAGCAAAGTAATACAGTAAAATTGTGCAGTTATCCAGGGCACCTAGCAGGATTTTGAAGGCAAAAGAAAATAATGTATAATTACAGTGGCCAGGGTAAATGAATTCATTGGTTTCTAAAAAGGATTTCTCCAAGCTGGGCAATTTATTTATTAGAAATATATGATTTTCAATCTAACTTTTAAACACACACTACAGGCAGTAAGAGTTCTCTATGTTTTTCTCTCAAATGGAAGAAAGAATCATCTTATAGTACATACTGTGAAACACAGATATATCACTTAAGAAACCCAAAGAATGTTTTTGAAACAGTTAAAGGTTTTTATATGGCTAATTAGTCAACTTTTCTATTAAATCACACACAATAATTAACTCAGAATTATTTAATTGGTTGGGAGCCCTACTTTAATTTACCACACATTTAATTAAGCTGGTGAATCAAATCTTCAAATCTTAGTGTTTGGCTTTCTCAAACAATACTGTGAAACTATTGTTCACTTTAAAAGGTTGCATTATGTCTCTTCCTCTGTCAAATGGAAGGAAAAAATTGCTGAAATTAAAGGTTCTAGACCAATTACGCTTAAAATGTGAGGGGGCTGGAAGCAACAGCTAGAGAATAAGAAGTAGAATACGGCTGAGCACACGCATAAAAGAAAGCACGTAACATAAAACCCTGCTAGTAAAGTGTAGAAGCTCCAATACTTCCTTAAAAGACACAGTGCATATTCAAAGGAAAAAAAAAGCTTTTTGCAAGAGTGCAACATGGATGTTTCCCTGATTCATTACTTCCCTTCAAGCCCACTTATGAGGGCAATGAAGGGGTGGGTAGGAAAGACAATATTCATTCGTTAAGGTTTATTAAGTGGCTAGTCATTTAGCTATCCCTTCGGGCTATTCATTTCTGGGCTTTGTGACATCAACAGAAAAATGAACTCTGTGATCACCTTTGTTTTCTTTCAACTATTGTTACAACCATCACCTTGTTCTTCAGTTGTTTTTTGTCTTATGCCCTAAAAGATGAGAGAGAAGCCTGCCATGTCCATGCAATTGTTTGGATCACCTATATTCTCTCCAGCTTCAAGCAAAGGTTTACCCAGACATTCACGCAAGGTTTGGTTACAAGCATCTGGCTTAAACTATCTGGAAAATTTCTTACAGAAACAGAATGCTGCTTCCGTTTCTTCCCTCATGTTGCCAAAAGGAGATTTTACAATGAGAGTTTGGGGCAAAAGCTCTGGGTTGGAGCAGACTTAGGAAATTCAACAAGTTGGAATTTAAATATTTTCAATTGATGAAGGTCACCTAAGCCAGCTTTCATGACTAAGGCAGGACTAGAACTTAAACGTTGCATGGTTTATGGTCTAGTGCCGTGATGGCGAACCTATGGCACGCGTGCCAGAAGTGACATTCAGAGCCCTCTCTGTGGGCATGCGCAGAATCGCCAGCTGCTCTTCTGGTTTCCAGTGCACGCATGTGTACCAGCCAGCTGATCTTCGCGCATGCCAGAGCCCCAGAAACCTGAAGACCAGCTTCCAGTGCTCCGGCACGCGCGAAGACCAGCCGCTGGTGTGCATGTGCATGCTGGATACCAGAAGACCAGGTGGCCAGCATGCACATGCGCACTGGCCAGCTGGTCTTCGAGTTTCTGGGGCTCTGGCACACGTGCATTCCAGCTTGGGCACTTGGTGCTGAAAAGGTTCACCATCACTGGCCTAGTGTCTTGACCACTAGAACAAATTGGCTCTCATGCATAGATTTGTGTAAGAAAGTATGCATAGGATTGCAGCCGGTTGCATCTGGAAGACGACATGGATTCCAAGCATAGTTTTTAGAAGCTATCTTTTGCTTCATTGGTGAGGCACACACCACCAGCACAGCTGTTCTTCAACATAGCTTTTAGGGTCTGGTTCATTCTTTCCATAAAATTATCTGAGTGCGGGTAAAGACTGGTATGCACCTTCTTATTCCTAGATCTGCGTATAAGTATTTAAGAGAATTTGGCTTCTTTATCTCTAAGGATCTCATTTGGTATGCCTATTCTATAGTAAAGCTTTTGATCAGTTTCTTTGATTATCTTTGGGCAGTCACATTCTTTAATGGAACTGCTTCAGGATAACAAATTGCATAATTACAAACAACTAGGATATACTCATTGCCTTTACTAGACGGTAAAGGGCCTACAATATCCATGGGTATTTTAGAAACAGGAATAGTGATTAAAAGCATTCTCTCCATAAGAACTTAATTGACACAGGGCAACATCTATAGTAATGGGCCACATCTTTACAAATTTCTGGCCAATAAAATCTATCCGAAATTCTGTATGTGCTCCTATCTCAACCCATATATCCAGACCATGGATTTTCATGGGCTAGTTCCTATATAGCCTTGTGATATCCTCAGGGAGCTACTAACTGTTCTGTTTATTCCTTTGTATAGGGATAAAACCTAATTTGGTACAGCAGCCCTGTTTTTTCCTGTTTTTTTTTTTTTACTGCAAACCAACAAAAGTTTTAACACTGGATCTTTCATTTGTACAAATCACAAGTGAATTTCCCATATAGGAATGTCTATCCCTATGGTTTTACCCCTAGCTTTATTGGCCTTTTGTAAAGCTTTCTCTTTTCCAGAATACATCTATTAAATCAGGAGGGCTAAGAAGAATCCCAGGTTTCTTCCCTTCCTGCTTCTGCTCCATCCTCATCTTTGCCCCACTGTTGTGATTACTCCCACCATCCTAGCCTCCTTTAATCCTTTTTTTCTGAATCCAACAATCAATAAGTGGAAAATCTGTTAACAATCCTTAATGGGAAGTTAGGGATTACTCCTACCATGCTTACCCATTTCTTTTCTCTGTATTCTGGCTATAACCAATGGGACCATTTCAGTCTGCCCAAACACACTTCTAAGAGGCTCTTTTACCATAGATGCTGTCTTTGCTAAAGAAGAACATCCCAGCAGTTGTCTATTCCCAGTATCTACTAAGCATCTAGCAGTGACCCCATTAACTTTTTCTGGAATCATAATTTTTCTTCCCAGAGATTCTGGCACTACTGAAGACGTTCCCTTTTTCCTCTGGCTTTTATAGTCTTTTGGCAAATGTCTACTTTTCCATAGTTGTAACAACTATGCTTCTCTGGCACAAAATGCTGTCCTTTTGTTTGGGCTGAAGCTGAAGACTTTTTTTTAAACTTCATTCATCTTTAACCTACCTACTTTCTGGAACAGACATTCTTCTTTCTTCTTTATCTTTTCTAACATTCTGGGTCCCTTTTGCTGCCACATAGTACCCAGCCAGTTCTATTTCCCATTAATTCATGTCTGTATTATATTCTTGCATCCAAAACCTCACACTTTAATAGGGAGTATCTGTAGAAACTGTTCTGAAATTACTTCCTCTATCATTTTTTTCTTTCTCGTTTCCTGCCTAAGTCTTTCAATGTTGCCCAAAATTCACAAATCCCTTCATGTTTGTCATATGTGTAGCTCCTAAATGTTTGCCTATAGGTGTAAGGGGTTAAATCATACCTGTATAGAGATTACCTCTTTAACAAGGAAGTAATTGATTACTTCTCTTGCTGGAAGATTACCATAAGCTCTCAAAGCCTTTCCTGTTAAACATGGGGCTATTTTGCCCACCCATTCACTCTCAGCCGCTTACAAGAGGTAGCAACTCTTTCAAACATGGTAAACTGGGCTTCTATGTCTTCTTTTCCTTCTGACAACTTTGGAATTTTTACATCTTTGGAACCTCATTGTACATTCTGAAAACCTTAGCGGTAATGGTGCTGCTTCTGGTGCCTGGACCCTTATAAATCAGTCCTCCAAACTCTTCTGTTTTCCATTCTTTTCTCATTCTAGTTTCTCTTCCTTTGTGTGTGTCTCATCTCTTTATTAATTAACCAAAGCTTTTTTCTCTTACTCTGTTGCTTTAACATTTCTATAATGATATTGATCCACATGTCCATTTCTGGTTGGTCTAACTTCAGTTTAACTACAGTAAAGTTAAAGAGTGGATAACTATCTGTAACAAAGTACTAGTCTCTTCTAAGAAAGAATCTGTCCCTACTACCTTTTTCATGGCTCTTTTTTTGGTGTAGGCTTTCATAAGAGGTCTGTTTATGTGGCTCTTGGCTATTTCTTGCAAAGTCTGAACTCTGCGGGGAGCAAACTTCTTTCCTTTTGCAGCTGGGGTTTGTTTTGTTTTTATGGAGAGTTTAATGAACTTGAGTTTAAACCATCTGCACCTGTGTGGTTGCCAGTCTGTGTTTGATATCCCACTCTTTTATGGGCATCTCTCCATTGCCATCACTGTTTTATGTGCACCCAATACATTGGGCTCAAAACACAAAATGAGAGAACAATACAGGTCACTAGACAACTCACACACACCCAAGCATTCACAGAATATTATATCTTAATCATCCCTACTCTACTTTTCTCCACTGCTGCTACTCCAACTCCAACTACTGCTTCTTATGAGTACTACTACTTTTTAGTAATATTGCTTTATAAAATAAATCTCTTTCTGACTGCTTTACTTCCACATACCCTCTACCCCACATATTTCTCAGAACAGTTTTTATAGCCTGGTTGCCTACTGGATGAGAAGAGGGCTTAAAGAGACAGGCAACAGCAACACAGGTGCTGTCCAGGCAACCTTCTTTCTCACACATACCCAGCATATGAATTGCTCAATGATAGAACGTGTGACCTTCTAGTCTCTGTTTAAACACCTTCAGTGTCTACTACTTCCCGAAAGGGTGCAGAGTCCACCCTGCATAGAATTATGGTACTCATAAACTGCATATACTAAGTTGTGTGACAATAAAGGATAAAGAGTAACTATAATGAGTTAGTACTAAGAATTGGGTGCAGGTAGCAACTTGCCATATTTAACTTTATTAAATATTGAAAGCAAATGAAGTCATCATAGTATTCTATGTTTTTAAAGTTATGTGCACATACATATTTTATAGATGGTATTAGCTCTAATAACCATTAAAAGTCTACCCTGCTATCTAGCTAAAGCTGCTTCTTTTAAACAACCACATACAATGTGTAATTTTTTTTTCAATGTAAACAAAGGAGAGTGTAGTTTTCTGTTTCCTGGAAACTTCTATAACACTGGTTGTATCTTTGCCCCTTCTTTTAACAATATTCCCTCAGGTTAACCTGCCAGTTCGCAGAGAGCAACAGTGATATTCACAGCTGAAATCTCTAGAGAACAGTAGTTTGTCATTAACATAGAACTATATTCTGAGGGAGATAGCAGAACAATGGATTTAGTGTGCAATCTATGGACAGGTTCATTTTTTTTAATACCTCCATTTTAAATCCATAAATTGTTGGTTGCAGAAAATAAGTTTTTTCTTTTCCTCTATCTCCTTCAATTTTCTCTGCATCCCTGGGCCCTCAAATACAGGGTCAGAGACTGTTGGACCAGATGTTGTCATGGCAACTGCTCTCTTCCTGCAGAGGTGGAGATGGGAGCAAATATCATGGTTCAAGAAATTTCCCTATTCCTGACCCTCCCCTCTTTCTTTCTTCCACTCCTGGGTTTTCTCCATTCCTCATTGTCACCCTCTCTTAATTCCAAGTGCTTACTTCAAAGTGAAGGGTGTTAAATGGGTGTAGTTTGCTGAGGATTAAGGGGAATGACTGTTTTGACCATTAGTGGATTTGGATAGCAGGGGAAAAAATATTGGGGTGCTTTCCTTGATGTTTTTGTTCAAAGTGAACATAAAGACAGTAATTGAAAGGTATGTGGAGAAGGACACACCTAAGAAAGAGACCCTAGACAGAGGTGGGTTTCACATATTTTTACCACCCGTTCGCCCCACACGTGCATGCTCACTTCGTACCCACGCTCACCTTCCACTCATGTGCCAGGCCTAAAAAATGTGGCTAAATAGGACGGCATAGCGCTGGGGCAGGTGGTGGGCCCACCAGTGCTCGCCGCTACCGGTTCTCCCGAACCGGTCTGAATCGGCTGAATATCACCACTGACCTTAGATGAGAAGAATTGTTGCAGAAAGTTGGGTTAACCCTATTGTACTATGTTTCAGTTTATTTAGCTTGATGGTCAATTGAGATGATGGATACATGAGACAATGTACTTCTTGTTCAGTCTTTACCATCCTGCGTACAGGGAGAGATTGGACTGAAAACAGAAATGAAATAGTTCTTTGAAATATAAAATTGTGAAAAAGTATTCTTCCTCTTTGTAGATTTTTTTTTTGAATTTCTGGATTTGTTTGTCAGTGAGTGTTATCAGAAGTCCATGTGTGTCCTCCAGATAGAAAAAGGGAGTTAGCATGAGCAAACCACCACCACCATCACATAACACAACTTCTGTGTTTGTTTCATTTATTTCATTTTTTTTAAAAAAAGAACATCTGGTGATGTCCCAGTGTGAAAAAACTAATTTGCATCCAATTAGGTCAGACTCCCTTAAATATCAGTATGACCTACATTTAAGCTCTGATAATGTTTAGAGGCAAAGTGAAACAAAAATTTAGAAAACCTGAAAAGAGTTGAACATCCCCCCACCTCATTAACTTGTAAGACTGCTCTTCATTGTAGAATATTGGACAATTATAGATTAAGTTTCCCTTATTCCACTTTGGGTGCTGAGATGACGGAGTGTTAATGAAATACTATTTAAGTATTACGTATTATATATGTGTGTGTGTGTGTGTGTGTGTGTGTACAGTTAATATTTCGGGTTTCTTCCCATGTAATTGTGAACATATCCCTAAAACGGTAGAAGCGACGTTTCGACAGAATCTCATCTGCCATCATCAGGCTTATGTGAGGGGTCTTTTGCAGTAACTGCCGTTACTATTTCAAATCTGGTGCTGGTAGTCTGGGATGGTAGATATATATATAATATATAATATATATATTGATAATTAACTTTTAAAATTCAACCTCCCTTGCCCCCCTCCCTGTTGTACTTGCTGTGGAAGGACACCTCCCCCGCCCCCATGTGTTGTCTAGGAATCTTTATTGTTGTTGGATCTTTTGTGTTTTGAGCCCAATGAGTTGGCTGTGCATAAATATATTTATATATAAATTATAACAACTTGAAAATGCTGGTTAAATAGATAACGCTTCTCATCCTAAAATTAATTCATTCTGGTAAACTATCCAGATAACTGAGAATCTGTTTTAAATAAATAAATAAATAAATAAATAAATAAATAAATAAATAAATAAATAAATAATAAATAAATAAATAAATAAATAAATAAATAAATAAATAAATAAATAAATAAATAAATAAATAATTAATTTTATTTCTATACCGCCCTTCTCCCGAAGGACTCAGGGCGGTGTACAGCCAATTTAAAAACACAACACACAACAATAATTAAAATTAAAATAATTACATAGATTTGGCCAATTTAAAACCCCAAACATTTAAAATACCCCAATTAAAATTATTAAGTTGATAGCCCTGCCTGGCGGAATAACAGGGTCTTTAAAGCTAAAGCTGCATGTAGTTTTCCTTCATTGCTTGATATTAAGGGTTAATGTAGATCTGGTAACCCAGCTTTTCCCAAGAATTTTAATTCCATAGTTTATCAACAAATGCTGTCCCTTGTCATTATCTACATAGCTGTAGTGTGCTGAGCACATTCTCTGAATGTACTCTGCATGTATTTTTCCTTATCTTTTCTTAAAGCCTCTTAGTTATTTTGTAAACAGTGTCTGTTCCATTCCTTGTCCAAATGGATTTTTTTCTGAAGTTTAGTGACAGAACTCTTTTAATTTTTTATCCTACCCAGTGATGGAAAAGAGGGGGGGATCTTTAGGCCAGGAGCCCCCAACACCTGGTCCATGAACCGGCACAGGTCTGAGGCATGCCAGCAACTGGGCCGCGCAAACAAACAAAGCCCATCCATGGGATGCAGGCACAAAACCACACCCCTTTCGGTCCGCGGAAAAACCTTTCTCCACAGAACTGGTCCCTAGTGCCCAAAAGGTTAGGGGACCCTATATGGCAGTAGCCCCCATATTATGGAATTCCTTTCCTCCTGACATATAAACCTCCCGCCTTACTTTTTTTCATAAAATCATTTTATTGATGGATAGTTGGTGCAGGTAGTGGCCCTGGGCTGCCTTTATAGTTTTTGGATTTTCTGTGGGTGTGGTTCTGGATTGCATTGATTGTTTTCATTCTGTCTGTTTTTAATCTAATTTCTAAATTAAAAGATACTGAGTGTTTTGATAAGGGGGAGACACAATTATTTGTTTAATAAAGAAAAATATTTGGGCAGAAATAAGGGACAGCAGCTGAGAAGAAGAAATGTGAAATAAATCAATTTTCTGAAAATGTGGAAGGAAATCTATATGGACAGATTCTGTGGTCTGTTTGCACCTCCCATTTGCAAACAGTTCCTCTTACAACTGAGGAATCTGTTTCAATATTCCCCATTGAGGCACAACCTGGGGGAGAACTGGAAACAAATTCAGGTGTGGAATTACAGGGTACAGCTTCCCTCGGGCAGTTTTCTGCAAATGCTAAGAGTGTACTGTGTAATAAACCCTTGAGATTATAAGAAAAGTCCAAGAATAATTTCTCAAGTGGTACTGGTTAAAACATGTACATACCATAGAGGCTTAATGGAAGAATTTGGCTCTTTTAACAGAAAGGTAAATACTTAGCAATGTCTTTGTTGCTTTTCAGTACCTTATCCTCTTCTCTGTAGGATTTTAAATGAAAACAAGCTTAGGCCCCAGGTTGCTTTCATTGGGAGAGGGAAAAAAAACTAGCCAACCTCTTGCTCATGCTGACTGGAACGATGCTTTAATGGCCCTTTGCAGCCTTTCAACCCAGTTATTTTGGAACCTGCTTATTTTGAATCTATTTATTTTCCCTTCCTTGCACTCTTCTCTCTTCCTGGAATAATTTCTTAAGAGTAAACTGTTCTTGGAGGAATTGGTTTTTTCCCCTTTGGTACAAAGTATAGTGAATTTTAAATCCGTGATGATAATGGAATGATGAGGGTGATGCAATAGTAGTAATAACAGGTGGTAGAAGACATTGCTCTTCTGCTTAAACTGGCAGCAGCAGCCGCCACCTTGCATTTATGGTGCTATGTTAGTACAAACAATTCCACCTATTTCCGAAGCCACCTGAACAAGATGAATGATGGGGAAGATGTTTGAAACAGGAAAGAGCAGAAGGCTGCTCACATTCCCTTTTCTCCCCCCATCCCCACCTTTTTCCTCTCCACGTGTATCTGTGTTGGAATTTTTGGTTTGTTTTTTTAGATCAGTGGAATTGTGATTTATGAGCACCTCCTAGTTAGAATCAGTTCTGCTTCCCTTTTCTGTATTTCAGTTCAGTGGCCAAGTTGGCAGCTGCCTCTGTCAGTATTCTTTAAAAACCATTAAATGAGCAAAAAAGTATAAAGAACAATTAACATGGCAATTATTCCATTCATGGGTAGTCCTCATTTAAAAATCTATGGCAGCCCTATCTGTTTGCTGCTTCTTTTAGGAACTTACATGATCTCCAGGAAGAAGATGACACATTTGGCTTCATGTTGGCTGACCTTGAAAACAGAGTTGGACTTGGTTAGTTGTTGGATGGGAAATCACCAGGAAATTCCAGGGCTGAGTACTAAATTGGGAAGTTGAAAAAAACATCCTGAAGAAGCCAAAAGCAAACAAACCATTGTGGTATTATCCCCTTCGTGGATATGTCTGTGACATCATCAGGAGTTGAACTTTACTTGAGAAAGACTTTGCTTTTTTGATCTGTGAAAAGGAAGATGGGACCAAAGCAGGGGTGAAATCCAGCAGGTTCTGACAGATTCTGGAGAACCGGTAGTGGAAATTTTGAATAGTTCCGAGAACCGGCTGGCCCCAGAGTGGGGAGGGAATGGGGATTTTGCAGTATCTTTCCCCTGGAGTGGGGTGGGAATGGAGATTTTGCAGTATCCTTCCCCTGCCATGCCCACCAAGCCACACCCACCAAGCCACACCATGCCCACCAAGCCACGCCTACAGAACCGGTAGTAAAAAAAGTCTGGATTTCACCACTGGACCAAAGGCCTAGTATCTTGATTAATCTATTATTGTGACAATTGAGTTTAAAGCTGGTCTTTATATGATGAAATTAGGAATAAAATAAATACGTGTACAGCCTATTTGTTGAAATTAATTTAAAATGCAGAACATGTACTTATGCTTTACATGTTGATTAGAAAGCAGGAAATACCTACCATGAAGCCAGCTGTGTGAAGAGGGAGCATGTATTTGACTAGTTTTATTATATTTCATCAGTTTCATCTCTGTCCTACAATGGTCTAAATTGTATATGTCCAAAGAATAAAGACTCTAGATATAGGTGTCTTACAAATTTCAATGATATAAAAATGACAGTTTATGTGTAATGTAATTAAGTTGTAATCATATAAATAACATGATTGTATAATTTCCATCATGACATCTGATACCAGTAGGAAAGTATACAACCATATCTCTCTCCTTTGTTGACCTGGAGCCAATCTGTTTCACCATGTTCTGTCCTGACTGTGGCTTCCTGTCTGATGGTTTTGCAGAGGAGAATGAGATGGTCTGGAGTCTCATTTTCTTAAGCAGTTGCTCAGTTTGTCATGGTTGACATAGTCAAAGGCTTTTGTATAATCAATGAAGTATATATTGACTTGTCCTTGTTATTCTTTGGCTTTATTAGACAGCATGCATTGACAATAATGTCTCTTGTTACATTTTTTTGCATCAGTTTGCTCTAAGCTTTTCAAAGTTCAAATCTACTGGGAGTTTCAGAAACTATGAGATTTACAAATTTTGGATTTATTCCGTCACTTTTGAAATTCATTTTCCCTAACTCCACCAGAGAGATCCCAGTTTAAGGTCTACTTTTGGCCACAGAATTTCACTGCATGTTCTTTGTCCAGTAACTTTCAGCTGTGTCTTCCTTTACGGGAGTGTTGTGGAGAAAAATGAGAAGAGTGAGAGCTGTATATGTCTTTTTAGGATCCTGAAAGAACTCAGGATAAAAATCCAATATATAAATATTACATTGATTTTATTACTATTTTATATTACTGAATGTTGAAGCCCCTGCCCTATGGAACACCTTCTCTTTTGATATCAGACCTCCACCTTTTAAACTTTCTGAAGAGCACTTAAAATCTTGCTCTTCACCCAAGCAGTGCAATAGGGTGAGGTCACAGCTAGATGAAGAAGTTGTGGGAAATTTTATTGTGGTGACAGGTTTTTTGTGGGTTTTTTGGTTTTACTGTTCATTTTTTGCTTTTATGATTGTACATCTTGTTTTCCTGGGTTGTAAGCCTCCCAGAGGCTGGTTTTAAGATGAGCAGCTACACAAATGTTTAAAACAGATAAGTAGGATTAGAATAAATGGGCTTCATCCTTGTGAATGATTTATTCCATAGGATACATTGGGAAATGCAACCTATTTGTTCTTTTTGACCTCTCATTAATCTTTTTTTTTAATTGAAAAGTTTTACAAAAAGGAATTTTTTTTCCAAATATTTCCCCTTCCCCCCCCCTCCCTTCGTCGTCCCCCCCCCCCCGGACTTCCCAGAACAAAATACAGGGTAAAACAATTAACAATCATATGCTAAGCTAAGCTAACTAACTACAGATTCCTATCCCCCCCTCAACACTTTAACTCACCTTTTACTTAACTAAATATACATACTCTTAACTTTTCTATTCATTCATAAGCTATTTGATACTTTTTAGTCCGTTATTTGTTTTGAATATAATCAATCCATCTTCTCCATTCCGATATATATCTTTCTTGTGAATGATCTTTCAAATATGCTGAAATTTTCACCATTTCTGCCAAATTTGCCACTTTTAATGTCCATTCTTTAATAGTAGGCAATTCTTCCTTCTTCCGGTATTGTGCCACGATAAACAATAATGGTGATAAAGGGCATCCCTGTCTTGTTCCTTTTTCAATTTTAAAAGTTTCTGTTAAACCACCATTAATTATTATTTGTGCTGTTTGTCTCTGATATATTGCCCTAATAGATTGTATAAAGTATTCTCCAAACTGCATCTTTTCTATTATTTTCAATAAAAATTGCCAATTCAATTGATCAAATGCCTTCTCCGCATCCAAAAAGATAAGCGCTGCAGGGACTTGGTTGTTCCTTTCCAGATATTCCAATAAGTTTACGATTTGTCTTACATTACCTTTCATTTGTCTCCCACTTATAAATCCAGATTGGTCATTATGAATCATTTGTTGCATAATTACCATTAACCTATTTGCTAGTATTTTAGCAAAAATCTTATAATCAGTATTTAAAAGCGATATTGGCCTATAATTCTTAGGTTGACTATGATCTTGGTCCTCCTTTGGAATCAATGAAATAAAAGCTGTTCTCCAAGAAGGGGGTACATCTCCTCCAGCTTGGATCTTCTGAAATAGTTCCTTAAGTGGTTCTACCATTTCTAACTGCAAATTTTTATAATAAACGGCTGTCAATCCATCTGTGCCTGGAGCTTTACCCCCCTTCAACTGTTTAATTGCTAAAATAATTTCCTCCGAAGTTATTGGTTGGTTCAATCCTTCCCTCTGCTCTGGTGTAATTACAGGAATATTCTCCTCCTGTAAATATCTATGTCTTTACCTTGAATTGTATCACTAGCATATAACTTTGTATAGAATTCTAAAAAAGCTTTTTTAATCATATTTTGTTGATATACCTCTTTACCTTTGAATTCTATCTTGTCTATAGTACGTAGCTTTAGTTTCTTCCTTAACAAGTAGGCTAACCATCTACCTGGTTTATTTGCATTACAAAAAGTATTATGTTTAGCATATTGTAAATTAGTTACCACTTGGTCTGCCATCAACATATTAAACTGCCCTCGTAACAAATTTGTTTCCTTTATTTTCTTATCTGTTGGATTCAGTATGAGTGCCTGCTCTTTCATTTTTATTTCCTCTTCTAAATCCCTCCATTTTTTTTCTTGTCTACGTCTATATTTATTATTCAAATGTATTAAGGTTCCTCTCATATATGCTTTACTTGCATCCCAGACCATTTCCATAGGTGTACCTTTGTTCATATTCATAACAAAAAATTCTTTCATTTGTTTTTTTACATTCTTTCACATTTTCCTCATATCTAAACAAATTTTCATTTAACCTCCAAAACCTTCTAGGTCCCTTTTCCTGCTCTAATTCCATCCACACTGGACTATGATCAGATAAAAGTCTTGAACATATCTTCATCTTCTTTACCCTAGAAAAGAAATCATTAGTAATCTATATGAAATCAATCCTGGAAAGGGATTGATGTCTGTCAGAAAAAAAAGTAAAATCCTTTTCTTCTGGATTTGTTCTCACCAAATATCTCTCAACTCCATATCATCCATCATGTCAAAAAAAGATTTGGGCAGTCTTGCATGCTTTTGGATATTTTGAAGTAATCCTTTTTTGTCCTTTTGAGTGTCCAGTACTCCATTCCAATCACCCATTAATATACACGATTTATAATCCCATTGTATTATTTTGGTATGCAAAAACTTGTAGAATTTTTCTTGCTGTTGATTGGGAGCATATACTCCAATTAAAAGTGTTTTCTTCCCCTCTATTAAATGTTCAATTGCAATATATCTTCCTTGAGCATCTGCCTCAATTAATTTGGCTGTTAAATCTGTCCTTAGGTATACAACTATACCATTTTTCTTCTTGGGCAGATGTGACAAAGTGTGTTCCCAATCTTGAATTTATCAAGTATTTTTGATCTGTCACTCTAATATGTGTTTCTTGCAGACAAATTATATCATTTTTAAACTGTTTCAGATAATGAAATATTTTCTTTCTCTCTTGTGGTGAATTTAAACTATTGACATTCCAAGTCAAAAATTTAGTTGCCATTCTTAGCATCTTGAAGCTTTAAAAGGGCCAGCTGAAGATCCTCCTGCACCTTTCTCTTCGGCCTTACCCCCCCCCCCCCCACTGCTTCTGTTTTTGTAGCTTCTTGAGCTTTCATTTGAGTTTGCTATATCTTTAAATCTTGTTCTTTTTTGCTTTGCTGCTGCACGGGTCTGCCTTTGTTCTTGTGGTTCTTCTCTTTTTTCTGCTACTTCCAAAGGTTGATCAGTACCAAAAAGTTGCAATAAATCTTCTTCAATAAGTGAGGTCTCTCCTGCGGCTTGTGGCTGTTTACTTTCCTTCCCCTGTATTGCCAGCTCTTCTTTTCTTCTCCTCATTTCCTGAGATGGTGGGAATCCAGCCTTTAATACATTAGTATAAAAATCTTTTGCCTTCCAAATTGTGTTAAGGCGATACCTTTCTCCCATATAATTCACCACCAGTCCAGCTGGAACATCCCATCTAAACTGAATCTGTCTATTTCTAAGTTCATCCACCAAGAAAGCAAACTTCTTTCTACTTCTCAACATTTTGGGGGGAAATTTCTTTCAGCACTAAAACCTCTTGTCCTGCAATTTGAAGTTTATTTTTATAGAAAGCTTGTAAAATTTCATTTTGGGTCCTCCTCGTTGTAAAGTAAATCACCATGTCTCTTGGCAATTGATTCTGTCTGGCAAACCAGGAATTAACACGATATATTTTGTCAATTTGCAATGAGAGATCTGCTTGTTGCTCCCCAGTTATCTTTGCAAAAGCCTCTGCAAAGATCTCTCTCAAGTTCTCTCGATTGTGTTCTCTCAAACCTCTTACTCTCAGGGCAAATTCCATCGCTATATACTGTAACATCACCACTTCATCGTCTACCCTATCCACCTTAGTCTGAACTTCATCCATTTTATTTTCCAAATTCAAATTGGACTGATAAATTTCTTCTACTCTTTCATCCAACAATTCAGTGTGTTTTGCCAGACCCTGAAATGCCATTACTATGTCTTCTCTTATTTCTTTAATCCGAATTCGTATAACTTCTTTAATTTCAGCCATTTCTTCAGACACTCCCTTAATTTTCCCCTCTAAAAAAGAAGTTTGTTGCTTCAAAGCGTCCTGCAGAGATTCCTGTAGAACTTCAAAAGTCAATATTTGTGGGTTTGAAGTAGACAAAGATTGTAATTTTGATGGTTGTGCTGGCAATCCTCCAGCACTTTTAAAGCCAGATTTTATTTGCTTAGAAACCATTTTTAGTTTTCAATTTATACTTCCTACAGCAACCAAATCAATAAATCCAAATATTTTTAAATCTTTTGTAAGTATTATAGTTTATTTAAAGTCCAAACTGTAGTCTTTCCACTTTAAATCTTTCTTTCTTTGATGTAGAATCCAATAATCTTAAACAGCCTTAGAAGCACTAACAATGTTAACTATCACTTTCACTATAACTTTCACTTTCACGCCCTGTTGCAGTTCAGGCGCCATTTTTGTTTTTGTTTTAAAAGTCTTAGAAGGAAGAAGTATAGACACAGAGTTAAAGTTCAGTACTTGCAGTTACTAGGACTCCTGTTTTTGTTCTGCCTGCTTTAACCTTATTTTGAATCTGAATGTTGATTGCAGGGGTGGTCGCGGCGTCTTGTTCTGCTTGAAGCAGAAAAGCCTCAGATTCGGAGCTCAGTTGAACTACCAGGGAGCTCTCACCCTCCAAGCCCCAGAATTACTCCTAGGGCTTTTGGGGAGCTCTACCTTAGTCCGGCTGCTCGTCTTCCTCTCTTCTCCTGAGGGGAAGGTTTCCAAGCCACCAGACAGCTGATTTGCGCTGTCTTGGCAGTTTTAACGAAATCGCGGGGCTAATGGTCCAAAAGGAGCGTCTGTCAGCACCTGCAGTGCCACTGGAAGCCTACCTCTCATTAATCTTTGATACCATCAATTCTCACATATTGAGTTGTCTTGTTGGGGTAGGATTTGGATTCATGGTATTATAATGAACTTCCTTTTGATGGCCCCATACATTTCATTATTCCAGTCCTGGGCCATGGTTGTTGTCACATGATGGAGCTCAGAGTTATATTTCGATCCCACGCTTTTTAACGTCTGTAGTGCAGTAATATCTGCCAGTAAATGAAGCCAGGACTGCTTTAATTATCATTGTAGAGGTGATAGGACAACAGCTTCAGCTTTTGTTTTCTCTAACTAATTGCAAGGAAGTTGTAAAAATCCTGAATTTGAAAATGAATGAGGGCAAACAAACTGAGGTTTAATTCAGCTGGGATCAAACTAGTTCTCCTAGAAGGAGAGTGTGAGGATGGGAAAGTAATATAGTGTTGAAAACTATACTCTTACTGAGGGATCATATGTGCAGCTTGGGGTTTCTACTCAGCTCAATGCAACCTTGAAATTTGCTGATCACACCAACTACAAGAATGCAGCTTTTCATCAGTTGCATCCTTATCTGATTCTATCTAGACCAGAGCATCATAATATGTTGCAAATGAAGCTGTCTTTAAGGAGACACTGGAAAGTGTCTCCTTAAAGTACGGAATTCAGCTATCCAATTATTGCAGGGGTAAAATTTTGAGAGAAGATAACACTAATCCTGTACCTTTTGTACAGGTTTGGGCGCACGTGCCTACGAGCGAACCGGTAGCGATGGATTTTGAAACCCACCCCTGGTTTCCATGTGTTCCCAGGATCATTTTAAACTGTGGATGATACCATATAATTACTTGCATGAACTTGCATGAATTTTCCCAGTCCTTAAAATCAGGCATTGAAAATCTACACTTAAGACTTTTTGTTCAGCAGGCATGCCTTTTTTATGCTGGTAGAAATCTCTCTCTCTCTTCTCTCTCTGGCTTTTTCCTGAACCTAACTTTATTTTAAATGTGCATATTTTTATTCTGATTAATTTCAAATCATTTTAATGAACATACATTTAATAATAATAAGTTGTGTTGCTTGCTTGGTTCATGGTGAAAGTTAACTGCACGCAAATAGGGAGCCATGAGGAGGAAAGATGTTTTCTCCTAACCATTGGGAACTTGTTGCTTATGCTTTTCAACTGATAAAAAATTACTGTCATTACTATTACCAATTTCCCTATTGGTGATAATCCTGAAGATTTGAGATCCTTTTGTCATGGAATAATTTTACTACCTGGTGAGCATCAGACGACTAATCTTTTTCTATTTTTCTATTCCTATATTTTTCTACAGCCCTTGCAAATAGATGATAATTTCTGTGGACAAGATTTTAACCAACCGTTGGGTGGAACTGTCACCATTGAAGGTGTGCCGCTCTTTGAGGATAAGAAAGATGGCATGACATCAGTGGCTGCTTATGACTACCATGGACACACAGTTGTTTTTGCTGGTACACGAAGCGGCAGGATAAAAAAGGTAAGACACTTGGAGGTCTTGTTATGTTGTTTAGTAGAGTCCTATTGGCCCATAAAATGGGTGGAGGGGGAGAAATCCCTGCGCCTCAGTCTCACATTGTTAAAAAGAATGAAGTCATATCCACATGCGTACTTCCTTATGACTCTTAAAACTCGCTTTCTGAGGAAAACCTTCATCTGGAGTGTCTTTACTTCCTTTATTTGTGGTTACTCTCTTGAGAAGGCTGTATTTTAATGTGCAATCTGATTCTACATAGTAGAAGCCTTTTTTTTTTTTTTACAGTTTGTGTTTCTTGTGAACTAGGTTCTTTTCATCTCATAAAACTGATTCAGTAAGAGTCCGAAGATAAATAGCAAAGAAGAGATTCAGTTATTAAGGTGCACATAAAGCAAGCTTCCTTCAGATTTAGGGATTTGGAATTGCCATAGAAATTGCACTAAACACCATTTCTTTCCTAATGGCCTTTTCCATTAAGTTGCTGTGCTGCTTTTTCTTTTCTTTTTTTTTTAAATCATAATCTGCAGTATTATTGCATGCATTTGGCTCTGTTACACCAGGCAGACACATTTCCCTGAGGACGATGACTCTGCTGTGTCAGCAGGAACCCAGGAACTTTGATAACTGTGCAGAAACAGGCTAAGAATACCCTGATGTACATGATTTAAACCATTTGTGGGCCAAAGTCCACAAAGCAGAGGGAACTCATCCTTCCACAGCTACACAAAGGCTTCTTGTTGTTCATAATTAGCAAACAACTGTACGCTGTTTCCCCAGTATCTCCACAGAACATGGATTTCCTCTTATCATAACATCATTCCTATAATTACATCTGGATATTCCTCATGTAAACACAGCCGGTATTAACTGCATCTTCAACCCGGAAGAATTGGCAGAATTGTATTTAGGGCTCTGGCAGGGCTCTGCATGAAACACCCAACCTAGCAGGAGGCTTTTAAAAGGCTGAGACATGCTGGTATGAGTTCTGAATTAAGGAATGTGATGAAGTTTGAGCTGATTCTTGCCTTTGATCTTTTTTCTTCCCTCCCTCAGTTAAGCTTCTAATTTTCAAAGATTACAAGTATATTCTAGTGTGGAAGCCATCGTAATTCATTGTGAATATGAATGCAGAGGGAAAGGCATAGAGCAGCTAAACGTATACCCTGGAGTGTGAAGATGGACTGAATTAGTCATTGGAAAGAGCAGGATTCTTGCACAAAATTATGCATATAGTAAATGCATGTGGCCATTTCTGGGAATCAACATTCCTGCAGGAGACAATGTTTGCATTGCAACAGCAAAAAATCATGGGTTTTGCCACGTGCAAAACTAGACAGCTAGTCTTGACTTCCTTGTTTCGTCTTCCTGTGTGATACACATTCACAAACATGTATTGACACTTTTATTTATTTTTAGTTTTATGCCCAAAGAAAGGAATTTATGAAGTTCATAGTGTAATGTAATGGAAAAGAGCAGCAGCTACAGCTTTGGACACAAGAAGGAGCCTGACTTTGTTGTCAAAAGTTTGATATAGTGCTGTGTGAAAATGCATGTGAATATAGCTATGGTGTTTTGTAGGCTGCTGTATTCAACCTCTGTCACTGAATTAGTCATTATTCATTGTTTCTTGAACTCTCCCTCCTTTTAGGTATATTTTCCATCATCCCTAACATCCAGACATCACAAGTACAGTAAAGGGACAATTGTTTTTTTTTTCTTTTCACCATTTTGTGATGCCAGGGAGAATCAGGATGTTCCCATTTTATTAAAGAAGAAACAGAGGCATTTATTTGCACAAGGTCACCTTCCTGTCATACATTAGCCGGGGAATAAGTGGATGTTATGCCACTTTGTTTGTCAGCCAACAGAGAAGGCTTCCCCTTTCTATGACACAGTGCCCATAGCGATGGAACATTCTGTACACTGAATTTGCTCTGTCTCTTTCACTCCTTGGAGTTATCAGTCTGTATGCTGCGATTTTCAGGACAGGAAATGGGTATCTATTTCTTCTATCAATCTGCTGCAGATTGAGAGCAAGCAAGATGCTGATTTCCCATTTAGTGGATGTGGAAGGCTGGGCCTGGCCCAAGGCCAAACTGAGGGTTATTTTAGGAGATGTCCTCAACACATTGTAGATCTATTGTAAGTAGAGAATGAATGTTTTGTTTGTGGGGTTCAAAAGGAATGGATCTTGAAGCTTTTTACTTCAAGCCATAGCTGCACAACACTAGAAAAGGTGTGATGCCTCAAGGATGTAGTACTGTAATATTGTGGAAACCTAGGTCTCGTGTTCTACAAGTAAAGTTGCTGCATTTTTTGCAATCAAATGTCTTGTTCACAACTCTGTACTTAAAACGGGGATAGAAATCTCCCTCAATTTTATCAGGGGGTTGGACTAGATGACCTACAAGGTCCCTTCCAACTCTGTTATTCTGTTCTGTTATCAGGCAAATGACAGATGTGGGGAAAATACCAGGCTTGAAAGGAACACATATCAACCAGGAGGTAGCTTTCAGACAAGTGTCATAATTAGGAACCATTCCTTAAAGACGGCTCCAAAGTTGGAATAGCCAGAGTTTACCATTTTACACAAAAGGCCTAACTCAAATCAGCTATGACGGGAAGGGTGGGAGGGGCAGCAGTGCAAGACACCTGCTCTCCCAGGCCTCCTATCATTTGCTACCTGCAGTGATTTTGGTCTGCTCTGTCAGAATTTATTGCCTGGAATGATTTTACTCAGAGGATCTCACAGCTGCTTCATGAGTTAAATTTTCTACAGCTGGCTAAGAAAGCAGGCACATGTCTGGAGTTATGAGGTATGGCTCAGGTATGACTATGAATGCGCATGCATGGATTGTGATGCTATCGTGGATTATTTATACAAAGTACATATTGTATTATGCAGATCAAATCTCCCAGCCGCTCATGAAAATGAGACCTTCTCAGTTATGTACCTTAATAACTTTGATTTTTTTGGTACATAGGGATGTTGAATTATGAGGAAAAAATAAGATATACCGTATTTTTCGGAGTATAAGACACACCTTAGTTTTTGGGGAGGAAAATAAGAAAAAAGCTGATTGGCAGGTGGATCGGCCTCCCAGAATACCCCCAATCAGCTGTTCCCAGAGATGAATTTTAGCAACAGGTTCCTTGGTTGTGAGCTCTGTGCCTTGCTTTTTTTTGCTTTTTTTCCCTGCCTCTGAAAGCCTCCGAAACAGAGCTTCAGAAAAAAAGCCTCTGAAGCTCTGTTTGGGGGTTTCTTTTCTGAAGCTTCTTTTCTGATTCTTTTTTCATCCTCTGAAACCTCTGTTTGAGAAGCTGGGTGGGGCTACATTCGGAGTATAAGATGCACCCAGATTTTCATCCTCTTTTTTGGGGGAAAAAGGTGCGTCTCATACTCCAAAAAATATGGGTAAGTTCCCAGTTACCCATACTAACCTAAATTTCTTACTGTTTTATTCAAATGGTTCAGTCATGCTTTACTTTCAAAATTAGGCTATTTTTTTCCTTCTAAGCCTTGAGCATCTGATCTCCATTTTTGCTCTCTTTTCCAAAATAAAAAAAAGGAACATAATGTCAGGTAGCCTCTGAACAAAGGAGACTATAAGAAATGTTACGTTGCAAGTAGTTTTGTCTGGTGCCATGAAGATGGGAGAAACCGCAGCAGATTGTCATCTCTTTCTGATCAATGCTTGGTCTGAAGTGGCAGGTGTCTTGTTTCTACCATTTGCTTTTCCACTTGAGTTTCAAATTGCAAATTTTAAATAATTCTCTGCAAGGGTTGTACATGTTCAACTCTGTAGAGGAAGTGTGGGAGGAGGATTGATGAAACTATTGAGACAATGTGCTGTGCCTTCAGTTATGTATCCCTTGTGATTGCTGATGGTTGTTTTTTGTCTGGCAAATTTCCCCTGAGTGCAATAGTTTCCACGTACCCTTATATAGTTCCTACATTTTCTCTTTCTCTTTCCTCCTTGCCAATTCAATTGACTTCCTTGAAGGGCTGATGAAGCAAATGTATAGCAAAAGGGCAATGGCAGCCTCTGCTGAAACGCCCAGATTAGTTGATTGGTAAGGGAAGTGTGTGTGTGTGTGTGTGTGTGTGTGTGTGTGTGTGTGTGTGTGTGTGTGTTTAAAGATTTTGTAAACTGTTTGCAATACTAAAATAAAATCTAAACAAATCCTTAAAGAAAAGATACAAGAAAGAAAGCTCTGGCGTGTATGCCATTAGTGTGGCAAATAGGGAGTGAATTGCTTTTATAATTACATCTGAGCAGGATTGGCCTTCTGAATATGAATTTATATTAGTTTGTAGAATGGGTAGTATCTTTTGCTTCAACCTTGAAGTAGTGGTGTGGGTGGAACTCAAGGGGGACATTGAGAGTGCAGCTGTTTTCTGTAACAGCTGTCTGACTGAGCCTACTGGATGGGAAAAATAGCCTCTCAGCAGTTACCTGATCCACCCAGGGAACTCTGAACCTTCATATCCTCCTTCTAGTAGGCAAGTACTTACTTCCAAACAAAATTCCACCTGTCCTTCCTAGTGGTTACCCCAGAGATGCAGAACTGATAGGAATGAACAGCCAGGCACCTAAAGAAAAGTAGGCCTCATGAAGCAGCTGTGACACTGCTAGAGTCACAACAACATCATTGGGAGAGACCAAAGCCATTGTTTCAAGAGACTTAACAAATAAAAACAAGACTCTCTTGACCTGAGCTCAGCTCCTGGGGATCATAATAGCTGCACACTATTGCAGACGGGATCCTGTGTGACTCGCTGGAATAAGGGTTCATTGGTTGCATTGATTCCTTGTTGCTTTTAAAATCCAATATCTGTGCTAGTTAGTGGGCTATTATAATGTTTGAACATTTAAATACATTAAAAGGGACTTAATTTAAAAGTCTTATTATAATCAGAGGCCACTTCCTTTGAGCAAAGATACTCACTCTGCAGGGAGAGTGAGCAAAAGAGAGAAAGGAATAATGAGTGAATTCTCCGCAGTCCAAGAGAATTGATGGAAGTTTGGCGACAAGCAGTAGCTGGGGATGTGATGTGGGACATTAACACTGTTTCTGTCTCCTGGCAGAGTTGTTAATCCTTTTGCTTAAAAGCAAGAAAGCTTGTGCCAACACTTCCCTTTGTCTTCTTGGCAAGGAGGCTAAACCTGGCAATATGTGGCTGGGGGGAAAAATTCCTTTCATATCTTCTGATTTTTGCTTCTCTGATCCTAAAAAGGGAGGCGGAACAGATACATCCTTTGAGAAGGAATTTTAGGAGCATGAGGAGTGGGTGGGGTTTGGTTAAAGCATGCTTCCCTTGGGTGCTGAACAATTAGCTCAGACTTTCCCTTGGCAGCCCCTTAATGGACTGCTGACCCTGAAGCCTGGAATATTGGAATGGAGAAATATTTAGGAATTTCAGGGGCCTGGGACAATATTATCCCTGCTTAGGTTTTTACAGTGCAGAGTTGTTTACTTGTGCAAATTGGAAAAGGGGAAGTTCATCTGCCCTCCCTTGAAAATACTACTATGCAGAATAAAAAAGTTGGGTAAAGGCTAATGGCCTGCATTAAATATATATATATATAAAACTTAGGCTGTGTTTTCCTGCATGGTTGTTAGAGAGGAAGGAGGCTTCTTTTAGTTGTGACATGGAACACCTGTTTTCCTTCCTTTGGTTTCTTGGGGAAAATGGTTTAGTTTGAACCAATCTTTGATTATCATAATTATGAAAATGTTCTCAATAATGTTGAATTCAACTTTTGTCCTAGATCTAGATTAGTCTGCTGAGTTTTGACACAAATGTATCTGTGGATTCAAATCTATGGATGATGGAATTACAGATTGTTTATTCATAGTAAAACAAGGACAGTGATTAATAAGATCAAATGACCTTGTTAGGGAAGGGTGGGAATGAGAAGGAAGGCTTGTTTAGAAAGAGATGTCTTTCTAAGAGATGTCTTAAGACCAGCTGCCTGCAATTACTGCAGGTTCGAATCTCGCCAAGGCTCAAGGTTGACTCAGCCTTCCATCCTTTCTAAGGTAGGTAAATTGAGGACCCAGTTTGTGGGGTCAATAAGCTGACTTTGTATAAATATACAAAAGAATGAAGACTATTGCTTAGCGCATTGTAAGCCGCCCTGAGTCTCCGGAGAAGGGCGGCATATAAATCAAATTAAAAAAAAAAAAGTTTCAGTTAGGACTGACTAAAGTTCAGATCTAGGGCGTGGGCTAGATTAAGAGATATATTATCCCCAGGGGTAAAATTCACTTACCTTCCCTACTGGTTCACATATGTGCGTGCACCGTCTGTGCATGTGCAGAGGCTTAAAATCATCGCAAAAAAGCGACATCATGATGTCCGCGCGGGTGGGCAGACCTTCCCGCAGCTGCTGCTACCGGTTCCCCCGAGCCGGATAGAACCAGCTGAATTTCACCCCTGATTATCCTATATCATAATATGGAAGAAAATCCTCTTTCCTCAGCATTAAGCTGCTGTACCTTATCCCTGAATGAGATCTTTCAACAGCCCAGCCATGCCATGGCTCATTTGTCTTGCAAAAACACAGATGTACAGGGAAAACTGTTGTATTTACAAATGCATGGGTGCCTCTGTAGTACATCTCCAGTCAGAGAACCCCCATCATTGCTTCTCTTGCCAGCTACAGACAATGCTGCTTCTTGCCTAAGTATGTGTAGGGTTTGTGTAATAAGAGAAGCCAAATGGAAAGAAAGACAAGCCTTCTGTAGATGATGGATTTAAAGAAGATTCTGAGCTCATGTCCTTGTGCTATAATCAGGGCCCCTCTTTCAGAGCTTGCGTCCTCCATGGATAGGAGGCTCCTCTCTTCATGTTATCCTGCCCTCTTGCATTTGTCTAGGGTGCCAGATGCAAACAGAGAGTCCCTTTGTCCCAGGAAGCCTTGACGCCTTCGATAGACATCTCTGAAACAGTTGCTCCTCAGAAGATAGCCTGCCAGCCAGCACCTGTGGCAGCTGTAGCCTCGCCCTTGCCCTGCCCTTCCTCATCCTGTTTCTTTTTTCATTTCCCTTCTTCCTTCCTCCCTGTTTCTTTATATGCCTCTTCCTATCTATCTTTAATTTGAGATGGATTATCTTATTCTTCTTCACTATTTCAGACTCTAGTATTTAAGGAGATTGAAGCAGGAGACAGCTAGGGGCTTATTGTAAACAATATTTTAAATACGACTAAGTTTAGGTTGGCCTTTTTGGAGTTCTCAAGATTTCCAAGACCTCTCTAATATATATTGTAGCAGGTTGACTGTGAGTTCTAGTCCTACCTTAGGCCTGAAAGCCAGCTGGGTCACTTTGGGTCAGTCACTTTCTTTCAGCCCAACCTAGCTCACAGGTTTGATGTTGTGGGAAAAATAGGAAGAGGAAACAGTATTAAGTATGTTTGCTGCCTTGTGTTACTTATAAAGTAATAAATATGAGAAAAATATAATAAATAAAATAACATCCCAGAATTCTTCACATTAAAGCAATACACATTTTAGAAGAGGACTCCTTAAAACACTGGAATAGGACTTTTCCATGACAAATTCAATAATTTTATCTACAATGCTAATAGTGTGATTTCTTTAATCTTCCTTAAAGCAATTGATTTCTGGTGGATCCATTCAGTTGGATATCCTTGTGCATGCCCTCATCCTCAAGCAAATAGTTGGAGGTGATGGAATAAGTGGCTCTGCCTGGAAAGGTAACGGGGATCTAGTTATTTCCTTGACTTTGATTAAGTAACAGCTTTCATAGGCTGTAGTATTTTTTCCATTGCTTCATCCCTTTCTCTCTTGTTATGTGTATGCAAATGCACATAAATACAGCTCTTCCCCAGTTAGAGTCCAGAGGTGTCTGCAGGGGTGGAGGAGGGTAGGCAAATGATAAAAGCAGCATTGTGCCAGTGTAGCACAGGCTCTGTCCCTTTTGTACAGGCATTCCTGCATCGCCATGTTGGGAGGCTGCTTTCATCAGTTTAGTGAAAATGCTGTGAAAGTATGAATGCCTCTGTTAGAAGCCCTCTCCCCCCCCCTTTTTAAAAAAATGTTTTGCTTTCTGTTTTTCAAAATTTGGGATTACTCCAGCTCTTCCCTCCATGGAATTGAATTGGCTGTAAAACATGCCTTGATTAAATTTGTCATTAAAGGAAGTGATTTGTTTCTTGGACCGATCCATAATTTTTGCTGTTCTTTTTTCTTTTAAAGAAACAATAAATATGGTAGACACTGTAGTTTTGCGCAAACCTTTATGGCAACGTAAGAAAAGTCCTGCTGCAAACAGGCCAAATTCTCATCTGTATCCTCATTGGCCAATATATAAAGGTAAAGATTCCCCTCGCACATATGTGCTAGTTGTTACTGACTCTAGGGGGCAGTGCTCATCTCCGTTTCAAAGCCGAAGAGCCAGCGTTGTCCAGAGATGTCTCTGTGATCATGTGGCCAGCATGACTAAATGCCAGAGGTGCACAGAACGCTGTTACCTTCCCACCAAAGGTGGTCCCTATTTTTCTACTTGAATTTTTACATGCTTTCGAACTGCTAGGTTGGGAGAAGCTGGGACAAGTAACGGGAGCTCACACCGTTATGCAGCACTAGGGATTCGAACCGCTGAACTACCGATCTTTCGATTGACAAGCTTGGCGTCTTAGTCACTGAGCCACCGCGTCCCTTGGCCAATATATATCACCAAGTAATTCTGTGAAATTAGGACTATCAAAAAGCACTTGCTCAGAGATGATCCTTTCTTCTTTCTCAAGCAGATGCTTTTTATGCACAGAAGTATTGAAATCCCCAAATACAGAGAGCAGGATCCTGACAGGGAAAGCCTGAGGCTCTCCATGTGTGGCATTTTGTGTAGACCTGGCATTAGCACAATCATGTCATTTAACCCTGGACACTGATCTTTTTTTTAAAATATAATTTTTATTATGAGTTTCTGTATAATTAAAAGATAAATATATCGAAGAAAAGTGGAAAAGAAAATATTCTAGACACAGTAGAGTTTTTTTTTTTAAAGAAAGAAGTGACTTTGGATGTTCCTTACAGCAGTTACAAAAAAACTCACCTTTTCTCCCCTTTTAGAATTATAAAGTTTCTATGTTTACTGTACTGCTAGACTTATTTTCTTCCAGTTCATGGTGAAACAATTTGAATTCTGTTTTCCTGTCTACAGTTTGGGAATACTATAGGGCTGGAGTGCTCCACTTTTCTGTTTGTACTGTTAGCACAATATTTACTAGGAAATATTGCCTAGCATACCTTTCCACTATATCTTTTAAGGAAAGTTGGTGTCAGGAGCGAAAAACCAGGTCTACATGTTGAAGGTCTAATTAAATTGATTTATTGCTAAAAAGCCTATGCACAAATTTTCTCAACTAATGATTAGCACCTGCTTTGAGTTAGACAAGGATCAAAACAATTGAGGGGGAGGAGGATGGGCTTAGTCTGCTTGTGACTACCTAGGGTTACTAGGCTGATCCCTCTTTCAGCTCTGCCCCCAGGTTCTGCTACTCCTTCCTCTATACTTGGTCAGTGAAACTACCTTGATGCTCTTTAGTTGATTCCACCATCAATTATCCAGACCCCAGACCTTGATTTTCTGCCTCAAACTCTTGCCTTACCCTGCTTTCTAGTGTTTAAGCTCAACTATTGCTCCTGGTGCTCCTGAACACACATGTAGTCTCTGTGTTGAAACTTACAATCATGGTTGCAGTGGTTGGAAAAATGTCCGGCTGCAAAATCACAAAAGTCAATTTGTATGGAGGAAGAATGGTGTCTTCACACTTCCCTCTAATACCACTAACTCAGTTTTTTAAAATGAGCTCTCCCTTTTTCTCTCTGTCTCTGTCTCTGTCTCTGTCTCTGTCTCTGTCTCTGTCTCTGTCTCTGTCTCTGTCTCTGTCTCTGTCTCTGTCTCTGTCTACACACACACACACACACACACACACACACACACACACCACTGTGAAGGGAATGCCACTAATTTATTTTTCCATCTTCTGTGGGGAATGGGCAGAGGGATTTTGGAATAAGGGCAAAGGCTCTAATCAAATAATGTGATTTTTTTGCACACTCTTGTTATTTAGCTGGAAAGAGTGCTGATTGATTCATGATGTTCCCTGCCTATTTTCAGCCTTTAGAGGTCCTTAAGAGGGCAGCATCACATGGCTGATTTCAAAATGCTTTGAAGGAATTAGGGGGTGGAGACAGCGCTATATGAAAGAGCCCTCCGTGAAGAAATTTAAACTCAACCTTGTAATTAGATAGTCATGTGGATATCTTTCGGAAATAATTGTCTCTAGATGCCCTGTTTACTGTCGTTCTGTTTTGTCACAAAGTAATACATCCACGTCTTTTGGAAAACACCGGTTAAAAAATCTGTGGCATTTACATATTCAATCTCTTTCCAATCAACTGACTGGCTGACCACATTTAGAAACATTGAGCTGGAGAGCAGTAATAAGGGATCTTTCTTGGGGCCATTATTATTTAACATTTCTATTAGTGACCTGGATGATAGGATTGATGAAATACTCATCAGATTTGTGGATAACATAAAATTGGGATGATTGACCTGCCAAACAAGAGAGCAATCTAATCTAGCTCAGATAGACAAAGAACAACATGTCTTTCAACAGGAAGAAGCACAATGTATTATATTTCGGGACAAAAATATATCAAGTGAATATATAAAGTTTGGGGGTTCATGAAGCACTAAATCAGAGGTAATTAACAACAAGTTGAACATGAGCCATCAATGTGAGACAGGTAGAATATTAAATTGGCATGTAGGAAGCTGATTTAGAGTCAGTTTAGTTAGTGGATTAGTTGTCTGTGAACACAGCATAGTAAGATTTGGTGTCAAGAGATTAGGATTAAGTCCAGTGGAAAATCTCTTCAGAATAGCCTTCTTTAACCTTGTTGCAGAAACCCAATCAAAGTCCTTCTTGTCTAGGGGCCAGATTGAGGAAAGGCTGCTGTAAATGCAAGAGAATGAGGAAAGCCACAAAACAGCAAATTAGTTCCAGAGAAGCCTATAAGGGAACAGTGGAGATATATTAGTTAGTGGGGTAATTGAGTGTATCTGCTTCTTTCTCAACTGCAATGGCTAAATTCATTAGTTGAGGGTTCATCTTTCCTTGGTATGTGAGAGATGTAATGAATCAGTAGTTTTGTAATCAATTTGTCATCAAATGAATTTGAAAAAAATATATATAATCAACTGACTGATGATTTAAACTTTAAGGAGACACATGATTAGTGTATATGAGAAAGAGTTGAATATTTTTTGTTAAAAATGTTACTTTCCCAGTTTAGGAATTAGTGAATTTTCTTGATGGATCTATTATAGAGTCAAGCAAAAATGACGACTCAGTACTGATAACTTTTCCATGACGAAATGTTTTATCTTCATTATATTTGTAAACACTCATTTTCTAGAAATTTGGGCTTACCCTGAGAGATTACAAGATATCATTAAATCCTTCTGAAATCTATAGTTGAGGAGAACGGGGATAATTCTTGTATTCCTTTTCTCTGTTATTTGGATAAGATGTAAAGTATCTTATTCTTTAAAGTGAATAGTTGAGTTTTCTTCCATCTGTACACTTCATTTTGTCCTCCCTCGTCCTAGGACAGAGATTAAAAGATAGCATGGTGCTTTTAGACAGCACTGTCTCTACTGATCTCTCTCTTGGTGTTTGCCAGATTCCCTGCCCCACCCCACTTTACCATGTGGATCCTTGTTCTTATTTCACAGTCAGTGTTGAAAGTATTGGTTTACTGTCTGTCTACCCCAGGAATAACAATGAAATGCCAAAGCATTGTATTTGCCAGAGAACTTTTCCTTCAGGAGACCTTTTAAGTTATGGAATAAACTGTCTCAAGAATTTTATTGAGTAGCCACCATTGTTTACACTCCCAGGAAAGAGAATTAAAACAATTTTCAACCAGAGCTTTTATACAAGCATCTTTAGATGTGGTCCTGCTTGTTCATAGAGTATTTTAGTCAGTAGACAGAATAATGAGCTATGCACTAAAATTATGAGAATGATTATGAGCCTTCTCTTCCTTCCCTGACACAACCATTACATAAGATTTCTGCTTGAGGGCATGTTTTAGTAATTTTGGAAAGTTGCAAATAGTCTGACATTTCTTGCACGTTTTTCTATATATCATTGTATGAGTAATATCCATCTAGTCTGGACTGCCTGCCCCTTTTTTCTGTCACATTGTTTTTGCAGTTGGATTATTTTAAAATGACCCTCTGATTCACTTTTCTAGTGTTGTTAAAAACAGTGATGTGCACATATTTGGCAAAGGTCTTCAGTTATTCTCCTCACTTCCAGGATTAGTTTCTCATTTAACAGAGTATAGAAGCTTTATTTATTTTCAGATAGCACAAAGAATAGTCTTGTTCTTCAAGCTGAAGTTTCAGAGTCATAAGATGAGCTTTTATTTTTGTTGTTGAGTAAGTTCCTTTTTAAAGTTTGGTACATTCCAAAGAGTAGGTGGTTTCCTTCCGTATCATTAACATTGAGATTGTTTACATTTGGGATGGGTTCAGAGTTGAAGTTTATGTGCACTATTTTGAGATTCCTGGCAAACAAAACTGGCTCAGTTTTTTTTAGCATGCACCCATGATAAATTACAGTAGTTATGAAATCATGAGTAATTATTTCTTAACACATACATTTTGTTGAACTGTTTAAAACAAAATTGATAATGGTTAGTCTTTCTCACACAAACACATTTTATAAAACTTCATAAAAGAAAGTTATATGCTTATGTAAAACTAAAAGAAAGAGAAACAATATGCTAAAAAAAGAAAAAGTAATACTAATAATTAATATTTCAGGATGTATGTATCCAAATTATTATTCTTAGCCTTTGAATTAGTTTGGATTGGTCAATATAATTTTGTATGTCCTGAGTTTAAATTGCTATTTAAGAACTGAATTATAATTTTAAGAAATCATGAAGTCAGGGTGGATAAAAATCAATGATTTTTTTAAAAAAAAAATCAGATTTTTTAAAATTTAAATGGGATTTTTTTGATTTTTATCAAATTTATTTTATTAAAATGCTTTTAAAGTAAAAATCAATCAATATAGTTTTCTATTTAAGATACATTAATAATTTAGTTTATTTAGCATGAAATGGAGCTTAGTTATGTAGCATGAGGCTGTATATTCTGCAATATTGGGTCTGTCAGTGAGTCAACAGCAGGTTAGAGGAGGAGCTGCTGTCGGATACAGATGACAGTTGCTCTTCAAAAATTATGATTTAAATCAAGTTGATTTAAATCAAGCCTTTTTACTAGTGATTTAAATCATGGTATAAATCGACTTGATTTAAATCAAATCCACCCTGTGAAGAATGTTAAAATTAGTTGGATGAGTGATGACGTTGGGTGATGTAGGAATACTGGCTCTTAATTGAACTGTTACAGAGCTAACCATGCCAAGGGGATCCACCCATTCTCTTCTACTCACATTCCCCAACAGCACGTTTAACCATTAACCACTCAATTTTTTTTATTAAAATTAAATATATTTTATTTTAATATATATCAGAATGTAGGATGCAGGGTATTTCTGGCTAGAAAAACTAGAAAAGGTAGTCATGGTTTGTTTTTTTTTTTTGGTTTATTAGGAACGTGACTCATAGGTTGCACAGGAACATTTAGCAAAAGAACTGTCAGATATTACAATACCAACTTTGGAGGCAGATATAGGACTTTTATATGAGAAAACAAAGCTTTTCCACCCAGTGTTTTAGGTACATTATTTTCCCAGGATAAAGCAAGAAATAATCATCTTGAAAAGCACATTTGTGGTATGGAATAGAAAAGAAATAATGTTCAAGAAAGCAGAAATATGGGTTTTCAGAAAAAAATGTATTGAAAAATTTTCCTCTGCAAGTAAGTGATTAGCATATTACTCTTACTATCTATAGTCCACATAGATATAGCAATCATTTTCATGGGGGGAGGGAAAGGAAATAAATTTAGCCTATTTTATGAGATAAAATAACAGGGTGAGCCTTGATAGTACAGTGGTTTAGTGCACCCTGTCATTAACACAGCTGCCTGCAATTTCTGCTGGTTTGAATCTCTCCAAGGCTCAAGGTTGACTCAGCCTTCCATCCTTTCTAAGGTAGGTGAAATGAGGACCCAGTTTGTGGGGGCAATAAGCTGACTTTGTATAAAATATACAAAAGAATGAAGGCTATTGCTTAACGCATTGTAAGCTGCCCTGAGTCTCCGGAGAAGGGCGGCATATAAATCAAATTAAAAAAAAAAAAAGGGGGGGTGAGCTCCTGTTACTTTGGTGAGAAAGTAATAGCATTTAGTTAGCACCTTTGGCATTTAGTCATGCCGGCCACATGACCATGGAGATGTCTTCGGACAGTGCTGGCTCTTTGGCTTTGAAATGGAAATGAGCACTGCCTCCCAGAGTCAGGAACGACTAGTATATATGTGCAAGGGAAACCTTTACCTTTTATGAGATGTGACTTTTACAGTTAAACCCCCACCCCCAATGTTTTGATACTTAAAGAAAAATATTTTGATTGGAAAGTTGAAAGCAATGTTAAAGAATAGAGGATAAAATAATATGCAATTACTTTTTCCTCTACAATCACTTGAAAAATTCAATATACCCTGTTTCCCTGAGTTGCTCCTCCATCCTGGTCCTTCTTGACCTCTCAGTGGCGTTCGATACCATCGACCATGGTATCCTGCTGCAGTGGCTCAGGGGGATAGGGTTAGGAGGCACTGTTCTACAGTGGTTCTCCTATCTCTCGGGCCGTCTGCAGTCTGTTTGGGCGGGGGGTCAGGGTTCTTCCCAGAGGCCTCTCATTTGTGGGGTGCCTCAGGGCTCGGTTCTCTCCCCTCTGCTCTTTAACATCTATATGAAACCGCTGGGTGAGATCATCCGTGGTTTTGGGGTGAGGTATCATCAATATGCTGATGATACCCAGCTTTACATTTCCACCCCTGACCACCCTAGGGATGCCCTTTCCGTGATGTCCCACTGCCTGGAAGCGGTGCGGGTTTGGATGGGGAGGAACAGGCTTAGACTCAACCCTTCCAAGACTGAGTGGCTGTGGATGCCGGCATCCCGGGATCTGGAAGTTCCATCCTTAATGATCGGAGGTGAAACCCTTGTTCCCTCCGATAGGGTCCGCAACTTGGGTGTCCTCCTGGATTCTCGGCTGTCCTTAGATGACCATCTGACGGCCGTAACCAGGGGGGCCTTCGCACAGGTCCGTCTTGTGCGCCAGTTGCACCCGTTCCTAGACCGGGATGCCCTCGCCACGGTCACTCACGGTCACTCACGCCCTTGTTACCTCTAGGTTGGACTACTGTAACACCCTCTACATGGGGCTGCCCTTGGGATGTGTCCGGAGGCTTCAGCTAGTCCAAAATGCAGCCGCGCGGGTAGTTACGGGGGCGTCTAGATACTCCCGTGTAACACCTCTCCTGCGTGAGCTGCACTGGCTACCGGTGGCACTCCGGATACGTTTCAAGGTGCTGGTGCTCACCTATAAAGCCCTTCTTGGCTTAGGCCCGGGGTACTTGCAGGACCATCTCCAGCCGTTCTCCTATCGTCCAGTGCACTCTCACAGAGTCGGCCTCCTCAGGGTGCCGTCGGCCAAACAATGATGACCTCCAGGGGGAGGGTGTTCTCTGTGGGAGCACCGACCCTCTGGAATGGATTGCCCACTGAGCTCAGGACAGCCCCCGACCTTCTTTCCTTCCGCCGCGAGCTGAAGATGTGGCTCTTCCGCCAATTAAACTGATCTGTTTGGGGGTACACTGGTATAATTTTAAATCGTTTTTTAACTGGGTTATTGATTTTAATTTTGTATTGTATTGTGATTTGTATTGAAGTTGTCATTTTGTAAGCCGCCTTGAGTCCCTAGGGAGAAAGGCGGCATATAAATCACAATAATAAAATAAATAATAATAAATAAATAAAATAAGACATCCCCTGATAATAAGCCCAATTGGGCTTTTGAGCGCTTGTGCTAAAATAAGCCCCTGCCCCCGAAAATAACCCATCCCCCAAAAAATTTAAATGCAGAGCTGGAAATCAGGTAAGACGGCAAGAGGAGCCCCATCTTGCTCCACGCGTCCCAAAATAATCAGATCTCTCCGAAAATAAGGCCAAGCGCTTATTTGGGGGATCAAAAAAATTATAAGACAGGGTCTTATTTTTGGGGAAACACGGTATTATGACTTTGAGTCAGATAAGCCTGCCCGAAGAGAAAAATCTTCAGTGGAAAATGTTTATCTTGAAAATTTTTTTAGACCATCTTGCTTCAACAAAGCCTCTTGAATTAGTGTTCTTTCCAGAACAAAATGGAACTTGAGCCACAATATCAGGATAATATGACAACAGAGGTTGTCAAGCTATATGTTGTAATGTACCAGGAATCTTGAGCAATGGGTGGTGGTTGTGGTGGTAGGAGGTTGTGACTTTTTTTTTTTTAAATCGGAGAAGGTTTGAATAAGCAAAGCTTGACCATTGTCTCACCCAGGTTAGGCTGTGCAAGCCTTTGGAAATCCCTATGAGACCTAGCTTAAAGTTTAATGATTAAAAGTAAGAGGGGTGATATATTCATGGATGTTGTCTGTTTGGCATGTTCATGAACACTGCTCTTTGGGGACTTCCTGAATAATGCCATGCTGGATCTTGGTGCTGACCCATTGGTGGGTTGCTCCCAGTTCGGTCCAGTTCTTGCGAACCAGTAGTAACAGCAGCGGGAGGCTCCGCCCACTTGCCTGGATGTCATCATGAATGATCTGTGCATGCGAAGAAGCTTCTGCGTTGCGAACCGGTAGCGGAGGTAAGTAGAACCCACCCCTGTGCTGACCCTTCTGCCCGCTTTAAGCAGGCTGGTTACTATGCTCTCTTTTGGAAGATGATACCTGTTGAAGGAAGGTCAGAGTGCACTGTACAGCTTGATGCAACTGCATTTTTATTAAGTTGGGAAAGAGCTTTTAGTCCCCTTATATTTAAGTATAGGGTGTGGGAGAGAATAAGAACTGTAGCCCATTATCTGTATTTTGGGCTGGGAAGAGTGGGAGAGATTGTGGACAGACTTTGAGTAATGAGTTTGTATGTTTGTTCAGGTGAAGTATCAAGGTTCCCTCTCGAAGAGGAGAGGGGAAGAAGTGAAGGTACCACTGTAACAGAACTGGTGTTTGAAATTGATGGAGATATAATTTAGGAAACACAGCTGGTATATTTATTTCTCATCCCATCTCTACCCCAAGGACGTTTATTCATAGAAGATTGCACAGAAATTCCTTTATAATTTTAAGGGGTCATAAAAATCCAGAGTTTGAGATTTAAAGGGGAAAAAAAAATGCAAGCAATGACTGCTCATAAATATAGAATTAACCATAGTTGGCTCACATTTGTTTGTAATTCTTTGATAGGACTTTGATATCAAATTAGAAGAGAGGGTTCCAGGCAGAAATGATATTTTTGCTACCTACTTTTATCTCCACTATAATTTCTTTAACTCAGTTTGCATTTCACAAACAAGAGACTCCTGCATGGACATTTAGGGAGGTCTCTAGAATCTGTATCTTCCAATAGAGTTCATGGCCTCTTTAATGTGTTTGTTCTCTCCCAGGAAGGTCACAGTGGATCTGGCCTCATTCTTGTTTTTGCTGGCTCCTCTTCTGTACTAACAATAATAATAACAGCAACAGTAAAATAAACAGCTGTCCAGCGTTAAGTGAGTTACTTTGCCCTTATTATGCTTGGTTTCTCTTTCATCACTCCTGCTGATAAGAGTCTTAAGAATTAACAGCATTTTCTTCATCCTTTGGGATGAACTGTAGCCTAGCGTTAATCTACACCCACATCTTTTCCTATGATCATATTGTTGCTGTTGTATATTTTTTCACACTTCAGTTTTTGAAAACACTAAAGATGTGTGTACAGTATGTTATGCTTTCCATGAGCATCTTCTGGCACCAGGGCATATCGTGAGTTGTGGGCAAAAGCTGGGGCGTATCAGGAGGAGAAATATGATCAATCTGAGTTTTTTAAATAAGTTGGAACAGTTGCATCAAAATGAAACAGCATGATCCTGCTACAAAGATTATCTCAAGATAACCTCAATAGTCTCAAGGAAATCCCAGACAAGGTCTTGGTGATAAGTTAGATACTAACTATATAGCAAGGGATGTTGAAATTGGAGAAACTGGTATCTTTTAAATATCAAGAGTTTGCACAGGCCCATTTTCTTCTGGCTTTCAAATGGAATCAATGCTTGTCTTTTCAGAGGAAATTAAAAAGATTTTTCAGGACAACATCGCTGGGATTTTTCCTCCTGGACAGAATTTGGTCATTGTTTTTTCAGTTAACCATCAGGTGCCCTATTTATTTATTTATTTTTTATTTATTTATTTATTTATTTATTTATTTATTTATTTATTTATTTATTTATTATTTATTTATTTATTTATTTATTTATTTATTTATTTATTATTTATTTATCGAATTTCTATACCGCCCTTCTCCCTGAGGACTCAGGGCGGTGTACAGCCAGAATTAAAAAACATGCAATACAAATATTAAAAAAAAAACAATTAAAAGATATATAAATTTGGCCCAATTAAAACTCACTACCAATTAAAACATTTAAAAATTTCTTCTTAAGCCAGCCCGGCTTGCTTGAAAAAATGGGTTTTAAGGCCCAACGGAAGGCACTGTGGTCTTGTATTCGCCTTATCTCTGGGGGCAGCTGATTCCAGAGGGTAGGTGCCCCCACAGAGAAGGCCCCCCTGGGGGTCACCAGCCTGCACTGTTTGGCTGATGGCACCCCGAGGAGGCCCTCTCTGTGGGAGCGCATGGGTTGATGGGAGGTCATCGGTAGCAGCAGGCGGTCTCGAAGATAGCTAGGCCTGATGCCATGGAGCGCTTTAAAGGTGATAACCAACACCTTGAAGCGCACCCGGAAGACCACCGGGAGCCAGTGCAGCTCGCGCAGGAGCGGTATTACATGGGAGCGCCATGTTTTCCACCTAACAGTGTGTGGTGGAATAGTTGTTGGTGCAACTGTGGCAAGAGCTGTAGGCCATTTCTAGCTGCTCATGTTATCCAGTCTTTATTTTTTATTATATTTACAAATAACTCAAGGTGGTGAACATGTCCAGCATATCATCTTCCTTCTATTGTTCCCACAACAACAACTCTGTGAGATGATTTTGACTGAGAGAGAGTGATTGGCCCAAAGTCACTGTTCTGCCCTAGCTCCGGATTCCCGAGGATATTGACACACACCAATGGTCCTTATCAAATTTATTAAGTAGCAAGAATAAACCAAAGTCCGGCAAAGGTTGGCAACCAGCCCAGAAAACAAGATATGGTAAGACTTTTCAAAAAATGTTCTGATGATAATTACAAGTTGTTTCCAGCAAGAAATTATTATTTTTTTTATTAAATTTATATACCGCCCTACTCCCGAAGGACTCAGGGTGGTGAACAGGCACAAAATAAAATACATAGATACAAAAGTTAAAAACATAATTAAAACCAGATTAAATAATTTAGCCCAAGACAATTAAAAATCCCAATAATTTAAAACAGATTAAAATTTCGATTTAAAAGAATTTTAAAACAGGGGAGAAAATTAGGCCAGGCCGGCTTGCTGGAATAGGAGGGTCTTAAGAGCACGGCGGAAAGTGTGCAGATCCGGGATCCTCCGTATCTCTGAAGGGAGCTCGTTCCAGATAGTGGGTGCCCCCACAGAGAAGGCCCTCCCCCTGGGGGCCGCCAGTCGACATTGTTTGGCTGACGGCACCCGGAGGAGCCCCTCTCTATGAGAGCGTACCGGCCGGTGGGAGGCTGTTTGTGGTAGTAGGCGGTCCCGTAAATAACCAGGTCCTAAGCCATGGAGTGATCTAAAGGTGGTGACCAAAACCTTGAAGCGCACCTGGAAGACCACCGGGAGCCAGTGCAGAGCCAATTATTAACTGCGTGCGATTTAAATAGGCTAAGGGAGTGGCCAGTTATCCTCAATCCTTACTCTTGAGGAGACCTCCTCCTCCTGAGTAGCCACTCCTGCCTTTTGGCAGCCCTGCATGCTCGAGCATTGAGGAGAGGCTCCTCCACTTCGCTCTCTCCATTTGAAGGAGCCTCTGAAAGCCCAGGCTGAGTCTCTGCCTCTGGCACCACATCCTCTTCAGCCTCTTCGCTGTCCGACGCAAGCGCCGGCAGCACAGGCTGCTGGCGCGACCCCACACCAGCTTCCTCGTCGGGATCAGCCATGATCCGCGCAGGCCGCTGGCGGGCCACAACAGTCACCCACATGGCTTTCAAGGCTAAGGTAGGACTAGAACTCACAATCTCTTATTTTCTAGCCCAGTGCCTTAACCACTAAATCAAACTGGCTTTATCTTTTAATGCTTCAAGAACATTGAAGGATTTCTCATCTGCAAAGTGGCTTCTTTGGTTAATCATCTGAGATAATGTTGGGCTTGTAAAACCTTCGCTTTTCATGTGGCTATACTTTGAAGTACTTTGTGAAATTTTGCATGGCAAATTAAACGTTTTTGTTCCCTAAATGTAGAAGTTGGCAGCACTTTGGACATCAGTTTTGATCTTCGGCAATTAACAGGAAAAAAGAAAAGACATTTGTAGGCCTTGTCATTTTCACGCAGCATTGAAGCAGACCTTTGGTGCCCAGGAGGACAGTTAGCATTGGCTTTATCTGTTTGTTCTTGGGCCCAGCTATTTCAAATCCCTAAAAAGTCTCTTTATTTGCAAGCTCTCCAAAGCCTTTTCGACCTGGGTTTCTGTCACTCCCACTCTTGCTGCCCATTCTTTCCAACCTCTGTGATGCCTCTCAATCAGTCACAGTGAGCTTGTGACACTTTAAAGTCTTTGCTCTTGTCTGTAATCCTATTTACTGCTTGTGCCCCTGTTGACATAACTGACAAGTGTGCCTGTGATGTGGTTACATGCTGCTCTTAACCTGTATACATACGTATAAAGTAATGATCCCTTAAGGGAAGGGAAATGGATTCTGTTATGAGAAGGTCTAAATTCTGCAGCCAGAAAAAAATGAGGCTGTTGATACATATTCATGCAATTTATTCATTGAATGTTGAATGTATTCCTGGAGACTTGGGGAAATAAATATACAAAATAGAGACTTTGGGTAGATTATTGAAGGTTAGATCAAAGTTTGGTTCGTTCTCTATTAGAAAATCTCTTTCTAATTTTGAATGTTTAGTAGAAACTATTATAATGTATTTGGTTATTTTAAAAAAGAAAACCTGCAACCTTTAAATAAGGCAAGCAGGCATCACTAAGATTCTGAAACATTAGTACTATTCAGAGGAATTTCTAGGTATCATATAAAATACTACCTCATATTCTCAGGATGCTTTAAAAAGCTTTGGAATTTTTCAGGAGAAACTAGAAAGGGTTATTGTTTAATGACCTCGTTCAGCGACCATTCAAAGTTAAGATGGTACTGAATGAGAGTAGTTAGGACCAGTCCTCATATGTACATCAGTTGCAGAATCACCACAGTGATGTGATTGTGCCAATCACAATGTTGCATCATCCTGTGATCAACATTGGCAAACTTTGCCAGTTTTCTATATGGCAAAGTCAGTGGGAAGTTGGCAGGAGATTGTAAATGGTGAACATGTGGGGTCCTCACATAATGACCCACAATGATTCACTTAACGGAAATTCAGGATTTTCTATCACTAACCAGTGTAATCACATGATGTGGCATATTTATCACCACATTGTTTAGTGATGGAAATTCCAGTCCCAACGCCTGTCGTAAAGTGAGGAACTAGCTGAAATATTTTCATAGTCCATCACATGATCACGTTGCTTAGCTTTGGAAATTCCAGTCCCGACAGCTGTTGTAAGTGAGGACTACCTGTTCATATGTCTGCATATTAGTTAAAATCCCAACTATTCTCCTCTTTACAGATAGTGGCAACTGTAGAGTATTAAGAAAGATTGCCTCCTCTTTTTGTAATATTCATGGGAGATAGTTCTGCCTCATCCCCTTGTCTGGGTACTTCCTCACTGGATATAAGCTCTTCCTTTTTCATCCCAGACAAATTGTTTAGAATTGGTTTATTTGGCCCCTTCCTATTCGTCTGCAGAGTTTATGACTTGAGGATGCTGGACTGATCTACCCTTTTCTCAGTTTGGCATGTCATATGCTTGTCATATGGAGGGAGCCTCTCCCATTGCTCGAGGGCTTATTCTCAGTAGCCACCAAAGGAAAACTAGACTCAGCCATAGAACAAGGAGATTGCTCAACCAGCTGTCTTGTGTTGCATAAGGGACTTTTGTTCTCTTTCTCTAGGAGTGTTTTTTTGGGGGGAGGGGGGAGGAACTTTCTTTATTTGGCTTTCCCCCTTCCCTTCCCAATTCCCTTCTCCAATCTCTTTTCTCCCTTCTTAAAATGCAGGTAGCTTCTGCAGAGGATATCCTGCATCTTTCAGCCCCATGTGTTCTGCTTTGCCTCTATATCTCTTACTCATTTCTCCATTCAATAGCAATAACGTTAATGGCATGACAAGGTAGTCATGCGTTGCCAAGTGAATCCATCTCTTTCAGCCCTTGGGAGCATTTTAAGTGCAGGCCCTTTTAATAAAGGTGGAGGTTGGGGTTAAACTGGGAAAACAGGAGGTGGGAGTTATGAACAGAGTTTAGTCTGGCCATAACAGGGCTGAATATCCTTTCCTTAGCCACTGTCTGGAAAAAGAGAACGTGTGTGCTCTTTGTCAGCATTGGCCTTTGTTAAATGGTCTTCCTCCAAAGAAGGAAGTTTCATTGTTTCATGAAACAATTACAGCTCTCTCATTAACCATTGGATTGTGAGAGAAATGATGGGTTGAAGGTGGGAGGGACAGGAGCTTCAAGTTGGCTCAATGGAGTTGTCCCCCCCAAAAAAACATTTGGCAACTTTATTTGTCCTGTAATGTCTATTCAGAGATTCCAGAAAGACTGGAAGAAAGACCTAATGTACATATGAGCTGCCTTAACCAGAGAGAGATTTTACAGTAGTCTATTGATTCCAGTTTAGGATAGCGATCTCAGGCATCTAAAATCTTGCTTTAAGCATTATTTAATAAGACAGATGCTTCTTCCTTGAACATAAGGGTAGATTTGTTGAGGTATCGTTCTCAATCTTCTTTTCCTTTGTTTTAATAAACGTTTTAAACCTGAGGTATGAGCCTTCTTGTGTTGCCAAAAAACCCTTACATATAATCTACATATATACTAAATTGTTTGTGTTATTGTTGTTGTTGTTATTATTATTTTGATGTCTGTCTGCCTGTCTATCCAGTCCATCTCTCAATCCCATCCCATCCCATCCCATCCCTCCCTCCCTCCCTCCATCCATCCATCCATCCATCCATCCATCCATCCATCCATCGGCAGCAAACAAGCCTAATACTCCTCTCCAGAATTCTTCCTGTCAGGTGAGTTGGGTCGACAGAAAGTGACTGGCCCAAAACTATAAAACTATTCAGGTGTATTTCATGCCCAGGGGAGGCCTAGAATCCAGTCTCCTGGTTCCTAGGCCAGTACCTTAACCTTATGCCAAACTGCCTTTCTGTTTTTTTTCTGGTGCTCTCTGAGATTCATTATTTGCTTGTTGTCATTTCAATACCCAATTAGGTAGTATTTTCATCAGTGCTCCTTCCTTCCTTCCTTCCTTCCTTCCTTCCTTCCTTCCTTCCTTCCTTCCTTCCTTCCTTCCTTCCTTCCTTCCTATCTACCTACCTTGTTTTCTCCAAAATAAGACATCCCCTGATAATAAGCCCAATCGGGCTTTTGAGCGCATGGCAATAAGGCCAAGCGCTTATTTCAGGGTTCAAAAAAATATAAGACAGGGTCTTATTTTCGGGGAAACACGGTACCTACCTACCTACCTACCTACTGTGTAGCCCAGACAACACAAATTCTTAATATAACTGGGACCAACTTCTCTCCACTGACAGGTATGGGAAGTGATAGGCAGGCTAAATAATAGTTAAAAACAAACTCACAAAAAGATCATGAACTGATAATTGACAATAAGTGCCATCTGAAGAAATGAAACGGCTTTCAGGGACAAACAATCTTTTGGACCAAGAAATAAATAGGTGTGTCATTACCTTGTTTCTTCTATATTTCCATAATGGGATCTGGGGTCGAATATAGAAGACCTGGTGCTTTCAGGCACAGTTCAAGAAGGAAATTATTTCTCATCCTTTCTACAGCATGGTGATATTCTCAGCTGCTTGTATTTAATTTCTGCAGCTATCTTGAAAAAAGTGAATTATATGCAGCAGATTGACTATTTGCTGTAGAACAATAAGAACAGTAAAAAGGAAGTAGATGGAACAATGTGGCTTGATTTGAATAGCCAGCGAAGTAGTTCTATGAAAGGTAAAGCAAGGGATTTTTTTTATTTTGACGCTAATAGAAGCCATTCTCCTAGATTACCTATGAGGCTAGTTGATTCCAGTTTCAACACTATCCTACCCCAAGAAGAATACATGATATCCGAGGCAGTGTCTTCTTCTTCTTTCTACTGCTGCTTTGCGAAACAGTATTTTTTCCCTGCAAAATCTTTGCCTTAAATTTACTTTTAATTAATGCTGCAACCTTATAAAATTAGTTGACTTTCATGAAAGTTTTTTAAAATACTTCTTCACGTTGTGCTGCTACTTTTGCTACTACTGTTAGCTGTTATTTTATCATGTATGTTCTATGGCCAAGTTGTATTTCTCTGCCTCATTCGTTGTTTACTTTTGCCAGTACGATATATAGGGTTCTGCTGGCCTAGCTACAATTAATGATACCTGTCAATCATCATAGATAAATGTCAACCCAACCTTTGAATTTAATCCCTTTATTCTCACAGAATAAATCCAGAAACTGCTTTGGCTGCTTCTCAATATGTATTCTTAGCATTAAAATATTGGTGTGTATATACACACATACAGACACACAGAAATTATGTTTCTAGAAATCAAACAACGTACTTTCTTCAACTAAGAATATATATATCTTTCTAGTCATGCTGCCTTTAGAGGTCTCTCATTATGCCAATACTAATGCAGCCAGCAGGGTTAGTGGTACGTATTTTCTTCTTTGGTTGTCATAATTGAGTCTTTTTTTCTTTTAATTGGAAATCGTTCTTTAAACTAATGAAGAACATGCTTCTTAGGCCCAGGAAGGCACTTCCAACTGTGTGAAAGAGGACCAGAAAGGGGTTTGTGCTTCCATAGTCCTCTAGTACCCTGTGGGATGCAGAACACATCAGAGGCAAGCTCCGTCAGCATTTTTCTTCTCTCGTAAAACATAACACATAATATAGCATAGAGCAAATTTGTATAGATAACTGTTGTTAGTTGCTGCTTTCTCAGTCAGCCCTGATTGACACAGGCTGTAGGTTTCCTCTCTGTCAGTAAAGTAAAACACATCTATACTGTTTGCTTCCTCTTCCTCTTTGTATTTCCAACAAAGCAATTTCTGGTCTGGTATAGTGAAACTGCCATATGGTTTCTCCCCATCCTTCTGTGACAACGTTTCCTGAGCCTCCCATTTGTTTCCTCCGAGCCAAGCTTTTTTGCATGAGACAAACCGTGAGACCTTTGCAAGCGACCTGGCTCTGATGAACTCTGCAGGGAAAGGGCTTGTCATGGTGATGAAAAGTTCTGCAATTGAGATGGAAATGAGATGGGAAGGCCAAATTCTTGAAGGGGTCCTCCTGCCAGGGTCATTATGTTCATTCAGAAGTGAGAACGCTAATTGGGTATTTAGCCCACCCTGTTCTCAGGAGGGAAAGAGGAGGGAGCTGTGATAGTGGGCGAGATAGTACTGCAAGACAAATAATGGAGGTATCTGTCTTAGAACTGAGGAGCAGGGGCCATAGATTTCTGATAACCAAGCAAACCTTTGTTCTAACCAACATTGTTTGTTGTTTATTTAACCAATTTATTGAGCTGTCCATCTACCAATAGTAGAGCTCTAAATGGCAAACAAAAGTTAGAACATAATACACAATCAAATCGATTTAAAAAACCTAAATTAAAAATACTTGTGCAAGATTAATAGTGCTTGTGCTATGTTTTTGAACAGAGAATATCTATGCTGTTATTTTTTTTTCTTGTTCCATGTACTAGATCTCTGGAGATACTTTATGTTGTTCCTAATGTATTGGGGGCTGCGGGTGGGGTGAGAAAACATAACATTGCTTTTACAATTTATATATTTTTTTTACTATAACAATTACATAGCATTATGTTTTAAGATAAGCGATAGAGACTGTTGTGCTGTAACTGGCTAGAGATAATTGTAGATTACCTATCTACTGGTTGTGGATCTACAATTGTAGGAGGAATTAGTGACCTTCTGAAGAGCAGCTGCAATTGTTAAAGAATCCATGTTAAAGGACACATAATGAGCAATATAATAACAACATCTAAAATAAGGCAGTGGGAAACTGGATTTAAGCGTAAAATTAGGCATGTGTGCTGTTATTCTTTTATTTAAATGGATCCCAATAGCTGGTCATTTTTTTCCTATAACATGGTGGAAATCTTTGGCTTTTAACAGGGCCATTCTTTTGGAGATTCCATCTGGTTATCGATTTTCAGTACAATTAATATCCATATGGCAGAACAGAAGTATTGTGTTCCTTCTAGCTTTGCTTGTAACTGCTGCTTATTTGGGAAAAGATTGGGTATTCATATGTTCCTTGAAAATAGGACATCCTTCACAATTTCCATAACTTCTGCTTATATACAGAATAATTGGTACACAACAGTGATGGCAAGATAACTCACCCTTTATGTTCCTTATTGGCTTGACCTCTGTAGTTCCTATGGTAACCACCAGTTTACATGTGAGAGAATCTACAGAAACTTCCAGACTGGGTTGCAATGTCTACCATAAATCACAAATGAAAGGAAGCTTCAGGCAGCACTGGAACAGGAAGAAGAATGGGACAATTTGGGGGAAGGAAGGGCTGTGACTTGTAAAGCTGCTGCCCGATTCCATCATAATTTTTATAACCTTTGGACAGTCACCCTGTATTCATCTATATTGCATGGTCTCCAGAAGGTAGGCAATGCTCTTAACTATTGGCTCCACCTGCTTGGCCAAGGCCTGAGAAAGCTCAAGACAAGCTGCTGCTGGGCCTCCTTTTATTCTTTTCTTTTCCCCTTATTAATTATTGGTTAAGAGTGTGGGGGAGGGAGTGGAGGTGCCCTTGCAGTTAAACCAGTCCTGCTGAGAAGAGGGACACAATTTAAGTGAGCCTTTGCTGATCAAAGAGAAATAATAGAGAACGTTTGAGCTGAGATTTGTCACACAATAAGCATGTATGAAGGGAAGGAATTTAGTACTTTTTCTCCCCGTTTTGCCAATGATAGGGGGAAAAAAACAATCATTGATGGGAGAAACCCCTTTTAAAACATTGTATATTTTCTTTACCAGAGATTATTTGAGGTAGGAGCAATAGCTAAAGGCAATTGCTAATCCTAAAGTCAACAATCCCAGAGGAAATCTATGTGGAATAGGGTGATTAAAGAGATAACAATCAGTTTGTATTGTATCCAACTTGTATTTAAACATTACAATTTGAAGTATACAAACAGGAAGCTGAGGATCATGGGATAATCTCTGGTATCATACATGACTGCAAATAACCAAAAGCTGTGATTATTAAGGGCGTCCCAGCGAGTAATAGTGATTAGTTGGGATTTAGGCTCAGAACCTAGATTCCTGGTATTGGGACATCTGTGTGCATATTGTATTTGGGTTGCAGTTGTAAGCATTTTAGTGGTTCTATTTTGGTGCTTTAAAAGTAAATCTGTATCTTCTAATTCAGACATCACAGGAAATTTTTGCATAGCTGACCTCATTAGAATAATCTACTCAATGGATATCTAAAATATTTGAAGGAGAACTAAAGAACTATTAGAAATAAGACACTTACTTTGCCAGAAAGGCCATGATCCTGTCTTAAATAATGTAAGAAAGGTTCTTTAGGTGCTGATTGATGTTAATTGATGTTCATCAAGGACACAGAAGATGGATAGAAAAGATGCTCCAGATCAAAGCTGAAAGGCATCATGGTAATTCAAGTATATTTAAACTTTCAGAGTTGGGAATTTGACTGTAAAACATTAAACAATCTCCCCCCCCCCCAAAATGGGATACCTTCCAGATGTGTCGATTTTCTCCAAAACAGCAATGTCCATTGCTGAGAATTCTGGAAACTCTGAAGGTCACACATCTGGGAGAGCCTTGTTTTGGGAAAGCTGCATTAAATGAGATCAGAGTTTTAAAATAAATCTTGGACATTTTCATCTAATTCTTTTTTTCAGATGTTCCCACTTTAATTCATGTAGTTCAATATTTGATACGTAATGCAACAATATTCTTTCATGAGTTTCACATCTGAGATTAGGTAGCAAAACACTCCTATATTGCAGTCTTTCAACTAGTGCACTGTATACAGGTACTCCTTGACTTACCACCTCAATTGAGTCCAAAATTTCTGTTGCTTAGTGAGACATTTGTTAAGTGAGTTTTCCCCATTTTACTACCTTTGTTTGCCATAGTTGTCAAGTGAATCACTGAAGTTGTTAAGTTAATAAGACAGGTTGTTAAGTGAATCTGGCTTCTCCATTGACTTCGCTTGTCAGAAGGTCACAAAAGATGATCACATGACCCCGGAACACTTCAATCGTCATAAGTATGAGTCAGTTGTGAAACATCTGAACTTTGACCATGGGAATGCTGCAATTGTTGTAAATGTGAAAAATGAGTCAGTTTTTTCAATGACATTGTAAGTTTGAACGGTCACTAAATGAACTGTTGTAAATCGAGAATTACCTGTATTTTCAAACCCAAATGGTCAGCCCAGGGCATGTGCAGCTTTGACTATTCTTGTAGATCTCAGAGAGTGCAGTCATTCCCTGAGATTGACTAGAGCTGGTTCTATCCAACTCTTCCATTCAAGTGGATGGATGGATGGATGGATGGAAGGAAGGAAGGAAGGAAGGAAGGAAGGAAGGAAGGAAGCTGAACAGCCTTAATCTGAGAATATTTCATCATTAGTTAATATTATTATCAACAGTAACAATTAGTTATTGATAGCAAAAAACACACAATTGAGCCAAGGAGGAGAAGGAGGAAGGGGATTACTTCTCAATCACTTGATAACCATTCTTCCGTAATCCTGATGATTATTGTTGATTCCTTGTTAGCAAAGATGCAGAATGGTTGCTGGGATGAACAGGACAAGATTGATTATGTGCCATCAATCTTAGCGACCATATAGGTTTTCTCCATGACAATCTATCTCTAACCTGTAATTTCATGTGCGCCCATTGTAACTGAGTTCATCCACCTTGCTTCTGGTTGTCCTCTTTCCTTCCACCTTTTCCAACATTAGAGCCTTTTCGAGAGAGCTGGATCTTTGCCTAATGTGTCTGAAGTAGGATAATTTGAGCTTGACCAGTTGTGCTTCGAGTGAGAATTCTGGTTTGATTTGTTCCATTTGTTTGGGTTTTTTTGGCTGTCTGCCATATTCTCAGGACAAGGCAAGTCCCCCTTTTAACTCCTCAGTTAAAACTAAATCCCCCACTATCAACAATTTTGTGCTTTTCATTAAGGAAACAAAGCTGACAATGCCTATCAGTTTTATTCATATAATTTGTTTTAACTCACTTTCCTTACTTATAGGTCAACACAATCAACATAACTCATCAAAAACAACTAGTTTGGGAAACCAGAGTTCTCAACTATTTTCTCCACCACATGCCTAGAATCTTATAAGTACTGTCAAGACTTCATGAATCACCAACTCTTCCCTGCTGGTTAGATGGGCAGAAGTGACTGTAGACAAGAAAGCTGGGGGGGGGGGGGGAGGAATTGTGCCAAGCTCTGATTCATGTCAAAATGTACAATTTACAGGCACTCTGCTGCAAATTCCTGCTCCCTTCCCCCTTCACTTACAACCACCACTTTGCCAGTGCCTGCCTAACATCAACTCCCTCCCCTATTAAAGCCCCTGGGGGGGGGAGAGCAAAAATAAATTAGCAGAGGGAGCTGTGAAAAGCTTCCCTCCTTCTCTGATTGTCAGACTAGTCCCCAAAATGACACAAGAGAAGAAAAAAAAAAACCACTCTCGCGCTCCTTTCTGGGGAAACAAAGCCTTTAACAAGGGAAGAAAGTGGTCACAAAAGAGACGGCCACTCCCAGTTACAACAACTCCTACTGAGAAGGCATAAGGCAACTTAAAACAGAAGGAGGGAGAAACCCACGTCTGATGTCCAGGACTGGCAAAGTCTGGATCATCCTCACAAGCACCATTTGAAATGTTGCTCATTTACGGGAGTGTCTGTAAATGTTTTCGGAAATAGAGCATGAGACAGTGTGTTGAGGACTTTTTCTTATTTGCAGGTGTTGCCACTTGACAGTGCTTTTGGGAATATATCTGGCGGCCTGCCAGGTAGATGGCTAGTTACACCACTATAGTGTGAGGCACCATTCTTGGTTGTTGTCAGAACTCTGGTGTGTCCAGGGTTCTCTATCCCTCCTTTTTCTCTTGGAAGACTGTGGAAATAAGGATGGGCAGCGGGCTCTTTTTTCCATTTCCATTTTTTATTAGTTTATCAGAATATAAAATGAAATAAAAATGAAAACAGTGGGAAAACTGGAAGAGAAGAAGGTATAGGGTAAAAGAGGGAAAAGAAAAGCATTGATTTCCCACTCATTTTAGAGCAGTAGAATCAGATATTAACGCACAGCCTCAACTTTTTACTTTGATGTAGCAATATATACTAGCCATTTCTATAACAACAAACCTATCTAATCAGCAAAACCCAAAGTGAACTTTCCACCTCGAGCACAAAGTCCAGAAGCGGTTTCCAAGGGGAAACAAAGTTATTATATATACTTTTCTTTGATTAACACAGTCAATTTAATCATCTCTGCTAATTCCATCAGTTTTTGCCAGTCAGTCATCCATTGTGGGAGGCAGTGGGTTTCTTTTGATTGGGTCTGCAGGATCCAACTGGTTAGGGGGATTCTTTAGCTCCAAACAGACTTATTTTCGATATTCGGTTCTGCTGTCTGCTGAGTTTGGGTATTTGCTGAATAGAATTGCCCCACACAGAACCCAGTTAAAGAAACAAAACAGCCAGTATGCTAATCAACTGATACCAAAGACTCCTAAAACATTGTGCCTTACTGAAAGGTTTATTGGTGATCCAAGATTGCCTAAAGGTCTAGATTTGAAGGCTGATGCCCAAGAAGTCTTCATAGCTTAGAAAGTATTTTAGTGGAGATATTATGATTGCTGAGCCTATTTGCTAATGCTAAACATCCTCGTGGCAACTACAGTAATTGCCTTCATGAAAAGCAATAACAGGAAAGCTATTGAATTTATTTTCAGCATCCTTTTAATGCAGTTTAGCAGCTGGAAATAGGAAAGGGAACCAGTACCATGTGACAAGGTATTTCATTTCAAACTATGCATTGAGAAATGAGAGTTAGATGGTTGGAAATATTGGGCTTAAAATTTCTACCTAACAATTAATAAATAATTTAATTAAAATTTCCTGCCTAGTTGTTTAAAAAAATGAAGTTATTAATACATATATTTGAATACAAATATATGAAATGCATATTCCAGATGTATTGGACCTCTGCTGCAGCAATGCCGTGGAACTTTCTGATCCTGTAAGCCATTATGTAGATCAGGCAGTTGGACTGTTACTGTATAAACTAGGTGGATAAAAATCAATGATTTTTAATTTTCTTTTTTAAAAAATCAGATTTTTTTAATTTAAATCGGATTTTTTTTTGATTTTTTATCAAATTTATTTTAATAAAATGCTTTTGGAGTAAAAATCCATCTAAAGATAGTTTCCTATTTAGGATACATTTATAATTTAATTTATTCAGTATGAAATGGAGCTTAGTTATGTAGCATGAGGCTGTATATTCTGCAATATTGGGACTGTCGGTGAGTCAATAGCATGTCAGAGGAGGAGCTGCTGCGGGACAGAGATGACAGTTGCTTATTAAAAGTTATGATTTAAATCAAGTCCTTTTACTAGTGATTTAAATCATGATTTAAATCGACTTGATTTAAATCAAATCCACCCTAGTATAAACTCATTTCAGGACTTACATTATTGAATTGGTGATAGAAGGTGACCAATACTATTTCCATTTCCATTTCCATTTGTATGGGGCTCTGCTGCAGCTGCTACACTCAATTTTATTCCTCTGAGGAAGATAGTTGCAGATAACTTAGGTCTTCAGTTTTGTGTATTTTCTTGCTTAGGTAATTGACAAACATGTTGGAAGATCAATGTTGTTTTAATTTAATTCTCAGATAAGTAGTGGTCCCAAGGACAACGCTAAATTCATGAAACTGGCTTAATTTGAAGAAATTTAATGATTAATTTCATGCCCTGACTAGGTTTATTTAATATGGCAGCCTCTAAACTATTTGAGATGCTATTTTCTTTGTGACCTGGGGTTGCAGTGTTTCTCCATTGCTTTCTCTTTTTCCCATGTCTTTATACTTGGGACATCTAATTAAAAGTGCAATTCTGATGAATGTCACTAAAGCAAATTTTATTGACTTAATATCACATTTTCAGGTATGAGAGATCTATTCTCTCTTCATCAACTATATTCTTCTAAGAGTTTTTAAATAGATTTTAATTCCATGCACAGATTTATATGCATACATTTTTACACTATCAATCACCTTTGACTAATTAACAGAATATAACTTAATCCATAAATGAATTTATCTTTTAAAATCAGCATAAATTTTTTTAAAAAAGGATTGCATTCTAAATACCATTTCAGCTCAACTCAAATGCCCACTTAAAATGGAAAGTCTCCAGAGCTTTCTAGAATACTCAAAAGTAAAATGGCCAACCTAATTTTTAGGTCAGCAGTGTTCCACAGTGTTGGGGTAACTGCAGAGAAGGCCTGCCTTCTGGCCCATGGTCCTTTTACCTCCTGCAGTGGTGTATAAAAATCAAAATATCTTATTTTTTATATACTTTTTGCTTCTAGAAGTAGTGTGTGCTTTAGCTTCCATTTCCTTTTCTACATTCCTTTGATGTGCAAACCTCATTTTCAGAATGTAACTTTTAGAGGCATTTGTCTGTTATGTTCCTATCTGCTCATTATGGGTGTAGAGAGTAAAGAGGATGACCTCAAGAGAGAGAGAAGAGAGATCCATTTCCAAAGCAATGAGGAGCAAAACATGGTTTAAGCTCTAGATGAGAAAGTATGTGTAAACATCTCAGACACCATCTTAATTCATATGTGTATAAGAAAGAGAGGAGAAAAAAGCACAATCAGATTTGCACCATTCTCTTATATAGTTCATCATAATAAAAGCATTTTTAGACTTGGAGATTGTTTCTTCACCTGGTCTACATTGTGGGGCCATCAGAGGTCAGGAATGACTGTAGTTTTCATAGCTCCGCTGTTCTCAGAAGGCACTATTTTTCTGCCATGGTGGGCTCAGGTATAGAGTTAGAAGAGGGGCCTGATGACAAACAGCCAGCGCCAGAGCCAACTTCAGAAGTGTTGACAGGTGCCAGTCCCAGGGCCACCAGATGGACTACCTTCTGAGCAAAGTAGTTGCTCCCAAAGGATTTCCTTTTGTGCTAATACAGATAGCATAGCCTAGTGGTGGCAAACCTTTTACTCACCAAGTGCATGCAAACAGGTGCATGCTTCACGTGCTTTGCGCACATGCTATCCACGCTAACACATGGCTCCCCCATGCGCTGCATGCGCAACCTCACCATCTGTGCATGCACACGGCTTTCGGGTGCCCCTGTGAACTCTGTGTGCAACCACACCATCTGCATACACCTGGCTTTCGGACGGCTCTCCCAGGCGCTGCTTGTGCAATTGCACCATCTGCGCATGCGCGCAGGTTTCACATGGCTCCCCTGTGTGCTGCATGTGCAAGCGCACCATCTGCGCATGTGCATGGTTTTCACACATGCATTGTATGCATGTGAACACTGTCTACACTGTCTACATGCACGTGCTGCATGCAAGTACTTTCGCACGCATGCGCAAACGCGCGCATGTGCAGGATAGCTCTGAAGACCAGCTGGCTCCCCTGAATTACAAACATGTGCACTGGAGAGTCGAACACTGACTGGAGCAGGTGCGCATGCGCAGCTGCAGGTGAGTTGGGCGACAGCTCGCGTGCTTGGAGAGATGGTTCTGTGTGCCACCTTGGGCACGTGTGCCATAGGTTCATCCTCACGGGCATAGCCCAAACTCAAAATAATGAGTTTCAAATTCAAATGATAATGTGGCCACCAAGACTCTGCAACAGGTCATAAATGCAAGCTGGTTGTCAAATGTCTACATTGCCATCACATGACCATGGGGACCATGCTTGTAAGTGAGTATCAGACTTTTTTCAGCATGATTGGAATTTTGAACAGTTGCTAAATAAATAAATAAGTTGAGGACTACCTGTAAAATTATATTTCTCTTATTGTACCTGATTGATTTTTTTTGGTTAATGTATACCTTTACATTTAGCGTAGAGGAGTCCTTGGTGCTCTCTGAGCTTGGAGGTTTTTTTGCAGACATTTCTCCAAGAAAACAAGCTCAGAGTGCATCAAAGACCCCTCATTTCAACTCTGAGCTACAAATATTTTCCTTTATTGGTACATTTAGCATTACCAGGGACAGTTCTAGGCTAAGGAGAGCCTGTGGGGTTAACATTGATCTAATGTCCCAGCTGGTGGGATTTTGATGCTAAGTATCCATTGTATCTTCTTTCCAGAGCAATCACTCAGGGCAAATTGAAGCAAAGAGTTTGCCTTCTGCTCTATAGAAAAGACCCAGAAGCATTTGTCACTTCCCACCCCACTTTCCCAGCAAGGTATAGCAATATTTTGAGGAGGGAAGTTATGACTACATTCCCCTGAAAACCTTTATTCTCATTTAAACTTCAAGATCACAACAAAGCCCATAACCTTTTATGTCTTGATTTTGTGAAATGACACCACTTTTGTTTTCATGTTTGACTGAGTTTCTTAAGGCGTTTGGATATGAAGCATTGTGTCATACTGAGGATGTATCACGGACATAAAAAGCCTCAGCTGTCAGTGAGGTTTATCTGCTATTTCTATTCTTTTTTAAATAGTAAAGTGGGGGAGGGAGGGAGGGAGAGAGAGAGAGAGAGAGAGAGAGAGAGAGAGAGAGAAAAGAAAGAAAGAAAGAAAGAAAGAAAGAGAAAAAGAAAGAAAAAGATTGATTCCTGCTCGTCGGATAATTACCACAGAGAAAGTACAAGATTAGGTTTTGGTTGCTGGGTCTACAAGGTACATTGGAACAAAGGTAAGGGTAGGATACTATATTTATCCTCTTAGTAAAATTCAACGGTTAACCTAAGGACTTCCAAAGAAAACATAGGCATGAAGAAAAAGCTAAGAAATTAACACTAAGATTAACAACATATTTAAAAATGACTGGTGGCCTGATCTTTCCATATTAAACTAGGGACAAACCACAGAGTGAAAGTTTAAAAGGAAGCAATAGCTTTGTAAAAGCTAATTCCCTGTAATTTTATATATCTATAGTAACCTAGAAAAGGATTGCACTTAAATTTATTACATAGCTGAGAGGATTGTCTCTTGTTACTGCTTCCTCAACAAAAAGAAATATTTCTTTGATTTACATTAATAGGATTTAAATTGTTGTATAATTAATGGGGGCTGAGGAGAAATAATAGATTTAACGTAGGGTCAGAGATTCCACATTCTCTCATTCAAGTTGGTTGAAAGCAGTGCGTTATTATATAGCCTGGCTGAGTTTGCACAGCCCACTCACCTGATATTGGGTGGAGTTCAGGGGTGAAATGCTTCCGGTTTGGACCGGATTGCCCGATCCAATAGCAATGGCGATGGGTGGTTCGGAGAATTGGTAGCAAACATCCCTGCCCCCCCCATGCCCAGCTGAGTTGCACAATCATCAGAGGCTTTTTTTTTAATTTTTAAAAGCATTTTTTCTACAACCTCTTCGCCAAAAAAATGCTTTTAAAAGTTAAAAAAAAAAGCCTCTGATGATTGCGCGTCTCAGCTGGGATCGTCAAAGGCTTTTAAAAGCATTTTTTTTTTTAAGAAAAAATGGTTTTAAAAGTTAAAAAAAAAAAGTTGGCCATGCTCACCCAAATTACCCCCCCAAGTCACCCCCACGGAACCGGTAGTAACAAATTTTACATTTCACCACTGGTGGAGTTAGTGGGTTATCTAAAACCAAAAAAGGTTTAACCTTCAATAGTCCTTAATTTTCTCAAGGTTAAACTACTAATCAGGCATGGAGCTAATTATCAGTTGCACAGATGGAAATAGAGCAAAATTTTCCAAACTATGAGCTACTTCCTTTGGGGAGGTGCAGAAAGAATCCAGAGGAGTTGTACCAATATACCTTTTAGTACATTGTTACCATAAATATACATTTCCCAAAGTTTCATTATATGGGTTTCATTGTTCATTTTTTGATTTTAGGATTTTTAGAAGATGTGTGTACATTAAGACTACACTAAGGAGAGGTATGATGGCAAAACGTTTATGAATCCCTGGAGTACAGTAGTGGCTAAAATTATGGAAACCTTTTGGGAAAAGTGTATTTTCTAAAACTAGCTAATAACACCACTTTTTGGGGCAGTAGTACCATAAAATTATATATCAATGGAAAGATAATTTAATCAAGAATGTAATGCAATAACTTTTATGAAGGATTTGCTGTTAGAATAGCAATACAGTATAAAGAAGAAAAGTGAAACACGTAGAAAAAAGGATACACAAAAATTATCACCATAGAAAAAATGAGACATACAAAAATTATCTTGTCAGTTAATAGTTGGGTAACCTTTAGCATGAATTACAGCCTTACAACATGGAGTGAACCAAATCTTTTAGTTCTGCAGCTGTTATAATGTGAAACCAAGATTGAATGATTGCTTTTATTAACTGGGTTCTATTGCTGGGTCACTTCTGAGTAACAAGTTTCTTTAGTCGGCTCTATCAATTGGGTTAAGGTCTGGGCTATTCCCAGGCCATTCCAGCAGTGGAATATGATTATCTTGAAACTCCAAAAAAAAAAAAGTGGTGTTATTAGCCATCAAACCAGTGGTAGGTTCGGACCGGTTCGCAAGAACTGGTAGTAAAACCGGTGGAAGGCCCCGCCCACCACCCCAGATGTGGTCATAGGCAATGTGTGCATGTGCAAAAGCAAGGCACGTGTGCTCGCTTCGCTCGTGCATGCCTGCGATCCTGTTGCAAACCGGTAGTAAAGGTAAGTAGAACCCACCCCTGCATCAAGCCTCAAAAATATACTTTTCTCAAAAGGTTTCCACAATTTTGGCCACTACTGTATAGAATATTTGGTGGTTATTTTAACTCTGTATAAGTTCATGAGAAAGAGGCAGAACATTGTAACAGGGGATAAAACAATTGATCCTGATGGGGCCTCATAGATTTTTTTTTTTACCTGCTTTTAAAAAGTCAGCCTCCACAAAGGAAGGCAGAATGTCAGTGAAGATAGTTGCTCCCAATTTGCACTGACTCACTGGTGCTGTTTCTTTGGATAAATAATTTACACTGCAGGATGAGCAAACTGAATCAAGGCATGTCAAAGACTGCCTATGATTGCATTCATTCCATCTTATCAAACCATGTTTTAACCAATGATTGGGTTTGCATAGCACTCTTAAGTCATAACTCATGGTTTATGAACCATTGTGGAGGGTTCACATAAGTCAGTAATGAACCAACCACTTATTTTGTGTAAACCTGCCTACTTTCCCTCCTGGTTGTTATTTTAAGGCCATCCATTCAGGTGGGTTCTTTCCACGTGGAACAGTTAACACGAATGCTTGGAAAGAAGATCCACGATGCAGATATTTTAAACACAAAAACAAAAAACAAAACCCAACTGAACATTTACTCTAAAGAAATTGCTTCATTTTGTCTTACTCTGGCCAGTGCCCTTTGGCCAGCAACCATTACAGTATAGGCGCTGATAATTTTGCTTAAGCTCTAAATGCAGTACTATAAGTTCTTGCTGCAGAACCGTTTCTGTGTGACCCAGTCAAGGAGCCGTTCTGCTTCCGTGGCACTTGTCATCTATAGAAAAAGCTGTTCATTTTTGGACTTTAAAAAGCCAATTGAAACTGACCTTGCTCTTGCATCCCTGGAAAAAGTTAAAAGGTCATTAGTGAGACTTTAAATGAAAAATAAGAGGCTTCCCCAAACAGCATGGTCCTTTGCATTCAGAGGAGAATAGGCACATAAGAGATGACTAATTCTGAAGAATTATTTCAGGATGGTATTTCTTTTTGTTCTGGGTTGGGAAAGGGTCTAGAAAGTGTCAATTTTGAGGCACAGGTTTAGAGCTTTGCAAAAGGAATCTAATGGATATCAGGCACTGTGATGTACTGTAAAGTTGGCAGGTAATTTGTGAGACTTCCAGGGATAAAATTTCAATAGTATGCATTTGGCTGACTTTGAAGATAGATGAGCTCAATACATTACTGATTTAATGGTCAGTGTTGATACCGGTATCTCTCTTGTAAAGGTTTAATAAATGAAGTCTAGGTATGCATATACCTAGATTATAAATGGCTAGAAATGCCCAGCAGACAATGTTTCAGAGAGTTATTAACTAACTTTGTCAGCAAGCTGTTAATCTGGCAATTTTGAGGATCAATCTGTAGGAGTTGATGAATCAATTTTTAAACTATTTGATAACTCTAAGGGAAATCAGTTCATTAATCATTGCCACAGTAATAAATGGAACTTTACATTTGGATGGTTTCCTTGACACAATTTCCTTCCTTCTGTGTATGAATCAGTCAAAATTCCAACAAAAGTGAAGTGTACCTGAACACATGCAACAGTCCCCATCCTCATATCACATTGCAATCTGAGCAAAAACAAGCAAACCAACAACCCCTCCTCCTGAATTCAAAATTGGGCTAGTCGTGTGTGTGTGTGCTCGCATACACACCAACAGAAAGGAGATTTGATGTTTTTATAGTTAAAATTGCCAAGCCACTCCCTTCTAAGAGAGAAAGTAATATGCTACTATCACTTGCTATGATGAGGACAAAATATATCATCATATTGAGGGACAGCTTGCGTCTGAGGCTTCCATCTCTGTTGAGGGAAGGATTTTCCACTTTGGCATAAATGGAATCCTCCTCCTTTCTCAAACCATCTATCTTTCCTGCGTCTGGTACAAGATTAAAATAAGCTTATTATAAAAAAGAAGAAGTTAGCCAACTGAGTTTTAGTTCTCTCAGAAAGGTGTGGAAAACATTTGTTGCATCTTTATGATGGTCCCAATATTCCCCAAAACTTTGCTGAGCACCTGCTTTTCAGCAAAAAAAAAAAAAAAATCTTTGTTTCATATTAAAGTTAATTAAGTTTAAAAAGAATCCTTTTAAAAAGGATTAGCAATAAAAATTTCATAGAGTGGAAAAAAGAAAAAAAAAAAGAAAAATGTCGTATGTGTATAAATTTCCTCCAGATAATAATATGAGATCTCATCAAATTGCCCATAAAGGTAACTATATTGTAACAGCCACACACTGTTCATTAAATTTAATCTGGGCTTCGTGGTAATTAAAATGGGGCGGTGAATGGAGAAACTGAGTCAGGGTGGAATGAACCAACAGAGGCCCTGGCATCAGAGGTGGCAGTAAAAATGAGAAGATTCTGGTTGTTGACCTTTTGAATTGACATTGAGCCCACACAGCTAGTGCTGTAGAGATCATTGGTTTGAGCTTTTCTAGATGAAAAGCAAGTAGTTATGGGCATTGCTGCAACACGTTTTAATAACTTTAATGAGCAAAATGTTCTGTAGATGAATGGGCCTCACGTGAACAAAGCTTTAGAAGGAGACCTACCCTGAAACTTAGATAATGAATGAATGCACTGAGATTTAAGTTGTACTTTTCATGAAGGAAGGTCTTTTGTTGATGCATGCATGGACAGGGAGAAAGGGGAACGAAAACATGGAATATGATTATGCTGTAATTTATACTTTAAGTACAGCATTCTAAGGGATTTACTGTAAAAAGAAAATACGCCTTTTTAATAAGTGAGCTTTTTTTTTTTACTTTACAGCATGTGAGCTTGTTTAGGCATATATACAAAGATAGGCAGGGAATATAATAACTGGGGAGGGGGTCAGTTTTGAATTTGGATATTGGGAAGCTCTTAGACATAAATTTTGGGTCTGAATAAATTGTGACATGAATGAATTGTGAGATGTACTAAACCAGTGTTTCTCAACCGTAGTAAATTAAAGATGTGTGTATTTCTACTCTGGAGTTTTGGGAGTTGGTTCACACATCTTAAAGTTGCCAAGGTTGAGAAACACTGTTCTTCACATTAAATGGTGTGTGACCACTGAATCTGAGCCAAGAAATGTCTCACTGTAATAAGGTGTGGCCTGGGAATGAAACTGGAGTTCAAGATCTACTAGCCCCATTTATTTTTCATGTGTAGAGAAAAAGAAAATGTGAGGAAAAAAGTGTGATTGCCCTTGTAGGGACCTCAGCGTATTTCTCAACCATTCAGCCACAAAAGCTGAAAGGAGCTGGACATGTGAGTCACCAGTCCAAAGAAAGTTTGAGAACTGTTAAAGTAGATCTATTCAGATGGCATATGAAACTGAGGTATTCCAAGTTGAATCAAAGGTAAATAAAGGAAGTAACTAAGGTTATTGTTGTAACCACAGGACATAACATACAGCAAGCCATAAAATACAATAAAATAACAGTAAATTAGTAAGATTATAAAATAAAGTAATAAAAGGGTATTAGATGTAAAACATTTATAGCAAAATAAAGCCAAACCTACAACTGAACACTTAAGTATTTCTCTCTAAATTTAAATAACCACAAAGCAAAAGTAGCAACTTGGTTACTGATGGTTGGAAAAAGTAAAGGTACAGGTAGTCCTTGACTTAAACCACAATAGTGCCCCAAATTTCTGTTGTTAAGCAAGGTAGTTGTTAAGTGTGTTTTGTCCCATTTTATGACCTTTTATTGCCAAAGCTGTTAAGCAAATCACTATAGTTGTTAGTGGTGGGATTCAAGTAATTTAACAACCGGTTCTCTGCCCTAATGATTTCTTCCAACAACCAGTTTGCCAAACTGCTCAGAAAGTTAACAACTGGTTCTCCCGAAGGGGTGCAAACTGGCTGAATCCCACTACTGGTTGTTAAGTGAATCATGAGGTCATTAAGCGAATCTGGCTTCCCCCATTGACTTTGCTTGTTGGAAACCAGCTGGGAAGGTTACAAATGGTGATCACATGACCGTGGGACAGTGCAACTGTCACAAATACATGTGAGTTGCCAAGCGCCCAAATTTTGATCACGTGAGCATGGGGTTGCTGCAAAAATCGTAAGTGTGAAAGCTGGTCATAAGTCCCTGTTTTCAGTGATGTGTTGAATTTTGAATGGCCACTAAATGAATGGTTATAAGTTGAGGATTGTCTATACCTGTGATGAACCTATAGCATGTGTGCCAGAGGTGGCACACAGAGCCCTCTGTGGGCACATGCGCCATCACCAGCTGCTCTTCTGGTTTCAGGCACACGCATGCATGCCAGCCAGCTGGTCTTCGCCTGCGCCGGAGCGCCGGTAATCCAACGACCAGCTGTCCAGTGTGCATGCACATGCGGGAAACCCAAAGTCCAGCTGCCTGGCACACACATGCACACTGGCCAGTTGGTCTTCAGGTTTCTGGCACTCTGGCACGCATACACATTCCAGATTGAGCACTCGGTGCCGAAAAGTTTCGCCATCACTGGTCTATACATTGCTGCACTCCACTGAGAAAGGATGTGACAGCCCTCATACTGAAGCTGTTATGAAAATTTGCATCTTTCAAGTAGTCCTTTCTGTCCCTTTCACTAGTCAACTCATGTAAACAGACATCTCCTGATACAGGCCAGTCTTGTAGAAGAAGGTCACAGGAACCCAGTATCCCACTCCATCACAACGGTGGTTGCAGCATCTGTTTCATTCCTGTATCCTGAAATTACTTCCCTTTCATGGTCCACAAAATCTATATGCCCCTGACCTCATCATATTATCTGCCTGCTTGTGTCCCCACTCCCTCCAATTCTATTTGAGGACAGTTTCATCTTGCAAAACTACAGGTATGTGATTGCTTTGTACTGCTGCCTAGCTATAAAGGAAAAAAATGAAATTCCTAACTTTTTTGTATAGCCACCCAGCATGGCTATTTTAAAAGGAAAACACTGTACAGGAAACTTTATGAAGGCTGTGAGGTTATGGACAGCTATCTGAAAAAGGCAGCAGCAGTATAATATTTTTCCTGGTTTCAGGTCTGGGTTAAGACACTCCATGCAGTATCTTTCTCACTGAGCACATTCCATGTGTTGAAGTTTGCAAGAGTATGTCACCTGGACTAAGAGAACTAACAGAGTAACAGAGTTGGAAGGGACCTTGGACGCCTTCTCCAAAGAACCCGAGGGTAGGACAAGAAGCAATGGGTGGAAACTAATCAAGGAGAGAAGCAACTAAGGAGAAATTTCCTGACAGTTAGAACAATTATTCAGTGGAACAACTTGCCTGCAGAAGTTGTGAATGCTCCAACACTGGAAGTGTTTAAGAAGATGTTGGATAACCATTTGTCTGAAGTGGTGTAGGGTTTCCTGCCTAAACAGGGGGTTGGACTAGAAGACCTCCAAGGTACCTTCCAACTCTGTTACCGTGTTTCCCCAAAAATAAGACCCTGTCTTATATTTTTTTGAAGGCTGAAATAAGCACTTGGACTTATTGCCATGCACTCAAAAGCCCGATTGGGCATATTATCGGGGATGTCTTATTTTGGGGGAAACGGTATTATATTATATTATATCCTGCTAAAGCAGGAGATCCTGCACCATTATAGACAAGTGGCTTCCCATACACTTCTTAAAAGCCTACAGTGATGGAGCACCCACAACTTCTGAAGGCAAACCATTCAACTGGTTAATTGTTCTCACGGTTAGGAAATTTCTCCTTAGATCTAGTTAGCTTCTCTCTTTGATTAGTTTCCATCTATTGTTTCTTGTCTTGCCTTCTGGTGCTTTGGAAAATAGCTTGAAACCCCTCCCCCCTTCTTTGTGACAGCCCTTCAAATATTGGTACATTGCTATCCTGTCACCTCTCGTCCTTCTTTTCACTAGACTAGACAAACCTAATTCCTGCAACTTCATATTGATTAGACTGAATGATTAGCAACTTCATAGAGGAGCTGTCAGGAAGACCTCGGTCACTGCTTCTGGTGGAATTCTTAAGTAGCCTAATAATACAGTATGTAAAAGAATTATGGTACACAATAGAAAGCGATCCATATAACATTCAGCAACATTTTACCCTAAGTGTAAAATTCTGAACCTGAGTGAACAAGTTGCTTTTATGAGAGATGAACCAGCAGTATACTCTACCTCCAAAGAGATTATAGTAATGAGGAAATTTTTACTTTCAAGGTTAATTTAAAAAAAAAAATTACCAACAATGGTGCTAGCAATATTAATAATACTATGGCATGTGGCTGCAATGTTCTGCTTCCTGAATCCAGATTTTTCCAAGTCAAAGTGCTTATGAATGTTTTACCAAGATTGAAAAATAACTGTAATGAAAAGTTGATAGCTCAACATCCACACCTGTAGATGGGGCTGGGATTTCCTCTTTTTCCCTTACATCGTACATTTTTGGGGGGATCGCATTTGTTCGTTTCCTGCCTGACATGGTAGGAATTTATGTGCTGGTTTCAGATGATGCCAGAGACAGAAGGCCTAACCAAAGGAGGCATTGAAGATTGACCTTCAGGCTGTTTGCTGATGCTATTGACCAGTAATATTCAGGCAAAGCAACACATTCACAGGTGTATAGAAGAGCAGTCTAATTTTTTATTATTGCACAATTGCCCTACCTACCAATCTTGCTTCTTTAAATAGAAATTTCTATCCCAAAAACTTTGGTGTTGAATTTATTATTTGAGATTTGTGCGTTCTAACCCAAGAAAATATATTTGTTCATATAGTAGGCATTCTAGCATATACATTGCTCATATGTATGCTGGAAACATTCTTTGCTGTGCAAAGTGTTTCATTTCTCCATGTAGATAAAAATACGCATATGGGACAGATATATAATATACCCACACATATAATGTGTATGTAGGAAACCCATATACAAAAAGATACTGCATAATAGGAATATCTAAAATTGTGCACTTTACACAACAATACATTTTTTTACAACTTTTTCTTCCTAACATTGATAAAAAATAAAAATAGAGACAAACAGAATGTTAGAAGCTGAAGTGCTTCAACATCTGGAAGCCATCAAAATCCTCAATGGAGCAACACCATTGACATGATTGCTTTGGCATTTCTACAGTGCTGTCACTTGGGGTGGTATATCTGACATTCTGTTATTAGAAAGGTGCCTGATAAATTCTATGATTCATCGTTTAGCAGAATTTCTGTTTGCTAAAGTTTGCATGAATAAATGATGGCACATCAATTGGCAGTAAATCTACAAAATTTAAAACACAAATGAATGAACACAGAATTCAGCTATATAATTTAGCTGAATGGTTAGGAGTCCACATAATATATTTGAATAAATGGTCTTACTATTTACATAGGCATGCAGAGAATATGGCGTTTCATATGATGTATTTGCAAACGTGTATTGCTCCTTTCTTTAGGATGGTAAATATTTTATATGACTTTAATATGAGAAAGCCCCAACTTTAGCCCTGATTTATAAAATAAGACTATTTGCTCTAGACATATTTCATTATCTGCAAAAAATAAAAATAAAAAAATACACTGCCTCAATGTTGCATAACTGAATGAATTCAGATGTAGAAAGGGTGATTCACATCACCCAGGACAGAAGAGTTCTTGCAGGAAGCATTGTTTTGTGAAAGCAGCCCTTCATTTCATAAAAATGAAGGAAGTGCTAAAACTGACAGGAAAAGTTTATGACGTACAATTGTGCATCATGGCTATTTTCATTCTGAACCTTCCTGCAGTCAAAGACTTTCTATCTCAAGAATTTCTGCACAAAGAATATATGAATCTTAAATTAAAAAAAAAAATGCAAACTTTTTAAATTTAAGATTCTGTCATATAAAGTATGATGATTTTTCAGAATTTCAATCTAGAGACATTTAAGGGTGTGCAGATGGAAAAAGGAATTTAACTGAAACTGCACTATGGCTCAATTTTGCATTTTAGCACTGGAGCTCAAATTGTTGGAAAGGAATGACAAATTTCGGACTTCAAAGGATGGTAGTGCTTAGTATTCATGCTTGCAGTATTTTGCTGGCTGTTGTATAGGAAACCTGTTGCCTAGTGTTCATTGGTGAAAATTATTCTTATTATTAAAATTATTCAAACAATTCTTCAATCTTTAAGTAAACAGTTTGGCTATGTTAGGTATTCATGAAATGTTTCAAGTAGAACAGAAACTGTATAATGCATTTCCTTTCCTTTCAGTTTTCATAAATCTACTTAAAAATACTAAAATATCTGTGTATCTGGAATCTAACATTCTGTTTTCCATGTTACGTTAAGCTTCACAATTGGGCTTTTGCCAGATCCATAAAATCATTCTGTTATCTTTTATTAATTAATCTGGGATGATTTCCATTTCTTGGTTCTGCTTTTTCCATGTCTAGTATGAAACATTGCCTTCCCTTAACATAAATCTGCCTTAAAAGAAATACAAGGATTTGTCCTCCCCCTCCACCGCCAGCGTAGTAGCCAAGATAGAATGATTTTTTATTAAGTGAACAATGATCTGCACATTTAAAAGTAAAAATGTATTTCAGGTAAGTATACTTTTTATTTATTAATGAGACTTATTAGAAATAGACCAGACCTAACAAAAGGCATAGGTAGTATTGACCATGTGCAAATCCTAATTTTCTCATATAAGGATAATCAAAGAATCTCCCTCTTTTACCAGGCTTTAATTTCAGTAAGTTTTTGTCGCCTGCAAAGCTTTTTGTGCATTCCAGGGACAAATCCTCGGGCACATGATAGCCACGCAAACAATAAAATTGTGCTTCAGCTTCAAAGAAAAATCTGGCTGGCATCCTCCAGCACTGGAAAGAAATGAAACAATGAGAGTCAGCTTTGCTATGAGTTTGGGTCAAGCATGTGGCTATTATTTGCTTCCCTATGTAACTATGGATTGGGATAATAGTTCCTGTCATATTTTTGTTTTAGTCCTTTGTGTTATATTTCACAGGGCTCTGGGCCAAGTTATTCTGTCTGACTGGATCTAAACAGTAAAATTGTGATTGCAGTAAAAAACAAAACAAAAAACAGGGCAGTGAGAGATTGAGTGCTGCATACAAACAGTTTGAGGAAGCTGTTGTACACTAGAACAATATCCTTACTTCTTTTTCTTTTAAGCACATTCCCAAAGGCTATCTTCAGAGACTAGTTTTCCCACCCCAAATAACTAAAAGAAATAAAAATTATGAGAGGATTCATGTCTAATGATCTTAAAGGTTCCTTACTATGTTTAGTAAAAGTCATTAAGTACTTCTATATCCCCTCTTCCCGAAAGCAGATTCGGAAGGCATTTTTAGAGTAGGGAAGATGGGAGCTTCCAACATTCAATTTTATATTTATTTCCCAAAGGTCATTTTAACTGTGTGTCTTCTTTTCTCTTGTTGTGTTTATGGCTCTTCAAACCAAGGGTGAAATGCTACCGGTTTGGGCCAGTTTGCCCGAACCGGTAGTAAAAAATGCTACTGGTTCACTGAACCGGTAGTAAAAAAATGTAAAAAAAAAGTTCTGAAAATCAGCTGAGAACCTGTAGTTAAAATGCTTTAAAAAAGTAAAAAAAAAAAAAGTTCCGACGATTGCGCGTTGCTCAGCTGATCGTCGGAACTTTTTTTTAAAAAAACTTTTAAAGCATTTTTTACTACCAGTTCAGGTAAATAGGTAGTAAAAAAATGCTTTAAAAAAGTAAAAAAAGAGGTCCCGAGGATCGTGCGGCACAGCTGTGATCGTTGGAACTTTTTGGTGTATAATGCGCATGCACGCGCAGCGAGCATTTGGTGCGAACTGTGCCTGCACGCGCACAGCACACACTTGGTGCACAGCCATAGCGGCCAGCGAACCGGTAGCAAACCGGTTCAGATTTCACCACTGCTTCAAACGAATATCTAGTTGTATTCAACACTGAAAATTATACCACATTTCTTTTTAACAAGTTAGGATTTTCTTTCTTCGTGTTATCTTTATCCTTATCTAGTTAAAAATGGGGATTTTCTGAGTAGAGAAAAAGAATCTTAACATTGATTTTAGAATGAAAATGTAGAATTAAATATGGGATGGCAGAAGGAAAATAGAAACTTTTATTTGGCCAAGTGTGGATAGAGACACAAGGGATTTGTCTCCGGTGCAGAAGCTATCAATGTACCTGTACATGCAAAGTTACAGAACCATCATCATCATCATCATACCAATGGCTAATGGTTGTTAGTAATATTTTGTTTTTGTCTGGTAATATAGAAAATCTCTCTCTTTCACACACACACAGACACACACACAATCTTTTTCTGTTATCTGCATCTGTACATCCCATAATAATAATAATGATCAAAGATTGCATTCTATAAATGTAAATTGCGATATGTTACTGATTATCACTATATCTGTCTTTCCCAAATAATTGTAGCTATGGAGAAAAGGCCTACACTATTGAATTGTCTACTTGATAACTCCTGGAATTCAAGCTAATATTATAAGGCAGATTGTATGGGGTTAACAGTTTTAAGAATGAGCTGTAATAACATGCAATTTTCATTTTTTCCCTGTAAATAGACTAGTGTGTGTGTGTGTGTGTGTGTGTGTGTGTGTGTGTGTGTAACAAAAGTAAGTTTTTCTATTGTAGAAGTATTTTTATAATTTGGTATATTTTAGAAATAAGTGAAACTGAAGAATTATGGTCAAAATTAATATATAGGAATTAATGTGGTTGTTTATTTTTGATTTACCATGTTTTCAAACACAGCCATTTAATAAGCCACTATTAAAACAAACTATGTTTAACATGATATATGAACACTGCCTTCTCTTTCTTACACACACATGCACATCAACACATACTTATAACAGTTTAATTATATGAAGTTGTAAAGCAATTTTTTCTATGATCATTAGATCTATAATTTTTTTTCTGATTCTCCTTTTTTTGCTGTGAAATGTAGAAAATGTCAATTTTATATGATACATATTAAAGGGCACAACAATTGTAAAAGGTCAGATAAATGATGTTAAACTGCATCTTTTCCAAAGGCAACGTTTCTAACCTTCTTTTAGAGAATATTTTATTTCTTATTTCTTTAAATTCTCTGGAGGTTGGCTTACTCTAAGGTAGTAATAACCCAGAGATGGCACCAAGCAAATGATTTGCTTTATATATTAGTATGGCCTTTTTCTCCGATTCTTCAGTACTTCTGTTTAGTAAGAAGTGCTAAGCCAGGGGTGTCAAACTCGATTTCATTGAGGGCCGCATCAGGGTTGTATTTTACCTCAGGGGGCCAGGGTGGAGGGGCCAGGGTGGGTGTGGCCAGTTCAACCTCACTCCTGTCGGGGGCGCCCTCCCGACCTCTGTTTTCACTGACAGAGGATTGCAGGAGATCGTGACAGCTGAAAATGGAGCTTGGGAGCCCATTTTCGCTGGCAGAAGCACCGCGGACCAATCTTTCGCTGTTTCCAGGGTGACCCCGTGGGCCAGATCTAAATACCCCGCGGGCAGGATCCGGTCTCCGGGCCTTGAGTTTGACACCTCTGTGCTAAGCGATGGGGTTTGGAGCCACGGAACGGCAAATAGAATAAAAAGACAAATGAAACTGTTTTGTGCCGCATTGTGCCAAGTCTGGCACATGAGGGAGTTGGCCAGTGTCCACATAACTTTGTGCTGGTGAGCTGAATTTCCTGTGTTTAATTTTTTAAACATTACAATTGGGGAAAAAAAGCTTGTCTATTGAAATGGTGACTGAGATGGGAGAGAGAGCAACTGGCTTCTGCCCCTCTGTCTCTATATTGAGAGATCAGAAGAAGGAATTTAGCCATAGATTATCTGCTCATTCCAGGTTGCAAGAGCCTTGGTTAAGATAAGTAAACTTATTACAAAATCATGGATACATATTGTAGTTCATACTCTCTATCTTGGTCTGTTGTGTGGATGTTTGGGTGGTTTAGGGGTGGAGAATTGTGGTAGGTGGGAGTGTGTTTGGGGATTGTTATGTATGTTGGACTTGGTCTTTGGGTATTAAGTGAATTTCGTTGTTTGGGTATACTGGGTATACACATACAATGACAATAAAATTATTTATTTATTTATTTATCTGAACTATAGTTCAGCTTCTAGTCAGGATTCACCTGTCAGATGGAGCCTAAGTGTGCCACAGTGTATGTAATACATCATACATAGCAGGTCTGGTTTAGCACATGGCAGCCTAGATAGCCATCAGTTTGACTGATAAGAACTCTAAGCCATTCATGCCTGTAAATCTTCATTTTACTTTCATATTTGTCCCATGAAGTGGAATATCATTGCATCAGGCCTTTGAGAGGACTGCAGGGAATTAAAGTGGCATCTCAGCCTTTCTTGGAAAGCTGCTGCTATTGTCAGGGAATCAGGAAAGTTTTCCTGATGTAAAAGATCTCATTCACAATTGATTGACTGATTGATTTTTTAAAATCAAGTTGTTGTCAGTGCTTAGGGACCACATAGATAGATTTTCTTCATGATTATTTGTCCCTAATCTGGTCTTTCAGGTCTTCTATTGGCGCCACCACTGCCCCAAAGCTGAGTCCATCCACCTTGCTGCTTAGTCATCCTTTTCTCTCAATGGGTAGTAAGTAATAGGTAGTTTAAATTAGCAACTATTTTTCAGTTTTTACATTCTATCCTAGGTCCTTTCTTTGCTTTTTATAATAAGCTGTAAAAAAAAAAAAGGGAACACTGCATTTTTGGCTGGATTTTTTAAAAAACTTATTTTTTTAAAATAAGGACTTTCAGTTGCACACAGGATGTTTCTGTTTATCCAAGAAAATGAAGTCTTACAAACAAACTGCTTTTTTGGCTCTAACTGAACTTAATCTGTTCCTATTCTTTCCTATTCCCTAACTATTTTTTGCAGTTGGGGCCACTTTTAAGGTGAGATTGGAGAGACTGTAGAAAGGATATAAGGATGGATTAGACTAAGAGTTAGTTTTAAAAGTAGAATATCACATGAGTTTTTTCTTTCAAGTAAAATCTGATTGCTCGAGATCTTGTTTAAAGAGTATAGTACCAAAAAGACATTTTATTGAACTTTCAGAAAAGACAATGCAGTCAGCAATAAACAGAATTCACAACCATTTTTTGTTATGATTACATAATAATTATAGTTAGGTTACAATTGTTCTCTTGGTTATTTACTTTTATCTTCTTTCTTTACATAAGAACATCAAAAACAATTGTTTCCATGGTGATTATAACAGGCATGTAGCTTTTTTGCTAGTTTGACTTGTCTTTGTTCACACGATCAATTTCCAGATATCATTTGTAAGAGATTTCTGTCTTTGTCAATGAGTCATAATTTGCACTATTTCTTTGAAAGGGATTTTTTTTTGGGGTGAACAAAATGAGAAGAAGGAAAAGAGTTAAGTAGTTCTTCCATCTGTCAGTGATTTATCATAGCCTAAGAGGCTGCTTTTCAGTATAATAAAAACAGAACTAAAGTGCTTCTCATACATTGCATAAGTTGTGTGTTTGTTGCTGAGAATGCATACTTCTTCAATCTGTGTGACAAGTCATTTTTGGAAAGCATTTCCTACATGGAGAACTACAGAACTACAAGAATGGCTAATGTCGGTTCTGAACATGTGGGATTACTTCATACAGTCTACTTTCCAATTTTATAAAATGGTACCCTTGGGATTTGCATTCTCAGCTGCAAACATAACACTATTGAAACATATGAATCAGACCCAAAATTCCTTTATATTGACATGAAACACGGGTTTGAGGAAAGTATAATTCTTTCTCATATGGAATCAAGCACTGAACATTACAGACAAGATGCTCATTCTTTTGATTTCACCTGTTTCTGCTGATCAATAATGATCTGGAGCAGTGGTGAAATCCAAATTTTTTTTTACTACTGGTTCTGTGGACGTGGTGTGGCTTGGTGGGCATAGCAAGGGAAGGATACTGCACAATCTCCATTTCCACCCCACTCCAGGGGAAGGATATTGCAAAATCTCCATTCCCACCCCACTCTGGAGCTAGCTAGAGGTGGTAAATGCCCGTTCTTGGAACTGCTCAAAATTTCCACTACCGGTTCTCCAGAACTGGTAGTGAAACCTGCTGGATTTCACCCCTGATCCTCACCCACACCAACACACTTTTTCTCAAGACTCTACAACAGGCTGGGGAAAACATGCATCTACAGCACTGCTTCCACTTACAGACAATGCAAAACACCTTTTTCGAATCAGTTTTGAAGCATGCGCAGCCCAGTTGCTCTTCAGTTGGATGGTTAGGCTATCCCTTGATTTCTGCTACCGGTTCTCCGAACTGCTCAAAATTTCTGCTACCGGTTCTCCAGAACCTGCTGGATTTCACCCCTGATCTGGAGTGAAACACTCTTCCATTTTTTTGTGGGATGACTTATAATTGCTTTTCTAAAAAAAAAAGACCACCTGAGATGGAGAAATTTTGAATGGAAAAATGATAGGGGAAAGATACACTGTTTTGATCTTCACCTGAAGATAGCAGGTGCAGTGTGGCAAGGTATTAGTGTGCCAGGGAGAGCATCTAATCCCAATAAATTAAGAATTGAATTGATGCCTTATTTTCTAGGGGCAGGATATGTTTTTTTTTCCCTTTAAGGAGTAGAAGACCTTTAAGCAATTTGGAAATACTGTAATCTCCAGCATGTGTGGATTTCCAGAATTGTGAGAGCTGCATTGGTTGCTGATTTGCTTCTGGGTGCAATTCAAGGTACTGGTTATTATCTTTAAAGCCTTACATGACTTGGACCAAGAAGAACTGTCTCTTCTCAGTTACTTCTACTTGGTCCACCAGAGTGGAAAGCAGGGCATGTTGCAGGTGCCATCCATTAAGGAAATATATGTAATGGCACCAAGAAAAAGGGCCTTCTCTGTAATGTTTCCCTTCCTATGGAATATCTTTCTTTCAGAAGTAATATTGGCCCCCACTTTTCTGAAAGTCCCTGAAGTCATGGTTTTATCAGCTTGGGGACCCTAGGTTGATACAGAGCCACTCCTGGAGGGGGGTGGGATTGGGGGTTTTAAATTATGGATTTTTATTTCTGTAAATCACCAGGAATCACTATGTGTGACTTGGGCAGCAATATAAATTTGTTAAATAAAAATTGTCCAGCCAGCAAAATCCTTACTGGGAATTCTGGAAGTTGAAGTCCACCTATCTGTGCTGATTGCCTTAAAGGACGTCGTCTATGTTTTATAAATTGGAGGAAGGATAACTTAGAGGCTTTCTTGGCAAACTCCTCCTAAAGATACATCTATAAAAGGTAATTATAATAGGTAACAGTCAGGCTGAACTCCTTCTGATGCCCCTACTTAGTCCAACTGAAGTGTTTTTAGTTTTTCTTCAGTCTAAGAAAACAAAAAGGTGATTTGGTTCTTCCTGTATAAGCCTGTAAAACTTAACAAAACTACTGGTATAGCAATCCTGAAACACACAAGATAGCTGTATGTGCAGTCTTCATGTGGAGAAGCTTTTAGTGCACAGAAGCAGTGAAGCCAAAACTGTAACAATAAAGATTGTCAGTTTATTGGGAAATGGAAAATATAATGAAGGCAACAATTGCACATACATTATTGAAAGAAAAACAATACAATCAGCCTAGCTAAACTAATTACTAATTACTTCCTTCAACAAGTTATTTGTTTCAAACATGCATTCATTGCAGGGAGGGTGGTTTGAGAATGATCTTTTGGGTTTATATTTTAGTATTTACAGGCAGATCATTCTTCTTATGGTTGTGTTGTTCTTGTTATCTCTTACCTCTCTGAGCCGTCTTTCTAGTACTGTAGAAAGGAAGGAATGAGTAAAAACTAATCTTTTTGGAGAGACAGATTATAGCTTTACACATTCAGAAACAATACTTCAGGATATCTTGGTTTAGTCAGCAAATCAGCAAATTATTTGTCAACTTAAACTAATAAACCAGATGGAATTGTAAAGATACCATCTAGTTTTCATCCCTTTTCTCTTTGTATAAATAGGATTACATAGGAAGGCTCTTCTGTCTATTCTACTTGTTCAGGTCGTTCAGCATGGAGTCAATTATGGGCATTTGTCACATTTGAAACATGAAGGTCTCCTTTTGGTCCCTTTCCTCCAGTCCAGTTTTTTTGAACTATTGGGCTGAATGGAATGGTCTTCATTACTTGCCTATGTGGTGGGGAAGCAGCTTCTTGGGACATGTCATGTGGTCTTCAAGAATCTGGATTCAAACTTTAAATTAAATATTCCTACTTTAAGGATCTACAATATGATTGACTCAATCTCTAGGTTGCATCCAGTGGTTGCATCCAGTGGAATCAGTAGGCTGATTCCATGGCCATTGCTTCTGGTGTAGGTCTTGCTCGGTCTTTCTTCAGCTGATATCTTATTAAAGCCACGCTAAGCAGGCAATGGCAAACACATTTCTTAAAAGGCTGCTGGGAAAACTGCAGGGTCTTAAGCAGGCAGACTCCAAGATTGGGACACAATTGAAAGGAACATCCCTTCCTGTCCTTCAAAAAAGCAACTGTTTAGGTTATGGTTATCTTCATTTTTCTGCTTAGATTTATAAATTTCCCATGCTGTCTTTTCTTCCTTCTTCTTGGGTGAAATATTTTTATCCTACTTTTTCACTTAAAATATTTTCAAAGGGACTTTCATTAGTAGACTTTAAAAAAATCATTCTTGTTCATAAGCTTATGATAAAAAAAAATGACATAAAATAAAAATGGGATGGCAAGGGCAGGGGAAAAAAAGCCAAGTTCATATAGTAGTTCTTCAAGTTTTATATTAGTTTCTAGGTAAAAGTTTATGGAGAGAAATAATCTAATGAAATTACCATTTCATCAAAGCCTTGCTATCTCAACTTTCTCTGCAAATTACAGCTGGCCTTGTGATAATGGAAGAAAGAGCTAAAGGACTAAAGCAATCAAAAATTTCACAGTCTGTGAGGACAAAGTCCACATGTCCCATGACATCTAGTTTGGTCATAGCATGAACATGGGTACTTCTTGCAACGTGATCAAAATCATAACTGAAATTCCAACAGTTGTAATGTAATCACTAGCTCAGGTTCTTTTTGACATGATTAACAAATTAAGCTTAGTAAAACAGTGGCAGTGATACAATTTCCTCTGAAATTAATATTGACCTGATCAGCTATGCCAACCGGATGTTGAGGATAAAATGCAAAAATAAATCTGAGTTTGGTTATGCCAGTGTTATTATATTGTTCCCAGACTGTTGGCGATTTCTTTTGAAATTATTGGCTCTTAATGAATCTGTCACAAATAGATTCAGGTCAGTTTGTATCCAGATTATTGCACAGCGGCCATTAGGGGAAGCCAACAGGCTTATAACCATGTAGAAATGAAAGCTGTATGGAATTTATAGGAGAGAACTCCGTGGAGAGGATTAGAATGGTTTAACAAGCTGGTAACGAGAGCTGGGAAAATATTAGTGGAGTTTAGAGTAGGCCTGAGAAGCAAGGAATAAAAAAAAAGGAGGGGGTGATTTTGGCAGGGAGTGGGTCACACAGGCAATCTGTTCCTTTTGCCTAGATTTGCTTTTTATTTATTTTTTTGGTTTTCTGAAAAGTGTCAGGGGAACTGTGGCAAGCCAACAGGCCCCAGGCCAATTTTCAGCTAAACATGTTGTTGTGTAAAATTGTAGTCAATTAATTTAAGACCTGCCAATTTCAACTGCAGAATGTTACAAGATTCTGTCAAATCTTTCCCAAGATGTAAAAGGGGAAAGTGGGAAGAAGAGAGCAAGTTAAAAGCATGGTGCAGTAAAAGCGTTTGGCAGCATCTTATTGTTAGAATGAGTAGCTAAGGATGGTTGGCCCCTATAGAGAGCTCAATCCTGCCCTTGTTGATTCTTAAGTCATTGGTTATAATATGTAAGAGAGGAAGGAAGCAAGGACTTGGGACTTCAGAACATTTTCGCAAATAAGTTCCTTTACTTTGGAAAATCAGTTTTGAATGTTGTTTGCAAAGGACAGCAAAGAAAAGATCCCATTTAAGAACAGATGTGCATTTTATTTGGTGTAGGTCAGAATTTCCCAACTTGTATTGTATGTGGATTTCAAATCCTGGTATTCTCAGCAGTGGAAAATAAGGGTGTAGGATTTGTGACAGTATTTGAGGGAATTTGTTTTTAAAAAAAGTTGTATGGAGGACATCTTTAAATTAAGCCAAGACGATGGATTCATTGGTGACTTTAGTTTGGTTACATAGAATAGAATAGAATAGAATAGAATAGAATAGAATAGAATTTTTTATTGGCCAAGTGTGATTGGACACACAAGGAATTTGTCTTTGGTACATATGCTCTCAGGGTACATAAAAGAAAAAATATGTTCATCAAGAATCATAAGGTACAACACTTAATGATAGTCATAGGGTACAAATAAGTAGTCAGGAAACAATATCAATATAAATTGTAAGGATACAAGCAACAAAGTTACAGTCATACAGTCATAAGTGGGAGGAGATGGGTGGTGGGAACGATGAGAAGATTAATAGTAGTGCAAATTTAGTAACTAGTTTGACAGTGTTGAGGGAATTATTTGTTTAGCAGAGTGATGGCATTCGGGAAAAAACAGTTCTTGTGTCTAGTTGTTCTGGTGTGCAGTGCTCTATAGCGTCGTTTTGAGGATAGGAGTTGAAACAGTTTATGTCCAGGATGTGAGAATATAAGGAATAGAGAGATTGGGCTGAGGTAGGTGTGAGTGGAGTTAACTGGAAAACTGGGAGCCAAGAACCTTTAGCAGATATTTGTGAAGAAGCTCAGCAAGAATTTCAGCTTGGAGCTGAAATTCAGAAAAGATGTCCAGTATTTATCTGGACAGAGTGAAGAATATCATCCCACTTAGTTCCATGAAGTACTAGCTAAAAGGAGACTAAACTGAGGTGCAGGAGGAGACTGTTGGCAGAATAATTGCAATAATCAAAATTATGAATTAGTACAGTGTGTGTGCAAGTTCTGAAGAGAGGAAGTTGTAATATAATTTGTCCAATTTATATAATATATGCATTTGTTCAGTGAAATGGTTAGCTATTAGCAGTAATTTAGCTTATCACTATGCATAACATATGAATATTAACTTTTTAGTAACTGAAATATTTTTCTAGTTCTAGCACACTAATTCCATCCACTCTTTCTTACTTTATCCCTTTCAAAACATTTATTGCAATGTGTATCAGAAAAGCTGGGCTTTTCTTTCACACCAGAGTTGTCACCATTCATTTTTATTTTTCAACACGTTTTCACCCTGAATTATCAATTCTGAATTTCTTATGCTTAGTCCTTATTTTACTTCTCTTTTAAAGCAATCTTCATTTAGTTGCTTCTGATTTTTACCATCTGTTACTCCCCTGAAAACAGGATTGCTAGTTAGCCTTACTCCTTTTCTCACATGGCAGGAAAGTGTAAATTCCAATATTATGCCATTGCCGATCTTGTAAAAAGACAAACCCCCCCACAACCTTTTACAAAAGCTGCTTGTGTGAATGTAATGTAGGAACACGTTAAGATCCCACTTCTTTTTCATACAAAGGGAATAACAGTCTTTCAAACTTTTTCTTTGCACTGTTGACATGCAATTAAAATACCCATGTGAATATTTTGTTTCTCAGCTTGATTGTTAAATGTATTTCTGGGACTGATTCAGCAAGATTGTCAAGAGAAAAGAATACATGAAATACTACATTGGTACATTGGGTGAATCAGTTCATTAGTTCGAAAATCATTTTGATGAAAAATTATAAAATATATTAAGGACCGGGTAAAAAGCAGTCTCTAAATCTAATGAATAATATTCATTTATTCACTCAATCACTCATCATCCATCCATCCATAATGATTCCTCAGCTATAGAAACAACTCTAGGCAACTTATACAAAATAATAACCCCAAGCTAATAGACTTATAAAAACATTATTTTGCAATACATCAAGGACAGAAGAAACTCAGTCATAGACATAAAGTAGATCATACCTTTAATTGTTGTAGGGCCTGCTTGAGGAGACATTTTTTAAAAAAATATTTATTAAATCACATAGAGTTAGGGCCATGTGAGCTTCATGGGAGGTGTTATTCCATAGCTTCGCAACCACAGAGAAGGCTTATTTCCAGGATCTCTTTTACAGCAGAGACTTGGAACGTGCCAACTCTAACAGATCTTACATGCATGTATCCAGGTCTTAAGCTATGAAGGGCTCTATAGGCAACAACCAATGTTTTAAATTCCACTGGAAACCCATTGGTAAGGAGTGCAGCAGATGGTACATGGGCAAAATGATGAATACTGAACACGGTTTGTTGCTGCATTCTGGAATTTTGTAGTTTCTGAGTAGTTTTCAAAGGCATCCCTATATGTAGTGCATCAGAATAGTCAATTGGTTCCCATGGGGGAATGATTAAATCAGGAATGATTGTGACTTATACACAGTCGGTTTATAAGATTGACCTATGCAAAGGCTATCCTGACCACAGATTCCACCTGTTTATTGATGGGTAAATATAGGATAAGCCACATATTGCATACAAATTCCACCTGAGGAAGTATAATTCCATTGCAAACTAAGGACAATAAGCTCCTGGAAATGATGGTTCCTTGAATCCAAAGTCTTCAGTGTTTCAAGTGGATATTTTTCTAGCTTTTTATGATGATGCCAGGATCAAACCTCCAGACTTACTTTATGCAAGATATATAAGCTAAAAGGTTCCCTACCTTCATTTACAATATTATTTTAATATTTCTGAAGGCTACAGTGGTAGAATACACGGAATAATTTGACATCATTCTGCATTTTTGGTAAAATTCTTTTCAGCGCTATTAAAAAGGTAAATTGTAAAATATGTATATATCCTTAATCTTCTTTTTTCATGCTATTTCCTATGTGATTTAGCATAGTTCTGGACTTTTGCAAGGGGTTGTGTGGAGGATGATTTTGAGTATTCTTATAATTCTGTTTTGTTTGATCACAGCCTTATATCATGTGCTTCTCCTTAATCTCCTGTAAGTGAGAGAAAAAGGGAACACCAGAATAATATTCAAGGGTTCTTTCTACCTTGCTGCTGTCAGCAGACTGCCACTGTTTTAGGAATATGTTTTGTGGAGTTTGTTGTATTATTTTTAAGAGTTTAATGTAGCTTGCAAGATTCTTTTGTTAAAAATACATGATTTTTATTAATTTTTTGCATTACAATAATTAAATGTAATACAAACTAAAATAAAACAGAATAGAAAGTGAAAGATACAAAGGAGAAGAAAATTCCCTATAGAAAATAGAAAGAAAAGAAAGAATATAGTGAAGAGAAAAAAAAATAAGATGTAACTTCCAAAGTAATTCACAAGAGTCACGTGAATATAGAAAAATGCCTGTTTGAGACAGGCCTTAGAGACAGTTCTTCAGCTAATTACCGTATTTTTCGGAGTATAAGACGCACCTGAGTATAAGACACACCTTAGTTTTGGGGGAGGAAAATAGGAAAAAAAATCTACCTACCAGATATTCATCTGGCTAGCGACCTTAGTCTGGTCAGCTTCAGCACATTAGTTTGCTGGTTTTGAGCATTATTTTATTTATTTTATTTTATTGAATTTCTATACTGCCCTACTCCCGAAGGACTCAGGGCGGTGCACAGCCATGAAATAAAACACATAGATATACAAAATTTAAAATCGAATAAAATGAATTAAATAAATTTGGCTGAATTAATACCCATAATTTAAAAACCCATAATTTTAAAATACATTAAAAATTTAAAATTTACACTTAAAAGGGAGAAGATTTAGGCGAGGCCAGCTTGATGAAATAAAAGCGTCTTCAACTCGCGGCGGAAGGTGCGCAGATCCGGAATCCTCCGTATCTCTGGGGGGAGCTCATTCCAGATCATCGGTGCCCCCACAGAGAAGGCTCTCCCCCTAGGGGCCGACAGCCGACATTGCTTGGCCGACGGCACCCGGAAGAGCCCCTCTCTGTAGGAGCGTACTGGTCGGTGGGAGGCTGTTGATGGTAGTAGGTGGTCCCGTAAGTAACCAGGTCCTAAGCCATGGAGCGCTTTAAAGGTGGTAACCAGAACCTTGAAGTGCACCCGGAAGACCACCGGGAGCCAGTGCAGCTCGCGCAGGAGAGGTGTTACATGGGAGCTCCATGTTGCTCCTATAACCACCTGCGCGGCCGCACTCTGCGCCAGTTGGAGCCTCCGGGTGCACCTCAAGGGGAGCCCCATGTAGAGAGCATTACAATAGTCCAGACGAGAGGTGACGAGGGCATGAGTGACTGTGCGTAACGAGTCCCGATCTAGAAAGGGACGCAACTGGCGAATCAGGCGGACCTGATGAAAAATCCTCCCGGTCACGGCCGTCAAGTGCTCTTCTAAAGACAGCCGTGAGTCCAGGAGGACGCCCAAGTTACGAGCCCTTTCCGTGGGGGCCAATGATTCGCCCCCAATAGCCAGCGATGGCGCCAGCTGACTATATCGGGACGTCGGAAACCACAGCCACTCGGTCTTGGATGGGTTGAGCCTGAGCCCGTTTCTCCCCATCCAGATCCGTACGGCCTCCAGGCACTGGGACATCACTTCAAGGGCATCGTTGGGGTGGTCCGGGGTGGAGATGTACAGTTGGGTGTCATCAGCGTACAGATGATACTTCACCCCAAAACCACGGATGATCTCGCCCAGCGGCTTTACATAAATGTTGAACAGAAGGGGCAAGAGAACTGATCCCTGCGGCACCCCACATATAAGGGGCCTCGGGGTCGATCTCTGCCCCCCTGTCAACACAAACTGCGACCAGTCAGAGAGAAAGGAGGAGAACCACCGTAAAACGGTGCCTCCCACCCCCAACCCTTCCAGCCGGTGCAGCATGATACCATGGTCGATGGTATCAAAAGCCGCTGAGAGGTCTAACAGGACCAGGACAGAGGAGCAACTCCTGTCCCGAGCCCTCCAGAGATCATCAACCAGGGTGCCCTTGACACCCTCACCCAACTAAGCATTTATAATCCCCTGGAGCCAGCCTCGTGTAACCTCCCGGGAAGCCAGCACTAACCAGGAGGGACACGGGTCCAACAAACATGTGGTCGCGTTCAATCTACCCAGAATCCTGTCCACGTCATCTGGGGTCACAGGATCAAACTCATCCCAGATAACAGTCTCAAGACCTGTCTCCGTTACCCTCGCTGGATCTATCCCGTCAGAGTCCAGACCTGCCCGAATCTGAGTGATTTTGTCATACAGATACTGAACAAAATCCTCGGCTCTTCCCTCCAAGGAGTCCTCCCGCGCTTTCTGGTGGATCAGGGAGCGGGTCACCCTAAACAGGGTGGCCAGGCGATTATCTGATGACGCAATAAGAGCAGTAAAATGAGTACATTTTGCTGCTTTTATCGCCACTAGGTAACTCCTAATATGAGATCTTACCAGTGTTTGGTCAGATTCAGAAAGATTAGCCCTCCAACAGCTCTCTAGGCGTCTTTTCCGGCGCTTCATCTCCCTCAGCTCCTCGGTGAACCAAGGAGCCAGGTGAGATCGGCTCCGGGTCAGAGGCCGCAAAGGCCCGACTCGATCCAGGGCTCCAGCAGCCGCCCTATCCCAGGCGGCCACTAGGTCCCCAGATGAGGCGTGAGCCAGAACCTCCGGGATTGGCCCAAGCTCCATCTGGAACCTATCAGGTTCCATCAGGTGCCTGGGGCGGTACCATCTTACCGGTTCTGCCTCCCTGCAGCGGGGTGCCGCGGTTCAAAGGTCAAGGCGAAGGAGCGAGTGATCTGACTATGACAAGGGCTCGATGACTATATCCCCTATCTCGAGATCACTCAACCACTGTCCAGAGACAAAAACCAAATCCAGTGTGTTTCCCCCAGTGTGCGTAGGGCCATGAATTAGTTGGGTCAGGTCCATGGCCGTCATGGAAGCCATGAACTCCCGAGCCACCTCAGACGCCTCACCCACGGATGGCAGGTTGAAATCCCCCATGACCAAAAGTCTGGGGGTATCAACCGCCACCGCGGAAATAACGTTGAGTAGCTCAGGCAGGGCTGCCGCCACGTGGCAGGGAGCCAGGTACGTGATCAGCAAACCCATCTGAACCCCGTGGCCCCACTTCACAAGGAGGGACTCACAACCAGCTGTCTGAGGTACAGTGGTCTCCCTCGGCTTAAGGCCTTCTCTAATAATAACCGTTACTCCCCCGCCCCTCCCCTGTGACCTTGGCTGATGGAATGCGTGGAAACCTGGTGGGCACATTTCTACCAGAGGGACCCCTCCCTCTGGGCCCAACCAGGTCTCCGTAATACCCGCCAGGTCCGCTCCCCCCTCGTAAACAAGATCACAGATGAGGGGGGCTTTATTTACTACAGACCTGGCGTTGGTTGGGGATAAAAAACAGCTTCTAAAGCACAGCTGATCATCGGAGAGAGAAGCCATGAGATAAGCAGGTGAAGCACAGAAGATCACTTCACTTGCTAGTGCCTCGTTAGGGCTGAAAAAAAGCTTTGAAAGCACAGCTGATTGCCAGAGGGAGCTCCAGTGAAGCTCAGAAGGGGTAAGAGAAGGCAGCAGCTGTTCTGGGTAGGCATTTTGAGCACTGCGCTTCGCTTTTTAAGCCTCCAAACGAGTCACATTTTTGGGTGGCGATTGGCGGCGATGTGGTTTGGCGATCCTTGCAGCCTTGAAGGGCTCTTAAATGGAGCATTTGGAGGCTGAAAACGCAACTAGGAGCCCAAATACACAAGCCATTGTTGGTGGCAATTTCTGCAGGCAGGAAGAGGATGCATGGAGGCTGAAGGGTGGGGGCCAGTGGGTGGACGAGGCTACATTTGCAGTATAAGATGCACCTAAATTTTCAGCCTCTTGGGGGGAGGGGGGAGAATGCGTATCATACTCCGAAAAATACAGTATGTAAGAATAAGCTCTAAATATTATTACAAAAAGAAAGCCAGCTTGTTCACCATCTGCCTAAGGCCTATGTTTTTCTTTCCATTGGCTTTACTCTGTCAGCTCTGAAATACTTTGGCCTAAGACTTCAGTCTTAGCCATACTTACTGAGAAGTATTTGGTACTTCCGAAGTACAATATGATTATTTCCAAATAAACATGATTGCATTTGGACTGTCAGTATCCTAGTAGTTGGTGTTTTACCATATCCATTTCTCCTGTTCTTTCAAAACGTTTGTATTGCTGTAGTCCATTCAGAAGAGTGCTACTTGTTAAGTCTTCACTGTGAGTATGAATGCGTCATTCGAAGTTTCTATTTCCAAGTCTACTCCACTGTATAACATTAAACACCCTAAATTGCATAGTAGCTTTAATATACAGAAAGAAATTTGGGAACCTCCATATCACGCCATATTTTGGTGGTTCCTCCATTCACTTAATGCTGACTGGGAACAGCACGGATGACTCTGTATTGAGGGGGTGGAGTTGGAGGGGGCAGTTGTAGTATTTATGATTCTGTATCCTCCTTGGCATACTTCCAGGATCTCCCTGGTAGACGTTCAACTGCAGCATGCTGAAATTGTTCTTGCGTAGGTGTGCTTGATTTTTCTCTCCAGTTTTCTGGTGGAGAATGAACAGTGTTAGAATAGGACCTGATAGAAAGCACTCTAATTACAGCTGAGCTGATTTTCTTTAACAGTTCCCAATCAACTTCAAGGAAAAGATACAGTGGAATTCGGGACTCTTCTCTTCGTCATTATAACCAGAAAGATTTGTGCAAAGAATCTTTATTATGTATTATGTATGTATTTTGTGTGTTAAATGTGTATTTCAAGCCTCCTCATTCAGTCCTGATTAATGATTTAGCAATACTTGGGAAGAAAAAACATATAAGTGAGACCTTATATAAAAGTTTAGCGTAGTTGAATATGAATTCTTGTACACCTCCATACATGCTAGGTGAAGCATCTTGGCTACAGTAAATTGTGCTTGTAAAATATCTGTGCACACCTTGGTATGCGAATGCATTTCTCCAGCATGTCTGATGAGTAATTTCCCCTGACCTCATCAGTAGCGTGTTAATATTTTACAAGAACATATCAGCAAGTTGTAAAACAAACTGCAAATACAATCTCACACACAATTAAAAAAAAAAGACTTTGGAAGCCCATTATTATTTTGTATTAAAGTAGTTAAAAAATTCTCGACACATCATGCCATTTGAATGTAGGCAACTGTTCTGTGGCAGTGAACACAAGTTTAGCACAGGTTGTATACATCCTAAATTCTATGATTTATTTATATTTATTTATTATTTGTCAAACACATAAGATAAAAGATATAAGTATAAACATGATTATGAATACAGGAAGCTATCATGCAGGAAATTTATAGTTCTAGCCTAGGCAATTGGAGTTAGGAAAGAGACATTTCACTATTGTTTCCATGGGCTTTTACATTGTTCTGAGCCATCAGAATTATTATTAAGTGTTATTATATTACTAATGTTGGTATATTCTTGATTTGTCCCTCCAGTTAAAAGAGGCTGTTGTGTCCTCCTGAACAAGAAGGACTAGCAAATTTGCTTTTTTTTTTTTTTAAGCTGGGACCTTGTTTGAAGGAGGCCTGAGGTTCAGCATCTACATATGTGATATTCTTGTTAAAATCAAATAATTACCATTTCTTTCTATATGATTGAATACAGCTGAGTGTTTAAAGGAAGATTGATACAATATCATACATTGTTTTGTTCCAGAAGCCCTGTACTGGAAACCTAAGTGGAAAAAACAAGGACTTTTGGCTGGTTTTGAGCTTTTCTTTACTATATTTATTTCATTTAAAACTTTTACTAAAATTGATTTTTTAAAAAAAGAAAAATATTGGTGTTAGTTATTTACGTGTTTTAATTTGAAGTAGGATTTGGGCTAGGATTATAAAACAAAAAAACTAGGATACAAACAAATCTGACTGATTTCTATATAGTGGTAAAGGAAAAAAAAAGAAAATGCCCCTGGCTTTTTATATTTGTTTGTATGTTTGTGGGTGTGGGTGGGTTGTGTGTGATGCCACTTAGAGATTGATCAGATTTTTTTTCAAATCAGGTGTGGTAGACCTAATCTGGCTATTTCGCTTAAATACACTTTGGGAATAATTACTGTATGGGTGTATTTTGTTGTATCTATTAATTGTTGTAACTTTGGTTTTTTATTTTTATTTTTTTGTCAAACAGTAATGGATTTACCAATATTGGCCAAATACCTATGTATTAAAAATGTGTACAATTCGGAGTGAATCCTGTGTCTGCAAAAATTATGACAATGACAAGAAGCTATAAAAACTCCCAAAGTCACATAGCTTTGTCAATTGCATAGCTGAATATATATGTCCTACATATTTTATACATGTTCTGCAGCAAATTCAGGTCAGCCATATTTGTTCATTTCAGCTTTCTTTGTAGTTGAATTTTCCCTTGTGTTTGTTGATAGTCTACAAATATTTTTTTTTCCTTTTCCTGTTCTTGGCTTTGCTAACTTAAGCCACTTGGACTGTGTTCAAGGAGAGTTCCTTGAATCAGGCAGACATGTCTGGTGTGGAGTGCTTTGTTCTCTGTAGCACATGCTGCTTGCATTATCCAGTGTTAATATTGAAGAATAGATAGGTGTGGGTGAATGACATTCATATGCTTCAGATTGTGGAAGAGAGAAGAGACCAGAATAGGTTTGTGGACTTTATATGATTCTAAGTACACAGAGTGGGGCAAAGGGACTGGTTTAGAGACTTACTAAACATACATTTATACCCAATCTTGTTTTGACTGTCCTCATACAGAGAATAAATATTAGCAGTCTGTCTGGAGAAAAGCAAGATTGATAGTAGATGTGTAGATACCTATATTCTTTGTCTTGCATAATTCATTCAAGCATGACTCAGCTGTGACTGAGGTAAATTGGGGACTGCTACCATTCTTCTCACCAAATGTATTATTCCATTCCTTCTATCAGCTGTACCGAATTCATTCTGAATGTTGCAGTCCTCAGTACTTCAATTTCTTCATTCTTTTCTTAAAGACTGAAGATGTGTGCTGCATTTTTTTTCTGTGTATTTTTTTAAAAAAACTTTATGTATTATTTTAGTTGATTCCAAAAAAGGTCCCAGTTTGGCCCTTGGGGAACTTATGAATTACTGCATTGCATGGATAACTGTGCATTTTTAAAGCATGCTTTCTAATTATAAACAATCTGTCTGATATGAGTTGTGATTAGGATTCTTTATTCTACTTGCATTAGCTACTTTAACCTTGTCGAAGTAATTATGTCTCATTTAAAATTCTGATTTATTTATTTCAGAATTATTCTATGGTTGTGTCTGTTATTATTTGGAAAGGATACCTTAGGAAAATTGCTTTAAGATAATTCTCTGGTGTTTCTGTTTCATTAATATTTTAAAGGCTTGTGTGTAGACATTTTAAAGATATTCTTAAAGTTACAAGTGATGTGTTATTTCTAAAATAAAGGTTAATATATCAACGAAGTGTTTCTCAGCATGATTGACAGCTCTTCCACCATCCTCTCTCTAATAAACATATGTACTGTTGCTGTATTATTAGAACAACACTAAGTAATCTTCAATTTAGTTAAAATTTTGGTTGTGTGAAACAATTAGTCCATTTTTCTGCAATTTGTATTTTATGCATTTTAAAATGCCTGAAAAATTAACGGAGTAAATGTTTGGTATAGCTTCTTCTTTAGTAAAGGATTAATTCCATTGGTTTGTGAAACTAATCAAAGAAGCTGTTGTGAAAAGTTAAGTAAAACCACCCCTTGAAAAGGATGGAGCAAGAATGTCAAAATAATTTAAATTGTTATTTTGTGGTGTTATATTTTTAAATAAATACTTAAACTATATAATTTAAAGCAAGACAGGAATGTTATTGATTTAAACTATTTATATAGATGCCCATCTCAGTACATTACCCTGTATGGCTCACAACATTAAAACAAAAACATATACTTAAATTACTATAAATTACTGAATTTTGTCAGCAAATGTCCAGGTTTTTCCTGTTTTGTATTCCATCTTTAGTTTCTAACATTTCTGGTAGCCAACTACAATCATGGTTTGATTTAATTATCAATCCAGTCCCCTTGAAATGTCCAAAGTGGTGGGAAACACTAAGAAAGTGAAGATCCAGCATCAACATGGTAGATTTACTTGATAACAATAGCAATGAATGCACCACTAAAAAAAAAAAAAAAAACAACCCACCAGGTTGAGGACAGTTCATCCTGAAGAAGTCTATCTGTGGCCAGTAAGAATTGATAGTAAAACTGAAATGACTAGGCACCTACCCATCTTTGATTTATTTTGAAAAAAGAAAACCCAACCTAAATATTGTTAAGTATTAAATGGGAAACTACAAGAACTATAGACTGTGTTGAAAAGTAAAAGAAAAAAGGGTTTGCAAGAGCAAACCTTTCTGGACTGTTGCCAAGGAAAGCTACATGAAACTTGACTCAAAGGAAACTTTCCTTTAACACTAGAATGTATTTCAATGAGGCTTCTAGGGAGATAGTTTCATAATAGAGTTGGATTATCAGTTAATCTAATTTTGTATTAGAAACTATCCAGGTTTTCAGAAAAACAAGGGCCTTTCTGGTTTCTATCTACAAAACGTAGGACTTACAGCTGATAGCATTTGTTTTCAGAATATGTGTGGCCCCTTCAAAACCTGATGAGGACAGTGCATTTGTTAGGAGGTTTGCCATATCTCTAAATCAAGTATGGCTGGCTAGGGAATTCTGGAAGTTGAAGTCCACAGGTCTTAAAGTGGCCAAGTTTGGACACCTTGCTTTAAATGGTCACTGACTTTTACCTAGGGGAAATTTTTCAAGCTCTGAAGAACTGCAAGGGAGAAAGAATACTAAGGAAATGGAGATGGCAATTCATGAAGGAACTCCATTTTTTCTCCTCCTCCTCCTAGTATTGTCTAGTAAATTGGTCATATGGATGGATTGAGTTAGTTGACTGGCATAGTTTAACACCAATAAAATTTTAGGCTACTTAAATGAGTCAATTTTGCAGATTAAAGAATTTGCATGACATCTTTTTCCTCCTTCCAGTAATTATGAATAGGATCAGTAATTCTACAGAAAGTTCACAGGTCCCAGCGTGGTAATTACTTGATTTTAGTACTATTAACACTGATGATTAAGTGAATCCTATACTTGGATAAGTGTGATACATCAATAATGTGGAATAATACATAATGTGATGGGGAAATTAGGGGGAGGCACAATAATCTCTATGAAATATTTTAGAAGCTGCATGAACCATTCTTATGCTCATATTAGGCGTTCTTGATTGGTGCATTAAACTGTCTCTTCAATTGGAAATGCTCAGAGGAATATAACAGTTTTAACCCATGTGACCCAGTACATACAAAGTTCTTGGACAGAAGAGTTTTAACCCTGCTTCCTCCCAATATTTACTTGATGTTAATAGCAGTTGAGAAACAAGGATCGGTTTTTCACCCCTCAACTAATGACTGGTAGGGCAGAGTGGAAAATGGAATGTTGCTCCTATGACACAACCTCTTGCTTTACAAGTGACTTAAAGTATAGTGTAATTCCAAAAAGGTTTTGTCTTGTTTTGTAGCTGAGAAGCACTTACAAAAGGGCAGTGTACTGGTATATTTTTAGAAAAACAGTTAGTGAATCCATGTTAGGAAATTCGAAGTACAAACAGAAGAATACTTTATTCTATTTTACTAGTACCATTTTAAGCAGAGAAAAATTGGAGCAGCAATATGAATTGTTGTAACTTTAGACATATGTGGAGTACTATTCACCATCCTTTCTTCAAGAGGAAAAATGTTTATGTGATGATGTTCAAGTAATTAGAAATTGCAGGTTGTCTGTCTGTCTGATCTATCTGAGATCTCTCTCTCTCTCTCTCTCTCTCTCTCTCTCTCTCTCTCTCTCTCTCTCTCACACACACACACACACACACACATCTGTCTGTCTGTCTGTCTGTCTGTCTGTCTGTCTGTCTGTCTGTCTGTCTATCTATCTATCTATCTATCTATCTATCTATCTATCTATCTAGTTTATACATAGGTAGTCCAGTTGGAAATGGAATTTCTGTCGTAAGTTGTCGCGTTTGTAAGTCAAGTCAGACCTGATTTTATGACAATTTTTACGGCACTCATTAAATGAATCACCACAGTTATGTAAATCACATGGTTGTTTATTGAATCCAGCTTCCCTGATTGGTGTTTTTTGCTGGAAATCAGCAAAGAAATTTACAAATCATGACTATACCCTTGCAGGATATAAATATGAGCCACTTGCCAAATATATGAATTGTGACTGCATGACTGTAGGGGTGGTGCATGATTGTAAGTGTGAGTACAGGTTTAAGTCACAAATACAAACCTCTGGCAAAGTTTCCTAAGACCATTGTAATTTATATCGATAAATGAATGGTCATAAGTCAATGGGCTACCTATAGCTGTCCATCTTACAAAATAATGACTAAGTGACTCTAGGTGGCATACAACAAGGTTAAAAGAAGTTTATAAACAACAACAACAACAATGTATTATTATTATTATTATTATTATTATTATTATTATTATTATTATTATTATTATTATTATTATTATTATTTGCTTGGTCACACATTCAACCAGATGTTCTGTCTGGATTTATCCCTTTGAATAAACTTCAGAAGAATGGGTTATTATCAGACAAAGAACTCTTGGAGAAATTGATTTGCTGCATCACTTGCTTGCTATTCATTCTGTTCTGAAAAAACTGTCACATAATGAAGTTCTTTGGAGGAAAAGCAGATGTAAATAAAATAAGTAATTATTATAAAATACTTACTGGTTTGGAAAATTGGAAAAGATGTTTTGAAGAGCTTCTCTGTTGTTTCAGTGTTAGCCGTTCCTGATAAAGTGACTAGTTTGAATGGAGGTGTGTGAAGGCACATGTAGGCACCCTTCATCTCCAATCAGGAACTGAATTATTAATGACAACCAGGGTGGATTTGGTGGATTAAATCATGATTTAAATCACTAGTAAAAAGGCTTGATTTAAATCAACTTGATTTAAATCATAATTTTTAAAGAGCAACTGTCATCTCTGCTACTCCTTTGACCCCCTGTTGATTCACCGATAGTCCCAGTGTTGCAGAATATACAGCCTCATGTACATAACTAAGCTCCATTTCATGCTGAATAAACTAAATTATTTATGTATCTTAAATAGAAAACTATCTTACGATAGATTTTTACCCCAAAAGTTTTTTATTAAAATAAATTTGATAAAAATAAAAAAAATCCGATTTAAATAAAAAAATCTGATTTTTTTGATTTTTTTAAAAAAATCATTGATTTTTATCCACCCTGATAACGACCATATATTACCATTCAGTAAATTCAAAACATTTGCAAGACATAGTCCTATACAACATCTAAAGTCGTTGTCCTACCCTGTTTTCTCCAAAATAAGATTATCCCTGGATAATAAGCCCAATTGGCGCATGCGCTAAAATAAGCCCTCCCCAAAAATATTTAAATGCGCATCCAGTCCCTGCCATTTCCTCTGGTTAGGGTTAGGGAGACAGAGCTGGAAATCAGGTAAGATGGCAAGAGGAGCCCCGTCTTGCTCCATGTGCCCCAAAATAATAAGACTTCCTCGAAAATAAGGCCAAGCGCTTATTTCGGGGTCAAAAAAATATAACATATATTTTATGTTATATGAGACAGGAACTTATTTTTAGGGAAACACGGTATACAACATCAAAAAAAAATCTTTGAAGCACTTAAGGTGCAACTTTTGTTTTCAATTGTACAAAATGAAAGTTACTTTTGGGCTGATATGCTTGAAAGTTCACTATAAGTGATCGTAATGATAGACTCATTCTCACTACTACGGGGTCCATAAGGTTAAGGTTAAGTCTTGAAAGCAGAAAATACTATAAATTGATAAGGCTGAACCCACCGTCTAGCAAACCCTCACACATTTCTAATATGTTTAATTAAAAATCAAATCAACCCAAAGATTCTGTATGTGATTCTTAATCAGTTTGAAGTCTCCAGGAGAATAATGTAATTATAGCAGTCATTTAGTTACAGTAATTAAAACTTTAATTAACATCACTTCTAGCCTGTAGCTTCCCTAAACAGGACAGAGACTTGAGTGCTTCATTCCTGGTACCCTTCGAATCTGCCAAGACCACTTAGACCTTTTTGGAGGTCTAAGGAACAGTTTCAGTTTAGTTGCTTCCCCCTGACCTCCCTTGTGTTAGTTTTAAAATCTCAAGACTACTTGGAGAAATTATGTAAATACTCTTTTTTTTAAATAAAAAAAAATACTCTTTGCATGGCAACTATATTTTAGTCAGATTCATTTCTAATTCCTTTATTGAACTGTTGGATTGGCAGGAGTTACTTTGTATACCAGAAAATTTATTTCAAAGATGTTATGTTTTGGGACAAAATTACAGATTTAACAAGCTTAATGGAGGGATATTATTTTAGAGGTCTCTTGGTTCCATAATGTTCTGTAAAAGACTCAGTGGTGCCAAAGCATATATTTTGAAATGCTCTGTCTAGTCACTTCAATGTCTTTGTTCCGTTCTGTAGAATCCAAATATAAACATGTTTGTATCTTCAGAAGTCTAAATCTGTCGCACAAGTGTTTAGAAATGTTCCATTAATGGTTAACTGTTCATTAAAGGTATGCATTGAGATATATTTAGAAAGCAGCAAGTTTTAAAAAATGGCTTTAATTTGGGACCTTAAGTGATGGAACTAGGAACCTGAAGAAATAAGTAATAATCAGGATACAGGATACAGCTTTTAGGCTTTTAATCACCTGCCTTGATCAAAATGCTGAACCTGGGGTGGCATATGTTTTATAAAGCTTTTTCACAGAGGGAAGATAATTGTCCAAATGCCCTCATTTTTACTACCCTTCTCTTCTTTCATTTGTGCTATGCAATTTGACAGCAACAGCAGCTGAAGCCTAGAATAGGCAGTCAGAAAACAAACTGCCTACCAGAATAATTTATATAATCTGAATCCAGAATAATCCATTAGAATTGGTGACATCAAAATTATAACTGTTGCTCACATAACTATTAATTATGTAGTCTGAGGCAAGGAGAGAAATGGCCATTTAAAAGTATTATTCCAAATGCATTTACTTCTTTGTTCCTGTCTTAAAATTTGGCCTAAAGGTGTTCAGTATAAATGTAAATTAAAAGATTTCATTCTTGGCTGGCTAACTCTTTCTGTTGGAGCTTCAGCAAGGGTTTCGGAAAAGGAGGGGAAGGGTAAGTTTCAGTGACATAAAATGTTTTCTGGCTTCCACCTCCTCAACTAATTTATTGATAAAACTGTGGGATGTATATTAAAAATGAAAAGATGGAGAGAAGGTAGAAAAACAAGGATGTGAATATATGTATGTGTGTGTGCACATAGGGAAAGGAGTTGGGAGCTTAGCCTTATTAAAAATCCTGCCTGAAGCATGTGTTCAGAACTAATTTGCTTCTGCATACTAAATGTGTAGAATTTTGCAGACTGTAGTTGTTTAGAGGTGATGGGAAAGAACTTTGCCTATATCCAAATGCATTTTTCTTCCAGATTCAGGAATTGGCCAAGATTTTGAAAACAGACTGTTGGACTTCCTTACTGAAATCTTGGTACAAATTGTCAGGGGAAGAGAGAAGAACAGGGAATTATTGTGGGTGGAAAATAGCCTGTTTTAATATTTTCTGGATAGAAGAAGGAAATTGAGAAATGGATTGTGTGGAAGGAAACAGAATTATATGTTTCTTAGTTGTAATGTGCTAGCAGTGTAGGTTGATTTATTACTTATTTTCTAAAAAAAACCCGGCACTTGAGATTTATCTGTGTGAGAAACATGCTGGCACCCTCAAAACTTTGCCTTTCAATTCAAAGTATATAGGGAAGGAGTAAAGTACAATTGTTTAGTAGTGAGAAAGAATGAGAGGAAAGCACTAATCAGTAATTTTTCTGCTTAAGAATTCCAGCCATTATGTTCAATTAGCCAGTTACAAATAGTATAAGAAAGTATAAATTTGTTGATGTTAGTAGTGAAGTTGGTCCGACCCATCACGATCCCATGGACAATATTCCTCCAGGCTTTCCTGTCCTCTACCATCCTCTGGAGTCCATTTAAGCTGAAAAGTATCAATAGTATAAGAAAATAGTATATTTTATTATATCATAAGTAAATATGTTTATTGACCTTTGGATATTCTTTATTTCTAAATTGAAATAATGAGTTTCAGGATAAGTTAACCATTATATAATCAAAATATTACAGATAGTCCTCGTGACCTTTTTTAAAATTGACCTTTAAAACTTATGATGGTGCAGAACCTTGTGGTCACATGATCAAACCCTGGGCACTTGGCATCTTGGCTGCACTTACGACAACAGGGGCGTTTTAACTTCTGCCACCTGCCTATCTCCCCTCCCTCATTGCCCTTTTGGTCACCACTGCCCTGTGCTTCATTGTCCCGGCTTGTCTTCTTCATCTTTCTGCTTCCATTGCTGAGAAGGCATGGCTGCGCCAGGCTGCTGGGCTGGGGTTTGCATTGTGAAAAAAATAAAATAAATCCAAAAAGCTTGAGAACTGCAGCAAGCTAAAAAGCCCTTTGCAAAGATGTTTGGGGTGGGGCTTCACATCCCCCCCCCCAAATAAAAGAAAGCAGCAGCAAAGTCCTTTTTTGATACCTCACAGCTTGGGCTACTTTTGACTGTTATCCATAGCACAAAGCTCATCCTCAACCTGGCTCATCAGCAGGAGATAGAGGCAATCCCTTATCTTATTAAGGTTCCAAGCTGGAGGAACCAGTTCAGAACGTCTTGCATTGGGATCAGTTAATGACCCAGAATTCTCAGTTAACTAGGGCGATGGAGAGGCCTAGGATTGCAGTTGGTAAGCAATGCAGTCGGGTGGGTTCTACTTACCTTTACTACCGGTTTGCAATGGGGCCACGTGCATGTGCTCGCTTCACTCGCACGCACGCATGCTCTTCTGCGCAAGCGCAGAAGCATTTTCATGATGTCAAGGTGAGTGGGCGGAGCCTCCCACCAGTTTACTACCGGTTCTATAGAACCGGTGCAACCCACCACTGAATGCGGTCATGAGGTAATTGACTTTATGACTGCATTACTTAGTGACAGAAATTCCAGGCCCGGTTCTGGTTGTAAATCGAGGATTACCTGTATCATTTTAAAAAATTTTCTTTTATCATTTTTACCGGTATGGATATTTGTTTAAAATTGGGCATTAATTCATTGATTGGTGTTGAAATAGTGATTTATTATTGTGCCACATTTTTCTTCAGCTGTAAGCTGAAATTGCATTTATTCATTTATGGATTCTGCTCTGCCTTTCCCTCTAGTAAGTGGAATGGGTAACAATAATTTTGTTTTTAAAAAAGCCAATTTAAAATGTAGTTTCGAATGCATTCAGAATATCAATTGAACTACTAATAGAGCAAATAGCATCTCCTATCAAATTTTCTATACCTAAAGATTGCTTAAATGAATGTGGTTTTGCATGCTTGTAGGTAAAAAGCAGAGGGAAAGTGAATCTGATCTTGCCTGGCAGGGAGTTACTAAGCCTAGGAGCAAACAGTGAGAGGGTCTCTCTCCCCTAATTGTGGCTATTGACAAGCTAAGGTTCAATCTTGCCAGTGGTGGGTTTCAAATTTTTTTACTACCAGTTCTGTGGGCGTGGCTTGGTGGGCGTGGCAGGGGAAGGATACTGTAAAATCTCCATTCCCTCCCTACTCCAGGGGAAGGTTACTGCAAAATCCCCATTTTCTCCCGATCAGCTGGGACTCAGGAGGCAGAGAATAGATGGGGGCAGGGCCAGTCAGAGGTGGTATTTACCGGTTCTCCAAACTACTAAAAATTTCCACTATCAGTTCTCTAGAACTGGTCAAAACCTGCTGAATACCCACCTCTGAATCTTGCCAATTTAGTAAGCTTTCTTTCTCATTAGGCGATCTTGAGCAGACTGTAATCCACATTATGTACATTTGTGCTGTGATGTACTATGTGGCAAATGGTTTACCAATTTATACAGCAGTAGAAATAATGGATAATATATTCATGTGACATGTTCCATTACTTTAAAAACATTTGCAGAACGTGGAATGAGATTTCTAACAGGTAGATAGTTTGGAAAGCTAGAAAGTCAGGAAGAATATGCTAAGTTGCAATGTAATATTTTGTTTAAAAACATAGTGGCTAATTGTGACAACTAAGCAGGATTCAGTGCAAAGCTCTGGAGGTTTTTTTGAAGATCAATTATAATCTCTTCCATTGTAGATGTGTTCTGGCTGTCCGGTGCTGTAGATTTACAGTGCAATTGTGAAACAGCACTTTGGCTGCCTAAAGATAGGAGCGTTCCAAGGGCTATGGTCATTCTTTATCCCCAATCTAAAACTGTTCCTTCTACTGCTAAAGCTGCAAAGATCAATTTATATTATCCAACTTTTACTTGGCATTAAAATCCTGCCTGTGTACAATTTTCAAACATTTAATGTGATTTGATGATTAATTAAGGGTTAATAAGTTAGCGACAGTTAAGAGCCTATCAGGCCAATATGATGATTATTAAAATGCTTTAATATTTTTTCCCCAGCTATGTTGCTTGAGTGGTGTTTATGAAGAGGATGATAAATTGAAAGGGGCTTTAATTTCATTCTGTTCTACTTGCTACAACCTTCTGTTCAGTAATTAAAACTAGAGGTTTTCTCAGCATAAACACTTCCCCGCAGGATTTTCTGCTTTAACTGACCTTCTAAAATCTAGAAACACTATGCTGTGGATATCCTGCGTTACTTCCAGAGGTTTGCAACAAAGATTTAATCAAAGGTAAAATTAACCATGGGACTAGTTCACTTATCAGATGGTTAATAACTGTGAAATTTCTTTTCTCTGGAAGGTTGAAAAACTCTGAGTATCTTGCTAAATTTTAATAACTGAAGTTGAGCCTGAAAAAGCTTTTAAAATTAGTTTTCACTCTTTTACTCTCTTTCTGATAAAAAGTTCAAAGTTGTATCCCTTTGTACATTTACTCAAGAATAAGTCCATCAAATTTAAAGAGACTGTTTCTGAGTAAATTTCATAAAATTGAGCTGCATACTTGTTTTATCGTAGCCTAATTAGAACATGCTGAAAATATAAGCATGGAAATTAAGATGTGAATAAAATTTGATATTGTGGATTGAGTAATAAATCAATTTGTTTGGGGGCAGTAAACCACAATTTTAGACATAAAGCTTGTAAGTGTGACTTACTATCTGTTCATTGTGATTCATTTTTTATATGGGGTTACCTAAATTATATTGAGGTGGTACTTCTAATGCTTAAATCTCTAACAATCCATAGAGGTGCAAAATCAGAACACCTTAAAAGAGAAACAAAACAGGAATTGGCCAGGTAAATTGTGATTACTTTTCTTTTCTTTTAAGACTGATTCTGGTTTATTTAGTTTTCAATAAAGCAAACAGTTTATTATGAATTTATGAATGCAGACTTATGAATTCATTATGTGCTCATCGTTTTAAATTTGGGATTGTCCTCTATGTCCATCAATTTGCTGTTTTTACTTTCTTGCCAATGTTTTCAAGTACATATTTTATGTATAGTTTTATTGCCTTTCACTATTAATAATCATATTACATTTGTTTTTAATTTCACAAGTTCAGACAATTCACTTTAATCCTCATATGCTCTTAACAAATAAAATATGAGGATTCCGTTATAGAAAAGCAATGCAAAGTAGTAATAATGGCATTATTTCCATTTAATGTATAAGTAACAGAAAGGGGGATTTTCTTAACTCTGATAGAGTTCTAAACTCTGATAGAGTTCTAAATAATCATATAGTTATGTAGAGTATGTAGAGTGTGTGTGTATACATGTATACACATACCTCTTTCAGTCTTCCTGAACTTGGAATCCCTCAGATATAGATGGAATTGTAACATATAGAAAGGGATTATGGGATGACATATCTATATGTCTGTGCTTATTTATTCACACTGGTGTAATGTCTGACATAAGGAATCTTCATGAGAACAGAAACAATGCCTTATTGGATTAGACCCCTGACCTGTCTAGTCCAGCCATCTATTCTCACAGTTGCCAATTAATTGCACAAGGAAGCCTCCCAGTAGATGTCTCTCCATGACACATAGGGCTCTAGTGACCTTCATATTGTGAGTCATTTAACTTCAGAAGTTACTTGGTTCGTGCTGCTCCAGAGGAAATGCAGTGAACTGTATTTGCTGTGTTGTTTCCCCCTCTGTATTTGCGGTGCAACCAGCTTTCTATTGATGGGAGGTTACACTTTCTGTCTCCTAGGATTCTCCTCTCTTCCTAAAGCAGAGGTGATGTGAAGCCTTGCTTCCATTCCCCCATTGCTTTCTGTCTGGTCCAAAGGCTAGTCCATTAGATCATGATTGATTGGCTTTTGCCTCATTCCCCTGCTTTTTAGGAAAGAAAATATAGAAAATATAAGTACATTTTTTTAAAAAAAGTTCTTTGTATCAGATACAGTGGTGGTATTCTGCCGGTTCTAATCAGTTTGGGTGAACTGGTAGTGGCGGCGGTGGCAAGAGGCTCCGCCCTCCCACCCGGATGTCATCACATTGCGTTTTTTATGTTCTGCGCATGCGCAGAAGGTCTTACGCATGCGTGGAGGTGGCGAGTGCGAGCGAAGCACGCTCGTGCGCTCACATTTGTGAACCAGTAATGAACGTAAGTGAATGCCACCACTGATGAGGTAGTTGTCATTTTTTATTTCTCCCCAGCTGCATCTAGAAAGAGTCTTAGCTTAGTGGTTCCCCAACCTTTCTGGCGTTGAGAACAGGGGAGGGGGAGAAGAGGGGATGGTTTACTGAGAGTGGTGGGTGAGCGAATTTGCATGAGTGTTGGGTTGGGCACGAGTGTTGGCCGCTTGCGCAAATGGAGGTTTGTGCATGTGCGCTCACCCGCTGCTTGTGCAAGTGGAGTTATGAGCACACTTGCCCACCACTTCCGCAGCCTGGTTCCAAATGGCCAGTAGTGGGCCGCAGCCCGGGGGGGTTAGGGACCCCTGTTGATTGATGCAGGAGAAGGTAAGAACACTCACAGAGCCCCCATGTAGCAACATACAAGTGCTCCTAATGGATTGTGCAGAAAACCCATTGTATATAGAATGGGCCTAAGTTAAGATCTCTGTTATGACATTTCCTGCGGGAATTGTGCAAAATAATTAATATTCCCATTGTTCCTGAGCTAGCCCAACATAGTGCCTTTGTTGGCACTATCATCTATATCAGGCATGGACTGAAAAGTAAGCTGACAAAGTTCCTATCTATCTCTGAACTCTCAATCTGATTTCAGTTGAATATTTATTTATTGGCTTGTTTTCTCAATTGCATTGGACCCTATAACAACCCCCTAATTCTTAGTCAAAAAGATGAAACTGTAACATTTTTGGGAATATTTTCAATAAATAAGAACATGTATGAAGTCCCATTTTACTTCTTTCCTAGGTGCCTATTATGTCACATTGGAAAAGTTAGGTATTCTCAAGGCTATGGAATGGAATATTTTGCCAATATATTTCATAGTTCTGTGTCTATGAACTCAGAATCCCTGATAAGAGTATGACAGAAATATTTCCACTGCAGAGACTGTATTACTAACATAATCCCGTATGCCTTGAAAGCATATAAGGCTCATTTATGTTACAAATCAGGAATTGGGAGTGAATTGCCTAAAGCTACACACACTGCTGTGTCATAATACAGCTTTTTAAAACTTAGCATTATGGATGAACAAGGGTTTATAGAAATACTATAGTTTAAATATTCCTGGCATAACATTATGTTTACAATAGACCAATAATGTGCTTATGAAAGAAATTCTTCAGAAGACTTTCTTTAGCATCTTACCCATCTTACTGTTGAGTAAGAAAGGAAAATAAAAATGTGTGAAACCTATTTCTGGAGGAATGGGGAATATCTGCTTTTCACAGGTTTGTGTACACATGCGTGGCAGCAAATAATTAAAGGCAGCATATTCTCTTGTTAGGAACCTTAGATTTTAGCAGTATGGAACCTGCAACAATTGAAATGCTTGTGTGAACATGTCTAGGCCATAACTTGACCAGATTTTATTGGTTGTGATATTACTGTGTTGTCAATCTATGTGATATTTATCAGCTGAGATGACTTCTTGTGGAAGAACCAGAGGGAGCAAGATTTAAATACCACTAGGACATAATTTTATTATGTTGAAAATGCTTTCTCATATCAGAAAGCCATTGATATACCTTTGGGGTTAACAAAGCCAGCTTCTGTTTCCTTTCCTGTTCCTGAGTTCTGAGTAGTTAATGTGCTGGGGAAGTGACATAAAAATCAGTCATTAAGAAGGCTAAATTCTATAGCTCAATGTGTCCGAATTACTTCACTCAGTCAGTCCATGTGAACATACTTGAACAAAGACTGACTACCTTTGGGTTTCTTGTGGCATCCTGATTCTGTGAAAAAAGGTATGGGCAAACAACACATTGATTTCCTCGTCTGTTCTACGATTCACCATCCTTCAATTGAGAGCTATGTTGATTGGAAAATGATGGCAATAATAATAGAGATATTTGTTCCTGAGTACTTAGGCAATACAGACTGGGCACAAAGCCAGAAGAAATTTGAAGGACAAGTCATTGAAATCAATGGCTCAAGACTCGCAGGAGCAGTTGCCGAGGAAGCAATGAGGGAAAATATGGACAAATCACATGAAGTTGCTACTGTGAAATGAGACAATGAAATGGGTAGAATGGAAAGCACTGTGCTTTCATTGAGAAGGGGTTAGAACAGTAACCACTATCCCTCAACCCATATAAAAGTAATGTTGAGTTATCGTACAAAAATAATATCAGAATTATAGGATTAATGTATAACGTAGATGAAACTTGCTGACAGTTTATCCTTATTCCTATTTATTTGCATTATATGAAGAAATGCTTCAATTAGTTTTCTAATTAGTAAAACTGCTTTTGTTTCAAAGATTCTGCAATGGATTTAATTGTTGTTGTGAAATAGTAGCCTCAAGGCAGGTACCAACATTCCAAAGCATTGGAATGCTTTGGAATGCTAGTTTACAAGTTTTAATCTCATATGGAAGCCATGTGAAACAATCTCAATCCTTGGACAGACAGAATATGTTCTAGAGGTTTTTTTTGACTTGTGAATTGCCCAAATCCTATGGACAATTTGCAATCTGAGTCAGTTTTCTTTATGGCTTTCCAAAATGGAAATGTTGAATCTTGGGAGAAAGTGCAATGGAGAAAGCATGCTTCCTGAGTTCTATAGATAGCAACATTTAAAAGGTAGGGTCTAGAAATGCACACTCTAGGCTTGCAAATAAATTGGTCTTATGCCCTTTAAGTCTTTAAAGGTGATATCCAGCATTTTGAATTGATTCAGACGACCCACCGCCGGAACCTCTTGAATCCAGTTGGATTCCAAGAGGCATTAGGACAGCAGTCACCAACTGGTGGTCCGTGGACCACTGATGGCCCATGAGAAAATTTTGGTGGTCCGCAGAAAAATTATTTGCATTTTTTATATTGCACTAAATCAGGGGTCCTCAAATTACAGTCCCTGGGCTGGATATGTGCAATGAACGTTTGTGTTGCTGCAGAGAGTCTCCCCCTTCGGGGTCTTTTTGTGTGGGTTGGAGGGGGACAGAAATTCCAACTTGGGATCTGCTTCGGCCTCCTGGTGCAGGGCTTTGGGCAAAGGCTGGAGGGAAGTACAGCTGGTGGCAAAGAGCCGGAGGGCCTTGTTCCAGTGGGACTGCCTGGAACTGGCTGACCATCTCAGCCCGGTGAGCCTCCAGCCACCTGTACCTGGCCTTGTACTCCCACAGGTCTTCCCTCTTGGAAAGCCTAACCTCCTAGTCCTCAGGGAGGTGCTTCTGCTGAGCCTCCTCCTCAGTCAGATCCAATCTGAACTGAACTGTTTTGCCATCTCTTTCTCATGGTGGCTACTTAGCTCCAACAACTGCTTCTTGTTGGGGCCCTAAGGAGCCCAGGCGGGGAGTGGCTGGGAGGGGAGGGGTTAATAGAGGCTGGCGAAGCGCCCCTCGACGTGAGTGACATCGATTTGCCCATGCCGACCCAGTCACATGACCACCTAGCCACGCCCACCCAGCCGGTCATTAGGCAGATCATATTAGTGGTCCGTGGGATTTAAAATTATGAATTTAGTGGTCCCTGAGGTCCAAAAGGTTGGTGACCCCTGCACTAGGATATATTCACAGTGATTTGGTAAATAGTGATAGTTTGAAGCAGCGTCTTTCTTTGCATGCTGATCCCAGTTGGCACCTTGTTTTACCAAGAAACTGAAAGAGATAAAAAAAATTACAGCAGAACCAAACTCTGGAGTACCAGTGGTGAAAGCTTGACTTCTACTACCTGTGTTCCAGACTCATTCCCTTCCTGGCTTTTCTGAGAATTGGTCAGAAACATAATAGATTGGATAAAAGTGATAATCAACACCTCTCTATGAGAGGGTTGAGTGAAGCCTTCCATTGATTCATCTATATCTTACAAGTATTGTTTAGTCTCAAAACTTATTTTGGCGTGGAGGGTGGGGAAAGTTGTTGAGACAATGATAAGAATCCAGTTGCAAAGTGCTCTGAAAGAAAGAGATTATCTGTACTCCTTTCAATCAGGATTCAGACCTGGATCAGAAACAACACTGGGGATTATTTTTGTTGGGACCTAATATATCACTTTTGTCCCATTATCAGTTTTGATGTAATAGTCATTGTATCCCTTTAGATTATCTGTAAGTAGAAGACACTTTTTTTCCAGTGGTTATTTTCCTACCTGAACAGGTGGTTTTACTTGGTGGTAAATGGGCAGAAGAGGTTGGCTCTGTGGCCCTCATATATAGGGTGCCTCAGGAGTCAGCCTTTCTTCCCCTATTGAATATCTACATGTACTCATATTAAGTTGGGTTATCATCAGAACATTAACAATACCTACATCGCCTTACTGGACTTTACTGGTGATGTAATGGAAGCGTTTTCTCAATGTCTGGAAACTGTAGGGCAGGGATGGGCAGTGGTGGGCAACTATGGCCCCTTTATGACCTGGGGATTTCAACTCCCAGAATTCCTGAGCCAGTTATTGTGCACATTTATACCCCACTGAGGACACTGGAGAGAGATACAGTAAGGCTTTTTATAGTGAGTTGTGAGTCCCCTGTGATCCATTAGTCTTAGTTCAGACTCTTCATTTCTGTTCCATTATTACTGATTTTAAAAGAGTGCAATTAGAATAAAAATTCACTCTCTGTTAAGATATTCTAATCTCTCTTAATCAGTTCTTACTAGCTTTTTAAGAACATTTTTTGGTTATTGCTGCTGTTATGGAACCCTGAGCCCACTCTTAGAATTCCTTTGCACTTTGAAGTAGGCAGTTAACCAAAAAGAAAGAAGTATTAGGAATGGCTCCATTTATAGTTTGAGGTAATTTTGCAAAGCAGAGAAGGAATGTAATTTTGATATATAGTTACTGTGGAGATGATAAATGCATTGCATGAAAGTGAATTCACTACTGTATTTTAGGTTACATCAGTGGCTTTAATGTTTGTCAGATGTTTAAATGCTGCAGATTTCTGGCGAATCAACACTGTATATAGTATAACTAATTTATTTGCTTAAAACTATCAAAATTAATGTTGCATCCTGATTTAAATGAGACAAATGTTTATTTGGGATTAAGATTCACAAATCATTTTTTTTTCCTGCCTGAAGCATGAGCAAGATGGTATTTCACTCTTTCACTTACAAAAATTTTCTGACGCAGTTGGTGAATCATACTTCAGGGTTTCTGATGAGCTACATCTCCACTTCATCTGTGAACATCAAGTTATCATAAATGTTGTGGACCAGGCTGCCTGGAAAACACACCTCTGTCCTTACTGCAGAGTGGAAGAGTCAGAAGGATGCCATCATTATCCTCTTCACAAAATTTAGGATTACATGACTGAAGTTACTATCTTATTCTACTACTCCTCTTGAGACCGTACCTCTATCCTTCTACTATGCAGGTTGCACATCAGATCCCATGAATGATTGCAGGAAATAGGTTTGCTTTAACCACTTGAATCTATCTTTCATGATACCATTTCTTATTTCCACTGCAGTAGAGGGTTTGCTACCCAGCAGGTTCATCACTGGCTGAACATGAATTTATTTATTAAATTAAATTAAATTAAATTGATAAGTCCATCTCATTGTCAAGAGACTTTCCATTGGAATGGCATCTAGAGTAGTATATTCCAGTCTGCCTGCAGTTTTTCACATAAGGGAAAGGCTCTTGAAAGATAATCAAATGGTATAGATCAGTGATGGCTAACCTTTCTGCCATCACATGCCAAAAGGGGGGTGGATGGAGGAGGTTCATGTGTGTGTGTGCCCACACCCATAATTCTATGCGCTCTGCCCTGCCCATGCGGGCGCAACCCCCTCCTCCCCCCCCGCTCCTGGCACACGATGGCCCGGTAGGCCCATTTTTCTTTCTCACCTGGCTCCAGATCCTTTCTATGCATCTGGGGAGGGCAAAAACAGCCCCCCCCAGGCCCTGCGGAGGCAGGAAACAGCCTGATTCCCTACTTCTGGTGGGCCCAGAAGGCCTGAAAATCAGCTGGCTGGCGGGTGCATGCGCGCCAGAGCTGAGGTGGCGTGCCCACTGATATGGCTATGCGTGCCAGCTCTGGCACGCGTGCCATAGGTTCGCCATCACGGGTATAGATGATATTGCAAGACTTAGATCAAAAGAAGATTGTTTATCAGAAAAATCCCCTCCTCCACAAAAAAAGCAACTTTTGTGTGTACTGGATGCAATCCAGAATGGATGCCTAGGTTGCAACAAATGCAGAATACCTGCTATACCTAAGGTGCATTTTGTCCCTGAGATCAAATTATAAATATGACATTTGTTATTATTTGCAGAATGAGATCTTTTGCAGTCCAAAAGATGTGTAATGGCAGGACAGGTGCTTATTTCAAGTTGTAGCTTCCTATAGTTTAAATTGTTTATTGTCTCTCTATTGTCCAGTCTCTCTCTTATTCTCTGCTAGCATATTTTCTTAGAGACCTGTCTGCAAAAGAGATGGGTTTTCATGATGAGAGCCAAGATTGTGTTATTGACACACACATACTTCATATGCATGCAGCTCTGCTGATGCAGCATCACCCTTTAGTGCTGGGGTCATGTTCGGAGCCCATGAATAAGCTCACACAAGGATCGTTTGGGGCTTTAAAAAAACCCTGACTTTGTTGTAAATTGGCCAAAATCCAGCATTCTCCTCCCCTGCATGGAGATTAATAGCCTTGAGCAGCAGCGGCTTGGGAAGAAAGAGGCTATTGTCTTCTGTCTTTATCCTTCTTAGTGGATGGGGAGAAGCCGATTAGTTAGGGGGGAGGAGAAGGTTGCTGCAACTGGCTACCAGCACATGCCTGGCTCAGTGCCTAGCAGATGGGGGTGGAAGGGGAAGAGGGCAAGGGGCTTAGAGCGTTAGATCAGCTGTCTCTTAGTCTCTGTGGTGAGAGGGATCATCTTAACCCTTTATTGGCAGCACATATCTCTTATGTTGAGATCTCTCAGGCAGAGAGTGCAGCTAAAGCTAAATTAGTGAGTTACTAATTCAGCATTTACAGTGCATTCAGGGGGATCTGGAATATCCCCAAGGATGATATGTATGCTATTGCATTAATTTATATTTATGGAAATTTATACTGCTTTATGGGAATTGGGGGTGATAAAGACAATGATACAGTATGGTTACAGAAGGAAAAAAGTGTTGAAAGAAAACTACATTTCAAAATCTTGAGTTAAAAAGGATGAGGGAGCTCTCCTTAGATGAACCAGCAGTGCTTTAGAAAAAGGCATTTTGGGTACTCATCAGCATTAGATCATTTGAAATGGCTAGTTTCACACTGGTTTTTTTTTTTTTTTAAATGAAGAAATTGATTTGTTTCTAATGGTATGACATAAAGAGTATAGAGCCGTGATGGTAAACCTATGGCATGCGTGTCAGAGGTGGCACGCAGTGCCCTCTGATGGCACGCGAACCGTTGCCCGAGTTCAGCTCTGCTGCACATGCGTGGGTGCCTCCCACCGGCCAGCTGGTCTTCAGGTCTCTGCCACGCATGCGTGGGGGGCGGGGCACACACAGGGGCTGCATGCGCATGCATGGGGGGCAAGGTGCATGTGCAGGGTTTGGGCGGCATTGCATTTTGGAGGTTTTGGCGCACGCATGTGCATTTGCGCGCACACGGACACACTTTGGGCACTTGATCCGGAAAAGGTTAGTTATCACTGGTATAGTGTATAACCTAATAAAGGCCATTTCTTAGTGAAGATTATTTTAGAAATAAATGGATATTGTATGACAGTTGTGACTGATGAACAATGCCTTTAAAATTGGAACAGTGATTGAATTAACAAAATATACTGACAATTATGATTGTGCAGTATGGATATTGGTTTAGTTATGGAATGCGATTGGAGGAGTCCAACATGAATGCTGTTTTAAATGTGTGATAAATCTTCAGGATTTGCTGTGTTTCCAGCCAAATGTTGATGCTAGAAGTTAACTTTTTCTCATTACTTTACATGTTTGGTGGTCTCTTCTCATGAACACACTGTGTAAGTTGATTGCTTTCAGATCTTGGTTGCAGCATCCTTTGTGATATGCAGCCAGCCTAAAATGGCTCCTTTGGAAGATAACAATGCATAGCTAAATCTGGTTTCCATGTCACATGTACTGTTTCCTGTGCTTCTGTTAAACTAGTTCCAAAGACATCATTAGGAAAAAGTAAAAGCAGAGAAATCAGAATTGAAATTGATATCAATGGTGTTCAGCACATGGTCAGAAAAGCACCTGGCTCCTCTTTCTGGGGTAAGGATGATATAGCAGCAGCTGGTTAAGGCTAGTGTTATATATTATACAATAATTCCCCAAAGAAAGTTTCCCATTTCTTATTCTCACAGCCCTATATGCGCAGCTGAGTTTTATTATGTCTTTAAGAATAATATTCTCCCTGCTGTGGAACTAACATTTGGGGCCTTTGGAGGGATAGCCATTTCCTTGGCAGGTTTCAGATTCATTTACTTTTTAAACCTGGTTTTGCTTGTTGCCAGCTAAGAAGAGTTGTGATTTAAGCCATGTGTGTGCATCTATATGAAAATGTAAGTCCTCCATGGGTTTTTATTTGCATGCATGGAGATGTAAGAAATTACTCGGAGGAAGATTTTTGAAATTTGTTGTGGTTTGATCTATTGGTATAAGTAAGCAATGTGTACAAAGTCCTGATCTTATTCCTGGCTTTAAAATTGGTTTAACAGTTTACTCCATTTGGTGGGGGGCAAGGAAACAGGAGTAAACGTATGATGTCAGCAGGACCTTAAGTTCAAACTATTTTCATATCGAGATCAAAGTTTCATGCCCAAGTAGGAGAAAGTAGCTTGAGAGCAAAGCAAAATGGTATTTGGAAAAATCTTGACTAAGAGTTGGTAAAGAATATTTTATGTAGCTTCAGCTGAACATTGAAAGCAAGCCAAGTAAGTTAACTATCACACTATAAAGGGTAAGTTTGCCCTGTTGTTTCATCTGACAGTGTTACCATCTGTTCACTTTATCATTGATCCAGACAGGGGTGGGATTCAGCCAGTTTGGACCTGTTCAGGCGAACTAGATGTTAATTTTAATCTGGTTTGCTGAACCGGTAGTTGCAAGGACTGGCTGATCCTGCCCACCCCCCCCTCTCAGGAGTCTCCACACAGCCCGTTTTGGATGCCAGGTAAGTGCACGGCTTGTGTGGAGGCTCTCTGGGAGGGCGAAAAATGGGCCTACCGGAAGTCCAGAAATGGGCCTGTTTCCAGCCTCCGGAGGGCCTCCGGAGCCTGGGGGAGGCTGTTTTTGCCCTCCTGGAGGTCGAGGGAAGCTTCCTGAGCCTGGGGAGGGTGAAAAATGGGCCTACCGGAAGTCCAGAAACTGGCATGTTTCCAGCCTCCTGAGGGCCTCTGGAGCCTGGTGGAGGTCGTTTTCGATCTTCTGGAGGCTTGAGGGAAGCCTCCTGAGCCTGGGGAGAGCGAAAAATAGGCCTACCAGAAGTACTGGAAATCCGGAAACAGGCCTGTTTCTGGCCTCCGGAGCCCAGGGGAGGCCTTTTTCGCCTTCCTGGAGGCTCAAGGAAAGCCTCCGGAGCTGGGGAGGGCAAAAACGCCCCCCTGCCATAATGCAAGAGACTGAGTAGGCCACGTCCCCATGACCACATCCACCGAGCAACCGGGCAGTGAACCGGTTGCTAACCGGTTGCTAAAATTTTTCAATCCCACCCCTGGATCCAGGCAGTGAAGCACCCCTAGAGTTGGGCTGTTAAACTTGAACCTATGAAAAAATGATGCCACAAAAAACCAACTCTCATGTCACTGCTGTAATATGTTAGTTATGTCAAGAATCAAAATAGGAACAGTTAATTAAGGAGAAAGCAAAGGAGGGGATAGAAGCCAAAAAAATAAAATAAAATATTCAATAAAAATGCTTTTAATCATCTATCAGGAAAAAGAAAGTTAGGATGCCAAACGTATCTTCAAATATAGGAAGCTTTAAAATGTAGGTGATAGCCCTGTTCTATTTAAACAACTTCAGCTCAAGTGACTGATGTGATATAAGACATCCTCTAAATAATTCAGTGGGCAGCCACTAATGTATGAAAATAAATGTTCTTTTAGATATAGTGGATTCTTTAGCTACCCTTTAACCTGTAAAGATTATGTATATAACCTTGAATAGGGTTTTGAAAGACATGGGAAGAGAATGTACCAGAGATATATACTCCCAACTTCTCACTACTACCACCATTTTGTCCGCAGTTAGACAGTTTCTGAATACTTTTCAAGAGAATCTGTGCACAGAGAACATTAGAAATAATTTAATATGTATGACACAAAAATAAGCATGCATATCTACGAAAGTGTACAATAAGCACCACAGTATACTAAATAACTTCTTTACTAGGACTAGAAGCACTCTCATACAATAATCTGAATGTTCGGGCAAGGTGTAATCTAATAAATATGGTAGAAAAAAAAAAGCCAACTTAGTTTTAGACAGATGAAGTTACCTTCCTCTTGACTGCATTACATCTCCACTTGTTAGCTCACATCCAGTATATCATAAATGCTTTATTTTATTCACTAACTCTATAGAGGCAGAGTTCCACTACATCTTTAGAGGCACATAGAAAGATTGAAATTAAAATCACTGTATTCTGTATCCCTGGAAGCTTTTCTTGTTTTATTATGGAGATGTTAAAAACCATGGGGGATGAGTATAGGTCAAAGACCAAGAAGTAATCCAACATCAGCTTTTGAAAGCTGTCCTCCCATTAAAGTCAGAGCAGCCACTTAATCATATGTTCCCACACCTGTTTTGACTTAGGGTGATGCCTTCTACTAGGTGGCCCACATGTACTTCAGAAATCGGGGGAATTTTTAAAAGGCCCTTGTATGTTAATTTTAACAACCACAAACTGGTTGTTAAAAGGTAGATGGTAGATTTTTCAGCCGTAAACAATATAGAACTCAAATTGGGTCAAATTCAACAATTCGTTGAAGCTGAATTATTGTATGGGTTTTTAGAAAATAATTTGCCGGTTCTCCGAACTACTGAAAATTTTCCACTACCGGTTCCCCAGAAACTGTCAGAACCTGCTGGATTTCACCCCTGGTATGGATGGACAAGTGATGAAATCGCTAGTATTTTTTAAGAAAGCAGGCAGCTGGTGTGGTCCTAGTCTGAGCAGACGCTTAAAGTTTAGTAAGCCTGCCTAGTGCGGTAGCAAGACTCAGTCATGCAGAGTGGACCCATTAATAACATTTACTTTAAATCAGTTTAGATTAACTGATGTCATATCTGTCAGTGAATGTGAGCTGTTAAGAGTTTGTTGCTCTTATGAACATTGATTTTGATTAAGTATCTCCCTGGCTTTTTTTTTTTTCTTTTTGGCCTTATGCTGCTATAATTAAAGTTCCAATATTTTCTGGCTTGTAGCAATACAAGGTCTGGGACTGAAGTCATGCTTGTATTAATCTTTATTAAATGGGAAATTAGTTTTTTCTCAGAATGGAAGGCAGCAGCTCATCCTGCCTTATCCCCAAATATATTATTGATGAGATGTAGCTATGAAGCTGATGGGCGAGAGGATTTTGGTGTTCAGTAGTGAGTCCGCTACAAATAATGAGAAAGTTGGATTGTTACACAATCCTTTCCTCTCACCCCATCAACAGTGGGGAAAGCTGAATCTCTGGGACAGTTTTCTGGGTTAAAAAGGATCACTTTATGGACCTGTGGAATTACAATTCAGTTCTGCCAGGCAACGAAATGCCTCCTGAGTCATTTGCTTTTAGATAAATGGAATACTTAGCATTTCTAGAGTCACAGGCTGTCATATTAACAGAGATGTGGATTGTAGGAGGTGAGAAGGGCTGAGCTGTATTTCAGTTGATGAGGGCATTGTTGCTTAATAACACATTTATAAAAACACGTTTAAGATAGTTTATCCTTCCAAAACATTTTACTTTGTAAAATAAATGAAGTAAGTTCATAAAATGCAAACACATGGATTATACCGAAAACAGTAGCAGCAGAACATCACTAGATAAATAGGATAATAACATGAACAAATAATCACATATCCAACAATTGAATATTAAAATAATAATAATAAAACAGTTTGAACATTAGGAAGCAATTAAAACCAGCTTTAGAAAATGTCTAAAAGCCATGAAGTTGGGGAAGAAACACATTCTCAGAAAGAAAGAGACTATTCAGAGAAAATACCCATCTTTATTATTCACTAAAGCAAACATTCTTGCTTGCTTAACTAAAGAGCAGACTCTGAAATTCAGAGTCTAAATGCTAGTTTTTATCTTTAAACAAGAACATTATCCTTGAAGTTATTTAGAGTTAATGCTATAAAGCTGATTCAGTGAATTCGGTTTATTTATCTTTACAGAGCGCCAAGAGTTGCAATTTTGTGTTCTAGGTATTCAAGTTCACTTCACAACTTGGCAACCAGCTGGCATTGCCTCTGCTTGTCCCTTTTCAACACTTTCCTCTTCTAGGCAACTGTGTGGCAAAATCTATTTCCAGCTGTGTCAACAAATTATTTATTTAGAATGAGTGTTACCTTTCAAAGTCCTCCTTGATTTGGAGGAACCTTGCCTGTGACCACAATGAAGTCCTTGCTATATAGGGCTATAGTCAGTGGAAAATTTTCAGTGTGTGATCATTTGAGGTTAATCACTGGTTGCAGCAAACATCTATTTGAAAGTAAAAATACAGCATAATGGTTTTGAAAAGGAACAAATAAACAAATATCCTTTAGAATAATTCTTGAGACCAGACTTCTTAGTCATGGAAACGTTAGGATGTTATTATGGATAAGTTTATCAACAGTTAGGAGCTCTATAAACTTCTGTATAAATCTCTTGAAACTCTGCATTTATACTTCTGCAGAAGGTTACTATAGGTAATCCTCGATTTACAACCACGATTGAGCCCCAAATTTCTGTTGTTAAGTGAGACATTTGTGAAGTGAGTTTTGCCCCATTTTACAACTTTTTTTTGCCTCAGTTATTAAGTGAATCACTGCAGTTGATAAGTTAGTAACCTGGTTTTTAAGCGAATCTGGTTTCCCCATTGTCTTTGGTTGTCAGAAGGTCACAAAAAGTGATCACATGACCTTGGGGCACAGCAGTGGTCATAAACGAACCAGTTGTCAAGCATCTGAATTTTGAACACATGATCAAGGGGATACTGCAAAGGTTGTAACTGTTATAAGCCACTTTTTTCCAGTGCTGTTGTAACTTTGAACGGTCACTAAGTGAACTGTTGTAAGTCGAGGACTACCTGTATTCCGTTCAACTCAGCACTTGTATGTGTCTCTTGGGCTGTGTGGAAACCTCAGCTCCTTTTCCCAAAGGTGTGTTCTTTTCAAAAGAAGACTTGGTCTTTTTTTTAAAATAAACACATTTCGCTTCTCATCCAAGAAACTTTTTCTTTTCTGAAGTGAAGAAGCTTCTTGGATGAGAAGCAAAATTTTCAAAGAAAATAACTAATGCCTTCAAAATGCCTTTTTAGAAGCACCTTTGGGATAGCCATGACCTGGATGATTGAGAATCTCCAGAGACACTCAGCTCCATTTGTTCTAATGTGATTTGACAGATCACTGCTAGACATTGAAGACAGAAATTCCCTGACTTCTGTGGCTGGTTCAGACTTATCTGAGTAATTTCAGGTCCTACTTACTGATTCTCTTAAATATGGAAGTATTTGGAACTCCCAGTGTCAATAAACTTTAAAGCGCAAAGAAGCAATATTCTTTTATTTGATTCAAGAATGTTGCAGGATTTCCTCCACCCACCCCTTTTCCCCACAACGATGTCACTTTGGAATATAACACCTTTCTACTTCTAAACAATAAAAAATCCAAGAGGCCTTAAAATTAAAAAAAAAATACCTAATCTATTAATAAAGGTTAAGAGCACTGTTTATTTTACTCTGCTATGGTATTTATGCGATAGCATCTTTATAGCATTATAAATTTATTATTTGCAATAAATACATTGACTTCTGAGTAAATATTAGCTGCTTTTTTCAATTGTAATTATCAAACCACATAATGTTGGTCTTTAAATTGAAACTTTTGGATGGGCAGTGCTTGGAAAGCTACTTTTCAAGGATGTGGGAAGTGGTTGCCCGTCTCTAAAATACCGGAGAATTGTTGGGATTAGAGTCCAGGATACACACAGAGATGTTTCTGTATCCGTTGCTTTTCAGATCTATTCAAGCGATAAGTTCCCTATCCTGGCAGTGGCGTGTGGCTAAGTAGAGATAGCTGAAATTTCTTATTAAATGCCTCCTACTGCTGTTGTATGAATACTCAGTCTCTGTTCTGCCTGCTCTATCTTGAATACTATGTCTGAACCTACTGAGTTTCAGGAGAAGTAATGTAATAGGGTGATTCTGTTGTGAATGGGATTGGGGAGTGCCTAAATGCTGAAATATAAACCATGTGGGGTGTTGGGAGTCCAGTGAGGAACATAGGATAACAGAAGGTAGATTTTGCTGTGACCACATTTTATAATGCAATTCTGGCTATCTCGGTGCTTTGTGAGTCGAGATTAGAGCAAGAAATGATTTACCGTATTTTTCAGAGTATAAAATGCACCTCCCCCCCCAAAAGAGGGTGAAAATCTGGGTGCGTCTTATACTCTGAATATAGCCTGGCCCAGCTTCTCAAACAGAGGTTTCAGAGACTGAAAAAAGTAGCAGAAACGAAGTTTCAGAAAAAAAGGCCCCAAACAGAGCTTCAGAGGCTTTTTTTCCTGAAGCTCTCTTTCGGAGGCTTTCAGAGGCAGGGGGAAAAAAAAAGCAAGGCACAGAGGAACCAAGGAACCTGTTGCTAAAGTTCACCTCTGGGAACAGCTGATTGGGGGTATTCCACCTGCCAATCAGCTTTTTTCTTATTTTCCTCCCAAAAACTAAGGTGCATCTTATACTCCGGTGCATCTTATATTCTGAAAAATACGGTAATTGGTGCATGTATGATGTCTGGTCTGCTTTTTGGCAATAGTGTTTTACTTTAACATTTATACCTGTTCTAAATCAGTGGGAACAACCACTTTGTGTGTGTGTATCAAACTCTAAGGGGGGAAAAGCAACTGATGGTGGGAAATATTGCAAGTATCACTTTATCTGCCTTTCTCCCTTGGCCTCCCTGCAGAAATATTTCTGGAATGGACTCTCCTCATATCTTCCAGTAGATGTCACCCAGGAGCATAGCACGGGAACTTGAAGGACAAATGGGAAAGGGGGAGGGGGGGAGGGAAGGGAAAGGGGCTTTGAAAGGCAGTACCATAAATAAGCTGTTCTTTTTGCACTGCTCCTTAGCACCCCATGAGCCCTGTAGAACTGGAAAGGGCTCCCCTGAAAAGGTTGCAAAGTGTGTTTTTAGCAGATAAGTCTCTGCCTTTGAAGTATGGCAGCAGACTAAAGCGCCCCCGTCTTGTTGTTGCTGCCAGCCACTGCGAATTAATCACAGCCATATACAGATAAGAGTACAAAGCATCACAGAGCATTGTGCCAGGGAAAGAGGAGGGGGAAGGAGCAGGCAAGAATGAGAAATAGGGAAGGACGGATCCACAGTGGGAAGGTCAAGAGTTTTGCAGATATACAGGAGTTGCGATTCCAATTTGCATTCCTCTGGTGCTTTGAAACATTGACAAACTACCCTGTCTTTTTTTTTTTTTTTTTTTTGCTTTACTACTATATGCATTTAATTGAGGTAGTTTTTAGTCAGTGTAATATTCAACCTAGCTCTTTCATTTTTTTCGCTTCGCTTTGATCTTTGACTCTTCAATTATTCTTAATATGATTTTATTAATTAAGTGCTTCATGTCTACCTGAGAAACGTACAGAGTGGCAAGCTACCGATGAATGGGTTAAAAGTTAGTCTTCTTTGGGTTGAGCTCATCTGGTAATTTTTTTTATGAAGGTTTCTGTGCAATCTTGGCAACAGACTAAAAGTGTTCTTGCCATTGCCTCTTTCCAAGCTGTTTTGTTTGCTGTTTTGGTTTGGTTTTAATTTACAAGCACCTGTAATCTCCTTTACTGTCCCATTCAAATACCAACCAAACCTTCTTAACTTTTGAGGACAGATCAAGTGCTGCTATGTTCTGGGACAGTTGAATGGATTAGAACTGTGATGGCGAACCTATGGCACGCGTGCCACAGGTGGCATGTGGAGCCATATCTGTGGCCACGCGAGCGTTGCTCTAGCTCAGTTCCAGCGTGCATGTGCGTGCTGGCCAGCAGATTTTTGGGCCTTCCAGGCCCACCGGAAGTTGGGAAACGGGCTGTTTCTGGCCTCCGGAGGGGTGGGGAAGGCCATATTCACCCTCCCCAGGTTCCAAGAAAGCTTCTGGAGCCTGGGGAGGGTGAAAAATGGGCCTACTGGGCCCACCATTCCATTGCATGCCAAAAGCGGGGAGCAGCACGGTTGTGTGTGTCACACATGTGTGCGCGGGGGGTGGGGCGCATTGAATTATGGGTGTGGGTGGGCATGTGCGTGAGTGACCCTCCCTGCGCTCCTCCCCCCCGCTTTTGGCACGTGATGGCAAAAAGGTTAGCTATCACTGGATTAGAATGATCCGATCTCCTATGAAGGTGTTAGATGAAGAAGAACCTGGAACTTTAGATCCAAAAACCAGGATTAAGAAAGACTAACTAACCCTAAATGCCCATTTGAGACATGCCAACATCAGTACTGAAGAAGCATTTTCAAAAAAATCCACATTGGTAGCATGAGTTAAAAAAAATTTTTCTCAGAAATATAAGAGATTTCTGAGAACCGTCATTAAAATAATGCAAATTAATTCTCTTATATTTATTTAGAATTTCACACTTTTGACACATTTCTCAATATGTTTTCTTTCTTCAGAGCAGAAATTATGTTTATGATTAGGCTATTTGTCTGCAGAAGATCCCGTGTAGCATATTAATGGTTATACAGTGAACATCTTTATTGAAAGACTATTGAATCTACCACAATAGATGTGGGGGAAAAAAGTGCTAATAAAAGCAACCATCTGATCACCTTTTCCAAAACAATATAGGAACTTTGCAATATGGGTAGTAACAGTATACAGTAATAATTAGGGATAGGGATGTAAATCTTTTTTAATATAATTGATCTTTGCAACTTTTAAATTGTATACAGAAGCCCGTTTGGTGTAGTGGTTAAGGTGTTCGCCTAGAAACCAGGAGACTGTGAGTTCTGTTCAGTGGTGAAATCTAAATTTTTTTTGCTACTGGTTCTTTGGGTGTGGCTTGGTGGGCGTGGCTTGGTGGTCATGTGACCAGTGGACGGGCCAATTTGCCATCACTCACGTCACTCACTGTTAGAGCCAGGAACTGCACATTCTGAAGCACATTCTGCCCTTCTGAAGCCCCCAACGCTTTGAGTTTCTGCAAAGGCAGAGCCTCCCCTTGCAGGGCAATTGAAAGAGGGGAGGGGGATGCTGCAGAAAAGGCCGCCTTCTACCTGGGCATCCTCCTGCAGCCAAACACTCCCAGCTGTGTGTGCCCTTTCCTCAAATGGGCTGTGCATGGGGTGCTTGGAGAGAGAGCGAGAGAGAGAGAGAGCAAGAGAGCTCTCCAACATCTGTTTTGTGTGTGTGTGAGAATGAGGAAGAGAGGGAGGGAGTGATCTGAAGCCGAGGCACCCAAACTTCTGGCAGTGGTGGGGGTGGCTTCTGAGCAGCCCTGAGTCAGCCAGCTCCACCTGACCTACTCCCTGAGTCTTGCCGTTCTTTTCGCCCTCTCCCCACTCAAGCAGCGGCAGGCTCTGAGAGACAATAGGGCCTCTCATTTTTCCCACGGCGCGGCTTACGCTTGTTACCTCTGCTTGTCTGCTTGCAAACAGTGATCTTCTCTGCTTCTCTCAGGATGCTGGTGCAGGCCATGGCGCACTGTTGAGCGGGCGACCGGGTGGGGGCGGGGCTACCAGGGATGATTGCTACTGGTTCGGCGAACCAATGCCAATCATCACTGCCGGTTCGCCTGAACCGGTCCGAACTGATAGGATTTCACCCCTGGTTTTGATCCCGCCTTAGGCATGAAAGTCAACTGGGTGACTTTGGACCAGTCACTCTGTCTCAGCCCAGTCTACCTCACAGTGTTGTTATTGTTGTTGGAAGGAGGAATATTATGTATGTTCACTGCCTTGAGTTATTTATAAAGTAATAAAGGCATGATACAATACCATGCCGTGCTATACCATACCGTACCATACTACACCATACTATACCATACCACCACATCATGAACATCAACATTGTGGGAAGAAGGGCAAGCCCTCTTCATCTTGGAAGATGTATGACAGTATTGATCAGTGACCTCACTTGACCTATCCATTAACTGAGGGCATGTGAGTGATAAACCACAGATTTACTGAGGAAAATTTGCATTGTAATCATGAGCTATTAATTTTGAGTGCAATAGAGTGCACCCAACCTTAAGAAGCCATGAATTTTGGGTACAAAGTAATCATGCATCCCTGTTTATACATATTTACAAACTTATTCTGCATAGGTGATCAAAATAGCTGCAGGAATAAAAGGATATTTTTAGAAATGTGGTTACACACAGCAAATTTTTGTTGAAGTGTCTAAAACTCATGGGAATAACTTATCTGAAGTTGAGAAAAATAACTTGGGCTATATTAAAATCAAAAGAGTGTAATTTCAGTACATACATTTTGCAAAGCAGGAAAACAAACCAACATACTGACTCCCAATTTCTAACCTGCATATTCATAATCCAGCTCTAAGATGGACACAGAAGACAAAAATACTAGTAAATATTATCCCTGACTGCTTCCTCTTCCTTCTGACTAATTGCTTCCCATTGTGCTGTTCACCGATACTCCCAAATTATTTCTGCTGATTCTCCAAAGTTTTTTCAAACAGTAAATTCCACATTCTTTTTTATTCTCCTCATTTGTTACGTAGCTTTCCTTACCAACTCACAGTTATGCACTATCTTCTCTCAAATATTTTATCAGGAGAAAAAAAAATCTGCATATATCTGAAGTATAGTATTACCCAGGCACCAGACACCTTTCTGGCTTACTTCCCTCCAGATATTTACAGAGTCTTCTGCAATCCTACATACCCATGAAACTATCTGGAGAACGTAAATTGATAGAACTTTCGTTAGTGCTGTGCTTTGGTTACAAAACATCCAATTGCTTGAGGACTTGGTTGTACACCAAGGGCCTTCTGATTAATTTGGGACCAACGGATGCCATTTAATTTTTAAAATGATTATAATGTTGGCATATATGCCACTCCATTTTTGAGGATTCCAAGTAGTTTCCAAATGACTGACGAACTGACTGACTGACTTATTTATTGTTGCCAATCTCACCCACATGACTCTTGAGTTGCATATACAATTAAAACACAAAGGTAAACAATCAACACAGTTGAAAATAATTAAGACGACCATAACATTAAAAAGACAGGGGAGAGTGTATTCTAAACCTGTACAGCAGTGTTTCTCAACCTTGGTAGCTTGAAGATGGGTGGACTTCAACTCCCAGAATCCCCCAGCCAGCAGCGCTGGCTGTGGGATTCTGGGAGTTGAAGTCCACCCATCTTCAAGCTACCAAGGTTGAGAAACACTGCTGTACACAGTACAGATATTTAATGGGTTTGACACTTTCATGAGATCTCCAGTCCCAATGGCAAAACCAAGTTTTTGAGGATCTTCTATGAGATCAATGGTGTTGAGGCCAGTCTCTGGTAGAATTAAGTTTAGTTAGTGCATGTGGAACCAGCTGAAGCTATTGAATGATCTTCAAGGACCGTCCTATGGAGAGCAATTGGAATAATCCAGCTGTAGAGTGACAGTGGCACTAGTGACCAAGACCAAATTATTCTGTACCAGAAATGACTGCAATTGGCACAAAAAATATACCGTAATTGCATGAAAGCTCTTCTGGCTGCTGTTCAGCCAGAATCAAGAAGAACCATCAGATAGTGAGCCAGCTCCATCTTGCAGTATGTCAAAAATTATGGGAATACTTGCCTCTCCACAACCACTCTGTCTTGCTGAGATTAAGTCTATGCCCGTTTTGCCCATCCATGTCCCAACAGCTTCCCTGCACTAGCACTAGGTCATCTACTTTCTGTTTGGCCCAGGGTGGAGATAAATAATTGATGATGCGTCATCCCACACTAGCAGATGACATTTCCCAGCAAATTTCATTTAGATGTTATTTGGCGGGAGAGAGACAAATTCTGTGACACTCCGTAATGCGATTTAACCTCTTCTTTCTCACTGCCACTGAATAAAACTTAACTCGGGAAGAGCACCACAAAACAATGTCTATCACTTGGAGCCAGCCTATATTATGACTGGTTGAATTAAAAACTGCTGAGAGATCAAATAAGAGCAAGAGAGTAGCATTCCCCTATCCTCTACTATCCTAGGCTGCCAGAGATCACCAACAAGAGTTTTTTGAAACCTCAATGTGGTTTCAGTCCCACAACCAGGCCAGAATGTTGATTGGAACAAGCCCAGGTAATGTATTTCAACCAGGATTCTCAATAGCTGAAGTTTAATGATATTTTAACCAACCTTCCCTAAAACAATGATGTCAAATAGCTTCTGAGGAAGGGCACAACCATCATTACCTTCGCGGAGAAGGGCAGGATATAAATTTAATAAATAAATAAATAAATAAATAAATAAATAAATAAATAAATAAATAAATAAATTATTTAAAAGTAACACCCCTCATTCGCAAAAGGATTTACCAATGTCTGTATTCAGTCTCCTATTACTTCCCTCTCAGCTTTTACTATGAGGTTTAGACAAGACCAGTGCATGGAGACTGTGAACTTCCTCAGGATCCATAGATTCAGACCCATCCTAGATACACCTGTATGATGAGGCTTCTGTCATGCCTGTTGAATCTTCCCAATGGCATTTAACTATGAATGATTTTGTCCTGAAGGAGCTTGTGTGAATTTATTGCTGTGGCCCAGCAGATAGTTTTCTGACTTGGCTTTTCATGATGGGGGTTGATTACTATGGCCCCTTCCTCTGAATTTATCATTCCCCGGTGGGACAATGCTAGCTTTCTAAAGTCTGTAGAGTTTTATTGTTGGCTAATGTCACTGATAGAGAAAGAAAAATAACTCTCTGTATCTTCATCCGGATATTATCCTGCTCCCATTTCCCAAAGAATGCATAGTGGTCCTAGGACAGCACTTCCATTGACCATGCTACTCAATGTTTCTTCATGGTCTGCTAATGGAGACCAGTTCATTTTATAATCATTGTAGTAGTTTCCTTCCTTCCTTCCTTCCTTCCTTCCTTCCTTCCTTCCTTCCTTCCTTCCTTCCTTCCTTCCTTCCTTCCTTCCTTCCCTCCCTCCCTCCCTCCCTCCCTCCCTCCCTCCCTCCCTCCCTCCCAACTGCTATCTATTCTCATGACCTAAACAGTCTATTTTCCATGCTGAAGGAAACTTTTGAGAAACTTAAAATTACGTTTGTAGGAATGATTTGCACAGCAAGTGAGCAAAGTTACTTACTTGTGGTGTCAAAGTAGCACTTGTGTTCTGTGTGCTTAAATGAACCACATGCTACCCAGTTCTCTTTGTCTCTCTCTCTTTTAAAGACTGGTTCCTTTTATAAACATGAAACTAGAATTTTCTTCCTGATTTCAACTGTTAAGATAGACTACAGTTAAGATTTTAAGAAACCACTGAGGATTCTCATAAATTGTTCCTTAAGGCAACTGAGATGATATTTGTAAGAAAGCAACTTTTATCTTCCAGCAAAAGACCTGTCTTATTCAAAGCAATATCATCTTTTTTTCCTCCCAAGTTCTTTCCTTGTTTTCATTTTCTCTTTTTCAGTGCTATTATTGGCTTTGCTGTAATGATGAAATCTTATTATGCGAAAGGATGTGTCAAGATATGGATTGGAGTATTTTAACCTTTGACCCCCATAGAGATTACTAGACCAGAACTGGTATTAACAGGCAGCCACACTGTATTTGCATATTTCCTATTTTGTGCTGCCACATTCTGGACCAACTGCAGCTAAATGATCTTCAAGAACTGCCCCATATAGAGCATGTCATAATAGTCCACACACAAAATGAACAAAGTATGACTGATTGAAAAAAGATTGTAAAAACTGATTGTAAAAAAAGAACATATTCAGGAATAGATTGAATTAGCTCACAAAATGAATCTTTTTAAAGACCCTTTTAAAGACCCTGTCACCTGCTCCTTGAGTAGGAACTGCAAGTCCAGAAAGATTCCCAAATTCTGCCCCAGTCCCAAATGGAGCACTGCAACTCTATTTGGGATTAAAAATGGAAAACTTGCAAATTTGGGTAGTCAAAATATTCACATCTACTTGGTCTCGCCAGAGTTCAGCCTAATCCTGTTCCTTAAGAGTCTTCAGCCACTATGCTAAGAGTTGACAGCATCACTTGGTTGATCCATGGATGGGATGTACATCCCAAATAGTAATAGTAACAGAGTTGGAAGGGACCATGGAGGTCATCTAGTCCAGCCCCCTGCTCACGCAGGAGACCTGTACTAGGGATTCGAACCACCGAACTGCCAACCTTTCTGATCAACAAGCTCAGTATCTTAGCCACTGAGCTACCTTGTCAGGCTAACTGAGAAATATTCAGCTAGATTTAATTGGTATACCTGACCTCATACTGATGGATGACCTTATCTAGCAGCTTCATGTAGATGTTAAATAGGAGAGCTGTCAGCTGTCCTCTAAGTCAAGGAAAATTGAACTATTTTTCCCTTCGTGGAGCTGGAGTGGGTGTGGCCTGTGTGTGACACATCTGGCCTGCGGGCCGCCAGTTCCACACTCCTAAGGTAGATGCATTTGTGTCCTGGAATGTAGATTGGATTGTGATTCTCGGTCTCATAATACTTGACTTGGAGATGCAAATATTCATTTGATATTAGGATATTGGATGCTGTTTCTTTTGCCTCTTTGTTTTCTTCAACTTCCAAGTACCTGGGCTGACACAAACTTCACATGAAAATAATTATTCGGAACAGAGTGAAACTAATTATTCAGAACAGGATCTTTCTCATTAATTTGGATCTCTAAATCTAAGGTGCTGCAGAAAAAATATATTCTTTGACAGCACAGTTGCTACTTTTAGTTTCTTGAGAAGAGGTTTGACTCTCAGAGTGGTGGCTAATAGTTTTTGAATATATGCTTCAAGACAAAGCCAGATCTTCAACAATGTAGTTTTGTTACGTTGGAGTGTAGCCAAATATAATATAAGGTAGACAGAAATATAGATCCAATTCCATGGCATAATTAAACTTTACAGCCTTTTCTAATTGCATATTCCAGAGATGGTAGGGAGATGCTGAGAATTCTGGGAATTGTAGTCTCAATACATATGAAGAGCATAGTTATGAGAATTAGTTCTATAACTGCCTCTTCTGCAACAGTTTCAACATTACATACAAGACAAATCGTATGTACATGTAGTCCTTCACTTACAACCATAATTGGGTCCAGAATTTCTGTTGCTAAGCAGGGTGGCTGTTAAGTAAATCCCACCCAATTTTACTACCTCCCCACTCCCCTGGATTGTTAAATGAATCACTGCAGTTGTTAAATGAACCCAATAGCTGTGATCCAGTTTCCCCCATTGGCTTTGCTTGTTGGAAGCTGGCTGAGAAGGTCACGAATGGTGAGCTTATGAATCTGGGATGCTGCCACCATTGTAAATACATGCCAGTTGCCAAGCAGTCAAATGTTGATCATATCTGTGGGGATGTTGCAATAGTGGTAAGTGCAACGACAGGTCATAAATAACTTTTCAACAGCGTTGAAACTTGGAACGGTCACTATAAACATATTGTTGTTAAGTCAAGAACATATCCTGAAGGAAATCCAATTGTGTTCATTGAGGCTTGAGTACTATTAACTTGTGTTTTGATTATAACATAAGCCTCTGAGATGTCTCTTTCTTCCCTTAAAAAAAGGTCGTAATCTATTTCTGTGATGTTAAGCTAGCTCAAGCCAAATACTTTCATGCTATCCTCCCTAATGGAGTTTAGTGTGGCACGTGTAGGATTATCTCACTGTGTCTCCTCAGCCGCCCTCTGAGAAAGATTAGATTGAGAAAGTGCCTAAATTAAGGTCTCATCAACTGGCTTCATGCCTGCTCAGATCTCTTAGTGCAAATATTACGCACTATTTATTGTATCCTGCTGTCTCTGATGCCTGCTTCAATGAAGCAGCGACAATTGAATTAATGTTCTCCCATTTGGGGCCCTATTTTTTTTTTCCATAGGATCATGTCACATAAACAGTAGTTTGATATAAATTGTAGAATTACCACTGATAGTTAAAAAGTTACTACTGGAATTGCTACGATACCACTGATTGGTTTTAAAACTAGAATAGGAATATATTGATTGAACTATGAATATGGCCCTTAAAAGGACTGAAAAGGTGTATTTGTCATAGGAATTCAGCCTATGGGGAACTGTTACCATGCTTAAAATGTTCATGGGATGCTCCTCAGTTAATTCCTGAAATTGACAAACCTAGAATTACGGACACATGTAACAGGAAGTGTTCATTTTTTACACACACCCCTCTCTCACGCACAGAGTGATTTAAAAACCATTCATCTCCCTCAGTATAAGAAAAAGGGTTTTATTTTTTTCCCCGAGTTAAACACCGGATTAAATGGCAGTTTGCAACTTTCAGAGTTACACTGAATTCCTTATCCATTGAAATGAGTGAGAATTAGGCTGTGGCATGAAAGAAATGGGATTGAGATCCCCCGCCAGCCTGAATCCAGGGATATCAATCATATTCTACAGTTCACTACTTGTCCAACTTTAGTTTTCAAAAATTGGCCCTAATTTGTTATATTTGTTATTAGTAGTTTTCATTAGATATAGGAAAACTCTTAGAAGTTCTGTCACCCTTAGCTTGCTTTATATGCATAGGACATCAGCTGATGTGGAGAAATACTCTGGTTGCTTTGATATGCTGTGATTGAGGGATAGCATTCTCCTTGGGGTTTGGTAAAGCTTGGAACTTGAATATTTTCAAGCAAATATCTCCTAAGACTTGCCACGCTTTGTTCTGAAATCGTAGGCACTTTGCATATTTTAATAATAACGTGACACAGGCCTGTTTTAAAGAAATTTAAAAAAAATCTTTCTGAAGTATTTAGAACATAGAATCATAAGGCTGAAAAGATCTAAAAACTCTTCTAGTCCAGCCCTTGCTCAAGGCCATCCCAGTCAAATGGTTGTCCAGTCTACTTTTGAAGGCAAGCTATTCCACTGATTAATTTGTAAAACTTTATCTTTGACCTAGCTTTAAGAATTAGGAATTGGGTAGATCTTTTGGGTGGCTTTAATTGTTTTTGAATTGTCTATTTTTAATTTATTTATTTTTTTTATTTTTATTGATGGATGGATGGAATGTTTCTAACACAACAGGCTTTGAATGGGAGAAAATCTCAGTATATCCAGAGTAATGTTGATTGCTAACGCAGATATTGTAGTAACTTTAAATACTGGCTTGTTGGTAAAGCTTTAAAGTATTCAAAGAGAAATAATCAACCAGTAGGTGGTTAACAGTTTTTAATAATGACCTATATTTGCTAAACAGGAGAAAGAGCCCAGCCTGGAAGATTAATAAAAAGATGTGTTTAAACAGCTTATCTTCTGCCTTTATTTTGCTGTGTGAAACTGGATCAAAACTTTCTTTCATTGTTTCAATACCTTAGCAGAAATGGGAGGGCCCCCAGTTTTGATTTCCTACAGTATGTAGCATATGTCTGGTGAAAAATGAAGGTATGTCTGCCTTGCATATTTTCCATTAGCCTGACATTAAACGGATTGGAATGAGCTAAATGGATTGCAATGATAAGCCGAAGAATCCATAGGAAGGGTGGGCGGGGGAGACGAGTTGGCAGCGAAGAACTTAAAAGGGAATGTAGAGTATGGTTGTGGGGGAGAGATAGGGAGGGAGATACGGTCATCAGATCCAGCTATGGAGTGAGGGAAGTTTCAGATTAGCAATTTTAGGGAACGTGTTGGGATGAAAAATTGGCAGCTGCAGACACGCATTCCAGGACTCGCTACGTATTAGCTGAGCAGCTGTCAGGTTTTGTGCAAAGACTTCTCGCAATCACACCTGCATTCCTGGACACCTTCACGATGAGCCCAAGCCCTGTTCGCTGTAGGGGACCAGCCTCTCTATATCTCTGCGGCTGCTGATCTATCTTCTTTCACTCTGGGGCGTCTCTCTTAATCAAATACATTTGTTTTGTAAAACTGACTAAAAATAATCCTGGGCTGGTATGTGCTGGATGTTGGCAGTGAATCAAAGGCTCTGCTCTAATTAAGCAGGCCCTGGTTTGTTTGTGAGCTGCATATATTTCCATGCTAATCAGCCACACGCCAGGATCCTGCCTTCTAAGCCTCACTTCCTTTGCCTGATTGGAAACTATGCAAATGGACGGAGGGAGTCTATTTATTGCAACCGAAGAATGAGACGGCAACCCATTTTGTGGGGCTTTATTGGAGTGGGAGGGGCAGTGCTTTGGCTGGGGTTGCAAAGATAATGGGTAGGCCAGTGATTCAGTCCAATTATTTACAGTTATACAAAGGGTATCGGTTACTTTGTCATGAAATACTTTTTTAGTCAAACATTCTGCTCAAAGTCACTTAGAGTTGTTGACCAAGTATTACTACAGTTCATAGGGAATAGAATGTAAGAATGTAAAACAACACGAATCAAACACAAGGCTTGTCTAGTCGTAGGTTATAATTCTCACAGTTGCCAACCATATAAGAAATCCACAAAGGGAGTATAATCACAGTAGTACCTTCCTGCTTATGTTTCCAACAGGTTGTATAAAAGAGCATTTTGCCTCTGATTGGGACAGCATAAAAGCATTTTTATAAGTAGCCATTAAGGACCATATCTGCCATGAATCTGTTTTGTTCTCTATTAAACCCCCTACATGTTTAAGTTTATTTGTCAAGCATGTGTAAGATAACAGTTAAAAGTATAAACATAATTTGAATACATGAAAAGAGTAAGTAAAAAGAAATATTAGGACAGGGACGGTAGGCACGCTGGTGCACTTATGCACGCCCCTTCAAGACCTCTTAGGAATGGGGTGAGGTCAACAGTAGACAGTTTAAGGTTATAAACTATAGAGCTATAATTGCACTCAACAATGAACTAAAGGGCCACCATCAGTTAGCTGTTGGACAGTATTACTTGGTCTGTTGTGTGGATGTTTGGGTGGTTTAAGGGGGGTAATTGTGGTGGGGAGTGTGTTTGGGGATTATGTGTGTGGGACCTGGTCTTTGGATGTTAAGTAAATTTCGTTGTACAATGACAATAAAGTTTATTATTATTTATTATTATTAAAGTTTTGGGGGTTTGGGGAAGAAACTACAGAGTCAGGTAGTGCATTCCAGGCATTGATCATTCTGTTACTGAAGTCATATTTTCTGCAATCAAGTTTGGAATGGTTTACCTTGAGTTTGTATCTGTTATTTGCTCGTGTATTGTTGTGGCTGAAGCTGAAATAGTCATTGACAGGAAGGACATTGTGGCAGATAATTTTATGTACTATGCTTAGGTCAGACTGAAGTCGGCGTAGTTCTAAATTGTCTAAGCCCAAAATTTGAAGTCTGGTGGCATAAGGTATTTTATTTATTTATTTATTTATTAAAGAATTTTTTTTTATTTTCAAACAAAAACAACATAAAAACATAATCCTTTCAAACAATTAGAGACAGTGTTTCGGTCGGTTAAAATCTTTTCGTGCTCCCAAAATCTTCAAAATATTTTGAAGGCATAAGGTATTTTATTGAGGTTAGAGGAATGGAGGACTTTTCTCGTAAAATATCTCTGGACTCTCTCGATTGTATTTATGTCCAATATGCAGTGCGGGTTCCAGACAGATGAGCTGTATTCAAGAATTGGTCTAGTTAGTAGTACAACATTACCAGAGAAGAAGCTACGCAAGATTAGATTAACATCACTACATCTTGGGGAAACAAAATTATTCATTGTACAAAGTAATGCTTTCTTTTATCTGTTCTGAACTTTTCAACTTTCAACTTCATTACGTGACCCCAGATTCTAGTATGCGAATGAGGGGAGCTACCTCCACACCACTGTGATAATCTTCAAGTGACCATCCATTCTGAATGTTTAATCATGCCAACCAATCTTGGGACAGTTTAAATGGTCATTTGAATTACTGCAGGCAGTCCTCAACCTATGATCACAATTGAGCCCAAAATTTTTGTTGTTAACTGAGACATTTGTTAACTGACTTTTGCTCCATTTTATAACTTTTCTTGCCACAAGGTATTAAGTGAATCATTGCAGATGTTAAGTTGGTAACAAGGTTGTTAAGTGAATCTGGCTTCCCCATTGATTTTGCTTGTCAGAAGGTTGTAAAAGGGGAATCACATGACCCTGGGACACTGCAACTGTCATAAATATGAACCAGTTGCCAAGCAACTGAATTCTAAGCATGTGACCCTGGGGATGCTGCAATGGTTGTAAGTATGAAAAACGATCATAAGCTATAAGTTTTTCAGTGCTGTTGTAACTTTGAATGGTCATTAAACGAACTGTTGTAAATTGAGGACTATCTGTACATTATCTTTGTCTAGATCAGGGCTGTCAAACTCACGGCCCATGGGCCGGATATGTCATGTACTGGCCACGCCCGGTTTAGCGAAGGAAAAAGTATTGATACGTCACGTGATGCCGCCCTGACGACACGAGTTTGACACCCCTGGTCTAGATAGATTGTAGGGCCAAAAGACGATAGAATCCAGATTTCAGGATTAAGGTTATTCCCCATTTTCTCCACGATTCAGGTTTTGCAAATTGGCTTCTTAAGTCTTTTAATTGCAGAAAGAAAGAAAAAAAATACTTTCAGTGCAAATAGATAAAAGAGAAGCATGATGAGCATCTCAATGGCAGCTGAATGAAGAGAATTAGCCTAGTTATATTCTGTCCCTATCATGGGTTGAATAGGATCTTATAATGCCTTTTAATGCTGTTATTTCCTCTGTGGTGAAAGCAAATCTTTTTGGATAAGATTTATTGTCACTATTATTAATGGGATTAGAACATTTGCTATATCCCTGCTGTGCCGGGAACAAATATGCTGATTGACCCTCACTCCTTTTATGAAGTATAACTTCTAATAGAATATGCAGGCCCTTGATTGTAATATCGAAATGGTGATAAAATTTGTCTTCATTCTTTTGGCTCTCGTTTTGCACCCTCTTTGCATAGATGCTTGCATGGGTTGTTAGTGCTTAGGTGCTTTCACCTTCTTGATGTGCTGGAGAGTATTTCAAGAGCAATGCAACTATTAGGCTATTGAAAAGTTCATTGGGTAAGGGGAGCTGGCTAAAACAAAGCATATATAATTCATCGTTAAAAAAACCCAAAGATGATTAATTCCAGTAATGATTCCAGCAAATGTACGAGATGGTAAATGCTGAGAGGTGGTAAATGTGTAATTGCTTTGGCAAAGAAGATAGACTGTAATGACAGGTGAAGGAAAAAAGGATCTGTATACATGAGAGGTAAATCCTATTGCTGGAAGTGCAATATTTCTGAGGCTACCGCAAGAGATGCTGCAGTTCACAAGTAGCTACCGTTCTTCCTCCATCCAATTCAGCCTGTAGAGAAATTGATAATGGGAAACTTGCCCTAATTAAAGGATTTTTATATTTTCTACATGGTGATGGTCAGTAATGCTCAACATACCTCTTACCGGCACTTTCTCTAGAGATACTAATACACATTATCCAGTAATTGCCTCCTTCGGTTTTTTTTTTTTTTTCAGATTTATTATTTTAACTGTAGTGCACTCAGAGTTCATAATAATGGCAAGTGGTATACAAATACATCAAATAAATCTTCAATGGGAAATAATTGTTTTTATTGTGAAGGGCATAAAATGATAACTCAGATATATTTGCTTAAAAATGGCAGACAAATTATTAACTACCAAGCCTTGGTAGTACAGTGGTTTAAAGCACCCTGTTATTAAGACCAGCTGCCTGCAATTACTGCAGGTTCGAATCTCGCCAGGCTCAAGGTTGACTCAGCCTTCCATCCTTTCTAATGTAGGTAAATTGAGGACCCAGTTGTGGGGGCAATAAGCTGACTTTGTATAAATATACAAAAGGATGAAGGCTATTGCTTAGCGCATTGTAAGCCGCCCTGAGTCTCCGGAGAAGGGCGGCATATAAATCAAATTAAAAACAAAACAAAACAAAAAACTGGCCAAATGCGATTGATACTTATTTTTTTCTTATTTTGTTTTTTGTTTAAAAAAAGCAAAAACAAATAAAAGATTTTTATTTAGGAAATCTAGCTTCTTTATTTCATTAATCTGTTCTTTCCACTGCCAAGTAAATCAAATTCTTGGGGTAGTACTGTTGGATAGTCACATTAACTTACTTTTTCAATTATCAGGCAGTTAATAAGATAGGGAATTATGGAGTAGTAATTGAAATAGTAAAGGCTAAATATATGTTATGCTTAACAGTGCTAATTAGGACTAGCAACTCCATCACTAAACACTATGGTTGTAAAGTGCAACATCACTTGATTGTACTGATTTGTGCTAGTAGTTGCACAAGTCCCATTTGCTTCTGTTATATGAATTCCATGTGTCTTCAGCATTCCATGGTCACATGATTGCCTTTTACGATTTCCTGCTGGCTTCCCCAATGCTTGTTAAAAGTCAGCAGTGAACATTGCACATTTATTTATTTATTTATTGGTTCGATTTATATGCCGCCCTTCTCCGGAGACTCAGGGTGGCTTACAATGCGTTAAGCAATAGCCTTCATATTTTTGTATATACCTGCTTAGTAGGGCACCCCCCTAAGTGGTGTTCTTTTTTATACAAAGTCAGCTTATTGCCCCACAATCCGGGTCCTCATTTTACCTACCTTGAAAGGATGGAAGGCTGAGTCAACCTTGAGCCTGGTGAGATTTGAACTTGCAGTAATTGCAGGCAGCTGGTACTATTTAACAGCACTTTAGTCTGCTGCGCCTTATGTGATCAAGGCTCTTATGTGATCATGTAACCACAGACATTGCAGCCGGTGTAATGGTGAGCCAGTGCTGATTGTGATCATGTGACTGTGGGAATGCTAAGTGGCTGCAATTACAAGGACTGGTCATTAGTTCCCCTCTTGCAGTGTCATGGTATCTTTGAACAGTTGTGAACTTAGTGTCGTTCAACGAGGACTACCTGTAGTTGTATAGAACATGGAACATTGTGTCTTTGCAACCTCTAATAAATGTAACTCATCTTAGTTTTGCAAAAATTGCATCAATTTTCGTGCTTCTTACATGCTCCTTGTTTCTTTCAGATTTTGGTTGATCCTGCCAGTCCCATTGGACATTCAGTCTTTCAATATGAAAATGTGATAGCCCATGATGGCAGTCCAATTTTGCGGGATTTAGTGCTGAGCCCTGATCTGCAATATCTTTATGCCATGAGTGAGAAACAGGTAAGAATCTAAATTTGTATTACATTTCATTTGCATAAACCCAACCCTAGGGAAACCATAACCAGATGATTAGAGGTTTCTTTTTAATCTTTGCTGCAAATTGAACCTTTCTCAAGCACAGTGCATTAATTTAGGGCATGATTGTAAGATTCTTGGATGAATTGAACAAAAACTGTATGGACTGGTGATGTAGATCATTGGAATAAAAGTATCTGAATGACTGACAAGCAGCACCTTTATAGAAGGATGGCTCTCTTAAGAGATTGTTTAAAAAATGAGCAGTTTTTATAGTACCATAAGATAGCTAACATGAATTTACTCAGTAAATTTAAGTTTTAGCAAGCCTTACACATGGATAAAATCAGTGTAATGCAAATTAGCTTGCTGCTTCCATTACCATCAATCATTGTATCCTTCTGAATTGCCCCCAAGGATTAGGGGTGGCCAACACAGTCTTGTACTGCTCGCCTCCTTTCTCCAGTCAGTAGTGAGTCAACATGAGGCTACTGGGAGACCCCATCCATTGCTATGGGGTGAAGTATCATCACTATGTTGCCGATATTTATATATCCTGGTGTATTAAGCAATGCTGTGAACATTGTCGCCCAGTGCCTTGAAGACGGGAGGGACTGAAAAGGGGATAACATAACAGGCTTCAGGTGCATTCTGGCAAGCCTGAGTGGCATGGAGGGCATGCCAGTTGTAAGACTATACCATCTTTGGTGCTAGAGATCCTCCTGTACTCACAACTCCTACAAGGTGATAGTTGTAGTTATAGTAGGAGGCCTGTGCATAGCTTTGTGTTGTACACCAATTGGGCCTGTTCCAGTGGTGGAATTCAATTTTTTTTACTACTGGTCCTGTGGGCGTGGCTTGGTGGGTGTGGTGTGGCTTGGTGGGCATAGCTTGGTGGGAATGGCAGGGGAAGGTTACTGCAAAATCTCCATTCCCACCCCACTCCAGGGGAAGGATACTGCAAAATCCCCATTCTCTCCCCACTCCTGGGGGAAGGAAGGCTATTGCAAAATCTCCATTCCCACCCCACTCTGGGACCAGCCAGAGGTGGTATTTGCCAGTTCTCCGAGCTACTCAAAATTTCCACTACTGATTCTCCAGAACCTGCTGGATTTCACCCCTGGCCTGTTCCTAGATCTGTTTCAGACAGAACAGCTCTGTGAGAAGCACTGGTTGGCTCCAATTCATATTGCTAGTTTTAATCTTTAAAGCCCTTCATGGCATGTGACTGGATTATCTAAGGGATTGCCTCTCCCTAATTATATCTCCCGTCCCATTAGGTCTGGCAGAAGAGAAATGCTGTGGGTTCCAACTGTTAGGGAATTTGGTGGGTCCCAAGAGATGGACATTCCCTGCTGTGGCACCTCCCTCACTAAGCAGTTTACAGAGTCAGCCTATTGCCCCCAACAATCTGGGTCCTCATTTTACCCACCTCGGAAGGATGGAAGGCTCAGTCAACCTTGAGCCTGGTGAGATTTGAACTGCCAAATTGCAGTCAGCCGGCAGTCAGCAGAAGTAGCCTGCAGTACTGTACTCTAATCACTGCACCACAATCAATTGATTTTAATCAATAAACTATTAAATATTAAAAAGTTTTTTAGTCTTAGTTCTCCCTTTTTTTAGAATGTAAACTCTGAATAGTGTGTATCTGTGCATGCACATACACACATTCATGCATATGCCCATACGCATGTACACGTGTGCCAAAAGTATTTGTTACAGAAAAAAAAATCTAAAAAAGTTTTAAGTGCAAGTTGCTAACCCTAGGTTGTCAGGCAGGGGTAGCTGGGGATTGCATGGGACTTTTATTTGTTTCTTTTTTTATTCCGGATTATCCTCCTAGCTGAAAATTTTAGATACTTTTAGGTATTGCCTACATATCCTGCCCTGCATTACAGATGTCTAGTCTGGAAATTACTGCAACATCAGTGGTATGCCTATGACTGTCTTCTTCAGGAAAAGATATACAAAAGCATTTGTTTAAAAGCACCACAACCATCTGATTAAGTTCATCTGTTTAAATGCGAACACTTCAAATGGAAAAATAAATTGGTATAAAAACATATGGTTCAGGCATGTAAAATAAAGGCACTACAAACTCTCTAAACAGCTTACTACGCCCTTCCTTCAGAGGTTTTATTTTAAAACAGATGAAGACATTGAAATAAAAGCTCGGCTCTTCTTCCATGTAAAATGGCAGTTTGAAATGTCTGGTCAAATCTGATTTTATGGCACCAGCATTGGCAAATTCTTTACTTTGTCAGTCACATTTCCATGGGCCCTGTATAGGAGAGAAAGTTAATGGATTGTAAAATGCAATCACAATGGAAGGGTAAGGAATACAGGTAGTCAGCAGCTTACCATCACAAGTGAGCCCAAAATTTCTGTGGCTAAGGAAGACAGTTATTGAGTTTTACTCCATTTAATGATCTTTCTTGCAACAGTTGTTAAGTGAGTCATTGTCATTGTTAACTTAGTAGCACGGCTGTTAAGTGAATCTGGCTTCCATTGAGTTTGCTTGTAAGAAGGTCACAAAAGGTGATCATATGAGCCTGGGAAAATGCAACTGTCATAAATATGAGCCAAGTATCTGAATGCCTTCCTTTACAATCAATTGATTTTAATCAATAAACTATTAAATATTAAAAAGTTTTTTAGTCCTAGTTCTCCCTTTTTTACAGTGTAAACCCTGAATAGTGTGTATGTGTGCATGCACATACACATTCATATGCATGTACACACACATGTATATGTGTCGCAAATGTATGTGTTAGAGGAAAAAAAAATTCTAAGAAAGTCTTAAGTGGGAGTTGCCAATTCTAGGTTGCCAAGCAGGGGTAACTGGGGATTGAATTTTGATCATGTGGCTACGGGGATGTTGAAACAGTTGCAATGTGAAAATGGTCATAAGTCACTTTTTTCAGTGCCGTTGTAACCTCAAATTGCCACTAAACGAATGGTTCTAAGTCAATGACTACCTGTATACCCATCTATAGGTTGATTTTCTCTGGCTTCCCTGCAGAAGTAGACCAGTCTGGAAGATCATGGCCCCCAACGAGCCAAGAAAGTTGTCTCAGTCACCTTAGCACCTTAGGCCTGTTTTGTTGTGAAAGGATGAGGTATAAATCTTATAAATACATAAATACAATTAAATTTGAAATGAAGGATAAGCTCTGCTCATAAACAGATATACAATACGTGGCTGCTCTTTAGATTGGAGAAATACAGGAAGAAAATAGAGCAAAAATCTTATCTTACATTGCAGTCATTCTTTCTTTTGAATTCTGAGCTGATAAAATCAGATATTTTCTGTAGTATAGAATCCTTTCCTCCTTCATCAATGCTTATCAGCATTTACTCATATCCCAGTCCCACTTAGAACGCCCGCCTATCTAACCCTTTCAAAACTGGCATGCTTAGCCGCTAAATACCTCTTTCAAAACAGCTTCTTTGTTCCAATGCTTGAGGCTGAAGTGGCACACCTGCTATGAAAGAAAATGGCCTGCTTCAAAAGATTGCATGTCCCCTTGGTAGTTAAACGGTCAAGCAGGCCTTGCAAAAATCCCAGGCGCCTGAGCACACAGAGATCTAACTTCCCATGATATCCCTTGTTTTCTTCTGTGAAAGACAGATTTCTAGAAATTCAAAATATGTTTCCAGAACTGAACAAATGCCATCCAAAGCCTCTGGATTATATCAGTAGTTCTCACTTGCCTACGGGTGAAAATAAGATTCTGCTTTAATGTGATGAAAGTAAATTGTCTCCACTATATGCAGCATTTGAAGCAATCTGTGAAAGGAGTTAGAAAGCGTAGCTTTAGGCTATTGCAAGCGAGGTATTTGACATATTCATCTACAATTTAGGAGTGATGTCTAGAAGTAGTAATTTCCCACATTTTCTTACCTATTCTAATCTAATGAGGTAAACCTTGGACTGCTTATATGTACTGCTTCTGCTGGGGTTAGTGATTAGTTAGTGATTTTAAAAAATGGGCTTCCGTTTAGAGATGGCTAGAGCTGGGAATCTTCTAAGGCAGAATCACCTTTAAACAGAAAATGGGATTCTTAGCCTTAGTAGGATCACTCATCCCTGCCCCACGCCTCTAGGACTTGGGGGCAGGTACATTTTAAGGGGGTTACATTGCAGAGGGAAAGGCTGACTTCTTTCTTTATGAGGGCAACTGATGTAGTGTCATTTTCATACAGAGATCTGAACTGGAATCTGAATAATGCTCTAAAGGGCAGAGCTGGTCACCCCATGGCGCTGATGCTTGTAGTGGAACATCTGCACACAAGCCAGAGCTAGGACTGTGTTTTACATGTGTCAACAGCAGGGGTGGTTACATGGAGGCCAATTCAAGCTGACTTCTTGATAGAAAGACAATATGTACTTCTGTTTCAGTAAGTAATTGTAGAAAAAGAAGAGAGAAGCCATATCTGACAAAGAAGCAGAACTACCAAGGGCTTTTCTTGATTCCATAATCCAAGCCAGCAGAAGGGACTTTGCCAGCCAGGACTTCTCAATTTTTTCAAATCAATAGGACTTTGGAAAAAAATTATGTAAAAGCCCTTGATTTATTTATTTTTTTTAAAAAAAAACCTGGGTTAGACTGAGACTGGAAAATAATCCTGAAAAGATCCCTATGGGAGAAGCCATTGGTTAGAGACTTGGAATGTGTTATAGAGCAATGTGTTAATGTTACCAATTGACACCAGTGTTTCCCAATGTTGGCAACTTTAAAATAAGTGGACTTCAGTTCCCAGAATTCTGCAGCCAGCATGATTGACGGGGGCATTCTGGGAGTTAAAGTCCAGATATCTTAAAGTTGTAAAGATCGAGAAACACTGGCTTAAAAGTGTTGGTTAAAGTATTGGGCAAGGAGGGGGCAGACCAGGTTCTAGTCCTCCCTCATCCACAGAAACTCATTCATAACTTGCTCAGTGGCTTTCCCACACAACAACTTCAAGGATTGTTATGAGGGGAAAAAAATAGGTCATGTACTATGCTTAGCTATACTTAATTACCAAATTAAAAAAACAACAACAACAAAGTTTTCTCCATTTTAACCTCTCTCCTCCTTCCAAGCATATGATCTAGAGCATAGCTGTTTTTAAGAATTCCAGAAGCAATGCTCTTTTCCATACTTTAATTCAGGGGTGTCAAATTTGATTTCATTGAGGGCCGCATCAGGGTTTTTGTTTTTTTTTTAATTTGATTTATATGCCGCCCTTCTCCGAAGACTCAGGGCGGCTTACAATGTGCTCAGGGTTGTGTTTGACCTCAGGGGGCTGGGGTGGGCATGGCCAGGGTGGGTGTGACCAGCTCATCGTCACTCATGTCAGGGGCGCCTGTGGTGGCCCGAGCACTCTGTCAGTGAAAACGGGCTTCCGAGTTCCATTTCCAATTGCAACGGCCTCCTGCAGCCCTCTGCCAGCGAAAATGGCACAGCCCTTGTGAGCTCTGTTTCCGGCTGTGATGGCCTCCTACAACCCTCTGCCACTGAAAATGGAGATCGGGAGGACTGCACATGGCTCTCCCAACCTTCATTTTCGTTGGGAGAGGCACCATGGGCCAGACCGTCACTGTTTCCAGGGTGGCTCTGCGAGTCAGATCTAAGCACCCTGTGGGCCAGATTCGGCCTGTGGGCCTGGAGTTTGACACCCCTGCTTTAATAGATCAATTGTAGTTATCTTTATATCTCACAGATCCATGTTCTTTCCTGGAAGAGAGGCCATTGTTCCATAGAACAAGGCAAAATATGAAATTAGAGGTCCATACTAAATTTATTTTCTGTGAGGCATCTGGGAGGGGACAAGTGAAAGAAGTCCCTCACAGAACATGGATAAAACATACAGGAGAAGGTGTTGTGATACTTTTGTTTGTAATTAGTGGATTTGGTAGGTTCTTTTGAACATGGACATTTATTCATATTCTTTTGGCACTGTAGCTATTGAATGGCTCATTTTACACTAAGGTCCAAATCTCCTTGGATACAACAAGAGGAGGCTTTTGACATTTGTTCAAGTTTCTGTGATGACACTGACTCAAGAATCATTCTGCTTGCATAGGTCCCTTTCTCTCACTTTTGTGTAATAAAAATAGCTTTCATCCATAGCATGCTGTTATCAGGATGTTGGTGGAAAGTAATTAAATGAGCAGTTGTAACAGAGCTCAAAGGGCCTGAGGAATGAGGGGATTTTAATCAAATCTGGAGGAGCAATTAATAAAGAACTTGTAACCCCTTAAGGGTGACTCCTCCTGGCAGATTAAAAAGAATGAGGGTTATAGTTTGTGTCTGGGGCAAAGACAAGTTAGTGCAAGAAGCTCCTGTGGTTTTTAAAATGAGGTTTACCCTCTGTTGTTGTTGATAATAATGAGAATTGGGAGCTAGGAACTGAATCTTTCAGCATCAGTATTTGTAGCAATTGTATCAAAAGACACCCTCCTAATAAGCAATTTTTTTGTGTATGTTTGTGTGATTTCGAGTCCATATTGACTTCTGGCAACCACATAAACAAGTCCAGCAGCTCTCTAGGCAAGCTTTTCAGAAGTGAGTGGTTAGCCATTGCCTTCTTTTTATGCTTGGAACTTTGGAAACTGCAACATACAAAAACTTCTTTTCTTCTTCTTCCTTACAATGGTGATACAAAATATGTTTTCCAATCTGTTTGGTTGAGCCTTTTTCTAAAAAAAGATAAAGGCGTTTGTGATATGGGGAAATGCCATGTTCTGACTGGGGAAACAAAGTTTTCAGCTAATGCACTTTGTAATGGAGATATGTAGGTTGATACAGAAATCATAGCATGGAAAACTAAGCCTGGAACGTATGCCTGAAGTATCCTGCAACATTTATTGTGGCATACAGAACAGAAAATGTATCCATGTGCAAGGAAGGAAGTCCAAGAGCTCTTCCATATGACCACTCAAGAATCAGACTTTGCAACTTCTGAAAGCCATATAAGTTTTGTTATGGGTAGTGGTTGTTAGTTACTCTATCTTCATTTGATTCACTTACAATAGCATAACTAATTTGGGGTTTTCAGAAGTCTTTGCTTTTGAACCTAAGTTAAATTTCAAACATAAATTCTCTGTTTGATGAGACTTCTGGAAAGGGAAGCGCTTGATTTAAAAACAAACACTTTGGGGGTAACTAACATTATTGTTTCCATTTCCAGAGGCGCTCTCCTCATTATTCATCTTCTTGGCCTGGATAGAACATTTAGCAAAACAAAGATTGCAGAAGTACCTTAGGGAGTGGCCTGCACAAGTTGTGGTCTTTCAACCAAAGCAGTACACTAGCTTCATGCAATGGCTTACCTGGAGTTTGATGAACCCAATTTGGCTGCTTGGAAACAATAGTGTGAGTTGTTTTCAGCTGATTGACAGATAGTGCCTCACCTATTTTCCTTTTTGCTGAGTTACTGTCTATGAATGTCAGTGCCTTCTTTCAAGGGCTGACTTGAGGTCATCTAGCTGGCTTTGTATCTACAGCAGGACTATAACTCTCAATCTCCTGGTTTGTAGACTGCTGCCTTAACCATTCCACCAAACTAATTCTCACTGCAGCTATAGTCAATCACAAAATAACAATTTATCAGAAAACAAACTGGTATTCTCCATGGATCTCTAGGATATTCTGAAAAACTGACACAACCGGGAAAGGTAGGTAATGTTTTAGATAAAAATAGAAGATTTTTTAAAAATCTAGACAGGCTTGAGTAGTGGATTGAAACAAATAGGATGCAATTTTACAGAGAGAAATGTAAAGTTATGCACCTGGGAAGGGAAAATGTAAGCCAATATTATATGATTGGGTGACTTGGCAGTATTAATGGGACAAGATATGTGTGTCTCATCAACCACAAGTTAAACAGCCAGCTATATGATGCAGCTGCTAAAAAGGCAAATACTATTGAGGTGCATTGACAGGAATAAAAAACCGGACTATGGTTTTATATGTTTTATTCTTCTCTTCCCTGACCATATTCCTTTGGACCACTATGACAGCAATGGACTCCTCAGTTTAAAAAGAATAGTGACGGTTACAGCAAGTTCAGCAGAGGCCCAGTGAGATAGTGAAGAGTCTGGAAAGCAAGCCTTACAGGGAACAGTTAAAGCATCTGAGTATATTTAGCTCACAGAAAAGCTGACTGAAGGAAAATATGATAGCAGTCTTCAAATAGGTGAAGAGTTGTTTTATAGAAGAGGGAATGGACTTATTTTCTGTTAGTACATATAGCTAGACTAGAATCAGTGTGCCAAAGTTCAAGGAAATAGCTTCAAGGTTAGACATCAGGAACAACTTTCTGACTGTACAAGGTGTCAGACAGTCGAATAGGCTGAAATTCTCCTTCTTTAAAAAAAAACATACAGTGCTCCATCAAATATTACATCTCCATCAAAATCAACTAATCATTTGAGTTTAGAGTGGGTAGCCAAAAGGCGACTTGGTAAAAACTCCCTCTAACAATAAGATTTTTTTTTTTTAATTTGATTTATATGCCGCCCTTCTCCGGAGACTCAGGGCGGCTTACAATGCGCTAAGCAATAGCCTTCATCCTTTTGTATATTTATACAAAGTCAGCTTATTGCCCCCACAACTGGGTCCTCAATTTACCTACCTTAGAAAGGATGGAAGGCTGAGTCAACCTTGAGCCTGGCGAGATTCGAACCTGCAGTAATTGCAGGCAGCTGGATGATCATCTGTTAGAGATGTTTTAGTGGATGCTGCAGATGAATCTAAGTTTCTTTCCAACTAGTTCCATTTGTTTCCCCCCCCCTTTTTTTTTTTTTGGTGAGGTTTGCACATTTAGGGAAAGAACATTCAACCGTTGCTTTATTTTCTAAGAAATCCTGGGCTGCCTTTGTGGGAATAGAATGGTGCGTTGAATTAATGCAATCCTGCAATTACTTTGCAGATTGCAGTAAGGGTTTTTTTTATAAGCAATCTGACTTACTCTGGTTGGGTTGGGGATCCCAAAGGTAGAAGATTAAAATAGCACATTTATGTGTCTTGGAAGTCAGTATAGGTTTTGTTCAGGGCAGTAGTGGGTTTCAATTTCGACCACTACCAGTTTGCTCATGGGTGCGCTTGTCTGGGAGGATGGGTGGGGCCGCCCGCCACCACCGCTGCCGGTTCACCCGATCCGGGGTGAACCGGTAGGAATCCACCACTGCTTCAGGGTGGATATGATTTAAATCAACTCGATTTAAATCACAATTTAAAACACAATTTAAATCATGATTTAAATCACCAGTAAAAAGGCTTGATTTAAATCAACTTGATTTAAATCATAATCTTTAAAGAGCAACTGTCATCTCTGTCCCGCAGCGGCTCCTCTTCTGACCTGCTGTTGACTCACCAACAGTCCCATTCACTTTAATGGGATAACTGGTGATGCGGCAGTGACACAAGGTGAGGGACATGGTGGGCAGCAGGTGAGTGGATGCCCACTAACAGGATCAGCTGCCATGATGGCTCTGAAATGACAGGTGCTCTTTAAAGGTAAGGACACATTCTTGCTGGTAGTTAGAATCTTTAATATTATTATTTGCAAACAAAATGAAGGTTTCCTATTTAGCTTGCAGAGCTTGGATTCATTGAATGAGTTTACCAAAAATGTAAATATTGCAGAATATACAGCCTCATGCTACATAACTAAGCTCCATTTCATGCTGAATAAACTAAATTATTAATGTATCTTAAATAGAAAACTATCTTTAGATAGATTTTTACTCCAAAAGCATTTTATTAAAATAAATTTGATAAAAATAAAAAAATCCGATTTAAATTTTAAAAAACCCAATATTTTGATTTAAAAAAAAACAAAAACCAACGATTTTTATCCACCCTGGTTTTGTTACAGTTTCCTAAAGCCAGAGCGCAGTACAAAGACTTTATTCGTGTGTTATATATAGTCAGATCCTAGAGGTCATGAAATTGTATATTCTACAAATGTTTATGGACTTCAGTGATCTCATTGTGCTAGACTCTGCCCTTCCATACTGGGACTCAGAGCCACCTCTGTATTCACAGATGAAATGCACAATAGTGTGCCTTCTTCTAACCTGAAGTGCTATCTATATAAATAGTTTAAGGTTTGGAAAATAGTTTCTAAAGTTGTTAATCATGCTCTAATATTATTATTGGTTAATCTTTAGTGAGATTCACAGCCTTTGATGCTGGTTAATAGCTCAGCAGCTCGAGTCCTAACCAAGGACCTAGGAACTGTTAAGGTATCGTCGGAGGATGTAAGCTGTTGCGAGTAAGGTGGTTTTTTGTAGAGTCAAAATTTTCAAGTCCGGCAAATTTAGAATTTCTAAATAGCAGGGTAGCCCTTTGGGTATTGCTCCAAGGGCTCCAATTACAATCGGGACAACACACGATTTCTTTTTCCACAGTCACTCAACTTCAGTTTGCAAGTCCCGGTACTTTGTGATTTTTTCTTGCTGCTTATCTTCAATCCGTGCATCACCAGGTATTGCAATGTCAATGAACCATATTTTTTTCTTTTCAGCTATTGTTATGTCAGGTGTGTTGTGGACCAAGTGCCTGTCAGTCTGAATCCTAAAGTCCCACAAGATCTTGAGTTTCTCATTCTCTAAAACTTTTTCAACCTGATGTTCCCAATGGTTTTTGCTGTACTCAAATCCAAACTTCTGGCATAATTTCCAGTGAATGATCTTAGCAACACGGTCATGGCGTTGTAGGTAGTCAGTTTGTGGTGATGATGATGATGATGATGATGATTAAAAGAAGCAAGGCAGTTTCTTCCTGAACCAGGCTTTTCTGATTAGCCAATTACCCAGGAGTTGGATTTTATTTCACATTCTGGTCACCTATAAAAAGAGAGTGACATACAACTCTTGCTGATGATACTGTAATCAGAAGCGGATCTACAGAGGGATGCTGGTATTGCTGTCTGCTTCCTTTTCTGTTTTAATGAAGAGTAACTGAAAAACCTTTGGGTAAATAAGATAAACATTGACTCCCAGAAAATTGTTGAAATCAATTTCTCAGAAATATTAAATGCATGGAACAGATAAACAGATATTTCTAGCTATCTTCTGGAGAGGTGTACAGTACATTAGAAACAAAATAAATATATAGTAACTGAGAACTGTACATATTTTGAGATTTTCGTTCTTATCGATTTTTCATCCATAATGAAACTATTCGAGATATATCCAATGGAAATTGCTGGCAGTCAGTAGCTCTGTTTTCATGAAAGGAGAGAATGAACACAAATATTACAGGAAAATGAAGTGGGTGACCCCATTTCTTAGCCGTATACATTCACTCAATGTCTGTCTAATTTCTACATAGATGAGGTTGTGTCCATATAGCCAGGAACTATGGAAAACAAGTTTCTAAATTGAAGATACATGATAGTGAAGTTGAAGCTGAGTATGAAAACGTATTTTGGCTTGTTTGATTTTGGTGTATTGGGCCAAAAAGCTGCTATGATTTATAAAAGTTTAAAAGTCTAGTGCAGGGGTGTCAAACTGGATTTCTTCGAGGGCCAGATCAGCATTGTAGTTCTTCTCTGCAGGCCAGCTGGGGGGAGGGGGAGAAGGAGACAACACGGATGCCTCCTGCAGCACTCTGCCAGCCAAAATGGGGCACAAGGGGCCATTTGTGGCCCCAACCTGCCCCGTTTTGACTAGCAGAGTGATGCAGGAAGCTATCCAGCCCGAAGATGGGGTGCAGGGTCCCCCACACCCCATTTTGGCTGCCAGAGGCACCATGGGCCAGTCCTTTACTATTTCCACACTGCCCCAATGGGCCGGATTTAAGCACCCCGCAGGCTGGGCCTGACCCTCAGGCTGGGCCTGACCCACAGACCTTGAGTTTGACACCCTTGGTCTGGTGTGACTATTTTTTTTCCCCTGATATTCATTGAATACCCTTGTATTCAATATAAATATAAATATGTGATATAAATATGCTATATTTATGAATACTCTTTGAGAAAGAATAGGATAACATGGAAATCTAAAATGGGCTAAAGCTTATTGGATTATTACTATTCCATATTTTGGAAAGCTAAAATAGTATTGTCTTTTGTTAAGGGTTTGGGTTAGGGTTAGAGAAGATTCTGTTGCTATTCCAGCAAGAGATACATGTTGGGAAAGCATTCATACTGGTATAATTGCACACTCGGCAACTGTTAGTCTTCTGTTTTGCACCACTCCAGTCTATGTTGTGGAGTATAGGTTCCTTTCAGCCATTCCCATCCTCATGGGAATGTTTCCTTTCTTCTCTTTTTGAAACATCAGTTCTTCTTAGCTGATGTTCAGACCAGGCTCCTCTGAGTTGGAAACTGATCTAACAGACCCAGAATTTTATTTTTTAGACTCAGGAATGACCCAGGGGAATATTGAGAAAATTGAAAACACAAAAAATTTACTTCCTTTTCCCTCTGGTGTGATCAGCAACATCGAAGAAGTAGTAGGGTGCCTCCAATGATTGACTTTGCATTTAGAAAGAACCTTGGTGTTTGACCAATATTTTGTTGACCTTTTTAGGCCCACTGAAGGTATTTGGCTTTAAATGTGGGGATTGCAAGAATGGGAAGTGTAAAATTATTTTAATCCATGAGCAAAGCAAGCTTGCATTTTGTTCTTGGTTTTTTTCCTCCCTATATAAAACTACTTAATTTGTATGAGATTTTCTGTACCTTTGTTGACATTCCTATCTACTCTCTTATCTCTTCAAAAAGAGATGTCTAATTTTCATGTCTAAAATTCAGTTGTAATGTTCAGTCAGATCCTTTTCTGATAAATTCCCGAATCAGTCCTTAGGTGATTTCAGCATGAACTATTTCAGTTAGGGAATGCGTGCATATTATTTTATTGAAATTTAGCTCATTTCAGCATCATTTCAGGTCTTATAGCACTAAAAATAGTGGGCTGAATTATACTCCACTTTCCCCCATGCCAGTGCCCTAGCTGATACGCAGAATGATCATAACAGAATTATGCTGGCAGGTGATGATGGGAGCCCTAATATAATACATATAGAAGATATGGGTTAGGGAAAACTATAGTCTTTTTTAACTATTTGGGAAGGATTATGTATTTGAAGCAGGTTCAATATTAGGTCAAAAATGGCCACATGCAGATTAACAAGTGCCTCCCCCTCCCCTGTGCCCCAATAGCCACTAAAATAAAATGTTTAGATGTGATGTGGAGAATTTCCTAGCAGGTAATCATAGTTGCTGTAATTGTCTACAGTAAAATAACTACCTTATCAAGGTCCTGCATACTTTCTGGAGGGTAATCCTACCACATTATTTAAAGGTCAAGTGGAGATCTCAGTTTAGGGGGAAAAAAAGTATGCTTCCCTTGAAATAGCAGAACAAACTGAAGGAACGATAACATAATTTTGAATTCTAGAATGCTTTCAATGCTAACTGAATTGCTTCCCCCCCCTTAATGATTGCATTGTAATCATGTTGTGTAGTCCATGGAGAACAATTGGGGTGGTAGACAAAGAGTCCTCTGCCTCACCTTTTTTCAGTGCTTGCCATCTGTTTCACAAAGGCAGTGGCGTTTTCTTCTGGCAGCAGCAATGAAGTATTCTTTTCAACAGCTGGTTGTCATAACACCCCTTCCCAATTACCTACATCAAAGGAGAATTGAATGTTTAAAAGATGGTTGGTAACCATAATTCCTTCCCCTTAGTACAACACCATAATGTTGTAACATAGTATTAAACAGAGAGAGTTGGGGTTGGGAAATCATTGTCTTGAGTTGCCAAGAAGTGCATCTCTGTTTCAGCCAAGACCCTTTTTAAATTATGTTATATTAAATTTATATAATTTATGTATTGACAAGAACAAACAAACTGGAAAATGCATTATAATAAAATTATTAAAAAGAACAAGAACTCATGGCAAGTCCTAGTAACAGCACTCCTCCCCCTCCCTACCAAGTGCAGCAGGACACTATCCACCCTAACTCAAAGTATAGAGAACAGCCAGGTCTTTAAGGTTTTGCAGAATGCAAAGTAGGGTGGAAGCTACATGGATCTCAGGAGGAACCTCATTCCATAGTGCTGGTACCCCATGACAGAGTGGTAAAATAAGACTTCTCTTATTTTAACTCCTAGTTCTGGATTTTTCACTTTTTCTTCCCTCGTAACCAAGGAATAGGGTGCTGAAACTGAATGAACTATTTTCAGTTGTCTGATGGTAAATAGGGAAAAAGAGAAAGCACTGGGAATTTCATTTGAATAAGAACTTCAACTTGAAAGTCTCTGAAGTATGACTTTATTTAACACTAGTGCTTGTCCCCCCAGGTGACCCGTGTGCCAGTGGAAAGCTGTGAGCAATATACAACATGTGCACTGTGCCTGGGTTCTAGAGATCCTCACTGTGGTTGGTGTGTCCTACATAACATGTAAGTATGCTGAATAGTCTTTTGGTTTGGTTTGATGGGGTTTCCCTATTCTCCACACTCCTTTATTTATATATAAAAAAACTTTGTTCCCTTGTGGAAGCCTTACTTCTGACATTGTGAATGCTTATAAACCTGTTTACAATAGTATAGTTAACCTTCAATTTAGTAACAAGGTCATGTACAAAGAGGAATATGGTTCTGTATGGTCTAGATGTACAGAGAATATTTGTAGCTCAGGATTGAGCTGAGGGATCCTTTCATTGGTTGTTTCATTGCAGATGTTTCATTACCCGACTAGGTAACATCATCAATGTTAGCACAGACCTAGTACTGATGAAGTTTCCTAGTTGGGTAATGAAACACCTTGCAAGAAAACAACTAACTTCCGAGAGCATGAAGTATCCCTCATGTAATGTTAAGTTTAGAGATTGAACACATTTCTTGCTGATGCTATATAGATACTAGTTGTTTCTTTTCTTTAGCTTATTTTAATCACTAGGATGTGCATTTTTACTGTATGATCACTAATATAATTGTTGTAATTGTTAAATTTCATCAATAAAAATTTAAAAAAATGTATTAATATTATGTTCTGTAACACCTAACTATCGTAGTTCCTACCATCAAGCATATGATACATGAAATACATAAGCAGAACTTTTGGGAGCATTAAACAAGGGAAAGTAGCAAAATATGGCCATATTAAAGTTAAGTTAAATCAGAAAACAATTCGTTAGAATAATGTGTGCTAAGGAAAGAAGGACTGATAGAAAAAAAAGGGAAAATGGTAGAAGGCATAGAGTTGAAAAATGACAGGAGGCCTTGACAAGAGGTGAGCTTGGAGTGCATTAGTCATAATGCTGCTATGAGATCTAATTATTAAAAACAAGAGACTATTGAATGTGAAGTGATGAGGAAAGAGCCAGAGAAGGAATTCATTTCTAGATCTGTTTGTGGGCTTTTGGTGGCACCTGGTTAACTTCTATAAAAAAGTAAAAGGCAGGAGGAAGCTGTGGCGTTTTTCTGTCTAATGGACAGAAATGCTATTTCTTAGTGCAGCACTGCTCTTTCTCTCTCTCTCATGTTTATATAATACTGAGTTTATGGAGTTATTATAAGATTGCAATAATAAGATTGAAGTGCTGTGCATACTCATAAAAATGTTATAACTATGATAAGGATAAGGATGACATTATCATTTCTTTTTGTACTGTTGGGGAAATTACTTGTTTTGCTTGAGTGGGTCGGCCTGTCATGTAGATTCAACCTTGAATCTCCTATGGTAGGATACCTCAGCAAACTTTTGTAGGGATTAAAAAATTCGGTCCATTATAGTTGCCAGGAATCCCTCATCCTGCTGATTTGCATGAATGTGGAACCAGCACAGTGGGGGAATAGAGCAAAGAATTGCTGTTAGGCTTCACCTGTTTATTTCAAGCTGAGAGAAGTAAACCTCAATGTATACTTAGCCTCCTCTTGCCTCTGTTGTAAATGCTTAATGCTGTAAAGCTGATTGATGACAGCCAGCTCCGAGTTGCCAGTTGTCTACTGAATCGGCAGCTTCTGAATGTCTGATGTGTGTGTGGCTGAGGACTAAATTTTCTACTTCCTATCTTGAAACACAGCAGGAGTCACCCTCATTCCAGCATAGATTGATTGACACAGACTATGCATTCCCCAAAATAGTTTGCTGCCCTGAGACTAGTTGTCCATTATTTATTTATTTAGAGAGGGTGTGCAGCATCTTAATAGTGATACACACACATGCACGCACACACGCATGCACACACACACGCACACACACCTATGCATATATAATGACTTTAGATATTGAATTATTTGGACTAATGGAAAATGGGTGGGGGTAATAGCATTAATGTAGCATATTTAGTTCTTTCTGCTTGAAAATATTTTATCTTAGTCTACAGTTTAAAGAAACTTTCTTAATCGTTTTATGAATGCAATTTGATTGCTCAGCATGAAATGTCAGTACTTGTAGCTATCAAACGTTTTCAGTTATGTTGGTTGATGCATCAAATGCAGGTACCCCAATGCTACTTGTTTGTCATATTGGGAAAGTTGAGATTCTTAACTTTTGAAATTGGCTTGAACTGGGGCAGCGTTGAGATGCCAATCCAAGAACATTTGGCAACAGGGAAATATTCTTGGGAATCAGCTCTAGCCCCGTTTTTGCTGCAGAGGAACAGTATGAAGAAGACATTATCTTTTATAACTCATTTGTCGGGTTTTCTTTGAAGATTATGTGCATCTGCTGCCACAAATCAAAACTAACTTACAATTCAGTGTCTTTAACTTCGGAACTAGGCCTCTCATATAGGGTTACTAATGAAAGCGTAAAAGAGAAGGGGCAAAACAAAAAATTGAAAGACATTAAAGGGGTGATTTTCTTTGGGCTTGAGGGGGAAAAGTTGTTAGAAGCTACAGAGTCCTGACTGTTTAGCCATGTGGAGCATTTTAATTAAAATTCAAAGACATCTCTCTCCCTGAAGCATCCCAAGGATATAGGTGGAATGTTGTAGTGGCTCAGAAACTCCATTGTGCAGTGTCATGCTGGCACTTGCTAGAGAGATAAATCATTGAGATTACCAAGACCTTGAATGGTGCATGTGTATCTGCTTATACTGTATTGCCCTCTGCTTAATTAAATGCTTTCTATAATGAAATAATGTTATCACAAATGCAGGGAGGAGAAGTTAAAGAAACCCATTTAAACTTATTAATGGAGGCAGAATACCTGGCTAGAACAGTGCTACGGGGGCAGCCGAGTGGCTGCCTTTGATGAAATAGATGGAATATTTGCAGCTGCTTATTTGAAATTACTTGGAGTTGCTTAATCGAGAGCATAGATGAGTGTGATGAACTGTTAGGCTCAAAGGAAATTGAAGCAGGACTGCAGCTCCATTAAAATCACAATACATGAGATGGGAAGAGCATGGAATTGATTAGGGTAGGATATTAAAGGACAGAAATTTTAAAAAGGATCTAATTCAGACATATAAATGCCCAGGTATAAAGTTGCATCATCAGTGTCATACAGAGAACTGAATCAAAAAATTCTCAGCTTGAATTTTGACTCTGCCATGAAGTTGCTGATCTTTACAAAACCACTACATAAAAAGTCACAGAATAAGAATGAGTCTCAATGTTACTGTTTCTTATTCTTACCTGCTAGGTAAAATTTTTTATGTTACTATTGTATTATAAGTCCTAATTCATTACATTCTTACAATAAAGTGATGTTTATATAATAAAAAAACCTTAACTGGTAAGTTACTCTTACAGTTGACTCCTTCTTTTTGCGTAGTGAAAAAAGCAGTTTTGACTGTGATATTTTAAGAAGAATATTAATGAGCTAGGATATGTCTGAAGGATGGTGATGAATATGTTGAAAGATTGTAAGCATTGCATATGCTTATTCCGAGACGACTTGATTCAGGGTATCCATCTTTGCATATTTGAAGAACTGTTACAGAAATGAAGGAGCAGTTGTTTATAGTATCCAGATCAACTAGTTCAAATTACAAGACATTTCGTAACTTTAGGAATATTCTCTTAGCTTTTAGATAAACATGTTTTGCTCGTGGAATGGACTGTCTTCCCTACTTTTTTTTTTTTTTAAAAAAAAAGGTCTGATAAGCTAATACAGTTCTAAAGGATTTCTTGCATAATCATCATATTGGATGAAATACATACTGAGACTCTTTCCTATTCTGTGACTTATCATGTAGTGGTTTTGTAAAGATCAAGTGCAAAAGCTCACTGCACACTTGCAAGCATTTATACAAACAGTGAATATTAAGAAGCTGTTCAGCATGGTAAGTATTTGTTAGATTATTGTGTTGCATCGTTAATAACCCATGCACAATTGCAAATGAAATTAAGATCCCATCATAAAGATAGAGATTTAACTTTAAGGAGTAATAACATCTAGGTTTCTTCGTTTAAAGGACTAATTTTCAGAGAGAAATATTGAAATTTAATTTAGCAAGCAAACCAAAACAGAAGAATAAGGCTTGTTTTCAAAATTCAGATTTTATTGCAGTAAAGACATAAATTTTAATAACCTTCTAGGAGCAAACTTTTGTACTATCATTAAGGCTTCCTCTGAGAAGATATACCTATGTTTGTAAAATGTTTCCTTTACTCCTTTCTCATTAAGATTAATTTGTAAAATGATGCATAAAGCCCATCTTTATTTTTTTTTTCCAGCAAGGTTCTTTGAGACATTGAATGCCATCCTAACCTAGGCATTAGTTTTCTTATAAACATGGATGTGGGTTCAAGAGCAAAATATAATATACAAAAATAAATTGAATTACCAAAGAAATATTTCTGTGATTATTGGAATGTGAAGTTTCAGTATGTATTGTGAAGCCTGTTTTCAATTGATAATATTTATGGTCTCTTTTATTATTTGTGTAATATAGGAATGGCATTAAGGGCTTTCTCGTTTAATTGCGCAACTTTTATTCCATTTCCATTGTAACTGACAGCAGCCATGAAAGGTGGACTAGAATTTAAATAAAACTAAAATGAACTAGCAGATGAAGATAAGATCAGTCTTTGCATGTCATTAATCATCAATATAAGAGTATAATGAGAACATTATTAGTTGTAGCTAAAGATTACCACAGTCTTACACACATTGTTTTTTGCTTTTTCACAGCTGTTCTCGGAAGGAGCGTTGTGATCGAGCTGATGAACACCAGCGATTTGCCTCAGATCTGCGTCAATGTGTTCAACTTACCGTTCAGCCTAAGAATATATCAGTCACCATGTCGGAAGTCCCGGTGGGTCATTTTACTTTAAATTCCATATAACTCTGGAATTTAAATACTATGTCGATATATTTCTTTAAGATGGCCAAGTATGGAAGTTTTGTTATAGATCCCCTTAAAAAAAAACAAAAAACAGATCACTGAATAGATTTTTTCCCCGTCAGCTGGTTTTGCAAGCCTGGAATGTTCCTGATCTCCTGGCTGGTGTGAATTGTTCCTTTGAAGATTTCACTGAATCTGAAAGTCGCATTGAAGATGGCAGAATCTACTGTAGTTCTCCATCTACAAAAGATGTGATACCTATTACCAGAGGACAAGGTGAGTTAATATCATCTCATCATCCTGCAATAGTTAAATATAGAATAAACTGAGTGTACTTAGGGAACTGAATTTTTTCAACAAATATTTAAGTAATACAAAAGCTAAGCCAGTCTATGTAGTGTATTATTATGATTCTATACTTCTTGTAATATTTTTATTCCGTTACAAAATCCTTCTCTTGGGGGGGGTCAAAATTGTTCAATTTTGACAATGTGAAAGATGTGTATACTTCAACACCTAGTTGAACTCCCCAATGCTGGCTGGGGAATTCTGGGAGATGAAGTCTAGACAACTTCAAGCTGCCAAGGTTGGGAAAGATTGCTCTAAGCACTGTCTAAAAATACTGTCCCTGTATGGAAGGCAGATAATTTAGTCTTCTGTTCAGATGGTATAATCTGTTCCAGTGATGGCTAACCTTTCTGCCATTATGTGCCAGGAGCTGGGGGGGGGTCGTGCGCATGTGTGCCCATACCCATAATTCTATGCGCCCCGCTCCCGCGCATGAGTGTGCGACCTTCCCCACTTCCCCCCCCCCACTCCTGGCACAGTTTTCTCTCTCTCCAGGCTCAAGACCCTTTCTAGGAGCTTGGGGAGGGTTAAAACGGCCTTCCCCACCCCCCTAGAGGCCCTCTGGAGGCCGGAAATGGCCCATTTGCCAACTTCTGGTAGGACCGGAAGGCCCATTTTTTGCTCTCCCCAGCCTCCAGAGCCTTTCTAGGAGCTTCGGGAGGGCGAAAACAGCCTTCCCCACCCACTCAAGGCCCTCTGGAGGCAGGAAACAGCCTGTTTCCCTATTTCCAGTGGGCCCAGAAGGCCCGAAAATCAGCTGGCTAGTGCGCACATGAGCACCAGAGCTGAGCTCACATGCCCACCAATATGGCTACGTGTGCCATAGGTTCGCCATCATAGATCTATTCTGACCTCACATACTTGGGTTGTTTTTGTTACAGAGAAATCAAAATCCCTTAAGATATAACATATTAACCCAAGGGAGAGGTAGCATGTAAATAGAGAAAAAAGGACAATAATTGAAATATTAATATTAACATATTAATTGAGGGACTGGAAAAGTCAGTTTGTCATTGGATAGAGTAGCTTGAGACCAAACCAGTGATTTGCTGAGGCTAATTTTTCATTGAGGTATATTTGCTACAAATCTTTCGGTTCCCCATTTTTAAAAAGTTCAGTCAGACACTATTGCCAATTACATCTTCAGAAAGTTTCCAGATTAGATCTAGAGAGGTATTTAAGGTGGAGAATGCCAAATATAAATTCTGCAGTAGGCAGTTAAAGATCTATTATCAGAGTCTTTCACCAGCTTTTTTTAGTTTTGCACTAAGCAAGATTACTTTCTCTCTAAATCATTAAAGCTATCTAGAGAGAAGAAAAGTGGTTTGGATGGATCATCTTCCTCCATGATTAATGTTTTCTCATGGCCTTAGTTATTCACTGAAACTATTTCTCAATTTGGTCAAAACTATTTATTTCAATCTGGTCAAAGTAAAAGTCTTTATTTTTACAGATGTTGGTGCCAATCATCAGTTTGTTGATTTCTGATTCTCTATGCTTGCTTTGTTCTCTTTCTAGGTGATAAGCGAGTGGTAAAGCTTTATCTTAAGTCCAAAGAGACAGGGAAGAAGTTTGCATCTGTGGATTTTGTATTTTACAACTGTAGTGTTCACCAATCGTAAGTAACCTAAAATACATGTTATTCTGAATGTTTTTGGACTCGCTCTGAAAGAAGGCTATGAATAGTATATAGTAAAAGCAATCAAATGAGGGAAAAGTCAGACACTGTTTCCAGAGTTGACATATTTATTTTAAGGAAAATTATACCATTGCTTGGCTGATGAAATATGATTTGGTCCAAAAACTAAGCAACCAAAGCTGCATGTATGTACTTTCATAACAAATGATTTAATTATAATCATATATTGATTCTATAGAGATAGTTATATACATTTCCTTCGGATGGTTGGTATTTATATTCTGTGAGTGATCTTGTGAAATTTGGTTCACAAAACTCTTACCAGTATTAAATAGATTTAGAACATAAATTGAAAAGATTAAGTTAAAGGGGAAAAGATGCCTTAATTATTGGAAGAACAGTGCTTCCTGTGTGGATGCAGATACATGATTGGCAGTATTATTTGAACTTTTGTGCATCTATGAGAGTTCTACACTCTTGCATAGAGTTTAGAGCTCTCATAGCACAGAATCGTGGTGCTGCAATGGTTAGAATGAAATATTGCAGACAAATTCTGCTGATTGCCAGCAGTTTGATTCTGACTGGCTCAAAATTGACTCAGCAATCCATCTTTCTGAGATCAGTAAAATGAGGATCCAGATTGTTGGGGGCAATGTAACTGCTGACTCTGTAAACCACTTAGAGAGGGTACTAAAGCACTATGAAGTGTTATATCCAGTGCATTCAGAAAGTATTCAGATCCACTTCACTTTTGTCAGTTTTGTTATGTTGTAGCCTGATTCTATAGTTGTTGAAGTTCCTTTTTTTCCTCATTAATCTACACTCAGTACCTTCTAATGACAAAGTGAAAACAGAATTTTAGAAATGTCTATAAATTTATTAAAAAGAAAAAAATTGAAAGACCCCATTGGCATAAGTATTCAGTCCGTTTGCAACAACACGTGAAATTTAGGTCTGGTGCCTCCCATTTCTCTTGATAGTTGCTGAAATGTTTCTACACCTTGATTGGAGTCAACCTGTGGTAAATTAAATTGGTTAGACATGATTTGGAAAGGCACACTGCTCTCTATAGAAGGTCTCACAGCTGACAGTGCTTGCTGTAGCAGAGCAAAGCCATGAGGTCCAAGGAACCGCTTGCAGAACTCAGAGACAGGATTATTGCAAAGCACAAATATGGGGAAGACCACAATAAAATTATTGCTGCACTGAAGGTTCCTAAGAGCACAATGGCTTCCATAATTCTCAAATGGAAGATGTTTGGTACAACCAAGATGCTTCCAAGAGCTGGTTGCCTGGTCAAACTGAGCAATCCGTGGAGAAGGGCCTTAGTAAGAAAGGTGACCAAGAACCTGATGGTCACTCTGACTGAGCTCCAGAGATCCTGTGAAGATATGGAACAGAGTTCCAGAAGGTCAACCATCACTGCAGCCCTCCATAGATCTGGGTTTTATGGAGTCTAGGGTCTAGAGTGACTAGATGGAAGCCTTTTCTCAGTGCAAAATGCATGAAAGCCCACTTGGAGTTTGCAAAAAAAAGTACCTGGAGGAATCTCAGACTATAAGGAACATGATTCTCTGGTCTGATGAAACCAAGATTGAACTGTTTGGCCTCAATTCTAAATGTTGTATCTGAAGGAAAACTAGGCACCGTTCATCACCTGCCCAGTACCATCCCAATAGTGAAGCATGGTGGTGGCAGCATCATGCTGTGGGGGTACTTTTCAACCGCAGGGACTGGTCAGGGTTGAGGGAAAGCTGAACGGAGCAAAGTACAAGGATATCCTCAGTGAAAACCTGTTCCAGAGCTCTCAGGATCTCACACTGAGCTGAAGGTTCATTTTCCAACATGACAATGATCCTAAGCACACAGCCAAGACAACACAAGAGTGGCTTAGGGACAACTCTGTGAATGTCTTGGAGTGGCCCAACCAGAACCCTGTCTTGAACCCTATTGAACATCTCTGGAGGGACCTGAAAATGGGTGTCACTGATGGTTGCCATCCATCCGGATTGAGCTTGAGAGGATTTCCAAGGAAGAATGGCAGATCCAATCCAGTGTGCAAAGCTTGTTGCGTCATACCCAAAAGGACTCAAGGCTGTAATTTCTACCAAAGGTGCTACAACAAAGGATTGAGTGAAGAGTCTGAATACTTATGCCAATGTGATATTTCAGTTTTCTCTTTTTAATACATTTACAAATATTTCTAAAATTCTGTTTTCACTTAGTCATTATGGAGTACTGAGTGTAGATTCATGAGAAAAAAATTGAATTTCAACAACTCTAGAATCAGGCTGCAGCATAACCAAATCAACAAAAGTGAAGGTGGTCTGAATACTTTCTGAATGCTCTGTAGTCTAAGTGCTATTGCTATTTCTGTAGTTATAACTCATCTGGTTAACAATTGGCAGATTATTTTATTCAGATTGTTTAAACTAAAAATGTTAAGATTTTACATACTGAAAACCATAATATCTAAATTTGCAATATACTAAGATACATATTTCAGAGAATCTATAGAAGAAATAACTTCCACAGTATCTAGCTAGTTACTGCAAAAACATTTATTAAGGCCAGTCTGAATCTATTCCTTAGGAAATATTTATTTGTTGGGGAGGCTGGTTGGTGGGCTGAAATGATGAAATGGAAAATTATGAATATTGAGAGACATTTGCTTAAGCATCATGAATTTTAATCGAGGTCTTTCCTATCTGCTTTTAATACATATCTAGCTCTTCATGCTGGGATGGTTGTATTTGTAGATGCATGATAGAGCTATGCTTCTATAATATTTGACAAATTATTTTAATATGCAAAGTAACTATTTTAAATCCTATGGAGATTCTCAGACATCCAGGTCATGGTTGTCCCAAAGGTGCTTTTTCAAGAGGTAACTGGACTTTCTGGTTTTTCTTCGAAGACATTTCATTTTTCATCCAAGAAGATTCTTCAGCTTGTCAGTTTTTCAGCTGAACCCTAACCTTAATCCTAACCTCAACCCTAATCTCTTGAAAAAGCACCTTTGGGATATTTTAAATCCTGTTACCAAATGCTCTGACAATAATTTTAAGGAATATTTTGTTTTAATATTTAGGAAAGCGAAGGATACTGTATATTGAGATGCTAAAAGCCTAAAAGATCCTTAACACACCTGCAGTGAAATCTATTACTTGATACTAGATCTATTGGACAGGAAAGGGGGAACATGCCTGTATTTGTTTTTTGTGAAAATTCCTGCATCTAAGAAAGTGGTCTAGGGCAGGGGCGTCAAACTCAATTTCATTGAGGGCCGCACCAGGGTGTTGTTTGACCTTAGGGTCCTGCGGTGGAAGTGGCCAGATTGACGTCACTCGTGTCGGGGGTGCCTGTGGTAACCCGAGCGCTCTGTTAGTGAAAACAGGCTCCTGAGCTCCATTTTCGCTGGCAGAGGGCTGCAGGAGGTCGTCGTGGCCAAAAAATGGAGCCTGGGAAGACCGTGCGCAGCCCTCCCAAGCTCTGTTTTTGTTGGCAGAGGCACTATCGCTGTTTCCAAGGTGGCCCCGCGGGCCAGATCTAAACACCCCATGGGCTGGATCCGGCCTGCGGGCTTTAAGTTTGATACTCCTGCGCTAGGGTATAAAAGTTGGACAGCAGGATAGAAGAGTTAAAACTCTGATCTGGGCAGCAGAGTGTAAAATATGCACATAGGAAAGTCCATTGTAATTTTTCCTGAGAGAGGTGATGCCAAGACTGCTACTGGGAAATCAGTACCAACAGCAGTGTTTCTCAACCTTGGCCGCTTTAAGATGTGTGGACTTCAACTCCCAGAATTCCCATATTGGCTGGGGAATTCTGAGAGTTGAAGTCCACACATCTTAAAAGCTTGCAAGGTTGAGAAATGCAGCTTTAGAGAACATATGTTGGCTTCTGAATAGTTGCCAGTGAGGGGGTGGATTGTACAGGCAGGGAAGGAGACAGATTTCTGAGCAGGACTTCCTTTTTCATCTTGATCCCTTTTGGAGAAAAGGATATGGATTTGGTTTCTTTTTGATTTTATAAGTCTAAAGGTATTTCATTGATAGATGGGGAGCACATTTTTACACGTGTATGAACACAAACAAAAGTGGCTTTATAACCGAGACAATAAAAAGTATGTTTTGTTCAAGAAAGGCACAATAAGGATGCTGTTTTTAAATATTAATATATGCAAAAAGTAAAAAAAGAGCCAAAAAACCCTCTGCAGTACACAGCCCCAGTTGCTGATTTATGATCAGATTGAATTTCAATTTTAGATGAATTATTTTAAAAAGCAAATTATGGTTTGTATTAATATTTATAAAATCACTTTAGAACTATTGATGGCACTGGTTGTTTACAATAAGACTTTTTAAAAAAATTTCCTTATTCCTTTGCTATCATCTAACTTTGAGGTTCGTCATAAAGAAAGAAGTCCAATCAAATAAGTTCTCTGAAAAACAAGTACATAAATAAATGTTTGTCATTGTACATTAACTTGCAATCAGTTAGTATGCCAATTGAATCTCTGTTCAACCTTACATAATTTAGCTTGCTTCTTGCTACAGGATTTGCTTAGACAATGTTTTTCTATGTTTTAAAACAGTTTTTAAAATGAAAGCTGGTATGTTTGAAATATTTTTTGAAAACAACATGCTCTTTCTTTCTCCTTCATTGAATCTGCTTCTGAACCATATTATTCAGTAGGTTGTAAACTTGAAGCATACATTAGTTTGCTTTCTAGGGGGAAGAATGCAAGATCTCTTATTTTTAAACGTAATGTAATAAATCAGATTCTAAACTATATATTTTGCTTCTAATTTGTCAATATAGTCCGTGCACACACACACACTCTGAGCACTTGCTTTTAGTGCACATTGCTGTTTATTCATTTATTTAATTCATATAAATAAAAGAGAATCAGTTTGGTGTGTTAGTGAAGGTCCGGGCCTAGAAACCAAAAGATTGTGAATTCTAATCCTGCCTTAAGCGTGACAGTCAGCTGGGTGACTGGCTTTAGGCCTGTCATTTTCTCTCAGTCCAACTCAGTTTACAGATTTGTTTTTGTGGGGAAAATTGTAGGAAATAATATTATGTATGTTGACTGCCTTGTGTTACTTATAAAGTAATAGATTTGAAAAATCTAGTAAGTACAAGTGTCATTTATATATGTAACATTCAGAATGGGCATTAAAAGTTATGTAGTTAATATGATCAAAGTATTCTTTGAGAGCCGCGGTGGCTCAGTGGTTAGAGTGCAGTGCTGCAGGCTACTTCTGCTGATCACCGGCTGCCAGCAGTTTGGCAGATAGAATCTCACCAGGCTCAAGGTTGACTCAGTCTTCCATCCTTCCGAGGTCAGTAAAATGAGGACCCAGATTGTTGGAGGCAATATGCTGACTCTGTAAACTGCTTAGAGAGGGCTGTAAAGCACTGTGAAGTGGTATATAAGTCTAAGTGCTATTGCTATTGCTATTATTGGTCCAGCATGTTTTTTTCAACATGCGTGGCCGTCTGAATAGCTCTGAGCACTTTCAAATGTACTAAGGTATCAGCTGTTTTCTTTCATGTATTCTCAGCAACTAGTATTAAGAAACACTTTTATATCTCCTACAGTACTATGCATTCTCTAGCAAAGTAAATAGTTGAGCAGTATGATTAAGTAATGTCACATAAAAAGATATGTGATGATAAATAAAGGGTAGTGAACATTTCTTACAGTTGTACGCTTTGCGATACAATCAAGAGTACCAATATTGGTCTTTTCCTGATACTTACACTTCTCTTGGATATGTTTAGACATGATCACTTTCCAGATGGTGTATTAGGCACTTAATGGACATGTTCTAGGCAGGTTGCCACAAGATGATTATTTATGGTTTTTAATTTATAGAAGGTAGCTTTAATAAAACACCTGTGACTTGAAAAACACTACTTTTGTATTCATTCTGTCAGTTATTTACTTATAACTGAATGTTTTGCCTGTGAGTCCATTTTTAACCGAATCCTAATATATCAAAATGTTTGTCAAGGACCATGACAATATGTTGTGTACAAGCTTGATGGACTGAAGAACAGACTTTACTTAAGTCTGGAGATCCAGGGAGGTTCAGCTAGGCAGAAACTGAATTACCACAAAGATTATATTGTACATCATGCTAAGCAGTGTTTATAGAAAAACCTTTGTTTCTTGAACTATGTGTGTATTATCCACATTTTGGGGAAATTGGTGGTACCTTTCTGAGGAAGCATTATAATACAAACATAGAATTTGAACAGTTGGTTGCTAGTCATGGCCCTTTTTTTAGAATAGAAGAGGACATATATGGAATTAAAATGCAATTAATAAAGAGGATTATAGTTACCTACAGGCAGAAAGGACAGCTTTTTGAAGAAAGAATGATGACTAATTAGAAAACTAGGAGCAAAAGAAAAAATAGGAGTGTGTGTTACTGCTATCAAAAAACCCTCTGCAGATGGATGAAAATTTAGAATTATTAAAGGGGGTATTCTCAGTAACTTGGACAAATTGGAGCTGCTTCAGTAAAGCTGGCACAGCTAGTTGATATCAGCTGAAGAACTGTCATGATGTTCTCCAAAATCTCAGAATATTTGCGAGACAAATATACTGGACTGGGAAAAAATAGATTTGGGATCATTAAGTATAAAATACCCTTGCTTTCTTTCACCCTAACATTTGCAAAAGGTAGACCTGCTTGTACATTTTCTATAGCACCATTGGAAACAAAGGAAACCCTAAAAGTTCGGGGAAAAAAATCTTAAATTTGACAGATTTCCAAAAGGAGAGTTTTATCTAATAGAAGAATAAGTTAGAGTGTTAGTGCTATTCGGTTTTAGCAAGCAGAATAGTTAGGAAAATACTGTTTTGTCAGATTTAGAAATAGATTTCAGAAGATACAAAGGGACTGTTAAGATTTCACAAATCAAACCCTGAATTGTGTTTGGAAGATTAGGTGTGAAGACATACAATGTGTCCACAAGAATTGAGTGTGTGGACTCTGATGTGATTTTTTTTCTTGGCAACTGTTGCCATTTGATGACAGATTATATTGTTCTACAAAAGCTGCTATGTAGCAGGCAACCCTCGGTGGGTAAGGGCTGTAGCTCAGTTGTAGAACATCTGCTTTCTTTGTCTGAATTATTTAGTCTTTAATATTCCAGTTTAAAAATGCAGATAGTATGAGATAGGACTCATAGAAACATAGAAAAGACTCAGCTGTATTTATCTTGGAATGTAACTATCAGAGTATGTAATGCTCAATAGGATTGGCTTAATTTCACCTAGTTTTATGGTTTAAGTGAGATGAATTGTCAGGATACTAAGAATTAGCATTTCTGGGAAAGAAATAGCAAATTGATGATAGTTCGCCTGAGAGTGGAGTCAATGACTGTGGCAGAATGAAGAATTGGCATGCAAAGTCAACTCTTTGCATTTCATCTCTAGACAAGGAGAGGACTGGGATTGCCTATGAACTCTCCAGACAACTGCTCTTCACAAGGAAACTTGTGGTAGTCTCTGGCAGGTTCTCTGGCAGGTTTAAAGCACTGTGGGAAAATGCTGTTGTTTTGAAGGGGAAAAGCATGTGAGTTTGACTTACTAATATAGAATGGAACAAAATGCTTTAACATTGGAGGATATTTTGGTGGGATTCAAATAATTTAACAACCGGTTGTTTGCTAGGTAGGCGTGGCTGGGTGAGCATGGCCAACTCGATGTCACTCACCATGCCTGGCCCCGCCTCCTGGCCACTCGCCTCAAAGGTCTCAACAAGATGCAATCTCTATTTATTTATTACTACTGAACATCACTTAACAGTGGCAAGGAAAAATCACAAAATGGAGCAAAACTCACTTAAATCTTGCTTAGCACTGGAGATTTTGGCTCAGTTGTGGCATAAATCAAGGACTACCCCTAATGAGAATGCAGGAAAAGGAGCCTACTTTTCTCACCACTTTGGGGTGACTTTCAAGAAACATTTCAAGATGAAAGATTTTGGGCGCAGGTGGTGGTGGTGTTGCTGAACCTGGTGTCAGTTGGTGGGGCAGCTGTACTCGGCCAAGAGTTGCCAGAGTGAAGCAGGGCAGCACTCCCGGTGAGAAGATCCTTCAGTCGCTTCTCACGCAAGGAGACAGGTGCTACCCGGCTGCCTTGGGAATGTGGGGGAATAATAATAATAATAATTTAATAATAATAATAATTTTATTTCTATACCGCCCTTCTCCCGAAGGACTCAGGGTGGTGTACAGCCAATTTAAAAACACAAGACACAACAATAATTAAAAATTAAAATAATTAAATAGATTTGGCCGATTTAAAACCCCAAAAATTAAAATACCCCAATTTAAAATTATTATATTGACAGCCCTGCCTGGCGGAACAACAGGGTCTTCAGTGCGCAGCGGAACACCCGGAGGTCGGAGATCTTACGTATTTCCGGGGGCAGTTCATTCCACAGGGTTGGGGCTCCCACAGAGAAGGCCCTCCCCCTGGGTGTCGCCAGCCGACATAACTTGGCTGATGGCACCCTGAAGAGACCCTCTCTGTGGGAACGGACTGGTCGGTGGGAGGCTATTGGTGGCAGAAGATGGTCTCGAAGGTACCCGGGTCCTGTGCCATGGATAAAGAGGCCACCCAGCAGGTCAAATGTTCACTCACTCGCTTGCTTTGCTTGCCTGCCAACACTCTTAACAAGCTGCCTTTTCTCTTTCTGGCTCTCCTCATTCCAGTAGCACTCCCCTCTGTACTCTGTACTGTACTGTAAAGGCAGGAGGTGGGCGCATGGACTGAACACTTTGGTTTGTTTTGTAGGATCTGGAGCTTAGCAGAATCTTCTGTTTTAGAAAGTGGGTTGCACACCTTGCCCTGAAGCAAACTTTTCTTTGAAGCCTGAATGGCAGAGCACTGCACCATCTCTCCAGTTGTCCTTTGTATTTCCTGCCACCGCTACCTGCTGCCTTTTGCTGATCCAAGCTAAGAAACTTGAGTTTACTTCATGATCCTCGCCCTGCTGCCTTTCCATCCTCCCCCACTCCTACCTGTTAAATTTCTCATCCTACTCCAGGCTCTAGGCCCGATTTAGTGAGATGAAGCAGACATGCTGGGTGGAGAGGGGAGAGCTGGTTTTTTTGGCTCAGGATTGATCTTGGCTGCCGCATTGGAGGTTTTATTAAAAGTCCTTTTTAAAAAGTATGGCGGCAGAGCCCTTCCTGGGGAGCAAAGCCTGGCATGGATGAACTGATCTGTCCTGAAGGCAAGCTCCACAATTTCCACACACCTCTGCTGGCCCAAGCATCTTGCCCTTCAGATCCTAGTGGGGTCAGCGCCTGGCGGCGGCAGCGCTCTAAACATGAAGGCGGATGTGCACGCGTGCACTGCAGTAGAGCAGTGATCTTGGCCCCGGTGCAGCGGTCTCCCAGAAATGGCACATCTCCCCGTCATGGCCTGAATGTGGAATCCAAGGCAGAAGAGAGGGTAAGCAGGCAGGCAGCAGGTGGGCAGAGACCCAATGGAAGGCGAGAGGCAGGAACTGGCACATCCTCCCAAACTGAAATGGAGGGTGAGCAGGTGGCATGTGGGTGGAAAGATGGCAAGAGCCAGGCCAAAAAGATATCCGAGTCTTCCTGTGTCCACCCCGAGGTGGCCCTTTGGCCGAGCACCTTAACTTCACAGGCAGCCCCAGTGAGCAGAGCGGACGAGGTGCCAAGATCAGCTGGGCCACATGGCCAGCATGGTAGGCTGTGGTGAAGACAGGCAAGCGGGTGAGGCGCGGAGATCAACTGGGCTGCAGGGACCGCATGGTCTGAGCAAGCCAGTGAGCAAAGGAGCTGGGCTGCGGGCACTGGACTCTAGGCACTGGCCAAGGCGAGGTGAGATGAGGAGTGACTGGGAGAGGTGGGGGGAGGAGGAGGGGCCAGCTAGTGGTGCGGTTTGCTGGTTCTCCGAGCTGTGCAAAATCTTAACAACCAGTTCGTCTGAACTGGCTGAAGCCCACCTCTGGATATTTGTGAACAATGTTTTTAGAGTTTTTTTTTAATCCTGCTTTTATTTTTTATAAATAACTCAAGGCAGTACTTAATACTTCTTCCTCTTGTTATTTTCATAACATCAAGAACCTTGTGAGGTACATTGCCCTGAGAGACCATGACTAGCCCAAAGACACCCAGCAGATTTTTATGCCTAAGGCTGAAGTAGAACTCACACTTCCTGAGAATTTTAAAAATGTCTGTCATTATAGATATATTTTGTTTGGAAACTGGTATGGAAAAGGAACAATCTTTTCCAGATAGGATTGAATCTGATTTGACAGTGGATTTAAAAATGGTGGGCTATGGATATGATTATGGAAGGAGATGCTACAACGATATATAAATGAAACCAGTTGATGTTTTACCAAACACAGAATGTCCTGGATAACATTCTTATGTTGGATATACCAAAAAAAAAAAAAAAAAACCTGTTAAAGTTTGTGAAGAATGGTGTTAGAAGGGACAAAAACAAAATGAGAACAAATCAAGTTCCAGAGTTCCAAGACTTCATTTGAGGGGATTAAGGACCATGATTGTTAAAAGTAAAAATAAGAAATTTTAAAAGTTTAAGATTGTTAAAAGTAAAAGAAGAAATAGAAAGTTGGTTTATTTGATTAAGGTTAAAGTATATATGTCATTTGTAGTAAACCTCAATGGACTTTTACTGACCAGGACTGAATGATGAGGCTTTAAAGATGTGTATATAAATAAGAGATGAGATCATTTGTTGTATTTTAAGGAAAGATGATACTTTACCAAATTGTTTATATTGGTTGCTATGGTGGGGGAGATAATGTCTTCACACATACTTTTCTTTCTTTTTTCCTTTTTTGCACTTTCTTTTTTTTTCTTTATTTCTGGTTTGTATTAGTTTTTAATTAGCACAGATCATAATTAAGGTAGACAAGCTTATTGACCAACATCAAAGCGTTACAGGTAGTTCTCGGCTTTGAACTGTTTGCTTAACAACTGGTCAAAGTCAGTGGTGGGTTGCCCCCGGTGGCCCTGCTGCAAACTGGTAGTAAAGGTAAGTAGAACCCACCTCTGGTCAAAGTTATAATCAACCTCCCAAACTTTGAATCTGGTCACATGATTCCTCAATCCTAGCCCAAGTACCCAGTCTCATTTTAGCCTAGATTAGCATATTCTGCAGACCCAACTTTTGAGCATTATAAATACCATTACCAGCAAAGCAGAAGATAGCAGTACGGGGAGAAGGCTAAATCTTATTGTCCCCTCCTGAAAATATCTGTATCTCTTATTGTTGCCAAAACTGTCTTTGTTACCCATGCTGATACCAGATTCAACAGGCATCCCAGTTTGGTTTGGTAGTGGAGAGAAAAACAGTTACTAACTTTTGCTTCTTCTGGGCAACACAATTTCATGGGCCTCTGAAGAAAATATTTCCTGGGATTAAGCTTTGAATCTTTTCTTTGTAGTCCGTTCAGATCAACATGATGAAATGGTAGAGGGTACTAGAAATTAGATATTATACCTCTCATTACAGGTTATCCATTTCCTACTCAAATATTATTTTTAGCAGAGTACCCCAAAACAGGCACATCAAGAACAGATAGTGCTAAATATATGAAGTTTGAGGTAAACTTTGTTAGATTTTTTAAAAATAAGCATGTAGGAAGAGAAACTAGACTTTGATTTTAACCATGGTTTAGTATTTCTTATTTTGAGGAACAATATACTACTTTATGAAATAAGTCCAAATTATCTATAATGTATTAACATTGTAGGTTAAAGGACAGCAGGTAGACTATGCAACTAGTTGGAACAAACTGTCCTACTTGTTTTCGTGTGTTTTTCTTTTTGATACATTTCTGTAGTTTAAAATTTACAGTTCGAAAGCATGCAAAATGTGAGTAGATAAATAGGTAAAAGTAATTGCCCCCTAGAGCCAGAAACAATTGGACAGGGAAAAAGCCTTACCTTTACTTCAAAATAATATTTTTGAAATATTTTTGAAGACAAATATTACCTTATTAGATTAAATAGAAGATTTTTCATGTACTATTTGTTGCTCAAATAATAAACAGTTGAGTAACTGTTTTGGCTCACCTGGGAATTTTCAGTACTTGCCTTAACCTGTTTTAATGCTCTTAAGTTTTTGCATTGTTCTTTAATTTGGTAAAGAAGAAAGTGTTAGAAAATAAGGACTGAAAGACAATTATTACATATATACACATTCTGTAAACATTTTTTTTGACTATGGCCAATTACTTTATTTTTTGGTTTCCACAAACATCTATTCCTGCTTTAACATATACAGGTTTTTTTTGTAAGGACCTGCATGGAAATACCTAAGAGGAATGATTGGAAGTACTGAACATAAACCTGAACAATAGATTGTGGGATGATATGATAGTTATGGGCAAGCTGTGGTAGAGAAGATGGCGTAAACTTGTTCATTATTACTTCAGAAGACAAGATACAATAAACAAAATATCATATATTATACAATAATATGAAACCTGTTCAGTAATGGAACAGATGTCCTTAGAAGACATGGACTTTTGTTTCCTGAAAAATATTTCAGCAGATAGCCATTTCTTGAGAAGTAAGGATCCCTCCAGTGGATTGGAAAAGTTGAGCCATGGTGACGCAGTAGTTAGAATGCAGTATTGCAGGCTAACTTTGCCCACAGCCAGCAGTTTGATCCTGACCAGCTTAAAATTGACTCAGCCTTCCATCCTTCCAAGGTCAGTAAAATGAGGGGGGCTGGGGCCGTCCCTGTAAAAGGAAAGCATTCGGCTGCGGGGCCAGTGGGCGAGGCTGGGCAACAAGCGGGCCATGGAGACGGCAGAGGCGCTGGTGGTGGGAACAGCATTGCTGCTGGGGCTCTACATCTTTAATCTCACCTTGTCATTTCTTCCATCCCTACCATCCATATAAATATATTTACGGTATAAGTTGAAAAAAATGTGGGGACAATGTGCATCCTTGTCGTTGTGAACCTGGTTCTTCAGAACAATAAGGCACTTTATTGACCTTAATATATTTTACATCCTGATTGACATGAATTACCACATTAAATGCATTGCTGAAATAATCTTGTTCTACATTATATCCATTTTAAGTTAACTATGTGATATGTCCCTCTGCCTTTTCCGAAATCTGTTCTTGGTATTTCTCCATATATGATTCTACCTTAAAAAAACCACCTTATATGTATATAACTTGTATGATGAATTAGTGCAACATTTCAATAATTTGTACATTATCTTTTATCTCTCTTTTTTGGTATAAGTATAGGTATATCGATATATTTCAACTTTTAAACAGCATAGTCTTATTTATATTTGTTGACATAGGGATGCTAGCACTTTAACTGCCTCTTTGCCTAAATATTTAAATTGATCAGTTAAGTTTCCTTCTGCACTTGATTCTTGTACCTTTGGCAGCTTTCTAGAAGTGTCAGTTATTGAATATATTCTCTCTACGTCATTCTGTAATCCATAAAGGATTTCAGCATATTCTTTTCATCTTCCTTTAATCCTGTTTGTCTCTTTCAGTTCACTTCCACGATTACTTGATTACCTACCTTAGCTGTACATTTTCTTGTGATTTCTCTAGTCTTTTAAAACACCTGTCATTCCCTTCTTTTTGTTATTTACTTCTGCTTGTTAGATGTCTTCATCAAGAATCTTATCCCTTTTTGCTTGATGTTGAAAGTCTGTGTTGTTCTGTTTGTTGCCCAAGGCTTTCATGCTCCTTTTTTCCTGACTATTGTGATAGCTTGTACTGAAAGCCACTTGGATCTTTTCCTCTTTGAAATGTTCACATCTTTTCTTTCTTTCTTTCTTTTTTTTTGCTGCTCCAGTTTTCAGTGTCTCCTATTTCTTTTCATTGTTCCCCTGGCTATGTGTATCAAATCTGTTCCTAGCACTAATCTTATATTTTGATTGTATGCAGACAGATCAAGTTTTCCTGGCACACTTTCCCTTTTTAATTTTCTACTTTTAACCTATATATTTCACACCAAATAATGTCATGTTCCATTCTACAATCTGTACCTTTTATGTTATACTCAATTTTGGATGAACAGTTAAACAATTTCGTGTTTGCCATATTGAGATCCTAAAATACTACTAATATTGATAGAATTTTTTGTTTGTTTGTTTTTTTGTTTTATTAGATTTATATACCGCCCTACTCCCGAAGGAATGAGGGCGGTGAACAGGCACAAAAATAAAATACATAGATACAAAAGTTAAAAGACATAATTAAAACCAGATTAAATAATTTAGCCTGAGACAATTAAAAAAACCCAATAATTTAAAACAGATTAAAATTTCAATTTAAAAGTATTTTAAAACAGGGGAGAAAATTAGGCCAGGCCGGCTTGCTGGAATAGGAGAATCTTAAGAGCACAGCGGAAAGTGCATAGATCCGGGATCCTCCGTATCTCTGGGGGGAGCTTGTTCCAGATAGTGGGTGCCCCCACAGAGAAGGCCCTCCCCCTGGGGGCCGCCAGTCGACATTGTTTAGCTGAGGGCACCCGGAGGAACCCCTCTCTATGAGAGCGTACCGGCCGGTGGGAGGTTGCTTGTGGTAGTAGGCGGTCCCGTAAATAACCAGGTCCTAAGCCATGGAGCACTCTAAAGGTGGTAACCAAAACCTTGAAGTGCACCCGGAAGATCACCGGGAGCCAGTGCAGCTCGTGCAGGAGAGGTGTCACATGGGAGCGCAATGTTGCTCCCATAACCACCCGTGCGGCCGCACTCTGCACCAGTTGGAGCCTCCGGGTGCTCCTCAGGGGGAGCCCCATGTAGAGAGCGTTGCAGTAGTCCAGGCGGGAAGTGACGAGGGCAAGAGTGACTGTGTGTAGGGAGTCCTGATCCAGAAAGGGACGCAACTGGCGAATCAGGCGAACCTGATGAAAAATCCTCCCGGTCACGGCCGTCAAGTGCTCTTCTAAAGACAGCCGTGAATCCAGGACACCCAAGTTGCGAGCCCCCTCCGTGGAGGCCAGCGATTCGCCCCCAATAGTCAGCGATGGCGTCAACTGACTATATCGGGACATCAGAAACCACAACCACTCGGTCTTGGATGGTTGAGCCTGAGCCTGTTTTTTTCTTACCTTCAATAGATTAAGGTTTATAAATATTAGAAATGTTGATAAATTTAATCATATTATGAACATGATTAATTACATAGGAAATTTGCATTGGAAATGTTTCATTGAAATTGAGACCCTGTTTTGTCTACTGCAGAGGTGGGTTTCAGCAGGTTCTGACCAGTTAAGAGAACCGGTAGGAAAAATTCTGACTGGCCCCGCCCCCATCTATTCTCTGCTTCCCAAGTCCCGGCTGATCGGGAGGAAATGGGGATTTTGCAGTATCCTTCTCCTGGAGTGGGGAGGGAATGGGGATTTTGCAGTATCCTTCCCCTGCCACGCCCACCAAGCCATGCCCTTGGAACCGGTAGTAAAAAAATTTGAAACCCACCACTGGTCTACTGGTTAAGCTACAGGCTAGAAAGCAGGAGACCATTAGTTCTAGTCCTGCCTTACCCATGGAAACCAGCTGGGTGACCTTCTGCCAACTACTTACTCTCAACCCAACTCAGCTCAGAAAGTTGTTGTAGGAACAACAGGAGGAAGAAGGTAAATTGGATAGATTCTCTGCCTTGAATTATTTGCGAAATTAATAAAAGCTGGATACAAATAAAGTAATAAATTAGAAAATAATAGAAAGTATCAAGATTTAGCCTATTACAGTATAAAAGAAAGAAGAAAAGTAAAAGGAAAGAAAATGCCAAGGAGTATTTGCATTGGTGGCCCTTTCTGCTTCACATTTGAATAACTTGACAAGACCCTTGACAGGATCATTAGTCTTGCTCGCAAGATAATACTCTATGCATTCAGGAATCCTTCTGTCAATACCAGTCTGAGATTCAAGAGGAAGTGATTTACCCCTTTCAAATGAATTCATATATAGAGAGTCCCTTCTTTTTGCCAAGTCACCAAGAAAAAAAATTGAACCAAAGTTGACCTATTACATGTGTCAAACGTGTTTGACATGTGTCAAACTTTTAGATGAACTCAAAAGTTTTTTAAGTGTTAGGTGATGAGGGGTGTTAAGCAGCAGAAATGGAAGCACTGAAAGAAATATGTATTTTAAATTAAATAATCTAAAAATATCTCAAAAGAACCTGGAGTCATAAGACACATAGTAAGAATAATAAGTTCAGGAAAATGTCCACATTTACCTGAAGATGTATTTTTCGTTATATATTATTTGTATAGGAAAATTTTGATTAGGGTATTTATTACAGAATCTTTGCCCATCATAAATAATATTGGTGCTTTCATTTCTTCCTTTAGTATTGTATTATAAGTGAATTGAAATAGAGCAGTGATGGCTAACCTTTTCTGGACCAAGTGCCCAAAGCGCGCATGTGTGTGGACGAATGTGCACTTGCATGCCTGAACTCTCAAAATGCAATGTGTGTGCAGTCCCCCACACACACCCTGCCCCCCGCATGCGTGCGTGGTCCCCTGCATGCACCCCACGCATGTGCCCCACCCCCGTGCATGCATGCATATCCCTGCACATGTCCCAGCCTGTACATTCACGGCAGAGACCTGAAGACCAGCTGGCCAACGGGAGGTGCACATGCATGCATGGTGGAACTGAACTGGGGCGATGGCTTGCGTGCCACCTCTGGCATGCGTGCCGTAGGTTCACCATCACAGAAATAGAGCGTTTCATAAATTAGACTAGCAATAAGAAATAGCAGTACCCTACAGATGAAAGAAAGGTACGCCATATAGTTTCACAGGTGCAATGATTCCCAAACTGCTAAAATCAGCAGGATAGTCCTGCAATTAAATGACTTGCTCACCCCTTGTTTTTTAGATATTGATGTTGTTGCTTGGATTTATGTGGATTTACTCATTTCACCCTAGTTTTTTTTCTTCCTGCATCCTGTTACTCACAACCTCTTTTGACTTTTAAGTTTGTTTGTTTTTTTTAAAGAAAAAACAACATTTCTTTCATCCATGCTGCTGCTGGATGGCATTATTTGGCACTTTTCTTCTGTTAATTCTGCTCAAAATTCATTCACAAAGGACTATAGAGGAAGTAAGTTTGTGGGCAGAGACTACCAAAAAATATTGCACTAGAGCCGTGATGGCGAACCTATGGCACGTGTGCCACAGGGGGCACACAGAGCTGTCTTTGTGGGCGTGCCAGCTGTCACCCCAGCCCAGTTCCACCACACATGAGTGTGCACCTCCCGCTGGCCAGCTGGTCTTCAGGTCTCTGCTGCGCATGCACTGGGGGTGGGGCACATGTGGGGAATGTGCATGCACATCAGGCGCAGTGCAGATTGGTGCAGGAGGCTTTCCAGGCACAAAACGGGGCACAGCAGGTCCTTGCGCGACATCCCGTGCGCAGTTTTGGGCCTGGAAAGCCACTGCACCAACCTGAAAACCACGACGGGCATGAGGGGGTCCGTGTGATCACCCCATTTTGGGCCTGGAAAGCCTCCTGTACCAATCTGAAAGCCAAAATGGGGTATGGGGGCTGGGGTGCATGCGCAGGGGACACACATGCATGTGTGGAGGTGGGGCACATGCACCGGGGGGGGCACTTGCATTGCATTTTGGGGATTCGGGCACATCTGCGTGCATTCTTGCACTGCGCTTTGGGCACTCAGTACCAAAAAAATTAGCCATCACTGCACTAGAGCAAGATCTTTGTGGTCCTTGAACATCAATTAGGTAATTATGGTTATCGGGTTAAAAAAAAACCTTCTGTAAACTAGCATAAATTCTGATATGCCTCACCCAGTAATCTTGACTACAAAAGAAACATTCACATAGCAGAATTCAGAAGTTTGTGTAGGACTGCAAGATTTTTTAGGAGCAAAAATCTTTGTTTCTTGGCTTAACAACATAGTATACATTTTTTTAAGTTCTCCTTAGAAAATTTTTAAATGTAATTAACAGGCAAAGACTTTGCATCTCTTATTAATTTCTATTTTGAGAGAGTATTTAAAAATAAATTGTTTTCTTTATGTGATTCTTACATTCTATATTCCCTCATGAAAGCTTATGGATATGTATGCAAGCATAATTATAAATATTATTATTTTTTCCTATTTGCAAAGATGTTCTCCACTAGAGGGCATCGTGGCCTCCAATATTTCCCATGAAGCTTTGAGACTTTTTTATAGCGCTTTTTATATATTATATAGCACTGTTTCCAGAATTGCATTAATATCCAATATAATGCCAAATCATATGAACCTGACCTCAGGCAAGCGTGAGAATCAATCATAATTAATTTGAAAAATTCCGCACGCAGATGCTTTGAAACCAACTTAAAAACGGCAGCAGTGAAAGAAACAAAAGTGGCCCTGATTGTCTAAAAATATAAACCATAACTTTTGAAGGATGGTATTGCTATTCTCATTATCTCAGATTTAATGGGCTTTTTACAAAAATGTGAAATCCTGTCTAGCCAACTCACAAACCCAAATAGAAATTTAATTAACACATTTCAAGTATCGCTTTGTAGCAGAGATGGAAATAGTACTTCCGTCTAGCTTTTTTTCCCCCCTCAGAATCTTTCCATTCATTCTAGATCAGATTAATCAATTTATGGCTTTACTTACCGGAAATGCCGCTTGTGAAGAGATTACCTGGACTAGATGAAAGGATTTGAGTATTACCTCTTAAACAATACCTAAGTTTGAAAGGAAGATTGGGCTTGAGCCTATTATGACTGATTTGAGCCGGTTTGAACAAATATGTAAGTTGTGGAAATGCAGTTACTTTCTCTAAACATTAAAAAATGTTTAGTCCCTGAATATTGACAGTAAACAATGTTCACCCCAGGAAAAAGGAGAGATGGAACAGATGGTGTCAGGCTGTCAAGCAACCTGCTGCTGAAACATAAACAGATAGGGATGACATATGGATATAGGGGATAAACTCCCAAACATGCTATAATGCTTAATTTTGAATGAAGCATATTCAGATCTCAATAGAAGTATGAAGCGTCTCCCTGGCTCTTATACTCTGGTAAAATAAAGAACCTCAGTGGAAATTGCCAGGGTGATCAGTTGAGATGAAAAGTATTTCTTTTTCCTTAGCAGTGGCAGAGGAAAAACTTCCAAAAAAGAAGAAAAGATGTTAATAGATATTGGTGCACAGGACTACCCACTAATAAACCCCAATAGAGGTTACATTTAGTTTCTCACATAGAACTATTTTATCCCTGCTTAAAGAATTAATGGCACTGGAGTAATTCACTTTCATTTTCACATGATTATACTCTCAAACATAAATATTACTGCATTTATATTCACCCATTAATTAAGTGAACTTAGCAAAAGTCTAGAAATATAATACATGTGTATTATATTATAAGCAGGTAGCCCTTGCTTACTCACTATCCTGTGCAGCAATCATTTGAAGTTACAGCAGTGGTAAAAAAACAACTTTGCGACCAATCCTTGCATTTACAGCCATTGCAGTGTCACATGCACACCGTTTGTGTGCTTCATAACAGGCGCACATTTACAACTGTTACACATCTTTCAGTCATTGATCACCATTCACGTACTTTGTAACTGGCACACATTTTTGCTTGTGACAAGCAGAATTAATACTGTACAATATGGAAGGTGGAAATAAAATCATATGCGTGTCTCCTTCACCCCGCCAGATAAATAGAATGATTCTCAGAGCTGTTGATTTTTATGGGCATCTCAAAAATGAATTCAGCTGATGTTTCACTGATGAGATTGGATGTCAGATCTATGTGCTATCTCAGTGATGGCTAACCTTTTTTGGACCGAGTGCCCAAAGTGCATGCCCGAACCCCCAAAATGCAAAGCATGCACAACCCCCATGCATGTGACCCACCCCTGCACATGCACATCCAAGACCCGAAGACCAGCTGGCAGGTGGGAGGTGTGGACGCATGCGTGGCAGAACTGAACTGGAGCGACGGCTCGCGTGCCCAGAGAGAGGGCATTGTGTGCCACCTCTGGCACGGGTGCCATGGGTTCGCCATCACAGTACTATCTTATCTAACTGCTTCTGTTACTGTATCTCTTTTGACACAAAGTTGGGCAATTTTTATGTTTTTCCCTCATGGGGGTTTATTTGGTGATGCAAGAGGTATTAATAATTAGAAAAGGCTATATGGCCCAGTGAGTTCAAAGCAAGTGCATGGGACTGAGAATTTTGCATTGTACCCACTGAAGCCAAATGGTGTCCCCATAGTGCTGAATGTTTTTGTCATCACATGGTACATAACATCTTTTGAATCTGATATGCAAGGATTAACTTCATACATTCTTTATGTAAAATATTTAGTAGTTTCTTTCCAGATAATGAAATTATTCCATATTTTGCCTACCAATTATGACTGTATCATTTTAGGTATTAATGCATAATCACACATGCATTTGAGTATGATATATGTGATGTATAAATAGATGAAATAAACAAACATGTTTGTTAAATCTGTTTTTTGATTTGGGAATGAAAACACAAATAAACACAAATAAACTTCAAGAAAATAGTTATTTTTTTGTATCTTTAGCAATGATACCAAAGTTCTACAATTGTTTGGTTACTCAACTTTAGTAAGTGGGTTGAAGTGGGTGGATTAACGATTAACTGTGATTTGAATTACCTAGTTACAGTCAGGGCAACCCATCTCCTGATTATTTTTCTTAACAAGACTTTATTCACATGGCTCTCCAAAGCTTTAGAAATATGGGAATTGATTTAATTTCTCCTCGGGCCTCATACAAATCTTCATTTCTCTGAATGCTGAGATCAAAAACATTTGCCTGAATAAGATGACAATTGAAAACATATCACATTTACAGCAAACCCAGACAGTAGCATTCTGTTTTTGCAGGTATAATTGGGCCCTGGTGTACCAGAGACTGGGGAATATGATTTCTAGGGTATCTATTTATCTGATGTTTCTGGATTAGTAGCAGCCCTAACTATTGTCAGTATGAGAAAGAAAGCTGCTACTGATTTTAAAACAAAAACTAGAGTTCTGTTTACTTCACGTGTTTGTTTCCCTTCCTTCCCCCTTCCCATACATATCACAAATGAAGACTACCAATGAGATCCTGAATTTTTCTCTCCAATGTGAACAAAGCAGAGGCAAATGGGAATGAAGATCAAAAACTCATAAATAAACTTGAGATTACAGGCTTGATCATTGGGGGAAATGAAGTTAAAGAATTCTTAATCTATCAAAAGCCCCACTAACTCTTTTGAGCCCTGGTGGTGCTGTGATTAAAATGCAGTATTGTAGGCAAAACTCTGCCCACCGTGGCCTGTAATTCAATCTTGATGGGCCTCAGGGTTGACCAAGCCTTCCATCCTTTCAAAGGGTATACAGTATGCACAAAAGCAATATAAGTTGATAATAGAAGACATTGTAGTATGTTTTTATAATAAGATTTAAAAAATAACTCTTCAAATGTTAATCTGACTCAGATTTTGCGTAACTGTATATATTTTTTTCCCTGGAATGATTCTGTATTACATTTTTCAGGGGTTTTCTCCACTCAGTGGAACTCTCTTGTTTTGCTATCTGTTTATTTAAATTGCTTTTCATACATCCCAAAATAAAGCTCATAAAAATCTGTGACTCAACCCATAGTGCATATCGATGGAAAGAAAGAATTGTAATGCTGCCAAGTTAGAAGCCGAGGTCATTGGGGCACAGATTTAATCACACGGAAAGCATTATGAGGCCCCAGTGTGGAGAAAGGAGAAGGCGGTTGACACAAGGGCTAAGGAATGTGAATATTAAACTGTGACATTTGTAAAGTTCTGTATTTGCAGTCACTGAAGGTGGTGTCTTAGCTTCTTTATGGTGTTCTCATCTTTGATTCAGTAGTGAACTCGGTTGTCTCAACATGGAACTAAGGACGTAAAACTGTGGAAAAAGACTTGGAGGGCCCTGTAAGAGACATTTTTCATTGACATTTCCCTCTGTATCCTATTATGATCCTAAGGAATGATGTGTGTCTACCATTGCCATTTTATGATTTGTATTATATGACAAACATTTTGCCAAAAAGCCACTGAGGCTTTTAGCAACAATAGAGATGTCAATACTTATGGCTCTATCCAGATGTTAATCCACTGTCCTAACCTATAAAATCTTCCCCACAGGTTCCATTGTATAGTACAAGTTTTTCATTTCTTGGCCTGATGTTCATTTCTTTGCTTATTGTATATATTGTCAACACTTTCTGGATCTTTGTCATGAGCCACTTTTGTTTATGACACACTGCTAGTAATAATGAAAAAAACACACTCTTATGTAATCAAGGTGTTTCTGAAAATATTAATGCTTGTCTTCTTCTTCTTTTTTTAACAGCTGCCTGTCCTGTGTGAATGGATCCTTCCCTTGCCACTGGTGTAAATATCGTCACATTTGTACTCACAATGCAGCAGACTGTTCCTTCCTTGAAGGCCGTGTAAACATGTCTGAGGTATATACCCAAGTCTGCCTTTTTCTGCTCAGTGTTACAGTTCATCTGCTTTCTTGTCCTGTCTCTTTTTTCATTTCTTAGATGATACAGCCCAAAGCCCCATTTCATTTAAAGAAGGATCAAATCCTGGGTTCAAAAATAATAGTAATCATTTGATTCAATATTGGGTAATCCATATCTACTTAGGCATCAGAATAAGAAAAGGCTGAGGAGACTTGAAAGAATGAGAAAGAAGAATTTGAAAGTCAGGCCACGCAAGGAAAAGTTGAAAGACATCGTAATGTGTTGCTGTGCAGTAGAGATTTAGACAAAGATGTGAAAGTACATCTATTGTATTGTACAAAATGGGTGGAATGTGGGCAAACCTAGAGGTATGCATGTTATTGGGTGCCTCTAGGTTTTCCCTTGTTACACCCCTGTTATGCAAGCTGCATAGACCTTCTAATTTCATTTCAGGTGCAATTCAAGGTTCTGGTCATTATCTTTAAAGCTCTACATAGCATAGGACCAGGACCAGGACCAGGCTATTTGCAGGACTGCCTTTTTTGACATACTTGTCCATCCCACTAGATTGAGTAGGAAGGGCATGCTCGAGGTCACTCTCTGAAACATTATCATCTAATGGAACCTTGAAAGTAGGCTTTATCTGTGGCTGCCCTCCTTTATAGAATACATTCCCTTCAGCAATCCAGAAGGCCCCCATTCTTTTAGTATTCCAGAAGGCCATTAAAACTTTGCTGTTTACTCAGGTACCGGGGTAGAGTGTTAAAGTCTGTGAAGGATTGTTAGGGCACCCTGGAAAATTGATTGAGGCACTGGGTTTTTAGGTGTTTTTTTAAATGGTTTTTATAGTTTTATTGTTGTGAGCTACCCAGAAAGGTGGGTGACCATAAACATACCAATCTTTTAAAATAAAATATAACATTAAAATATAAAATAGTATAGAAAGGGAACTATTTTGCTTATTTTTTGTAAGGTAAAGGTAAAGGTTTCCCTCGCACATACGTGCTAGTTGTTCCCGACTCTAGGGGGCGATGCTCATCTCCGTTTCTAAGCCGAAGAGCCAGTGCTGTCCAATAACAATTCTGTGGTCATGTGGCTGGCATGACTAAACACCAAAGGTGCATGGAATGCTGTTACCTTCCCACCAAAGGTGGTCCCTATTTTTCTACTTGCATTTTTTATGTGCTTTCAAACTGCTAGGTTGGCAGAAGCTGGGACAAGTAACGGGAGCTCACCCCGTTACGCGGCACTAGGGATTTGAACCACCAAACTGCCAACTTTTCTGATCGACAAGCTCAGCTTGTCTTAGCCACTGAGCCACCGCCTCCCCTTGTTTTTATGTAATTCTTCATAAATATTTGTAGACATCTTCTCTGTACATTGTATACGTAAAAAAAAAAGTATTCTTTTCATGGCATTTAGTATGAACTAAGCGTTATGGGGAAGGGCATTCCAAAGCTTCCCAAAAGTTGATCCAGAGATTTAAGCAGACATGACATTTGCTAGATAAACATTGTTGTCTTGTTTATCATGCATATGGTGGAATGCTCTGTTTAACAAAGAATCAGAGTCTTTCAAGAACCAGAGGATTTAACTTCTTTATCCTTTTGTAGTTTCCTCTTGGAGTCCCTGTGCAAACCATTAAGAAAGAAGCCCACAGGCCAGCAAGTCAATTTCAGAGAGGTCACGGTTATGTTCACTAGGACCCTTTCTTCCTTTTTCTTCTCTCATCTTTATCAGACTGTCATTTTAGCCTTCAGGCATTTTATAAGCTCTTTTTCTTGCTCCATTATCTGAGAGGACTCTTCCAACCAAAATAAGTTGTAATGGTGGACAGGTTTTTTTTTTTCAAATTACTTATAAACTGGCTTTCAGGAAACCATATGTATGTTTACATCTAAAGTCTTAAGGAAAATTGTAACACATAGCTTAAGTAAAACATCAGTTTAAAAAAAATGCCCTGATTTTATATATCTATTCCACCTTAGTTATTAACCTGAGTGATTAAAGTATTTGAACTGTCAAGGAGAATCAATAATTGTAAGTGATGGCACATGCCCTGCAGAAATGAGTCAGCTTAAAGCAAATTCTGTCTTCAAACCATAATTTGAATAATTTTGAGCTTTTATCATTTGGCTTACTCCCCTAAGGGATGGCTTTTGATCTGCAAGGGGACAAAAATGCTGAAATCTAATGATACATTGGATAATAAACTTCGATAACAGGGTGGCTCTATATCATCCTGGGTTTCTTCTTTACTATAAAGCAAATGACTTTTATATTTCTTATCAAGTGCTAATTCTTGCTACTCCATAGCAGCTAATTTCTGTCTTGTGTTTATTTATTTATTTTATTTATGCACCAAATTTATAGCTGCCCATCTCACGAAAAGTGAATTTTATCCACATGATTTGGATAAGTAGCAAAGTCTGTAAGTTTACCTGGGTTTATCAGTTCTGTATATTGAAACATCTCATGTTAGTTGGTTTGGAGAAAATATCCTGTTTAAGAATAAGACTAATTATACTCCTTGTTAAAGCAAGGTGAGCTACTGACAAATATTCCTGGCGAAATACCAGTCTGAAAAGTCAAATTCAGTGCAATTCTATGGATATGATATATTTACCGTTCTTTAAAATGAAGGGTAAATTTAAAATATAGAAGTATATAACAAAACAGAGTTGGAAGGGACCTTGGAGATCTTTTAGTCCAACCCCCTGCTCAAATTCTATAACATTTCAGACAAACAGCTGTCCAGTCTCTTCTTAAAAACCTCCAGTTTTGGACCACCCACCCACAACTTCTAAAGGCAAGCTCTTCTACTTGTTTATGTTCTCATGTTCTTACGTCAGGAAATTTCTCCTTAGTTCTCTTCTTGATTAGTTTTCATCCATTGCTTCTTGTCCTGTCTTCAGGTGCTTTGGAGAATAGGTTGATTCCCTTTGCTTTGATCCTTCTTTTCATTAAACTAGATATACCCAATTCCTGCAACTGCTCTTCATATGTTTTAGCTTCCAGTCCTCTAATCATCTTTGTGCTCTTCTCTGCACTCTTTCTAGAGTCTCAACATCTTTTTTATATTGTGGCAACCAAAGCTGGGTTGCAATATTCCAAGTGTGGCCTTACAAAGGCATTATAACATTGCACTAACACTACACATGGTCTTGAGTCTCTCTCTCTGTTAATGCAGCCTAGGACCATGTTTGCTTTTTTGGCAGCTGCAGCACACTGCTGGCTCATATTTAAGTGATTGTCTGCAATGTCAAGGCTTGAAATGTTCTGCCTGGTGACAGTTCAGTAATGTTCAGCATTATTTCATTTAGAGCAGACAGGTACAACTCATATCACAGAAAAGACCATACTGATGCAATAAAAATAATAGTGGGCTGCCTAGGAGTAGCTGGTGGGCTGATGTGTGTTCAGTGACTAACTGTGCAGCAACAGCAACAGCAATGTCGCTGAGGATTGGAGGCATCAGAGGAGAGGTGGTTAAGAAAAAATAGTGGTGGTAATGGAGCCTTCCTGATGATGATAACTTTTAGCAATGGGATTTGTTAAGTTTTCAAAAAAATGCTGCACAAGGCTGCTTGGTGGGTTGCATGTTGCTTTGGGTCATATGATGTGCAGGCCTACTCTAGATTTTAAGGTTAGAATGTAGATAACCTGCAAATAGATTTATCCATTAAAAACATGCAACAAAAACTAGAAGGTACAAGTATGAATCACCAAAGACTTAATGTCGGTAATCTCCAGCTCTGATGGAAAGGTCTCTGAGGCTACCTTCATTGGTAGTTCTGAAGACAACGATGTGGTATCTCATAGAAACAAGATGAATTGGACTGTTTGGGGCCATTTATTGTAGTTTTATATCTTTCAGTTTGTCACCTTGGTTTATGAGCTAGGCAGATAATTATCTGCCTATTTGTTTATGAAGAAATTCACCATAAGAACCTGGAGCAAATTAAGAACACATTCTTGTAGCTATTTGTGTGCGGATTAATAGGGAATGGACGTTGGCTTACCTGAATGTCCTTTTTCAGGGCGCTGCGACTACATTCCATGGCTGGGAATTCACTTGTGCGTAGCTAATCACTGGGTGTTAATTATTCAAATTTTCTTCTGGTCTCCTCCCCCTTTCATGCTGACTACTTCAGTCTTTTCACGAAGGAGCTGGAAACCAGGAATCTATAGGAAAGGAAACAAACGAACAACACAAACACCGCCAACAACAAGCCGGACAGAGCAGGAAGCCGGAACAAAGGCGGGAATGGAATGTAGTCGCAGCGCCCTGAAAAAGGACGTTCAAGTAAGCCAACGTCCATTTTCCAGTGTGCTGCTTCCTACATTCCATGGCTGGGATATACCCAAGCTCAACTACTGGGCGGGAGGCTGACTGCTCCCAGCCTCCCCGGCAGAATGAACTTGTTGAAGCACTCATCTGCCAAATGAAGCCTCAGCCAAGGCGAACGAAACAATTTTGTAATGACGGATGAACTGAGAAGCTGAAGACCAAGTAGCAGCTCGACAGATGTCAGCAATTGAAGCCTGAGTAGCCCACGCAGCCATTGTCGCTGCGCTGCGAGTAGAATGAGCAAAGATCCTGCCCGGAACCGGTCTGGCCTGGCGCTCATAAGCTATCGAAATACACGCCTTGATCCAACGACCCACAGTGGAAGACGACACCTTCCGTCCCATGGAAGCAGGATGAAATGACACCAAGAGCACCTCTGACTGCTGAAAGGAAGCCGTCCGTTTAAGGTATCTTTGCAGAGCCCTGCAGACATCCAACGTGTGCCAACGCTGCTCGTGAGGATGGTGAGGATCCGGGCAGAAGTCAGGCAAAATCAACTCTTGGGCTCGATGAAACCATGAGTTCACCTTTGGAACAAAAGAAGGGTCCAATCTCAATACTACTCTGTCCGCATGGAAGATGCAGAGGTCCTTGCGTGCTGATAAAGCTGCAATTTCAGAGATCCGTCGCGCGGATGTAATAGCTAACAAGAAAGCCAACTTGAATGATAGGAATTTCAAACTGATGGAAGCCAAAGGTTCAAATGGTTCGGATGTGAGAGCATGCAGAACTAAAGGTAGATCCCAAGAAGGATAGTGATGAACAATGGGCGGCGAGATGACTGTCGCCCCCCGAAGAAATCCTCGAATTCTGGGATCATGAGACAAAGGCTGTAGCGGGTCATGAGAGAGAACCGTGGCCAGAGCTGCTACCTGCCTTCGCAACGTTGTAGGGGCCAACCCTTTGTCCAACCCGGCTTGAAGAAATTGCAAGATCTCCAGTACATCGGCCGATGTGGGATCCATGTGACATTTGGAACAGCAGACAGTAAACACTTTCCAGGAAGCCTCATAGATACGAATCGTCGATGGTCGTCTGGCGATTGAATGGTACGTATCACATCATCTGGAAGTCCATCCTCCTTCAGGAGCACCTACTCAAGTGCCACACGGTCAACCGGAGCCACTGAGGGTCTGGGTGAGTGATGACCCCTTGGGAGAGCAACACCTTGTGCGGAGGAAGAGTCCAAGGGGGAGCTGTGGAAAGACTCACCAAGTCTGCATACCATGCTCTGCGCGGCCAGCAAGGGGCGACAAGAAGGAGTTCGGCATGTTCCTTCAGGACCTTCCGGATGACCTTCAGGATCAGCGGTAGAGGAGGAAATGCATAGAGTAGGCCTGAGGGCCACTGGCAATGGAGAGAGTCGTGTCCTTCCGCTCCCCTGCAGAAAAGAACCTGGGGAGTTGTGTGTTTTGAGGTGTGGCGAAAAGATCCACCAGGGGGGCTCCGAATCTCCGGGTTATGTCCTGAAATATCCCCGGGTGAAGACGCCACTCCGCCGGGTCTAGTTGTTCCCTGCTGAGCCAATCTGCCCGAACGTTGGTCTCCCCGGAAATGTGATCTGCCCGAATTGACCTTGTGCGGCATTCTGCCCAAGACAATAGCTTCTCTGCTTCTATCATCAAGGGTCTGGACCGGGTCCCCCCTTCTCGATTTACATGGGCCTTTGTTGTCATGTTGTCCATGAGTAGCAGGACATGTTGACCTTCCAGGAATGGGCGAAAACGCCAAAGGGCTAGGCGTGCCGCTCGCAGCTCCAACCAATTGATGTTGTGCACCTTCTCCTCTGGAGACCAAAGGCCTTGGACAACCTCGTTTAGCAGGTGAGCCCCCCACCCTTGTAGGCTCGCGTCTGATGTCACAACAATGCGATCTGGTTCCAGAAACGTGCACCCCCTTGACAGCGCCGGTGACAGCCACCACAGGAGAGACTCCTGAACTTGACGTGGGAGAACCACAGGCGTCTTGGACGTGCCTCTCCCCGACTTCTGGAACTGCAAGAGATACCATTGCAATTGATGAGAATGTCTGCGTGCCCAGGGAACGATGGCTATGCACGACACCATCTTCCCCAGAAGTTGGGAAAGCAGTAGGGGGGAAACCTCTTGGTTTGATCTCACCTGAGACACCAGGCCTGTGAGGCTGCTGATCCGGTCTGGTGAAAGGAACACCTGACCCCTGCTGGAATCGATGATCGCCCCCAGGTGTAGAATGCGGGTGGTGGGCGTTAGATGACTCTTCTGTAAATTGATGGAGAAGCCGTGCTGTTGGAACACGGTGATCACAGCTGTTATGTCTCGAGATGCCAGTTGTGGAGAGGAGGAGAGGACGAGAATGTCATTGAGGTAGCACAGGATTCTCACTGGTATCAGTCGGAGCTGAGCTGCAACTACTGCTACTAGTTTGGTAAATGTTCTTGGAGCAGAAGATAGACCGAAGGGCATCGTGCAATATTGGAAATGATGGCCATTGTACTCGAAACGCAGGAATCTGTGATGTGCTGGATGGATAGGCACATGTAAGTATGCTTCCTTGAGATCCACGGAACTGGAGGAGGTCGCCCTGTCTGACACATGCCAGGATTGACTTCAAGGACTGCATCTTGAACTTTCAATAAAGAATGAATTGGTTTAGAAATTTTAAATTCAGAATGCCCCGGACACCTCCCGAGGACTTGGGCACCAGAAACACCGTGGAGTAGAAGCCTTTCCCCTTCTGGGATACGGGAACTGGTTCGATGGCATTGATGGATACGAGATGTCGGAGTTCTGCCTCCATCAGTTGTCTTCTTGCGGGAAGAGGTGACACCTGACAATGGATGAAGCGGCTTGGAGGGCTAGAGACAAATTCTAGACACAGACCGAAGGTCACCGTGCGAAGGATCCATTGATCGCACGTGGAGGACTCCCATTGATGATGAAAGCTTTGAAGACGACCACCAATGGGAGCCAATGGCCTTGAGTCACTTGCCTCTTCTGAATGGTCTGAATCCGGCTCCCCTAAATGGACGTTTAGACTGGGTGTGAGATCGACCGCGGTCCCGAAAGGAATGTCTGTCCGAGGGACGATCAGATCCTTGAGAGTAAGCTCTTTGTTGATAGGCCATCCCCGCTCCTGTGAACGGACGAAAGGACTGGCGCTGCCCGTAGGGAACATAACTTCGTTCTTGTCTTCTGTAAGATGACGGAAGAATCTTACGCTTGTCCTTGTCCTCTATCAACAAGGGATCAAGTGCTGCTCCAAACAATTTTGAGGCTGTGTAGGGTGCAGAAGCCAGTTTCCATTTGGTCTTGGCATCAGCTCTCCAATTTCGCAACCAAAACATCCTACGAGAAGTCACCGCAGAGGCCAGGGCATGCAAAGCGAATTTGGCCGCATTCAGGGAAGCATCTACGGAATATTCAGCAGCCGCCAGTTTGTTGACATCATGATGGAGTCTGATGTCATCAGAAGGCAGTCTCTCTTGTAATTGGCACAGCCAGAGCAAAGAAGCCCTAGTGAAAAAGGAAGTAGAAGTGGCAGCCTTGACCACCCAGGCAGCCGCCTGATGCGTCTTCCTAAAGGCCAACTCTACCTTTCGATCCTCTGCCTTAAGCCCATCAAAAATGTCAGTTGTAATGACAGACGATGAGGTGAGAGCTGCAACTGGATCATCTACCGAAGGCAAGGCCAGAATGTTCTCCAGTTCAGGGGCAGAGCAATAGAGTTTCTTGTCTAGCGTACTGGGGGCAGTCAAGGATCCGGGCTGAGTCCAACCACTTGCACAACTTCAGCAAATAGAGGTGGACAAGGAATCACATCCTTGTCTGGCTTGGATACCTGGAACAAGGGATCATGCAGAGTAGTCACCCTGGAGGCCTCAACAGAAGGAGCAGGAGACAGGCCAGACTTAGTGGTCACCTTGGCCTTGTGAAAGAGGGACCTGAAGACAGACGGTCTGAATAGACCAGTGAAGACTGGCTGTTCAGGAACGAAGTCCTCATCTTCTGACAGTTCCTCATGAATTTCTTCCTCCACCTCAGAATCATCACTGGAATCATACCCATGGTGTGTAGATGTAGAAGGTTGTTCAGACAAATGACCTCTCCTTACAGGTGGTGGAACAGGCTGTTGGCCAGGCTGCACGCCTTGCTGCAGACCTGTGGATAGAATCTTTGCCAGGACATCTGACAACATAGCCTGAACATTCAGTTGTGGTTCAGTCACAGTAGAAGGCCCCGCAGAAACAGGTTGAGGAGGCTCAGTATGAGAAACAGCAGGTTCAGCTTCCACCTCAGGTTCAGCCTCAAGAGCCTGATGGACAGTAACAGGGACCTCAATGGTTCTAGGTCTGGCCACTTCCTGCTGACTATCACAAGCTTCCTGAGCCACACTAGGCCTCTCTGGAGGAAGATGATGTGGTAAATTCCCAAACACAGGGAGAGAAGAAACTACAGGATCAGCAGATATCTCAGAAGGAGATCTCCCTTGAGAAGACTGTCTAGCCCTGTTATATTGGCGTTCTAAGGCATTATGCCTCCTAAGACCATATCTGTCTTTAGCGGGAGCCTTTCTTTTAGAAGATCTGCGAGTCTTGGTCCCCTTGACCTTGGCCCTAGGACTCATGGGGGGAGATGCTGGTAAGTCTCTAGGTGGACTGCCTTCATCCTCCAACTCAGAAGAAATGACAGGGTCAGCCATGCCAGCAGAACAATGCAATTCTGTAAAATAGTGAGGCAAAATACCCATTAAAGCAGGCAATATAAATAGACCATCCAAGAAAAACCCCTGCAATCCCAGCCTACAAGAGCAGGCTTGAGGCAATAAAGGGAAAAAGAGCCACAGGCAGGGCTGCCCCTAACAACCGGCTCCAGGCTCTGCAGAAACAGGCTATAAGAAAGAAAGGCCAAAAAGCCTCGAATCTCCTTCACTGTAAATCATTTAAATATTTTCCTTCCATTTAATATGGAACAAAATGGTGGCCGCCATGAGGGCTAATCAAAATGGCGGCCGCCACAAGAAGCAAACAAAATGGCGGCTGCCATGAGGGCTAATCAAAATGGAGCCCGCCACTAGGAGAAAACAAAATGGCGGCCGCCATGAGGGCGAGACAAAATGGTGGCCGCTAACTAACTGCAGGCAAAACAGCATAAATGGGCACTCCTGCAGCAAAGGCGGCTCTCCCCAAACAGCAATGGCTCCTATCAGGTCCCCTCAGGCATCCCTGGTCCAACCTTGTAAATACAGCCTTCTGCCGATCCACGGCAAAGCCGCCCCAACGCTCCAAAATGGCAGCCGCTAATCATCTGATCCTCGGAGTATGCCAGGAGCCTAGGCATGTATTCCGGAGCCGCATAAACGGTTTCCTTAATGAAACCGAGCTGGGGCTGAGGCGGGAGCAGATGAACCAGTTCACCAGTTGCCCAGCACCACCGCCTGCGGCAAATTCCACTCACGGAGCTGCCCAGCTGGGTCAGACTCCGGATAATTGCTGACTGAAATACACCCAGGGGCCTGGAGACCTAGCCCTGGCCCCTATCAGCAATACCAACTTTCCAACATAAATTAAAACAGCCCCAGCACGACTAGAAAGAAATAAGCATAAACTACAAATTAACCAATTAATAAATTAATAAGAAATCAAATTAAAACAGAAATAATACAACAACTCACGAAGTAAACACGGAGCAATTTCAAACACCAGTGTACTCAGCTACTGAGTGAAAAAGACTGAAGTAATCAGCATGAAAGGGGGCGGAGACCAGAGGAAAATTTGAATAATTAACACTCAGTGATTAGCTAGGCACAAGTGAATTCCCAGCCATGAAATGTAGGAAGCAGCGCACTGGAAAATGGCTAGCATATATGTGTGAGGGGAACCTTTACTTTTATAGTGTAAGCAATATTTGGAAGATACCGAAATGCTTGTTGAACTTGTGAAAATTGCTTCATTTTGCAGTCAGGTTTATTTGACCATAAAATTCTCCTATGTCTCCTCAAAGTATAAACTACATACTATAAACTATATTACATATAAACTATAAACAATGGTGTGATGTGTTAAAAGGCATTTTGATATTCAGTCCTATCAACAGGATGTAAAAGAATTATGGTGGTGGCACATTGGTTAGAATGCAGTATTTCAGGCTACTTCTGACTGCTGGCTGTCTGCAATTTGGCAGTTCGAATCTCACCAGGCTCAAGGTTGACTCAGCCTTCCATCCTTCCGAGGTGGGTAAAATGAGGACCCAGATTGTTGGGGTCAATATGCTGACTCTGTAAACCACTTAGAGAGGGCTGAAAAGCACTGTGAAGTGGTATATAAGTCTAAGTGCTATTGCTATTTCTGAGAATCATGAATCAGTAGGACTCTAGCTCTATTAATATAAAAGCTTTTGTTAAAAGCTATCGTTCTGGTCTGTAAGGGTCCAAGTTGTCTTCTGGAAAATGTAGGCTAGAAAATAATTATCAATTGAAGCCCCAGACCTTTTGTGGGTGGTGTCTACCTATGTCACTTATGAGTAAATATCTTCTAAGAGCTTTTTAAAAAATATTACAGATTAAACATCCTCATTCACATACAATTCTTCCCTTTTGCTTTCTGATTTCCTTGCATTATATGCAAGAAGCTTATTTGTTATGGTGGATGGGATGAAGCATTCATGGTTTTTATAGATGGTGCAACTGTCTGTTCAAGCCTTGAAAGCATCTCTTTTCTCCTTCATAAATGGACAATAAAAACTAGTGTCTCTGGACATAGTATGATCAGGTTATAAACTAAACTTAATAGTTCTGCATGCAACTGTTTGAAATGTGCATCTATTTCTTCTCTTTCCATGCAATCCAATTTTAAACTTAATGTGAGCCTTACTCTATTTTCCATTCTGCATGATAATGGCAAATTTCTTTTTCCCTGGCCTTGTTTACTGTCCTATGACTTTGAGTGAGTGGTAATGGTTCTTTGGATACCACTTTGACTTGGATTTAGCTCCTACCATTTGGCTGTTGTGGTTTATTTCATTTCACAGATTACCCTCCTGCTGTAATCTGCAATGGGATAGCCAGTTTGACAGCTCCTGTGTTGTACTAGATGAATCTCGTTCTAATCTTTGGTTGTGAGGGCTGGCATAGTGGAGATGCTCTCAGCTATATTTTTCACTTCTCTCTCTCTCTCCTTGTATCATTTCCCACTATGACTTCTGCCTGGCAGCCATTCTGGACTGATGAGTGTCGGCTCCACATTAAAGAACTCAAGCTTCTGGCAATAAGCAATTAATTCTCCCCACCCTACCCCACCCCCCTTCCCCTTCTCCCAGTCTCACCCTTTATCATTTCTGGGAGCACCAGCCTCCAAGGAGGAACCACAACAGATTGGCAGTCATTCATCCAGCACCCAGCCACCAGCAATGTGATTGCTTTTGCAAGGGCTGGTTATGTGAAAGGGAGAGAGGGATTTATTTTATTTATTATGTGTCAAATTCTGTCAACAATTGCTAAAGGCAAAAGCTGCTGCTGGAGTTGGTGAGCTTGTTCTCCCAGAAGAATATGGATGATCAAGATGAAAGGACCATTGTCTTATATATAGAAATTGAAGAGAAGCTACATCTGCCCCCCTCCCTCTCTCTCCTCCAACCTCTGTAAAAGCAGATGCTTTCTGAGGTATAAACTGGTAGGAGAGAGAGAGAGCACACTGACTAAATTTACGCTTTGCTCTAAGCTATGTTTTATGCAATCGTTAAAACGATGTGGTTCACACAAAACAAAAGGCCATAAACTAGCAGGCACAAATTGTGGTCCCTGTGGTCTTAAGCAAGTGCCTTCCCTAAATAAATAAATGAAAAATGCTCAGATTTCTATAAGCCCTCTCTTTATCCCTGTTGTCACTATTGTCTCTGTATCACTCTTGCAGCCAAGTGATAGCGCCATTATATAGGACAGACATGCAGTAGACTAGCAGAGTACATCCTTATACATCAGATAGGACTCAGAGGACAAGATGAAAACTCCTTAATTTCACAACACATGGTCAAACTCAAATATAGTTTTGACTGGGAAACTGAGTATTCTAGACCAAGCTAAATCCAAAACTGCTGGGGAACTCCTAGAAGCTTCAGATTCAGACAAATCAATCATCAGTAGACATATAGAGATAAGCCACATGTACCCACCATTCAAAAGAGATAATAAAAAACCAAGAAGAAACAAAAAGACCAGAACACATCGTTGCTAGTAGCCAACACCCAGATAAGCAAGGATTAACATCAGACAAACAGTTAAGCAGAAAACAATACTGCCAGGAACTGCCAAGGAGGAAACCACAACCCCCCACCACCACTCTGGCAACCCACACTCAGTAGCACTGATCAAGATACCAAGTTGGTTAATGAAATATCTGCAAGCAAACAGCCAAGCTCAAGAGGGCACCAAGGATTCTATGATCAGCACTATTCTTCTTGACAAGCACCATCTTCCACCTTGCTACACTCCCATGAACTTCATATTTACTGAGTATTTTTCTGATGGAATCACAAACATTGTAGTAAAGAAAAGAGAGCCCACAGATTGCTGGATATCGTTTTGCGCCTCAGTGTAGCTTTTTCATTCAAGCCAAAAAGTTCTACTTTTACTTACTTATGTTGTGAAAATCAGACTTCGATATTGAATATCCAGAATTCTGTTCTTTAAATAAGGCAGGACCTCCCACACTCACATCTCATTAGAATCCCATTAATTGAAACATCTGTCTCTAATTTCTCCTTCAAATCAACTGATAATCTTAGGGGTTGAATACTTTTGCCTGTAGTAGAATCCACATGAAACTCTGTTAACATTCAGTAGCAAAGATACACAAAATTTAGAAAATCTGAAAGGGGACAAATGAATTTTCATGGACTTGGACGTAATAATAAACGAATGGTAATTCCTTTGTAGTGCTGAAGGAGTGATCAGTATATGGCCAAATGTGATAGTTCTTACACCGTCCTATGTCTGTTCATGCTTAATTAACAGCAGAAAAGTACAATACCCTGATTTATATGCCTCTAATATGTTTACTAAGCAAGAATCAGCCACAGAAGCTTCTTAAGGTGTGAGCTAAATATTATTTGCTGATTATGGAAGATAAAACTGTTGCTACAAACTAGAGCAATCTGTTCAAATATTGGCAATTCCACACTCAGCCAACAAAAGCAGTTCTTTTTTGAGTTTTGAGTAAATTTAGGAATTTCTACTTCTGGAGAAAAGCAAGCCAGACAAAATACCACTGGATTTGGGATCTAATCAGCTCATTGCTCAAGATGGAAGAAGCAGTCACTAGTGTTCACTCATGCACTGTGATCTCTTATAGCTTCCAAACTGAAGTGGTCAAAGTAGCATTGAATGGGCAGAGGATATCACCCCTTTCATTCTGGAATTTCTTATAGTTGGAAGCAGTGGATGAGTTAAGATGTATCCATCTCTTTGGATTGCTACCCTTTCATAAGTGTTGAACAATTCCTTAAAGGTCTTTTAGGCAAGCTCGGAGCCTGGTTGTATTGCAAGGAATCTTCAACTTGTAAATTTTAGCAAAAAAAAAAAGCCCAATGAAAAATTCCTCTAGAATTTAGATTTTTAATCTAAAAAAAAATCTTTAAAAAACCCCATAGATTTTTTAACCTTTCTTTGTTTCTGATTCATTGTTTCTTGAATTCTTGTTAGGAATGCCAAGCCAGGGAAGCACAATCTGTGTAGTGTTTTGGGGACAAGATGCTGTGCGCAAGTATAAAGTTATACAATAATTATTCATTTATAATACCAAGTAGGCCTCTTTGCTTTTGAATTCCAGCACGCTCCAGGCCATTGGAGTGTTCAAGAAAAGCTACATAGAAGGAGGATTGCCCTGTATTTGTAGGCACCACACAAGTCTTTATTCATTGTGTAGTTCAATTGGCCTGTGAGCAGGTGCTTTTCTGTGCCTTTGTGAAAAGGGTATTAAACCCATTTTTCTTGATGTCCCACGATTCTATATTTTTAAAATAATTGTTCTGCATTCAGGCTGTTTGTAGCCAGAACACAACTTCCCGCTTAACACCTAGACAGCCTAATTATTATTTTTAATTCAAAACCTTTGAATGACAACAGGATGCAATTTGGATAGTGAAACAAAACAATCTCCTAATTTTCTTATCTAATCAAAACATGATTTGATAAAATTGAAAGCAGGTGGAATGGGAGGGAGATGAAATTGGTGAAACGTATTCTTTGAAGACAGGTGCTTACTGTAGTTTATTCCCTAACAATTTTGTTCACTGTTTTCCCTTCCCCTTGTTGTTTCTAATAAATAAGCAACCAAGTAGCCTCAGAAATAGCTATTGGTATATTAACTTGAAATTAATAATGTACATCTCCAGTTTTGAAAAAAAATGAGGAAAATAAAATAGTTAACTTTTAGTGGTGTAGAGTTTCATGGCTGCTATCTGTTGGGCAGTATTGGGGTTCAGAGTTCATCAACAGTGGTCTAGACAACAGATTTCCTGGCATTTAACTGGTATCTTCAGAGGCAGGCTGTCTTTGATAAATATGTTAAGATACATAGACCATCTTGCCTCCATCGATGCCAGTCACTTTTGCTGGCAAAATATCAGGAAATCTGTTGTCTGGACCCCCCACCCCAAACTGCCCAAAAGTTACTTTCATTGATTCTGAATTGGTTCATAATAGCTTTTCTAAAAATTTATGAGACACTTGAGGTCTGTTGAAGCTTTCAGTAGAAAAACATTCCACAGTTTGGGAGCAGCTAAGGAGATAAGTTGGTAGGTTTTTAAAAAAAGTTTCTGTAGATATTAATAATGAAAAAAATACAAAATGAGAAAAGCAGCTTGTTAAATATAATAGGAAAGATTACTGTGATGGATGGAGGTGTCAGCATTGAGCATTTTTTCTATGTAATAATTTTGATCCTTTCTATCATCTTGTCACTCAGAACAGGGGTCTCCAACCTTGGCCAATTTAAGGCTTGTGGATTTCAACTCACAGAATTCTGGGAATTGAAGTCCACAAGTCTTAAAATGACCAGGGTTGGAGACCCCTGCCTCAGAGGATAGTTGACCTTTCACTTTCAACTTTTCTTTCTTATTTTTGTAAATCTCAACTTTATCAGATAGATCAAGATGTGATTTTTCAAAGTCAAAGAGATATTTTACAAAATGAGAAAGATTTATTTATTTATTTATTTTGTCACATTTCTATGCCGCCCAACTCCCAAGGGACTTTGGGCGGCTTACAACAGAGAATAAAACAATGCAACAATATCACATACAAAAGTTAAAAGAAGACATTAAAACATTAAAACGTTAAAACACATACACTCCAATTTGTGGCCGGGTCTTGCAAGATCACTATAACGGCAGGCCCCAGGCCTGCCGGAAGAGCCAGGTCTTCACCGCTTTCTGGAAGGTCAATAGAATGGGGGCGGTCTGGACTTCAGGAGGCAATTGGTTTCAGAGAGCTGGAGCAGCCACAGAGAAGGCCCTTCCCCGCAGGCCCACCAGCCGACATTGTTTAGCTGACAGGACCCGGAGGAGACCGACTCTGTGGGATCTTACCGGTCGCTTGGAGCTATGTGGTAGAAGGCAGTCTCGAAGATAGCCTGGTCCTGAGCCATGTAGGGCTTTAAAGGTAATAACCAGCACCTTGAATTGCGCCCGGAGACCGATAGGGAGCCAGTGCAGCTCGCGGAGAATTGGTGTAATGTGGGTGTATCTAGGTGCACCCACTATAACTCGTGCGGCTGCATTCTGGACCAACTGTAATCTCCGAACACTTTTCAAGGGTAGCCCCATGTAGAGCGCGTTGCAACCGTGAGGTGACAAGGGCATGAGTGACTGTGAGGAGAGCCTCCTGATCCAGTTGGTGCACCAGACGAACCTGTGCAAAAGTCCTCCTAGCTACAGCTGTCAGATGATGTTCCAATCTCAGCTGTGAGTCTAGAAGGACACCCAAATTGCGAGCCCATTCTGAGGGGGGGGCACTTTTTCTCCCCCCAGAACCAAGGATGGACAATCAACATAGTCTTTAGGGGGCAATACCCAGAGCCATTCGGTCTTGTCTGGGTTAAGTCTGAGCTGTTGACTCCCATCCAAATCCTCACAGCCTTCAGGCACCAGCACATCACATCTACCGCCTCACTGAACTGACGAGGGGTGGAGATATACAGCTGGGTATCATCAGCATATTGCTGATATCCCACCCCGTGTCGTCGGATGATTTCACCCAGTGGTTTCATGTAGATGTTAAATAGGAGGGGAGAAAGGACCAAGCCCCGAGGCACCCCACAGATGAGGGGCCTAGGGGACGATCTCTGTCCTCCTACCAGCACTGACTGGTCGACCAGAGAGATAGGAGGTGAACCACCACAATACGGTGCCTCCCACTCCCAGCTCTCTTAGTCGTCCCAGAAGGATACCATGGGTGATGGTATCAAAAGCCGCTGAGAGGTCAAGTAGTACCAAGATAGAGGAATGACCCCTGTCTCGGGCTCGCCAGAAATCATCCATCAGCATGACCAAGGCAGTTTCCGTGCTGTAGCCAGGTCTGAAGCCGGACTGAAAAGGGTCCAGAAAGATGTGCCAAGGTATCTGTGCAGGGATGACTTAGAACAGTGGCCTCCAACCTTTTGGGCCCCAGGGACAGGTTTTGTGGAGAGAGGTTTTTCCATGGATTGGAGGGGGCATGGTTTCATGTGCTGCCTGCATCCCATGGATGGGGCTTCACTTGTTTGCATGGCCTGGTTTCTCGATTGCTGTGTACAGGTGCCGGCCCATGAACAGGGGGGAGGGGGGATTGGGGACCTCTGACTTAGAAGGTTACATTATATTAAATGGGTAGATGACAATATTGTCATTCACACTGCTGTCCAAAATTCAGTGTCTCTGCTATCCAAGAAAAAATACGTTGGCTAAGCAGTTGATAAGCTTGTGGTGTTTGAATAAGGAGATGTTCTCATTAATCCTGAGAATTGGCTATTCAAAAAGATGGAACAGCTGGGAAAAAACCTGAGGAGCATCAGAGCCATTTCTTCTGAGGAACTTTCACTCTAGTGTCATTAATGCTGAGTCACGAAGCTCTTTAGAAAAAAAATCCATAGGTACCAGGTGCTTCCTGTTTTTCAGTACGACAGATTTTTTTGTTCAATTAGGCACTGTTTCCTATATATGCCAAATACAACATAGTAGGATGGGAGCATTTCTGGCTGAAAAAAATCACTAAAATGTATATCTTTAGGATGGAAAAACACACTAGCTTATTCATTGTATTTGTCTAGGCATCTGAGGAGGCATATTTTGTATCAGATTGCTTTACAAGCACTTTTAAGGACTCTGCGTTGTTATAATAGCACATACCTCTGGCTCATTTACCAGGATGCCCCACGAATTTGGTTATCGAAGATCAAAGAGTTGTGATAATCAAATTCATAGCTAACAGTGAATTTCTCAACCTGTCCCTTTTTCAGGAGTGTTGAAGGAACAGCAGGAACAGGATGTTGAATTCTTTTTGGGGAAAAAAGTGAGAAACACTTGTTTGAACTTTAGAAACCAGGAAACTCAATATTCATGGAGCTTAGAGGGAGGGAGCAGGGATTTGCCAACTATTCTGAGTTAGTTTGTTTGATTTTGTAGCTTTGATAATTCATTGATGCAAGGGATAGATTGGTGAGAATTCCTGTAAGGTGTTTTTGAGATAGCAGGACTTCAGCAACAGAATGGTCAATGCCTGGAATATACTACCTGACTGTTGTTACATCCTCAACCTCCCATAACTTTAACCTTAAACTGTCTACTGTTGACCTCATCCCATTCCTAAGAGGTTTGTAGGGGCATGCATAAGCACACCAGCGTGCCCTCTGTCCCTGTCCTACTGTCTCCATTTATTCGTACCCATTTCCTGTATTAATAATATCCATGTTTATACTTATTCCTGTTATCTCGTACATGTTTGACAAACTAAATAAATGAATAAATACCAGGCCTTTGGGCATTTGGCAGTCATTCCTGGTATAGAAAGACACACCTCTTTCTTGCCTTTGCTATATGCTCTATTTTATAGAATAGGCCTTCCTGAATTGCGCTAAACTGAAGCATGTCCTAGTTTGCCTCTAGGGAAATCCTCAATGAGCATACATATCTTTAGGCTCCTAAGGCCAGTTTTTGAAATCTGTTACACTTAGCTTGAAAACATGTTATTCTCCTCTCTCTCTGCTATTTAAGGCAGGGATGCCTTTGCCATTAGGCCCTGGTTGGCTAATCTGGGTATTGCATCAGGATATTGTTGCTGAAGTGGTGGCCTTCTGGGATCCAGGGTTGTTTTCCTAGCTGGTCCAGTTTATTTTTATTCTCTTCTCTTCTCTTCTCTTGAGTATTGCAGCTAGCCTTTTGGGAAGCAAAGATGGTACTATGAGAGCAAAAAGTGGTATGAAGAGCTTTTGGCCTCTACTTTGCCAGCCACTTGTTGAAGGTAATTGGGAAAGTCCCCCCCTGACTCAGACGGTAGTTGAGCATTTGGCTCAGTCAATAATGAATCTTGTTTCCCATCAAATGTAATTGCAGCATTTCCACCAGAGCATCCAGAGATGCCGTGATTTGTTGCCGGTGATCGGTATCACAAAGAAATGGGGAGATGCGCTGAGTCCTGCAGAGATAGAGCTGGATGATATTCTGAAAAATAACCTTGTAATAGATTTGGGGGTTTTGAAGGTTCTTTTTTTTAATATTAGGTCAGGTTGTATTTTTAGGTCAGACAGGCAGAAAAAGGAAGATTGATATTTTGGTTTGTCAGGATCCACATCCCATCTTGTTGTTCTGCAGCTTGTTTTTCATAGAGAACGGTCAACAAGGAGGAGTTAGCATTTGTTAACCACCTGAATGATAAAGTTAAGCACCTTTATAGATTTTATTATTGCTTTCAGAGAGCATGTACTAGTGTTAAGTAAATAGAGATATTATACCCCTAAACTTGCTATTTATTCGGTATTTGTTGCCTTAATTTGGGTTAAGCCTTGGAGAAACAGCAAAGATTAATGCATCCTTGAATAGCAAAAGCCAGTTTTCTTAGTTATGCTACCTACTATCATACTTAATATTTGCATCTCAGCCTACGTTTAAGGAACTTAAATTTCAATGTATGGTTTCCATCATATTTGTTTTGCAGGTCAATCTGTGTCAATCTTCCAGAGATTTAGTCTTCCAAGCTTTTGGACTCCTGTGGGAGCCCATCCTTGGGGAACTTCTCCCTATTAGAATATGAATATGACCCTGAGGATGGGCTCCAGCATGAGCACGACAGCTTGGAAGATTAAGGCTCTGGTTCCAGTGATCAACCCAGATTAGATCCTGCAACATAAGCTTGTGGCTAAAATAAAGTTGGATAGTTTGAGGTTGAACATATTGTGAGATCCCAGTTAGAGTCTCAGTAAGTGTAAACCAAGCCATCAGGTTAAGCTGTGATACATTTTATTTATTTGGGCACAGTTATACATTGATAAATGTGTTTAGCTTAGGAGATAGGATAGCGATAATAGAGTGGTTCAGGTTCATCTTCTGAGCTTCATAGCAGATGATAAATTCAAACTTGGCTTGAAGTGCTTTCTCCAGTGTTATTTCCACTGTACTGCATTGATTTTCTCTAGTGTTCTTGTCAACATTGCCTTGGCCTTTCCTTTCATAGCAAGTTGAATAGTGAAATACCATGGTAAACAGCTTGTCTGATACTCCAAGGTCCTTCTGTTTTTTTGAATTCACTGGCAGCTTTTGTGACAGAACTGTCAGCCTATATTGTGTTGCAAACCTTTTCATTCTCTTTGCAATGGGCACACAAGAAGAACTGAAAACTCAATACTTCCAAATACATGTGTATTGTGATTCCTGTTATGTAGCATTTGTTATGGGCCATATTTCCACTAACAATTACGTCTGCTTAACAAAGCACTTTGAATAGTAAAGCAAGAAAGAAAGAGAAATAATTCTCTTGGACATCCACATAATGCCCCTATGGCTTATACAGAAATCTCCTACCTGTTTTCATTTTTTAAATTCTTTTGAATAACAGCATCATTATCATCCGAAATTAGTAGAGGTGTACATAAAAAAACTTTTCAAACCAATCATTTTATTCTGAAGGAAATTATTTTGAATTGGTAGTGGTTGGATGTAACATAATTCAAAGTAAATTGCGTGTTCCATGTTTGGTTTAAATAAAATTTGTAAGAGTTTGAAGTGTTTCAGCAATGGAGAGCTTTCTGATATGTTAGGAGGAGAGGCGATCGAGGGAAGGGGATGAGGGAATTAAATGCTGCAGTCTAATTAAGATACAGTTTGTAAGATACAGTTATTATAACCTATCTCAATAAAGTATGGCTTCCTATTGATTTTCTGGCTTGCTCTACCTAGTGGGGTTGACAACCAGGACTCTCTTGGCCAAAAAAACAACATCTGAACTGCAAGTGGCAAGACAGCTTCCAATGACATCACTAAACCAGAATGGTTTCACTCTCAAAACATTTCCCACCTACAAAAAAATTCAAGTTGGTTGTGTCTGAAACAAAATACCGTACATTATTTTGAATTAGAAAGAAACCATTTATGCGTGGTTCGCTTCATGCATGAATCACTAGAAGGAGAGTGCTCCAAGAAGTTCATGTTCAAACCATTTTGCATATCTCTAGATATCAGTGTCTGGCAAAGCAAGGTTCCAGACTCAGACGTAATCTGATCTATAAGCTATATTTTTAATTATTTCTGGCATTGCCTTTAGCACCCATACAAGAACATAAAATGGTGACTGCATCCAGGGCTTTGAAGTATACCTATATATCCATGAAATAGATAAGGTAAACTGAGCCCTAGAGATGTTTATGGAAATTCTCAATCATCCAAGTCATGGTTGTCCCAAAGGTGCTTTTTTCAGGCCTAGAGAGCTTTCTGAATCTTGAGAGACCTGTAGGATGATAAGGAACAACCTACAGATGTGTGCTTTATGATTGGATATCTGTAGAAGAGAGACATCCTTAGGGTGCTGTTAACATGCTCTTAAATTTCTTGAACCCCTACTACTGCCCCCAAATTGAGGGCTCTGCCCAGGAATGTTATTAGGCTATAAGATGTTCTTCCATTTCTAATATATCCTTTCCATGATAATGTGCAAAGCCGAGTATTAGTACTTTTTTCCACTGATGGGATGGGAGGAGCAGTAACGTTAGTGTTAGTATTTGTGATTTTCTAATCTAGACACATGTAAATATCACAGAAGTAAAACCTAACTCAAAGCAGAATTTTGTAAATAACTGTACCTAACAATGATGGCTTAGGTTAACATGAGCGCAACCGTAACATTTTATAAGCTGTATTTTGAATCATTAAATGGTCTTGTTATCTATAAGCAGAAATGTTATGAATCAGACATTTTTGTGGTCTGGGTATAATGGTTATATAAACTGGAGTAATTGGAGACAGATCACTTTACTGCACTTTCAGTGCAGTAAGAAAGCGCATGATTCAGAATTCTGAAAGGCTTTGACAAAAGAACAAAAATAGTAAGGGAAGAAGAAGCTGAGTTAGTAGAATGAATGCCAGGAATTGGAAACCACAAATCTTGAGAGCATCCAGGTGAGGAAGAGTAGAATACCAAAATAACAGGCTGGAGAATCCTCATTAGTTGAAGTAGGGTGAAAGCAAGGAGAAGCTTTTAGGGAGAGCATTTCCAAATGTAGATCAGTCCTTAACCAACGATGTCATTTGAATAACAACTTTCCTTTACTGATTTTTTTTATTTTTATTTTTAAACAAACAATTCATCATTAATCAATCAGTGTAACATCTGGGTACAATTTTTTTGTCATCATATTCAACATTTATCATCATTTTCTTAGTACATATTAATCTTTCCTCTTACATTTAAATTTAATGTATTACAACATATTTTCCCATATTTCTTATTTTTACATTGCCTTTTGTCTATATTCAGTCTCTATCCATTGATAAAATTGCCCCCATATGTTGTAATACTCCAATTTTTCCTTCCCTCTAATTGCTAATGTTAATCTACTCATTTCTGCGCATTCTAATATTTTCTTAATTAGCTCTCCCTTTGTAGGAATTTTTTCTGCTTTCTAATTTTGTGCAAATACCATTTTTGCTGCCATTATTACATGTATAATCAAATATATATTTGAATATACAGCTTTCCTTTATGAATGTTTACTTATAACGCATACCTTTTTAAAGTGGTTAATGCTATCATATTCACATTAAAGTGTAATTTTATTTCAGAGCTAACCATAGTAAACTAGAACTGCGCTTTCCCCCAAAAAAGACCTAACCTAAAAATAAGCCCTAAATTGTTTTTTACACGTGCACCCAATATAAGCCCTACCCCCAAAATAAGCACTAATTAAGACCCCACCACTGCGAGGTGCATAGGGTGGGACAAGGGGCATGGGTAAAAATTAAGCTAGGGTGGGGATGGGGGTGGGTAGAGCTGACCTACTACTTACCTTCGGACAGTTGCAGCCAGGCCTCACACATCCCGACACCTGCCTTGCTACCCCACTTCTTCTGTGGCCGACAAAGCTTTCCTGAAGGCCTCTGCAGCTGATAATAGTGGGGGCACCTACCCTCTGGAATCAGTTGCCCCCAGAGATAAGGAGAATCCATGACCTCAGTGCCTTCCGCCAAGCCCTTAAAACCTTCTTTTTCCAACAAGCCGGGCTGGCCTAATTCTTTTTAAGTGTTTTTAATTGTTTTGTTTATCGTTTTAATTAATGGGGCCAAATCTATATATATATTTAACTGTATTTTAATATTTGTATTTGATGTTTTTATTTGGCTGTTCACCGCCCTGAGTCCTCAGGGAGAAGGGCGGTATACAAATTCAAAATAAAATAAAAAAAAAAAAATAAAAAAAAAATAGAGGTCCAGATCAATCCGGACCTCTGTTATCAGTTGCAGAGGCCTTCAGGAAAGCCTTGCCGGCCTTGCCAACGACAGAAGTCCATGAAGGCCTCTGACAGCAAAAAGAAGGCCGGGGGTGATGCACACAAGTGAGGTGAGTAAGTGGAAGACATCCCTCAAAATATGACCTGGCGCCCAGTGGTGGGTTGCTCCCGGTTCTGTCCAGTTTTATGGAACCGGTAGTAAAACCAGCAGGAGGCTCTGCCCATCCACCACGACATCATCGGTGATCTGCACATGCGCAGAAGCGCATGCGTTCCTGCTGCGAACCGGTAGTAAAGGTAAGTGGAACCCACCCCTGCTGGCATTTTTTTTTGGTGGAAAAAAAATGAGACTGTGTCTTATTTTCAGGGAAACAAGTTCTGTAAATTAGATTGGTGTTAATGCTCACACCATTGCTATCAGACATGAAACAAATATGTAAAACCTGTTTTTTAAATCTTTCTCTCTCACAGGACTGCCCACAGATCCTTCCAAGCACCCAGATCTATATCCCTGTTGGTGTAGTGAAGCCTATCACTTTAACTGCCAAAAACCTGCCACAGCCACAGTCTGGACAGCGCAATTACGAATGCATCTTTCATATCCCTGGGAACCCTTCCCGTGTCACTGCCCTGCGTTTCAACAGTACCAGCATCCAGTGTCAGAATACCTCGGTGAGTCCATAGCCCAGAACTGTCTTTTGAAAAACGTATTTTGGCCTTGGTTATAGAGGAAGACTGAGATGTGTAGAAAAATATGTAACCATCTCAACCTGTAAAATATTTGAAGTCTTCTCATGTCTTGCAATTATGCATTAATTATAGCTATAGACTGTATGTTCCTGCATATGTTCCTTACATAGTATCAGGAAGGATGTATTTGTGTTCTTTGCTCATTTTGCCTAATTAATGTTGACTTTTTTTAATGGGTTGGTTTCTTCCCTTTTTTTTAATGGAAAATGTAGTTATTGAGCTTCATCCAGGTTCTTCTCTTAAGATTTAGCATTCTAGTCTCATTCATTTTGTTGTTGTGTTGTTCTTGTGTTGAGAGGAAATATTAGGTATGTTCACCACCTTGGGCTACTTATAAAGTAATAAAGGCAGGCTAAAAATTAAATAAAAAATAAATTCATTCACAGGTGTGTGTGTAGGAGAAGATATTTTCCCCCTTGTGTCCATATTGTCCTATCCCCAAATACTTCCTGGATGAGAAACCAAATGTTTTTAATTAGGTCAGGTTAGTATTCTCACGTGAGATTACTTAATTGCTATGAGTGCTCTTTTGACAGAAAAAAATAATAACAAAGGCAGCAGCAGGTGTTGTTATTGTTTCAAGAAGTTCCACATCCCTCATAGTACCAGAGTGTTGGATGAATAGTCTTAAGGGACCTCTGATCATAAAGACCGGTAAATTTAATGTGCTAATCTGTAGAGACATACCATTTCTTGGCTAGCTTTCTGGGCTATCTTCTAATCATCAGGCCTTTATTTAAGACTCTGTTCTTCTGAATAGACCATATTGGCTCAGGGGAGTGTAGTTAAATTGGCAGGACAATAGAATAATATTGATAGGAAATTCTAGATGAGTCTAGAGGCACCCGATCAGACCATCAAAGAATTGTATGTGTAACTGGTGTCAGTAAGTAAACTATTACTTCTCTTCATTTTTCAGGCTGCATAGAGACATTCAGTGAACTATCCAGTGTACTGTTCCATTATAACAAAGTTTGGTGAAATAGCCTTTAAGAATAAATTTATATAGCCTGCTCCTTATATTTTTCTAGTTCTTCTCGAAGGGGAAAGTTCAGAACACAGAACTTCTTGTGATTGTCTATTTTACGCTATATTCTTTCCCCATAGCTGAGATTTATAGCCTACAACTCTCCACAATTTTGAGTATAATCCCCAAATTGCTGATGAATTATAATTTTAATATATTATGAAAAGTAGACTTGATTAAGTATACTGTATGGGGAGAGATCAGATTAGATGTGATTAATTTCAGTTACATTAAGAAATTTAATTTTATTCTGGACCCATGTTTAGAAGTGTCATCTCTGTTATGTCATTCGAAAATGAAATGCCACCCTCAGCTCAAAAAAATTTGTCTCCGATTGTTTCGATATACATGAAACTACTGGCAGACTTTACTTGAGTTTTGGAATTTGATGCCCCAAGTCTTATTTCCTTTCCAACTAAATCCAAAGAAGCTGTTCCAGGTTCTAAATTACTGTCATAATATTAGACAGAATAGAACAGATGATTGAAACACAAATTGAAGCTTAATCTAAATGGAGACACTGTCAATCAGTTGAAATTCAGATCAGAAAATAAGGATGGAATCTGTATTGGTTGAACTTGCTGTATACAGTAACTGTCTTGGGCACTCTAATTCTGGAGATCTGGGATTTTCGCTCCAGGTGTTACAGTCTAGAGTAGATCCTCCCTGTCCACTTAATTGAAATAACATCTGCAGGAGAGAAACTGTGTTGTTTTTTTGGGGTGAGCCAATATCCTGGTGAGAGTAATAGTAAGGCAAGAATGTATTTGAACAGCTAAGGCTAACGTATCTCAAATCAACTACCCATATTTTTCGGACTATAAGACACTTCCCCCCACCCAAAAAAGTGGGTGGAAATGTCTGTGTGTCTTATAGAGCGAATGTTGCCAAAGCCTTGCTCAGCTGCTGGCCTCTACCCTTCGGCCTCAGCCTCAGCTGACCAGGCTGTTTGCTGCAAGGAGGCAAATTGCTGGGAGGCAGACGCAGAGGCAGATGTTTTTTTGTTTTCCTCCCCAAAAGCTAGGTCTGGAGCGTCTTATAGTCCAAAAAATACGGTATATTTCCGAAGAGGGCAGATGTTAACTAGAAAAACTATAAAGCATAATGTATATGTATGTGATTAGACAGCATCAACCAAATCTTGTAAACTAGATAGGAAACTATTAAGAGAATGTTTTCTATTGAATCTCTGGCATGGTTGCTGTTTGTACGGCCTGCAAACCTCCAGAACTTCCATCCTACCAGAGTTGCAGAGAAGGGCTACATTTTTGTATGTGTGCAAATGAGTCAGGTCAGGCAGTAAATGATTTACCGTACTTTTTGGAGTATAAGATGCACTTCCCCCCCCCTAAAAGAGGGTGGAAATGTTGGTGCGTCTTATACACCGAATACAGCCAGTTTTGGCTTCCTGAAACCCCAACCTGCGCGTCCTGTTTTTGCCAAAAACAGGCCCATTTTTTGCAAAAACAGGGCCTGTAGAGGGTTTGGGAGGCCAAAAACAGGCCCGTTTTTCACAAAAACGGGATGTGTAGAAGGTTTGGGAGGCCTGCAGAGTGCTCCTGGGGGCCAGGGAAGGAAAACACTTTTTTCCTTTGTTTACCTCTTCGAAATCTTGGTGTGTCTTATACTCTGGTGCGTCTTATAGTCTGAAAAATATGGGTATTCAAAAATTAGATTGAATGTTCTTTGTAGGTAAAATCGTATTTTGTTGGGTTTGTGTATTCCTTCTTTCCTTTTTCAGTGACACTTCTTCCTGCCTGCCTGCTAGTCATTTCTCTGGATACTGGTTGTTTCTGCTGCCGTTAACAGCAGGATACTAGTCATGTTTACTGTGAGAGAAACAAACAAGGCTTCTTCTCTTTTCCAAGAAACCTTGTGGGAGTATTGGGAATGTGTACATTCATGTGGATGCAATGCATAACCTCAAACCAAATATTTATTTATTCATTGATTCTGCAATTCATATGGGGGGGGTGGTTATTTGTATGACAGTTGAGAAAACCTATATTAGTACATGTACACTAAAGATCATGATGATAGGGAGTGGACAGTAGATGACACAGCAGACAAGTTTTCTTTTTGAGGTAACAAACACCAGAAAAGCTAGCTAAAATAGGCAAGCAGCATAAAGGAGAAAGGATGCTAAACTGTAAACAATACAACATAATAATCCTCAAGTACTCTGTGAAAAAGAGTAATATTAAAGTAATACATGCAAAATCAAGGTAATTCTTGCTTAATGACTGCCCTGTTTAGCAACCATTTGAAGTTCTGACAGCCACTGAAAAAAATTAAAATGTCCCAAACGACAAGCTGTTGGCTGCAGATGTTTGGTGCCTTAACAAAGAAGGCACTCCTGCCTCTCTGCTCCAACCTATATTTTTAAGTTATTATTATTTTTGCAATTTTAATCTGTTTTTATATTTATAATCGTTTGGATATTTCTTATCCCACTCTAGGCTGCTAAGAGTTGCCTAGTACAGTGGTGGGTTGCTCCCGGTTCGGCCTGGTTCGGGTGAGCCAGTACTGGTGATGATGTGACGTCAGTGAACTGGTTCTCTATGACTGTGAGCTGGGCCCTCCCGCCCACCCTCACGTTATACCTACCTTTATTTGTCATTTTTTAGCCCAGCTGATAGGCGTGACAGAGTGGATTGCTGCGCTTCAGCTGGGCAGAAATCTAATGTGCTTATGCGTGCGTGCAAAGCGAGAACCAGTGATAACACTGGTTGGAACCCACCTCTGGCCTAGTACCATGAGATGGGCAGCAAATAAATAAACCTTACTATATAAACCAATGAACTCATTTTATCAAAACCATTATAAAGAAGAAAATACACACTTCTCACACACATAATTAATTTTAACAGCAAAATAACTTTACAACTAATCCTCATACTTATGACTATTACTCTATCCTTTTATTCATGTGATTGAAGTTTGCCATTCACATGCCTCATAGATGACTTGCAATGAGCAAGGTCAATGAAGAAGTCAGTGGTAAAAACACAAGTCATGGTCATGACTTGTTTTGCTTAATAGCTCTGGGTTATTCATTTAATGGCCATGGCAGAATGAAGTTGTAAGTCTGTTACAGTTATGTGATAGGCATTGCTTAGTGACAGAATTTGCCAGACCCAATTTTTGTTGTTAAGCCAGGTCTACCTGTGGTTGATTTTAATCAGTTAACATATTTTGGAAATAATAATTCCAGAGATTCCAGTTTCAGAGAAATAATTCCTATATAATCAGAAGTGGGTGAAGAACCTCTAGTGGTGTCTATCTCTTTTCCCCTCTTTGCTTTATATTGCATGGCTGTGGATTCTTGCATCTCCATAATTCATCCTTGAGGCAGAATGTATATAGGTAATATTAATACACATTTAGAAATTTATCTTAGATGTTTTGGAAAACCTTAATCTGTGACCCAAAAAAGAGCAGGCAGTAAAAATGGAGCGTGCACTGTTTTAGGATTTAAGGGAATATTCATGATGGATGATGAAGAGCAGTATTTGTCAGCCTTGCCAAGTTTAAGATGGGTGAACTTCAATGCCCAGAATGCCCCAGTCAACATGGCTGGCTGGGGAATTCTGGAAGTTGAAGTCCACCCATCTTAAATTTGGCGAGGTTGAGAAACACTGACATAGAGGATGAGAGAGAGAGCACTCATCTAGTTTATGAGGGACAGATTATTCCTTGGTCACTGACAGTTGCACTGTATACAATACAGCTTTGCTACTTTCCTAATCATTAGTTCAGAGATAGTTCTTTAGAGGTCAACCATAGCTATTTCCTTAGCAGGAGGCCTGTTAACTGCTCTGTCTCCAAGTTCTGTCAGTGAAACATATACATAGTCTTATCACATTCAGCTTGAAATCAGGTTGACTGGAAAGTGGAGATGTGAGAAAAAATTGCTAGTAGGTATTGTGGATGCTTCAGAAGAATAATTTTGATGTGCTTTGGGAGAAATCATATTAGAAGGAAGATGTGTTTCAAGAGACTTGAATCAGTTGGTTAAATCTCTTAGTTACACCGCTTTACTGGAAATTTAGTTAAATCTCTTAGTTACACCGCTTTACTGGAAATTTAGAAATTGAGCTTAGACTTTTTATCAGTTATAATTGTATTAAGTTTAGAGCCAGTCTTTTAGTAAACGTGTATGTTCGTATCACTGAAAATTAATCAAATAAAATAATGTAGCATACTAACTTGATTAAAACAGCAAGAGTAAAAGTTTAGGTATCTGAGAAATGGAGTTAGATCAAATTCAGCAAATCCTGTGAAAGGTCTTAGAAGGTTGGGTTCGTTATTCTAAGAAGGCAAAAATGATGCCAGATGAATCTCAATGGGAATTGATGAGACAACTGGTTAAGTTTATGTGAGTTGAAGCTGCAACAAATCTGAAAAAATATATCTTTAAAAGTTCATTCGCTACACTATAAATTTTTAAACTACCTATTCTTTAATCTCTCTCCATTCTTTAATCTCTTCCCCTCTCTCCCACACCCCCCTCTCTTGTGTGTATATAGTAAGTCAGGCCAACATATTATATAAATTACATTAAATGTTTGAGTTGGTTGCCATTTTCTTTTAAATACTTCCTTATTCATTTGACATGTGACCTTTATACATTTCTAAGTACAATAACATTTTCTCAGAAATAAAAATTAATAACATTAATAAAACATATTGATCGGCCTGTGGGATCCGACAAGACATATGTCTGTGTCTTATGTTAATACAAAGTATTGATTATATGACTGAAAGGAAAATTTTGTTTTTTCTCAAATAATTTTAAATAAAATCAAAGAATCCAACTTAGTGACTAAGAGTCACATTGTTTTTCTTGCTTTAAACTTAGTGCTGCCTCCCTTCTTTTTGGATAAATATGGTCTCATGAAAAGCGTTTCTGAATGTTCTGTATGAATAGACATCCTTACGATTTTCTGTTGCTCATGCTGTTTTGATGCATCCTTTCCACTTTCTTCCTTCGAGGATTTGGGCTTTCTTAGTTGTATTTTTAACAAGAAAAATAAAAGACAGACACAGATCTGACCATCAACATGTGGCTAGTCCAGCATTCTGTCTTTCTTTACTCCAAGATACTGGCTTTCAGGTAATCTATGATTACAAATAGTTTCCTCATCCCTGCTTTTGTGAAGTGTCCCCTGGCCCCATTTCCATCAAACTCTCAAAATGGTGAACCAGAGATTGAAACCCGTCAGCATCGAGCATCTTCTGTTCTATTATTTTTTGCTGGGTCTTGAATTCAGGGTCAGGGCCTTTCCTTCCAAATCTTTTCTTTGAAGCTTCCCATTTCACTTTAGAACACAATTGAGCTTCCTTCATTCTAAAGAGATTTGGTCTGCTTTATACTGAAGGACACTGTTTAACAATAAACAGCATGGCTGAACAGTAGCAAAAGTGTTAGCTTAATGGGTCCTGAAGGTTGTATTTGAAATACAGCCCACGGGGAAGGAAGTCTGTATCTATAGCAACACAAAACCCGAAAGAAGGAAGGGCATATTCTCATCTATAAGCACAAGACTGAAGAACATGAATTCCGTCTATGCTGTTATTGTTTCATTAACAAAAAAGGGTGCTTGGGAAATGTCATGGGATTTTTTTTTCCTGAAGCATAGTTCTGCATTCTTCTAGTGCAGGGATGGTGAACCTTTTAGGCACTGAGTGGCCAAACTGTGCGTGCATGCATGTCCAAATTGAAAGGTGTGCCCGTGCGTGTGAATGCGTGCTCATGCATGGACATGAGCATGTGTGGACATGCGCGCATGCACAGCAGAGACCCAAAGACCAGCTGGCTGGCAGGAGGTGGGGCATCTCAACACCAGCAGCGCGGCAAGAGGTAAGATCTTTTTTCTTTCATGAGCTTCTGTTTCATTGTTTGCAGGGAAACAGAAGCTCATGAAAGAAATGCCATAGAGACCTGACCTGGGGCGACGGTACACATGCCAGCAGAGAGGGCTCTGCGTACCACAGGTTTGCCATCACGGCTCTAGTGGCTAAACCATATATAGATTTTGTGTGAAGGGAGGCCATTAAAACCCAATGGAATTTCTGTCAGCCTATTAATTATAAGACCACAGAAATGCTACTATGGAGAAGTAGGCCAGGAGATATTGTTTGTGCTCAGCATGTGGTTCTAATCTAAATGTTGATAATGGAACTAGATAAACAAAGGCTCAAAAGCAGAATAGAGTTTCTGGAGTTTAAAAAAAGAATCCAAGAAAAGCTCATTTAAGAAAGAATTATTGTTCCGGTAATCACTTCTACTTCAAACTAGGCAGCATGTCTCATTTCATTTGCATATGTGTTTATAATTTTGCATGGGAAAAGTCATGGATATTCTCAGGATTGCATTTGCCATGAAAAAAACCAAAACTCTGAGTTTTATTTATAAGAAAGAGTTGATGTTTGTATTTTCCTATGAAATGACATCACCATGAGTGTTTGGCCCAAACCCAGTGAAATCCCATTGACCTGAATCCTTTATTGCTTACAACTAATGGAAAAAAATCTTCTAATCCCCTAGATCAGGGGTGTCAAACTCGATTTCATTGAGGGTGCATTTGACCTTGGGGGGCTGGGATGGGCGTGGCTAAGGTGGGTGTGGCCAGCTCGACGTCACTAGTGTCGGGGTGCCTGTGGCGGCCCAAGAGCTCTGCCAGTGAAAATGGGCTCCTAAGCTCTGTCTTTGGCTGCAACAGCCTCCTGCAACCCTCTGCCAGTGAAAATGGAGCTCACAAGGGCCACACACAGCCTTCCCAAGCTCCAGTTTTGCTGGCAGAGGCACTGCGGGCCGGTTCTTTGCTGTTTCCAGGGTGGCCCCACAGTCCAGATCTAAGCACCCTGCAGGCGGGATCCGGCCTCGGAGCCTTAAGTTTGACACCCTGCCCTAGATCTATTCTAAGAGATTCTAAATTGTGGCTACCCTTCCCATCCAGTTTAGGACTACACCGCTCTTAATTCAGATCTCTCCCTGGGAAAGTTCTGTGTTGCCAAAACTCTCCTGCACTGCTTCTCCAGGTGCACATTCTATCACAGTAGAATACATGGATAAATGGAATTATTCTAACCCCTGTAAAAACTATGAAAATAAAACTATTTTAACTCCATAAATCTCAAGTATTTTTTTATAAATGGGTGCAGTTGGGTGAAAACTCAGTTTTTGGCATAGGGTTCAAAAATCCAATTATCTTTTGTCTTCTTTTGTCGTCTTTTCCACTAGAGATCAGAAATTATATCTGAAGCAATATTTTATTAGATTTCATTATCATTTTTGCCTTAGCTTTTTACCAGGTTTGCATTCCATATCTTGTATTCTAGGTTTTGTTTAAGTTTTGGATATTGACATTTAAACTCATATTTAATTCAGTATTTGATTTCCATTTTGACAATAGCTGTCATTCTAGATCTTTCAGTTTCAAGAGTTTGTTCATGCTTTCAAAGTTTGCACCTAGGTTTTGTCTTAATATACAAAGGCAAACTCCCAATTTTCCATGTTTATTTTCCTGTTTTTGGTGTCCCCCTTCCCATTTCATCTAGCTTGATTGAAATGCTTTATTACATACAAAATTATATATTTTTGCATGATATTTTGTTATTTGGGTTAAAAAAACACTTTGATTTACACTTACATATCTAGTTTATGTTAGATAACAAGCATACAACAATGTTATAATAATCATTTATGAGCTACATAGTGGATTTCATTATCTGAATGAGGACATTTGTCGCTGTTAATTTTGCTCCATTCGTCCGTCCTTCTGTCTGTTTCCAACCTAGGCAACTTCCAGCTGTGTGAATTTCAGCTTCTGGAATCTTCAGGCATATCCATGCTGGCAGGAAAATTGTGAGACTTGAAATTTTAAAAGGTTTTGAAAAAGGATTAGGTGTCTTTATAAAGTGTACATCAGAGAGCAACTTGTGGTCAGTCATTCACTGTAAATTAAAATTCCATGTTCAAAGGCTGTGCATTCATGATGCCGTGCAAAGGAGCAGAGGAACTATGTCACTTTCATGCCCTATTTTAGACATTGAACGAGCTGATGTTTGGAATCAAGATGGCAGATTATATATCCCTTTGGTCTGCTTGAGCTGGACAATTCTTCTGGCATACAGTTCAGTTCAGATTTATTATCCCATAGTCTTCTAGTCTTGTCTTGGTATCATGGACAAATTGCTAGTAATTTTACTCACTTATTTACTGCTGGTGCTTTTTTAGTCCTGATTTGTTTTCCTTGAGAGACAGTGATATATATATATATATTTTTTGTGGGAATAGTTAGTGTACCAATAATAGAGCAATCATATTTTGGAGTGTATGTCTAATCTCTTGAGGTAGTTACGATTGGTCCACTTGTTATATGAGTCTTGTACTCTATTATTTTCTATTTTATTATTTTAATGTTTGAAAAAAGAGAAAAGAGACATTGAAACCTTGACTGCAGGGAATAAAACTGATCACTCTTTTGATTACATTAAATGTTCCAGTGCCTGCTGTCTGGAATACCATCTCTCCTGAGAACCAGCTGGCCCTAAATCTGCTGACATTTTGGAAAGCCTTAAAAAGCCTTCTACCACTAAACTATAATCTGCCTCTCCCCTCCCCTCCCCGCGATCCAACATTTCCAAGTTTGATTATTTAAGTAAGAAAAACATCCATACCTTTAAATTTTACTGATTTATGTAAAACAATATTAACAAGCAAGATTTTGGCAAAATTTGCTGCAGTCATTTCATGGGGTTCTGTCTACCAGGTTTCTAACTGCCAGTAAATATGAAGTATGTTCTCTGCAAAATGTGTGCTAATAGGTCACAGTAACCTGAAGGAAATTTTTCTCATCCCTAAATTCTCTTCAGGGAGCAGGTCATCTTAAACAGCATTTTGGACAACATTCAGTAGATGCAATAAGAGTAAACTAGTATCAGTATTTCACTGTCTTTATGGAATAAGGCCAAACTGGGCTTAAATCTATCTTTAGTTGTATTTAATTATTTATTTTGCCATTACTGCTCTAGGCCAGCAGTCTTCAACCTGTTGGGGGCAAGAGAGTACTTCCATGGGAAACAGTTTTTCCAGTGACCCGGGGGGTGGGGGAGTGATTTTGTGCACTACCCAGATCCTACGCATGCAGAGTTGAAGCTTTGCTCACTTGCGCAGCCCAATTCCTAACAGGCCCGGCCCAGTACTGGTCTGTGACCCGGAGGTTGGGGACCTCTGCTCTAGGCAGATATTTTAACATTTCTCAGAGTGCCCCTTCTGGGACAACCTTGTCCGTTATTCCCAACAATTCTGGATTTAAAAGATTGACAGGTTCACAGTGGAAATATTCAATAGTTCATTAGGAAACTTCTTAACCACTAGACCAAACTGGCTCTTGTAAATTAATACTTTATTTATTCTAAGAAGACCCATAAATTTATTTATTTATTTGTCAAATTTAGAGACCATTCATCTCATTCACAGAGTGACTCTGGGTGATATACAGTTAAAAAGATTCAGAATAATTCAAAATATAGTTTATTTCTGATAGTAATTATGGAGCATTAGACCTTACAATTGTATCTAGAATAGATTTTGAAATCAGAATTTTAACTGAATATAATGCTATTATATAATGTAGGTCAAATTATCTTCTGATTAGCAATAAATTAATCTAAATTATTAATCTCTCACATTGCCCATAATTTCCCCAGAAAGATTTGCCTATAGTTTTTGAACCAGGAAAGGTCGTAATTACTAAAAGTATCTGCTGTACTATGCTTGTGTTTTTATCCTTAAGAAATGAGACCCGCCATCCTTACATGACTTTATAGCTTTGAAAGGTTTTTATATTGATTTGGAAATTAAACCTTGTTGTACATATAAGACAACAAGGTACCAGCAATCATACTTTAACAGTCTAAAAAAATACCGCTGCAACAAAGATGATTGCGTCTTCACATCCTATGCATTTTGTAACACTTTGCGCAGCACATTTTCTCACCAATAGAGCCAAATCGAGATCATGAATTTGGCAGTCCAATTTATCTGGAGGGTGCTTAGGTGAGAGAGTCTGCATCCTAAAATAGGATCTAGTACAAATTCTGATTTCCCTAGTAGAAAGATAGAATTCATTATGTATTTATAATCCCGGAAATTATAATTACTTTTTTAATATATTGGGTTTCCCTGAAAATAAGACCTTGTCTTATATTTTTTTTGAACCCCAAAATAAGTGCTTGGCCTTATTTTCGGGGAGGTCTTATTATTTTGGGGCGCGTGGAGCAAGATGGGGCTCCTCTTGCCATCTTACCTGATTTCCAGCTCTGTGTTTAAATATTTTCGGGGAGGGCTTATTTTTGGGGGGAGGCTTATTTTAGCACATTCGCTCAAAAGCCCGATTGGGCTTATTATTTGGGAATGTCTTATTTTCGGGGAAACAGGATAGTTAATGTAATTTTTGTAGAATGAATTTAAGGAGTAAATCTTCCCCATTTAGAGCTGCACAAAGAAAGTAGAAAAAGCACCCAAGTACACATAGTTTAAATAAATATGTGCAGATTATATGCCTTTAAGCATAGTAAAAGTAATTTAAATGGGGAAATACAAAGATGCAGTCTACATAGCAACTAACCATTGTGTGTATCCTAAATGTCTATGCATATAAAATATATGTGGCATATAAAAGTGTAACACAAAGATGTAATACATTTTCAACTAAAAACTTGCATCTTTTCATTTTAGACTTGAGTTTACAAAATCACATTGAGTGGCAAAAATACTGACACACCAAATATGCTGAACTTGCAAGATAGGCAGCTATAGAATTAGGTGAATTTATAAGAGAGGAAGACTCAGCTGCAAGCAGTGATAGAGAAAAATAATGTTAGGCGTGGAGAAAACGGATGTGGAACAAAGCAGATGGTAAACCCTGTGTGTGTGTGTGTGTCTGTGTGTCTGTGTGTGTGTGTCTGTGTGTTTCACTGGGCTTGGAGTACATAAATCACACAAAAGACTTTATTATGTGCACTGCACACCTTTAGTGTATGCATCCCTAATTACTCAGGCACAGAAGGAGAAATGGGGCTGGATCTTATGAATTTAGAAATATTTGTGAAGGGGAAGAAAAACCCCTCCCTCACTCTCTCTTTCCAAGCAGCACCAACATTTATCTTTCTGCAGCAGTGTTTAGCGTGAAAAGGGAGTATCAGGAGAGTTTGATAGGATCCAATTAAATTCCAACAGATAAAATAATGATGAATTGCAGTTGAGCTCCAATGAGACACAATGCACATTACTGTCATCCCCATAGTGCTAAGAAGGCATTGAGGTCATCAACTATAGGAAAATAGAACACAGTTGCAGCTGTACTATTTGTGTAGAAAACAGTCAAGGGAAATGAGGTTGGAAGGTGTTTGTGTGAGTGTGTGTGTTCAAGGTGGATGTGTAGACTGCAATTGTGTTCTGCATGAATCAAGGAGATCAGCACAGAAGCTGTTTTCCTTTGCCATTCAGCTTCAAACCTATAGAAAGGAACATAAAGAAATCTAGGTTTCTCATTCTAATAGGAACTATATTTTTATTGCAGCAATAAAAAGAATTGAGTAGAAATAAGATTATGTCTATTAAAATACCAGACATTCCTATCACACATCGCCCATTAGATAAACTTATTTTGGTAAAGGGTTATGTTTTAAGTCTAATCTATCCTAGTTGACACTCCCCTATAAATAATTCAAAGATGTCTTAAAGGCATTTCTGCTGCTCAGAAACAATAGGTCTTAATAGGATCAATCAATCAATTCAAATTTATTGCAGTCAAAGACCAGTTCCCTTAATACATATGTAAGTAAAAATGGTCCTTATTTAATGTCCACTCATTCAGCATTGAATGTGTGACAGTGCTAAATGAGTGGTACCTATAACTGGTCTTCAAAATTCCAGCTTTTGCAGCTTACTGTGGTCACAATTGCAATTTGCAATTCCTGCCAGTTTGCCACAAGTAAAATCAGTGGAGAAGCCAGCAGGAAGTTAGAAGTTGCAATCACATGAGGTCCTCACTCAATGACCCATGGTGATTTGCTTAGCAGTGATAACCAAAGTCATGTGACATGGTGCTTTATGCATAGCGACTGAATTCCAATCCCAGTTAACATTGGTAAAAGTATTGAATTAAAATGTATGTGTAGATTGTGTTTACACATTTCATTAAACTATAGCTTGTTTAAGCTACAATTTGTTTCATACTCTCTACTGAGTATGAGTACTCTGTACTTATTATTTACAAACCACAAAGGGTAGATTCACATGCATGCACTAAAGCTGAATAAATCGTTGAATTTACAGTAGGTGGTGTGTAAATTGAATCATGTATTTCTTTTCCTGGTGACTGAATGCTCAGTCAGTTAATCCTATAGTGAATAACATTTATATCCTGTTTTCAAACCTTCCAGGCACTTGGCCATTGTTTTTCAAAAAACTTGGTAACTATTTGATGCTTGATTAGGTGGAACAAGATGAAACTTAATCAAGGGGAATGTTAAGCAGATAACTCCACATAAACTCCAGGTTGAATATACAAGGCAAAAAAGTATCATTTGACTTGTTTAAACACCAGCTGATGGTGGAAAATGCTCTTACAAAGATATTTGTCAGCTTAAAAAGAACAGTTTATTGAGTAAAGTATATAATATTTATGCCAGGTTGCATACTCTTAGAAGGAAGAGATATTTTAATGCTGGAATTTTGGGAACATCAGTTTGTACATTCTAAAAACAATGTACAATAATAATAAAAAAATTAAGAATATCCTCACTGTGAATGTTTTCTTTGTCTTCCCTCTGGTATGTTTTTCTGTAATGGATCTTTTGATTCACATATTTCTCTTTCTAGGTATTCCTCTGTCTTTGTCTCCATATCTATACTTTTCTGTGTCCTTCTACACCCATCTGCTTGTTTGCTTGTCATGCTGTGTACCCATCTGTGTACGTTTCTGTCCACCTACAAATGGTTTTTTTTTTTATTTTTAAAGACTGATCAATTGGGTTGTATATAGAAACATTTGGTGTAGACTTTTCAAAAAAGGAGTATTAAATATAGACTAGCAGAAGGCAACTGATTACTCAATCAGGAATAGAGACAATTAGGTCAGAGGATAAAAGTAGCTTTGTGTCCTAATTGTTATTATATCCTCTTCTTTAAACTTCCTCGGTTGCTTTTCAATGTCATTGTTGATGTTTTATTTCTTTTTGATGGTGTTTAATTTTGCTTTCATGGTATTGTGTATTTTTACTATATGTAAATATATATTTACATATATAAATACCATATCCCACTGGAAATCCTGTATAATGATTATGAAGAGGCCGATAGATTGCCAATAAAGCATTTAGTTTGTGTGCAGGTCATAGGTGTGCCTAGATAAAAGGCGATGTGAACGCCTCCTAGTTTTCTGTTTATTAAATTGCTGAAATTGTCAAAGGTGTGTAATTTTCTGCCATGTGGGGAGGAGAATACCACTTTTTGGCAGAGCACATGCTCTGAACTCTGACATTTCCAATTTATAAAGGGATCCACTAGACGTAACATGAAGTATGTGAAAAGATCCTAGAGAGAACGAAATCATACTGGCCAAATGGGGGAATACTCTGACCTGGGAATAAGGTAGCTTCCTATTTTTCTTTGAACAGAATTATTTTAGTGCCTAAGGAACAAGCAGTTGGATTTGGCCTCAGTTATTAGGAACCAGGTATCTCTGTTACTAACCGGGACACGGTGGCTCAGTGGCTAAGATGCTGAGCTTGTCGATCGAAAGGTTGGCAGTTCAGTGATTCGAATCCCTAGTGCCGCGTAAACGGGGTGAGCTCCTGTTACTTGTCCCAGCTTCTGCCAACCTAACAGTTCGAAAGCACATAAAAAATGCAAAGTAGAAAAATAGGGACCACCTTTGGTGGGAAGGTAACAGCCTTCTGTTTGCCTTTGGTGTTTAGTCATGCCGGCCACATGACCACGGAGATGTCTTCGGATAGCGCTGGCTCTTCAGCTTTGAAACTGAGATGAGCACCGCGCCCTAGAGTCGGGAACGACTAGCACATATGTGCGAGGGAACTTTTACCTTTACCTTATCTCTGTTACTAGCCTATTGCAAAATGCTGTCTGTCTTCTTTTCCAAATGCTGATATTTTTATTTGTTTGATGCAAGCATTTATGCAGCAGCATTTATAGTTATCCACATGGTCTTCTATTTAGGTAATTTAAATATTTCTCACCCACAACATAGATTATTGTGCTATCTAGGCAATATCATCTATTCTGAGCAGTAGCAGTTCTCCAAAGTCTTGAGGCCAGGGGTTCATGTCACCCAATAACTGATGCCTTCATGGATACAGGAAATAACAATAGGTTCTTTCGCAAGGAAAACCTTTCAACTCCCATATTTTCTTTTGTACACTGCTCACTTTATATCGAGTTATTTTTTTAAAAAAATAGCAAGGATAGTTGTTTAATATATATATCTTTGTTACACTTAATTCATTTGAGCAGGGAAAGATAGGGAAACCATTATCATGAGATCAACCAGACAGATGGCATAGTGTTAATGGGAATCTGTTTTATATAAAGAGGTGGCTTTAGACAGTTATAGCAAAAGCAGAGGGACCTATTGTACATCTCCAGAATAGGAAGCCAGATCTACTTCAAAATGCATTGGCCTAATTTTGCTCTGGTTTAATTTTAGATAACCACTTTGCCATTTTTTTTAAAAAAATTCTCTAGTGTATAAAATAAGGATTATGAAATAGATTTGCTTCTCATCAAATGGGTGAGAGGGGGCAGGTAGAAGTGTTGATTAGTTACTGTTTAAATCTGTGGTATGTAACTACAGAGTGCTGTTGTAATCTAAATAGGGTTGTTATTTTTTTTTTTTTTAAAGAAAAAGTAAATAGAAATCCTGTTTGAGCTTTCAGGGCATGCACAGGATCCATCTGTGTATCTGTCAACAACAAATAAACGCAGCTTAAACGAAAATAATTGGAGTACAGCCATTCCTGCGCTGAAGTGCCAAGTCTTGAGGTTAGGTATCTGCAGCAATCACAACTGGCAAATCGGCAGTAGAAATTGAGGGATTTTCTTGCTGGTTTTGCATGCTGCAAGAATATAACACGAAGATTCAAGATCAGACTATATTGATTAAGACTGTGCTGTTCTTTAATCTTTAAAATATTTATCCATTTGTCTGATACTCCTTGTTTCTTTAAGATATCTACAATGAAGACAGAATTATGGGTATATGGATACTCAGAGAGGGAAAGATGCATATCTGGATGGCTGCTCCTTATCTGCTACACTAAAGAAACAGTTTTCTTAAGGGGTTAGGCCTTGAACTTCATGTTCCTAGCAGAGGCTGTCTGCCCAGGATTACATCAATTTCCAAGAATCTCTACCCATCCAATTCGGTCTAGCAGATTGGGCATGCTGCAGATCCTGTCAGCCAAAGGCTGTTGGGCCTCTTCTGGAGTAGCCCCTGCTCTGTGACATATTCTCCCCACAGAGTAAATTAGAATGGCCTCAACCCTGCTGGCTTTCTGAAAGGCTGGCTGTGTAGTTGAGCCTGAGGCTCTGAATGTGCTAAGAGCCTCATTTCTTAGCTTTACTATTAATTGGTTCATTATCTCAGCTACCGTATATATTAATTTTGGATGTTTTCATTGTTTAAATGTTTTTATTATTTTTATAATTTTAGAACTGCTAGCTAGACATTGGTTGGGATAGGTGACTATAGAAATTGATTGATTGATTGATTGATTGAACAAAAAATTAATGTTTGTTCATTCGTTTTTAAGTCCTGGCCCCATGACTTTAAAAAAAATCTTGTCCTGCAGAAGAGATATTGCTGGCAATGAAATTACCACTGTAGGAGCAACCCTAAAGAATAACTGGGAAGGTCTTGGGGACGAAAGCACCCTATTTTTATTTTTGAATTTTTAATGAGTACTAGGAGCACTTGTGGGGAGGAATCTAAACTGCTGGTTGATTATGGCCTGCTGAGATTAACAGTTGTAGCAGAAGCATGGAGGAGAGTGAGAACTGGAAAATGGACTGGGGGAAAGCATTGAACCAGTAGCTGGCTTGTGGTGGGGGCATTTTGTGAAAATATGCAGTCTGGCCAAAGGCTAGGGTAACTTCCTTTAAGGTTAAAGTCTAATCAAACATTTCAATTTAGCCCTTCCAACTTAAAAACCATGCTTTTCAGTGGCGTATTGAGTAAAATAGCTGTTATCCAGAATTTTATCTGCTATCTAAGAGTCGTGGGTTTCAGTGGTTAGAATGCAGTACTGCAGGCTAATTCACTATTCATTCCAGGAGTTCAATTCTGAGTGGCTCAAGGTTGACTCAGCCTTCTGAGGTCGGTAAAATGAAGTCCCAGATTGTTGGGGACAATATGCTGACTCTGTAAACCGCTTAGAGAGGGCTGTAAAGCACTGTGAAGGGGTATATAAGTCTATTTGCTATTGCTATCTCGTCCTTAACTTTGTATTTATGATGGATATATGCAAACAGAAGAGTGGGGAATTTATGCCTCCCAGCTTTGTCCACCATACTACGGTGTAATATAGTAGACTAGAAATATGGTTGGGAAAGGACAAAAACGGACCTTAAAAATTTATCTTGATAACCAGATGTACCATTTTATAAACTCCTGGTTTTCAATGGAAGATGCTATGTTTGTTATTCAGGATAGTTATGGAGGTGTCAGTATATTATTTATACTTTTATTGAATGGTCTCTCCTCCTGGGTTATTTGGGATAATCTTAAACATGCCATTGAATTACCCATAACGCCATGTTTTGTAGAATTTCAGTACCCTCATTGATTAATCCTCAATTAAGAATGGTTAATTATTTAATGCGCTCCTTAATGTTGATCAGCCTGTCCCAACTAGTGTCTGTTCCACACTTACCACAGGGTGAGATTTTAGATTTGTTTGTTTGTTTCCCTGAAGTTCATGATCTAAAAATGGAGACTCTTGTTTATAAAACTGTGGTCGTGGTCATATCATTCTCTGGTTAATTTTAGACTGAAAGCTGATAGAAACTTCTGAGAGTCAAGGACCATTTAAAATTATCCAGTTAAAGTACTTGATTTATCTAAATAGTTTCATGAATGCTTTGGGGAATTTCTCATGGTATCTGTCAGTGATACTGTTAAGTGCCATGTCTGACCTCTGAAAAATGGAAGTAATTGAGGTGGTTGACATTGGCTCTCCTAAGAACCTATTTCTCTCTGATAGAGCCAAATCAGCCCACTGCTTTATTAGGGATTTAAAAGTAGCGAAGCAGATGGGACAACAGATAGTAGAAAGACTTTTTTGATAAATCAGATTGATGTACAATACGAAGCCCATCTGAAAATCCACTTCAGATCTTCTGCTCTGCTGTTCTTTTACATAGGTCAATATCAGTTTCATGTGCTTTGTGATATTTTGTTTACCAGAATGTTGGAGGGAGGTACTGTTGGTAGCTCAATTTGAGCAATTTGCTTTATCTGTTCTAATTTGCTCTTTTTTCCCCAATGTTGGGACAGGCTGCATGGCTGAAAATTTAGAAACCTCTTGTCCAATTTTTGAGGTTCTTTTCAGGTTGTAGGTCTCAGGGATTTGGACAGACTTGTGACAGATGAAACTAAATGTCAACAGAGGCCCATCTAATAATCTGTTTGAAGAACTCCTTTACTGCTCTCCAGCAACCACAAAGGACAGACTAACATTACTTTCCTGTATTAAATGGCATATGCTCCAGCAAGATTGAATTGGACCTTGGGGAAATCCTTCTATAGCACATCTGGCTCTTCCTCTGAGAGAATGTTCAGAAAGTTAGCGTTGAACAGAATATTGTTTAAAATCTTAGGTGTTGACCTACAGTGTTTTATCCCCATTATGTTCTACATGAGACCCCTATGGGAGGTCATCTTGGGTTTTGGAGTGGAAAGTCACCAATAATGCTTCTATTGCTCAAAATGTGCCCTAAGTTTAAAAAAAATGGGCAAGATAAAGAACAAATTTACAGATGATAAAAGTGCAGTGAATAAATAGGTTATTGGTTTGGGATGCTTAGGTTAGCCTCTTATGGCTGAAAGAGCTGATTCACAGTTGGAAAGTGTTCCTTAAATCTCTTCCGTCACTGGATTTGTCAGGCATGCCAAGTCTCAGCTGCCTCCGTTCCTTAGCCAATTGGGTTTGGCAACAGTTAGCTGCTGCTTTTCTTATCTTCGGTCTTGACTATTGCAACACACTGTAGGTAGTACTACCCTTGAAAAATTTCCAGACCTTTCAGTTAGTATCAAATGCAGCACAAAGGAACGTGCTCCTATGAAGCTTGTGTGAAAGATCTACAGATATGGTATACAGTGTTGAGTGTTGGTATTGAACATTGAAGTCATAAATAGGATCTGAATATTTGGCTCATCTATTAGGAGCTACTCTAACTGTTAGGTTTTGCAGGAATGGCCCTTTTGGAAATCTTCTAGGTATCAAAGCTTTCTATTTCAATGGAGAGGGAATGTTGCTACATTACTTCTTTGGAGGTTTGTTTTTGGCCCAGCTTTCTTGGTGCTAAGAAAATCTGTAAAAACACATCTTTTTTGAATTGTGAAATTAATGTAATGCTTGTTTTAATGTTACTTTAAAATAAAATATATCTATTAATTATATTCTCTCTCTCTAAAAAAATTCATTAGACAAGATATACATTAAATGTATAATAATTTCAATTATAGAGTTATTCCTGATTGATACTTTAAAAACACCAAGAATACATTACAGCAGGGAATGAAGGAAGAACCACACAAAAGCACAAAAAGCAAACTTCATCCAGTAACGCGGCAAGATCCTACCTACCCAGGTAGTTTATTTAATTCAATTCAGGTGCCATCTGACTTTGAATGGCTTACAATATAATAAAAATACAATCCCAAATAAAACAAGATAGGATCTAGTTGCTCTATTCAAAAACATAGATAATACACATAAACATATCTGACAAGAGTCCATCTATCTTAGCCCAAGGTCTTCTGTGCCATATACAAAGCCAAAAGGGTGGGAGCCATGTGGCCAGGTATATACCCTATTTCCCCCAAAATAAGACATCTCCTGATAATAAGCCCAATCGGGCTTTTGAGCGCATGGCAATAAGGCCAAGAGCTTATTTCAGGGTTCAAAAAATATAAGACAGGGTCTTATTTTCAGGGAAACACGGTAGATAGACAGACAAAAAAAGATAGATAAGATAGACAGACAAGATAGATAGATAGACAGATATATATAAATCAATATTTATATAGGTGTAGCAACGGTAAAGACAAATGTTACAATGGAATTGATTTTTACTAGTACCCAAGTGGTGTTTCATCTTTGTGTCTTTTGAGGAATTGGCATTGACTTTAAATAAGTCAGTGTAATAGGCAAGGCTAATAAGATTTCTGTAACCCATCCTTTGCTCTTCTATTTCTCCCTCCATGCATACACGTGTTATATAGTGAAAGGGTAATATCATATGTATCAACAGAGTTATTTTTAAAACGTTTTATGTGTTTTTTTTTAAAACTCAAAGCAAGACTTGGGAGGCAAGTAATAGTTTCTGCTCCCCTCTACCCCAAGACATCTTTGAAATTGTTTTTGCCATAACAATGAATAAAATCTCAGTGATGCTAACAATAATTACATGGGCATACAGGTTTTGCTTTGAGAGTCCTCCAAAAGGTAGCATTGCTAAAGCTACGCTTTCATTACTAAGAATCCCAGCAAGAATCAAGGTTTCAAATCAGGGTGGGATTTGTCATAGAGCCTTCAGCAGCATAGATTTCCAAGAGGAAAAAAATAATAATTCTTTCCCTGCTATGCTGCTGATGGTAGCTGCTTTCTGTGTGTTCCTTCTCTCGGAAAGAACTTTGCATCCATTCTTCTCTGTGTTTTACTGGTTGATGATCTGGATAGTCCTTGCTTCCTTGGGAGTCTGCCTGGCACCTGTGCTTTCTGCATCCAGAGTAAGCAAAAGTGAGAGAGCACATACAGTAGAATTTACGCATAAAATGCAATGGGCCAATCTGGAAAATTGCTAGTCCAAAATGTGTTAAAACATTTCTGCCAGGTTTTTGGGACAGAGGCATGTTGCCATCCCCCATCTCAATGGTGCTGGTGTGGAAACATTTGTATTACAATTTCAGAGATGTCCTCCAAAGCCAAGGAACTAACACGTTCTACCATTCCGAGATACTCTGTGCGTATGTATAATGTAATGTTTGCTGATGGTGTAATTTTGTGAGAGCCTAACAAGCAAATTCAGGTTGCTGTGTGCTACATCCATTAAGCCAGCCTAATACATTTGCAGAAGTGTATAATTGTAAAAATGTGAATAGAGAGATGTTAACAACATTGGCATGAAGCCACAAGCAATGTAACAAACATGATTATTTAATAAACTGACCTTCATTATCTTTTCCCACATGTTTGTTTGGAAATAAGCCCAATTGATGCCAGAAGACTACCTTCCAAATGCATGTATTTTAGTCTAAATAGTTAGAAGTTGTCAGAGTACAACTAGATACAGTTAAGGATAATAGTGAAACACAAAATTGGCATAAAATAAAGTAGACAACCCAAATGCTCAGCTTTGTTGTGTGGTGTCAGACTGCTGGCCATGGTTCAAATTTATTGGCTGCTTTCCTTCCTGTTTTCTTCAAAAGTCCTACCTTTTAAACTTCCTCTCTAGCTCTTGGGATGCATTTCTATTCCCTTCCTTTATGTTTAGAGTTTGGAAATCCAGGAATACTTAAGCAATTATTGGCAAGACCAGCATTCTGGATTGTTTTTCGTCTAGATGAATTTTAGAAACACTGGCAACTGTAGAAGCAAACAGATTCCTAGTTCTTGGGAGTTTTTTTTCCAGATGTGCCCATCCATTCTTTTGGTCCAATGTAGTATTAAAAGAGAAATTACATTCAGTGCCTTCTTAATTATGTAAGAACATGCATGGCATGTTTTTAGCTGTCTAATGTAGCCTTTGTTCTTCACTGCATTGAAGCTGTTGAATTCATTAGCTTCAAGCAAGTTCTCCAATGTATGAGATAATACATTCTAAATCTGCACTGTACCATTGCTGGCTACAGATGATGGTCTGTAGAACTGACTCCTTTCAACTGACTCTGAAGTAGTCCTTTAAGGTAGTCCTTTAACCAAGCAGACCAATTGTTGAGTTCAGGAATGTATCTTTCCAAACTATGTACTGTGGGCTGCCGAAATTGCCTTCAGGAGGGAGGGAGGGAGGGAGGAAGGAAGGAAGGAAAATATCCTACCTTAAAGGGGAGTCAAAGAGATGTACTACAGTCTTAATGTCATAAGAGGTATTGTAATAAAGTTGATTATTCATGAACATAAACCCTCATCTTGTTCAAGTCCTTGACTTATGTCATATGTTGCAGAAGATCACCAGAAGTCTTAATAATTACCACCAAGAAAATGTTTGTCAGATAGAAAGGGTCATGTTACGTGAGACAAAAATGCACATATCTGTCTCTTCTGTGTAAACTGTTTTTGTCAGAGTGGGTTTCTAAAGAGTTAATAATCTGCCAGTTCCCACTTTGTACCCTATTCAAAAGGAATTCATTTCCAAAAAGATCCAGGGCAGAGAAATGCAAATAAGTGTTTCGGACAGCTGCAGGCTGTATGCCTTTCTGAGATGCCAGGGCCCCAAATGAGACATGTCAGAGTACAAATTGAAAATGCCAATTTCACTTATTCTGCCACACTGCTCGTCACAGCTAAATCCTTCCCTGCCACCCTCCCAAAACACTTTTCTCTTTCCAAATGATGGGTACTTTTCCTTTATGTAAATATACGTGACCTTTTTAAAGTTATTCCTATATACAGCTTCTTTGACCTGTTTCCAATTAGTCTAACACAACCAGAAAAGAATGGGACATGAACATACACAAATACAGTCACACACACTTACACAATTGCATGTACCACATTATGCAAACATCAATTATTTTTAAGTCTCTACTGACCTTTAAATAGTTTATATATTATATTGCATAAAGATATTATTGATGTGAGCTTATATTAGCTGCACTTCAATTATCTGAACTTGTGAGTATACAATCTGTATTTAGAGTTCTATATTCTATTCTTTAAGGGATGCAGTGGTTCAGTGGCTAAGACACCGAGTTTGTCAATCAAAAGGTCAGCAGTTCAGCGGTTCGAATCCCTAGTGCCGCATAATGGGGTTAGCTCCCGTTACTTGTCCCAGCTTCTGCCAACCTAGCAGTTTGAAAGCATGTAAAAAAATGCAAGTATAAAAATAGGGACCACCTTTGGTGGGAAGGTAACAGTGTTCTGTGTTCCTTTGCCATTTAGTCATGCCAGTCACATGACCATGGGGACGTCTTCGGACAGCGCTGGCTCTTCGGCTTTGAAACGGAGATGAGCACCGCCCCCTAGAGTCAGGAATGACTAGCACATATGTGCGAGGGGAACTTTTACCTTTACCTATTCTATTCTTTGGGGCAGATAGTTGGTATTGCACACCAGCCTTTCCAGCTTGATGTTGATTGAGTTACCTTCAGCAGCTAACTTGGACAGTGCCATTCTGGTGAAGGATTATTCTAGGAAAAGCATTTATGGAAGATAAAATTAATGAATGGTTGATTGAATGTGCCATCAAGTTGTTGATTCTTGGCGACCAAATAGATATTCTCCATGAAAATATAATAATAGTTCAGATAAATACATCAACTCCCAGATAGGACACTTGGTTGAAACGCCTTAATGGTTGAATTTAATATTTTACATTTTTTAATTTTAAAACCAATTAATACCATATTCTGCACTTTAGGCAAGCCTTCCTCAAATTGATGCTCTTCAGATATATTATTCAATGACTCCGGGCATATATATGTGAAGAATGTTAAATAGGTAAAGCAGGTTTTAAACAGCTGAATTTAATTAAAGAATATTTTATATCATTAATATTATAGATCAGGGTTTTTTCAAGCTCAGGTACCATTGCAGAAGCTCATATAGTGGGCAAATATCTGTCAGGCATGAACAATCAGATCCACGTGTGAAGACTTCAATTAGCTCTTTTAGTGCTCCAGCCAGCCTATTACACAGAAATCTTCTCAAATTGGCAGTTTGCACCTGGATCAGACTAGATAAGGTTCAGTGGCATTCAAAGTTAGTCAGACTTCCTTCTCTTATGCCCACATAGGGATTCCAGACTAATTCCCTTTTGACTCCTCCTCACTCCCCAACAATATCTTACAAATGCCAAGATCTTAAATTTCAGCCTATTAGCCTTTAGAAGAAGGCCAAAATGTTTCCATATAGTTCTTGGGTTATAACCAATTATTTAATGACAAGTGTTAAGGAATTTGCAGAGCAACTCTTGAGTAGCAAGGATGTGCACATCAAAGCGATTGAGAGTAGTTACAAAATAACACAGCCAACACACAGATACACTGAGTTGTGTTTACTTTCAGGAAATAGTAATAAGGCACAGTCCAATAAACAGTCCAGGTCATACACAGATAAAGCAGTAGATGGTTAAACATTAGTCCAGGGATAATCCAATAACAAAGTCTTCTTACCAGTCATCGTAGTCATACACATTAATAATTGCAAACAGTAGCAAACACAGCAAAACAGCAGTAAATAGTACACAGCAAACAGCAAAGAGCATCAAAGAGCATCAAAGAGAAACAAACCATGTTTCTAGCTCCCTCTTAAGGACATTGGCTACAGAGCTAACCAATCAGGACACAGTATGATGCAATGCAGCAATACAGTAGTCTTAAAGCTATATTGATAGTTTATATATTGCCAACCCAACAAGTTAGGTAAAATCATTTCCTAACAACAAGACTTGCAATGGAGTTAAACAAGAGGACCTTGCAATGAGTCCATCCATGTAATTATGTGATTATAATCCAGGTGCTTGATGCCTGCTTCATGAGTATGATATTGTAGTGAGCCATAGTCACATGATCACAGTTTGCTAACTTCTCACAAAGATAATGGGAAAGTTGCCAGGAGTTGCAAATTGCAATCATGAGGTAGTTGCTTAAGAATCTCCTGGAGTTCTTGCTTAACAACAACAATCGGAACTGTCAGAATTGCTATCACTAAGCAATGGAGTCACATGAAAACTGTAATCCTTAGCAATAGCAATCCTGGTCCCAATTATCATCATAAACCAAGAGCTACCCTCATAGAGAACTTGGCCATTGTTATTTAATATGGGAAAACATGAACATCATTTTTAGTGTGTAACTCTACGCCTGTGGGTGCTATGTGACTAACCCTTATTAATTAAGGCTTGAGACCTATATTTCTATAGTATGGACCTCATATTATGATTCTGTATTGTTTCTGACGCTCTGTGCAAAAAAAAAAAAGATTGGTCACATCATTTGACACAGCTCTCAGGAAGTGAGTATTTCTGTTGTGTGTTTTGTTTCTCATTCTACCATGTTTCCCCGAAAATAAGACCCTGTCTTATATTTTTTTGAACCCTGAAATAAGCGCCTGGCCTTATTGCCATGCGCTCAAATGCCCGATTGGGCTTATTATTAGGGGATGTCTTATTTTGGGGGGAAACATGGTATATGCATAACAGTTCACCTGTATTCTGTATGCTTTATAGCTTTTTTTAAAAAAAAATACAAATTAAGACAAATTGGATTTCCATGGAAGTTGAAGAGGAGGTAGAGGAAAGCAAGACTTGGGTTGGGGAAGATACTTGTTGCCTTCTTCATCTTTTTGGCTTCTTCTTACACCTTGGTGGCTAATATAGTGCCATGGCTGAGCAGGGAGGAGGTATTTCCAGAGCAGGGGGAAAGCTGCACCTGTGGTATCCATAGTTCCCTAACAAACTCCAGCAAGCTATGAATCTTTCATTTAATCTCTCCTGACACGCCTGTCATTTTCTCCGGAGAAAAGCAGAGAATCTCTCGCCAAAGGAGGTCATTAGCTGTCAGGGAAGGTTCCGACTGCCTTCCTGTCTTCCTATCGATTAAGCCTCCACATGCACGCAGGCACTGTGAAGGGAATATTGATGAGGCTGCAAGAAGTTTGTCTGAAGCAAGAGATTGGGTTAGGTTTATTTTTCACGGAGATAGATGGGGTGAAGGCTCATGGTGATGTAGGATGGAAATACAATTCCCAATTTGTGTGCCTCTGTAATCATCCTTCTTAGAGAGATAGTCTTCCTTAAGTCCGTTGCATTTTCATTTTCTTTCCTACTGTAGAAGAAGCCGAACAGTATTTGCCAGCTCAAGAGAGACAAAAGTAATGTCTCCAGTTGCTGGGAGGCTTTAGATTCTATTCTTTCTCAGTTTAAATATTTATTCAGACAAAGGCTCCTTGCTCTGTTGTCTTATTTTGAGGAACAGGTGCACAGCATTCCTGGACGCTGAATGGTGATAAGAATAAAATAACTTCAATTTGTACTTTTTATTAATTTATACAGTGACAGCATCCATTTATGGCTTGTATATTACTTGAATAGGTCTGAAAATCACTTTGTTTTAGGTTTTGTGTATTCTTGGATTGTATTTTAACAACAAACCCAGTTTATTAGGTGATGCGATTTTGTGTCAAGGACCATTAGCCTCAACAGCTCAAATAAATTATGCTTGTGATTTGACATCCAGTAGATTTTCTCAATTCCTACCAATCATTCTCTACTGGTAAGGAATATTACAAATCTAGAACCACACTGTTTTAACATTGCCTAAGTAGGCAAAGGAAAAATTAAAGTGGGAAATAATTTAGATGCATTGGATTGGTACCCAGTTCGGACTTTCCCCCAAAGTGCATTCTGTCTAGCAGAACTGCAAAGAAGCAGCTGGGGAAAAAAATAAACAAAATTGTGTTGTTGTTGTTGTTGTTGTTGTTCCCTGGTTATTGGGAAGATTTCGTGTCTGACCAATCTGTCTTGCTTTTGACATGGTCATAATTGGCAGAGGAAGATCCAGGTAGGTGCACTTGAAATTAGTGAGAATAATGTGATGTCCTCCACTGGCCTTTCATTTGCCTCTTGGTTTGTATCTGCTATTTTTGTGTAAGGTTGACTAATAGACTCTGTGCCCTGTTGTGTCTTCTTTGGCAGTATTTCTATGAAGGGAATGACATCAGTGACCTTCCAGTGAACCTTTCTGTTGTGTGGAATGGAAACTTCATAATTGACAATCCCCAAAACATCCAAGGTAAGCTGAAATAGGGAATGTAGAAACACCTTCAGTTATAACAAAATTTCTCCATAGTAAACTGTCTCCACACTTAATCTTTGAACCAGCCAGCTGGGGACCATATTGGAATTAACAAACTGCCACAAGTAAAAATTCAAAACATTTTGCCCATATGAGCACACACTGTTCCTTACGCATAGCAAAGTTAAAGGAGGCAGTCTAGAAAGACCTGATTTTATAACTTATTCTCTCTGTGTGTCTAATGTGTCTCTGGAAATGCTGCAAGTTATTCAGTTAACTAGATGCACATCCTGTATAGCAGAAAACCATGATCAAGTTATTTTCCTAATACAATCTAGGTCAGTGATGGTGAGCCTTTTAGACACCAAGTGCAGATGACACAAAACTGGGGGAATTGCTAACACTTTGGAAGATAGTTTCAAGTTCAGAAGGGTCTTAACAGACTTGAGCGTTGGGCTCCATTCAACAAGATGCAGTTCAATGGTGAGAAGAATAAAGTCCTGCATTTAAGCAGGAATCTATTTTGTACCAGTACAAGATAGATATTATCTGACTCAACAGTAGTGCCTATGAGATGCGTCTAGGTGTCCTGGTGTATGTAAGTATGGTTCAGTAGTGTGCTGCAGCTGCCAAAAAAGTCAATACGGTCCTGGGTTGTGGGGATAGTATCAAGACCAAGGGAAGCAATAGTATCACTCTATATCACACTGATGAGGTCACATTTGGAATACTGTGTCCAGTTTTGGTCACAACAATATAAAAAAAGATGCCAAGGACCTAGCAAGAGTGCAAAGAAGAGCAACAAGTGTTTTGGAGGCTAAATCCTATAATGAATGGTTAAAAGCACTAGGTATGTTTCTTTTAACGAAGAAGAGTATGATAGCAGTCTTCCAATACTTGAAAGGCTGCCCCAGAGAAGAGGATGTTAATTTATTCACCCTAACACCTGAGGGCAGGACAAGAATCAATGGCTGGAAGTTCTCCAGAGAGAGATGCAATCTAAGGAGAAATTTCCCCTACAGTGCGAACCATTAAGTAGTGGAAGGGTTGCCTCCCAGAGTTGTGGGTACTCCATCGTTGGAGGTTTTCAAGAAAATATTGGACAACCATTTGTCCAAGATGGTTTGAGAACTCCTGCATTAGGCAGAGGGTTGGACTAGAAATTTTTTTAAAAAAACATCCTAACATCTAAAATTACTCATCAGAGGATAGTCTGTTTAGCAAATTCTACCTTGCACCAATTTATCTTTGAGTGTATTCTTTCCTTCGCAGCTCACTTGTACAAGTGCTCAGCTCTGCGGGAAAGCTGTGGGCTGTGCCTGAAAGCAGATCCACGCTTTGAGTGTGGCTGGTGTGTGTCAGAAAAACGATGTTCCCTCCGTCAACACTGCCCAGTATCGGAAAGCAGCTGGATGCATGCAAGTAATGGCAATAGCCGTTGTGCAGATCCCAAAATCCTTAAGGTATGTTTGGGATGGGGGTTGCACTGCCAAAGAAGAGGGCCTTTCTCCATTCTCTTTCTTAAATAGTATACAAGAAATTGGCTGTGTCACAGGATGCCTGGAAATACTTGGTCCTGTAATATTTTATGGACTGATAGGCATACCCTACAGCTGTTGGTATTAATCAGCTTTGTACACTACTGATTTCATGTTTATAATCTCTTAGTTTACCTAGCTGTGGTATCAGGGGAATTTTCCTGGCAAATCATGAAACAGCGTCAGAGGAGGCTAAGAATTATAGGATTTGACGTGTAACACATCTGGCAGATACCATGCTGGGGAAAGCTGGTGTGTATAACATTCCTGTGGCACACAATACCGCTGTCAGTTTAGACTACCAGTTCTTCAGCTGTTACAAATACTTTTATTGTGCCATTTTACTTTTTAGAGGCTCTTTTTAATAAATTTGGTAAAATCCCCTCTCTCCTTCATAAGTTTTCATGGAATACTAATGCTTATTTGATTATGCTACTGCTATCATTGACATGCTGCTGATGAAATGATATATAGAGGATGTGATTCAGTGGTTAGAGTTAGATACATATCCTACATGCCATTTCTAGGTCTAATTTTTCTCCTTTTCTATTTAGCTTCTCCCTGTGACTTTTGTTCTGCTCTCACTGTAGAATTGAGATGTTTAATATCAATCAATATTGAAGAGTCTTGCAAGAGTTCATTGTTCAAATCTTTAGAATTGCTCTGAGGGCAATTGGTCAGATATAATGAATTACTCTGAGGGCAATTCCCTCTAATAGGCAGGGGCTGGAAGTGAATTTGGCACATATTCACTGCATTACAAGCCATTTGTTTCTAGAGCACCTCTTGTATATATTAAACCCACACTCTGAATCTAAGTCTGTCTGCTAAAATTTAGTGATAGAATTCAGTCATTATGGTAGATCAACATTCTATGCTTTTATGGGGTTTCTACATAGTTTCTCCTGTGTTTAGTCCTGAAGTTTGTATATCTATCCAGTTATCTTTGCATCTAAGAATAGAAAGGAGGTGTTGAAAACAAAGGAAAGAGCAAGAGGTTTAGGAAACTGCAGATATCTCTCCTGCAAAACTAGATGCCATTGAATATTAGTCTGAAAATGAGCTGTAACCTTTTTGATACAGTTTCATTTCATTTTTTTTCATTTTATTAGATTTCTATACCGCCCTACTCCCGAAAGACTCAGGGCGGTGCACAGCCAAACAATAAAAACACATACAATACAAAATTTAAGAAATAGAATAAAATCAAATTAAATAATTTTGGCCCCGACAAATTTAAAACCCCAAACTTTTAAAACCAATCTAAAATTGAATATATAAAATACTAAAAGATATTTAAAATTTTAAAAATCTTTTATAAAAGAGGGGGAAAATTAGGCCAGGCCGGAAATACAGTTTCCTTTCTGATTGTAACACGTTTTGTAATTGTTGAGATCCCCTCCCCTCTCTCTTTCACTCCCACTCCCATTCCCTCCCCTCTCAGTAATCTCTTCCTCTCATTTCATCATTCAGTTTTGGTCTCCTATTCCTTTTACTGCTCTAGTGGAAGGGATCTTTTTGTCACAACCCATTCTCACCTGTGTGGGTTCCCCCCCTCTTTTGACTGTTTCTCCTGGAAGGATATATTTCTATGTACAAGAATGAGGGAAAATTGGTCCAGATCAGTGTTTCTTAAAATGTGGTCTGAGGACTCCTGGAGCCTCCACAAGTCTTTCCCAGGATTCTGCAAAATCAAAATTATTTGCCGGATATTAAAGATGTTTGCAATAATTTAAAATATTCTCATTATTACTTTTTATATGTTACACGAATATTTATGTAATAATGGGTTCAATATTGTTACTTTTACATGATTCAATATATATATAACTCAATATATAATTTTATGAATGCATCAATTTTAATTTTTAATATCTAAATATCAATATATATAACCCATACAAACAAAAACATTTTTGGGATCCTCCATAATTTTTAAAAGTGGGAGGAGATGATGAGAGCAAAAAGTTTAAAATAATCTAGATGGTAGATTATTTAATTTGTAAGAGCATTATCCTATTTAAAGGGCAAATAATTTTAATTGGTAGCTCTAATTCAATTATTTTAAATTTCTGTCCTGGTCTAGTCCTTTTGGAGAATTTTCCTTGGCTAAAGGAAACACATGTGTTTGGGATCTTATTCCATTTTTCACAACTCTTTTTCCAGTTACAATTTTTCTTTTGGTGATCAGCCTTAATTTGCTTCCCTGAAGGTCACAGCTATTCCATCCACCATTTGCTGTGGCAACCAAAAGTTTTCCCAACACCTATAGCATTTTAAAAATAGCAATATTTTGCAAATATTTTAATTTTACGCCAAACTAAATCTTCTCTCATATGTCCCTGATGTTCTGGTTCCAAATCTTGGTTTCCAAATTTTGATTGGAAAGGAAGGGAGTTTTTATTTGTTCCCTTGATTTTTGTTAAGAAAACATCTTGTGATCCTGAATAACGCACCAGCATTGTACAACTTATATTATAAACACATCTCAACAAAATTGCAACAGCAGAAATCTTAAGGATAAGTCATACCTTTAATGGCTTTAAATTGAACTCCCAAACTTAAACCTGCAGAAAATAGGCATCATGTCCCCAAGCAATAATATTTTGGTTCTTAAAAGCTTCATCCTTTTAAATATGAATGTTAGAATCCTAAATTTGGGTTCATGATATCTACACATGGTGCTAGTAATGAGTTATGGGCTTTTATGAACAGACTGCACTATGTTGTGAAGTATCAGTTGTCATAGGAAAAGGAGAGAATTTAATAATGTAAGACCACAATAAAGTCTCAGAGCTACCAAGTGGGTATGGCAACATATGGATGGCTTATCTGCAGTTTTTAAGTAATTGTCAGCATTTTGTTCTAATACAATTCTACATTACTAAATTATGAAAACTAAATTAAGAACTTGTTCCTGCAGTTGTAAAACCTGTGTAAGCAGATCAAATGGTTTATTACTGTGTACTTTTGGGGTGGGTGGGTGTTACATTGTTATTGCTTTTTCACAGGTATTGCTGTGCAGGCTTCAGGAAAATGCAGTGATAGTATATTTGCTAGGATTGTCCAGAGTGCATGGAATGAGGGGTATAAAATATGCTGTGCAGTTTGTTTGTTTGTTTGCTTGTTTAATCCTGGAAAATACAAGTAGTAAAGTTACTTAGTTTGTTTCTCTTGGGAGAGAAACAGTGGATGAGTTTACACAGCAAGCTGAGATACTTTTAAAAAAAAAACACTCACAAAAAAACCCCCAGTTTGTTTATTAAGCCATAAATTGTGGATTCAGAGATTGTGCAGTTACAGTAATTAGCCAAAATCCAAGCAAAATTAAATGTTAAAGCTTACCGTTACGATGCCAGCCTGTGATTTCTGCTAGATTGAAGGGAAATAGGGTTAAAGTACATCCATTTAAAATAGAAAGCTGGTGTCTGAGATTTTAGCTTTCAGAAGAGAAGTATTTTAATGCTGAAAAATAAATTCAGCTCTATCTTTCGATGCACTGCTCAGATAATGCCTTCCTCTTCCTTGAAACATTGCCATAGAAAACAATGAAGGAGATTTGTAGAAGATCTTTGATAGGAAAAAAAGATGATTATCTGCTTCAGCTATAACTTCTCTAGTCTAGTAGAAGCATTGTAAAAGAGCTCTAAGAGAGCTGATTTGGGAGAATCGGTGAGAAAATATTGTTCTGGCTGTCAGAATAAAAAAAGCATTTATGTGATCTACTAATTAAATTAAGTTGCTCTTGACTGATTTGACAAGATTGTTGTGGTTACCCCTTCCCTTTAGCATCATAATTGTGCTAAGAAAGACTTCACAATTGCTATCTCTTATTATTGTAATAAAATCAAGCCAAGTGATTGAGTGTGATCTTAATATTCCCATTTTACTCACAGGAAATTGAGAGATTTTGAGTTAATATTAAAACACACTCCATGTCAGGCCATTATTTTGTCTTTTATCACTTTGGCATGATATTACTGTCCAAAATCTGACCCCAAAGTTCCCTTTGCTTTAAATTGTGTTTAGGATATGAAGAGTGAATCTATCACATGAAAATGCTACATTTTGTTTCCAGACTTCTCTATGAAAGTCCCTTTTTTGGATCCCAACGAACATACACTGATTGCCAGATTGCAATATTCAAGCTGGGTTTTGTTGTTTCCAGGATGGATAAAAATCGATGATTTCTTTAAAAAAAATAAGATTCTTTTTATTTAAATCCGATTTTTTTTAATTTTTATTAAATTTATTTTAATAAAATGCTTTTGGAGTAAAAACCTATCTAAAGATAGTTTTCTATTTAAGATACATTAATAATTTAGTTTATTCAGCATGAAATGGAGCTTAGTTATATAGCATAAAGCTATATATTCTGCAATATTGGGACTGTCAGTGAGTCGCTGTGGGACAAAGATGACAGTTGCTCTTTAAAAATTATGATTTAAATTGAGTTGAATTAAATCAAACCTTTTTACTAGTGATTTAAATCATGATTCACCCTGGTTGTTTCAAACTTTGGCTTACTTCTCTGCCTTCCGTCTTATGCTCTGTAGTTAACATTCTCAACTGCATGGACAGATCAGCTATTCTGAAATTAAATGGTCAAATAATCAAGACACTTAGTAGACGATTCATTATTTTCACATTTTGGAGACTGGTATTTCTTACATTTACTTGGCAGATATGAAGGGTTGTGCTCCGAAACCAATTAGATGAAGAGGGCTGCTGTTTGTCAGACAGAGCTGGGGTGGGAGTTTGTGTATAAGGAGAGAACAAAATAGCTGGATTTTCCTGCCAGCTCTGGCTCCCAAGTGTCTTGTTTAACGATGACCCCACACACACAGTGTGTCAAGCAGTGTCAATTTTTTCCCAATGTTGCTTCTCCCCAAACATGTGGCCCTTGTCAGTTTTGCTGCAATAGAGGGGAAATCTAACATGCTATGGAAGCCTTTCGCACTAATTTAACAATACCAAACCACAGCACAACTCACCAGGTACCCAGAGGAGCCCAGTTTAGGGAACAATAACTTAAGTTGCCTGTTGTAACAGCTGCTTCATTGCGTTCTGATTCAGGAGAGCAGTGCATGATTACATTAAATGTAGGTGAATGATAGATTACAGTTTTCAAATTGTCTTGTCTTGTATAAATTCTATAGTGTGGCAAGACTCCTTCAGGCCCTTGTCATAGTTAACCAATGGAGTAACCTGCAAATCAGAGAACAAAGATGGGCTTTGTAGTCTTGGATTCATAATCCATGTTGGCTCTGGGCAAGCAGCAACAGATCTGCACCTTGTCATTTGGTCATTATCCAGCAGAACCTTTTCTCAATAGAGAGAGTTATTGTAGATATGGATGAAATGGAAAATGACTTCATACATTGCATTTCGGAAGTTGTACTAAACTTTTCCAGGTGAGGACTGGTTTGAGAAATTTAAAACCTGGCAGATTTTGTTGATTCTGGGTTTCAGCCAAGTCAAAGTTTGGAGGAGAGTCGTACAGAGAGGTAGAGCAAGGCTGGTGTCTCATCTCCCCCTCCCCCCAACAGAATAACAGAGTAACAGAATTGGAAGGGATCTTGTAGATCATCTGGTCCAAACCGATATCATTTCAGACAAATGGTTGTCCAGTTCTTCATAAGAACTGCTTCACATGGTTCGTGTGTCAGGCTGCCAGCCAACTTCCCTGCACTCTCATTTTCTTAATTCTCAAAATGGCATGCTTGAAATAAAGTCATCAGTTGGTTAAGGCTAACGAGTAATAGAGAAACTCAGAGTTGCAGGGTGGAGGTGCAGTTGGATATGCTGCTTTTAGAGCTCAGGACACTAGCAGGACATTCTAACCCCTTCCCCCCTTGGATCTTCCTGGCTCCTTTCTTTCTCTTCCCCCTCCCCTTATTGAGTTAATGCATTTAATATCTGGCAGTCAATAATCTAGAACGGAGGTGTCAAACTTGCGGCCCATGGGCCGGATGCGTCATGCACTGGCCATGACCATGCCCGGTTTAGTGAAGGGGGAAAAAAGTCGCGATACGTCACGTGATGACGCCGTGACGATGCGAGTTTGACACCCCGGATCTAGAATGATGGTGTTATCTATATTTGCATCCTCCCCTGGAAGTGTACAAACAAAATCTCTTCCCTTCTCTTCCCTCATTTCAGTTTAAACTCATCTGACTGCAAAAACTCTGGTGTCTCGCAGTATCAATAGAAAGCGTTGTATTGATTGATTGATTTTGTTTGCCACCCATCTCGCCACAGGGTGACTCTGGGCAGCTTACAAGGTTAAAAACAATAAAACCAGCGATGGAATTCAAATTTTTTTACAACCGGTTCTGTGGGCATGGTTTGGTGGGCGTCGCAGGGGAAGGATACTGCAAAATCTCCATTCCCACCCCACATCAGGGGAAGGATACTGCAAAATCCCCATTCCCTCCCCACTCCTGGGGGAAGGATATTGCAGAATCTCCATTCCTGCCCCATTTTGGGGCCAGCCAGAGGTGATATTTGCCAGTTGTCCAAATTACTCAAAATTTCCACTACCGGTTCTCCAGAACATGCGGGATTTCACCCCGAATAAAACTATGTGTGTGTGGGGGGAGAGGTATGTGTATTTATAGATCATAACCACCACTTTGAATCACACCCTGGCATTCCATGAAGTGGGATGGGCATCATTGCACATCTTGTTACATTCTTGGCCAGCTGAAGCTTGCAGGTTGTCCTACTTATTTCAATGACTCTTTAAATCTCTTTCTACCGTAGCTACAGTGCTAGATGTAAGCCTAGAACCAAACAATTTGGGCTTACCAGGCTTTGGGAAATTGAATAAATGCTCTTTTTAATTTAAACAATGATCTGAGCATGTAGTGAAGTAACTTTCAGGCTGACTCATAAAGATAGAAATTCCTTCTCTTAGAGACTTGCCAATCCCTATGCATTTGGTAGAGTCAGTATAAAGCTGTTCCGTAGGCAGTACTGGGAGGCTTTGTCTTGACTTTACTTTACTTTTATGTCTTCTGTCTATTTTTAAACATAAAACATTTCCTGAGCATTTAAGAGTTTTCAGCAGGGCAAATTAAGAATTGCATGCATTCCAAAGCTCTTTCCTACTCCTAAGCCTCCTCAGTATCTAGCTTAGGAAAGGATACATAGCCTTTATCTAGGATCAGTACAGGGACTGGGGGCCAGCTTGACTGATCAGGTAATCAGTTGGTTCTTGATTTTGCTAGGTCCTTTTATGCTGTTTCAGCCCTGGAGTCCCTTCCCTTGGTTTGGGGTTGTGGTGACCCAGAAGAGCTTTCCCAGCTGGGTGCCCATTAATCCTTTTTATCACTTGCAGGTGTATGCCAAGCACTGGGGGCCCAGCAAAATGTGGTGTAAAATTGCCCATAATTACCTTGTTAGTGGCAATGGTGAGCTTGTAACACACCGCTCATCTGTCATCACGCTGGCATATGTCAAACCACACCTGTCCGTTTTATTGGGAATCATCCTAACAAATGAGCCATATCATGCTCTGCTGGGGCTTTCTTCCTTCCCCAGCTGGTGCTGGCAGAAATTATTGTATGCTGGGATATTCCAGAATTACTAGAAAAAGAGAAGACCCATTTTACATGAGTTAATTGGTGTCTTCTTTGTAAGGAAGGCTCGGAAATGATGACTTTTCTTTTAATAATTCATAGCATGTGAAAGAAATAGTAGGCTTTCTGAGAACGTCTAGGGTTGAACAAGAAGAATGCTAAGAAGGGTTTCCTGTGCCATCGTGAAGTCCAATGATAATAGTATAAGCAAACCAGGGGTGAAATGTTACCAGTTCAGACCGGTTCAGGTGAACCAATAGTAAAAAAAATGCTACTGGTTCGGGCAAACTGGTATTTCCGACGATCAGCTATGCCGCGCGATTTATATTAGCTAGAAAACAGGAAATCCTACTTTCTAGTGAATATAAATCGCACGGCACAACTGTTCCTCCCATTCGCTGTTCTACTCACCTTAGAAAAGGCTTCTTAATCCTCCTTTTTCAGCACTGCGTGGTAGTGTCTGCAGTGCGCATGAGCATGAAGCATGCATTTGGCACACACTGCATGTACGCATTTGGTGCGCACTGCATATGTGCGCGTAAAACAAACTGGTAGCAAAGCGAACCGGTAGCACTTCAGAGCATTTCACTCCTGAAGCAAACCATCTCCTAGTGGAATATGAGTTTATGGTTTCCATTTTCATATTCTGATTGGTTCAGTGGGATATATTGTGGTAAGTTAATATAGTAAGAAAATGGATGATGTAATAGTAGAATTCAGGAGGAAGAAAGAATTAATATTGCTGCTTTGGATGATAGAAACTTGTATAATTCAACTATAACTTGAATTATAGAAGGGCTGCCTGAATGTTAAATGATTATCACTTCAATTTTAGTTTTTCTACTGATAAGTTCACTGTAAATGGCAACCTGCCTCAAACTTTAGAAATTTATAGTATCATACTTACTAGTATGCAGATGCAGATGGTATAACAGTGCTATGACAGATGTTTTTGTTCATTGCAGTGGGTCTGATGGATTTCATAACAGTCTGCTTTGTTTCTTCTTAGTTGTTTCCTGAAACAGGTCCCCGACAAGGTGGGACTCGGTTAACCATCATTGGTGAGAACTTGGGCCTGAAGTTTGAAGATGTACGAATGGGTGTACGGGTTGGCAAAGTGATGTGCATCCCCATTGAAAGTGAATATATCAGTGCTGAGCAGTGAGTATCCTTTAAATTACAGATGACTATGTAGGATATCAAAAAATGGATTTCTTTATGAGATCCTATATAACTGTAAAAAGCAGAAGAGTCAATAAGGAAAGATGGCTGTGATTTTTCTTTTAGAGCATTAGTCACCATCAGCACTTCTTGATTTAACTCATTTTAAAATGACTGTTTCTTATTTTGGAAAGAGCCAATGTGGCGAAGTTGATAAGGACAGCTGAACCTGGATAAAGATTCGAATTCCTGCTTATCCATGAAGGTCACCAGTTCATGCTAGAAGGAATTACCTTTCACCCCAATCTTCCTCGTAGGATTTCTGTGTTTATTAAATGAGATGGCAAGTGTATAAGTATTTCTCTGAGCAATTTAGAGGAAGAAAAATGAATGGCAGGATAGCTTAAAAATAATAATGCCCAGATCCTCCTCTGGGTTTGGTTCCACAAAACAGTGGCAAAATAATAAGGGGAATGCCAAATCTTCTGTGACGTTCTGTCAGAAAGATTCTTCTGGTTTCACAAATCATTTCTGGAAAATATTGGATGGTAAAATATAATGATTCTGCAAGTTGCTAACAGAGTTTTGATTTTGAAAACAAAATGTACTTGGGAGAGGGAAAAATGTTTTTCCACTACATAGTTTGTGTTTATTTAAAATCCCACTTTGAGTTAAATACATGTTTACAGAGCCACACTAAAGCTGGTCAATTCTGCCTAGCCACATACATTCTGTGTATTATGCTCTTCAAATGTATCTAGTTTAAAATTATATAGAAAAATACAGAGCAAGTTTAAACATCAATAGGTTGTAATAAGAAAAATCAATGTAGGATCATTTAGTGAGTGTCTTTCTTATTTACTTGTAGATAGTAAATCAAAATACAAAGCCAGAAATGTATAGGAATATTTTCCACTGCTTAACTTATGGCTGTGCATTACATTACATTAACACATACTGTGATAGGATGGGGGTGGAATGAAAATAAATGGTTTTTTTTTCCTTTTTAGTTGTGTTAAATTTTAATTGATTTCCTACTGAGTTAAATTAAACTCCCCTTGTAATATTTTATGTATTCTGCAATTTTAATATGCCTATTGTTCAAACACCAATTTGATGTATGCTAAGACATAATTTGCTGAAATTGTTATAATTAAAATAACAACAGCCCATCAAAATATAATGACAAGATTGAAAGAAAGAATCAAGAACATCAGAAATATTTGGCATAGGGATATGACCAATGATCTGCAGGGTAGCTACACTTCATATATGTAACAAGAGCACTGACATTTCATGTGTTTATAACACATTCAATTGGCGTGCCTTCTGTAGGATCGTCTGTGAGATTGGAGAAGCCAGCCCCAGCAAAATTCAAGATGCTCCTGTAGAAGTGTGTGTCAGAGATTGTTCTCCCAGCTACAAGGCTATAGCTCCAAAAAGCTTCACGTTTGTGGTAAGGTTAAAATAGTAGACATTTGCTTTTGCCATCTCCTCTCCTCCCGAATCCCATTTTTGCCATATGGATTTACCTTATTTAGTTGTTTTTCTATCACAAGCCCTTATCCTAACTATTTTTATGTTTATTATTTGTTGGTAGACAGCATATTAATTTAATTTGGAAATTATATCCTAATCTTTGTAAAAATATGCACAAAAGGGATGCCAAGAAATAAATTACCAGTCAATCTGTTCAGCCTTAGAAGATTCAAGACATTTTTTGCTCAAACTGGGATTCTTGTGTGATTTTAACTAAGAAAGTTTCCCACCTCATAAATATGACTGGAGCAGTCATTAACTAATTTAGATTGGACTAGAACGAGATTTAAACAGCAGTATCTCAATGGTGGGCTGGTTCTTTTCACTGATTTAGAGCTTGACATCTGCTGATAGCAATGTTTCTAAAATTACTTAAAACTGTGAAGCAACTAATGAGACTTTGGCTGGTTAGAATTTTGTCAGTTACTAAGATTGTCCTGTACAGTGTTTATTGTTAAACAGGTATTCCTCTGGCTAGTAGAGGAGTACAAATAAGGGTGACCTCTCAGAATCGTTTCCCTCTGAATGATGACGGTTATAGCTAAAAAATTTGAAAAGCATCTCTTTGCCTATCTGTAAGGCACTGTAATATATGTGCATGTGCAAGTGTATAAAATTATAATATTTTTACCCAATATTTTAATTACTTGGGTGTTTAAAATGCTGAGCTTTAGCCAGTTTAATTCATTGCTTTTAACTGTAGCCTTATTATTCCTTTAGTCTCCTGCTTTATTTTTTTTAAAATAGAATTATTATGTTGTTATAAAAGTCAAAGGAACTAGTTGATTGTGGTAGTGTACAAGTGCAAACAATAAGAAGATTATAGAAAAACAATTGTATGTGAACTAGCACTGAATTATCACCGATATCCTCATAATTGATTTTATGTTCTGAGTTTAACTGTGTATCATAGCAATATGATAGCCATAGTGCCTGATATGTGAAGAATTTTCCATTTTTATTTTTAAATTTTTTGCTTAGACGTCTTTCCATAAGTCCTTTTCTTACGCTTGTACATTAAGGCTATCCTCTGAATGCTGTGAACTGACTGTGTTTCCCTTTGACAGGCTCCTACCTTCTCACAAGTCATCCCAGCTCGTGGGCCTCTTTCTGGGGGCACCTGGATTAGCATCAGAGGAAGACATCTCAATGCAGGAAGTAACATCACGGTGACCATTGGAGGACAACTATGTGCTTTTGCAGGGTGAGCTTTCTTGGTTTGGGGTATAAATGATTGTCAGGCACTAAAGGTAGTCCTTGACTTACATCAGTTCATTTAATGACCGTTCAAAGTTACAACGGCACTGGAAAAAGTGATCATGTATGTTCATTTTCACAGTTACAATCTTTGCAGCATCCCCATGATCATGTGACCCAAATTCATATGCTCGACAGTTGGTTCATACTTATGACCGTTAGAGTGTCTCCGGGGGGGGGTGTCGTATGATCACTTTTTGCAATCTTCTGATCAGCAAAGTCAATGAAGAAGCCAGATTCACTTAACAACCAGGTTACTAAATTACCAACTGCAGTGATTCACTTAACAATTGTTAAGAAATGTGTTAAGAAACTGTGGCAAGAAATGTCATAAACTGAGGCGAAACTCACTTAACGAATTCTCACTTAACATAAATTTTGGTCTCAGTTGTGGTCATAAGTTAAGGACTACCTGTATGTAGAGAGAAGAAAGGCTGGAATGCACTGAACTAATCAATTACATATATGTACTGGGAATAAACATGTGACTACAATGTGAAATAAGATAATATTCCTAAGGAGCCAAGCAAACATTTCTGTGTAGTTTGTGGAATTTCTTTTCATGGTTCATTAAAAAAAGAAGAAGAAGAAAGACCAAAGAATGAATTCCTTTTCTTTATAAAAAACACAAATCCCTGAGCCATGAAGTGGATAATTTTTAGATTAGGGATGATAATGGAGCGGCTCTTTAAATATTTTTGTGCAGTAATTACTGGTTATCAGCCTTAATCGCTGCTGTTTGCAGTCGCTGCATGATGGAGAACGCTCCAGAGTTATGCTAGCTTCAAGGACTGTGTGTGTTTTATTTTCTTTTTACATTAACTGATAATTTTAGCAGAACTTCCCAAGGAGATTAGAGTGAGTGGGTGGGGAAGGACCAGATGCAGAGATTAATATTTTATTTGTAGAAAACCTATTGTAAACTGCTTAAAAGACAACCAGGCCTGGAATTTTCGCAAGGAAATCCTAACATTCATTCCACATTTTTTCCACATGTAAATTCAAATATATTACCGTAAGGAAATTGAAGTAGTAAAACTGATAATTCATGTGATACTACTAAATTCATATTATAATTTACCAGTAGTTCAGCTTTTTTGTTGCAATCTCTGTCCTTCGTATAAGTGAGATTCTATAACAACACAAGACACCAACTGGGCATTTCTATCTATGCTTCTTAAGTGGGGAAAAAGAGACTCTTGAGGAGTGTTCCACATCTTTCCAGTTGCTTTGGATCACTGCAGTTTTAGCGTTATTGCAATTTTTCTATTTCCCCTGAATTTATTTACTTTTGTACTTTCTTCACTTTATTTTAGCATGCTCTGCTCTGCAAGGACTTCTTCCAGTTTAACATTCATTGGATTTCCCAATTTTCTTATAACTTTAAAATATCTTTCCATAGGTGTATCAGATGCGATGTTAAATTACCTTTCTTGTGCATCCTTTTTTGAAGAGGGAGAAGTAATAAATGTCCACACCAGAGGTGGGATTCACTTACCTTCCCTACCAGTTCGCAAATGTGAGCTGCGCGCATTACGCCTGGGCGGATGGGTGGAGCCTCCCACAGTTGCCACTACTGGTTCACATGATCTGGACAGAACTGGCTGAATCCCACCACTGGTCTGCACCCATTGAGAACTCTTATCAAAGATGAGTCTCCAGATCATTTCTTTTGCTTAGGTCCCATGTCGACAAGCTGTGGAATCAATGCTGCTGTTTCCTTGCCAAGTAAACTTCTGGGCCAACCAATTTTTCTTGCTTGCCATTTCTGCTATTAGAGGAAGAATCCCCAATCTTAGAACTGTCCAGGGTTGCTGTTGAATTAGGTGGCCTTAGAAATCTAAATTATAAATAAACAGATCACCATCTATAGCTAACATGGTTTCACATGGATGATTTCAGAAAGAATAAGTTTGAGGTCAGAAGAATCTGTTCTCTCTATGCATATCTCTTCCTGTTGACACTTTCCGATGCCAAAAAGATTATGGGTCAGAATCAATCCAATTCTTACTGCTATTCGATCGAAAGACGTGTTGGAGGAAGAGGACTTTTCTTGTTATTCTGTTATTGCTCTTCTGGTCATGGGTCAGAATGACCTCATCCTTAAACACCTATTAATTAAATTCTCAAAGTACTGTGATATTAATTCACTGAAAATTAATTACATTAAATCCAAAGTATTGGTTTTTGAGAAGAGTTATAAACCACAGTCATGACATTTAGATGGTGATAAGTTGGAGCAGGTTAAAAATTTTATATACAGTATTGGAAAGTAATATTCACCATTCTCTTTCATGTTTTTCCCTTAGGTATTTTGCTAATAAGGCATCTGGGTTAAAGGTTATTGCTAATAATTTAGTGATTCTTAGATTCTATTCAAGGGGAACCAACATCCCTTCACAGTCATTTAGGCTTTTAAGGACAAAACAGGGACCCAATATTGATATGGTAGCAATCTGGGTTAAAGGTATTAAAAGATGACTATCATTCATTACTAGCCCAATTCCTTTGTGTTTTGTTTCATGTCCTAAATTGTGTCCCCAGTGTGTTCTTTGTTACTGGAAACAGGTTTATGCCCTTTTTCAATTTCAGCCTGGTCAGTTACTGTTGAATTATAGTTGAGAAAATGTACTTTTAGAATATCAGTTGGCCTTTTGGTGCTAGTCCCTTTAGAGATTTACACTAGTACTTAGATAACTTTGTTAGCAGACAAAACATAACAAATAGGTATTGATTTGACAAGGGTATCAGATTTAGATTATTCCTCAGCAAACACTCAAATTGAACTGAGGCTTTTTAGACACTGTCCACCAGGATTTGCAAGCAACAGCTAAAGTATCTTGCTCCCCAGTATATTTTGAAATAAGATAGCAGAAAGCCTTTTACCTTACACCTTACATAAAGACATACAGTGTATTTTCCTCTTTAAAAACATGGAAGCTCACATTTTCCAAGAAATAAGGTGATTATATTTATTTATATTGTTTATATAAGTCTTCCCATACTCTTCATTTTCAAATACCATTTTAAACTATTTTTTAAAAAGAATCAATATTAAATATTTATCTCTTTAATTAGGTTATGAACATCCTATAATAAGAATTCTTAGCACAAAATTGCTGGAGGAAAGTAAGAAAACACTCAGTTGTGTATTTGAGATAGACCAATACAAACTGAATGAATATATGACTCTTGAAAGTGTTAAGGGACTAATATGCTGTCTTTAAAATGTTTGTTATGTCTGTTTGTTTTAATTGATATTATTCTTTGAATTGCATGTTAAGTAGTCAGCTATGTAAATCTAAGTGATAAACAAAAGGAAGGAAGGAAGGAAGGAAGGAGATCTTCAGGCTACTGCAATCCCATTTTTAGATACTCAATGATGTATTTTCTATCTGCATTTTCTTTTGAGTTGCTTGTGCAAGATCATAGTTCCACTTAGGACCCGTATGTAAACTCACAATTATTAATGGCATTAAAGACCTGTTCACTATTGTTGATTTAGTCAAGTTGCTATTTGTATTCTTATATACTTCAGTGAACCAGTTTTAGCTATTGATTCATTTTTGCAAAAAGCTGACTGACAGTGCATATTGGGAGGTGAGGGCCATGATAGTGAGCAGGCTTGGCTTCGTTAACTGACAGTAAAGATGAAAAGTAGACGGTGGACTGCCTTAAGTGAACAAATTGCCTGCTTGGTACAAAGGGAATATTCAGTTTGTTTGGTATCATGGTATAGCAATATAAAAGATGCCTGCTGTCTTAAACATAGCATATGACATTGTTTTCATTTTCCCCCCTCTTTTCCCTATGTCCCACAGGAGAAATGCTGGTGAAATCCAATGTAGGACCCCATCTGGTCAGATTCCAGGTAGTTCAGCCATCCTCATTCATATAAACCGAGCTGTGCTTAGTAGTGCTGATGTTACATATTATTATACTGAGGATCCCACAATCCAAAAGATAGAACCTGAATGGAGTATCAGAAGGTAAGATTGAATAAATAAAATTATCCATTTTCTGTTGATGTAGTTTTTATGCAGTTTATGCAGGGGTGGACTGCTGGGGGTTCACAGGGGTTTGGAAGAATCTCTAGCTAAGATTCTGTGCAGTTCGGAGAACCCCCAAATCCCATTCCTGGCTGGCCCCACCTACCGCACCCCTCCCAGGAGTCCCCATGCGGCCTATTTTGGATGCAGGTAAGTGCAGGGCATGCGCAGTGGCTCAGGGAGGGCGAAAAACGGGCCTACTGGAAGTTCGGGAAGGCTGGAAACGGGCACATTTCTGGCTCCAGAGGGCCTTCGCAGCCTAGGGAGGCCATTTTCGCCCTCCTGGAGGCTCGAGGAAAACCACTGAAGCCCAGGGAGGGGCAAAAACGCCCCCTCCCCACCGTGGTGCAGGAGGCCGACTAAGCCATGCCCACCATTCCCAGGTCCACCCAGCAAATGGGCAGAGAACCCCTTGCTAAAATTTTTGAAGCCCATCCCTGAGTTTATGTGTTACACAGAAAAACTACTGAAAAATATTATAACCCCTTTTCCTAAACTATTTCAATCAATGCTGTAACGTAAAGGCACAATAGCCATAATATGTCATTTGGACATAAAATGCTGAGTATTTGTTGGCACCCTTCATTCTGCACATCTACTCCTTGGTAGAATACCAAGTTAATACCAATACCAAGAGTCAAAAGAAATTCTTACAAATGTTGGGTTTTCTATCTGTTTTGTATTTATTTAATAAGTTATTTGGGGACAATTCAGGGAGTTATTTATGAATTACTGATATGGTACATCTCTTTTCCACAATAAAAGATATATTTTGTATTTGGGACAATAGACCTTTGCTTTTGGCAAAATATCAATATGAAAATGAAATAAGAGCCTTGGTACTACAGTGGTTTAAAAGCACCCTGTTATTAACACAGCTGCCTGCAATTTACTGCTGGTTCGAATCTCTCCAAGGCTCAAGGTTGACTCAGCCTTCCATCCTTTCTAAGGTAGGTTAAATGAGGACCCAGTTTGTGGGGGCAATAAGCTGACTTTGTATAAATATACAAAAGTATGAAGGCTATTGCTTAACGCACTGTAAGCCGCCCTGAGTCTCCGGAGAAGGGCGGCATATAAATCAAATTAAAAAAAAAAATTGTAAGATTTGAAAAACATTATTTGTTGTGTTTATACTGGTAATTAATGGACCCATATCAAAAGAATTCAAACAATGCCTGAGAAATATATCCTTCTATATCTAGCTTTTGGATTCTATACAGAATTCCAAAATAAACACTGGAAGGAATAATCCATTTTCTGCCTGGAATGTGGCATCAGTTAATGTTATTAAAACTTGATATTGGCTTACTTGGGAGTAAGCCTTATCCTACTCATTTGTAGAATTGTACTGCTAGTTACAAAAGATTTAGCTATATAAGGAAAAAAAACCCACCCAAATCTCTAATTGTCTGACACGGCACAGAATGGGAACAGAGTGCTATTTTAAAGCACTCTTTAGTAGACATTTTACTAAATGCTGAAGTTGATTGCATTTGTCTTAGATGCACAGCCTAATAAAAATTATAACTGTGTGCAGGACTAAGTTGATTTAAGATGAAGCTAATATTAAATGGGAAGCAACAAACCATTTTTTCCCCACAAAAGTAAATTGAATGGAGCAAGGAGGGACAGGAGGATAGAAAGAGAAGCATTGGCAATCACATAGACAAAGCAAGCTGAGCAACCCCATTGTTCCAATAAAATTTTAAAAGTTGGAGAAAGCAGCATCCCGAGGAGACAAGAATCAACAGTCATGTGCCTCAGCCAAGTTCCTTAGATGTGGCAGCACTTCAGAATGGTAGTGGGCAAAAGGTAGAACTATTCTTCTTGTTAAGAGTCAAAGCTTGATATTGGGCATCCTGGGTACATTGTGGAGATTAATGGAACTCAGAGTAGGAATTGTTTGTTTTTACCCATCACTGCCTGAAGTAATTCACAAAGACATTGTTTTTTCCAGCATGAAGTTAAAAGAGCAGGGAGCTGCAAAATATTGGAATAAAAGGAATGCTTTGTTTCATTGACTGCACTCTCTTCATTAGGAGCTTCAGTTGACCTCTTCTGTTTGTTTCCTAGTGGTGGGACATTGTTGACTGTGACGGGCACCAACCTGGCTACTATCAAAGCACCCAGAATCCGAGCCAAATATGGCACTGCTGAGAAAGAGAATGTAAGTAAACCTTCATCCAGTTTTAACCCAGTGTAGTAATCTCCAGTTGTTTTAGGGATGCACATTCTGATCTGGAATGTGGAAAGCTTGGATCCAGGATGCCTGAGCAGCCATGATCGAAAGTCTGCCTTCAGTTTTTTTTGATGAGTAGACTTTCTATTTCTAAGACTTCAGAATTTCATGAAAACCATAATTACATTGGTTGACAAGCTCGGTTGTTTTGTTGCATTGTTGTCTCGGGTATAGCATAATTCAGAATTTTTTGAAAAAAACTATGGAAACTTTGGATATCTTATACCACAGTCAACATTTAAATGGTGCAGGGAGAAAGAATTTCTTGTGCTCCTCACATTCACAGCTTGAGAAATTAGAACAGTCTACTTAGGATGTCTTGGATGTGTTGTGTGATGCAGAAAGAGTTAGGTAAAATCTACATAACTAGTGTAGGGAAAAGAAAAATATTGTATCTTGTGTTTTTCAAAACTATGTCCTTCATTGACAGCAGCACTTGAAACAGTGTTATTTTTGAGTGAAGTTTAATGACCACAGCAGAGAGCAAAGAACCAATTTGGTTTAGTGAGTAAGTTTCATCAGACTAGAAACCAGTGACCATGAACTCTAGTCTTTCCTTAAGCATGAAGCCAGCTGGGTGACCTTGGGCCGGTCCCTCCCTCTAGCTCCAGGAAAGAGGCAATGGCAAACCACTTCAAAAAACCTTGCAAAAAAACCTGAAAGAGACTTGTCCAGACAATCGCTAAAAAGTGACTTGAAGGCAAATAATGATAACAACAACAATCATGGCAAGTCTTCCAGTTTGGGCAATGGTAATTTAGTTCATTTATCAATCTTTACTTGGAGATTGATATCTAAGCAAATTTTTGCATTTGTTGTCTCACATGACAAAGTACATCTGGGTTTTCCTGAAATTAAAGTTTTACTTTCTGTTGAAATAATCTGAGTTAATTTATGCTAGTGCTTTTTTGTTTTGTGCATTTGTTGGAGAAGTGTGCCATTGCATCTAATTAAATTATTATTCAATTTAATTTTTTCCTTCAAATCCACTGAACAAGTTGAAAATTTAATTGTTTAAATCATGTGTCTTTAGAATGGACAAATAGGAAGAAAGTCTAAAGGGGTATGAAGAAAAAGAATGTAAAATAAGTAGTCTAACCAGAATATTTGATTCATAATAAGATGAAAATCTGAAAAAATAGGAATCTTACCAGAAGCATTTTCTCCTTTTTTGAAACGTAAAGAATAAAGGCAGTACCTTGTTATACTTCAACTCAGTTAAGTCAGCAAAGGCTCATATCAGATTTTTAAATGTTGGATAGTTTCAAAAGAGATTTGATATACTTAAACTGATGTCATAGATGTCATAGGATATGTCACCAGAATCTCTTGCCTTAGATAATAGCACCATGAAATTCAATATTATTTAGGTCAGCGATTCTCAATCTCAGCAACTTTAAAATTTGTGGACCAATTCCCAAAATTCTCCATCCCTTCCCTGTTAATTTCAATAATGTTTAATGAATTAAATAATTTACATCGATTTCAATTGATACTTAATTTAAAATTAACAATTTAACAGCAAAAAGATTACACACTCCTGATTTAGGTTTATTTATTGAGGGAGAAAAGTACACATTTCTTCCTAGGAATTAATTACATTTGACAAGGACAATACATGTGGGTTGTGCCAGGCTTAAATCTGTGATTCCCGACAATGCCATGGGGCCTGCATGCTGTTTGAGAAGCTGAATCAATTAATTATTGGCATAGTTTCTGGTCCAAAAGAAAAGTTATCATTTTGGAGTTACAATACAAGAAAGTCCACGTTGGCAGGAGCTCCTACTTCATTCAACCTCCTAGTTCTGAAAATTTCCCCCTGCCTGGTTTCTGACATGATACTCATCTTCCCAACCACTCCAAACGATTGCTTTACTGTCCCCCATCATATAGTGTCTTTGCTAGAAAAAGGGAAGGAAGTTGCTGTCTTCCATATTTTCCTATTTCACAGCTAGTAGAAGCACTGAACAACAACTCAGAGAGGACAGAGTGCTAGCAGTAGGGGAGAATTGCTTATGTAGTTGTGTGAAAAATTTAAGGGTGTGGCACATGGCTTGAGGAAATTGTTTTTTCTTGACAATAAGATAAAATTAATGAAAAAGAAAAATGGTTAAGCCTGCTAACATTTGCCTTTCAGAATTGTACAGTCTACAATGATACCATCATGGTGTGTTATGCTCCTTCCATTGATAACCCAGTCAAGAGCCCTTCAGAACTTGGTGATCGACCAGATGAGATTGGCTTTATTATGGACAATGTTCAAGCCTTGTTGATCATCAACAGAACTAACTTTATCTATTATCCAGATCCTGTGTTTGAATCCTTGCCATCTGGTATGTTGGAGCTCAAGCCAAGTTCTCCTCTTATCCTCAAGGTAATAATTTATTCAACCTCGTTTCTGCAGGTTTTAGAGATAAATGTTCTTCTTGAACATCGCTCCTGGTATTATTAGATAAGTATTAGTTACACATTATGTTGATACAGTGTTGTTCAGAATTCCCAGACCCATTCAGGGAAAGCTTTGTCCATTAAGCTAATAGATCCTGTTACTCTCAACGTACAAGTGTAGGATTTAAGTTTAATTGCTAAGAAGAGAAAAAATCTTGATTGAATCTTCACATTACAGTGTCGAAGACAGGAGAGGGGAACCATTGCAAGTACATTGTCAGATCCCCATAAATCCCTATGGGGATGCTGCCATTCTTGCAGGGAGGGCCTGGATACCAGTTTACAACCTCTCCTTGCCTCTGGTCTTTCTTTTACTTTGAGGTACCTTCCTGAGAATGGGAGAAGGGAGGGAATAGGCTGGGGCCATCTGTTTTGTCCTACTTTTGGGGCCTGGTGTGCTATTGTCCATGGGGTCGTGAAGAGTTGGACGTGACTTAGTGACTGAACAACAACAACAAACCTACTTTTATTCTTCTTAAAGGGCCGTAACCTTCTCCCACCAGCACCTGGTAATTCCCGGTTAAACTACACTGTACTCATTGGAGACACTCCATGTGCTCTTACTGTTTCTGAAACTCAACTGCTCTGCGAGTCCCCAAACCTCACAGGACAGCATAAAGTGACGGTAAGGCAAGTCAGGCATGCCTCTGTTTGTGTTTTTGTGTTACCTGGACACCAAATGCTTTATTTTATTTTTCTTGCTAAAAGAATTGTGAAATTGCGAAGATCACAGAATGTAGTCATTGTCCTTTGAATTTTGTCACTCTTTCCTCCTTCCCTTTCCAAATATAAATTCTGCTATTTAAAGAACTATGTTGTTTATCTATTGTATTGAGCATATTGCTTAAATTAGTTTTGTGAGATAACTTTTTATATTGGTTGTCAGGCTGTCAGTTTGGTATTGAATTTTGGCAGCCATACAGATAGACCTTCTTCAAGATGATTGTCCCCAGCCTGATGGTATCTCCCCATGGTATACCTGTCACTATGAGCCTGTCCACCTTGCTACTGTCATCCCCTTCTCTTTCTTTCCACCTTTCCCAGCATTATGGATGTCTCAAGAAAGCTGAGTCTTTGTCACAATATGTTCAAAATATGGTAATTTCAGCCTGATCCTTTATTCCTCTAATGTGGACTCTGTAGTGATTTGTTCTATGACCATTTGCTTCTTTTCTTGGACATTCATGGTATTTTCAGGAGTCTTCTCCAAAACCAAATTCAAAAGACTCAATATGCTTTCTGTCCTTTTACTGCACAATTCAACTTTCAGTTCTATAGATCATCATTGGGAAAAACATTATCACATAATTCTGGAGTTTTTAGGTATATTTATTTTATTTTATTTATTTATTTTATTATTCATATTTCTATGCCGCCCACTCTCCGAGGACTCTGGGTGGCTTACACCAAAGACAGTATACTAAGTAGCATATTGCCCCCAACAATCTGGGTCCTCATTTTAGCCACCTCAGAAGGATGGAAGGCTGAGTCAACCTTGTGCTGGTGAGATTTGATGCGCTGATCTGCTGAACTAGCAGTCAGCTGAAGTAGCTGCAGTATTGCACTCTAACCACTGCACCACTTCGGCTCTGTGACATGTCATAGCATCCAGTATTTTTTCCAAGGCTTTCATTGCTTCTATACCAAGTTCTTGTTTGCAGCATATATATTGATTGCTAGTGCCTTGCTATTGATAGTTGATTCTAAAGGCAGAAGCTTTCCACAACTCTAGGGTCTTATTAATTGTAATGCTGGTTGCTACACTTGTTGTCATTAGTTTGGTTTGACTTCTTTATATTTAATCTTAATCCCACTTTTTCACTCTGCTCCTTGATTTCCATTATTAGAGTTTGCAGATCCTTTGGATTTTCAGCTATTAGAGTATTGGTACTCCTCGAGTTATGGCCATAATGAAGCTTGCTCATCATGATCATAAAGTGGATCAGTCATGTGACCAACCCAGTTTGAGGACTTTTTTGTAACTGTCATTAAGTGAATAACTGCAGTCATTAAACATATCCACAGTCATTAAGTGAACACTGCAATCCTTAAGCAAATCCATAGTCATTAAGTGAACCACAGGTTCTCTATGGACACAGTTTTGCCGAAAACCAGAAGCAAAAGCAGTTTTCAGCAAAACTGTCATAAAACACAAAACTATTGTAAAAAGCAGACAGATGACCATAGACTGTTGCAAATGTCAGTAAATGCGGCCTGGTTACTGAGCACCCAAAGTGTGATCAGATGGCCACATTGGTGGAGCAATCCTTGGATTTTGATTTTCAATTATAATCCATCATACCTTTGAATAGTCCCAAAGCAACAGGTTGTAATTCAAGGACTACCTATAGTGTCATTGGCTACATAGATCATTGTCGCTTCTTCCTGCAATGTTAAAATCATGCTTCTGGTGCAATTCCTCAAAAATATATCTCTACCCCATTGTAAGTTGGTTCTCTTATTATGTCTCCAACTTCAAAAATACTTTTATTTCCTAGGAAAATGCATTTATTGTTTAAAATTAATTTCAAAGTTTTAATATTCAGAATCAAATGATCCAACATTTTCTGAACCCTTCATCAGTTTAAAACTTTCTATGTGCCAAATCTTGTCTTGCTTTTTGATGTGTATTTTAAATTCTTAAAGTTTATAAAGATACAATTTTATTTTGTGAGATTAAACATTGAAGGCACTTATCCGATGCTTCCATTTATCATTTTGAAGGTATCTAATTGTTTGGTGGATTTTGCACACTTGTTTCAAAATTATCACTCAAAAATCTACATATTATATGAAATTGCACAAAATGCATGTATTAGAAAAGCTGCTTACAAAAGCAAACACGGCTATGGATATGTTTAAAACAATCATAATAATGTGGCTGCTTGACAAAATTGACTTTTATCTGTGTTTATGCAAAAGTTAAATGGATCATATACTTTATTTTTTAATATTATTGGTTTAAGAGGGAAAAAGAAAAATCTCATTAATCTCTGAATTTTTTACCTGTTCTCTCTTTATGCTCAACAACATCTGTATGAATTATATAAAATTAGTTTTTAGTACAACAAGTCGGCCTTACTCTGGAGTTCATTATAGCCTTGATTTTTTTTGAAAAGGACCCAAAATATTTCTTCCTCCAGGCACCTCATCCATCAGAGAAGTATACTTTGCATCCCATGTATTAGTATAATGTTATTTGAATGAGATATCAAACTTGATGTTTACTTCTTTCAGGCATCAGTAGTGTGCCTGCATATGTCTATATCCCATCTAATCTCCTTTCTGGTCGTGTGAGACATCCTACAGTATCTCACCACTGTTCTTTCTTGCTGTTATATTTGCTTCCTTCTAAAGGTGACAGTCAGTGCTAACTAGAAGTTGTTTAGAAATGGGAATAGTGAGGATAGAACCGACTTTAGTAATGGTATGTTGAGTACAAAGCATCTCTGGGCTATTGCTAGAATAAAAATCAGTGTTGCGAGTATATTTTTCTTCTTAGTGTTAAAATAAGTAGAATTTTTTTAAAAAGGTGCCTTTTGCTTATCCTGCAATGACAAGAGAGTTCTGATCACCAGTTGGAAAAGTATATGTTGATAATGTCCTTATGTCGATAGTGTCAGACCTGGAAGCCATCTTTTATCTTTGAGCCTTCAGGCCTGCCACAAATTCTACTGTGGGAAAATGGGAGGGGGGATTGTATGGAGTGAAGATGATATGTAGTCAAAATAACATTCTTTCCAGAAAGTCAAGGCCATTGTGCCCTGCAGCTTTGCTGAGAAGAATGAGGAGGTATCTTCTGTTCTGGAGGGTACCTGATTGGTTTGTGTGATAGACATGTGGGTGAAGGGCAAGGACTTGAACTTTATTTTGGGTGAGGAAAACCCGGAAGCTCTCAGATTCAGGTTTTCCCAGATGTGCTAATATGACATTTCTAATAAAAATTAGCTTTGAGGAAACTCAAGCCTCGGAGTTTGATTTTGTTGGGGGTGTTATTTGGAACCCTGACAAATAGTTCCTTTAACATTTTGAAACTAAACAATCTCTTCAATTGCCCAGTTTCAAAATATGCTCATTTTCCTGGTCTACTAAGTAAAAGAGAGAATAAACATCTTTCTTTGGAGTAAGACAGCCGCAATCAATAGTATTGGATGTTTTTCTCTCTTTGTGTCTTCCAGATTAAGGCTGGGGGGTTTGAGTTCTCTCCAGGGACGCTGCTGATCTATTCTGACAACCTGTTGACTTTGCCAGCCATTATTGGCATTGGTGGAGGAGGCGGACTTCTCTTGCTCATCATCATAATTGTCCTTATTGCATACAAACGGAAGTCTCGAGATGCTGACCGTACCCTTAAACGTCTCCAGCTGCAAATGGACAACTTGGAATCACGGGTGGCCTTGGAATGCAAGGAAGGTGAGGATGCCTGCCATCTTTCTGCTATTCTGTCATTTATATTGTTGTCAATCCACTACTGTAAGAAAAAAACTGCAGGCAGAAGTTGGCTTCAGCATTCCCCTCTGCAGCACTGAATTCCTTTCCATTTTCTTTGTTTTTTTAAAGCACCAAACATATTGCATTAGGTACTGAATGAATGAATCTTCCAACATCATGGGTAGATTTAGGTTTGCTTTATGGGCCTCTGAAGCATTCTGCTCAATTTAGTTTCTATGATTTAGTTGTTTAGATAACACTAAACCTTATTTTTCCCCAAAAGACGGACTATTAGGTTTGCAGGCTATAACCATGTGAAACAACCAATCAGATAAGAGATTTGCACCCCCCCGTCCACATCATATGATTTCAGCTGACCATGAAGCAATGCATAAGTTTCATTTAAAATTTATTTTCATTTATTATTTTTTTATGATCCATCCATATAATGTAAAATAATTTTCTATAACTAAAACTTAAGTCAATTTTCTTCCGTGAGCTATCTGGAAACCACAGAACCATAGAATTTTCAAAGAAGAAGATCAGAGTAGAAATGTAATGTTGCTGAGGGTATGAAATCATAATGTCATGGTTCATAAACGCCCTAATTGCAGGTAAAGTTATATTATTAAACAAAAACCACAGTAGCATTCACTTTCCCCCCTATAATGTTACAGAAAATTGCTGCTTATACATTCTTGGTCATTCCGCTGTTTTTTGCTGAAAAACCTCTTTCATTCATTTTTACAAATGCGGGTTCCAGTAAATGTCAGAGTGGGTGTAAGAACACCTATATTCAGACTTAGCTTTGGGTGAGGCAGTTTTATAATTATAATACCTGGAGCACAAAAATTTGGATGTCTGGAGTTTTGTGACTCTGCAGCATGGATTCTCAATATTTCAAGCACCATATCTCCCTAAAACAATAAATACATTTGTGCAATATCTCCCTCTCTATTAATAGAACTTATAATTCCACTGGGGCTAAGGTTATGTAAGAAGCAACTACACCACTTACATTTGAAATTAAATCTTTCATTATATCACATAATTTTTCAAACACTGTGATTACTTATCATGCTCTTTGCCTCTTCCTAAAGCTAAAATAAATTCTTTTTCCAATCTTGAATCTCACAAAATCTCCTCAGCAGAAATGTGTTAAAAAAGAGAGGAGGCTACATTAATCCCCGCAATTGAAATATTTCTTAATATATCCCCAAGATACATTGAGACAGATTCCTCATTTTCTTCTTTTAGTTCCTTTTTTTGAGCCAGTGAATGAGTCTCTTCACTGATAATTAAGGAGCCTACACGTGGCTGTTCTTAAACAGTCTTCTGGGTGATCCTTGTCAGTCTGGGGCTCACTTGATTATTATCAAACCATAACTGCCCACTGCAGACTTGTGCAGGCAAAGCAGCGAGCAAAGCTGAGACTGACATTCAACAATCCTTCCATTTGCAAAGTAGAAACACTGTTAAAAGTTGCTTCTTTCTGCTCTGGCAAGCCTGCAACGGGCTTGTACAAAGTGGAAGCAAAACCTAGAGTGAGATCTGTTGTGTTCCTACTTTGCCCAACCAGAATGTAAAACATTTTGGAATCGCCACTTAAGTTGGTCATTGCACCCTGGACAGGGGGCTCATAACTCACAGTTTAAGCACACCTGTCTTTCAGTATCTCAGCATTATGTGGGATACATTATGGAGATTCTCAGTCATCCAGGTCATGGTTGTCCTAAAGGTGCTTTTTTCAAGAGGCAACTGGACTTTCTGGGTGATCTTTGAAGGCATTTTGCTTCTCATCCAAGAACCTTCTTCAGAGCTGAAAAAGCTTCTTGGATGAGAAGTGAAGCACCTTCAAAGAAAAACCAGAAAGTCCAATTGCCTCTTGAAAAAAAGCACTTTTGGGATATGTCAGCATTACTTAGATCACAAGAAATAAAATGCATATTCACACAAGCTCTAAAAAATTAGAGCTTGGAGATATTTATTTTATTTTTTATTTTACTTAGAAATTTTATATTGCCACCTACTCGCACATGGTGATTCAAGGAAGCTTACAGGACATAAAAAAACAATATAGATGAAATAATAATAATAATACAATAATACCCCACCACCCCAGTGACAACACACCTTCATATCTGCCATTTAATGGGCTCAATCCTACTCTGGGTTCCCCAGACCTGCTGGCAGAACCACGTCTTTAGGGCCTTCCGAAAGAGTGTTGGAGTTGCTCAACAGCTAAAACAGTAAAGTAAAAGAGAAAGATGTAGGTGAACATTATATATTGTCCTGTTTTTCTGAGATGGGGGATAAGAAGGCATCTTTTCCACCAATATTAACAGCCTACAATGTTGTTCCCAAATAATGAGTAATGATCATATTTGTACTGCTTCCAGTTTCATTACTGTGTTATATGAACACAAATAGGAAGCAATTCACTATGATTTAAGGCAAAAACCTTTAGCATGGTTTCCTCCAGGTATATTGTAATTGTAATTGCCAGAATTCCCTTGTACCATTGGCCATTCTGATTGAGGAGTATGTGATTGGTAGGGCAACCATCACATGCCAGGTAGGTAAATACTGGTTTTAAAAAAAACATAGGAACCAGGTTTATGCCGCACCTGGCGTTAACAGCTTTTGCAACTCTCAAAACTTCTGTAAGCTTAGGCACTGCTTTGAGGTCAGATGAGGCAATTTTACTGAAGGTTTTGTTTAGTACAGTTTGAAGGAATTTAGCAAGATTTCAAGAGGAAAAGTTTTAAAGGAAGAGAGAAGTCTGCTTGTGAAAGACTGTGGGTCTCTCATTATGTGACAGACAGATGCTGAGAAATTGGACAGAATACTGTTTCTGATCCTGCTGATAAAACCTAATTGCCCATTATCACCACAAGCCAGCGCCTGGGGCTGTGACCCTGCCAACTCCAAGTTGGCCCAGAAGCTGCTTTAGAAGCAGACTCCTAAAAGGAGATAATAAAAAAAAAAAGGAAGTATGAAAAAAAAAAAGCCCTGTAGATAGAAATAGTGACAGAGTGATTGGAGAAGAAGGGAGGGAGGGAGTGGAAGGAGGGAATTTTGCCTTGTCTTCCATAGCTGGCAGATAAAAGGATCTACTTTTAATTAAAAGCTGCAGTATCTTCCCTGCCTTTTCTCTTTTCTAGTCCCACTAGTTACAGATAAGATAGTGTGCCTTTCAAACTGACGGTTTGTTTTTTCTCATCGAACTGATCAGCCTACAGTCCTCTGCCATTTCTAGCTTCCTTTTAAAGTGCCATTAATTTGATTTTTTTCCCCAGCATTCCTCTCCTCTTTCAGCTAAAGTTTCCCCCTCCCCAGCTTTAGAACTCAAAAACAAACAACCTGGTTTGTTGTAGGTGAATTTAAAGCTGTAGGGTGTGCTTTATTTTTTTCTTGTGAACTGTTCCAACCCCGCCAAAAACTGTAGAAGAGAATATCTATGGCTCAGCATTGTACTTGTGGAGTCCTTGGTGCTCTCTGAATTTAGTTGTTTGCTTGCAGACATATCGTTACCCCAACTAAATGAGGATCAGGTTTGTGCCTTATTTACATACAGGGTGACCTACTGTATATAAACACGAAGCAAACCCCATTGATGATATTACCTACCAGTAGTTGGGAAATGAAACATCTGCAATAGCACTTAGACTTATATACCGCTTCACAATGCTTTTACAGCCTTCTCTAAGCGGTTTACAGAGTCAGCCTATTGCCCCCAACAATCTGGGTCCTCATTTTACCCACCTCGGAAGGATGGAAGGCTGAGTCAACCTTGAGCCTGGTGAGATCTGAACTGCCAAACTGCTGGCAGCTGGTGATCAGCAGAAGTAGCCTGCAGTACTGCACTCTAACCACTGTGCCACTGTGGCTGCAAGCAAACAACTAGGGTCAGAGACCACCAAGGGTTCCACAAATGGTCCTTCCATTTGAAAGATGGGAAAGAAGGGGAGAGGCTCACTTTTCTATTGTATAGTCTAGTCTTCCTTAAAGAAAAACTCTGCCTTGTTTTTTTTTTTTTCTTTTCATTTTTTGTACCTTTTTTGTATATAAGTTCAAGTCAAAGTTCGCACTGAAGTTTTAATCCACTTGATTCTTCAGTGTCAGAAGACTAAACTATTTTCATTGAAGAAATCCCTACCAGTAGAGTTTTGGGAACATAAATCCTTCTAGGTTTTCTTTTCATACTTAAGTAAGCTATGATACAATTTTAATGAATTAATTATATTTCCACTTTAAACAACATTTTAGCTGCACACTACAATTTGTAGTATTAGTCCATTGAATTCTTGAAAGGGAGGTTTATCTGGGCACCCTTTTAAATCTGCTGTTTCCTCCCCAGCTTTTGCTGAGCTGCAGACTGATATCCATGAACTGACCAATGACTTGGATGGGGCTGGCATCCCCTTTTTGGATTATTGCACCTATGCCATGAGAGTCCTCTTTCCAGGAATAGAAGACCATCCTGTCCTGAAAGAAATGGAGGTGTGGTAATGGGTGTATGTGTGTCTGCTTGGATAATCTTTAATATTGCATTAATTTATTGTGCTTTGTAGGGCTGGGACTTGAGGAAAAAGGAAAAGGAATCAGTTCTCTCTATAGAAGAGAGAGATCTCTATAATCTTATTTTGTGTGTGTGTTATTTGTGTCTATTGATGTTTCTCTGCTTTAGGATATTGGTTTAGACTAATCTAAATGATCTCAAAATCATCAATATTCCATGATTCTTAATTTCCCATTATCCATAAAGATTTGCTAAAGAAGGTACATTCAAGGTGTTGATTCTTGAACAAGTTTAAGGGATTGCTTGTTTTTGAGGCCAGGTAGTATGGAAGTTGGTGGGATAACTATAATGTTGTCACCAAGGAAAGTTGTTCATGATGTATCATATTATATCCATATTTTGAAGAGTCTAATCTGACAGTGTTTCTGAAACGCTGGATCCAATCATAGGCATTTTTGTATTTGGAGGAGGTAGGTATTCTAAAATCCCAACAGAGAATATGCTAATATTGAATCAATCAACTGAAAGTCTTCCAGGGGTTTCAGACTGCAAGTTCTTGAGCCCTAGCCAGGGACATGATTTATGAGTTTTGTGATCAAACATCCATATGATACCAGATTTTGGCTTCTGCATTTATAGATGGTTTGAAGATAAAAATTGATTGATTTTGTGCGGGGGGAGGGGATTCCTCCTCTTTCTATAAAAGATGGCACATAAGTACTTTGTTTTTACAAAAATCGTGTCAAGTAAGCCATTTAGTTTTACTGGATGAGAGTTGAACATTGGAGAAATTGACCTGAGCCATGCTAGCTAGCAAAACTATGTCTTGCATAGGATTTGAACACTCTTCCTTCCAACAGTCATGACTGAGCTCTCACTAAATCACTCCTGCTGTTGCTTTATTCTTATATTCCTTCTAAACTGCAGAGCATAGAGACTAATTCAGCCATTATTGCTTTAATTGAAATGAGAATAAGAAGTATTAGTTCTACAGACAACATTGCTTGATAGCAACTTGGAGAATTGAGGAGCATCTTTTAAAAATGTTAATAGGCAGGTCAAATAGGGTAAGCAAAGAGGGAGCCATAGGAAAGCATTAAGTGACTCATAAAGTTGTTGCTAAGGTCAGTTCAAGTAGTAAGATTTTAAGTAAAGAGTAAGAGAACGAAAATTAGTTAAAGGCAGAAAACAACAGAAGCCTTTTGCTGACAGCAGAATCTAATTGTAAATCGGCACAATGAAAAACAGTTAATTTTAAAAACCACTCAAGTAGGTGTTGTCCTATTTTGGTGTTATCCAGAGAGGAGTTTGTACACCGGAGTTTCTATGACGTAGACATTACTGCCATGTCCATCAATCTCCTTTGTGAGATTACAATATGTAGTTCTTTCTAGTTATATTTCTAGCTTTGAAGTGCTGGTGGATTTTTGCTACTTTTATCAGATTTTTTTTGTTTTTGTTTTTAGTTTGGAAGGCATGGATTGCTGAGCTGCTCTTTGCGTCTGAATTTCACTAACCAATCCTCTTTTCATTAATGAAGTGTGCATATATTGTTGTATTCGGTGATTGAAGAGACAGGAGCCAAGCTAGTACAACAGTTCTTTATTATAACTATATACAGAATCCAGCAGCAGGCTGCCTGACAGCTCTCCTTATATAGAGAGCTGCCAGGCGTTCTGACCAATCAGGTTCGAGTTTTTCCCCGCTCCTTTTCTCTGTAGCCAATATCTAACACATATTATACCATAATTCTCTCTAAATGATTTCTCATTCAGTAGAGAGTCTCTAAAAAGTAAAAATCATACATTAAAAAACTTTATCCTTTAATTCAATTTACTCAACAGGGCTCACAAAATTTTGAAAATTTAGTGCAAAATATTAAAAGGTAAATACTGCGAATACCGTATGAGAGCCAATGTGGCATTGTGGTTAAGGTGCTGGATTAAAAACATGAAACCAAGTTCTAGTCTTCCCTAAGGCATGGAAGCCAGTGACTTTGTATATTTGGTTTATTTGTTCCTTTGGGGCCATTCTTCCTCTTTCAGCCCTAGACCAAGAAGTCGAAAATCTTCCACCCACCAACTGATCCTGGATCATCATGATAGATTATATTTGTTAACCTTCAAAAAAGAAGTCTTCATTTGCAGTGGACTGTTTTGGATTAATGATTACAGTAACAATTACAACTATGAATACTGAAATCAGTGATTAAACACCAGGTGATTAGAGGACATATGCAAGTTTCTGTAGCGTAGCAGCACTGCCTTGGTTTCTTCTGACAATTGGGGAATCCTTAGAAGACCTTTTTTTGAAGATCTTAACAGGAAAGAGACTGCTTTAAATAGTTAAGTCTATTAGAGTTTTAAGTTTTCGTACATCACCATTATTTTTTTGCTTAAAAACTGTACAAAAGGCAGTTGAAGGCAAAATGCATTAATTTTATTTGCAATTAGTAAAAAAAAAGTTATATAATTCAAAAGAAATTTAAAAAAGGAAAAATTACATACAATTTCAATTTCTCTGTTTTTCTACATCAAAAACACTAGAATTGCCTTTAGTTAATTTTTGAGCAACTAATTAAACTGAGACTATACTGAATGATATTGTCCATTTTTTTCTCCAAGACTAGCCAGTTCAAAGGCTGAGACACAAATTTCTCTATAGACAGTCAGGACACAATACAGAAAATAGGATTAGAATATTGCCAAATGTGCTTCCAAAGTCAATCCTAGCAGATGGTCAGCAGGATACAATGACTGGTGGTATCAAAAATCCAAGAGGGCTAGGCCAGCTCCATATCTGGCTTTTGATGAAGAAGTTCACCAAGAGTACCAAAGCTGTCTCGTCTCAGTACTGTATTCTGCCCAGTATTGGGCAGAGATAATTATCCAGACACACCTGGAGCTGCAATGCTACCTCCTGTTAGCTATTTTAATTTTATTTTAATCAACTAGCAGGGGCGAGCTGAATAAGCACATGGTAGCCATAATTCTCCACACACTCTCCCTATATCCTTCAGATCTACAAGTTGGAAAGAATCCAAGATAATAGGATACGCAGCTGCCAAAATTACCTCCTTTTGACTTGCTCTATCCCTGAAGTCCCAGTTGAGATATACCTAATTAATTTTCTCTGGAAAGAATGATGCAAATTATTTACTGGGAGTTACTGAGTATTCTGGCTCCTCCTCCTCCTCCTCCTAAATCCTGCTAAAGAGGATGTCTCACAGTATGGAAAAGCAATGAAAACGAGAAGTAAATTCCGGTACCCCATGCTGCTTCAATTGTTATAGGTTAGGCCTCCAGTTGGACCACCCTCTGCTCAGCTTGATGAATAAGATTTCCTGTACTTGTACTGTACACCATTTCTTTACTTCAAGCTTTTTAGTACACCACCACAAAAGTAATTAAACTTTGCAAAAGGGAATGAAACACCAAGGAGTAAAAATGTCAATTCCTAGGGCCAGAGTTTTAACAAACAATTTAGAAAAGTTCTAAGCATATTCATATGACAATCCAGATCTGTCTATTGTCTACTCTGAATTATTTATTTAATCCTTGATCCATATAAAAGTTTATATCAGCCACCTTTCTAGGTTAAGATAGTGATGTGTCCTTGATAATGGAGTCATAAAGTGCTTTTGCATTAAGGTTGCTAACTCCACAAAAATGCAGTCCGATTGCCAGCTACCAAACATACAGTGTGCTAGTATACACTGTGCTATATACATGGGGACAGATATCAATTGGGAAATGCCCATAATTTCAAAGGAGGATATAAAATGCTGAGCTTTGGGGTAAGGGAAATCTCACCATGATTATCTTTGTATTATTTATAGTTCTTAGTATTTGTTTGATCCAGAATGGTTATTACAGAAATTATGATATATTGCTTGTATTTCTTGGCTCTGGTTTCTTAAGTTTCTATTTAAACTGAAAATATATATTATAGCACTGTATATAGTACCCTTCCTTGTCAATGCAAATTACTTATAGTTTGTTATTTTATGATAGTTGAACTGAAGATTTTTCTATGATGAAGAGTGGTGGGAAATCCAGAACAAACAGAAGGAAATTGTTCACTCAATACTTTTCTAAATTAAGGAGTTTGTTCCCATGAAATGAGATGAGCCTTGTCATCCTTGCAAGGAATTATGCAAAATCTATAAAAGAAAAGGTTATTAATCACGATTGGTCATTTATAACTCAATATAATATTGAGCACGCTTGGTGTGGTGAATACCAGTAGCTCAGATCATGAACAAGCAAATAAGAACAATTGCTTTTATGTATGTTCTGCTGATGTACTTCTCAGATGCATCTGTCTCTCCATTGTGGGAAGCCAGATACAGGATCAGAGAGACTCTCATAAGAAAAGTCTCAAGATGCGCCTATGGGATACATTTCCACGTACTACTCAGAAAAAGCTTTGGGTCATAACTGACATTAACACAGGTAGTCCTTGGCTTACTGTACATCAGTGGTGGGATTCAGCCAGTTCGGGAGAACCAGTAGTTAAATTGCTGGCTGGCTCTGCCTCGCCCCTTCCAGGAGTCTCCACACATCCCATTTTGGCTCCCAGGTAAGTGCAGGGAGGCCTCCTAGGCCCAAAACTGGGTGGGGGGTTGGCGGCACGTCTCCCCCCGCCGTGGCCCATTTTTGCTCCCAGGGGGACGCAGGAGGCCCAGTGCTGCTGTCACACCCTTGGCCACGCCCACCCAGCCAGTCATTAGGGCAGAGAACCTGTTGTTAAATTATTTGAATCCCACCACTGCTGTACATACGTTCACTTAGTGACCGTTTGAAGTTACAGTGGCACTAAAAAGTGACTTGTGACTGGTCCTTGCACCTACAACTATCACAGCATTCCCACAGTCACCTGATTAAAATTCAAACCTTGGCAACTGGCATGTATTTATGACAGTTGCCACATCCTGGGGTCATGTGATCACTGTTTGCAACATTCCCAGCCAGCTTCTGACAAGCAAAGTCAATGGAGGAAGCTAGATTTGCTTAATGACATGATTCACTACAGTAATTACAGTAATTTAACTTAACAACCATGGCAGAAAAAGCCATAAAATTGGGTGTGACTCATTTCACAACCACCTTGCTTAGCTATAGAAATTTTGTACCCAATTGTAGTGATAGGTCAAGGAGTACCTGTATCATTTTTATCCTTGTATCATTGCTACTATCATGTTCTGCAGTAATAGGTTGATTCAGTTGGATTTGTTCGAGACATGACTAGTCCCTCATTTCTAGCACATCTCCCTGACATCCTCAAACTCCTAGTTTCCCATTTCACCTAATCCATTACTCTCTTTTTTCCACGCCATGCAGTATTCCCTTAATTTAGTAGAAGAAGTTCTGCCAAAATTAGCATCTCATTTTCCTGTTTAACAAGGTTGCTCTTGATAGAAAGAATGAAGGATGCCGTTATCATCCCCTCGCTGTTGACCTCTTCATATTTGATTTGGGTTTTGGAATACAGTATATGTAGGCGTAATCGGCTCTAGGAAATAATGGAGTTATTAATTACAGACAAAGGCTGCCTATTATAGTCAAGTACAATCAATGTTTGTGTGATCAATTTTTACTATATTACATACAGACTTTCCATCTTGCTTTTACACATTGTTCCTCTAGTTTGAAAACCAATTTTTATTTTTAAGAAAAAATATCTTTGTCATGAGTCTGTATCTGTATGTATCCAACATACCTGGGACTGTGGGAACACACAAAAATATCATCTACCCAAATGGAGATGGAAGTTGGAAGGTATCTTATAGGTCATGTAGTCCAATTCCTGTTCAATTTAGGAATTCACTAAACAATTTTTCTGACAGGAAATCACCCAGCCCTCCCAACTACTGGGTGTCCTTGAATGTTTTAGGTAGATTGTTTGACTGCTAAACAGCTTTTTATTGTGAGGGAATTTCTTCTAATATTCAGCCTTAACCTCATTTGTTTCCATTTCAGTTCAACATTTTTTTGTGCTGCTTTCAGTTCAACATGGAATAGTATAGACTTTTAGACATTTATAGATGGTAATCAGTCTCTCCTCTTTTCCAAGATAAGCATGTCTAGCCCTTCTAAGGGTGTCCGGGTCCCATATCATCCTATTAGGTCTCCTCTGAATTCACTTCAGCTTCTCTACATCCCTTGTCTTAGCATCAGAGTACTGAAGAATTGTTATATCCTGATTCTGGATGCAATGGCTCAGTTAACACAGCCCAAGTTTGTATAGTCCTTCATAGCTGCTATATCACACTACTACTCCTAGATCATTTTCACATGTGGTGACATCAAGGCAGATTTCTTCAAGTCCATAGCTATATATTTCATTTTCCTGCCTGATGCAAGACTTTATACTGGCCACACTTGAGCATCTTCTTGCTGAATTTGTCTCGATTGTCACTATAATTTTAATTGTGATTTTGTTCTGAGATATTTGTCTCTAGCTTGATGTCATCTGTACAGTAAATTGAATAAGCATCCATTCTGCTCTATTCTTTAGGGCATTTGTAAATTGTTGCACAGTATGGGGCCAAGCAGAGAGCCCTGGGAAATTCCCACTTGGTATTTCCCTCTAGAACAATACAAATCTATTTAAGGGTGATTTTTTTTTTTAGTCTGTGATTTTTCAACCAATTGAAAATCCACCAATGTGTAGTACTGTTAAGTATACATTTATCTGTCTTGTCCAGAGGAATATAATGAGAAGCCTTGTTCACAGTGTGCTCTATTAGTTTACCAGAGTAATCACTCTGCCATTAAAAAAAGATAAATTTAATCTGAAATGACTTGTTGACAATCCCATGCTGGCTCCTAATAATGGTAGCATTATTTTCTAAAAATTCCACAGACACAGTGCTTGACAGTCTGTTCTAATGGCTTACTCCTCCGCCCTTCTCTGATACCAAGTTGGTCTTTCTCCAACTTTCTGGCACCTTACCGATTTTGTAGGAATTTGTAAAGATTACAGTAACGGGTTTTATCATTCCTGCCAGTTCATTTGTCACCTAGAAACTCAAATGACTCTGCAGTCTTGAATTTCTTCAAGATGAGTTCTTAATATACTTTGCACTCTTCAGTTATGTTCTTCCTGCCCTTTCTTCAGTTATATCAGGAACAGCTCTTGCCCTCTTCTAATGGAAGACAGATGCAAAGAAAGTGTTATACGGTTCTGTATTCTTCCTATTTTCCTTTATTACTCCAATATCTTCCCCATGTAAGAGACCACTAGCCGTCTTATCTTCTGTTAGGAACATATTCTAAACTTACCTTCCCATCATGCTTTGCATTCCACCTAAGCCCTATCTCCTTCTGAGTCTTAGCTTGAATGGAATAGAAAATTGATAATTCCATTGTTCAAGTTTGAGCTATCAGTTTTTCATTGTCTTTAGTTAACAGTCCCATTTCCTTTTCTTAAATATTTCCTTTATGTTTTTCATCTTGTTGAACAGGTTTTTGTTCATCCCTCGATGTTGTTAGTTGCGAAGTCGTGTCCGACCCATCGCAACCTCATGGACAACTTTCCTCCAGGCCTTCCTGTCCTCTACTATCCCCCAGAGACCATTTAAACTCATGCTGACTGCTCCAGTGACTCCATCCAGCCACCTCATTTTCTGCCGTCCCCTTCTTCTTTTGCCCTCAACTGTTCCAAGCATTAGGCTCTTCTCCAGTGAGTCCTTCCTTCCCATTAAGTGGCCAAAGTATTTCAGTTTCATCTTCAAGATCTGGCCTTCTAAAGAGCAGTCAGGGTTGATCTTCTCTAGGACTGACTGGTTTGATCGCCTTGCAGCCTAAAGGACTCGTTCATCCCTATTCAGTTCTTAAAGCTTTTGTCCTTTTCAAAAAGCTTATTTGTCCCTGCCGTGTTTAGTATTGTGCTTTTTCTGGATTATCTGTACCTCTTTGACCCAAAGGTGCTTTTTAAATAGGCAACTGGACTTTCTTTGTCTTTTCTTGAAGATGTTTTGCTTCCTATCCAAGAAGTTTCTTCAGTTCTGACTGAATGGTAGAGAATGAAAGGAATATAATAATGGAAGAAATATAAATCCTTCCATTTCTCCACCATTCAGTCAGGACTGAAGAAACTTCTTGGATGAGAAGCAAAATGTCTTCAAGAAAAAAACAAACAACTTTCTTTGTCTTTTCTTGAAGACGTTTTGCTTCCTATCCAAGAAGCTTCTTCAGTTCTGACTGAATGGTAGAGAATGGAAGGAATATAATATATATTTTTTTAATTTGATTTATATGCTGCCCTTCTCCGGAGACTCAGGGCGGCTTACAATGCGTTAATATACTTTTGTATATTTATACAAAGTCAGCTTATTGCCCCCACAAACTGGGTCCTCATTTCACCTACCTTAGAAAGGATGGAAGGCTGAGTCAACCTTGAGCCTTGGAGAGATTCGAACCAGCAGTAAATTGCAGGCAGCTGTGTTAATAACAGGGTGCTTAGACCACTGTACCAGCAAGGCTCTGGTATAAATCCTTCCATTTCTCCACCATTCAGTCAGGACTGAAGAAACTTCTTGGATGAGAAGCAAAATGTCTTCAAGAAAAAAACAAAGAAAGTCCCCTTTTGAAAAAGCACCTTTGAGGCAACATGACCTGGATGACCAAGAATCTCCATAGACAAGTACCTCTGTGACTTTTTTTGGATTTCAAGCTATGATATGGCGACCAACTTTTTTTGAGTTCTTTAAAATCTGTCTTCCTGATGTTCATGACACATGACTGCCTTCTCTAGATCCCCTAGTTAACCTTGTACTCCATCTGGATATGATTGCTCTCCTCTTGGAGAGTACTTTTGCTCTATCCATCATTCCTTCCTATTGGTCAAGATTAGGTCTAGGATAGTTGACCCCTTGTTTCTTATTACACTCTCTGAAAAATGAGCTGTCAGTAAGAGAAAGGAGAAATCTCTGGATACTTCCACTTGTAGTTGAGTTAGTTTTCTAGCAAATAGCAAGCTAATTGAAGTCTCCCATTGCTACTCTAAGCTGCCTTCTTGAAGAATTGGTAAACTGGTTTAGGAAAGCATTGTTCATATCTTCTCCCTGTGGTCAACTTTGCTTAAATTCCCACAATGATACTCTATTTGTTACTCCTTTAGATTTTTTCCAAATAATTTCAGTGGATTTCTGTATCTTGTTCGAGATGTTTCACACAGGTGAAAATTAGAAAATTAAAAGGCCACCACATCAGGGAAGACAGTATTAAGACAAAACCTACTTTTTGTGCACAGAATTTCAGGTGGAATGTAAGAACAAATACATAGTTTATGTAATGCCTGCAGCTTTTGTTTAAAAAAGAAAGAGAGCTGTCTTCTGGTTGTGGAGCTTTTTTTTTTTTTAATCCTTGCAAATAATCTTATTTTTAAAGAGTTTATGACCCTTGTTCCCATTGCTTTCAATAATGCCTTTTTATTTCTCTGTTCATACTGACTGCATCATTATTTGTTAACCAAACCAAGAATTCAAGCATTGTTTTGAGAATAAAGCACAACTAACGCATGTATTGAGGGGTACATAAATTTGCTTATGGGTTTTAGTGAATTGGCCGAATTTATTTTGAGCAAAGAATGTAATTTTTTTGGCAGAAAAATCCTGAGCTCGGGTATGGAAGTTGAAGAATTATGCCATTGGCTTGAAGCATATCACAGCTATAAAATCTTTTGTGAGCCATTATGTCTTTAAGGAAGCAAAAATAGCCAAGGAGATTAATTTCATGATCTGTGAGATTTTACTATGTACATTTGATAGAGGCTGACTATTGCAATAAAACAATGGCAAGGTCTGAAGACATTCTATCTTGGAGGTATTCCAGAAAAAATCTTGTTCTGGAAATGCCCGTTTTTTTGTCACAGTTATTGAGGAATTCCAGATTCACTCATACCTCAATCAGGAGTTTAGCTTTTATCCTAAGTGAAACATAGAGGGGAGTGTCAACGTTTTTTTGGCCCATCTGTGTTTCAACTCTTGGCAGTGAAGTTGTTGTGATCACACTTTGTCTGTCATTACTTCCTTAATTATTGTGAGGGAAAAGAGAGAGATAAAGGGCACACATCAAGCACAAGAGAGGGATTTTAACTTTTCAGTACAAAGATAACCTGCAAATGGAAAAATGGAATTATAACATGCCAACAGTACCAAATAGGAAGTGCTGTATTGTAATATTCATGTTAACAGAACTTTCTTTATTCACAATTCATTATTACAGTCAACTCAGCATGCTTCCTCCATCCAAGTTTCATTTTCAAGTTATTCTCAAGGTAAATAAGGATAATTTAGATTGCTATACTATATACTATTGCTATATAGTAAAGTATAAAACGGTGTCTTATACAAGAAAAACAAAAAAAAATGTTTATAGATTTGATCTGGCAGAATTCCGAAATAAAAATAATAATGAGTAAATGAATAAGGATACAAGCCTTTCCCAGTTATACTATGTATTGTAGAATGCAAAATGGTTGAAAAAAAATTAAATTGCAAGAAAGAAAAAAAACACAGCATGATTCATACAAACACAAATATATTCACAGAGCTGGGGGACAGCCCTTATGGCAGCATGAATAACATTCTGACCCAATTAGCAGATCTAATAAGTTCCCTGTCACTTTATTTATTTATTCATCATATTTGTAGGCGCACCCATCTCACAAAATGTGAAATGTGATACATATAATTCTGAAAACATCTTTTCCCGTTTTTATATTTCCAACAAAGTATGGAGATTCTGAAAGTTGTTTGTATTGTTTTCTTCAGCCCTAATAAAGATATTCAATTGTCAATTTTGGATTTTTCCCCCATGGAAGAAGACAAGTCGGATTGCCTTTTATCTTACTATGTCAAATGTAACATCAGCAATTCTTAAAATCAATATGACAAGTTTGTGTTCATATGTCTTAACTAGAAAATAATAATGTTTGTTACTGCAAATGGCAAGGAAGGAATATGTGATCTGTCTCTCTTTTCCCTTGCTAACTTGTTGTGCATGACCCCCCCCCAACTAATTTGTTGCACTGTAAGTACAACTCCTCTTGTGGATTTAAGTTGCTGTTTTATTACTTTTATGAAAACTTAAAGCCATCATGCTTTATTGCTCATTTACTTCTGTTAATGAACACGTACCCATTAAAAAAGAGTGACAGTATGGGTAGGGGAAGGAAAAAGAGAGAATGTGTGTTGTTTCATTGCTTTCAGAGCTTTTCATAACTAGCCGAGCTTGCTGAGATCATGTATATCAGATGTTTTGTGCTATTGCTTCTACTAATACAGCATCACCACTCTGCTATGCTTGTTATGAGCAGTTGTAATAAGACAACTTGTTTAGGACAAGGCAAGCTTTAGAGCTTATCAGCTATTGTGGGTTCTTGGAAGCTGAGCACACTGCTCAAGGAAGAAGATGCTGTGTGATCCTCCTTTAACTTCATGAAGCAGGCAAAGGCCATTATTTATTTTGATCAGTGAAAATTTGAGACAGTGGTTTTGCATAAAGCCACTTATGATATCTGCCATAAATAGAACACTGGTTTGCATTTTCATATCACGATTAAGACCAACTCGGGTTAAAATACAGCCCTCTTCCTCATGTTTATTTATTCAGTCGTTATACATAGAACCTCCGAAAGAAGCATATTTTGAGATAATTTGAATGGAATGGAGAAGTAAGCCGTTGTTAAGGAAAAGAATTTCCTTCCTTCCTTCCTTCCTTCCTTCCTTCCTTCCTTCCTTCCTTCCTTCCTTCCTTCCTTCCTTCCTTCCTTCCTTCCCCCTAATGAAAACAAGGAATTAGGGCCAATTCAAATTCCTCATAGAAGCAACTAGGTCAGTCAGTTTGGCTTGCAACACTTCAGACACGATGCCTTTTGCCTTGCATTTCAAACAAACTCTATCACTAAAAAAATCCAGAATTGTTTTTTTCCAGTTAATGATCTTAAATCTCACATTTCCCAACTGTGGTTTAGAAAGATTGGGGAATAAAAACGGCCCTGCCTTGAAGTGCCTCAAGAACACGGTGCACACATTGTGGAGAGAGAATTGGTTGTTTGAGAGACTTAAAGTAAACACATGCCTATTTACACGCAAACACACACACAAACACTGACAACATATGGGAGGTTACTACCCTGTGTAATGGCGTCCTTTCTGTAACAACTATGTTGTTGAAAACAGCTGCTTTTGTACGGATAGAGATAATCTCCCACTTTTTACTTTGTGTTAATGATATTAAAATGAATTTGCAGAAGTGCTTCTCAGTGCAGTGGGTTCCTGCTATAACTGATAAATGTAAATTCAAATTATTATGAACATGTCACAGAGGACAAAAATAACTACTGTCGTTTTGTGACATAAATCGGAGCTTTTTCCCCTAACGCTACCAGCAATTTAACAGTTTCTGACCAAGTAGAGCTGGTACATTAAAACTATGGAATGCTAGCTAGGACAAAAGGAAGGAGAAGGGCCAAAGGGAAATAATTTACCTAATTAGTAACACAGGGCACGTATAAAAATCAAGATACTTTATAATTCAGATGCAAGAGAATGAGACTTAGGGAATATTCTAAGATATGGCATTAGCAGATATTACAGAAAACAATCAATTTTTTTCTGGATAAATGGAATGGATTTCAGAAGTTAATAACAATGACCAACTCCCAAACAATATTACTTTACACTTCATGCCTCCTCTCCAATCACTTTTTTAGAGCAGCTTTTTTGGCTCAGCTTTGAACTCAGAGACCTGTAGAGTGGTGAACCTCTGAAGTGTCTCATTTGGGACAGGAGTCAGGCTTGGTCTGAATCTAATACTCATCCCTTAGGAGAGTTTAGATTCCGAGGAGAAAGTTGGACAATCAGAAGATTGTCTTGCAAGTATCCTTTATTTGGGTTGTGAATCTCACTTCTTAAGGTAAATACAGAGGAAGGGCTCACTGAAAATTTCCTAGAAGTACAACTGCTTTGTCCAATCTGAAATACTATTTTTTTTTTTTAAAAAAAATTCAATTGTCCTCAAACTATCAAACCATTGCCAATTGGGTCTTGTGTTTTCATGTGATTTGCGTGGCCATTAAGCAAATCTCTATCCTCAATTGCAAGCAATCCGTTGACAGTAATAACCGTTGGTAACAGCTGGTGAATAATCTTGATTGAAGATAATATTTTCATTTGTGCACACTTATTTTTAAGAAATATGAGTACAAATTGTAATCCATATTCTATATACAGTACTATTCAGAGGATAAACAGTACTTGCCCTGTGCTTTTAATATCCACAAGAGCTGTATTAATGAAACATGGGACATAAATCTATTTAATTTTCATTTATTATTCATATTTTGCCATCAGTATAAAACACTTTTCGGAATAATGAAATGAAAAATCTTTGCCCTGAAACACTTATTTCACAAGAGGAAGGTGGGTGTTTGCTTTGGAGGTGTTCACTTTAGTTTTGTTTACCTGTTTGGAAAAATATGGAAACTGAACAGTGTGTCAGTAGCCCAAATAATACAGTTTTTTGCCTGCCTATGTTCAGATGTTTCCTGAGTATAAGTATGGAACTGAGGCACCAAGTAGACTACAACTGTAGCTAAATAAAAATATTTCTCTGCTCGATTCCCTATAGATCAGATGTCCTGCTCAAATTTAGTAATTTATTTTCTGCTTCATGATTAGATATACCATATGACCCAATTCCATTGCTAAATCTCAGGGACAGACGGTAACATTTATAGCCATATGTAGAAAGTGCAAAAGATCAAGTTTTCCTGTAGGCCTGTTTGCTATGCTCAGATTTAGCCAGGAGGAATCTGGCAATTAGTCCCAGGTCAAATCAGAAGCGTTTTGGCAATTCCTGTTTAGCGATGGAGATAGGATGCTTATTGGATAAAATTTTAAAATCTAATGGCATGTAAGTATACAAGGTGAGGGATTTTTTAAAAAATCATGTCTTTTCTTGAAAATTGTACAATGCAACTGTATTGTAAATGTTAAAAAAAGCGTTATCCTCTGTTATAATGTAGTTTCTTTTTTTCTGTATGTTCCTGGCTTTAAATTTACTGTGACAAATATGCTGATGTTGATCAGATATCATTAATAGCTTCTATATTTTCTGTGGTCCTATCAAGATAGATTGCACTGTAAGGAATCTGCAATGCCTATGAAAATACAGTATTTAAATAATAAATTAGTCTGCGGATGTTCCTTGAGTTGATGTCTGCAGAAAACCAAATACACATAGTCCTCAGTTAACAATTGTCCTGTTTAGCAGCCATTCAACTCATGACAGTGCTGAAGAAGTAGGTTTACAATCAGCCTTTGAACTTACAATAATTAAAACATCCTCATATAGTTATATAATTGCAAGTTGGGTGTCTGGCAACCAGCACACATATATGACAGTCGCAGTGTCTCACAGTCATGCCATTGCCTTCATAGCCAGCTTCCAACAAAGTCAGAGGGAAGCAGACTGTAAAACACAAGTCCCAATCACGGAATGTCACACTTAATGACTGCAGATTATTCTCTTAATGATTGCAGTGGAAGCTGTGTCATAAGACAGCAGGTATGGTCACATGATGTTTCACTTAATGACTGCTCAGTGATGGAATTGCTGGCTCAATTGCTGTCATTAAGTGGCAACTAATGACAGCCTTCATAAACTGCTTATCTGGATCAGTCTTCTCCCTACTATTGAATGTTGGTACTTCGGTCCCATAGGCCCAAAGTGGTATGACAGTAGCTTTCTTTGTTTCAGTAAATTTGATGTGATACTAGACAAGAGAACTGTGAGCCAATTGTTCTCTTTCAATATTACATTTAATGAATGCATGGGCCGGAATTTGAGTCAGATTTGGAGCAATAGGAGAGCAAGATGGAAAGAGAAGAGAAAACTTCTGGATTTAACCATTAGTAAATGCGTCCCCAAACTGTTATCCATGCATTTTAGTACCCTGTCCTGGCTTGACTGTTTTTATTATTCACATCTTGTATGCACAGAAGTGCACGACTACATTGAAAAACAGGACAGAAAGCAATTCTGATGTTTCCTGGCACTCAAATTATTATTATTTTTTACTGACACTTTCCTGAACGTTTGTGTTTTGTCCATGAACAAAGGCACAGGCTCAATGGATTGAACAATAAATAGTCAAGAGAAAGAGAAAGATCAATTCCAGTATTATTTGAAAACAAGATCAGTTGATTCATGATCTCAAAATTTGGGGGAAATTTGAAATAAACCTTACAAGTAAAATTGTAAATTACATGTATTTCATGTATGCAGTCTTTGAGAATATCTGTTCAATAAGTGGAATTTCTAGAATAGGCTGCTTTTAATGAATTGACAATTTAACAGACAAAATATTAGATATCCACAGTGTGAGCTTTTTAAATAGTTAAGTATTTGAAAAAAGTAGATTCACTGGATGGGAGGACATAGCTAAAAGGATTTAAAGGGCCATATTCTTGTTTTGTACACTAAATTCTGAGATTTGGACTCAGATTCCTACAAAGAGAAGATGTCTTCACATGTAATTAGAAATAAACATTAAAAAGTGACTATTGGTCATTGCATTTATTTGTTGGCTATACCCCATGATTTGGTCTGTTACATGTCCAATGTCACACTTGATTCTGTACCTGATTTTCCTAATTTTGCTGTATCATTAAAATACTCTGATGTAACTTGCTGTGTTTTCTCTTCCTCAGGTCCAGGCCAATGTAGAGAAGTCTTTGACACTCTTTGGGCAGCTCTTGAACAAAAAGCACTTCCTGTTAACTTTTATTCGAACCTTGGAGGCCCAACGCAGCTTCTCCATGCGTGACCGGGGTAATGTGGCCTCTTTAATTATGACAGCCCTACAGGGTGAGATGGAATATGCCACTGGAGTGCTGAAACAGCTTCTCTCAGATCTGATTGAAAAGAATTTGGAGAGCAAGAACCATCCCAAATTGCTCTTGAGGAGGTGAGCATTTATATAGGATCCTCTTAGTAAAAGGATTTGTGTGGATTCTCATTGATGTCAGGGTATTTTGTGTTTTTCAACAATTCTGACCATAGATTTAGCACTAAAATAATAGATTGTCACCCATAAATAGTTATTTTCATATCTGAGTATTTCTCTAAAACAGAGTGATTGCTATTAGATGGAATATTCATCAAACTGAGCAAGTAGGGGAGACTTTTTTGGCCTTTAGTATTTCAATTATGAATTTGAACATTTATGAGTGTGGTAAAAACTTAGAAGCTAGAATATTTTCATATCTTTGCAAGTCAAATATCAAAACAAGGTGACAAACAGATTGGAGGAAATGTTTGTTTCAGTAGACAGAGATATCAGATTTCTGTTAAATGTGAGAACAGACAGTTGAGTGTGTCAGCATCTCTTTTAAATGAGATTTTAATGTAGAAGTCTTCATTATGCACCATTTTCAACAATATCTACTCTGTGTTAACATTCTCTGCAGAATAATTATATGCTTTATTAAATGAATAATAAGTTTCTGTGGGGGGGATGGGTATAACCATGAAAATGTGATGTAAAAAAATCAAAGGGAAAATAAGTTTTAAAAAACTTTGGAAATGACCATGTAAATTATTGTACAGCATTGAAAGGACAAATGTATGCTTGATTTGCAATAGTGGCTTACTGCTGTGTTTTATTTGTTAGCATTTGAGTTTGTTTTGTTTTTTTTACTCAACAGAAGGCAAACAAAAGGAATAGAGGATTTTGCAATTTGCTCTCTTTTTCTTCCTTCTTTCAACTTATTTCCTTCCTTTCTTCCATTTTCCTTTCTTGCGGGTTACCACTACTGTGCCACATACCGTGTTTTCCCGAAAATAAGACCCTGTCTTATATTTTTTTGAACTCCGAGATAAGCACTTGGCCTTATTTTCGGGGAGGTCTTATTATTTTGGGGCACGTGGAGCAAGACGGGGCTCCTCTTGCCATTTTACCTGATTTCCAGCTCTGTCTCCCTGATCCTAACCAGAGGAAATGGTGGGGACTGGCTGCACATGCGTTTAAATATTTTTGGGGAGGGCTTTTGGGGGAGGGCTTATTATCCGGGGAGGGCTTATTTCCGAGGAAACATGGTAGATACTGTATTTTTATAAAAGTCTCTAAATCCGGGGTTGATTAGTTCGTCACAAATAACATCTATTGCAAAGTTTCTGTCTTTCAGTGGTATTTGTTTCTGATGGTTGGTAGGGAGCAAGCCATTATTATTTTACACATCCTCTTTCTGCATGCAGTGCATCAGGCCTCTCTTTGCCATGTTATTCTTTCCCAATTGTTTCTTCAAGACTGCTTCTTCAACCTCTAAGAAGTGATTGTTTCAGAATAAAATAAGCAGATTTTCCTGAGTATTATCTCAGCACAGGCGGGAAATGAGTACATGTCAAGAGCGTATTCCATTTCCTTCATGTGTCTGTTCTGCTCCATCAGGTTTTTAAACCTTAGCCAGATAGGTTTACTGAATTATAGCCCAATGCATCCTGGGAAAAAAAAACTAACTGCAGGATAAAAAATTATTACATGTGTACTATAATATAGATTTGCTAAGTTCTTTTTTCTTTTTTTTCTTTTTTGAGCTTTTAACAATCCACTTTTGCAAAGGTTAATTTCCTTATCCACTTAGGGTTTAGATCAGTTCACAGATGAAATAGTAGTTTTATTTGTTGTACAAAAACAGGTTTATAAAGAACATTGCCATGTACATACAGTAAGGTAGATTCATGTTCATAAACATGTAGTGGACATATCAAATAGTGGAATTGCCAAACGGATCTTCTCATGCATTCAGTTAATTCATGTGTCTGAGTGTTTGAAGTCATATGTCAGCTACTTCAAATAGTAATTTAATTGTGGCAATCTGAACTGTCACATATAATCTTTCCGTTAGCTGGATGTAGCAGTGTGACATTACTAAAACAATGCCCATTTTTTGCATGTTTTTAAAAGAAGGAAAACGGAAGTTGGGGACGGATATATGATTACACATTAGAAGGATTTCTTTTGGAACTTGGTACTGTTTCTTATATTATTACATTGGGACAAATGATTCTTTGCTACACTTTTATTCAATGGGGAAACCTCAGTGAATTCTGGCTTCTAGATATAATCACATATATTATCCTTTCTTAAATCTGTAAACAGTATATGCCTCCTAAAGATAATGTATAAAGTAAGCCCACATTGTGAATACTGTCAACTTCATTATCAGCTTATCCCTAAAGAGGCTGGGTTCTGAACATTTTACTTCTGGTATGTATGTATGTATGTATGTATGTATGTATGTATGTATGTATGCATGCATGTATGTATATGTGTGTCAATATCAATATATTCTAGAACTGAAAAATAGATTCAAGATCACAAGACAACAGAGAAAGAAAAAGTTAGTTTTGAAGAAGAGACAGCAAATGTTAAAATATTATTGTTGTGTGCTGCCCAGAGTCGCTTTTGGTGAGATTGGCAACTAGGCAACATTGATAGATAGATAAATAATGTGGTCTCGATGTGTACAGTATCATTCATAAAGTTTATTTCCCCAGTCCTGATCTTATAGTCTTTTCCTGTATCACTTCCTGCATAGGAAATGAAAGTTTTATTCTAGATCTAGAACTTTCTTCCTCTGAGCTATTCTCAAGCTAGATTTTGCCTTTACATCAAGCCTTAACATTCATGTTCTGTGAAATCTGTATTATAAAATGTAGTCCTATGGACATATGGCAATCTAATAATTAAGCCTTGACTACAGAAAGCCATCTCAGAACAGTGGCAAAAACCTGAATATTGTTATTTTTATTCAGAGCCAAGTTTATTCCAACAATTGGATTTATAAAACTATCTGAGCTATTTCAGACTTCTCCCTCTCCTCCCCTCTCTTTTTAAGGGACACACATTTTTTCCACACTAGCGTTTCTATCATGCTGAATGCAAGCTGTCATTCTTTATCTTATAACCAGGCTGCATACCAGAAGGGAAGGAGAGGGATTTATTTAGAATATCTACTAGTTGGGAAGTAGAAATTAGGTCATTTGTGTTTAAATTTGAATCCAACAATTTCCACTCCTACCCTTGTCACAACTTACCAGGCCTATTTTTGTGAGGAAAGCAAACGAGGGATATAATAGGCAGAAAGCCAAAATGTGAAGACATTGTCTTCATTTGGTCAAGGCAGAAGGTGGTCAGGAAATAACATTTTCCATGGTCCTGTTCTGTTCAGAACAATCTGCACTACTTAACTGCTCCTTTCTGCCTGATGCTCCTTTGTTTTATGTAGACTACTCAGAATCCATGTAGCTTCTAGACTTAGAGAATTGGAATTTAGATTGTGGTGATTTTGTTATTTTTCAATAACACTCTTTCCCCATTTCCTTATAGCAATGAAAAAGCTGTTACCTTCTTGAGGTCATTAGTGTTGCTTGTGCTTTTGTGATCATTTGAATATGAAATAGCTGATCTGATGATTAATAGATGGAGCAGTCAAAAAAAAGTATAAAGAAACAATTTCAATCAGAACCACCTGCATTTTTTCATGCTGAATAAATGTGCATAGTTTAAATGTTTGATAAATATGTTAATCTTAATGTTTACAACAGACATATTCATATCTCTGTTGTAAACACTTAAGCTTCTTAACTCACTTGATGCTATATGAGCTTTTTAACCCACATGTCCTTTTGGATGTCTCACTTTAATATATTTTTTCCCAGTGGTAAAAGGCAAGAACCAGAAGAGAGAGAGTGTCCCTATCTGGGATTTGCAAATTGATTTAAGTCCTTTGATTGTTTCTAAGAAACAAAGATGGATTTTGAGAACTGGAGGAATCTACCCATCCTTCATTACTGTTTCATACTCATACTTTGCCCTCAGTGATTAGTGTTGTATTCTGGGTGGAGGTTTCCTCTTAGTGACCATTGGGTAATCCATCGCATGATATTTAATGTAAGTGGTTGCTGTCTTGTTAATAGCATTTAACATTAATAGCCTTATTTGTGGTTTTTACAGAGTTCTTTCCAACATAAATATTTCACTGCTATTCAAGTTTTAAATTTGTTCAGGATTTGTCTGCATTCTACAATGCAGTGGGTATAAGTGTGTAGAATTTATAGAAAACTTGTAAATGTGACTTCCTTCATCTCTGCTTTCTATTTCTATGAATTGATGATAAGATGCCTAAATTGGGTTCTGAATTACAACATTCTGTGGATCCTCTCAAGTACCCTATATTACTCTGAATGATTTGATGATGGTAGACCGAAACTTTTTATTCCGAATAGTATGTAGCTTATAGAGAGAGGACCCTGTTTCACTGGAATGGACTGAATGGAGCCAAACTGGAATTGGCTATTATTAAGATTATCCATTAATGTTACATAATAACCTCAGTATTCCTTTTTGTTTTAAACTTATTGCCTTTCAAAATTTGACTGTTTAAATCTTTAAGACAAATAACTAAATGTTTTAAGACTTCAAGGGATCACAGACTTCTGAAATTTCTTGTCATCATATTTACTTTCTATTTTTCTTACAGGACTGAGTCAGTGGCTGAAAAAATGCTGACCAACTGGTTCACATTCCTTCTGTATAAGTTCCTAAAGGTAAGAAAGTTACATTGTGTGAACCACACTAAGAGTGTCTGGGAGAAGGATGAGATACCCATTTGTCAAAATATTTTATCTGTTGAAAGTTGACAGTATATTTGGCTAAAATACTATGCTGTGAATCAAGAACTCAGCCCTCAGATTTCTGAGGGCTGGTACTAAGTACAACTCAGATTTCATTTTCTACAAAAAAGAATAACAACATTGAGCTGTTTTCCATCCCTTGCTAAAACCTTTTGTTACAAAACCTAATGCTATAAATGTTTAAAATGTTCAATATATTATTTTAAAATCTTTTCTCTTGGTGCAATCCGAAGGTTCTGCTTTGATTTAAAAAAATCTCCATTTTCCACCATTTTTAATCTTCATTATGAATTGGTTTGTGCAAAGTTGTTTTGAATCCATCTGCGGCACTGATGGATATGTTGGATTAAATACACATGGAGAAGAGAGCTACTGAGAACTTATTTAGGTAAAATACATCATGAATTCAAGAAAAAAGGGACCCCCTGTCAGCCCCCCCAAACCAAAAAGGAAACATAGTTATTTCTAAGGAGTTTCCATTAATGTTTGTTGCCTTTAGACAGAAAATTTGTCAAACTGAAACAATTACTTGCATCATTAAAGATACATTCTGAGAACTTCTATGTAGAAACTGTCTTGACTCGCTTTCTTCCAACCATACTATTTACACTTTGCTATCTCTTGTTCCTCTGGAATGTCGCCTCCTTCCTACTGGGAATCCAGACTACATTCCACCACACCAACCTCTCAAGAAACTCTGGAACCAGAGTTATAATAATAATTTACAGGATTCTTATGGTAGTATTGTGGTCCTGCTGATGGGTGTTTTTTCTTTTGATAATCACTTAGCATGTCATTATTTTTCATTGGTTCAGTTTTCCCTAGCAAAATCAGTAGGCATGAATAAAATTCTGATTCTTTCAGCACAGAGAATGTTTTTAATATTGCCTGAAGTAAAGCTTTGAACTGCTGTACTGCAAATGAACTTAAAACTTTTGGAGCACATGGTGTGTTAAAGGAATTTTGAGGCACAGAAGGATTCCTAGGTTAATGGCAGCTACAGATCTATAAATCAAAAGTGATGCCTAAATAATAGGGTTTTGCCAGAGTTTTACTCAGTGAGTTGCTATGCCACAGAGTAGAGCTGCTTTTTGAAGAATACCATCCCTTGTTAAAATAAAGGAAGCTTGGCTGCTTTCCAGAACAAGTAGAAAGCTATGCAGATGGCAAGCAATCACAACTGAGAGGAACTTAATACCATTGGTCACAGGCATTCTACTCCTTGCTTCTAGGGACATCCTGTATCCTTGAAAATTTCTACATTGCTGTAGAATGTATAACGATTTGGAAAGGAATAAGAACAACAAACTTTTGCCTCTCTTTAAACATCTTTTCTGATATTGTTGTTTTAAATTATCCAAATATAACTACACAATTTATTTTATTCTGGCTGTGTTTTTATACAGTATAATAATTGGCAGGAACCAAGTAAGGGACTGACTTGTTTGATCCATGGTGGTGAAGTCATGGAACATAAGTATCTGCACAAAGGATGGATGGAAATTTAGCAAAAAAACAGAAACCTGTTTATATTACACTGGTAGTACAACTAACAGCAAATTCTCAGTTATATGTACTATCTGAAGCTGATGATAAGTTTTACTTCTCCTGTCAGGGAGAAATTGTTTAGCTGGTAGATTTGTCACAAGTGTACTGTTACCATACTTTGTATATTAAATGTAGAAACCATAAATACGGTCATGACTTACAATTTATTACATACTGTGCTTCAACATAGGATTCAAACAAAGGAGAATGAAATATAGTAAATATGCCTCAAACTGCTTATGGAATGTTCCAAGAGCTGGTCTGGTATTTCTTTTTTTTTTAAAGAATAATGGTACATTCCCACTTCTTTCAAATATATCCTGATCCAAACTCCAGAAATAGGTAAAATGTATTTCCAAGTTGTGAATTTCTCACAGATTTCCCTTGCTTGCAGTTGTCAAGTTCCAAAACCCAGCTCGCCACCATGGGGCTATCAGTCATGTTGCTGCTACTTGGTTTTATTTTCCTGAGAGCTATAGTAAACCAGACAGTTAAAAGAAAGAAGCAAAAATCAGATTGGTCAAAAATGGACCAGCTTTCCTAATCCATCACTCGTTGTCATCTTTACACCCTATATACCTGAGGATTTTCAGTAGAAAAGAGTAATGTTTGCAAACAACAGCTCTCATAAACGAATGTCTGGAGAAAAGATTCATGCAATAACAGTGGGGGCGCTTATAGGGACATAATAAAAGTGTGTTACCGGTCTTGTGGTATAAAAAAAGAGGAAAAAATAAGAGTGATCTCCCAAGTCTTGCTTCATCTAAAATGTTAGGCAAACATGTCTTGCCAGTCAGGTTTCTGATGTATTAAGAAAGAAAAGACCCATCTTCTTTTCTTTCTCTCTCTCTCTTTTTTTTCCCCCTCTTGAGAGGTTTTAGTGGGTGAATATTGCAAATATTTGTCAAATAAGAAGGCATGGTTAAGATGTTTAGAAAAGGCTTTGCAAGCAAGCAGAATGTCAGCGGGTTTTGTTTTATAATCTCTTAGCCCAAACTTGTGCAGGCAAATCAAGCAAGTAAAAATATCTATATTTTCACGTAGACAGCAAATTTTCGTGAAAACATGTCACTCGGGGATGCTGACAGGGCTCTGATCTTCAGGGGGGGTCCATATCTTTGATCCAACAATGACTGACGATCAGAACAGCAGTGCCAAGGAAGGCTTTCTAAGAAGCTCTCTGACTTTTCATACAGGATGCCACAGGGCAAATTTGTATTTATAGTCTTGCTGGCTGTTCTGTCATCAAATTGGGGGAAAGTATTCCCAAAGGTATAACTGTGTGGGTCACATGGGATTATATATTCCCTTGTGACCACTATATAATAACACGTCCAGGCCTGTGAAACAGAGAAAAGCTAGCTTGCCAAAATAATACATTGATTCAATCCCACTGAGAGATGAGAACAACATATTTTTTCTTCACTCCCCCATTTCCCATTTAGCTGTCTCTGCTGCAGAAAAGGTGGGAATAACCAGCTTCAAGAAATCAGCAAGCTTTGGGACTGGTGGTTTTGTTGAGGCCTCAAGTGCCATTTATCAGCATCCTAATGAGCCATCCTAGGGAAACAGGAAAGCGAAACAGATAAAGAGGAGCATTGAAAAATGCACAATATTAGGTGCCTGATGAGCTAAATCTCATCAATAAGACACTGTGTGAGCATTAGCTATACTGCCTCAGGCCTCTGCATAGGCACAGGCATTCACATGCCAAGCTCATACGTCTCTCTGATTCCTATAGTTTCACCTCATTCTTCCTTTCTCCACGTATATTGGCTTGCAACTCATTGAGATCCTAGCGAATGTAGCTATTGATTATGTTACTCAGGGACACTAGGTCAGCAGATGGCTATTCCATAACAAAATACACTTAACTGTATTTTGGGGTAGGAATCATCAGCATCATGTAGACATCATTATAAACACAATAGCAAGTTGTCTGTAGGATTTTTCATTGTTTTATTTTTGTCATTGGTTCCTTTTCTAGATGAACTGAGCTTGAAACCACAAGCTCATTTTATAAAATGCATCCTATATTGGCTGCAGGAGCATTCCTAATCATTTGACATAATGGAATTTTTAGATCTGTGTCCTTAAAAGATTGAGCAGCAATTTTTTTTATGACCCTAGAGGAAAGTGCTATATACATGAACGCAGTTCCCTCTTCAGTTATGAAGTGTTATTTCTAATGTTTCTGATCAGGACTTAATCCCTGCTGCTTAGAAAAGGGAGAAAGGTTTGAGGTTGTTATAAAAAGATGTCAGGGTATATGTCCCCCTTTTTAACAAAATGATGGTGGTGGATGTGTTTATGAAGAAGAAAGAGGGATGTAGAGCTCTAAGCAGCCTGAAGCAGAATTTAGAATTTAAATGGAGGGAAACTCAGTGAATTGTGCTTTAGTGGGTTCCCTTTGGTTTAGTTTATGTTCCTATCAAGGCAGCATATTGTGCTAGGAATGGATTTATTTATTTATTATTTTAGTTTGTTTGTGAAATATACTTAGTTTTTTTAAACAGGGCTTTTCCAAGGCTGCCTGTGGTTTAGCTATGCCCAAAATAATTATAAAAACCAGTATCTAAAATGACCTAATTGGTACACTGGAAGCTATAGCAGCCTCTGAAGCTACTGACAGTTCTGCATAGTTGAACTTAAGACATTAATCTTTGGAACAGAAAGCCAGGACCAGTTTTGCCATTCATGAGCAGAACTTAAAGGCCTCCAGGGAAGTCTGATATGGACAGGGTTAGTAGGTATGCAACACATTCTGGTAACTATCCTGTTTAGTCTGTGTATCTTTCATTAGAACAGACAAAGCAATTCTGTTTTTTGATGTTGGAAAACTAATCAAAATAGCCAAATGCCAAAATGGGTTATCTGGAGTCATTGGGAGGTAACAATCCATGAATAACAAAGAGCTGGCTAATACATTATTCGGCATAAGACTGAATTGCTGAAAGCCAATCACATTGGTTTTCTAGATAGATGCAATGGCCTCATTTTATATGGCTTAATCCCTATTAGTTTGAAACTCTACTCTGCTTTTTAGTAAGCCTGTGTCAAATTCTGCTACTTCCCACTTCAAATAAATATTGAATCTACTAATTTTTTTCAAAAAAAAAAATTCTTCCACTGTTGCTTGATGAAGATAGATATACAAGTTCAGAGTCAGAAAGCCCAAGATCATCAGTTAACAAATATAAAGTAATTAACAGGTTAATCCAGAGCTTTAAGAACTGCAGAACTTTTCTTTTTATTGTTCATTGCACGATGCATACTATCTCTCAAACCTCTCTAGAATAAGAATGGCAAATGGGTTAGTCCCCAGAGGTGCTTTTGAACAAGCAATCCACTGCTCTTATGAGCATTTTAAACAGCCCTGATGAAAAGGCAGGCACAAACAGCCCCAAAGCAATGCGTGGCTTGTCAGCTGACTGCAAGTGGTAGAAAACGATATGCCAGACAAACACAATAGACAAACGAGATGTGACCAAGGAGCCATCTTCAATTTATCCTCGGCCTAGACTTGCATTTTTCTGGCTGAGCGGTTTGCAGTGACCTTTTATGAGCAATCAAAAACTGCCTGGGAAGAAACTTTATATTTTTGGCTTCACCTGAAAGGAGAGAGAAGGACTAAAACGGGAGCATTTTCTAGGATGGATCATAATTGCCATGTGTGCCTGTTAACGGATGGTCATCATTTGGCTTGTGCATTACGAGGAGACAAGACAGTTATTAATAAACAGCGCAGCACCCACATTTCTTTCCCCCCAAGCAGACTTAATGAAGCCAAGTTTGCAAATGAAACATAATTTCAAAGACAGGCGTGTTGTCGGAAGGTCTAGGGATGATGTATGCCTGTTCCTGCTCGTTAGCAGCTGTCTCTTTAATTACTGCAGATGCTAACGAGATGCTAACAGCATATGGTGACAGAGAGAGCGGGCTCACTTTGCACCAAAGTAGAATTTGTTGTGCTGGTGGCCACCGGAATAAGAGGAGACTCCATAGAGGTAATGTAGAATATTGCCTCTGGGTTCCTAACATCTCATAATTTGAAGTTGTTCAAAGTACTGCAATATTTTGGGAATTAACTACATAGCAGCGTTACAGATCAGATCTATAATAATCTATAAATGTTGGAGACCTTATCTTTCTTCCCAGATGGCAGTTCTTGGAATAGTACCCTTCCTCCTTTGAATAATTTCTCTTTTAGCCTAATAATTTTAAACTCTTCATTGCTACTCCTTTCTCTCATAAACAATCCAGCCCCTTGTCAAATATCTCTTATTGCATAATATCGCACCCTTCAAAGTTTCTAATTTTTTCTTTCTTTCATCTAAGCACTGTGACCTAGCACATTTCCCTTAACTGAAATCTGAGTACTTTATTTTTCTTACACTTCTAAAAAAGCAGGACATAGATAAGGTTGCCTCTTTCAGAGTAGAGTAAATTGTGTTGCTTTTATCAGTGCAGGGAAGCTGACTCGTTGATTATGTATTTGCTTTTTTATATAATAAGAACAGCAGAGAACACCTAGAGAAATGAACTAGGAACTATAGAGGAAACAACAGGAAGCATTTATTTCAAACCATCAGACGATTGTCTAGTTGACCTCATTACTATCAAATATGGAATCTAGCAGCACGACTAATAACATTTTTTAAGGAATAAAAGAAATTTACAGGACTTAATTGAAATACAGATTAATGTAGAATATTGGAGTGGGGAAATTCACAGTTGAGTTGAGAAATTTGGAGGAGATATTGGAGCTGCAAGTTTGTCTCTGAGCTTCTAGCAATAAAATATTTAAGAAACAAACTAGAAGTATTTATTTTATTTATTTATTTATTTTATTAAATTTTTATACCGCCCTTCTCCTGCTAGACTCAGGGCGGTGAGCAGCCAAGAATAAAAACATCACATACAAAATTTAAAAATTTAAAAAAGAATTAAACAAATTTTGGCCCAATAAATTTAAAACACCCCAACTAAAATCAATTTACAGTTAAAAATATCCAAAAATATCTAAGGGGGGATTACGCCAGCCCAGCTTGATGAAATAAAAAAGTTTTAAGGGCATGGCGAAAAGCACGGAGATCTGGGATCCTACGTATCTCCGGGGACAGGTCGTTCCAGAGGGCAGGTGCTGCCACAGAGAAGGCCCTCCCCCTGGGAGTTGCCAGCCGACATTGTCTGGCTGACGGCACCCTGAGAAGTCCCTCTCTGTGGGAGCGTACTGGCCGGTGGGAGGCTATCGGTGGCAGAAGGCGGTCCCGTAAGTAAATCTGCATACCTTAATTATTTTGTCTAGAGATTGTAACCGTAGTGTGAAAAAATAGAGAATGATCTGATGGCATCTGTTTTTTTCTTAAGGAGCAAGTTCTGACTGAAGTGCTGATTGGCTGAGGATTGATTGGGCTGTTGCCGTTGTCCTAGCAAAGTTCTTATTTCCTATACACGCCTTGTGTAATCTGTATTGCTTAGAATATGTGTTCTAAGCAATAGAACACATATTCTACCTACACTAATACAAAAAATTCAGGGGTTGTTCAATCAATCTTATCTCTTTCATATTTTTTTTTTTTAAAAAGCCTATAGCCTCTTCAAGAAACTCAGAAGCGAGGCTCTTAATGTGCTTTCAAAACCAGGCCAGGTTTGGGCTGCCGTCTTTAAGGCTCTAGAAATAATAGAGTCTGTGCCAGAAATGATGCTTCCTAGATTCTCTGAGGATTTTAGTTATAAAGATGCCACAGAAAATACAGCCTTCAAATCATTGTGTATTGCTCTTCACTTAAATCTCTTGTTAAATCAAATTTTCTGAAAGGGTCTTCATTTGAACTTAAAATATTGAATCCTTAGCTTGGTTTGCCATTATTAAGTTACAATCCATGGAGCTCATTGACCTTCAGTGAAATTCTTGAAACTGTTGTTTACATACACATTTTTCACTGCCTTTTTGTAAAGTATTTCTTGGAGAGATCTCTCTCTCCCTCCCTCCCTCCCTCCCTCCCTCCCTCCCTCTCTCTCTCTCTCTCTCACACACACACACACACGGGGATGGGGGGTGGGGGGAGAAGTCAGGAATTGCTTATTGCAAATACTGTAAGGATTTTTTTTTCCTTTTTAAAAGTTTAGACTGAATAAGCAAACTGCTATTTTGGATGAGCGATTAACAAGAGAAACCTTACCAAAGCAAGTAGAGCTACTTTTGGAGACAATACTGTATTGAATTAATAATTAACAAAATCCTGACCTTGCTCAATCCCGGTCATTTCTGTGTACATACGTTTTGTCCTACAGCAAGCATCCTGTAAAATAATCATTTAATTGAAGCATGAAATAATGGCTAATAAAATCAGCCTTTGATGCAGATTCTTCTAAAAGACAAGAATAGCAACTATGGTATTTCTCGTGCATACCTATGCAAATTATTTTGGAAATGAAGCATAAGCTTATATTGAACGCCCTTCTTTCTCTTTATCCTTTCTTCAGGAGTGTGCAGGTGAACCTCTGTTCATGTTGTATTGTGCCATCAAACAGCAGATGGAGAAGGGGCCTATAGATGCCATCACTGGAGAAGCCCGCTATTCCCTGAGTGAAGACAAGCTCATCCGGCAACAAATTGACTACAAAATGTTGGTTAGTAACAGTGGGAATTTAACTAGGATGGAGTCTTAGTCCTCTGAGTTAGCCTTCTGATAATACTCTGCTGGGGGGGGGGAATCACTATTTAACAAGGTAGTTGTTCCTTCATCAAGACCAATAATAAGAGAATGAGAGGTGTGAATATTCTCTAATTTTTATTGGTATTCTCTAAACATTTGATAGAATGGTCCTGTGCTTCTTAAACTTTTTTCTCTTTCCACTTTTAAAAATTATGGAGGACCCCAAAAGAGCTTTTCTTTTCAATGGATTATATTTATTGATACATACCGTATTTAAAATTAAAACTGGCATGTTTGCTGCTGCTAACTTTGTGGGGTTTGATGGTATTTTAATGTTACATTTTTTTCTTTAGATATTGAATTATAACATCCATACCATTACAGTTCTATAGGTGTGTGTGTGTGTGTGTGTGTGTGTGTGTGTGTGTGTGTGTGATGGTGGCTCAGCAGTTAAGACATGAGGCTTGTCGGCTGGAAAGCCAGCAGCCCAGGTTCGAGACCCAAGTGCCACACAACAGGGTGAGTTCCTGTCCTCACTCCAGCTCTTGCAAATGCGAACATGAAAATGCGAGCAGATAAATAGGTACCACTATGGTGGGAAAGGTAACAGCACTCTGTAATATCATGCTGGCCACATGAATGCAGAAACGTCTTCAGACAGCTCTGGCTCAATGGCCTTAAAATGGAGATGAGCACCACCCCCATAATCTGCAATGACTAGCGAAGTAAAATTCACATGAATATTTTTTATCTAGCTATCTAGATATCTACCTACCTACCTACCTAAATATGGATATGGATGAATGGATCTATGCATCCATCCATATCCATATTTATATTGATATATACTTTATTTAAACTAAATTTGTATTTGCATGATCTCTGTAGACGCCATACGCTAAATAAATAATTTTCCAGCAAAGACTGGCAAATACTTTTGATTTCTCAGATCCCTCAGAGATGCTTGCAGAACTTTAAGAAACATTGGGTTAATTCCCAGTACTAAAGTTTTAGTCTGAATCCTTGGAAGAAAAAAAAGATAGGCATTAAAATACAGACACACCACATTCTTTAAAGCCCTAGTGGGCTATAAATAAAAGTTGTTTTCTAATATTAATATTAATTCTCTTCCTAAAACAAAGGGGGAAAAAACCCTCTTCCTTTGTGCCACATATAAGAACCATAGTAATTATTTTTTTATCCAGGAATATGAACCATGACAAATAGAGATGCTAGGTTTAGATAGCATATGCATCATTCATAACAAGCTATAGAAGTATAGACATCTGCCTTTTACTAAGTCAGGTCATGTACATTCTAGTATAGTTGATTCATTACTTTAGGTTTTTAGACTGGAGATTCTCCTATTCAGAGATGCTTAAAGTTGGACTTTGAACCTTCTGTTGCAACCAAGTGATCTATGTCGGCTATGATTTTCCCTACTATTTTCAAATGAGAACATTCTCCAACAAGCTTCTCCCTCAGATTTCCTTCCTAATTAGAGTGGAGTGATGCGTTTCAAGACAGGTTAATGACAGCCCTTCCTGTCATCCATTTCATCTGAGGAAAGCTATAGTGTTATGCAGAGCATTCCAGGACACAAATGTATTTATATTTATTTTATTTTTGAAATTTCCATGATGCCCTACAAAACCAAGTTTTCATATTACCAAAAAAAATATGTTTAAAACTAAAGCAATCATTAAAAAAGAAAGAAGGTAGTTAAGTTTTTTTTTAAAAATTATAAACTTTATTAAAACACATATAAAACAAATATAAAAACATTTACACAACAAACAACATGTAAATAAATTAAACTTTTGAAGCATTTGTTTCCTATTAGTTTTCCAATTAGTACGGTTATAATTATTCCCCTTAATCTTGCTCTAATAATTTTCTTTTTCCTTTCCCCCCCTTACTTTCATCCCTTAAGAATTCCCCCCTTAGTAATCTATATAATATATATTGAGATTATATCTTTCTTTTTAAGTTTCCCTCTATAAATTTATCCGCCCGTAGGGAATTATTTGTATACATATTTACATTTCTATTCTATCTTTCTTCTAATTGTGTTTCTTCAATAGTGACGTTGTACCATTGGTACCATTTATCCCATATTTTATAGTACTCTGTCTCTTCTTTTTCCTTTGACTCTTTTGTTAGCCTATCCATTTCAGCGCACTGGGTAATTTTGTCCATTACTTCTTCTTTTGTTGAGATCTTTTCCTGTTTCCAGTTTTTGGCATAGGTTATCTGCGCTGCAGTTAGAATATGTATCAACAAGTATTTTATTTCTTTAGGGTATATTTTTGTAAAGATTCCCAACACAAAAGTTTCTGGCTTCTTGTCTATTTGTAGATTAGTAATTTGTTCCAGCCATTTCTTGATATTGGACCAAAATTTCTTTGCCGCCTGGCACGTCCACCATAGATGGTAAAAGGTACCTTGTGAGTTTTTACATTTCCAACATAGTGGGCTATTTTTTGGATGGATTTTAGCCAACCTTGTAGGCGACATATGCCACCTGTAAAACATCTTCAGCTGGTTTTCCTTTTTTTTTTTATTGAAAAGTTTTACAAAAAACAAAAATTTTCTTCCCCCCTATATTCCCCCCACCCTTTCCCTCCCCTCATCCCATCCCCCCAGACTTCCCAGAGCAAAATACAAGGTGTTTCATTTAACAATCATAAGCTAGATTAACCTACTTATCCTCAGACTACTAACCCCCCCCGAAACCTTAACTCCACTATAGATAACATAATACTTCTAATACTTAACATTCATTCATAAGCTATTTGATATTTTCTTGTCTGATACTTATTTTGAATATAGTCAATCCATCTTCTCCATTCCACTACATATCTTTCTTGTGTATAGTCCTTCAAGTACGTTGAGATTTTCGCCATTTCTGCTAGGTTCGTTACTTTCAATATCCACTCTTCAATAGTAGGCAAATAGTTGGTAGCGCATATTGCGTTACCAACAGCCTAGCTGCTGATATTAGATTCAAAATCAATTTAGTCTCTGATACTGTACAGTCCATAATTATACCCAATAGGAACAATTGAGGAGTAAATTTCAACCTTCTTTTCAGAATATTCTGCATCACCCACCAAATTTTTATCCAAAATGCCTTGATTTTCTTACAGGTCCACCATATATGATAATAGGTTGCATCATTACATTCACATCTCCAACATTTAGCTTGCAAATTAGAGTACATACATGATAATTTTTTAGGATCTAAGTGCCATCTATAAAACATTTTATAAAAATTCTCTCTCAAATTTTGTGCTTGTGTAAATTTAACATTTCTGACCCAAATCTTTTCCCACGTTTCCATCATCACTGGTTCCTGAAAGTTTTGTGCCCATTTTATCATACAATCCTTAACCAATTCCGTTTCTGAATCTATTTCCAATAATGCATTATACAATCTTTTAATATGCATCTGGCTTTGATCTGTAATCTGTTTCACCAGATTTTCCTCATTTTGCATAACACCAAATTTTTGATCTTCCCTCCATCTAGCTTGAAGCTGACCATACCAAGTATAAATTATCCCTTCTTCTTTTAATTCATCTAAAGATTTCAGTTGCAACTTACCCCTTTCCAAAAAAAGAAGCTCTTTATAAGTAATCACCTCTGTTTTTTGCTCTATACTTATATTTTCCATTGCATGTCTGGGATTTGCCCATATGGGTATCTTATAGTTTAGCTTATATTGGTACTTTTTCCAAACCCTGGTTGGTTTTCCTTGTATGCCACCGCTAATGGATAGTTAAGTTTTTTTTATTCTTCCCTTTTATACAGACACTAAACTGTGTGAATCCTGAAAATGAAAATGCTCCTGAAATTCCAGTCAAGGTCCTAAATTGTGATACCATCACACAAGTGAAGGAAAAGCTGTTGGATGCTGTGTACAAAGGAGTACCATATTCCCAAAGACCCAAAGCAGGAGACATGGACTTGGGTGAGCAATGGCTTCTTGTGTGGTTAGGATAAACAGTGGATTCATATTATAATCATGACATAAGGGTTATAAAACTCCAATAGAAAAGATGCATCATTTTTTTTTTATTTCATTAAAGGAACTGCATGTTTTTCCAGGCTCATGTGGCTGCTTCAGAAGCTACTCTTTATCTTTGCCACCTGTATGTATAAATGTAGCCATTTTACTTTCTTTTCCCCACAGTTCTCTTCACACGTGACCTTCTATACTTGTTGATAGATACAGTACCTCCCTGCATGTTCTAAGGCCATATTTTAAAACTATCAAACTTGATGGCAATTTCAAACTAATGACTCAGGAGAATAGGCAGAGGCTGAAAAGAGATAGGATTGATTATTTATTTATTTATTGGCAGCTCAATTGATAGTATTTTGATAAATGGCTCTGCTTTATATGAGGAAGAGTAGAGCAAGAGCTACAAATTGGTATGGTTTTCTAGAAGATAATTTGTTTATTTATTTTTCCATCCACCCAAAAATGACTCTGGATAATTTACACAGTTGAAAATTGAAAAAGCAATTGTTATATAAAAATTGGTCAGAGTGAGCAATGAAAAAAACAACCCCCCCCACACCGTCTGGAGGGCCCCTATGCCAAGCTCTAAAGAACGAGTTATGTTTTTGAGGACTTTCTTGAAGGCAAGTAGGATTGGGTATGGGGATCAAGCAAATTGTGAAAAGGATGCTGTTCCAGAAGGCAGATGCTGTAGCAGAGAAAGATTTACTTCCCAAACTACTGAATTGTCTCCAAGAAGGGCACTGTCTGGAAAAGGTTCACCATTATTCAGAAGAAAATGGAACATTCTGGAATTCTCTGGAAAGATCTCTTCCCATTTGGCACATTCCTAGTATTTTCTTAGCAAACTGTGAATAGAATTAAGTTCTCTAAGAATTAAGGATCAAAATATGCATAATAGTGACAATATCATAAAATATGTTAATGATAATTCACCTATAAGAAATAGATTTTCTTTTTTGTGATTCAGTTATCAGATAGAATACAAACGAGGATGAGGATGGTGATGATGATATCCCTTCATCATCCTTAGCAGAAATAATTGGAATAGAACAATAATAGTTTAAAATGGCTAATATATGGAAACTAGACCCATTGTATAGCAGAATTTGCAGGAAGATTAGCTAAATTTGGTAAACCTGTTTTGGTGCCTTGACTGCAATGATAAATTTTGCTTTAATCCACAAGTGAAAAAACAGATTTGTCATTTAAAACTGGATCCAATAGCAAGAAAGACTCACAGTTTGGGTAGAGATTCTCCTTTTTGAAATTTATCGCCCCTAAGTCTTTCCCTCAGAAATGAGCCCATAATATTCTTTGGGAAGAAACTAAAGACATAAAAATGGGCAAGAGGTGAATACCACACCTGAACAACTTTTTGCTCCAAAAATTAAGCCCTCATATTTGAAACCTACATGAGTCAAAACTAGATAAAAGGAATGTGTAGCTTGAGACAGATGCTATTTGGTATGCAAGGAAGGTCATTTTTCATTCTCAAAGAAAAATGTTATTATGATGTATTGCTGATTCTAGGTTAGCATTTTAAACAAGTTCATAATTGCAAGAAGTAATAAGATGTAATACCTGAGAGATGATGAGAACAGTAATCTCATATGAATAAAGTAGGGAACTAAATATTTTCAGGGCGAAGGGAAACTGACATAATCCCAGTAGTTGAGATGACAATGCTTGCGATCACTGAATATGTAAGACTCACAGGATTTTAAAGCAGAAGGTTGTTGATTAAGCTGGAGATATTCTTGAAAATTCCTCCGATTGGGTTGTGAAGTTGAATAATTTGAAGTTTTGTGGGCAGGGGGTTGTTTTTGAGTTTGTCTTTCACTTCCGTCAACCACAGCTTCCTTGGCAATCACTTCAGAATTGATTTGCCATTTTTTTTCCTCTAAGTGTGGGAAATCCAAGTCACCAAGAAGAAAATAGCCCTATTACATTAGATCCCAAACAGATTTTCCTGGCATTATTGTTGCTAACTTCAGCAAGACCGTAATGGGGTTTAGAGTGGGGTGTGGCTTTTTAAAATGGCTTCTGCCATGCCTCATTCACATGCTCTCCATGCCTTTCATTCTGTGATCTGTCCAAAGTGAGCACGATCCCCAGTGACCCCATGCCCTTCTCTTCCATCGGTGCAGAGTGGCGGCAGGGCAGGATGGCTCGGATAATTCTTCAAGATGAAGATGTCACCACAAAGATCGACAATGACTGGAAAAGACTCAACACTCTAGCTCATTACCAGGTGTGGTTGTCCTTGAGTTTTTGCCAGCAGTGGTGGAAGAGACCTGGCATCTGAATATGCTATCTATCTGAATAAGATACATACATTTATATCATATATGAGAGATGGATACTACAAACAACTGTTGTTATTTATTTTACTATTGAATTAGTATTGGTGGGAGAGAATAGGATGGAAGTCTAGGCTAGATTCTGGTGTGTACATGCGATGAGTATTAAATAATGGAGAACATACATGGCTCAGGATTGTATTGTTAGGTTTTTGGAGCCTCTGAGTTTGCTTTTCTTCTTGCAGACATTTCATTATTAGGCTAGACAACATCAGTACACAGATGATGTTAACTAGCCTGGTAATGTTTGTAAGAAGAAAAGCAAGCGAGAATACTAAATTATACATCTTGTAAACGCATTTGTAGAGAATGAAAAGAAAGCTTCTAAAAGAAGCATTAAAATTATGTGCAAGATTGTTCTCTTTCTCTGTATTCTTCCTGACAAGGCCTGGAAGAATCCATATGCTGTCCTGTGTGCTTTGTCTTTGATCTGTCCACTACAAACAATTGAATAAATATGCTCTAACAAAGCAAGAATGAAAGAAGAACAAATTCTAGACAAAGCTGAAAAGCTTTCTATTTTTGTGCCAGGCAGATTTTGAAGGAGATAAAACTCAGGTCAGATCTGGGAATCCCAAGGAATGGAAAATGGCTTTTTATTAAGAAGAAAAAGAAAGCTTTATTCTGTTTGTGTTTACATTATGAGAGAATGAACTGTCCATCTTCTCAAATTTTCTACGAGGCTCTGAGAATCCACTGAATAGGGAGTTAAACTTGCTATTTCAGCTTCCTTTAGTAGGGAGCTCAGTGTTGGTTGATTGGAGTGAGAGAGATAGAGATTATGGATCTTCAGTCTTAATTTTGGTAATATTCTCTACAGGTAACAGATGGTTCATCTGTGGCACTGGTGCCCAAGCAGAACTCTGCCTACAACATTTCCAATTCCTCTACTTTCACAAAATCACTCAGCAGATATGGTGAGTAAATGAGAAAACATCCTTGCCATTTTACTGTGTAGAATTCAGTAGCAATCTGGGAATTAAGAAAGAAAGTCTTCCTAAGTTAAGAAAAAGCAGACTAAAAAGGATACCATGCTTCAGTCAAGCCTCTTCTAATGACTTTCTTGGTTTTGTATGACCTAGGCCTATTTTATAGTAATTCAGCTAGCTTCGCCCAGTTAAGGCTTTTGCCTCTGGTTGCTTTTCCTAGTTTAGTTATACAAAATCCGTATTTCTTCACTGTGTTTTCTTAAAGCCACTGTGCTTTCATGTGTCCTATTGGTACAGGATTAAGAGAAGCAAGGGATCTATTATAAATATTTAAAATATTACTTTACTGAGGAAAAAAATTATTGCAGAATCCAATCTGGGTCGGTCACCAGGACCAGAAGTCTGCACAGCTTTTGAACGTGTGCTGAAGCCCATCCTCCAGGAAGATTCAGATAGAAAGAAGTTTCCTGAGGATGGGCTCCCACACAAGTCTGAAGCCACACTAAACCTCTGGTCCCAATGACCAACCCGACTGGATCCTATACCATTATCCTGGGACATGCTTATTTGCCTTTATATGTGAAAAAAAATGCCACTTATTTAGAATTGAAGGGTACTTGCCAGTAGGTTTTAAATATAATGAGCTTCCTTCATTATTCATTAGATCCTTTCAATGAAAAAAAAAGTCAATAATCTCTCTTTTTCTAGGGCCAATTAGTTAATGAAGTTTAATTGACAGGGTAGCCCAAAATATATCATATTTCTTGATGGTATGACAGACCATGCTGTAAATTAAGTGAGGTGGAGAGAGGACAGCAGAGGCCAAGAGTCAGTGGAGGAGGGAGAGGCAGTTGCCATTATATGTGGTTTCCTCACAGAGAGTATGCTCCGGACAGCTAGCAGCCCTGACAGTCTCCGTTCCCGGACCCCCATGATCACACCTGACCTGGAGAGTGGCACCAAGCTATGGCATCTGGTGAAGAATCATGATCACATGGATCAACGAGAAGGTGATCGTGGCAGCAAGATGGTCTCAGAAATATATTTGACTCGTCTGTTGGCTACTAAGGTAAATCAGAATGGCTCCTAAGTCCACTGTAAGAGTGGAGCAGTGTTATAAATTTGATAATAGCAAGAGCAATAGCAGTATACCACTTCACAGTGCTTTACAGCCCTCCCTAAGCGGTTTACAGAATCAGCATATTGCCCCCAACAATCTGGGTCCCCATTTTACCCACCTCGGACAGATGGAAGGCTGAGTCAACCTTGAGCCTAGTGAGATTCGATCTGCCAAATTGCAGGCTGCCAGCAGTCAGCAGAAGTAGCCTGCAGTACTGCATTCTAACCACTGCGCCACCACAGATCTTAATATTTCATCATGAACTCTATCCTGTTCACCTTTTTTCCTAAATTGTTTTATATACTTACATGAATTATATGCATTGCACCAGATTTTAATTGCCATCTGAGTAGTCATCTATTAGGGTATGGGGTGTAGTGAATCCTGCATGTGCGGAGAATTGAACTTGATGTCCTCTTAGTCCCTTCCAATTCTATGATTCCAAGTTCCCACTGTTGGCTTAGAGACAGTCTCTCCCTCCAAACCTGATCCATAATCAGGAGATGAATATTAGTTGATTTAGTCTAGGGCTTCCTGCCTAAGCAGGGGTTAGACTAGAAGACTTCCAAGGTCTCTTCGAACTTTGTTATTCTGTCCTATTCTAGTGGATAAGGTACCAAGCTAGGAAGCAGGAAACTGTGAGTTCTGGTCCCACATTATCGGTGAAAGTGAGCTCGCTGATCGTGGGCCAGTCTCTCTCTCAGTAGTGATTGGTGATTTTACTGCCTCTGATGAGTAGTCTGATTCCTTTGATCTCATCACCTCCCATTTCTAGCCTTTTTTTATCTGCCCTCCCACTAAACCTGCAAAGATGAGTATTGCACCCTAGCTATTATCAAAAGGAAGATGGGATTCGAGCCTCTAGGTGCTATAATCATTGATTTATCCAGCTTCATTGTTCATGCACTTGATGGACACCCTCATTTTACCAGTATTCCATATCAGCAAAAACCCAAGCGAAGGAGTATTAAAAATCCAGTGGCTTATGACAGAAACACAGAACTACTCACAATATAATTGCTGCACTAATTCCTGAAGTAAATCAAACGGCCAGTAGATGATTTGTATTGGAACAAATCAAAATAATACTCTGTTTTCAGATACTGAAAAATCCGAGAACTGCAGAGCTAAATTCAGCTCAGCTGAATCTATCCTAACCAAATCATAAATCATGATAATCTGCAAGAGGAATGCTGGTTGCTGTATTGCTATTGTTTAACGTGTACAGTTTTAGAATATATATATAACCTGAAAATTCCAGGGTACTGTTCACCTCTTCTATGAGCAGCAAAAAAATCTAAGCAGTAGAAAGCTTTTCTTTCTTTCTTTCTTTCTTTCTTTCTTTCTTTCTTTCTTTCTTTCTTTCTTTCTTTCTTTCTTTCTTTCTTTCTTTCCCTTCCTTCCTCTCTCTCTTTTTCTCTCTCTCCCTTTCTTTCCTCCTTTACATCACTCAAGGCATCTAGAAATTTTGTCACACTTGGTTAGTTTCGTTTCTGATATACAGGTTACACATAATTTGAACATTCCATCAGAAAGCACAGATGAGAGAGAAAGTGGAGCACCTCACTCTCTCAAATATTTTCAGAATTCCATCATGGATTTTTTCCCCCTCGCTTTCATAGGGAGATACCTGGATTATCTCAACCTGAAGGAGAGGAATATATCTACATTTTAGATATTTGCTGGCTGTTGAAAGGCACAGTTTTTGAAAACACTTTCAAAATTCAAGATTTCTTAGCAAAATGGCCTTTACAGTTTTGCAGGGGCTCTAAAAGAAGTCTGCAGTGACAGTTTCTCTCTCCTATACAATTTTTCTGCAGTTTTTTAACCATTATTCTAACTAAATGTGTTATATGTTTTTCAAACTCCAGTATCTGGATCCTACATGAGATGATAACTGAGAGGATTATGGGCTTAACTTTCATCATAAAAAATCACTGTCTTGAAACTATTATGAAAAGAAAAAAAAAAAGCAGTGATCCTATACTTAATTGAATACTTTATTTATTTATTTATTTATTTATTTATTTATTTATTTATTTATTTATTTATTTATTTATTTATTTAATCAAATTTCTATACCGCCCTACTCCCGAAGGACTCAGGGCAGTGAACAGCCAAGATAAAATACAGATAATACAAATATTAAAAATCCCTTAAAATTATTAAATATTTTGGCCGAAACACAGATTAAAACACCCAATTTATAAAGTCACAAATTAAAAAATTTAAAAAATTTAAAAGAGGGGAGTTAGGCCAGGCCAGCTTGCTGAAATAGAAAAGTTTTGAGAGCACGGCGAAACGTGCGCAGGTCCGGGATCTTCCGTATCTCTGGGGGGAGCTCGTTCCAGATGGTAGGTGCCCCCACAGAGAAGGCTCTCCCCCTGGGGGCCGCCAGTCAACACTGTTTGGCCGACGGCACCCTCAGGAGCCCCTCTCTATGGGAGCGTACTGGTCGGTGAGAGGCTGTTGGTAGCAGAAGGCGGTCTCGTAAATACCCCGGTCCGATGCCATGGAGCACTCTAAAGGTGGTAACCAAAACCTTGAAGCGCACCCGGAAGACCACGGGGAGCCAGTGCAGCTCGCGCAGGAGGGAGGTCACATGGGAGCGCCACGTCGCTCCCATAACCACCCGCGCGGCTGCATTCTGGACCAGCTGGAGCCTCCGGGTGCTCCTCAAGGGGAGCCCCATGTAGAGAGCATTGCAGTAGTCCAAGCGGGAAGTAACAAGGGCATGAGTGACCGTGTTTAACGAGTCCCGATCCAGAAAGGGGCGCAACTGGCGAATCAGGCGGACCTGATAAAAAGTCCCCCTGGCCACGGCCGTCATGTGCTCTTCTAAAGACAGCCGTGAGTCCAGGAGAACACCCAAGTTGCGAACCCTCTCCATGGGGGCCAATGACTCGCCCCCAATAGTCAGTGATGGCACCAACTGACTATATCGGGATGTCGGAAACCACAGCCACTCGGTCTTGGATGGGTTGAGCCTGAGTCTGTTTCTCCCCATCCAGATCCGCACGGCCTCCAGGCACCGGGACATCACTTCAAGGGCATCATTGGGGTGGTCCGGGGTGGAGATGTACAGCTGAGTATCATCAGCGTACTGATGATACTTCAACCTGAAACCACGGATGATCTCACCCAGTGGCTTCACATAAATGTTGAATAGAAGGGGCGAGAGGACCGACCCTTGTGGCACCCCACATACAAGGGGCCTCAGGGTCGACCTCTGCCCCCCTGTCAACACAGACTGCGACCGGTCAGAGAGAAAGGAGGAGAACCACCGTAAGACGGTGCCCCCCACCCCAACTCCTCTAGCCGGTGCAGCATGATACCATGGTCGATGGTATCAAAAGCCGCTGAGAAGTCTAATAGGACCAGGACAGAGGAGCAACCCCTGTCCCGAGCCCTCCGGAGATCATCAACCAACGCGACCAATGCCGTTTCCGTGCTGTACCCAGGCCTGAAGCCCGACTGGAACGGATCCAGATACGACGATTCATCCAGGTACTGGGTGAATACTGAACCAGATCTCTGAAATAATTTAGATTGCTCTATGTAAAATCATATATCACTATCACATATAAATCGTTAAATTGAAAATTTGTAGAGAATGGATAAAGGCACAGGAGCCAGTTTAAATGAATGGATATGACATGGGTGTCCACAGGGTAAAAACAGCAGGATAGCCAAAACAGTGCCATTGAAGCTCCCCCTATTTTTAATGCCTTCCTTCCTTCCTTCCTTCCTTCCTTCCTTCCTTCCTCTCTTTATAGTTCTTTTATAGCTTCCCCAAGTTTAGTTCTAAATTCCTTTACAATAGCCCATGAAAAGCCGGTTTTATTTCATCCATTGGTGACACTTCAGTTTCTTATTTTAAAGCATGTTTTAATACTAGTGAAATATTTTAGCCCTTCTGAGAAGAAAAAAAGAATGCCTTCATTCTATTGTTGCTTTTCTGTTTATGTACATGAATGATATATTATGTAATGCTGAACAAATATCCTCTTTTTTTTTTTTTTTGTTCCAGGGAACTTTGCAGAAGTTTGTGGATGACCTTTTTGAGACTATCTTCAGCACAGCCCACCGAGGGAGTGCCTTGCCTCTGGCCATCAAGTACATGTTTGACTTCCTGGATGAACAAGCTGATAAGCACCAGATCAATGACTATGATGTCAGGCACACTTGGAAGAGTAACTGGTAAGAAGATGCTGTAGCTCGGCAGTAAAGCACATGACTTGCACTGCAGAAAGTCCCAAGATCTCTTCCCAACTTCTGAAGGTCAAGCTGAGGCAGAGTGGATACCTGATGGGTCATTGTGTAGATAAATATTCAGCTAGGTAGATCAAGGGTTTGTTTCTGCAAGCCGGTTTCTTATCTAAGCTGCAGCTGGTATGTGAAAAGTTGGGGGTAGCTAACAGGAAGATGTTTCTTTCAAAGAGTGCAAACAGCCTACTGTAGTTTCTGCTTTTTCAGAAAATAGATCAGAAGGTTTAAGAAAATTACCTCAGTTGCATAAGAAAGTGCAGCCTCAAAGCATTTGTGTTATTGTATTCCCTGGTATAGAGGAAGCTTCACATATACACTCACTTAAAAAGGCATTTATATTAGGCTACAATATAGCGTATATCTAATTCACTTGTTGAGATGGGAGGCTATAGAAATCAAATAAATAAAAAAAAATACAGTTCTGTCAGAATAAAAATTCTGTAAGTTTATATTATGGGACATCATCTTGCTTCACCAAATACTTCAAAGTCCCGCTCAAAACCAGCGTTTTCCAAATGATTCAATAATGGGATGATTCCCATTTTCCAAATGATTCAATAATGGGAACATAATCATTAAGAGATCAGTAAAATAATAGGGTTGCACAGTACTGATTCAAGGCAAAAAGGTGTTCAGAGTGCTGGAGAAAATCTAACCTTTGGGGATATGGCATGGCTGCCTCGGAGGGACAGACACACCGTACCAGAAAACAGGGCAGCTCCTGAAATGAGCTGCAAACAGGTGCTGCATTCAGACCTTTGCACGCTTCAAAGCACCTCTTAATCTTTGAATCAGAAGCGATTCAGAGTCTTAATAAACAATAAAAGCGGCAGCTACAGGAGAGCAGTTAAAAATCTTGTAGGCAGCATTTTTGTTTATATAGCCAGTTATCAATTTGCTGGTGAACTGTATTCCACATTTACCTTCGAATGTGATAGGGAAGTTATTCTCCGCATGCTGATTTGCATAGCCTTAAACTCCGTCTCAGTATTTATTTCATGCTATTGGGGATTAACGTGCTCAGTGAATAGTAAGAAGCGGCAGACACTTTTCTCTTCTTCTGCTGCCTTCCTGATTTGATCACTGTTACTGGGGATAGGAATATACACTCTGATCTCTGGTATTTGTTAAATAGCAACCAAATTGCTTTTGTAGTTCAGTAACTGTCAGTAATTAGCAAGGCAGGAAAAGACACATTTTTAAATGGAGTTATGAGAGCATGGAAACATTTGGAACTGATTTATCACTCGGCTTTCTATATTAAAGGAAATAGCTGCTCTGGGAGGAAAAACGGGGTAGGGAAAGAATCCCAATGATGCAACTCCACAGAGCCCAGGGAGGCAGGCAGGCTCCAGCATACTAATGCCCTTGCTTGTTTTGTACTGCTAATTCAGTGGATAGAGTAAATTTCAAGAGATGGTTCCCTAAAATTAAAAGATGTAGGTATGACCAACACCTGGATTATATGATTTGTGGGAGTTTAACAGTTGAGACAAATAACAGTTACGAAAAGCAGGACCTAGTTTTCATTGAGATAATTCAGATCTTATGTTAAGGTAGGTGAGATCAGATGATGGAATTATTTTGCACAAAAAATCCCCACCCTAGAAGTTATGGGAAAAGTCTCCATGGATTTCTCTGATGTACATAATTTTTTCCAGTGAGAGGTGAAAAATTAGATAGTATTCCTGAGGCTCTTTGTGTTGTGCATTGCAGCTTGGTCATCCCAACTTTCTTCAGGTAAATTAGTTTGAGTTTGTGGGGTTTTTTTTTCAACCTAGCTAATATAACAGGGAAACATATTATGACAGCCCTTCTGCCTCAATAACATTGTTTTGTGAAAATAAACATGGGTAATTTGAAGAAACAGCATAGCCAATTGCATTGCGCTGGTTGCCTCAGTTAAGAGATAAATTAATGCTGAGCTGAGGAGAATCAAGAAGGTATTTACTTTTCCTTTAATTATAGTTCTCATTTCTTAATAGAATTTAGTCTCCAGAGACTAATAAAGAATATAGGGATTTAATAAAGGGCAGAAAACTTGGTGAACCCTGACATTTAACAGTAATTCCAAAGGTTTTAAGAAGAGCAGAGGGAAATGATAGAAATGTTGACAGGTACTGATAAAATCCCAAGGTCAACATATGAATGACTTTAACAAATGCTCTGTTCTGTGTCAAAAATAATAGAATTTACCAGGCACAATTTTGGATATTTAAAACAAGTGTCATGATAGATATATTTCTCATATTCACTGCTACTTTTCAAATGCCAAATGACTTTAAAATCATTTATATATTTATATCCACATATAAAACATCTATAAATATGTTCATATACAGCTGCACTATTATATACACCCACCCTTCAGTGAGATAGCTGTGCACCTGGCAAACCATGCATCAGAGTTATTATCACCTGTTTAGATTTTGTGGAAAACCTCTGCCCCCTTACTTTGATAGACTTTAACCAAGCAACCTTACTTGAAGCTACCAAGAATAATTTTTTCTTTTCTTCTCTTTTTCAGTCTACCTCTGCGTTTTTGGGTGAATGTCATTAAGAACCCGCAATTTGTGTTTGACATTCATAAGAACAGTATTACTGATGCCTGCCTATCAGTGGTGGCTCAGACATTCATGGACTCCTGCTCAACTTCTGAGCACAAGCTAGGGAAAGACTCTCCCTCCAATAAACTACTGTATGCCAAGGACATCCCTAACTATAAGAGCTGGGTAGAAAGGTGAGTAACTGCAGCTGTAGACAAAGTAGGTTTGCAAAAGGAACAAAGGTGTGGCAGTTCTAGAAAGTTTGGGATGGTTCCATGCTATAAAAGAGCCACCCTTGGTTAGAGGAGAGAAATTGATTCTTAGAAACAATTGCAAGTAATTGTTTTTCTAAGAATTGCCAATTCCTTTCAGACCTTTCTAATGAATAAGTAATAGAGCATATAGATTTCATGAAGGCAGCTATTTGTATTAGGCTGGATCCAGCATAAACATCTAATTTTTTTTGTGTGTGTGGGGGGGGAAGAACCTCAGTGAAGTGTTTCTTCTATCAGCTGAGCTTTTCAGTGGTTGAACAAGACAGGGAATGATGTTTCGGTTGCAGCCATTATCAGATCCAAGTGTCCTAAAAATTGCATTTAAGGATTGGTGGAGGTGGGTTGGGGAATTTGGGAGGCACTCCAGGAAAGTAAAAATAACTTCCTCCCCTTTCTCCTTCCACCTTCGCTGTGTTTGGGGATATTTCTACTGGTAAAGCAATCCATTTGCAGGAGAATTAGCAAAGCAAAAGCTCTTGCCAATGGAATTGAAAGCCTGGATTAGATCCAGCCTGAAAATAATACAATCACATTGTGTTGAGTAATACAGATAAGAGTTTTTAGTTTTCAGGGGTTTTACCGGGGAGATTCTGATCAACTTCAAGTATGTTTGGTTTGTTAATTATTGTGTACTATTGGGGTAGAGACTTGCACATTGAAAAGACTCAGTGTAGCTGGTGCTGTTTTGTGAAAATTGTATTTGCTAGTGACATCATTACTCTGCTGATGTCTTAAGTAAAACCAGAAGTTTTTTTTACTGCTGCTAATAAAGATGAAAAAATAGATAATGAAACACAGGATGAATAAGACTCTCTATTTATAAGTAGAGCTATTTTATTAAACAAATTGATTGTGTCTATTTGTGTACACACGCACACACACATTCACACAGAGAGAGAGATTAGTTAGCATTGGTACATTATACAAAACATACTTCCAAATATTTAGACTTGGAGATTACATTTGTGCCTGAGCTTTAATTCAAACTGTTTTAACAATTTGTTATTCTGATGGTTAGAGAAGGACATTGCATTAGTTTTATGAGTATTATTTTTATGAGATACATGGACTACACAAGCCCAGTGCCAGCCCTACAAGATGGACAGACCAGAAAACTGACTCATGGATGGCTAGAATTATATTTCGTTGTGATAAGCTTTAGTAACAGAATCTTAACTAAGTTTTCCCTCCCTCCCTCCCTCCCTCCCTCCCTTCCTTCCTTCCTTCCTTCCTTCCTTCCTTCCTTCCTTCCTTCCTTCCTTCCTTCCTTCTTTCCTTCCTAGACCCTAGGGAACCAGAGATGGGATAGTCTGAGTCTCTTTGTAATATCCATCCATTCTCTCTGAATTTAACCCATGTTTATTATGTATTGTACCTGATGTTTTCTTAATGGCCTATAGATTTGTTCTTTAAAGTCATCTCCCTGATCCTCCTATACTCAGAAACTTAACTAATATTGTGAGAGGGAGGGGGGCATCTTCCTTTTTCATGCCAGCATCCCAAGGTAAGGACATCTGGGACAAAACCTGCACTTGTGTCCTTTTCATTATCTTTTAAACTGCTAGCCTTAATGCAAACAATATTTTATGATGCAGGTTTTTTTGCATACAGCAAGTTATAACATTTTAAGATTTTTTTTAAAAAAATTATTTAATGAGATTCTGCACACTTTGAAAATGAGGAAGAAAACTTCAAATCTTGTGCAAGCACTTTTGTACTAGTTATTAAACAGTAGCTCTCTTCTTTGAGAGCTTGAAAAAAGTGCAACTGCTTTAAAGAATTGATCCTTTAAAGTTAATACAACTTTAATGGATTAACTTCTTAAAACAGCAACATTACTTTTTTTTTGGCTTGTGCAAAAAAAGTGGGGCTGCTTTAATGATTAGCAGAGATGGATCTGAAGCACGCTCATAGCCTTGATATTCAATACTATTTGCTGCTTGCTTAGCTGGCTATTTTTAATATTAGCCAATATTATACATTATGGTGGTATTTTAGAGATAACATTGCCCTTAGGATGTTTCCCACATGGCTAGACTTTTAAAACATGAATCTTTTATGTTGCATATTTATATTCTGGGAGCTGTATATATAATTATAAATTATTCTACAAATGCTAGATAATGATTACTGACATTATGGAAGAAATGGGCTTCTATCTTGCTCTCCTAAGTGAAGCCAATTTCTTCCAAAGCAGCAGTCATTATTATAATTCAGTAACAAACTTTCTAATAAATACAGGATTATAAAACACTATCTCCAAATATGTCACTTTCTGCTCTCTGCTGAGCTCCATTAAGTCTCCTCATAGGAGTGTCCAACTACTGATCTGTGATTCTGCTTGACCTGACTCACCATGATTTTGGAATAATTCAGGTCTATCTCCAGCAAAGAATGTAGATAAGACATCTTACACCCCAGGTCCAAGCACTCCAAATCCCTATTTAAGGTGACCCTAGCATTTCTGTTTCTGCGGAAAGATTGGATCTTTCACCCAATCTCTTATACTCAAGCTTCTTTTGTTTGGGGAGAGGAGAGGGGGAAGAAGATCTCAATAAAATGTTTACCTCTAATGATCACTCCTTTTTTTTTTTTTTTTTTTTATTGCAAAAGTTTTACAATTACATTTTCACCCCTTTTTTCACCCCCCCACCTCCCTCCCCAAACTTCCCATCCACCCTAACCCTCCCTAACCCTCCCCCCCCAGACTTCCCTATTACATACTCATAACTAATAACACTAATATATAAACCTGAACCCATCCCTCCCCCTATATAATTTTTCCTCTTTGTCTCTTTACATAAAAATATTTCTAATACATTATTTTCAAATAAAAGCTATTTGATACTTTCTGGTTTGGTATTTGTTCTGAACATATTCTATCCACCTTTTCCATTCCCATTCGTAAGTCTCTTGTGAACAATCTTTTAGATACGCTGAAATCTTCGCCATCTCTGCAAAGCTGGCCATCTTCAAAGTCCATTCCTCGATAGTAGGCAAAGCTTCATTCTTCCAATATTTACCTATCAACAATCTAGCTGCTGTTATCATATACAATATTAGTTTTATTTCACCCCGTGTAAAACCCTTAACTATACCCAATAAAAACAATTGTGGAGAAAATTGAATTTTTTTCTTCAAAACATTCTGCATGACCCACCAAATTTTTATCCAAAAAGCCTTAACTTTCCTACAGGTCCACCAAACATGATAATATGTAGCATCTACACAATCACATCTCCAACATTTTGGCTGAACATTAGGGTACATACATGACAACTTTTTAGGATCTAAATGCCATCTATAAAACATTTTATAAAAATTTTCTCTCAGGTTTTGCGACTGTGTAAATTTAACATTCTGAACCCAAATTTTTTCCCAAGTTTCCAGCATCACTGGTTCTTCAAAATTCTGTGCCCACTTAATCATACAATCTTTAACTAATTCCGTTTCTGAATCTCTTTCTAACAAAACATTATACAGCCTTTTAATATGCATTGGACCTTTCTCTCTTATATGTCTAACCAATTCTTCCTCATGCAACATAATACCAGTTTTTTGGTCCTCTTTCCATCTCATTTGTAATTGATTATATTGTAACCAGGTTAAATTAATCCCTTCGTCCAACAGTGTCTGCAATGTCTTCAGCTGCCATCTGCCCGCATCTGTAAAAAGAACCTCTTTGTATAAAAACCCCCCGAGTGACATTATATTTGTATTCCACAAGGTATGACCAAGATCCAGCCATAGCGGTATTTTATAATCCCATTTGAGTCGGTGCTTCTTCCAAACTCTCATCAAAGAATCTCTGAGTATATGACTTTTAAATACTTTATCAACTTTATCATCATAAAATAAATAAGCATGCCATCCAAATTCAAGATCAAAACTTTCTGCATTCAATATTCCAGCCTTTTTATTTCCAAACCAGTCACTTGTTAAAGTTAAAGCTGCTGCATCATAATATAACTGTAGGTTTGGGAGTTTAAGGCCTCCTCTTTCTGGAACATCTTGCATAATTTTCAATTTCACTCTCGGCTTTTTCTCGTTCCAGACAAACTTATTCACACCAGACTGCCAGACTTTCAGTTGTTTATCACTTTTAAGCACCGGAATCATTTGAAACAAAAACAGAAATCTTGGCAAAATATTCATCTTAACTGCTGCTATTCTTCCAAGTAAAGACAGTTGCAGCTTTTTCCAGGTCTCCATGTCTTTCTGAACCTCTCGCCACAACACCTCATAATTATTTTGAAACAATTTCATATTTGATTCTGCAACCTGAATTCCAAGATATTTTACCTTAGGTACAATTTCAAAACCTGCCCTCCTTTCAAGCTCATGTTTACGATCTTGTGTCATATTCTTAACTATCATTTTAGTCTTTTTTGAGTTCAGTTTAAAACCTGAAACTCTACCATAGTCTTGTATAATGTCGTTCATCAGGATTATTGATTCCATTGGTTGTGATAGGGTAACAACCAGATCATCTGCAAATGCCTTTATTCTATAATCCTCTTGCCTTATCACTATACCTTTCAAGATTTTTGAGTCCCGTATTATATTTAGCAAGACTTCCAATGTTAATATAAATAAAAGTGGGGACAACGGACATCCCTGTCTTGTTCCTTTTTCAATTTTAAACTCTGTCGTCAAACTTCCATTAATAATAATCTGTGCTTTTTGCTCTTGATAAATTGCTGAAATCGCCTGTATAAATTGGTCCCCAAAGCCCATCTTTTTTAAAGTCTTTAGTAGAAAGTTCCAATCCACTCTATCAAAGGCTTTCTCCGCATCCAAGAAAACCAGCACTGCAGAAATCTGTTTATTCTTATCAAGATATTCCAATAAGTCTATTACTTGCCTTACATTATCCTTCATATATCTGCCCTCAATAAATCCCGCTTGGTCCTCATGAATCACTTTTTGAATTACTGGCATCAACCTGTTGGCTAATACCTTCGCATAAATTTTATAGTCTGTATTCAAAAGAGATATTGGTCTGTAGTTCTCTGGTTTTTTAGGACCAACTTGTTCCTTTGGTATCAAAGATATATAAGCAGTTGTCCAAGATGGGGGTATTTTACCCCCTTGTTGAATATTACAAAATAAATCTCTAAGTTGTTCCACCATTTCAGCTTGTAAAGTTTTGTAATACACTGCTGTCAAACCATCCGTGCCAGGCGCTTTAGCTGTTTTTAGCTGCTTAATTGCTGCTATTATCTCCTCCACTGTTATAGGGTAATTCATTCTTTCCTTTTGTTGATCAGTAATTTTTGTAATTCTCTTATCCTTTAAATATTTTTCTATAAGTCCATTCTGCACCTCTTCTTTGGCATATAATTTAGTATAATAATCCACAAAAGCTTCTTTAATTAATTTTTGTTGAAAAATTTCTTTCCCTCCAATGTCAATACTATCAATAGTCCGTATACTTTGTTTTTTCCTCAGTGTGTAAGCCAACCATCTGCCCGGTTTATTAGCATTGCAAAATGTATTATGCTTTGCGTATTGTAAACTTGTTGCAACTTGTTCCGCCATAAGCATTTGAAATTGGTCTTTCAAAAGTTTTATAGCACTTCTTATTCTTTCATCTGTTGGGTTTTTAATAAGTAACTGTTCCTTATTCTTTATTTCCATTTCCAACTCAGATCTTTTCTTTTGTCGGAACAGTCTGTGTTTAGAATTCATGTAGATAAGTACCCCTCTCATATAAGCTTTACTAGCGTCCCAAACAATTTCAATTGGGGTACCTTTATTCAAATTTATTTCAAAAAATTCTTTCAAATGCTTTTTAAGTTCTATTGTATTTTTTTCATATCTAAACAAGTTCTCATTTAATCTCCAAGAACGTCTCTCAACCTTATCCATCTCAATTTCTATCCATACAGGGCTATGGTCAGTCAAAGTTCTTGGAAAAATCTTTGTTCTTTTTGTCTTAATAAGTAAATCATTTGACAACAGAATAAAATCAATCCTAGAAAAGGATCTATGTCTATCGGAAAAAAAAGTGTAATCCAATTCATTCGGATTATGTATTCTCCAAACATCTTTTAGTTCCATATCTTCTTTCATATCAAAAAAAGTCTGCGGTAGTCTAATTCTAGACTTTGCCAAGCTCTTTTTATCTAATTTAGAATCAATTACTCCATTCCAGTCTCCCATAAATAAAATAGATCTATAGTCCCATTGCAATATTTTAGTATGTAACATCTTGTAAAAACAATCCTGTTGTTGGTTAGGAGCATAAATTCCAATCAAAAGAATTTGACCATTTGCTGTAAGCAATTCAATTGCTACAAACCTACCATCTTGATCTACTTCTATAATTTTTGCTGTTAATTTTTTATTTACATAAATAACCACACCATTCTTTTTCTGCGAAGTTGAAGATATATAATGCACTCCTAATTTTGAATTTATCAAATATTTCTGATCTTGAGTTGTAATATGTGTTTCTTGTAAGCAAATTATATCATTATTAAATTGTTTCAAATATGTAAATATTTTCTTCCTTTTCTGTGCTGAATTCAACCCATTAACATTCCAAGATAGACACTTAAGGGTCATCGGCCTGTTTCTGGAGCGCAGAGCAAAATATTTGAAGTTCATCCAAAAGCTTCGATCTTGCTCTTCCCATAGCTCCACTCTCTTGTGGGATACTCTTAGCTGCCATCTTGTCTTGTCTTTCCTGTTGTTGTTGTTGCTTTTGTTTAAGTAGCTTGGATTGAGCTCTAGTTATACGTTGATCTTTAACTTCAGTCAGCTGAGTCAAATCCAAAATTGGAGAAGAATCCAGCAAGGGCTCACTCAGAAAACCTCCTTCTGCACCTTGCACATTTTCTAATTCTTGCTTGGGCTGTTCTTCCGACTGCCTCTCTTCACTCTCCTTAATCTCCAAAACTGTAGATGTACGTGGAGATGGTGTTCTTTCCTTAAGAATAGTACTATAAAAATGTTGTGCCTTCTCCACGGTATTCAATCGATATCCTTCTCCCTTATATCTAAAAATTATCCCAGCTGGTGCATCCCACCGGAAGGGTATCTGTAAGTCTTTCAGTTCCTTAACAAGAAAACCAAACTCTTTTCTAGCTTTCAGCATTTTAGGAGGTAATTCTTTAAAAATTACAAGTCGTGAGCCCCCCACTTCTACAGAGGTGTGAAAAGATTTTTGGAGGATTTCATTTCTAATTTCTCTCTCAGTAAAGTATATGACCACATCTCTAGGCAATTGTCTTTGTCTGGCCACCCAAGAGTTGACTCTGTAAATTTTATCTATTTTGTGAAATACCAAATCAGGGTTAACTTGTAAGATCTTAGCCAGGGCTTCAGAGCAAACTTGTCTCAAATCCTGTCTCTCCTCCTCTCGAATTCCCCGAAGCCGTATGGCAAATTCCATCGCCCGGAATTGTATCATGACAATCTCATCTTCAATTCTCTGCATTTTATTATCAGCTTCTTCAATTTTATAGTCATTATCTTTCATCCTAACATTAACTTCTAATTTGAGTTCTTCAACTTTAAAATCAACTTTCCCAATAAAATTTGCCAGGCCAGACGCCACTTCTGATATTTTTTTGGTCACCATATTTTGATTCTGCTTCACCATATCTTTAACTTCATTAATTTCCTGCAGAAATTCCTCATGTGATTTTTGAAGTTTATGATCTATTTCCTGTTGAGATTCTTGAAATTTTTCATCCAAAGTTTTAGCAATAAAGTCTTTTAAATCTCCCACATCAAGTTCTTTTTTCTGAGTTTGTAGTTGTTGAGCAGGGGGAAGTTGCGTTTGATGTTTGTGTGTGGGGGATCCCCCCCCTGATGCCTTCCCTTCCTGCTTCTTTGAAGCCATTGTGCCACGTAGGCTAATTTTTCTAGAGAGGGAAGTTCTTTTTCCTTTCCCTCTTCCACAAAAGCTTCTAAAAAAGTCCCCCAAATTTAGTCAAATAAAACTGAAGTAAAGCAAAGTCAAATTTTAGCAAAAAGAAATGTTTTCCTTTAGGTAAGACAACTTTGTAGCAACTTTTCAACTTTGTAGCGAAGCAGAGAGGCTTCACAAATTCACTTTCACTAGCTCGTTAACTCAAGCGCTGGACGCCATATTTTTTCCAAATCACTTTCACTCGCTCACTTTCTCTTGATTTAAAAAGTCAATAAAGCACTAATACTTGCAATTTTCAGGTTTCTGGATTCAAGTTGGTATTTCCGCTATTTGTTAGAATTAGTTCCTCTCACTTTAAGAGTTTGCTGCTGTCGGCTTGTTCTGCTGAAGGCAGAATCGTCCCACGCCGCCCGGAGTCTCCGCAGGTTGGAAGGGAGCCGCTCCTGTTTTCACCCCCAGAAACAATTCCCTGGGGGGGTTACAGGGGCTCAACCTGTGCCCTGCTGTCTCTGCTCCTGCAATCTTCAAGATTTCGGAGTTTTCGAGCCGCTCCTCGTTCGCGGGGCGGCTCTACAGGCGGCGGGGCTGGCGGTCTTAGAAAATCACCGCCGTCGCCGAAGCTCGCAAACCGGAAGTCGCTCTAATGATCACTCCTTTAAAGCTGTTTCTCAAGTCCTATTATTTCAACTCACACAAGGCACGTTTGCCTTGTCCCCTCAGTCTTAAAATGTAAAGGGAGACCCTGTGTACTCTGCCTGTGAGGACTTACTGTAAGAGGGCTAGTCTGGTTACTTGAACACAAAATGAAGAGTCATTTGGCAGGCAGAACACTATGAAATGGCTAAATGTGCTATGTACATTACAATTGCTTCATTGTAATGAATAGATTTATTACATTTAATCGGGAGGCTTGTTAATTAAGTTTATGGTATTTTCCAGATTTATCCTCAGTTTGTCTCCTACCTGCTATTGAACATCTTTATTTTCAACAGAGTGATTTATTTTTCCTCCTTCTCACTTATAGATATTATGCAGATATAGCTAAAATGCCAGCAATCAGCGATCAGGACATGAGTGCCTATTTGGCAGAGCAGTCACGGCTACACTTGAGCCAATTCAACAGCATGAGTGCCCTGCATGAGATCTACTCATACATTACTAAGTACAAGGATGAGGTAAGGTATATCAGAACTCTTAGATATATCCTAATATAACTATTTATCTCTGTTTTTTTCCTCTTTCTTTTGACCCACGAAAAGAAATCCAGAGTGGAGCTGCTTTTATTCCTCTGTAAACTCATCATATCATGTCTTAATAGTTGCATAGCCAGCTAATGAGCACCTGCTATGCAGTAAGTACACTTACTGCAACATTTCCATACAATATAAAAGTAGCTCCATTTTTAAATATATTTTTAAAATGATCATAAAAGCAATAAACAAAAGAACCCAAATATGTGCATTATAATTATGTTCCAAAATCAGTTTTTAAAGATTGATCTAGGCAGTTACTTACAAAATATCACGGTTGTACATATCATTTCTATTATGTGGGACAAACCTATCTAGGCTTTGTTCCATTTTAAACTAAAAAGGGTGTTTGTCTTCCTGAACAGCTAGTCATCATTAAAAAGATGTGGTTCAATTATCCATTTGTTGAGATACTAGAATGGTAGAGGAACCAGTTGCAGCAAATTATTGAAACGTGGTACTAAGCTCTCCCAAAGATACCAATTCTTCTCAATCTCCCTCTTTCCCCTTATCCTAACTATCAACTCTGACACAGATGGATGAGATAAGAACATTTGTCAAGTAGTTCCTCTAATTTCTCTCCATCAGTATTGATGATGATTATGACGACAATGATGATGAAATTACCCTCCTGAATCCTAGTGACTTATGCTCCATTCTTTTTATTTCACATAACCAACAATCCTGGGATTCTGTGAATATCTCTGTCTAAGAACTAAGCAGGCCCTACAAGCCTAAGCCAGCCAAATGTTGCCATCTACAAAGACCTTCTACTGAAGCTCTTTTTTTAAGTTCTGCATTTGCTTTACAAAGAGAGGGCACCTGTTTCTTTTCTAAAGTTTAAAAAAGAAATACCTTGAGGTACTTTTATCTGTCTATTTTCATTCATCCTTTCTTCTCTTGTTTTGATACGAAGTATCGAAGTATCAAAGTAACAAACACAGACCACTCCCTTTTATAACAAAACAACAGTTTTCCAAAATAGGGGGGAAAATCACAACAGTGCCTCAGCAGATAAGTAATGGGCCAATAAGAATGGAAGAATTAAATCAGCGAAGGGAACACATCTCATGAAGTAATCAAATAAGAGACAAAAGAAAAATATCAACCTAATCTTGAAGCACTTAACTCTCTAAATGAATGTGTTCTGGGTCAACTGTTCTGGTGAGCCCATGTACAAATGACCTTATTTATAATTTTGAGGTGGGGGTGGCATTTACTATCACAAGAGAGTCACTTCATAAGCCTATAAAGTTTTAAGAGTGGTTAAAAACCCATCTACTGTAATTGGTATGAACAGCAGAAAGTAGTTTTGAACACATTCTCTACAATCCTTTATTAAAGCAATAAAATATATGATGCTAATAAAAAAATATATATAAAATGGAGTTATATGGATTTTATTGCCCAACAGAAAGATGTTGAGAGGTGGGGGAAGGGAATTGGTTGCTTATATAAGATAATGAAAGCATTTGTACAAGACCTTGTCAAACATCTTTGCATTGTTATCTGGGCAAGGCTCCAAAATTGGTTCCTTCAACAGTTAGTAAAGAAAGTGGCCTATTCACATAAGTGTGAATAGAGATCAAGGCTTCTTAGAGGTTTCTGCACTCAAGTAAGCTCTGTAGCCAGCTGAGATCTCCCGCCCCATGGCAAATTGCCACATGCCAATGGAATGGCTTGCCTTCAGAAGTTGTTGGTGCCCCATCACTGGAGGCTTTTAAAAAGAGACTGGACAGCCATTTGTCTGAAATGATATAGGGACTCCTCCTTGAGCAGGGGGTTAGATTACAAGACCTCCTTCCAACTCTGTTATTCTGTTCTGTTTTTCTGGTGACCTTGGGCTAGTCTTTTTCTCAGCCCTAGGAAGAAGGCAGTAGCCAACCACTTCCAAAAAAGTTGACAAGAAAATTTCAGGAATTAGTCCAGGCAGTCTCCAGGAGTCACAACCGACTTGAAAGCAACAACAACAACAACAACAAATAGCTTAGGTTTACATTTTTAGGATCCTTGGTTGATCTTTAGTCATTGATTCGATAAGTTACTTCAAACTAGATGTATATATATTTACCTCCCTTTGTACTCACAGATATTTTGTTTTTACTACAGAGCTAACATGCCCCCAAATTCTGTCTCATTTTTATTTCCAAAAATCTATTAAGTTTCACTAAAGTTTAGGACTATTAAACAAAAAATGGTGGGTGGTCGCAGTCTGTGCTGGAACTGTGGCCACCTGCCAGAAACGAAAAGGAAGGGAAGGAAAACTGGGGTAATAGGGAGCACCCCGGGGGATTAGACGGGTTGGCAGGGAGCAATCTCACCTATTCACAGTCTGGAGAATGGTTATTATGTGATTGATGTGCCCATTATTTGTGAATAGGAAAGCACATTTGTACATCCATTTTGTAAGAGTGCCTGTGACATGCTTGTTAATATTCCAAGTAAGACCACTATAAAATACATTGCCTACCTATGTTTTGAATAATGTTACCCTGTGTTTAATATTCTATTCATGTATAAAGTGTTTCGTATATTGGAAATTCTGAAAGTATTTTTTCTGAATGACACCAGATTCGGATGGATGGTGAAGAGTAACATTAATGCCGCATGTCAGCAAAACTGAATATTATTGTTTCTTTGTAGATGTGCTCTTCAGATGGATTCTTGTATCTCTCAGTGGCAACTTGCATTTTGAAGAACAGAGTTTCTTAGAATATGCAGTTCTATTTCAAGTCAGCAGAGTTCCCTCTGTGGTATAATATAATGCTGCTGGGAACATTCCAATTTTCTATTGTTTTTATCCCATAAAAATAAATTCACATGCCAGTCTTTTGTTGGCATTGCATATTAATGATTAATAGTCACTACCTAACTAGACTAGATTCAGTTACTAGAGTCTTTTAGATTCGCTATGAACAAAATCTTAGAGATAAAAGATGTAGAATTATTTTTAGAGTGATAAAGACAGAATTGTTTGAAATTCCAAATTAATGAGACTTTTTTTTTATCCAGATCTACAGCTTTTCTTCCTGAGCTGAAAGTAGAAGGATAATAGAATAATAATAATACAGAATTTTTAATATTTAAATCAATTTAATAATAACCCATTCCAATGTGCCAGTTGCAATGCATAAAAGAGAAAAGCATCTCTCACATAGATACGAAACTCCATTTATCACAACTCCTATTAATAACAAGGAATGTTAACGAGAGATTCCTTGAATTAAGGCTCGCTCTCAAATGATACTTTCATTCCTCAAGAGCCTACCCAAAAGATAGTGTGATCCTGAAGATCCCCTATGAGTTGGCCAATTTTTTTTTTATTCTTGAAGGCCCTTGTAGGATTTAGATATTAACCAAGTAGTAGATTAATCAAAAACTCTTAGTAGGGGCAACTTTGGGGTTTCATTCAACAGTAAAGAAACCACAAAGATTTTAGAACTCTGTCACACAGTTGTGATGGGATGAGCTGCTTCCTGAAGGATCCCTCCTGCTTTTTTTAACTTGCTTTCTTGAAAGGAATTTATTTATTTAGCTCTTGTAATTTAATAGGCTTTTATTGTATTGTAAACTGCTCCTAGTGCAGTGGTGAAATCCAATTTTTTTTACTATCGGTTCTGTGGGCGTGGCTTGGTGGGTGTGGTGTACCTTGGTGGGTGTGGCAGGGGAAGGATACTGCAAAATCCCCATTCCCTCCCCACTTTGTGGCCAGCCAGAGGTGGTATTTGCCGGTTCTACTCAAAATTTCCACTACCGGTTCTCTAGAACCTGTCAGAACCTGCTGGATTTCACCCCGCCCTAGTGGCTTTGGATAGTGAGACAGATGGCGTATACATTTAATAAATAAATAAATAAAAGGAAGAATGCAGTATCATTCTTCTGAATAGAATCCAGAGAGATAAGTATAACTCCCTCTTGCAAATAAAACTCCATGTAACCTTTCCTTTTAATTGTATCTTGATTAAGTTGGGCAAGGTTTAGTGGGTTCCAGCCAGGTCTGAGAAACATAAGTGTGCACCAGCAGTGCCAAAGAAAGCCCCTTGTATGAATAGACCCAAGTGTAAACCCAACCTGTCTTTAAGGGTGAAGCACTATATACAAAAGGTCACAGAGGTCATCAACAGGAATCTTAACAGCTAGCGCCATCACAGCTTTTCAGCACCCGGCCTGCCATCTGGATGAGACCAACAGCAATCACAAAAACTGGAGCTAGAGGAGGCGGCGGCACCCCCAAAGAGCGGTTCCTCTAGCCCTTTTGCAGCAGCAGCTGCTGCCCTGGGGCTAGTCTCCTAGCTTCCAACATTCCCTTTCATTAGTCTTACAAATCAGCGAGGCCTTAAGAGCAGAAATCAATAGCAAGCAGGGCAAGTGCTACGTGGTTAGAAAGTGCAGCCTTAATGATCTGCAGGCAAAAGAAGTTGCCAATCCTTGTCTTTTTGGTTAACCACTGTCTGGCATCTGTTGAATGTGCCTCTATAGTCTGCTCTAAAAGTGCACTGCCTGTGTGTTTGCAGCTCTCAGGAGCTTCTTTTATGATTTGTAATGGGATTAATAAATAGCAGCTGTTCCCTTTGTTTGTTTTCATTCATTAAACACAATTACATGCAGCCCGATTGCACCCTCTTTGATGCAAAATGGGAGGGAATAATTTTTCCTGTTGCTCAGTACTATAATGTGCTGTCATTGGCACTGAATGAAAATCATAATTAATTTTCATTTGGGTTTTTGCATCTTCCTAATCATGGCGGTCTTTAGAGCAGGTGACAGACAAGTATCTCTCTTTTTTCTCCCTGTCCCCCCTGCTGTTTCCTGTTTTACCCTGTTGTGCCCAGAAGTGCCACAGAAGAACAACCAGGCACAAAGCTGGTTACAAAATCTTTCCAAACTCACAAACTTTAGTGATTGTCTCCAGTTGAATCAGGAGCAAAGGAGATTTGGAGGACTCTCTCATTCTATTCAGGCCTCCAACACCTTTAAGATCCTAAGATTTGACATCCGCAACCTAATTGGTTGCTTTGGTTGACATTCAGTATTTTAGCACCACCTAGAGGTGCTTGGAAGAACAATGCTTTAGGTGAAGGATGAGGTATTGGGGGAGTCAAACTCTGGCCTGGATTGTTAACTATATGGATTTGCAGCTGGACCATTTTTGTGCCAGGAAGGATTTTGTGCCTTTCATATTTAGAAAACTTTTGCAACTAGACACAAATCTTTTCCCATAGGATAACAGCCTTAGAATATCTTCCCACAGGCATGACGTTGGAGTGGCTAATGCGTTTCTTGATTTGAGGACTCCACCAGAATGTACCAGCTCTGTGGCACATTACCTTTGTGCAGTGGTGGGATTCAGCCAGTTCGCACCACTTTGGGAGAACTGGTTGTTAACTTTGTGAGCAGTTTGGCAAACTGGTTGTTGGAAGAAATCATTAGGGCAGAGAACCGGTTGTTAAATTACTTGAATCCCACCACTGCCTTTGTGGGTTGCTTTATTTTGTGACATTGCAACCTTCCCCAAAGCCCTGGGCAGTGGTGCTGTGTGTGCTCCCCATCATTTCTGCATGTTCAATATGGGAAGCCTAAAGGTGTCACAGCTGCTTTTAATCACAGGGAGCTTATTTCCATATTACTTCTAGGGTTTGTGATGGGCCTTTCCTGCTTTCGAATAGTCAGCCTATTAATTATACAAGAGTTTGTTTCCAATTATGCAGCCAATGAAATGGTTAATTGAGTTCTTTTTGATGGATGCCTCGACATTTAATTGGAAAAAAAATACAGCTTGCACTCACAACAAATGTAACCACTATAATGGGATTTCTGATGAGATTGCATTTTAATCATCCTTTTCTTTAAAAAAAAAAATCTGGCAGTGCAATTGAAAGGGAGGTGGGGTTTGGGGGCATTTCTTTTTTATTCCTCCACTTTCTCAATCCTTTCCTGCCAAATCTTCCCTTCTCACTCAACTGTCAAAAGGCCTACTCACAACATCCCACCCTTCAGTTCATTAATGTGGTTGATTAAAGAATGGCTTTCTAAGAATACGTACAAATGATGATCTAAAGGTTTTCATCTGATTCTGAGAACAGAACTAAAATGTAGGATTCATTTATAGCTCTTTCAGTAGGAAAGATGTTTATTATATGAATTCGACTGTATTCCATAATTATGTCCTTTTTTCTAGTGCCTTCAATAAAAGGCCTTAAGCATGCTAAATTCCATTACTTGACTTGTTTTCTCAATGGCACTGAAGTATAAGCCTATTTAGTGGAATGAAATTTTGGTGGAAAAATTCCAGAATTGCCATTTTCTAGTATTTTAAAATATAGTGTGAATAGCAATAGGTTCTTTCATCAATTGAGGCAAATCTGACTGCAATTGAATATGAAATCTACATTGGGCCAATAAATTTAGATTCTTCAGCAATTTTTCTTGCCTTTCTCAGCAACCAAAGGTAGGCACTCACTGCTTATATATAGTTTCACTCCTTAAAAAGGAGACTCAGGCTCAAAATCTCCTTTGGATTGAATGAACTCATGATGACCTAAACAGAACAATTTAAAAATATTGACTTCCTGAGAAATGTCTCATTGTGGATAGTAATGAATTTAAAAACAAAGTGGGTCTGTAAAAGATTGACTTAAAAGGATTCCATGATAGGCCTTTGAGTATTCTGTTCAAAATATATAACTGCTAAAGAAACTGTTTATCAGTTTCAGAGACCAAAATGAATTTTCCTGGAATTTATCCCATTGTTTGTTCTGTATAATTATGAGGCTTTATGTCCATGAAGAACCATACTCTCATATATTTTCAGCATCAGGACAAATTTAGACATTAAGAAAACATATTATATTTCTGGGCCTGTGTGGGTAAGTTACAATTCAGGTCAACGTAATGCTTGTCTATTCTACCTCAGTGTGGCAAAACATTCAGGTAGATTCAACCCATCCTGTTTGCTGCTTTGGTTTAATAACAATGGCTTTTGCAGGGTGCATGCTCAGAAACATTTTTTTTTAACTGATTGGGATGAAGAAGGATAGTCATTCCAATAAACAGAAAGAGAAGGCTTACACATTCCTGCCTCTCATAATAAATGGCTTACATTGTTTTTCACCTGTACATTTTGAAACCCAAATTGATGACTTGCCTCCAGAAATTGTGGGTGCTCCAACACTGGAAGTTTTTAAGAAGAGAGTGGGCAATCATTTGTTTGAAATGGTATAGGGTCTCCTGCTTGAGGAGGATTGGGTTAGAAGACATTTATGGTCCCTTCCAACTCAGTTATTGTTATTAACTTCAAATTCGAGCTTATAATCCAGTATTTTTCTCCAGTCTCTTTACTATCTTTGATGTTTGGGAAACAAGACGCTTCATATTTTTTCCACTGGTAACTGTGTTCCATTTTCTCCTTACTGTTGTCCTGTTTGGTCTTTTGATGGTTCAAGGAAGAGTCCTTCTGGCTTTCCTGTTAGAGACCTCCTTGTGGAAATTATTTCAGATTGTAGAGGATTTTTTTTTTTATTAATAGTAGTAATCTTTTCCTTTCTGCTCTTTCCTTTATCAGATTTTAGCTGCTTTAGAGAAGGATGAACAGGCCCGAAGACAACGGCTGCGAAGTAAGTTGGAGCAGGCAATTGACACAATGGCTCTAAGTAGCTGAAAAGGCCGAGTTGTTGTTGCAGACTTCCTAGCAGCAGAGGCTAAAAGAGAAAGCGGCAAGCAAGTTGCAGCAACAAGAAAACACACAAGATATATTGGGGCTCAGCACGAAACAGTGCACAGAGTCTGCTGCGTCTTTGAACCTTTTGCACCGATTGAACAGAAGAAAATCAAACAATCCTTTAAATCATTATTATCAAAGCAAATTGAAACAATTTAAGGACCTTTTTGAAAGGAGCGACTGACGTGGCAAAGAACCTGAGAGACCCAAGATGTGTGAGAAGAGCCAGGGGGAAGAAATTCCAGCTGAACTGCTACTGTCCCTTCCCCACCAAGGCTTGCCCCAAATCTGGCAAAGGAAGGTTGGGGCATGCACTAACTTCTAGGGCAATGTTTTTACATTATGTTTTTCTTATAGCAGGCGGGTGGGCAGTCTTATCATTTTTTTTCCGTTCTGTATTTGCTTCGACTCCCACCTTGACTGGACAACTCAACTCTTCAATCTACTCCTCCTTTCTTTCTCCCTGGCCTACTGCCTCTAGTGTTAACTGCTAAATTTGCACAATTTTCACAAGCTAATGCTGTCCTTTCAGGGACTGAAAGGATATGGAAGGAGGAGGGAAGTTGCAAATCTGCAAGAAATCTTCCCAAGATTTGTTTTTCCCCCAACAAATTATTGGTGTGGGAGAGAAACGAGGGTGAGTAGAACCTAGAGAAGCAGTCCCAGGCCTCCTTTATTCTTTCTACAGTTCGTCCTGTGCCATTTTAAAACGTTATTGAGCACAGGCCAAATAAATGCTCTCATTTTGAATGCTGCTTAAGAGTGTGCTGGAGACTTAGAAAGGCAAAACTAAAAATAAAAAAGAGGAATAGGCACATATAAAAACAATCTCACCTAAAGAAAGACTTTTCTCATCTATTAGAAGCAATGCAACTTCCCAATACACCTTGCATTGGAGGTTTATAGAAGTCAGAATCAGCTTTTATAAGCAGAGTTTATAAAACTTTCTCAAAATTGCCCCTACTCAGTTTTCATTGTACACACAAACACACACACAAACTTCTCCATGTGTAAGCTTTCCATTTAGAGGTCAAAGATACTTTCAAAGAAGCTCTCCATATACAAGTGTCATATAGCCAGAGAGAAAGGAGCTATCTAGTCTAATAGCTCAGTATTGCAAAGGAGAATGTTCAGGTTAAGCAGGATCATGCAGGCAGTTTAGAGAAAAGCTTTTTTTTTTTTTTTTTAGCCTTTTGAAATTGCATTGCTCCACCTCATTCCACTGGCTCTCCCAATGGCAACATAAAGCCTGGTCAGATTATCAGAAGGGCAGTCTTTATTCCAAAAAGTAAAAAAAAAGTGTTCCTACATGCAGTTGCAGTTTAGCCCTGATAAATATGGCATGTCGGTTCCAGCGTTGTTTTATGTATGTATGTATGTATGTATGTATGTATGTACGTACGTATGTATGTGTGTATGAGTGGGGGGGGGGGTTGCGCATGCTCATGGACATTCAACTCTCCCAAATACTGATTACAGCATCCGCATATCTTCAGCAGGCTAATTCCAAAAACAAAACCAGGCTTAAAGTTTAAAACAGGCTTGTCCAACCTATAGCCCTTGGTCTGCATGCAGCCCTGGACAGCTACAGTAGTAATGTGGCCCCACAAGATGGTAAACCTTTCACATTATTATGTGGCTTATATATGTTGTTGTCAATGTGTGAAATTAGGCATTTTATAGAATGCCTAGGAAATCTATAGAAGGTCAAAAATCAAAGTATGAAACACTTAACATTTCACACATTTCCTAGGCATTCTATGCAATGCAAAAAGGCAAACCAGCAAAGTACAAAATACTCCTGCTAAAATCCCATTCTAGCCTTCCTTGTTGCAACATGTAGGTCAATATTGGTCTTTTTGCCTTCGGTTTTTTTTTTTTCCCCAGTAAGAAAAAACTTTTATTTTGCATTTCTTCTTTTATTTTCATATATGTCTTTTCAATAAAGGGTTAGAGTTAGGGTTAGCCTGAACTTAATCCTAAACTAACCCTAATCCTTTTCATGTCTCTCTTTTCATGCTTTTCCTAAATAGTTCTTGTCATTGGGCATAATGTCTAGGTATTACATACAATGTCTAGAGAAAGTGTATAGCGTATTAAAATAACACAGACATTTCATACTCTGCTTAGAAACGTCACCCATTCTTTTGCTCACGTTTTGTTTGTTTTCTTGTTTTGTATTTTACCTTTTATGATAAAACAAAATAAACATACATAAAAGAGAAACGTCACACATTCTATACATTTTCTAGGCATTCCATACAATGCCAGTTTTTCACACATTGCCAGTAACATATACACTATTACATATTTAACATGCACCCCAAGACAATCCCACTTTACTCAGTGTGGGCCAGACAAGCCAAAAGGTTGGACAATCATGCTTTAAAGCAAGAAATTATGGCTAGGTCACCAAAGCTGAGCCTGCAACCAAGTGCTCTTTGTGCGCAACAAAATATTCTGTGAGAAACAGACATGACAGCAGCTGGATTGATAGGCCGACCCATGAGAAGGAAAGAGAAAATGTGGCTCTTTAATTGCATGGAAGCACAACCATTCGGGATCTTTTTTGTAAGCTGATATCAGCAACCAGTTATGATGAGGACCCAGATTATTGGGGGCAATAGGCTGACTCTGTAAACCGCTTAGAGAGAGCTGTAAAAGCACTGTGAAGCGGTATATAAGTCTAAGTGCTATTGCTATCTCTCCGGAAAGTGTTTGGGTAGTTGCTTCCTTGTTAGAAACTTTAAATGATCTATGACCAACACAATATTCTCACTCCCAGTTTATTTATAACTTGCTTTGGTTATCTTGCCACCCTGTTTCTTTAGGCAGGGGATAAATAATAATCTCCATAGGAACAGCATAGGATTGTCTGCTCGCATTTAATGTTAGTGCCTAAATTAGCAGAAAGGTCACTGCCCCCTCCACAGCTCTCCTAATTGGACACCTACTTTCTATTTTCTCCTATTTCTTCCAACCCCAAAAGTGTAATTTCTTTCTACACTGATTCTGAGCATTACCTGATTCTGGGGTTGTTGGTTATCAAACAATCACCAGGGGAAACAGATGCTAACACTGGAAAACAATGGAAAGTCTGTTAAAAACTGAGCAAAGTCTTGGTTACTTGCTTGTTCTCTAGACTGAATCAGACATCTCCCATATGATTTAAAGGCAAGGCCTTCTTTATTGCTACCATGGAGATTTCCAAGGTGTCTTGTAATGTTTTAGAATGGAATGTGTGTTCCTTTGTCTTGTCTTTGCACAGTTCATTTAGAAGGTATCCTCAGTTAAAAGCAAAGCCTTTATACAGGTAGTCAAAATGATGTATGACCATTCGTTTAACAATCAAAGGGATGACGGTGCTTTCATTGGGATTCTTCCTGAATTCTGTTTCATTTTTCCTTCCCTTCTGTCATTTATTTCTTCATCATTCCATCAAATATTCCACTCTTTGCATGAAGACATTCAGTTCTATTCTGTATGTAAAGCTTTTTACTATTATTTTAAATGTACCAATGTGTTGAAGTCACTGCCCTAATTTAACTCAGGTGACCAAATCCACCCAATTTTCAGTCTTCACCTATCTGCCTATCAAGTACCAATAAATTAAGGTAATCGACCTAGTGTTGAAAGAGCCTGATCCTACCTAAATAAGTGGAAGAAAGAGATGTGATGTGGTGTGTGTGTGTGTGTGTGTGTGTGTGTGTACACACAAAATGTTACAATCTAATTTTTAAGCCTTGGTGGGGCAACTGTACAATTAATTGGAGGAGTTGAAACAATATCAAATGTGGCTTTTTACACTAAACAGTGGAAAATACCAAATGGGGAAAAAACATATTAACATTCCTCACCAGTAGAACAATCCTTTGAATATACATCTCAAATTACTTTGTAATTTTTATTTTTAATTATTTCTTTAATTAAAGAGGAGGAGGAAGAGAAGACAATAAAATAAAACAAACTTTTTAAAAAATGTGGAGTCCTGAGATAATTCTGGATCCATAAGACCTGTGGGCTGTTGCATGACTGTGATAGAATTTAGTCTGAGTTAATCTTTTTTGAAAAGAAAAAAAAATGCAAGTGTTGAATATTAGAGGTTTGGTTAGACTTTTATTTTTTTTTTTTGAAATTTTGGACTTAATTTGTCACTTCTTGTACAAGAAATGAAAAAGAATTAATGTAAATCGTTTATTTCTGGAAAATGGTACTCAAATAAGTCTTAAAGGACAGCTAAATGTTGCTGCACAGGAAGGATACCATAATGGTTTAGAGGTTCACATCTCCAGACTTTGAAGTCTACTTGGGACTATAAACACTATATGATTTATGTTCCTCAACGTGGCTTATCTTTCCACTTTACAAATTGTATCATGGATCACAAAGAAGCAAATTCGGCTTTGTGGTTCCACGTGATCAGAATCTTCGTCTGTTTTGATTAATACAAAGAATTTCTTCTTTAAAAAGTTACATTTTTTTTCAGGAGCTGCTTAGAATCCTAGTGCTTAAGCTTGAAAAGGAACTTGGAGATCATTTCATCCAACTGCCCAGTCTGCAGTCTGCTACTTTATGGCCACCCAACTTCTGTTTTAACACTAGGAAAAAGAGGCAGTCTGTTCTGTTATTGAACAGCTTTTAAGATTAGGATATTTATTCAATTTAAATCTACCTATCATATAAATCCCTCATTTTTCATTTTGCATCCTGGAACAACAATTCTGCCCTGTCTTCTGTGCGACAGCTGTTCAGTATGGCAGTCATCTGTCTCTCCTCTTCTCCAGGCTAAACATGTCCAGCACTTTCAACTGTTCCTTGTATGTCTTTCCTTCCAGACCTTAGTTTCTCTTCTCTGGATGTGCTTTAGATTGTCAATATCCTCCTTAATAAGGAGTGCTCAGAACGGGACACAATATTATAAATGCAGTGTGACCAATACTGAATATATGGGAGCAATTCTATTGATGTTGTCATGTTACTTTTGATACTACAATCATAAGATTGCATTTGCTTTTTTTTTTTTTTTTTTTTTTTTGCTGCTGTATCACATTTTTGGCCATGTTAGCAAGATCCCTCCAGATCCATTTTGCACATATTGTGGCCCAGTATGGTCTGCTCCCCAGTTCTTATATTCATATCTTTGATTTGTCCTACCCAAACACTGCATTTGTCCATATTGACATTCACAGTCCTAGTTTCTACTCATTTCAGTTTGTGAAAATCCTCCTGAAGGTGAAGTATTTGTTACCTTTCATCTTTATGTCATCTAAAACTTGATAAAATTTTTCTACCCTTCGTCCAAGTCATGTACAAATAGGTTGAATAGCACAGATTCTGAAATGCAGCATTTGTTACACCACTCAATACTTATTTCCATCTAAACAATTAGCTAATTAGATTTGTTGGGTACAGTCATTCAGTTAAGGTCCTCTCCAGCTGATAGAATAGCCTAATCCACTAAAATCTCATGATTCCTGAAGTCAAGGGAGACCATGTACACACCATCTCCATTATGACTAAACTGATCACCAAGATCAGTTTGGTGTCATTTATTTTTGATAAAGCCATGCTGGAGTTTCGTTATTCATATTAGGTTGATCGTGAAGTAAATCAATATTGGGAATTACATGAAGGTCCTGCAGAATGCAAAATTAAGTAAAGAGATTTGGGGATTTATTCTTTTTGAAAAGTTTTGCTTATGAAACAGCTTGTTTTCCCCATTATTGGCCTTGATTCAACTAAACCATTATCATTGTTCTGTGGCAATGATTTGATCCCTGGGGAAAAGAGTCCTTGCCAAATATAAACAAATAGAATAAAATGAAAAAAGTAATGATGATGAAGTGTGTGGAAAAGTCGACATTTTTCTGTATCTTCTAGGTTCTTTGCCAGGTGGACAAACAACTTCAGTTAAAATAGCTGAAAAGCAATAAATTAATCAGTGTATGGCCAAGTGTGGTAGACTAATCTTATTGGTGGAACAAACAGATCCTGAATGTACTGCATATTTGCAGGCACAATGAAAGCCTGGCGAATGCTTTTTCACATGCAAAGGCTTCACTCAAGAGATAGAAAGTGAGATAGATCCATTATAGCAATATTCAGATGGGGCATGAAAAAAGTTTTTCGTCCCCATGACTGCTTTGTATTGAGGGATGCATCTCTATTTTGAAGGGTGGATGGGAGAGGTATAATTATCTGGCTCTGTCTATCAGTTAGTCTGCTATTTAAACAGAGCCAGCCACTTTCCAGACGGTGCCTGAGGCAAAAGAGAAGCTCAGTAGCTGTCCCATATAACAGGAGAAAAATATATGACAAGTAGGCAACTGAACCCAGATGCTCATCTTTCTCACCATGGTGCTTGTGGTTTCACAGAAAATAAACAATTATTTGTGTGACCACACATTCCTCCTGTATTTCCAAAGGGCTTACAGTCAGATTCATAAGGGATCGCTCGAATGAATAAATGGAGCATCCCTTTAATCTTATTTGATTGTAGTTTCAAACCCTGCACTATTGCACTTGTAGAAAGCCCTACATATGAACAGTTCCACACTGCAAACAGTTATGCTACACTTCTGGGGACTGGCTGTTCACTTGAGGTCACCATGCAACTTACAGAGTTGATCATCCTTGCCTGCCAATGGAGTTGTTCACTTCTTTGTACTACGCCAATGGGGGAGGTCTTGGAGATGTAATTTGGGCTTATTTGGTTGCCCTTTTTAATTCAGTGCCTCAACTCCGTTAAAATTCTTCAATATGAGAGCAAACCTGCATGCATCTTATGTTCATTTTCTCTCCCAGTCTCTCCATAGTAGCAGTTGGCATTTTTGCATGCAAAATTATTTAAATAATTATCTCATCTGACAATGGTTCAGTATTAATCCTAAGAGTTCACTGAATACATGGGGATGGTTGATATTACTATATGGCTGGAAGTTTTTAAACTGTGGAGTCATAACGCCCATTTGAGCAGAACTTACTAGTAGGCCAACATACTTTTGTCCCTTTTTAGTGTCCATGGAAAATAAATACTTTGAAACATGAGACCAATTTTCTTTTTCTTGGTATAGCCTTTTGATAGCATCACTCATTATTTTTTTCTGGTGGGTAAATGAGTCCCATTGTTGGCCATATCCTCCAAAGTTAGCCTATGTAGCAAATTCATACTTTATGAAGTTATCTTACGAAGTGGTTTTCCTAGTGAAAGAGTCATTTAAAAAGCTAGGCATCTTTGTGGGCATTTGATCATTTTTTCTTCGTTGTTCATCTACCCTGTTTTATTTAACTACTGTATATTGAAAGTCGGCATACTTCTGATACCAAAATCCCTAAATGGATTGAGGATCCATAGCCTACTTCTCTAGTTCTTAGAAATGTCTGGCTAGCTCCTCATGGATTACATGGACTTTTCATTTTACTCTCTAAAACCATTCTTGTATTCCTTAGCAATGATTCTCTTAGCTTTTCACTTCTGTTGATGTTGTCTAAGCTGTCCTTTCTTATTTCCACTTATTTCTCTTGAGGGTCTGCTCTTCTCATATAACTGTTTGTAGTTTTTTTCCTATTAAGAGCAGGGATTAACAGTGAGGAGCGGCAGAATGAATTTACTTTCCACAAGTATAAATATTTTATTAGATTTTTCATCAGATTATGTTGACCCTTGATGCACCCAGTTATACAAATACTCTGCCAAGATAATGTCAGACGCTTTGACTGCAATATTGAATCCCCAGAAGTTTCTGTAGTTAAGCAGTTATTTTAACTGTAGTTATTCATGCCATTACAATAGGCAAGATATTTTGATATGACTTTTGATTGATGCTCAAATGAGCACATAAGAAAGTTGTATACATAAGCAGGAAAATCTTGGATTAACACGTCTTTACAAAAATCCTTCAAAAGCAAAACAGTGGAATGTTAAAATGGCAACCTTGATACTGAATAAATAGAGATTATCCAACACATTTTTCTAAGTAAAGTTAACTCAAGGATTTCTAAAAGTATCAAATATCAGAAACAAAAAAGAGCATTTATCATGTCACTACTTAAAATTGCACGTAAGCATTATGCCAATTGATTCCCACCAACATTATTTGCGATTCCCCACCAATAAATCTAGTGTCTACTCCAGCATCCATGACTTGATAAATTTTCCATTATTTGAATACCCTTGTAAGGAAAAGATGCATTTGAAATACTTTTGGTTCTTCAGGGACTAGTTCAGGTTTTACATTCATTGTTCATAAGCGTACACATATTTCATTTCCTCCCTTTAGTCTCCCATCCCTTGCATTCTTAAATATAAATGCAGTTTTAGGACACAATGGGAATGAGTTGAAGGAGCAACTCGGTAGAAAAATGATGAAGGCACTGTGATTAATAAATGATCTGATCTCAAACTGCACAGTTCTGAGAGTTGAGTTCTGAGATTTGAGAGCAAATTTGAGACAGCTTTTTTGTTCCCTTAAAATCATTGGCTTTTCTTCAAATTCATAGTGTTCTAATATAAGAAATCCCTCATCAAGTGAGAATGACAAATCAGTTGTCTTCAATTACCACCACCACCCCAAATGTGCAAAATTACAGAAGTCTAATAACATGCACAAAATCCCATCCATGTGAGCTACACACTCTGGACCATTTACCTAGAGTAGAAGGCATAGTTCTACTTTCATCTTCCAGACAGATGGCCTGAAGGACAAACACTAGCTCTGTGCAGCAAGGTTTACAATTTATCCCAGGTTCTTTTTGCACATGTGCTCCAAGAAAAATTATACAGGGAGTAAGTACTTCCAGCTCTTTGGAACTGGAAGGTTTAGGGATAGTTCCCAAATGTGGAATAGGGGAGTGGGTACACTGGACAAAGAGAGTGAGCTAATCCCTTTTTCCCTTGAAATGTTCCTCTTTTCAGCACTTTTGGTACTTCTTTGGGCTGAGTATATATTCCAGCACTGTAGGGCGCTGCCACTCACACTTATTTCTAAGGAATGTCAAGGCTGCAGTTAACTGTCCTTTAAGAAACAGGGAAGGGGGTGGTATGGGAGGGGAGGCAGAGAGGAAACCATAAAAAAAAAACACACACAGAATTTTAATAGTAAATTTTAAAAAAAATCATAACTTTATGTGATTGTTTCAGACTTGAAGCAACTGTGCCAGTATGGCAGGTCGGCACCCTTTGGTTGTGTAAATATCCTGCTATTTCCTATTTTAATGTTCTTCAGATTTAGTACTTGTAAATAAACACGCACATTAAGAAGAGATTAAACATTTTTGCTATAGAACGTGTCTTGTCTGGCTTTGTGAGTGTTGGGGTTTTGGTTTGGGAGAAACTCAGAAATATAGAAAGTGACGCGAAGCAAGGGACGGCCGTGTGTGTGCTAATTTGCAGGTTCCTGCATCCTGATCAGTCTTGGCTGCAACGTTTCGTGCTGGCCAACCATTCCTTTATTTGAGCCTCAATGTGATCTTTTCTACTTGTTCCAGTATTTTCAGTCACTCTGAAGCAAGCAAATTGTGTATCATTTGAGGAAAAACTGATCATCCATGCTGGACCTGGGACCCCCTGTTTTGCTTCCTTTCCTAGAAGAGTTGATAATCATATATGAGTCTGTGGGTTCCACTGGTCTGAATTAGAAGGAATAAGCTGCTTGCTCTGTTTTTTTTTTTTTAATTTGATTTATATGCTGCCCTTCTCCGAAGACTCAGGGCGGCTTACAATGTGCTCAGCAATAGCCTTCATCCTTTTGTATATTTTATACAAAGTCAGCTTATTGCCCCCACAAACTGGGTCCTCATTTCACCTACCTTAGAAAGGATGGAAGGCTGAGTCAACCTTGAGCCTTGGTGAGATTCGAACCCTGCAGTAATTGCAGGCAGCTGGTCTTAATAAGCTTAATAACAGGGTGCCTTAAACCCCTGTACTACCAAGGCTCTGTGGAATATGTACTTTACCATTTCCCCCAATTGGTTTTTTTTTTGGGGGGGGGTTGGTTTTTTTGCAATGGCACAATGCAGTGTAGCCCACTGGGTACCACTAATGCTGATGATAATATCCAGTGGTGGAATTCAGCCAGTTTGCACCACTTCGGGAGAACCAGTTGTTAACTTTCTGAGCAGTTTGACAAGCTGGTTGTTGAAAGAAATCATTAGGGAAGAGAACCGGTTGTTAAATTATTTGAATCCCACCACTGATGATATCCCAATTGGGATAACCCACCAGCATCCTACTCTTGATCTTATCTGAGTCCCCTTCCTGCCAACAGCTACTTCTGCTGATGCCCCCCAGGTTTTTCATGCCCTTCCACTATTTCTGTCCATGAAACACTCATCAAAGATGCATGTTTCACTTTAGGCACCATAGTTTCTTGCACGGATTATGGGAATGTTGCATGGGAGTGACAAACTGATCCCAATGATCAGCAGTGGGATTTTCAAAAACTCATTTTAATCCTGGTTTAATCTATAAGAATCTAAGTGTATAATATCTAAGAAGAGGGAGCAACCTATTCTCCAAAGCATCTGAAGGCAGGACAAGAAGCAATGGATGTAAACTAATTACGAAGAGATCTAACCTAGAAATAAGGAGAAATTTCCTGATAGTTAGAACAATAAGTGGAACAGTTTGCCTTCAGAAGTTGTTGATGCTCCATTACTGGAGGCTTCTCAAGAAGAGATTGGACAACCATTTGCCTTGAAATGTTATAGGATCTCCTGCTTGAGCAGGGGGTTGGAGTAGAAGACTTCCAAGGTCCCTTTCAACTGTTATTTTTTTATTTTACATTTTCTAATGAGTTCAGACATGACATGAATGGTGCTAGGGAACTGCAGCCCTGAGGTTATACAAGGGTTTCTCTGCTGGTAAAATAAAACTGTACAACAAGTTCCTGTAAAAATTCAAATGGCCACTTAATTGGGAATGTATGAGTAACACAACAATTTGCTGAAAGCAAGCTGATTCACCTAATCCTAGGAGAAGGTTTCTGCAGAAAGAGAAAACCTTCCTCCCTTAGAAGCAGAATAACAGGACATAACATGCAGGAAACAAGGGGCTATTGGAAAGCTTGTCTGCAAGTCTCTTGCAAAAGCAGGCTGTCAAATGGCCATCCATTTGCAACATGTTGCAGAACAGATCTCAAATCTGATGCTAAATGTGCATCAATCTAAATAATTCAGATCTGTCTAGACAAATCAGGCAATAAATGTATCTTTGGCCTAAGCTGTTACTTATTATAGGAGGATGAGCCACAGTAGAAGTCACCATTATATCTCTCTATTCGTATTTCAAGGGACGCAGTGGCTCAGTGGCTAAGATGCTGAGCTTGTCGATCAGAAGGTCGGCAGTTCAGCGGTTCAAATCCCTAGTGCTGCATAATGGAGTGAGCTCCCATTACTTGTTCCAGTTTCTGCCAACCTAGCAGTTCAAAAGCACGTAAAAAATACAAGTAGAAAAATAGGGACCACTTTGGTGGGAAGGTAACAGTGCTTTGTGCGCCTTCGGCGTTTAGTCATGCTGGCCACATGACCACGGAGACATCTTTGGACAATGCTGGCTCTTCAGCTTGGAAACGGAGATGAGCACCGTCCCTAGAGCTGAAAATGACTAGCACGCATGTGTGGGAGAACCTTTGTCTTTATGCATATTTCTAGCTCTAGGCTAATCATCATATCATTGCACCATAAAAAGATTCTCGACCTTCTTACTGACCCCTCTCCCAGCAAGTGTTACAGAGACTTCCTTGTTTGGAATCACATACCATATTAAACAAGGAAGTTGCAAGCTGCATTATGGTCGAACACAACTTGTGCATCTAAACAATTATTTTGACTTTTGTAACTATTCCTGTATATTTATCACATGTTCATATCTGTTAGTAATCCTGCATCTGTGAAAAACCTCAGCTGCAAAAAGACAGTACAGAAGAAAAGTTTGAGAGGGAAGAAATGAACAGAAGGAGGATAAAGAGGTGAGGATAAGGTGAGTTGACTAAATTATCCTCAATACCGTCTCCTTTTTTAAAAATTAGGTTTATAATAGATTATATTAAAATTGTAGATCAACGGATTGTAAATACATATGAAGAAATGTATTGTTGCCGTAAATAAATTAAATGTGATTTCTTTTTGGCCGCCAGCTCTACTGTTTTTAGTATCAGATATTTATATTTGCTGTTTTACTATTGTTTTGCTCTGAACTACTTTTCATTGACTTCGACTGGAGGTGGAACACTTGCATTATGATCTGCATTGCATTGTCCTGTGCAATGTTTATGCATGTGCCATGAAAGTGATTTTCAGCACCTGGCAACACCCTGTTTCCTTTAGCTGGAACCTTATAGCTCACTGGATTGGCTCATTTTGATATAATGGGGGGGGGGAATGAATGGTAGTGAACTATCCCTTAGTCTAATTCTGTTCCGCCCACTCCACCAGAAGGCACCTTATTGTTTCTGGGTGATCTGGCTCCCTCCCCTTTTCTAAACAAAGCAGAACTGAGGAGGAAAAGCATCTGTTATCACCTCCCCTTAGATTCAGAGAATCACTGAATTGGAAGGGGCTATTTAGTCCACTGAGCCCAGTCCTCTGCCCAGAGCAGGAATTCAAGTGAAAGCATCCCCAACAGATGGCCATTCAATCTCTGCTTGAATGCATCCGGTGAAGGGCAGCCCACCACCCCTTTCAGCGATTGGCTCTACTGGCTCTGCTGGCACTCTTTCTAACAAGTGTCTAGCTGCAATGAGGAGGAGGAGGAGGAGGAGGAGGAAGGGGGGGGAAACAGCAGCGGATGGCCCCATGCCCAGCACACTACAGAAACCTGGAGACCTCCTGCCTAACTTTTCTAGGTGACACTTTGGAGGCTGCTTCCTCATGGAAGTCACTGCAATCCTGGATAGTGCACTTGGGAGGATCCCTCCAAACTGTGCTCTAATGTAGAGCTTGTCTGCCCTTCACATAAGTGAGCCTATGCATCTAACAGCATTCTGTTAAAGCAGAATGTAGAAAATGCTACTTTTTAATTACAGTGATGCAATCTTAAGAAAAGCTTTAGTTCATGTATGTCCATATCCCAAACTACTTTTACATGTGTAGAAATGCACAGGAGAGTCACTTTTCAGAGCTAGATGGGGAAGGGGGAAGAGGGCATATGAATTTATTAAATAAACTTGTCTGCCCTCCCAGGAACACTATCATAGATTCACTATGAATCTACTTGGCATCTGACTCTTAAAACCGCCAACTTTGCAAACTGTAAGAGAAGAAGTCGAAAGCATTCTAGAAAAAAAAAAATACTTGCTTTTATACACTCACAAAATGCAATGAGAGAAGAGGTTAGTGACAGAGCACCTATTGGTCAATCAGAAGGTTGTGTCTGCTCTACTTTCAAAGAATGTCCACCAACAGGGAAAACAACTTTCCCTGGACATCTCCTGTTGCTGGTTGCCATGAACAAAACTGAATTATATGGACAACTGAGGCTCCCTGGAAAAATCCCCATGATTTCTGCCAGGGTCCTTAGACCATGCTACCTGGTGACCAAGACACCAGGAGGCTATTTCAAAGGTAAGTGGTATAATTAGCCTAATTATTTACAATCTGAGGCCAATAGTGTGCCCCCACCCCAGATGAATTTTCTGATGCTACAGCTGCACTTGTCATTAAAACTGAGGATTGAAAGGGCAGGCTGTGGAGTCTGGCCTACAAAATCTTTATCTATTTCATTTATTAGATTTTTATCCTGCCTTTGTTACTTTATAAGTAATTCAAGGCAATGGACATACCCGTATTTTTCAGAGTATAAGATATACTTTTTTCCCTCCTAAAAGAGGCTGAAAATTTGGGTGCGTCTAATACTCCGAATATAACCCCACCCACCCGCCGGCCCCCACCAATTGGCCTCTGCGCATCCTCTTCCTGGCTGCAGAGATTGCCACAGACAATCGCTTGCATTTTTGGGATCTGCGCATTGTGTTTTCAGCCTCCAAACGCTCCATTTGAGAGCCCTTCAAAGCTGCGGGTATTGCCAAAGCACATTGCCACCGATCGCTGCCTGAAAACGCAACACGTTTGGAGGCTGAAAACATGACGCACGGTGCCCAAAATGGCTACCTGGAACAGCTGCTGCCTTCTCTTACCCCTTCTATGCTTCTCCTGCTTTAGTCACTGGAGCTCCCTCCGACGATCAGCTGTGCTTTAGAAGCTGTTTCTTAGCCCCAATCTCAAAACCAGTGAGCGAACTAATGTGCTGAAGCTGACCAGGCTAAGGACATTAGCCAGATGAATACCTGGTAGGCAGAATTTTTTCCCCCTATTTTCCTCCCCAAAAACTAAGGTGCGTCTTATACTCCGGTGCATCTTATACTCCAAAAAATATGGTACTTACTACTCCTTCCTCCTCTTCTTTTCTCCCCTCAACAATAACCCCATGAAGTGCATTGGGCTGAGAAAGAGCAACTGGATCGAAGTCACCCAGCCAGCTTTCATTCCTAAGGCAGGACTAGAACTCACAGTCCCCCAGTTTCTAAACCAGCACCTTAGCCACAACACCAAACTGTTGCCACTAGCACTGGGTCTGGATGCAGCTCAGTGTCCACACAAATGAATGACAGCATAAACAAGTGAGCAGAATTCCTGATTAGTTACAGCTGGCTGTGTCTCAGCATGTTAGCTTGTCATGCAAGTGACCAAGTTGTGCTGTCTCTTACACACTGCCAGAAGATGAGTAGGCAAGGCACCCAACCAGGCCAACCTCTTGAAGTCAGTCCCTGAGGCACATGCTAGGGGATAAGCAGTTAATCTGTCTTTCATCTTTGTAATTTGAACCCTCCAGATCCCCCCTGTCTGCTCCGTCCCTCACCAACAGAAGTCCCCTCCTTCCTCTGCTGAGAACAAGATGTAAATAATTTCTTTTGCTTTGTCATGACAGGTGTGGAAGGTGGGAGGACAGATGTTGAAATATCAACATGCTTATTTCATGAGAAAGGTCTTCAGATGGCTCCCCTGCATTCAAAAGCCCATAGCCATGCAAATCACCCCATTAGTTTGAGAGATTGGCAAAATTGGGAGAATAATTGGCAGGCTAGCCGCCTCATTATCAAGCGTGAGGATCAAAGAGGCCAATCAATGGGGTTGTCTTGTCTTTAGCTCTAGGCAGCTATTCTTTTTGCCTTTTATTTCAGCTCTTGCTTTTTTCTCAAATATTTCATTCTGAAATCTGAGTGACTCGTCCTACTATTTTCTCCTTTGGCCTTACAGTTTGGATAATTTCTTTTTCCATTTCTTCACATTAAGAAAGGAAAACTTTCTCCTGCCAGATTTGATGTGGAAAACACAGATTGTATGAAAAAGGAAGGACCTTTCTCTCTGTCCCATTTTAAAGAGAGTTCTAGTATGGATCCATTTATTGGAAAGAAGAAGCCATGTTAAATTAACATACATTTAATTTAATTCATTTAATCTCTCAGGGCCAAAGATTTATCCAGGCGGAATGGAAGATCACAATTCACAGTTCTAAACTCTCCAATACATACCATCCCCTCATTAGATGTTTGTCCACAGGGCTGGGGATGATGAGTTCTTACATTCCAAATTTGTCTCCAAAGATACATCTTACTTATCTCATTTGCAACTACTTAGTTACAATTCATTCATCTCTGTACACTGACTAGGAGAAAATAAAAATTCTCACTCTTTTGAGGTCATTGACGGGTTCATAGCCATACATTCAGAGGCATGTTGGAGCAATGCTTGACTTAAAAGATCTTTAAATTACAGGTTATTTAGATAGGTTGAAAAATTAGCATGAGTAGAGGAATTAATATGTACTGGATATGGAAAAATGGATAAATTCTAAGATGTGGGAAGGAAGGAAGGAAGGAAGGAAGGGAGGGAGGGAGGGAGGGAGGGAGGGAGGGAGGAAGGAAGGAAGGAAGGAAGGAAGGAAGGAAGGAAGGAAGGAAGGCTACATGTGAGAACATCCTTCTTTGTTCACTGTATAACATGGAAGTGAGAACTGGGTACGTTAGGAGAAATTTATTTAATTTAACATAGCAGGAAATGGTTATTTAATGTAAGTGTAATATAAGTACAATGTAAGTATATATAAGAAATGTATGTGATAAAAGAAGAGACAAAAAAAGAATGAAGAAATGCTTCCTTTTGGCTGAAAAATAGCTTCTATCTCAGAGCAGTAACTATATTGAATTCTACTGTATAGTGCAATATTAATGCAATATCAGGGGTTTTTAATTCAATTGTATAGAATGTGAAGGATGTGTGCTTTTGTTTTATTTTTATAGTTTTTCTTATGTATGATGTACACTGAAGATGGCATTTAATTTCGTTGTACGAGGTGCAATGACAATAAAGTTAAAGTTTTAGAACCTATCCCAATCAACTCCATTCCCTGGTCCCTGATCCTGTTATTTTGAAAACGGTAGAAAAGTCATGATTTGATGTAACTTTTCATTTCCCCCTTCAGTCTCTTCTTTTTCATGCTGAAGAGCCGCAGTTTAACCTTTTCTCATAGGAAAGAAGATGCTTGAACACCCCCAACCATTTTGATTATCCTCTGCTAAACTGATCTCTTATGTAGGTATTCAAATGTGACAACAAGAACAATACACAGTGATCCAAAGGCAGACAAAACACAAAATTGTATATATAGGAATACTAATGTTGGCATTTATATTACAGTTGCTTTTTAATGATCCCTGGCATGGAAGTTATCTTTTTCACGGACACTGCATGCTGTGTTGAAATCCTCATTAATCTATCCATCCACTATGATCCCAAGATCTTCTTTCATGGTTAAAGGTAGCTCAATCTACATATGAAGTTAGTTTTTTTCTCCCTAATGTGACGTAATGTAATGGAATGGGATGGGATGCGGTGGCTCACTGGCTAAGAGTCTGAGCTTGTCGATCGAAAGGTCAGCAGTTCAGTGGTTCAAATCCCTAGTGCCGCGTAACAGGGTGAGCTCCCATTACTTGTTCAGCTTCTGCTAACCTAGCAGTTCAAAAGCACGTAAAAAATGCAAATAGAAAAATAGGGACCACCTTTGGTGGGAAGGTAACAGTGTTCCATGCACCTTTGGCATTTAGTCATGCCGGCACATGACCATGAAGACATCTTCGGACAGCACTGGCTTTGGCTTTGAAATGGGGATGAACACCGCCCCCTAGAGTCGGGAACGACTAGCACATATGTGCGAAGGGAACTTTTACCTTTTACCCATGATCCCAAGATCTTCTTTCATGGTTAACGGTAGCTCAATCTACATATGAAGTTAGTTTTTTTCTCCATAATGTGCATTGCTTTACTCTTACTTAAGTTGAATTGTATTTGCCATCTGGTTGACTACTCACCCAGTTTAAAGAGATTCTTGCAAATCGTCTTCAAGAGCACTTTTGGTTTTTACCACTGTGAATAGTGGTACCATCTGCAAACATTACCACCTCACTGCTTACCCCAAGGCAAGATAATTTTCCTTTGAAAGACTCCATTCTTTTTGCTTTTCACCGAGAAGATGATCCATTCATCCTTATTTTTTGCTTTCTGTTTTTTTTTAAGCAGTTAGCAATGTACAAATGAACAACTTGCCATAGGTACCTCCAAGGTAGGAGCTTTGTGTATCTAATCAAAGAAAAGAAATGTGGGTCATTTATGACACAATTCACATGATTTATTTATTTAATTTATTTATTTTGTCGCATTTCTATGCCGCCCAACTCCCAAGGGACTCTTGGGAATTTATATTATTTGCATCTGATATCAGGAAGCAAATTTTGTCTTTTTTTCCCCCTGTCATTGCAACTAAAAACAAGTACTTGTAGCAATTTTACCAGTTTGCTCAAGAGCATTTTGAAAATATTTGTGCACCACCTAGAGTCTATCAAAACTGAATTGGCAAATAAATGCCATAATACTAACATAAATAGATACTTATTTATAAGCCAAGTGTCAATAATTTTACATTAGCAGAACTGTTAAGATTCTAGGAGACTGCAACACATCCCTGAAGCACAAGTAATCAGATCCAGCAAAGAAGCCCCTCCCCAAAATGTGTACAAGCTCTACCAATATGCCAAAATTAGGAGCATTGATGGCTAGCATTGCTTTATCTAGGAGTAAGACACACTTCTATATTTACTTCATATTTTATACTGCTCTGTTTCCAAAGACCTTTAACAGTTTACAAATCCAAAGATTAAAATAAACCCACAACTTCAATACTATTTGTAGTTAGGTTCATCTGTTCCCAAATGCCTTTCTGAAAAGCCATGTTCTCACAGCTCTTTGACAACATAATAGGGAAGGGCCAGGGTGCTCCCAATTTCTGGAGATAACCTGCAGAGATGGAGCACCATCGTTGAGAAGACTCAAGCATGAAGTCACTGCAAGTTTCTCTCGGTTCAGCAAACTTCAGCAAACCTTCTTCTCTCACAGGGTAAGCAGTTCAACTCAGAAAAGATATTTTCAGTTACAACCAGGCTCCCATAAAGGCATTTACATGGCAGACCCTCACCCATCAGGAAATGAGCCATATTTCCTGGTTGTTTAGCTACACTTGTATAGTTTTCTAGATGATACAAACATTCAGAAAGGAGGCCTTAGATTTGTTCCAGGATCTTACAAATTTCAATGGAATATCCTAATTCACACACCTAGAGCTTCAACTGGCTTGCAGTATTCTGGTAGATAAAAAATAAATGATTATAATCACAAGTCAGCAAATGATCAGAAATATACAGAAGCGCCTCTATTTCCTTTTCAGTTTAGCAGCCCCCCATAATCACCTTCACACACCCCAAACATCTAATTCCTCTGCCCGAGTGCAGCCAAAGAATATGCACTAACGTGATCCTTTGGGGCGATCTATTTCATCAGATGGGCAACAAATACAAGAAGGTAGTTGTCTCACCAGCTCCAGGCTCCCCATTAGCCTACCGCCTGAACATCGGGGAGCCCAGTCTTATTCAGTAAAAACCAAGCAGAGCGCTGTCACACACAAACCAGAAGTATGTCAATTATTCCAAATTAATTGGCCCATATAAAAGATGTTGATTTTGTTTGTGCTTCATCCTCCCTGTTTCCTGTATCGGCAGGCTGCCAGCTGTTTCATTCCTTTGATCATTTATCTGCTCCTCTGGCTTCTGGTCAATAGGGCATCTCTATTCTGCCTGCTCCCCAATTACTGAGAAACATAAAGGGAGGAGTGTAAAATGCTATTCCCTGGAGTCATCCTCAGCCATTAGTAGCAGACATTGATTATATTTCAAACATACTGTTTTCAGAGATTCTTTAAAAATAAGAAACAACTATTACCACTAGAAAGGGATATAGAACAATGTGACTAAGCGGTCTTCAATCAAAACACATTGACAATGGTGGCTGCAGGCCCCAAAGAAAGCAAACAGAGGGTTTTTGAAATTCTTCAATGCCTTACTAGTTTCGGCCTGCGTCATATTGTGAAGTAGTTCTCATCATAGGAGTCATGCATCACATTAAGCAATGGTTTTTCTAAATTGGGGGTGTTACACAAAAGACCTTTGAACTCCCATCATTACTTGAACAGCTGAATTGTTCATCAGTTAAAGTCTCCTGGTGGCCTTCAAGGGCAGATTTATGTAGAGTAAGTTGCTATAATCGAACAGGAGATGATTAAAGCATGAGTGACAGTGAAGAGGGCTTCTTGTTTCTATATTTATCTTGTTGGATGACTTACATGAGCTTCACTTGAGGGATAAATGGACTAATATATTTTTCCAGAACTCTTCAGAAATTTCCGAGTAGCACTGAGACAGTTTTAGAATTGATGTGGTAAGAAGTTCAGTATTCTGAGAAGACAAACATTTTGAGATTTCTACAGGCAGGTAGAAATCAGGATTGATTGTAGTTCTGAGATTGATTGATTGATTGATTGATTGACTTACTGACTGATTGATTATGTGTTGTTAATTTGTTGTAAGCTCCTAGCAACCTCATAATTTTTTTTCTATAATGATCTGTGCCTAACCTGGTCTTTTAGATATTCCAATGGTGCATAGATCTACATGTTAACTGAATCAGTCTATCTTGTTGCTGGTCATCATCTTCTCTTTTCTTCCACCTTTTCCAGCATTAGAGCTTTCTCCAGAGATTTAGGTCTTTGGATAATATGTCTGAAGTAGAATAATTTGAAGCTGTCATTTGTGCCTGGAAGGATAACTCTGGATTGATTTCTTTGATGGTCCATCTGTTTTCTTGGCAGTCCACAGTATGCTCAGATGTCTTCTCCAATACCAAAATTCAAAAACATCAATAATCTTCCTGCTTTTTCAAGTCCAACTTTCACCTCCATGGAGTGTCACAGAGAATAGCCTGCACTTTTTTGATGTTTGTGGATAGAGACATCGCAGCATTTAAGTATGTTTTTATGGCTGCCCTATCAAGTCCTAGTCTACAGGATATATATATATATATATTTACTGCTTGTACCTTTACTGTCTATGGTTGATCCTAAAAGCTAGAAGCAGTTCACCACTTTGATATCTTTATTGTCAATTCTAAGATGGGTTGTTCTAACTGTTGTCATTAGTTTGATCTTTATATTTTAACTTTAGTCCCATTTTTTCCCCACTTTGCTCCTAGATTTTTTATTACTAGAGCTTGCAGATACTTGAATTTTCAGCTATCAGGGTAACGTCATCAGCACAGTGCAGGTTATTATTTTTTTTCCCGCAGTTCTAAAGCCGTGCTCATTTTCTTCCAGTCCAGACACCTTTAAGCATATAGATTGAATAAGCAAGGGAAGAATATACAGCCTAATCCCACTTCTTTGCCAATTTAGAGTCAGTCTGTTTCATCATGGCTTCCTGACTTGTTCTGTGATTTCCATTTTTCTGGGCACAACTTGTTATAACTGATGTAATCAAAGACCTTTCTATAAACAATGAAGCACATAATGACTTTTTGGTATTCTTTGGCTTTATCAAGTATCCAGATTGCATCACCATAATGCTCCTTGGCCTTATCTAAAGCCATCTGGAACATCTGGCACCTCTTTTTCCATGTAGGGCTCTAAATCTTCATTGGGTGATCTTAAGCATTACTTTGATAGCATGTAAAATTAAGGATATTTTGTACACTCTTAGTTTTTCCTTTTTGGGGCATTAGAATGTAGGTTGATCCCTGTATTGTTCTCCAGATATGCTGTCTCAGCTTGGTTAAACATTTATTGATTCTCCAGCTGTTGCTTAGTGAGTATTGCCTTCCAAGTTGGTAATGACTGATTTAACTGATTTTCTTCTAGTGCATTCTTTTAAACGGGGACTGTATTCTAACGTATTTTGCATGTCTCTACTGTACTGTGTTTCAGTATGTTCCAAACAACTCCTTTGATCTCCTTATGGTGTCTTTTAGTATACTGAGGTGAGGTTGGAACTTCCTTCTAATACAAATATATATATATATTTTGAAAGCCTTTCTTTGTTTTTCCATATTCACTTTCTGTACAGATGTTGTAATACTGCTTCCTGTCTTGTCCAATAGCAGTCTGAAACTCTGTTAAATTCCTTTCTGAGATTTCTATCTTTCTTGGCTTCTCTTCTTGACAATTTCCAGTTCTGAGATTTTAATTATTCATTTGGATAAAATATTTGTATGGCTGCCCATCTTAAAAACAAATTCTAGGTGGCTTACAACCAGTGGTGAAATCCAATTTTTTTTACTACCAGTTCTGTGGGTGTGGCTTGGTGGACGTGGCAGGGGAAGGATACTGCAAAATCTCCATTCCCAGCCTGCTCCTGGGAGAAGGATATTGCAAAATCTCCATTCCCACCCACTCTGGGACCAGCCAGAGGTGGTATTTGCCGGTTCTCCGAACTACTCAAACTACTCACACATTCCTGATCCACCCCCTCATGTTCTCATCCTGGCCTGATCTCACCCTATCTCAGAGAGAAGAGCTAGGTCGGAAGGGCTTTTGGGAAAGTTAATAGTTAAATATGCATTGTAGGCAAGTATCCTTCCTAACTATGAAAGCAATACTGTTCCTTCTTTGTTTTTCATATCCTGAGTAATAAACAGTATGATCTTCAGACCAAAAATGTCTGATCCCATCTCAAATTACTCCTGCCAGTTTGTAGTTGTTCCATTTCACCTTTCAGTGTGTTGAGCTTTCCAGTGTTCATGTTTCTTGGCAACATTAGTAGACCTCTTAAAGGCTTTAATTTAGCCACCTCATAAACACCATTAGTAGTTTGAAAGATTCCTGGCTTTTCCTCAGTTTATTGGTTCGATTTATATGCCGCCCTTCTCCGGAGACTCAAGGTGGCTTACAATGCATTAAACAATAGCCTTCATACTTTTTGTATATACCTGCTTAGTAGGGCTTTCGGGCCCCCCCAAGCGGTGTTCTTTTTATACAAAGTCAGCTTATTGCCCCCACAAACCGGGTCTTCATTTTACCTACCTTGGAAGGATGGAAGGCTGAGTCAACCTTGAGCCTGGTGAGATTTGAACTTGCAGTAATTGCAGGCAGCTGGCAGCTAAGTGCTACTTAACAGCACTTTAGTCCGCTGCGCCACCAAGGCTCCTTGGTGAGCCTTGGTGGCGCAGTTGTGTCTCATCTAACTTGATGGGCCCATCATCTGGTACTATACAGTCAATCATTTTGTATTTTCTATACATATTGTTTTCTTGGTAAAAATATAGGAATGGTTTCTCATTGCCTTCTCCTGCACTGCATGACTTGATGCCTTTGGCATTGTCACTAAACTGTTCATCTGCCTCTGGCATCTTCCTACGTTGCTATGCTCAATATAGGTGCTAGCATGATCTTCACTCCTTGGGTGATCCTGTTAGGAATATTTAGCTATTCCTCCCTGGATTAAGTTTCCACCATCATGAGGAAGCACAACAGAATAGGTGTTGGTGTTGGAGAGGAATATTGATATAAGCCACCCTAATTATCCCTTAAATTGAATGGATTGTATGCAGTTTTATGGCCCAGAAAAATATAAGTGGTAGATGAGATGGGGGTCCAACTTTATCCTACAGAACACAGCCAAATACCTATTTCAAATGAGGAGGCTGAGGGACAAATATTTTGTCAGCAATCCAACTGTGTGGTAGAAGAAAACTCCTAGCACCTCTTCATCAAACCCACCATTTTCTGTTTCAGAAAATAACCCCCCCCTTTTTTGGAGATACACTCATTCTCAATAAATATTTCAATAAATGCCTGTCAAATCAATCTACTCTGTCAAATTTGTTCTCCTGAGTTAAAAGATTGAGCACCCCAGATCAATTTGCCACAGATATATTATCCACAACCCTTTCTATTCAATACTTTTTCAGTCCACTCAGTTCTCTCCCTATCAGCTCAACTCACTCCCCTTTCTTTCTTTCTCTTCCAGCCACTACCTTATTTCAGTCTCTTTGTCCACCAAGACTACCTCAATAAAAGAAGAGGCAGGAGAAGGCAGGGTTAACCAGTCTTCCTTGACTAAGAGGTAAGTGGCTAAAGATTTGTCCCATTAGCCTGGGAGGCATATCAGAGTGCTTTCCATCCACTAGCAGTTAAGTGTGAGAGTATAAAATGTCAGGACATGGCAAATAGCACACTACTTCTTCAATTTACAATCTCTATGTTTATAAACAAACATAAACTATGAACATAGTTAAAAAGACTTCAGCAATGTATGTTTCAAAGATAATTATGCTCATTATGTAGGAAGTGCTGTGTCTATAACATTTCTAATGGGGTATGGGGACATTGTGGCATTAAACTATACTGTAATGAGCTCACTTTATTTATTTAGTGTGAGCTACTGTATGAATATAATGAACAGATTGTTCCAGGGCATACAATGTGTACATACTCCATGTCACAATTCCCATTTGGAAGTAAGCAACATTTTGCAAAACTCAGAAAAGGAGTGAGAAAGACCATACCAAGAGATTAAAGGTCTGAGATTTTAAAAAGAGATATGAAATATAGTTAAAACTAATTTACACCACAGCATTCAACATTCTCCCCCATCCCTTTCTACCTTTGAAACCATAACTTGAACCACATCTATACATTATTTCTCACATTGTCTTTTGCTCTTTAAACTTCTCATCTTTCTCTTTTCAGGATATAATCAGTTACATTCAACTACATCTTTGTTAATCTCCTGCTTCATTTCAACTATCAATTTTTCCTTAATATATTTGTTCTGCAATTTGATTATCACTCGTTCTCTTAGTATGGCCAGACTAACGAAATTCATTTCTCTCATACTGGTCACCTCACTTCTGTATTTGCATCCGTTCAGTACTTGTTCATCCCTGACCCTATCTCTTGTTTTACTGAATATTGATGTACCCCATTCTGAATGCATTCAACTTAGTTTTATGTTTCTCCTATCCTACCCAGTACTACTTTCCACATTACAAGTGGGCAGAAGCATTCTCTTAGGCCAGGGGTCAGCAATCTGCGGCTCTGGAGCTGCATGTGGCTCTTTCACTCCTCTGCTGCGGCTCCCTGTCACTCAAAATATGCGTCACAACCGCCAATGTGGGACACCCGCCGGCAAGTGATTTATTGAACTTTTCAATCTCCAGTAGGCCAACTATGGATAAACCCAAGAAAAGTTTCAGAAGAAAACAGAATATTTAATTCAACTATATATGCTAGTTTTGTGGCTGCTCAAGAAATAGTCATGCACGGGAAGGGTTTTGTGGCTCCCGGTGTTTTCTTTTCTGTGGGAAACGGGTCCAAATGGCTCTTTGAGTGTTTAAGGTTGCAGACCCCTGTTTTAGCCACAACCAGTTTTCTTACCTCAACAAATATTTGTTACTCACAACAAACCACATCTACTGATCATCCTTCTACCAGTATTTGCATTCTCCATCCAAAGATGGAGGCATAACATTCGTCTATTTTTTTCACTGTTTACATGACCTGAAAAAATCCACTTTTCTCCTCCTTAAACACTACTACCTGAATTTTTGATACATTAATTTTTAAAGTCATATTCATTATTTCACATAATCTATGAAAAACTCATACAGTATATTCAAATTCCCCAACCAATACACTCATAACCTTTCCATAGCAATTCCTTATATTTTTATCCACACATATATTAAACAACCAAAAGCACATTACAAATCTTTGTCTTATTCTTTGCTCAGAGTCAAACGAATAGTTAATCATTCCATTTATTCTCACACATGCTTATCTTCCATTGCACAGTGCTCTTACAGTGTTCAGCAATCACCCTTCAATTCCATCTTTATGCAAAAATTCCGTAATTTGAGCTTGTTCACTTCTTCATAATTTCTATAAGATAATAAACAATAAACTTTCTCACATTCATACATTTGTCAAAAAACTACTGAAATGCAAAAATCCATTCTACACTGTGAGGCACAGAGCCATACTGCAATTGTCAAATTTTGCTCATTGTCATTTTCTAGCAGAATTCTGCCAAGTAACTTACCAGTCACTCCTAATAAATTAATCTTTCTGTCATTGTTTTGCAGTCACTCTTGCTGCTTTCCCCTATGCATATAGAGGAATAATACTGGCATTCTTCCAATCATATGTATGGGCACGTGCGTAGTCTCCACACATGCATTAAATGCACACAATTATTTCATGAATAAATAAGGGCAATATTTACTGTTTTTCCAGTTACACCATCTATACCAGTCCCTTTATAATTTTTCAGTATTGTAATATTTCACTCTTTCTATTAAAGTGATATTATACAATCTCAGTTCACATGAGTAATAAACCTACAATAGAAAAGAGACAAAGAACAGTTTAAAAACTAACCTAGGTTAACTTCTGCTTGCAGAATCAATTGAAAACAAGGGGAAGGGGAATGCTAATTCAGTTTTATTATAGTCTCCAAATAAACAGGGAAATGCTAATAAGTAAAGGTTGTGCCAAATGTTCCTAAAAATCTGGCAATTGAGAAAAGAAAAGGTTTGTTTTTGCTAATCCCTTTATTTTAGAAATACATTTTAAGATACAATTTTATTTTTGGTTTATGGGTGCTTTTTAGAATAAACACAATGCAATAGATAGGCTAACACAATTACAACCGATATTTATCTAATCTTCATTATACCCATCTTGTATGGTAACAATCATTTTATGGTGCATATTTTACACTGAACATAAATAGTAATGTATGAGATACGCATTAAATGCAGAAGCCCAAGAATATATAATATTATGTATATCTCTAATGTGCCTGAGTTAATATGCCTGGTGCATCTTTTTGTTAGAACTTGTGGGCTACAGTATCCTTTTAATGTTTTATTGATTCAAAATTTATTTAATTGGGGTGAACAATTGGAGTGGAATTAAAAGATATGTGCAACAAATCCTCAAAAGAATTTCAAAACTGAAGCTTTAACTGATGACATATCTGTGGGTTCAGAGCTAAATTTTGGACATCTTGGATTCCAAATGCTCCATCTTTTCAGTCGCACATCAACTGAGAACAAGTGTAGTGGCTGATTTGGTGGAGGAGACGATTCTCACTGGATCACTCTATTGCTGGTCATTCATTTACCCCTCTCTTTGTGCCCATGGCACCTCCTCTTTAAAAGAAAGTAAAAATAGGCTGCCTCCACACATACTACTAATATATTATGAGCCACGGTGGCACAGTAGTTAGAGTGCAGTACTGCAGGCTACTTCTGCTGATCACCGGCTGCCAGCAGTTTGGCAGATCGAATCTCACCAGGCTCAAGGTTGACTCAGCCTTCCATCCTTCCGAGGTGGATAAAATGAGGACCCGGATTGTTGGAGGCAATATGCTGACTCTGTAAACCCTTTAGAGAGGGCTGTAAAAGCACTGTGAAGCAGTATATAAGTCTAAGTGCTATTGCTATCGCTATTATTGTGTTTTTTGAACAAGCAATAGTGACCTGCTTCACACAGCATGTGAACGATATCATGGAATGCACTTTGTTGCTTCTTCTTTTTGCTCTGTTACTTAAAATAGGCAAGTGAGGAGCTAGGAGGAGCTAGGAGCAAAGCATGCATTAGCAGTGAAGGGAGGTAGGCAACTGAAACCAGGTATCTGATAAAATAGGTCAGAGTTGGAGAGAGAAACTTCTATTATTTCTTATGGAAACCATTCAGCTAGCAGGAGTTACTGGCACTAGGCAAGGTCCTGTTTTCTGTTCCCTTTTTCACTGCTGAGTTTTTCCTTTGGCCTCCTCTCTTTATGAGGCTGTCATTCAGCCAAGCCAAGCAAACCACATTCTGATTCACTTTGCAGGATCAACTAATGCATCATGTTACATCTTAACACAATATCTTTATGACTACATAGCACATTATGTGACACAGTATTTTGATTCATTAATCATAGTTTATCGCTTAGCTGAAGAATTATGCCTTGAGATATATTTGAGGTGGCTCCAGATCAACACAGTTATCTTGGTTGGAAATAAGTTGATTCCCTAATAGCCAATCCAAACCATCATCTGATGTATATTACTTGTTACTGACCAGAACTACTCTTTGCATTTGTTTTGTTATCTGGTGCTTGAATAAAGTGGGATGAGATAGGGAAACCTTAATGAAATCCACAAGCCCCATCCTGCTTCCCCTTGAGATTTTAACTAAATCATGCCTCCCCCACCAGCAGATATAACTATGCAGCCCTTACCAGAAGGGAGTTATAATCTAATACAAGGTTTGGAATATGGTTTTATGACATGGGAGGAAGAGATACTTAGAAGGAGAGGACTATATCCACTGCAATTTTGAACGCCAGTTTATGCATTAGCAACGTTCATAGCTAGTTTAGATGTAAACAGTTCCATATATCTTAGAAAACATATAATTGCTTTTTAATCTACCAGAAAGGGGACCACCCTGCTTGTCTCTATAGGGGGAGGAGTTGTTTTAATCTTCAGTTTTTATTGTTTCTGGTTCTCATAAGATATGTCAAGGAGATGGTGGAATGTGGGGAATGAAGCATGACTTGGGAGTATATTTTTAAGGAAATAACCAATTGTTATGCAGCTGTCACTTGGTTTCTGCAAGGAGAGAAAGCCGCTTGTCCTTACAGTTGCAATCTAACTAAGAGAAGGTGACAACAAATTTGAGTGTTTCAACTACAGTCCAGTGGTGGGATTCAAATTTTTTTTTACTACTGGTTCTGTGGGCGTGGCATGGCTTGGTGGGCATGGCTTGGTGATGTGGCAGGGGAAGGATACTGTAAAATCTTCAATCTGTCCCCACTCCAGGGAAGGTTACTGCAAAATCCCCATTTCCCCCCGATAGCTGGGACTCGGGGGGCAGAGAATAGATGGGAGCAGGGCCAGTCAGAGGTGGTATTTACCGCTTCTCCAAACTACTCAAAATTTCCCCTACTGGTTCTCCGGAACTAGTCAGAACCTACTGAATACCACCTCTGCTACAGCCCTTGTTTCTCATCTGCTAACCAAGACAGAATCCTAGATGAAAGTGCTAACCTGGCATCTTTTATGGTGGCCTGGCTGAGAAAAAAGGAGAACTTTTCCACCTTTACCTGCCAAGTTACTCCATGAAGCAGCAAGCTAGGGTCAGAGGCAGGGAGATGGCATGACTGTATATTAAAAATTCATCTTACTACAAGAAAGGGGCATGGTGGCTCAGCATACCCTTCTAGTGGACCCAAGTGCCACACAATGGGATAAGCTCCTGTTACTTGCCCCACCTAGCAGTTCAAAAGCATGCAAATGTGAGTAAATAGGTACCACTTTGGTGGGGAAGGTAACAGAGTTCCATGCCCCTTTGATGTATAATTGTGCTGGCCACATGACCACGGAAATGTCTTTGGACAACGCTGGCTCCCTCAGCTAAGAAATGGACATGAGCACCAGCCCTTAGAGTAAGACATGATTGGGCAGGGGAAATCTTTACCTTTACCTTACTACTAGAAAACCTTACTACTAGAAACTCTATTGAACAATCCACCAGTCTGGCCTTGATTACCTATTATCTGAATGAGAATCAGAATAGAGCTGGAAGCGACCTTAGAGGTCTTCTAGTCCAACCCCCTATACATTTCAGACAAGTGACTGTCCAGTCTCTTCTTAAAAACCTCCAGTGATGAAACACAGACAATGACCGAAGGCAACCTGTTCCGCTGGTTAATTGTCCTCACTATTAGAAAGTTTCTCAATTCCAGGTTGCTTCTTTCCTTGATTAGTTTCCATCCATTGCTTCTTGTCCTGCCTTCTGGTGCTTTGGAAAATAAATTGACCCCTTTCTCTAGTGTAATGCATTCTTCTTGGGGAACTAGTTGTTTTACCCAGAATCTATAGCTAGTCCAAAATGTAGTGGCATAAGTAATAATTAACACACAGTCACAGGTTCTTTTAAGCACACCCAATTCAATGGGCTCAAAACACAAAGCAGCCAACACAAGTCTCTAGACAACACACCCAACAAACATTCACAAGCTATTACTCACTCCTTACCACTACTCCAGTCTTCCCATTTCTCCTCCTCCTCCAACTACTACTTCTTATGAGTACTACTACTACTGCTGCTCCAACGAATATTCCTTATGAGTACTACTCCTAGTGAGCAGGGCTAGAAAAAAATACTCTTTCTAGCTGGTTTAGGCTCCTTTCTCCTTCACATCACATACCTTCTGTTGCTGTACCTGCCCTATGAAATAGTATTCCCCCTGAGATCCAGATGTCTCTGATCCAGTGGTGAAATCCAGCCAGATCTATCCAGCTTGCGTGAACAGGTAGCACTGGCGGTGGGAGGCTCCGCTCACCCATCGGGATGTTTCTGACCCTCTGTGCATGCAGAAGAGTCATGCTCCCATGTAGCGTGTGAGCGCTCCTGCGCACTCCTGTTCCCGAACCGGTAGGGAAGGTAAGTGGATTTCACTGCTGCTTTGATCCTCTTGATTGTTCTGATAGTTATTTTAGCCTCTGGTGGAATCTGATTTGTTGTGTTTATGTTTGTTATTTATTAGTGCTTTGTTGTTTTAATTGTACCTGCCCTAAGTCATTTTCAAAGGGCAACTGTATAAGTTGAGTAAATAAACAATACAAATAAATAACATTTGAAGTGATTTTTGCTACATTTGAGCAGCCAGGACAGTGTAGGATGACTGTTGTATGATCTACCCACCATACAACAGTTTCTATTATTCCTGAGGTAGTCATGGTGATCTCTGATGTGGGATTGGACTACATTACACTAATTGTCCTGGAGAAATTCAGCGTTTATGAGGAGGTTGCCGAATTAGAAGTGCTTCAGAGTTTAATCTCCACCATGATGACCATAAACAGGTCCCAAATGGTATCTGGCCCCATGAATGCAGAACAGTACATGCAGAATTAATTGTACTGTTTGGCTAAATCTAGCAATCTGAGGATGGAGAAGCTCTCTGTAACTCTGTTGAAATGGAGAGATTACTCTCTGCTGAGTTTTGGGTGGCAGCCGCTAAAAATGCCTGCAGGGTGAAGGAAGGACCAGTTACAATGTTCTAACTCAGGCGCCTGATGGATCTGGATGACTTCCTGTATGCAATATTGTCAAAGCTCTCACTGACCTGCAGAATACAGAGATGACTTCAACAGTTGAAATAGTGTTGCTCTTTATGTGCCCTGTTTCTTCTCCCAAAAATGGATCAGCACCTTGGCTCCCCTTATTCATTAAACTATTAAGAGGAGGAAGAGTGCACAATCTATGGAGATTCTCAATCATCCAGGTCATGGTTGGTCCAAAGGTGCTTTTAAAAAAAACCACTGGTCTTTTTTTGTTTTTTTTCCCCTTGAAAACCAATCAGATCCATGCACTCACATTGTCAAGATTCTGTTATTATAGCCAATCTCAATAAAAGTAAATGTGGCCTTCCTGTGGAGTCAGTTTCATGATCTGGACTACCTAGTGAGGCAGAGAGCTATTAAGAATCATTTTGGGCAAAAAATAATAGGATACCTGCTGACATTATTCTCAAAGACATTAAATAGAAATTTCTAATTATGAGCAACTGCCCTTCCATATTTGCTATTATACTATACACTATATATGCTGTCAATCATAATACATCTTTTTTGTTACAATTTACTAATCAGAAGACTTCAGGCTCTAAACCTCCTCTAGAAATTCTTTTAGGATGTTAATATGTTAAGCTAACTTTCTCCTGCTTTTGCTGCAAGTAAGTTGTTACATCTTAGTGACTAACACGTTTCTATTAGCATAAACTTTCATGGACTACAGTCCATTTCATACTCCTGGTACATGATTAAATGGATTTCAGTCTATGAAATCTTTTGCTGCTACAATAAATGTATTACAGTAGCCTTTAAGGTAGGGATGGGTCATTTTCTACTTCTGTTGGCCTGAGGCCATTTGCTTCTTTTTCTCTAATATGGTGGCACAATGGGTGGGTGAGTGGGAGTTTGGCATAGGGAAGTATAAGGTTTTCTCTCATTTCCACCCTTATTTTGGGAGGGATCAGGTAGGGCTCAAAAGATAATACAGAGCAAAATCTGTATGCAATGCTGCTGAAACTGTGCTGCTGGATTTCATTAGCATGATTTTAGTCCAAACGGGGGTGGGGTGAAGTTAATGGATCCTGGGAGTCTCATGTAATACATGTAACATGAATTGCTGATCCTTGCCCTAAGGCCTTATTCATCCCAGTTGCAAAAGCTCTTGTTCAGCCCTCAGGTAAGCTATCTGACCCTTGCAATTGACTGCTCAGGAGAGAGAAGCAGGTGGGTGGGAGGGAGGGATGAGAAAGAGGGGATACTATTATAGAGAGGTGAAACAAGAGTATCAGAGAATGGTTGTACATTCCCCGCTTTAGCCCCACCTCCTATCTCCTCTCCCATCCTCAGATTCCTCTGAGGGAATGCAACCTTTGATTTCTTGTTCTAAGACTGGAAGCTTGGGATTTCTTGCTATAAGACCAGAGATGGGGTTTGGGAGATGGGCAGTTTCTAAATTCGTATAAATAAATAAATATTTCCCCATTTGCAGCTAATCACATGCCCTGTCAACTTTTTTCTTCTGCCATGTCCTCCTTCAACTCATGGCATGGAACCAGCTCTTCCAAATTACATCTATCCATCCCATGAGGTCCTGTGGGAGAGGCATAACAAAATAACAGAGTTGGAAGACACCTTCTAATTCAACTGCCCACTGAAGCAGAAAACTCTACACTATTTCAGACAAATGATTGTCTGATCTCTTCTTAAAAACTTCCAGTGTTGGAGCACCCACAACTTCTGGAGCCAAGTTGTTCCACTGATTAATTGTTCTAACAGGAAATTTCTCCTTTGTTCTAGATTGGTTCTCTCCTTGATTAGGTTCCATCCCTCTATTAGGAGAAAGCCATTTGGTTGGGCCCAGGAAGAGAGCTTTCTCTGCCATGGTGCCTGTGCTTTGGAATATCATCTCCCCACTTAAAATAAGGCCTTAAAGACTTAGTTTTACCACTGGGCTTGGGGATCTTACTGTTTTACAGAGCCTGTGCAGTGGTTATGTTAAGTGCTATTGTTTGTTTTTTATGCATCAGTGGCTGATTATGTTAGATTTTTATATTGTATTCTGAGGAGGAGAATTGTTTTAAATTGTCACAAGCCACCTAGAGTCATGAATTTGAGATAGGAAGCTACATAGAATGAACGAATGAACGGATGAACGAATGAACGGATGAACAGATGAACGAATGAACGAATGAACGAATGAACGAATGAACGAATGAACGAATGAACGAATTAACAAATTAACAAATTAACAAATTAACAAATTAACAAATTAACAAATTAACGAATGAACTTCATCTTCAACTGATTGCAAAGGCAGTCTAAAGTCGTCCTTAACTGTTCCAGTGTCAAAATAGCATTTTCCTCTTTAAGCAAGCAATTCAAGGCAGTGAATTCAATGGAATGTGTTTCATCAACTATTAACTTGGCGACAGAGTCAAGTGATTCCCAGGCTGGAATCAGTTTAGCACCCTATTAGCCAATTTAGGCTGAAGAAAGCATCTTCTGCTAACACGGGACTATCTTCCATAACTACTTTCAACAGAAGTTGAGTCTGCTACTTTCAAACTGGGATGCCCTTATACTACAATGTAGTATTATACCACAGAGATTCAAAGGTGCTTTTTCAAGAGGCAACTGGACTTTCCGGTTCTTCTTTGAAGATGTTTTGCTTCTCAGCCAAGAGCTGAAGAAGCTAAGTTCACAGAAGCGAAACATCTTCAGAGATGTCCATTGCCTCGTGAAAAAGCACCTTTGGGACAACCATGACCTGGATGACTGAGAATCTCCACAGACATACCACACAGTCCTTGATCAGATTGAACAGCAGCTGATAAGCAATGACAGCAGGGAAGGAGCTGCGCAATAAAGTGGTAGAGCACAACTGAACAGAGGTCTGTCTCTGCTGTTTCTCAGCACAACTCTCCACTGTCAATTGTTGTTTAGGCTGCTTTCATACATGGGTTTAACACTCTTCTGGATGAGTGCCAAATCTCTGCTTTGGAACTCAGCTTTGGATAGCTACAAGTTTTTTTTTATGCAGGTGCATTTCAAAGAGATACCTGCTAATATCAACCAGTTGTTGGGCTTCTATTGGACATGAGTTTACCTAGATCCAGTCCCCACAGGCCTATCTGCATAACACTGCAGGGAGATGTGCAGTGTGAAAACTATGCCTTGGGCAGCCCCGATGTCAACTCTGCTTTTGTGATCTAATCTTTTACAATGGTGCTTTTCAAAGGGGAAGGTGACATTAAACAGAACCCTTATGAGTGCAATTGCTCCTATATTGTCATGCTGTTGGAGCCAAATGGTTGGGAGTATGCATTGATTTGCTTTTCCAGGCCACTAGAACTAGGCATGGGAGACAAACCCCATAATTGCAGGCAATCCTGTGCTTCATTTTTATCTTTGCAATCTATCCCTGCCCCATTTTTTTTCAGAGAAACAAAAGAAAAAAATAAAACACCTGTTAGAAAGCACCACCTTGATCAATTAATGGAGCAAAGTGACTCATTAGTGCCTTCCCACCCTCCCTCTGCGGTGCACCAACCCGTCTTGCAATCTGCACAGCGGCTAAGCAATTTAGGCCTATAGAAAAGGCCATATCAAGTGCAGAGTAACTGCATTTGCTGTGGAGTAACAGTGAGCGGCTCTCATAGAAAAGTGCTGTGCAGGTCAAGTGATCGCCTGCTTTGCCACAACAGGAGAAGCTGAAAGGCTTATGAAGCACTTGGAAGAGAGAGGAGAGCAGCCATTGTTTAAGCGAATAAAGCTTTTAGTGCAGAGAGAAGTTTCACTTAAAGCAGCATCTTTCCTGGGTATAAACAGTCTATTATGGTCTCTTATTTCCCCTTTGTTCATTGTTTATTGAAAGAGGACACCTTGCAATTCACAGTAGAAAATAGAAGCATTTGCAACATGCTTCCAAAATAGTTGAGTAGATTTAAATGGATAATGGTTTTAAAAAGTTTCCGCCTGGCCCTATCCAGCTGGTTTGCAAGTTAGTCTCCATATAGATAGCAATAGCACTTAGACTTATATACCACTTCACAAAGCTTTACAGCCTCTCTAAGCGGTTTACAGAGTCAACCTATTGCCCCCAACAATCTGGGTCCTCATTTTACCCACCTTGGAAGGTTGGAAGACTGAGTCAACCTTGAGCCTGGTGAGATTCGAACTGCCTAACTGCTGGCAATTGGCAGTCAGCAGAATTAGCCTGCAATACTGAATTCTAACCACTGGGCCACCATAGCCCTTTAGCATATGCATATATAGAAACATGAATGAAGTTAAGCATGCATGCAATCTCATTAAGTCAAATTTAAAAATCAGGTACTGCTCATGTACAGGTAGACCTTGATTTACAGTCATTTGCTTAGTGACCCAAGTTACAACAGTACTGAAAAAAGTGACTTACAACCAAACCTCACACTTGCAACCATTGCAGCATCCCTGTAGTCTATCAAAATTTGGGCGCTGGCAACTGGCATGTATGTACAACAGTCACAACATCCTGGAGTCATCTAATTGCTATATGCAACTTCCCAGACAGCTTTTGACAAGCAAAGTCAATGGAGGAAGCTGGTTTCGGTTAAGGACCACACAATTCACTTAACAACTGCAGTGATTCACTTCACAGTTGCAAAAATGGTTGCAAAATCATGTGCAACTCACTTAAGAACTACCTTACATAGCAATGGAAATTCTGGTCCCAGTTGTGGTCATAAGTTGTGGACTATTCGTACATTACATTTTCAAGAAGATATAGAACATAAAGTTGGAAAGGACTTTGAAGGTCCTTTCCAACTGAGGAGCCTGGATAGCTCTGCAGACAAGGCACTGTAATTTAACACCAGCTATCTGCAATTAAAGTAAGTTCGAATCTTGCCAGGCTCAAGGTTGACTCAGCCTTCCATCCTTTCTAAGGTAGATAAATTGAGGACCCAGTTTGTGGGGGCAATAAGCTGACTTTGTATAAAATATACAAAAGTATGAAGGCTATTGCTTAACGCACTGTAAGCCACCCTGAGTCTCCGGAGAAGGGCGGCATATAAATCAAATTAAAAAAAAAAAAAAAAGGTCTTCTAGTCCAAATCCTAGCCCAAGACAGGAGCCTTATACCATCCCAATCAAATGGTTACCAAGTCTATTCTGAAAAACCTAAAGTGATGGAGCACCTATAACCCTGGGTGCTTCACAGTCCAGGAATACACTTTAAGTTACAGAATGGAACACCCAAACTTTTTCCTGCAAGGATTCCATCTTTGCTTCCAAAGCTTATTTATTTATTTCAACCCACTCATTGAAATTGGCAAGAGAGAGATTATGTTTGTTGTCGTGAGCCAGAAATCACGGTCCATTGCAAATCAGCCAGTGATCTACCAATAGATCTTAATTTATCTTCTCTCTGCTCTTATGTAAAAAAATAACTAATGGATAAAGTTTGTTCTGGAGAATAATAGAAATGAATGATTCTGTTTCTTGGCCAGGGTAAGCTCATTTGCACAAATACAATGTAAGGGCAGCGTTTCTCAACCTTGACAACTTCAAGATGTGTTGAACTTCAACTCTCAGCATTCCATGCTAGCTGGGGAATTCTCTTGAAGGATTGTGTGGGTTGAACCCAATGTGTGGGTTGAAGTCCACATATCTTATAGTTCCCATAGTTGCAAAACACTGATTTAGGGGATCACTGTTTTTAAGGACAGCAATGAAATACACATCCAAAGCTTCTCCCCTCCCTGAGGATTTTTTATAGATTACAGTAACTTGAATCCACAACTTGATCCCTCTTAGCTCCATAATCAACTGTCCAAGGACAAAGTCATTGAGGTTACATCTTGATATTTTACCCCTTGTGCACTGAAACCTGCGAGCACAAAAATGTGCTGGAAGCCACAATCTATTTATATTAATTTGTTAGACTTCATATTCTCATTAAGTCCATTGCGGTTGTGAGTGGCATTAACCTGCCAGGATGATCTGTTGCCCTTTTGAAACAGGAGAAAAAAATGCTAGCTGCAATTGAATCATATGATTCAAAATATTTGCAAACAGGTATACAGAAGAAAACAGCTTGGGGGGAAAAAGCGAAACTTATGACAGTGGCCATTTGGAAACATAGTAAGAAATGTGCAGCATTTAATAATTGTCTGGATTGCGCTCCAACTCTTTTGGAAGTGTCTAAAATTTGCAACAGAAGGCTACAGAATGTGTGTGTGATTTATAATCATTACTCAAGAATAGTGACTAATGTAATACAAATAATTACCCAGGATAATAAATGTATGAATATACATTTTCATAAATGATTTCTTTTTCAGCACATTGGGCTGCAACCTTTTTATGAGTTGTGTTTGTGCTTTTAAAAGATTAAAGGAAGTCCCAGAGGAAAAAAGGAAATGGATTTAAAAAATATCTTCCTGTCCTCTGTGATTCCATTCGTGTAGCTGAAGGCTATGCTGGTTGATGGCCTGAAGAAAAAAGTACTGTATTTACTTCCGGGTTCCTAATTAGATTTCTAAATACATTGGTATAAGTGTTGTAATTGTGAAGTAAGTTATAATAGCTATTGTTTAGGAAACACTTGTCCGCAAACATGATATACGAGGCCACATATTTCCTTTAATGATTATTCTAAAGGAAAATTCCTCCTTTAAAAAGAGCTTCTGAGTTTCCCTAGCATCTTGCATCTCCTATAAATCTTTTCCTGACAGTGCTTGCTGACCATACTTTTATTATCCTGCAGCTTCTTAGAGATATTTTTCTTGCTTCATAATTGTGGCATTGTATTCTCTGGGATTAATGTTGAAAGTTGCAGGATGGTTAATAGGAAGTGGAAGAGAAACCCTCCTAATATTTCACGCACTCTGGGACAGAATATAATAATAATTGTACGTCACATCTCTGGGGGGATTGCAAAGGTTCTTGGCAAGGAGCCACAGGCTCCAAAATCAGCAGTAAATGTCTTTGTCTCCAAGTTCTAGTGCACAGCTAAGCAGAAAAAGATTATTAGGGCCTGAGAATGATTGTGTAATCCACAAACACACTTTATGTGATGAAGTGATGACAAATGAACCTTCCAAGAACAACTGCACATGCTATAATTGTGGCCCGAGGCATAGTAAACTGGACAATCAGGAGGATTGGTAGCAATGAATTTAGAAGCTTTGTCTTTCCTATAGCAGACCCCTCTCTTCAGGGCACTTCAGGCCAGACTAATCTCACCAGGAACTGGGGCTTCAGCCAGTCTTGTCAGCTGGTGGAGCTATGAACACTAACAGGCTTTTGAATAGTAGCAGGCAAGATCCTTAGACTCAGACTAGATATAGACAGTGGAATTAAGGGCTAATATCCTGAAACTGGAACAAACGGCTTGATTTCCAACTGAAAGTGAGAAATTGGCCATCTCATTCTCCTGCATAAATAGATCTAGAGTGAGATATTTCTAAGAGCACTTGGACCAGCAGCAGTCCCAGCATCATGCTGGGAAATAAGCTGTCAGAATGGATCTGTGTGACTTAAACAAAAGATACGTATTTGCACACCACTGGCCCAGAAAACTAGATGGACACATTTGTGTAATTTCTTAGCAACAATACAAAATGGTTTGCTATTCCTTCTTCCAGGATAATTCTTCAAATTCCCCATCTAGACAGCAGCCCTGGAATTGCCTAGGGGCCTCCCTGCCACATATAATCAATCCTACCCTCTTTAGCTCTTCTGAGATCAGCCAGATTCAACCAGGTGATGATACTGCCTTTGCTCATGTTTGCATTAAACCACAATGTGGTTTGTTTGATTGGATTTAGTGCAATCTAAGAATGAACGCATACTTATTTGCAGACCGTGATATAATATTTAGCATAATGTGTGAGTTCAGTCAATTATGAGTGTTAAGTGGGGTGAATGAGGACGCAGCAAGCCAGAGTAGTTAGTGACAACAGCTCTTTATTATATGGTGAGACTCCAGCAACTGACCAGGGGAGCCAGCTCCCTTTATATACCTTGCAGCTGTGGTGGTCAGCCAATCAGCTGAGGGTCAGTTAATTCAAACTTCCCGCCAAACAAACCTATTTACATAACACTCCTCCCCTCCCAGAAGTCACTTGGGGTGTTATTTGCATACAAAGTCTCTCAGGTGACTAGGGCGTGTACGAGCCCTAGTTGACCTGCGCAGTTCAGTCGGAGGGGCGGCGACGAGCAGGTCGGAGGGACTTTCTGTTTCTCCCTGCTCCGCCAATGAGGCCTCCGGAACCTCCTCGTGGGCGGCGACTTCTTCGGCTGCTGGGACTACCTCGATGGGGCGGCGCTGGATACCAGAATCCTCAGCTAAGTCCTCCGCTCTATTCGGGCTAGTGGTTTGTGCCTCTGGTTGGTAGTCGTGGTCGGAGATGGGGTCGTCTAATGTCTCGTCTGTGTTTGTGGTTACCCGTTTTCTTAATTGGTCAATGTGTCTGCGCCAAACTCTCCCGTCCCCCATGTCTACCCGGTATGACTTGGGGCCTGTGATTTCTGTGATTGTTCCTGCCTCCCAGAGTGGGCCCTGTCCATAGTTTCTGGCGTGTACCGGTGTTCCTATGGTGAACTCTCTAAGTTTCCTCTCCCCCCCCTTGAATACCTCTGGGGAGTAGTTGGGGTTGAGTCTATCTAGTATTCCCCGGAGTTTCCGCCCCATTAATAGTTCGGCCGGACTTCGGCCTGTGGCTGTGCAGGGTGTGGAGTGCTGGGCTAGTAGGAACTTGTCTACCCTTTCCTGCCAGTCCCCGGGGCTTAAGCGTGAAAGGGCCTCCTTTGCTGATCTAACAAATCTCTCAGCCTGTCCGTTACTAGCCGGATGAAACGGGGCAGAAAGGACGTGTCTGATCCCAAGTCCCGCTAAGTAGCCCTCGAACTGTGTTGCGGTGAACTGTGGCCCGTTATCTGACACTAGGATGTCCGGTAACCCATGTGTGGCGAATAATTGTCTTAGCTCTCTAATGGTTGCGTCGGTGGTAGTGGCCTTCATTAGCTTGATCTCCAACCATTTGGAGAACGCGTCTACGATGACCATGAAGGTCTGTCCATGGAAGGGGCCTGCAAAATCGATATGTATTCTGGACCAGGGTCCCTGGGGTCTTTCCCACTCTCTCACGGGTGCCGTTGGCGGGTCTGATCTGGACTCTTGGCAGGGCTGGCATTTCCCCACCCACTCGGTAATGTCTGCATCCATGCTGGGCCACCAGACGTAGCTCCTGGCTAGCCCCTTCATTCTTACAATCCCGGGGTGCCCCTCATGCAACAACGTTAGAACCTTTTCCTTTAAGCGTGAAGGAATAACAACCCGATCGCCCCATAGTAAACAACCCCCTTGCATTGTCAACTCGTCCCGTTTTCCCGCGAATGGTTTAAATTCCCCGCTCCCAATCCTTTCCGGCCACCCCCTCATAACCCAACTTGCGACTGTCCGGATCACGTGGTCTTTGGTTGAGGCTCTCGCAACCTCGGCTGATGTGATGGGCCCAGAGTCCAAAACGTCTATCAGCAGGATGGGGATGCCGGGTGTGGGGTCTTCTAAACTGTCGGGTAGTGGGCATCGGCTGAGTGCGTCCGCGTTGCCCATGTCCGCCCCTGGTCGGTGTACCAGGCGATAAGAGTATGCTGCGAGGAAAATGGCCCAGCGTGTCATCCTGGGCGAAAGTGCTGCCGGGGTTGGTCGATCTCCCGCGAGGAGACCCAGGAGCGGTCGATGATCTGTGATCAATTCAAAGTCTCTCCCGAACAAGTACTCGTGGAATTTCTTTACTCCCGAAACGGCGGCTAGGGCCTCTTTGTCGAGCTGGCTGTAATTTCGCTCGGCCCTTGATAGGGTTCGGGAGTAGTATGCGATGGGCGCCTCTAGGCCATTCGGGAGTCTGTGGCTCAGGACGGCTCCCACCCCGAACGGGGACGCGTCACATGCTAGAACAAGGGGAAGCGTTGCGTTGTACTGAATTAAAAAACTCTCGGCTGACAGCAGCTTTTTAATGCCGGCGAATGCCCTGTCTTCAGCCTTCCCCCAATTCCAGGTGGCTTTTTTGGTTAACAGTCTATGTAGGGGTTCTGCCACTGTTGCCTTGTCTTTTAGGAAGATGGCGTAAAAGTTTAATAGTCCCAGGAAGGCTTGTAGCTCTGCCTTGTCTTTGGGGGTGGGTGCTTCTTGGATTGCCCTGATCTTGCTTTCTGTGGGGTGGATGCCGGTGCCATCAACCCTGTACCCAAGGAATTCGACTGAGGGGACTGCAATCATGCATTTATTGCGTTTTACTCTGAGTCCTGCGTCCCTGAATTTCCTTAACACCTCCCTCAGCCTTTCTCTTAGCTGGTGCTCATTGTCGGCGGTAATGAGCACGTCATCGAAATAGGGCACCACCCCGGGGATCCCCTGTAGTAGCCGCTCCATGGTACTTTGGAACAGTCCGGGGGCCACGCTTACTCCGAATTGCAGGCGGGTGCACTTGAAGGCCCCTCTGTGGGTTACGATAGTCTGTGCTTCCGCGGTAGCGCCATCTACTGGCAGCTGCTGGTACGCCTGCGCAAGATCGAGTTTCGCGAAAATCTTGCCGGGGCCCAGGGAATGCAATAGGTGGTGAACGACGGGCACTGGATAGGCGCTCTGCTGCAGGGCCTTATTAATTGTGCATTTATAATCGGCGCATATGCGCACTGACCCGTCCGGCTTGACCGGTGTAACAATTGGGGTCTCCCATTTGGCGTGGTCGACTGGAACGAGCACCCCTTGTTTGATTAATTTGTCCAGTTCAATGTCTATTTTGGGCTTCAGGGCAAATGGTACCCGCCTCGGCTTTAAACGGATGGGTGCAATATTGGGGTCTAGATTAAACGAAATCGGGGTCCCCACATACTTGCCAAGCCTTTCGTCGAACACGTCCTGGAATTCCTGCATCAGGTCTTCCTTCAGGGAGCTTCGAACGTTCCTTACTCCGGTGAATCCCATGCCTAGGGCCCTGAACCAGTCCATGCCCAGGAGGCTGGGGAGGTTGTCGCTGACGATGGTGAGGGGCAGTTTCTCGGTAAACTCCCCGTACTGGACTTGGAACTCGCCTCTGCCTTCGACGGGTATGCGGTTCCCTTGGTAGTCCTTCAGTCTGCGTTGCTGCGGCTGGAGCTGTCGCTTGTGTACGCTGGGGATGACTTTCTTCAGGTTCTCCCAAGACATGATGGATATTGGTGATCCCGTGTCTATCTCCATCTGGCACTCCCGTCCCTCGATCTCGACCGTGGTGTAGGTCTTTTCTCCGGGCGAGGTGCAGGTCTGTGCGATGCGTATGGTGTAGGCTCCAGCGTCTTCGAATTTCGCGCCCTTCCGGTTTCCGCCATCCCTGTTGGGCCTTCGGTGTGGCGCCGTCTCGGATTGGGCAGATTGGCCACGTGGTCTGTAGCTCTGGTGTGCCTTCGATCTGCAGACCCTCGCGATGTGGCCCCTCTTTTCGCAGGCACGGCAAACGGCGTCCCTGAACTTACAGTTTTGTCGTGAGTGGGACCCTCCGCAGCTGGCGCATCCGTCTCTGGGCTCCCTCCGGGCTGTGCGGGACTGCTCGGTGCGGTAGACCTCCTCCTCAGACTCCCCCTCGCTCGCGGTGCTCACGGCCTCCCGATGCACTGGCGCCGTTTTCTGCGTTGTCTTGGTTAGGTGGGAGCTCTTTAATCTCTCGGCGGCCTTTACTGACGACTCTTGCGCTCTGGCTTCGTCTAGCGCGATGAGTAGGGTCAGGTTTGACCTCGCAAGCAGCCTTCTCTGGAGCCGGCCATCTCTCACTCCGCAAATTAGTTGCTCTAGGAGCATCTCATCGAGGTCTCGGTACTCACATTGGGTTGCGGCCTTACGCAGGGCAGCGACGTACTCGCTGATCGATTCGCCCTCCTGCTGTAGCCGTTGCCGGAATTCATAGCGTTGGACGTACTTCGATGGCGTTGGTGCATAGTGGTCTTTCAGCAGGGTCTGTAGCGTCGACCAGGAGATGTTGTGGACCGAATTCGGCTCCGACAATGCTTCGGCTGTGTCGAAGACCCTTGGCCCACAGTGGCTCAGGAACAGGGCTTTCTTCCGAACGTCCGGTAGCCCTTGCATGTCGTTTGCCACCATGAAGCACTCGAACCGAGACATGTAGGATCCCCACTTCTCTTCCTTGGGGTCGAAAGGCGCTGGCGGGATGTAGGCAGACATCGTTTCGGGGATTCTCCTGTGCTCCGCTCGCTCGCCTGGCTGGATTCGGTTGCGGTCTCTGGTCCCTTCTCTGAACGTGGCTTCAGCTCTTTCTCTCGAGTGTGGCTTCAGCTCTCCTCTGCTTCTGGCCTCAAAATCCCATCCTCGTCGCCAATGTTAAGTGGGGTGAATGAGGACGCAGCAAGCCAGAGTAGTTAGTGACAACAGCTCTTTATTATATGGTGAGACTCCAGCAACTGACCAGGGGAGCCAGCTCCCTTTATATACCTTGCAGCTGTGGTGGTCAGCCAATCAGCTGAGGGTCAGTTAATTCAAACTTCCCGCCAAACAAACCTATTTACATAACAATGAGTTTATCATGAGACCATGATAATCATGGTATGAATTTTATGTGGTAAATGCAGTCATGGGGAAGAGGTGGAGGGCAAAGGATGAAACATGGAAGTTGGAAGTTGTCCAAACCAGCTAAAGCATGCTCCACCCCCTTTTGTACCTGCAAATTTGCCTGCAAATCTTTATTCATGGGCTGACTATTCTTTATATAACACAGATGTTCAGAGAAGCATGAATCTGTTAAGGGATACATTCAGGTTGCTTGTTTTCAGCATACAACTTGTTTGCTGGTTTTTCTTTTCCATGTTTAGAACCAGCTCCTTAGAGCACTGACTTTCAGGTGACATCAAGAAATATGAAAGTTATGCCCCGAAGCATAGAACTACGCAGGCTCATTCCAATCAGGACATTATCACTTGATGTTGCAGGATCCCTTCAGGGGACAACAAATTCATAATATCTATCCGCTTTCATCTGCTGGAGAATAATGCAGAAACAGAAGCAAAAACTAAAAAAAAAAAACTAAAAAAAAAAATTCCCCTCATCCCTGTTCCATTTTGACTATAAGGCTTCCATTTCGTGTTTAATTTAGAAGACCAAAAGAGAAACTTCTCTGTCCCTGACATATTTTTTTGGTGTTCTCGGAGCTTGCTTGTTTCACCGCAGATGTTTTATTACCCGAATAAGTAACATCTTCAGTAGTAAAATGGAGTGAGGTTTGCTCTCTATTTATATGCAGTAGCTTGATAAGAGCTTGATACCAATAGCACTTAGACTTATATACACCACTTTACAGTGCTTTACAGCACTCTCTAAGTGGTTTACAGAGTCAGCCTATTGCCCTCAACAATCTGGGTCCTCATTTTACTGACCTCGGAAGGATGGACGGCTGAGTCAACCTTGAGCCTGGTGAGAGTCGATCTGCCAAACTGCTGGCAGCCGGTGATCAGCAGAAGTAGCCTGCAGTACTGCACTCTAACCACTGTGCCAGTAGTTGATGAACTACTCCTGTATATAAACCCCATTCCTTTCTAGCACTGAAGATGGTACCTAATCAGATAATGAAATGTCTGCAGGAAAAAAAAACAAGCTCAGAGACCACTAAGGGCTCTACAGTTCAAACCTAAGCTACACATATTCTCTTCTATTAGTATATTTCTGTTACCCACCTGCTCTGTGTTGATGAGACATATTTCTCCTGCTTTCCTCATTATGATATCCCTAAATATCCATGGCATAATAACATTAATAAATTTTATTAATAACAATGCATTTCAATGCATTTCTGAAGGGAAGAGTGTTTTTTTCCCCTTTAATACTAAGTATCTAGGAGGATATGGATCTAGGAGAATGCCTTCTAGATAAAAAAAATAAATCAAATATAGATCAAATGTCCAAGACAACAAACCTTGAACATCAGGATTATGGCTCTCACTATTTTAGTTTAATTGCAAGATTGCTCCTGTAGTATTTGCTCTGTATGTGTGTGTGTGTGTATGTGTGTATAGGTGATTTATGGGGCAAGCAACTGGCTCTTGCCACAATAATCTTTATTTCCAAAAATGCCCCTAGCTTCAAATGAATTTTATAAACTTTCTTAAACAGTAAAACCTAATATTTTAAGAGTGCGCCCTGCCCTAAAAAACCACAAAGTAAGCCAGATAAAAGGAAGCATCCTGCTAAAAGGCATAGCTTAAAGAAAGGGCAGGTAACATTGTGATAGGCTCATGGTTATGACTTCCATGGCAGTCATTTTGTAAATATACAAGACCCTCCAACAACCATTTTGTGAGAGCCCAACTTAAAATTCTATATGTAGACACAAGATAAGATAGATAAGATAACCTTTATTGTTATTTTTTTTTTATTATGAACACATTGGCACACATTAAAAATGAAATTCTGTTGCTTGCTTTCAAAAGAAAGTATATATCAACTGATAACATCTGTGGGATAGATGTCAAACCCAGTTTATCACAAACCAATTCTATTTGAGAAATAATGTCCTGTCAGTGTATAGGAATGGAGTCTTACAAACAATGAAAGACTCACTGCTGGAGGATTCTGGTCTGAGCAGGTCATACTGGGATGAAGCCATGTTGACTGCTAATTATTTAATCAATAGGCTGTGGAGTTCCTCAATTAAGGATACTCCATATGCTGTGTTATATGGGAAAAAGCAATCTCTGGCACATTTAAGGATGTCATAAAATATTTTTATGCTATGAACCAGTGGTGATATTCAGCCGGTTCTATCCAGTTCGGGCAAACTGGTAGCGGCGGCGGCAGGAGGCTCCGCCCACCTGCCCAGACATCACCATGTCCTGTTTTTGATGCTCTGCGCATGCACACACTCACATTTGCCAAACAGTAACGAAGGTAAGTGAACACCACACCTGCTATGAACCAACCAAAAGGCCCCTCAGTTTAAGGTTTGTAAGGTGGGAACAAAAGTTAAGTCTATCATAGTGATATTCCCTCCTTCTCTCCTGCCAGCCTGACAACCACACTGGTTTTGGCACCAAGTCCTTTTCTATTCTTTTAGTTTTTAAAACATTTAAATATTTTCATATTTAGATCTATTTTATCTATTTCAGATCAATTATTTTTGCCTTATTAAATCTGTTCTTTTGTTCAATGCATGTAAGTCCTTAATGATACATTTAGCATATAATTGTAGAGTCTCATTAATTTAATAATGTAATTTATGATAGGTATTTTAACACTTGTAAACTTACTTTATGAGAAGGATTCTGGGGAAATTTCTCATCAGTGTTTTAGGTCTGAAATAAAATTCTTTTATTCTGGATTAATTAGTCTGAAGGCAATCCTTGACAGGGTTAAAGATGAGATCGTATCTAAGTACTGTAGGTAACATCAGACATAAATAGGAGAATAGTTCTTCCATTTTATCAGATTAGATCAAATCAAAGAATGGAACAGACATCAGATCCTGCTGCTCTGCCAAGAAATCCAAGAGGAAAAAAGATGTTTTTGCTCATTTCTTATGTGACATATCACCAAATACCTTCTGTTTCTCAAAATATCTGCCTTAAATGAAATGATATAATTTATGTTCTGCTAAATCTACCACATGTTTTTAGACACAGATTCAAAGAGCAAGTGTCTATGGCCAAAAATATTTTCTGCTGGAGAAAAGGAAATTAGGTTAGATTTTGACTGCCTTTGAACCTTACAGAGCATAGCAAAGATAAAGGGGGAGGCACGTGTGTCTCTCTCTCTCTCTCACTCTCTCTCTCTCTCTCTCTCTCTCTCTCTCTCTCTCTCTCTCTCTCTGTGTGTGTTTGTGTCTCTCTGTGTGTGTGTTTGTGTGTGTGTGAGAGAGAGGGGCAGGGAGGGAGGGAGAGATTAGGCATGACATGTTTATATGTGTGGAGAAGAAGGTTTTTTTCCCTTTTCTAGCAGGAAGAGAACTTGGGAACATCAACTTAAACCAATTGACTGAAAATTCAGGACTGAAAAATGGAAGTACAGTGCATAGTTATACTCTGAAAATAACTGCCAGTAAATATCATGATGGCTGCCAACTTGGACAGCTTGAGAAGAAGATGAAACAAATTCATCATGTAAATGTTAGTCATGATGATTCTGGAACCTTCCTGATCACAGATAATACACGACGTTCAGTCTAGGATAGAAAGTCTTCCTTTATAGGTTTATGGAGGCATCTGGATGCTTACAGTTGAAAATAGAAATTCTGGAGTAAATCGGTTATTTATGTGATTCAGTGGGAATTTTCATTCTTATATTGTGGAACATCATTTTCTGAGTTATTTTTAAAACAAAACAAAACAGAGAAATACCTTTGTGGGTTTGAATATGTAATGGGCGATTTCCCCCCCCCCATTTAAACCCTTTTTAGGTTGACTACAAATGATTATACAAATATGCCTACGTTGCTGTCTTGGAGGTGGTACTGAGGTTTTCTGCCACTGTTGTCTTCCAGGATGTTTTATGACTATTCAGTCTACCATCATAAGATTTTCTCCCATCCTAATACTATCCAAGTCTAACCCTGGCTAGCTTTTTGAGTTCAGTAAAGACTAGGTTGATAAGGAATAAACCTTATTAAACAGGGTGGCCTTGTAGTTTGTTACTGCATTAGACGCCATATGATTTGAGTTTAATATTGTGCAATATGCAAATCCAACCACTATGTTTGAAAGTTATATTTTATATAGCTTAACATGATTTGTAAACTAAGCCAATTATGATTTCAGCAAACCAATCTAATCCAGGGGTGAAATGCTCCCGGTTCGGATCAGATCGGGTCATCTGGTAGTGATTTTGGCAGGTGGTTCGGAGAACTGGTAGCGATGGCAGCGCGAGGCTCCGCCCACCTACATGGGTGTCTTTACCAGGAAGTAATGCATTTTTTTATCCTCTGAGCATGCGCAGAAGATTTTGTGCATGCGCAGAGGGTATGTGCGTGCATGTGATGCACGCAGCATGTGCACTTCCGAACTGGTAAGGAAGGTAAGTAGATTTCACCCCGATATAATCCAAGTTTTTTCTTTCAAGATCAACTAAATTGGCAAGCATATGTTGTTATTCAAATAGACTTTGACTCTGGGAATTACAAGATACATCCATTAATTTTCTTGACAGTAATATAGAAATAGTTTGTCGCTATCTTCTTCCAGGACTTTTTTTGGGGAGATTTCTTAGTCTAGTCTACAGTTCTGGGATTTCTTGATGGTCTTTTATCAAAGTACTGATATGGTCCCACTTAACTCTTTAGGGAGTTAAGGGGAGACTGGTGCTATCACCTATTATGATCTTAGATCTTTTCCAAACCTGGTCTAGATTGATTTTTTAAAAGATAAAAAAATCACAGCCTTTGAGCCCAGATCTTTTATGTATGGTTCAATGTTTCATTACTTAGCATCCTCATCAAAACAACATATTAGAGAAAAAATATTACTGAGAAAATACATGCTCCCTTAACACATAGAAAGCTAAAGGTTTTAGATCTTAACAGCATAGGAAGGTTGGGATACTGGATCCATAATTGAAAATGTTAAAAGCAAAAAGATTATTATGGAGAACAATAACTTGCTTTTCATTCCTTGCTGGTTCTGGAATGAAAAATTGATATTTACTGGGAGGGTTTATATTGTTACATATTTTTACATTCATATTTTTATTTTATTTTCAGTACTGAGTAATTTGTTTATTCTGTAATAAGCAGAAAATGGTTTGATTTAAATGGCAAAGTATTATTGAGCTTGAAGTTTTATTAATTACAATGAGTTATATTCTGTCTTTCAGGATAACAATTCCCTTAAATGTCTTACCAACAGCACAGAATATAGAAAATAAAAATACAGTAAATATCATTTTAAAACAAACTCTTAGGATTCTTGCTCCAGGGCAACCACCGGTAATAATAGAACATATCGCCTGCATTTTAAAATATTGGTTCCAGAAAATAAGGAATATATAACTTTTTAAAAAATAGACCCTTGAAAATTTATGATAAGGAGGGTACTTGTGAAGGAGCTATCTGATGCAGGGAATTCAATGTATTTTGAGATTCGTTGGCTTTTAAAGTTAGATAGAAGGCTTCAGTTCTGAAGATAGAAATCCATTCATTTTATGTATGTATGTATGTATGTATGTATGTATGTATGTATGTATGTATATATGTATATATGTATGTATGTATGTATTTGTTTATTTATTTTTAATTTTTTAATATGCTGCCCATCTCACTATCCAAAGCAATTCTGGGCAGTTTACACTGCCATAAAATAATAAATATAAAAGCATTAAGATTAGCAATAAAACTGAGAGCACAAATGGTAGAGGAGTGGGATCTTGTCTTTCGTTCCACCAACTGCCTCTAGCATAGTGTGACCCCATTGGGGTGTAAGTTGACTTACAACTTTCATTTAGTGATGGTGCTGAAGTTACAGCGAAGTTACAATGATGCTGAAGTTACAACGGCACTGAAAAAAGTGATTTATGACTGGTTTCCACACTTGCAGCATCCCCATGATCACATGAGCAAAATTCAGATGCTTAGCAACTGATATGTATTTATGATTGTTGCAGTCTCCCAGGGTCATGTGATCACCTTTTGCAACCTCCTGAGAAGCAAAATCAACAGGAAAGCCAGATTCGCCTTACAATTGTGCTACTAACTTAACAACTACAATGATTCACTTAACAACTGTGGCAAGAAAGGTCATAAAATGGGGCAAAACTCACTGAACAACAGTCTCGCTTAGCAACAGAAATGTTGGGCCCAACTGTGGTCATAAGTCAAAGACTACCTGTACATATTTTGTCCCTCAATTGCTGGCCTGCTAGCAGTATTATCCAAAGTTGGAGCAGTCTTGCTGTGAAATAATGTTGTGTCCAGGCAGCTGGGTTCTCCTTTGCTTGAATAAATGGTGACTGAATGTATCACTCTTCACTCAAGCCCTAGATGGTACTAATTTTCTTGTATTTGGAATCCATTTATTACAGTTTGCTTATGCTGACTTAAATTAGGTAGAGATAAATTGTTAAGTATCATGCATGAAGAGAATTGAGGAGCAGCAGAGGAATGAATTGTCCCTTCCTTACTGATACATAGGGACGCTCAGTGAATTGAAGACGCTGAGCTTGTGAATTGAAAGGTTGGCAGTTCAGCGCTTCGAATCCCTAGTGCCGTGTAATGGAGTGAGCTCCCATTACTTGTCCCAGCTTCTGTCAATCTAGCAGTTCGAAAGCACGTAAAAAATGCAAGTAGAAAAATAGGGACCACCTTTGGTGGAAAGGTAACAGTGTTCCGTGCACCTTTGGCATTTAGTCATGCTGGCCACATGACCACTGAGACTTCTTTGGACAGCGCTGGCTCTTCAGCTTTGAAATGGAGATGAGCACCGCCCCCTAGAGTTGGGAACAATTAGCACATATGTGCAAGGGGAACCTTTACCTTTACCTTTTACTGATACATTCCTATCTCTGCCACAGCTGATTTTATCCTTGCCACTCACAAACACCACCTACCTTAAATCCGACTGGGTTTTTTTAACCTTAGTTCATGTGTTAGCATGTCAGCATTCACAAATGAAGGCAGATGGAAACCAGTACAAGAAATTGCCTCTTCACTAAGCAACGTGTTTCAATTAGCACATCGTTTGCTTCAGAGTGAATTTATCCTGCGAGGTCTGCAAAGCAAAATGAATCTTTGGATCCTAAAACATACAATATTTGAAAGTTCTTTGACAAAACAAGAATGAACAAGAGAATCTGTTGTAGCAGGAGAGAGGGTATTGTTATTCTAAAATAATTGTTGGCAGATAGAGCTTCTTTTTCTAAGGCTCATATCTTGTTATTTTGATGTAGTAGATGCAATATATCCCATTGGGATGAGTCATCTTGCGAATGCCAATGCCACCAAGAGTGTTGTCCTCCATGAACCTTAGTCTCCTTTTAATACCTTCTGAAATGGTAGTCATCAATACATCAGAAGGCAGCCAATTCTATAGTTCAACTCCCCTTTGCATAAATGTACAATCAGATAATTTTATTCTTACTGTTGTATCTCAGAATATCTAGAGGGCTTCAAAAGATGGCTGGATCATTCCCCCATGCCAGACTTTTGTGATTAAAAATGGGAGCACGCACATACTTTTGTGCACTTGATAAGATGGAATCAGTAAATCAGTGAGTTCACGAGACAATTAATAGAATGGTACAAATCAGTGCCTGATATTTTCAGCAGTGGAGTTTGTGATGATTTTGGAACCAGTTGGTGTGGATGAGATTTGGAAAAAGGTGAGTAAACAGGTGGGGTGGGAGGAGCCTCCTAGCTTCCCACAATGTATTTCTGTGATGCAGAAGTTGTGTTGTACTTCCAAATTCAGGAAAGAATTGATACCTGCTAAAAAGCCATCTGGGCTCCATCGTGGAAAACGATCTCTGAAGTTAAAGCACTCCATTCAGAGGTGGCTGAGGGAGAAGTTAAGCTAGATGAAGTGAGGGAAACTGTGTTTCATATCATCCTGGAATAATGTCCCAGGAGGTCACAGCATTGCAGTTGAGGAAAATCACGGTATGAAAAGAATATGTGAAACAAAAGGTGCCTTTTGTTATTTATGTTATTTACAGTTTCTGGTAAGGCTCCTGTATCTAGGAAAGTTGTATGAGATGCACAGCTTTTGCCATAATCCCATTTCTCCAGCAAAAGCTACAGATGTTGCTATTCTGTTTGTAATGCAGCTGTTTGAAGCACAAAATCTCTGTCAGATTCAAATGCGAGTTTATCCTTCCCTTGTTAGCGAAACGGCACTGGGGAGTTGAGAAGGGCACACTTTGGGTAGCCCCTCCTCTTCTTTGAAGCCTCTTGTTAAAATCAACTCTGGCAAGCCTACCTCAAAACTTTTGCCTGTCCTGCCTTCCCTCTGTTACACCCCAGCTACATAAAATGTAATTGACTCAAAGTTAACTCCAAACATTTGACTATCACTCTCCCTCCTTTCACCCTTCTTGTCTCTCTCTATTATTCACTTTTAGAATACACCTTCCTCCGGGAAAGGAACTGGCTCTTGCTTTTCCTGTTGAATGTACTGAGAGAATACAATAAAATAATAGTGATGCTAGTTGCCTTTTCAACTTTGCTGTCAAACAGTAACATTTTATTTCATTTGCCTAGAAGCCTTTACCCTGTCTTTCTGTCCTTCATTTTTTTCCCCTATCTTGTGTTTCGTAATTCAGGTTTTATAAGTACAACAAAAGAACCTAACATATCAGAAAGTTTTAACTATTCCCATGTTTAGAGGTGAGGCCACTGGAGAAGAGACATTAGAGAAAAGAAATGGGAGAGATGCCTATGGAGATTCTCAGTCATCCAGGTCATGGTGGTCCCTAAAGTGCTTTTTCAAGAGGCAATTGGACTTTCTGGTTTTTCTTTGAACTCATTGCGCTTCTCAATCCAAGAAGCTTCTAATTGGATGATGGGGAATGAAAGGAGTTATACTCCTTGCAGACAGCTGTTCACTTGCATTCTTTTAGTGAATCATTAAGGCCACCTTCAAACCAGCAGTATTAAAAGAAGAGAAGAGGTCATCAAAATTGAATAGCCCTCTCTCAACAGAGGGAAAGGGATATGCACCATCTATCTCCAATCTGCAACACAATCCTTTCAACAGTTCCAAGAAGGCTCCACACCCATTTGCACCAATTAGTGACCCTAATGACACACATAAACCTCCAGGTAGCCTTAACAACTCCCTAAAAGAATGCAAATGACCAGCTGTCTGTAAAGTGTATAAATCCTTCCATTCCCCACCATCCAATCAGAGCTCAAGAAGCTTCTTTTGGATGAGAAGCTAAAGGTCTTCAAAGAAAAAACAGAAAGTCCAGTTGCCTCTTGAAAAAGCATCTTTGGGAGAAATGGGAGAAATTTAATTTCATCATGTCCAACCTGTGTGCTGATAGCAAAAGATCAGATTCCTTTGTAGAAAAATGAAAGGGATGGGATTCTCCATTTCAAATATTTTCTGAGCCAATTTTGTTGTAGAATAGATAACATGCTCTTGGACCAACCACATGAATCCTCTAACCCCACTTTTCAGATGAGTTCAGTTATGCTACATGGTACAGGTAAATCCTCAACCTATGACCACAATGGAGTCTAACATTTCTGTTGCTAAGCAAGAGTTACTAAGTGAATTTTGCCCCCTTTTAATGACCTTTCTTGCCACAGTTGTTAAATGAATCACTGCAGTTGTTAGTAACACAGTTGTTAAGTGAATTTGGCTTCCCTGTTGACTTGACTTTGACAAGTCGCAAAAGGTGATCACATGACCCTGGGACACTGCAATCGTCATAAATATGAACCAGTTGCCAAGTGTCCACATTTTGATCACATGACCATGGGGATTCTGCAACAGTTGTAAGTGTGAAAAATGTTGATAAGTCACTTTTTCAGTGCTACTGTAACTTTGAATGGTCACTAAACAAATGGTTGTAAGTTGAGGACTAGCTATATCAGTGGGAAGAATTCCTGAATTTGGTGATCGCTTCCTGTCATTCTGAGGTGGTGAACACATGGAAAGTCTAATGTAAATGTTAAATAGGCTTGACCTAATTAATTAAAATCCACTCCTCAGAATCTAGCCCCACCCAAAAATATAATGAGATCCCACCTCTTTGGCTTTGTCATCTCATCCAGTCATCAAGAGGTTCTGCAGAGCTGCATCTTTAGACTGAATTACTATTGGTTTCCTCAAGCCTCTACTATTTCATATGGTTATAACACCAGTAATCTAAGAAACTTCAAGGCTGGTTCTCAAACAAACTACATAGAAAACATAATGTAGACCTCCTATGAGTCTGCCATTCCAGAAGGCCAGATGAGAAATTGCACCTTGGAATGAAGATTGGGTACTCACCTCTTTTCCTGAACATCTACGAATGATCGTGGCCATGGTAAAGGATAAGTGAGATACACTTTTGCTCTCCCCTCTGCCCACATTAGTGATGTTTTAGAGTGGTTTCTTTGAACCTGATGGTTATCTCCCATGATAGATTTCTGTGAATAGTAGGGATGCAGCTAGAAGGAATGCACAAACAGATAAAATATTCAAATGCTCCTCTGTCTAAGAACAACAGTTCTTCTCTCTGACATGCAAGTTTCCCATAGATAGAAATGCAGGGAAATAGTCAAGCGTGCAATTGCTTGCCTCTGCTTAGAAACAACCGTATCTCAGGAGAAATGTAACACATCGCTTGTTTCTTACTAAGGGAAGAGATCTATTATTCCAAGGCCTCTCCAATATAAACTCATGCTGGACTTCACTTGTTCATATCAGTGATAGGAGCCAGCACCATTTACAGAATTGATGCCCTCCTTCTTGTGTAGTGAAAAGAAGGAGTAGGGGCGACGTGGTAGTAATTTTCCAATATTTGAGGGGCTGCCACAAAGAAGAGGGGTGTGGGGGGGTGTCAACCTGTTTTCCAAAGCACCAGAAGGCAAGGCAAGAAACAATGGATGGAAATTAAAGAAGGAGAGAAGCAACCTAGAACTAAGGAGAAATTTCCTAATAGTGAGAACAATTACCCAGTGGAACGGCTTGCCTGCAGAAATTGTGGGCGCCCCATCACTGGAAGCTTTTAAGAAGAGACTAGTCAGCCATTTGTCTGGAATGGTATAGGGCCTCCTGCTTGTGCAGGGGGTTGGACTAGAAGACCTCCAAGGTCCTTTCCAACTCTGTTATTCTATTATTTTGGTAAAGGACTATTTTGCAGAATGTTTTTCTTTTAATGTTAACTGTAATACTGCCTCCTCATCTCCATCAAAAGTGTCTTATGAGCAATGATCACTGAACAGATTATGCCTTGTGGTCAAACAACATTTCAACGTTTGCATGCCAGTTGAGTCACCTTGTTGAAACAGGATGGCTTCAGTCAAGTTAGTAAATCCTGGCTCAGATAACCTGGAAAACAAAGAAGAGGAAAATATTTCTGGCTGCTCAGAAGTCTGGTTCCAGTCTATAAATCTGCACACTGCCCCTGTAAGCACAGCCTGCTTTCTCTTGGCATAAAACATCCAATGTGGGCTGCTGTTTGATTAAAATAATAAAGCTGAACCAAGGTTGTTTTGTCTGCTTTTTCCCTTTCTTCTCTGATCTCCCCACTGAAAAATGCATCGAAGGTAACAGATGTTTCAACTTTGTAGCTTGAACCTTTCTCAGCTGTTTGAAGATTTGATGTAACATTCTTTGAACATCAGTTTCAGAGACCATTCTCTTGGTAACGGTTGCCATGCAGAATTCATAATTAAAGAAGTTTCTAAGAGGTGATGGCGAGTTTTGCAAAATTGTATTTCATTAATTTGTTTAAACGTATTTAATGTGATGAGAGAGAAATGGTTTTATCCACAGAGAAGAGGCTCCTTGTCACTTCTCCCTACTGGGGATTAATCAAGCAGACACATCCAGACTTTTCTATCAGGACCTCTTGGAAAATGTCAAAGATGGTGCTTGTTATCCATTTATTTAAAAAGTATTTGTATTACAAATAATTGATATATCAGAATCTGCATCTTAATTTACTGGAGTCAGTTAATTAATCCTAAAAGGTTAATCAAATAAAGGATGCTCACTTTCGCGTAATTAATATACTATTAAACCTTGTTTGCAATACAGATCAAACTTGTTTCAGTGAATGTTGATAAAAATCACTAACCCGAATTCATTTTTCTATACAATTCTCTGATGGTGGAACTGCAAGAGCTGGGCTTTAAAAAAAAATCCAGGTAAGTGGTCATTTGGCATTTTGCAGCTCAGATCTGATGGCCCTACGAGAAGGAAACTGTATTTCTTTCATGCTGAAAAGGTTTATGCTCTTATTCTTCAGGGTTCCAGCTTCCTCTGCAGGTTTTGTAACAGGGTCATGGATCATAGCACACAGAGGCTCACCTTGGTCTCTCAAGCTAATCTTCTAGACTTCTTTTTTCTTTTTTTTGTAATGATTTCAATTTTTTAATTAGTACTGCAAAATCTGGGTACATAATATTATAAAGGGTGGGCTCTCTTAAGATGATTCTGCTCCTCAGGTAATGTACATTCTTTTCCAGGTTTAAGATATTTAATTGGGATTTCTCCAAAGCTGAATGTCCAACCAATTGACAGATTCAATTTTTTTAAAATCAAAGGACTAATTCTGATAGCCCACTCAGATTTTCCATTGATGGAGGAAAGCAGCAGAAGCACAAATGAACTCTTCTTTCTGTATATAGAATGCATCTGGTCAGAAGAAATAAGGCTGTAGAGCAAAGGGCTAATGAAAATGCAGGCATATCTTCAGAAACCACAGAGAAGGACTCAGATCAGGGGTGCTGTTCAGCAGGTTCTGACAGGTTCTGGACAATCGGTAGCATAAATTTTGAGTAGTTTGGAGAACCGGCAAATACCACCTCTTGCTGGCCCCAGAGTGGGGTGGGAATGGAGATTTTGCAATATCCTTCCCCCAGGAGTGGGGAGGGAATGGAGATTTTGTAGTATCCTTCCCCTGAAATGGAGTGGGAAAGGAGATTTTGCAGTATCCTTCCCCTGCCACACCCATCAAGCCATGCCCACCAAGCCACGCCCACAGAACCGGTAGTGAAAAAATTGGAATTCCACCACTGACTCAGATGACTCTGTGAATGTCTTAATTAGAATATAGAAGAATACCAAGAGTATACCAAAAGAAAATGTAATTTTTTAACAAGAGTCTTTACCAAGAAACAATGTCTTCTGAAAATACTTCCAAGTAAGTAAGATTTCTAAGTAAATAAAAATAGGTTTTCAGCTTTACCTGACAATGAAACTGCCAATCTGCATCATTAAACAAAACATATTTGGGAGGAGAAATGGTGCCCTGAGGATAAAGGCAAATTTTAAGCACTGGGATATATCCATCTTGCTCAAACCACAATCAATGTCTTTGAAAGGTATGTTTGCATACTTTTTTTTCTAACCACGTTTGGAAATTGTTTATTAACTGTATTGACAATTCAACTGTACTGACAAGCCTGAAACAACCAGTCATCCTTAATGAAAGTAAAATGTAACTACAAGTTTAAGAATTTTAAAAAATGAAACAAATAGTAAACTTAAAGACTTTGAAATAAGATTTTGGAATTAATTATAAGAATCCTTCTTATGGGAAAGTTGAGACTTGTTTTGAATATAAAAGAGGAATAATTTCAAAAAATGGATATTAGAGGAAATTAAAAATTTTAATTAAAGGATAAGAATATATAAACCTGATTATTGGATCCAGGCTATTGTCAACGCTTCACTAAAGGAAGGGGTCTTTCCCGCTGCGCTTAAAGAGGCGGTGGTTCGACCCCTCCTTAAGAAGCCTAACCTGGATCCTGACGTACTTAACAACTACCGTCCAGTCTCCAACCTTCGCTTTTTAGCGAAGGTTGTTGAGTCCGTGGTGGCACAGCAATTCCCTCAATTCCTGGAGGAAACTGACTACCTGGATCCTTACCAATCTGGTTTCAGGCGTGGCCACAGCACGGAAACGGCATTGGTTGCCCTAATAAATGATCTCTGGCGGGCCAGGGATGGGGGTTGCTCCTCCATCCTGGTCCTTCTTGACCTCTCAGCGGCATTCGATACCATCGACCATGGTATCCTGCTGCAGCGGCTCAGGGGGATAGGGTTAGGAGGCACTGTTTTACAGTGGTTCTCCTCCTATCTCTCGGGCCGTCTGCAGTCTGTTTGGGCGGGGGGTCAGGGATCCTCCCAGAGGCCTCTCACTTGTGGGGTGCCTCAGGGCTCGGTTCTTTCTCCTCTGCTCTTTAATATCTATATGAAACCGCTGGGTGAGATCATCCATGGTTTTGGGGTGAGGTATCATCAATATGCTGATGATACCCAGCTTTACATCTCCACCCCTGACCACCCTAGGGATGCCCTTTCCGTGATGTCCCACTGCCTGGAAGAGGTGCGGGTTTGGATGGGGAAGAACAGGCTTAGACTCAACCCTTCCAAGACTGAGTGGCTGTGGATGCCAGCATCCCGGGATCTGGAGGTTCCATCCTTAATGATCAGAGGTGAAACCCTTCCTCCCTCTGACAGGGTCCGCAACTTGGGTGTCCTCCTGGATTCTCGGCTGTCTTTAGATGACCATCTGACGGCCGTAACCAGGGGGGCCTTCGCACAGGTCCGTCTTGTGCGCCAGTTGCGCCCGTTCCTAGACCGGGATGCCCTCGCCACAGTCACTCACGCCCTTGTTAGGTTGGACTACTGTAACACCCTCTACATGGGGCTGCCCTTGGGATGTGTCCGGAGGCTTCAGCTAGTCCAAAATGCAGCCGCGCGGGTAGTTACGGGGGCGTCTAGATACTCCTGTGTAACACCTCTCCTGCATGAGCTGCACTGGCTACCGGTGGCACTCCGGATATGTTTCAAGGTGCTGGTGCTCACCTATAAAGCCCTTCATGGCTTAGGCCCGGGGTACTTGCAGGACCATCTCCAGCCGTTCTCCCATCGTCCTGTGCGCTCTCACAGAGTCGGCCTCCTCAGGGTGCCGTCGGCCAAACAATGTCGGCTGACGACCCCCAGGGGGAGGGCGTTCTCTGTGGGAGCCCCGACCCTCTGGAATGGATTGCCCACTGAGCTCAGGACAGCCCCCGCGAGCTGAAGACGTGGCTCTTCCGCCAATTAAACTGATCCGTTTGGGGGTACACTGGTATAATTTTAAATCGTTTTTAATTGGGTTACTGATTTTAATTTGGTATTGTATTGTGATTTGTATTGAAGTTGTCATTTTGTAAGCCGCCTTGAGTCCCTAGGGAGAAAGGCGGCATATAAATCGCAATAAATAAATAAATAAATAAATAAATAAATAAATAAATAAATTATCAACTATGGAATGACACAAAATATTAATAACATTGGAAATGTAATGAGCCCTGGTAGCGCAGCAGACTAAAGCACTGTTATTAACATCAGATGCCTACAATTATTGCAAGTTCAAATCTCACCAGGCTCAAGGTTGACTCAGCCTTTCATCCTTTCTAAGGTAGGTAAAATGAGGACCCGGATTGTGGGGGCAATAAGATGACTTTGTATAAATATACAAAAGTATGAAGGCTATTGCTTAACGCATTATAAGCCGCCCTGAGTCTCCGGAGAAGGGCGGCATATAAATCAAATTAAAAAAAAATGTTGAAGGATACTTTTGAAAAATGGAATCAGAACTTAATAGTAACAATATCAATAGCAATGCTTCTGTGGATAGACTATCTCTGAAATATGTTTTGAAAGAAATGGCAGAAGACATACAAATAAAGATTGTGTTTTTATTTGACAAGACACAGAGTTAACACTGAAAGTAAATCTATAAATTAAATTTCAAATTTCTTTCTTTCTTTCTTTCTTTCTTTCTTTCTTTCTTTCTTTCTTTCTTTCTTTCTTTCTTTCTTTCTTTCTTTCTTGTTTTCTTTTTTCTTCCTTCCTTCCTTCCTTCCTTCCTTCCTTCCTTCCTTCCTTCCTTTCCTTTCCTTTCCTTTCCTTTCCTTTCCTTTCCTTTCCTTTCCTTTCCTTTCCTTTCCTTTCCTTTCCTTTCGTTTCTCTTGCACTGTCTAGTCTTTTTTTCTTTATTTTAATTTGAATTAGTTTTTACTATTCAGATTATAATCTTTAATTAAAAAAAAACATTGTAAAGTTGTAAGGGGCTGCATGTACATGAAATACTGGCTTCTTGTCCAATCTTTTTAGTCCCATTGCAAGTCATTTGCAATGTGCCATTAGCAACAAAAGCAAAAGCAATAATAACCAAGTCATGCATTTAACTGGTGTTTGTTGATTTTTTTTCCTCTCAAAGCTATCATTTGTGCTACTAACTCTCTCATGGAAGGCAATGGTCTCATTTTACATTTGCATCTTACCCAGTGACTTTTTTTCCCTATAGTTCTGGTTGATTGCTAACTGTTTTTCTTGTATTATTAGTTTTAACTGAAGAGTGATTTTTCACTGATAAGCTAGAGGCTTGTGACTATATAGAGAAAAGAGGGCTGATGTTGCCCAGTGCAGGTTTCCTCAGGTTAGCACATTTCTAAGGCATTGTAGCAGTGGTGGGTTTCAATTTTTTTTATTACCGGTTCTGTGGGTGTGGCTTGGTGGGCGTGGCAGGGGAAGGATACTATAAAATCTTCATTCCCACCCCACTCCAGGGGAAGGTTACTGCAAAATCCCTATTTCCTCCTGATCAGCTGGGACTCGGGAGTCAGAGAATAGATGGGGGCAGGGCCAGTCAGAGGTGGTATTTACCGGTTCTCCAAACTACTCAAAATTTCTGCTAACGGTTCTCCAGAACTGGTCAGAACCTGCTGAAACCCACCTGCATTGTAGTATGATTCCCATTATCTCTGACAGGACATATCTTTCTAAACCTGGTGCCTTCTAAGGGACTAATCTCCCATCCTCCTCCAGCAAGCCATACCTTTCCAGAGAGTATTTCCTTAGCCTAACACCCTTCTGAGAGATTGTGCTGTACGTACTTTCATCATTCACAGGCAGCCTTGATGGTCTAAAGAGAAGTTGGCTTGATAAATATACCAATGGGAGAACACCAGGGAATAGAGAACTGTAGGCTATATTGGGAAGTTGAACAATTTTATGGAAGAAAGGTGATAACAAGCCATTTCTGCAGTTTCTTTCTACACAGAAAACTGCATGTTTGAATCTATGTAGTCATCAAAAGCCAAGTTCAATTCAAAGGTGTTATGTTTCTAATGAAGATCTAATTAACCACTGTGGCTATAATATAGCATTGCTGCATATATTCACCCAGGCCTCATAACGTGATTCTGTTTTTCCAGATGCACTTTTACCAGTGAATGTTATAAATTATAACCAGATATTCCTGCCTTATCTTTTCACATGGTCCTTAGATTAGGAGAAAGTGTTTGCACCACCGTGTCACCACAGGAGGGTCAAGGCCAAGTTTGGGTTTGAACCTGAATCTTGAGAGTCCTGGTGCAAACTCCCACAGCTTCATTGGTATGCTTCAGTTCAGAATGCATTGAAAATATGGAAGTCAGATTTCTAATCTCAACCCACTGTTTTGGATTTAGCCTTTTACCTGAATGCTGGCCTTTGCAACAATTAATTCCTAATCCCCACAGGACAGTAAATAACAGTGTCCCTTTCCAGTCATTAAGCTTCAATTCATCTTTTCTTGTCATTTTTGTCCTCTCTACAATGTGGACCCAGTTCATACACGGAGTGACCGTTAACCACATCTGATACATCAACAGAAAAAATTACGGTTTCACGATTGTGACTGAATTTCATGTATGGCGAGGCACAGGAGAAGCATCTTGGGAATCTAATCTAAGCAGACAGATTGAGGTCAGAGAGTCAAACAGACATAGAAGGGAGAGAGGAATGAAAGCGAAAGAAAAGCTGAAAGAGAAGATGGCAAGTCCCTTGGAGGTTCTTCTGTTCTTTTTTTACTGCATACCAATTTAGTCATGGGGGGTGGGCCCACCGCCAACTACATAAAAACAACCAAAAACTCCAAGCACTAGCTTCAGCAAAAGACCCAGAATGACAGCATTTAAAATATTCAGAGTAACCCACCATGGATGCTATTTTCTTGCCTTCTAGAACATTTTGCCTTTTTTCCAGGGTTCACATTCACTAACCAAGCAGTAACTGCCGATAAAGGATGCTGTTGAAGATATATTTTTGATAGCGGTCAGGAGGGGAAAACACTATTAAAATATACTGTCGGTTTAAGACTTGATATCTAGTCTTTATTCCACCATTCAAAGAAATAGCTTTTTCAATTTCAACTATGGTCATTGAACCTCCACCACAATCATATCTGTACAAATATCCAGGAGAAGCAGGTATATGCTAATTTGTTTTCTCAATTTACCAGTGTTTGTCTGGGCAATCTCAGGAGAGTCAACATGACCTCAGCCTTACACTCAAAGAAAGCCTCGAATTACATCTTTGCTATTGATTTAAGTTAAAAAGAGTCAACTTCTGTGTGAATTTCTTTTGGGGGGGGGGAATGGCGTATTACCTTTGGCTTTCCTCATTTTTAATTTTTTATTAGGACTAGAGGCTCCAAGTGATGGAAGAGGTTTAGGGCTTATTTGAATCTCAAACAGAACCTAATTCAGGGATTTTTCAGAAATATCCTTTCTGTGAGTTGCATGAATACTAGATAATAGAAGCAAAAAAACCCAAAACAAAAACCTCCTGGTATTCCTTGAGTGACGGTGCCCTTGTAGACACAATATTACCACCTTATTTAATAACTACCAGCTGTATGCCAGTTGCAAACCTTTTCCATACTATAGCCACCCTCAGTTTTACATGTAACTTTTCTTGACTCCCAGACTTTTATTGGGCTGTCCCCATCAGGTATGATAAAGACTATCCCAAAGTGCAATTCCTTCTTTTAAAAATAAGGTTTATAATTGCTCAATTTTTATTAAATGGTATGTTCCAGCTGGAGGGCTCTTTTATCTTGTAACGTGAAAACTGTTGCCTGTGGGGATAAGTAAGTCTATTTATTGTTCCCCATTCAGCACGATGGTTATCCTCCACTTAATAGTTAAATCAATCCCCCACTTTTCATAGCAGTAGAATCATTAGGCAGGGGCATAGGTTTTATTTAATAATTTGTTACCAGTATGTCAGAAACTGCTTCTATCCCCCTAGGAAATAGATAAAATGGAACTGCCTGTGAAAAGTTAGGCAGTCTTAGAGACTTTTGACACCTAAGCCTTACCTGTCAACAATAACAGCACAATGTTTGTGACCCTGCAGGAAAATCAGCCATATATAATAGGCTGTGCATCAGCCATACAACACACAAAAACCTTTCGGGAGATGCCATTATATCTATGAGGGAATTAGTACTCATTCTTCCTATGTTGTGTAACTGTGGCTGAAACTGTAACTAAGAGAGGTTGCACTTGTGCTCCTCCATAACCAAAAAAACCAGAGAAATAAGATAGAAGCAATCAGGTGCTGATTCTGTGGTTATAAGATCATCCCTTTCCCCAGCTCACTGCATGGTTGACATATGGATGTTAAAAAATTAACTCCCCCGTTTTTATTTTTTGAATGTAAGACTAGTAAGTGGTCAAATCATAATGTCAGATTTGCCATCACATCGCTTCAGCCCGGCTTCGGTTTGACAGCATCCTCCCATAAAAGAGGGGAGGGAGGAGTAACGAGGGAGGGGGGGATGACGGGGGGGGGATGACAGGATGACAGGAATCAGAGGTGCCAGCCTGGAGCAAAGCCTGGCAGATCCAAGGACACAAGCATGAGAATAGAATGCAAACATCCACCAAAGAATGCAAATGGCCACCAAACTTTGAAACTGTTACCAGAACAATTAGTTTGAATATCATTGGACATTTACGAAAGTGGTTATGATGCTGGTTTTGTTGGTTGGAAAGTTAGCAGATTCAAGACCCAAGCCCTGCATGATGGGGTTCTCACTCAGTTCCTGCCAACCTAGCAGTTCAAAAGCATGCAAATGCAAGTAGCTTAATAGGTACCATTTTGGTGGGAAGGTTACAGTGCTTCATGAAACCATGCTGGCCACATGACCATGAAACGTCTTCAGACAGTGCTGGATCAATGGTTAAAGAAACAGAAATGAGCACTGCTCTATGGTCAGTTATGACTAGCTGAGTAAAATTAGGGGATTTTACTTTTCCTTCCTGTCCTTTACCTTTACACATTCCTACTTAGAGAAATCTTCCTCTACTCCATAGTTCCTCTTCTCCTTCCCTTCCCTTCCTTTTCCTCTCCAGGAAAAAGCAACTGAGATTGCTTCTTATTTCTCATTACATTCTCATTCTCAACCTTGCTGTGGATAGTAAGACCATCTTGCCCATATTCCTGGCTTTCTTTTTCTCCCAAATGATTACACGGGAGAGAAAACTGTTCATGATAACAGTTCCGTTATCAGATAACATGGCCTCTCCTCACAGTTACTCCATAGGAACAGCTTTCTATGAGGCAGGATTCTGCCCCATCAATTGCAGCATTCTCTGGAAAAGATAGAGGCTACTGGGGTACTGAGACAGATACTGGCATGGGGCAGATGGAAATGGAAAGGACTTGGGAAAGGGAAAGAAAAAGGAGCTTAAAGTACTTCATCAAATCAATCAAATCTCAATCCTGTCTCGTTCCCTTTCATCTATGTTGCTCTCACTCAACTCAACCACCGAGGCAGACATCAAGCAGGTTGTGGGGCTTACCCTCATCCAGGACAGGATATGATAGGATGTGGTAGATGTGCTGTCTCAACATCTGCAAGCAAGAGGAAGGCATGTTTGATCAGCATTACCACTACAGCTAAGTGAGATAGGAATATCGGCAAGCAGGTACAGACCTGCAAATTTTACATTTCTCCCTTCTCCTCCCAAAATCTAATGCAAAGCAGGAATGTGCCAAACAACAATTTATGCAATTTGTTCTGGGTGAATTTCATTTCTCTGGGTATCTAACTTTATGCAGCTATTAGCATTTTAAAAAATCCATGCTGAAGATTTCTTGCTATATACAAAATCTTTCTCTAAGACTAGAAGAAAAAACTCACCTGTATTGCACTGAGTAAACTCCCTGGCCAAGTCCCCTTGAAAGACAAGAGGCCACTGGCACTAAGCAGACTACATCATCTGGCTGGTGTGGGCCAGGTTCCATCACATGGAATTGAAACACAAACATGGAAAGGGAACACCAAAACAGAGAATCCTGGCATAAGAGCTCCCATATTCCTACTTGATGTTTGCTCTCTTCCTCTTTGTCTGTCCATATCATCTTATGCCCACTCCATTCTTTGTTTCTCTGTATGGCAGTCAAAAAAGCTGTGGGAGGTTTGGGATTTCTGGAGAATCTGTGTTGGGGCAAGACTTCTGCTTGGGCTTCTATGAGACAAGAAGACTCCATGCCAATAGAGTTCTGTCAGACCCACAATCTGGCTGGGAAAAGGGAGAAGATAGAGATTGGACCAGAGCTGCTAGCAAAGTCATGGAATAACCAGCAAGGCAGACTACATGCACGTGGTGTCAGAGGATTATGAGCTGTGATGGTGCAGTGTTTAGAATGCAGTACTACAGGCTACTTCTGCTGACTGCCAGCTGCCAGCAGCTGGCAGTTCGAGTCTCACCAGGCTCAAGGTTGACTCAGCCTTCCATCCTTCCAAGGTCAGTAAAATGAGGACCCAGATTGTTGGGGACAATATGCTGACTCTGTAAACCACTTAGAGAGGGCTGAAAAGCACTGTGAAGTATTTTAGATATAAATCTAAATGTTATTGCTATTGCTATGCTATTGCTATTATATACCTTCTCAACACCTAGAGCTGGAAATGCCATCCACATATCATCCCAACAACTCGATGATTGAGTCTAATCAAGGAAACTAATCAAGCAGACAAGCAACCTGGAATTGAGGAGAAATTTCCTAACAGTAAGAACAATTAACCAGTGGAACAGCTTGCCTCCGGAAGTTGTGGGTGCTTCATTACTGGAGGTTTTTAAGACGAGACTGGACAGTCACTTGTCTGAAATGGTATAGGGTCTCCTGCTTGAGCAGGGGGTTGGACTAGAAGATCTCTAAGGTCCCTTCCAACTCTATTCTGATTGATTGATTGGATATTTTAGTGGAAATTGGATTCATCCTGAACATCTAGCTTACTTTTTTTAATGGTAGTTTTCCTTATTAATCTTTGAGTTTCTTTTAGAATTTACTTCTGAGTTTTTGATCCTTGAAGTTAGTGGTATCACAGGAGGGGGTACAGAATTATAAAAGTAATGTGTTATTGTGATGTAATCTTTCCTTTTCTACATGCATTATGATGTCACATAATATAGTAGGTTTCAATTAATGTCAAAGCAATGTTTACTACCTTTATGGTCTCTCTCAAGCCATCTTTTTAAAATGGGGTTGACCTGGCCAAAAGTAAGAAATGCCAGAAGTTGTAATTTAGCTCCAGGCTTGCAAATTACAGCAGCCTTTTGGGGGGGGGGGGTTGTGCAACATTTTGATCAGAAGTAAGCCTAATTGAATTCAATAAAATTAACTCGTAAGCAAATGTATAGGGTTGCAGACTTAGTGACTATATTTAGTGCTTCCAGATTTCTTCTCAACCCGGTTTCTGTTTTTGAAGTTTTTTAAAAAACTGAATGGCTTGCTTATTTCTCAGCCTTGCATTGCAATAAAAATTACTCTTAATTCTTCTAAGCTACTTGCCAGCCTGGAATCTAAAGCTTCAACGTCAACACAGTTGGTAGCAATATTGGGATCACTGAAGTGGATATAAGCATCTGTCCCAGCAAGTAAAATTATTCCGTTCTTCTTTCCCTTCAGGACAGCCTGTTTACAAGATAAAGCTTAAATGGCAAGTGTTGTCTTCTGGGACCTTGAGAGCCATGCCATCATTATCTCACAATGAAAAGAAGCCCTTCACATTCTTTTCCTCATAAAGAAATAGGACAGAGGTGGGAAGCACAACTCAAAATATGAATGGACTGCTATTACCATAGCTTTGTCCATAGATTTCACTGAGCCTATTATTGGGGCTCAATTGAGACTGGGGCTCATGTCTTACGGAGGTAATTTTGTAATTATTCCTTTGATGAATATGGTGAAGGTCTGAGGTACTTGTATAATAAAGGCAATAATAATTTTGTAGTAGGATTGTGAAGAAGACTATTAAGGGCTCTTCATTGAAGTAGAAAAAAAAATGTAGGAACTCTGTTGAGTTCATTAAAATTGCCGTGAGTCAGTTCTTTCAGATTTTTTGGTGATCTGATGGATGGAATTTTGTTAGGACTGTTTGTCAATAATTACATCTTTAACAAATGGTAGTATAGCTTCTTTTCTGGTGGTCTCTCTCTTGATAGTTTTAGTTCCCCCCCCCAAACACTAGGAGCTCTCCAATAACTCTGGCCTTTGCATTACTGTATGTATCCCAAAGATTTCAGCATTAGCTTCGTTAGCTAAGTTTTTAGCCAGCAGTCTGCTTTTAGTTCATGTAGGAGGGAATTATTTGTTCTGTTGTGGACAAAGATATTCTCAATACTTTTCTCTGGTACCAGAGTTCAGAGGAATCTTTTTGTTCAGTCCTTCTGACGGTTCAGCTTTTACAGCCATATGCTGTAACTCTTCTAACATGTACCTTTGTTGTTCATGTGAGGTCTCTGCACTTTAATATTTTGTCTAGATCTGTCATAGTTGTTCTCCCAAGTAGAAAATGTCTCATTATCTCATGACCGCAGCCGCCATCTGGGTGAATTTTAGATCCTAGTCTAACTTCAACTTCTTTTCCTCCTATTTCCACATCATTGGCACTGCCTGTTTATGTAATCTTAGCTTTTTTCTAATAGTCAGCAGCAGATCAAAATTGGATACTTTCTTCTTTCACCTTCACCATTCCTTAAGTCTTCCTCAGACATCAGAGTAATACCTTCAGCGTATCCAAGGTTATTGATATTTTTTCCAGCATTTTAAAATAAATTTTAAACTCATTTGTTTAATTAGATTTAGATTCCACCTTTCATTCTAGCAGCATACATATTGTCCTATTGTTCCTTGTGAGATAGCTTAGGCTGCAGAGAAGCTAGCCCAAAATCTTCTAGTGAGCTTCTCTGGCTGAGAGATGACTAGATCTTAGAGTTCCTGGTGCTTGTCCAGTCTCTTCACCACTGCCCCCATATGGGTTTTTAAAAACAAATTTCTGTTTCTTTTTTGTGCATCTTTTGTATAAAACTTGTGTGGAAAGTTAAGGTACACCCCTTTAAGGTAGGTCAGATCAGAAAGCAGCACAAAGCCCCAGGAATATTACTTTAGTGTTGAAAGGTGTCATAACAGAATCTTTAAATCCTGACCCAGCTTCTTTCTGACCCTCTTATGCCAAAAAACCCCCCCTCAAGACAGGGTTCTTTTGAGTTTCTTTCTCATACTTTCTCACAGGATTCAGATACCTCATGTCGCATAGTTCTTTCAAGATTATCTCTGCATATCTCTACATAAATAAAGTAGCAATACATAACTTTTGTACAGTCTTTTCCCTTTCTGGAGACCATTTAGATGATCCATATTTTCTTTGGATTGTTTTTTCTTGATTGTGGTGCACATTCATTAATCTTCATTAAGTAGATGTGATGCCCAGTACACTCATTTTTACAGGGCTAGTCAAATATTTTATGCACTATATAATCAGAAGCATTTAGAATAAAGGGGGAAAAAAAACCAAGCTAGTCCTTTGCCTTTTTCATTATACACTAGCTATTAGTAATATAATTTTGGTTCTCCTATATCTGCTGAATCCAGCACCTACATCTGGCGTTTTTTGTTTCAGGTACTATTAAAGTTTGGATTGCAAAATCTTTACCATTGTCGTATTAGCAATGAAATAATTATTCAGCAGTTTGAGTATTCCTTAGTTGTTTTTCAGTATTAGCCATAAACAATTATCTTTTCTAATCCCTTGACTACTGTCAGGTTTTTCATGTCTGCATACAAACCACATGTGGTACTTCTACTGTGTCATCTTGTATGATTTTAAGCTCCTTTTGCTGTTATTTGATCAATTCCTGCAGCTTCGTTAGCAAGATTTCCTAGGGTCCATTTAATTCACTTTCCAGGATGTCTGGCTCTAATTCATTGATCAAACTTTTGTACATATCATCAGTTTGAGATCTTGTTTCCCCAGTTCTACTGTAGATAGTATTTACACCAGCTCTTCCTACATCTTCTTTCTCCAGTAGATTGCATAAAAGTTTCAAACAGAAATGATTTCTGTACTTTTGTTTAATAAACTTCGTTCTGTTCAGTTGTGATCTTCCATTTCTTTGCTTTGCTTATTGAGCTCTGGTTCTCCTCTTACTCTTTTCTGGAACTCTGCATTTAATTGGCCAACTGTCCTTCTGTCTCTGTTAACTTTTCTTTTCTACCTTTGTAAGCCATTCTCAGGGTGCCACCAGCCAGCCGTTGGCTTTCTTTAGTTTCTTGCATCTCAGAATATTTTCTTTGCTTCGGTTTTAATGATGTCACAAATTTCAAGCCAGAGTTCTTCAGGCTGCCTATTTATCAGCTCTAATCCATTAAATCTATTATTTATTTTCCCCACCTAATGTAGAAGGTTGCTGAGGTTGTATTTTGTTGTTCCTGCGATTTTGTTAGTTTAATGTGTAATTTTGCAAGAAGATGTTTGTGATGCGAATGGCAATCAGCACTAGGTCTATTTTTTTCCTTTTCATTTTTGTTTGCAGAGTATGTAGGCTTAAAAAAAAATCTGGTCATTTTCATCTGGTGATAGCCAGATGAAAACATAGCCATGTTTTAATTTGCTATAATTTTAAAATAAATGTTGAATTTTCCTGGCAAAATCTATTAGCCTCTCTCCTCCTTTGTTTTTCGCTTTTTATCAAATATTCCAGGTACTATTTTACTCCCAACTGCAGCAGTCCAACCTCTTATAATTAGCCTGATGACCTTTGGAATTGTTATGTTTACAAGGTGTTGCAAATCATCATAGAACTATTGAGCTTCAACTACTCTGCATTTGTGGTTGAAATAAATCACTGTAATGTTGACTGGTTGTTAATTCAAATTGAGTTCATTCTATCATTTTTGAATTCTAGCCAAACACTGAGTTTGATACCTTTTTGTTAATAGTGATGGCTGTTTTATCTCTACTCTGATTTTTTTTTTTTTTGACTACAGTAAAAAGATCTGATGCTTCTCTGATGGGAAGTGTCTCATTATGATCCACTTTAGTTCACTGAAAGATGCCAGGGCTTTTGATGTTACTGACTCCAATCTTTTATTTATTGCAATGGTAAGTTTTATGTTTTGGTTGTGATGATCATTAGCTGCATGGATATTTTAAAAGCGAACGAGTGAATCCTGGGGAACTTTAAGTCAGTTCTAGTGAAGTTTGTTTTTGTTTGTTTCTGTCTGGGCCAATAAATTTCTCCAAGTTATTTAAAATTAGATTGAGTGTGGTTCCCTGTGGTGTGATTGTATTGGATGCCTTGCAGTTGAATATGGTAGTGATGTAGCACTATACATTTTTATCCCCTCTTTAACTCAGACCTTACATTAGTTTAGTTTTCAGCATTCTTTTACTGATGGAATTCTCTGCTTATTTAATGAAAATGCATAGGATTGGTTCCATAGTAGAAAGAATTTCTAAAATAAGGAGCAGGATCATTTGTAGCCAGTTTTGCCAAGGTCAGGCCATTTTGAACAGAACTGAAAATTACTCCAAATAACCCTTCCCGTGGCATAACAATGGAGACTGGCAATGTTGTCTATATTTAAAAGAAACTCTTCCCCATCATCATAGTCTTCTTTTCCTTGTTCTGTACATTAACATGTACATGTAAAATATAACCAACATAAAATAGCAGATGGTAAGTGACTAGTTGATGTTAAACAATGTTAAGTGGCCATTGTTCTTCTATTTTGCTATTATTGCCTTCTTCATAAATCATGAATTGTCCAGTGCTGATGGGGGAAATCCTTTCCCTCAGTATTTTTTACTACAATTTCGATCCTTTATTTTTTAGTGTGTAAGTTAAATTTTTAGGCTGCAACATTAAAACTCTGGGCGCCATGTAGTATACACAATTTAAAATAAAACAATTGTAAAGGAATGTAAGAGGAATGTGATGGATCAGTGGTTAAAGACACTGAGTTTATCAACTGAAAAGCTGACAGTCACCACACAATGGGGTGAGCTCCCATTTAGCAGTTTGAAAACATGCACATGTGAGTAGATAAATAGGTACCACTTCAGTGGGAAGGTGACAGCATTCCATATGCTTTGGCGTATAGTTATGCTGGCCATATGATCATGGAACTGTCTTCAGACAACTTTGGACTCCCTCGGCTAATAAATAGAGATGAGCACTGTCCCCTAGAGTCAGACATGACTGGAGAGGGGAAACTTAATAGAATAGAATAGAATAGAATAGAATAGAATAGAATAGAATAGAATAGAATAGAATAGAATAGAATAGAATAGAATAGAACAGAACAGAATAGAATAGAACAGAATAGAATAGAATAGAATTTTTTATTGGCCAAGTGTGATTGGACACACAAGGAATTTATCTTGGTGCATATGCTCTCAGTGTACATAAAAGAAAAGATATGTTCATCAAGAATCATAAGGTACAACTTAATGATACTCATAGGGTACAAATAAGCAATCAGTAAACAATATCAATATAAATCGTAAGTATACAAGTAACAAAATTAGAGTAATACAGTCATAAGTGGAAGGATATGGGTGGTGGGAATGATGAGAAGATTAATAGTAGTGCAGACTTAGTAAATAGTTTGACAATGTTGAGGGAATTATTTGTTTAGCAGGGTGATGGCATTCGGGAAAAAACTGTTCTTGTGTCTAGTTGTTCTGGTGTGCAGTGCTCTATAGCGTCGTTTTGAGGGTAGGAGTTCAAACAGTTTATGTCCAAGTTGTGAGGGGTCTGTAGTATTGGTGGGTTTCAAATTTTTTTACTACCAGTTCTGTGGGTGTGGCTTGGTGGGTGTGGCAGGGGAAGGATACTGTAAAATCTCCATTCCCACCACACTCCAAGGGAAGGTTACTGCAAAATCCCCATTTCCTCCCAATCAGCTGGGACTTGGGAGGCAAAGAATAGATGGGGGTGGGGCCAGTAAGAATTTTTACTACCGGTTCTCCGAACTACTCAAAATTTCTGCTACCGGTTCTCCAGAACTGATCAGAACCTGCTGAAACCCACCTCTGGTCTGTAGATATTAAAGGATAGTAAAGGAATGTAGATTGTTGGGCTGATGGGCTGAGCTCCAAGCTTGGCAATTTGGTTGCAAATGTTTCATCACCATTCGAGGAGATATTGTCAGTGTGCTTTGAATTGTGCTCCTCTGTCAGAGCACTGGTCTTTACATACCTTTTTATGTGATGCAAATTAGTGTGGATGTTGTTTGTTCAGCTACTTCTGAGACATGGTCTGAATTGGGACTGTTTGATTGGCTGGCTGTTGTTACTGAGGCATGGTATTTGGTTTTAAGTACCATCTCTGTGTTGTACATTAGTGTTGGAACATGCCTCAGTAACAACAGCCAGCCATTCATACAGTCCGAAGTCAGACTGCAACTCAGAATTAGCCAAACAAACAACATCCACACTAATTTGTATCACATAAAAAGACCAGTGCTCTGACAGACGAGTACAATTAAAAACACACTGATGATGTCTCCTCGAATGGTGATGAAACATTTGCAACCAAATTGCCAAGCTCGGAGCTCAGACCAACAGCCCAGCTACTAACCCGAGCTACTTATATTCAAATACATTTCAGTGTAGATTGGGTTGTAATCTAAAGAAATAAGCCAAAGCAATTGGAGAGAGGCTGTTTTATTGAGCTAGCAAAGAATGAAGCCCAGAATCCCAATGCACAGATCTTATATAGATTTCATCCCATTCTAAGGAATAAAGGCTAATTGAATAATTGTTTTTCCATTTCTTAGATGAGAAAGCAGAAGGTGTTACCTGTGAAGGCAGGGTTGCCTGCTTGTCAAAAGAAGAGAAATTGTAACCCATAGGCAGTAGGTTATCACTTTTTATTTTTATACATAGGAAAGTTCAAGTAAGCTTATTTTCTTTATCCTTCAATAAATCAGCCCAACTGAAGGACTTTTGAGCTACATATCAAAGCCTCTGTTAGACACAGGGAGGAAGAAAAGCAATTTAAAAATAAAAGCGATTTTTTTTAAAAAAATGCTATTTTAAAAATTCCATTTGATGATCATTTCGTTTTGCCATTTTCAATGTTCTAAAACATTATTATTTTTTGCATTAACATTAAAGGCTGGTTTTTGCATCGTCTTTGTAGTCAGGTACTTAGACAGGATTGCTGTGCTAACTCCAAGGAACGGAGGAGGTGACCATACCACCTGCTCTAGTTCCTTTTTTGGGGGGTGGGGGGATATTATGTAATTTCAGCTATGCACAACCAACAGTAGGATAATAATAAGCTGCAAAAGAGTCTTGTGCCATTTTAAGACTAAAAAATTACACACTACGGACTCATCCATTCAGGAGCATCAGTTGACAAGAGAAAGACAAAATGTATTTGGAAGTATTGAATGATAATGAAATGCAAAAGGTAGAGATGATAAGTCAATTAAAGATCAATAGGCAAAATAAACATAACTATTCACAACAGTCATAACATAATTATTTTATGACTCAGAAAATCAGTACTGGGATATATTGGTTTCTAATCATATCCCAACTGCTTCCTTTCATACAAGTAACAGAGGTGTTTAATCTTGCCAAAATAATTGTAGTTCTCTCCCCCCTGGAGCTATCTGATCAATATAAATCAGGGATGTCCAACCTTGGCAACTTTAAAACTTGTGGACTTCAACTCCTAGAATTCCCCAGCCAGCCATGTTGGTATAAACCGTCATAGAAAGAGATGAAAAGATAGAAAAGCATTCAGAGGATAAGTAGCATTCTCCCTCCCTCCCCAAGATTTTCAGAACTATTAGCACTACAACTAATATTTTATATTTTATATTTTAAAGAGTAGCATATCCATGTTTTTCTATAAAAAGTCTGTTTCCTGAATTGTTGAAGATAGCAATTCTGTCATGTCATATCTGAGGAATTAGACAATGTAATTCCAATCTAACTTGAAGTGGGTAGTCAAGGATTAAATACTGTTTCTTCTCCTTAGTTTGATAAGTGGTTCTAAAATGAAGCATTTAAAATTGTGTAGGCTTATTCTGTGTCATACCTAGGTCAAATGTTGATTATGAATTTATGTGACTTTCTGAAGCCAGGGCCATAAGACCATGCTTATTTTCCAACCACAGCACAAATGGACCCTGTAAACTCTTTTGAAATGGCATGTTCTCATGCCATTGCCTTCATCTAATTGTCAACCCTTGGGAGAAGCTGTCCTATCTATATGTTCTGCATTTAAAATAACTTTTCTCTTCTCTCAACACAGCCTTTGCTATGGATGTGATCTATGACACTTCCTTGGCAATATGAATGTGAATGTTGCGATATTGATCACTTTAGATTACTGTAAAAATAAGAGCAGGGGCATTTAATTGGAAGCAAGTAATTACACATTAGATATAAATACTGATAGGGTGCAGAGGATGAAGTGGGAAGGAATAACCTTGACAGTCTGTACAATGTTTCCTCTATGCCTGTTTTTGAGCATAAGTCTAAATATTCCTCTAGAAGACCACTAAACTAGTATCCAAGTTTAAACTCTCTCAAGTTGCAGACATGGACAAGTGTGGAACAAGGCCAGTGTACTGAGAGAATTCCACTTCATTTCCTGTCCCCCTGCCATGCCATGCCTGTGACCTGACACTCAGTCAACCTGACATGGGGCAGAGGTGGGTTTCATCAGGTTCTGACTAGTTCTGGAGAACCGGTAGCAGAAATTTTGAGTAGTTCAGAGAACCGGTAGTAAAAATTCTGACTGGCCCTGCCCCCATTTATTCTCTGCCTCCCATGTCCCAGCTGATTGGGAGGGAATGGAGATTTTACAGTATCCTTCCCAGTGGTGGGATTCAGCCAGTTTGCACCACTTCAGGAGAACCGGTTGTTAACTTTCTGAGCAGTTCAGAAAACTGGTTGTTGAAAGAAATCATTAGGGCAGAGAACCGGTTGTTAAATTACTTGAAACCCACCACTGTTCCTTCCCCTGCCACGCCCACCAAGCCACACCCACCAAGCCATGCCACACTCACCAAGCCACACCCACAGAACCGGTAGTAAAAATTTTTGAAACCCACCACTGTCATGGGGCTAAATTATCTGACTGCAAACTCATCCCTGCCTCACTATCTGTTAAGTAAAGTGATTGGTGATGGTTTTTGGTAGATGGACATGGACAGATGATGCTTCGGTGGAGGGGAAACAAAGCTGGAGGAATCTTTTTTGTTATTAAAACTATAAAAATGGCAGGCTCATTACTAAGTCAGAATAGGTTGGGAAGCATAATTTATTCTGGCATGCTTCACTGACTTCATATAGTATAGTATAGTATGGTTGTGAGGAAGAACTCACTGAGTATGAAAAAAACCCCTTATGTTTTTTGTTTCTAAGTTTATTTATTTATTTATTATATTTCTATACCGCCTTTCTCCCATAGGACTCAAGGCGATGTACAGTCAAGAAAAATATAGATACACAAACATCATAAAATTGCTAATTAAAATTATTATTATAACATAGTTTGGCCCAATTAAATAGAACCTAAAATTAGATAACATTTTAAAAACATTCACATGTTCATATGTTTAGCCCCGCTTGTTGGAACATCAGGGTTTTGAGGGCACGGCGGAAAGCACGAAATGAATACATCTTTTTAGCTGAAAAAGTATCACACAAAACGGAAGTTTGTTTTGCATTCATTCTGATTTGTAGAAGAATTTCATCCCTATTTATAAGAGGCCGAGATGGGTAAAATGAGGACCCAAATTGTTGGGGGTAATATGCTGACTCTAAACCGCTTAGAAAGGGCTGTAAAGCACTGTGAAGTGGTATATAAGTCTAAGTTCCTGGAATCCCCATGTTTTTTTTATATCTAAGCTTCTAAGCTTCTGCATGAATGAAGAATTTCTTCTATTTATTTATTTATTTATTTATTTATTTATTTATTTATTTATTTATTTATTTATTTATTTATTAAATTTATATACCGCCCTATTCCTAAGGGACTCAGGGCGGTGAACAGCGAACAATAAAAATACATGTAATACAAACGTTAATAATAAAAAACCAATTAAAATATACTAAACATTCTGGTCCTAGATAATTCAAGACATCCCAGTTTAAAATAAAATCAAAAAGCAATATAAAGGGAAAGTTAGGCCAGGCCGGCCTGCTGAAACAGGAATGTTTTGAGGGCACGGCGGAAAGTGCGCAGATCCGGAATCTTCTGTATCTCTGGGGGGAGCTCGTTCCAGATGGTGGGTGCCCTCACAGAAAAGGCTCTCCCCCTGGGGGCCGCCAGTCGACATTGTTTGGCTGACGGCACCCTGAGAAGCCCCTCTCTATGGGAGCGTACTGGGCGGTGAGAGGCTATTGGTGGCAGAAGGCGGTCTCGTAAGTACCCCGGTCCTAAGCCATGGAGCGCTCTAAAGGTGGTAACTAAGACCTTGAAGCGCACCCGGAAGACCACAGGGAGCCAGTGCAGCTCGCGCAGGAGGGGAGCCACATGGGAGCGCCATGCTGCTCCCATAACTACCCGCGCGGCCGCATTCTGGACCAGCTGGAGCCTCCGGGTACTCCTCAAGGGGAGCCCCATGTAGAGAGCATTACAGTAGTCCAGGCGTGAAGTGACGAGGGCATGAGTGACCGTTTTTAACGAGTCCCCATCCAGAAAGGGACGCAACTGGCGAATCAGGCGAACCTGATAAAAAGACCTCCCGGCCACAGCCGTCAAGTGTTCTTCTAAAGACAGCCGTGAGTCCAAGAGGACGCCTAAGTTGCGAACCCTCTCCGTGGGTTATTAGCAAGCGCCTGTGTTAAATGATTTTATTTACCATGGCCAGGCACATAGACTTCTAGATCACACCCTTTAAGTAAGCTGGGACCCAAGGTTCAAAAATAAGACCACATTTGCTTTTGTGGCTACTTAAAGTAATGGAAGATTATGAAAGATCAAACAGGACATCTCCTGAGCTTGGTAAATTGTTATTGAATGAAGCAGTGGTGAAATCCAATTTTTTTTTACTACCAGTTCTGTGGGCGTGGCTTGGTGGGCGTGGTGTGGCTTGGTGGGCATGGCTTGGCGGACATAGCAGGGGAAAGATACTGCAAAATCCTCATTTCCACCCCACTCTGGGGCCAGCCAGAGGTGGTATTTTCCAGTTATCCGAACTACTCAAAATTTCCACTGCCAGTTCTCTGAACTGCTCAAAATTTCTGCTACCGGTTCTCCAGAACTTGTCAGAACCTGCTGGATTTCACCCCTGGAATGAAGCATTCAACATTTGGTCAGTAATCACAAAGTTGAACATTCTAACCCAAGAAAAAGTGGGGAAGGAGGAGACGGAGAGGGATGTCTATGGAGATTCTCAGTCACCCAGATTATGGTTGTTCCAACGGTGCTTTTTCAAGAGGCAACTGGACTTTCTTGTTTTTCTTTGAAGACATTTCATTTCTCATCCAAGAAGCTGGTCAGAGCTGAAGAAGCTTATTGAATAAGAAGAACGATGTCTTCAAAGAAAAACAAGAAAATCCAGTTGCCTCTTGAAAAAGCACCTTTGAGACAGAGAGGGTTGGAGTGGAAAATCTTTTGGCTGAATGCTAGTTGTTAGATGATGTTAAATTCTCACCATCCATTGTGCAGCATCTTTGTATTTTACTCATCTCTCAGAGACAGGATCAGGTGGATCGGGGGTGCTGGGAAAAACAGGAACCAACAACTGGGGGAGAGAAGCACAGAATTCTTTTTCCTTATCCTTCTGTAGGCTTCTCTTCTTTTACAAAATTTAGGGTGCAATGCCACCTTGACCCATCCCTCTGATTGATCCTTTAGCCAATATCTCTCTAAATGAAATTACCTTTGTACTTTTCCCATTTCCTCTGCCTGTGTAAAACATGTTGCTCATAGTTAACTGGTATCAACCCATTGTTTGTGATTAGCTCAGCATCTTGTGTCAACCTAGCTGCAAAATCTGAAGTGGTTTGGAAATAGGTCAAAGGGAGGGGCTGTTCTTCTACTGAGGCAAAAACAAAGCTTCATGCTTTTGAAATTGATTCTTTGGTAAAGCAGAGCTGAGCCACTGACAAGAGTGAGGTTTTCATGCTTTGGAAACTTATTCAGTAGAAAAATATGAGAGGAAAAGATGTTTGGGGGATAGTTGGAAAAGATAAAACAGGTATGTAAAAATAAACGGCAAGCAAAATGCTTTGCATTTAAGAAAATACAAAGTGTTCCATTTGGGAAAAGAGCACTGAAATTCTGAAGCAGAATCTTCCTTTTTAAGCAGGTTATGATGCAACATTTTGTTTTAAATCTTGTTTTATGCATAGAATCTTGTAACAATAGAGGTATTAAAATGGATGTCCTGTTTTTAGATAGTAAATGTTGTTTTATGAGGTAGAGTTAGGGAGCTGAGAATTGAATTACACATGGCTGTGTGAGGATTTGTATCCATATTTGTTGTTGTTAGTTGCAAAGTCATGTCTGATCCATTGCGACCCCATGGACAACGTTCCTCCAGGACTTCCTGTCCTCTATCATCCTCTGGAGTCCATTTAAGTTCACACCTACTGCTTCAGTGACTCCATCCACCTCATTCTCTGTCGTCCCCTTCTTCTTTTGCCTTCAATCTTTCCCAGAATTAGGCTCTTCTCCAGTGAGTCCTTCCTTCTCATTAGGTGGCCAAAGTATTTGAGTTTCATCTTTAGAATCTCCTCTAGGACTGACCGGTTTGTTTGCCTTGCAGTCCAAGGGACTCACAGGAGTCTTCTCTAGCACCATAGTTCAAAGGCCTCAATTCTTTGGCGCTCAGCCTTTCTTATGGTCCAATTTTCACAGCCATACATTTCAACTGGGAAAACCATTGCCTTGACTATACACACTTTTGTTGGCAGGGTGATGTCTCTGCTTTTTAGAATGCTGTCTAGATTTGTCATAGCTTTCCTCCCCAGGAGCAAGCGTCTTTTAATTTCTTGGCTGCAGTTCCCATCTGTGGTGATCTTGGAGCCCAGGAAAATAAAATCTGCCACTACCTCCATTTCTTCCCGATCTATTTGCCAGGAATTGAGAGGGCCGGATGCCATGATCTTAGTTTTCTTAATGTTGAGTTTCAAGTCAACTTTTGCACTCTCCTTCTTCACTCGCATCAAGAGGCTCTTTAGTTCCTCTTCGTTTTCTGCCATTAGAATGGTATCATCTGCATATCTGAGGTTAATTCCAACTTTTGATTCATCTAGCCCCATCTTTCTCATGATGTGCTCTGCATATAAGTTAAATAGGCAGGATGACAGTATACAGCCTTGCCAGACTCCTTTCCCAATTTTGAACCAACCAGGTTCCATGTTCAGTTCTCACTATTGCTTCTTGACCCGCATATAGGTTTCTCAAGAGACAAATAAGAAGGTCTGGTACTCCCATCTCTTTAAGAACTTGCCACAATTTGTTGTGATCCACACAATCAAAGGCTTTAGCATAGTCAATGAAGCAGAAGTAGATGTTTTTCTGGAACTCTCTAGCTTTCTCCATGATCCAGTGTACTTTGGCAATTTGCCTCTTCGAAATCCTGCCTGTACTTCTGGTAGTTTTCGATCCACATACTGCTGGAACCTAGCTTGTAGGATTTTGAGCATAATTTTACTAGCATGTGATATGAGTGCAATGATGTGATAGTTTGAACATTCTTTGGCATTGCCTTTCTTTGGAACTGGAATGTAAACTGACCTTTTCCAATCTTGTGGCCACTGTTGAGTTTTCCATATTTGCTGGCAAACTGAGTGTAGCACTTTTACTGCATTGTCTTTTAAGATTTTGAATGGCTCAACTGGAATACTGTCACCTCCACTAGCTTTGTTGTTGCTCAGATTTCCTAAGGTCCATTTGATTTCACATTCTAGGATGTCTGGCTCGAGGTCAGTGACCACCTCATCTTGGTTATCAGGGACGTTAAATTCATTCTTGTATACGTCTTCTGTGTAATTTGGTCACCTCTTCTAAATCTCTTCTGCCTCTGTTAGGTCCTTGCCATTTTGGTCCTTTATCATGCCCATCTTTGCATGAAATGTTCCCTTCATAGCTCCAATTTTCTTGAAGAGATCTCTGGTTCTTCCTATTCTATTGTTTTCTTCTATTTCTTTGCGCTGTTCATTTAAGAAGGCATTCTTATCTCTTCTAGCTAATCTCTGGAATTCTGCATTCAATTGGGTGTATCTTTCTCTTTCTCTCTTGCCTTTCACTTCCCTTCTTTCCTCAGCAATAGCACTTAGACTTTTATACCGCTTCACAGGTCCTTATAGCCCTCTCTAAGCAGTTTACATCTTCCGGTGTCATATCTTTTTTTTCTTTTGGTACTGTCCATGGGGTTTTCATGGCAAAGATACTGGAGTGGGTTGCCATTTCCTTCTCCAGTGGATCACATTTTGTCAGAACTCTCTGCTATGACCTGTCCGTCTTGGGTGGCCCTGCATGGCATAGTTCATAGCTTCATTGAGCTATGCAAGCCCCTTCGCCATGACAAGGCAGTAATCCATGAAGGGGTTGTATCCATATACATATTACTTAAATCCACTGATGTACACTAGCCGATTAATACATACATCACCCTCTCTTCTGTGATATGTAACAGCTTCAATATTAGAAACATAAGATGATTCATATGTTTGTTAAACTTATTTATTTATTTATTTATTTATTTATTTATTTATTTATTTATTTATTTATTGGTTTGATTTATATGCCGCCCTTCTCCGGAGACTCAAGACGGCTTACAATGTGTTAAGCAATAACCTTCATACTTTTGTATATACCTGCTTAGTAGGGCTTTCGGCACCCCCTAACCGGTGTTCTTTTTTTTATATACAAAGTCAGCTTATTGCCCCCACAATCCGGGTCCTCATTTTACCTACCTCGAAAGGATGGAAGGCTGAGTCAACCTTGAGCCTGGTGAGATTTGAACTTGCAGTAATTGCAGGCAGCTGGTGCTACTTTAACAGCACTTAGTCAGCTGCGCCACCAAGGCTCTTAAAACTGGGGTTTAATGGCTGATATTCTAATATGTAACAATTCCAAACTGATACAGCAACCAAAAGGCACAGGATGTTTGCCTTTACTCATGCTTTGAACAAATTTGTCAAAATATACTTTTTTTTTAAGATAGAAAGTTGAATATTTTTGGTGCTAATTGAAATATTTTGATACTTTGTCAAAATGTTGATGTTTTCTTAAATTTTTCAAAGTTAGATTCCTCAAGGGGATTTTTTTCTCCCTACTTTCCCAACCAGCTCTAGTGTGAATCAAAAAGCCATATGTGTTTCATCAAGAAGCAGCACAAGATTTGCGATGTTGGGATGCTGATGAGAGGCGTGAATTCTAGAGTTTTGGAGCAGGTCCATCTAGTTCTACACCATGGTTCCAATCCTGCAGTAATTGGAATGATTCTCTTTCCTAGACATTTCGAGGGCTGGAGCATAAAAGTTAGTGGCTTGAATATAGTCAGGTAAGTATTTGGTAAAGGCCCAAGCTTATCTATTTTTTTTTTAAGTAACACATATTTTCGTGTTTTTCTTCTTTTGCCTTAGGAACACTTTTTAGAATAGCAATAGCAATAGCACTTAGACTTATATACCACTTTACAGTGCTTTACAATCCTTTCTAAGCACTAGTGGCAAATAATTGGGAGGACCACATGAAAAATACCTTAAAGATATTATTCCAGCGGATGAAATGTGGAAGTAGACTGGAAATATTATCACTGGCAAAACTGGAATATGATGTAAACTAAATCTGTCTGGCTACCAGTGCGAATGTCCCTAAAAACCTGCCAAAGGTTTTTGTGAGTGTTCGCTTCTAAGAAAGTGTGGTACTTTCTGGGAAGCTTGAATACACAAAGTATGGTATATTAAGTTTTATTGTTTTAATGTTTCATAGTGGTGGTTTTGTTGATTGTAAGCCACCTAGAGTTGCCTCTAAGCAAGATGGGTGGCATATAAGTTTAATAAACAAACAAACAAAATATGTTAGTTCTGATTACAGCATGATAAGTATGAATTGTGACATTGGCCTTTCCAAAGAATATTCCTGATAATAGGGCTATGTTGTTTTGTTGCATCAATAGTTCTCGACTTACAGCCACAACTGAGCCCAACATTTATGTTGCTAAGTGAGACATTTGTTAAGTGAGTTTTGCCCCATTTTATGACTTTTCTTGCTAAAGTTGTTAAGTGAATCACTGCAATTGTTAAATTAGTAACATAATTAAATTAATCTGGCTTCCCCATTAACTTTGCTTGTCAGAAGGTCGCAAAAATATGATCACATATCCCCAGGATCGTCATGCAACCAGTTATGCAACCATCATAAATATGAGTCAATTTCCAAGGGTCAGAATTTTGATCACATGACCATGGGGATGCTCTAATGTTCGTAAAGGTGAAAAATAGTCATAAGTCATTTTTTTCAGTGCCCTTGTAACTTCGGTCACTGAATGAACTGCTGTAAGTCGAGGACTACCTGTACATGGGAAAGTCATGAACCAGCTGACTTTAACTCATTAAGGTAGCTGCATCATTTCCCAGCTGCACCTGCATCTCAGGAAAAAATGCAGCTGCTTTCAGGAATTAGTGACAGGTGCTTTGTAAGCAATTCTTCATGCGCTAAATCAGCATTTCTCCTTGAAATCCAAAGCATGGCACAGCTATATGTGGTAACCCTAGGCAGGGAATGCAGGAAAATACTTTGCCTTCTTATGTCTAATATCAATAAATTTAACCCTTGAGGTTCACACTTGGTGACAATAATGAAGAAGTGAATAAATTGGCTTTGGAAGCCTTCATGTTCAGAAACTATATAATGTCAAAGCTTTTTAACCATCTTGCAGTATCCAGACAGTCTTTCCTCTTTTTTTTTTTTTTGTAATCAATAAAATGATCTACCCATAGAACTAGATACCATTCTCTCTCCTCTCTCCCTCTCGCCTTTACCTCCATTTCCCCTACAAATATAAGCTCCTGTTTTGTATGTGTTCCTCTTCCACAACACATCCAGAATTTAGTTTGAAGGTGTGAGGAAAATGTAAGTGCTGCTATACTTGTTGTACAAATGTCATTTTTGATGCACTTTGTCAGCATTTACTGGTCCTTGGTTTCCCTTGAGATGCCTTGGTGATTTATTTTTTTCGGAACAGCCTCTGATATAGCATGTAGTGTTCCATCTTCTTGTTCTTTCATAAACAACTAAAGATGAAAGAGGAAGCTTGCATTTTTTTTCTTACTTAGGTTTAAAATCTCTCCCACGCACTTTATCATCTATATCTATATCTGTATCTGGGATGGAGGGAAGGAAAATGAATTATTGAACAGTCCTGGTAGAATACAGTTTTTCTTGTTGGCATTAGTGGCAAACCGATGTTGGGTATGGGTGACTGGATTTCTAATTAGGTTGTCTCCTGTCTCTTACCTTTACAAATTGGAAACTTGAGACCAAAACTTTTGGTTAATAATTGTGAGACATTTGCAGAACTAAGCTGCTGGTAGCTTAGAAGAAGATTCCCAAGGACCTGAATATGTGCATATTGGATTATTAATTCCCTATAAGGATTTAATGTGGCAGAAAACAGTTGGAAAGCATGGCTTCTAGCTGACTTGGAAGAGGGTCTGTTTGAACAAGCTTCAGCAACATTGGCTTTGCTTTCCAGAGAGGCTATGAAATTGTTATCATCTCATGAAGTAGGATAAGCTGGACTGGAGTTCTAAGTGCTCTTTGAAAACATGCAATATTAGCACATCTGAGATAAGGGCAGTATTAATGCTTGAAACAAAATGCCTGTTCTTATTATATAGATGAAGATCGGTATATTAACAGATAAGAGCCGCGGTGGCGCAGTGGTTAGAGTGCAGTACTGCAGGCTACTTCTGCTGATCACCAGCTGCCAGCAATTTGGCAGATCGAATCTCACCAGGCTCAAGATTGATGCAGCCTTCCATCCTTCCGAGGTCGGTAAAATGAGGACCCGGATTGTTAGGGGCAATATGCTGACTCTGTAAGCATATTGACTTTACAGCCCTCTGTTAGAGAGGGCTGTAAAGACCTGTGAAGCGGTATATAAGTCTAAGTGCTATTGCTATTTTCATGGAAAATAAAGAAAGGAGCCAGTGCAGGAGAGGAGATCCAGTAACGAAAAGGGGACCCCAGTCCTTTCTTTTTCTTCCAAATTGCTTCTCCCTCAGTCCCCAGCCTCTACCTCTTCCATAGTTCCAAAATATTTGTATAGAGGCATATATCGGCCTATTCCATAAATTAGGTAGAGTTTGAACTAATTGTTTGAATCTTGTCTTCCAAGACCTGAACAACTGCATTGCTGCAGAGGTTTTCTGTAGCAATGTTTTTGTTGTTTCTCCCTTTGGTCTCTGTAATGGTCTCCCTCTGTGACCAATTGCCTTGCTTTGGGGCAGCTGCTCAGAGATGTATATGTACATATTGTACAATACAATACAGATGTATTGGAAATAAAATAAGTGATAAGGAGTTTTGCCACAAAATGGTCTTCATGAGGAGACTCTTAATCCTGGCTGATGGAATAAACTTGTTCCTTATTGTCAGGCCTGCTTTGCTATACTTTTTTAGAGGAAGGTCTATGTTGACACAGGCGGGCAGCTGTCTCCTTAGTTCACGGCTGGAGATGTGAAAACTGGCAGCTCTGGAACCAGGATCTTCATTGTTAAATTTCTTTGCTTCACAAACATTTTTTTTTCTTGAACCAACAGGAAACTCACCTCAAAGTAGTAAATAAATCCTAAAATGAACAAAAACTGCCAATGTTCTTGACATAATAAGGAAGAAAACTTGAAAGAGATTTCTTTTTCCTCCTTGACTAAAATGTTTTCCTCTGTTATGTACTGTTATGTACTGATTGAAGTTGGGTCCCACTGAGTTCAAGAGAGTCCAGCTGGATCCGGCCAGTTGTTCATTCCGTCTAGAACTCAATTCTCAGCAATTGATCATTCTGCCACCAGCATATTCAAACCACATCAATTTATAAGAAACAACGTAATATCGCTAAAAATTAAGCAGTTGAAATACCACAGAATTAATGAATTATTGAATCAGTTGCAGCAGCAGTCACTGAGAAATAATCTTAAACCAAGTATGTTGAAATTGCACATGACAGTTGCCTAAGCGCTCTTGGACGACTGTAAGCAGAGCCCATAGAAGTCTGTCCCCTCCTTTTATCTGTAATACAGGGTGTTCATGAATAGGTGGCTTTTAAATATGGTGGTTCTATATAGGTAGTTTGATTATAGGTCATTATGGCTGTCTCTTTTGCTAAGTCACATCTTTGTCCAATATGGTTTGTGTGAAGATAAAAATAAGAAGGTACCTTTTTCCAAATCAGTCTGATTTTAATATGTGGACAAAACAACTGGGAAATGAGCAAACAAAACTTGGTAATCTTCTCTATCATGGATTGACTGCATCTCTCCTTCATTCTGAAAGAGCTTTGGCTATTTTTATCGTACTCAGTCTTAAGCTTCTGATAAAACTTAATAGAGAACAGACTAAATTGTTATTGCTTTCTCCTCTATACTAAACAATCCATTTGTTCTATCTCCGCTTGCAAGAACAAGAAAATCAAAGTTAATCCAGAAAATAATTAATTTATATGCCATATTAATGAAATTTCCTTGTTTCATGGACGGAGTCTCTTCTAGTTCGATGTTCTGCAGTTGCTTCATCTGGTGGGAGATCAAATTCTAAAAAAAAAAAAAAAGATTTTGACTTTACTCTTCATTTCCTATAGATGTTCATATGGTTTCTCCAAACAACGTATTTTGTCCCCCAAGTGTAATGAAGAAAATTTGTATGTATGTCTATGATAAAGATTGAAATTATAGTACCAGGCCTTGTAGCTTAACAAAGAGTGACCAGAATATCTTAGAAACCACTTCCTTCCATATGTACCTCTGTTCATCGAATAAGATCATCTGGCAAAATGCTGTTTGGGATGCTGCCACCATCTGTGCTATTCTTTCGCTGAAATTGTACTTTTTCTCTGATGGCACCAAGTACAGGGAAATCTGCCAGATTCATGTCAACAGAATTCTTGGGCAATTAATAAAGTACAAACAAAAACCTGTTCTATTAGACCTTTTGAAATCTAGGAATTCATCCTTTCTATAAACAAATTAATGTTAGGGAGTTTGTTTCTTCCTTTGTTTTTCCTCCAGGTTCCTTTGTTATTTGTTAGTCTTAAGAGTGAATAGAATATTTTTTGTTTACTGATAATAAGAGACACTGTTACTATTTCAGTTTATTAAACTGCCAGTAAAATTGCCTGCAATACTTTGGTATGATTTACAATTTTGGCCCTGCCTTTTTCCAGCACAAGTTTGCCTTGAGGGCTACACCGATGCAGAAATGTAAGGTATGAGCATCTCTGAGGAGGAGTTATTTTCTTATTGTTCAAGGAGTTGGGTAGGATTGATCTTGGGAAAAAATGACTAAGGAGGGTAGATAAGATTCTTCAAATAGCTGAAAGAAGATAGAACCCATTAGCCAGAGAAATGGTACCCTCTTCTTTGCTGAATGTGGCTATTCTTTCATTTGGGTTCTTGCACTGAGCAGGAAGTTTGATTTGGTAGTTGAAATGGCCTCTTCCAACTCTGTGATTCTGTGATTTTCTCTGCAGAACATCACCATGCAGCCAGTTAATGTAGTAGGAGTGTGTTCTCTATCTTTTTTTTTTTTTTAAATGCTGCATTTATTCCACTCGGTTTAATGGCTTTTGTCTTTTTTCCTTTAAAATTTGATTTGACCCTCTCTTTTTTTTGTCCCTTCTGGGATCGTCATTACCTAGCATGAGAGCCCTTGTTCATGACAGTTGTCTCAGATGGCAAGCACTAGGCACTGACGGGTGAACTGAGTTTGCTGAGAAATTCCAGCCTCGTTGGACCCCACTTCCATCTAAACCAGCAGAGCAGAGAAATTGCCTGTTACTTTGTGTCGATTTTTCATGCACTCTTAAAGTGCTTTGTATTGACACGCTGTCAGAAATGGATTGTCACATTAACCCGCTGAGCGAGGCATGGGTTCTTGAGCATGTGCAATTGCACTGGTGTTCTCCAAGTCATATATATAGAAGAAGGGGCCTTTTTCTATACCTGCTCTCCCTTCTTATATCTCTAATTCTGACTATCTCTTTATTAGCTCTTTACTGACAATATTTATATAAGCCAAGTTTCCATTGAGCTGAGCTCAATTCCTGGTGACTTCATGGAGAAATCTGTGAAGTTTATTGTAGCATGTAAGTGGTTGTTTTTTTTTTTTTTTTTTTTTTGCCTTTTCAAATTCCTACTCTCATTTACAGCCCAACATCTGATGGTCATCCTTCCAAATATTAACAGATCTGATTCTGCTTAGCTTTTGAAGATCAGCCGGCTACCTGATACAATATTTATTGTATTAAATTTACTGTACAATATTTATGCACTTTTTTTTAATTAACTGAGGGGTTGTAGGACGTATGCTTTGGATACAAGTCTCTGGCTCGATTTCTGGCATCTTTAGTAAAAGGTATCTGGTAGAAAATGGCAGGAAAGACTTCTGCCTAAATCTTGAAAAGTCACTTCCAGTTGTGGTAGAACAGAGCTGGTAACCTGATCTGTGGTAAGGCATCATCCAGTCTGTTGGATCAAATCAAAACTTTCCTAAGTGGTTCAGAGTAATACAACAATGGATTTTTTTTAAAAAAAAGGACAGCAAATAAAAGAACAACATTATTTTAATTTCCAAATCTTTCTAAAATCAAATATAAAAGGCATAATGCAATATAGTCACTCGTTTTGAAGGGTCCCAAGGGGACTCTATAACCTATGGAGCCACCACCAAAAACGCTTGTCTCTCATTGATCAACTTCTCTAGTTTAAAGAACACGAGGCAGGGATATTAAACAAAACTTAATGCCCCTTTCTCTAACAGAATATCCTCCATTTGCGAAAGGGCGGCAATTAATATAAATTCAAATACAAAATTCTACTAGTGAATTAGGGCTAGTCACTCTGTTAGTCCACCCTACATATTGGGTGGGAAAATTAGAGGATAGATTTGACATCTATGATAGTTGGACTGAGCAGAAGGCAGGATTATCAAATCTGACAATTAAAACAATATGGAAGGCTACTATAAAGTGATAGGTCCTTGGTACTCTCTGAGCTTGGTTGTTTTCTTGCAGACTGCTTATTTCAACCCTGAGCTACAAATATCATCCTTTATTGCTACTATAAAATCTTGTGTATCATATGTTCTAGCCCCCAGGGTATTTCTCAACTTTGGCAACTTTAAGATATTTAGAATTCAACTCCCAGAATACTCTAAGCAGCATGTTCAATTCTGGGACTTGAAATCCACACATCTTAAAGTTGCCAAGGTTCTGTTGTGGTCCACCAGCAGCCTGCGGAGCTGGCAGCGGAGTTGGACAGCGATGAGGCTGAGGAAGAACATGGGCCAGTCCTGGAAGCTGGGGAAGGCCCAGATGAGGGTCTTCTGTGTCGGAGGCAGAGATGGGGCTAGGCCATTGGGGAGTGAGGTGCGGACTCCAGAGCCTCCAGAGGCTGACAGTAGAGAGGCAGAGGAACAGGAGGAGTCTTTTCCTAGTGCACGTATGAGAAGAGCTGCCAGAAGACAAGAGCAGCTACAGCAAAGAGGATAACTCGAGAGCAGGGCCAAGAAATGATTGGCCCGTCCCATAAGGCTTAAAAGACCAGCAACAGCTCTTGGGCTCTTTGTCGGAAAACAATGTTGATAGATTTGTTCTTGTCTTGCTGCACTTATCTCTGGTCGGCGTCTTCTGCTTCTGAACTTTTGCCAAGAGAAACCTTTGGCAGTTTGCCTAATTATACCAAGGCTGGTGATTAGACTGAAGAATTTGTGTTATGAAGAATTTGTTTTGATTTAGTTTGGACCACGCTGAGAATGAGTTAATTCTCAGCTGTTCTAATAAAGTCTGTTTGTTTTGGAACTGTTTGCGTCTAATACTACCTACTTGGGCCTGGGTCACAACAGGTTCAAAAGCACTGCTCTAGAGCAATGTAGTAGAGCCTTACAGAGCATCAGCCACGTGAAGGGATGTTTGCATTGTAATCAACAATGTACCAGGAATTGTGTGCATTGGCCTGCTGCACTGATCTGCCCCCATCAACTATTATTCATATGACTAAGAGAGAAAAGCAGAATCCAGGATCCACTCATGAAGTGAACTCACATGATACTATTTTTTCTCTGATATAAACCTTGGAACCCTTTACAGTTCTACTTAAAATACCAAATGGTGCTACATAGAAATAATGAGGAATAAGAATGATTAAAGACGCTGAGCTTATCAACAAAAAAGCTGACAATCTGGGTTCAAGACCCAAGCTCTGTGCAACAGGGTGAACTCCCATTCTTGCCCCATCTCTTGCCCACCTAGCAGTTTGAAAACATGCAAATGTGAGTAGATTAATAGGTACCACTTTGGTGGGAATTCTTTCTGATAATACAACTGTAGTTAAAGGACCAGCTTCTCAATGTGAGCGTGCAAGAGAGTAGTGCTGAACAAATTCTGGAAATGGAGCTTGTTTTGTGCCTATTGCAGGGGTGAAATCCAGCAGGTTCTGACAGGTTCTGGAGAACCAGTAGCGGAATTTTTGAGTAGTTTGAAGAACCGACAGCAGAAACTTTGAGTAGTTTGGAGAACTGGTAATTACCATGTCTGGCTGGCCCCAGAGTGGGGTGGGAATGGAGATTTTGCAATATCCTTCCCCCAGGAGTGGGGAGGGAATGGGGATTTTGCAGTATCCTTCTCTTGGAGTGGGGTGGGAATGGAGATTTTGCAGTATCCTTCCCCTGGAGTGAGGTGGGAATGGAGATTTTGCAGTATCCTTTCCCTGGAGTGGGGTGGGAATGGAGATTTTGCAGTATCCTTCCCCTGCCACGCCCACCAAGCCACACCCACAGAACCGGTAGTAAAAAAATTGGATTTTACCACTGGCCTATTGGCTTGTTTTGCGAACTGAGATGTATCTTTTTTGCAACTCTGCTTCCTTTTCTATCCTTCTTGTCCCTTTTTTTTTACAGTCCATTATTTTCCTCTCTCCCCATCCCCCCCTCCACCCCATTTCATTAAGGCTTACAGATTTGGTTGACAGCCAGGTACTGTGTTTCTTGACCTCTTCTTATCTCTCTGGTCATGTTCTCATCTCAAGAAGTAAAAGAAGAGGGGCATGTTGGTGCAGGAGAGAGAAGAAAAGGAGAAACTTATTGGAACAGAGGTGAAGGGTCAGACAAGCTACAAAATTGCTGCCCAAGAACCGAAAGGTAGGAAATAAAAATGAAATGCAGATCATATCATCTGCTGATTGCCAAGAGGGCCTTAAGAGAAACAGGCGACTAATGGCACTTTACTAGGATCTGTAAACCAAGGTTGATATTATACTCGGAATGTCAGTTCCCTATTTCTTCAGAGGTTAAGACATGCATATATTTTTTTTCTGGGTGTGAGGGAGTGACGTTGGAAAAGCAGCTGCAGCCAGGCAGAAATGCTCCAAACCCCCTCCCTGCACACTTCTCTCATGCCTTCATACATTCACTTTACCCACAAGCATCTAATCTACTGCTGCTACAGAGATAATGGAGCCATACCTGGAATTTTCAAGGATGTCTAGAGGTAGCCTCACCACACCCAAGCCCTTAGCTTACAAAGACAAGTGCTAACACAGAATTGGGAGGGGGTGTAGGAGGAAAGGAGCAAATAGAGTACAGTCAGGACAACTGAGGTGATATCTGGAGATTGGTTGCTAATACAAGCAGGCAAGAGGACTATAGTAATAGTAACGGTAACAGAGTTGGAAGGGGCCTTGGAGGTCATCTAGTCCAACCCCCTGCTCACGCAGGAGACCTGTACTAGGGATTCGAACCACCAAACTGCTGACTTTTCTGATCGACAGGCCACCTACTAGTTCATTCCACAGCCAGTAGCAGAATCTCTGTTGAGCAGCAGAGTGGGAGTCTTGTCTTGAGCTTGGAGCTTTCACAGAAGAAACTCTTTCAAGACATGTCTGTGAACCGTTCTAGATACTTTTTGGAATATTAATTCTACCTGTTAAGCGTGGAAAAAATATTTACTGCACCCCCTCGGTTCCCCCCTGCTTGGCACCATTTCCTGCAAATTGTTTAATTCATCATAATTAAAGACAGGCAAAGAGAGACACTGCTCCTTTCCAACCTCTTTTCACCTAGTCTCTCTTATACTCCCTTTTTGAAGTGAGCATTAAAAGACTGAATATGAAGGACTGAGTACTAACAGCAAAAGAATGGTTGAGTTAACTTAAAGTAATAGTCTGGTATTGGGGAAGCTGTGTGCTGCAATAAAACATTTAGAGCCTTGAGCCTTGGTGGCGCAGCGGACTAAAGTGCTGTTAAGTAGCACTATGCCAGCTGCCTGCAATTACTTCAAGTTCAAATCTCACCAGGCTCAAGGTTGACTCAGCCTTCCATCCTTCCGAGGTAGGTAAAATGAGGACCCGGATTGTGGGGGGAATAAGCTGACTTTGTATAAAAAAGAACACCGCTTGGGGGGGAGGGGGGCGAAAGCCCTACTAAGCAGGTATATACAAAATTATGAAGGCTATTGCTTAACGCATTGTAAGCCGCCCTGAGTCTCCGGAGAAGGGCGGCATATAAATCAAACTAATAAATAAATAAATAAATAAATAAATAAATAAATAAATAAATAAATAAATAAATAAATAAATAAAATTTATGTACATATTTGCTTTGCTGATGCTGAAGTGTGAGTCTAGTCCTTGGAAAGTGAAGAACTCTCATTCCAATAAAGGAGAAATACTTGTAGCTCAGGGTTGAAATGAGGAGTCCTTGGTGTTCTCTGGGCTTGGTTGTTTTCTTGAAGATGTTTCATTACCCAAACTAGGTAACATCATCAGTGCTCCTCAATCCTCATACCATGTGAAGTGAGATGTAAGGAATCTCTGCACTGGGCAGGAGCTACACTGGATGATCTCCATGGTACTTTCCATTCTTTGCATTGTTTCTTCCTTGCCACTATTAAACAATACTTTCTCTCTTCCAATTAAAAATAAACGAAACATACAAACTGACATTTGTTTGCTTTAACAAAGTTTTGCTTGTTTTGACATCGATCAGAACAAGATCTACAAAGAGTTTAATACAAGGATATGAAATATATTTGTTGTTGTTAGTTGCGAAGTTGTGTCCAACCGATGGACAACGTTCCTCCAGGCCTTCCTGTCCTCTGGAGTCCATTTAAGCTCACGCCGACTGCTTCAGTGACTCCATCTAGCCACGTCATTCTCTGTCATCCCATTCTTCTTTTGCCCTCAATCTTTCCCAGCATTAGGCTCTTCTCCAGTGAGTCCTTCCTTCTCATTAGGTGGCCGAAGTATTTGAGCTTCATCTTCAGGATCTGGCCTTCTAAAGAGCAGTCAGGGTTGATCTCCTCTAGGACTGACCGGTTTGACCGCCTTGCAGTCCAAGGGACTCGCAGGAATCTTCTCCAGCACCATAGTTCAAAGGCCTCAATTCTTTGGCACTCAGCCTTTCTTATGGTCCAACTTTCACAGCCATACATTACAACTGGGAAAACCATAGCCTTGACTATACGCACTTTTGTTGGCAGAGTGATGTCTCTGCTTTTTAGAATTCGGTCTAGATTTGCCAAGGCTTTCCTCCCCTAAAGTGTCTTTTAATTTCTTGGCTGCAGTCCCCTATCTGCAGTGATTTTGAAGCCCAGGAAAATAAAATCTACCTCCATTTCTTCCCCATCTATTTGTCATGAATTGAGAGGGCTGGATGCCATGATCTTAGTTTTCTTAATATTGAGTTTCAAGCCAACTTTTGCATTCTCCTTCTTCACGGGCATCAAGAGGCTCGTTAGTTCCTCTTCACTTTCTGCCATATGCAGATGGTATCATCTGCATATCTGAGGTTGTTGATTTTTCTCCTGGCAATCTTAACTCCAACTTTTGATTCATCTAGCCCTGCCTTTCTCATGATGTGCTCATAGGCAGGGTGACAGTATACAGCCTTGCCGGACTCCTATGAAATATATACAATAGCTCAACTTCCAAAGTGCCTCGGATTTCACCCACTAAAACAAAAATGATTTGACAAGACAAAAATCGAAAACAAAGTGCCAAATCCAGATCAGAATGAGGCATTAGCTGGCATGAATAAATTCAAGCTTACAAAACTTGAAATATATGTAAGGGAAAATATCTGCATTACAGTAGTAAAGTCTGTCAATTCACAAGTGACACAAGTTGCGGTATACTAATTTCCTTGTTTTGGGCTATTAAACACCCTCCTAAAACCCACACCTCCATTATTGTTCTTGGGCTAAGTATCCCCTTGTATAAAAACAGATTTCTAGCTTAGTGTTGGAATAAAAAAATTGCAACAATACTTGGCCATGGATATCTGAACGGTGCTAAATCAAAGCGCAGTGACATTACATTAGCACATCTGAGACCAAAAAAAGGCTAGTAAGATATGGTTTCTGCATTGCCTGTGCAGGAGGACAGAATTACAAACTGGGTTGTTTAGAGAGGAGTTTAGAGAGAAGTTATTTACAGCCATAGCCTAACTGTGTTTACTCAGAAGTCAACCCCCACTATGCCAGTATGCCTTTTCTGCGTCAGTGTGCAGAAACTTTAAATCTTTACAAGGTTGTAGTTCACAGCAACTTGAGCCAGGAACTCCTTGCTTCATATGGTACCATAGATGGTCGGCAGGATCGATTTGTTTGCTAAAGTGTGATCAGCAGCAGACGCCAAGGAAGATGGGTCTGGTTGCTCCTGGTATACTCTAAAACTCTTTAAAACAGACAGACTTCTCCTTCTGGGCTTTTCACATGGCAATGGATTGTTCCTGAATCCATACAACTTCAGAATGTTACTAGGTTGATCCTTATCGCCTCAATTATTTTACAAGTCACACCCTCAAAGGTAATGAGATGCTTCCTGATATCCCACAGTCATAATTCTCACGCGAAAAAGGGAAAGTGCAGCGGCTATGATAAAAATAAAAATGAATCTCATTGTAATGAGATTTGGGCCTCCTGATAAAACCATTTTTGATAAATGGCATTAATTTTCCGTGAGCTGTATTTATGTAACATATCCTACTTCTGCTTACTATTCTTTCTTAAGGATACTACTAGCATTTCTAAGCAGGATCTTCAGACGTTCTTAATGCTAGAGATGGAACTATATTAGGAAACTTTTTTAATCACATGTGACAATAGAAGATTTTTGTTTCCGGGGCGGGGGTGGGGAAGCTGTGGCTGTCAAAGTCTTAGGTTTTTAGAATGACTTTTCTAGAACAATTTTATTTGTGATTTTCTGCAGACTGAAGTACACAGGGCAAGACTGTGATTGCTGTTTTAATGGGGGAGGATGGGTGATTTGATGGGAAGGTCAGCAATGAAAGTTTATGCAATAACTTTTTCTGATGAAAAACAATTTGTAAGAATACCACTTTTCTCAGAGCTAAATCACCAAAATTTGTTGACATGATTTTTGAGGCCCCCCTCAGAAGGATTCAGGCAGTCTTCAGTTTGCCATATGAATTGTAGAGTGCATACGTTTAGGAATATTCATACAATAAATGATTTCTGATTTTCCCTAGATAGTAATACTTATGCATGGCAATAGGGCAACCAGCCAATAAATGCTCAGCTCCATCCAGTCGCCTTGACTCTACCCTGAATTAAGGGATAACAGAGTCATAAAAAGGGAAATTTTTAAAATAATATTTATGCTATCTTTATTTCATGTGTATTTTTGGGATAAGTGGAGTCCTGATGATGTAAAGGAGGGCACATCTCTTACTTATATGACATGAATTGCCACTGCCTGCTCCCTAGTAAAGAACCACCCTTGACTCCATAGATGTTAGAGAAAAGGTACTTTACTAGAGGTGCTGAGTGCAGCGCAAGCGAGGCAAACTCTGAAGAAAAACCATGTGAAAATCATATATTGAAAGCAATCCCCAGTGTCCAAAACCCTTCTCACTGGGAGAGTAGTCCAATCAGGTTCTGTTCTGATATTTTGGGAACCTGGTGCCTCAGGCGCTACTATAAATTCCTTTTCCAGGGCTGGCGGCATCCTTGAAGGCAGGAAGATGGCTCAGTTTGACACCTCTGGTTCCTGTTAGTGTCCCTAATTTCCCACAACATACTTTCACACATCCAGCACTGTTTCCGTCCCCAATGCTATGGCAGTTGCTAGTGAGCTTCAAAGAAAGCAAAGATAGGCAGCTGACACGAATGTGGGGAATTGATAAGATAGAGAGACTCAAATTGAGGCATATAAAGCTGAGAAATCTTCTCATATGTATTCTACTTGCCTTCCTTAAAGCTGCTTCCCTGAATTTGTGAATGGATGCTAAGGGATCTATACTGGCATGACTAGGAGAGAAGATTACTGCTGAATCAGAACCAAGGTCTTCTTATTGACTGACTGACTGACTGACTGACTGACTGACTGACTGATTGACTGACTGACTGACTGACTGACTCTGTCTGCCTGTCTGTCTGTCCGTCCATCCATCCATCCATCCGTCCATCCATCCATCCATCCATCCATCCATCCATCCATCCATCTATCTACTATATCTATCTAATTTATTTATTTATTTATTGGTTTATAACCCAGAGAAAGAGAGAGAAATCGATTCATGAAAACACATGCAATGACCATCTACAGTATAAAAATGAACTTACTTGTCTACTTGTTCATTTTTATACTGTAGATGACTATTGCATGTTTTTTGATGGATGGATTGTAAAGCAACGAAATCTCTCTCTCTCTCTTTCTCTTGCTATGGGTTATAATCCAATACATAAAATCCAAACAATCCAATAAATAAAATCAACAACAAACCCAGTAACTAACCAAGCCTCTTCAATCAGGGATTTGAAAGCAGGGGCTCTTACCTAGCATATGACCTTCAAAACCACTGAGTCATAGAATAGAGAGATGGCATAGAGATTCAGATCAGAAGTCACTCTTTTCATGGGTAGCATTCTACATAAAACTAAACTCTAAGCTGCTGGGTTCTTTTTATGTGTGACTTTCCCAATAATGTACTTCTGCTGCCTGTTATGACAAAGCTTTTAGGAAATTCTTTTGAAAAGCAAAAGGTGATTGCCACATTGACTATTTGACATATTCCTGTTTTGTCTGTCTTTTCTAATTTCTATGTTCAGATGCTTTTCCTCTCAGATGGTTCTTTTTCTCTCCTCCTTGCACATTCATCCTAATTCTTCTAAAACGTGATGTGTTGTGATTGGACTTGATTGACAGTGCTTCTTGCCTGCCATACTGTTTAGCTGTGCAGCCAAGGATCTGCATTAGAAAGCAACACTGAATTCTGAAGAGCCATGTGGAAGATTCTTAGAGGGTAAAAGAGAGAGTCAAAACAGTGTCAAGCTATTGCTCTGTCAAGAACCATTGCATGTCACCTGGTGTCATTTAAAAGGTTCAGTGAAGATAAGTTGCAGCATGAAATGGAAGATCTGCAATGTGTCACCCTTGATGATGTCAGAAATCTGCTCTCAAAAGCATGTATATAGCATGTATATATGTGTTATGTATGTGTATGGGAAGATATATACACTGCTCAAAAAAATAAAGGGAACACAAGCAGAAGACATCCGAGATCTGAATGAATGAAATAGCCTTATTAAATACTTTGTTCATTACATACAGTAGTTTTGTGTTCCCTTTATTTGTTTGAGCAGTGTATAAACTACTGTATGTAAAGAACAAAGTATTTAATAAGGCTATTTCATTTATTCAGATCTCGAATGTCTTCTGCTTGTGTTCCCTTTATTTTTTTGAGCAGTATACTTTCTTTTGAGACCAGGCAACAGAATTTCATTTTTCATGTGTGCCAGTGTGCTCACAGTAAAAAATGATAATAAAGTTTATCTCATCTCATCCCACCCTACCCCTTATCCTACCCTACCCTACCATCTGATCTTATCTGAGCTTATTTTAGGAACCATAGATTGTGTATAGGTTAATCTTTAGTGTTCACTCTGGTCGGTAAAATGTCCAGTTTCTGATCTGCTAAACAGTTATTTTCAACCATTCACCTCGATGAATGTGGTAACAATGAGATATCTTTCTTGATCAGTGACGTTTTATGTTAACAATCACAGTGGAATTTCTGAAGCAAACCAGTACTAAACATGCTTGCAAAACCAGTGATAATGTAAATGCACGGACCATCTTGAAATATATTTGAAAGCTGTAGCTATCGTAACCATTTTGCTTGCATCTTTTGTGTAGATATGACAGGCATAGTAGAAGAATTTGAATCCTTGCCTTCTAATATCCATTATGAGAATCTAAAATCACATCAGTTTATGATGCAGTCAAATACTTAATGTTTCACCATATGAACCTATAGGCAGTAAGATATATAGGCGCACACTGCAATGCCTTCTGGCTTATAAAAATCAATACTTTTTGCAGTTCTTGTTTTCTTTACTTTCTTTACTCTATATGTGTGCGTTATGTAGAAGTGGGAAAGAAGTTCTTATTTTCTGGGAAAAATAATTTGTTTTCAGGCCTGTAGGCAGCTGAGTATTTAGACATCAAAAGTAGCAAGTAATCTAAGTTGGTTTATCTGGATAGCTGTCTCTGTTGTGTTTATGTTACCAATGTTTGTTACCCTTGAATAAAGTTCACACTTATAAAATTCTGTCTGTCTGGTTCCTTGTGGGACCCCAGGTGTTTCCTGGAAAACTTGAAAGACAAAACAATAATCCTCTCCAGATGGCACCATCATTCATTTTTTTGTTTGTGTCATATTTCCTATTTGTTTTTGTGTTTGGCAGGCTCCCCAAATTGCTTTGAGGATGGCTTTATTTTTTTCTTTTAGTTTTTTTTCCCTTTCCCTTCACTTCCTGAAGCAAGAAGAAAGTGAAATATTGGACATTGCAAGGTCATCTTACGTCCTTTGTGTGAAATGATGAGCTCTCTTTCCATTCCTATTCCTGATTGACGAGATCATATTTGGAAAGAGAACCAATAACTTCTCCTGGACACTGGCCCAGCTTAATTTCTTTTTCCATTTTTATAGCCAGGTTGAGATTTTGTTTGCTCTAGATGAATCAAGAGAGTTTGTCAGGAGGCAGTTGAGATATTATCCATTTCCTGGGCAAGAATGAAAAGCAGGTACTGAGTAAAAGAACTTTCTATTCATAGTCTAGAATATCTGAGATATACTGTATCTCACAAAAGCAATTTGATATAATCAGTCCTCAGGTACAACAGCAGTTGGGGCTGGAATTTCCTTTTTAAACATGTTTATTCTTTTATCGCCAAAGATAAACTACAAAACAAAGAAAAAATAAGAAAAAACTAACAAACATCCAACACTAGCCATAAAAAGAAAACATGTGTAAACTCCCCTCCAATATCAAATACATCTAATATTAAACATAAAAAAAATCCACCCCAGCTGAATGTTGAAAGATATTTCAAAAGTCTAATATATTCCCCTCCCCTTACATTATGGGTCTACAAAGTTAAAAATGTTCCCATCTGTATCTAACAAAAATGCTGTATTACATAACCAAGTATCTTTGATGTGGAAATCTATTTATCTAGTAATTGAATCAACTCAACATCTGCATGTTGATGGTAACTGCATGATGGACTGCATGGTAATAGTCAATAGGTTACCCCAAAGTTAAAACTAATCTTCAAATCCCTCTGTTAACCATCTGTAATTGTATCTAACATGTAGAAAATCCACAAATGACTTCCAGTCTCTTATAAACTTGTCTAATCCATAGTCTCTAATCAAAGCAGTTAATTTTGCCATCTCTGCTAATTCAGTCAATTTTAAAATTCTTTGACAGTTGGCATCCTGGGGCTGGAATTTCCATTGCTAAGTGATGTAGTTGTAAAGCACAACCTCGTGTGACTACATTGCTTAGCTGTGGCAATCCTGGAAGCCTTGGTTGCCATTGTAACCTGAAGATGGTGAGGGCTATTAAGCAAGGACCTCATGGGAAGAGGCAGGAGTTAAGCAACCAGGCTGGCAGGTGAGACTGCAGGTAAGAGCTGTGAGCAGGCGGGGCACTATGGAGTACATATAGGTAAAAAATAGCTAGAGTGAGAGTGACTTGAGGGAGTGGCTTGTGATTTCCTGCTGGCTTCCCCATTGACTTTGCCTGTGGGAAACCAGCAGGAAAGTTCATAAATGGCAATCACATGACTGTGGGATGCTGCAGCCATCATAATTGTGAACCATTTGTAATAGCTTGAATCACAATCTTGTGACTATGGGGATGCTATGATGGCCCAAACAACAAGAGCCAGTTGTAAATTCAGTGCTGTCATAATCAGTGGTGGGATTCAAGTAATTTAACAACCGGTTCTCTGCCCTAATGATTTCTTCCAACAACCAGTTTGCCAAACTGCTCAGAAAGTTAACAACCGGTTCTCCCGAAGTGGTGCGAACTGGCTGAATCCCACCACTGGTCATAATTCTGAATGGTTGCTAACAGGTAGTTATAATCTGAGGAGTATATGTATTATATAAATATCTCAGGGTATGAGTATGGTTGGTTTATGTGTAGTTGCCTCTGCTACATATGAAAAAACATTAGAATGATCAGTTGTTATGGGAATAGAGAGGAAGTTAAACAGCCATTCTGGAGTAGTGAGCAACTCTGAAAGATTGAGAGTTTAGTTTTGAGTCCTTTTATGCAATGCTTCCCATAGGAGGGTTGTCTGTTTCCAACATAGATGCCAATGTAAGGATGTGAGTCACAAATGAATTTTCCTATTTTTGTTTTTGAACAGGTAGGTGTGTTTCTGTATCAAATATTGTATTGCAGCCACTCATCATTTTTACTTTCTAAGAAAGCCTCTATAAAGCCTACAAGGGTATGAAAGCATAAGACAAAGGTGTTTGTAACATGCTAGCTTCTCATTTAATTTTAATTAAAATAAATTATTAAAATATAATAACATCTTGATATGCTCTAAGGATATCTGTGAGCAAATCTGGCACCAGATTGTTATATCTGAATTAAATAGCAGACAAAAGTTGGGCTTTTTTTCTTCTTCCTTGAGGCAAATTTCATAAAGACAAACAAAATGAACAAGTGACCCTTGAGGTTTTTAGCTGTGAGTTTATCTGGAATTGAAATGGTTGAATGTATGAATCTTCTTTAAATCTTGGATTGGCTCCATGGCAGGGGTAAAATCCAGCGGGTTCTGACAGGTTCTGGAGAACTAGCAGCGGAAATTTTGAATAGTTTAGAGAACCGGAAAATACCTCTGGCTGGCCCCAGAGTGGGATGGGAATGGAGATTTTGCAATATCCTTCCCCAAGGAGTGGGGAGGGAATGGGAATTTTGCAGTATCCTTCACCAAGCCACGCCCGCAAAGCCACACCACGCCCACAAAGCCATGCCCACAGAACCGGTAGTAAAAAAAATTGAATTTCACCACTGCTCCATGGCTAATGCTTCATGAGAAAGTAAGTCTGAGTGGGCCAGATAACAAAGAGAGGAACCTTCAGCTGCTGACTGGTTCACTGAAGCTGAAGTGAGTAGATTTAGTTAGTTAGTTTGTTTGTGTTTGTTTGTTTGTACATGACCCATCTCACTATTCAAAGCAAACCTGGGCAGCTTTGTTTCCAACAAGGAGAGCTGCCTTTCACAACACTTAACTTTTAATATTCCAGACCATGCTTTCCTTTGCAGCTGGTGGCCACCTTAGAAAGTGCATCTGTCCAAATTGATTTCTGCTGTGAGAACTCCAGGGAATTGCCTTTGCTTGGAATAAATCCTGATGAATCCTGCCACTCTGCTACCCAGCAGGAATATTTGTAAGCTTGAGAATGTCAGAGTTAACTGTGGTCCTGGTAAGGTGACCTTTTGCAACAACACTCAAATAGAGCTATAAAAAGGTTCCTGATTGATAATTTATCTTGGTTAAATATCAGATCAACAGATGACTTAGGCCTACTAGTGGCTTTTTTTCCTTCTGTGACAGAGAGTTAGGAGCCAAAAAAAAAAAAAAAAAAAACAGGTACAGGAATTAGCAGTCAGTTTGCACCTGTTACTACAAGAGACTCCAGCTGAAAAAAGAAGAAGAGGCACTTCAATTTACTGCAATTATCTCCATTTTCCCAGGATAAGGATCCTTGAGATATTTATCTGATTTACAAGGGTGTTCTGTCGAGGTGGCAGGCACAAGACCTTAAAGAGGCATTCATCAATTTCATAGGCAGGGGAGTCAGGGGGGAAGTATGAGAGAGACTTGGTGAAAAGAGGTTGGAAAGGAGCAGTGTCTCTCTTTGCCTGTCTTTAATTATGATGAATTAAACAATTTGCAGGAAATGGTGCCAAGCAGGGGGAACCCAGGGGTGCAGTAAATATTTTTCCCCCACTTACATATGTAACAGGTAGAATTAAAATTCCAAAAAGTATCTAGATTGGTTCATAGACCAGACATGTCTTGAGAAAGTTTCATCTGGGAGAGAATTCTCCATTTCTTCCTTTGCATAAGAAATACCTAGGTAAAAATGTTGATAATGCTTTTGAGGGAGCAGTTTAATCCAATCAGGGACAGGTTACCTGGGTACACACACACACACACACACACACACACACACACACACACAGTGTTTTTTCTTGGTTACTTAATCAATTTTATATCTTTGTATAGGACACTGAATTATAACCTATGGAATGGGCTGGATATGTAGAGGATAGTAAGAAATTTTTTTACTACCGGTTCTGTGGGCGTGGCTTGGTGGGCATGGCGTGGCGTGGCGTGGCATAGCATGGCTTGGTGGGCATGGCTTGGGCATGGCAGGGGAAGGATACTGCAAAATCTCCATTCCCACCGCACTCCAGGGGAAGGATACTGCAAAATCCCCATTCCCTCCTTACTCCTGGGAGAAGGATATTGCAAAATCTTCATTCCTACCCCACTCTGAGGCCAGCCAGAGGTGGTATTTGCTGGTTCTCCGAACTACTCAAAATTTCTGCTACCGGTTCTCCAGAACCTTTCAGAACCTGTTTCCAAATATGATTCTTAAAGTTTTTCTATTCCATACAACTGCTATATTTTTTACTCTAAGTATTCCCATTGTCTTTTTTGAAGGAAAACAGTTATTTTAATCTGTTTTCCTTTCAAAACCGTTTCTCTATTATTTTCTCTCCCCCCCCCCACCTGATTTCCTTTACAGGCTTGCTTCTTTATCACCAATTTTGTTAGAAGACCTTTTTAAAAAATAAAGTTTTAATACTATATGGTTCAGTTATTGAGCTGAACTTGATTCTGGGAAGCAAGGGGATTCTGGGGGTGGAAATTTGATAAAAAGAGTAATCAGTAAACTATGGAATAGATGGAATTTAAATCCTTTTAGCAGTAGAAGGATATCAATCACTATGAGTCTAGTTCATTGTTCATTTTGTACATTTACAAATACTGATTTTTAAAAACTGAAATAAATCTAGACCCTTAAATTAAACTGGTCTTTTTCCAAATAATAGTTGATGAGGTTTATTTAAATCTGAACACACCTACAGTTTTTAGTTTATATGCAGTCATTTCCAACAGCTATGTCTTCTATGGTTTTTTTTTTTTCCAATGTGGAGCTATGATAAATTTTTAGTCTCTTTTCTGAACTGAGTGTGGTTAAATTATCCGAGTCAAACTAATGTATCTGGCAACATGCTCATTCCTCTCTACCGGAGCACTTTTGAAAGAGTTTCATGCTTCTTCATGATATCTGTTTATTTGATAGCAGCACTTGAAAAGGGCTTTCTTCTCATCCTATCACTTTTCACATAAGTTACCAGTCTGTATCATTTAAAGTAATATCAGTGGGCAAAATCATTCCTTCTTTTATGATAACAATCTTTAAATCCTTGCAAAGAGTTAAGGTAGGTTTTTACAGAGGTTAGGAATAAAATAAAGTGGCCTATCAAAATTTCCTATATCAAGAAGCAGAACTGCTTCTTGAATGAGAAGCGAAATGTCTTCAAGAAAAAAACAAAGTCCCAGTTGCCTTATGAAAAAGCACCTTTGGAACAACCATGACCTGGATGACTGAGAATCTCCACAGATATTTTATCACTTATATAGTGGTGTTGGTAAGGTCTTGAATGTCTGTTGTTGAGTCAGTGGCTCCAGCAATACATGTATACAATATGAGATAGATTATAAGTATGTGTGACTGGTAGATTTGCAGGGACTCAAACAAACTCTATTTTTCTCACTGTACTAACCTTGACCTGGAGAATCACTCAATGACTTTGTCGATCAGGAAATGAAAATGGGAGAACAATAGGAAGAGGAAATTTATAACAGGAAGAGGGCATTTATATCTCGGAGGACCTCTCATGGACTATGAATGCTAACATGCTTGTGAAGAAGGCACAGAAGAGGCTGTACTTCCTGAGAATGCTCAGGAAGATAAATCTATTTTAGCATCTACTTCTGTTCTGTCCTACTATCGCAGCACCATTGAGAGTGTCCTGACATACAGCATTCTTGCATGGTATGGGAGCAGCTCTGTAGTGGACAAAAAAGCTCTACAGAGAATCATTAAAACTGCCCAGAATATCATCAGACTCCAGCTACCAGCCCTGGACGACATCTTCGAATCTCGCTGTTTGAGAAAGTTGCATAACATTCTCAGAGACTCTTCCCATCCTGCGTACAATCTTTTTGGACTGTTGCCTTCTGGCAGAAGATACAGAACAATTAAAACTCGGACCACACGTTTTCTGAATAGTTTTTATCCCAGGGCTATAATTGCACTCAACAATGAAGGGCCATCATCAGTGAGCTGTTGGACAGTATTACTTGGTCTGTTGTGTGGATGTTTGGACAGTTTAGGGGTGGAGAATTGCGGTGGGTGGGAGTGTGTTTGGGGATTGTTATGTGTGTTGGACCTGGTCTTTGGGTGTTAAGCGAATTTCGTTGTATGGGTATACTGTGTATACACGTACAATGACAATAACGTTATTTATTTATAAATGCTGTAACTTAATTTGATTGCTGAAGTCAACTAAAGGAGTCATTGGCTCATATGGGTAAATATAAATAATAAACCAGTTCAAGAATTGGTAAGCTCAAGTGAGACAGTGGGAAGATCACAATGGTGAACTTGTGGCAAATATAATTTGCCAGGGCTATATAAGTAAGCTCAGGTCTCTGACCAGGAAAAGTAGGAATTTTATTTTTCTTCATCCCCTTTAAGTTCATCGGTATTTTTTTAGAATATGCTCTTATTTATACATTTACCAAGTGACCATGCTGGTAGCTGGCCTATCTTGAAAAGATTTATGTCTCTTATAAAAGACTCTTTGACAAAGCCTCATTTAACAAGGCACTTGTTGAGGCCCTGGGTGTGATTGGTCTTATTGGGGAATGTAAATAATTGCTGCCTTCCTTTAAAGACCAAAGAAATCACAGCTGAGGGCTCTGCCTAAAGCATTGAATTCCACCCTAACTCTCAGCAAATCACTAACATAGTTTTTCTCTTATGTTCTCTCCCCTGGTTGTGCAAAAATATTGAACTGACACTTAAAATCTAAGCATTCTGTTCGTGTTTGTTGCCTGAGGTCAGATTTCTGTTACCAGTTACCTCAACAGCATAATAATGTAAGAACCTGTCTGATTCAGACCAAAAGGCCACTAATACAGCGGTTTTGCTCCTCCATATGCTAACCTGTTGGAAGACCAGAAGGAAGACACCAGCATAATAGCAGTACTAGTAACTGACATTAATATAATGACTGCTAGTTCTTGATCATTTTATCTTCCATGAGTTTAAAAACCCGTTTCTATAGGCTTCACTATTTCTTGCAAGAGCAAATTTCATATTTATGTAAGGAAATGCTTTTTCCTGTCTGAATCTTCATCAAATGTTCCTCAGTACATCCTTTTCATCCCTATTATTTGAGAAAGAAAAGATTGCAGACTAACAGAGTTGGAAGGGACCTTGGAGGTCTTCTAACCCAACCCCCTGCTCAAACAGAAAACCCTACACCATTTCAGACAAATAGTTAATCTAATCTCTTCTTTAAAACCTCCAGTGTTGGAGCACCCACAACTTTTGAAGGCAAGCCATTCCACTGATTAATTGTTCTGTCAGGAAATTTCTCCTGAGTTTTAGGTTCAGTCTCTACTTGATTAGCTTCCTCCTTTTTCTTTACTTCTTGTTCTGCCCTCAGGTGCTTTGGAGAATAGATTGACCCCATCTTCTTTGTGGTAGCCCCTTAGATATTGGAACACTGCTATCATGCCACTGCTAGTCCTTCTTTTTATCTCACTACTTGCTTTCCAGACAATGGGCACAAGTCTCTATACCTCCATATATCCTCGTTTCCTAGACCAGAATTATGATGATGCATTCATGGATGTTATTCAAGGATGTTTTCTAGATCCTTGATAATTTTGTTTTATCTTTTCCTCACATGTTCTATCTGTATGACATTTTCTTGAACCTCAAATGCTAAGTATGGTAATACTAAAATATATAGAATAGGATCGGATCGGATCGGATCGGATCGGATCAGATCGGATAGGATAGGATAGAATAAGGACTGGGACTAGGACTAGAACTAGAACTAGGACAGAGAATAGAATAGAATAGAATAGAATAGAATAGAATAGAATAGAATAGAATAGAATAGAATAGAATAGAATAGAATTCTTTATTGGCCAAGTGTGATTGGACGTACAGGCAATTTGTCTTGGGTGGATAAGCTTTCAGTGTACATACAAAATTGCGTAATCTTATTTTCACAGCAGCAGAATACTGGATAAACTTTCAAATGAACTGTGATAAACTTTTCAATTAGCAATAGAACAAAGTCAAACTAGAGTCTTGGACTTTAAGAAAACTAATTTCAATAAACTTAGAGACACATTAGGAAGGATTCCATGGGTGAAAATCCTCAAGGGAAAAAGCAACCCAAGAAGTTTAGGAAACTTTGAAAAGTGAGATTATAAAACCCCAGTCTTACAAAATGCCAATGAAGAAGAAAAATAACAGCTCTCAAAAGAAACCAGCATGGCTGCATAAAGAACTCTCTGATAAATTGAAACCCAAAAAAGGGCAAGTATAAAAAGTGGAAAGAGGGGCACATAACTAAGGCAGGTTATCTGCAAATAGCCCAAGCCTGCAAAAATGAAGCGAGGAAACCTAGGGGTCAAAATGAACTAAGGCTTGCAACGAAAGTAAAAAATAACAACAACAAAAAGCTGCTTTCAACATGTAAAAACAAAACAAAAAAAATAATCAAGGAAGCAATTGGTCCATTAATGGGAGAAAATGGCAAGAAGGTGACAAGCAACAGGAAGAAAACAGAACTGAACTAGATGACCTATAAGGTCCCTTCCTACTCTGTTAATCTGTTTAATCTGCTTAACTCATTTTTTTGCATCCATCTTTACACAAAAGGAAAAACAGTCCAACCGATCAAAAACAGTAATGTAAAAAACAGATTAGGAATACAAATTAAAATAGGAAAAGGTGTCAGAAGGTTGAACCTTGGCACCTGGACTAATGTTTCAATGAGCTATCTGTCAAGATCCTTTTTCTGGTTTGTCACTGCTACTCAGACCATGGATGCATATAAATGTTTGATTATTTCTTCACAGTATGATGCATTTTATACTTGCTTTCATTATCTGTCCCAAATTTGTTAACTTTGTATATCCTACATGTGTTGGCTTGTTCCAAGATTTCAGATTTTTCCAATAATATTTTGATTTGCTTTCATCACCGATTTAAGATGGAAACCACAATTTCTATATCCTTTATAATATTACTTGATAGGAAGTTTTGGATAGTTTCTCATGAATTTCCATGAGGCTGTTATCATTATCAGTGCTAGTAGATAAAATGTAATTGTGCTGTAATTGTTGACTTTATTTCTGGAGATTAATATCAGTGGTGGGTTTCTACTGGTTTTCCCTGGTTTTCCCTGGTGAACTGGTGGTGGCGGTGGGAGGCTCCGTCCACCCACTTGGATGTCATCACGGATGCTCTGTGTATGTGCTGAAATGCTGTGCGCGAGCGAAGCGAGCATGCATGCGTGCTCACAGTTCCAAACTGGTAGTGAAGGTATGTGAAAACTACTACTGATTAATATGAGTCATAATATCATACACTTGTGACTTCTCGTTTGAAAATTCTAGTAACAGGTTAGAAAATGTTCTGCAGAGCAATAGGAGACATTATGAAAGGAGCAGCTGGACTTGGACTGCCAAAATCTGTCTGAAGGAAGAAGAGATCTTTGAGATCACCCATATGTACTCTGGACCAGCTGTTTTATGTGAACAAATGGCAGAAACCAAGCTTTTTGTCACTGCTTGCAATCAGCTGGGATTTGTGTGATTTGATTGAACTTATATCCATTAATGTAGCTTTCATGGATTCAATATTTGAATAAATCTCACTTCTTAATCACTTTGACTTTTACTTAAAAATATATGCTTTTTAAAGATTGACATCCTTCAGAATTTTAAATTTTATTGTATTCAACTGGATGAAGGTTTTTTTCTTCAATTCTTTAAAAAGATGATTACAAGGGAAGGTTTTATAATTTTTTCTTTTTTTCTTTTTTAGAAGAGATGGCAAAAGGGTAATTAGACTATTGACTTTAGAAAGTTTTAAACAGATTAGGGTTTATTTGGACTTGAATTAAGATTTTGAAGTTAATTAAAAGGATCCTTTCCATGGGAAACTTTCTGTGTTTATTTATATCTGAATAACTGATGACTTTGAAGGCTGGTCACTAGAGGGCTTTTTAAGGAAATGATTGTATTAATGGAGTAGCTAAGAGTGATCTATGATTTTGGGACACAGAAAATGTTTCTAAAATTATTTGCTATAATAAATAAACTGGATTCTGTAACTGAAGTTGTGGAAGATTTATTGAATGAAGTTGAAATCAATCTAAATGTGGGTTTAAAAAGGAATAAGCAGATGGAAAAAGATGGAAAAAGTAAGGTAAAGGTAAAGGTTCTCCTCGCACATATGTGCTAGTCGTTCCCGCCAACTCTGCCAACTCTAGGGGGCGGGGCTCATCTCTGTTTCAAAGCCAAAGAGCCAGCACTGTCTGAAGTCATCTCCTTGGTCATGTGGCCAGCATGACTAAATGCCAAAGGCACATGGAATGCTGTTACCTTCCCACCAAAGGTAGTTCCTATTTTTCTACTTGCATTTTTTACGTGCTTTCGAACTGCTAGGTTGGCAGAAGCTGGGACAAGTAACAGGAGCTCACCCCATTATGCGGCACTAGGGATTTGAACCGCTGAACTGCCAACCATTCGATCGACAAGGTCAGCATCTTAGCCACTGAGCCACTGTGTCCCTTTTATGGAAAAAGTAGATACACGTAAAGACAAACTATTAGATGTACAAGTGAAACTGGCTTTGGTTTAATAAATACAAATATAAATATGGATACAAGAGTAATATGGATAATATTTTTATATTGGATTTACAAAAGAATTTTGATAAAGTTGTCAATGATTTTGAGGGAAGAGACAATGAGAATACAAATAGTGATGTGGATAATTGTACTGGATCTACAAAAGAGGCTTGCTAAAATTGCCAACGATTTTCTGATGGGAGACAAAGAGACCATAAAAAGGAAAACATGTTTGGATATTATTTGAAGAAATGATTTTAAATTGGGTTTTAAAGTGGTTTAATATGGTTTTAATTGGAAGTTTTAAGTTTGGCCAAAGATTTGGCCAAAATTTAAATTTTGTCTTGTATGTTGTTTTATCATGGCTGTTCACCGCCCTGAGTCCTTCGGGAGAAGGGCGGGATACAAATATAATAAAAACTAAAAACTAAAAGATTGTTCTGAAAAAGGGGAAATAATACAGAGTTGTTTTATTTGATCAAGGTTAAGTAGATGGATTGTTATTTTTTGTAATACTTCATGGGTTTATGTGGACTAGGACCTGTTTTAAATGTTTTGTTTAGTTAAAGAAATGAAATGGTGGGGATATATTTAAACAGAAAATTTATAAAAAGGAAAAGGAAAAATTCAAAGTGGGTTGTTTAGATAGAATTTGCAATAGTTATGCCATTGCTTCCTAAACCCTTAATGGATTTAGCTGATTAGGATGAAGTGATGAGGTTTTAAAGACTTGTTTATAGAGAATGGGGTGGGATATGGGATGAAATGATGGTTAGTTGTATTTTAAGAGATGTTGATAAACTGTTAATGTTAACTCTGCTCACTGGAGATGAAAGGGGAAGTTTCTTCTTTCTTCTTTTTTGCACTTTTTAATTTTTTCTTTTATCTCTTTGAATTTTTTTTATCTTTTGTACATTGTATATTTTAAAATAACTGTAATGCAGATCGGCTTGATACATTATCTTTTTTTTATAATAATTATATTAAGAATTACATTATAAAGATAAAAATCTTAATACAATTATTATTTTAAAAAGATAATGTATTAATCCTATCTGCATTACAGTTATTTTAAAAATTAGATTGAAAAAGTTTGAAGAAGGATATTTTACCCAGAAGTACTGGAAGTTGGATTAGCACATGCTTAATCAGTTTCTTCAGAACTTTAAGTTTGGATATGGTTTAAAGTTCACCATATAAGCATTTGTCAAATAAAACTATTGTAGCTTTTGAATTATAAAATCACACACACAAAAAAAATTGGTAAGAATGATTATATTCTATGAAGGATGCAATCCTATGTAGACTTTTAAGAATTGTAAAGAGTTTCACAGAAGTATAATAACATTCAGCCTGATATGCTGCAAGGTTTTTTCTCCCAACCATCTAGATATTATTGGTATGATTTCTGCACAACCAATCCATCCATACAGTTCCAAAATTATAAATGATTAAATAATAGGGGCAGCACATGGTTGCAAGAAAATGTTGGTGTTCCTGCATGTAACTCGTAAATGTAAATACAGATTATTTATATTTTTCACTAAACTGTTAGCACCACCAAATACGGTCTTTCTTCTGAACATTTCCTAGATGTGTGAGTGATTGCCATTATTCTGTTACGATTGCTGATAAACTTCATATTGTGTGTTGTGTTGTATTGTATCACGTATTATTTGCTGGCCAAATTTAAAGTACCTTTCTAGGTACAGTGACATGTAGACGAGAGTGGCACAGTCCTTTATTTCAATAAAAATAAAATCAGCATGCATGGTATTCACTATAGTTTGATCTTTGAGGGGCCTTGAAGAAATCTCTTTAGGCCCTAGTCTTTCCCCATAGTGCTGGTAAAGAGATTATAGGCCTAGTATATTCAGAGAAAAACGCCAGGCCTCTGGGCCTAGCATACTAATCCATACAAAGGATAACAGAAGCCTAATTAATTCTCATGTCTCAGAATCTGATAACAGCCCCGCACACAGGCAAGTCCATAAGGGCTTAATGAGTTTAATCGACTGCACTTGATGATTTTATTTGAAACCCTGTGCCACAAATTAAACTATTAAAAATGCACTTGAACTTGATTGGCAGCTGTAATCCTAACAAAGTCTATTTAATCCATTGAGTCAGAGAGTGTAACTTAAATACAACTTTTTTTTTTTAACGCATTAAAGAAAGAGGTAGGGTATTCTGTGTTCCAGGAAGCCTGCTCATTTTATAATGGCAGATTAGGTGAATTTGGAGAAGCAAGCAACGGAGCAATTAGTTGGAAATGAGGAGGATCACCTAAGACATGAAGGTCATTGCAGCTACTCGGCTAAAGCAAGGGAATACTCTGTATTGAAGAGTATTGATATATATAAGGTGCTGGAGGCAGACAATCACTTTAGTGATGACAACAAATGAATCATTTCACACAGCAGGCAATGGTAAACCATTCCAGTATTTTACAAAGAAAACCAGATGGGGAGGCAAGATAGAACAAATGTTGATACAGTGACAAATGATAAGCTGCTCAGGTCAGATGGTCCTCAACATGATCCTGAAGAAGAGCTGAGGATCTTTCAGAGAACTGATGGAGTCTATGATTTGGTTAAATTAAAGCCTTTTGGACATCTGCATGCTGATATTACCATGCAGAAAAAGAAAACATGAAGGTGCAGAGACAAATTACAGTGGGAACATAGAATATGAGAAGCATGATCATGAGAAAGCTCAACAGAGAAATATTAAATTGTTAATCTATTATGAATTGGCATTTTACATGTACATTTACATTTTAGGCCAATTGGAATGGACACTCAGGGCACATGCACACACAGATCCATTCTCACAATATATAGCAACCAGTCTCAGAACTGATAATGAAATCATTGAAGTAGTTGACAGTTTCTACATTTTAGGATTAACTATCAAGGCTAAAAGATACAGCATCCCAAAAAATATTTGAACCTGGTAGACAGCAATGAAGATCTTGGAAATGATATGCTCCTGCTAAGATGTATTTGCACCTACAAACATTAGAATTGTTCAAATAATTTTTTTTCTTGTGATGTTCTATAGATGTAAAATTTGGACTTTGAAAGAGCCAGACAGGGATTGACATCTGTGAACTTTGGTTCTGGAGAAGGCTCTTGAGGACATCACGGATAACTAGGAAAACCAACAAATAGATCACAAATAGATCTTAATACAAAAAAGAAAAAAACCCAGAGTTCTCAGTTGAGATGCTAGTAACCAGGCTTAAACTAGAATAGTTTGGACACAGTATATGAAGATGTCTAAGAGTTGACACATATTTGATGGTACATAATCATCCATTTTATACATTTCTTTTATTTCATTTATGCTGTCTCTTCACCAGCTTCTGCAATAGTGTTGTCTTATCTTTCCACAGGCTCATAACATATAGCCATTGATGAAGAATGGTATTGGAGGTCAATATAATCAGCAACTGTTGATGTTCTACAAGGAAGCAAGGGAATTGTTTTTGACTCTTGAAACCCTGTGGCCTCGTTGCTGGGTGTTAATCCCACTGTTCCCTTCAAGTAAATAGAAAAGAGGAGCAAGACCTGCTACCATGGGCCTCCTCTGTCTGAGGAGTGAGATAAATTTAGCCCATGTGGAAAGGGAACAAATAAAATATATGGAGCTCTTTCAAAGTAATCTGCCCCAAGACTCCTCTAAATTTAAAGCCTACAGTACTTCCTTTGACATGGAAAGTTTCTTCAGAGGTTCTTGCCTCAATTTTTTATTTGCTTTACATCTTCAACCTTAATTTTCCACCCTACAGATTTCCTTTTTCTCAGTGATTTGTCCCCCTGTAGAATGAAGTTAATAGTATTTAATCAGAAGTAAGTTCTATATATTCTATAACAAGGGACTTTAATTCAGAGTGACGCGATCTGTTAGTTCCAAAACTTCTAATTGAAATAGAAGTCTTTGAGAATGATTGTTCAATTTCTTACTGTGAGTTATTTTTCTATATATAGAGGGAGTTACTGGCCTACACTCAAATATTTATTATAAGTCTTATTATTGTTCTTTTCCCCCAGTTCCATGGTACATAAATCTTGTAGCATGAAGGTTCAAAAGACTAATTTCCCATTTATTTACATTGTAGGAGGCTCAAGCTTTTTGACAGAGCATAACCTGTTACCCTAATCATTATTCTATTCAAATCAAAATGTTATATTTACTCCCCTCCTTGCAAACATTTTAAACCTTCCAGGGGAAGAAAAAGTTATCAGTATGCAGGTTTTAGCTTCTGCTGCTAATTCCATCAGGGGCAGCACCCTGGGGAAACCTTCAGTTTTCAGACTGTCTCAGCCTGTTCAGGCATATCATCCAATAGCTGATCCAGGAGGCTGGTTCCACGAGCAACGGTGAGGGAGGGAGCAACTGAGAAAGTAAACACTATTTCATTTCAGATCGGTAGTCTGTAGTCTCCTGTTTTCCCAAAGATGATGGAAATCTGTGTTTTATTTTTAGGATAAAACGGAGAAATGTGTTCTGACCTAAGCTTCCTGAGACAGTAAAAAACACATAATTAGTCCCAAAAAAACCTCTTTTTATTTCAACAGCTGTGAATTAAGTTAATTCCCAGCCCATAATGAGTCACAAATAGTTTATAAAGAGTTCGACAGAAGTCTGCCGCAGTCTTTCGGGATAAGGCTGATAAGCACCCACCTTTATCTCCCTTGACATGCTGCCAAGACCTAATTGGCAATTAGCTTTGCAAGGCCACACAGAGCACAGAGTCAAAACGGAGCTGCAGAGTTTAAACCAACCAGAATGAACCAAGTTGCTTCCTGCAAAGGCACTCCTTCTTTATGTCTTATGGGAGGAGCCAATCATCTCCAAACTGTACTACCGAGTCGTCCCTTTTATTTTAACTGTTCTTGCCTTCTGGCAGCTCTGCACATGCGTGCACTGGGAACAGGCTCCCTCTGTTCCTCTGCCTCGCTGATGTCCAACTCTGGAGGCTCCGGAGTCAGCACATAAGTCCCAGATGGCCCTGGCTCCATCTCTGCCTCCAACGCAGAGCCCTCGTCCGAGCCTTCCCCAGACTCCAGGACTGGCCCATGTTCCTCCCCAGCCTCCTCACTGTTCAACTCTGCTTCCAGCTCTGCAGGCCGCTGGCAGACCATAATGAATGTTATTGAGTTCCTCCTCTCTCCTTATTCCCCTTTTATTGTGTTGAAAGCCTTTGATAATTTTAGGATTTAAGGAAGCTCTTTGAGATAGGGACTTATGCCAATTAGAAAAAAAAATATTCTGAGCTGGTTTTGGTAGAGTTTGTTTTGCAGTATCAGAGCCGGTCTATTCCAATCTATATCAGTTTGAGGTCCGTTGTTTTTAACCACAAAAGATCACAATGGATTTAAATTGTTTGGAAAAACTTGTATCCAACTCTGTTCCTTTGCTACAAGTGGATGTGTTCTCCTATCTGTATGTAGCAGTTGTGTCACATCAGGGCAAAGCCTCATTGAGTTCAGTTTTCATAGTGGATCACTGGATGCCTAAGGGAAGGGAACATATAAATCATAAACCTAGTAGCCCCCGCTTGTTTGATATACAGACACAGAGAAATTGTCTAGAATGTATAATGGGGCTTCAAAGTTATGTTGGGAATGTGAACAAGAAGAGACATTTTATCGTGTTTAAAATGTTGATACCAAATGTGTAAAAAAGATAGAAACTTTTTGATTCAAATAAATACACTGATTCAGAAGATATTAGTCGTGGAACTTTGTTTTATATTTGATAACTGCAGCAAGATTATTGTATGCACAAAGATGGAAAGATTTGGCATTATTCCAGTAGTGGGTTTCCAGTAGTGCATGTGCAGAGATGTCCGGGCAGGTGGGTGGAGCCTCCCGCTGCTGCCACTACTGATTCGCCCGATTTGGGGCGAACTGGTAGCAACCCACCACTGCATTATTCACAATGGAGGAACGGTTGGTGAAAACGATAGAATTTACTAAATTAACTTCTTTGGTCAAAAAAAAATTATGTTTATTGCTGATTGGAGAATTTTTTGGGTAAAAGAAAATAATCCACTTCTGATTTCTGATTTTGATTTTAGACTGGATAGATTATAAAAAGAATCTATGGACAGAGTAAGAAGAAAATTCAGAGTTATAATTGCTGTAAAGAAGATTAAAAGCCATTTCTTTGTATCATATTTCTCTTTTCTTTTGTCTTTTACATTTTTCCTTTATTGCACCTTTAGCATTTTCTTTCTTTCTTTCTTTTTTCTTATTTACATGACCTTTTATTAGTGTCTGTCTGTCTGTCTATTTATCATCTATCATCTACTGGTATCTATATTTTCCATAAAAAATATATGCATATGTATTTTTAAGAAGCTGGCAGTATACAGAGGCCTCATGAAAGAAAGTCATCATGACCAGTAGTCCTTGGTAATTATGTCCTTTATGAATTTGTTTCTGAAGCTCTACATCTTTGCAATATTTAATAAATCCAATGGTAGTAAATTCAATTCTTTTTTTTTTTTAAAAAATCTTCCCATTCAGCTTCATTGCAGGACGTAAGTCTTAGTATTACAAGAAAATCAGAAAGGTTTTATGCAAAGTGAAGAGAAGGAGCTAAATTTCTCTATTTACTGTTTTACCCTTTGCATTTTTAAAAAATAAATTGCTATTATGCTGCTCTTTCATCAACTTTTTTTGACACCAGTTCTGTTTCTATAAAATACTTTTGGAGAGAATGTGGCTCAACAGTAATGTACTTTAATATAATTCTGTATACTCATTTTATAATATTGGTAATTTATTTTTAGACTTTTTTTTCAGGAGTTATATTTTTGATTTAAACAGTCATTGAGTTATATGCTACAACTCCAAGATCTCTTTACTGATCAACATTATTATTATTATTATTATTATTATTATTATTATTATTATTATTATTATTATTATTATTATTATTATTTAAATTTGTATACCGCCCTACTCCCGAAGGACTCAGGGTGGTGAACAGCCATAAAATAAAACATACAGATACAAAATTTAAAATAGAGATAAAACAAATTAAATAAATTTGGCTGAACCATTTTAAAACCCCATGAAAACCTCATGAAGTTGGATCCCATTAACCCATAACTGAAGTTAGGATTTTTTTTTTTAATCAGATGTACTTAAATTTATATACGGTATGTTAACATTGACCCTCACTTGTTATTTTATAAATTCCATGGACTGGGGAACTCTTCAGGATTATTTCACTGTCTTTTATTTTTTAACTGCTGCAACTAACGTGGTTCATCAACAAACATGAGCTCTTCACTGCAGACACTGATTGTATGACTTAAGCCCAACAGCTGGACTTTTGTGAAAGGGACACATGGAGCTTCTATTAAATGTCCTTTGAAAGCATTTAAGCTGATTTTGCAAGATCCCATCCTCTTAGTTTCACATTGATATCTTCAGCAGAGAAATCAATGTAGGTGCTTCCTTGGGCAACTAGCTGTAACATCACATTTAAGTGTGATGTTTAATAATATATAAGATGTTAAAAATATCTCCCTATCCAAATTTTCCACAGGAGGCGTTCTTTTGTATGTCTCTATCCTGTCCTTTAACATACCTTTAATGCCTGTTATCCTGTAAGAGTGCAGCCACCTTCTCCATAGTGTAATTATGTTTGTTTGGAGAGAGCGCTAGGTTAGTCTGCCAGATGTGTACACAAGTTTAAAGTAAGGGAAGAAATTAGCTTTACAAAGGCTAGTTTGCTTCTTGCAATGTTTGTCTGACAAATATTGACATGCACTAACCCCCTGAATCCAAGGCTATGAATACTTGAACTACATTGCTCTTGGAACACAGTTCATTTTTTTGTATTCACTGGACCACAACAAACCAGATTAGATATAGTAATAATAGAGATGTGTGTCAGAACAGGGTCATTGCTGATTCGCTATGAACTCTATGACAGTGAAGAAGATTTTTAAAATACAACGTGAGGAGTTGGAGAGGCAAGCAGTGTGGTAAAAGTATAAAAGAAAAATCAGCTGTTTTCTCCAAACATCCCCTTGCAATAGTTGAATTTATAGTTCAACAATTTGCCTCTTCCTATAAGTATTATGTTTTATTCCCTTTCATGAAACAAAACATGAAATAGCTTAGCACTAGGGACCAATTTAAATACACATTTGATGGAGTCTAACAAGATCCATCAGTGTATGTATAAGCCATTATATCATTTACAGGAGAGCATGTTAAAGGGTGTTGCAATTGTCAGCCCCATTAGATAGGCCAGACCAGGAAATCCACTCCACATGAAAATTAAAACTGCTTTTATTGAGATTATTTGAAGCAGAATTTTACAAGTCTGATTGTCCTCCTCCTCCTCCTCCTCCTCCTCCTCCTCCTCCTCCTCCTCCTCCTCCTCCTCCTCCTCCTCCTCCTCCTCCTCCTCAATGACTTAGGGAGGAATCTATCTGAGTAAATGTTATCTCGTTGTGGACTTAAAAATGTTTCAGCCCTTTTTTTCCTAACAGTTCCTGCCTACCTTCTTGCTTAGTCTTTCCAGTAATAAGTCTGCTTGCTGGTTAAGTATATCTCCAAGGAATAGTAATATTAAATGTATATAAAGCTGTATGCAAAGATGCAGGAAATGAAATTAAAATTGGTTTGTCCTGATCTCATCTGGGATGCTTAGAATGCAGACCTGACAGATAATTTAATGATAAAGTGTGGCCCTTGGCCAGAAAAGTAGGGCATCTCTATTTTAACCCTTTTCTGCATTTGCAGTAAATACCATGCAGCTGGACTATTGCAGGGAGCTCTATTTATGGGTACTCTTGAAGCCCATCTTGAAAAAAACAAAAACCCAAGCTCAGAGGACACCAAAGACCCCTCATGAGTGACACTTGCTGTCATGAATATATTATACCTCCACTGGCTCCCAATTAGCTTTCGAGTACTAGATGCCTCTGTGGTTTGGCCCCCAACTTCAAGACAGCCTTTGCCAAGTACAACTGCCCTGCCTGATTGTTTGTCCTAGGAGAAATTGAAGGTTGCTCCCTATTTTTATGGGGTGCACACTAGAAGCTCATAGGTGCTATTTTCCTACGGCAGCACCTATACTATGGAATAGCCTTCTGCTTGGACTGAAATTGACCTCTAAAATTAGCTTTATCTTCCAGAAACTATTGATGTCTAGGATGGATGACTGATTTTATAACAACACATTTTTTCATTTTTAAAATGTTTCATTAACTATAAAACACCGAGAGACTTGGGATTATAGGAAGTAGTAAATCCAATAAATATATAACCAAAAGAAACAAATGTATTTTGCTGAAATGTGTATCATGCAAAACTATATTAACATTTATCTGCTTGGGTATAAAGCTTCTGCCCACTCAACTATTGGACTTGGAGAGAAAGATTCTATCAAAAAGTATACTTTATTTTGTTTAGATGACATTGTCATTGGTGACACTGATTGTTGTTGTCCTTTGTCCTTCTACTGCAGAACATCTTGTTATCTTCTTTACACATCCCCACACTTTTCCCCCAAAGGCTTTCCAAGAATAAATTGCTCAACTCTTGAGCAGATAATCCTACTTCTGAGTAGCGGAGAACCAATGCTCCTGAAAAGAATGCATGTGGGTGATAAGGGTGTGATTGCACTCCATCATAGTCACATTTTCACTTCTGTGATTGGGCACAGCTGTGACTTGCCTGTAATTACTTGCCTGCAGTTCAGACAAAGTTCCTCAATGAAAAGCCAGTTTTTTGGTTCAGGTGGCTATATTGTGCTATAATTCATACAATTTGGAGACTATGCATGTTTGTTATAAAGCTAAGTGTCTTTTTCACTCAGCTTCATAACAATTAGGTAGATTTTTCAAAGGACATGATCTAGATCAGGGTTATCAAATTCAAGGGTGTTTAGATCTGGCCCGTGGGGCCACCCTGTAAACAGCAAAGAACTGGCCCATGGCAGCCCTCCCAAGCTCCATTTTTACTGGCAGAGGGTTGTAGGAGGTCATTGCAGCCAAAAATGGAGCTCACCCTCCCAAGCTTCATTTTTTCTGGCAGAGGGTTGCAGGAAGTCATCGCAGCTGAAAATGGAGCTTGGGAGCCTGTTTTCACTAGCAGAGTGCTTGGGCCCCTACAGGCGGCCCTGACACGAGTGACATTGAGCTGGCCATGCCCACCCTGGCCACATCCACCCTGGCTCCCTGAGGTCAAACACAACCTTGACACGGCCCTCAATAAAATCAAGTTTGACACCCCTGATCTAGATGTCCCAAACAGTCTGTTAGGTAGCCTCATTGAGAGAGAGAAACATGACAGTATATTAATTACAGATGAATTTGGCTTGTTACTCCAAAGAATTTGACAAAATGCTAAGATAGAATCTTGGTCAGACAGAAGAGTGTTTGCATAAGATCCATCTGATTATCAAGAAAAAGAAATAGTTGCCATTATTAATGTGTTGCTCCCATCTCTGTTGAAAAGATTACAATATAAATGATACTGATTTTGCTGTTCTATTCCCGTAAGGACATAACTTTTTAGCACAGCAAATCTTCTTAAATCTGTCACTGAGAATGGCTGAAGCTAAAATATTGAAGTGATAGTTGTGACATTTAGATATAATAAATTGATCAAAGTACTGTATGCAGCTGGTTGGAGCTTACTCAGCTCCAACTCTTTAATGCAGCATATTTGGATATTCTGCTATGTTCAATATTGAATTCCATATCCAAGATCTTTATCAGACTGTGTACATGTCAGCCTTTTGGGGTAGACTGTCAGAAAACAGCATAATGCTTCCAGGAAGACTACTTTATTGTTGTTTGGTTTAATAACCGAATCTTTTCCTCTGCCTGCTCTTATACAATAAAGCTTCAAAGCAGGGTTATTTTGAGAGGGCTTTTGGGGGACATGCCTTCTCCTTTCCTAAAACTGAGTTGTCTCTTATTTTGCCTTTTTCAAGATTATTTCTGAGTTCCTCAATGGTATTAGACTTCTCATAATTCATGATCAGCAGTACCACCAGTGGATTAACATGTCTAAGATCGTGATTAACCTAGGTTAAAGAGTCCATTGAGAGCAGAAGGTGATATGTAGTAGCCCATTGCAGACTTTTCTTCATTAAGATTGGATGGCCTCATATATGATAAAATTGAGGCACTTTTCAGCAAAAATATCCAGTATTGATTTTGCTAATAATGTATTAATAGACTGGCGAGCATTAGATGCTCATTATTCTTCATGCTTTTCTTCAATATGGGAACCTGTAACAGCCAGACCCCAATTTTTAGGAATTCAGGTAGAAAGCGCAAACTGAAGTCGGTATTGGCATTCATCAATCTATGTAACTTTTAATCAGCTCAGGGAAATAGAATTGTAGCCAAGTGACTTTCCCTATCTTAAATGGTTGTTCAATTTACACGTCTTAAACTGAGATAAACAGGGAATCCATATCTATCTCCCTACGGGATCGAAACCCCCCCCCCCATATTGGTTTCCTAACCTAACCTTACTCTAGGAAGCTGAACCTTTCAAAGAAGCAAAAATTGAACAGATTTCGGGAAAGTATCTTTAAGGCTAATCTGCATTAAAAGCATAATTTTGACAATTGTAACAAAATAAAATCCCAGCCAGATGCAGTAGTGAGTTCATTAAGGCAGAGTTTTCTGAATGCTTTCTTCTCATGCCTTTTACATCTGCATTGTGTTGCCTCTTCTCATCTCATCTATACTTTGTCGCTTTCTTTCCCATAGTCTCCCATATAAAGATTCCAAGATTCCTGCAAAGTTTGGCTTCTCCTTGAACTCACAAACACTATTCAATTAAAATGCCCACCTTGAGCAGAAACCTGGACTTATAGTTATCTAAGTAGTAGTTCAAACTCCGTTTCCGAAATAATAGGGCTTTTTTTTTGTTGTTGTAAATTTCCGTTCCATATTTTGAGTGCTGTGACAAAGGCTCACCTTTGAATTTAGTAACACAATCATTGAATTCTGGCTATGTTACTTAAAAAAATAACCCCTGGATAATTTATACTTATATGCCTTCTAGATTCATGCAAGAGCTGCCAAGGCTATTCTTGTCTACTTCTTCTTGGTTCTGACATCTGTACCCCTTATTTCATATTGAAACAGCACTGACAAATGGAATGGGACAAGCAAATGCTCCAAATAACATTGACAAAAATGTGAAATGAAGCAGCAAAATGTATTTTGGTGAAGCCCAGGATTTGTTTGTGGGGAATATCATCGCTATGTTGATGACTTTCAGCCTTGTTCTTCTTTTTCAAATAATGAATCCCAGGGATAATGTGGAATTTTAGAAATGATTAGAAGTAAGAAGTTGACATTCTGTGTTGGAAAGTTAACCTGGATGTATGTCTTTCTATTCATGTTCTTGGATATTCATTTCAAAAGACTTATGTTTCTATTGAGGGGGCGGAGATTTGTCTTTTTAGACTTGCTGTTATCTAAGAAAATACAGATAATCTATTTGTCAGGGCTGCTTCCTATATTCTCAAATACAACAGTTATTGCTTGTGGAGAAAGAGATTATTGATCAGGAAGAGGACAACAACATACATAAAACTGAAGCAACTCCCCAGGGGCATAGCTTATCATATTAAATATGTTTAGCTTTGCAAGAAGACTTTTTTTTTCGAAAGGGACCTGATGTTAATTGAATTCTCTCCCAAACTATATATTTGGACTTTTTGTTAACAAGGGTTTTACTAGCCCTTTGTGAATGTGATATTAAAGAATCGTTCTTTTGTTTGTTTCAGTCTGCTTTTAATCTAGATGCTCAATTGAATGAATAAATGTTGCTGCTTTTTACTTTCATCTTGAATATATGGAAGAGATGCTATTTCTGTCAACAACTCAGTAGGTGGTCACAGAGAAACAATGTTCTTTCATGATTTGCTTTATGAGAATCATCATGTTGATCTGCTTTACAGGGTTGTTGTCAAGTTGCCTGAGAGGATGTGTGTGAAGAGCTTTGAGCGCTCAACAACCATGTAAATGTCAGCTCTTTTTTCTTTGTAAGGGAGCTGCATGGGACCAGAGAAATGGCATGACTGTATAGCGGAGTATATGTTAGTGCAACACACCACCCCTTGTCAGGTTACCAATCGGAGTCCAGCAGAATTACTGATGGGTCGCTGGCTGCGTACAATTTTGGATAGGTTACACCCCCGTTACGCCCCTGCCAAGCCTTTGGATTCAAGTAGGACATCTAAACCTTTTGGTGTGGGTGATAAAGTGTACACCAGGAATTATGGGGGTCAGCCGTTATGGTTACCAGGTAAGGTGGTGGATATTACAGGTCCATGCTCATATAAGGTTGATATGGGACAAGGCAAGGTTTGGAGACGTCACCAAGACCAGCTACGGGTCAGATGGGGTACTGAACACGATATAACAGAAAGAGAGAACCAGGCAGGAGAAAGTTTCAGACAGGGGTTAAGGGGCACACCAGAAGCTGAGAAGCTACCAGACACTGAGCAGCAGATTTTGAGCCGACAGATTACTTCGGACAAGACAAACCCCGAGGGAGAAATTGAAACACAGGTCGAAAGCAGCAACGTACCTGTAGTTATTAGAACTGCTGGGGAAAGTAATTCCTCGCAAGAATCTGTGAGTGAGGCAGGGTTAAGACGTTCGATCAGAAGCTGGCACCGACCGGCATACCTCCAGGACTACACTGCACCATCCAGGTGGAAAGGGGTGCAATGTATTAAGTCTGCTGAAGTAGGAAGTAACATTCTGTTCATTGATTGGTTAAAGTAATGTTCTGTTCGTTGATTGGTTAAGCTGCCTGACAGCTGGCTAGATAAGAGCTGTCAGGCAGAGTTCCAAGCAGTTTCAGTTATAGCTGTGGCAGTTAGCCCAGCTGTTGTTAATAAATGGTTAATTACATGATCTTCGCATTGTCCATCGTCATTGATCAAGCCAATACATTTCAATGCTTGCTCAGATTGGAAAGAAAATGGCATGGGTGTAATTGGGAGCAGGCTTGAAGAAGGTAGAGAGAGGAATAAGAGTTCTGGGTGACTTACAATGACTGTTACGTGAACAGGAATCTCTCTCTTGGTGGAAAGGGGACATACTGTAGCGGTGGAGTTCCATCCAGAACCTGCTCTAAATTTTATTTATAGGAATTTACTATCAATTATTTATGATCTGTAGTAATGACTAGAGTACTTTTCAAAGGATACTAAAATAGTGAAGTCTAATCCAGTCTGTTTGTATATTTTAGCATAGTGTGGTGCTAATGCAATTCAGAGTACACTTTTCATGGTGTTACATTGAACTGTCTCCATTAGTTTGTTCAGTGTTAAAAATGAAACCTTACCTTTAGAGTTTTAAAGTTGCTCATTTGGAGGAGAGCGGCAATGAAATTTAAATCAAGAGCCATTCAATCCTGGGATCCAATCAACTGTTTCCATACCAAGACATCCTTTCTTGAAGCAGAACCTGAAGACTGTGTCTCACTTCCTTTGACACCATAAAGAGAGTTTATCTGAGCTAGTTTGATTTGCTTGTAATGTTTGCAAGCAGTGGTGGGATTCAGCCAGTTCGGACTGGTTCAGGCGAACCGGTAGGAGCGACCTGCTGGTGCCCCCCCACCGGGCTATGCCATCCTATTTATCCATGTGTTCTAAGCCGTGCAGATGTGTGCAAGCCACATGCGCAAGCAAAGCACATGTGCGGAAAGCTGTGTGCATGCGCGGAAGGTGCACAGTCACATTTTCGGTGCTGGGAGAACCGGTGGTTAAATTATGTGAAGCTCACCTCGGCTTGCAAGCAACAGATACGAATCCTCCCTTTAATAAAGCAAAGTGGTTTCTCTCTCTTGCTGCTATAGGTATTTTTTGTGTGCATGTCTGGGTTCAAATGGAGTCTCCTATGTTCCAGAGGCTTTTCCCATTCTTAAATCCCACTTTAACAGTGAGTGAAAAGAAGGGCTGCTTCGCACAAAAATGCATGTGGAGGGAAGTGTGGGATTAATCAGAGAAGATTTGTTTATATAAACCTTTATGAAAAAAGTGGAGCGGAGGCTTTGCAGGCACGTGTAAATGGAATGGCAAGATTAGCTTTGGGCTTTTCTTGACAAGGGCTCATATTAAGAAAAAAGCTGCCATCTCTGTGTAAATAGAGAAGAGATGAATGTGATATTAAAGAATGGATTTTTTACTAGAGACAGTGATGCTATCTGATTAGAGAGTAGGGGAAATGGAGAAGCCATTTATTGGAATAATAATAATAATAATAATAATAATAATAATAATAATAATAATAATAATAATAATAATAATAATAATTCCATCAACAAGATAGGTGTCCAAATGGGTTCATTGGAAATTCCAACTGTTTGGACCATCGGTTTTTCTACCCAATTTTTAAAAATATGCTTTGTCTCCTGTTTTCAAATTTTAGGAACAACATTGCCAGTGAGACAATGTAAATGAGATAAACATCTTAAAGTTATTAAAAGTGTTGGTTAATTGGCTAAATTATCATGGGACGGATTCACTGAACAGATGGATGCTCAGCACATGTATTTTTTCTATATAATAAATTCATTGTGCCTTTTCTTTTTGGAGCCAGGCTGGAATTGGGTATTCTTCTACAAATGAGTAGTGGAACAGCTCTTTTGTGTAATCCATGGAAAAGGCCCAAGGTTATAACATTTACTGACTTTTTATATCTACTGGATTGGCTGCCTGACATTCATTTAATCTGTAATCTCACAATAGTTTTTCATAATGAGGCTAAAAATGTAAATGATGTTCCAATAGCCATGGCTGAGCAGATAAGAGAAATATCAAAATAATGTGCCTCAACAAATTTGTCTGTTCAGCTGCATCCCCATTGTCCAATATGTAACATCTGTTCTCATTCCAAGAGAGCTGAGATTTGATGTTTTCCCAGTGTGATACACGTGTCAACAGATCGCCTGGATTCTGTTACCTTCACTGCACTGAGTATAGAATTAAATGAGCTAATAGCTTTCTTAAGAAGTTATTTTGAACTATATTAGCATTGGCTTGAAGTTCCAACTTTCAGAATCACAGAGCAGCTGATGCGGAGTGCTCTGTTCTCTTTGCAGAGCACTTTAATTGTTGAATGGACCAAATTGATTTCATATTGCCTAGTGAATCTGAGAAATAGCATTGGCACTGCATCCTGTATTCATCATATTATCAGAGCTACTTTCAAGTGTCTCAGCCCAGCTGTCATTCCTCGAGGAATATTATCTTAGAGAAAATAATGGATTGAATCACTCTAAGATCTACTATTTTTCTATAAGTATTTTAGAACTAGAGGCAGGCTTCCTTCCTTCCTTCCTTCCTTCCTTCCTTCCTTCCTTCCTTCCTTCCTTCCTTCCTTCCTTCCTTCCTTCCTTCCTTCCTGATGTTTTTACTATATCCGATGGTAAGTTTCTAGCAGGACCAAAGACTATGAAAAAATAGATAATAAAAACGTTGCTTTATGTAATATAAGATGAAGGGATTGTTTTAATATGCTGGAGTTTTTTAAATTAAAATTTAGAACAACTAATTATCACTTCATGTTTCTCTTTGTCTTATTTTCTATTTTGCCCAAACCTGTTTTCCATTATATAGATCTTGTTCACTTATGATATTGAATGTAGAGAAACATGAGCAAGATTGTTTCTTCTGAGATGCTATATTCATTTATAATAGACATGGACGGGTGCTACATGGTATTCATCTACGTGTGGGATGATTAAGAACAGAGGTTGTGTTTGCATTCCTGCTTTTCCTGAAGGACATTCAATGTCATACGTGAATGAAGCTAGCACCAAAGGTTATGGTTACTAAAAATTTGTTTGTGTTTATCCACATACATATACATTAGCATGTGCACGTATATACAACCATGTACAATATGGTGTGGTACAATGTGCTAGCGTATGAAGCCATTTTGAGTTGAGTTGAGTTTATTTATTATCCGGTTTTTATTATTTTTATAAATAATTCAAGGTGGGGAACGTACCTAATACTCCTTCCTCCCCTGTGACTGTTTGATGTAGACTTTTAGGAACATGTATGTACTTCAGCTGGCCTGTAGAAATTGAGACAACAAAGAAGGGAACTATTCTGGTTTAGCATTAAAACTGTATTATCAAAGGAGCAACAGCACAAGGTTTTTGGTTTCAGAGTGTTAATCATAAATGCTAATTAAACACATCCTAAATGAAATATTAAAATAGGAAATCTGAGAAGGTGAGGAAAAGACCGCAAAGGCGAGGAAGATACTTTTTTAAAAAATATCACACATAAGGCTTTTTGGAGAACAGATAACTCTCCCTCAAACGTTTTCTTTACAAGAACAATTACTTAATTTTACAGGAGATGGTAAATAATTTAGAAGAACCTGTCCAGTTTGAGCCCTTTTGTTTTCCTACTCTGAAGACTTTATGAGTAAAGGAATTACAGGGATTCAGAATTAGAAATTTTAGAGGACATCATTCCCCTCCTTGCTATGTTCACAGCCACATTCATGCATGCAAAAACCTAGCTCTCCTATGGGTTCCTGATACTTAAAAAAATGGTCTCAAGAAGGTCAGTGATCTATAAATATGGGGGGGGGGACGGAATAGCAAACTTTCCTTTACATGCTTTAGGACAATGTTTCTCAACTTTGGCAACTTGAAGATGTGTGGATTTAAGATTGTATGATAAAATAGACACAAAATATTGAGGAACCAATAATGATGGAAATGTTGGAAAAAATATGGGTTAGAAATGTAAAATTTACGCAAGTTCAAAATATGAGAGAAAATTTTTATAAAATGTTTTATAGATGGCACTTAGATCCTAAAAAGTTAGCTTGTATGTATCCAAGTTTACAATCTAAGTTGGAGATGTGAGTGTGATAAAGCCACGTATTATCATATGTAAAAAAATCAAAGCATTCTGGATAAAAATATGGTGGATTATGTAAAACATTCTTTAAAAAAAGATGAAGTTTACTCCACAGCTGTTTTTGCTGGGTATAATTACAGATTGTACGGTTATAGAGACTAATTTGATTTTAAATTTAATAACCGAGCCTTGGTAGTACAGTGGTTTAAAGCACCCTGTTAGTAACACAGCTGCCTGCAATTACTGCAGGTTTGAATTTTACCAGGCTCAAGGTTGACTCAGCCTTCCATCCTTTCTAAGGTAGGTTAAATGAGGACCCAGTTTGTGGGGGCAATAAGCTGACTTTGTATAAATATACAAAAGTATGAAGGCTATTGCTTAATGCATTGTAAGCTGCCCTGAGTCTCCGGAGAAGGGCGGCATATAAATCAAATTAAAAAAAAAAACAAAAAAACCCCAGCTAGACTTTTGGTGGCGCAGTATTGGAAGAAGGAAGATTTGCCTACTATTGAAGAATGGACACTAAAAGTAATGAACTTAGCAGAGATGGCCAAAATCTCAGCATATTTGAAGGACCGTTCAAATGAAAGATATATTTTGGAATGGAGAAGATGGATTGACTATATTCAAAACAAATATGGGATTAAAAAGTTTCAAATATTTTATGAATGAATAAAGAGTCTTTAGAAAGTATTTAAATTTAGTCATGTAAAAGGGGAGTTAAAAGTACAAGAGGGAGATAGGAGTCTATAGATAGTTAGCATATGTTAGCATATGATTGTTAAATGCTATACCCTATATTTTGCTCTGGGAAGTCGAGGGGGGGAGGGTTGGGGAGGGAAGGGGGAGGGGTGATGGGAAAACAATTGTAAAATTTTTTTAAAACTTTTTAATAAAAAAAAAAAAGATATGTGGACTTCAGCTTCCAGAATTCCCCAGCCAGCAAGTGGAACCTCAAATGTGATAATAATAATAATAATAATAATAATAATAATAATAATAATAATAATAATAATAATAACCAGATGAACCAGATCCTAAAAACACCTGAAAATGATGGATGGATGACAACTGGAAGGACATTTTTGATCCAAAAAGATAAAGAAAAAGGAAAGGACCCTGGAAACTATAGGCCAATCACCTGCTTGCCAACAACATACAAGCTTCTTACTGGTATCATTGCAAACCAAATCTATGGATACCTGGAAAGAAATAACTTGCTTCCTGTAGAACAGAAAGGATGCTGCAAAAACTCAAGAGGAACAAAAGATCAATTGCTGATCGACAAGCTAATCCTAAAGAACTCAAAGAAAAGACGAACCAACCTGTTCATGGCTTGGATAGACTATAAGAAAGCATTTGATTCAGTTCCCCATAGCTGGATCAAGAAATGCCTGGAAATATTAGGCATCAGCAGCAACATACAAAAATTCATGGAATCTTCAATGAACCTCTGGAAAACAAAACTTATAGCTAATGAAGAAGAACTGGGTGAAGTTGAAATTAAACGAGGCATTTTCCAGGGCGATTCCCTTTCACCCCTACTTTTTATACTCTCAATGCTACCACTGACAATCATTTTGAAGAAGATGAACTGTGGATACAAACTTGCAAAGAAAGGACTGAAAATCTCGCACTTGATGTACATGGATGATTTGAAGCTGTTTGGTAAAACAAAAGCTGAACTGAATTTATTAATTGAAAACACAAAAGAATTCAGCCAAGACATTGGTATGCAGTTTGGAATTGACAAATGTGCAACAATAGCAACCAAAGCAGGCAAGATCATAAAAAAGGATGGAATAGAACTAGAAAATGAAGAAATGATAAAGGCAGTAAAATCAGAAGAAGGCTACAAGTACTTGGGGATTTTAGAAGCCTCTGACTTAATGCATAATAAAGTCAAGGAATTAACTTCAGCCAAGTACATTCGGCGAATTCGTAAGATATTAATGTCCAAATTGAGTGGAGGAAACATCATAAAAGCCATAAATACCTGGGCTATACCTGTGATTAGATACTCTGCAGGAATAATTGACTGGACCCAGATGGAGTTAGACAATTTGGACAGAAAAACAAGGAAGCTTATGACAATGAATCATGCCTTGCACCCTAAAAGTGATGTTGACCGATTATATTTACCAAGAGCAGAGGGTGGTCGAGGACTCCTACAAATAAAGCAGACTATGGAAGAAGAAAAATGCAGCTTGAATGATTACATCCAGAAAAGTGAAGAACCAATGATTAAGGAAGTAAATAAAGAAGGCCTTTTAAAGACAACTAAAACAAAAGCAGAATATAAGAAAGAAGTAATTGAGCAGCGAGCTGAAAATTGGAAACACAAAGCTCTGCATGGCCAATACTTGAAAAGTATTGAAGGCAAAGCTGACCAGAAACTAACTTGGAACTGGTTAAGATCAGGAGTACTGAAAAAAGAAACAGAAAGCTTTATTTTGGCAGCTCAAGAACAAGCCCTAGCCACAAACTGTATGAAGGCAAAAATTCAACATGTTACCACCAACAGCAAATGCCGCCTCTGCAATGAGAAAGATGAGACAGTCGACCACCTGATCAGTGGGTGCAGCAAAATTTCACAAACTGACTACCTACAACGCCATGACCGTGTTGCTAAAATCATTCACTGGAAATTGTGCCAGAAGTTTGGATTTGAGTACAGCAAAAACCACTGGGAACATCAGGTTGAGAAAGTTTTAGAGAATGAGAAACTCAAGATCTTGTGGGACTTTAGGATTCAGACTGACAGGCACTTGGTCCACAACACACCTGACATAACAATAGTTGAAAAGAAAAAAGTATGGTTCATTGACATTGCAATACCTGGTGATGCACGAATTGAAGATAAGCAGCAAGAAAAAATCACAAAGTACCGGGACTTACAAATTGAAGTTGAGCGACTGTGGAAAAAGAAATCGTGTGTTGTCCCGATTGTAATTGGAGCCCTCGGAGCAATACCCAAAGGGCTACCCCGCTATTTAGAAATTCTAAATTTGCCGGACTTGAACATTTTGACTCTACAAAAAACCACCTTACTCGGAACAGCTTACATCCTCCGACGATACCTTAACAGTTCCTAGGTCCTTGGTTAGGACTCGAGCTGCTGAGCTATTAACCAGCCTCAAAGGCTGTGAATCTCACTAAAGATTAACCAATAAATAATAATAATAATAATTTTATTTCTATACCGCCCTTCTCCCGAAGGACTCAGGGCGGTGTACAGCCTATTTAAAAACACAAGACAAAACATCGATTAAAAATTTAAAATAATTAAATAAATAAATTATAATAAATAAATAAATGATCATATTTCCCCTTTCCTTATTAATATCAAAAGCAGTCCTGAGAGATATGAATCATAATTTGGAAACAGTACGTTTATTACATTACTTTCTAAAATATGTTCAGTTTGATTTAGCTCTAATCACATTAGAGGCATTCATTCAGATAATGTGGTCTAGATCAGGGTCCCCAATCCCTGGTCCCTGGACCGGTACTGAGCCACAGCAGGGCAGACACTGGGCTGCACAAATAAGTGAAGTCCCATCTGCAGGATGCAGGCAGCACACAAAACCACATACCCTTCCTGTCCACAGAAAAACTTATTTCCATTGAACTGGTCCCTGGTGCCCAAAAGCTTGTGGGCGGCTGCTCTAGACCACAAAGCTAACAATACTCAGTCCTGTAGATCAGTTACTCTCCTCTTTAGTGTCTCATAACGTTTGCAAGGTTTGGCACTTCAGACACTTGTTTTTATTTCTCACTAAAAAAAATAATAAATGCCCTGGATAGCTTCAGAGCCATTGAGTACAGATTGAGGAAATGCTATTCCCCACCCCCTCAGAATAAAACTCCTGCTTCCCCAGAAGAAATACAAAATAGGAATAACAATGTTATTGTCTTGGACTCTATTAAGGTTTTTTTTTTTGAAAGACTAATTGCTCTTTGGTTGTAAACAAACTATTTCATGCATTGAAATTTCACGCATCACCATGGTTTAAGTAAGTCAGTTTGCAATAAACCAAGGTGATTCTGTGACTTAGGACCCAGATTCAGAGACTGCAACAGGTGAAACACCTTCCTGGGACTGTAAGATGTGAACGCTGCTGTTCGGAGCTAAGCAAATATGCAACACCATGTTAGTTAGTTAACATACTCCTGGTAAATTATTGTGTCTGATACAGAATATGGAGTTTGCTTTATGCGGAATAGTAATCCATTCACTTATTTATTTAGCATATGATGAGAACATGACAGAAGAGAAGTAAACATGTACACACAATCCACATAATTATATACAAAACCTCTATGGGTATATGGTAGTGCCTTATAAATGAATATCCAATTCAGCTAATCAAGTGATCTCTCTGGGGTTGCTTCATGCAGATCTTCTAGGGAACCAGAGAATGCATGTTGTGTGCAATTTTGCACAATTTGTTTAATAGTTTGCATATCAGAAAGAGGAATTTTTCCATCCTCATTGATACAGGGCAGAGGCACTTCTTCCAGTATTATACTAATTCTGTTCAATTTCATCCAGACAGAGTGGGGCAGGTCAAAACCAGGTGGCTTAGTAGAGGGATCATTAATGATCAGGCCACAAAAAGTTACCTTGGACCATTCCTCAAAGCAGTTGCTAAATGAGGACTACAGATAGCAAACTGCTTTTTCAGAGAATCCTACAGTGAAATATTTATATATCCTAATGAAAATAATGTGATTTAAAATTATTTAGCTGCATGGTGGCAAATGTCTTAGCAATACTGTTATGTTTTGAGAATATTTTAATATTAAACAGAAAAATTAAGTGATGATGCAATTTTTCTGTGCCTACAGATTGAAATAATTATTGGAAAACAAATTACACTAGAGAGGAAGCAGTAATGAGGCCAATTCTGTTCAACAAACATCAACAAGTTGCATGTCCAAATAGAAATTATTAATCTTACAATTTCTACATTTTAAGGTTTAGCCATATATTATTAATACAAGTCTATTTGTCTTTTCTTTTTGAAATTGATGCTTTCTCAGAGATAAACATATGAGAAATTAATTTAATACACACTAACAGTGAGTTACTCTTGGTATAAACATTTCATGTTATTTCTTCTTCTAAGCTATTTTCTTCTAATATTCCAACATTAGTTGGATAATTCCTAGGTTGCGGTCTGGAACTCAGATTTTCAAACATTAAAACTCGATAAAAACAAATAAAAATAGAGTAGTAATAGGAATAATAATAATAACAACCGAGAAAAAATTCTATAGCATCACCTCCTGGCCCAAGTAGCTGTAAGACATGATGAGGGAAGAGACTATCAGCCATTTTCCTTTGAAGATATGGAAATAAAACATCAGTATTTTAACTTAACAATATGGAAAAGAAGAAAATAAATGTCATTGTAGCTTTCAGTAGTCAAAATACGCAAACAATGAAGTGGGATTAGTTGGAATAAAGCAATTAGTTGACCAGCATTTCAAATATCAATCACACATAAAATGCAATGGGAAGATTATACCAAGTTCCCAGATGGATGGGACTGGAATTCCAAAGTGCTTAAGATGGAATAAAACATAAATGAAATGTGAATAAAATATCATATACTTAACAGAAAGATATAAGAGATAATATATCCAGCAAAATTTATCTTGCTGAAGAGCAATGCTTTCTAAAATCAGAGATTTTTAACTACACGGTAGAGAATGTATACCAAACTGGATTGCAGGGGATTCTCTACTTTAGATATGGTTCTTGAAAGGATGCTTCCTCTTTGTCCCATACCATTGTTGGACCATAAATGAAAGCCTTTCCATCAGATTTTAGGATTCAGATAGATTGGTTTGAGAGGGAATAATTTGATGATTGGTGAGGTCCTTGTGAGGACCATTATAATAGGCCTGTAAAAACTCATTGAACTTTTTGCTATTCTACAGCAAATAACCCCATATTATAACAAATTAGTTTAGATACAGTATAACTATCACATTTTTATCATGTGCTGGATTTGACTCTCGAGGTGCAAAGTGAATCCAGAAGCATCCCCAGGCTAAAAATGGATCAGGTTAGGTTTAGTTCATCCCAGCTAGGCTGAAATTCTATTTCACTATCTATTTGCTTACTGATTAGAAATACTTCTGCTTTGTTTGCAGTAAATCTCACTATTACTGCTCTTAGGCACTGATTCACACTATCAACAATTTGCCTTGTTGGAAAAGAGAAATAGAGGTACATGTCATCCATATATTATACACATCTCTAATTGCTTGATTTACACCCCCCAATAGCTTCATCTAGATATTAAATAACAGGGATACAGGATTAAACACTGAAGTGGATCATAACCAAGTTCAAAGGAACTAAATATCCATCTCCAGCATAACCTTTTAACACTGACCCCCAAAGAAGGATTTGAATCATTTTAAAATGGTAACTCATAAGCCTGTTCTCACCAAGAAGTCCAGAAAGATATCATATCTCTGAGAAGACAAGAAGAATAAATTGATTGACATTCCACCTGTCTAGTTCCTGGTATTAATAATCTACCAGGGGGATCAAAACTACCTCAATCTCAATCCTGGGCTGATGCCAGAAGTATACTGTCTAATCAAAGAAACTCTACAATAGCTTTTTGCCCAAAATGATATATTAGAAACTGCTCCTTAATTATGCAACATGGTGGAATCCAGAGAGAGTTTTTTTACGGTTTCATTTTCCTAATGAAAATGCCAGTTTAAAACTAGATGTCACCAAGGAAGTTTTGAGTAGGTACAGGAAATAGGCAGGCATTTCCCGACTAGTTTTAATGAGGCTATGACAATTTGCTACAGCCAACTTGCTTCAGGACAAGAATTACACTAATATCAAAGAAATGGTGGAATTGAATCATTTAAAAAAGATGCAAAATGAGGGACAGAATGAAATGTGAATGGCAAAAATTAAAATATTTTTAAATTTATTTTAAATAATTAAATAGAATTGTTACATTGTTCGGCAGTGAGTCGACCATGGTGAGTTGGTTGTGGTGAGCTGACTGTGGTGAGTTGGCCACAGCAAGCTGGCTTTGTCCCGAAGGTGCTTTTTCAAGTCCAGGCAACTGGACTTTCTAGTTTTTCTTTGAAAATGTTTTGCTTCTCATCCAAGAAGCTTCTTCGGCTCTGACTGGATGGTGGGGAATGGAAGGATGTATATTCCTTGCAAACAGCTAGTCATTTGCATTCTTTTAGAGAGTCATTGAGGCCACTTCTGCATTTATTTCTGTCCTCAGGGTCACCTGAGTAGTGCAAATGGGTGTGGAGCTTTCTTGGAACGGCTGAAAGGATTGTGTTGTGGAGCTGTGCTTTCTGCAGGAGGTGACCCTGAGGAAACAAATCTGCAAGTGGCCTCAATGACTCTCTAAAAGAATGCAAATGACCAGCTGTCTGCAAGGAATATAAATCCTTCCATTCCCCACCATCCAGTCAGAACTGGAGAAGCTTCTTCGGTGAGAAATAAAATGTCTTCAGAGAAAAACTAGAAAGTCCAGTGCCTCTTGCAAAAGCACTTTTGGGACAACTGGATGACCTGGATGACTGAGAATCTCCATAGATAAGTTGGCTGGGGCAAGTTGTCCCATTCTGAATTTTAATTAGTTAGGAATAGCAGGGATGCGGCATGTGTGTGGTTGGCCTTGGGCTACCTGGAATCTTGCTCACACCTTTGAGCCGTACAAGGAAAGACTTTGCTATCACAGTTAGATAAGCAGATAGGTGCAACATATAACTGAACAGAATATATTACTCATAAATTGTCTAGCAATAGAGTCACAGCAGGCAGCAGAGTTGCCTCTCTCAGCTTTCCTTTCTCCGTAATATAACAGGCCTTTTGCAATTTAGAATAACTGTGCTGGGTGATTCTGTGTGGATGCAATTTCTTTGCTTGAGAAGACTCATCCTGTGTCTTCCTCCATAATCTCACTAGCTATTAAAATGGCATTTCATTGCCCTGAGCTCTCTGAAAACCATCAGGAAGGAAAAAGGATATTCAGAAGTGTATGTGTCAATTGCCCAAGTCCATTTCAGTGCCCTGGAGATTGATCAGGGCATTGACAGAATCCCCAAGTGAAGTGTGAGAAAATTACTCAAAGCAGTCAGAAATCTATCAGATCTTTCAAAAATATCTTCTCTATCGAGGTTAGGCATATATACTGCAAACATATGTGTGCAGTGGGTGAAGTATCAAGCCACATTATGCCATTCCATTCAGCTCTGGTTTTAAATACTTATATTTTTTCTTTCTGTAAAATAAAAAGTGTAGTGGAAATTCAAATGCACACCCAAAAGTTTAGAAAGTTGTCTTTAGGAGGGATTGGAGAGGAAAGGAGAAGGTATTGGGTTGTACCATACTATTACCTTTCAGCTGGGTGACTTTGCGGCAGTCACTCTCTCTCATGTTAATATAAATATTGATATATGACTTGTCCATGCATGACATGCCAGACGCTAAATAAAATAACTGTTTCTCAGCCCAAGCCACCTCATAGGGTTGTTGTTGTGGAGAAAATGGGTGTAGGAAGGATGATTAGCTGCCTTGTGTGATTGATTAGTAATAATAAAGGCAGGATAAAAATAAATAAAACAATTCATAAAGCAAGCTGCCCAAATTAAAGAAAAATTGTGGCGTGCCAATGCTGCAGGTTGCTCCTATAGTTTGTTCAGAAACCCTACTACCATCCCATTGCAAGACATGAGTGGGAAGGTTAACTTTCTCTGTGGTAGCCCTCACTCTGGAACACCCTCTTCCCAAAGTTATGGTCTTTCCTGCATTTTGCAAGGAAATGAAATAGGTTAATGTTCTCAAAGTTTTGAGGCCTTGTTGCTTAGGCCGATGACAGTTGTCTCAACACACACACACATTTTTCTTCTTTTTACGACCCTGTAATCCCTTCTTTCAGGGAGAGTTGGTGTAACAGCATGGAGCTAAGTGTTTACTGGCTGGATGACCTTCTTGTTGCCTACATGGAGATTGTAGCAGATATTTTCTCTTTGTGCCCCGATAGAGAAACATCTGCCACTGTCTAGGATTGAACTCTCAACCTTCTGAGTGGGAGGTGAGCAGCGGTGGGATTCAAGTAATTTAACAACCAATTCTCTGCCCTAATGATTTCTTCCAACAACCAGTTTGCCAAACGGCTCAGAAAGTTAACAACCGGTTCTCCCAAAGTGGTGCGAACTGGCTGAATCCCGCCACTGGAGGCGAGCTTCTTTACCTCTAGGCACCATGCCACTCTACTATTTCTCTACATAGAAATAGATGGTAGATAGATGATAGGTAGATAGATAGATAGATAGATAGATAGATAGATAGATAGATAGATAGACAGATAGATAGGAAGATAGATATGATAGATAGAGAGAGAGATATAGATATTTCATTGCTGCTGTTTGTGTGTGTATGTTGCTATGTGCTGAGTGGGACCATTTGGAATTGGGGTAGTCTACAAATGCAAATAAATAAATATATGTGTATGTGCTGTATTTCTGAGGACTGCTGAACGTGCAAGAAATTGGGCTGCCAGCCAGAAGTGGTTAGGGTTGTTAGCTGTGTCATGCTGCTAGCTATGAGTATGTTTTCTGGAATAATAAATAATACAGGTGGTTTTTGCTGAATGATCACTCATTCAGGGTGACTGTTTGAATTTATGATGGGGGTGAATAAGAAGAACTTGCAACTTGTCCTTGACGTTTCAATAGTCACACTATCTTACCAACCCCCACTCACGTAAACCTAATAAACCTACATTATTGATGTATGCCATCATCTTCTTTTGAATATTTTTGGCTGATCTATTTTAAGCTTCACTTTATAGTCTCTTATTCTGCAATCTCAGGTAGAAGATTTGGACACCACCGAAATAGAATGGCTTGAAATATATCATGTGTATAATATCCACATAGCTGACCATGCAATATGGAAATGAGTCAAAACCGACAATGATAGTGAGGGGAAGCAGCCATTCGTAATGGCCAGGAAGGGTTCGTTTTCTTTTGCACTGCTTGTCATCAGACACTTTTTTGCCTCACATGCAGGGGTGCTATTCAGTAGGTTCTGACAGGTTCTGGAGAACCAGTAGCAGAAATTTTGAGTAGTTCAGAAAACCGGCAAATACCACCTCTGGCTGGCCCCAGAGTAGAGTGGGAATGGAGATTTTGCAATATCCTTCTCCCAGAAGTGGGGAGGCAATGGGGATTTTGCAGTATCCTTCCCCTGCCACACCCCCAAGCCATGCCCACCAAGCCACGCTCATAGTACCGGTAGTAAAAAAAAAAAAATGAATTCCACTACTGCTCACATGGCAATCTCAAATGTTCTAGCTAGTGAAATAGGAAGCCAATCAAAACAGTTCCAATCTTTTTAAGCTTCAGTTGGTTCTAGCCTATGCAATGTCCATCCATGGAACAATTAGACATCTTGCAGTTTGTCTTGGACTGAGTCATTGTTATTAAAATCATTTCCATGGTAAATATCATAGAGGATAATATTTGACTACTGAAATAGATAGACTGGTTTACCCTGCTGGGTTCTCTTAACTGATAACAAGTAACATCTGAAAGTTGCTGAACTTCTCTGAGTTCCTAGCCCCATGATGGCAAACCTATGGCACGCGTGTCCAAAGTGGCACACAAAGACATGTTGCCCAGCACGTGCGGTCTTGCCTGTTTGTCTTCTGGGTTTCTGGTGTGCATGTGTGTGCAATGATCAGCTGTCCTTTGTGTGTGCGACAGCGCCAAAAACCAGTGTGCGCATGGGCGCTGGCCAGCTGATTGTTGGGTGCGCATGCGTGCCAGAACCCAGAAGTTTGGCTTTTCTGGAGTACAATCCCTTTATGTGTGCAGCAGTGTGAAAACTGGCCTGCGCATGCATGCCGGCCAGCTGATCATTGGGCACGTATGTTCGCTAGAACTCAGAAGTTCGGTGTTTCCAGAGTGATATCCCTTTGCGCGTGCGGCAGTGCCAAAAAACACCCTGCGCATGCACGCCGGCCAGGTGATCGTTGGGCATGCATGTGAGCTAGAACCAGGAAGTTTGGCTTTTCTGGAGTGCAGCCCTGACGAGTGTGCACATGTGCGCATGACATTTCCACGCGACCTTTTTGGTACCGCCATCACTGTCCTAGCCTGTAATGATTAAGAATCCTGTGTCTAAACAGCAGGAAAAAAAAGGATTTCCATGCTTTTTCATAGTAGAGTTTAATTCCAATTTAATTAAGATACACGTTTATGTATTATTTAATTTATATGCTGCCTACCTCACTGCCCCAAAGGTATCTTTGCATACAAAAGATACGAAGAAGTTGCTACTAATCTTCTTTACAGCAGTAATAAGAACAATTTTACTATCTACGCTATAGTTATAACATAAATTTCTTCTTTCTATAGTCCCCCCCCCACTCACACTCAGTTCTATTCTTGCCACTTTTCTGCCATTATGATATTACAATCCCAAAATGAAAATATCTCAAACAAGGGAAAAAGAAACGTTAAGCTTTGCCCATTTTTCTCTTTTGTCTTCCAGTGCCCTTAATACTTTCATCTCAAGTGACACTCCATTGTTATAGTCATTATCACATTCAACAGCTTCAGAATTACAATCAACATCACAATCTACCTCATATTACCTTTATCTTTTGTTTTGTAAAATCCTTTGATTTTATGGTAAATAATGTTAATGATAATAGTAATAGTAGTAGTAGTAAGTAGTAGTAATAATTTCCATGAAGGTCTAGTTAATTTGTCCAATTTAATTCAAATCTGTTCAAAAGCACTTTCATAAAAAAAAAAAAAAACAATTCTTCAAAATAAGTGTCATTTGGCCATTTTAAACTTTCTTATATAGACTCCTTGCTAAGTTTTGTGCCAAAAGTTTATTTCTTTATTTCTTTGTGACTCTGAAAAAATAATAACTCACCAGGTAGAATTTTCTAATTTTGCCAGTCAGCAAATCTCTCTTTAGCTATAAGTTAAATGTAAACAAACTTCTAGGATGTTAGGAGCCTTGGTGGTGCAGCGGACTAAGTGCTGTTATGTAGCACTTAGCAGCCAGCTGCCTGCAATTAGTGCGAGTTCAAATCTCACTAGGCTCAAGGTTGACTCAGCCTTCCATCCTTCCGAGGTAGATAAATTGAGGACCCGGATTGTGGGAGCAATAAGCTAACTTTGTAGAAACACCGCTTATGGGGGGCCAAAAGCCCTAATAAGCAGTTATATACAAAATAATGAAGGCTATTGCTATAAGAGCATTGTAAGCCACCCTGAGTCTTCAGAGAAGGGCGGCATATAAATTGAACTAATAAATCTGAAAGAGGTTAGGAAATGTAGCTCATGTGAACCTTATATCCATACACACTGCATCATCAGCTATGATGAAATCCCTTGACTTCCAGCCTCTCCACTTAGGAGCTCACTGCAAGAACTCTTTTTCTGCAGTCTACTCAGGAGGAGCAGCTGTCTGAAGTGCAAGTGAGCAATCTCATGATCTCTCCTTTTTCGGTAGAGACTTTGTCAGCCAGAATTCTCCGTGTGGCTACTGATCTTCGCTGCAGTGTTGTCCTTATTTCTTCAGGGATATGTATTTTGCCACCAGAAGCTCCTCACTATCTGATATTCTTAATGAATAATTACTATGTGGATCTATTTATAATCCATCAAGGTCATAATTCAATTGTTGGACAGATTGAAAAAATAATAAATAGTAAGATTCTGTAATGTAAGGCTGTATAGTAGATTCCTTGCTTCTTTATTGTTGATTGTGGAACTCAAAATGTTCTTTGCAGAATGACATGGGCTCTATGCACACTCTATGGCCGTGATGGCGAACCTATGGCAGTCATATTGGTGGGCACACAAGCATTGTCCTAGCTCATCTCCAGCATGCATGCGTGTGCCACTCAGCTGATTTTTGGCCTTCTTGACCCACCGGAAGTCGGGGAAAAGGCTGTTTCCGGCCTCCAGAGGGCCTCCGGGGGATGGGAAAGGCCGTTTTCGCCCTCCCCAGGCTCCTAGAAAGGCTCTGGAGCCTGGGGAGGGTGAAAAACAGGCCTACCGAGCCCACCATGCCATCGCATGCCAAAAGTGGGGGGAGTGGGGGGGGTTTGCACGTGCAAGCACGGGGAGCGGGGCACATTGAATTATGGGTGTAGGCACACACGTGCCCGACCCCCCCTGCTCCCCCGACTTTTTGCATGCAACGGCAAAAAGTTTAGCCATCACTGCTCTATGAGAAAGGCTCATAAGTGATGACAGAAATATGGATAGTTTTCAGAGAAATATAGTATCTCGATTCCTCAGAAAAAAAGTCAATGGCCCACCTCCTCTTAGCATAAGGGTCTAACCACTATCTTCATCTTTTTTTGTTTTAGCAAATTGTTGTTTTAGGAGGATATTTTCAAGTGCTTTTTCCACTAACTAAATCAGATTTTGCTGGTTTAACCTCAGTGTAACGTTTAGAATTTTGTCAATGGCAGGTGCCATTATGCAGGGAGGATATGATAATTATATACATGTTTACATACATCTGCATTTCAAATCATCTCTAATTTGTGCATTTATTGAAATCAGTATATTTCTATTTTTTTTAAAGCAGTTGTACTAATTCATTCTTTTCCTTACCCATTGCTTCTCCTGGATGGAAAATAGGTTGGGTTTTTTTTTTTTTTACACTTAGAACAGGCATCTTATATTTAGAGATCTCGATGACTTGAATCCTTTCAAAATTTCCCATTTCGAAGGGCCATGTACTGAAATTCAATCTTGTCAGATATACAGAGGTTACATTTCATTGTAGTGAAATTTCCCATTTATTGTGTGAATTTATAAGGTAAAAAGAAGGTAAAAATTAGGAAGCAAATTCTTGTTTTTCCAATTAAATTAATATTTAATAGAGATCAGCTGCTATTAGAATTCATGTATACACATCCTTGTTATTATTTCTCTGACTGCCAATAATAGGATACAACCCCTATTATTTTGTTATGATTGTTAGTATTTAGGAAAAAAACAGAGGTGAGATCAAAAGACCAAAAGGTAATTTTGCTCAACCAAACCACCTGTTTAATTATTTATTTTATGGCGTTTATGAGCTGCTTCAGTTGAAGCCAGCTGTGTTGATAGAATGAAGCAAATGGATATTGCCATTACTTCAAATACTTTGAGCAAAGTTTCTAGAAATTTTGAAGCTCTCTTAGGACTTGATCCAAGAAATTGACATGAGAATCACAGAAATGTGAAATACTAGAGGTAGTATTTCTGCTAATGAGGAACTTTGTCTTTGGGGCAGAGGATTAAAATATTATTTTGACAGTTCTAAAACTCTAAAAAAGGAAAGAAAAAAAAAGCAGTTTGTGGACAAACACACTGAAATGGCTTTGACTATCTGAATTACCTACAGAAGATTACAAAGATGTTTTGATCTCTGACATTAGGACCTGGAGGATGGATGTGGTGGCCTAGTATAATTGTTGGGCTCCTGGAAAGATGCCTCAAGATGGAAAGCAATCCTTTTCTCAGGCACAAATCACACAGCTTACTTAACAAGATTTGTCAAGGTGAAAGAAAGAATTTCAATACCTAACCTATTTTCCATTAGAATCAATATAATTCCCAGGACATTAAAGTAGAGCCTTTCATGGTATCTTTTTATGTCTTTTCTCTTAACTGATGTGGAGATGGGTCTTTTTACTGAGGATGGCTGCGGCTGTTTGTTTAGAAAGGCATCTCCTGAACACAGTACCTGTGATGCAGGAGTGGGTTCTACTTACTTTTACTACCCGTTTGCAACGGGAGCGTGCGCGCTTCTGCGCATGTGCAGATCATCAATTTTGACGTCCAGGCGGGTGGGCGGAGTTTCCCGCCGCTTTTAAAGTGGTTCTAAAGAACTGGACAGAACAGGGAGCAACCCAACACTGCTGTGATGGCAAAGCAGCAGAATTTGCCAGATGTTGTAATCTTGTTGCTAATTTTATGTTCCTGACTCAGGGAGCTTTGCTTCTGTCAGTAAATGCTTATAGAAGAAGATTCAAGCCTGAATACATAGCAGGGGTGAAATCCAGCAGGTTCTGACAGGTTCTGGAGAGCCGGTAGTGGAAATTTTGAGCAGTTCGGAGAACCGGTAGTGGAAATTTTGAGTAGTTCGGAGAACGGGCAAATACCACCTCTGGCTGGCCCCAGAGTGGGGTGGGAATGGAGATTTTGCAATATCCTTCCCCCAGGAGTGGGGTGGGAATGGAGATTTTGCAATATCCTTCCCCCAGGAGTGGGGAGGCAATGGGGATTTTGCAGTATCCTTCCCCTGAAGTGGGGTGGGAATGGGGATTTTGCAGTATCCTTCCTCTGGAATGGGGTGGGAATGGACATTTTGCAGTGTCCTTCCCCTGCCACCTCCACCAAGCCATACCCACTAAGCCACACCCACAGAACCGGTAGTAAAAAAATTTGGATTTCACCACTGATACATAGTTATGTCTTTTCTAAATATGTGCATGGATCAACATCAGGAAAGTCTGATGTTTATTCTGGCATCAGTTCTCCAATCAAGAAAGTGACTGCAGCAATACATTTGACTGAAGCTTTGCAGAGTGATCGGCTGAACTATATCACAGCGCTATCACTTTTGCTTGTATTTCTTTTGACAGTTGACTTGTCCAAAATCTTTCATTTTTTAAGTTTAAAAATTATTCTTCTGGTATGTGTCATGTCTTCTTAAAGATAATGTGCAGTGAATCAATGCTATTACTTTTTCCTACCTGACCAGTAATTAATTAAGAAGGGATCAAGACTGTTAATGCTCTGTAATCCCTTCGTTCAGATAATTCTGCATAATAAGCCTTTAATGCTAATGACTCCAATGGTTGACAGAAAAGACATGGTGCTTTATTGGCATAATGCTATGGCTGATGGCTATTTTCTCTCCTCATTTCTCTGTAGCAAGTAGCAAATTACAGATAATAGTTGGAAAAAAAGTTTACATGAGTTGATTTACACCTAAAAGGTACAATAAAAATTCTGACCATGTTCTATAACTGGGATTAATCAGATTTATATCTGAGTAAATACACTTACATCTAGACTGCAGGGGTGATAAGTGGCAAATTTCATAAATATCTAGTATTAACTCCTTATTATTTATGCAGAAATATATTTATTTTACCACAACTAAATATATTAATTTGTCAATAAGATTACAGAATTAGAGTTCAGTAAAGTTAACAACAGAAGAAACTGGGATGGTGATGATGATGATAGTTGCATACTGCCAACTCTTTCCAGACTCCTTTACAATAATAAATCTTTACAATGAAGATTAAAAGGTCTATAGCAATTGTAAATCACAACCTATAATCAACCTTGCAACTGCCTGCATTCAGTCTTGAACTCCTGCTGGTTGTTCCATGGAGACACCCAAACACATGCTTTCTGCTAGGTAGCTGATAATAGAAGCTGAAATTAGGAGTTAATTTAGTTCCTGATAAGAGAAATGTTCTCATAGGAGGAAGAGGAGTTGCTGTTGAGCTGGCATCTGAATTAGAGTCTAATCCAGAAATGATTTTGTTAGGAAGCGAATATTACCTAACTTGTTGGGTTAGCAATATATAACCCCTTAGGCCCAGGGTATTTGGCGGATCACCTGCGGCCAGCAACAGCTCCCCATCGCCCCGTGTGCTCACATAGAGAGGGCCTACAATGTTGGCTGATGGCCCCTAGGGAGCGAGTCTTCTCTGTGGGTGCACCTACCCTCTGGAATCAGCTCCCCTTGGAGCTCCGGGTAGCCCCCGACCTTCACTCCTTCTGCCGTGACCTTAAAACATGGCTGTTTCGCCAAGCTGGCCTGGACTGAATGGGGTTTTAATGGGAATTTTAGTTTTTATTGTTGAATTTTAATTGGACTTGTTGTTGTTTATTGCTGTGAGCCGCCCTGAGTCCTTATGGAGAAAGGGCGGCTTATAAGTCTGATAATAAAATAAATAAATAAAATAAATAAACCATCAATGTAGCTTTAAGACTACTGTATTGCATCATACTGTGTCCTGATTGGTTAGCTCTGTAGCCAATGTCCTTAAGAGGGAGCTAGAAATATGGTTTGTTTCTCTTTGCTATTTTTGCTCTCTGATATCTCTGTATGCTACTGTTTGCAAATCCAGAAGAACTGTTTATTGTGAATGACTACAACGACTGGTAAGAAGACTTTGTTATTGGATTATCCCTGGATTGTCGTTTTGACTATCTACTGCTTTATATGTGTATGACCTGGATTGTTTATTGGACTATGCCTTACTATTTCCTGAAAGTAAACACAACTCAGTGTATCTGTGGGTTGACTGTGTTTATTCATAACTACTTTCAATCGCTTTCATATACATACCCTTGCTACTCAAGGGTTACTCTGCGAATTCCTTAACAGATTTTCACAAGAACTGTTCCATCAATGAACTTTGATGAAACAGATTAATTGCTAGAATAATCTAAAATAAATCTAGACAGCAGTGGTTGTTTATTTTATTTATTTTATTTTATTTTTGAATTTGTATACCGCCCTTCTCCCTGAGGACTCAGGGCGGTGAACAGCCAGATAAAAACATCAAATACAAATATTAAAACACATTTAAAAATATATATAGATTTGGCCCCATTAATTAAAAACGATAAGCAAAACAGAACAATTAATAAAACCCTTAAAAAGAAATTAAGCCAGCCCGGCTTGTTGAAAAAAGAAAGTTTTAAGGGCACGGCGGAAGGCACTGAGGTCATGGATTCTCCTTATCTCAGGGGGCAACTGATTCCAGAGGGTAGGTGCCCCCACAGAGAAGGCCCTCCCCCTGGGGGTCACCAGCCTGCATTGTTTGGCTGATGGCACCCCGAGGAGGCCCTCTCTGTGGGAGCGCACGGGTCGGTGGGAGGTCGTCGGTGGCAGTAGGTGGTCTCGAAGATAGCTAGGCCCTATGCCATGGAGCGCTTTAAAGGTGATAACCAACACCTTGAAGCGCACCCGGAAGACCACCGGGAGCCAGTGCAGTTCACGCAGGAGCGGTGTTACATGGGAGCGCCATGCTGCTCCCGTCACTACCCGCGCTGCTGCGTTCTGGACCAGTTGGAGCCTCCGGGTGCTCCTCAAGGGGAGCCCCATGTAGAGAGCATTGCAGTAATCAAGGTGAGAGGTCACGAGGGCATGAGTGACTGTGCACAAGGAATCCCGATCAAGAAAGGGCCGCAACTGGCGGATCAGGCGAACCTGATAAAAGGTCCCCCTGGTCACAGCCGTCAGATGTTCCTCCAAGGACAGCTGCGTATCCAGGAGGACTCCCAGATTGCAAGCCCTCTCTGTGGGGGCCAAAGACTCGCCCCCAATAGTCAGTGATGGAGTCAACTGACTATATCGGGATGCCGGGAACCACAGCCACTCAGTCTTGGAAGGGTTGAGCCTGAGCCTGTTCCTCCCCATCCAGATCCGTACAGCCTCCAGGCACTGGGACATCACTTCAAGGGCATCGTTGGGGTGGCCTGGGGTGGAGATGTACAGCTGAGTATCATCAGCGTACTGATGGTATCTCACCCCAAAGCCATGGATGATCTCACCCAGCGGCTTCACATAAATGTTGAACAGGAGAGGCGAGAGGACCGACCCCTGAGGCACTCCACATATAAGAGGCCTCGAGGTCGACCTCTGCCCCCCTGCCAACACGAACTGCGACCGGTCGGAGAGAAAGGAGGAGAACCACCGTAACACGGTGCCCCCCATCCCCAACTCTTCCAACTGGTGCAGCATGATACCATGGTCGATGGTATCAAAAGCCGCTGAGAGGTCTAACAGGACCAGAACAGAGGAGCAACCCCTGTCCCAAGCCCTCCAGAGATCATCAACCAACGCGACCAATGCCGTTTCCGTGCTGTGCCCAGGCCTGAAACCAGACTGGAACGGATCCAGATAGGATGTTTCCTCCAGGAATTGCGGGAACTGTCGCGCGACCACACTCTCAAGCGAAGGTTGGAGACAGGACGGTAGTTGGCCAATATTGCTGGATCCAGGGACGGCTTCTTGAGGAGAGGCCTCACCACCGCCTCCTTCAAGGCCGCGGGGAAGTAACCCTCACTCAACGAAGCGTTGATAACACCCTGGAGCCAGCCTCGTGTAACCTCCCGGGAGGCCAGTACCAACCAGGAGGGACACGGGTCCAGTAAACATGTGGCCGCACTAAGTCTCCCCAAGATCCTGTCCACATCATCGGGAGTCACAGCATCAAACTCCTCCCAGATAACATTCTCAAGACTATTCCTCGTCACCCTGCCCTGATCTACCCAGTCAGAGTCCAAGTCCCCCCGGATCTGAGCGATTTTGTCATGCAGGTATTGTCCGAAATCCTCCGCCCTGCCTTCCAAGGGATCCTCCCGCGCTCCCAGATGGAGCAGGGAGCGGGTTACCCTGAACAGGGCGGCCGGACGATTCCCTGATGACGCAATAGAGGTGGAAAAGTAATTAAACTTTGCCATCTTTATCGCCACTTGTTGTTGTTGAGAAATGTATTGCATTTGTATTGTATTGCATTTGTATTGTATTGTTGAAAGCTTGTTAGTATGAAGCCAGATCCAATAAGGCTGCTGAAGAGTTTTAGTCAAAAGACTAATTGGAGACCCAGAGATGAAGATGTGCTTTCGACTTTCCCTTTGCTTTGCAGATGATCCCTCGGGGATTGAAAATGCTACAAGACTCTTCTTTCAGTCAGAGACATGGAAGAAGCCTGTGTCAGTCCAAGAAAAAAATGCCAGTATCTTCAGCCCTTCCTTATCTCTCAAAAAAGATATGAGTAATCAGAAATAACCATGTGAACACAGATATTACATAAAAACATATGAAAGCATAGAACTGATTTATGCTACAGTGATGAATACAGGAAAAAAAACAAAAGTTGGTTGCAATATCTTTATAATTACAAGGCACTGTGGGAAGAAGGAGTTGGAGATGACATGACCTTATGGTTGTTTGATAGAAATAAATCCTTGCTTATTCTTACTAAGCATTATGGTAAAATTGAAGTTCACTTATATACTTAGATGAGTTCTTAATAAATGGGAAAATCTACTTTTTAAAGTTAAATTTTAAAAATCTTGTAATGAACCCCAAGAAGAAGCATAATCAGGGGTGAAATTCACTTACCTTCCTTACCGGTTCGCAAATGTGTGCTTGCTTCGCTTGCGCGTGCCGTCGTCTGCACATGCTCAAAGACTTCTGCTCATGCAAGAGGTTTAAAATGTTGCAAAAAAGTGATGTCATGACATCTGTGTGAGTGGGCGGAGCCTCCCACAGCCGACGCTACCAGTTTGCTTGAGCCAGATAGAACTGGCTGAATTTCACCCTTGAGCATAATACAAAAATAATACTTAACACCAATCAATTAAATAATAAATAAACTACCAGTACATATGATGACTATGAATTTCCGAAGGCTCCTTCTGAAAAGATCAGTTTTAACCAACTATCACTAAGATGGCCAAATTTATTTCAGGAGGAATTCTTTCAGAGTTTCAGTGTCATCACAAGATAATATTTCCTATTGTTGGAAGAAATCTCCTTCTAGGTTCTGCTCCAAGTGGGGAAAAAGACACTGGAGACATGGAGACTGCTTGGAAAGATGGTTTAATGGTGGACAGGATCACATGGCTTGAGTTCCTGAACAGAAAAGGGGCAGATACAGTAAATCTTCGGGTTTTTATGCTCTCTCTGGCTCTGCATTTCTTGGGGCCCCGAAAGAGTATCCTGATTGGTTGTCAGACTCCCAGGGGCTGGGGATCTTAGCTAGCCTTGCTGGCTGATGGTCACATGTGCTTCCCAGGTCACATGTGGTGAGTTTCTGCTGCTATTGTGTAGAGGGCTAATCCTATCTTTGTTGGATCTTTGGCAATTCCTACTATGGCTCTGCTTGAAGGAGGCAGATCTTTGTTATGTAGAATAGACTGGCCCAGGCCTTAATGGCCCATTGACAAAGGGTGGGGGGCAGGAAGGTGGGAGCTGCTTTGTCTGTAAAATATGCTTCTCCATTTCTCATCCAGGGAAATATAATATTCTGCCTTTTTCATATTTCCCAAAATATTTCACTCTTCCAGGAAAGGGGTGGGTGCTAACTTCCTACACTATAATATGTCTCAGGTGTTTTTAGCTCCTTAAACTGAAGCTCATAAGCTTCTGAGACAATCATCTTGGATGAGTCAACTCTATATGTACCTCAGCACCAAGCCATGTTGCTTATTTGTTGGGATTTTCCTCATGGTCATGCTTCTTTTCTAGTTTGTTTTCCTCAATGGAATATTATTGTAGCTGAAAATGTGGTGCTTTAAAAAAAAAAAAAGATGAACTAAGGAAAAGGTTGTCACCACAGATGGAGCTTTCTTGTAAGCATGGGATTTTCCCCAAACTATAATTAAATCATGACTGGTGTTTGGGACATACTGTAGACATTAAAGAACAGACAGTCCTTCAGTAAATGTATATCTGTTTCACAGATATCAACTACTCCACTGAAAGTTAAGCACATGTGCCTTCTACATCTTTTCCAGGATTTTTTTCCCCCTCTCATAGTTAAAAGATCTGTCAACTAAGCAACCAAGTGGCTATGATGAGCATCTTGTGTGGTCAGATGTCCAGTTATTAACCTCAAAAGTCCTAAACAAAAAAAATCTCCAGGGTAAATTTGATCTAGTTAAGGTACCTTAGATGCATTTCCCTTTCCATTTTTGTTCAACAATGAGTACATTCTGCTCAGGAATGTGGGCATAGTTACATACGGTAAATAAATTTTACCATATGAGGTCCATACAACTGGACTGGTTGCAGGCAGGCTGTATTTTCAAGGGCTGTGATAAGGAACAGTCTTTCCTCTGGGATCTCTGGGTCTTCAAACTAAGAGTTCCCTCAGTGTTTGGGTGTCTGAGACTTGGACACACTGGTCATTCCTTCCTGAAGATGAACAGCTGAATCTCTGTACTGATTGAAATACCGATGTAAAAACCGTTTACAATGAAAATCCCCAAATCCCCCTTCACTGTGTATTTAATAACACAGAAGTCTGTAAAGCAAATGCCAGCTGATTATTGGAAAACAAATTTACTAAGAGGTTTGTAGTAATCAAACACTACTGCTAAGTAGTTCCTATCACCTTAGAGGCATGCTCACAAGTTCCTAGTGAGAGAGTGAGATTCAGTCCAACTAGCACCTGGCTGCTAATTTTTATGTTTTCCAAATTTATTTTATTTATTTTATTTTTATTTTATTAAATTTCTATACCGCCCTTCTCCCGAAGGACTCAGGGCGGTGAACAGCCACAAGATAAAAACACATAAATACAAAAATTTAAAATCAAATAAAAACGAATTAAATAATTTGGCTGAACAAATTTAAAATACCCCATAATTTAAAACAAATTAAAATTTACATTTAAAAAGGGGAGAGGTTTTAGGCCAGGCCAGCTTGATGAAATAAAAAAGTCTTAAGCGCGCGACAGAAGGTGCACAGATCCGGGATCCTCCGTATCTCCGGGGGGAGCTCGTTCCAGATCGTAGGTGCCCCCACAGAGAAGGCTCTCCCCCTAGGGGCCGCCAGTCGACATTGTTTGGCCGATGGCACCCGGAAGAGCCCCTCTCTATGGGAGCGTACTGGCCGGTGGGAGGCTATTGGTGGTATTTTCTTAGTATTACTCTTAGCTTAAATTGAAAGTTTATAGAAAGTGTGGACTTCTATTTATAATCACATATAGTTTGGAGTGGGTCCTGAGAAACCCAGATTCAAGACCCCATTCAGCTGTTGCTTTCACTGCGTCAATCCCTACCCCTCTATTCCTATACAGGGTATTGTGAAGATAAAATGTAGGGCGGCTTCTGTTGGGTTGCCTCAATTTCCTCTTCTGGCTTTATCACTCAGTGACTTCTGGACATTTCTTTGATCTTCCTCAAATCTGAGGTCTCTATCCACTGTCTGCATGGACATGGGGAATACCATATGACACTGTGTGGTCATGCTGTCTTTCCTATTCATCAAAATAAACAATGCTGTATGTGTTACTGGTTTTGTGTGGCTGGATCTAGGACATTGCATATCTTTCAATACTCTCAGTATAAACCATTACTCTTTTCTCACATCTGACTTCAGCTTGATTCTTTCTCTAGTGGGGGTGAGCACTAGAACAAATCATGTTTACCTTCTATGCAGCAACTCCTATGGTATTGCCTCTGTAGCTTTCATCAGGAGGCTGTTCTCCAAGTTGTTGGCTTTTCAACTGCTTTCCCCAATATTTGTCAACTGCTTTCCCCACTATTTGTCAGTTTCCTCTCAACACTGTTCTGGCTCTGGTCTGTTCTGGTTAGTGGATTTATGCCTGATTGTTTGCTCTATTTGGCTGTATCTTCATATTCATTGTTTGTACAAATGTATTGCATACAAAACCCACATATTCTTTTAAACTTCGCCAGCACTTGACTCTTCACTGAGTAAGTAGCAACACTTGTATCTTGTGTACTCATCTGTGAATGCAAGGATGTTTCCAAGTAGGGTAGTGACATGAACTAATGTCGTTCTGCACTAGTTCTAATGGCTTCTTCTCTATTCTTCTTTTCTCTTCTGATTTATTGGCTTAGTGTCTTGATTCTTACAGCATTTGATCCTTTGGTCAAATCCTTCAATTTACAAACAGCATCAAGGTCTCTGTGCCCCATTCTCTGGTCCCATTTGGTTTCATAAGCTTTGTGATTATAAGTCTTTGTTGTCCTTGCTTGATTTCTACACAGGCTAATTCAAAGTGTCCATTTTTTTCTGGACAGTTTGTCTTTCATAAGCAATTCTCCATTCTCAGTGACATAAAAAGGGTTGCTTTTAATAATCAATAATCCTACATGACATTCTTTCTCTCTGATATATTTTATTGACAGCAGATTTAACTTCAGATCTGGAGCATATAAGCTGTCCTTAATTGTTAAACTGAACACCTCTCCTTTGTCTAATCAGGACAGAAACCTACAGAGCCTCTCCTGGCTGAGATGATATTTTCTCCACTTGCCAAGTAAATGGTAGATTTACAGTCATGCAGTTCAATAAACCTGTCTTTCTCTGTATTGAAATTAGAAATTTTGACGGAATCAAAACAGATGCCATCTGATAACCCTTTTGTTGTGGGATTCATTGCTCTGACACCTTCCTTCCCCCCCCGCCCCCCTTATACTGGGCTCAGCTAAGTCAGTAGCTTTGGAAGGCAATCTAAGGAGTTTGCCTTGTCTCCCTTTCCTGGGACAATTGATTTGTAAATGACTCGAGTTATTTCAAATGAAGCATTTCCTTTCTTTTCTCCAGGCCTTACAAGCAGATTCTTGACTGAGACCTGCATCCTCTCCCTTAGAATTATGTAAATTAAAGTCTTACAAGTGATTCATCATCCAAGTAATATCTGCTGCTTCTTTCATTTCTATTGCATGAACCACAGCTTGGTAACTTCTAGACAGTGAATTTAAAATGAAGGCAGCTAGAATTTTTTTCTCTGCAGGCATGTTTAGCTACTTAGGCTGATTTGCAATATTTTTTATTTGACTTACATGCAGATTTAATTCAACCCTCCCCTCCCCCCCACTTGTTGTAACTTTCTTTTTTGTATAAGTCTGGAGAGTTAGCCTAATGTCTTTGGTTTATGGAGTTCATGATGCTCTCTGAGCTTGGTTGTCTGCTTGCAGACATTTTATTACCCAACTAGGTTACATCATCAGGACTCACACTGATGTTGTTACTTATTTGGGTAATGAAATGTCTGCAAGCAAACAACTAAACTCATACAGCACTAAGAATTCCACAGTTCAATCTGAGCTCCAGATATTTTCTTTGGTTGAGTTTTGGGTTTAAATTAAATCTCCTAAATGCACAAAATAATGTAGCTTTGTAGTATAATTTTGTAGTACACCAGACAAATCCTTCTAGCTGGTCTCACAGATTCTTTGCTACTTTCCTGGTTCTGTGGCCCAGCACCAAGGTAATCTCTGGAAGTTTCAGAAATATTTTAATCTTGGATGGCCAAAGAGAGTGTAGGAAGGAAATCAAACCTTCCATGATTCAACCTTTTCCCATCTGTCTTTCTCTGACTTTTCAGTCACATTCCAGCAAAATATTGTTCTTAGTTGGAAAGTCATGTCTGACCCATCACAACCCCATGGACAACATTCCTCCAGGCCTTCCTGTCCTCTACCATCCTCTGGAGTCCATTTAAGCTCACACCTACTGCTTCAGTGACTCCATCCAGCCATCTCATTCTCTGTTGTCCCCTTCTCCTTTTGCCCTCAATCTTTCCCAGCATTAGGCTCTTCTCCAGTGAGGCCTTCCTTTTCATTATATAGCAAAATATTAGAGATTATATTTAAACAGATTTAATACCAAGCTTCAAACCGAGGTTCAAATTAGCAAGGCACATTTAACACCAAGGCTGAAATTAGCAAAAGGCATCAGTCTTCTCAAAGTCAGAGACTTCCCCTTTCCACAGATTTTCTCACTAACAAAAGGTTCTTCCTTTTTGAGGTCATCACCCTGCTTTGTAATGCAAAGACCACAAACTCAGCAGGGTGCCTAACCACCAAGTGCCCCCTTTTGGCTGGCCAACTAATTGTGGTCTTCAAGAATTCTCAGAGAGCAAGTTTTGTTTGCATGCTTTCAAGGAACAATAGAGGGACTTTTCTATAAAAGAAACCACCCCAGGAAATTAACATTTGGCCACTTTTGAACAGCTGATCTTTGTTTGTTTGTACTGTGCCTTTCAGAAATAAACTTCCCTTTCTTCAAGCAACTGTTTTATGTATTTTCAATCCCTACTTGGAATGAACTAAATTTCCTTCTAATAGGAGAATTCTGATTCTTTCACTTTCTCTATAGACATAAACTTTCCTGATCCATTCCTGGAAGTTCTCTGTTTTCTTTCCTAATTTTCTTTTTTGCGGTTCAGGATACAAATCTGTTCCTTTCTCCTTTTTGGAATTTCTTTGGATATTTCTTTCTGTTGCAGGAGCCCAGGATTCTGCTGAATCTTGGATATGCAAGTGTGCATTCCTGACAGTGGGAATCTGCTCTGAGATGGATTAATGCAGTAAAGAAGTTATATAATTATAATAGAAGGAAGATGAATTTACAGGAAACATCTTATAACAGGGGTGTCAAACTCAATGCCCGGGGGCTGGATCCGCCATGTAGGGTGTTTAGATCTGGCCCATGGGGCCGCCATGGAAACAGCAAAATACTGGCCCACAGTGCCTCTGCCAGCAAAAGCAGAGCTCGGGAGGGCTGTGTGCACTGTGTGCACGACTGAGGTTCGTTTTCGCTGGCAGAGGGTTGCAGGTAGCCACAGCCGAAAACAGAGCTTGGGAGCACATTTTTGCTGGCAGAGTGCTCAGGCCACCACAGGCACTCACAACACAAGTGATGTTAAGCTGGCCATGCCCCCCCCTCCCCGGTCTCCCCAAGGTCAAACACAACCCTAATGCAACCCTCAATGAAATCGAGTTTACACCCCTGTCTTATAGAATAGTCAAAAGGCCACCACATAATTGCATCCTTCCAGAAGGATAGAAACATGCTCTTTGAAAGAATGGTGGAAAGAAGTCACCTGTGGTAAGGTGGGCAGCAAATACATTTCAGCAAACAAACACACAAGCAAACAAATAAAAGTCAAGCAGCAGAGTGAGTGATACATTAAGAGGGAACATAAAAGGAAACCCTCACCTCTCTTTTTACAGCATTCTGCTCCATTGTGGTCAGTAGATGTGAGGTGCCAAAGAGTCATGCATATTACAAGCTTATTAGAGGAAAGATATACACTATAAGTGCTGTATAATTGGTATTTGAGTCCTAATGACTTCATGGACCTATTACTTTTACTATTTAATGTGGAAGTCATTTGCTCATACCCACTGGGATTTTTCTTCTTTTATTTCTCAGACTAGCCTCCTGTCCTTGTGTTCCCTGGTTGCCTCTCACTAATGGGCCAGACTCAAACCTACTTATCTGAACTCAAAAGTTGGTATGCTCCCCAAATTCTAGTTTTAGAAAAGCAATCTCTTAAAAAGAGAGAGAAAGAAAAAAAAATCCTTCATATGTTACAGTTTTATTAACTATTCCTCTCAATTATTTGGAAAACTTTCATTCCTTACTGGTCTCTAGCATGCTGGCATAAAGGATCTATGACCAATTTTGCACCCATTACAGTTTAAAGCTAGAGGAAGGAAGGAAGGAAGGAAGGAAGGAAGGAAGGAAGGAAGGAAGGAAGGAAGGAAGGAAGGAAGGAAGGAAGAAGGATTAAAATCTTAAAGTCAAAGTTATGAAGATCCTGAGAGTTGAGATCATTGAACAGATTAACTTGTCTTTGAGGGAGGTGGGAGGCTTAGAAACATGAAATATAAACAAGCAAGCAAGCAAACAAATTAAAAAAGCTTAAACATTTCCACATGATAGCATTTGATGTGCTTCTTTCTTGAGGGCAAAGTTTATTTATTTAATATTTAGACCACCTGGTTAACTCTGGGTGGTTTACAACTAAAACCAACATATAAAAGAATACATCTGACTGGAAAAGCAAAATATGAAGCAAAGCAGGCTAAAAAGAATAAGACACATGGCTTCATTCTTTTAGGATGAACAGTTATAAACTGAGGAAAAATAGATAAAAAAAGAACAATAGGTAGAAGTGCATGTTTCAAGAAGTGCATATTCCAAGATTAACATTGCTGCTTGTATCCTTATGATTTATATTGACTGTTTCCTAATATGATTGATTGCTTATTTGTACCCTATGACTATCATTAAGTGTTGTACCATATGATTCTTGACGAATGTATCTTTTCTTTTATGTCCACTGAGAGCATATGCACCCAGACAAATTCCTTGTGTGTCCAATCACACTTGGCCAATAAAGAATTCTATTCTATTCTATTCTATTCTATTCTATTCTATTCTATTCTATTCTATTCTATTCTATTCTATTCTATTCTATTCTATTCTATTCTATTCTATTCTATTCTATTGCCTGCTTCCTATAGTTGAGAGAGGGTGACTGGTCTGAGATGACTTTGCACTTAAGATAGGGTTAGAATTCAGCTCCGGGTTCCTAGCCTTGTCCCCTAACTGCTACACCAAACTATCTCTCTTTATGTATAGTTATTACTATTTAAATAGAAACAGAATACATAACTTTATAGAGAGACTGAGCAGATGATTTGATTGTTCCTGCTTGAATCTGCTGTTGAACCATCATTGATGAATATCTTTGTGATACTTGCTGTTGCTCTTCAAAGACTGATATCTTTAAAATGGGAATTCGTATTTTAAATAGAAGGCACCAACCAATGATCCTCAGTAATGTGGTTTGCATGGCTACCAGAGGTGGTATTCAGCAGGTTCTGACCAGTTCTGTAGAACCGATAGCAGAAATTTTGAGTAGTTCGGAGAACCGGTAAATACCACCTCTGACTAGCCCTGCCCCCATCTATTCTTTGCTTCCCAAGTCCCAACTGATCGGGAGGAAATGGGTATTTTACAGTATCCTTCCCCTGCCACGCCCACCAAGCCACGCCCACCAATCCATGCCACGCCCACCAAGTGATGGACTATATGTCCTCTCAGTGGGGTGAGGGATTGCTATGACAATTTCCAATTCCCTCATTGGGTATCACTGTTTATAGACTTCATTTGGGGAATTATTGATGTTAAAGTGAGCTAAAACATACACTATTATGCCTTCTAGATATTTCCTAAGAAAGAGTTATTGTGGCTACATGGTTGTGAATTGAATGTATTCATCTGTAAATAAGGTGAGGAAGAACAAAGGATAGGATAGTGGACATGTATTATGACTAGCAGAAATGTATCTTTCCTCAATTTAACATAAACAATTTATCTCCACCACTTATTCTATATACTATGAATGGCAGAAGGGCTCTGTCCTCTTCAGAATAATGGACGAGAAGGATCAGAGTCTATTATTTCTATGTTTTCATCAGGTCCATTTAACCAAACCAAGTGTCAGGCCTGGGAGCCATCTTTTGCCTTGGGCCTTCAGGCCTGCCACATTTAGTACTGTGGGAAACTGGGAGGGGGGATTGCATGGAGCAGAGGAGATATATAGTCCTAATAACATTCCTTTCTCAGAGAATCAAGGACATCTTGCCCTGCATCTGGAGGGGTGTGACTGGGACGCATCTCCAGATGGAATGGTACTTTGATTAGACAATGTGATGGACATGTGGGTGCTGGGCAGGGACCTGGACTTTCCTTTGAAGTCCAGCTTTCAGATTTGGGTTTTCTGAGATGTGCCAGTATGACATCTCTAATAAAATGGAACTTTGAGGAATTTCAAGCCTCAGAGTCTTCTTTCGTTGGGGGTGTTACTTGGAACCCTGACACCAAGTTCTTTCTCCATTTCCTCCAAGTCATCTGTGCAGTGGAACAATTAAATTTTCACAGCTCATAACCCTGTATTGAAAAATGAGCTTTAAGTGGCTTGCATAATATGGGTCACTCACAATGCAGGTTTATATGTTTTAATTCATTTTTTTAAACAGTTAGCTGGCTTTTGGAAAGAGGAACTGTTCTTTCCTCTGTACAAACTATTGCTAAGTTACCAAAGAAAAGAACTGAGCATACAATAAAATGTTCTGCCTTAGTTTGAACTTTCTGGCAAGGTCAAGTTTCCCCATCACCATAATGATGCCTAGTTAGGAAATCTAGAGCACCAGAGAGCAGCTCTTTTCTCTTGATCTTTTTCTCTTTCAAGACATAGGTAGAAACAAGGTAGCGGTGCAAGTTTGAAGTTGAGAACAATAAAGAAAAATCTTGAAGAGATGGATATTTCCTATCTGCCTTCCATGCTCAAAATGTTAGATAAAAAGATAAGGAGAAGAAAAAACTTAAGGAACAAAAAAAGACCTTTTACTCACAAACTTTTATTTTACTTTGTTAAAGGCTAACCTGAGGTTCAGGTGCTGCGAAGCAAGAGGTCTGCAGCACAGTGTGGAGAAAAGGCTGCTATCTCCAATTATAACTGCAATAAATATTTGTTTAGTGGCATTTGAATTAAAGGAATAAGGATCAGCTACAAACTCTTTTCTGTTTGATAGGAATACGCTTCCACATTGTTAAACTGAACTAAAACCAGGCAGCTTGCCAGGAGCTATTTGAAAGGCAACTGAGAGTTTTCTAAAGTCAAAAATATCAATTCCAGCTTAAACTGAAACATGATAAATAGAGGTGCTATAAAGCTAATACTACAATAACGGCTCTGAAAAACAGGAGCCAGTATTAAAGGTTTGTGGTTTGGCTCCTATTATAGATCCACATTCAGGCTTTTGACCATGGCTTTTGGCATGTTAGAAGGGGGAAAAAAGAATAGGAGAAATCTTAAGGCAGGTATTGTCCTAGTTCTTGGGAATATGGCTCATTAAAACTTCTACTGAGTTTATTTTACTTAGCAGCAATGACTTCTATTATAAGAAATCTGAGCTTCAAAAACAGAGAAACTACAGGTCAGAATACGAGTGAAAAATGGAAGATAAGGAGGTCCATTTTTTATAGAGCATTGCCTGTGTCTTCCAAGGATGCCAGATTCATGGAAGGAAATGGCTTCCCTATTTTTGTATTTAGGTTTTATATATTTTTGCTCTACATGGGATGATTTGAGAAAAGCTAGACTGAAACATAGATGTGTGAAAATCTCCACCTTTTCTTTTGCAGCTGCTAAAAACAAACGTGTACAGGCTTCCTATTTTCATGTCTTTGGTCTGCCCCTATGACCTGGTAATAGGGATAGCAACACACTTTTCCCCCAGAGCAAATGGTAAAACATGACAGCAGTTACAGAAATACCTAAATAGGAATTCTCAAGACTTCAAGTGTGAGGTCCCAATTGAAAGGCCTGAAAAAATAACTGAGGCCAGTTATTCCCCAAATGGCAGCAAGTGGAAGCAAAAGTGAGCATAGAGGTGTTACTGCTGAAAGAAAATAGATTAGAACAGAGTTGGAAGGGACCTTGGAGGTCTTCTATAGCTATACTATTTCAGATAAGTGATTGTCTAGTTTCTTCTTAAAAATCTCCAGTGATGGAGTGCCCATGATTTCTGAAGGCAAGCTATTCCTCTGGTTAATTGTCCTCACTGTTAGGAAGTTTGTCCTTAATTCCAGGTTGCGTCTCTCTTTGGTTAGTTTCCAACCATTGTTTCATATCCTGCCTTCTGGTGCTTTGTAGACTAATTTGACCCCCTCTTCTTTGTGGCAGCCCCTCAAATACTGGAATACTGCTATCATGTCTCCCCTAATTCTTCTTTTCTTTAGCCAACCTAAATCCTTCAGCCATTCTTCATATGTTTTAGTCTTTGTGAAGAGTAGATCAATTACAATAAGAAAGATAATCCAATATTATTTTGTCAAGAATAAACATTTCAATTTCATTTTATCTCCTTCAGCCCATCCTGGCAAGGGAAAGGAAGGTCTAAGACTTGCCAGGAACCATTTGAAACCCAAGTGAGGAGTCCAGGTCCAGAGTTTGAAGGACAAGATCACAACTGACGAGAGTGGCTCTTATTGGTCCCACCACATTTCTGTTGGAAGCAATAGAAATCCCACCCCCCTTCCTTTCTGTTTGAATAGGCTTTTTCTGTTGTTTCTCAGTTTGTTTTGGATGTGGTGGAGGAATTTAATTGCATATTATTATAATTTCTGTAAACTGCCACTTTGAAAAGAAGGGTGGTTCAAATGCATCCGGCAAATATTGTTTACAATTTTATGAGGGTGTTCCTAAAATGTTGACCAAGGCCTCTCCCAACTGCCATGGAGGATTCTAGCAACTAGCAATATGTTCCCAGTGTGAATTCACTAGAGCCATTTCCCTGGCAGGATAGCCTCCTCCTGCAGTTGCCAGGGGTTGAAATTCTTTATATGCAGAGCAAGTTCTTAGAATCAAGCAACAGCCTTTCCCCTTTGGGGCATACACATCTGTTGCTGAAAAGTAGCAGGTAGAAAAAGACACGCATTAGACTGGAAAGGAGGGGCAAATGAATCTCTTCCATATGCTTCAGCTAATGAGAGGTAGGGACCAATATTAGACCAGAATATTCCAAACTCCACTGCAAGGATGTTAATACTTTTCTAAGCTATACAATAAGGTTACCAGTGCTTGTATATGGTTGCATGATGATTTCAATTTCAGAAAGATTCTAACGATCAACATCCATGATCAACATGGAAAAAAAGGCCCCCTGCATACAACCATATTATATCTCAGTCAAAACATGTCCAGCTGCAGTAATTACTGTGTATTAAACAAAACAGCTATTGGTTATTGGTTAATTTAAATGCTCTAATGAATATCTTGGTGTGAATCTCATGGTATTTAATTAACATGCAGTAGCTGTCCCTGTGTGACACTTTTCTGCATTTATGTGTTAATTTGTGCTTCCTTTTTTCTTTTTCCTTTTGGTGAACTGCCAGCCATATTGGAGAGAACTGTGAATTAAATATAAGTGAGGGAAATAATTCAAAGAGGAACTAATAAAATTAAGGATGGGTAGGTGACTAGAAATAGGCATCGCTTAGGGCAAGATTATAACCAGCATCTCTGAAACAGTATAATTGCATATACCATGGTCCAATCAGCAACAACCTTACTTAATGATAACATGACAGAGATTGTTCATTGATATGCATGGCCTAGTTGTCAGAGAAGGCCTGGCAGAGAGCTGCCAATCTCCTGTAGCTGGTCATTTAATACCCACCTTTTAATATAAATGGTATTTATGTTTCTGTACAAGGGTTGCAAATTTTATATGCTTATGGTTGTCATAGATACAACAGGATGAGGCTCATGGGTACTTATGTGACAAATTGAATTTTGTAATTACAAAATTACAAATTTGTAATGAAGCACTATGGGTGCATGAGTTGGGGCAATAATGCAGTTTTGCTGAGAAATTACGGCTGTCATTTGCCCATTGAGTTTGATCTCTGTCTTCTAATGCAGTACCTGAACTGTGGCAATATTTGAACTGACCATCTAACCAAAGGAAGACATGCAGAGTATTTTCCTGGAACAAATGGCTGTGCTTTTACAGAGGCAAGCACCATCAAGTTTTTATTGTCATAATTACCCAGTCTTGTTCATGGAGTTTAATGAAGTCTAGAAATCATCCTATTCTTAAGCATTTTCCTACCCCTTCATCCAATTGCATTTTGTAAAACTGCCATTAAAGGGGGAAAATAGTGTAATTATTAGGTAGCAATTTTGTGGAAAAACTGTGTTTCTTCTGATGAACTCAGTTGATGGGAACAATATTTATTTTAAATGAAAAAAGGAACTGGGTGTATTGCATCCACTTCACCACTTATATTATAAAGTGCTCCAAGGGCAAAGTATTTATCCATGCTGTTAATTATTTCAAATAATTAATAGATGATGACATAGCTTAATAAAATTTGAAGATGCCAAAAACCTAAAGAGGTAAGCTGAAATTATGGAAGACAGAATCTGGATTCAAAAGGATTTTGATGGGCTGAAACACTGAGCTAAAGAAAACAAAATTAATTTCAACAGTGATAAATGTAGACTAGCATTTAGGTAAAGATATCATAATCATAACCACAAGATAGCAAAGATCTGGCTTGAAATCAAAACATGTGAAAGGGCTCTTAAGTAGGTCATAAACTGAATATGAACCAGAATTAAAGCTTTTGAAAAATGTTAATCATATATAAGCAGACGTAGTAACTGGACGTAATAACTGGCAGACGTAGGAAGCATCTACATGGGAAAAATAGTTCTGTTTTAGTAGCTAGCTGACCATGGCTGATCCCCCAAAACTAAGAAGGGTTAGTTCTACTTAGTACTTGAATGGGAGACAACATAGACTTGGGAGTTAGCATGTAACTCAGGAGTTATACGAATTACAAACTAAAACATTTGGAGAATCCCATATAATATACCCTGTAAAACAAGGTCTCCAAGATATGTTCCTATGCTACTTATTTATTTATTAAGTTGATTGGCTCCCCATCTTTCCATAGGGTAACTCTGGGCAGCTTACAGTTACAGTTAAAACATAAAAAGTTAAAACCAGACATTAAAACCAAGGAGACATGGGGAGGGCAAGGGTGGAGGGGAGGGGAGGTGGGACCTGTTATTGCTCAAACAACCATCTCCATTGCACTGTTCCCCCACTGGAGCCCCAAGCTGACTGGCACAGCCATATCTTTATGCTCTTATGAAAAAATAGAAGGGTTGGCACCAACCTTACATCAGAGGGCAAGATATTCCAGAGTACAGGAACAATTGCAGAAAAGGCTCTCCTCCTGGATCCATCAGCTGGAATAATTGGGCTGATGGGACCCACAGCATGCCTCTTCTGCCAGCAAGTAACCTGGACTCATGCCATTAAGGGCTTTAAAGGGCTTTAAACCAACACCTTGAATTGCACTCAGAAGCAGATTGGTAACCAAGGTACTTGTGGAGCACTGCAGAGGTGGGTTTCAGCAGGTTCTGACCAATTCTGGAGAACTGGTAGCTGAAATTTTGAGTAGTTCAGAGAACCAGTAGTAAAAATGTTGACTGGCCCCGCCCCCATCTATTCTCTGCCTCCCGAGTCCCAGCTGATCGTGAGGAAATGGGGATTTTGCAGTATCTTTCCCCTGGAGTGGGGAGGGAATGGAGATTTTACAGTATCCTGCCCCTGTCACGCCCATCAAGCCACACTCACCAAGCCAGCCACGCCCACCAAGCCACACCCACAGAACCGGTAGTAAAATATTTGAAACCCACCACTGGAGCACTGGTGTTACAAGGGCCATTCTTGGAGCCCCCCAAAATACCTGCGCTGCTGCACTCTATATTATATCAATATACAGGTTTCTGGATCATGCATTGGGGTTGATATATGTAGGAATAAGGAAGACAACCTTGTAAGAGATAGTCCAGACCTATTTACCAAAGTGATGAGGAAAGAAACATGGTTAAAGTCCCAAACAAGCAGAAAGTATGTATAAGCAGTTCAAACAAACATCTCCCTCATTCAGAATTAGTCTTGAAAGATTCTGTTATTATGGTCACTGTCAATAAAAGTAGTCGTAGCCTTCCTGTGGAAACGATTCTGACAATATATTGAAAAATGTTTGAGGAAATCTAGCAAGTATCATTTTTGTAATTGTCATAGATTATGAAGATGATTGCACTAAACTATTTAAAAGTCAATTAGAGAATACCATTCAATTTTTGCTCAGTTAGCACAAGTTATTTTTACATTCAATTTCTATACTCTGTGACATACGGTTTTAGTGTGGCTCTAAGTTGTGCTGACTATACAAACTTTCCCTTTTGTTGTTTTCCATATGCTGGAACTATAAACTTCATAATCTAAGTAGGCCAGCTCAATTTAATAATGAATTATAAATTTAAGGATCAGATTGTCTGGGAAGATGAAGCTCTGGTCATGGATTAAGAAACCCGACCCAAATAGACTTAGAAATAGAACTTGAATGACTGGATTAAATCAATTTGCTTCACCTAAAGGGCAAAACTACCATTCAAATGCATATAGTGAAGAAGAGCAAGAGCTCCCATTACTGTCCACCTAAATGGTAGCTGAGACATTCAAAAGTGCAAGCTGACCTTTTCTAGTAAAAGTTCTTAAGTTCTCATTTGACCCTCTGTCTGTTTCCTTTATTGCCTTTCTCTGTACCTACCTCCCATAGTTTCATCAGTATTTTTAGGCTCTTGAATTAATGATGCTACCTAAGAGGCAATCCGTTTTTAGACAAAAAAGGTCAGATCCTGTACATAATTAGCTACCTCTGCTATGAAAGCCAAATACATTCTTGAAAAGCAGATGTGAGAAAATGAAGGGTGGAAGCAAGGGGGCAATACGGTAGTCAGCACTGTTTGGTGACTTTCAATAATGTTTAAAAAGAAGAGTGGAGTGGATGGAATTTCTACAATTTCTCTGACAGCTAAGCAAAAGTGGCGCTTTTCAGTTAGAGCTTCCAAGCTGTGTGGAATACATGTGGTTTTCTGCATTATGAATGACGGTGGACTTAAGAACCAGGGAAGTTCAAAGGACGCACATTGAATTTGCACCAGGCTGATTGTTATGCTTTCTCAAAAGCATAGTTTGCAAAGGAAAATTTCACATTAGACGGTGAGATTTGTGATTTTCAAATAACAGACAGTCTTCATATTTATCAGCAACTCCCCCACTGAATGAAAGTTGAGAAGAAGATTGCCATTTGATCAAAGTATACAGTGAGAAAGAGGGAAAGGCATTTCAACATCTGGCTGCTTATCTGCTTTGGTATATGTGGAACAGTTTGTTTACAGGATCAGAAATAGGATTATATGCTCCAAGCAGAAGCTATTTGCCTAGGATTTCATCAGCATCCAGGGCTTGGAGTTTCAAAGGAACAATATCTGGGGACATTGTTGCTCCATGGGTGACTTCGCAAGGGACAATTCCTCTGGGAACTGTTTAGAGAAGCTATGGGACAGAAGGTACTCCAGTTTTATCTTTATAGTTTAATGTGGATACTGGAGGGAGGTAATGGAGCAGAAGATAAAATATGAATGTTTGGTATTCAGAGAGGTCAGGAATAACAGAGTTGGAATGGACCTTGGAGGTCCTTCTCCTGGCTCAAGCACCAGACTCTATTCCATTTCAGATAGGAAAATTAGGGTGAGTTGGGAATAAAACATCACCTAAAAGTGAATAGTGAGGTATGGGTGGGATGGGCATTGTCCATCCATCTTCTCCCTATATGACATCTCAGCAGCTTTTGATACCATGGTATCCAATGATGGTATCTTTCTTGACTGACTCAGAAGATTAGGAGTGGGGGGCATGGTTTTGTACTGGTTTGCCTCCTTTCTCCTTCTGGTATTAATTGCTCTCTTGATTTGATTTTAAATCCCCCTTAATAATTTTCCAATAAATCCTGGGACATTTCTCTTGCTATTACTCTTCTGTAATGTGCTTCTTGAGCTGAGATCCATAAAGTTGTTTTCAGGCACAGCCTAGGTTTACATCTATTCCATAGTCTCAATATGATATATCTAATAAAATTATTTTTAAAGTCCACATTAATTTTATCATACCATAAATACCCATGCCATTCTAACTGTATGCAGGTCATGACCTTCTAACTGTAAAAGTCTCTTAATTCCCAGCAACAACCACTCTTATGTCCAGATCAAACAACAAGCAGCAAAATATAATTTTAAATCCAGTGTACCCAGTATACCCAATCCTCCTCTTTCCTTTGCATCTTGTAACACTTGTATTTAATTTTTGTTTTTCCCCCTTGCCATATAAATTTAGATATAACCTTTTGCTATTATTTAAATGGTACATCAATAGTCAAAACTGGTATTGTCTGAAGCAAAAAAACATCATTGTTGGTAAAACAATCCATTTTTTTTAATCACAGAAATTCTCCCCAACAGTGATAGTTTTAAATTCTCCCATCTTAATTTTTTTCTCATCATGTCATTTTGATCTATGTCTTAACGTAATTATTTTGAAATAACATGCAATTCATATTTGTTGTAGCAATACCCAAATATTTTACTTTTTTCTCAACTTTAAAACTAGTTTTCTCCATCTCCAGTTTTCCAATTATTCTGGTTTCATGCTTCTTGTTTCCTGAAATCTGCTAATATGCAAAATTTCTTTCATTTTCCCATTCATGTTTCTACTCTCTTAAGAGGCTCTTCTAAAATTAACACAATTCACCTACAAATTCCCTTAACTTATACATTTTTTTAAATTTTCACACCCAAAATTGATTGTTCTTGTTTTATATACCTTATTAAACCAACAAAAATGAAGACAGCAGACATCCTTGTCTTGTCTCTTTTTGAATCTCATAAGCTTTTTTTTAGTTCTTCAGTTATTTGTGCTTTCTGAGAAGTATAAACCAACATTATCTATTTAATAAAATTATTTGCAAGGTTGATATATTCCAGAATTCTAAACAAAACAAAACAAAAAAATCTAGTTCAAATTGTCAGAGGCCTTCTTTGCATCTAAGAATATAAATGCAACCTGTTTTCCTTTACTGTATGTTGCTTCCAATTTTCCAGAATATTGAAACAATTTCTAATATTATCTCATGGTTGGCTTTTAGATAGAAACTAACATTGATCTTAATGAATAAAATCCTGTAAATTTATTTTCAACATTTCACCAAAATTTTAGTAAACAATTTATAATCATTATTCAATACAGATTTTAGTTGATAGTTCCTTGTAAAAGTCAAATCTTGTCCCTCTTTAGGTATTAATGATATATTAGTTTCCTTCCAGGAATCAAGAGTCTTTCTGTTCTGCAAAATAGTATTCATTCTTTGTTCTAAAGGTTGTAAAAGCTCATCTTCAAAACATTTGTAATAAGAAGCCGGCAGCCCATCTGGCCCACATACTTTTCCTGAATTGCTATTAGGAAATTGATAGAACATTTGAAATTAAACTGTCTCTAAAAAATTAAAGGTATTTTAGAATGAATGCAGAACTGCTGCATGGATGGACATTTTAAATCATATAAATAAATAAATAAAGCTAAGATTGGAAAGCTTTTTCCCATTAGTACATTTTTTTCTCTTGTAGAAATTAAGAATGTCTTTTCTCCATCTGTGCATATCCATGCCAAAAATGCCATTTTTACCGTTGTATTTCCCATAGAAATGTCACATTGTCTTAAGTTGGCATTTTCAAGATATTTTTAGGGAAAAAAAAGAAAAAAATATAACAGGCATTTAAAGTAAAGGTAAATCAAAATCAGCACGAATCATAAAGACAAGTTCTTAACAGCTAGATAGCAATTACTTCAGGCTGAAATTGAGCCTAAAAGATTAAGGAAACAAACAAAATTAGTATTCATTTATGAAATGATAGCAGAGTAAGAGAAAATGTATCTTACATGCAACTAGAATAGGAACTCTGTGCAGAAAAGAAACAAGTTGAGATTGATTTGATTGATTGATTGACTAATTATATGCCATCAAAACAGAACTGACTCTTACTGACACATAGATAGATTTTTCTTTAGGAAAATTTGTCCCCCAAATCCTCCAGGTCTTCTGAAGGGGCATCTCGTGTCCCTATTATTGAGTTCCTCCACCATTTTTGTTGGTCATCCTCTCCTTTTCCTTTCCACTTTTCCCACCATTACAGACTTTTCCAGAGAGCTAGGACTTCACATAATATGATAATTTGAGCTTGTCACTTGTACCTCCACTGGGAATTCTGGGTTGATTTGTTCAGTAGTCCATATATTGATTTTCCTGGTTATCCATGGTATTGTCACGAACCTTCTCCAGCACCAAAATCCTAAAACACCATTACTCTTTTTGACTTCTTCAAAATTCAACTTTCACCTCCATAGAGACATAAGAAAGATATGAATGATTTTATCTTTGTAGGTATGGTCATATAATAGCATTGGATTACCATTTCCAAGGCCTTTATTGCTACCTTATGGGGTTCCAATATGTGACATCTTTTTTGACTGCTGGATCCTTTTACCTTGACGGTCACTATTAAAGAACAGAAGCTATCAACTACTTTAATGTCTTAACTATCAGTTCTGAGACAGTTTGCTATATCTGTTGTCATTAGTTAGTTTTCTTTGGATTTAATGATATTATTGTATTTTTTTTCCACTAGGTTCCTTGACTTTCGTTACTAGAAAGCTTGAGGTTCATTTGCATTTTTGGCTATTAGAATCATTGGCATGAAGCAGGTTATTGATCTGTCTCCAATTTTAAAGCCAATTCATCGTATTCCAATCCAGCGTCTTTCAGTATATAGTCAGCACATAGGCTGGATAAATAACAAAAGAGTATACTTTCTTTTGCCTCCTGAAGTCAGTCCATTCCACCATGTGCTTTCTATATTGTGATTTCCTGCTCTGTGTATATGTTTCACATGAGGATAATGAGATGTTCAGGGATTCACATTTTCTACTCACATTCCACAGCTTGACATGATCAATATAATCAAATGAAGCAGATACTGACTTCTTTTTTTTTTTGACGTGTTCAATTTTGAAGCATGCATCAACCTTTTCTAAAGCCAGCTTGAATTTCTGGCATCTCCCTTTCCATAAAGGACTTTAATCTGTGTTGGCTAGTTCTAAGCAGTATTTTGCTAGCATGTGAAATTATTTATTTATTTGCTAAATTTAATTGCTGCCTGTCTTGCAGCGGAGCTACTCTAAGCAACTAGAATTAAGGGTAATGAAGGATAGTTTGAACATAATGTTAAGTTTCCTTTTTTAATTTAGACATTAACCTCTTCCATACCATTGATCACTGCGTGTTTTTCTTTGGATTTGCAGGCTTAGCTTGGTTGGAATCTTTACTGGTTCTCTTCTGTTGCTTACCCTATTTCTGTAGATATTTGATCAATTCCTGTAGCCTTTTGACTTGATAATGGTAGAGCTGATCTAAGTTCTAATACAAGAAGTTCTTGTAAGTAGGGAATATTTTCTAAAATATCTTGAATGTTGATATCTTTATTGTATAGAATTTCAGTATACTTTGTTCCAGCTTTGTTTGATCTTCATTGAATCAGCTACTTTTTGTCCACTGTTGTCCTTTAGCATGCCAGTTGAAGCTTGGCCCTTCCTGTTGTGTTTAGAATCTTTTGAAAGATTTTCTTTCTTTTCCTATCCTCAATATTTTTATTATTGTAAAAGATGTTGCTGTAATACTGCTTCTTGTCTAACAGCTCTCTGAAATTCTTTGTTAAGTTCCTTTCTCATTGTTGTCATTCTTTACTTTGGCTTCCCTCCTCTTCTTGGCAATTTCCACAATTTGTTCTAGCATCCAATTTGTTTTCTTCTATTTCTTGATCTTTGGAAGTTTCTTTTCACATTAATATTTAACAATTTCTTTGAGTTCGTTCCACAGTTCCTCTGGGTCTGATCAATTTTCAGGTCCTCAAAATGATTCCCAATGTTCTCCTTCAAAATGGTGATGCTCAAGATCATATTGTGGAAATTGGTTGGCTTTCTTCTTCTTCTTTAGCTTAACGTGGAATGTTAACCTGCACATGATGTACCTTTCCTGTTATAACTAAACTCTTGTACCCTCTTCTACCAGTAATATAGTCAATATGATTTCAGTATGATATCTAGGAATGTCTATGCATATAAGTGTTATTTTGTTTGTTTTGAAGATTAAATTAACATTGAAGAAATCATTAGATTCACAGAAATTAATAAGTCATCCCCGTTTCACTTTGGTTTCTTAGGCTATATACAATCCAGCTACATTTTCTTCCTTAATATTTCCAACATTGGCATTCTGATCACCAAACGTTCATCTTGCCTGCTTGTTCTGTTTTAGTTTGAATTTGGTCATCAACATTATCTTCTTCTGCATCAGTAATGGGAACATAAGCTTGGATAATCAGCATATGATGCCCATGAACTCCATAACTGATATTATTCAGTAACCAATTACATTGTAGCTCGGTACTGTGTTTGCTATACCTTTCTTAACTATAAAAGCAAGGCTTTTCCTTCTTTGTTCTTCAAGTCCTTAGTAGTAAACAGTGTGATCTTCTGACAGAAACTGTCCAAATCTAGTCCATCTCATTCTATGAATCTGCATACAGATGGGAGGTTGAACAACTAACCTTGTGGTGCAACCAGAACGATCTTGACCTAAATACACTCAAAACCGTAGAAATGGTGGTGGATTTTAGAAGAAAACCTCCTTAAAGTCGAGTCCTTTAAGTTTCTAGATTCTATCATATATCAAGACTTAAAATGGACACTTAACATCAAAAACATCATCAAAAAAGCTCAACAAAGAATGTTCTTTCTGCGCCAACTCAGAAAGCTCAAACAGCCCAAAGAGCTGCTGATACAGTTCTACAGAGGAATTATTGAGTCTGTCATCTGCACCTCCATAACTGTCTGGTTTGGCTCTGCAACCAAACAAGACAGACACAGACTTCAACGGATAATTAGAACTGCAGAAAAAACAATTGCTACCAACCTGCCTTCCACTGAAAACCTGTATACTGCACAAGTCAAAAAGAGGGCTATGAAAATATCTACAGACCCCCTCACATCCTGGACATAAATTGTTTCAACTTCTACCCTCAAAATGATGCTATAGGGCACTGCACACCAGAACAACTAGACACAAGGACAGTAACCATAACTCTGCTTAACAACTAATTCCCACAACATTGTCAAATAATTTCCTAAGACTGTATTAATATTATTCTTCTCTTCCTTACCAGTATCTATCTATCTCTTTCCACTTATTACTATAACCATGTTGCTTGTATCTTTCAATTTATATTGTTTTTATTTGTTTCCTAGTACAATTTTATAGCTTATTAGTAAGCTTGACTATCACTAAGTATTGTATCTTTTTATTCTCGATGAATGTATTTTATTCTCCTTATGTACACTGAGAACATATATACCAAATACAAATTCCTTTTGTATCCAATCACACTTGGCCAATAAAGAATTATATTCTGTTCTAAAGAATTCTATTCTATTCTACTGATGTCAAAGATGTTGATGTATAGTTGATTCAGTTCACCTTTCATTGTGTTGGTTATATGTCTTACTTTTCATCTTCCCCCTGTAATTCTGTCTTTGGAAGTTTTGAGTTGTCTTTTCTTTTGCACGGCAGTATCACTAACTAGATGTCCTGAAGGGTCTACTCTAGCTGCATCATAAAGACTATTGGGAGACATGAAAGGAGCCTCCCCAAAGATTGCATTACTTTTGGCAGGTGGGTAACCCCTTGGCAATGGTGATATCACAGGCACATCCTTTCAATTCAGAAGCAACCTTCTGTTACCTTTGTAGGTGCTTGTGACATGAATGCAGACAGATAAAGAATATTGGTTCTCTGAGAGATCTCATCTCTTCCTCCATCCAACATAAGGGGCATCATATCATCAAACATTTTTATACTTTATATCCACATGATTTTCTTGGTTAGAAGTAGTTTACCATAGCCTTCTCCTGTGCAGTATGACTTGATGCCTTTGCTGTTGTCACTAAAGTGACCTTCTACCTTCTTATTATAGCAGGTAAGGTGGCTTTATGTTTGTTTGTGTGATTTTCTATGAATTGTGACAATTTTGAAGTTTTTTAAATGACAGGGGGTTCTCCTGGACTCGCGAACCCTGCTCGAAGAGCAAGTGGCGGCAATGGCCAGGACGGCCTTTGCAACTGTGGATTATGTGCCAGTTATGCCCTTTCTTGGACCAACAATCCCCACTCACAGTCACTCATGCCCTAGTCACTTCCCATCTTCACTATTGCAACATACTTTACATGGGGCTGCCTTTGAAGAGCATCTGGAAGCATCTGGTGCAAAATGCAGCAGCCCACATAGTTTTGTGCAGAACTCGATGTGCATATCTATCACCTCTCATGCAGGTTGCTGACTTGCTTCCAAGTGCAGTTCAAGATGCTGGTTGTCACCTTTAAAGCCCTTCATGGCTTGAGACCATGTTATCTGAGGGACCATCTCTTGCCGGTCACATCTATCCAATCCACCAGAGTGGGGAGGCAGGGAATGTTGCAGGTCCCATCCCCTAGGGAGATACACCTGGTGGGGCCCAGAAGAAAGGCATTCTCCATGGTGGCTACCTCTCTCTGGAACATCATTCCCCTAGAGATTAGAATGGCCCCCACTATAACAGTCTTCCAGAAGGCACTGAAGGCCTGGTTCTGCCAGTGGGCCTTGGGTAGGGAATGCGGAGCAGGATGGAGCCTATTAAATGGCTCGTATAATGTGTTGTCGCCCAGGGGTGTGTGGTTATTTTATTTTATTATATATGATTCTTTTATTAGTTTTATTGTTTTTTATATGATGTTTTTATATTTTTGTAAGCTGCCCTGAGCTGCCATGTGCGAATAGTTGGCAATATAAATCTCCTAAAATAAATAAATCAATTACCAGAATTAAACCCGAAAGCTGACATCAAAGAGGGTGATAGAGGATTAGAAGAAAGGCAGCATCTAAAGAGATGTATATATAGTTGAAATTGTCCCCTTAAGATTTTAAAACTGAAGCCCGAATTCTATGAACACTTGAGACTCTTTGAATTTAGTGGAAGGTACTTCTCAGTCAAGATCAGAAATCAGAAGCAGAAGCAGTATATTGTGTTCTTTTCTGTTTTACGTTGGAACTAGATGCTATTGGTGCTGAATTTATATTTAAAAAGTAGCAACAAATGTTAAAATTGGAGTTGCAGTGAAGAGAGGGGAAAACTAATCTGTCTTTTAGGCAATTTCTTCTGGGCATTTAGTTTAATGTCTATTTCAGGTATTCATAAGCCATTTACTCCGTCAAATGACATTCAAAGCAATGTGCAATAAAGAGCAAACAAAATAGCTTCGAAACATTCATAAAACGTTCAGCCAGACAGGTTTGAAATACCAAGATAAAGAAGTAGACTTACGTATATTGCGAAGCAGTTGTTTTGTGGATGATTGATATGCTACATTTGTCACATGTAACCTATCGGTAGTTTGTCCTGCTGTGTTAGTTACACATGTGTGTTTGAGCCCATGCTGGGAAACCTGGCAAATTGCAAATAGATTCCAATCAGTGCTGGTCAAAAGTTGGTGCAAATTTAATAACGCAATGCAAGGGTTCTGCTTATTAATGGTAATTAATCAGTAATTTCCATCTGCAGAGAAGATGTATAGCTTCTGGCCTTCAATCTGGGATGAATAGGAAAGCTCAGCTGCAATTTCAGAATGAAAACTAAATGTAACCGAGACTTTGCCAGAGGATCAAGCTGTTCCTAGATGCCCGGTCTGACTCCAACGTTCTATCTATAAATACTTCATCCTTGCCCTCCTCTCGCCCACCCACCCCATGCAGTGCTGGGAAACTGGAGGTTAGTCAAGGTAGGAGTATTCCCCAAGATATCTTGCACAGAGGTAATTAAAACCTTATCTGTCTGTCACTGAACATATGGGACATGTTCACAGAGTAATTAAATTTTGTGAAGTGAGCCTTTCTCTTGGAAAGCTGGAGGGTGAGGTGGTAGAAGGCAGAGGATCAGTGACACTGCTGTCTGCCCACCTTTGGGAGGGAGCACACAGTATGATTCATCAGCATGGGCCTGAAATTCAAATTACTCTTTGCATGACAAACAGGAAAAAGAATTAAAACATGGACTCATCTGCATTATTTATTGCTTTTATGGATTCAATATACTTGAAAAAAAAAAGAGGCATAATGAATGAGGTTGGTCAGAATGCACAGCAGAACACAAATGGGAAGCAAACTGGCCCTGTCATCTGATCAGTTGGTTTTGCTATGTTTTTTGGTAACCATGCCCTAGAATGCTCATAGTGGTTATTACTGCTCCTGCTGTCCCTCTTCTCCTCCTCAACTACACATCATTATCACCCTAATCTTTTTTATTCTTAGGTTATAGGGAATTTTGAATTTGTGCATATATTAATGGTATTTATCTATGGGAAAATATATTACTTTATGAGGAGCAAAATAGAATCATGTACTTAAGAAAGAATAGGTGCCTGGAGAATAGAATGTTATTTTAGAGATGACAATAGTGGGGCACTGATATATCTAAGTATCTCCTCTGGAGTTCCTAGACTTTTTGCTACTGTGAAAATATGTAGGATAAAGCATGATCCTTGAAAAAACTCTATGGGTATAAGGCCATAAGGAGCAATGGACATAGTAAATCTATATAAACAATAAACTTAATAGTCCAAATCCATTATATACATTTTAGGCCCTTATGATACCACTGATTTCACTGAGATTAAACCCACAGTTCTACTTTGATTAGTGTCCAATGTATAAAGTTGTGTGGGGGAAAAATAATAACTACCTGAAAAATTATTATTTGCATCCATTAAAGAATTTGAAGACAAACTTAATTTATCTTTTCTTGTCACTATGACACCAGGAATAGAAACAGGAAAGAATCGTTGGTGCCATGTGTTGACTGTAGGATCTTAGGTTTTGGTGTGTCAAAATACAGTAGAGAATACACTTCTTCACAGTGGTGAAAAACTATGAGCTATGAAATGCAACTCAATATTCTCAAACTCTAAGAACCTTGTATAATGCTGACTACATATTTTGAAGATTTTGGCAGGATAATTGTCATTAGTCTTCTTTGCCCAGAGAATATTGATAATTGGACAACAAGGAAGAGCCTTTGGAGACTTGATAATCCAAGTTTCAGTTCTGAATTGTGGAAGATGGCCAGCAAGCTTCTGGATCCCTTCATGGTTTGATGTTTGACTGAGCACATATTGCCAAACATGAGGAGAAATGAAAATTCAGACAAAGAGGACAGAATATATATAACATGTATACATAATAGTCTGTACACATAGGTTTTGTTGAAGGTATAATTTCTAATATTTACAGAGAAATACGTGTATTTCCATAGGTGATAAATACTATGCCTAGATCCCATTTATGATCACTTGTTCTGCTATATCCAGGAGGATCAAGTGAATGTTTGGTATATTTTATCTGGATTTAATCTAAATAGGAATCTCTTTTATAAAATAGGACACACAGGTGCCGTTGTAAGTCACATGCTCTGGGTTTTGGCTTCTCAGCAAATATGAAGGGTAGAAACATCCTTTATAAAGATGAGGCAAAGTTGTTCAGATGCCATATTGTTTGTCTGGTATCAGAACCCATGAGTATACAATGGGAGTGGAATAAGTAACCCCACATACAGCAGTTTCTGCATATTTATTCAGCATTTGGGGAAAAAAAGATGATATTCTTATTCATCTTAAAATATTTCTCAAAACTCTGAAGTTAGGCCCTTTTAGGCAATCTTAGTAAAAATTTAACAATACTGCTTCTATGGCATTTTCTTTTCTTCTTTTAGACGAACAGGTCAGACGTCTCTCCTATTTCATGAGTCACCTCACTGAATTCTTCAAGGGATGTGCTAAATGATTATTTTGGAAGGATCATAATGAAAGCAGAAGAAGGGAAACATAAGTAAAATGGTTTGATTGGCTCCAAAATATATGCATGCCTAATATTACAAAGCTTTAAATCTCCAGAGAGCTCTTCTGAAAATAAAAGTCATACTTTTGCTGTCTTTGTTCTTTATTTTACATATTTCTTTGGAACATCTGTGGCATTACAGAGAAAAACTTGTTTCTTGATGAAAGCTTGAAATAAACTAATAACCTTTCTGGAACTCTGTAATAACCTTTTCTTTTTTAAAAAAAAATGATTTTTTTTTTTGGTGGTTTCAGCAAGGTAGCTTTGGTGGTGTATTACTAGATACTGCAGTTTCTCACTGTACACCAACATCCATTATGTGTATGTGTGCATGTGCATCAAAATCTGGCAGGTGCCACATCACAGTAGATACCTGTGTACCACGGTGGCACAGTGGTTAGGGTGCAGTACTGCATGCTACTTCTGCTGACTGCTGGCTGCCTGAAATTTGGCAGTTCAAATCTCACCAGGCTCAAGGTTGACTCAGCCTTCCATTTGGGCCTTCCAGGACCCAAATTGTTGGGGGCAATATGCTGACTCTGTAAACCGCTTAGAGATAGCTGTAAAGTACTGTGATGCGGTATATAAGTCTAAGTGCTATTGCTATTGCTATAACAGGGCAGGGCTTGGATTGCCATATCATTGGATTTTCTGTCACTTGCAGATTTTGACCCACTCTGGAGGCATCATTGCCTTAACAAAAGAGGTTTTTTTTAAAAGGAAGTGTTAAAGGTTTTATACAGTCAGTATCAGGATTTTCCTTCCTCTCGTTAGACTTTTATGGGTGGTTGAAAGAATTCTTTTTCATCATAGGCACAAAGTCTCTCTTTTCCTGACATTGAACAAGAGTAACAGAACTTTTATAAATGTCACCTTTAGAGCTAGTGGTGACCTATATATAAAAGTGTGTGTGTGTGTGTGTGTGTGTGTGTGTGTGCGCGCGCCTTTTTTACATCCATTTTTTATTCCTGCTGACTGCCTGGACTAGTCCCTACAGTTTTATTGGCAAATATTTTTGGAAGTGGCTTGCGATTGCTTCCTTCCCAACCGTCTGTCATGGCTAAAATGGGATTAGAACTCAGTCTCATGGTTTCTAGCCTGGTGACTTAACCATTACACCAAGCTGACTCCCCTGTCTCTTGAAATTCATACAGGGAATTGCCGGCATGAATTTTAAGGGACATGAAATATTTTAATTTTTCTAATAAAAATTAAAGTCAGTAAAGTCACCTTTGATTTAAGATTGGCTTCTGGTGACTTTCATTCATCCAAATCTCTTGGTATACTATGGAAGTAGTTTGCTGTCTGGAATGTTGTTTGATTTCCCAGTCTAGCTAATTGAAGTCTCCCCATATAAATACTATCCAGGCCCAATTGGGATTAGCTCTCTAGATCAGCCAAGGTAGGCTAGGAGCTGGCAGCTAATTCAGTGTTAGCTATAACAGTCCCTAAATATGCACTAGTGGTAGTTTAGCTCCTTTTAGAGTTCTCACATCATCTTCTTTGCATCCTTTCCCCCCCTTTTATTTTCTATCTTTACCTTTCTGCTTACCTGATTGCAAACAGATGCCCAAAATTTTCACTCAAGCAGCATAATTAAAATATCTGAAACCTCATTTCTTCATGGTAATTATGCATTATCCATGAGAACAGTATATTTGTTTCTCAAAACATTCAGCGGTTGCTCTAATTTTAGTTATAATACTTCATTTCTGTTATTACTCATTGTTATTGTTACATGTAATTAAAAAGTTACAATGTATTACTGATTTTAAAAAAGGTGTGCTAACAATGTTGTGCAGGTGTGCTTCATGTTCTAATTCACGTACGTTTTATTTTTAATGTTTATTTTCTTTTATGTCTGATTCTTGGTCATTTTGACTGGTGGCATTCTTTCTGTGTGGGATTCAGAAACTCTGATAAAATCAAATACCACTTGATTCTTATGTTATTAGAATATATTTAAAATGAATTTGGATAGTGGAATTTCCATGTTGACACTCTATGAAATAACACCTGAATATAGAATTGCATCCAATCTATCCACTGATGCAATTACACTCACTACTTCTTCCAGCTTTTCTGTTTGCCTAGAATGCACTACCTGACTCAGTGGTTTCTTCCCCAAACCTCCAAACTTTAACCTTAGACTGTCTACTGTTGACCTCACCCCATTCCTAAGAGGTCTGTAAGGGGCGTGCATAAGAGCACCAGTGTGCCTACAGTCTCTGTCCTAATGTCCCTTTTTATTCGTATCCATTTCATGTATTCATAATTCATATTTATATTTTTATCTGTTATCTTATATATGCTAGACAAATAAATAAATAATAAATAAATAAATCTCAAGCCTGCTTTAAAACTGAGGATCCCTGTAAAACAGATCTGGGGGATACAAAGTGGTGGCTGAGGGAAGAGATAAGGAGAAATCTTAAAGTGCAAATAAAATCCATTGCAGATAATTCCACTTCTCTGAATGTTTGTGTTTTAATGAGAGAAATATAGATAAATTTGTTATAAGGTGTGAATCTGTTCGTGCAGGCTTCAAAGTGGAAAGTTTATTTCTTGCTTTATTTATCACCTACTTCAACAACTTTAGGCAGTACAACTTATTCACAGTACAACAATTCAACTTACGACCGTAATTGAGTCTGCAGTTTAATTATAACTCATGATGATCATAAAACAAGTTTCCATATGACCGTGACCAATTTTATGACCTTTTTTTTGCATTGGTCATTAAGTGAAAACTCCAGTTGTAGAGTGTTGCTCAGCCAGAAAATGGAAGTAAATATCAGTTTCTGGCAAATCACGTCACAGGACCGTGGGATGTTGCAAACAACTGTAAATGTGGGCTGGTTGCTGGCTGCCCAAAATGTGGTTATATGACATTGGGGAGGGAGGGGAGGCAGATGTTAGAACTTTGAATCCAGGTCATAAGTCCCATTTTGCTGTAATTTTGAGTGGTTGCTAAGCATCCAGTCGTAAGTTGAGGACTACCTGTAGATGATTTGATGTTATGTTTATTTAATGTAATCTAAGGATTGAGCATGCTGAGCCATCAGAATCAGTCAGTGGCCCCTGTGACAGGAATGACATCTAATAAAGAGAATATTCAAAGATGCCAGAAGAGCTGATTAGAGAAAGAGACAACAACAACAACAACAAGCCTACTATCTGGGTGTGAAAGTTAAGAAAAAGAAGCTCCCTTCTGTCTGACTAATGCTTTCCAGTTGAACAGTCTTCCTTCTAGAGAAAGTCCCACCTGGCCCTTGCAGGACAGGTAAAAGAGGTTGAGATAGTATAAAAAGGTAAAGGTTCCCTTCACACATATGTGCTAGTCATTCCCGACTCTACGGGGTGGTGCTCATCTCCATTTCAAAGCCAAAGAGCCAGTGCTGTCTGAAGACGTCTCTGTGATCATGTGGCTGGCATGACTAAATGCCAAAGGCGCACAGAATGCTGTTACCTTCCCACCAAAGGTGGTCCCTTATTTTTCTACTTGCATTTTTTACGTGCTTTCTTAACTGGTTTGCTTATTTACTGGACTTAAAAAAGCTTCTCTTTTCATAATAGACTCAGAGCAGCATTCATATCTGGCACTGATGGGTTTAAAAGCAGATATATAACCAGTCATCTTGGTTGTTTTCTTGCCCATCAACTTTTTTTCAAAGAAAACATGTAAATCTTCTACATTCTGTCTTGTGAAATATAAAGCAATCAGTTGCCTCCAGCGAAAGCATATACATGGAAATTTACAGTTATATGCAGAAACACATTTTTATATATTCAGATAACTCTCACAGTATTTCCAAGAAGGGTGTGATTCTGTGAGTGTGAGTGTATGTATAAAACTTTAGATGTGTATATATATTTTTTTAAAAATCCAAAACTGGAACTAAAAGGAAGGATGTGTCAAAATCTTAAATGTCCGCATTGTCATCCTGCAGTACAGTATCCTTGAAACATGGTAGACTATGTTTGTAGGAAGAATAACATTTAAATTAACAATATTTGTTATGTTTATGACTGTTGTATGTATAATTTCGCACCATTACAATGCGAAATATCAGAGCTTTATTACAGGGTAGTCCTCAACTTACAACCTCCAGGTAATTGAGCCTGGAATTACTGTCATATGCTGTGCTTGTTGTTAAGCGGGTTACCATATAACTACATTTGATTTTATGACCTTTTTTGCACTGGTTATTAAGTGAATACTGGAGTTATAAAGCAAATCCATTGTTGGCAATGGGTTTGGGTTTTTTTGCCTGTAAGTAGAAGTGATTTCCGGCAAAAATATAATAATTGTAAAGTGTGGTCATGTGACCTCAGGATGCTGCAAACAGACATAAAGGTGGGCCAATTGCCAAGCACCCCAAATGCAGTCATGTGACCAAGGGGGCGGCTGTCAGAACTTTAAATCTGAGTCATAAATAGCCCTTGGGAAGTCAATTGTAACTTTGAACAGTCCTAAGCAACCAATTGTAAATCAGAGACTATCTGCACTAGTAGTTTATTTTGCTTTCCCCAAATTCATCTGAAATTAGCCCTTTGATATGAGGCAGACATGAGCCTTCAGGGGAAGGAATGTCCAAGCTGCCGCTGAGGTAATCTCAGGGCCCTGTGATGGCATTCAATCAATTTCGTTCTGCAGATCAGGCCATTTCTCCTATTTAGAGGAATTGTTTTAGAACATGCCCAACTCCAAAAGATAAACTGTAGCAAAAGCAAGAGTGATAGCCTTGGCAGCATGATCTCCTAGGAATTCCAGTGAAAGGGAGCAAAGATGTCCCAGTACTTTTAAAAGAGTTCCACTGATTTATAGCACTGTATATTTCAGCAAATAGTTTTGAGATATGGAAACAAATGGAATTAGAAAATCTGCTGTGTGTACTTGATCCTGACACTAAATTTCATGGGATCCATCAGTAAAAAGTTCTGTCTCTTATGAATTTTTATAACGGCAAAAATAGAACAATATGATGGCAGGAAATATATGGTAGGAATATGAACTAGTAGGAAGTGATAGTGCTTACATAAAATAGCCGGACAAGTTATACTATAAACTATATAGTATATTGCATATACTATTGCATATAGTATAGTATATTGCATATTATACTATATAGTGGAAGTATACTTCCACTATATGCAGCATTGGCCTATTGCACAGAAACTTCATATATGGCCAATATTGATGGTTGCTGTTTATTGCTTTGAACCAAGCTATATACAGCTTTTTATGAACACGGTGGCTCAGTGGCTAAGATGCTGAGCTTGTGGATTGAAAGATTGGCAATTCAGCAGTTCGAATCCCTAGTGCTGCATAACGGAGTAAGCCCCCGTTACTTGTCCCAGCTTCTGCCAACCTAGCAGTTCGAAAGCACGTAAAAAATGCAAGTAGAAAAAATAGGGACCACCTTTGGTGGGAAGGTAACAGTGTTCCGTGCGCCTTTGGCATTTAGTCATGCCGGCCACATGACCACGGAGACCTTGGAGACGTCTTTGGACAGTGCTGGCTCTTCGGCTTTGAAATGGAGATGAGCACCATCCCCTAGAGTTGGGAACGACTAGCACATATGTGTGAGGGGATCCTTTACCTTTATATGCAGCAAATAAGGTGAGGAATATCAACCACCCTTGCAAACATCATACTGACATGCAGGATTTCAAATTTTCAGTTAAGGGGAAAGTACAAGATTTAACCCATCTTAATTCTTTTTGTTCTAATAAGCTAAGGGTTTTTTTCCCCCAGTGTGGGATGCCTCATCTAAGGATTAATTCCTTATAAGGTGTTCCTTTTTCAGCGTGTGATGCTATATCTAAGGGTTAATTGCTCGCATTAATTGCTACCATGGAAGTGATTGGAGTATCTGTTTTGCTAGGCAACATCAGCATCTTCTTTCTCCCTTGTTTTCTGACCACTCATGGGTTCACTACTGGCATCATAGTGCTAATGACCTGAGCTTAGCAGATGTCCATGTTTTGTTGTTTGAAGATCTCGGTTGATAAATAGGAGAAAGGCTATTTACAATAACATGATAGCCGTCACTTAAATTTGAATACTTCAGCCATTCCTTAAAAGTGCTTGTTCTTTTATGTGCTATGCTAAGTTTGTGTCTCTATGAAGATATTTTATCTTCCTTAAAAGCTTATCTTCCAGAGGATTACAGCTCCTGTAAAGGAAACCCATTGCTGTTGCCCAAATGAATGTAATGAGGCAGGAAAAGTGGAGGCTAACACTAATTTTAGGTTAGAAAAAAAACCAGCAGTAAATTTCACAGGGTTTTTTCCCTAAAGGGCCGAGGCAACACTTAGGAGATAACAAATGGCTGTTGCCTCTAATGAAGAATTGCTATGCTTGAAATGCATTAGCTATAACAAGAGAAAATTGGGGTTTTATTGAAAGCTCATTTATATCATTTCTTCATGGAGCCATAGTATGTAAAAGTTGGAAGGGATGTTGAGATCATTTAACCCAACTCTCTGTTTAATACAGACACTCACCACTAGACCTTCTGCAATAGATGGCCATCCAGCTACTATTTAAATAGTTCCAGCAAAGGACTGAGCACTCTTCCTGGGTTAATCTGTTCCACTGTTGAACAATTCTTATGTTAGGGAATTCTTTCCAATGTCCAACTGAGATTTATTTTTTTAATTTAAACTTTGACTTCTTGTTTTTTGAAACAACACTGAACAAGTCCACTCCATCTTCTGTATAATAGCCCTTCAGATACTTGAAGACACTATCAAGTCACTCCACAATCTTCCTGTCCCCAGCCTAAGTGTACCCAACACTTCTAAATGCTTCTCATAAGTATTTCCTTCCAGCTCCTTTATCATCTTAGTTGCCATTGTCTGAATGCACTTCTGTTTGTCAATGTCTTTTCTAAAACGTTATGCCCAGAACTGGACCCACTATTCTAGGTGTCATCTGACAACGCAGAATAGAGAGTATCAATGACCACTCCTGATCGTGACTTTATAATTCTGTTAGTATAGTTTAGGCCAACTATTTCCTAACTATAATATTTTTTCACTTGCTTTCAGTTGCCACTCCCTGCCTGCGGCAATTGTTCTGTTTAAATCCTCACAATGCTTTGTGAAGTTCATTAGTCTGAGTGTTTCCCCTCTGTGGAATGATAAAGTTGTCTACTCATCTTTGGGATTGCAGAAAACTATATTGGCATGAAATTTGCTATCCCCACTGCAACCTTGCCTCTACCATTATTGCAAGCCACCTGACTACCCTCCAAGGCAATAGACGACAAAGCTTACCAGATTTCATACATCTGTTCTTAGATAGTTTCAAATAAGACTAACAATGGCTGAAGTCTGTTTATCTCATACACTGGGAAGAGACAAGACAGAATCGTGAGGACACAGCAGAAAAACAAAATGTTGCAAAGATATATTTTATACTATAATTTGGTACCAGTGAAAAAATAACCTCTTCTCTTCTCTTCTCTTCTCTTCTCTTCTCTTCTCTTCTCTTCTCTTCTCTTCTCTTCTCTTCTCTTCTCTTCTCTTCTCTTCTCTTCTCTTCTCTTCTCTTCTCCTCTCCTCTCCTCTCCCCTCCCCTCCCCTCCCCTTCCCTTCCCTTCCCTTCCCTCCTCTCCTCTCTCCTCTCTCCTCCCCTCCCCTCCCCTCCTTTCTTTTTCCTTTTTCCTTTTTCCTTTCCTTTTCCTTTTTCTTTTCAGGAAGCTGCAGTTTAAGTAAAGGATGACAAACCATGCACTCATAAACCTTTCCCCTAAGCATTTTCCAATCAAATTTTTCCCCAGATGCTTCTTTCTATTGGCAGTTTTTATTTAAAAGTGCAAATGTAATGGGTAGTTTTTCCTTTTCCTTGATATCTACAGCAGAAAATCTCTATATATCTGGTTCTCAGTGCAGGAAATGCATTTTTGTGGAGCAACATTAAGCAGCAAACAAGATGGTGGTATACAGGCAAAGTATCTTCTTTTCTAGCTGCAGCTCTTTTGTACAAAATTATAGCATCCCAAAGCTGCTGTTCATTTTTAATAGGTCACTTTTTAATACATATTTATAATACAGTTGCAATACATTTCCCTGAACCAGCACTTTGGTAAAATTAAAGAAGTACAGTTTCTCCAGAATTATTTTGTTTGTCTTTATCCAAACTGTGCTTGCTTTTCCAGATGTTTTAAATAAGGCCACCCAAATTCTTCTTACCGCTTTGCTGTAGGTGACAATTAGGGGCAGATCTCCTGGAAATGTAGAGCCTGGAGTTCACCCAAGAAGATTGCCTTAATCAGCCTTGAACATGCTGTCAGTAAAGTGTCATTAATACAATTGGGATGAAAGCAAAGAAAGATTGCACATATGGTCCATTAGCTAAGCAGCACACTAATTATGGGGAGGTGTCACATTACTCATTAAGGGCTAGATTCTGCCAGTGTTCCTCCCATTAAGCAATACCCTCTTCATTCAAAGCTACAGCATCCCTTGCAGGCGCTACCTCCCCTCAGGATCAGTGGGTAAAAGGGGGGATGCATCAATTTGCATCAACCCCCTTCCTATATTTCTCTACCCTACCTCGGCTGTCAAGATGTACCGTGATTAAAACAAACCCATTTTTTCCCTTCAGAGACATCTCTAGGATGATGAGTTATGAAGAGCAAGATAATTGGGGAGGGGGGGCAGGTCAGATAGTTATATTCCTATTTCTATTTGATAAACAAAATCAGACAATTATGCCGAACAAAGGGATTTCTTGAGTTGGAGACACACTTATTATTTGCAAGCTGAAGGAGGTGGGAAGAAGAAAAGAGGGGGGGGGGGTGGGGAAGTACAGCAGCAACCAAAAGAAGAGAAAAGCATTTGCGGGGAATAATCTGAGCTCATCAGCCCAACTCTCCAGCAGTGCTGAAGACAGGAAAATGATGCCTTTTTATTAGCCTTATTGTCTTTAATTAAAGCATTCAGCAGTACCCTGCGATAATGGACTGTGAGAGAGGTCGGTAGCATTTGTAATAACACAATGCAAGGTTCAATTAAGTTGTACTTTTGCAATTTTTCATCTCCCATTTAAACAAGCTAGTGATATACACAGAATGATTACCTTCCCGAGCTGAGCCGAAAAAGGGGAAGGAAAGTGAGAGCTGGGGAGGAGAAGTCATTCATGACTGGTATAACTGATGCTCCAAAATGGTCTGCTGCCTGTCAGCATTGGAAGGGGCCTTTGGCCGGAATAGCATGCCTGTCATGGCCTGCAGTGTGTGGTAGCAAGGCGGGGCTGTAATTTATTGAATTCATTCCATCCTGTTCAGTATCTGATCCAAAAAAACCTGCTTTCCATTCGATATCAGTTCCCCCCTCCTGTTTTTTTTTTTTAAATATGTTTAATATACAGTATACCTCATCCTATTTCCCCCACTAATTTGTTAAAACAATGCAGGTGGTAGCTGCAGAAAATAAAACAGAAAAAGGAGACTTTGGCCAGTGATGCTAAGTAATAAACATTTCAGTGGAAAGGCTCCAGAGAGCTCACAAGTAGATCTTCTTTGTGTTTTCTACTTTTTCTAGGCTTTTAAATTATTTATTTATCTATTCAATTTACATAACAACCCCCCTCCATTTCACTCAATGACTGTTCACTATAAAACTTTGCAGTTATGCTCTTCAGAGAACGTACGGCTCGGGGGGGGGGGAAACAACCTAAACCACCTGGCTAGCATTTAATTTTTCTCTTGCCTATTAAGGATTGCTAAATTGTAATGAGGCCACTCAGAGAAGGGTGACAGCTCTATGAAGGCTAAATATATTTTTGATGATTAGTACTACTAGCATCAATATCTCTGCAGAATTGATGACAAAGAAACATATAACCATGCACATTACTCATAAGCGCAGAGATAAAAGTGAAGCTAAATTTGGTTAGACTTGTATATCTATTGGGGAGATAAGTGAGGGAAATAAAATCACTGAGTTGAAAGAAACAGAATGGATTCTGTGCTCCATGATGTAGTAATAATTTAGTGGGATTACTGTTAAAACACCACCAAATCCATTTGGTATGGATTTCGGTATATAGCAAATAACATTTTGGTCTTGAATGCTTTACACTTACCGTTCAAGCCTTTTTTGTCTTGGCCATATTTTCAACCACAATTGCACATATTTCCCAACCTTAGATTAGTTGTCTTATTTTGTGGGGTAACGGGAGCTATAGAAGCATACATCTTGTTGTGTCTTTGTTTGGCTTTTGGAAAAACAGACTGGTTTTAAAAGAACTTATAGTGCATGAGTCATATCCCCAGATGGATGGAGATCCATGATAGATTAAAAAAAATGATCCTTTTTCTTTTGAAAACTGACCCTAGTGGGAAGTTCTAAATCAATCTGGCAATTGAGGCTGACATTTTAAATGGCACTTCCTTTATGGTGTTAAAAATGTAACCCATTGAATGAGAGTTTGCTGCTTTTGGATAATATCTTGTAATAAAATGGATGCATCAGCTTCTGGTTGATAGCAATAGCACTAGCACTTAGACTTATATACCACTTTACAGTGCTTTACAGCCCTCTCTAAGTAGTTTACAAAGTCAGCATAATTGCCCCCAACAATCTGGGTCCTCATTTTACCCACCTTGGAAGGATGGAAGGCTGAGTCAAACTTGAGCCTGGTGAAATTCGAACTGCCAAATTGCAGTCAGCCGGCAGTCAGCAGAAGTAGCCTGCAGTACTGCATTCTAACCACTGTGCCACCGCGGCTCATGCCTTTTAATGAAGCACTAATTTCAGTTTATTTTTAATTTTCTCCTGTGGGTATGGACTTTTTATAAAATTGTTCCACTAGGTTTCCTTCTGGGCACTAAAGGGATCATAGGGTGCAGGTGTCCTGCCTGACAGAGAAAGAGAGCAGCTTCTCAGTGTTAGTTTTCATGGCCCAGATAATGGACCTTCCCAGGGTGTTGAAGCTTCAGAAGTTATTCATAGCCATGAATTTTAATAGTGAACTTATTTGTGTGGAGGTTGAGACAGGTTTCTCATAGCGACAGTAGGAAGCTGCTCTGGTTCAGACATTTGTGGATGTACTATAACTCCAATGTCTCTTGCCATTGGCCACACTGAAAATGTCTGATAGAAACTGACACCCAAAATAATTGAAGGTATCAGTTTCGTTAACTCTGCCTTATAAAGTGAGGATACATATTAGTGACTACACAAAGACTGATTATTAATTCTCTTGCCCATAAAAAGGAAGAGCCTTCACTTTATTTTTATTATTAGTAATTACTTCTGTATGTTTATGATAAAGGGATGTGGTGGTTCAGTGGCTAAGACGCTGAGCTTGTCGATCGAAAGGTCGGCAGTTCAGCAGTTTGAATCCCTAGTGCATAATGGGGTGAGCTCCTGTTACTTGTCCCAGCTTCTGCCAACCTAGCAATTCAAAAGCACATAAAAAAGTAGAAAAATAGGGACCACCTTTGGTGGGAAGGTAAGTGCGTTCCCTGCGCCATTGGCGTTTAGTCATGCTGACCACATGACCACGGAGACGTCTTCAGACAGTGCTGGCTCTTTGGCTTTGAAATGGAGATGAGTACCACCCCTTACAGTCGGGAACAACTAGCACATATGTGCAAGGGGAACCTTTACTTTTACCTTTATTATGTTTATGATCTGTTGGAATTGTTTAGGAGACATACTATTTAAATGCTTAGAAGACCCAATTCAGTTCTGCTCGTGCAAGACAGTCTAAGTTGGCATAACAGAAAGAGGTTGATAGTATTCAGTCTCAAATGAGACTGATGATGTACAGCTGATGATACTCAGCTGTACATCTCCACCCCAGGCCACCCCAACGATGCCTTGAAGTGATGTCCCAGTGCCTGGAGGCAGTGCGGGCCTGGATGGGGAGAAACTCAACCCTTCCAAGACCGAGTGGCTGTGGCTTCCGGTGTCCTGATATAGCCAGCTGGTGCCATGGCTGGTTATTGGGGGCAAATCATTGGCCCCCACGGAAAGGGCTCGCAACTTGGGCATCCTCCTGGATACATGGCTGTCTTTAGAAGAGCATATGACGGCCGTGGCCGGGGGGGCTTTTTATCAGGTCCACCTGATATGCCAGTTGCGTCCCTTTCTAGATCGGGACTCCCCACGCACGGTCACTCAAGCACTTGTCACTTCCCGTCTGGACTACTGCAATGCTCTCTACATGGGGCTCCCCTTGGGGTGCATCCAGAGGCTCCAGTTGGTCCAGAATGCAGCCGCGCGGGGGATTATGGGAGCGACGGGGCGCTCCCATGTGACACCTCTCCTGCACGAGCTGCAGTGGCTTCCTGTAGTCTTCAGGGTGCGCTTCAAGGTGTTGGTGACCACTTTTAAAGCGCTCCATGGCTTAGGGCCGGGGTATTTACAAGACCGCCTTCTGCCGCCAATAGCCTCCCACTGGCCAGTACGCTCCCACAGAGAGGCACTCCCTCAGGGTGCCATCGGCCAGACAATGTCGGCTGGCGACCCCCAGGGGAAGAGCCTCCTCTGTGGCAGCACCTGCCCTCTGGAACGACCTGCCCCCAGAGATACGCATGATACCAGACCCCCGGACTTTTCGTCGGGCCCTGAAAACACATCTTTTTCACCTAGTGGGGCTGGCTTGATCCCATCCCTTCAATTTTAATTTGTAATTGGTTTTAACCTGGGTTGTTTTAATTGGATAGCCAAATTATTTAATGTTTTTAAATTGCTTTTAAATTTTATATGTTATGTTTTACCACGGCTGTTCACCGCCCTGAGTCCTGTTGGAGAAGGGCGGTATACAAATTAAATAAATAAATAAATAAATAAATAAATAAATAAATAAATAAATGCTGGTGAAATCTAGGTGCCAGAGTAGTATGATGAATCAAGATTGTTGGAAAGAAAGGGAAGGAAATTTTGGGACTGGATTGTACTTCCTGAAATAAGTCCCTTCCCCCACTTTCCATTTCTGTTTCCTTAAAAAGATGTGAATATTGAAAAAAATGAATATTAAAAGTAACTGCTAAATATTTTGTATGGTTAATGTAATGTGTCTGATAGGCATACCTTGAAAAAAAAGTTCAGGCAAGATAAGAATCTGAATGAGGAATCAGTTTTTAATCTTTTGGAATAGATGATTTAATCAGAAAGCAACACTGGAAATATTAGCATTTTGATTGGAATAAAGAATCACATTTGAGAGACTGAGATGTATACATTCAATTAAGGTTTAAATGTTATTAATATTGATATAATATAGGGATTTCTTTTCCTCAGTCCTTCCCCCCACTTTGTGAAAAACCAAACAAAAACCAAACAAAATAGATTAATCATTGGTAGAAAGAATACTTTAAAAACAAAAATAATGCTAAATGTATGTATGATAACTGATTAATACTAATGGATGTAATTACTTGCATATAATTAGTATTAAAGTTTATTGTATGTTTTTATTTGGATGCTATTGTATTTTGGTCACTGCAGAAATCCATAATACTCCTGACCAATCTATGAGAAAGCTAAAGTCTGCTGATAGAAGTTGCTTTCCTTAATCCATTTAAACAATAATCCACATGTAAACCACAAAAACAGTTAAAAAGGGAACTGCTTAAAATATCACCGCACATATGCACATATTCTAAGTGTTGATTGTCCTTGCTCATGTCAGTGCAAATGATAGTCATTGTCATTCTTATTTTGTATATCAGAAATACTTTTTGAACAAGAACACTTGAAAGCCTAAATATAATAGAAATTATTCATTCCTTGTTACTGTGAATTTCCTTTTTTCCTTCCCTATTGCCCTATTTCATATATAAGCATTTAGATCAGAGACAGGCAACTTTCTTTGTTTTTTATTTAGAAAAAAAATTCAAATAGAATAAGGACATCATTGCTGGAGTGAAGCCAAGATTTTCACACTGATTTCCCCCCACTCCCTTTTGGGTTTGTGTGTGTGTTTTTGTATGAGGACAATTTTACCGCTGTGTTAAGAGTAATGCTTCTATTGTGTATGATTTTCTATCCAGGTTATATAGAATCAGAGAGCTGGAGAGAACCAAGGGGTAATCCAATCTTCTGCTCAGTGAAAAATCAATGAGAGATTCTGATAGATGATCATCAATCTCCGTTTGAAGACTTTTAAAAGAGAACACATCACATTATGTGGCAGCGTCTTCTGCCAGCTGAAACTCTGTGGAGTTCCTCCTATTGTCTGAACCCCCTTTTCGTAATTTCAACCTATGCATTTTGGCAGTGCCCCCCAGGGCAATAAAAATATGTAAATTCCCTTTTCTGTGTAACAGCCCTTCAGATATTGAATGCTGCTGTCATATCCTCCCAGTTAGTCGCTAGATAATCACAAAAGCCTGACTGAAGGAAACATTCCAGTGGTGTATAAGCTTCATATTGTTCTGACCTACCCTTTTCAAAAAAGGGCAGGAATAGTCTTTTATTCACGTGGATAAACAAAAACAAACATAGTTAGTCCCAACAAACCTGGTTCTGGCCAAGGAATCCAAATTTCTTGCTGTATACTAGAAAACGAATGGTTGTCTGACACAACCAGCCACTCCCAAACCCCTACTATTTATTTCCCTGCCAGGGATGGGCTGGCTAGTGTCTATGTCTGCTTTTCTCTGAGAGCCAGCTTATTGCTTTCCTTTGCTCTCCTCTCCTTTCCTCTCTATGCATACATGCATCTGGGATGGGTCCCATCTTTCCACCCCCCACTCAGCTCAGGCTCTGAAGACAGCTGCCTCTCCACCTGGAGGAGGACGGAAGGCCCCAGCTCTGTTTCTGTCTCCGATGCTGTTTCCTTATCAGAGCCTTCCAAAGGCTCCAAAGCTGGCCCAGGCTCTTCCTCAACTTCCTCGTCATCTGACTCTGCTGCTAGCTCTGCTGGCAGCCGACGGGCCACAACACATATTTTAGTCAGGCCTTGGAAGTCAATGGACCACCAAGGAGGGCAATCAAGTACAGAGATAGTTTTGAAGAAAATATGTAGCAACAGTTACAAAAACAGATAAATTTAGCCTGTTAAGGCAGGAGAGAATGAAGAAAAATTTAGGATTAGACTGCCTTGATTCTCTTGGGTATAAGAAAATGTCAGGCTTTCAAGATGCTATGCACTATGCAAGCATATAATTGCCTGCAGGGTCAAATCTGGGTTGGTCACCAGGACCAGAGGTTTTGTCTTCCGAGCTTTCGGACTCATGCTGGAGCCCATGTTCAGGGATCCCAAAGGTGCTTTTTTCAAGAGGCAACTGGCCTTTCTGGTTTTTCTTTGAAGACACTTTGCTTCTCATCCAAGAAGCTTCTTCAGCTCTGACTGGATGGTAGGGAATGGAAGAGCTGAAGAAGCTTCTTGGATGAGAAGTGAAACATTTTCAAAGAAAAACCAGAAAGTCTAGTTGCCTCTTGAAAAAAGCACCTTTGGGACAACCATGACCTGGATGACTGAGAATCTCCAGAGACATGTTCAGGGATCTTCTCTCTAGCAGAGTGCCTGCTGTTCTGTGTGTAGTATAATTGCCTCCCTGGATTAGTGCAATTCTTGAACTTCACTCTGTGTAAACCAGGTGTCATTGCCCACTAGTTTCTAACAAGGCTGGGTGAATGCAATGCCTATTGGTGGGCACCTCAGCCGGATAAACTATTTCCGCTATAAGTATGAATGTCCTAAATTAAATAGCATCAGACTATTCCATTCCTAAATGCACAGAGAAAGGGCATAGCAGTTAGATAATGAGCCTATCAAGAGCTGCACAATTTTAATTACTGTAATATGGTATAATCTGAAGGAGTAGCTCTGTAATATATCTTTTCTTCTTCTTTTGCTTCTAAAGGCCACCTCAGATAATGGCTTTACCTCAGCTTAACCCAGGGGTGAAATTCAGCAGGTTCTGACAGGTTCTGGAGAACCGGTAGCAGAAATTTTGAGTAATTTGGAGAACTGGCAAATACCACCTCTGGCTGGCTCTAGAGTGGAGTGGGAATGGAGATTTTGCAATATCCTTCCCCCAGGAGTGGGGAGGGAATGAGGATTTTGCAGTATCCTTCCCCTGGAGTGGGGTGGGAATGGAGATTTTGCAGTATCCTTCCCCTGCCACGCCCACCAAGCCACGCCCACAGAACCAATAGTAAAAAAAATTGAATTTCACCACTGGCTTAACCAATCACGATTCAACTGTCATGCCTGTCAAGTGTGGAAATGCCCACCAAATTAACCATTATGCCTTGAGAAGGGATTCTTGGATGAAAGCGCCAACATAACCAGACATTGTCCCAGCCTCCTTTTATGGCTCTCTTTCAATGGTCCAATTCTTTCCCCCCCTTTTTTAAAAAGGAGCTATTACTTTGATTCATTGGCTCACATTTGGATACACAAGAGCTATGTTCTCATACCAAATTCCTTATATACTTAGTGTTATGCTGTGCACAGGCAGACCTTATTTAGTGATGAAAAAAAACCTTTATGTCCAAATTTCACATTTGTGATTTGCACAATTCTCTTAAGCAAAAGAAAGCTGAAGTATGATTATAAGCACAAGGATTTTACTTAGTGACTACTTCACTTAATGACCAAGTTGCCAGTTCCAATTTGGGTCACTAAATGAGGAGCTATTGTACAATTAACCCAATTTCTGAGGAAATACATGATGAATTAAGAGATTACTATGTCTGTACCTCTAACATTATACCCAATCAATTCAGTTACTGCTATGGGTGAGAAAAAGAGGTGAGGATGGGAGGAATCAATCTATATATATAAAAGCGAAAACCACTCATGCTGTAATCACGAAATCTCCAGAACCATAAAGCCTACAAACTTGAAATTTGCCACGTATGTTCCTCTTGGCTTCTAGGTGCTCACTAAGAAAGGATTTTTCGAAATGACCATCAGAGCATTAGTATTTCCTATATTATTATTAACACGCTCTGATGGTAATTAGTTAGACTTTCTACTCCCCCTCCCAACCTGAAAATAACTCTGGAGAGAAGGGCATAGGATGGGGGAGGATTCTGTGGGGCAAGCCTGAGGGAGAGAAGGGGATAGGATAGGGAAGGATTCTCTGAGGCAAGGCTGAGGGAGAGAAGGGGATAGGATAGGGGAGGCTTCTGTGGGGCAAGGCTGAGGGTGAGAAGAGGAGAGGAGAGGCCAATCGTAACTACTCATTAATTTTCAAGCTGTAAGTGTCGATTTATCAAGCCCGATCACATAGTTTCGTAGTGGAGCACGGTATTCAGCTAGTTCAATAATAAATCTTTGGAGCATCTTCCAGAGAACTGAGTCTTTGCATAATGCAGAGGTGTCAAACTCACGTCATCGTGGCGGGGTCACATGATATATCAGGACTTTTTTCCCCTTCACTAAACTGGGTGTGGGCGTAGCCAATTTGACAGCCCTGGCATAATGTGTCCAAGTAGGGTAACTTGAAACCTGGTCATTTGTGCCTTGTTTGACCATCCATTAGTTCGTTATCTTGGCTGTCCACAGTATTCTCAGGGGAGTCTTCTCCAATACTAAACTTCAAAGATGTCAATAGTTTTCCTATTCTGCTTCTTCAAAGTCCCATGTAATATCATATTTTCTGTCTAAATTCCATTCTACAACCTCTCTTTTTCACAAAGCCCATTGTCAGCTTTTCCCCCACTTCAGTGAGATTTCTACTAGTTTCTGCTGATTTCCTTGTATTGGTGCAAAGCCATACCTTATTTCCTGTGGGCATATGGAAGTTTATGTTGCTCACATAAAATATAGGCTTGCACTCTTAAAGATTGAATAAGAAATCAGGGTCCTGTTAATTTAGGTCTTTCCTTTATCTCAGCTTTCTTCCTTGCAATATAAATATAATTACATCTTCCTTAGTAGGTTGTTATGAAGGCTGACATGCAGAAAGTTTTCTGTATAGCTATATAAATGCTGAATTGTCTCTACTTATGAAATAAACATTCTCTTCCTATCCCCCACTCCTCCAATCTTATTACATTCTAATCATTTGGCTGCATTGGAATGTGAGAATGCTAATCACACCTATTTTGCATCACATGCCATGGCTAATTAGAAAATTTTAAGACATGCAATTTGAATGTTACCAATTAGTTCAATTGTGGACCAAGACCAGAGATTTTATTTGCTTTGTCATAGCCATAGAAAGTCAAATAAACAAATACTTGTATCTTCCCACTGTCTTCTCTGCCCCTCTAGCACAGCTGTGTGACAAAATAATAATAATTTCATTGTCTGCTTTCCAAAAATCCCTCTACAGTTAGAAAGGATCATTAAAAAAAAAAAAGAAAGAAATGTGGTTTATTTTGTCTAATTATTTGAAAATCAGCCTGTATGTCCCAGAAGAAATAATGTGCGCCTTACTTAAAGAAAAATGATACCAAATGAGGCATACACAATGGCATGGTGCACGTGTCCTGTTTTCTGATTAATTGTTTATTGTTTGGGTCGGGAATTTTTGAATCAGGAATTAGGCATTCAAATCAAATGGGATGTGGCCATGGGATGTAGAGATCCAGGTCTTTTTTTTTTTTTTTTTTTTGTGGATCTAAATATCTGATAGTCTTCACAGCAAAGCCAACTGCTTAACTGGTAAAAATGGAGTTTTAGATTGTTGAATTGATCCTTGGTGTAGAGTTAGGAGCAAGAGTGGAGTAGGGATTTTCCGATGCTATAGGTATGTAACGATGCTCTAATATAGAAGGGCACAACCAGAGACCTCAGGCCTACCTTATCTTCAATAATGTTGAATGTAATAGCATCCATAAATGCCCATCATGCTGTCCCTTTCAGTATAAACAAGGGGCAGAAAAAGGAGTAATAATTACCAAGTCAAAGATGTAGAAAAATAAAAATAAAAGGAAACCTTGCTAAATCTGGTTAATGCTAAAACCACTCATTATATTTCTCCATCTGTTTTTGATTCCGGCAACCACTCTTGCTTTTATTATACCATTTTTAAGTCCTATGTTGCTTTCTGTTCTTCTCACCAGTGTATTGCCCAAGAGCTTTTAAAGATTTGCACATTTTAAAACCTCTCCGTCTATTTTCCTGTTTTTAGAAAATTTTCCTGCAAAATGCACAAGTTGCTTTAGTTTGTTATGCTATAGCTTGCAATTGTTCAATCCATTTTTCCATGTTAAACGTAACTGTCTTAGCCTTTGATACATTAATTTTCTACAGGTTTTGTACAATCATGCAAACTACCTAGTATTTGTTGCAAATCATTTAGTCTCTAAGCTGGTGAATAGCATCATCTGTGTATTGCACTAAATAACATTTGTCTTCACAACCATAACACCTTTAATATCTCTGCAAGCATTCCCGATACATTTATTCATAAGCAACTAAAGGGACATCACATATCTTACCTGACTCCCTACTGAGTGCTGAACCATTAGAGTTCCATTCATTTTTGGCATATTTCCATCATATCCCACTGTTGCTTTACTCAGCAATCAACCTTCAACTCCATATTTGTTCAAAACATTGCATAATTGATGTCTATTCACTTTATCACACACTTTCTCTAAATCAACGAGCATACATTAAAGTTTTTTTTTCATATTCATACATTTCTCAGCTACTTGCTGAAGAACAAAGAGCTGTTTTGCACACTGTCAGGGAAGTGCTAAGTTGCACTGCCCTTCTGATGGAATGTTGCTCTTTGCATCACAATACTACCAAACATCTTCCCAGTACCTTTAACCAAACATCTTCCCAGTACCTTTAACTACCACGTGTAGTTTTTGCATTCGCTCTTGCTACCTTTTCCTTTTATAGGAAAGGAATAGCAGCAATCTTCCAATTCTCAGCAAAGATGCAACTTTGCATCTTTCTAACTTTCAGTTAGAAAGTTGGTGCACACTTCTCTGGCATTCCATAACACAATTCTTTTCACTTTGTTGCAAGGGTCTTCCACAACCACTCAGTGTATTTATTTAATTTATGTGGTTGACTCTGGGTAGCATACACAGATTAAAAACCCAACAATTGGCCACCCTCCTCCTGCACACTCCATCCAAACCACAGTACCTTTCGCACATCCCTGGGCACCCTTGCAACCCATGCAGCACTGCTCATGCATCCTTATATATTATTTGTGACTTACACCCCCACAATTCCTTTGCTCCCTCCCCAGTAGTGGTATTCATTTACCTTCGCTACCAGTTCACCAATGGGAGCGCGCGCACGTTCGCTTTGCTCTGTGCATGCGCAGAGCATCCATGATGATATCCGGGTGGGTGGGTGGAGCCTCCCACCGCCGCCCCATTTGCCTGAACCAGGGAGAACCGGTAGAATCCCACCACTGTCTCTCCCCCACCCAGCATTAGCCACTAACTTGCTTGCTGGCTTTAGACTTGCAATGTCTTGCTGGCTTCCCCATTGACTTTTTCTCTGCAAGCTTCATACAAATGAAGTAAATGGGGAAGCCACCAGGAATTGGAGGGAGGGAGTGAAGGAGGGATTTCTGATGCTCCTTGCCAGCTCTCCACAGGGAAACTCAATGGGGAAGTTGAAAATTGCTTCATCTTGCATTTTTTATTTGCTCATCTGTGATCATTCTGTTTAGGGTAGGAAACACTTCTGAAACAATGATTAAATGGGGCATGAGTTGTCTAGTACTAATTAAATACATAGAAGATAAGAAAAGGAATGCACACAATTATAAAAATGAAAACTAAAAAAGAAACAAAACATATAGGGCATATATTCATATATGAATACACACAAGGGTGGGGGGAGGGAGGGAAAGAGAGAGAGAAAGAGAGAGAGTTATGCAGTAAACATTTCAATGAATGGAAGTCATAATTAGTTACAACTATCCAAAGCTAATGTTTATTGATATGCTATTGATTTGTAAATTGTTGGTAACATCAATTCTGCTGACCACTGAATAATTGGAGCTATATGTTTGTCTTTTCAATGCTGAACAATAAATCTTTTAGCTGTAAGTAAGATGCAGAAAATTCATTTTCTTTGTCCAGAAGTCAACTTCCATGTAATAGGAATAAACTTCAAAAGAATAGATATGTCTGAAAATACTGAATCTCAAAGCTGAGCTAATGAATGTAATAACCTCTTTCCCAAATGGGACAATTACTGGACACTGTAGAAATCTAAATAAAGCATTTATTTCACTACATCTTCAACAACAAAGCCATTTACTTCATCCTTTTCTACATAAATGCAATGAAATCATATTATATCTTGCTGAGAAATATGTAACTTAAAATCTGTTAAATGTTGTGATTTTTAACATCTCCTTTTACTGATTTAAGTAAAATATACAAACAAAAAGAAAGAAAGAAAAGAAAAAGGATGCTTATGTATAAATGATAGTTGCACAAATATTTTTTTTAAAAGCAAAACAAGCAAACAAAATATCTGATAGCCCCTTTTTTATTTCTCTGTCTCTAATCTCCTCCCCCCTCCAGGCACTATTTCATGTTTGTATACTTTTATACTTTAATTTGGACATTATTACTAATTCTTGAATGAGAAGTGAAACATCTTCAAAGAAAAAACAGAAAGTCCAGTTGCCTTTTGAAAAAGCACCTTTGGGACAACCATGACCTGGATGACTGAGAATCTCCATAGACATATACAGATATATATATTATAATATTATATATATTTAATAAATATATATATATATATATATTACATGTATTTATATGCCGCCATTCTCCCAAAGGACTCAGGGCGGTGAACACAAGTTAAGAAACAAGTACAATAAAATCATAATTTAATCCAAATAATTAATTAGTAGTAAATAATAAAGCCCGGAATCAGTCTCAGACTATTTGTTTGAAAAGCCAAGTCTTCAAGTCCCGACGGAAGGAGCAGAGATCAGGAGCCGTCTGGAGCTCAGTAGGTAATTCATTCCAGAGGGTGGGAGCACCCACAGAGAACGCCCTACCCCTGGGCACAGCAAGGTGACATTGGCTCGCCGTCGGAACCCTGAGGAGAGCTGCCCTATGTGAGCGAACAGAACGGTGAGAGGCAGGCAGGCAGATATATGGGTGTGCAGAGGCTGAGGTGGGCATCTGCTATTGGTTCCATCAACCACCTCCAACATGATAATGTCCCTATTGTGACCCCAATCCAGCTGGCAGAACCAGCCAGGCTCTTGTGGAAGGTCAGGAGGGTGGGAGCAGATCTCATCCCCAAAAGACATGAGCATACTGATAATGTTCCAGAAGACATGAGGATACTGATAATACTGCATACCACACTGATGTATGACTTTGGTCAGTGGATTTGTCTTGATGTTGCTTATCATTTGTTTCCTATTCATACTGGTGAACACTGATCTGACTTTTAATATTGTTTTTTCATGCAGGGCTTTTAATTTATCTTCTTACAGTCATTCTGCTTTCTATTTTTTCCCCCTTTTTCCCAAGAGCCACCTTGACTATGTTTCCCCCCCATATTTAACTTTGTATTACCTTTTTATCCTTCACTGATTTTATCACTGTTTTCATTATAAACTTTCAGATCAATCATGCTTTTAGGTTTCTATTCGTTCCTTCACCATGTATTAAATATCAAATACATATTAAAGTATGTATTTCAAAGAAACTTGGCCCGATCACTTTTTTTTTTTACATTCCCTTGTTTTGTTTTTACCCATTGATTCACAACACTTACTTTACATTCAGAATGTTGTACAATATTTCCTCAAACTCATCTCTGTTTCTTCCATTATTAGAAGTCATGGTGGTGCAGTGGGTTAGAATGCAGCATTGCAAATTGACTCTGCCTATTGCCAGGAGTTCGATCCTGACCAGCTCAAGATTCACTCAGCATTCTATCCTTCCCAGGTCAGTAAAATGAGGACCCAGATAGTTGGGGGCAATATGCTGACTCTGTAGATCACTTAGAGAGGGCTATAAGTTGGTATATAAATTGAGGAGCCTTGGTGGCGCAGCAGACTAAAGTGCTGTTAAGTAGCACTTAGCTGCCATCTGCCTGCAATTACTGCAAGTTCAAATCTTACCAGGCTCAAGGTTGACTCAGCCTTCCATCCTTCCGAGGTAGGTAAAATGAGGACCCGGATTGTGGGGGCAATAAACTGACTTTGTATAAAAAGAACACCGCTTGGGGGGGTGGGGGGCGAAAGCCCTACTAAGCAGGTATATACAAAAGTATGAAGGCTATTGCTTAATGCATTGTAAGCCACCCTGAGTCTCTGGAGAAGGGCAGCATATAAATCGAACCAATAAAATAAAATAAGTGCTATTGCTATTGCTGTTATCTCCTTGAAAGGCTGGATTGAAAAGGTGCTCAAGAACCCAACATTCACAAACATCATTCACTAAAGCATAATATTATTAATTCATATTTTCTGACATAATTTTTAGCCCTTACCTTTATAACTAAACCTACTCCTTCACATGCATGCATGTATTTATTAAAGTCATTCCACACACAGGATCCATTCATCTTCATTCAGATCTATTAGATCCCTTCCCATTCCTCTTAGTTCCAGAGCCACACAACATTTATATTTTGTTTTATTTCATTTGTTAATTCATGCTCTTCACCAGTGTTTTCTCTTACATTCCAAGTTACAGTCTTCTGTATGCTCTGTTGTCACCAGATGGACTTCAACTGCCCATAATGGCTTTAATCAATCAAGGTTTTTACAGAATGCTTTTTAATAACCCAGTGAAAATGTAAACTAATTTAATAGCCTTAGCTGTACTAGTGCCACATACAGCAGTTCCTGCTAAAAATAAGAACAGTACCAATCAATTTGGATACATTTTGGCTAGCATGCCAGAAGTGCAATCAAAGCTCAATATTTCTCCAGGAATACTCAGGCAATTCTATGCAAAGGAGGAACTCTAGTCTTGAGACCACCTTGCAAGCCAACTCATTGTCTGCATCCTGTGGTAATATAGTATACTGATTTATTACAGATATGTTTTAGAAAGGAGAAAACATCATGGGACATAATCTATATTCAGTCTGAATTAAAGTTCTATGTCATTTTAAATGAAATTGAGTCTCATTTGGATTTTGCATTGGCCCTACCGAATACTTTTTGTGGGGCAGCCATCACCATACAATTCAATGGCTAAACACTCAAAATGTTATATATCCCACCTTGTATTTATTTAGTTAGTTTGTCAAAGATGTGGATTCGACCGGAAGCATCATGGCGAGACAGTCGGGGATTAGCAGGCTCTGATGAGCCCCGCGAAATCCCGGGCTGACGAACCACTGCAGGGGGTCTTTGGACCAGATCTGTCCTGCAGGGACAGAAAAGAAAGAGAGGCACCTCGGAAGACCAAGAGGAACAGGCAAGTTCCTCGGAGGTTGGAAGTTTTTCTCTCTGACTTAATGGGGGGGTGGCAGCGGCCATTACGATCAAACTGGGGCAACCGGATTAAGCAATGGGCAGGAGCGGAGAATTGAACAGAATATTGAAGCCGGGTGAGTGATATTTAACTCATAGGCAGAAAGAAAAAAAAAAGACTTTTAAAATAACTGTAAAGTCATGGAGCTATAATAGCGGCTAATAGGCGTGAAAGACGGAAGAAGAAGATTAAGGCGGAAGTTATAAAGTGATAAAACCCAACTAGAAATTTGTTTTGGATTTAAGTAATTGGAGAACTTAAAAAAAAAATTAGAAGAATTAAGAACCCGAAAAGATTCTTTTTTAAAGAGAGGAAGATTAAAAGAATAAAGAAAAATTTGTAATTGAAGGACTAGCTAATGACTTTAAACTGAAACTAAATTGGAATGCAATGTGCAATTTGGACTATGTATATTTGGACTGAATTTTAAATTATTTTGGTGCATATAAAGGTGAAAAAGAAGAAAGGGGCGGGAAAAAGTCAAACAAGCTAAAACTGTTACAGTGAATTGCAATTAAAATGGATGCCTTTCAAGTTTCTTACTTGTAACTACTTGTAATTGTAGATTGTAGAGAACCATCTTCAGGAGGAAAAAATTATTACATCACTGAATTTTTTGTTTTGGAAAAAGAAAAGGAAAAAACTTGGACTTTGAAAGGGATAACAACATGTGAGAAAGTTCAAGGAGGCTTTGTTTGTTCACAAGTGTTTTGGCTTGGAGAAAACAGAAAAAAAAAGAGAACTATAACGTAACTTCAATTGGAACAATATCAACTTAAAAAGAAAAAATGGTGCAGGAACTGAAGGAAATGATGATAATGATGTACTTTTCATTGAAAACTGAAATAAGGGAAATGACTAAAATGATGCATGGAAAATTGAAACTTGATGATCAGAAAATTGACTTAGGATATACTCAAGCTGAAAAAGAAACAACGAATGAGAAGCAAGAAAAAGAGACTGATAATAAAGAAGAAGACAAAGACAATGAGACTGATTATGGAAAATTAAATGATTATTTGGGTAGCAATAATAAAAAGGAGAACTTTAAAAATTACATGGGGCTTAATGATGGAAAAAATAGAAAACGGGGAAAGAAACAACAAAAAGAAAAGAGGGTGAAATAGAAAGAATATAAAAAACTTAAATGATTACACTGGGATTGTCAGTGAGAAAATAAGAAAAAAGGGAAAGGGATGGAAAATAATGGGAAAGATACAGCAAAATAAAAGAGTTTATGGTTTTAAAAAACAAAATCATTATGGGACTAACAGTGGAAAGATAAGAAAAAGGGAAAGGAGAGTTCAGGATTTTAAAATACAAAAAAGAAGAAGGGGAAAGAGAAAAATAAAATAAAATAAAATATAAAGATGGGAAGGGAGAAAGAAATGGAAGAGGAATATGGGGTAAAGGAAATGACTACTAGGGTATTGGATTATGGATTAATTAGATATATTTAACTGGTCCTTATAAAAATGTTATAAAAAGGCTGAAGTGTATTATTTGGAATAGTTGATAAAGAAAAAACTATTTGAGATTGGAATAAGAGAATTTAAGAAAATAGTTGGGAATTGTATTATGTTATTTGAATTTAAAATTAGGGGCATTGGAGTAAAATTGATATTAAATTGATTCTTTAACTAATTAGTGAAACTATGATGTCTGGAATATAAGAGACAGAAGTATAAATAATTGATGTAGTAATAGAATGGTAAATAATAAACCATTTAAGTTAATATGAAGAAATGAACTGTATCTTTAAGGAAGTGAGTATAAAATATATGGATGAATGATGAATGTAAGAATTGGAATATTTTTAATTAATGAAGGGTACTGTAACAAATGGAATATTTTTAATTATATATTTGGAACTTAACTAAATAAGAAAAGAAAGTTGAAATGATATTGGATTATGAACTACTTAGATATATTTAATTGGTCTCGATAAAAATGTTGAAATGTACTATTTGGAATAATTAGTAAAGAAAAAACTATTTGAGATTGGAATGAGAGAATTTAAGAAAATAATTGGGAATTGTATTATGTTATATGAATTTAAATATGGGGTATTGAAGTAAGATTGATATTTAATTGATTTTTTTCTTTATTGAATATGTTTAACTGTTGAAATGTATTATCTGGAATAGTTGATAAAAGAATTATTGGTGAGTAGAATAAGAGAATTTAAGGAAATAATTGGGGATTGTATTATGTTCTGTGAATTTAAATTTAGGGGTTTAAATTTTATGGAGGGAAAAGAAAAAAGGAATTATACTAGCATGAGACATCAAGATGAAGTGTAATATTGGTTTTTTAAATTTAGAGAAAATAAAAGATATGAAAAAAAAATTGAGTATATAAAATTGTGTTAAAGATGAACAAAAATCTGTACAAATTTAAAACCGGGCCAATATTCTGTTCAGAAAAGATACATTGTATGTTTGTTTGTGTGTTTTAAAAAAAAAAAAAAAAACTTTACAAAAAAAAAGTTTGTCAAGCATGTATGAGAAAACAAGTATAAGTATGGACACAACATATAAACATATAAGTATAAACAGGTGTAAGCATATACATCATAAATGAGTATGAATAAATGGGAACAGTAGGACAGGGATGGTAGGCCCGCTGGTGCGCTTATGCAAGCCCCGTTACAGACCTCTTAGGAATGGAGGGAGGTCCACAGTAGACAGTTTAAGGTTTAATTTTTCGGTGTTTGAGGATATAACAACAGAGTCAGGAAGTGCATTCCAGGCATTGACCACTCTGTTGCTGAAGTCGTATTTTCAGCAATCGAGTTTGAAGCAGTTCACTTTGAGTTTGTATCTATTGTTTGCCCGTGCATTATTGCAGTTGAAGCTGAAGTACTCATTGACAGGTAGGATGTTGTAGCAGACAATTTTGTGTACTAAGCTTAGGTCAGACCATAGGCGGCGTAGTTATAGGTTATCCAGGTCCAAAATTTCAAGCCTGGTGGTATAAGGTTTATGGTGGCATCTGCATGGAGGAGAAAGTGGAAAGTGATACATAGACAGGAAAGTGATACATAGACTTGGGGGGGGGGGGAGAAGGCAAAAAGCCCTACTAAGCAGGAATATACAAAAGAATGAAGGCTATTGCTTAACGCTTTGTAAGCTGCCCTGAGTCTCCGGAAAAGGGCGGCATATAAATCGAACCAATAAATAAATAAATAAATAGATAGTCCAGAACTGCATAGAGCAGGGATCCTCCTAGTGTATACGCTACTTCATATTTGAAGCAGATAAAGTTGGAGTACCATGCATAGAATCACAGGCATATATAATTGTAAATGATAATTAATTGTAAGTAGCGATAAGGAAACTTATTCTGTTTATGGAAAGCCTCATTTGGGGGATATCTTGTTATTGCACAAAATGTGTCTTGGGAAAATGTGCCTCCTTTGGCATACAACCCCTTCCTATTTAGATATTTTCTGAACATCAGTTCGGAGGCAACAGCATCATTTCGACACATATTTTCTCTGTGGCAACTTTTTTTCTCTAATGATTGAGTTTTCCTCTTCTCCATTTCACTTTCTTTCTTTGTTGCATTTTTCATTTTTATTGCATTGCCTTGAGGCCAATCTCTGCCGCCTTGGGATATATAGCTTCAAAAGTTTTTTTTTTCTTAGCCAAGTGTTTTAACTTACAGCAGTAAACTACCCTAAGTGATGGATATTTTCAGTTTTGTGGAAGATGACATATCTTGCAGTCTTGCAACACTGCCAGGCAATCAACAGCCCAAACCAGCAGCATTTATATTTGAAAGGAGATAGTAATACTGACCCTCAAGGAGTGACATACATAAGTCCCATTTTCACCTGTTTGTTCCAAGCTGATTCTACCTAGGACTTTTCTGACCTTGGCCTAAATCCTAAAATGCAACAAGATTACCATGGTCTAAGACTAGTGGTGGGATTCAGCCGGTTCAGGCCAATTCGGGCAAACCGGTAGCTAAATTGATGGCTGGCTCCACCTGCCCCTTCCAGGAGTCCCCATGTGCCCCATTTTGACTCCCAGGTAAGTGCAGGGAGGCCTCCTAGGCCAAAATGCGGCATGCCCCCCCATGGCCCATTTTTACTCCCAGGAGGCCTCTTAGGCCCAAAATGGGGTGCGGGGGTAGATGCAGTGTCTCCCTGTGGCCTGTTTTCACTCCCAGAAGGCTTCAGGGAGGCTTCCTAGGCCCAAAATGGGGCACAGAGGGCCCCAGCACATCCCCCGGCCCGTTTTTACTCCCAGGGGGGTGCAGGAGGCTGAATGCTGCCTGTCACATCCCCTGGCCACACCCACCATGGCCATGCCCACCCAGCCGGTCGTTAGGGCAGAGAACCGGTTGTTAAATTATTTGAATCCCACCACTGTCTAAGACCAATCTGAAAGTCCACCCTTGGAGATTCTTCTGGATCCTACTCATTGTAGCTTCTCATACTGAACATAAAACTGAGCTTTCAGTAAAATCTTGATTTTTGCAAACCATTTTGGGGTGGGATGTCAGTTCACTTGAAATGTCCATTGTATCCAAAACATACTTTTGTGTGTTTGTAATAAGGCCTGTATTTGAGAACCAGTTTGGTATAAGGCACCAGGCTAGAAACTGGGAGAATACAAGTTTTAACCCTGCCTTGAGCATAACACCAACTGGGTGACATATGATATTTCTCTATATTAGCCCTTCTCCATTGCCAAGTTACACTTGCTTTTAGGACATGAGACCCAATCACCTAAATTACATTTTGGTGTAGCACAATAAATAAGTAATTCTAAATCAGTTGATAAATTAACCTTATGCTAAAATTTCTGAATAGATGAAATTCAGATTTTATTTCCCTGAAGAACCTCTTATTTACATAAGGACAGAATTGGTAAAAACTAGACTGAGTCTTTATAATTCCAGCAAGGTTGTTTAAGAAAGTGGGTTTAACACATAGATAATTTCTTATTTGCAGGTTAGACTCAGGATTTCGAAGACGGAACCTTTTTCTTGACTGGGTAATACAACTATCAATCTTCTGAAAGAAGCTGATTTTCATTTACCAACTATTACCAACTGATAAGAGTGAAAAGAAAAGTACAAGGGAAGAGAAAAGAAAATGAAAGTGTCTGACTTTCAACAGGAGACCAAGATGATCTCTCTCCAACTACTTACTCTGCAATGAACATGTGCTGAAGCTTGAGAGCTTATTTAAGGAGATAATATGCAAGTCATTTAGCTAAGTTGCTAAATTGATTTTATTTGGAGTTCTTTCAGTGTGATTGTTATCTCTGCTTGTTCTTTCATTTCCCTTTTGTCAATAAACTTGTGTTTGGCTGAGTTTGTTTTGTATGAGACTTATTAAAACTTTCCCCCACATGCATAACTCTAGAACTGTATAGCTGTCCTGGTGTTTCAGACTAGTTCAACATCGCCCAATAAAGTTCAGTATTTTTTTTTAATTTGGGGCAGTAAGAGCCCAAAGCACTTCCTTTCTATTTTTGGGAGAAGCCTTGGGTAGAAGGACTAAGAAATTCTAGCTGGACAGCCAATGTTTGTGTGTCAGATTCAACCTGACTGGTGGCACCTATAATGCAATGACTCTGTTTTATTGGTACATCTTTAAAAGATAGAATCTGCCAGAGATTTCTAAAGTATCCCATATCTCCCAGATTTTAAGATCACAATAATAATACCTTCAGCGCAGTGGTGGGTTTCTACCGGTTCACCCCGGTTCGGGCAAATTGGTAGTGGCGGCGGCAGCAGACTCCATCCACCCACCTGGACGTCATCATGGATGCTCTGCGCATGCGCAGAAGGTTCTGCGCATGCACAAAAGCACCACACGCATGCGCGCTCACAGTTCCAAACCGGTAGCGAAGGTAAGTGGAACCCACTACTGCACCAGAGCCTTGCAATGCCTACAAGTAAGATGGCATGACTGTGGTTCTTCCAGCATTGGTTCTGTTAAGAACTCCTCTTATATTGCAAAGTTATCTACTTGCAAAGCTCTGCAGGTAATTCAGTCAATGTCATTTCTTGATACCAATTGTTTCAGTGAATGTATAGCTACTAATCAATGACTCCTATTAGGGAGCCCAGTAATGTTGTCTAGGGATTTGGGGAGCTCAGACCCAACACATCTGGGAGGGATCAAGAAGGAGAAAGTTTAGGTAACTGAATACTGCCTACTATCATTGTCAGCAGCTCTTTATGGATTCATATAGCAATTTTCTCCCAGCCTGCATGACCCTCTCATAATATATAGTATACTAAAAATATTTGAACAGGGTATTGATATAAATGAGCAGAGCTGTAGATAATGCAGACCACTTTCTTCCTGATGTTTGTATTCTGCCTTATGGAATATAACTTTCCTTCTAAATTGCCTGATCTAAGGGATATGTTCTATTACTTTACAACAACAACTCCTTTCCCATACCAATTGTAAACATTCATCATAAAACCTGCAGCCAACGAAGAAGTAGACTTCTCTCAGTTTAAGAGGCCCTTGCTTTCGGAGACTTTTAACATTTAATTAGCTGAAAATTGTCCCTATTCATGATGGATATTACAAGCAAATTGCTGTTTTTCAAGGTGGCACAAAAGGCCAGGTGGAGGAGAAAAATTAAATATGTATTTCCTATAAAATTGTAATTGCTGCCAAATTTTATCACCAGAACAATATGCGTATTCTGTCCACTGCTGTCATATTACCATATTTTTGCTTATTGCCCTGTAGGATAAACACTCCCTGGTGTTGTTAGAGATATCTGTGCTTGAGTGTATGTGCATACTGAAGTGTATGTGCCTCCAGATGTTTAAAATCTTAGATGTTCTCTATTTCTTGCTTTTCTTTTCCCCTCAGAAAAGAATATTCTTTGTTTCTCTTGCATTTGTCCCTGCAACAAGACAGTCTGTTGGATGTAAAGGATCTGGGTTCTATCTTTTTCTTATTCAGGAGCCAAAACAATGATAAGAGTCTTGAAATGTAATAGAATCCCACTTGTGGCGGGCAGTTTTAGGAAAGAGGGGATACTAGATATTTAGAACAGTGTAAAAATGGAGCAGGTGTTACGTTTCGCCTGATTGTATGCATGTGTGCACAGGAACAAATCCAAAGTAAACAGAAGCAGATTCAAAGCACTGTCGTTCTGGCCACGAACAGCAGCATTTGCTGCAGATGCTCAGCTCTAATACTAAAGCTGTTTCTTGAGGCAAACCAATATCTCACTCCTTTTTTCGAGACTTCAGATAAGCATATGCTGATTGTTCAGTTGCAGAGTGACTTTGCTTGTCTATTAATTAGATTTAATTGTTAAATGACTGCTTTGAACAACAGAGCAGCTCGCTAACTCCAAAGCTATGCAGTGCAGTCCAACGTGGGGCAAGGGCAGTTATCCTCCCACCAACAGCCCTGTTGATTTGCTCTGAACAGGGCCCATACAACGTTCATCTCTTAAGTGGCCTTTACAAAAGGTGGTTCTCTCTCTAAAGAGTCATATAGCTGTCAGAGAAGAAAACAGGGTGGGTTAGTTGCCCCTCAGCCAGAAAATGAAGGGCAGACTAAGGAGGGATACAAATTGCTTGGCCTCTGTCTTGGCTTTCTGCAGTGAGTTGCTTTGTGTTTCTATTTAAATCAATTTACTTTCAAAGTGTGCATCCTTTCTTTAAGTTAACATATGCTCGCAGTGGGCAAACTGATGTCTTTTTTAATCAACCTTTTTGGAAAACTGCCTTCCTTCCTTCCTTCCTTCCTTCCTTCCTTCCTTCCTTCCTTCTTGCCTTCCTTCCTTCCTTCCTTCCTTCCTTCCTTCCTTCCTTCCTTCCTTCCTCTAAGTAAGCCTCTGAATAATTACTTTTTGCAAGTTAGTGGGCCTGCTAAGATTGGATACTTGGGTGCTACCCATAGAGCCTTCAGATTTAGCACAATGTATTTTTAAATAAAGAGGAATTATGGAGGAGGAAACAAGAGAGGAAGAGGGGAACAAGAGGAAAGGAGAAGAAAAAGTGAGCTGAGCGTTACAAATCCTAGGAGCATATGTTCCCGAGATTCCAGAAAAAATCTTGCTCAGGGTCCCTTCATACCTTGCACCACTGCTACTGAAAAATAATATTTTAACAAAGTTGTAAAGATATATGCTATAACAAATAAATCATAAAGATCTGGTTTCTTTTATTTGCAAGCCAAATCTGTCACTTGAGGCAGCTATTTCTACCTGATCCAGAGACTCTATGGTGCTGCTTTGTGCCTTTCCATGCCATCTCATGATTGTTTGTGATTGTTTTTTTGTCTAGTCATTGCTCCAGATGTGTTGGGCTTCAAGGTCCATATTGCTAGAGTATAGGGAAAATAAACCCAACACATCTGGAAAGTACTACATTGTGCAAGGCTGCTGAGATCTCTAAAGTAAGTACAATTATTTCAAAATTATCGCTGGATGTAATCCATGGTTTTCTTTTTTCCAGCCGCTGCCTGCATTTGGAGAAACAGTTTGCTCCCATATGTTGCTGACATCCAGCTGAATGTGGTATGGTGGAAGCGCTCTTCATGAGGATGTACATTTTGAGTTGCTTCCTCCCTCACTGTCTCTTTTGCCGCAGGAGCTAGCCAAACAGCAGGCTCTTCATCACCGTCATTTGCTCTCTCTCCTTGCTTCAGCAAAATGACTGTCAGTGTCTCTTCAGACAGCTCATTAGGCCTCCAAAATGCTGGCCTTGGGCCACTACATAGCTATAGACTGGCAATCCTGACATAGTGTCATATGGCTTATTTCTAGCCAAGGCTTCTCCCTCTAGGTTATGAGGATACCATAGAGGAAAGGATTTGGCAGGTGACAGATTCATTTCTTATTGCCTTAGGAACATTGTAGAATTCTTGATGATGATCTTGTGGCCTTGTTCTGAGTTTTACTTATCAATTTCAGGAAAGATATGGGATAGGAACCCATTAATGTATATACAATATGTAGTAATCCTTAAACTTCATTTCTGTTTCACGTATTAAAGTCAATCCAAGGTCAGATGCCTTATAAGAGAAATACTACTGCAGCTAGTATTTCTAGCTACAGTTACTAAAGAGGAAGCAGTACGCTCCATCTCATATTTGGTGGACCAGGTTGCCCTGATAGACCAGTCTCATGGGGAAAAAAAAATGTAATCTTTCCCCTGGTATAGCTGACAAAGCGATGAGAGCCCATGGCTTAGAGGTTAATACATCTACCTCAGCGGTGAAATCCTCTGAAGTCTGCTACCAGTTCTGTGAGTCTGCTTCCGAGCACGCATTTTGCACAGTGCTAAAAAAGGAACATTTTGAAGCCTTCTGAGTCTGCAAAGGTAAGTAAAACAGCAAGGAGGGGGAATCCGCTGTGCCACATGATTTAGATTAGCTAGAAAGCAGGAAATTTGATGATTCTGTCTCATATAAATTGCATGTCACAGCTGATCGTCACCCAGCTGATCGCTGGAAATACTGGCTTGCCTGAACCAGTAACATTTTTTACCCCTGATCTACCTAATATGTAAATAGCCTCGGTTCAAATCCCAAAAGGATATGGCTAGCTGAAAAGAACTAAATAGCTGGAAATAGGTCTATACTAGTCTCCCTTTATTTTTTTTTTGTCGGTAAATATAAATTCAACACAAAAATAGTTTGTCATGAAAGTGACTGCCTGTGAAGGCTCCTGGATTGGGGCTGAAAGGCGAAAGCAGAAGCAGTATATTCTGTCCCATATATGGGTGGAGCAGGTTGCCCTGATAGACTGGTCTCACCGGAAAGAACACTTACTACTGTAGCTATTCATGCTGTTGCTTGGGTAGCTGTTGCCTAGTGGTGGATCCCCAAAATGCAGTGATAATTTAGGATGTAGCATTTTTGGGATGTGTACATGTGGGGATTGAGTTTCATCTTTTCATTTGGAAAGTTACAATTTCTAAGATGTAGCATTTTTCAACTGTAAGTTTTGATAAAAATAACAGTGTTTTTTTCATTATGCCAAGAACCATGGTGGGGCAGTGGTTAGAATGCACTATTGCAGACCAATTCTGCCAATTACCAGCAGTTTGATTCTGACCAGCTCAAGATTGACTCAGCCTTCCATCCTTCCAAGGTCGGTAAAATAAGGAACTAGATTGTTGGAGGCAATATGCTGACTCTGTAAAACACTTAGAGAGGGCTGTAAACCACTGTGGAGTCTAAGTCTAGGTATAAGTCTAAGTGCTATTGCCAAGATAATAACAATAACAAATTTAGTGTTGTGGGATTCAGTGGGTGCTAGCAACCTCAGAAGGTTGAAAGTATCTTATTCCAATGGAACAGATGCTTCCTGCCTTGACATACTGCTCTAGCAGCATCGGTCTAAGCAGTAAAACATTTTATCCGGTCCACTTATACTTGTGCATTATGCATGAATAGATGACATGCTATATCTGTGGGCATCCCATCGCATATATAATGAAAAGAAACAATATTGGCATTCAAATGAGCAGTTGCATTAGCATAGTTGTTAATAGGGCTATATTGCTAGGCTTAATTAAGATAGAAAATGCATGCTAACAAGATTTATTGAATTAGTGTAAGCTTTTCTTTTATGAGGGATAAGGGGCAATATACTTCACTCAGCTCCATAAGGCCTTCCAGGGTCTTCCTTCTGACTTCTCAGATAGTTGCCCATGAACTAAGAGGGGAAAAAAAGATTGATATATCCTTTCTAGAAAGCATCAGGATAAGTCTAGATATTTTTCCTGATCTCATAGTTTCCCCCCCCAAATGGGCAGCTCTCCAAAAAACATCACATAAAAAGTAAGATCTCCTTGCAATTGAGCCCAGAGATGAAGACTTCATGGCCATGGCCATGTAATTTTCTTGGCAATGGTATGGAACAGGCTTATTTATTTATTTAGAACATTTGTATAGTTGCTCATCTTAAAAACCTAACTCTGGGCTGCTAAAAACCAATTTACATAATAATTAAATAAATGAATAGACCATAGAAAGTTAAAACAGTCTAATACAACAAAAAGGAAAATACCTCCAGATACCATAGAATAAATTCACAAAACAGGTATATTGGATTCATCTAACACTCTAATGCTTGGAACAAAGGGTAGGTCTTAATTATTTTTGGAAGGCCAAGAGAATCAGGGCTCTTTGAATCTCAGGGAGTAGGGTGCTCTATAAGGAAAATGCCACAACAAAGAAGCCATACTTCCTCAGTCTTTCAATATGACAATGTTTAATAGAGAGGATCTGAAACACACCCACATTTTCAGACCTGGCGGAAAGGCAAAACCACTCAGATTTTGACAAGCAAACTGGCCCTGTGCCCATATTAAGGGTGATAACCACTATCCCTATATTTTATTTATTTATTTGTTTGTTTGTTTGTTTGTTTGTTTGTTTGATTGATTTCTATACCGCCCTTCTCCCGAAGGACTCAGGGCGGTGTACAGCCATATTAAAACACATATAAATATACAAAATTTAAAACAATTTAAAATTGAATATATAAAAATTTGGCCCATAGATTAAAACACACATCTGCATTGACTGGGAGTCAATGCAGATCTCACAGTAATGGTACTTCTTGGGTGAATACACAATCTTTCCTAAAGTTATCGATATATGCAAGGGTGGGCTGTTGGGGGTTCGCAGAGGTTTGGGAGAACCTCTAGCTAAGATTCTGTGCAGTTCAGAGAACCCCCAAATCCCACTCCTGCCTGGCCCCACCCACCCCTCCCCTCCCCTCCCAGGAGTCCCCGGCCTGTTTTGAATGCAGGTAAGTGCAGGGCACGCATGGAGGCTCAGGGAGGGCGAAAAGCAGGCCTACCAAAAGTGTGGGAAGGCCGCCTCCAGGGGGCCTCCAAGCCTGGGGAGGCCATTTTCGCCCTCCCAGAGACTCAAGGAAAGTCTCCAGAGCCCGGGGAGGGCAAAAACACCCCTCCCCCTGCTGTGGTGCAGGAAGCCGATTAGGCCATGCCCACCATGGCCATGCCCACCCAGCAACCTTGCTAAAATTTTTGAAGCCTAGCCCTGCATATACGTAATCAATACTATCAATACTATCTTTATCAATTTATCAATATCAATGCTGCCAATACTCTAACCCAAACTGAAGCCTAATTGGAAAAGATCCAGCTATCTGCTTCTTCCAGAGCCCCTGAAACTGTGAATTATCTATATAATATTCCTTGAAAAGTGAAAGTTAGAGATTGGTTGCACATTATTTTGTCATTGTTTTCTTCCAAGAGCGTTTTTACATTCCCAAATGGGCTTTAAGAATATATTTTCACAATCTCTTGATTTGGTCAATAATTTCCTTTTCTGTCATTAAACATCCTTCACTACATCGTATGAATAAACTGAGGAAGAAATACCCTAAATGATTTCTTTAGTCATCCGCTTATAAACATATGGAAATGATTGATCATTTCTCACTAGAGGCAATGACTAGAAGTTTAATTCTGTAGATATGTCTCTTGTGTGTGCTCTTTTACTATAGAAGAAGCAATGCATAATAACCTGAAATGGTATCTTCTGTTATAAAACGACCTTCCCAACTCTGGTGTCCTTAGGTATGTGGACATCTAGATTCTAGAAGCTTGTTTTGTAACAATATTCACTGTGTTTTAATTAAAGATACTGTTTTGGAACAATTTCCACTAGTTTTAATGGTGGTTGTACAGGAGGAATCTTCCTTTGCTCAGTACATGTGATAAGCAAATAGTGTGGTTGTTGGTGGATGGACAACAGAAAGGAGCATGAAAAAGCATTTTTAGTTAGCCATATCTCTTGTATTAAAGCTGCTCCTGTACTAAGATGAGCTTTCATTTGGTTAAGTGATATACAGTATTTCCATTAAGTTCTGTAGTTTTAATGATATATTTAATTTCATTTCTGTTTTCTCTTATGAGTAATCACCATGAGTGTTAGTTTTGGGAAGAACAATGGGATATGTAAAATCAGTCAAATGATCCCACAAAGTGCTTTTTCAAAAGGCAACTTGACTTTGTTTTTCCCTTGAAGATGTTTCACTTCTCATCCAAGAAGCTCCTTCAGCTTTTGGATGGGAAGCAAATGTCTTCAACAACAACAACAAAAAAAAAGCCCAGTTGCCTTTTGAAAAAGCATTTTTGTGACAACTATGACCTGGATGACTGAGAATCTCCATAGACAGCCAAATGAGCAATTGCAGAACTCCTGTATCCTGTACCTAACATATCTCTGGTAGGTAGGTGAAGTAAAAATAAACATAAGAGTAGGTAGTAGGTGACATGACATAAAGTTTGTCAATGAGAAACCAGTGCTAATCATTTCAGGCCAGCCTTCCCCAAATTTAGTGTCCCGCAGTTGAGTGGATTTCCATTCCTAGAATTTTTATAGGGAAATGCTAAGTGGGGATTTAGGGAATTCCCTGGCACTTAGACTGATCTCATTTTGGGCAGCTTTCTATGTTCCAATTTACAGGTTGATGTAGGATTTCATGTCCTTGCTAGTGATACAAATGATAATGATCAGTGTTCCAATATTAAAATATCACAGCTTGGGACAGAATATTAAAACCGCCACATAAAAACCTAATAAAACAATCAATACTATGTCAATAAGCAAAATGAATACATATTGCCATGGTATAAATCCAGAGCCTAATACACAACCGACTAATTCAGTATTAGTCCTTAGAGCTATAAAATCTATAAAATTTTATACTTATTTTATACTTACATACTTATATAAAAGCTATAAGTATGGCAGGGTGGGGAAGAGAAAGAGACACTGAATGCTCTGCCCAATTTCTTTTCTTTGATATGGAAGGTCTGATGTGAAACTTAAAATGAATTACCTCTCAATTGGATTACTGTAATACACTGTACATGGGACCACTCCTGAAAAGCATTTAGAAGCTGCAAGTGGGCAGTGCATAGTATGCCTACATGAAACTTTTGGTCCACAAGCTCACAGGCTCCCATTGGCCTTCTGGGTACAATTCAAGATACTGTTGTCACCTATAACACCCTACATGTCATAGAACCAAGGAATGTACAGGACCACCCATCTCCAATTGTTTTGTTTGTCCCATCAGAATCAGCAGGCTCTGGATCCCTTCTACATGGAAATGTTACCTTGTGGGACTAAAAGTTCTCTAGATCAGTGGTCCACAACCTTTGTGGCTTGGCAGCCAGGTTGGTGGGGGGAGAGGGAACTGGGCCATGTGAGTGGCAGGCCATTATGGTTGAACATGCAGCTGTTGTGTGATTGGTGGGTCTATGCATGAGCGTGCAGCTTGACTTGCACAGCTCGCTCAAGTTGAGCTGCGCCCATGCTCGCTGTGGCCAGCCACTCCTGAGGCCCAATTCTGAATAGGCCATTACCTGGTAGTGGGCTGTAGCCCAGAGATTGGGGACCCCTAGTCTAGTTGGCCCTGACCAGGGGTGAAATCCAGCAGGTTCTGACAGGTTCTGGAGAACCAGTAGTGGAAATTCTGAGCAGTTCGGAGAACCGGTAGCAGAAATTTTGAGTAGTTCAGAGAACCGGCAAATACCACCTCTGGCTGGCCCCAGAGTGGAGAGGGAATGGAGATTTTGCAGTATTCTTCCTCCAGGAGTGGGGAGGGGATGGGGATTTTGCAGTATCCTTCCCCTGGAGTGGGGTGGGAATGGAGATTTTGCAGTATCCTTCCCCTGCCATGCCCACCAAGCCACGTCCACAGAACTGGTAGTAAAAAAATTTGGATTTCACCATTGGCCCTGACCCTATTGATTTTTAAGAATGTATTAAAGACCAAAGACCTGGATGTTCCCTCAGCTTTTGGAACAGAAGATTAAACCAGTTCTGTTAGTCAATTTGTCTGTTCTGGTCTTTATCAACTGAATGCTCTGGAATCCACCAGAGTCACTGCTGTGAGATGGGCAGATATATAAATCATTTAACTAAAACTAAAGAAAACTAAATGCGTTTGTTTGAATGTAGCTGCAATGTCCTGATTTCATGGCCTATTAGATTAGGACTCTTATTTGCCATTTTATTTCAGATCTTTTACATCAATTGGGCACGCTCATGAGGAGAAGAGGCAGCAATTGAAGTGCAATAGTATGTATACAAGAAACCTCCTTGGAATTTGGCTTCTTCAGAATTCCCAGAATTGAGAATATATTTTCCACTTACCTTAAAGGCATAGGAGTCTTGTGAAGCACTCACGTTTTCTCAAACAACTTCAATATTTTATAGGCCTTTTGCATAAGTGAATGTCTGCTATATGTATGTGTTTTGCTAAAGCAGTAGAAGTATTTTAATAGGTATATGGTGATTGCACAACCCAGGGGGAGCAATTTAATGCATGAACATCTGCATTCCAGTTTCTAGCTCACTTAAGTGCAGGTGTATGTGAGAAACACAGGTGTGTGTTAAGAGTGTAGGGCATGTAGCAAAATTACATCATGCTGTTCCATATATCCATTGTCTTGTCAAGCACAAAGGACTTTTTAACAAAGTGAATTTTAAATTTCCCCTAATGTAATTATAATTTGACAGCCCAGCCACCCGACGTGCTTGCACAAAAGAAAATAGAAAGTAAGAAATTCTAAAAATAAAACAATTTTAAGGAATAAGACAGGAGCTGTTTTATGAGCAGCTGAACCAGTCTCGCTTAGGCGGCACTTCCTCTGATTTTTAGGGAACATTATTTAACTTTCCACATCAAGTTCCTAACTTTTCTAAGTTACCCATTACTGCCTCTTAAATATATTTACAACTCCCCTCCCCATGGCATCTTTTTTAGTCTTGCAAAAATGGCCTTTCGCGGTATTCTCCTAACTACTTCAGTTTCACAGCTAGTTGCATCTAAAACTTCCCTTCCTAATTAACTCAGAATAGGGTTTGAAGAAGCTCTAGCCCCTGAGAATATCAAATTTAGCTCCTAGCCTGAAGCCAGGCTCTGGGCAAAAGAACACATGTCACATTAGGAAATCATGAGATATATACCTTGACATCTTGGGTTTTTATTATGTCCCTTGCACAGCTCACATACACTCTTTCTCTCTTCCTGGTGAATGCTAGTTGGTACTGTGGATTAAAACAGATGAAATCAATATGGTTCCCATTTTGAGTAATTTCTTATCTGCTTGTTGGCCTTAGTATAAAGGTTAATTGTAAGCACTATTGTAAAATTACAAGTAATTTTCCAACAATATTCCACAAAGAATTTTAATCCTTGTTTGTTGATATATAAATAGATATAATGTAACTCCTCTTTTTCTCCTTCAGCATTTTCTATTTTCAGATTCTAAGTTCCTTAGGAATTAACATTTCTTGATTTGGATATGTGGCTTCTGCCAAGTTATGTTATGCTGGTGGTAATGAGAATAACAACTTGACCACCCAAATTGGAATTTGAGGTATACTGTTTTTAATACGTCAAGATTAAAGATATCCTTGGAATATCCTTCAAACCAGGTGGCTCTAATATCCACAGCTATTCAGTCTATGGAGAAGTGAGTTAGAAACAGTTTCTCCCCTTCCAGACCTATAGTTTTTAGGCAGTGGCATAGGACATTGGCAGCCGTGCTTCACTGGCCTGAAGTTGAAAGATATAATTGGGTATTATGAGCATACTGTGATGATATTGAACCCCAAGCCAGTGGATGACCTCACCTAGCAATTTCATGTTGACCCTCCCTTGTCCTCAGACAAAGACCTCTATAATTCCATCAAAGCAAAGAATAGAAACCTCCTGACCAGTTCATGGTAAAGCCCAAGGGCAACTCTTACAAAAAACTTGCAACATAGAGAAACCCCAACTCTTCTATCCTTCATCAACTGATGACTTCAACATTCCATCGAATACTGAAATTTACATTTCTCTATCTGGAACAAGAATATCAATAAATAATGGAAGCCAAGCTAGACTGTCGAAGTCCTATGCCACTTCTTAACTATTATAGGCCCGGAAGGGCAGGAACTGTAAGAAGATAAAAGCAGTTGAGATACTGGTAGGTAATCCAATAAAAATTAATATGCCTGCGATAGCATAGAGACTGTCCTTCAGAAGATGAATAGCGGAAATGGAGTTACAAGGACAGAAGAAGGAAGTTCTACACTGAGCAGGCTACTTGTGCAGATTACAGAATTTGCACAGCACACTCATCTCCCTGTTGAATGACATTATCCAGTTCAATATATCATGCAAACAGTGCTTATAAGTTGATTTGCAAGTCAGTCACATGCTGAACTCAATGACTGCAGCTTCAGAGATGGCACGTTCAAACATGATGTTTCTAAAGACATTGTGGGAAGAATTTCTAACTAATAAAAGTTTCCAAACAATTGCTTTGCTACACAGCCAGCCTTAATAGAATGGATGTGACCTTCTAGTCAGTAGAAGACAAAGCCTTTGAGCACTGACCCTAAAGAAAAGATAACTATATCTTGTGCATCTTAAAACTTCTCTTTTCTGAAAGCAGAATATTAGATCAGATACCCCTTTCCTACTTTCCTACTTGTGAGCATATTTCAAATACTTACAAGAAACTATGTGAATAACTATCTACAGATCCAAGCTTTTCTTTCCATAGAAGAGGTTTGGCAGATTATTCAAGATCTCAGTAGCTTTGAGAAAATTATGAACAGGTGGCAGATAACTTGTGAACAGAAAACTTTGGACAATGAAATAATTTGCTCCAACTATTTGCTCAGCTATAATAATTATGCTACTCTGTCTTTTTTCTTCCTCTCCAAGGAAGTCAATATGCCAAAAGAAAAAATAATTTCCCTATAGGATAAATTACTACTTTTGATTTGTAAAGTTTCACTGTTTTTTTTTTTTAAAAGATAACTGGATAGGCAGAATTAAAGTAAGGAAGATTTCTCCCTTCCCCCGCCCCCCAAAAAATGCCTTCTTTATTTTTTAAAAAAACTTTCCTTAAGAACATATTATCTGTAAAGTAGGATAGCTATATTTTAGCAAGGGCAGGACGGTCAATAAAATCAAAGATGAAGACTCTACATATAATGGTTGTGTTGAACTTGTTTAAAAAAATGTGTAGGCTTCAGGCATATGGCTGCAGCTGCCATTTTATTTTATTTCATTCTTTATTTTATTCATTACATTTATATGCTGCCCATCTCATTACCAAATGACTTTGGGTAGCTTAAATTTTGAAATTTTATCCACAAATGGAAGCTTTCCAGTTTTTATGAAGATTAGAAAGAACAGTATATTTCATGAACGTTTAGGTTTGATTTTCAATATGAGATATGTAAATGAAAAACTTCTATGCCTTGGCTTTTAAATGAAAAAAAATCTGGTAAAATAAGAATTAGAGTGTGAAATCAGATAGAATTTGTTTTACAAGCCTATAATTTTTCAGAAGTTCTTGATGTGACTATCCTGAAGATGTTTTCTCTGTAAATAGTGGATTTCAAGAATACACTGAATAAATACTCTTAATTTTGTATATACTGTATATCATGTATTCGTCTAGATATTTTTTTTTACTTTTTAAATATTACATATTTATTGTTACAACTTCCAACATACCTGTTTTTCAAAGTCTGAGTACTCCCTTTGTGGGTGCTTTGTGGATCCTGGATATCTTCCCTCTGCACAAACAGGTATTGTATTAGTTGGGAGATGGAACCTATATTGCCGGTTAGCATATAACAACAAACCTTTAAAACAAAAATCACAGATTTTCTTTGAAGTCTAGACTATGATAATGTCATTCCTCTATTATTGTATCTATTTCATAGAAGAAGAATCAAAGCAATATGGAAATGGGTTTTTTTCCACTAATAAGTATCATAGATGTGGCTATCCTGAATACATGGATATTACCTACCAGAGACCACTTGGTATTCTTCAGAATTGTGAAATCTGACAGACAGTTGTTAATATTGGATTCAGTTATCAGATGCAGTGGTTTGACAGAATGCTGGTCCAATCGTATTTCTTACAATTTAAGTACCATAGAAAACAACATACTCTTTTACTGTTACACTGCTTGGTTGAAGATGGATACAGAGGATGTGTATAGTTTGGGGAGATGCATAAATATATTTATTTTCCCTCACTCTGTGTTATTCCAAATTACTGTTCTTTGTACACCTTTACAGAAATTACAGTAGTATATAGCTACATATACAATGCTGAGAAAAGATTTTTTTAAAAATGGCATATTATTTTCTCACTTTATTTTCACTTGCTTCATTTTGACAGTGCTTCCGGGTGACCATTTTTTAGAAAAACTGTGCCATGTAAGTCCCTCATGATTTGCAGTCCTATACAGATATTTTTGCACATAGATAAGGCAATAACACTGATTTTATTAATTTTTATTAGAGTGATGTGCGAGTTTTCATGTCTTGAAGAACTGTTTCTTGAAATAAAAATGAAAAGAGAATTCAGAGCTAAGTCAGTCCTGTTCAAAAAGGTTTCGTGGCAAACTTCTAAAACTGAGTGAGTTTATAACTTTTTGACGTGGTTTAAAGAACTGCTGCTAAAATGCTATCTTTTGCTTTTTAAATTAAAAAAAAAAAGAATAGCTTGAAAAAGTAAAAAGGCTACAAAAACAGTATATGTCAGAAAGATAAAAGGAAAATAGTTTATTACAGTATTGCAAGAATTTATCAGAAATGCCCAATTATAAAATGTAAGTTTTTTTTTTAAAAAAAATTGCAACAGCAAATTGCATTGACTAATACTTAGAAAGCATGGTAGCAAAATTAAGTAGCAAAATTAAGACAATCCAATTAGTAACTGTTCAAACCATTTCAAAATTTTCTACTTGTATAGTTGAAAAGTCAGTATTTCCCTACTAAACAGCACGTGGGCCAGAGTGCACTCACAAAATTAGAAGTACTGCTTCAAATTCCATATGATTTCCTGCATGATTATACAGTCCCAAACGTATTTGTTTGGAAAGACAAGGGAATCAGGTGAAGGCATGATGTGATACCCAAGAAGGACTTTCACAATTTGCCTCTTAGGTGGGAGGAGAATTGAATCTAATTGGAGTTTTGGTGTCTGATTTGGCATAATTGAGAGTCAACCTGCATACGATGATATCATGTGGGCATGGTTCAGCAAGAAAGTACACTTCAGGGATAGAACTACTGCTTCAGAGTAAGGCAATTTGTCCAACTTTAGTCTAAGAACTCATCTTGTTGATTGAACAGAGCTGCAGTTGAAGCAAACCTAAGAGTTAATTAGGAACGTTTGCGATGTTTTTAATGCAGTTTGGTGCTCGGATTTGTGGGGGTCACCAGCACTTTCTTCCTCCTTATTCTGATTGGTAAGCACACACCATAAAAGCCTTATTTTAATCAGAGCAATTATTAATCTGTGTTTTTTAGAGAATGACAAATATATTATATCCACCTACCTGCACACACATTCTCTCTGCCTGATGTGTGACCCCTATCTAAACGCTGAACACATGGGGCCAGCTCAGTAAATGAAAAGGATTGCTTTGCAAGCTCATTACTGCTTTGAAGTCTCTCATTAGGAATGAATTCCATTGGTGCTATCTTACCGCAACACCCTTCATTATAATGACTTTTCTGGATATTAGTGCGGGCGCTGCGACTAGCAGCTCCCCCACTGGGCACTAACTAGGGGCTCCCATGGGGCACAGCTATTCTGCCTTTGGAAATGCACAAATCAGATTGCATGCTGGAATTAATTGGGGTGTAGCTTAGGAAAGAGAAAAATGTGCAGGGAAGTGGTCCATCCAGGCTAGGGGCAGGAAGCTTCTTCTGAATTTGATTTTAGGGACCTTTAGGAACCAAACGGGATAGCTTCTTGTCTTCATGAGAGTCACCATCAATAGAGGAATGGAATGGAACATCATCAAAGCTTACAGGAAATCAAAGATCTTTCCTGATGCTAGGAAGTTGTATATTTTGCTGTAAAGCAGTGTGGGGTGTTATATAAATCTTAGTGCTATTGCTATTTTTCTTTCTGTGTGGGTGACTCAATTTATTTAGCTTGTTACTTGTGTTGTCTCCTTGTTACGTAAAAAAGAATTATTGGAGCTAGGTTGTTTCAACATAGCCAACTATTTCCTAGCACCTACAAAGGGTTTTTCTTTTTTTCTTTTTTTTTGGGGGGGAGGTGTTCTTCAGAAAATGATTAATTGTCAGAAGAACTAACGAGGCTGTTTCACTATTATTATGACTCCTTTGCTCATAACAAACTTAGCCAAGTCTGCAAAAGTTTTCTGTCCTCCTTTTTTTTAAAAAGCCACTGACAGCTATTGTTAAATTAAAAGTTTCTTTTTCCTCCTGTGTTTAAATTTCCCTCAGGCACTTAAAGAGTCAGAAGAGCAGGTTGCCTCAGCCAAAGGCCTGTCATGACTATTCTGTGTCATACAATGGCCAGAAAGCGGTGGCCTGACATTCAGGGGATTCGGTAATGTATAACCATTCAAACTAGTAGCTGTTCTTAGCCTTGTCCCCTATGAATCAGTTTTGTTCGCTCACAGTTTACCTCAGTTGGGGCCCCATTTGCTTTGTGTAAAGAAATACTTCTGATTCTGAATATTCCTAATATTTAGTTTTAAAAGTTGTCCTTTACAAAATAGGGAGATAACAAAGGCGAGTTTTAATTTTAATTTCATTCCTAATGATTCCTAGCAAAGTGTTCACTTTTTATGTAACAGCAAATATTGATTATATATTGAGAGGAAGTAGGGGGCAGTGGTTAAGGCACCAGGCTACAAATGGGAGGCTATGAGCTGTAACTCCACCTTAGGTAAAAAACCTTGGACCAGTCCTTTTCTCAGCCTTAGGAAGGCAATGGCAAACAATTTCTGAAATCTTGCCAAGAAAACTACAAGGACTTGGAGCGAAAGAGGGAGAGAGAGGGAGGGAGAGGGAGAGGGAGAGAGGGAGAGGACGAGTGGGGGGGGGAGAGAGAGATCTTCATCATGATTTCTTGTTGGTTACTTCCCGTTTAGGCTATATTGATTGATAGATAAAGTTCATATTATTGTAACATGCATCACTTTGCAGTTGCTTACATTGAACTACATTGAGAACTTTAAAGCCCATTTGTGCGATATGAAGATAAGGTGTTTGTTTCAGTGCCTGGATGTATTTCTCTTTAACTGATGCTTGTTTTATATTCTAATTTTTTTTTGTTTGCTGCCCAGAGTTCTAGCAGAGAACTAGGTAGGCGTATAACTGCTAAACCACCAAATAAATAAATAAATAAATAAATAAATAAATAAATAAATAAATAAATAAATAAATAGTGGGTTTCAATGTTTTTTCAATATTCATGTTCTGGACATCTTGGTCAGAAAGATGAATATGCCTTTGTGTTAAAAATTCTGTTGGGGTCCTAATATTCACATCTTCTTAAAAAGTTCCAGTGTTGGAGCATTCACAACTTCTGGAGGCAAGTTGTTTCACTGATTAATTGTTCTTTTTTTTTTGGAAATTTTTTTTATTCTTAAACAAAACTTAAAACATAAAACAATTATCAACCATTACAATTACAGAAAGTGTATTGATCGGTTACAAATCTTTTGTGCTTAATCCTCTATCCAACATTTTCTTATTTAACAGTTTATTGCATTATTATTCTTATTTACCAATTATTTAACAGTAAATTGTCCTCTATAAGGGGAAAAAAAAAACCCTTTATATGTTTTATTATCTTATCCATTTCATATTTCATTTCCATTCTTTCTTGTCTAACCATTGATAAAATAAATCCCATATCAAACAATATTGTTTATCTTCTTGTTCCCTAATTTCAAATGTCAATTTACTCATTTCAGCACACTCCAAAATTTTCTTGATAACGTCGTCATCCGTCATCCAAGTTGTTCTACTGATTAATTGTTCTAACTGTCAGGAAATTTCTCCTTAGTTCTAAGTTGCTTCTCTCATTGATTAGTTTCCACTCATTGCTTCTTGTCCTGCCCTCAGGTGCTTTGGAGAATAGCTTGACTCCCTCTTCTTTGTGGCAACCCCTGAGATATTGGAACACTGCTATTATGTCTCCCCTGGTCCTTCTGTTCATTAAAGTAGACATACCCAGTTCCTGCAACCGTTCTTCATATGTTTTAGCCTTCTCAGCATAAATACCTTCTAAGCATTAAGATAGCTATGCATATAACACTCTATAAATATATATTTATATTTGGTGGACAAGCCATTTCTCCATCATTGGACCACCCAACTGAATGGTCTCCTGCAAAAAGAGTATTTGGCCCCAACTCTAGTTTCCTTCTAGAAGCAATTGAAAACAGTTTTTTTGGAAAGCATATGCTATCTGTGATATGTATTTTGTATTTTTAATTTTAGGCTTGCCTATTTTTTTTAACTTTTATTGTAATTTCTTTATGTTGGAGACTGTGGATTGTCTGCTTACAATTGCAGTGGGACATAAATGTGATATATTATTTATTTATTAGATTTGTGTGCTGTCCATCTCATCTAGAGGCCACTATAAATATTGTAATATACACCATATCTGTCCTGGCTAACTATCTGGCTAACTATTTCCGTCTGTGTATTTATTTGATCTGTAAATTATGAGGTTGAGTTAGTTGGACAGCTGGTTTGTTTGTTTTTTTTAAATTGTTGAACTTCAGGCCAGTCTGGCAATATATCTTAAATCCATATTCAGGATCTTGGATGCAACAAAAATTTACAGGCATCTAGATGAGTTGCTTTACTCAGTCAGGAAACAAAATATATGGATGCAGAAGATCTGCTTATTGCAAAAAACAAAAGACAAGTTTTATATATATGTAGGTCTGTTCCAGTGTTTTGTTTTTTTTTAATTTGATTTATATGCCACCCTTCTCCAGAGACTCAGGGCGGCTTACAATGTGCTCAGCACATTTAAATCCTAGCCCTTTTTCTTCTATCCCTTTGGGGCAGCATCAGTTTGGCTATTTTCTCCCATTTCTTGAGCGAGGGCATCATCTGCTCAAAGTTTACATAAAATTCTATCTAGCCTTAGATACATCGTTCTCACCTTGCCAGCTTCAGCCCTTAACAGGTATTATCAAGAGAATGGAGAACTGCCCTGACCGCTTCACTGGGCTGCCAAAATTGCACAGATGCTTCACTTGTCAGACTGCTTAACTCCTATTTATCTTGATGCCAGATACCCTCACAAGGCTGCCCAGTTTATATACCCCTGGCTGGCTTTTTTGATATTCTGCTGCAGAATATAAACAGGAACTGTTGCATGAATGAGTGTGATGGATGAGAGACTAAGTAAGGAATGAAGAGAGGAACGAGAATAAAACATGATCCTCTTATTGTCTCAAGAAAATCAACAATCGGAGCCTCTAAGGATTTGTATGCTGGACAATGGTTTAATTTATCCACAAGAACGGATTCTGAGTCAGTAGTGAGTGTCAAGATTGGCCAGTCACCTAAATTTATGCAGGCTGTGACAAGTTGCTAAAGGATCTTTTTTTTTCAACTTTGATTGGCCAAGAAGGGAAGGGAAGACAGAATTCAGTTTCAGTTGTGTGCAAAGAAAAGGCCATATGCTGTACATATTTGCAATGGAGGAAACAAATATTTTATAATCTAAGAAAGAGATTATAGAATTGAAGTAATCTTGTGCCAAAAACAAAGGGTGTGTGCTTGTGTTTGTGTTGCGTTCATTTATAGAAGATTTACAAATTGGAACAAGGAGGGGAGGAATTCACTGTCTTCCAGTATTTCCTTCCCTAATCATCCATAGTTGAAGCTAAGGTCATTTCCCCTTTACTGACTTAATAGCATCTTCTAGAGTCATCCAACCATCTTTGCTTCACAATAACAATAATGAAGCCTGGCTTTATATCATTTCAGCAATGGCTGAGTGATGCTGTAAAGATGCTATAAATCTCTACTGGAGAAATGGGCTAAACTTATTTAAAAACCTGGCCCTATTGGTTTTAAGCTACTCTTTGTCAAGCAACTTGGGGGTATCACAGTTTATTACTCTAAATCTAATTTCCTACCTCTTCTTGCCAGAAAGAATCAATGCAAAGAAATTATTTGCAGGAATTGAACCCAACTTCTGTTTTACCACTGTCGTTAAGTAAAAGGATTTTGTAACACATTGTCGATGTTTCTCAGTACTAGTTGGTTACACTGGTGATCAGCCCATGAAATGCTGTAAATCAATAGGTTTATTTTACTGCTTTTCGTGATTTGCTGCATGCCCAGATACATTTCTAGGAATTACTTATTTTACTAGAAAGAACAGAGTTGCATGGCACAATAAGAATAAAAAGGTTGTTATGATTTAATCTTCCCAGTCCATTTCAACAGATACATGGAATATGTTTATTCTCACCATGATTCAAATCCTGCTCAAATTATCTGTATCACTAGTGGGTTTCAATTTAGTTTGCTACCGGTTCACTTGAACTGGTAGCAACCCGCCACTGATCTGTATCCCTTTCACAGCAAAAGATGTATCTCCAAATTGAATTGGCTCAAATGAGCATTGCCCACATTGTTTTGTGCACAGGTCTCTTCTGCTGGGTTAGAGCAATTGAATTCCTGTAGTGTGAACATGAGTTCGTTCCTCTTATTGAGAAATAAAAACCTCTGAAGCCCTAGAGATGGAATCAGTTATTAATCTGGCTACTTTGCTGCCAGCCTGAGGCCATTCAGAAATGTCCTGCTGTTGAAACATGATTTGAAGTGATACTGTTAATTACACGAGTACCCTGCGCTTTCTGCCAATCAGATTAACATTCTCGTCTCACAGTAAAGAGTTATTTGCTGGTGTGCAAGGTTACATATGAGTTTATAATTATGATGATTTGGGATCGTTAATTTTATCTTTGGGTTGAAGCTGAAGATATGGCTCAATGAAAAGGTGCTATATTCTGATCAGTGCCTCATGGTGTGGCATGCAGGGAAATCACAGCACGGCTTTAAAAAAGAAAATAAAAGAATATAAATAATGGAACAAGTGGACAAGTAACAAATGAGCTGAGACCCATCAAAAAAGAAGACAGGGGAGGGTTTTTCTCTCTTCCTTTCTTCATCAAGTTAAGTAATGGGCATGGAGAAGAATGAAGTTTGCTTAAACAGTGAATGTAATACAATTATTATAATCCAATAAGGATTGTAATAATTGTAAGACGTTTGTTTATGCCTGCTGAGATCTTGAACAGACTTGGCTTGAATGAACTTAATTCTGTTGGATTAAAATACTCTTTATTTTAAGGAGTCTGTTTAAATCAGGGACTGCCCAGAAGTGATTTAAAGAGTCTGTTGAGTAGTCTTTTAGCAAGGGAATCCAAGCTGCCATACAGTGTTATTTGGCACTGACAGTCACCCTGTGCCTTTTGAAGATGCATTTGCTAAACTTTACATAATTGTCCATGGGGGTCTTGTATTATCATGGAAGATCCGCTATAATTTATTTTAATAAAATAAAATACATTTATAAATTAATAAATAAGTTCCATCATTATAGGTTTTGCAGCATGTAAGAAGCCAAGATCTCCATCTTTGCATTAAAAGAAAGCAGGTGGTGGGAGTTATGGAATTAGTCAGGAATGGGAGCTATGTAGGAGGACACATGGACTAGAAGAATAGTGTTGAAAGTCATAGATGTATTAATAGAATTGCGTAGTTACACTTATGTGTAACTACGTTAATGTGCATGCCACCTGTTTATTCTAGATTTCACTGACATTTATTTATTTACTTACTTGTTTATATAATTTGCATCCTTCCCACTTCTACAGATCTTTGATGTGCTCCTGGATGTATACTTGCTTATAGTTGTGCAACCATAATGAGACCGCCTTCTGCTACCGGTAGCCTCTCACCGGCCAGTATGCTCCCACAGAGAGGGGCTCCTCAGGGTGTCGTCGGTCAAAGAGTGTCGACTGGCAGCCCCCAGGAGGAGAGCCTTCTCGGCGGGGTCACCTGCCCTTTGGAACAAGCTCCCCCCGGAGATATGGAGGATCCCTGATTTACGCACTTTCCGCCATGCCCTCAGACTTTTTTATTCCAACAAGCTGGGCTGGCCTAACTCTTTTTAATTGCTTAATTTTAATTTGCTTTTAAAAATGGGATGTTTTAATTAGTATGGGCCAAATTTGTTTAATATGTTTTAAATTGTTTTTAAACTTTATATTGTATGTGTTTTATCTTTGGCTGTTCACTGCCCTGAGTCCCTTCGGGAGTAGGGCGGTATATAAATCCAAATAAACCTTAAAATAAACCTTAAAGCAAGCAGTTCATTATGAAGCTGTTGGGAATGGCTGTGTTCAGAAGAAAATAGTTGTTTAGAAACCAGATAGTCTAATGAATGTTCTCCACTGACTTGTTTTTTTTCCTGGTAAAATGGCATGAGATGCAATATATAAATAAAATTTAACAAGTTTTTTTTTAAATATATTATTTAGAAGACTAAATTGATTAAATCTGATTTTCATCGGTGCTTGATGGCCATTCTTTTAGGTAGCTTTTCAAAAGAATCATTCATGAAGGGGAATAAGAATACTGGCACAGAAGGCCCATTTCATTGGAACTATGCATTTGAATCCCACTTCCTTTAATGCATCAGTGAAGAAGAAGAATTATTTCCAAACCCTTTTTGTAGGTTTCCTGGAATCAGGAGGCTGGATTCCAGCTATTTTTTAGTATATATATATTTTTGCCAATACATGGATAGGAAAATAGACTATACTGAACTACTTACTCTTATTTTATGTAGATTCTTCTTCTTTGTCAGACTATCCTAAATCAGCTTAGCAAAAGAGATGACATTCTATTTTCTGCTCCTGATTTCATTTATTCTGTTGCTTCTAATGTGGTATCATACTATTAGTATTATACTGACTGTAGATATTGCTACCATGGGAGTTGTGCTTATTGAGTATCTAAAAAGAGAAAGCAAATAAATTTACTAATAGTTGTTCAATACCATGCATGTTTGCTAAGCTCTTGATAATAGGTTAAATGTCATTAGCTTATTACATTTGGCAATGCATTTATTGCCAAAGAGATACCTCCTTGTAAGCATTGATGATGTTACCTAGTTTGGTAATGAAACACAGGCAAGAAAACAACCACACCCAGAGAGCTCCAAGGACCCTGTAATTACGGTACATTCTTATCACCACATTAAAAGCAAATCTTTGCAAAAAGAACATAATAATGAATCTGTAGTGTAGTTACATCATAAGTATCTTTTAATGATCTTGCTGTCAATCAGACGCCTTTATGTTTAACAAATACCTTGAGATTATTAAAAATGTATTTATTACAGTTTAATAAGTATGAAATAGCTACAGATCTGAATAACTAAAACTTGATAAACTTACTTATATTAATAAATTCTAGGTTTAAACAAAATAACTGTCTAACTTAATCTAAATGAAATGGATTTGACAGAGAGAGCCTTATAGATATATAGTCTTACTCTACTTGTTTATACAAATTGGAATATATCTTTTGTGGTTTCACAACCCTATGTCTAAAATAAATTACATTTTAAAGAGGCACACTCAAATTACCTGTTGTAAGAAAAATCTCTTCTATAAGAATGCTTTGGAGGATGAGGAGCTCTCATCCAATCAGCAGGCCCAAAGTGGTCTTTTGTGAACATGAAAGCAGGATTTGGCTCATTATGAATCAGTGAATATACCTATTCATAGAGAGGAGTGCTATTGTTTTACTATTAATAATCTGTCAGAAGTGAGTTGAAGGGTAGATTTCTAGGGGTCTTCTGAACTGAAAATTTATAAACTAGGCATATGGAAAATCCAGAAACCATCTTTTTAATAAACTCACAGGATGGAAAAACATTCCTGCTCCATTAGAATTTATGATCTAACCACACACCCTTGTGCATCCTCCCTGAGTCTTGCTATCCTTGCATCATGCTCTCTGACCACTTGTGCAACGTTGTGCATCATCCCCATCTGGCAGCAGCCCCCCCAAAGCCCTGCTGTACTCTGGCTGCATATCCCACTCACCTGTACACACACACACACACACACACACACACACACACACACCAGCCCTGAATCTCATTGTTCTTGTGCTGTGCCTCCCTAGCCACTCATTTATGCTTCCCGGCCACTCACTTACCCTCCCTGGCTACTTACACATCCCCACACATCCTCTCTGACCTGGCAGCAGTGACCCCAAACTTTTCTGCACTGATGCCACACCTGCCTCACCACTTGCGCACTCTTGTGCATTCTCTCCCATCCAACAATAGCCACTTACCTTCCTGCCAACTTGCTTGTAAGCCACCTGGTAGTTGCAACTTCCTGCTGGCTTCCCCGTTGACTATAGTTGTTGGAAGCTGGCAGAAAGTTGTGAGCATGTGTTTGTTTAACAACCCTCAATCCTTGCTTCATGACAGCAATAGAGATTGCAAGGAGTGCCATTGCAAGGCAATGTAGTCATGTGAATTATGCCTTAGAACCATATTGTTTAGCAACAGAAATTCCCATCCCAGTTGCTGTTGTAACTCAAGGACTATTGGTGCTTGGTATTGAAGGGTGATTTAATATTTTAGCAGTCTTTATTTACAGTGTGACTAATTTACTTAGTCACCTTAATGTATACAGCTTTTTAGTCAACAGACTAAAAAGTGGTTTTATGTGACTTTCCTTAGCATTCTCCTCTCTTAAATATAACAAAGGAGATTTAAGAGGAATTCCTAAGATTTCAGAAAACATATTATTTAACTGTCAACAACGTCTGCCTATACAGGGTGATGATACAATGCTATGCATATTTTTTTATTCTTAGGAGTAATTGGAAGATATTTTAATTGATGTTGAAATTTTGTGAAGTGTTTCAGGGTAATTAATTCAGATAAAGGTCACACATTATGAAGCATTCAAGGAAAGTTTTCATAAAAAGCAAGCTAGAAGTTGAAAGAACCTGTTACAGGAAGAGATGCCAAATGTAGGACTAAAATGAGAGTATAGTGAGAGATACTATATTTTTAAAGAATTACTATACTTGTTATATTCAGTCTTCTCAGCAAGTTCAAGGTAAATCTCATAGATTTTTCCTCATATTTTCCTCATAACAGCCTGGTGATATGCTAAATTGAGAGAAATACTGATTGATCCAACTGAGCTTTGTGCAAAACGAGGTTTTGAATCTAGATATTCTTCATAGTCCAATATTATATTCCCAATTATACCACACATTTGTATAATGTTGAGGTTGATATTATTAGGTGCTGTAATAATATTACCTAAATATGTGAATGAAGAGAATTGATATCTATGTTTGTGGCAAATATATGTATGTATATATGTATGTATGTATGTATGTATGTATATATGTATATGTATATGTATATGTATATGTATATGTATATGTATATGTATATGTATATGTATATGTATATGTATATGTTGCGAACTATCCTAAAAATACAAGTTCCAGGTGTAGCTATAAAAGAAGAGACAGACATCACGATCTCCGGATGATGATGTTAGCAGAGGCTAACCAAAGCTAAGTGGTTAATATATTTTAAGTTCCGGAGATCGTGATGTCTGTCTCTTCTTTTATGTGTGTGTGTGTGTGTGTGTGTGTGTGTGTGTGTGTTTGTCTAAATCCAGGCTGTTTTGCATGGAATCAGTAAGGAGGCAGTTCTGTGTTTATCATTCTACAATTTTTTTTTTTAAAAAAAACCATCCCTCCTCCATCTAGATCAGAAACCCAAAGGGATGAAATCTAAAAAACTGCATTCAGATTTGCATAGCTATTTGAGAAGGGTAAAATAATTTAGAGAACCAATTTGATATAATGGTTGAAGTCCAGGTGAGAAAGTAGAGGGCATGAGTTCTAGTCTCACTTTATGTACAAAGCCAGCTGGATGACTTTAACCAGCCACCCTCTCTTAGCCTAGGAAGCGGGCAATGACAAACCACTTCCAAAATCTTGTCAAGAAAACTGCAGACTTGTCCAGACCATTATCAAGAGTCAACATTGTCTTGAAAATACAAAAAAAAAAAAAAACCAGCAACAACCCAACAACTCAAAAACCCAAACCCCCTTAACTTAGTTTGCTTTAAAAATGTGAATCAAACAGACTTCTCCAATATTTCTGATTGATCTTTGTTCTGTTGCCTGAAAGCATGAAGTAATGCAGTGGCCAATTAATTTCAAACAGTAATTGCTTCTTGCTTGTATGTGCATTGTGCAATTGCATAACACTGTGCAGAAAGAACTCCTGCTTCATGGATTGTTTTAGGTTGTTTGGGTTGATGATAGACTGATGGCCAGGTGGAACTTCAGAAATTTCTGTTCTCTAAGGATCCAGATGATAACATCTTTTCTAGAGGGAATATCTGGAAAGGCACAACAAAAGTTCTTTCTCCATTGCTTTGTGTGCCTTTATCATATACTATATATACACAACTGTTTGTCATGCATATGGAAAGAGGGAGAGAGAGAATAATAGAATAAGGGAGTAAGGGAGAGAGGGAAAGAGGGAAAGAGGGAGAGGGGGTATTCAAAATAACATTCTACAAATTGAATGACATGATTTCTGTCTGCTAAGATTAATTAATTGATTAAAGCATAATTATTTGGTTTGTTAAGGCATCATTGTGCTATTTTTGCTGCAGCAGACTAATATGTCTGTCAACCTCTAAGGAAGGAGAAGAAAACAAGGGTAAAAAAAACCATTGTTGTTGATTCTTGTTATTATGTTGCCTTGGAACACATAGACAGATGAAAGCAGCAGATTTTCACCTTAGATAAGATTCATACTTTGCAAAGAATACCTTCCATTAAATGCCAGCAATTCTCACTGGTCATAATTTTTCATATGGCATGGTGGTGTTTTATTATTTCAAAGTTCAGGTATAGTGAAATGTTGGCCCGCCTAAATCCCTACTAATAAGGAGTATCTGCATTGCTAAAGTTCACTACATTATCCTGTCACCAACCTACAATTTTATTTGAATCTAATCTGATTGATACTCATCAAAATGGCTACTTTTAAGCTGGTTTCAGTCACAGGACAGAATTTTGGCTGGAGGGGTTCTTAAAGTACCAATACAAAGTCAAAATGTAATGTTCCATGTCAAAATGTCCTTGTTCTTCAAGGCTGCAGGACTGAAGCCAAAACAGACCTCCCTCCCACACACCCTCTGCAAAGCAAATTGTTGAGGGAAGAAGAAGTTCTTGCCAGATATGTGAAGTAATTGGTTGCAGAAGATTTACCTTTCTTTCTTTCTTTCTTTCTTTCTTTCTTTCTTTCTTTCTTTCTTTCTTTCTTCCTTCCTTCCTTCCTCCCTCCCTCCCTCCCTCCCTCCCTCCCTCCCTCCCTCCCTCCCTCCCTCTCTCTCTCTCTCTCTCTTTCTTTCTTTCTTTCTTTCTTTCTTTCTTTCTTTCTTTCTTTCTTTCTTTCTTTCTTTCTTTCTTTTCATCTGTTTCAGCTTATTCCATTTCCCCCCACATGATTGTCAGAGATTTGAACCCCTTGCTTCTTCCATTGTTCCATCTGGTTTGGGCTCCTTCTCCATTTCCCCCTCTCCCTCGGTGCTCTCCCCACTTGCATGAAATTAGACTTGGCCTAGACAGGACTGTTTTTCCCTTGACAGTGAATAGCTGCTTGTCCCCATACTTGTGTTCCGAGACACAGTCTTTGCTACAGCAGCTGTTTCTCTCCCGTTCTCTCTCATTCTCGTGCTCTCTCTTTCTTTCTTCACCCTCTTGCCCTCCCTCTCTCTTTGTGACTCAAAGCCTTGCCTCTCTGGATTACCTTCCATTCGCCCCCCTCCCACTTTTTTCTCCTGTGCCGAATTTGAGTCTATGTTTGTTGCTTAGCATAATCCATCCTGATGAAAAGCCAATTGCCAGCCTGCATCTGGGGAGCTTTTCCAGTTTAGCAGAGGGGTGCAATTATAGAGGTGACCAGAGACAAAGGAAAGCCGGCACGCGCGGCTGCCTTTAATGGAATGCAATGATTCTGCTGGGCTCCGGAGTAATACAAGAGATCTGGTTTTAATAAATTAACAGCCTACGAGTAACAATCTCAAGCAATTAAACTTTGGGACGAAGGCGAGCACCATGAAATGTATTCAGCACTTGGTGGGTAGTAGCAAAGGCAAAAGAAAATACAGTAAGCCGTTTAGATGGCTGTTGTATAGATGGTCCAAAAACTCACCACTCCTTTCTCCTTCACATTTGGTATTACAGTAAATCCTTGACCGCATTCCAGCCCTTTCTTCTGCCCACAGTGCTATTTGTTGACATTCATGAATTGGTTGATTGGAACTGTTGTTGTTGTTGTTGTTGTTGTTTTTCCCCTTCTCTCTTTCCTTTATCTTCCAATTCTCATGAAATTCAGTCCACAAGCAGGGAAACAGCAATCAGGGAAGAAAAAGAATAAACCAAATTGCATCTCCTCCTGTCTTTCCAGATCTTGTTTCTGAATTTTTGTTTAGTTTGGGACTAATAAAGTGATGCAGTTGTGTGAAACTGGGAAGCAAAATATCAGGGACTGTCAAACATTCGCAAGGAGCCTTGGTGGAGCAGCGGACTAAAGCGCTGTTAAATAGCTGCCAGCTGCCTGCAATTACTGCAAGTTCAAATCTCACCAGAGTCAAGGTTGACTCAGGCTTCCATCCTTCCAAGGTAGGTAAAATGAGGACCTGGATTGTGGGGGGAATAAACTGACTTTGTATAAAAAAGAACACCGCTGGGGGGGGGGGCAAAAGCCCTACTAAGCAGGTATATACAAAAGTATGAAGGCTATTGCTTAACGCATTGTAAGCTGCCCTGAGTCTCCGGAGAAGGGCGGCATATAAATCGAACCAATAAATAAATAAATAAATAAATAAAAGAAAAAGAAACACACACACACACACACACACATCCTGAGCGGAGCTAAGCCTCTCTGATTTACATTATCAGCCGGTATGGAATCTCTTTGCCATAGAATTCAATTTATTTTCATTTAAAGTCTGTTCTTCTCAATCAATGCAGCTAATAAATAGCTGCTGATGGCTCTGACCCCTAGTCTGAGGAAGGAATTTATCTTCTTAGCTAATTAAATGGCTTGAACAATTTCTTTTAATAATGTGGGATTTTAATACTAAAAACATTTTAAAAAATGAAAAGGAAGTCTTCTTCGTGTCTTGCAGAAAGGGTCAAGCAGGCTCTGAAGGGGTTAGGATTAGGTGTTTCTAACATCCTTTTGTGTTTCTCAGAATAGTGTGGGGGAGAAAAAAAACCCTTCTTAAAGAGTTCTTCTTAAAAAACCCTTCAGGCTGGTTCACACCTGTCCTCAGCAACCCTTGAAGAAGAAGAAGAAGAAAAAAAGACAGGGCAATGATTTATGTCTCATTGTTTCACACAGAATCGCCTGGAGAGGCTTGCAAAGGTTTTATAGAGATTAACACACCTTTTAAAAGGCGGGGCAGTGGCAAGCAAGCCGGAGCTACATTCATATCTCTGCTGGTCTGCCTGCTTTTGTGGAAATGAAAAATATTTAGCTAAATTAATGCAGGTGGAAAAGGGGGCAAGGCAGGGGTGAAATCCAGCAGGTTCTGACAGGTTCTGGAATACTGGTAGCAGAAATTTTGAGTAGTTCAGAGAACCGGCAAATACCACCTCTGGCTGGTCCCAGAGTGGGGTGGGAATGGAGATTTTGTAGTATTCTTCCCCCAGGAGTGGGGAGGGAATGGGGATTTTGTAGTATCCTTCCCCTGGAGTGGAGTGGAAATGGAGATTTTGCAGTATCCTTCCCCTGCCATGCCCACCAACTCATGCCCACCAAGCCACACCACACCACACCACACCACACCACGCCCACCAAACCACACCCACAGAACCGGTAGTAAAAAAAAATTGAATTTCACCACTGGCGCAAGGGGAACTGGAAAATCAGTAGGGAATGTTAAAGTGGAGAGTGTTCCAGACACAGAATTAATTGGGGGCAGTATGGATTTCTAAAAGAATAATGCAAATGTGTATGTTTGACTTTGTTCTTGCATTTTTGTTCATCATAGTTGCAGCCCAGCAATATTAAGAAAGCCAGGTCCCTTATAATATTTCAGTTCACAAGCCTGTTGAGGAGCAACCTGTATAAACTGGATGGATTTTTTTCATGTCATATTTTATATCAGTTTCTCTCTCACTGTGTTGTTTCCTTCCTTCCTCTTCTGTGTGCAAATATTGCTACCTCCTATCTTCACACTTTATAAATGGAAAAAATGCCCTGAACATTCTCCATCTCTCTTCCTGGGACATTGCTATATATTGAACGCCCTTCAATAGACCTGACCCTCCAGAAAGTCAGGATGCTGAGTTGCAGCCCCCTGACCAGTGGTGGGTTGCCCCCGGTTCGCACCGGTTCTATAGAACCGGTAGTAAAACCGGCGGGGGGACTCCGCCCACCGACCCCGACGTCATCAGAACGCTTCTGCGCATGCACAGAAGAGTGCACACACGCGCGGACCCCGTTGCGAACTGGTAGTAAAGGTAAGTAGAACCCATCCCTGCCTCTGACTTCTTAAACTTTGCTTTCTTTTGCATTATGAGACAGAGGAATATGCCATTTTTACCCTTCATAATTTTAAGGTGACATCTTGCAGTCAGATATATTAATTTTAAAAATCTAAATCCAAACAAAAGAATTCTATCTCTAGAAAATGAGATTTGTTCTCAGAAACAGGCCTGACAGGGCATCATTTTTAGATTTAATTTGTTTACTTATTTCAAATATAGTGGTATTTCCTATTCAAAATAATAAATTCATTAAACATAATAATACTACTAATAATATAGCATAAGAAACATTACAAAACTAATGCCAGCAAATGAAAGCAGTAGAAGGTGATATGTTAATGGAGATTCTTAGACATCCAGGTCATAGTTGTCCAAAAGGTGCTTTTTCAAGAGGCAACTGGTTTTTCTGGTTTTTCTTTGAAAACGTTTCACTTCTCATCCAAGAAGCTTCTTCAGTAGAAGTTGATATTTAAGAAAAAACAGAAACATAATCTCCATTCAACTGGAAAAACACTTATTTTTTGAAGAACATTCTTAACTGGAAAAAAATATTCCCCTTTTCATTTGTTTTTACTTTAAAAATTTCATCCATTTAAGTTACATTAGTTTCATTTTTGTTGAGCATTTGTTACATTTTCCTGTTCTTTCCATTTTTCCACTGGCATGTAACCAGCTTCCTGCTGCCTGCTGTTTAGTAGTTAATAAATATAAATAGCATGATATTTTTATTGTTCTATTAACCACCTTCCCCAGGTAACAGCCCTGCTATATTTGGTCAGAACTCCTGTTGTACAGGTGATTTTAAAAGGGCTTCAGTGCAGTGGCTTACATATCTGCTTCATATTTCATAGTGTGCCCAGAAGTTTTATACATTTTATTTTTTAAGTTTGTGGAGTTTTCATTGGTTTGCTAATCCTTCCATTCCTTATGTTCATTTTCTGTTCCCAAACTCTTTCAGTTTTTCTCTTACCCATACAGGTAGATCTAAAATGACCTTGAAATTTGGAAACTATTGTTGGAAGAAATATCCTTCTGGGTTCTGCTCCAAGTGGGGAAAAAGACACTGGAAACATGGAGACTGCTTGGAAAGATGATTTAATGGTGGACAGGATCACATGGCTTGAGTTCGTGAACAGAAAAAAAGGACAGATATAGCAAGTTTTCAGGTTTTATGCTCTCTCTGGCTTTGAACTTCCTGGGGCCCAGAAAGAGTATCCTGATTGGTTGTCAGACTTCCAGGGGGTGGGGGTCTTAGCTAGCCTTGCTGGCTGATGTAATCTTCCCAGGTCACATGGTGAGTTTCATCCTAGATGGGTCCCATTGTCTTGCAGATGAGGTCCATTGATGAAGATTGAGTTTCTGCCTCTGGCCCATTAACCAAAGGGTGGGGGCAGGAAGGTGGGAGCTGCTTTGTCTTTAAAAACATGCTTCTACATTTCTCCTACAGGGAAACATAATATTCTGCCTTTTTAATATTTCCCAAAATATTTCATTCTCCTAGGAAAGGGGTGCGTGCTAACCTCCTACACTATCAAACACATTACTGATTTCACTATTCATATCTGCCCCACCCCTTTCTCCTCCCTGTCATTTCTTTATATCATGTGGCAAATGCTTTCCAAGTTAGATTTCCAATGAAAACCAATTCAGCAATTAAAATGGAATAGGTTGCTCCTTCTTTGACATAGAAGATTATGATGGCATGATAGAGAAAAACATTCAAAATCATTTTTATTTTACAAGGAATTTTGGGATATAGAAGCCCTTGGGGGAAAAAACAACAACAAAGTGCAACAGAAGTGTTAAAATACGTCACATTATCTTTGGAATGTATTCTGGAAGCTGAAAATAAAAAAGATGTTGATAAGGTAAAGTGATATTTTTCTTCCTCTGAGGATCAATTCCTTTGGGGACAATTTGCTAGGACTTCTAGGCTGGCAGTGGGTGGAGATATTCCTCTTTCTGCTGCTTTCAATTTCTCTCAGTGACATCAGCCTGCTCTCCAATTTCCTCTCTATTCAGTGGGGAAAGACAGATGACTGTTACTAGAAGTCTGAGCTGGGCCTTTGTAAATTGGGCAGAGAGCCATCAGTTTGCACATTGCCCATCCCTCCATGAAAGAATTGCCTGTTTTCCCTCTTGTTATCATTTGGGCACTGATTGAATGTTTATGGAACAGCAAGTTCTGCCAACAGCAATGGAACTCACTTCCATGTAAGGCTGCCAGTCCCTTGGCTCTTAAGGAAATTGATTTTGAGAATCTGAGCTATTTCTCAGAAGGAGCACCACCAAGCCTTATTCCTTATGCATCCATCACACCATTCCTTTTTTTGGACAGAGTGAGAAATGTTATGCACCGTACACAGAATGAATGAGAAATATTAAATGGATAAAAGAAAAATCCCAAGACCTGAAATAAGAAAAGGAAATGTAGCTAAAGTACTTTATGTCATCATTACTCACTTGTATCTTGCAAACTACCCTTGCTTCCCACATGTCATGCACCAATTTATACAATGCCTTTTGTACTTTAAACTTCTCACCTTTCTCTTTTTGAGGTCAAATCAACCAAGCCCTGCCATAGGTTTCTGGGTCTTCTCCTTTCTCTTGATCACATATACTTCCTACATACATTTATTTTGCAACGTGGCCATTCTTTCTACTGTATTAGACTAAGACATGGCAACGTCCTTTTTTCACTCCCTTTTGTCTTCGGTCTACCTTAAATCAAAACCCTTCTTCTTCTTCACCCCATTTCTCGTTTTTTGACTGCACTCCCTTTCCACAGCATTCTGTACATTTATACGTTTACCTACACATCAGCTTTCACATCCATAAAGCAACATGGGCAGAACAGTCTGACATGCAGCCATTTAAGCTTCTTTCAACAAGCATTCATTTCTCACAACAGACTAGACCGCCTGCTAACTTTCTACTGTTATTTGCACATTTTATTTTTCTCCCCATCCATTTCTCTATTTTTAGTCAAGGTACACACATTTATCTACTTGCTTTAGATACTCAGCATTTATGTACAACTTTAAATAGCTCGTTCTCTTTTCCTTGTCAAACACAATTACTTTGATCTTTGATATGTTAATTTTCGAATACATACACATTGCATCATACAGAATCTAATATTTACCACGAGTCATTTGGGTTCTTAGCCAAAAGCACACCTCTAACTTCACCACAAACGTTCCTTATTGCATTTAACCACATACACATTAAACAGCCAAGGGGACATCACACATCTTTCCCTTGTTCTCTGCACAGTAATGAACCATTTGTTTAGCATTCCGTTTATTCTCACACATGCTTTATTTCCACCCCTGCATTCAACAACCAATTCAATTCCTTATCAATGCAAAACATTGTATAAAAGAAGCCTATTTTGTGTGTTTTGCACTTTATATTAATAAAGATAAAAATTAAACTTTCCAGACATTTTCCTCAGGTCATGCCTTCCATCAAACTTTGACGCATATCAGTTCGCCTACAGAAGAAATAGGTCGACAGGCAATGCCATTGCTACTGCCCTTCATTCTGTAGTGAGTCATCTAGAGAAACCTAGAAACTATGTCAGAATGCTTTTCATAGATTACAGCTCTTCTTTTAACACCATTTTGCCGGACATCCTCACTGAAAAGTTGACTGACTTGAATTTCCCTTCTCTCACCTATGATTGGATTAAAGAATTTCTGATGGACCGGTCACAAACAGTGAGAGCTGGGTCTTTCACATTCTCCTCCTTGAAGCTCAGCACTGGCTGTCCTCAGGGCTGTGTGCTCACTCCCTACCTGTACTCGTTGTACACATACGACTGCATATTTATTAATTCAATTTATATGCCGCCTTTCTCCGGAGACTCAGGGTGGCTGATGGATCATATCTTCTGATAATAAAGTTTGCAGATGATATCACCTTACTGGGTCTTATTATATGAGGAGATGAATTAGCATACAGAGAAGAAGTCCAGAAGTTATCCGCATGGTGCTCAGGAAACAAGTTGCATCTAAACACCAGCAAGACAAAGGAGATGGTGTTAGACTTCTGGAAGCAGAGAGAACCTGCCCCACTCTACATCAAGGGAGCCTGTGTGGAGAGGCTCTCCTCTTTCAAATTTCTGGGAGTCCACCTTAGCCAAGATCTCACCTGGAAAAATAACACAATCCAGGAAGGCTCAACAAAGACTCCATTTCCTTAGGGTCTTGCGTAAAAATCAGGTGAAACAACAAATAATGGCTTTCTTTTACCAGTCCATGATAGAAAGCGTCCTTACATATTGTGTTACAGTATGGTATACTGTCTTGACAGCCGCAGACAGAAAGGCATTACAGAGGGTGATGACCATAGCACAAAAAATATGGGCTGTCCCCTGACACCACTGGACGAAATCACCAGGACCCGTTGCCTCAACAGAGTGAGGAAAATCCTCAAGGATGATTCACACCCTGGTCAGCACTTCTTTACTCTCCTACCATTGGGCAACAGATATAGAAGCATAGCCAGCCGAACGAATAGGCTGAAAAATAGCTTTTATCCATGGGCTGTCAGACTTCTGAATGCAACATAACACCACAATTAGGTTTAATATGATAGACTTGCAAGGCCAGTGCAACGTGCAACATGTTCATACTGATGTAATATAATATAATATAATGTTACATACATATAGCTATATGGGAATGTGTGTTAATTATTACTTATTTGGGTTTAAAGATTCTATTTCTTTCATTTATTGAGTTTTGTTGTACACATGTTGTGCATTGACAATAAAGGTTTGATTTGATTTGACATTTCCTAGAGACTTGTTGAAGAGCAACACTCTGGTCTGCACACCTCAGCCTTGCATAAAACCACACTGTATTCCCCAAATTTTGCTTATTAACACCACCCTTGAACCCTTTCAATCAGACTTCTGCCAACTTCCTTTCCAGATACACTTAATAATAATCCCCTTGCAGTTTTTGTATGTTCTTCTCTTGCAATCTTTCCCTTTGTTTAGGGGAACAATTCCCACATTCTCCTAGTCCTCAGGCACAGGTCCCATCTACATTTATATTTTAACTTTTCCCCAGTTACATTGTGATGTCTGTGGACTTGCCATTATATTCTCCTAACACTCATGATTTCCTTTCATCTATGTTTGCTTAGATATTAACATTCAAAACAGTTGCTTCACTTCCACTCTTCAAAATATTGCTGACATATCCATAAAAATCTGCACAATATTTTCCAGCATTCCCTTATTTGAGTTTTATCCCAAATAATTGCATAAATTCCATTTCTCCTGCTAGAGTTTCTTTTGTTAGCCCCTTTTACCCATTTTCAAAAAGATTTCTTTATTTTCTTTGCCTCTTTTAATCTTGCTATTCCTTGCTCTAATTGATGACATTCTTTGTAACTACTTTTTCCTCCTCTCGAAACACACTTTCTTTCCTTCCTTGTGTGTGTCCAATCACACTTGGCCAATAAACAATATAATTCTATTCTATTCTATTCTATTCTATTCTATTCTATTCTATTCTATTCTATTCTATTCTATTCTATTCTATTTCATTCCACTCCACTCCACTCCACTCCACTCCACTCCACTCCACTCCCATGGTATCCTTGTCTCATCATTTTGTGCTTTCTCTTATATGTATTTTCCTCTCATCCACAGCTTCTTTCATTACATCTTTCAATCAAACATTCTTTTTGGTTCTTCCCACCAATGTAACTCCACATATTTCTGTTATAATTTGTAACACAGTTCTTTTCATATTGTTCCAAGAACTATTTAGATCTTATTTCCATTTGTCCACTTTCATTCATGTTGGTAAACAATGAATCAATCCTCTAATGCTATTCATTTGCTTGCTTATATTCTTTCAAATCAGAATCAACTCTGAGCATCTTATAGAGCTAAACATAGTATAACAGTATTGAAACATAAATAACAAATAATCAAAAATTACAAAAACAAAACAAACAAACAAAAAAAAAAACCAAACAAACCTAAGTCTCAAGGAACAAGTCAAATTCAAACATTTCCCCTACCATTTCAACAAATCAAATCTTGAAGGCTTATACAGTAGATGCTATTTCTTTCTCTTAGCTTCACAGACACACAATACACATATCTTTCTTTCATTTTCTTAATTTGTGTTTCTTACCATTTAATCCTCTAATATTTCAAGTTATGCTCATCCATGTTTGATGTTCATTACCAGATGGGCCCATAAAAATTGATCTATTCTACCCTTTGGTCAATTTTATTCATTTGACAGATTTATACAGATGCCCAATTAGCAAAAAGCAACTCTGGGAGGTTTATGATTTATAGAAGCATAAAAACAAAGACACAGAATATAAATACAATAAAATACAATAACCATCTGGAAGCAAAAAAGAGATCAACAGAGTAAAAGAGTAACCAAATTTTTAAAAAGAGCAGAAGTACCTGAGGCCAACCAATACATATCTCATTCAAGATATTTCATGTTGGACAGACTCATCTTGTGTTCTCTGAGGCTTTCACATAACACCTTATATAGTAAGATAGAGAACTAAATTAGGTTATTATCCTTAGTTATATCCATTCCTCCCTGTAGCTTCCTCCTTAATAGTAAGGACAGTAGTAAACCACTTTGGCACAAAGCCCATTTTACCTCAAGCACGCTTATACTGCCCTATTGAAAATAAGATCTCTAGTCCAGATATGATCACATCAACTAATATATTCTTGTCAGCATCCCTCCAACTAGAGCATGTATGCAGTTATACTGGCCTACACTCAGGATACAAAGCTTAACTCACTTAAATATATACAGCACTCACCAAGCCTCCTGAGTGATGGTATAAAATGCCTAATAAATAGATATATTGATCTGCTTCTTAGAAGAAAGGAATGGAGGGAAGGCAATGGAAGTTGAAGAAGTTTGATCATATCTTTGCTTCGTGCAAAATCAACTCTTTGTCTCGGGAAGGGGCTGTTTATGTTTTAAAGAGCTTTATAACAAAATAGTGGTTTTCCTCAGACCTAACAGTGAGTTATAAATGCTGTAGAAGTGCAGCATTAGCAAAGATAAAAAGGGAAAGATGATTTTGCTCTGGTTTAAGTTAAGTGAGAACACAGAAGCTGTGGAATAACCCCACTCTGGGATCACACAGGTCCAGAGCTGTTTTGAACGGCTGCAAAGAGTTCATGGGCAAGTCCTCCAAGAATTAATTGAGCTGGCTTGAGTTACTATTGCATGAGTTCTGAACAGCTACAAGCTGCCTTTGAGACCATGGCTATGACTGCTTATTCAAAATTATTATCTTAGGGAGAACTTGAAAATGCATTAAAGGGCTACCATGATAAGTGGAAAGATAAAACACCCATTTATCAGGAGGTAAACTGATGAGACTGCCTCTCAATGTGCTACTTTGGTTGTCAGGATGCCTCCTACAGCTTTCATTTATATTTGTTATAAACAGATGGGTGCAGTTCTGAATGAAGCATGAAGCTACAAGCACCCGCTGATTTTTATCCTTTAAGAAAGCACATGGACAGTCTCAGAAACGTTTATTCCTTTGCAACACGCAAAGCATTCTTTCTAAGTTTATCAAAAAGTTTAGATTATATATTTTATTTTGTTTTATATTTCTATTAATATGTAAAAAGAAACTTTGATAAGATAGTATAATGAGGGGAACTATCATTGGTTGTAAATGCTCTGCATTGGACTTGTAGGAAGAGAATGAGGTTACTTGAATCAGGACAAGGTTACTGGGTATTTATTTAGGTTTAAATTCTCAGTGGACTCAGTTGGATTACTTCTAAGCAGAGGCATCTGCTGCACAACCTGCACAATTTTGAAAATTATTTCTGTTGAATTCATAGGGCTCACTATCAGATAAAAACAGGTAGGGTTGGGATTGTTGTTTCTCAGTTTTGGAGAAAATAGCTTATGAGGCAGAGGGAAATTGCTACCTTACAAGTCATGAGAAACTTTTCAATAGAATGGATAACTTCTAAGGCCAGGGCTTACATAGAGCCATCTTGTCAAAGTGAGAGATCAGTTCCCAGCTTGAACAAAACAGAACTTTTGAGTGGTGGAACACTAATAAATCCACATCAGCCTCAAGCAATTCATAAGTAACAGCTAACAAGTGTGTGTAGATGTATGTGTTATGCTATTGAGAAATGAGAACATTTCCACTCTGGTGCTTCTCAATTTGGAAGTGAGAAAGGATAGGGTAGAATTGCCACCCTTGCTGTGGATGGAGAATAGGTTTGAAGAGAGCTGTAACTACAGCTCCACCTTTTGCAATTTGCAGCCTTTTCGTGACAATGTGATTTACCCCTAACTCTTTCATATTAATCTCTTATTAATTAATGGGTGAGAATTCTTCAGAGCATATTTTTTAAAAACATTTTAAAGTTCCTGAGTAGGAAGAATGAAGAACAATAAAGAAGACTGGTTTTGAAAATTGAGGCTAGTACTTCCTGGTAACATGCTCTGCATATGTATGTATTTGTCCCACTGAGCAAAGGCATTATCAGGAGTTAGCTCTGAGGAATTAGCTGTTTCTCAATATAATCCCAAAATACAGGACAGCACAGTTCCTACTTCTAAAAATGGATTCATTTGATAAGTCATAGAATTTATTAATTATAGTGCTATAATTAATACAACACTACTGATGCTACCTATGTAGTGCATAAGACACCAGGCTAGAAACCTGTAAGTTGTAGTTACAGTTGTAGTTGTAGTTTCGCAATAAAAACAGCTGGGTGACCTTGGGCCAGTCACTCTCAGCTCTAAGGAGGCAAAAGCAAATCACTTCCAAAAAACCTTGCCAAGAATATTGCATGCTAGTTGAGATGGTTGCCAAGAGTCAGCTATGGCTCAAAGATGCCAAGAAAAAAAACCCAAAATGAGTTATATTATTGATATGAGTTATATACCAGCTTTCCTCAATTTAGCACTCCCTGGATGGGTTAGAATTCTAAATTCCAGATTTTCTATTGAATCACAATTCAGGTTAGCTGAGAATTTTGGGCATCAGATTGGGATGGGTACTTTTATCACCAGTATTTCTTCCATGTGTTAAAAATGAATTTTTTCCCTTATCATCATCTGGAGCTGCTAGGAATATTGGAATATTTTGTATGGAAAATGTGGCTGCTCCTATGAATGCTCTGCTTGCAGGAGGTTGAGAATATAATAGAGTGTGTGTGTGTATATATATATATATATATATATATATATATATATATATATATATATATATATATATATACACAAAAATATTGGTCAAGTGTGATTGGACACAAAAGGAATTTGTCTTTGGAGCATATGCTCTCAGTGTACATAAAGGAAAAGATACGTTCATCAAGAACACTTAATGATAGTCATAGGGTACAAATAAGCAATCAGGAAACAATATCAATATAAATCATAAGGATACCAGCAACAAAGTTACAGTCATACAGTCATAAGTGGAAGGAGATGGGTGGTGGGAACGATGAGAAGATTAATAGTAGTGCTCTCAATAGTTGAGGCTCTCATGAAAAACAAAATTCAGTTCTGTAAATTTTGCAATTCATAGAAACCTTGACTTCACAATCTAGGTATTCTACCACTCGCAAAAAAGGAACATTTAGCCCAAGAGATGTAAGAGATAATGTCAGATCCTGCAGTAAGGCTGCAATCTTGAATACACTTACTACACCCTAAACACAATGGCACTTACTTTTAAATAAATAAGTACAGGACTATATTGCTTTGGTTTAAATGCATGGCAATCATTAATGGGGTTTATATTTAGATATCGTGTCCAAGATGTTGGATGTAAGCATTATCATTCTGAGCCCCACCTCCAGTGATTCTACCTACTGTACGTTTCTAGGTAGGAGTGGTAAACAATTTTCATTTTGGTTCATTTTGTGAAGACAAGAACTTAGTAAAGTTTAGAAATCACCGCTAAAAATGAAATGTGTCTGAACAGGTATGTTTAGCAGAAAGTAAGAGCATGATCAAATGATGTTAAGTAGTTCAAAGTTCCATTTATTTTAGCAGCCACACAAGATGTCATGGCTTAACTTAACATTGAGATCAGGATTACTTGACATGCTCGATTTTTGTATGCTTGCACTACAACAGATATTGTGGTTTTCTGTCTCAGGCCAGAAATAACATGGCTATCCTCTCTACAGTGTTCAGAGCCATGCTGCACTAGCATCCGAGTTGACTTTTCTTTTTTCTTTCTTCTTTTTTTAAAAACATGGAATGAAAATACTAAGTCTGGCCAAAAATGCCATCTGTTTATTCAATAGGACCTAATTTTCAAACATACTCAGTAACCATTATTTGAACTGAATTTCAGCAAAGCCACTTGTTCCTTTTCACTAAGGTTCCTCAACTATTTTTAAAAATTGGCAAGCAAGCAAAAAAAAAAACAAAACAAAACAAAAAACCCATGGAGAGCTCTTCAGTTTTGCAAAGCCTTCCTTCAGTAGGGTGGCCAAAGAACAGGAGGAGAACCCTTTAAAAAAAAGTAGGTTTTTGGCTCAGCCATCGGTGTACCATGAGCCAAAAAGCAATTGACTTCCAACATAGAGGATATTCTTGCTTAAACTAATTTCAAGTGCATCTATAATTATACTGAAGGTCTCTACTCAGGTATTTGCATTGTGGTAGCACTTTATTATATGTCAGATCCCATGTTGTTTTACAACATAGTTTCTATGGTTACACACTACCTTCAGTAACCTGCAGAGTCTAAGGATATAGGGAATTGAGTTTCACAGAGGCAAGAGCTATCGTATATAAAGCACTTCAGGAAGTGATGCAAAGTGCAAGCCCCACTGTGGATGTCCCCGCTGCAAAATGTTGACTCAGAAAGCCCAGAAGAGCAGGAAAAAAGGGACAAGCCATTGTTGGGTGCTAGAAGGTTATCTCTGAGCTTTCAGCCAATCAACTTTTAATCCTGTTTGTCAGTAAAGTTCATACCAGCCAATGAGGAATGGTACGATAATAGGGTAAGGAAGTAGTCTGGCTTTGTGCTTCTCACTTGGCTGAGTCAAAAGAAATAAAAACAAAAGTAAAAGATACCTCCTCCCCCCACCCCCAGTCAAAATGGAAACTCTGGTGTTGAAGTAGTTGGGAAGAAGGCTGGTACTCATCCAAGCCTAGTCTTAAGGAGTGTTATGTGCTCTGAAGTAACAGCCTGTCATTCCCCTACTTTAAATATGATTCTAGATCAGGTGCTGCAGCCACCCTGTTTAAAACACAACATAGGCAATACTGTCTTCCATTTCTACTATAGATATCAAATCATATCAAAATCCTTACTATAGTCATAAAGGTAAAGGTAAAAGTTCCCCTCACACATATGTGCTAGTTGTTCCTGACTCTAGGAGGGCCTTCATTTCCCATTTAACATGGATTGGTACCCAAAACACTAAATGATGTAGCATGGCCTATAATGAGTTGAAAAGAAGAAAAGAAGAAACATTATAATTATTAACCAAAATGCAGCAAGAGATGAGTAATAATATGTTGAATAATAAATTATTTTTTAGATTCATATCTTCAAAAGTTGATTCCAAGAGGCAAAGCACAATATATTTAATAAACATTCACCACCTGGGGGTCCAACTGAATTACTGCTCCCACTTAGTTCAGTAAGAAGAGATCTAATTCCAGGAGGTATCTAGAGATTCAGATGACTTTCTAGCAACATTTCCTTTTCAAAACAAAAATGATAGTGAATATAATCCCCATATAGCAGAGATGGGGAACCAAGTGTTGGAGTCCAATTTCCATCAGCACCAGTCAGAAATGTTTAAATATGTTGTCCAGATATATCTGGAAAACTCCAGGTCTGCATTCATGGAAGATAATTTTGGAATAGATTCCAAGGAGGCATCTTAGTTCCTATGGTTAGAAGTTTTTAATTACCCAGCACTGATGGGGAATGTGGTTCAATATATTCAGCTTCAAAAGGGGAAGGGAAGCAAAGAACAGTGATGAATGAGAGTGTGCCAGGAGAAGACGAAGGTGCTGAAGAGAGTGATCTGTGGGAAGTCAAGCATCTATCTGAGTCTGTGTAAAAGATAACAACGTGTCCATATTTGTGGCAATGTGATAACACAGAAAAAAATTATACAGATGGTGTAAATTTGAAGAAGGGAGAGAGAAATAATGGGAATTCTCTAAGGGATTAATGTATTTCATCAAAAGAAGATTCCAGTAAAGATGCAGGGATTTTTATGGAAACTACCTTTTAGCTTTTTTTTTCTTTTTCTTTTAGCAAAGCAGTCAGATAATTAACTGGATCTATCCATTTTCCTTCATAAGCAATTAATCTGTTTCCTGCTACAATTCAAGATAATAACAATGACATTAAACACAAAACATGGCATGGGGTTAGGACAGACAAATTCAGGAAGGAGAGCTCTTTAAGCTCCATTAGTCTTGATAGCTTGACTACGACTTCCTGAATCTAGTTTAATCTTGCCGTTATTTCATGACAAAACAATCAGTTTTTCATAGGACTTTTTGCAGAGTTTGGCCATTATCACAAAACCACTAAAACCTGAGAATACAAAATGTAGGATTCAGTAACCATTTCCAGAGGGATGATTAATTGGTTCCCAGGAGTGAATATCCTCCGTATCTAGTCTTAGCTATTGTAGTCTCAGGATTCATACAGGTTTTGTAGATATTAAAATCATTTGCTACCAGATGGATTTGCAATTAACAAATTTACCCAACATGTGCAACCTGAAGGAAATAAATCTACATGGAGGGAGGTATGTAGTAGGAAACCTTAGAGTTCTGCCCTAGGTCCAATATTTTTCAATGTGTATATAAATGAGGAGATAGAAGAGATGGGAATGCCCATCAAATCTGCAGATGACATAAAACTGGCGTGGGTGAGAATTGCTCACATCTGAGAAGACAGGTTCAGAATCCCAGAATCCCAACTTCCCTTTTAGTATTTTTAGAAAGAGATAAGAAAGATGGGATTTAACTAAATTTACTATTAAAAATGTAACCTTATGATTTCACAGGATTTGTTAGCATTTTCTTCATGTATGAATTGCTTGCTACTTATTCTTTGTTACAAATTTCATGGCATTTGTTTCTAAAGCCAAATCTTGCTTTCAGAATAATGACCTGTAGTTGGAACACATATTTTAGATCAATTGTAATCTTTATAGCTGATAGAAAAAAAATATGGAAGTCCATTTTAATTTAATAATGCTATCATTCCACAATGATAGAAACTGAAGAAAAAGAAAAAAAATGAATTGTGCATTTTTGTCTCAGTCACAAAAGTGTTTACTATTTTATCAATTGCCAATTCATCAAAAACATTGTATGCACATGTCTATGCACGAAAGTACACGTTGAATGCTCAGTTCAGTATTTTAACATAAGTAGAGCGTTTGGAAATAAAATGCATGAGATTCTGATAGGTCTTTGTGTACTGATACCATAGTTGCTGTTTTCATCTAAAGTTCATATGCCTGGACCACAAGAGTTCATTATCAATTACAGAGATTGTTCCCATTGTGTAAAATTCTCAGGCTGCAGGAGATCTAACATCTGTTGCACTTTGTTCAGCAGATCTATTGCAATGTGCCCTTTTCAAGTTACAGCCAACTGTATCAAAATCTTGACTGGCACATCTTGTCTGATAGGGATGGCTTCCCACTACCTGCTTTTTAGAGTGATAAATGTCAGAAGTTTTGGAGTTTTGTGTATCAAAGTGTTCCATCTGAAGCTTGGAGACAGGCAATTATCCCAGGATCCACGGGACTTTGTGATGCATTCTGGGACAACACTTGTTCTGCTGAAGCTTCAAAAACTCGCAGTGTCGAGCACCGAGGGAAAGTCTGATCAGTACTCAGAATTGAATAATGACCTACCACAATTAAAGTATGGATTCTCCATTCTGATTTTTAGTGAGGTTGATAATAAAAAATGGGATGGCATGATTGTAAAAAGAATCACCATCATGGTCTGAATTGGAGACAGAGAACTTTAAATATAGCGTTGGCTTTTGTGACCATATCCATCAGAGCAGAGCAGATGCTCATATATCAGCATGTTGTTTGTGTAAGTATTCATGCTGGAGTTCTAAAAAAAAAATGGCTGCATAGATTGAATGCTGATGCACATCTGGATGTGTGTTCACATTGTGAATCATATTTGAATGTGAATTGCTCAGTGCGATCATGGTTGCTCTTTCCCATCTGTTTTACAAGATGGATGTAAGTACACATGCCCATCATTGGAGAAGGCTTTTTAATTTTGTGCTGTGATCAAACAAGCACAGCATGATTCTCTAGATCATGGCTAAGGGCTTGAGATGGTTTCAGAACAGTAGGTAATGCTTAACAGAAAAAATGTCTGGCTGTCCAATAGTTTCACATAATTGATCCAATGTGACCTTTGCAGTTTGCAAAGCTGTTTTTCTTCTTCTTCTTCTTCTTTTTTTTTAAATCTTGAGTGTAAAGGAATTTCTCAAGAGTACTATCTCTGCTTCTAGTCATCCCAAAGGTCATTTTTCAGGAGGCAACTGGAGTTTCTTGTTTTTTTCTTTGATGACATTTTGCATCTCATCCAAAAAGCTTCTTCAGCTCTGACTGGATAATGGGGAATGGAATCCAGTCAACTTCTAAGTGTCAACTTATACTGAAGAATCTTCTTGGATGAGAAGCGAAACGTCTTCAAAAGAAAAACAAGAAAGTCCAGTTGCCTCCTGAAAAAGCACCTTTGGGGCAACCATGACCTGGATGACTGAGAATAACTACAGACTCTTCTTCTGGTCATGTGCTGTTGTGGTCAATTTGAAAACCATCAGTTGTTATCCAGATATAATGAAATATTAGTATCTACAAAGATTCTCATTCAACTGTGTTGTCAATCAATGGGAGTAACATTGCAGCAAGTTTTCATTTCAGCTGATTTCCATTCTGGCTGGCAACAGAACATTTCATAATCAACTAGACAATTTGGGCTTTATTTCAAGACTGAATATACTTTTAAAATCGACTAAGCCTCACAATTTTACCTGACCTTGTTGACCACTACTTGTTGAAGTATGGAATGTCATAGGAGGCTAAGTGACTTCCTTTGGGTTCAATATATTGGATTTTTAGCTAGGCTTAATTTTTGCCTAGTGGCACCTGCAGCAAACTACGCTGATGCCAAAATGACACGAGTATACTGACAGGATCATGAAATTACCATCCTTCCAAACTTAAGTTCCAATGTCTGATACCCATTTCATCATTTGTTCTCCCACTTGCCTGCCCCTGTGGATATCTTTTGTTTAGATTTTATTTTTTTACACTGCATGAGCATGGATCTCTAGCTCAATTTTATCTCTTACACTGAGGCGCAATGGGGCTTAAAGATTTCAACCAAGAGTTTTTCTAGCTCAGGGGTCAGCAACCTTAAACAGTCAAAGAGCCACAAAGGTCCTAACTAGAAGCCCCCCTGTTCAATTCTGGAGCTGACCAGAAGTCTGGTTCCCCCACCATATAGTCTTCTCCTAGCATGGCATCCTTTTTCCTCTGCTGACCAGAAGTCCGGGTTCCCCCACCATAGAGTCTACCTCTCCTAACTGAAAGCCCTATCAATTGTGGAGCCAACCAGTGACAGGGAGCGGCAGCAGAGGGATGAAAGAGACACATGTGGCTCCAGAGCCGTGGGTTGCTGATCCCTGTTCTAGCTAATGTTTGACAATACTAGGGACCTTATCTCAAAGTTTTGGTCTGCAAATCATGTGTTTAACCTTGTGTGTGGATCTTCACAAATGGTACAGTTAATCCTGACTAACAGCTATAGGACTATTTGCTTTCTGTTTTTGTGCCTCCAAGTCAGTTATTGACTTCTGCCAACTGTCTAAAACAGGGGTGTCAAACTCATGGACTGCGGGCCAGATGTTTCATGCGCTGGTCACGTCCAAGCTCAGTTTAGCAAAGGGGAAAAAAGTTCTGATACATCATGTGACACCACCTTGATGACATGAGTTTGACACCCCTGTTCTAGACAGAACCTATGGTGTTTTTGGTAAGAGTTTGGAAGAGATTTGTCATTGTTTTCTTCCTAAAGCTGATCTGAGAATCTACCTCAATTGTTTTCCTTTCATTTCTTTGGATTTCCATCTTGGGGTTTATGAGTACTCTAATTCAAAGTATTTGGAGCCTCTTTTGTTGGCTAAGGCTGGTGTACGTGCACAGGTTTTTGTGGCTCTGATATAAGTTTCTAAAATTTAAAATTGTGGGCAGGACTAGGGAAAATAGTTTGTCACTTTCAAACCATAGAGTGATTTCATATACAGGTAAAACTCGAAAAATTAGAATATCATGCAAAACTTCATTTATTTCAACTTAAAAGGTGAAACTAATATATGAGATAGACTCATTACATGCAAAGCGAGATAGTTCAAGCCTTGATTTGTCATAATTTTGATGATTATGGCTTACAGCTCATGAAAACCCCAAATTCACAATCTTAGAAAATTAGAATATTGTGAAAAGGTTCAATATTCTAGGCTCAAAGTGTCCCACTCTAATCAGCTAATTAAGCCATAATACCTGCAAAGGGTTCCTGAGCCTTTAAATGGTCTCTCAGTCTGGTTCAGTAGGAATCATGGGAAAGACTGCTGACCTGACAGTTGTACAGAAAACCATCATTGACACCCTCCATAAGGAGGAAAAGACTCAAAAGGTAATTGCAAAAGAAGTTGGATGTTCCCAAAGTGCTGTATCAAAGCACATTAATAGAAAGTTATGTGGAAGAGAAAAGTGTGGAAGAAACAGGTTCACAAGCAGCAGGGATGACCGCAGCCTGGAGAGGATTGTCAGGAAAAGGCCATTCAAAAGTGTTGGGGACTTTCACAAGGAGTGGACAGAGGCTGGAGTCAGTGCATCAAGAGCCACCACACACAGATGGATCCTGGACATGGGCTTCAAATGTCATATTCCTCTTGTCAAGCCATTCCTGAACAACAAACAACATCAGAAGTGTCTTACCTGGGCTAAAGACAAAAAGAACTGGTCTGTTGCTCAGTGGTCCAAAGTCCTCTTTTCTGATGAGAGCAACTTTTGCATCTCATTTGGAAACCAAGGACCCAGAGTCTGGAGGAAGAATGGAGAGGCACACACTGCAAGATGCTTGAAGTCCTGTGTGAAGTTTCCACAGTCTGTGTTGATTTGGGGAGCCATGTCATCTGCTGGTGTTGGTCCACTGTGCTTCATTAAGTCCAGGGTCATCGCAGCCGTCTACCAGGAGATTTTGGAGCACTTCATGCTTCTTTCCACAGACAAGCTTTATGGGGATGCTGACTTCATTTTCCAGCAGGACTTGGCACTTGCCCACACTGCCAAAAGTACCAAAACCTGGTTCAATGACCATGGGATTACTGTGCTTGATTGGCCAGCAAACTCACCTGACCTGAACCCCATAGAGAATCTATGGGCATTGCCAAGAGAAAGATGAGAGACATGAGACTGAACAATGCAGAAGAGCTGAAGGCCGCTATTGAAGCATCCTGGTCTTCCATAAACCTTAGCAGTGCCATAGGTTGATAGCATCCATGCCACGCCGCATTGAGGCAGTATTTGATGCAAAAGGGGCCCAAACCAAGTACTGAGTACATATGCATGCTTATACTTTTCAGAGGTCCGATATTGTTCTATGTACAATCCTTGTTTATTAATTTCATGTAATATTCTAATTTTTCTGAGATTGTGAATTTGGGGTTTTCATGAGCTGTAAGCCATAATCATCACAATTATGACAAATCAAGGCTTGAACTATCTCGCTTTGCATGTAATGAGTCTATCTCATATATTAGTTTCACCTTTTAAGTTGCATTACTAAAATAAATGAACTTTTGCACGATATTCTAATTTTTCGAGTTTCACCTGTATGTAGCAGGTGCCTTTATTAAGTCTGCTTTCCTCAAAGCCCAACTCAGCTTGAATCTATATATATAGAACAGAATATGGTGGTAGAATATTAAATTAATATAATGAACTATATGGAGGAGCTTTACCATTTTCAATCTGTTTTGAATTTCCCCTGCCAATGGAAAGGTAGCATTTCAGATTAAAAAAAAAAAAAAAAACTAGTCCAGAAAAGCAAGAAGGCAAGGTTATTTTTCTCCATTTCTCCGTTATTTTACATGTACATTTCAAAGAAGTCAGCCAGTTTTGCACTGTGCTCACTTTGCACATATTCTAAGGAACCTGCTTCTGCCTTTTTTTTCCTATTAATATGGAACAATTGAAAATGTGATCACCCACCTTTGCTATCAAATGTGATGCTGTTCACCATGCTGCTACTTTATTCTATTGCACTTATAACTAGGGCAAGAACATTACAAGTGCTGATTCTGCTGCTGCAGACCAGCATGTGGTTCATCCATATTATAATTGGAAATGATGAATGACTGAATTAGCCTCTTGGATGTTGCTGTGAGTTTTTCATTGCACAACAAAGGTTAATGGATAGATACATCTCCTCTTCTGAAATCAACAAACATTTCTTACATGGGTAGCACTGCCATCTACCCAGGGAAAAAAAAATTAGCGGCCTGGCTGGTTTTTTTTTTCTTTTTCTGCTTTTTTTTTCTTTCCCAAAAAAGCAAAGGGAACATTTGTTTTTCCAACCATTTTTTTAAAGAAGGCCAAATGACAGATATTGTGATTGACCTATGTTTCTAGACTTTTTGAAAACAATTAATTCTTGTTCAGAGCTTTCTGACCTCCATCTTTTAAACCCAGAAATGATTGGTCCTATGAGAATGGTTATACTCTCTCTTTGACATAATATAAGAACTTCAGAGTTCACACTCTGTACGATGAAGAAAGTCTTAGAAAGCTGTAACATATTCATGGTTATAGTGAAAGGCAATGATTATAAAACTGAAATTTAATCTGGATAACAGGGTGAAGTTGTGGGTGCTCTATCACCCAAGGTTTTTAAGAAAAGATTGGATAACCACTTGTTTGAAATGGCATAGGGTCTCCTGCTTGAGCAGGGGGTTGGACTAGAACAGTGGTTCTCAATCTTCCTAATGCCGCGACCCTTTAATACAGTTCCTCATGTTGTGGTGACCCCCAACCAAGGGTGGGTTCTAAATTTTTTTACTACCGGTTCTGTGGGGGGTGGCTTATTTTGTGGGTGTGGCTTGGAGGTCATGTGACTGGGTGGGCGTGGCTAGCTGGTCATGTGACCGGGTGGCCATGGCTATGTGTATAGGGACTACTCAGAGGGCTGAAAAAAGTCATTTCTGATAGGTCCTCGCACTTTTGACCGGACTTCACAGTTATGACTGGTCATCATTTATGCTCATTGTACCATTCTTAACAACCGTGTCACTCATTTCACAACTGCTTCTCTTCACCATGGTGACAAGATAGCGCAAATACGTAAATTGTGAGGACAGTCGTAAGTTCGAGGACTGGTCAAAAGTGCGAGGACCAGTCAAAAATAACTTTTTCAGCCCTCTGAGTAGTCCATATGCATAAAAGGATACAGCAATAGAGAGGGATGAAGGAAGGGAAGGGAAATTAGAGTAGGAGTGAAGGTAAGAGATGGAGGAAGAGAGGAGGAGAAAGAGAAAGAAAGAGGAAGTAGGGAGAAGAAGAGGGGGGGGGAGAGAAAGTAAGAAGGAAAGAAAAGACAGAGGTGGTAGGTTTGAGGAGAAAGATTGCTGTACAATAAAAAAGATGAAAGGGGAGAAAGCCAACCCCAAACAAATATTCAGATATTAAAATAAAGAATGAATTGTTAAACTTTAAAGAATAAAAGAGAACAAATAGCAATAAATAGCAATAATTAGAAACACACGTACAAACATACAACGTATTTTCTTTGAACAGAGTATTTGGCCGGTTCACAAATTTAAACAGTTGTAGGAGGTTAGCACCCACCCCTTTCCTAGAAGAATGAAATATTTTGGGAAATATTAAAAAGGCAGAATATTATATTTCCCTGGATGAGAAATGGAGAAGCATATTTTACAGACAAAGCAGCTCCCACCTTCCTGCCCCCCACCCTTTGTTAATGGGCCAGAGGCAGAAAGTCAATCCTTTGTCAAAGGACATTTGCAACACAATAGCAACAGAAACTAACACAATGGGCCCCATCAAGCCATCTGATCCTGTCCACCATCTTTCCAAGCAGTCTCCATGTTTCCAGTGTCTTTTTCCCAGCTTGGAGCAGAACCCAGAAGGATATTTCTTCCAACACAGTATTTAGTCATTTCAATTAAATTTACAATTTCTATATTTCCTTTTTACCATATTTATTCCTCATCTATTTTTTTAAAAAAAAACAATATTACCCTTCATCCTCATCTCTAATCTTAATCTAATTCAATTTTTCCTTTCTATTCTATATTATACCCCTTCGCATTGTCATCTCTTTTTATATCCATCCTCACATTGGTTAATTATGTAATATAGTTGTTTAATACAAATTCAACATTTTAATATAAATCAATTAGTTATATAACTATCTTTTTTGTATATTAATCAATATGAACATGAATATTCCAATTATTTCCATGCAATCCAATTTCTTACACATCAATTAATTATATTTACCAATAATAATAAACCAAATAATTTCCCCCATATATTCCTCCAAACCACAACTTAACCAATTAATAGTATCTCAATTATTACAATTCCCTAGTTAAATAGAGCTTTTTTTCTTTTGTGTTTTAAAATCTTGGAACTCTCCTCTTTTGCCCTAACTTTCCCATTGTTTGCAGTTTTGCACTTACCTTTTTTGGTGAGGAAAAAGAAAAAGAAATCTCTCTGCCTCATTTTGTCACGTTGCAGCCTGCTTACTTTCAATTTCGCTTTTTCAGCATAGCTAGAGGGAAAAAAATCTGCTCCAGGAATTTACCTCTTTGCAGCTAGCTCTTTGAAGCCCCATGGCAAGAATTTAAAGTTTTTTTTCCCTCTAGCCATCAGCTGGGACTCCGGAGGCAGCAATAGATTGGGAGTGGGCAGGGTAAGCGAACGGCGACCGGGCGATCCAACAGAGGCAGAGGGTGAGGGTGAGTGAAGGCATGGGGGGGGGAGAGGGCTTTGGCAACCTCTGTGAAATGGCCGTTCGACCCCCAAAGGGGTCGCGACCCCCAGGTTGAGAACCGCTGGACTAGAAGAACTCCAAGATCTTTTCCAACTCTGTTGTCAGAGTGGCCTTCTCTCTGGACTGGGCCCATAACCTGTCAGAGTGTTTCCAGCGTGACTATTTTGAGACAACCCAGGAGCAAATACAGGACACAGAGGTTTGTCTTACAAATGGTGGTTTATATACAAGACTTCTATATACATACATACACATGGTAGGCACATACCAGGCAATCAATCAATCTTCAACTCTACATGGAGAACTACAATGCAGATAGAACACAACGAGGAGAGAGATACACGAGGAGAGAAAGATATGTCCTCTCATGGCCTCCCATATTGCCCCTATAATCTGGGTCCTCATTTTACTACCTTAGAAAGGATGGAAGGCTGAGTCAACCTTGAGCCTGGTGAGATTTTAACTTGCAGTAATTGCAGGCAGCAGATGTAAGTGGATGTTAATAACAGTGCTTTAGACGGCTAAGCCACCAGAGCTCAGCAGAGTTCAGCTATATAGACAGCTTCTTAAAGTGGCAATAACCGGGCCTGGTGGCTCAGCAGACTGATAGCATTGTGATTAACACCAGCTGTCTGCAATTACTGTAAGTTCGAATCTCACCAGGCTCAAGGTTGACTCAGCCTTCCATCCTTTCTAAGGTAGGTAAATTGAGGACCCAGTTTGTGGGGGCAATAAGCTGACTTTGTATAAATATACAAAAGTATGAAGGCTTTTGCTTAATGCATTGTAAACCGCCCTGAGTCTCCGGAGAAGGGCGGCATATAAATCAAATTAAAAAAACAAAACAAAACCCTGCTGACTCATCCTCAGTCTTAAAATGGCAATAACCCTGCTGACTCATTCTCAATCCATCATCCTGGTCCACACTCTTACAGCGGCTGGTCAGCTTTAAATCTTATTTATTATTTATTTATTTTGTCGCATTTCTATGCCACTCAACTCCCAAAGGACTCTGGGCAGCTTACAACAGAGAATAAAACAATGCAACAATATCCCATACAAAAGTTAAAAGAAGACATTAAAACATTAAAACACTAAAATGTTAAAACACATACACTCCAATTTGTGGCCGGATCTCGAAGGATCACTATAACGAGATCAACAGTCCCAGGCCTGCCGGAAGAGCCAGGTCTTCACCGCTTTCCGGAAGGCCAATAGGGTGGGGGCAGTCCAGACCTCAGGAGGTAATTGGTTCCAGAGAGCCGGGGCAGCCATAGAGAAGGCCCTCCCACATGGGCCCACCAGCCGACATTGTTTAGCTGATGGGACCTGGAGGAGGCTGACTCTGTGGGATCTTACCGGTCACTGGGAGCTATGTGATAGAAGGCAGTCTCGAAGATAGCCTGGTCCTGAGCCATGTAGGGCTTTAAAGGTAATAACCAACACCTTGAATTGCGCCCGTAGACTGATAGTGAGCCAGCGCAGCTCGTGGAGAATTAGTGTAATGTGGGTGTATCTAGGTGCACCCACTATAACTTGCGCGGCTGCGAGTTATCTTCATTACCCTGACATCTGTTATTCTCCTATTCTCCTCTTCTGTATTGCTTTTAGGAAGAATAATTATATAAAATGGCAATCCATGGCTTGGAAACTGGAAAAGGACTTGGGAATGGTCATTGACAACATGCCAAGGATGACTCAGCAGTGTGAGACAACTGCTAGAAGACTAATGCAGTTCTGGGCTTCATTAGAAAAAGAAGCATAGCATAAACACATGTGAAGTCCTTATTTCTCTCTATTCCATGCGGGTAGGATCACACTGAGGGTATGGTATACAATTCCAGAAGGACTGATGGGTCAGAACAGGTTCAGAGAGTGAAAAAGAAGATACAAAGCCTTGAACTGGGGATTTCAGTCTGGAAATTGAAAGAAGATTTGAGAGACATGATTTCATAAAAAGGTGCCAGAGAGAAGATGTCAGATGTTTTCTGTCACCACAGAGACTAGGACCAAAATGGGTACACTGAGATTTTGTTCAAATCTGACTGAGAAAAAATAATATCTGTATAAAAAAATGCAACAGATGAATTACAAGGTTATGTGTTTTCCATCTGTGAAAGTTTTTAAGAGGTTGAAGAGCCATCCCTTGAGGATGATTTAAGGAGAGTGGAAGGTGACTTGATATGTATTCCCAAGACTTGCCTGCATCCTGAAGGGGAGTTTCCCTTTCTGAAATTTACTTAGCCGGGTTGTCAGGATTCCAAGTAACACCTTCAACAGTAAAAGACTCCGAGGCTTGAGATTCCTCAAAGTTTCAATTTATTAGAGATGTCATATTGGCACATCTGGGAAAACCCAAATCTGAAAGTTTCCAGGTTTTCCCCACCCAAGTGAAAGTTCAAGTCCCTGCCCAGCACCCATATGTCCATCACATGGTCCAATCATCTACCGTCTAAATTGGAGATACCTCCCCATCATCCAACTCCAGGTGCCGGGGCAAGACGTCCTTGATTCTCTGAGAAAGAAATGTTATTTTGACTATAAATCTCCCATACGCCAAACAATCCCCCCTCCCATTTTCCCACAGTAGAAAATGTGGCAGGCCTGAAGGCCCAATGTAAAAGATGGCTTCCAGGACTGACATGGGTTTTGAGTGTGGCATCAGCCTGGATAAGGGCTGGGTAATTGTCATCAGAATCTGTTATGCCTTTGGCCCCGCTCCAAAAAGGTCTCTGGTTATTAAACCCTGTTCATTAAGCTAGCTATAGATTAGTTGGAAGTGCTGCTGTTGTACCAACCTCTCTGTTTCATAGCAATTTCTCTACCTGAGAAGTCTAGATGTTCCTCATGGGCCCTTCCAACCCTACCATTCTCTGACTGCAGGTTTCAAAGAGTGTTTACAGATGAGGCTTTTCTATGCAATCATCATGGAATTTTTCTTTGTGCAATGTTTGGATGCCAGACATCCCATTTATTTATGTATTCTATTTATGATGCTCATTTTTTTAAACTTATCTTTAATCAGGAGGAAAGGGTGAAATAGTTGCATAGTGACTTTCTATTGGTAATTCTAAAAAAGCCATCTCTCTGATAGCACCCAAACAAGATTTTTTTTTTCTTTTCTATTGTACTGTCATCCATTGCTCACATACCCAATAAAAAAGACTTAATCTGTTTGTAGCCTGAGGGCCTGCAGAGAGCCCAGCTGCTTGTCTTTATGAAAGGAGCTCACCAGTGATTGGGCCAGTTCTCAGCCTGAAATCAGTAGTAAATAAAGATGCTTTAGATGTTACTATTATACTTGAAGCAAGCAAACCTGTTAGGCCTAAGAGTACTATACAAACTGAGATATTATGTCAATTACATCATTTTGTACCTGTTGCATTGTGTTGTTATACGATCACAAAGTTGATCTATGGTGGATTACATGTTATGATCTCTAAAGGGTGGATTTCAATCTAATTTCTAGAAACATGGAGTAGCATCACAAGTGGATCTTAGTGGACTCAAACTTGTTGGGGTCAAAGGTGAGATTAGGATATAAGCAACAGTGAGACAGAGACATAATGAAGCATATTCGTTCTCTTTTTTAAACTTTTCACAGGGGATAGTTTTTATATACTTTTGATTCTTTTTTTAATTTTTTTTTAAAAAAATAATAGAAATATTTATGTGGCCATTCTTATTTTTCTATGGATTTTCACATTTTCTTGTGAAAGTGGAAAGTATCCCCTATAACAGGGGTGTCAAACAGGGGTGTCCACGGGCTGGATGCATCACGAGCAGGCCACGCCAACCCCGGCTCAGCAAAGGCAAAAAATGTCATGATATGTCACATGACAGCACATGACGTGATCGAGTTTGACACCTGTGCCCTATAAGGACTAAATCTGGTAAGGCAATAACTGGTGGTTCTCAAGCTAGAGAGATCTGTTATGTAAACAATTGTTCAGCTATTTCCTAGGGCTGTGATGGCGAACCTATGACACGCGTGCCAAAGGTGCCATGCAGAGCCATATCGGTGGGCACCCGAGCGTTGCCCTACCTCAGCCGCAGTGCATATGTGTGCACCGGCCAGCTGATTTTAGGGCCTTCGGGGGCCAATGGAAGTTGGGAAACATGCTGTTTCTGGCCTCCAGAGGGCCTCTGGGGGGGGTGGGGGTGGGGAAGGCTGTTTTAGCCCTCCCCAGATTCCTAGAAAGCCTCTGGAGCCTGGGGAGGGTGAAAAATGGGCCTACTGGGCCCATCGTGCCATTGCATGCCAAAAAGTGGGGGGAGCATGGGGGGGGGTGTCGCGCATGCATGTGCGGGGTGGGGTTATGAATTATGGGTATGGGCACAGGCGTGCGTGACCCCCTGTGCTCCCCCCACTTTTGGCACGCGATGGCAAAAAGGTTTGCCATCACTGTCCTAGGGTCATCAAGGGAATAACCAAATCTCCATTTATTCAGAAAATCAGAAGGGAAAGAAACAACAACCTAAGGTTAAACCAAAGTTGTCCACTGGACTCAATGCTTTTGTGAAAATATTGAAAGCAGCATTGTGCCATCACAGCGCAAGTTTCATCTTTTTTGGATGTGAATGCAATGCCATGACACACAAAGAAAAACAGCAGAACTGGCACTGCGGTGATGCAACACTTTTGTAATTTTCCCCTGCTACCCCCCCCCCCCCCATGGATGCGTGTGTTAAATCAAGCCTATAAAAGCTCTTTTTGTGCATTTCCGGAGGGGGGGGAATCATACGTTGCATGAAGCTTCACTCTTATCTTTCATGATGATTCTAATGCAGTTAAGTTATATCACAGAGCTTCTGCCAAGTTAAACCAATTGCTGAATAAGGGATTAAGAGTCTGGAGAGCTGAGATTTATTGCTATGTCCTGGTGCGACACCTGACAGCAGCAGGAATATAGATTTGCAGAGCTGTTGTGCTTTTGGTACTGAGGGATGAACTGAAAAAAAATAATTAAGTACATAGTTGTACAGAGTTTAATTAAGGACCTTGCTGTAATGTACTGGCACAAGCTTTGCTCACTATGATGCAAACATTTTAGAGTTTTTAGACCTCTTAGAGTCTGCAGCAGAATGCCTATTTCACTACTTTCATTTTATCTCTTCCCAGTTGAAGAAAACATAAGAACATTTTGAAATTTTGGCAATTGGTCCGATATTTTGCATATTGTACCCCAGTGGGTAGGTGGGGGGCAGTGGCAGGACCAGATGAAAATGAAAAAGCCTTTGCTTTGGTCTCTTGCTGAGTAACCTTTTGCTCTTTTAGAATAACATCACCTCCAGCCATTGACCCTACTCATCAGGAACGTTAATAATTATAATCCCAAATATTTAAAGAATAGGCTGACATAAGTTAATTGATAAATTCATTGTCCTATGATTGACCTACATTTGTCATTTAGCACTTGGAAGAGTGGCTGCTTAGACAAGCTAACTCTTCCTATTTACTCATGCAAGTTATGAGGTTTACTTTTAGCTTTAACCCCAATAATTATTTCCCTCTTTTGGCATAGCAGGGCACTAGACACTTAAGTATTCTGCTAGACACTTAATTCTCATTAAGATTTGCTCACCACATTACAAAAAAGATGTTGATACTTTGTAAAAAGTGCAAAGAAGAGCAACTAAGATGATTAAAGGCCTGGAGATTAAAACATATGAAGAACGGTTACAGGATTTGGGTTTGGCCAGTCTAGAGAAAAGAAGGGTGGGGTGGAGGGACAGGATAGTAGTATTCCAGTATTTGAGAGGCTGCCACAAAGAATAAGGGGTCAATTTATTTCCCAAAGCACCAAATGGCAGGACAAGAAACAATGGATGGAAACTAATCAAGGAAGGAAGCAACCTGGAATTGAGGAGAACCTTCCTAACAGTGAGGACAATTAACCAATGGAACAGCTTGCCTTCAGACATTGTGGGTGCTTCATCACCACGGTTTTTAAGAAGAGACTGGGCAGTCACTTGTCTGAAATGGTATAGGATCTCCTGTTTGAGCAGAGGGCTGGACCTCCAAGGTCCCTTCCAGCTCTATTCTGATCTAACCTTCCTTTGCTGATGCCTAAACTAAGCAACTCTGGGTATGGATGGGGAAGGAAAGATTGCTGTGAGAGAAGGAGCAGCAGAAACTGGGGGCAGGATGAAAAGAGGTATCAGCCTAGAATCTCTATGTAGCCACAAGTGAACTAAGTCCAATCTTCCTTGAGTTCATTGACCCTTATCTAACTTTAAGTTAGTTGAGACAATCCTTGTGCTATAGGAATAAATCAGTTTCATTGAATCTTGATGTGTGAACTTGGACTGTCATGCCTGACAATTCAGAGCTATACAATGTGCCCAATGAAAGCAACCCCTTTATAAGTCAAATACTCGAGACTGTCTTTACCACTTGGACTGACTACGGCCTAGGGAGGAGGGGACAATGGTGCTGTAAACAATTAATGGGGACAATTTAAATGGCCTTGATACTTGAGAATCACATGACTGTGGCAATGTAACAGCAGTGCTGAACAACAGTAGTGCAGTAGTGCTGAAATCTGGAAAGAACTTTCCAAAATTTCATTCCAATGGGAATAAGGAGGGTGGTAGTGGCATTTTTTAAATTAATCCATTTGTGGTACCTTGGCAAAAAAAAGATTTTATCCTATGATACACCATTTTGTCCAGTTAAATGTTGGTACGAGAGTTTTAGTAGTATATAGATTTTCCTGACCCCACTCCCTAGGTTGTCTTCAAATCTATGAATTTAGGGACATTTTCCATACTTATTGATAGGCTGTACATATATCCTTCTTTTCTGAACTTCTGCTGTACTATGAAAACGAGTACCTATGAAGATGTTCACACTGGAGAAAGAACCCCACCTCCATGTAAGTGAACGCCTGAGGGAAATAGCTGGAAGAGATTCAAGACTAGTTGTGGGTTAGCTGGCTTGAATGTCAGTCATCCCAGATTGAGACAATGTTTGGCTGTTGTTTTGCTGTTATTCATTTCTTTGAGAAAATGTAAACTGATGCACATGGGAAGAATCAGATGGACATTTGTTTCCCAAGGATCTGGCTACTAACTGGAAAATCTTTCTCTCCTTCCATATTTATATCATATCCAAATCTGCTCTCTCTAAATCTCTGCTATATTTATAGACATCTTAGAAATATTTAAATAGGAACTGATCTTGATTGAAAATCTGTTTTGCAATGCCTTAAAATATTCTGGTACACTGGTACAGGTGTACTGGATTCCCCTTTGAAGCTCAGCAGTAGCAGCAGCAGCACTGTTTCCAACAAAGGCAACCCATCTGCCTTGCCTTACTTTCCATGTCTCTTAAGCGATGCCAACCCTGCTTCTTTTTTGGTTCTCCAGTATCCTCTTGCTAATCAGACTCTGCAAAAATGAAAGACGTTTTGAAGTTAAGGACAAAGAGCACTTCTTGACTTTTCAAACTCCTTAGATCACCAAGGAGCCTTGGGGTTTCATCTGTGTGTTTTCCTATTCCTTAACACACCCTTTGTGTTGTTCTTTAATTGAAGTAAATACAACAGCTGCTACTTCGGTGCGCTTTTCCCATTTTCCCCAGTGTGCCGTACATTTCCTTCCTTAATGTTTCTAGCTGCTATCGTCCTGTCCTAAGTTGCTGGTGCTTCTGAAGTTCCTGCCTGTGTTCTTTCAAGTCATGGGAATTGATTTCTTTTCCTCTAGTTCCTCTTAATTATTTTCATTAGCCTCATTAACCACGATAGGCACTAAATAAAGCAAGACCTTAAATAGAAAAAGCATCCGGGTCATGGAAGGGGGAAAAACTGGTGCAGCAATCCCAACAGGATGCCACGGAGATAGTATAATTGAAAGCAGCAGTAAAAGTGGGCTAGAACTAGGGTAAAGACAGGGATGAGGACACAACAGGAAAAGCCATTGATTTATACTGTGATTGTTGCTAGACTTGAAAGTATGTTCTTGAGGTTTACAAGGCACAGTTTCATGTAACTGGACTTGTGCTTTTATTTCCCCCCTGTAGTGAATGGGCAATTGATTCCTTATCATCATCATCCTTATTTGAGGATAAGTTGCTTGGGTTAAGAAATCTCCCTCTTACTCACAAACTGAGTTGATGGCAGAAAGAAGAGCCTGGTCAAGGTGTTTTCTTCTTCCAGAAAGATGGCTGATAACAGTGGAAAAGTGCAACATACCTTAAACAGAAGCTCTACATTGAACCTGGGCAGGAAGGAAATGAAGGCATCAGTTCTCCCTCCTTACCCTATACTTTTTCCAGTGGTGGGATTCATTTTTTTTTACTACCGGTTCTGTGGGCGTGGCTTGATGGGAGTGGCATGGCTTGGTGGGCGTCGCAGGGGAAGGATACTATAAAATCTCCATTCCCACCCCACTCCAGGGGAAGGTTACTGCAAAATCCCCATTTCCTCTCGATCAGCTGGGACTTGGGAGGCAGAGAATAGATGGGGGCAGGGCCAATCAGAGGTGGTATTTACCGGTTCTCCGAACTACTCAAAATTTCCGCTACCGGTTCTCCAGAACTGGTTAGAACCTGCTGAAACCCACCTCTGACCTTTTCCTAACAGCAAGACATCTGATTGTAAATCAGGGGCAGTGGAAAGGGTAGAGCTTGTTTGGGGCCTTCGCAAATCCTGCTTTAAAGCTCCTTGAACAATTTACATATCAAGTATGGATCCCACTGCTTAAACAGCCTGGCTCTGGATTTAATTCATGATGAACTAGAAGCCCGGATAGATATGGGTGAAAGTATACATTTCTTCTTTCCATTCTCTTTTCCTGTTTTTGTTACATTCTTGCTGTTCTGAACTTCATGGTCTTAAATAATCCTTATCTCATGATTTAAGACAGGCAAGGGCAACCCTCAGCATGCTGACAACCTTATGTCTTCTTCTGTGCTGTTATTATTTTTTCACCCTTGAGAAAGGAATGCTAACACAAAGAATGTGAGGAAAATAAATTTACATGCGGGTCAACGTTGCTACATTTAGTCCTGTTGATCTGTGTCAATCTTTTTCTGTCACTCTGATCCTATCTCATAAACAAACCAATATATACAGGCAGGGTCCCTTTTGCCCGTCTCAGTTTGGTGTGAAGGTATAGGATCATGGACCAGGCTTTTGTGAATGCACATATAGCCAGTTTAATTCTCTTTGGCTGTAATTATTACTGCCAACATCTGAGAGGATATTGCAGACGTCTGCCAAAACAGACTTCTAGTCCCATTTATAAGTTTTAAAAATGTTTGTGATTATTATGTTTACAAACACTTTATTATTTTTAAAATATCTCTATATTTTAAAATATAAAATATTGCACATAAGTTATATAGTCATATGAAACAGTTTTTTGTTCCCTGAGAATGCTTAAAAAACACTTTTTAAAACTCTATGGCAGAACTTTTAGAATATATTTATTTTATTTAGTTTGTCAAATGTGTACGAGATGACAGGTATAAGTATAAACATGGACATAAGCACATGGGACAGGGACCGTAGGCACACTGGTGTGCTTATGCACATCCCCTTACAGACCTCTTAGGAATGGTGTGAGGTCCACAGTAGACAGTTTAAGGTTAAAGCTATGGGGGTTTGAGGAAGTAACAATGGACAAATTTTTCTTGAAACCAAACTGCTTGTTGGAGAGCAGGTTGTTTGTCTCTAAGTGGAGGGTGATGGATTGGTTTATGATTGATTCCATGACTTTACTGGTGACGCAACAAAGTGAAATTGGTCGGTAATTTTCAACTAGGCTGGGGTCTCCCTATACATGCTATAGGTTGTCCTACAATGTTTTCTTGTTTGATGTTCCTCTGGTACTGAGTCCAGGACTCACATCCATATAGAAAAGAAGAGATAACCATAGAAAGGATGGAGCACTCACACTGCTCCATCCTTGGCATTCATTGGCAAGACTGTGCCTCCAATCTGGAGATTTTGTGGATCATGTGGAGTTGAATCCCTGATTATCAGAGCCAGATTAAATGGGTGGGACACATCATCAGAATGGATGACTGCCATATATCTCGCCAGTTGCTTTATAGTATATTGGAGTCTGGGAAGAGATCACAAGGTCAATCATGTAAATGCTACAAAGACACTGTGAAAGAAATCCTATACCAGCCAAGGCAGGGGTGAAATCTACTTACATTCCCTACCGGTTCGGAAGTGCAATTTTGGACCCTCTGTGCATGCGCAAAGCCTTCTGCGCATGCGCAGAGGGTCAAAAACAGGTTACTTCCTGGTTAAAATCAGGAAGTAACGACATCCGGGTGGGTGGGCGGAACTTCACACTGCCGCCGCTATCACTTTGCCGAACCACGCATCACCGCCGCTACCGATTCATCAGAACTGGTGCGAACCGATAGCATTTCACCCCGAGCCAAAGGAACTACTGTAGAAGCTGCAGCTGCTGACAAAACCCTCTGGTGAGCCCTGTGCCATGAAAACTTTGAAGACAGTCACCAAAAATCAGAAATGCATCACCCACAGTGATTATAACAACGAACTTTCAGTGTCCCCTTTGTGCTAGATTCTAAGCTTCCAGACTGGGACTGCAGAGCCACTTCTGTGTCCATAGAAGAACTGTACAAACAGCATGTTTTCTTCAAATGCAATAAGAATGATTTACTATATTGAAGTATTTTGTTGAAAAACTTTGTTTGGAACTGTTCCCACCTACCTAGAAAAAGGCAAGAAAAATATGGTGGAAATAGGTTAGCTGGGAGCAATCTCAGCAGTTTTTGAACTGATAAGGGCTGACAGTATGGAAGCCATTTTTGCTGAATACTCAAGAATCCCTTAAACATCGTCTTCATCCAGTGCATAATTAAGCTACAGAAACCGCCTTTATAAGGTAGATCATTTAAAGTTAATTTAAACGTATAGATCAGAGGGAAAATATCTGGATATCAGTTGCTGGGAAAGCATGGTTGGTCAATGTATCACATTTCCAACTTCTCGATGGAAATTATGGGAAACAAGATGTTTAACTTTTGACATGAATATGTATTTTTATGATTCGTATGTAATTCACTTCCACCCGTTCATCTTTTTTGCCAGATCACCTTATTTTCAAGCAGCTTCTTCCCTTCCATTGCTTTCTAATCTTCTGCCTTGCCTCATCCTGAAATCAGTCATAAATTAAAATGTGTCTTTGTGCCTACAGATTTGGGAGTTGTATTTCTGAATGCTTGAGTTAACAAATATTTAGACTGATGTATGATGGTTCTAATGAAATTTCAAAGTTTTTAATCAGTAGTGGTGGAACAATATCAGTCTGCCCATATTTTCATACAAAATTTTTATATTTCTAAGTACGTATATATCCAGTTCAGTGTTGCATTCTCCTTATGCACTTAATGGCATTGGATAAAGTATTCTGTTTAATATGAATTCAGGTCAGAATGATGAAATAATTAAAGTTAGAGACAGAACCTTATTTTATTATCAAAGGTTTTTGAAATAAAATGTGTGCTTCTTATAAATGCAAATAAAGCATGGTAAAACAGTCTTATCACTTGCTACTTTTTCCATATATTTGTTTAAACTATTTTATCAGTTTCTCTGAAGTTCTGATGTTCTTTCAAAAATTCATCCAGACTGTTTTTCCCGCTTCATTATGTAGCTCCAGTCAGTGAGGGTTATAATGTCATCATGTAGCAAGGAATGTGATGATGTCATATAATCAGAGAGCCAATCAGATTTGTTTATCTATTATATGCTATTCTGAGATATGTTTGCTCCAGTGTGCATTTTGGCATGCATCCATTCCCTCTTTTATTGTTTTGCAACATGTCATCATGTAATGTGATAAAATATGAAGCATTGGTGTGGTTGCAGCAGCAAACTGGAATATTTTCCCTCATTTAATAAACACTTCAGTAATCTTCCTTTCATCCTCAGAGAACGCTCCACAAAAGAGAGGATTTGGGGGGACAAAAATATATGTATAATTAATATTGTATTTCCCCCTCAGCCCTGTTTTCAATCTCATTTCTAAGCGTTATGTATATTCCTTAAACCAGTCTTGTCTTTTCTGGTATCCCCCAGATGTGTTGGAACTACAGCTTCCAAAATTTTCAGGCAGCACCCATTGGCTATAGGATAAAAATTGTTGGAATTGTAAAGCACCAAATGGAAATGGCTACTTTAAATATTTTAAAAGTTAAATCTCAAGAAAATATCATGGCAGTTTGTTACAGCTAAAATAAAGATAGCTTACTGATACTTTAAATGCTAATAGAGTCATTGTAACGTGATGATTCAATTTTAAGGTGGTATTGCAAGACTGAATTGTTTTAGTAAGAGGTACACGTTGCATGGTTATGTTTATTTACATTTGGCAGATTATGGGACAAATCAAATCAGCAGAGTTCTTCAATTTATTTGCAACATTACAACCTTTTCATGGCTGTGGGTCACAGCACCCTTGTTCAATAGTGGTGTCACCAACAATTGGCAGCTGGGTCAGCTGGGCTCCAGGGATTGTAAGAAAGAAAGAAAAGAAAAAGAGTTCCACATGCTACAAATAGCAGCCTCAGGGCCAGGGATTACTCATCATGCTCTTGAGCATCTTACCTCTCTTTAGTAAGATAGGGAAAACATAGAGCTAAGTAAAAGAACTGATTATCCTTTGTCCCCGGAAAAGATGTAAGAGAGACCTGATAGAAGTGTATAAATTAAGTGAGAAAGTTGTAAGAGAAACTTCTATTTTTGGCGTACTTTTAGTATGAATATTAAAACTAAGAGGCTAACATCAGTTGACTGAAACATGAGTTTGGGGGGTTATTACTATGAATCAAGCTATTTAAACCTGTGCAGTTCAGTGGAAAGATAGAAATGGAAATGGAAAATTTCCCATATGGATGGGAGACACTGAATATATTGGAACTGTGGAGTGGTCCTTATGGAAATAGATATTGGAAAATTAAAGATGAAAGGGAATAAGACACACAAATAGACAACAGGAGGGACACATTTTTTTTTTTTACTTGTATAAAGACGGGGCAGTAATGGTGAGCCTTCAAACTTGGATGGGATCTTGGCAAGTGCCTGAGTTTTCCAAAACATTAATTTTAGATGCAATGGCAGATTTGTACCTTTCTGAAACTGCCTATGATTCTATTTTTAAGTAATAGAAATTTCAACCCTAATGAGGGGGAAAAACATTGACATCTAATTGATTTCCCTTGCTTCTCTGGAAAAAAAATATTTGAAGAATCAGTGTCTAGTTTTGATTCTTATAAATGGTTGTGTTATCAACAGAAGGCGAGCTGTCCATCCCCAGAGGGATTGTTGTCTTGGTTTTTAATTGCTGCAAGCTCCTTTCTGAGGAAAGAAACAAAAAAAAGTTCCAAGGAAACAACAGACAGAACATTTCCTTTGGTTTGAGGCCCCCTGTAGATGTCTGCTCATCACCACAGAGATAAGTCTGCCTGCTAAGGAGAAACAAGTCTTTGGAATTCAAACTGGGCCAACATTTTAAACAAGACTCTAGCAACAAGTGAACCTATTATAAATCTTCACTTATTTTGAAATTATTGATTTTGATTTTTTAAAAATGTAAATGGCCATTCACACCAACAACACTTCTATAAAATGCATGAAGAAAATGTTCCCAGGCTTGGGCCCCCCAAATATGTACACATATTTGTTTTGTTTTTTTGTTTTATTAGTGATTATGTCATGGATTTCTTTCATCGTGAAATTATGTAGTTTGCTATAGTGGATTCTGCAACATCACTGGCAGCATAAAGAGTCTGCTGCTATCCATCGGTTTGCTGGAAAATTTGGCAGAAATTGGGAAAGTTGTGTAGAACATGTTACCACTAAGTCACATTTACAGAAATTAAATAATAGAGCAGTTTGTGAGCACTTCTTCCACTGACACAAACTGGTGTTTTCCTAATGCATCCATCTCTAGAGATCGGTGTGCAATTATCAGATTTTACTCTAAAAGCTTACACCTTCCTTCCACAATTTACAGTATATCTCAGCTTTCTGCCCTCAGCTTTCTTAAGACTCCATTCTTTCTCTCTTTCATAGACACATACACACTGTATTTAACAAGGTTTAAAGTTTATTTAGCATCCTACTGGAGATTGTGAGAAAGAACCAACAATGTGGTTAGATTACTCATTCGAGTCATTCGCATCAAATGTGTGGTAATGGAGCATGACTACATATTTGCTACTCTGTAAATAAGTTGATTATATTTTCCCAGTCCACCTACTGTAGCTCTGGAATGACTCCCATTCTCCAATATGGTGGAACAGACATCCTGGAGGTCTAACTTTCTTTGAACCTGGATTGACTAACATGGGAGTTTGGAGCTATTTGGTTATGGCACAGTCACCAACAGAAAACAAAGAAATAACATCAACAAAACAAGCAACCTCATTTGAATAAAGACCCAATTTGCCTTTACTGCTAAGTCCTCAGACTTACGACAGGTCCTCGGACATACGATGCTACAACCCTATTGGCTAAGATGCGCCCAGAGATGGCGGGAGAATTCTGGCTGCCCCATTGGCTGAGCGATTTGACAGCTACTGTATAAATAGCTGTCAAATCCCTGAGTTGCTGTTCTAGTTCTGAAGCTGTTCTGTTAACTGTTAGCATTAAACCTTGTTCCTATTACACCTGTCTTGCCTCAGTTACTGCCCACCATCGCTCTATAGAGCACTGGTGACGAGGATGGGATACTGGGCATGAGGTGACAGGTAGCTAAGTCACTACGAGCTGGCCGTGTTAGCCAATTGCCACCAGAGTCACTTGTGACAATACATCGCTCAGACAGCTTCACCTGAGAACTAGAACCCCGTCCTTGTCAGGATGGCACCTCCAACCTTCACTCCCTTCAACCCGCTGACTGAGACCTGGAACTCGTACGAAGCCCGCTTCGAATACTTCCTTGAGGCAAATGACTACACAGGTTTGACCAGCAACCGCAAAAGGGCTCACTTTTTGAATTTGTGCGGCCCTGTTTGCCACGGTGTTGGCTTTGATGGCCTCTGTTCCTGTCCAGTTGGTCCCCTGGGAAGTCTTGAGGGAGAAGCTTAAAAATCACTACGTGCCAACCCCCTCACGCATCGCTCGCAGGTTCAACTTCAGGCAGATTCTCCGAGCTGAAGGGGAATCTATCAACCAGTACATAGCCTCCCTCAGAACTGCAGCTTTGAACTGTGAGTTTAAAGACCGGGAGGATTTCCCTATTAGAGCAATTTGTATGCGGGGTTTCAGACCCGCGCATACAACGCCATTTGCTTGAAAAAAGGGAAATCACCCTCCTGTCAGCTATTGAGGAGGCGCAGGTGAGCTGTCAGCATGTGAGCTGTCAAGCAAATCCACCACGGAGATAAGAAAATCGCAAGGCTCCATCCCTGCCAACAAGCCAGCCACCATCCATTCGGAAGAAGTGGACCCAGTAGAAGAGGACGAAGAGGAGGACAACATAAGTCGCCTCAGAACTGTGAAGGGCAAAATAAATGCCTCAGAAAAAGAGTTTGCCGGCCCTCCGTGCCAGGGCTGTGGTGAAAAACATCCCAGGGCCAGTTGTCGCTTCAAAACAGTAGTTTGCCGCAGGTGTGGAAAAAAAGGACATTTGGCACGTGAATGTAGAGCACCTACAGACCTCCCAGAAACCCACCAGCAGATGGCCCTTCCTCAAAAATGTGAAGCCAAGTGGGGATTGCTACACCATTCATCGGGAAACCAGATTCCCTGATGTGGCCACCTGCTAATCCAAAACACCATCCAGCCACAAAATTTACCTCACGACTACCATCGAGGGTGTCCCTTGCCACATGGAGGTTGACACCGGATCCTCAAAATCCCTCATCTCATGGGACACTTTACAAAAGTTGGTCCCCACATGCAAGAAAAGAACCCTGCAACCCTGCCAACTGCGACTGTGAGATTACCAGGGGAACCATATCCCCACACTGGGCCAAATCAAACTCCTAGTGGAGTATAAGACTTTCACTGGCAGCCTGCTGGGCCTTGACTGGTTTGGCGCTCTAGGGCTTGGCATTACTGGCATCTGTTCAACCACCTGTGACGACTTCGAAGACGTCCTGACTGAATTTGCTGAAGTTTTTGACAATGAATTAGGCAAATATAATGGGTCACCCATCTCCCTTAACCTAGACCCCCAAATTGCACCAATTAGGTTAAAACCCAGGAGAGTGCCTTTCGCACTTCGACCCTTAGTAGAAAAGGAACTTGACAAGCTGATAGCCCAAGGCATTTTAGTGCCCACTGACCATGCCCCCTGGGAGACCCCCATAGTCATACCCATCAAGCCAGATGGGTCTATAAGAATCTGTACTGACTACAAATGTACAGTGAATAAGGCCTTCCAGGCTAATCCCTATCCAGTGCCAGTAGTGCAGCACCTGCTGCACTCTCTTGGGCGGGGGACCATTTTTGTCAAACTAGATATGGCACAAGCCTACCAGCAGCTTCCGGTATATGTGTATGGCTGAGGCTCAGACAATTGTGACCCACCAACGTCTCCAGTTTGGCATCAGCATCGCCCCGGGCATTTTTCAGGGTCTTGTGGAGTGACTCTTGCAAGGCTTGCAAGGAGTCGTTCCATATTTCGACGATGTGCTCATCTCAGCCACCAACCAGGCTGACCTGAAGCACAAGCTGAGGGCAGTCCTGCACCGTTTTCAAACAGCCGGGCTCAAGCTAAAGAAACAAAAGTGTAGAATAGGACTGCCCAGAGTGGAATTCCTAGGGTACCTCATTGATGCCACTGGCATCCATCCAACACTCTCTAAGGTAGCTGCCATCAGAAACACCCCAACCCCATCTAACAAAACTGAATTGCAGGCCTTCTTAGGGCTTCTCAACTTTTATAGTATCTTCTTGACCCACAAAGCATCTGTTGCAGAGCCTCTGCACAGGCTTCTGGACAAGAAGACCCCTTGGTCCTGGGGCTCCACAGAAGCCGCTGCTTTCGTGGCTGTCAAAACCCTTTTAACCTCCGATGCTGCCCTAGTCCAATATACTGACAGCTTCCCCCTGGTCCTAGTTGCTGACGCTTCCCCCTTTGGTATTGAGGCTGTTCTCAGCCACGCCCTGCCCAATGGCACAGAAGCCCCCATTGCCTTCTATTCGAGGACCTTGTCCTCTACCGAATGCAATTATGGCCAAATAGATAAAGGAGCATTGGCTTCAGTCGCAGCCATAAAACGTTTCCATGACTATTTATACGACCGGCCTTTTACACTAGTCAGAGACCACAAGCCTCTACTGGGACTGGTGGCAGGGAACAAACAAACCCCCCAAGTCCTCTCACCACACATGTCAAGATGGGTAGAATTCTTAGCTTCTTACTCCTACCACCTCATTTACCGCCCTGGCAAGCATCTTGCCCATGCAGACACTCTCAGCCACTCCCAATCTCCGTGCTAGACCCCTCCCCAACCTCATCAGTGTTCCTCATTGACTCCCTCAATTTGCCAGTGACTGCTTCTGATGTCGCTGCGCTATCTGTCAAAGACCCCATCCTTCGCCAGGTCCTTAACTAGGTGCGAAGGGGCTGGCCCATGGGGCAAGTGCCCTTGGAGTTCAAATCCTACTAGACCAGACAGCACGAGCTGCCTCCTATGGGGAAGCAGGGTAGTAGTGCCATCCCAGCTACAATACCGAGTCATGGAATGCCTTCATGAAGGACACCTTGGCATCGTCAGGATGAAGGCATTGGGTCACAGCTACATCTGGTGGCCCAATTTTGACCAGTCAGCCACTGCATGGGTCACCAGCTGCCAGGCATGCCAACTATCACGCCCAGTCACCCCAGCAGCCCCTGTGAGGGAGTGGGAAATGCCCCAAAGCCCATGGTCCAGGATTCACGTGGATTTCGCAGGCCCCTTCGATGGGCAAACCTTCCTGATCATGGTGGATGCATATTCAAAATGGGTTGAGATAGAATTGATGGCATCTGCCACAGCAAGCACTTTTATCAGGGCAATGCAGAGACTATTTGCCACCCACGGCCTCCCTGACATCCTAGTCTCTGATAATGGGCTGCAACTAACTTCTGCCTCCTTCCAAGTCTACCTGGCAGGGCTTGGCATCCACCATGCCAGGGTCGCGCCGTTTTGCCCGGCCAGCAATGGGCTGGTTGAATGCGCTGTGAGATCGGCCAAAGATACCCTATCTAGGTTTGCAAGAGGAGACTGGTCAGAGAAAGTGGCAAGATACTTATTGACCCCACACGTAACCACCTGCCCTTCTACCAACAGAAGCCCTGCTGAACTGTTAATGAGCCATCGGCTCCGAACGACCCTTGACCGCCTGCACCCCAGTTATACCCCGATAAGCCCCCAAGATCTACCAGCTGCGCCCACAGTTTCCATGTGGGCGACCTCGTCTTTGCCCAAAACTATGCAGGCGAACCAAGGTGGCTTCCTGGGACAATAGTTCAAATCTCGGGGCCCTATTCCTACCAAGTAGAACTACCCGATGGCAGGCTCTGGCAGCGCCACATCAACCAACTGCATGCACGCATCACAAGAGGTGAGAGAGAAACAACGAGCCAGCAGGAAACCGAGACCCATCCAGTCCCTAACTACAAAACTCCAGGCCCTGTCTCAAGTGCGTTACCTGCAACCAACTTACCTGGTGAACCGGGCCAGCCGTCCAAATTTGAGTCTGATGTTGAGGTTCCAGAAGAGTTGCCGGGAGTTCCACAGGCAGCACAGGCATCTCCCACTCCTTCGGAGGCCGTCCCAGAACTGCGTAGGTCTGAGCGGACCAGGCGGCACCCTGTCTACTTGAGCAACTATGCATGCGCTATCCAGGAGGGAAGGGGTGCTAAGTCCTCAGACTTACAACAGGTCTTCGGACATACGATGCAATGACCCCATTGGCTAAGATGCGCCGAAAGACGGCGGGAGAATTCTGGCAGCCCCATTGGCTGAGCGGTTTGACAGCTACTGTATAAATAGCTGTCAAACTCCTGAGTTGCTGTTCTAGTTCTGAAGCTGTTCTGTTAACTGTTAGCATTAAACCTTGTTCCTATTACACTTGTCTTGCCTCAGTTACTGCCCACCGTCGCTCTATAGAACACTTACTATTGTCTCATTGCCCTTTATTGCTATGTAGTGGGAGAACACTTATCTAATGTACAGTTCTAGACTGAATCTCAACTGTTTTTGAGAGACAGGTAAGGCTCATAGGATGGAATATCAGAATAAATTCATGCTAGCTGGTGTTACAAATCATACTCTAATTCTAGGCAATTTTGAGCTTTTCAATATTTGCTGGTCTTCTCAATAGAACTATTTTTCAGTCAATGTTTTTCTTTGCTTTTCTCTTCTCCCCTCATCATTTTTCTCTCAAATTTTCTTTCCTTTTCTATACATCTAACAGTCAAAAGGGAAATAGAAGAGGAAGAGTAAAGCAGCATATCAAGGATATTATAAACTGAGAATTTTTAAGCAACCCCAGTCTCATGTTTTCCAGTTTGATGTCCTCTGAGTAGATTGATTTCAGTTCCCATAAACCCCAGTAACTGTAGCCAGTGGGATTTAGGGGAGTAATATAATTGTTCAGGAAATCTATACAGGATATCAACAGAAGATGCAGGTCACAGAAATATCATTTAAATTACAGGATTTAAATACATAAAACACCATTAATATCTCTGAAGAAATTATGGGTCACAAATTAAAATATTCCCCATCTAGTCCACTCTGTTATTATCATAAACCTACAAAATTATTTGCTGAGAATTGATAGTAATCGATTGTGTGCCATTTGGTCATCTTTTAACTCCTAGCAACCACATAGATACATTTTCTCCATGACGATCTATCCCTAATCTGGTCTTTCAAATCTCCCAATGGTGCACTCAACACCACTGAGTTCATCTACCTTGCTGGTGGTTGTCCTCTTCTTCTCTTTCCTTTCATCTTTCTCAGCATTGAAGCCTTTTCCAGAGAGCCAGGTCTTCTCATAATGTGTTTGAAGAAAGATAATTGAGCCTGGCCATTTGAGTTTCAAGTGAGAGCTCTGGGTTGATTTACTCAATGATTCACTGGTTGTTTTCTTGACTGTCTATCATATTCTCAGGAGTCTTCTCCAACATCATAGTTCAAAGGTGTCAATACTTTTCTGATCCTGCTTCTTTAAAGTCCATCTCTTGCTTCTGTAGAGTAGTGCAGGGAATACCATGCATGATTCTGATCTTTGTAGGAATGGACAGATAGGGCAAAATAAATGAGCAGAAATGCCAGCATCACTTCACATTCTCCCATCTACTAAGCAAAAAATAAAGCATCCTCTATCAGAAATCTGTTAATCTAAATTTGTTGAAATATATTTTGGGAATTTTTTTTACAACATCTTAATTAAGATGCACTCAAATCTCTTTGTTATTCCACATAAACATGGATATTGAAGAAAGATATCAATAGATAAAATCTGGGGGTATGCTGTAGAACTGTATCTTTAAATATGCATGTCAGACTCTTGTAAGTGGCAGGGCTTAATGGATTGCTTTCAGTATCTGAGAGAATTTCTGATGTTTAATATCAGCCAATCAAATAAAATTAAACTGGGCATCTCACTCTTTGTGTTCCCCTTTCCCTTGCTGCTCTATCAACTGGGAATAAAGTGGGGGCACAAAGAATAATTCAGGGTAAAACAGTTATCTTATTAGGAGATGTTAAACTAAGAAAGTGCATCCTTCTCCTAAGAATAGAATAGAATAGAATAGAATAGAATAGAATAGAATAGAATAGAATAGAATAGAATAGAATAGAATAGAATTCTTTATTGGCCAAGTGTGACTGGACACACACAAAGAATTTGTCTTGGTGCATATGCTCTCGGTGTACATAAAAGAAAAGATACATTCATCAAGAATCATAAGCTACAACACTTAATGTAGTCATAGGGAAACAGTCTATATAAATCTTAAGGATACCAGCAACAAAGTTACAGCCATACAGTCATAAGTGGGAGGAGATGGATGATAGGAACGATGAGTAGATTAATAGTAATGGAGACTTAGTAACTAGTTTGACAGTGTTGAGAGAATTATTTGTTTAGCAGAGTGATGACGTTCGGGGAAAAAACTGTTCTTGTGTCTAGTTGTTCTAGTGTGCAGTGCTCTATAGCGTAATTTTGAGGGTAGGAGTTGAAACAATTTATTTCCAGGATGCGAGGGGTTTGTAAATATTTTCCCAGCCCTCTTTTTGACTCGTGCAGTATACAGGTCCTCAATGGAAGGCAGGTTGGTAGTAATTGTTTTTTCTGCATTATCCTCTGAGTTGAGGAATTGAGAAGACTTCCAGGATCCAATCTCTAGGATATTCGATCCAGAATTATTTTTTCTGCTGTTGCTTTACAAGGGTTTTTCTTTTCCTGATCTCGGGTCTCAGGAAAGGGTGGTTTACAGTAATGTACTAATAGTATATTAGTATAAGTGTGTGTGTGTGTGTGTGTGTGTGTGTGTGTGTGTGTGTGTGTGTGCGTGCATATGGGAGAGACCAGTTAAATGTGTTTGGCAGTCCCAATCTGGCACTTGTGGCTTCATACATTCCACGAACCTCCAGTTCTGATCAAAGCATATTAATTGTTTGCTGAGTCAAATTGATAGCTTAGAATTTAAGATCTTGTTTTCTGATATTCCTCAAGTTTAAACAACTTATTGTTCAGCTAGAAAATGAAAAATCCTTATTGCGTAAACATACTTTTAAATACATTTGAGTTAAGAAAACTTTTAAAATGTACTTTGCCCTGTGTGATCTATTATGCAATCCCAAGGATGTTTACTCAATAATATGCCAGGAGCTATGCTCCCTTTTTTTCTATGATCTCCCTGGAAGTAATCTGTGCCTTTGAGGTCAGGATGCAGTCCTGTCTTCAATAACAGCTCTATGGCCAGCTGCTCACAACCCAGCTACATTGCACAGTGGCACAGCGGCAAAGCTGGGTTCTTCTTTTATCAATGACTTAGGAGACTTCTAAAGTGAAAGTGCAATACCAATTGATTTGGTATTAATGCCAAACTTTAGGTGTTTTGATACAAATCTATAACATCATTACCATTTACCTGCAGAGTGCCATTCATGTCCCTCTTTTCTGTCTCCCTTTCACACTGAAAAGGTAGCCTTTTGTATGTCTCAGGCATTAAGCGCTTACTGCTGGGGTGTGTAAATTAAACAATAATAGAACTGCAGAGGCATAAGCTCACAATGATGGGGAATGTGTTTGTCTGCTAAGAAGCAATTTCAGTGAAAATTAACTCAATTCCACCTCAAATAGTGAAGACCAGCATAACTGGCAGATCCTTGAGGACAGTAAAATTACTTTGACGAAGTTCTACTTGCTAAAATTAATCAAGCAAGCTCTCCACGTTATTGGTGAGGTGCTGGTGGTGGCTAGGCTTTAATGAATAAATATTAGTTTATCAAAAGTAAGTAAGTAAATAAATAAATACAGTGGAAAATATGTTTTCCATTGTGTTGGGGCTTGAAACTCTTGAGTTCTTGAGGGCTGGCCTTTCATGTTCTAGTATTCATTCCAGCATTTTCAGAGCTGATATAGTCATGCTAAGGATATTATTAATCATTAAAAGGATAGGATTAGGTAGTGTGACAATCTAACCACTGCCTTTATGACATAATATAGTCTACCATGTTTGCCATGATCTATTTCTGAAGTTTAATTAATTCAATTTAATTTAATTAATTCAATTTATATGCCTCCCCTCTCCGAAGACTCAGGGCAGCAGTAAAGTAATTGTTAGAGAATTGTTAGAGTTACAGTAAAGCGGCAGTGAAGTAATTGTTACCCCAAGGTGATCATTCCTACTGTTAGGTAGATATTGAAGAATCTAAGCTTATGGTTTAAAATGATGGAGAAATTTCCCCAAGTACTGTTTATCCTCTGGTAACCATGGCAGCATGTCACCCATGATGTAAGACAAAGTCAGGTTAAGCAAAAGAACAAGATCAATTCTTCTTCCCACTGAATTATCTTCCGATAGGTCTGGTCCACTGTGGACATTGCTTTTTGTTCAAATTGAAAATGAAAGATTGTAGTTATAAAGATAGCACTGACACTAAGCAAATAGACATATTTTACTATGAATTGTACATTTTATATGTGCATTTAGGACTAACGCTGTAAAGGATTCAAGTGCCCATGGATCAAAAAAGGATTTAGTTAAAAAACAGCATATATCAAGATTGAGGGTATTTTACTGCAACAGAGAGAGTCGGAAGTCAGTGTTTCTTTTTCTTTTTCTTTTCTTATCCTTCTCTTCCCTCTCTTCCTCACCAAACTTCCAATGTTGGGGCACCCACAACTTCAGTGGGTAGGGGTTTTTTTCTGAGTAGTGTAGGTTTTTTTTTCTGAGATGAGATCAAGTGTATGGAATTTTTTTCTTTTCAAGAGAGTTACTCAACTGGACTTCTGTCCAAGCATACAGTAGGTTAAGTGAAGCAAAGACACGTCAAGTATATGAACAGATTGTTTCTATGGGCATAGGGTGAACCACTGGTTGTTACCTTTTTCAGTCTAGCATATTTGGTGTAACCTGAGTAGTAGTACTTAGCTTCATAGGTATGATATCTTTCCGGTTGTCTATTCCAAACTTGTAAGTTGAGTTTTGACAGTTTGAAAGTCTGTTTGTGTGCGTGCATCCTCATGAATGCAATATTTCACCTTAGCAATTAACATTAAATTGTTCATCATTAGTAACACCTACATGAAATGTCAGGATTATTATAATTGTATTTTGAGCACGGAAAAAAAAAAGACTGACAAACTAGAAAAGGGTGCAGAAGAGAGAGTCACAAATTTAGAAGATTACCTGTATGTCATAAAGTTTGAAAATGTAAGACTTGGAGTTCCTGGAAAAGGGGATTGATCTAAGGTCAGTTTTCAAATATTATTTTCAGTATGACCATGAACCAGGCATGCTGTCTGGGGAATTCTGAGATCTGAAGTCCTCACAGTTTAAGCTTGAGAAACTGGTGTTACTGGTGAAGAATTGCTTGGAAAAGATGGAAATAGCAGTCAAGCAGGGAAAGTCAAGGAAAGACTATGACTGCAATGCTATACAGTGATAGTGGATGGACATGTTCAGAATGCTACAAGTGTTTCGCCACTTGTCCACAACCAAATAAAAATTGAGGTCCTATCCTCTTGATCTGGCTCTACCCGATTATTAGGGTGTCTTCTTCTCTGTCATTATTGACCACTCTGTTCTTACTGTGAGAAATACCTGTTGTCCTAAAAAGTGTTTTGAGCACATAGGGATTAGTCATGGCCCCCAGGAACAAATGCAGTTGCTGTGAGTCTTCCCATACTTATGAACACATTATATACTTATAGAAATATATTTTGTTTCCTTAATTCCTTCAAACTCAGAAGTTGGAATCTATGTGGGGAATCATAGACTTTTAGGGCCTTTAGTTGCCTTAGTTCATGATAAAGCTAAGAAGTCTCCAGTGTTCCTTTTAATCTAAGACATAATGTCAGCCTTCTCTGGTTCATCATGAAATAAGGGCGAGGGAAAAAATTAGAGGGTGGATTTGTCATGGCTTGCAGTTCACAAGTGCCTTAAGACTTTAACTCAGAATGGGTCCAAAATATAATTTTCCCTCATTACCTCACATAAATTAAGACCCAGAAACAGCAGGATATGGTGTCACATTCAGTAACCCCAATGCATTTACAAACATGCTCATGCATTTTTAAAAACAGTATAAAAACCTAATTAAATAAATTTGGCCCAGAACAGATTAAAACACCCCTAAAGTTTTAAACAAATTTAAAATTTACAATTAAAAAGGGAGGTTAGGCCAGGACAGCCTGTTGGAATAAATAGGTCTTGAGGGCATGGCGGAAGGTGCGTAAATCTGGGATCCTCCGTATCTCCGGGGGGAGCTCATTCCAGATAGCAGGTGCCCCCACAGAGAAGGCTCTTCCCCTGGGGGCCACCAGTCGACCCTGTTTGGCCAACGGCACCCTGAGGAGCCCCTCTCTATGAGAGCGTACTGGCCGGTGAGAGGCTACTGGTGGCAACAGGCGGTCCCGTAAGTACCCGGGTCCTAAGCCATGGAGTGCTCTAAAGGTGGTAACCAAAACCTTGAAGTGCACCCGGAAGACCACCGGGAGCCAGTGCAGCTCACGCAAGAGACATGGAAACACCACGTCGCTCCCATAACCACCCGTGCGGCCGCACTCTGCACCAGTTGGAGCCTCCGAGTGCTCCTCAAGGGGAGCCCCATGTACAGAGCATTGCAGTAGTCCAGGTGGGAAGCGACGAGGGCATGAGTGACCATGCGTACCAGCTTTGGTACAATGGCATATGCATTAGAGAGGTTCTTTTTTTCTTTTCTTGGGGGGCTGGATCAGATGTTGATGGATGTTTATCCCCATAGAAGCTACTACAGGAATGGAAGTAAATGGAAGACAGGATGCATCATCAGAATACCTGCCAGTGTTAAATATATGAGGATAGAAAGAGGCTTTGGTGGGAAAATATTCAACTAGCTCATGTAGGTCCTTTCTCTGCATCAATAGAACTGTATATATGACTACCAATAACTTTGCCCCCCCAACTTTCCCTACCCATCTATAACTTACTCCTCCCCCCTTCTTCTTTCAAATAGCTAGGACATATTCAAAAAGCAACAGTATCAGCCATCAGATCTGACCTGGTTGTGTTCTACCTCCAAGTCAAATATACCAGGGTTTTCATTCCTTGTACATTAGCTTAAGGGTTGAGCAGACTTCTCCAGAATCTATGTTGGTGAACATAGGCAGCATCTTTCAGGGACAATTGCTTAGCTGTTGCATTTATACATCAGCAAATGTTTGTTCTGGCAATGGGGTGCTCAAATAGCAAAGCACAGCCCAGGAAGTCATATCAACCAATCAGCAGACAGGACTTGCACCTCCAGTTGAGATTTGGGAGGTGTGTGCATCAGCCCATCTGCAGCTATCTGCAAGCTATGCTTACCCATCAACCCATCAACCCATCAACCAGCTCCAGCTGGTCCAGAATGCAGCAGCGCGGGTAGTGATGGGAGCAACATGGCGCTCCCATGTAACACCACTCCTGCGCGAGCTGCACTGGCTCCCGGTGGTCTTCCGGGTGCGCTTCAAGGTGTTGGTTATCACCTTTAAAGCGCTCCATGGCATAGGGCCTAGTTATCTCCGAGACCGCCTGCTGCTACCGATGACCTCCCATCGACCCGTGCGCTCCCACAGAGAGGGCCTCCTCAGGGTGCCATCAGCCAAACAATGTAGGCTGGTGGCCCCCAGGGGGAGGGCTTTCTCTGTGGGGGCTCCCACCCTCTGGAATCAGTTGCCCCCGGAGATAAGAAGAATCCAGGACCTCAATGCCTTCCGTCGTTCCCTGAAAACCTATCTTTTTCAGCAAGCCGGGTTGGCTTAAGAAGAAATTTTTAAAATTTTTAAATTCTTTTAATTAGTCTGCGATTTTTAATTTTTTGGGCCAAATTTTATATATACTTTTAAATGTTTTAATATTTGTATTCTATGTTTTTTATCTTGGCTGTACACCGCCCTGAGTCCTCAGGGAGAAGGGCGGTATATAAATTCGAAATTAAATTAAATTAAACCCCTTTGCAGCATAAATATGTGGCGATGCCTACACATAGTTGTGAGCAACTCTGCATCAAACTATATACTCCAGTTATTCTTGTAAATGCTGCATAACGATTCCCATTTCAAGCTTTTTTGGTAATGCTAAGATGTTTCAGTAAAGAAGAATGCACAATTTCCCTATCTAGTATAGACTGATAATTTGGAACAAGAATAGGCAACTTGGAGCCTTCAAAATGTTTTTCAGTATAACTCACATAGGGTAACAGCCTGAAGATTAGAGTGAAACGAATGATCTTGGAATATTCTTGGCTTGTTTTGCCACATTCAATCCAGGCCATGTTAATGTCATTCTTTCATTCTTTTTCATTAATCATCAAGTAATGATGCCATTAAAAAGCTTACAAGCCAGGGTGATGTGAGAAGATTTCTTTGATCTCTCTGCAAGGAAGATTTGGAACATTTTAATAAAGTGTATTATAAGGATTTGGGCACAAAAGCAACCTGTTTCCTTCGCTCAAGAGCTTTAATCTTCTCTCTCAGCTGCCAAAAAAAAGAAGCCCCCACCTTTTCTTAAAGAAAGCCTACTTGCACAAAGGAAAATAGGAGAGAAAGAGAATAGACACACACAGAGGTGTGAGATGTTGAAAGGCGCCCATGAATTGAAGCGTTTGGGTGATAATTGTGTCCTCTTTATCGGGGGCCTATTTCTCTGTTGCTTTTCCAATCCTGGATCAATAGTGGGTGCAAATGAGCCAAATAGAAAAAGGGAGATGCTTTGATTAGACAATACTAGTGGTGAGAAATGATATTGACCGAGAAAACTGAGTCAATGAATTAATTAGAAGGTGAAACATTTGTTTTTTCTTTGAAAGCAAAAATGCTCAGCATAGCAGAAGATCACCTCCGGAGAACTGTCACCCAATTTTATTCTCAGTGTATTAATAGAAGAAAGTATGTGACCTAAAAAGGTGTTCTATTTTCATACTGCTGCCCCAATGCATGGAGCAACTATATAACTGAAGTGTTCATTTATAGGAAGAACAAACTTCTGACTGAACCTTTCTAATTTACCTGGGAGTGGTGCAGTTTCCCTAGGCTGGGTGTCAGCAACCCGTGGCTGTAGAGCCGCATGCGGCTCTTTGGGCCCTCTGCTGCGGCTCCCTGTCCCATCACTGTTGGGGAATGGGGGAGATGAAGGGAGGGAGTGGGAGAGAGAGAAAGAGAAAAAAAAGAAAGAGAAAGGAAGAAAGAAAAAGAAAGAGAGAGAGAGAGAGAGAGAGAGAGAGAGAGAGAGAGAGAGAATGAAACAGAGAAAGAGAGAGACATGGAGAGAGTGGGGGGGGAGAGAAAGAGAGATGAGGGAGGGGGAGGCATGTTCTCTTGGAGAACCAGCTTACTTATCTCTGCTGTCTAAGGCCTAGGGCAGGGGTCTGCAACCTTAAACACTCAAAGAGCCATTTGGACCCGTTTCCCACAGAAAACAAAACACTGGGAGCCACAAAACCTGGGTGGACATGTGGCTGGGTGGACATGTGACTGGGTGGGAGTGAGTGACATTGAGTTGGCCACGCCCACCCAGGTTTTGTGGCTCCCAGTGTTTTGTTTTCTGTGGGAAACGGGTCCAAATGGCTCTTAAGGTTGCAGACCTATGCCCTAGGCCTTAGAGAGCAGAGATAGGTAAGCTGGTTCTTCAAGATACATTGGATACCAATGCTAATATGGACAAAAGCAAGACCTATAGATCAAAATATTGGAGTGAGAGGGAACAGGTTTTCTATTCCTGATCTAAACCCTATTGTCATGTTCAGATAAAAAGGTAAAGGTTTCCTTTGTCTAATAGTGGTCTAACTATTTGTCCAAAGGGGCGGTGCTAATCTCTGTTTCCTAGTCGAGGGAGCTAATGTTGTCTGAAGATGCTTCTTTGGTTATGTGGCTGGCATGACTATATATGTGGAGGTGCATGGAATGCTGTTACCTTCCCATCAAAATGGTATCTATTTACCTACTTGCATTTACATGCTTTCAAACTGCTAGGTTGGCAGGAGCTGGGCTAAGAATAAGAGTTCACCCCATCACACATTACTTGTGTCTCAAAGTGCCCACCTTTTGGTGGACAAGCCCAGCATCTTTGTATTTCATTTACTTCAACACAACATAAACCAGGTTTCTTTTGATGGGGGACCTTCCAAGATGTGTTGTTGAAAGGAGATTTGGATTTCTTAATCCTTTCCTAATTGTACAACTGTTAGCTCTCTTTGGAAGGAATTGTCAGATCATCTCTGTGGAGGAGATGTTGACGACTTGCCTTATCTAAGTCGACTTCATTTCCTGGAGTAGGTAAGATAGAAAATCTTACAGAAGATAGAAAGATGGAAAGTAAACTGGATTATCTTTAGTGGTTTCAAGAGAGAAGCTGAAAATCTTCTGCAGCTGACATGCAGCTGAAAATCTTGTTGCCTAACAACTGAGAAGAGACCAGGAAGTTTGTTTTTTGATGTAGGCTTTTGTTATTTTCTGATTTAGTTTCTTGGTTGCATAGTCAGCTGCCTTCAAGCTGTAATTTTTGTAAAAAAAATGTAATTTTTATTAAAACATTTAAACAAAAAGATAAAAGCTAATACAAAGTCATAGAAAGTAATACAGAAAAAAAAGAAAAAGAAAGAAATCAGAGACAAAGCAATAAGTGCAAGAAAAGAAAAAAAGAAAAAGGAAAATAGAAAAGAAAGAAAAAAGTATACAGAAGTGGCTTCCTATATTCTTCATAGCAGTTATAAATACAACTATATTTTGACCTTTTTCTATAAAGTTACATTGTTTTAATCTTTTTTCTATTATCTATCTATAATCTACCTTCTTTCTATAATGATAATGAAATTATCAAAACCATAAGTCACAAGTTCATTTTTTTCATTTTTACACAAGTTGATAAGGGATTTTCACTAATAAATGTAACTAATGCATTTTCTTTAATTATACAATTTTATTTATCAATTTCATCAAAATCTGCCAACTTTACCAACCATTCCTCCATAGTGGGTAGTGTCAAATCTTTCCATCTTTTTGCACAGTTAATCTCGCTGCTGGGGTTGTATATTGAAACAATTTTGCAGGTTGGTCACTGGGACCAAAGGTTTACTCTTCCAATCTTTTGAGCAAATGCTGGATTGATGATTAATAAAACGAGAATCTTTCTTTTCCAGAGGAAAAGGGACTTAATAAAACATATACCAAAATATTTGCTTGCTTTAAATATAGGATGATTTACTCCACATTCATTGTGAGTACTAGGGACAGACAATTAATTTTGTGACAAAATAGAGCGAATGTATATTTCAAAGTCATTGTCAAGATTTTAAAAAATCTTATTGCTATCAAATCTTCTATCTGCCTGTTGAGATGCTCCTCTTGCTGTCATATCTGAGTGCTTAACATTTACACAGTAGCACTCGAGAATATTGAAATTAAAAATACATTAAAAATTAATTTACTTTTTGCCATTCAACCATAACAAAAGACTAGGAGCATTCAATGACAAAGCAGGTAGCAAGTTTACAACCAACAAAAGGAAACCTTTTCATGGTGTGTGATAGGTGTAAACTATAGGATTTTTGGGGCAAAGATTGAGGCCAAGAATATAGGTAGAAAGATTTGACAGCAATATAAATATTCAGGCATCAAATCCCAAAGATTCTATACCTATAACTATTACTGGATGTCACAGCCCATTTAATGAAAATATTTCTTCCCACTTTATTAAGTAACCAGTTGGGGAAATCTTCATTTTCTAAATATGGGCATTCCAACTTTCTTTGATTCAGGAAGAATTCTGTATGCAAAAGCAGGTCAGAATCTGTGACAGAATGTCTCAGAATCCCAGAAAGTATGAAACTTTCCCAGATACTGGAAAGTATCCCAGAAAGGAGCAAAACGTCCCAGGAGAGAGTTGGACTTTACAGAAAGAGATTGTTTAGTCCAAGGGAGAGAGGAAATGTGAGAAAGAGACTTGGTAGTTGTTCTGAAGAATAACAGAGAATTTTTATATAATAATGTATTGTAGATATATGATGCCAGAGAAATTATCTAGAACAGGGATGTCAAACTCGATTTCATTGAGGGCCTCATCAGGGTTGTGTCTGACCTTGGAGGGCCGGGTGGGGGCATGGCCAGGGTAGGCATGGCCAGCTTGATGTCACTCATATTGAGGGGGCACCTGTGGTGCCTCTCTGTCACAACGGCCTCCCACAGCTCTCCACCAGTGAAAACAGAGCTCGAGGAGCTGCATGCAGCCTCCCCCAAGCTCCATTTTAGCTGGCGGAGGATTGCAAGAGGCCATCACAGTTGAAAATAGAGTCTGGGAGGGATGTGTGCAGCCCTCCTGAGTTCCATTTTTGCTGGTAGAGGCACCGCGGGCCGATCCTTCACTGTTTCCAGGGCGGCCCTGCAGGCCAGATCTAAGCACCCCACAGGCCAAATCTGGCCCGTGGCCCTTGAGTTTGACACCCCTGATCTAGATACGCTATATGATCTAGATATGCTATTGCTTAGCGCATTGTAAGCTGCCCTGAGTCTCCGGAGAAGGGCGGCATATAAATCAAATAAATGAATAAATAAATAAATAAATAAATAAATAAATAAATAAATAAATAAATAAGAATGTATAAAGATACTTCAGATGTATGTTGAAAATGTAAACAAATACAGGAACCTTTTATCATGCTTGGTAGACATAAAAAAAGTTTGTTTTTTTTAAAAGGATGCAAATAAATACTTTGGCACAGAGGACTTTAAAGATCAGTATTCAGTAGAAAGCCACAACTTTTCCTTTTATAAGTAATGGCTAAACAGATAAAAGCTATGGATCCCCCTCCATGGATACCCCTGGCAGAGAGATCAGACACAAACTAGGAAACTTTCTCCAGAACCTTTAAAGTTTATAGAAGAGTTTCTATCAAATGTAGTTATGTGACAAGTTGCAAAATAAAATAAAATAACCCAACTTTGTTGTGAATAAAGTGAGAGGAATCATTCTTTCTACCTGGTCACCAGTGGTAGGTTTCAAAATTTTTTACTACCGGTTCTGTGGCTGTGGCTTGGTGGGTGTGGCAGGGGAAGGATACTGCAAAATCGCCATTCCCTCCCCTCTCCAGGGAAGGTTACTGCAAAATCCCCATTTCCTCCCGATCAGCTGGGACTCGGGAGGCAGAGAATAGATGGGGGCAGGGCCAGTCAAAGATGGTATTTACCGGTTCTCTGAACTACTCAAAATTTCCACTACCGGTTCTCCAGAACTGGTCAGAACCTGCTGAATCCCACCTCTGCTGGTTACCCTATTCATTAGAAGCACCATCTTTATTTCTTTCAAAACCAACAATTTTCTCTGCCATGTTAATGTTTCATATTATCCAGCATCAAGATTTGTTCCCATAATCATTTGGCCATGAAACAGGGACTCTTGTTATGGCTTAGAGTTTCAATCAATCAATCAATCAATCAATCAATCAATCAATCAGAATAAAGCTGGAAGGGACCTTGGAGGTCTTCTAGTCCAGGTCCCTGCTCAAGCAGGAGACCCTATACCATTTCAGACAAGTGACTGACTCTTCTTAAAAATATCCAGTGATGAAGCACCCACCCTAATGATATATCTTTGCTCTACTTTCGTCTAGCCATTTCCCCTCCATACATAGCAAATGTTTCTGTGAAGAGGAGATTATTTAGTAGCCTTATGTTCCATTTTTTCTGTTGGAACTTAAGGGAACACAGCCTATTTATCATGACAATAGCCTTGACTGGTAGATGTGAAAGAAAATAATTGTCCCTAAATCTACAGAACAATTTTGAACCTGGATCTCTTAAGCTACTACTCTCATGTCATTCCACAGAGTGGCCAAGAGCAATTGTTGGGAACAGACAGGCAGACTAGGAAGTGGTTAAGTTTCTTGCATGCTGCACTAAGCTGTATTCTACATTTCTCTTTCCTTTGTCCTTGTGTTATTGTTGTACGTCAATGCTTCACAAAGAAGTATGGATTGCTCAGGCCTGTCTTGTTTCTCTCCACCGAGAGATGGGAGGGTGGGAACAGACATAAAAACCCCTGTCGGCTTCATAGTTTTGCTGTAAAAAGAGGACACAGGAGGAAATGGAGCAAGGACATTGTAAATAGAATGGGGGGAAAAAAGTGATAATACTACACTCTCTGCTTTCCTGGCTCTTTCGCCTACCTTCAATGACCACCCTGGTACATCTTAATGTTCCTTTTCCTTGTTCATCTTGTAAATACTGTGCCACTTTTGTCTTGAGCTCTGTTGCCAAGTGGGAATCTGCTTAAAGTGCCAACGTGGAAGGAAAGAGAATAGGAGGTGACTGGCATATGGAGTTGCGTAGAGGCAGCAGGCTTTAGTACAGACAACTTACAATGGTCATTTAGTGACCATTCCCAGTTACAACGGCACTGAAAAAAGTGACTTATGACCGATTTTTATATTTACAACTGTTGCAGCATACCTTGTAGTCATGTGATCAAAATTAGGACATTTGGCAACTAGCATTTATTTATGACAGTTGCAGTGTCCTGGGGATATATATGTTCACCTTTTGCAACCTTCTGACAAGCAAAATCAATGGGCAAGACATATTCACTTAACAATCATGTTACTAACTTAACAACTGATGTGAAGTGATTCACTTAACAACAGTGGCAGGAAAGGTCGTAAAATGGGGCAAAACTCACTTAACAAATGTCTCACTTAGCAACATAAATTTTGGGCTCAGTTGTGGCCATACATCAAGGTCTACCTATATTTGGGTCATCATGTTCTTTAGAATGGCACATTCGGAACAGTTTTCTCCAAGTTACTCAGGAATTCCAGAGTTCCAACATACAGTATTCGGGATGGTGCCAGTAGGAAAGAAAGTTGAAACAGAGCATTATAGGCAATTGCTTGTGATCTGCAACTACATTTTGTAAAGCATCTCTTGTGCTGTGTTTAATTGTGAGATCTTTTTTTTCCACTAAGGTTCATATGTTTACTCAGACTGTTAATTTTCATAAAATAAAGCATTGAGGATCTAATTTTGCATATATATATTTACTAGAATGATGTACATTTTTCACACATATTTTGTATTAAATATGTATATTTGTATAAAATATTTTATATCTATTGAGTGCAGAGCAGTAACTAAAAACCTACAGAAAGTCATTATGATGCTTTGGAGACATTTTGAAAAAGATTTCTGGAATACAGGAATATAAGTGATGTTCTGTTTGCAACTTTTAAGGCAGCTGTATTTTTGTTGTTGTTATCATGCAGCCTGTAGCAGCTGCCATATGATTCTGGGAAATGGCATTGCTACTTTAAAGAGTTGCAGACAAAACCTATGTTCACACTCATGCAAACTCTGAAGCATTATTTAGGATTCAGACCTAAAACACTCGGCTTGATCATACCTGTGTTTCCCTGAAAATAAAATCCTATCTTATTTATTTTTTTGCCACCAAAAAAGGCACATGTCTTTTTTTTGGAGGAGGGGATGTCATCCACTGACTCACTTCAGTTGCACAGGTTGCCCCCCCCCCCCGCCTCCTTTTTGGCAAGGCCAGCAAGGCTTTCCTGAAGGCCTCTGCAGCCAATAAAAGAACTCTGGATCGATCCAGAGCTCTGTTATCAGCTACATAGGCCTTCAGAAAAGCCTTGCTGGCTGCAGAGGAAATGGGCCGAGTGTGCAAGGCCTGGCTGCAACTAACCGAAGGTAAAAGGTAGGACAGCTCCATCCCCCATTCCCACCCTAGCTTAATTTTTACCCATACACCCTGGAGTGGGCAGGGCCTTAATTAGGGCTTATTTTGGGGGTAGGGCTTATATTGAGCACACATGTAAAAATCAAGCTAGGACTTACTTTCTGAGTACGTCATATTTTCAGGAAAACACAGGTATATTCCTATGAATCCACCTCCCCCTGCATTATGAATAAACGTATTAGCAGATAGCTGGGCCTCTGTTTGGTCCTTTCAGTGACCACAGCTTATGTTTTGGGGAAATAATGTCTCCAACACTTGAACATTGAGGGTTTCATGTCTCAATCAAATTATAAATGCTGATTGGTCAAAGTCTCTGAGGGGTTGGAAGACCTCTGTCGAAGGATAGATGTGTAACAGGTGAGCATCACCAAAAACTAAGTGCCAAAATCCCTTTCCATTGTAATACTTAATCTGTAGTGTGGCTTGTGGAGCAGGGCCAGTGAGTGAGTTATATATCCCCCATTACCCCTTCACACATTTGTTTAACAAGTTTATATAAGCATTCCTTAGGAGTTGATATTTGCACATATAACATCATAATCTTTGTTTACATTAAAACACAAGGATGGAGTCAGGTAAATATTTTCTTAGAGCTTATTCCATCTGGACTGGACTTCCTGCAACTATGGCTCTCCCCAAGATCCTGGGGACTTCTTTCATATTTTTAGTGTGATTTCATTTATGCAATTTCATTGATGCTGCTTGTTAGTGCTTCAGAGGACTTTGCATCTCAAATGTTGTGATCTAATTAATTGCAAGGAATGGCAAAGAAATAAAGACTTGACAGACAGAAGCATCTACTTGCTTATCCCTTGGCTTTGATATGCCTGTTTAAAGAACTTGAGCCAAGCAGAGCCAGATTGAGATGGAGCAACAACTAAAGAAGTTTTGAGTGCCTTCACTGCAAGACAAGCAAACAGACTGCTCAGATGTAGCTTGGCCTGTCTTTGCAGTTGGGGAAACAAGGGTTGCAAACCTTGTGTGTAAAAACAGAACCAAGCAGGGCTAATCAGAATAATAGGACATATAATAAATTCACTCAAACCTCTATTTGATTTGCATTGATCCCTGCTTTGATTGGCCCACTCACTGCTTTTAATAAGGACTAATTGGTTAATGTTGGTGTCTTAATTTAGCCTCATCTATGAAATCTTTAGTAAGATTAGAGCTGTGAAAAACAGTTGTGTGAAAACAGTGACTTCCCTTTGCAGACTTATATGGCTCTTTTGCATGGTAGAAGACGCACTGTGAAGCAATGAGCATGTTCAGACTTTCAGGACGTTATATTTAATCATATATTTAACAAACATAGGATATTAACCATCAATATTTAATATTTGCCCAACCAAAGATGCCTGCCTTTCAGAAACCTACAATTTCAGTCTAAAAGAATAATAGAAGACAAAATAATAATAAAGAGAAGGAGAAGAAAGGAAGGGAGAAGAAATGATGACTATCGGTGAATAATTTTAGTGTGGTTAATTTCCAGTTTACTTTGCAGCAGCACCTTTCTGGTCAATTCCTCTGTCCAGATCAGAGTAGTTACACGTCATTCAGAGATTGTTATATTTTGTTCCATGTCATGTTTTGATTCCTAGAGATCACTTGTGATTTCCCTTATGATCTATCCCTCACCCTATCCCTATTCTTTCAAAACTCCCAATGGAGTACTCATCATCTCACGGTATTGCTAGCAAATATATAGTTTGATGTTTATTTATTAAAATCAGCAAACATAAAAAAATTAACTGGTAAGGATGGACAAAAGGAAGGCCAAAGTAGGAAAGGAGAGACAGGAAACACTGGTAATAGATTAAAAGGAAAAAGAACTGTTAGTTATCCACATTCTGTCTGTCTGTCTGTCTGCCTATCTATCTATCTATCTATCTATCTATCTATCTATCTATCTATCTATCATCTACCCTGAAATAAGCACTTGGCCTTATTGCCATGCTCTCAAAAGCTCAATTGGGCTTATTATCAGGGGATGTCTTATTTCGGAGAAAACAGAGTCTCTCTCTCTCTCTCTCTCTCTCTCTCTCTCTCTCTCTCTCTCTCTCTCTCTCTCTCTCTCTCTCTCTCTCTCTCATCATTATGATCATCATCTTTAAAAAGGCACAGAATTTTTAAGAGCTATGACAACCAATGTTGTTGGTTATTAACATTAGCAATCCCAAAAGGAGTGGCCTTTGGTTATTTCAGCTTTAACGTCTTGATGATCATAACAACAGCCATAAGAAGCCATAAAGAGGACACCAGGTGATCTTTCTTTATATACTGCACTATGAAGGAAACAGTTTGGAGGACAGATATGATGTATTCAACAATTGTTGTTATATTGTTCTCAGTGGATAGCACTATTTAGTTCTTTTTGTAGAGTTATTCATTTCCAGTTGCCACTGTAAACTTAAAAAATTGTCTGGCTTTCTGACTGGGACTTCCCTGAAGCCTTCTATCAAAAGACTCAACACATTCCTACATGTTGTTTGAAATGATTGCTTCCATGTTTATTCCTATGGTGGGAGCAGCTGTCAACTTTACCTCAGAAGTAATAGTACAGTACAGTAGATGTAGCTAATGAAGTTGTGGGCTGTTTATATTCAACTTGTTTTGTAAATTCTAGCTTTTATTCTCCAGTCTTTTATCTGCTGCAGTCAGGACTTCTACAACCAATTAACCTCATCATAGTCTGGTAGCAACTTTAAAAACTGAAAATCAACATCATTATGCAAGCCAGTTTCTCATGAAGCATTCTGACATTCATAATACCGAACTGTAGGAAAGAGTAATGTGCCCAGTATTTGTCAAGACTTTAATAATAATAAAATCATGAAGAGGGACAGAGACAATTCAGTTCAATTTGCAGCCTCTCCAATTCATTTAGTTTACACAGTTTGCTGTCACAAATATTTGCTGTTGATATAGGTGGCTGGTGATTTTGTTGCAGATGTTAATAGGCTTTGTACATGTATGGAACAATGGATAATTATACCATGAATGCTTGCTATAGTCAGATATTGGAGTTTGCATTCTGATCATCTACATTATAATAAGAAAAAAAATATGTATTAAATTTATTTCCCACCCTCGTACCACAGGGTAACTCTAAAAGTCCTTGGGCATATGCAAAAAGAAAGTATGATCAATAATGATAGACGACATGTACTTTTCCCTATCCATTTCTGACCTCTAAATAGTGATGAGGAAAGTTCTTAGCAAGGAAGAATCCATACTTGACTGAAAGCAGTTACAAACTTCAGTGAAATTAGGCAGATCTATACCAACCTTCTCCATCATGGTATCCTTCAAATGCAATGAGATAACAAACCTTGCCCAAGCTGGTTTGGAACTTTGGAGTGTCACAAGTTCTACCAGCCCAAATTGTAGAAGCTGCCACTATTGAACCAATATTGAAAGTGCATGGAAATTGATTAGGTATTAAGAATTTTTTTTAACTGTAAGAGTTGTCAACAATTGAATAGGTTGCCATATAAAGTGGTGTGTTTCCTGTCACTGGAGGTCTTCAAAAGAGGCTGGATAGCCACCTGTCCAAAATGCTTTAATAGACCTGTACCAAGCAGGGGATTGGATTAGATGACCTCTTAGGTACTTACCAACACAAGAATTCTGTTTAGTCCATGGTTTCAGCAGGGAGGTACCCTAGGTTTTCTAAAAATGACTTGGAAGCATGGTTTAATTATTCTAATAGGAATACTGAGCAATGCAATGTAGCAGATTAAAAATCTGATAAATTAAATTTACTCCTCATAAGACCTTAATAGTATTTTTTGGCTAACATCCCTTCAAATAAGCTTAATTTTCCATGAGAGTGATCCAGTCTCAAACCATTACCTTGCCCTATAAGTATCTTACATCTTCTTCAGTCTTCCTTCTAGCTTGCTAGCTCTTCTACTTTGTTGTTGTTGTTTACTCCTGAGATTTATTTTTTCCTTGTATAAAACTGTTCTGGAAACTCTGGAGCTTTTTTTTTTTCTCTAAGCACATATTTTGTTTTGATAAACTATAATGTTTTGTCTGCAGAAAAGTATTAACCGCTTACATATATTTTCTCAAAGACCATGCATGAATATTAAAAGGGATTTATACTTACAATGGCTTCGGGCAGTTGAGTCATCCATTATATTCTGTCATATCACACTGTGGTAATGTGAAAATCTGGGAGCCCCTCCAGTAATCTTGATTAGCAATATGAGGGCCTCCCCCCTTTACTTTACTTTTTTTTGCTGTAAACACATTTACTTTCTCTACATGCCGTGTTCACATTAAAAAATATGTGATTCTTAATCCATTGCTTTGTTTTAATTACAATAATAATAATAAAAATACTTTCCCCCCCCCCTTTTGTCTGTCTCACTTTAGAAAATAATTGCTAACAAGTGCTTTTCCTGCTGGTAAAAGGTGCTAAGTTATATTTCATCAATCAATTAATTAATTTCAATGTATAATATGTGCCTTTCCTAAACTCATGTACATCTCAGTCCTATATAAATTTATGTAAAACTTTCATCCTTAATCCATATCTACAGTGAACATATTCCCAAGCAATCAGGCATCAAAACAGGAATAGATGTACCCAAGACAAGGAAAATGTAACCCAGACTGAGGGGCACTGCTTCAATTTTTGTTCTTGGAGAAAAGAATTGCTAACATTTTATGTGAAATGTCTCCATTCATTATTTTCTGGGCAAAATGGAGTATGGTAGTTAAAGTTGTGGAGTTTTGCATTTTAATGTCAGGAATAACAGAATAACAGAGTTGAAAGGGCCTTTAGAGGTCTTTTAGTCCGTCCAGGGGTGAAATCCAGCAGGTTCTGACAGGTTCTGGAGAACCGGTAGGGGAAATTTTGAGTAGTTCAGAGAATCGGCAAATACTACCTCTGGCTGGCTCCAGACTGGAGTAAGAATGGAGATTTTGCAATATCCTTCCCCTGCCATGTCCCCCAAGCCACGCCCCCCAAGCCACACCATACCCACCAAGCCACGCCCACAGAACCAGTAGTAAAAAAAATTGGATTTCACCACAGAGTCCATCCCCCCTGCTCAAGCAAGAAACCGTATATCACTCCAGACAAATGGTTATCCAATATCTTCTTAAAAACCTCCAGTGATGAGGTACCTACAACTTCTGGAGGCAAGTCGTATTTAATTTTTAATTTATTTATTTATGGTGTCTTCGAGTCAGGGTTGACTCCTGGTGACTGCCTGGACAAGTCCCTGTAATTTTATTTTTAGTTTTTTGCAAGATTTGGGAAGTGAGTGATCTTTTCTTCCTAGGGCTGAGAGAGAGTACCTGATCCATGGTCATCCATCTGGTTTCATCCTTAAGGTGGGACTAGAACTCATAGTCTCCTGCTATCTAGCCTGATGCTTTAACTACTTTAACTACTAAATCAAACTGGCTACATTTAGCTAGTAAATCTAGAGCCTCAGCAAGTGATAGCATCAGGCTGACTTTGGTCTCAGAAACCAAGCAAGGTTGCACCTGATTAGTGTTGGAGGAAAATCCATCTGGTTCAGTTTCAAGATGGGAGAAAGATGCTGGAAATAAAATAGCAATAGCACTTAGACTTATATACCGCTTCATAGTGCTTTACAGCCCTCTCTAAGTGGTTTTACAGAGTCAGCATATTGCCCCCAACAATTTGGGTCCTCATTTTACACATCTCGGAAGGATGGAAGGCTGAGTCAACCTTGAGCCTGGTGAGATTTGAACTGCCAAATTGCAGTCAGCCAGCAGTCAGCAGAGTAGCCTGCTATACTGCACTCTAATCACTGCGCCACCATGGAGGCTGATTGGAAAGAAGGTCCATTTATTGATGAACAGAACGACCAGGGTTTGTTGTTCTGGGTCAGCTGAATTAGCTAGATGAGTGCCAGGATTTTTATACAGGTCCTGAAATGCTGCTGGGTGTGTGTGTTGTGCAATGAAGGGGCTTGTGTTCTGAAAGAGTGTTGATCAATTCCTGTTGCAGCTAATGGCTTTTGCACTGTGCTGGATCTTGGGTGAGGGGCTGCTGTACTAATCTTACCATTTTGCTTTTGTTAGCTGTCGAACATTGCTGAAACATCCTGTCTTGAATGGATTGCTGTATGCAGTATTTGCTTTGCTTATGAATAGAGCCATCTAGATAGCTGGCTTCCTCTTTCAATACGCTCCTTATCTCCTTAAGTACAGGCATCTGTTGTGAGCTATGAAGAAAGACCGGGGATTGCTTTCTGCCTCTAAAAACGTGTTTCTCCATTTCTGCTTTAGGGAAATATAATGATCTACCTTTTTACTTCCCAAAATATTTCATTCTTCTGGGGGAAGGGGCTTCCACAATTGTATATGGGTAGGAGACCACAAGGAAATTCCAGGGCTGTAGTCTGGATAGCAAAGTCAGAAACATCCCAGGAAAAGATAAGGTTCAACCATTGCTATACTATTGCCAAGAAAATGTAGATAGATTCTATAGGTACATATAGTTCACCTGAAGTTGATATTGACTAGAGTAAGTTTTTTTAAAAAAACTTCCCTCACATGACCATCAAAAAGTGAAGTACTCATGTCAGGTGGTGTGCTGGTTCTTTACACAAGCCTTAGTTATGAGATAGCCAAGGAGACTGGGTGAGGCCAGTTCAATGGCCAATCATATTCCTTTCTTCCCAAATTCCACTAACTCATAGGACTTTTTCACATCCAGAACATGGGAGGCTGCAGGAGAGTGGCCTGCATTAGAAACTGAGCTCAAAATCAGCACCACTTTAAAAACAAAATCTGAGAATTAGCTAAAAGAACAGAAGCTTCTTTCCAGGGTCAGTGGGGAGGGGCACTTGACAGATTACATCAGACACAGAGATGGGTTTCAGCAGGTTCTGACCAGTTCTGGAGAACCGGTAGCAGAAATTTTAACTAGTTCAGAGAACCAGTAGTAAAAATTCTGACTGGCCCCACCCCCATCTATTCTCTGCCTCCCAAGTCCCAGCTGATCGGGAGGAAATGGGGATTTTTGCAGTATCCTTCCCCTGGAGTGGGGTGGGAATGGAGATTTTACAGTATCCTTTCCCTGCCACACCCACCAAGCCATGCCATGCCACGCCCACCAAGCCACGCCCACAGAACCGGTAGTAACATTTTTTGAAACCCACCACTGGTCAGACATTCCCTGAATGCTACTTCTGCATGGTTTTTAGTGTAATTCAGAAGGAGCAAAATGGGAGCCATGGAGAGGATTCTGACAATGAGAAATCCGCAGCCCCACTCCCTATCCCAATTTCCCCAACACTCCTTCAATCAATCTCATAAAAACAGTGACCAAATATACCTAATCCAAAAACAACCCTCAGACTTTCCTTTTCTTTCATGAAGTCTCCTTCCATCTCCAGTACATAATATTATTAAAATATTCTAGAGGTGGGATAGCGTTCTTGTTTGGTTATTGATTTTTCTATCATTTATCTTGAAGAACTGGGATCTATTTTGACAGATGGGAAGAAAGTGCTAATTTAGTTTCCTTTCTCAAGTTGATACTGTCTAGAAAATCAACTCTTCATATTTTCAGGAGAGGCTAATTTACTCTTTTTAATCTGTTAAATGCTACTGGTCCATTTAGCACAACTGGGCAAGTTCTTCTCAGAAACCTTCATAGACATTTTCAATTAGTCTTACATTTTCCACCTTGGATTTTCCTAAATAGTTGTTTGCAGAAGGTAGATGCTCTAATTCTCAAATATGGAGTATAGTTACCATCAGATTCAGTTTAACTCCTTAGAAAAATGTGCAGTTTTTATACAGTACTTCAGGTTCATTATTTCCCATTATTGTTTTAATAAGCATATTTATTTATCAAGCATATAATCATAAGTTTATTTGTCAAGCATATATAAGATAACAGGTAAAGGTATAAACATAATTTGAATACATGAAAAAAGTAAAAAAGGAATATTAGGACAGGGACAGTAAAACCACCTATCTCCCTCACAGAGGGACTCTGCGATATCTCTTTAATCTGCATTAAACTAATACAGTACAATATAAAAATGAAAGCAAATTTACTCATAGCCAAGTAGACCTTGGGGAAGGGAATGGGGAGAAGCTTGTTTTAAAATAATTGAAGAATTGGGGCAGAACAGCCTTAGTCATGATCTGTGCCCCAGTCTCATCCCTGATTTATTATATGTGTCCTGTTTATTCTGGGCTGGCCCATCGTCCTCTTGGATTAGAGGTGATGGCTGATTAACAAGAAGCTCTTCAGGCCATGGCAGAGACAATCAGCTCAGCAGTCACTCTCGGCTGGAGAGGGCTGATTTGCAGCAGTCTGCTCTTTACACTGACTGCGCTGCTCAGGAATATAAATACTGTTAATCCCTCACATTAATATCAGCTTTGATCGTCCTTCCCCATTATCATCTCCTTGCTGTTAATGAAACAGAGAGCCATAGGGGACAGGAGAGAAGGAACGGGCCTAATCAGTATGTGCCGGTTGGAAATATTGGAACTAAATTGACAGGCTTTGGGGATTAAGGAGGTGAAGAAACCTGAAAGAGATGATGTGGAATCAGCAGTGCCTAATTTTGTTTCTCTTGAAGTCAAGTTCATTTGGGCCGAAGATAGCTCTTTTTTTTTTTTTTAAGAAAAAAAATCAGTTTCAGTCATAATAATAGTACATAATAATGGAAAGATCATAGTTTAGTGGTTGAGGACAGTGTGGCCTGCAGGATGCAGTGATTCTGACTGGGATCCTAAAAAGAGGTCAGCCATTGTAGAGGATGCTATATTAACTGACTGCTTTGTTTTGCATCCAGTTCTGAAAATTTGCATTTTGATTCATAAATTATGTTATCATGCTGCTGTTGTTTTCATCACAACACATTCTCTTGGTTTTTAGTCTCTATTTAATCCTTGTTAATTTTAATCATTTTGTATTATCTTTTTAGCATTGTGTTAGCAGTCTAGAGTAACTTTAACACTGAGATGGGGAGGTATATAAATTTAATAAATAAAATAAAAATACAATGTGTCAATACAATTTGACTATAGGAATAGCCACCAGCTTGTTTTCCCTACTCATTTTACTCAAAGAAGAGCTGAGATGAGCCAAAACTCATTCTACTCAAAGAAGAGCTGTTGTGAGTTCTAGATCTTGAAAGGCCACTGCAAATGTGCACTGTAAACAATGATGGGTGGATAAATAAATAAATAAACAAACCATAAAACTGACTTCAAAGAGTGATGAGATTTTCACACTACTCCATTTTATGCAAAGCAAGTAGGTCTGATTGCTGTTTCCTGCAAGGAATTGAAATTAACGGGAATTCAATAAGACCATGTAAATGCTTGAAGTCTCTTTGATGTGCATTTATTTGGACAATTGCTCTTGGTTTTCTTCTGAAGGTGAACCCTTCCACTTGAAAATCCATGCTTTTTCTTCATATTCCTGGAATAAATGGAGTAAACAATTCCACACTATCTCTTTCAGGTTTCTTCACCATCTTCTGAACATGATCAGTAACTTGAAAAAGCTCTGACAAGACAATAATCAGAATCAGAATAGAACTGGAAGGGTTCTTGAAGGTCTTCTAGTCCAGCCCCCTGCTCAAGCAAGAGATCCTATACCATTTAAGATAAGTGACTGTCCAGTCTCTTCTTAAAAATTTCCAGTGATGAAGCACCCATAACATCTGAAGGCAAGCTGCTCCATTGGCTAATTGTCCTCACTGTTAGGAAGTTTCTCCTCAATTCCAGGTTGCTTCTCTCTTTGATTAGTTTCCATTCATTGTTTCTTGTCCTGCCCTCTGGTGTTTTGGAGAATAATTTGACCCCCTCTTGACCCCCTCAAATAATGGAATACTCCTATCATGTCCCACCACCTACTCCTTCTTTTCTCTAGACTAGCCAAACCCAAATCCTCTAACCATTCTTCATATGTTTTAGCCTCCAGGCCTAGATAAAATGATCTCTTTCCTGTTATTGGTCTGCCTATTTTTATCTTCCAAAAGATGAAGTGTCTATGCCAAACTTCCCCAATCTTATGTCCTCCACAGGTGTTGAGACTACAACTCCCAGAATTCCTAGGCAGCTAGAGAACATGATTTATGCTTTTCTGTGGGATCTGCTCACAGCTATTTACAAAACTGGTCAAAAAAGGTTTTTTTCTTCTTCATCATTATAAACAAGAAAAGTTTCCAAAAACTAGATATTTCTCGAATAAGCAGTTGGGTATTTCCCCTAAGAAATGAAACAGGGAAGAAGGGCTGGTTCTAAAAGATGAGACTTAGTGATCAGATGGATAGTTTACACCAAAGACAATGGTTTTACTTTATTATACAAGATGAAAAGAAACTGCTTTCAGGAATTGTCTGTATTCATGGGTGTAAATTGTTTCCCACCATCCCTTCCTTTACTGTAAACTTTTCCTTAGCTTAAAAAAAGGAAAGTTAAATCCCCATTTTATGATCTGCAGCTTGAGATTGTAAAAATAAATGGTGTAAACAATAAGAGAGCAATACTTCTGGGAAACATGAATATCCCCAAACATATCTCTGTAATAGAATCAAGTACAAATGTCTCTCACACTAACACTCATCACCTTATAATACCGAGAGATTGCTGTAATGTGCACACCAGTCACAGAAAATGGCATCCCAAAACTCTGCCCTAGGAAAGATGGCTTTTCATTTATTGTTGCTTCATCTACACCTTCTTCTAAAAGAAACAGATTTGTTACCAAACAGTTTTATCTGTTGTCATGGCCTGAGTTTCATTTGCACCTCTAGGAGGGAATGGAACACAATTTTGATCATGGCTGGTAGGCCTTTTGCTCCACAGCAGCTTGTCAAAGAAGAGGAAAGGAAACCAGATAAGCTTCTGATTCTGTGTTTTTAGAAGGCTGATTTGCAGAAGAATGAAAATTGAAACCAAGTGACTTTACATTCAAGTGGAGTCCAGTGATATCCAATAGCCAATTAGCCTCATCAGACTGGATTCCCTAATATTTGCAAACCCATCTTGATTCAGAAATGGAAAAAAAACACTAGAGCCTTTTCCCCAGTATAATGATTGGAATTGATTTAATTATTAACAGCTTCTCATCAAGCCTCAAAGAGGTTTACAATAGCCATGAAACTGAAAACAATTCTTTATAAAAGAGCAGATATAAGGGGTGTTTATGGCTGGGGAAAATGTGTGCACGCATGTATGTATTTGTGTGTGAATGAGTGTATAGATCCATGATGGTGAACCTATGGCAAGCGTGCCAGAGGTGGCACAAAGCGCCCTCTCTGTGGGCACGCAAGCCATCGCCTCATTTCAGCACAGGCACCTTCTGTCAGCCAGCTGGTCTTCGGGTCTCTGCCATGCATGTGTGGAGGGCATGCGCGGTGGGTGGGGTGCATGCATGGGGGCCGTGTGTGCATGCATGGGGGCAGAGCGCATCAGCAGGGGCCACACACACATTGCATTTTGGGGGTTTGGCGTGCTTTGGGTACTTGGGCTGGAAAAGGTTAGCCATCACTGGTATAGATGATAGATGGTAGATAGATAGATAGATAGATAGATAGATAGATAGATAGATAGAGAGAGAGAGAGAGAGAGAGAGAGACCTAAGAATCAATGGAATTATTTGGATGGGTTTTCAAGCATGTAATGCTAAATATTATATAGCCATTGGTAAAACTGAGGCCCTTAGGCAGTTATGAACATTAGAAAGAACAATTAACAAATCAGATGAAATAAAAGTGTTTGTATTCAACCCTCATTTAAATGTATAGTATACACTTTAGAACTCTGAAATAGTATCTTGATTATCAACATAGAGTTAGAAGAATGTAGAGTGGCATGGGATCCAACCTCTTTGTTCAGTGCAGAAATACATATTCAGCATACAGTATGTGAGAAATTTCTATTCAGCCTTTACCTGTAGTCAACTAGTCTCTAGTTGCTATTGAAATGCTCTGTTAGAAAGTTTTCCTTAACTTTCAAGTTGGACTCTGCCTGCATAAGGAGCCTTGGTAGTACAGTGGTCTAAAGCACCCTGTTATTAAGACCAGCTGCCTGCAATTACTGCAGGTTCGAATTCTCGCCAGGCTCAAGGTTGACTCAGCCTTCCATCCTTTCTAAGGTAGGTAAATTGAGGACCCAGTTGTGGGGGCAATAAGCTGACTTTGTATAAATATACAAAAGGATGAAGGCTATTGTTTAGCACATTGTAAGCCACCCTGAGTCTCCGGAGAAGGGCGGCATATAAATCAAATAAAAAAAAAATATAACAAATCCATGGCCTGCATTCTGGGATGACACAGAACACTTTATGGGATTTCCCCATGTAACATTGTTTCAGGAACTTGAAGACTGATTCTATCAGTGATGGGCTGAAGCTTACTTGTTCTGACTCGTAAGATGTGATTGTTAAATTGTCTGGAATTTTGGCTGAGAGCAGAACTGAATCATGATGCATAGAGCATTGCTAAGGTAGTGGTACAGCATGATGAGGGAATGGTGATGATGGAGCCAGTTGCAATATGTTTACTGGCATGCAACTGGTTGTCATATACCCTGTAAATTAACTTTTAAGACAGATAATGAGTGAATACAATAGAGGAGAATATTTGTAGCTCAGGGCTGATGCTTGATGCTTTCTGAGCTTTCAGAAATTAAATTACTCAAATTAGGTAACATCTTCAGTGCGAGTAGGAAGTGGGATTTGCTTTCATTTTATATTCTAGTGGCTTGCCACTAGAGAATGAGAGAATAGTTCAGACACTGAACCGAACATTCATGGTTTAAAAATTTCTACTGGAAGGGACAAAAGCCAAGGGTTAAAAATAAAATCTTTCAAGATAAAAGGGGCAAGAAGGATAGAGATTACCTGATCTGAAACTGTACTTTGCAGCCAGTTGTTTGATTTGGATGAAGGAGCGGGTGCTGCTGAGAAATAAGAGGATTTTAGAATTAGATGGCCATGACCTGAGGTTTGGATGGCATGGCTTTATGATAACGTTAAGGTTAATGTAACTTTTAAAGAACACTATATTAAAAATGCCATGTTGACAATAGGGAATATAGCTATGTTGCCTTTATTGACCATAGCACAAGATTTTTATACATATATATAAAATAGGCAATGGAAAGTAGCTAAAATATATCGAGAGTTGTTACAACAGAAGCATGTAGAATACAAAATGAAATGTAGAAATCAATCGATTGCAGAGGGATTTAGTTTTCAATGATTTTCATATACACAGTTTAAAAAAATTAGGGTAGATAACAGAACATTTGGAATAGATCAGCATAAGGCAAAATTTGAAAATGAGCTATGTACGAACATATAATTCCTAAAATATATAAACTTTTGTTGAAATTTGAAATGGAAAAGCAAGTCAAAGAGTGTATGATAAAACGAGCTAATGTTTTTGGATATAATACATTGATGGAACAATGGAAAAATATGATATTTTTAAAAGGACTGAAATTTACATTATGTTATAACTTAAAAGGCACTCCTGGGTTAAAAGGATTAGCCAGTGACATCAATGTTGCCATGGTGACACTCAGTTGGGGGCTCCTTTCATGTCACCATTAATGTGCCCACCGAAGAGGTACCTATTTATCTACTCGTGTTTATATACTTTCAAACTGCTAGGTCTGCAGGCGCTCACCCCATCAAATAGCAGAAGTAGGTAGTAGACCTAGGTTCAAGACCCTACTACTTGTGGATCATTGGCCCAGCTTTCTAAATGCATGAGCCACCATACTCTTTTTCTAGAATATATAAAGATACTTTAAATCTATGATGAAAATGAGAAGAAGGCACAGAAGAGGCTTTACTTCCTGAGAATGCTCAGGAAGATAAATCTATCTCAGCATCTACTTCTGTCCTACTATCGCAGCACCATTGAGAGTGTCCTGACATACAGCATTCTTGCATGGTATGGGAGCAGCTCTGTAGCGGACAAAAAAAGCTCTACAGAGAATCATTAAAACTGCCCAGAATATCATCAGGCTCCAGCTACCAGCCCTGGACGACATCTTCGAATCTTGCTGTTTGAGGAAGTTGTATAACATTCTCAGAGACTCTTCCCATCCTGCTTACAATCTTTTTGGACTGTTGCCTTCTGGCAGAAGATACAGAACAATTAAAACTTGGACCACACGTTTTCTGAATAGTTTTTATCCCAGAACTATAATTGCACACTCAACAATGAACTAAAGGGCCACCATCAGTGAGCTGTTGGACAGCATTACTTGGTCTGTTGTGTAGATGTTTGGGTGGTTTAGGGGTGGGGAATTGTGGTGGGTGGGAGTGTGTTTGGGGATTGTTATGTGTGTTGGACCTGGTCTTTGGGTGTTAAGTCAATTTCGTTGTATGGGTATACTGTGTATACACGTACAATGACAATAAAGTTATAAAAAGAAAAAAAGAAAAAGAAATATGGACAACATTTAGGATAACTTTATAATGCCTATGGACTTAGGAAATATGGGGTGTTAACACAGTTTTATAACACAGTGTTATAAAGAATTTTAAAGATTAACATTCAACAGAAAACAGAATTTTTCATGCTTATAATTAGTGGATAGATAATTAGAAAACAGTGATGGAACAATCTTTTTCTATATAATAACTGCTGCAAGATTAGTATATGCAGAAAAATGAAAAGACTGAGAAATATCCACAATGGAGAGATGGTTGGTGAAGGCGACAGAATTAGCAGTGATGGCAAAATTGACTTTTTTTGATTAGAGAATGGACAATAATTGCATTTAATAGTGACTGTAAATTCCTCATGGACTTTTTGCTGAAAAAAGAAGAAAATGAGCTTGTGATTTATGGATTTGATGATTACAAAGGATAGACTATGGAAAGAAGGAAATCATGATGTAAACTTAGAGAGACAGTATTGGTTATAAATGCATTTATCTGCTGTTAAGAAGATTGGAAACTACTTCTTTACAATCTTTTCTTTTCCTCCCCCCCTCCATTTTATTCCTTCCTATTTTCTTCCTTGTTTATTCATTCTTTTTCTCCATTTTCTTTATTTTTGTTCTAAATTGTTTCCCTGTTTTTATCCTATGAAAAAATCTCTGTAATAAAAATTACTTTAAAAATTATAAATGTTTCTACTGGAAATTGTGGCATGGCAACAAATGAACCTCCGGATCTGAAAGTGTGAATAGGATGTTTGTTACTTTGATTATGTTTGTGTAATATATGCTATTATTTAATTAATATATGCTGTTGCAGGCAGCAGCCATGGTGAAATTTGTAGTAGACAGTCTGTAATGATTTTTCCAGAATGTCCTGGGCTGAAGCTACATCAAGGCATAAGCATTTCATGGCTGCCTCAGAACGATTACAGACAAGTGCCCATTAAATAAAATATTTTTTTTCTTTTAATGACCTATAATTCCTTGCATTGGAGTGGAATCGAGATGACTGATTTACTGGCCGGATGCCTTTCCTGTCACCTATGCAGAGCTCATTTCTGCCGTCAATTTTCTATGTTTCTATTAAAAATGAAGGGAAAGACAAAGACAGTAGGTTCTTGGGACTGAAGATTAAACTGAACATGGTGGTTCAGCTGTGAATGAACATGACATAAAGGAGAGCAGGAACATGACAATTTAGGTGGGCACTGACGTTTTATACCTTTTCATGCATACTTGAATTAGAAGCACCATAAAGATATAGTTTTAAGTTCCTGTCCTTGGCTGTGGTAGGCAGTTAGAATCCAAGCAAGCTTTAATGTGGGACGACTCTTATCTTATTGAATTTTCCACTGCATGCAAATGGAAAACTACCACTACCTTGTTTTCCCCATAATAAGAAATCCCCTGATAATAAGCCCAATCGGGCTTTTGAGTGCATGGCAATAAGGCCAAGCGCTTATTTCAGGGTTCAAAAAAATATAAGACAGGGTCTTATTTTCAGGAAAACATGGGTAGCAATTCTCCTGTCAGGTCTTCATGAGCTTTCCATATGCAAAGTGGTTTGGGGCCAGTGGAATCTAAATTTTGTTCCTTTTTCCAAGAAGGCCCAGTTCAGATCAATCACCTATGCCAAGCAGAAGCAGGCAGGCATGGGGAAAGGATTTCCATTTGTGACTAGCAGGAGAAACCTTGAAAGAAAAAAAAAATCTTATTTTGCCAGGGAAGGAAGAAAAGAAAATCTCACTAGCTAACTGGGCCAGCATGACCCAGCTGAACCATGGCTGAAATAAAAATCAGCTTTATAATTTACCTCTGGCCACATGGAAGATTGCTTTATCACTTGTCTCTCAAACCAAAGTTTATTAATCCTTGAGGTCCTAACAGAACTAACCAATTCAGCCTTGAAATTAAGGAAAAGCTTCTTTTCTGACATTCTTTCTCTTCTACTACGGTGCAGACTGTAGGTTTTATTTCGGAATGTCACCTATCACTTTTCATCTTAATCTGATTTAAATTCTGCCCATAACATGCTCAGGTTCATTTTTGTAAAGCTTTATTTTTTTTATAACCGTTGCCTTCTTTGTCTGGAAAGGCAATCTCCTCTTCTATTTTTCCTTTGATGTACTTATAGTGTTGCACTGATATCTCTGCCAAATCATTTCTTTTTTCAGGAGGGAAGTGTTTATCTTGCCTCTCAGTCTTTGTCTTCACAAGCTGCTTCTAAATTTCTTCTTGCGGGATAGAATGCCACCATTTTATTTTTCTTGACAAGTCCCTGAACAAGCGAAAGCATAAAGAATGACCAGAAAACTCTGACCTTCACCAGCATGTTCCCTTGGCAACAGCCAATTTGCTATTATGGTATTGAAAGTGAAATTCTGATCTGTTCCTAGCAAAATAACAGCTCCCTTTTCAGACTAGGTCATAAGGAATTTAGAAGTGAATCTGGTTCTTTGAAAACAAGAACAAATGCAATTCTTTTGGGAACGAATAGTCTTCTGTGGCACTAGGTTGTGTGACCTGTGATGGATCCTCTATTTTTAATTCCCTAGCTAGGGAAGAATTAAAAATAGATTATAATCAGTCTCCAAGGTAATTATGAAGATGGGAAGAAGCAAAAGAAAAAAAAGAACCATAGACACAGCAGTAAATACTGAGCTATAAAACTGTTCATGAATCTCTGCAGGCTTAATAAATTTTTATAACATATCTTTGGCCATGCACGTTGCAAACTGTAAACTATAGACAGTATAGACTTCCTTGTGGGGCAAGCCCTATTTATGACCACATAAATAAACTTTCTTTTGTAATAAGATATTTAAAATGAAACTTATTCATGTTAAAAAGACTTAGTTTCAAATAAATATGGATAGATGGTAACTTCAAGATATTTGGAATTATTTGTAGAAAGGGATTGTTGGACCTCAAAGTATAATACTTATCCTGCTTTCCATATAGTGAATGGGGAAGTAGATTTACAGCTGTTTACCTATCTGAGATTGCAACTTTTTTCCATCAATATTTGAGTTAGTTATTTTTTTTTCAGGTTGAATAAAAATTTTCATTGCTTCCATCTTTTATTACAAAATATACTCAACTTGGGAAAGATAAATAAACAAGGGTAGGGGTTGCAAGCCAAGGTAAAGGGAAACCATGAAAACACCCACCCGCTCCAAAATACACCACATAACCAGTGGTGGGATTCAGCCAGTTCGCACCACTTCGGGAGAACCGGTTGTTAACTTTCTGAGCAGTTTGGCAAACTGGTTGTTGGAAGAAATCATTAGGGCACAGAACCAGTTGTTAAATTACTTGAATCCCACCACTGCACATAACCCAACTCCATTAGTTAATCTCTTTAAAGGTTTCTCAGGAGCCTGAAAGTTTTACTTTCCCTGATCACTCAAGGAGTCACAGCATTGGAGAGGGAAACTTCCCCAGTCCAGAAACTTGGACAGTTTTAAAATTGTGGATGTTTGAGCTTTGATAGGCTGAAAGAGAGCAATACAGTAGATATTGCTAAAATATTTCAGAATACGGTTTGGTTCATAAATGACAATATTCTCCCACTCATATAGTTATTGCTATACCTGCTATTGCTATGGAGAGTTGATTTTAAGATTAATCAAGAAATTGATTGTGAGAAGTATAATGTTCTGCTCTTAGAACATTGGTTGCACTGTGCAGGAATGGTTGTACTTGCTTTCATGATATGTGAACAGGATTTGACTGGAGAAGGCCAGTACACTTAACTATTACAAAAGCTAATGCAATTCTAGACTTACATCAGCAGAAGACTTCCTCATAGACTTTGCTTGTCAGAAGGTCGCAAAGGTGGCCACATGACCCTGGAACACTGGAACACATTTATGCAGCTGTCATAAATATGAACCATTTGCCAAGCATCTGAATTTTGATAATGTGACCGCAGGGATGCTGCAATGGTTGTAAATGTCACAGTTCCAAGCCTGGCCAACAAAAGAAAAGGCCACACTGTGGGGTCCAACAGATGCCTTTATTGGTCTCGTAGCTTGGCACACGATGAACAAAAATGAAAGTGTTTCTAGCCAGCATTACTGGCTTCTACCAGCCAGCAGTCTATGAGGGCTTAGCAGGTCCCACCCATGCCTACTACCAGCCTGCTCCAGCAACCACTCTCTGGCTTGGATTCATGGCCTCTGATCAGAGGTGGATTGCAGCAGGTTCTGACCAGTTCTGGAGAACCAGTAGCAGAAATTTTTGAGTAGTTTGGAGAACCGGTAGTAAAAATTCTGACTGGCCCCACCCCCATCTATTCTCTGCCTCCTGAGTCCCAGCTGATCAGGAGGAAATGGGGATTTTGCAGTAACCTTCCCCTGGAGTGAGATGGGAATGGAAATTTTACAGTATCCTTCCCCTGCCACGCCCACCAAGCCACACCCACAGAACCAGTAGTAAAAAATTTTGAAACCCACCACTGCCTCTGATCCAGTTGCAGCTGTCACTCTCTGACCTTCCACCACGTGAGTCCCTTCCCACACCCAGTACCCGACACCCGACTGTGCGCCCCTCCCCCCATGGTTTGTGACAACTCCATCTCAGACATTGACAGTAAGTATGAAAAACAGTGATAAGTCACTTTTTTCAGTGTTGTTATAACTTTGAATAGTCACTAAACAAATGGTTATAAATTGAGGACTACCTATATTTTATTGTGCTTTGACTACACTTCACCTTCAGTTTTGGCCAATGCAATTCAAACAATAATCAAAACCTTGTGTGATGAAGTGTATCCAAAGAAGGATGGCTAAATATATTTATTTAAGATATGTGTTAGCCATCATTCAAGATCGTAACTTCTCCAAAATATCTTACAAATTAAACCAGTCATACTGCCTATAGATTTATAAAACCACTTTATAATTAAATTGCTTTAACATAATCAAAACCAACCATAATCTCAAATATCTAAAAGTGGCACGTCCCACAAAGCCCTTGCAATTAAGTGCCAGAGAAAACAAGCATGCTTTGAAAAATCTTTTAAAAGCAGCCACAGATGGAGCCAGATGGTGTGGAGGCTGAAGTCCATGTCCAATGTGGAAAGGTTGAAGTAGTTAGATTTGTTTAGCCTGGGGAAGATATGATTAAGAAACAATAGAATTGCTATCTTCCCATGTTTAAAACAGACTGCCTTGTAGATGTTCACACATCCCCCCCGCCCCCTGTTTATTCTGAAAATGTAGAATGAGGAGTAGAAAACATAGGAAGAGGTTCTTTGGGACAGAAGTTGTTTAATAGTGAAACAAACTGCCCTGGAGGCTCCTTTGTTATACTTTTTGAAGTAAAAACCAGATAGCTATGGAGTAAACGTACTTAAGTACTGGCTAGATAATCTTAGAGAAACTTTCCACTCTATGATTTTGTATTATTGTAGCCCCATGTGGGAGCCATAAAGTGAAAAGGCTTTTATCCCTGGGCTTCATATCTATTTTTCTAGGGGTTAGGAACCTCAGCATGTGTTCAGTCAGCATTAGAGGGTCAAGTATATAGGAGCCTGCTACAAGATCAGAGGGGAAAGCATGATGAAACATATGCTAAGACAACATGATGTTGAAAGCAAGTGCATAGGTCAAAGGATTCACATTGTGATGTCATAAGACAATTTTGTCACTTGCCCTCTTCCCCCATTGTCTGTATGGACACTTCTGGGGGAAGATCCTATCTCCAGTTATTGTGGTACCAAAGACATGTCTCCCTCCCCCTTTCTAAACACAGTATCCATTTTTCATTGTTAGGCTGATTTGGGAACCTGACTGTTGTAAAGGACTATTACAAAATGTAGTTTGCCCATTAAGCCAGAGGAACAACATAGAAACGGAACTGGAAAGAACCCAGAGCAATTTTCAAAGTGGTCCCTTCAAGTTGTCATAAAGTCTTGGTGAAATACCAGTTAAATGAAAGTATGGTACTCTTATTGAATAATACTACAAATCATTTTTAGGCACACACAGAGTTCAGGTGAAGTCAAATCTATTATGCTCAGTTTCTTTTTCCTTAGTTTCTCAAATGTTCATTCTCTTCAAAAAGAATTTGAATATTTACATGCATTTTCATTGCATTTCTGCCAATGCCTATATTTTGCACAATGTTCTCAATCTATACATTTTCTAAGCATATGTGCCCTGCTATACAATATTTTGCACACATTAATTCAAGTTTGTATATTTACATTTGATGCACACATTTTTCTATTTTTCTTTGTTTGACTTGTGAACTGTGGTGTGAGGTTTGGAAAAGTACAGATTCCAGAAAACACATACACGCATTCTGAATCTCATACACAATTGGAACAGCAATAACCTTTCCTACAGTCTCTCATTCCTTCTTGATGCAAACACACATACACATTTCAAGTCTCTGCTGTTAACCATCTTGGCAAAAAATACACTGACCAGCCCCAGAGATGCTTTTTTCTTCAAGAGGCAATTGGACTTTCTGGTTTTTCTTTGAAGATGTTTCGCTTCTCATCCAAGAAGCTTCTTCAGCTCCAGAGCATCTTGAAAGAAATGTCTTCAAAGAAAAACCAGAAAGTCCAGTTGCCTCACATTTGGGACAACCATGACCTGGATGACTGAGAATCTAGAAAAGATTTCTACCAGTTAAAAATACATTCTGAACTATATAATTTCATTTCTGTTATTATGTTTATGCTATATTACTGTGCCTCTCCGAGAGCCTAAGACATTGTAACAATTCAAATCATCCAGAAGCACTGCAATATTCTTTCATTTAATTGGTATCTCACTAATATTATACTTTAAAAAAAAAAAAACCTTCCATAGCTGGAAAAGCATTTTAGCACTAATTAAAATTGCTACTAAACTGCCAAATAGGGTGATAAAAAGATGCCATTGCAAAGGTTAGCATGAACCTGTATGAAACTTTAAAGGGTTGCTCAGGTGAAATGAACTTTCTCCACTCAAAGCAACAGCTGTCTAATGCCCAATAAAGTGGGTGGGGTTGAGTGGGATGAGCTTTCCTCATTTGGGTGGAAAATAAATTGCAAATCCAGTGACAGAACGATTATTATTAGAGCCAGAAATCTCACATAAAGCAGCCTTTATATGTGCTAACTAGAGATATGTAGACGGCAATAGAACAATTATAGATGCTATAGATAACATTCAGACTATTCTTCCTTCTTGGAAGATAGATTTCACTTTTAATTAGAACTGTACTGAAACTGCTGGTTCCTTTTTTTTTTTCCCCCACTGCCAAAACATTCTTTGATTTGTTTTTCTCAACAGTCTTTTCTTTCTCCGGTTCAGAATTTTGCCAGCAGTCTTCAGATCACATGGCATGTTGCTATTGCATGGCGGTCACGGCACTGTGCCGAACATCCTTAGCACATACAATGACACCATTATATTTTGATGAATGTGATTGCCTGATCTGTGTAATCTCATTTGACAAGGAGTTGGCGGTGGTGGGACAGCCAACAGCAATGGTGTTGGCAGCAGCTAGGCAAGTATCAAAGAGGTATGAAAAATAATGCCGCAACCCAATGCAGATGGAATGTCATATTTTCAGAAAATTATGTAAGCATTCTACTTTCTTGAACATTTTTTAATTTGGAAAGTCTGTTTTACAACAAACTGCAAATTAATGTGCTAGATTTTACCAACCCATGCAAGATATGTATGAAAACTGACATCCACATTTATTTATCAGAGCATACATTTTTACTGCTGATTGAAGGAAGGCTCTCTCAAAACTCTCTGAGGAATTATAGATACCTAGTCTGTTGTGGGGCCTCAGCTTGCAGAGGAATGGATAAGAATTCTAGGGTCACAAATAACTCTCCAAGTCATGTACATGTACACCTACTATGCTGTTCCCTTTCAGGGTAATTGTGATTATGCAGGATGCCGATACTGAGTAATGAATAGTAAGCCAAAGAATTTACAGGCATCAGATAAGGAATAGAAAGAGAAATGACTTTACACCAATATTAGTCACTCCATTATGTGCCATCAAGTCTATCCTTTCAAATTATCCTTGCTTCCCCAATCTCTCCACATTGCTCCATACGCTACTTGTTATTCTTTGAACTTCTCTTTTCTCTCTTTTTTTTAAGAGCTCAATTCTAATGCTGCATTATATGTCAGAAACGACGAACTAGTGTCATCTAGATTGCTGAGAGTTAGAATAAATGAAAACGGGACTCTGTACATTTGTTATTATTGCATGTTATGCTTCAATGGTAATAGCACAATTACTTCTTGGTAAAATAAAATATACTACGCACCTCAAATCGGGATACTGCTATTCAGCAGCAAACCACAGAGGTTATAAAAGTATGATAGGGATCAGCAGTTGAGAAAGTTAATATTATGCCTGTAAATTTAACCTGTCACCTCTAGGACAGGTAGATAACACTTTAACGGACTGAATGACTGATTATGAACCATCAAGTTGATGTCAAAGCAACAAAATAGTTTTTTTCCTGGGATGATCTGTTTCTGACTTGGTCCTTTAAGTCTTCCAAAAAGTGCACCCAATGTTCCTGTACCTGAATCCATTCATCTTGTTTCTTATCAATAGTGTTATTCACTTTCCTTCCACTATTACAGATTTCTCAAGACCTTCACAAACGGTGTCCAAAATATATTTTGAACCTGATTATGTCTGCTTTGTGTGAAAAATCTGGGTTGATTTCTTGTATGATTCCTTTGCTTGATTTCTTGGATATCCATAGTATTTTCAGAAATCTTCACCAATACCCACATTCAAATTCAACAATCTTTTTATTCTGCTTCTTTAGCGTCCAATTCTCATTTCCATACAAAGTCATAGGGAACAACCATGTCTTACATGATTCTGATCTTTATAGGCATAGATGCATTACAGCATTTGAATAATTTCAAATGCTTTCAATCCTTCTCCATCAAGTACTATTCTGTAGTATATTGCTAACTATTGGGGGCGAATCATTGGCCCCCACGGAAAGGGCTCGCAACTTGGGTGACCTCCTGGATTCACGGCTGTCTTTAGAAGAGCACTTGACGGCCATGACCGGGAGGATTTTTCATCAGGTTCGCCTGATCCGCCAGTTGCGTCCCTTTCTAGATTGGGACTCCCTACTCACAGTCACTCATGCCCTCATCACCTCCCGTCTGGACTATTGTAATGCTCCTCTACATGGGGCTCCCTTGAGGAGCACTCGGACGCTCCAACTGGCGCAGAGTGCAGCTGTGCGGGTGGTTATGGGAGCGACATGGTGTTCCCATGTAACACCTCTCCTGCGTGAGCTGCACTGGCTCCCGGTGGTCTTCCGGCTGCACTTCAAGGTTTTGGTTATCACCTTTAGAGCACTCCATGGTTTAGGATCTGGTTATTTACGGGCCCGCCTGCTACCACCAATAGCCTCCCACCGGCCAGTACGCTCCCATAGAGAGGGGCTCCTCTGGGTGCCGTCGGCCAAATAATGTTGACTGGCTGCCCCTAGGGGGAGAGCCTTCTCTGTGGGGGCACCTATGATCTGGAACAAGCTCTCCCTGGAGATACGGAGGATCCCGGATCTGCGCACCTTCCGTTGTGCGCTCAAGACTTTCTTATTTCATCAAGCTGGCCTGGCCTAAATCTTTTCCCCTTTTAAACGTAAATTTTAATTTGTTTTTAAATTATTGGGTATTTTAAATTTGTCTCAGCCAAATTATTTACTTCGTTTTTATTCTATTTAAAATTTTTGTATCTATGTGTTTTATTCTGTGGCTGTTCACCGCCCTGAGTCCTTTGGGAGTAGGGCGGTATATAAATCCAATAAAATCAAAATCAAATCAAATCAAAAATGTTTCTTTTTTCAATTTTAAAACCAAGGTTATTTCCTTCCAGTCCAGCTCCCTTAACACTTATTCAACATAGGCTGAATAAATATGGGGACAGAATATAGCCTTGTCTCAATCTTTGGTGAACCTGAAGCCGGTCTCTTTTACCATGTCCATGTTTACCTGGACTGTGGCTTCCTGATCTTATAAAGGCTTCGCATGAAGAGAACATGTAGACGCTCTCTAATCCCTATTTTTCTAAGGACATAACATGTTGAAATTATCTCACTGCAGTGGTGAAATCCACTTACCTTCGCTACTGGTTCAGGAACGGGAGTAGCGGGAGCACTACATGCAAGCTTCTTCTGCGCATGCGCAGAAGGTAAAAAAATGGGACGTAATGACATCCCAGTGGGTGAGCGGAGCTTCCTGCTGTCGCCGCTACTGGTTCGGCAAGCCGGATAGAACTGGATGGATTTCACTGCTGCTCACTGGGTAATGAAATGTCTGCAAGAAACAACAACCCATAGTTCAACGCTGAGCTACAAATATTCTTGTCTATTGGGAATGACAATAAGCTTGTCATTGTTGATCCAATTAAAGGCAGTTCTATAAGAAATAAAACTCATATTGACTTATTTTTTATAGTCTTGGTTTCCTTAATTATATAGCATGAATCAGCAACAACGTCTCATATGGATTTTGCTTATCAGAAGTTGGCTGAGAAGGTTGCAATTTGCAATCATGTGACTGACCCCAAGATGCTGCAACCATCATGAATACGAGCAGGTTAACAAGCACCTGGGTTGCAGTTACATGACAACAGGGATGCTGCAATACTAAAAAAAAAAATAAAAAAAAATATGAGGATTGGTTGTAAGTCACTATTTTCAGCACCGACTTCAAATGGTCACTAAATGAATGATCATGTCAAGGACTACCTTTAATTCACTGAACTATAGGGAGGAGGAGGAGGAAGAGCCACAATACAATCAGACTAGCAAGGTTCTATTATTGAAATTTCTATGGAGTTGATTTCTTGGTTTGGCCTATCCAAGTAGGGCTAGATACTGGACAGTGGTGGGTTGCCCCCGGTTCACACCGGTTCTATAGAACCGGTAGTAAAACTGGCAGGAGGCCCCGCCCATTGGCCCTGATGTCACCAAAATGCTTCTGCGCAAGCAAAGCAAGCGTGTGCGCACGGCCCCGCTGCAAACCAGTAGTAAAGGTAAGTAGAATCCACCCCTGATAGTGGAGCTGACAAAAAACAAAATTTTAAGTACACTTTTTTCACCTGCTATCCAGAGGTGGGCTTCACATACTGTAGCAACCAGTTCGCCCAGTATTGGAAAGGTGCACATGCGCCATCTGTGCATGCATGCAGTATCAGAAAATACAGCAATTTGCTCTTGCGCGCCTTCCACACATGCGTGCAGCATCAAAAACATAGCAATATAGGACAGGATTGCACCCAGGCAGGTAGGCGGGTGGGCAGGCCCACCCGCAGGTTGCCACTAACAGTTTGCCCAAATTGGTCCAAACTGGCTGAATACCACCTCTGCTGCTATCCCTCCATTTTTTTCATCCCTGAACTCACAAGACACAGGACTTTTGCTTGCAATACAAGTTTCTTCTTACATTTTACATTCTGAATGTGAACAATGCTGAGGAAATAAGGAAGGGGAGGGGGGAAAAAGGAAGGAGAGCAAAAAATTGAAAGGGAATTGCTTGTTGGGAGACAAGGCTGAAGACAACAGGAGCACTTTGTGTGAAAAGTAGTTCACTCTTTTCACAGCTCCTTAATAAGTTAATAACTTATTAGAGATTAACATAACACCTTGAGGCACAGAAGACATTGCCTAGTTCTTACATTACTGAGGCTCTATTGTAATTCCTTTATCACTCCCCCCCCCTTAACTCAGCCACTGCCTAACCACCTGGGGCCATACTAATCTAACAACATAAGATTCAATTACAAAAGACTACAATAGCAGTACAAACTACTTTTTCTACTACATCAAATTGGTACTCATCAGCATTAATTATTGAGTGACCATCAGAAATCACATTTCTTAAATAGGCAGGGATAAAAAGCAATCAAAATGCCACCAAACCATATTTCCTTATTAGTGATTTCTTAATGAAGACGTCTGCTATGAAAGGAAATAGGAGATAAGGATGGAGAAACCCTGGATGTTTTTGGATTTATTTTATTGTTAAATTTGTACATGCATGTATGTTCTTGTGATATATAAAAGTATATGCACCGGGGAATTTGCAGTTTTGATTTGGCCATTATATTGTAGAAAGTTACTCAGCCTAGTGCCTTCTAGATCTCTTGGTTCGATGACTCCCAAAATTCTTACATAAAAGATCCATTGTCTATTTTGTTTTGAAATTCTGGAATCTCGAAGTCCAATATTTTAAATACTATGAACCTGGAATAAACAGCGTCTTGAAATTGGATCTGTCTATGTTCATGTTTGTAGAACTGACAGTGAGGTTATGGAAGTGGGGGAGGGTCTCTTCTGCCTTTTAAGATCAATCTAAAAGATCAACAGTGAAGAAACAAGCAGTCAAGAAGTATGCTTGCAGATTAGCACTCATTATCGCAGCCATGAAGGCTTTGGAAAAAATATTCAGATGCCCTGATATATCTATACCAGGGGTGGGTTCTACTTACCTTTACTACTGTTTTGCAATGGGAACCCTGGTATCAGTCCATGGCCGATTGGGAATCAGGCTGTGCAAATGGTGGGTAAGCGCACAAGCTTGTGAAGTTCCATTTGCACATGTGGCAGGCGCATGCACAAAATCATCCCCTCCCCCCACACCCCACTGCTTCCACCACCAGCCAGCCAGCCAGCCAGCCAGCCAGCCAGAATGATTGGGGACCGCTGATGTAAATATTGCCAATCTCCAATTTTAAAATGGGTTTAAAACAAACAATAATACTCACATAGCCTTTCAACTAAAGAATCTTTGTATATTATTGGACCTCTGAGCACTATATTTCTATATGCTTATTAACATATTATTCTCAGACTATTTATAAACTCTAGGCACCCTAGTCACTTTCCTTGTTTCTCATTGCAAAGAATTCACCACACTCTGGGTTACATTACTAAATAGTACATTTTTAAAAATCTGAATAGGCTTTTAAGTCAAACACTTACTATTTAGATTAGATCACTCAGAATTCTGATGATAAAGTCATAGAGTTTGGAGAAGACTGTAGAGATCTAGGTTTAACTTCCCATTCCTTGTGCTAGCCATTACCTTCTCAGAGTACCTGGTCTTACAAGATAAAAATGGGAGACATATACCTTGAACTTCATGGAGGAATGTAAAGGGTTTGTGGGTATATGTGTTATTAGATCAATGCATTCTAGGGTGAAAGCTCATGTGAAGTGTTAGTACCACTTTTTAATGACTTGGTATGACCACACTTGGAATATTGCATTCAATTTTGGTTGCCACAATATTAAACAGATGTTGAAACTCTAGAAAGAGTGCAGAGAAGAGCAACAAAATGATCGGGGACTGGAGACTAAAACATATGAAAAATGGTTGCAGGAATTGGGTATGTTTAGCTTAATGAAAAGAAGGACTAGGGGTGATTTGATAGCAGTGTTCCAATATTTGAGAGGCTACCACAAAGAAGAGGGAGGCAACCTATTCTCCAAAGTATCTGAAGGCAGGACAAGAATGGAAACTAATTAAGGAGAGAACCAACCTAGAACTAAGGAGAAATTTCCTGACAGAACAATTAATCAGTGGAACGACTTGCCTCCAGAAGTTGTGGGTGCTCCAATAAGCGGTTTTTAGGAAGAGATTGGACAACCATTTATCTAAAATGGTATAGGATTTGTTGCTTGAGTAGTGGGGTGGACCAGAAAACTTCCAAAGTCTCTTCCAACTCTGTTATTCTTAGCATAGTTTGTGGTCCTGTATGGCTTATTAGGACTACGACTGAGAGGTTGCAATTGGCCCCAAATCACTCAGCTGTCTTTTGTGCTTAAGGGATGACTAGACCCTGGGTTTTCCCATTTTTAGTCCAGCATCCTATCCACTACATCACACTGTATCCATCTATAATCTAGCCTTCCATCATGTGATTAAACAAAATCATTGTACATGTTTATAATGTTGTATTAAACATATAAGAAGAGATTATGTGATTCTCTTTTCAAAAGTCTTGCTCCATCAGGAAGACACCATCCATTTTTGATTACCATGATTTAGGAATAGTTGGAATCATAAAATGGAGAGATGCATATGGCAGCAATGCTGATGGTGCAATGAGAAACTGAGATGTGAAGCCACTTCATCCAAAAGGGCCGGGAAAGTGTAAATCTAATAGCCTCCTTTGTCCTTTATACATAGCTATTAGAACTTACCATATATCATAATGACTCTGTCATTCTGCATTTCCTAATCCCCTCCATTGATATTCAGCAGAAGGCTGCTAAATCTGGACTGCAAGAATCCAAATGATCAATAGATGGTAGAAAAGATATAAAGAAAATGCTGAATATTTCCCCCCTGTCTAGTGATCATCTGGGGTTTTTTTGAGCACCTATTTCTAAGCTCTAAACCAGTGATTCAGAGATGGGGAATGATTGCTCCAGCACCAGGCCATAGCGTTTGTATTTAACAAAGGAGAAAGCATGCATATTTGGCTGGAAACAGCTGTAGTTTTAACACATCTACTGTAGACCTGAGAATTTGTTGTACCAGGCACGTTTGGATAAAATAAAATGGGCTATAATGATAATATTCAAACTTTGAAAGAACAGTCATAAAAGAGGCAGAGAACAATAATTTACCAAGCCCTTAATGGAAGGAGAAGAAACAATTGCAGCACAGCGGATTTAAACCCTTAATTTTAGAAACATTTCAGCGATGAACAACATAGCTGAAGAAAGTGATAGAATCCACAAAGGTGATAAAAAAGAAATATTTGACACAAAGGGTTTAATTCTGAAATATTCTGCTTTTTTCGATTCAGTGGTCTTTATAGAACCATTCCAGGTCCATCTTCATGTAATTACATGTAAAAAAATCAATAATTTACATAACAAAGAGTGTTTCCAAACCTTACTTTTATAGACTATTTTTAAAAGATTTCCAGGAGTCCCTGGAAGGATGTAATAATGCAGAGGACATTGACATACGAGAACAGCCTTTAAATCAGACACTTTTCAGCCGACATCGCACACACACTAGTTTCTCTGGTGCACACACATCTGAGTTTCTGCCTCTCTAGAAAAATGAAATTAAAGCAAACTGGACACACACAAAAGAATAATGGCATTATCAGAAATGGTCCTGGATACTTCAATCCCCACAACAGAAGAATGGGTGGAAAAAGTGATGAAACTGGCAGAAATGGCAAAATAGACTGTTTTAATTAGAGATAAGGACATATCAAAGTTTGTTCCTACTTGGAACCTGTGCCTAGATCTTGTGCTCAGGATATTAAAAAATGAATTTTTTAAATGATAGGTTTTGTTGAATGATATAGCTTGTTGTTATAGAAATGACTACTATTGATTAGTAAAATGAAAAGTTGAGCTTGTAATTTTGTTTGGTGTATTATTGTGCTGAAAAAAGGTGGAAGTTCCACTGAGGACCTGTATACTGCACAAGTCAAAAAGAGGGCAGTGAAAATATTTACAGACCCCTCGCAACCTGGACATAAACTGCTTCAAATCCTACCCTCAAAATGACGCTATAGAGCACTGCACACCAGAACAACTAGACACAAGAACAGTTTTTTTCCCAAAAGCCATCACTCTGCTAAACAAATAATTCCTTCAACACTGTCAAATTATTCACTAAGTCTGCACTATTAATCTTCTAATAATTAAGTGACATGCATGAAAATACAGCAGATTACATCAGAATGTTGGTTATTATCTTGGGGAAATAAAAGGAAAAGGACTTGCTCCCCAAGTACGAAAGTTAATTAGGGATGAGTAGATCAGTCTAAATATAATTTGTTATATTTTATGTTTTGCCTGGGTTCAATCACAAATCTGTTCCACCTGCAACAATTTGCAATTCTCAAAAAATAAAAAAAGCATTTATTTTCATATTCAACTTTCTCAAATTTGTATATACGCGTATTTTCCCCAAAAATCTACACTTTCAATTTTATGCACATGTTTCGAGTTAAGAACTGCATTGCAAAATACAGAATCCAAAGCACAATCCTTACCTGGATCCTGTTAACAATATGAACAATAAAGATTGGATTAATCAATTGAAAAATACAAGCCAATAAAATTATCCAGCATTCTTGCTTACAGTATACTTAATACTTTCTTGTAGCTGTCTATAAAAAGGATTGGAAGCAGTGGGCAGATTGTAAGAAGTATCAGTCTTCATTAAGAGTGGAATTAACTCTTGAGATTTTTCCCAACTATGTCTGTCAATCATGTCTGGATTCATCTTCCAGAATCTCTCAGCCACTATGTCTATTGCTGAGAATTTTAAAAGCCAAAGATCATAAATTGGAAAGGTATCAGAGGTGGAATTGTCTGTCCAAGGAAAGAAATTTAAACCAGTATAGTAATAAAGCGTTTTCCCAAAACACAGAGATCAGGAAAAGGGACCACTCAGGGATGATCCTTTGGCTACAAAATACTTCTAGAAAGTGGGCTGTGATTTCACCTTAAAAAAAAAAAATATCTGTCAAAGTCTTTGTCAGTTTGTTTTGCATTGTTACTAATTTTTTTCTGCCATTTTTGATATTTTAATATGCACCTGGAATAAGGTTTCTGGTTGCATTAGGAAAAAACAAGGCATTTGCCATTAGAACCTAAAAAGGAAGTTCAAGCTCTCTACATGGGGCTCCCCTTGAGGAGCACCCGGAGGCTCCAACTGGTGCAGAGTGCGGCCGCGCGGGTGGTTATGGGAGCAATGTGGCATTCCCATGTAACACCTCTCCTGCGTGAGCTGCACTGGCTCCCGGTGGTCTTCCGGGTGCACATCAAGGTTTTGGTTACCACCTTTAGAGCGCTCCATGGCTTAGGACCCGGGTACTTACGGGACCGCCTGTTGCCACCAGTAGCCTCTCACCGGTCAGTACGCTCTCATAGAGAGGGGCTCCTCAGGGTGCCGTTGGCCAAACAGGGTCGACTGGTGGCCCCCAGGGGAAGAGCCTTCTCTGTGGAGGCACCTGCTATCTGGAATGAGCTCCAGAGATACGGAGGATCCCGGATTTACGCACCTTCCGCCATGCCCTCAAGATCTATTTATTCCAACAGGCTGGCCTGGCCTAACCTCCCTTTTTAATTGTAAATTTTAAATTTGTCTAAAACTTTAGGGGTGTTTTAATCTGTTCCGGGCCAAATTTATTTAATTAGGTTTTTATACTGTTTTTAAATTTTGTAATCTGTGTGTTTTATCTCTTGGCTGTTCACCGCCCTGAGTCCTTCGGGAGTAGGGCAGTATATAAATCTAATAAAATAAATAAATAAAGGTACTGCTTTGACCAGGCAACCTCAAGTGAGATTACTGCATCCCAACAGAAGAAAGGGTGATTGGCACTCAACCTAGTGTAAACAGTTCTCCTGAAGAGTTTGAGGAAAGGATAATCAATGAGAGAAGTTAAAGGCAAGTCAGTCCAAGGGCTGTGACTGAATGGTACCTCCTTCAGGCAGATTGAATGAAGCCAGGAAGGAAAGCTTCAAGGAAATAATTCTATTGTGTAGTGGGCTTCAGTAGGCAAGAAGCAGACCAGCATAGCTACAGCAACATTTATTGACTCAAAACTGGAACTGAGGAACAGTAGGCAAATGCCTGTAATTTATACTCTAGCCCAGGGTTCTACTTACCTTTACTACCGGTTCATATTGTGCCCATGTGCACTCTTCTGCGCATGCACAGATTGTTTTTGATGACGTTTGGGTCAGTGGGTGGAGCCTCCCACCAGTTTTACTACCAGTTCTATAGAACTGGACCGAACCGGAGGCAACCCACCACTGCTCTAGCCCCACAGGGCCTTAACCAATCATAGTACTTGAAAAAGCCCGCCCAAATATGAATGTTCTAAGTTTCCCTCCAAAACAGTTGGAGTTAACAGTTAGGGTCATCTAAAGGTTAGTTTCACTTTAGCATGGCTTAATACAACTATATATATTCAATACATAACAGATTCCTTTTGTGATCAAATCAGATTCTCTCCTTAGTTCCAGCATCACTTGCTTCAGCCAGGCTCAAGACTCATCTTTGTGGGCTAGAAGATTCATTTCATTCATTCATTCATCATTCATTGGCAACCTTCAGTCTCAAAAGACTATGGTATCGTGCTCTGGAAAGAGGGCCTAAAACAGCATCTAATGTGACTAAAAAGGTCAATTTGAGAGTGGCAATCCCTTCCACACGGAGGGCAGATACATTCTGTCCCCTGCCCAGCCTCCAGATTTCGCTGGTTCCAGGACTGCCTCTTTGTCTCAGCCTGCCGAACAAGTGTCTTTTCGAATTGGAGAAGGCCATGCTGCGTCTTTAGCCTCCAAGCTGAATGATCGGAGATCAAGGTTTCTCAGTTGTTAATGTCCATTCCCAGGGCCTTTAGGTCCCTCTTGCAAATATCCTTATATCTGTGGTCTCCCTCTGAGGCACTTTCCCTGCACTAATCGTCCATACAGGAGATCTTTCAGAATCCGACCATCAGCCATTCTCATGACATGCCCAAGCCAGTGTAGACTTCGCTGTTTCAATAGTGTATATATGCTAGAAATTCCAGCATGTTCCAAGACTGCACTATTTGGAACTTTGTCCTGCCAAGTGATGCCAAGAATACGTCAGAGACAGCGCATATGGGCTAAAAGATAAATCCACATATAACTAAATGTGAGACACATCATTCCCAGAATTTCCTGTTCTTTCTTTTTCTGAATGTTCTTTTTCTTTCTTCTAATGATCCACTGCTACAAACCGGAATTTAACATGGGGAGTTTGCAAGATCCTCATTAAGGCAACAGAAAGGTTTCTTAAGGGTTTCTTTACTCCCAACATTCAATGAGATGAATTTTTAAAGGTTTTCTTTAAAAGTAATAAGTAATAGTCACTTCACATTGCTCATTGCAGAATTTCTTGAATCAGATGCAGTCTTTAGAAGCTGGGAGTGGAACAAATGAGCAACAGTAACAATACAATACTATGCATGTTTTCTCAGAAGTAAGTGCCATTGTATCCAATTAAGCAACATGCACCCTTGGGACCCCAAACAGTCCCTAAGCCCCTTTTCATGGCTTTCAGAGTCTATTGAATCCATGACTGCTTAAAACTCATAGCATATGTCTTGCCATTTTGAAGTGGGAAGAGTATAGTATAGTATAGTATAGTATAGTATAGTATAGTATAGTATAGTATAGTATAGTATAGTAAAGCTCTAAATTTGGCATGCAATAGATAAAAAATAAAGAAAACCCTCAAAGGAAATTGGGAGCAGAAGAAGAATATAAGGAACATCCATGAGACCTCAGTTGGCAAGAGAAGTTCAGTCTCCAAGGCACAAAGTCAAGCAGGAAGCATGAGGAATAAACACACAGAGCCGTAAACCCAAGAAGTTGTTCCCAGCAATGCCTCCCTCTGCCCACTATGATAAATAGCTTTCCAGTGCAGCCCATCAAGACGGGCTGGGTTGCACTAGAGTAATCTTGCAATCTCTGTTGCTCTTGTCTTTTCTCTGCCCTGAGTGCTCTCGGATCCACCATGGAAAGCAGCTCCTCCTCCTCCTCTTCTTCACTGACCTGCAAGCTGTCCCCAGCTGAAGCCTCCCGTGAAGCGTCCCATAAATCTCTTTCGACTGGTAGTTACAGAGTCATTAATTAACCCAGTTCTTGATGTGCCAGGAATGAGCTCATCCTCCCTCCAGCTGGCCTCTGAAGAAGAGTCAGAGGAGTCATCCAAGGGAGACATCACACTAACTCAATGCAAGACTCGTACAACTCAGGTTAGGACCTGCTCCACTCACAAGTGGCATATTTTGTTGGTCCTCCCTAAATGTTACAGGTGGCCGCCAAAAACTTGGCAACCCCTAAATTAAACTTACTCTAAAATATCTGTACATGAGATTGAACCAGAAATAATGCTGAAGAAACAAGAAAGTTGCAGAGATCTAAGGCAGAACCCATAGGCAGGCATATCCTTTTCCATCTCTGGCAGCAGAAAGCTTAATTAAGTATACATTATCTTGAGTTAAGAGCAGCAATTCTCCATTTACTTTCTGTCTCTTTCTCCTTATCATTATAACCATCATCAATCATCTATTTACTGAATAAAGGGTGAATGAATATAAACAGGATGAGGAATATTTCTGAAATGGGCTTAAATAAGGTTGTAATCCTGTTCAGGATTATTTGGGAGCAGTTCCCATGGACTGAGACTTACCTCTAACTATTCAAATGTGAGATTTCATCTGAAGTTCCTACTTAAATTATTCCATAGGCCCGTGATGGCGAACCTATGGCACATATGCCACAGGTGGCACACAGAACCATATCTGTGGGCACGCGAGTGTTGCCCTAGCTCAGCTCCAGTGCACATGCAGGTGCCGGCCAGCTGATTTTCGGGCCTTCTGGGCCCACCGGAAATTAGGAAACGAACCATTTCCAGCCTCCAAAGGGCCTCTGGGAGGTGGGAAAGGCCATTTTCGCCCTCCCCAGCTCCTAGAAAGTCTCTGGAGCCTGGGGAGGGCAAAAAAGTGGCCTACCTGGCCCACTGTGCCATTGCATACCAAAAGCAGAGGGAGTGCGGGGGGGCCATGCATGGGGGGCGGGGCACATAGAATTATGGGTGTGGGCACGCGCGTGCGTGAAACCCCCCCACGCTCCCCACATTTTTGGCACTCGATGGCAAAAAGGTTAGCCATTACTGCCACAGGCATTGCCATAAAAATTAATAGGTTAATTTCATGTTATTTTTTAATAATAATATTTTAATATTTATTTATTATTTAAATTTATGTGGCTGCCATTTCACAGAAAAGGTGGCAGATGAACAGACTGAGCTGGAAGTCATCAGTTTGGAATTGTTCCACAGCCACAAGATCCCTCTGAGAATTCTGCTGACCCTTAAGGTAAAGGTATAGTTCCTCTCGCACATATGTGCTAGTCGTTCCCGACTCTAGGGAGTGGTGCTCATCTCTGTTTCAAAGCTGAAGAGCCAGCGCTGTCCGAAGACATCTCTGTCGTCATGTGGCTGGCATGACTAAACGCCAAAGGCGTATGGAACGCTGTTACCTACCAAAGGTGGTCCCTATTTTTCTACTTGTATTTTTTATGTGATTTTGAACTGCTAGGTTGGCAGAAGCTGGGACAAGTAACGGGAGCTCACGAGTAACACGGCACATTCGAACCAACCTTTCAATCGTCAAGCTCAGCGTCTTAGCCACTGTGCCTCCGTATCCCTATTGACCCTTATCTAATGCCAATCTAACTTTGCAGATTGGTTGGTCAGATTCTCATGCATAGTAGCAATAATATACTCTTTTGTGCCTTGAACTCAGCAAATGTTCCTGGTTCTTTGCACCTGACAGGAAGTGACTCTGGGTGGAGTTCAGCAATCTAGTAAAAACATGACCACCCCTTGGCTGACAAACATGACTCTCTTGTGTAAGAAGAAAGATAAGCTTGTACTTATCTGCCATATTTTTTTTCCCTATCTACTGCAGAGACGGCTTGGAGTCGCCACCTGCCACAGTATTTTTAATGTCACGTGGTCCACCTGTAAAGGAAAAATGCACTTGTCACTGCAAGCCCATCGCTAAAACAATGTCACCTTTCTCCCGGTTTTCTTTTGATTCCTCTCTTGTGTAATGTCTATTACATGCTTTGTATCCAATTAAGACACATTGTCCAGCCAATTGGGAAGAAGAAACTAGCAGAAGCTGTTTTACAAATAGAAACAATTCTTGTTCATTATGCCTTAATTGAGGCAACAAAAAGGTGCTGGAAAACATCCATCAGAGATATATTCATGCACATAGTTGGAGGGGATTGGATTTAGAAACTCACAAAAGGAACATCAAATGTTCCAATCAAGAGTTATACAGGCAATAGTGAAACAAAGACTTGGAGACACAAATACAGCAGAATTAGCCCAATTACAGATTATATGTTTCCGGGAAAACACATTCCTTGGCTTTCATCCAAGATTTTTAAAGCATACTTTCTTCCTTTTATAGTCATAGCACAAAAAGTTGATTCTATTTGTTTCTCCTTCATTACCTCCAGATGTGTTTTCATCGGGGGAAGATATGTAAACCAGGCCCAGAGATAGCTAAGAATAAGGTAATGTTGCAATGAATGCCAGCCAAAACTCTTCCTTAGATCTGAATTTATGGAAAAATTATCAATTTATCTTTTCTTTCTGGATGTTTTGGTGGAGTCTTATTTTTTTTTTCCCTTTCCCAAGCATATTTAAGTCTCAACAAAAAGCCCCACTATTATAACAGGTTTTGTGGGGAATTTTGAGCAAGGTTTTCAGCAATACAGTAGAGGAAGAACCTGTTCCATAATGAAATGAAACAAGTCCTTCTTGAGTGTGAATTTTCCTTTTCTTCATCCTGGCCCGATTCTATTAATTTTTATCTTTTAGTTAATTAAAGAAGAAAAGTGTTCCTATATGTGTGAAGAAAGAAGAAGAAACATGCTGGGTCAGATAACAGATTAACGCATCCAACACCAAGAACAGAACCAGATAGACCGAGTTCACCTGCAGTTCCCATGTTCCAGGTTCTCCAGCAATTGGTATTCAGACACTAGATAGAATTCTTGCAATTGCACTATGTAGGCATTTCCATTTTTCAGTCCTTTATGAAAGGTATCTTCAGGGCATTCATATGCTTTTGCCTAAGTGGGCATCAGGCTACTGTACTACATCATGCAGACCTCTGTTATTCTGTTATTCTGATCTACATTCCTATAGTTTCATGACATTGGCTGATGATGAGACTTGAACTCCAAAACATATGGAGGCACCAGCTAGAGATACAGGTAGTCCTCAACTTATGGACACAATTGGGACAAGAATTTTGGTTGTTAAGCAATGTGATGATTAAGTGAGTCATCACACAATGGGGCCCAATTTTATGATCATTTTTACTGTAGTTTTTAAGTGAGTCACACGGTTGATAAGCGAATCAGGCTTTCCTAATTAACTTTTGCTTGTGAGAAGCTGACTGAGGTCACAAAATTGTGATCACTTGATCACAAGATGCTGCAACTGTTGTAAATGCCAGCCGGTTGCCACATGGTCACATGAATTGCAATCATGTGACTATGTGATAGTTGTAACTTATGTGAGTCATAAGTCACATTTTTTGCGTCTGTCATTACTTCAATCTGTTGTTAAATGAACAGTCATAGACAGGGGTGGGATCTAAAATTTTTTACTACTAGTTCTGTGGGCGTGGCTTATTTTGTGGGCGTGGCTTGATGGTCAGGTGACAATTCTTTAGGATTTAGCAGGTACTTTAGGTACTGGTCTACCAGGCTTTTAACCGCTTGCAGAGCTGTACCAGTCTACTCATTTGTTTTTGGAGGCACTGGTCTACCCATTTATTTTTGCAGGCACCGGTCTACTCATTTGTTTTTGGAGGCACCAGTCTACCACCACACTGCCTTTTAACACTGATCAGCTGTAGGGTGGCCCTTTGAAGCCCTGTGGCAAGAGTTTAAACAGCTTTTTCCTTCTAGCCAATCAGCTGGGACTCAGGAGGCAGCAATAGATTGGGGGTGGGGCCAAATAAAACATAAGAATAACGTGGGGGAGGGGGTGGGGGGCAGGGGGCAGAATCGGTTCGGTGACATCATATGGTCACCGCTACTGGCTCGGCAGAACCGGGTGGAACCGGGAGGAACCCACCACTGGTCATAGATCAAGAACTACTTATATGTGTTAGTCCTGTCATTTTCCTATTTCAAATCTGTGCAGGTTCCCCAGTAAAAAAAAGCTACAAGGTATTTTTAAAATAAAAGTTTGCAAATACGCTAGTTTTTCTGTTAAAAGCCCTTCCCCTCAAAAAAATTAGGTGATGGTGATTACAAAGAAACATACTGACACTTGCATATCTTCATCTTTTGCTTATAGCCTGTGGTTAACATAGATTCTCCCCAATTCCTCTGTCACATTTTCTGTACATCTCTATTTTTCTTAATACACTAGTGTTATAGGTTTACTTGCACTATCCAGTTGTTCCATTGACAGAATGGGCAGGCAAAATATTTCTGGAGGGCAAAAATTGATTGAAAACTGGGGATGGAATCCTTCTACTTCAGGTAACCAGAAAAATGCTAAAATGATAAACTTCTGGACTTACTATTTTTTTGAATCTGTATTCTGGGCTGAATATTTTGCAAATCATTGCCTAAATGTGTGTGGATGGAATTTATTTTTTAAAAAAAAATGTTTTATAACATTATAGAATAAAATACAAAAGCAAATAGTAGGACACAGTGGGGTGGAGAAGAGAAACGGAAAGTGAGTAGGGGAGGAAGAAAAGAAAAAGACACATTGACTTCTGACTCCCTCTGTTGCAGTAGAATACAACATTAACATTGAACACTCCCAAACATTGGGAATGGTATGTTCCCTGACTTGGCCAAGGTGAACAGTGAGCGGACAGAGGCTCTGGGTGGGGCAAGGCTGGAGCCGGGGAATGCTTACCTTTGGTGAGCAGAGCAGGTGAGGTGCGGAGGCGAGGTGAGGGATTAGCTGGGTCGCTTGGTGAAGGCAACATATATAAGGCGGGGGTGAGTGGGCAAGCATGCTGGTGGGCAAGCAGCGAGCGGGTATGCAAGGCCAGCCAGAGGTGGCATTTGCCAGTTTGGCAAACCAGTTAAAATTTCTGCTACCAGTTCACCTGAACAGATCCAAACTGACTGAATACCACCTCTGAACAAATCAATCTAATCAGTAAAACCCAAAATCAGTGTGGATGGGATTTTTTTGAACTTGCTTAAGGTGAAGCCAACATAAGTAAAAGGCGGGAAACACTTAAAAATAGTAAATGTGGGTATGTCCTATCTTGAATATATATGATTGATCCTTGTGACTGCCATCAATATTCTATGTTAAGGCCAATTTCTGGGGAAACAATGGTAGACTGAGGATGAGTTTGTGGGGCTGTGGCAGAAAGTGGAGCCAGTGAATGAATCAGATCCCCAAACTACTCTCCAGATTAAGGGGAACACTTGAGATTGCCCAGAGTGTGCTCCTCATGAATGCTTCTGGGATGACAACATAAAACAGAGTTCTCCAGTGAGTTTTAGAGCAATGAAAGTAGGGAAAATCAGCTTTGCTCAACCATAGTTTTGAGCTTTCAAAACGGAAGCTGGATTCACTTCTTTTCTTAATTACCTTTACTGAAAATGGCTTATAAATTGATTTTTTTTGAGGGGGGGGAGTATTAATAATTTTCAAGGACAAGATTTTGAAAAGCTTTTAGATAGACGGAGGCCAGATTAATTTGAAATATAATTTTAAAATACTTATAAGGATACTTCCTATAGTTTGTTTAAAATATTTAGGAAAATTTTGATTTTAAGTGTCAGATATCTCTCCCTGGGAAAATATTCGGGATGAGAGAAAAACGTGGTAAAGGAGAACTTGAAGTCTGATTACTGGAAGCAACTATAAAAAATTAAAAATTATAATTAAAGACCACTAATACAGAATGGAGTAAAGCATTTTAACTCTGAGTAAATTCAAGGATATTTGGCAACAATATACCTAGAATTTTCTTTCTCTTTAGACTGTCAGACAATAAAAAATGGACTTAAAAGAAAAGATAGAATAGGCTATAATGGAAAATCAGATTGTTTTGGATGTGGATTTAAAATAGTCAGGATACAAGAATGATACTGACAAAGACAACCTACAAATCAAACCAGCTGAGGTTTTAATAGTTAAAAGCAACACACCAATAATAAATTGGGAAGAATGATTTGAATATGTGGATTTAGTTAAAAGTGACTTGGACAATTTTCTTACTCTTGATTTTACAAAAGGGATGTGTTGTAATTATGAAGGAATTCTTGGGAAAAGGTAAAGAATACAGCTTTGGGGACATTACCTAAAAAGAATAAACATCAACCACTTTTAAAGTAAAATGAAGGTTTACAAAGTTGGCTTATTCAACCAAGGTTAAAATGTATATGATTCTCTTTTTTTCCCTAGAAGTTTTAATGGTTTTTGTTGACTAAGACTGAATGATGAGGCTTTAAGGATTTTTAATAGATGAGATATGGGAGGAAGAGAGTTTTTGTTGCATTTTTAGAGAATGTGATAAGCTATGCTATTAAAATTGAGAAGAGATGAAGAGGAGATGATAAGAAATTAATTTATGGGAATTTATTTGAAGGGATTAAATATTAAAATTTTTAATATGTTGTTGTTTCTGGTAACTCCTAATGGAATTTTTCTTAGCTAAGTTTGAATGATGAGGTTTTAGAAGATTTGTTTATAGATATAAGACATGGAAAGATGATGTTTTCTCCTTTGCATCTTTAGAGAAATGGCAAGGTATTATGCAAAGTGAAGGAAATAAATAAGAAATTCTTTTACTTGTTTAATCTCTCCCCCACTCTCTCCATATACATATACATATACATATACATATACATATACATATACACATGCACATGTACATGTACACATACATATATATCATATACATATATACGTATTATACATGTACATATACATGGAAGCTTCTAATGGATTTTTGTGGCATAAGATTGAATGATGAGACTTTATTATTTGATAATAGATAAAAGATGAGATATAGTATGAAGAGATTTCTGGTTGAAATATTAGAAAAAATGTTGAGCTATTGAAAAGGGTTTGTGGGACTTGTGATGGTATAAGGAAGTTTTCCACTGGTCAGGGGTAAGATATGGAAAATCTCTGGGTTTAGGGATCAATTGTGTAATAATATTCAACAAATGACACTCTGCTTCTACACTTCAACAGAAAACAGAAATTGTTATATATATAACATTCATTTTCTAATGAAAAATATCATCATTAACAGTTCTCAGCCAAAGCACAGCATTAATGCTGTCTTAAATTGTAAGGGTTTTTTTGTGCTATTGTTGTTTCATATTTAAGGGCTACACATATTTAAAAATAACACATAACATACTGTATGTGAGAAAAGCCAGAGGGATACTTTTGTTATAGAAAAAAAATTGTCCTAGTTTAAGAAAAGACAAGTAGAGTAAGAAAACATGATGGAACTATCGTCAGCCTATGAATTTCTACATTCATAAATACCAGAGCAACTGAAATGTCACAGATGTGTATTTTCTGATATATAATTTAGCTCCTTTCTTTGTAGTTAAACTTACACCTTCATCTTCTGCAGGTATTCATCAAATTTATTCTACAATATCAAACCACCTTTGTTCAGATACATTACTTTCTTAGTCTTTCACAGACACAGAGCTATTTTAATAACTAGGTGTAAATTCATGTTCTTTATCATTCATTGCTCTTCTTATATTCCAAGTTTCATATGTGAAGGTTATCACCAGATAAGCCCACAGATATTATAGATCATAATTTGGTCAATCAAATCTTTCACATATTTCCTAGTAATATAGAGAAAGTTACACATCTCTGTTCCCGTGTAACAGCTGGTTGGGCCCTTAACTTCCCTTCATGGTCTATTGTTTTATGCTTATTAAAAGGATTTCCTTTCCTTATGGAACAGTCCATGGCAAAGTGCAGTAGGATTTTTAACCTGGGTCACTCTCAGATAGACACAATAGTTGCCCTATGCCATATTACTGGGGGTCTCTCTTTTATGAAGCAATGAGAAGAAGAAACTCTGTGCAGACTCTCCAAAGGATGAATTGAAAACCACAGCACAGGTTGTGAGGCTAAACTAGTTTTAAATCGGCTAATAAAAGAATAATGTGAATTGCCTGCAGCATTACGTCACCTAAAAAAAAAATCAACCACCTCTCATCTACAGAAATTCTGTGAAGAATTTCAAAGGCAGTGGCAGCTCTTTGAGATAGTCCAGGCCAAAAGTGCAAACTTTGAGTACTAATAGCAACTTTACTATAACAGTAACAGACTCTTGCAACTGAAAGCATTTTTCTACTTTTTTTTCCATTTAGAGTATTTTCAAGAATACTAGGGAGAGTCCCTCTTGAGATGCTTCCCAGGTTCCTTTTCCTTCTGTAGGCTGAGACACTTTTTCCATGACAGTTGTCTAGGTTGTTCTTCCTTCTGTCTTCCAAGGTCCCACAGATCATTGTAGGAAGACATGATGGGTTCTGAAACACGTAACCATGGTGGAGATGATGGAGTCAGGTAAGAAATGTCAAATGTATAACAGTAGCATGAGTGGCTGAGGCATGCCTTGAAGTGATACATCCAGAGCAACCTGAGCCAATCCAATTTTAAAGGCTGTAGGAAAGAATTACTCATCACAGCTTTTTTACACATTCTTTAAGAAAAATGCATATGCCTAAACCAAATGGAACTGACTGGTTCTTATCTGGAGATTATTTGACTTCTGAATGCACAGTTTGAAATCCAGTATTGTTATAACATTATTTTTTAATGACCCAAGAGCAAGTGGGGAACTTGATTTTTACATTTAGTTAATCTAAATAATTCAAGCATGGATTAATTCAGCCATATTAAAGAACATTGGTTGGTTACATCTTTACCTTGCAGGTGGCTAATTGCTTTGAGAGCTGTAAAATATGAGCCATATTCAAATGACAGTTGCATGAACATTGACCTCATAGAAGGTAAGAGTGAAATTGTACTTGCCTCCCAACCTCACACATTCAGCTAGAGATTGATGTGTGTTTATAACCTATGCACATATAAACTTTCGCATGATCAGTTTCTGCATCCCCCTTCTTCTATATGCACAACAGAAATAAGTAGATATAGATATTCACAACCTGCATATGTATAGGTTCTATTTTCACCTATGGACATGGACACCTATGGACATGATGGACATGTTTCCCTCTGGCCCATTCTTGTACTCTCTAGGGTTCCTTCCTCCCCTATGCAGTGCTGAAATTCACTGGCACATCATTGATATTTGATTGAATTTTTGTTTTCACTGCATATATCTTCTAGTCAGTGTGATATAAATAACAGCATGTTCACCTCCATGGTCAGCTCTAGATTAGAGATTCTACCTTAAATAGATTGGTGTGATCATATTTGGATAAAACTGGGCTTTGTTTGCACCTGTGGCACACTTGCAAAATATGCCCAAACTAATTGGTACTTATTATCAGCAGGTAATTTTTACATGCAACATGGGTACAAGTCTGGAAACATAATCTATGCTTTCTCCAACTTACTAAAAAGCAATATATGAAAGTGCCCTGCTTCTTATTTCAAATACACATTCATACACATAGTTGCTATAGAAATTAGCACAATCATCCTCAAGGTCAAAGAAATAACAGCAGTCCAGGAATTCAAACCAAAACAGAGTCTGTGAAAAGAAAAGCTTGCCTAACTGCTTTTGCTTTTAGAAGAGCTTGCAGAAGAATAGTCAAAATCCAGTCCAAATTTCCAAGATCCTAGCCAGGGTTGTTAGCCAGTCCAGAGGTCAAAATTTCACAAATGTCACACAAGAGCTGGAGATCAAATGGTTGATTCCAATACATGATCATAGGTCAGGGGTGCCTCTTGAATCAGACAACTCTCTAAAATATCCAGGTACCAGGATTTGGAGACCTTATATCATCATTATCTGACTGCACCAGATTTGTAGGTGGAACCTGTGTTTGCTCAGGCTCAGGTGATTTATATTTTGAGTCAGTGTCTGAGTCCTGGGCCATGACAGAAAACACTGATTGACCAAAGTAGGTTGAGCAACACAAGTGAATATATATGGGACCAACAAGCACATTAAAAAAAAAACAAAAAAACCACTGATCAGGTAATGGGGCATAGATGGTGACTTCCTTTGGTTGTTTAAAGAAACGTTTAAACAAATGTATAAGAAATAGTTATGACAAATATGTTGGTTGAAGATGTGAATGTACAAGTATTTTTGGATGTTGATAACACTTCATTTTTGGCTAAGAATCTGAATGATCTGTGGCAAATGTTAGCTAGAATGTATGATGCAATGTAGAGCATGGACTTGAAAAGCAGTGTATCGGATACCAAGATAGTTATGCTAACAGGGAACATTGAGTGAATGATGACAAGTTGTATATGTTAAACATGGTAAAAATAAAGAAATCTAGATCAAGTACAAGAATAGCATATCTTGATGGAATGTTTATGTAACATGAGAAAACTGTGAAACTTAAGGCAAGTAAAATCAGGGTAGTGCAAGATGGGTAATACCATCATGAAGCTCCTGGATCTATTGCCTCAACATATATTTCAAGTTCAATGGTAAAATCTATAAGCAAATAAAAGGTACCCCAATGGGATCACCCATATCATAGTCATAATCATAAGTTTATTTTGTCAAGCATAAATAAGATAACAGGTAAAAGTATAAACATGAAAAGAGTAAGTAAAAAGGAATATTAGGACAGGGACGGTAGGGACGCTGGTGCACTTATGCACGCCCCTTATAGACCTCTTAGGAATGGGGTGAGGTCAACAGTAGACAGGCCTAATAGCAAAAGCAGTCACACAATGACTCAAATCCATAGCTCTACCCACCAACCAAAATTTTGGACAAGCTACATGATGATACCTTCATCATCATAAAACGCTCCCAAGTTGAAGAAACACACCACTTACTAAATAACATATTCCCTGGGATCAAATTCACCTGCAAAGAGGAAACAGACAACAGACTCCCATTCCTCGATGTTGACATACGGAGACAAGAAATGGAGAACTAGAAATCTGTGTCTACCACAAACCCATGCACATGGACTGGATCCTCAGCTTCACAAGCAACCATCCCAGTGCACATAAAAAGAAGTTGTGTCCAGACCCTGTTCAAAAGGGCCAGGACACACTGCAGTACCACAACACTAAGAAAAGCAGAAGAGAAACAGCTGCTCGATGTCTTTCTCTGTAATGGCTATCCAAAAGAACTTCATATTCTGATCCACAGCACCCAAACCACACCACACCACACACACACACACACACACACACACACACACACACACGATCAAATTTATGTATATGTGTATTTGCAAGCATTGCAAGCATTTGTAGGCCACCTATTCTTTAGGCATTTTGGTTTCGTACCAAATTTTGGCACTTAAGCTGGAGACAGTTTAAACTACTTGGCCATGTTCAAGGGAGACTGTGATAGGCAACATATACAGAACTTGCACTTCTGTGAACAAGTAAGGCAAATGTCCAGAATGACCTGAGCCATAGGATGCATACAGTGAGACCTAACATTTAAAAGAGTATGTTCCAGGGGTGCTATTCAGCAGGTTCGGACAGGTTTTGGAGAACCAGTAGCAGAAATTTTGAGTAGTTTGGAGAATTGGCAAATACCACCTCTGGCTGGACCCAGAGTGGGGAGGAAAAGGAGATTTTGCAGTATCCTTCCCCTGGAATGGGGAGGGAATGAAGATTTTGCAGTAGCCTTCCCTTAGGAGTGGGGAGGGAATGGAGATTTTGCAGTATCCTTCCCCTGGAGTGGGGTGGGAATAGAAATTTTGCAGTATCCTTCCCCTGCCACGCCCACCAAGTTACGCCCACCAAACCACACCACACCCACCAAGCCACGCCCACATAACCGGTAGTAAAAAAAAATGACTGCCACCACTGGTATGTTTCCTCCCACTTGCCTTTCAAAGGTAAGTGAACAAAAGGTAGTTCGTATCAGCACGCTAACATATCAGCAACTTTCTGGAAAGCTCTTAAGACTTGATAGTTTTCATGGGCATGAGGGGAGAACATCAGGAGAGCGGTTAGCCCCGTCTGATCATTCCATGACAGACCAGTTTGGGGAAGTGTAAAGGAACCATTCTAGAAACTGGGAGCTGTGAGTTAACTTACGAGTCCCTCCCCTGAGGCATAAAGCCAGCTGGGCCATTCACTGTCTCTCAGCTCTAGGATGAAGGCAAGGGCAAACCACTTTTGAAAATCTTGCTGGGACTTGTTCAGGAGTCAGCACTGACATGAAGGCCCCCCTTCTTAAAATTACCTAGGCAAAAGATGCTGAAATATTCCAGGACAGCAATACAACATTCAGAAGGAGCCCAGGCAGGTACCTTCCTATTTCCCTGAACTATAAGAAGGTAGAGGAGGTACAGCACAATCAGGTTTGCAAGATTTTGTTCTTATAACTAATTTCAAGAAAAGTAGTTTGGGCCGACAGTCAGCTATTTAATTTTAATTTTAACTTTATTTATTGTATTTGTTTTTGGTCTTTATTTATTGTATTTGTTTAACATGCCCAAAGTCAGGTTAAACAAGATGGATGGCCATATAACCCATGCATATAAATAAGAAAGATTTGATATGCCTAAAAAATGCATGAGAAGGAAAATCCAAATAAAGAAACAGTGGCTTTCTTTTTTATGCATGTTGCAGGCACAAAGTGGGTAGAGAATCTGAACTGGGACCTCAGGGCAAAGAGGTTTAACCCTCTTCCTTTTGCTAGTGTGGTCCCCCACGCTTATGTTTGACTAAAAAAAATATTCACTGTCTTTATGATAATTACAGTATATAGCTAGAAAGAACCAAGGTTCTGACAAAACTAAATGGTGCCCTTTCTTTACAGACTTCATGGTATCTGTTAGCTATCACATTAGAATGCTTCGCATTTGGTGTCTGCTTTAGATTTATTTTTACAACACAACTTCTCCATGTGGGGCCTGTGCTTTGGGATGAGAAATTCGGTATGGCTTTGTTAGACAGTTTCTGCCCAGTCTCCAGCCTTCCCTAAAAAGAAAAGGTGGTTGAAAAAGTGGCAGAGATCCAAGACAATATATTTAGCACCGATGTAGATGGGAATTGGGGGCAGGGAGGTATTTCCCCAATTCCAATTTAAATCTCATCCTACTTGCTGTAGGATGTGTAATTTATTGGCATTTTGAGGAGATGCAAATCAGAGGCCAATCTGCTACTCTTTTTAGTATTTGTCTTTTTCTCTGGAAATCATCCAGTTAAACAGAGAGATGTTTCCACAAATCAAACCATCTTCAGTTCTACCCATGAAATTCAGCTCCATCTATTAGCTGTTCTTCTGTGTGAATTGTTCTGAGTAATTCACAGTTAAATATGCATTTTCCTTGTTTTTCACTTTTAAGAGCTGTGTCCAATTTCTGTATCTTTATCTGTCTTATCTCTTAAATAAACCTTTTAACTGAAGTTAATTAAATTTCTTTACATAGCTATTGGGCCTCCTCTCACTTACTGTGTCTTTGCCATTTTATTCATGCTGAAGGTTCTAAGGTGTTTTTAAAAAAAGAAGTCTGGGAAGACCTTATGAAGAAAAATGAAAGAAACCAGGGTGACTATATAAGAAGTTTTCTAATGAGCTCAGATATAAAAGGAACATGTATAGAAAATCGAAGGAAGGATAAATTATTTCTAGCAAATACAATCAAGGAACTGAAAAATGTAAGGAAAGTAGCAAAAGATCCAATGTTAAAATGAATGTGCTGCAGGTTTGTGGAGATTGCTAAAAATAATAAAAAGGGACAGGATTGGCTATACCTGGAACAAGAAAAAGTAAGTAAATAGTCTGCTGAATGAAGAAAATGGAACAATGTTAACTGAAATTGCTCAAATCTTGTTCTAGATCCCACAAAGGAAACAGTATATGACCGGACAAAAATAATTTAATTTAATTTAATTTAATTTAATTAATTAAATTTATATGCCGCCCCTCTCCGAAGACTCGGGGCGGCTCACAATACATTTAAAAAATCATTATAAAAAGACATTGAAAAATTTAAAAACATTAAAAACATTAAAAACTCATTCACACCATTCATGGCCGGATCTCGCCAGATTGCAACAGCGAGATCAACGGCCCCAGGCCTGCCGGAAAAGCCGGGTCTTCATCGCTTTTCAGAAGGCCAATAGGGTGGCGATGGTCTGGACCTCAGGAGGTAACTGGTTCCAGAGAGCTGGGGCAGCCACAGAGAAGGCCCTCCCCCGCGGGCCCGCCAGCTGACATTGTTTAGCTGACGGGACCCGGAGGAGACTAACTCTGTGGGATCTTACCGGTTGCTGGGAGCTATGCAGCAGAAGGCGGTCTCGAAGATAAATGCGATGATGAATTGGAGTTCAAGAGAATGAAGAAAGAGATGGTAATGGATGATAATTTCTTTTGTTAAGTAAAGAAAGCCTTCAAGCCCTGTCTAGGGAAATTCTCAGTCATCCAGGTCATGGTTGTCTCAAAGGTGTTTTTTCAAAAGGCAACCGGACTATGTTTTTTTCCCATGAGGAAAAAGAAATTTTGCTTCTCATGAAGCTTCTTGGATGAGAACTGAAACTTCTTCTTCTTCCCCAAGGAAGAACTTCTTCCTGTTGCCTTTTGAAAAAAATAGATTTGGGTCTTCAAGCCTAACATCATTGCATAGTAAAATAATTTATAAATATAATCACAGACATCTCTCCTTTTTTTTAATTTTTGGAGAACAGGGAAAGTGCAATGAGATTAAATGCAAGCAAATTTTTGAGAAGCAGACCCAGTATATCCAAATAACTATAGACTTTTAAACTTGACAATGACACTTAGAAAGCTTCTAGAATAGAGAAATTAACTTTGTAAACATTTAGAGTGAAAGTGTCGTGTTATAATCCTAAAGAATTAATACACAGTTCTTGAGGATGACTTTTGCCAGACTAATCTTATCACCTTTGTTGGCCGAGTTCTTCTTTGTTTGTAAAGTTCACCAGAACAATGAAGCTCAATTTCAGTAGATTTTTGACAGGTGCCCCATTATATTATTGTTCATAAACCGGTAAGATGTACTATGGGCCCTACTTCTCTTAGGTGAATTTGTGATAAGACTATACCCAAAGAACATTAATAGCTGTTCATTAATCTGAAAAATGATAATTTGGTTTCATAGATTTTGCCCTATACCCAGTGTGGTTAAATAGCTTGATCAGTGTATTTGCATCTTATAGGAATGAACAACTTTGGTAGGGGGCTGAACCTGGTCTTTTAAAACTCTTTTTTGGTCCCACAGGGCTAAAGGAAGAATGACAATAATAGGGTGATATCTGTGTGTAGATTCAAATGTTCACTGCCAGTCATTTTTTAAATAATCTTTAGGTGCTTGTTGTTATTGTAAATATTCCTAAAAGAGATAGATTAAATCTACCAAAGATTTAATACATCTATGGATGGATGGATGGATGGATGGATGGATGGATGGATGGATGGAAGGAAGGAAGGAAGGAAGGAAGGAAGGAAGGAAGGAGCTATGAAAATCAACTATTCTGCAGCCTAAACTGTGAGTTCCTCTCCCTTTTACAGTAGAAAGAGTAGTTCAGATATAATAATTCCAATATCATCACAAATCCTTCCAGACCAAATGGAGCCAACATTTGTGCCCATTATGCATTGAGGTTCCACATGGAAGCCATAACTGTGAAGATATGCAAGGTGTATTTTTATCCCTTAAACTTTTGAAGGTCCAAACTTGGCTTTGGCCCCACCAACTTTGGAGGTGTTACTTTCAAACAATTTTTCATAAAACTTTTGAGCTAACAGAAGTTTCAGAACCTTGTTTTATAATGATGTTGATCAGATGGAAAATTGAGTTCAAACAACCAATTTATTTTTCATAGCGTTAGTGTAAAGTTCTTATTTGGTGAAAAAAATAATAATATTAATAAGATAAAGATTAAAGATGCAAGCACAATGAGGTGAAGAGTCTCACTCTCCCTTGCCAAAAGAATTATAGATTTTTACTGACTAGAAACTAAACTTGAACATAAATTTATGAATTTAAATGAGTAACACGGGGTTCACTCCCAAGAAAGACCATACACTGTTCTGCTTTTATACAGAATTTTGACCATTTCTTTTTAAAGAATATGATAAATATAGAATACATCCAGATGCTGGGGAAAATCATGAGTAGCTGGCAGAACAATTTGTATGAGGAGAGGAAAAGAACTCCCTTGGTTGAGAAAAAGTGATGATTAATAAGCAATATGAAAACCGCCCTCATATCTTCAAATGACTGTTGCTTTGAAGATGAAGTCCCACAAAGGCAGCTTGAACATTGTTATTATAAATAACTAAAGCAATAAATAGCTCCAGTAAATAAAGTTCTATATCAGCATATTCATATGACAAGAATACGATTTTAACTGAACAATGGGGACTGAATTAGCATAACTTGGCCGGACTACTGCAAATTGCTTTACATGGAGCTGCCTTTGAAGACTACCTGGAAAACTTAAGGGTTTGGATTGCCTCCTCTGATCAGAATTTATCTGCCCAGTATGATCACTCTGGAAGAAACGGCTTGGGATCCCCTACTCCTATGAAAGAAGAAAGAGGAGAAAGCCTTCAGTTTGTGAGTTTGGCACCAGTGGTGGCACGCGCAATCCCGTTGCAAACTGGTAGTAAAGATAAGTAGAACCTACCCCTGGTTGGCACCCATTCTCTTGCAGAGTTTTCCACATGAGGTTTGGTTGGCCACTTCTTATGCTGCTTTCCAGAATTAGATAATTTAATCAATGCTATTGGCCAGTTCTACATTTTAGCATATATTTTTTTGTTTTGCTTGGATAATTTTAATGATGTAAATTATTGGGATTGTGAATGCAACATACTCCAAATCAGGCAGAAAGATGGAAAATTAGAAAGATAGAAAGGAAGATAGAAAGTTGGGAAGATTGATTCCTGGTTCCCTAAAGGCATTCTTTGCCTTTGAGCCAATCTGAATCAAAAGCTTTGGGGCTTTGATTAAATATTTATCCATCTTCATGCAAACACATAAAGTTGAGATAATCAAGGCCACAAACAAGCAACCAATTCTGGGCATGTATTAAAGACTGAGAACCTTGGCTGGCTGCATACCCTAAAAGAAAACAAAAACTGGACTTTAACCATCTGTGATACCCTGTGGGACTTTAACCATCCATCCTTCCAGAACATGCTTTAAAGTCCAATAAACATTTGCTCTCCTTTAAGTGGGTGATAGTTATCTAGAAGCAGCATGTGTGCTGATGCTTGTTAATTAATATACTAGAGTAAGACGAGACATGGCCTGCATGGCAATTGAGCAAGACAACAGACTGCAGTGCCTTGGGCAGTGAAAACATAGTGATGATACTGTGATGCATGAGTTTGGAGAATAGAGGATAGCGACTTTTCTGAAAAGTAGACTTTTTTGTACCGTACTATTGTAGGGAAAATGCTGTCTAAGGTAGGAGTGAAAAAAAGTGTAAAAAGAGAACCAGTTTTGCATTTGGGGGGTTGCATTCGGGGCAAGAGATTTTAAGGAGCAAGCCCAAGTTTACTTCATAAAATTCAAAAACTATCCAAAATGGGCTCTAGCCCTGTTTTGGTTATATTGTTCTAAAAATGCCATGCAAAGTTTGGTTCTCAAACTCAGGAGAGAGAGAAAGAAATAGGAAGTTCCCAATCCTGGTCTAGGAAGCTGTATGAGGCCCATATTGTACTTCTGAGCTAGAAAACGTGATGCTCATTTAAATGTATACAGAAGATAGTAAACTTATGCAAAAAGCATAGAGGAAAATAATATTACCAACTTGCCAAACCTTAGCTATGAGATCACAAAAGTGATTATTGCTGAAATCTGAAGCAATGAGAAGTAGATACGAGGAAGTCAGATTTAGATTCATAGGAGACCGATAACCAGAACCTCCAAAACTGGAGAAGTGTTGGCACAGAGCTTGCACCCAAAATATGATACTTTTATGGATTATAATTAATAACATTTCATTAGGCTGCTGATCAGCTTTTAAACTGAACCCTCAGAGGAAAATGATAAAAGCTGGTGGCATATAGCATAGGATAGGATAGGATAGGATAGGATAGGATAGGATAGGATAGGATAGGATAGGATAGGATAGGATAGAATAGAATAGAATAGAATAGAATAGAATAGAATAGAATAGAATAGAATAGAATAGAATAACGGAGTTGGAAGGGACCTTGAAGGTCTTCTAGTCCAACCCCCTGCTTAGAGGGTTGGACTATACTACTTCAGACAAATGGTTATCCAACATCTTCTTAAAAACTTCCAGTGTTGGAGCATTCACAACTTTTGGAGCCAAGTTGTTCCACTGATTAATTGTTCTGTCAGGAAATTTCTCCTTAGTTCTAAGTTGCTTCTCTCCTTGATTAGTTTCCACCCATTGTTTCTTGTCCTGCCCTCAGGTGCTTTGGAGAATAGCTTGACTCCCTCTTCTTTGTGGCAGCCCCTGAGATATTGGAACACTGCTATTATGTCTCCCCTAGTCCTTCTTTTCATTAAACTAGGTATACCCAGTTCCTGCAACTGTTCTTCATATGTTTTACCCTCCAGTCTCCTAATCACCTTTGTTGCTCTTCTCTGCACTCTTTCTAGAGTCTCAACATCTTTTTTTACATTGTGACAACCAAAACTGGATGCAGTATTCCAAATGTAGCCTTACCAAGGCATTCATTAAGATGAATTATTCTAAGATGAGGATGGGAAGAGGGTAGAAATTCCTCTGTATGTATTTCTACCCACTCTAGTATTGAAGACAGGAATCAGGAATCAGAACCAATGGCCACTGATAGCTTTTAAGTGAAGGAATTTCCCATTCAAGTTCCCCATTCATTTTTCCAAGTTCTCAGCTTTGAAAAGGAGGATGGTTCATGCTGATTTTCAGGCAAGGACATTTTGATTACTTGCTTTCTTTGTCGCACCATGTAAGTTTAGGAAAACTCAAGAAAAAGAAAATTGTGAGAGTGCTGCAGAAAATAGATGGCAACCAATGGAAAAGCACAGGCCACCTCCAACAAATTCTTACTTCATGAAAAACATGCCACCAATGACCTGCGCTACACATGTTTCAGTGTCCACATTCTGCCACTCTCCTCAAATTTTTTTTTGTTCCTAACTGATCAATAGCTACAGGGAGACCTGGACAACAATGATTGGTAGGTGATAGACCATGAAAAGTAAGAAGACAAATCAAATTTGTTCCTTAATAATGGTAAAAGGCCTTTAGGAAATTATTATCTATCAGAATCATACTGCTCATTTGAAATGATTGCAGCAGCCAAATCTTAGGCAGCAGATTTGAAGCAAGGATCTCCTACCAATTCCTTTCACCTAGAGATCCTACGAATTGAACCTGAAGCCTTCTGCTAGCAAACTTAGGCTAAACACTGAAATCAACATGCATGGAATTGTGCTGTGGTTTATAGAACCCTTACAGAGAACTTCAGTAGGTTTCTTACTCTAAGCCAGACCTGGGAATTTCACAAGTCCCAGGCCATATCCCACCCTTTGGCTGGCCCTGTCCAACCCTGTCCAACCCACATGAGGTCAATTGGAAATTAAAAAAATAAAATCCAAATAAGCACACCACAGGGGATGAGAGAAGAAGCCGAGTGTGCTTTAGTTGGCAAGTGAGAGAAGCTTTTCTGTGCCTATGGCAGAAGAGTAGCAGCCAGGCTGAGGGGTGGGCTCTGGTGGCAGAATTAAGTTCAGCCAATTGGTTCGGCCTTCCACAACAGTTCCAATTTTTCATATGGCCCCTTAGGAAAATTAATTGCCCACCCCTGCTGTAAGTATAAACAGGCATATATAAACCCAAGTAAGCCGAATTTCTCCTAGAATTTTAATTCATTGTAAATTTAATTCATTGTAAATTATGTTCAGGAACCTATTAAGCATGCTTCTGTCTTATTTCTTCTGTTTGTTGATCTAGATCAGGGTGTCAAACTCAAGGCCTGGCGGCGGGATCTGGCCTGCAGGACTTCACTGGAAACAGTGAAAGACCGGCCAACAATGCCTCTGCCAGCAAAAATGGAGCTCAGGAGGGCGGCCCTCCTGACCTCTGTTTTTGCTGGCAGAGGGTTGCAGAAAGCTGTTGCAGTCAAAAATGGAGCTCGGGAGCCCGTTTTCACTGGCAGAGTGCTCGGGCCTCCACAGACACCCCTAATACGAGTGACGTTGAGCTGGCCACTCCCACCCTGGACACCCCCAGCCCCCCAAGGTCAAACACAATCCTGGTGCGGCCCTCAATGAAATCGCGTTTGACACCCCTGATCTAGATAGTCCTAGTTTTCCTCACATAGTTGGTAAAACTTACAATGGCTAGGAGATTGTGGCAGACAATGCTACAAACTCCACCAAGTTGAGGTCACATTTAAGAGGAATAGAAATATCAAGGTACTTCAAAGCAGCCCTCTTAGAGTCTAATTGAAACTTTTTCCAATAACTGATCACGAAGCCTGTTTCATCGCATGGTGGACATTTAAACATTCTCAGTGCTGGGAATCTGTTATGTTCATGCCCTGTCTAATCCTCTTTGACTGGTAGTTCCACTTCATGCAGTGTCTATCACAGAAATGGCAACATTGGAGAAGCTTTCCTTTTCAGAACGGGGATTGCTTAAGGAAAAGGTTAACTGCTGGGTGCTTGTTTATGTGCTAGTATGCTAAAATGGAAATGCTGGCAGTTGCCATGCCATACAATCATCGGCCATGTCTATTCAGCTTTGGAATAAGGCCTGGCATCCACTCTGCCAAATTAATGAAATATGTGCAGCTATTTAAAAAGCATGCCACGGTGGCCACTTGCCAGAAACAGAAAACGAAGAAAAGGAGATTCTACACTCTTAAATAAACAGAAGGCATCTTATGCACTGAGGGAAAAAAAGAATGGAGATTTTGCAAGATTAACTGACGCACACTGAAGGACGGAGTAGGTCTGTCACAGGTATGAACCTCTGAGGACATTTGGATATCTTTTGTTTCTGAAATGCATATGGCACTTGGTATCAATGATGCAGCTATCAGCTGCTATACAGCAGAACATTTAGCAGCTGTTATATATTTAATGATTCAGGCAGAAAGGTTGCCTTACCCAAGAGATTCACAACATAGTATAAGGAAATTGATATGAAGCTCCTGAGATTCAAGGTGTGTGTGTGTGTGTGTGCGTGTGTGCGTTTGTGTGTGTAGAAGAATCTTGCCTGCTGAAGCCAAGTCCAAGCGGGAGATAAATGCCACTTTCCCTGGGTAGCATCAGTCGGGCACAGCTCCCAAGCTTTTTGAAGCATAGCCCAGTGGACTAATTGCAAAACATGTCTCTCATTGTAGCCCAAAGCTATTCCTCTGGAGCTTCATATATTTCATCTACAGCAGCAGATTTGCTGTTCATTAAAAGCAGATAATATCTTTCTTGAGTAAATGCTGTTCATGGAAGTGCGGCTTCACCTTCCCTTTAATAGAGCTCCCAGTGATAAATGCAACTTGTAAGGATGATTAAGACATTTCATTATGTTTTAATGTGTCTTTAGGCATGTAACTGCTAGTAACAACAATCATTCTGCTTTTCTGCCCCAAAATTGCCTGATGATACATTACTTACAGGACAGACTTTAGGGGCATCGAGCCATAGATGAGCTTTTCTGTAGACATTAACATACACTAAGAAGCTTTCTTGCAATTACAGCACAAAGGGCAATTTGAAGATCCATCCAGCTGCAGGGCATGCAGATCTTTTTAAAGTCTGACACTCTTAAAAATGTGTGAAATATCTCCCAGATTATTGAAAAGGGAAAAGCAAATTGACCATAGGATAACCAGGTCAATGCAAAACTTCAGTATTATGGCCACAGCACTTGGTATTTTTTTAATTTAATCCATAAATTTTCATTTTCACATGCACTGTGTTCTTTACTTTGCACAAAACCGCAAGCAAGATAAACGGATTTTCAAACATGCCTAATACAACAGACAATATTGCTCATGCATATGTAGCGTCAAAAAAACCCCAAGAATTTGTTACTGGGCTGCAATAGTTTATGGAGGAATTATAATAACAGAAAGAAATGCTTTAAAAACCGATAGTGAAGAATTCACCACATTCTGAGATTTGCAATGCAGGACTTCATAATCTGAATCAATATCTCAATCACAGTTTTTCAATCTAACTAAATTACAGCAATTTTCACCATAGACACATAATTTCCCTTCATTTCTATAATTATCATAAATAATTAACAATATTCAATAAGAGTTTGGTAAAACAATGTTAATAAAAATTCCTAACATCAAATAATAATTATTTGTATAATTAACCCTAATTTACATAATTAAACTGGGCTACCTGAGGGACAGCCTTCCCTCAATTGCATTAGCCCATCACATTAGATCTGTCAGGAGTATGCTGTGAGTACATCAGTTAGGAACTTTACATTTGGTGGGTCCCAGGAGATGTATCTTCTTTGCCATGGCATCTGCCTTATGAAACATTCTACATCGCACCCCCACCCCCCAAAATTAGATTGGCTTCATCCCTTTTGATATTCCGGAAGTCCCTCAACACATAGTTATGTTAGCAGGCCTGGGGCTCTTAGGGAGCTGGAGACAAGCTAATAGGTCTCCATTGCTGAGCTGGCTGTTTTTATTCCCTCTTTGATTTGTATCTCTGTTTTTGTAATATTTACTGTTAATGAGATTTTAATATTTTCTTATATCTGTGTTTTTATATGTAGCTTACCTACTTGTTGTGCCCTGTTGGAAATGAATTCAACCAACAAGCATGGGTCGATGAAAACAAAGAGACTTTATTAAAAGAAAATAATGAAAACAATTTTGCAAAATAGGATGGCATCCCAGCAGATCTCAACAAGGAGCTTGAGCCAGGAAGCCACACCTAAAGTTTCAAAAGCATTACATTTTATAGTTCCCTATCTCGACACCCCCTCCATGCCCCTCCTACATCGCATCCAGTGACTGATCACGGCTAATCCGAAGCGCCTTTTAGAGAGAACACCATCTTTTTCTCTAATTACATGTTCATCAACACCTCCCTATAACTACTCATAAAATATTTTGCAAGCATGGCTCTTTCTTATCTCTATTGCCTTGGCATTAAAGAGTGGGCCTCTTTCTAACGGGCCTCAAAACAAAAGAAGATCTATTCTAACACAACGTTGTTACATATTGGTATGTTTCAGCGTGTTCCCCAACTATCTTAAAGCAGAATAATGTCTAACAAATTTAACAGAGTAGCAGAGCCGGAAAAGGTCCTTCAGGTCATCCAGTCCAACATGCTGCCTGAGCAAAATTGAATCTTCACTTATATGCATTTCTAACCTATATACCTACATACTATTTTATTTTTGAATTTTCTCATATCCGACAGCCCCCTTCCTCCTAAGTGGCCTTTGGTGAGATGGGCAGTTATATAAATTTGATTAATAGGTAAGTAAGGAGGGAGGGAGGGAGAGAGGGAGGGAGGGAGGGAGGGACAAAAATAAAACATTCCATAATTTCTTCCAAACTAGAAAGAGGCAAAAATCTACATGCAGTAGGAGTATCTCTGGCATTGTCTTGTTGACTGCTTCTTTGAGGCATATTTTAGGTTCATCCCCCCCTTTTTTAAACAAGTGAAGTAAGAAATTTTAGAAACTCAGTTCTGTGCCCAGTAATTCATTCATTGTGGTAGTTTGACATTGATGTTACAAACATAGCCCAAGCATCCATCTGGCTGTTCTGCTGTGACTTATTTCAGTGACTTCTGCCCATTGTTAAGAAGCGAAACAAACTTAAAAAAAAAAAAAAACCTTCTAAACTATTTTAAGTTTCTTTTTTTTTCTCTTCCCCTTAATGAATATGGAAGTTGCTGGCAGATAACACCCAGATAACAAGCCAGCAGCAATGCGGTTGGGAGGAATCAGCTTGAGCTTTCAGCTGTGCTCACGATAAGCCACAAATAAGATTGTTCATGCTGTGAGCATACCTTTTTGTGTGTGCTTTGCCATGGAATCACGCAATCAGATCTTCTTATCTTGTGGCACACTCACTCTTAATTTTTGAGGAAGATTTCATGATTATATTCTCAGAATGCTGGACTGTAAAATGCTTTAATGAGTTCATGGGCATCTGCAAGATTTCCATCTTTTCTTTTAAAAAAAAAAGACCACTGGGATAAATTCATAGTTTCATATGGGACTATAGTGCCCTCTGATAAATTTATCGTATGCTGGGAGACCTGCATAGATGGATGTAACTTTTATTTCCCCAAAAGCTGCTTCTTCCATTTATATGGAGGCAGACCCAGTTAAAATGAGATTGTGACATTTTAATTCTATCTAGGGTCAGCAGCTCTTAAAATATTTTTGATTTGCTGACTAGGCTCAGAATATATAGGTGTTTTCTTGAATTGACAAAACAATAGTCTCTTCAAAAGGGTTGCTTTTCATTTATTTTCTATACTCAGTAAAACTGGGGGGAAATGGTCAGAAGAAGGTAAAAATAATGAAGGAGGAGGAGGAAATCCAGCAACCTGTATGAAATGGTATAAGGTCTCCTGCTTGAGCAGGGGCTTGGACTAAAAGACCCCTAAGATCCCTTCCAACTTTGATGTTCTATGTTCTATTACAGGGGTGTCAAACTCAATTTCATTGAGGGCCACATCAGGGCTTGACTTCGGAGGGCCAGTGTTAAGGAATTCGCAGAGCAACCCTTGAGTAGCAAGGGTGTGCACATGAAAGCGATTGAGAGTAGTTATGAAATAACACAGCCAACACAGAGATACACTGAGTTGTGTTTACTTTCAGGAAATAGTAATAAGGCACAGTCCAATATACAGTCCAGGTCATTCACATATAAAGCAGTAGATAGTAAAACAATAGTCCAGGGATATTCCAATAACAAAGTCTTCTTACCAGTCGTTGTAGTCATACACATTAACAGTTGCAAACAGTAGCACACACAGCAAAAAGCAGTAAAGAGCAGTAAAGAGCACACAGCAAACAGCAAAGAGCATCAAAAAACATCAAAGAGAAACAAACCATGTTTCTAGCTCCCTCTTAAAGACATTGGCTACAGAGCTAACCGATCAGGATACAGTATGATGCAATACAGCAATACAGCAGTCTTAAAGCTATATCGAGGGTTTATATATTGCCAACCCAACAAGTTAGGTAATAATCATTTCCTAACAGTCAGGGGCTGTGCCCAGGTGGGTGTGGTCATGGTGGGCATGGCCAGCTCAACGTCACTCATGTTGGGGGCACCTGTATGTGACCCCAGCAGGGCTGGGGGATCCACTTTTGCTAGTAGGTTTTTTTTTTTTGCTAACACTCTGCTAGCAAAATGAGGATTGGGGGGCTCCATTTTCAGCTGTGATGGGCTTCCTGCAGCCCTCTGCCAATGAAAAGGGCCATTGCACATGGCCCTCCTGAGCTCCATTTTCGCTGGCAGAGGCATCGCGGGCTGGTCCTTCGCTGTTTCTACGGCCGACCCACGGACCAGATCCAAGCACCCTGTGGGCCAGATCCAGCCTGTGGGCCTTGAATTTGACACCCCTGTTCTATGATATCCAAGTAGGATCCCCAGAAGATATATCTCCAATAGGATGATCTTGATTTCATTTGGAATTATCCTTGTGTGTTCTTGATTAACCCACTCTGGAATATGGAGTGAGTCTCCATACCTGCTGTCACCCTTACCTTCTTAGGCCACACGAGGAGTGACTGGGAGGAGAAGGTGAGGGGCTGGGCCAGCCAGCCAGCAGGGAGCCACAGCAACAGGACGAAAGAGCTGCATGCAGCTCAGGAGCCGCATGTTGCCGACACCCAGTATAGGAGTGAAGGCATTGGCCTAGAAACCAGGAGACTATGGGTTCTAGTCCTGCCTTAGGCTGGGTGATTTTGAGCCAGTATCTCAGGCCTACACATCTCCAAGGGTTATTGTTGTGGGGAAAGTAGGAAGAGAGAGGAGTATTAGATATGTTTGCTATCTTGATTTACTTATAAAATAATAAAGGAAGGACAAAAAACTAAAACTGAATTAATGAATGCATGAATTACTGAATGGTGATCTATCCTGAATAGATTTCTCATCGCTATTCCAAAAAGAAGGTAAGGGTAGTAACTCAATGGTAGAATATCTTTTTTATATGCAGAAAACATTAGATTAATTCCCAGCCTCTCCAAATATGACTGGGAAAGGTTCTGGTTTGAAACCTTAAAGAGCTTCTGTCAGTCAGTATAAACAGGATTGACAGATTGGGGTCTGTTTTGGCATAACGAAATTTCCCATTTTCTTGTTCTACCACTTGGGATCTTTTCCCTATAAAATTACCCTTTTTAGGAAAGTTAGAAATTTATTTTAAAAAGCTCTCTCACATGAAACATGATATGATGTATTGCAGATTACATTTTCAACCCACATTGCAGTCTTTGAAATATTCAGATGTCCATGAATAAGTCTTCTTGCAAATTAAAGCTTCATACTCATTAGCTTTTCCTGCAAGTTTCATAAAAACTGTATGCTAATGAACAAAAAAGCCTGTTTATTTCATAGATCAGAAGCAGTTTTGCTATTTTTTTCTCCTTTGTGTTGCCTTCCATCTACATTCAGAAAGTTTTCAAGTGTTTAGGAGGCACACATAGTTACCAGGCACAAGCCACTGTATGTCATGATGGCACAAATGATGGAAATAATTCTAATGGCTAAAGATGTCATGAGTCATTTCCCATGGAAAATATTCCATTTTCCCATGGAACCACATTTTCTATTGTCTCCCAGGTGAGCTAACTTAACAGAATAGTACTGCTGAAGATCTCATCCAAAGACATCTAGAGAATATTTAAAAGTATATCTAGTCACTGAGATCTATTTGGAAATGAATGTGTGCAAAGCTAAAAGTGTTAATGGAAAACTAACGGGAAATTGAATGGAAAATGATATAATTCCAGGGGGATAATTGTTATTATGATGTTAATGATAATGAAATGCTTGATAATAATGAGTACTAATTTTAATGTAATAAAAATACATAAAATACATATGCTATGAACTTATTAATGATAATTAATACATAAAATACTTAATAATAATGAATGTTAATATTAACTAATATATTCAAAGCTGATTACTAATGTTGAAATAATTATTAAATCCTACTAAGTAATGAAACAATTACAAAATTATACTGAGACAGGCATAGCTCAATGACATTCTTTTTATCCCATACATTTTTCATCCAGGCCTCCCTTATTTTACTTTGGAAACCCACCATTTCTCTAGCCTGAGAAACTGTGTTGTTTCTTTAAAATGGAGGCTAAATGTTGATATTGTCTACATCCCAATTGCACCATTCTGTATTATCTGCAGCTGCCAGATTATCTTGAAGGGAAGACCCCCATCACGACAATAATCTAAAGGGAATATGTCAGCTTGGTTTGTTTTGTGGGTAATAACTGGACAAACTGAAACAAGTCAAAAAAACTCTTGACTACTAAAACTATGTGTTTCTCTACTGAAAAGATAAGTTTAGGCGTGAGGGAAAATGGGAGCTGTTTCTCTCTCAAGGGCGTCCAACACCAATTCTTATCATTATTTTTAAAACAGCAAACAAATAATCAACAACAATGCTAAGGTCTAAAAATCATACGCTTAGGTAGAATTTCAGGTTTTAATATTGGCATTTTAATAAACGTGATGCAAGCATGGTATCAGATGCCAGGTAAGTGCAGGGTGTGCACGGATGCTCTGGGAGGGTGAAAAACGGGCCTATTGGAAATACCAGAAGTCCGGAAAGGGGCCTGTTTCTGGCCTCCAGAGGGCTTCCAGAGCCCGGGGAGGCCCTTCTGCCCTCCTGGAGGCTCCAGGAAAGCCTCCGGAGCCTGGGGAGGGTGAAAAAAGGGCCTACCGGAAGTACCAGAAATCCAAAACTGGGCCCATTTCCGGCCTCTGGAGGGCCTCTGGAGCCAAGGCAAGGCCCTTTTCACCTTCCTGGAGGCTCGAGGAAAGCCTCTGGAGCCTGGGGAAGGTGAAAAGGCCCTCCCCCCGTCATGGCCACGCCCACCCAGCAACCAGGGAGAGAACTGGTTGCTAAAATTTTTCAATCCTACCCCTGAAATAGGGTTCTAATGAGGGGTCTTTGGTGCTTTCTTAGCTTGGTTAGAGCACCAAGGACTCATTTGAAGCCTGAGCTACAAATATTCTCCTCTAGGAAGAAATGAAACAGATTTTAAGAGTGTCTGTATTTTTTCATATCTGACTAATGTTTTTTATTGTTTTATTTATTGCTTTCTGATACATCAGTTATACTGAATATATGTATAATTTGTTTCTATAGCCTATATAAAGACTTGACTGCGTTTAATAAAATGATTTTCGCTTTGCCTGAAGTACTTGTGCTTCATATTGTCAGGTATGTGTATGGGGGCAGGGAACCACTTTGCAAAGGTATAGAGTGTTTCTCTGTTAAATTCTAGATTCTTTCCAATTACACACCAATCAAGTGGCTGAGTTTTATAGGCAATAATTTGAGGGCTCATCCAGGATCACAATATGGCATCCTTTAGGGTTTGGATCAGACTGCCTCAATCATAGAACACATGACAGCCAGCACAAATGAGTTCACCCTTGCATCTTTGGAGGAGATGCAGCTAAGGAGCCAGGAGTGAGAAAGTGGTAGCTGGTAGAACATAAGATAAAAAAATAGAACAGGGAAGGAGCATATGGGGAGCCCATTGAAGAGCATGGGCCAAAAGTGGATAAGATATTCTGGACACCTTCCATAGGAGAAGATATGGGCTCCTTTGACTTGTGATATCAGAAGCATTTCGAGTGTATATTGAGCTGACCCATTCCTGCCAAATGAACTTTTGAGTCTAGTTGTGGGATTCAAATGATTTTACTACTAGTTATGTGGCTTGGTGGGTGTGGCATGGATTGGTGGGCGTGGCATAAATTGATGGGTGTGGCTTGGTGGGTGTGGCAGAGGAAGGATACTGTAAAATCTCCATTCCCACCCTACTCCAGGGGAAGGTTACTGCGAAATCCCCATTTCCTCTCAATCAGCTGGGAGTCGGGAGGAAGAGAATAGATTGGGGCGGGACCAGTCAGTGGTAATATTTACCGGTTCTCCGAACTACTCAAAATTTTCACTACCGGTTCTCCAGAACTGGTCAGAACCTGCTGAATATCACCTCTGTTTGAGTCCTATGGGCTGATGAGTCACCCAGATCATGGTACAAAAGTCTATGGCCTCCACCCCTCCCCTTGATCTGTCATCCCCATTCTATTTCCAAAAAGGATGAAGATGATCTGACTCCGATCTTGTGTCCTCCAGGAAGAAACTCTGGGGGAGCAGAGTGGGAATGTGGGATCCACAATTGTATCAGTGCTTTCACTTATAAAACTGTAGCCTGTGGGAGGCAGACCTGTAATCTGACGAAGCAGATCAGGTATTTGAAGAGGAGTGTATACAGGGGGGAAAGCCTCAGGCTACTCACATTGTGGGAAAATCAACCAGACTGAAAAACAATGGAATCACAAAAAATAACATGAAAAGCTAGCACAACTGAAAGCAGCCAACACCACCATAGGAGCAGCTGTCCTGTTCCCTCTCAGAATTGTATGACAAGCTTATTTAGACAAATTTCTGCAGGCTTGGATGCTGGAAAACTCCTGGGTTAAATTGGAATGGATAAAAAAATGAGCTATTTTTTTAAATAGAAATTGGAAAAGATTTTTGGATAATGAACAGCAAATAGAATTAGCCAGTTTTGTTGTCAACTGATATTTTTTAAAAAATTTTTGTGTGTGTGTGAGAAGAAGAAAAAATAAATAAAATAAAAGCAGGCTACTTGTATTTTTGGGTAAAACTTTCAGATGAAATTTATTCCTGCTATCTAGCAGTTGATTATAATACTGCCTAGAGACTTCTTCCTTATAACTCAGCCAGGAAGCAAAATTAACCCTATTTATTTTATTTATTCATTAATCTATTGTATACAATACTCATATCACTGTCTAAGTGACTCTGGGTGGTTTACAGTTAAAAAATGATATCCACATAAATGTCCATATAAAAATAAACAAATTTCAAAAGACAGAGAGGATGCCCCCAAGCTAAGGATTACTGTATGTCCCACACTTGGATTACCATGCTAATAGACAGAACCACTGTAGGAGAAGAAGTGGCAGAACTTGGAGGTGGACTTAAATGAGGGATCAGCCTAGAATTCCCAGGTAACCACAAGTGGACTAAGTCAAACCTCCCCTTGAATTCTGTTGACCGTTATTTAACTCCAAGTGGGTGACAACCATTGAGAATATTCCTGTGCATAAGCATGAATAAATAAATCAATTTAATTGGACCACGTGTGGGCTTGACCTTTTGCACTTGACAGTCAGGTCTTAATCCTCTTCTGGAAAGCCAGCAGAGTGGGGAACAACTTCACCTCAGGGCAAGATGTTTCATAGGGTGGGGGCTGTGGCAGAGAAGGCTTTCTTCATAGACCCCACACATCAAAATTTTTAAACTGACAGTGTTGACAACATGCCCCTCTGATTTGACCAGGTAGGATGAATTGATATGATTGAAATGACACAGTTCCCAGGTAATCTGGACACACGCCATGAAGCAGTGGTGGGTTGCCCCCGGTTCTCACCGTTCTCTAGAACCGGTAGTAAAAGTGGCGGGAGGCCCCGCCCACTGACCCTGATGTCATGAAAATGCTTCTGCGCATGCGCAGAAGATCGCATGTGTGTGCGAGTGAAGCAAGCATGCAAGCACGGCCCCATTGCGAACTGGTAGTAAAGGTAAGTAGAACCCACCCCTGCCATGAAGGGCTTTAAAGATAATAACCAACCCTATTAAGAATATCCATCAAAATACAAAGAAACCAATCAAGTAAAAAATTATATATATATATACACACACATACATACACCACAACATTGTTGAAAACACTTATGAAACTCATGCTGTGTTTTATACCAAATAATGCAAAAAAGCTTTTAAGCATGCACGATTTAGTACTAAAAATGAAAAAAAAAAAAGATCTTAAACCTATAGCAGTTTTTTTTAAATTAATTTGCCACTGACATTGTAATTTTTTTTTTTATTAAATATTGCTCAGGGTAAAGTAAAAAACCAACTGGAAAGATTAGGACAATTATTGCAAGACTTTAATTTGAAGCTATCAAAGCTAATGGAACATTTATTGAGTCCTGGTGGCACAGCAGTTAGAATGCAGTATTTCAGGTTAATTCAGCTCACTGCAAGGAGTTTGAATCTCACCAGGCTCAAGGTTGACTCAGCCTTCCATCCTTCTGAGGTCAGTAAAATGAGGACTCAGATTGTTGGGGGCAATAGGCTGACTCTCAAAATGGCTTAGAGAGTTCTAAGCTGTAAAGCACTATGAAGCAGTATATACCTCTATGTACTATTGCTATTCTATTGCTATTTTATTTATTTATTTTTATTTATTTATTAAATTTTTATACCGCCCCCTCTCCCGAAGGACTCGGGGCGGTGAACAGCCAAAATTAAAAACACACAATACAAATATTAAAATACATTAAAACAAAATTAAATTATCTTAGGCTTCTCCAATTTTAAAACCCCGTTACCCATAAAATTCACCCAATTAAAATTTTTTAACCCAGCCCGGCTTGCTGAAATAAAAAAGTCTTCAGGGCCCGGCGGAAGGTCCGGAGGTCCGGGATTAGTCGTATCCCTGGGGGCAGCTCATTCCAGAGGGCGGGTGCCCCCACAGAGAAGGCTCTTCCCCGGGGGGTCGCCAGCCGACATTGCCTGACAGACGGCACCCTGAGGAGACCCTCTCTGTGGGAGCGTGTTGGCCGGTGGGAGGTTATCGGAGGCAGAAGGTGGTCTCGTAAATAACTGGGTCCTAAGCCATGGAGCGCTTTGAAGATGAGAACCAACACCTTGAAGCGCACTCGGAAGACCACTGGAAGCCAATGCAGCTCGCGCAGGAGAGGTGTCACGTGGGAGCGCCATGCCGCCCCCATAAGTACCCGCGCGGCCGCATTCTGCACCAGTTGGAGCCTCCGAGTGCTCCTCAAGGGGAGCCCCATGTAGAGAGCATTGCAGTAGTCTCTAGAACCTTGGTACCTAGACAACTGCTACTACTATGCCATTACAAGGAGAATTAATAAGCCTTTGTTTTATTTAGGAACAAAAAGCTTACAATTATGACCATAAATCATGAAAGTCTTTAAGCAGGTTGTCACATGACTGTGACTGATTTTATGACTTTTTCTGGAGCGGTGGTTAAGTGAATGTGGTAGTTGTTAAGCAAGCACCAGTCATTAAATGAACCCAATATTTGCTATGAGTGTCGTAAATTGTGGATCATTTGACTGCAGGACACTGCAAACAGCTGAAAATGCAAGCAACCAAAATGCAGTCACATGAACAATGGGGAGGGGGAGCAACATCAGAACTTCGAAACTGGATTGTCGGTAGCTTTTGGGGGGGAGTGGTCCATCATAAGTTCAAATGATCGCTAAGCAAGCAATTTACAAAACGTAAGTAATAAAACAATATATGTTTATGTTATGGTCTGCCAGCAGCCTGCGGAGCTGGCAGCTGGAGTCAGACAGTGAGGAGGCTGAGGAGGACAATGGACTAGTCCTGGAGTCAGGGGAAGGCCTGGATGAGGGCTCTACGTCAGAGTCAGAGATGGGGCCATCTGGGAGCAATGTGCGGACTCCGGAGCCTCCACAGGTAGATAGCAGAGAGGCAGAGGAACAGGAGAAGCCTTTTCCTAGTGCACACATGCGAAGAGCTGCCAGAAGGCAAGAGCAGTTAAAGCAAAAAGGATTACTCAGGAGTAAAACCAGGAGATGATTGGCCCTTCCCAGAAGGCTTAAATGAGCAGCAACGGCTCTTGGGATCTTTGTAGGAAAGCAACGTTGCTCCATTTGTTTCTTGTCAGCATCTCTTGCTTCTGAACTTTTGCCAAGAAAAAGCTTTGTCTTTGCCAAAGAAGACAAAGGTTGGTGATAAGGCTGAAAGACTTTATGAAGAATTTGTTTTGGACTTAATTTGGACTAAGCTGAGAATGAAGTAATTCTCAGCTGTTCTAATAAAATGTTTGTTTAGGACTGATTGTGTCTACTTGGGCCTAGGTCACACAGTTTACCTGTCTCTCCAGCAAATGGTTTGATTGAATTCCACATGAACCTTCCTATCTGTGTACTAGGACCAGGCATCCTTTTCTCCCTCTTGGGAAGCAGGGAGGAAGAATTCCTGTGCACTTACAGAAGTGCGACAGATAGTACACAAGAACAAGCACGAAGGTGGGGTTGTTTTGATAGAAACAAACACCAGTATTTTCCATTTGTAAACATTTTCTTTATAGATCTCTGTGTGCATTGTATAAAAAAGGGTCAGGTTGAGAAATGGTTTTGAGTTGTAGAAACAAAATTTGAAAAAAAAAAATACATGACTCTGTCCCTTTCAAAGCCAAATCTCTCTGTAGCAATAAAAAAATGTACAGAAATTGAATGCAGGTTCTGGTATTCACCATTCATTCTGTTTTGTGTAAGCATTGTGCATATTTTATGCGTTTTGATTTGTGTATGTCGAGTACATTAAAAGAAATTAAGAGGTTTCTTAATTTCTCACAGGCTCAAGCCCTGCTCCTTCAGACTATGCAAGAAGAGAATATATGTAGCTCAGGGTTGAACTATGAAGTCCTTGTTGCTCTCTGAGCTTAGTTGTTTTCTTGCTAGCATGGATTTATTATTTTATTTATTTCTTTATTTAAATTTATATACCGCCCATCTCCCGAAGGACTCAGGGTGGTGAACAGCCAAAGGTAAACACACAGAATACAAAAAATTAAGAACACTTTAAAAAACATATTAAACAATTTTGGGCCAACAATTTTAAAATTAAAATTAAAATTAAGCAATTTGGAGAAGTTAGGCCAGCCCGGCTTGTTGAAATAAAAAAGTCTTGAGGACCCGTCTTGAGGGAAGATGTTATTTAGTTTGGTAATGAAACAGCCAAGCTCAGAGCGCCACAAGGACCTCACAGACCATACAAGAGTTGCTCTCATCATGCTAGAACAGGGGTGTTAAACTGGTGGACCGGATGCGTCACGCACAGGCCACACCCATCAGTGGTGGGTTGCTACCAGTTCACCCCAGATTGGGCAAACCAGTAGTGGTGGTGGTGGCAGGAGGCTCTGCTCACCCGCCCGGATGCTTCTGCGCATGTGCAGAAGCTTCTGCGCATGCACAGAAGCGTTGTGCACGTACATGCACACTAGCAAACCTGTAGCAAACTAAATTGAAACCCACTACTGACAACCATCCCAGCTCTGTGAATGGGAAAAAGATCATGAAACATCACGTGATGGCAACATGACACGGTGAGTTTGACACCCATATGCTAGAAGGTCAAAACAAATGGGGGAGGAGGAGGAGGAATAACAGGGGGAAATATAATACTTCCATAGAAAACTGAAGGGACCTGAATTTCCCCCCATTTCAGGAATTTTTGCAAAGCTTTTACACCCAGAACCCCTGGGACAAAGAAAACCAACAACTGAATAGCAATAGCAATTATTAGACTTACTATATATACCGCTTCACAGTGCTTTACAGTTCTCTGTAAACTGTTTACAGAGTCATCATATTGCCCCCAACAATCTGCATCCTCGTTTTACTGACGTCAGAAGAATGGAAGGTTGAGTCAACCTGGAGCCAGTCAGAATCAAACTGCCCACATGAATAGTCTCTTTTGTATCTAAGATACTACAAAGAAAGTTCATCAGAGTAAGGAATGTTCAGCTTCAAAGAGCCATTGTGTCGCAGTGATTTGAATGCATTATTGCGGGCTAATTCTGCCAACTGCTAGAAGTTTGATTCTCACCAGCTTGAGCTTGATTTAGCCTTCCATTCTTTCGAGGTTTGTAAAATGAGGACCCAGAGTGTTTGGGGGCACAAGTGAAACTTACTTGCTCCTAAACAAATATAAAGGGGGGGCTCTCAATTCTATGCAATCCCAAGCAGTGGGATTGAAGGGCCAGGAGTGGGAGCATCTATGTTGTTGTGTACTAAATCATTAAAGGTTGAATTGGCAAGAAAGTTGTTTTCACACAAATGTCTTTTTTGTACTCCACATTGCCTCATGGGAAGGGATATGCTCTGCTCACTTGAGGAAACTTTAACCTGCTTTTCTATTTGGGTGGACTTGATTCACCAGAGGTTAGTGGCTGGCATGGGCCCCTTCTTTTCCTAAAGCCTTCACCCAGCAAGCTGCAATGTTCATCAGTTCACTTGCTTGTACTAAATTCACAATAGGGAAGGGAGGCAAGAGATGTTGGACTTTTGCTTTCTGCAGACTCAGTCAAGATTCAAGTAAAATGCAACCTGTTCCTCCTACAGTGTTGCATTTTCCTGTTTCACGAGAAGCCAAAGAAGGCATCTATCCAATGTTAATTTCTTTTATGGACAAAGAAGCAATTGTGCTTCTTCATTCTCCCTGCAATACACCACTGCCACCAGATAAGAAGGGAATAAAAGAGCAGTGAACCAGTCCATTTTAAGATGCAGAAATGGTTCCTGATGATAGACCACAAATCATCATTTTCTCCATTCCTCTGAACCCTGACTCTCAATACCTATTTGCTTTCACATGGGAGGATCAGAAATGGGGTTGGGCTAGAATGCTTCAATGGGTACGGTAACTCACCATTTGTTTTTTTTCAAAATCAAGATCTTTCAGACCTTTTCTCTAAACAGAAATCAAAGCTTACCTTTTATGTTGATGACATACAGATAACAAATGTGGTCATGAACCCTTAGAAATGTCTGGAAAACAGCTACTACTATATCTGCATTTGCAAGACTATAAAATTAACCCAGGAAAGATCCAGTGGGATTCCCAAGTAGTCAAATATCTGAGTTTGAAATGACACCTCAATTGACCAGTCTCAGACACGTCGTCCCAGCAGGCCTTATACTGAAAATGAAGCATCAACTCCTTGGTTTCCTAGGGATCATTGACTTTTGTCACCCATAGATTACTGATGTGATCTATGATCTTACATACAATGACTGCTAAGAACTCCCTAGACTCCCTTCCATGTTTAAAATAGAATGAATGAGCTGGAAGGGATCTTGGAGGTCACCCTGCTCAAGCAGGAGAACCTATAGATAGGTGACTCTCTAGACTTCTTAAAAACATCCAATGATGGAGCGCCCATGATTTCTGGAGGCAAGCTGTTCCACTGGTTAACTGTCCTCACTGTTAGGAAGTTTCTCCTTAATTCCAGGTTGCTTCTTTCTGGAGAGACACTTCTAGTCTAACTTATTGAAAAATGCAGTCTTAACTTCTGTTCCTCTGCTCATCATATGAATAGGCTTTGCTTGTTTGTATATGAGAATAGGGGGAGCTGCATGTGGGATCTTAACAAACATGAATGGACCAACACACTATCCAATAGCCTTCATTCCATCCAAATAGATCAGGCAGCACAGGAGACATCAATATGCACAAATACATTGGTAGCAGCATCAAACATTGTGGAAAAAGCCAAAAGCTTGACTCCAGGACAGCATAGTATTCTATGGGCCTCTCGTGAGCTTTCTGCCCTGTTAAAGCAGAACATGCAAGTATTTTCTGCCCTTTGATATTAGAAGCAAAACTAATATCTTCCCTATCTTAAGGTGTGGTCTCCTTAAACTCTTCAACTTTGATCTCAGAACCCATGGGTGAAGAGATACTATTGTGTGGAAGAGATAAAAACGGTGATGAGAATACTTCTACACAGATAGCAGATACAATTTGGGGGGGGGGGGTTTGCGTCATCATATTCATTTATGGACCTTCAGAGAGTTTAAGTCAGCTGGAGGGAAACACATCCAGCATTTGCAGCTTGTTGAAAGTCTTTAACAGGCACTCCAAGCTCCAAAAGAATTAGCTATCCTGCACTGCCGAATGACTAAAGAGGCACAAAAGGAAACAACCTGGCTGATCAAACAGCTAAGCAGGCTGCCTTCAAGCCACTTATCTTTAAGGGGTTGGCAAGCATTCCCATAGATTTTGTTCCCACCGTGGAGACTTTTAGGTATGAGGAGAATGAAAGCAACAACTTGAAAGAGATATGAAGCAGTGTAGGAAGTTCACGTTAGGGGGAGAATTCCAGATGGGAGGGCATGCCTACCCAGAGTTATTTACCCCATAGCAACTGAATGGGACAGTCAACATTCAGGACATTATGAGAAAGAGGACTGGAAAGATTTTATTACAAAAGCTGGTTTGCTTCCAGGATTGGAGACAATTGCCAAAGAGGCTTGTGATATTTGCCAGCAAAATTCTCCCTGTCCCAGAAAGCCCCAACTGGCACTGTGGAGATGGGTGGGGGCTGGTGAGTGATCAATGCCCATGCAGTCCCCATGCAGCATTTGAAGCTGGATTTTGCATAGTTCCTGCTAATGAGGGGTATGGGAGAGTATTTTCTAGTGATGATTTACCACCTAACTGTCTGGATTGAGGCTTTTGCCACCTAAGATTGCACCTCTATGATTGTGACAAAGAAATCAAGGTCCTGGGGTTCCAGATACCCTTCTAGCCCCATCTTTGTCTTCAGACCATTGAAAAACCAGGAAAATGACCGGGGATGAAGCATCATTTATTTATTTATTAAATTTATATGCCGTCTCTCTCCGGAGACTCAGGGCGGCTCACAATACATTTTAAAAAAAACATTCTAAAAACATTTAAAAGATTAAAAAACATTAAAAACCTTAGAACGCATTCACACCATTCATGGCCGGATCTCGCCAGATCACAACGCGAGATCAACGGCCCCAGGCCTGCTGGAAAAGCCAGGTCTTCACAGCTTTTCGGAAGGCCAGTAGGGTGGGGATGGTCCGGACCTCAGGAGGTAACTGGTTCCAGAGAGCTAGGGCAGCCACAGAGAAGGCCCTCCCCCACGGGCCTGCCAGCCAGCATTGTTTAGCTGACGGGACCTGGAGGAGACCAACTCTGTGGGATCTTACTGGTCACTGGGAGCTATGCGGTAGAAGGCGGTCTCAAATGATCATCTCCATAAGGGTGATAAAAAAAAAAAAGTCCGTAATGGCAGGAAACAGGTTTGAGACGAAACAGCGTACAGGGGGGAGGTTCAAAAACTTTCCACATTATGTTTAAAAAAGCAATCTGCACCTGAACATCAGCAAGACCAAGGAGATGGTGTTGGACTTCCGGAGGAGAGAGAGGAACCTGCCCCACTTTACATTGAGGGGGGCTGTGTAAAGAGTTTCCTCCTTTAAATTCCTGGGCGTCCATCTCAGCGAAGACCTCACCTGGAAAAACAACATGATCCAGGTGGTCATGAAGGCCCAACAGAGACTCCATTTTCTTAGGGTCTTGCGTAAAAACAGGGTGGAACAACAACTGATGACCTCCTTTTACCGATCCACAATAGAAAGCATCCTCACTTATTGCATCACAGTATGGCATGCCGGTCTGACAGCTGCAGATAGAAAAACATTACAGATAGGGTGGTGAGCACAGCAGAAAACATTGTGGGCTGTCTCCTGATACTACTAGATATGATCGCTAGGGCTCACTGCCTTAGAAGAGTGAGGAAAATTCTCAGGGACGACTCTCACCCTGGTCATCACTTCTTTACCCTCCTACCATTGGGAAGGAGATATAGAAGTATAGCCAGCTGCACAAACAGGCTGAAGAACAGTTTTTATCTGTGGGCTGTTATTTTTCCTGAATGAGAAATAACATCATAACTACGTAGTATGATAGACTGCAGGGCCTGCGCAATGTGTAACATGTTCACACTGGTGCAATAGGACTGGGTGTTTTCTTAATATGATTTATTGGGTTAGGGATTTTCTGTCTTTGCTGTGAGTTGTATTGTGTTTGGGGGGGGGACTGCACTGAGGGAGCTCAACCAATCTCTTTGCGCATATGTTGTGCATTGACAATAAAGATTTGAATTGAACTGAAGTAGTTTCAGACTTTGCTGTTGTATTATTTAGGACCAGTTCCAGATCAAATCTATCTTATTTTGTATTGATATATGGGCATTCAGCAAAGGGGAGGGGGCCTCTCTCCCATTTCAATGCACCTATGGCTGGGAATGAGGGTGATGAACTAACTGCTAAGCAGTTTCTCTCCTTACAGAAGCAGCAGAGAGAGTTCTGGAAGGCAATGGCAGTGGGAGCCATGATTCCTCTCAGTGACCAGATTCATCCATTCCAACTAGGAGATTTCATGTGGCTTAAAAAAGTTCTGTTGCAAGACTCTCCATCCAACCAGGGATACTCCATTCCAGATTTTTCTGACTACTCAAACCACTATTCTTATGGAAGACAAAAAGTTTGTGGATTCCTCACAGGTGAAGATTGGATTGTAGCTGACTTTGCAGAGTCTTGGAATTTGCCTAATGAACTCTTTTGTAAATCTTTGTGAACATTTTACTTTTAAAACAACTATGACTTCTGCTGGACTTTTGGTTCCTCCTTGCCATCTCCCATAGAGGTAAGGCATATCCTCATTTTCCTAGGTACTGATTGTTGGATAAGTCACATTGCATTTGAGAAGCCCCCTTTATTTGGTAGATGGGATTTCATTCAGTGGTGGGCTGCCCCCGATTCGCACCGGTTCTATAGAACCAGTAGTAAAACCAGCGGGAAGCTCCACCCACCGACCCTGACGTCATCAAAATGTTTATGCGCATGCACAGAAGCTTCTGGGCTTGCGCAGAAGAGTACACATGTGCGGCCCTGCTGCGAACCGGTAGTAAAGGTAGGTAGAACCCACCCCTGATTTCACTATTATGTAGGAACACTCCAATGTCCCAATCTGTTTTCAAAGGATATGTGACACTTGGTCTGTGGGAAGATGGAAAAACTTCCCTTACATTAATATCCCAAATGGACAAATTATTGTTGGGTTGATCCAGGTTGGGATGTTAGAATGCAAACCTATACAAGACACAAAGTGACACAAGGGCATTTCCCCTTTAGACTGTCGCTCAGGCTTTGGCATATATAACAGTGAAGATACCAGATTACCTGATGGTTTGTGGTGGATTTATGGCATTCATGGTTTTAAAACTCTACCAAAGACCTAGCAAGGAATTTGTAGAATATCTTGGCTACAGACAGAGCAGATTCATCTGGTCCTCCAAAAGAAATTAAATGATCATTTAGACATAACTATAGAATGCAGAGGGCAATTACTTCTGGCATGGAGTTACGCAGGAGAAACCAAATTGGGAGGGCAAAATATCCAGCTGCTAGAGTTCCTATGAACTATAAAGACATTCATGATTTAGCTGAATTTGTTGCAAATCTGCCTATAATTTTTGAAGTCCTTATTAATGACACCTCAAGGAGCCATAAACTACTTCAAGATGAAACAATTTATCTGAAAGATGTACTATTGTAGAATAGGCTGGCCTTAGATCAGTTACTAGGGGAACTGGGGAAGGTGGGGGGAGGTCTGCATGTAAGGCTTAATTACCCAGCAACAGAAGTTAGCTAAAATAGTTTCTACCCTGACAAGAAACAAGGAAATCTTTCAAGAAAATCAAAACACTTGGGATGTGGATGACAGATTGGGGCGGTTGAAACATTTACTGCTTGTGGGAATGGCTTTGATTGCCCTTGCCCTACTTGGATGTTGTCTTCTTCAATATGCCCCTTGAATATCTGTAACCCAATATTGCCATTATTCTTTTAGTTCTGCCTCAGAGAACACTCCATCGATTCCATGCAATTTCAGATGTTAACTGCTCACTTGCTTAAGAAATAATAGCAAACTATTAATAGTTTGAGGACCAAATGGGGAAATTGTTACCTGGAATTTTAGGCTTTATTATTAGCATTTTAATAAAGGCAATGTTAACATTTTAGCATGGTGTCCCTACTTCCTTTTGAAGGTTAATAAACCATATTTTTTCCTTTATCCAAAACCATTTCTTTGGATGTGTAAAAACTAGCCTATTCAGAAATTAAACAATAGAGTTGTATTCTGAAGTCCTTGAGTGTTGCAAGTGTTAAAGAAACAAGACAGGGTGGCAAAGGATGAATAAAACATATTTTAAGGGTATCAGTCTTTTCTCACATCTAACCAATGGCTTTTATTATTTGATTTGTTGCTTTCTGACACATCACATATATTGAATATATGTATCACTTGTTTCTGAATTCTATATAAAGACTTGATCTCTCTTAATATAATGCTTTTTTGCTTTATCTGAAATTCTCTTGGTTCAGATTGTCAGGGTGTGTGCATGTGCATACTTGAAAAAGCCACTTTGCTAAAATATGGAGTGCTTCTCTCTATGTATAGAAGGGTTTTATATACAGCTGTGTACTATGTCAAAAAACACTAAGGTGTCCCTTGGAGGCAACATACATCAACCTCACCTGATCACCGTAATAAATGAACAAACACTACTGGATCAATGGCGTTAGCAACTAAAAAAAAAATCTAGCTCAAATACCCCAATTACACATTGCCACACTGAACATCAGCACCTGACTGGACACAGCCATGAACTTGCAGAAACTTACTGACCACTGTAGCCAGGTTGCTGTGCTCCATTGACAATCCTATTGCCTCATATCATGACATATTGGCTGTCATTAGTGCTGCTGCCTCGTTGCCTGATCCTGCAACCCAAAATGCTCATTGCTGATGTGAAGATCAGCAAGTATGCAAAGCATGAAGGAAAATGCTAGAAAAAAAAGAATAATATCTGTCTCGTATTCAGGGGACTATGCCACATAAATGCTTGAGTTTTATAGGAACAACTGCACCCAAAATTGGCCATTTTGTTGTTGGTGTGATGTTGTGATACACCGAGAGCATATGCTCCAAGACAAATTCCTTGTCCAATCACACTTGGCCAATAAAGAATTCTATTCTATTCTATTCTATTCTATTCTATTCTATTCTATTCTATTCTATTCTATTCTATTCTATTCTATTCTATTCTATTCTATTCTATTCTATTCTACTGTACCTTAAAAACCATGGGGCTAAATAGAGCTGCTACCTTTAGAACGACTACAGATTAGGACAGCACCTCTATAATGTCATCCCTTAGAACTAGTAGGATATCAATGTTTATGGTATCAAAAGCTATTGAAGTATCCAGGAAAATCATCAGTGACCTACTCATATGTCCTATTTTAATTCTGGAGCAGGTCACCTATCAATATAAATACAGTTTTGGGGTACTGAATCCTGACTTGAAGCTCAGTTGAAATGGGTGAGGAGATCTCCTTTCCTTGGATTAAGAACATTTATGGATTTTTTGATATATACCTAATAGACATAGAACGGCCAAATGTATATCTTTTAACTATATTGCTCTTTTGGGAACTGATGCTTAATCTTATTTCCCAGCTTGATTGACAATACTTGTACAGGAGACAGTGTCTTTAGCTCTGTCAGAGATGGATGAATGACATGCCCGTTATCTACCGTACCTGGAAAGGCTCATTCCATTGGCAATGACCTTGAATCAGGAGTGTTAGTAATTCTGTGTAGCTATTGCAAGCCATATGGCTTTCTCCATAAAGATGTTTTGTAATGGTAGTGCTCAATCTGCCAAGGTTCAAAGCCCAGGCATGAGAAAGAAGCAGATAAAAATCACAATATGGTAGGTCCATGAGTTCAGTGGGATTTATTGCTCCAAGGGAGGAGGCAATTCACCTTCTCTCTGCCCCTTGAAGTCCTATGTCAGCTTTTTCTGTATCATTCTTTCTACTGCATTATAAATGAGTGAACCCCAGGTGTGTGTGAAATGAGGGCAAATTTGGGGAGGGGGGAAGAAAGTTTGAATACAATGATGAACTATTGCAAATATCTTTTGTGCCAAGCCCTCTAATATTGCTTCCATTGCCTCCCCTATTATCCTTACTATAGCAAAACTGGAGCGCAGGAAAAGAGTAAAAATTGTATGTTTGAAGGTGCCTTTCTTTTGTAGGGGAATAAGCAATTACTTAAACATGACTGATTTTTGTTAGCCAAGAGTGATTAAAAATGCAGTCCTTTATCCTGCTCTTTTTTGTGTCATTTTATATTCAGGTGTTATGGCAAGGTGGGAGGGTAGAAATAAAAGAAAAGAGGAACCAATTTCCCATTCCAGAGAGATGTCAACAACTGCATAATGAGGCAAATTGAAGGGGAATATTCTTATTTCTTCAGTCAGGCAGTGGTGGGTTGCTACTGGTTTGCCTCGGTTCTGGCGAACTGGTAGCAGTGGCGGCAGAAGGTTCCACCCACTCACCCAAATGTCATCAAATATGCTCTGCACAGAAGTGAGCGCACGCCAGTGGTGTGTTGCTTCTGGTTCACACTGGTTCGCAAGAACCGGTAGTAAAAATTTGTAGTAGTTTGGAGAACCAGAAATAACATTGGCTGGCCATGCCCCTGAACTGGTCCCTGGCCCGGTCGTCGCTCGCTTACCCCTCCCACCTCATCAGAGGCTTTTTTTTTCTTTTTAACAACCTCTTCGGCCAAAAAAAAGCTTTTAAAAGTAAAAAAAAAAAGCCTCTGATGATCGTGCGGCTCAGCTGGGATCATCAGAGGCTTTTAAAAGCATTTTTTCTACACCCTATTCAGATGAAGAGGTTGTAGAAAAAAAAATGCCTTTAAAAGCCTCTGGTGATCCCAGCTGAATTGCCTGATCATCAGAGGCTTCTAAAAGCATTTTTTTCTGCAACCTCTTAAGGTTGTAGAAAAAATGCTTTTAAAAGTTAAAAAAAAAAGTTGGCCGCACCCACCCAGTCACATTACCCCTCACCAAGCCACGCCCACAAAATAAGCCACGCCCACAGAACCAGTAGTAAAAAAATTAGAACTCACCTCTGGCGCATGCACATGAGCGAACTAGTAGCAAAGGTAAGTGAAACCCACCACTGAATCAGGGTATTAAAATTACTATCTAACTGGCCCCTTATAAACACCATTAAGGGCAAGTGGTCGTCCCATAAATATAATCTTTTTTTTTTTATTGAAAAAGTTTTAAAACAAACAAATTTTCCCCACAACCCCCCCTCCCAACCCCCCCCTCCCCCTCCCCGACTTCCCAGAGCAGAACACAAGGTATTTCTATTGATCTTTAACAATAATCTAAATTGCATAACCAATCATTAAATAAATATAATCTTCTTGTATACAAGAGAGAAGAGCTTCTTCTGTGATGGCTGGACGAGACAGCATGTCGGTCATAAGAAAGAAAGGTAGCTACATTTTCCTAAGGTGAACTTGAGCATCAGTGGGAAGATGTGAAACTGATTCGGAGTTCCATTAGTGACTGCTTGTCTATGGTAAGGCCTGCTGTTATCAGTTAAAGCATTAAACAGCTCAGAACCATTAAAACAATATTCTCACACATGACCTTCATTAAGTACATCATGTCTTTCCTTGTACTATCTTGTCCTTGGGGTAGAGGTGGGCAACAGCTCAAGATGTAGCACAGCACTTGGAATCCTCTGTAGGAAAAAAAAAAACTCTCCTCTTCTCCTCCTGATTTCTTTTTATCACAAGCAAGACATTTTAATTCACCCAGGCCTTTTAGCTTCTTATGTATTTGCTTTGTTGCTATAATTGTTTTTAACAAGATGCGTTTTATTCTTGCTTTATTGTGCTGTTAATTTTGGGTAGCTGCTCTGGAGGGAGGATAAGAAATGCTGCCAAATAAATAAGTGAATTGTGGTTTTTTCCCCCCAGTTATTGGAATGTGCCCAGTTTTTCTCCCATATTTTCTACATATCTAGCTTGTGATCCCTTGTAGTTTGCTTGGAAAGAAATGGGCAATCTGCGATTCTCCAAAAGTTGCTGCTCTATAACTGTCAGTATTCCTAATCCTTACTATTCAGAGATGATATTAGGCAACATCTGGAGAGTCACAGATTGCTCTTTTACGTTTAGGAGATGATACCAAAATGGATAATAATCCATGCAGATTTCTATAAACATTAACAAACTAGATTTCACATGCCAAAAGGCAACTTGTATTTGCTTCAGAGATTTGCTTATGATGGTGAACAGGAATTGAGAAAAGCCAATGATTTCTGGATGGCTACTGGATTTCATCATTATCAACCATAGCATGATATGGTTCAATACAATTGCAGCTCCTGACACAACCATAATTCAAGCTCCTAGCCCTGATATAGCTTAATAGAATTGATCAGGCCACCTGCAGGCTCTCTAATATGGCTCTTGTGATTCATTAGGATTGGATTCTTAAGGTAAAAGCAAACACACATTCAAATATGGTGAAATGGTTTGACAAACATTTAGAGCACTCAAAGATATTAGTTTCTAGGGCAAACAATGATTATTTTCAAACAATCTCTCTGGATGCATAGAATGTGTATTGGTCTCATCTCTGAATTAACTGGAAAATAAAATAGGGAGAACAGTTTATACCTAAACTGTTGAAAGTGAGTTTTTAAGATACATTGAGCTAAGAATAAGTGATTCAGTCGATTTTGTTTCCATTCATTTATTACTCTAATGATCATACTTTTTACCTTCATTTAAATGTTCGGCTAAACCTTCAAACAATGTATGCACATTTGTTTTTTCTACTAATGCAGATGTTGTTCTGTGTACCTTTTCTAGTAGGAACACTGTTTACAAGTTTTTTCCCCCTATAATAAAATATCTTTTTGTTTGTACGTTTCATGAGTATTTTCATTTATGTGCACATATTCCTTCTTAGATATAATTAACGGGGGTCTTTTGTGAATCTATCACAAAATTCTGTAAAGAAAAATATTTGCATAAATGTACATTACAGATTCTTCTATGTATTTGAGATACCAAATGTTGTATAGTTCGTTTTAAAGAAATTAATGGCCTGAAATTTATTTTTATTTTTTTTATTTTTTGATGAAAAAACAAACACAGATATAACAATACAATATACACAACAAATAAACATAGATCAAGTCTTACGACTTGTATTTTAAATAGTCACATTGGTAAACTATATTCATCAATATATATCTCTACGTCTTTACTTATATAATAGAATCTTAAATTTCCTGAATTTCCCTGAATGACCTGAATTTTTAATCTACTCCTATACCAACCTCTTCTTTAGATTCTTATAAGTCCTGATTAAATGGTAGATGTGTGAATTAATATTAAAACTTATTGATAGTTATTATGAGTCAACTCTGTGATTTGGCTGCAATGAAGCCAAATATAATTTTGGGCTAAATTTGCAAAAGGGTAGTTTCAAATCATGGGAGTAATACTTCTACTCTATTCTATATGTTCTGAATTAAATTACACACAACAATCAGTTTTGGGTATGACAAGTGAAGAGACATTTGGGTAATACACATAGTTTAAAAAAGAGCAACAAAGAAATGTAGGGGATTAGAAATCAAGGCTTCTGAAAACAGATTGAGGATCTTGGGTATCCTTAAATGAAACAGAAACTGAGGAGTGACAAGATAGATCTCTTATCTATCATCCTTGGGTACAGGACATGGATTAATGGTCTTGTAATAAAAAGGAAGATTCTGATGGGACTTTAAGGAAAAATATCTTAGCAAGGGGGGACAGTGAGGTCCCTTCACAATGTGTGCTGAATGTGGAGTCCAGGGACTGACTGCCATCTCCAAAACTTCAATTTGGAGTTTTGCACCTGTAGCTTGGGAGTCTATACTTTCCAAACTTTCCAAATATTTGGTGATTAGGATATTTACTTGTTCCACTGTATCCTTATCAGAATATTCTGTTATCAGAATAAGGATAGAAGAAAATTCAAGAGAGCCATTTGCTCAATACGGAATGCCAGCTTTTGTTGGTAAAATTATAAGTTATCTCACATCACTTCCTTAAATACCTGAAAAACACATCTATATTAAGGTGTTGGTAAGATGGAAATGTATTTAAATTTCATCAGTTAATTAACCAATTAATTGGTTTAAAAGCATATGATTAATCAACTAAAAATATTTAATCAGTTGACAGCCCTAAAATAAAATGTTAAAAGCTATTATACAGAAGAGACACTTTGCACATATTTGAGCGAGGAAAATAAGGAGGGACAAGTTTTACTTGTGTGTGTATGTGGCAGGGGGGGTTGTTTTTAAGTTTAAGCAATATTTTAAAAAGTGGCAAGGATATATAAGTTTTAAATGTGGAGCTAAGATACTCCTACCCTCTTGTACTTTTATGAAGTTACAACATGGCATGGTGGAATGGGTTGAATAGGAACTATATTAATTGAATTACAGCACAGCTTAACCTTGTTAGAGGAACTGAGAAAATCTGAACATTGCTAAATATCTTACTATAGACCAGGGGGGTCGAACTCGTGACTCATGGGCCAGATGCCTTGTGCGCTGGTCACGCCACGCCTGGTTTAACAAAGGGGAAAAAGTCATGTGATGACGCGAGTTTGACACCCCTGCTGTAGGCCATTAGAACCGGGGACAACTAGACAATATACATATATTTATTACTGATTAGAAGTGCCTGATGGATTTTACATTTCTGTTACATAAAACAGAAAAAAGATGAACTGCTGATTTATAGTTTTGATGACTAGACAGGATACATTATAGACAAAAGAGAGATGTGTTGTAACTTTAGTGAAAGGGGTAAATTTATAAATGTACTTCTAACTGCTGTAAAGAAGATCAGAAGCCACTTTTCTGCATCTTTATTCCTTCTTTTCTATTTTTCTTTTACCTCTTCCCCCTTTCTTGCACATTTAAGTTTCTCTTTGATTTCTTTCTGTTTCATTTTCTTACTTTATATTAGTTTGTATTCGTATTTGTCTTAAACTTTTAAAAAAGTTTTCAAATTTTCATTTTCAAAACAAAGGCTGTTAATAAACTTTCTTAACAGCCTACAAGAAACCAAAGATAAAGTAATCACAATCTTACTAAGGTTGGCAGAAAGCCCAGAAGCAATTTGCTGAGAATCCAGACGCGAAGTAGAGTGAACTAAAGTTGTTCCGTACAAAATTGCTTCAGTTGGCATTCCTCCTTAAATAGGCTAAGGAGCCAATTAGCCCCAAGCCTTACTCTCGAGGAGACCTCCTCCTGAGGAGCCACTCCTGCCTTTTGGCCACTCTGTGCGCCCGTGCATCGAGAAGAGGCTCCTCCTCTTCATCCTCTTCACTTAAAGGAGCTTCTGGAGGTTCTGAAAGCCCTGACTGAATCCCTGCCTCTGGCACCACATCTTCTCCAGCCTCCTCATTGTCTGACTCGAGTGCCAGCTGCACAGGCTGCTGGCGCAACACCACACCAGCCTTCTCGCTGTCAGAATCAGTTACAATCTGCACAGGCTGCTGATGGGCCACAACAGATAGATAGAGAGCTTGATATAAGTAGCTAGGTAGATAGGAGATAGAATTGGAGAATCCCAGAATCTAGATCTGGACAATGTGTTCTCTCTCTCTCTCTCTCTCTTTTTTTTAATTTGATTTATATGCCGCCCTTCTCCGGAGACTCAGGGCGGCTTACAATGTGTTAAGCAATAGCCTTCATACTTTTGTATATTTTTATACAAAGTCAGCTTATTGCCCCCACAATCTGGGTCCTCATTTTACCTACCTTAGAAAGGATGGAAGGCTGAGTCAACCTTGAGCCTGGTGAGATTCGAACTTACAGTAATTGCAGACAGCTGGTGTTAATCACAATGATTTTAGTCTGCTGAGCCACCAGGCCACCAGGAGAACACAATGTGTTCTCTTTTATTATATCTAGGTCTATTTCAGCTTCATATTAACATCTTGTTTCTATATTTGGATGCTCAGGTCCATAATAAAGTTATTATCATAGTTTAGAAGGCAGTTAATTTAGAGAACAATATACCAGCATGTTTCGCTCAAAAACAAATTGCATAGCTATACCTATGAGATCATTATTTTACATAGTGTTCTCGGTATTATTTTAACAATTACTGGGTTTTTTTATCCATTAATATGTGTAAAAAACATTCTGGATGCAAAGCTTTATTCAGAATGCTTAATAAAACAGTATCTCTCTATATTCTTTTATTTCTTTACTGCTGTCTTCTCTAGTTGTTGTTCTCAAATGTTATGTCATAAGTGTCTCTCTTGCTCCACTGGTATATCATGCAATTATTCCTTTGTCTTCTCCCCCATCCTCACCCCACCCCGCACTTCACATGTGAATTGATTCCCCTAGGAAAGCCTATCTAAGCTAGGAGAATAATGCATGGAGGACAAATTCCAGGATATGCAAAGGGAGCATCTTAGTATTTCCTTTATTGCAGAAAGCTTTTATGTTGTTTAATATTTTTTTAAAAAATGAGGGAGGTAAACATAGTGTACATGTGTGTGTGTGCATTTTCACATTCCTAATTTACCATGGTTTAAATTTAATAGTAATAATAGCTTAATTATCTTGAAACAACTCTACCATCTATTTATCTATTTATCAATCTATCATCTATCTATCATCTATCTATCTATCTATCTATTGATCTATCTAACATCTATCTATCATCTGTCTGTCTGTCTGTCTGTCTACCTATCATTTTCATGTTGCAGACTAGCTCATTAACAATATATGCTTGAAAAAAAGGTGGGGAGGAATTCTACAGCTGAAATTGATAATACATCCCTCACTCAAAACATTGTCTCCCAATCACCATGGTTACTGCCAGGTTTTCTGCAATGGCCCAGCATATTCATCTATCAAATATGCTAATAGAGAATGGACCCTGTCGCACAAAGGAGCAGGCTATTCAAACATACATGCCAAATAATTGTACATGTCAAAAGAAAGATGTTTGTTATTTGCCTAATATTATCCCCCAGAAGTGGCAAATAGTTCAGCTCTCCATGTAAAATGACTTGCCCTTATCAAAGAGGTAATTTGCTGATAATTTAGGCTATTAGGTATCTTGGGGTGGCCAAGAAAAGAGTAGGGGGAGAGGGGCTAGGCATAATCAGTGGTCCTTTATGATTTTACTGAAAAGCAAACAGTGGAGAATGTTGTAGCAAGAAGCATCATGGGACATGCTGCCAGCCAATCAGTAGGACTGCTAATGGAACCCCATTTCACCTCTGTCAGGTAGCTCTTGATGGGTGGTTAATTATAATTTAGAAGAAACAGTTTTCCAAACTGCATTTCTATTGCTATTTGTCTTCATGATGGGCCAATTTTCAGTTTGTCTATTTCAGTAATTAAACTCAAGAAAAATGTTTGTGCTAAATTTCCCTATGCTTTTAAGCTCTTTGGTGCTAGCAGCTGGAGATGCCAGAAATGGTGAGCTAGCTGGCTGGCTGGCTTTCTTTCCTCCCTTGTACTATTTGCATACCAGGTGATAGAACAACCTCATTTTCTCTTCGAAATATTTGTTTAAAATTTCATAGTGTTTGGGAAGAAGAAAACATTTACCACTACATTATAAAAAGTCAGGAACTTTGTAGTGCTCTTACTAAGCTCCCTTATTCTCCAACATGATGTGCTTTGACCCTTGCATGAGGCACCCCTTGTTATGCAATTTCTGTGAAATAAGAAATATTTTATGGATTGGTGTGAATGTTTTCATTGAATATTATCAGAGATTCATGTGGATCCTATTGATGTCCAAAAGGAGTCTGACTGAATAGGCAACTTCTAAGACAGGGCTGTTAAACTCATGGCTGTGGGCCGGATGCGTCACACACTGGCCATGCCCACGCCTGGTTTAGCAAAGAGTCATAATACGCCATGTAATGATGCTGTGACGATGAGACTTTGACACCCTTATTCTAAGACATTATGCTCATGTCATTTACTTAATTTAAAAAGTGTCAACAAAGAAACAAAAACATTGAGAAAATCCAAACGTATTTTTTTCCTCAGAGCAGCTTTCTCAGTCTGTCAAGCTTACCCAATCTTCCCTTAAAGCTCTTTCTGTTCTTCTCTAATCCATGACTCTGGAGAGACATCTTACTCTCAGCATAAAGTAACCTGGAGTAATTTGGATATCTTCCTTCACAGGAAATCTGTCCCAAGGATTTAATCTAAATTAGCCCTTGTTGCATTGAACTTCTTCCTCTGTTTAGATCTGCTTTGTATCTTCCAATCCAAATTTCAGTTTGAAATATAAACTTCTTGATAGAAAAAAACTGTACATGCATGGTAAAGAAAGGCAGTATCAATAAGAAAGATGGCCAAGGCTGTAAATTCATTCCAGAGATAACAGGGATATACCTTAAGTATCTCCTCTGGGTAAAAGTTTTAATTGTTTGCCAAATGGCGAGTGGAGATGGGAGAAAAAGAACAGTGAGGAGAGATAGTGACAGAATGGAATATCATTGGCTATCTTGTCATGTGATTTTCTCTGATACATGCTCTATTGTAGCAGATAACCTGAAACTGAAGATCAATTGGGAGCAAACAGTACTCCCAAAAAACATAGAGAGAATCTGATATGAAGTGAGATATTTCTGAATTTTGCTAGCAAAGTTGCATTTACGTAGTTTCAGATTGGTGATGATAAGCAAGTTCCTGATTGATGGGTGATTATTGAAGAGAGGCCAGAATTTGCATTGATATACATGGAGGAAGAGATGATATTTTGAGGAAACATGTCTACCTATGGCAAACTCAGGAGAGGGGCAATTTGAATTAAAAGGAAGATTCATATTCTTCTAGCCTTGAGAGTTTGCCAGCTAAATTTAACAAAAGCCCTTGATTAATTCAATGGGAAATTTAGTAATTATATGCATAGCAGTAAGAACATACAAGGTGGTAACAGAACTTTCAGTAGGGCAAATTAATATATAAAACAGTTTACAGCATTCTACTCTCTTCTGAATTCAGAAGCAGGAGGGAGGGGAGAATTTTTTTAGTTGATTCCCATTTGCAGAGCTATCTAATGGAAAGAGTCAGATGAATCAGATGAATTCAAAGTATTCTGTTCTGGAAATAACAATTATGGAAATGTTTATGGGAAAAAAGAGTCGCAATTATGAGTTCAAAACATATTGTAATGGGATACAACCCTGTAAGAGAACAATTTCCATCAGGATTTAAGGGAATCTACTCAGTTTCACAATTACACAGGGGAAGGCTCCAAAAAGAGTTGCTGGAAAAGAAAGGGTTGATGAGTTGATTACAAGAAGTAATAGATCAAACACCAAAAAAAAAAAAAAAGAATGTTGTAATAATTATTTATGACTTTAATGGAAAAGTTGGAGAAGAATTTGTACTAAAAACTGTTGAAAAAAATTGACTAGGAATTTGCAGGGCAATGGCTGATAGACTTATTTATAGAAAATGGACTGTTTGTTGATAACACATTATAGCAATACAAAAAATTGTTATATATTTGAAAATTTCCAAATGGACAACACCGTAATCAAATAGATTACATCTTATACATAGAGAAGTTGTCTGCTGAACTGCAAAACACAACTAGGAGCTGAATGCAGATCAGACCATCAGCTACTAATCACAGAAATATACAACAGACTGAAAAAGACTAGAAAGGGTCCAATCCGAATGAAATGTAATTTCAAACCCATTCCTAAAGTATGTAAGATTGAGACTGAAAACAGATTCAAAGATCTGGACCTTATGACAGAGAGCCTGGAGAATTGTGGGAAAAAGTTAAATGATTGAAAAAGGGGAGGCCAGAAAGAACATAATAAGAGCCAGATTGAAATAGAAAACCCATTGTATATCAAAAAAAGCCAGAGGTGGGTTTCAGCAGGTTCTGACCAGAAATTTTGAGTAGTTTGGAGAACCGGTAAATGCCACCTCTAACTGGCCCCGTCCCCATCTATTCTCTGCCTCCCGAGTCCCAGCTGATCTTTGGAATGTACTACTGCTAAATGAAAATGGAAATGGGGATTTTGCAGTAACCTTCCCCTGGAGTGGGGAGGGAATGGAGATCTTACAGTATCCTTCCCCTGGAGTGGGGAGGGAATGGAGATTTTACAATATCCTTCCCCTGCCATGCCCACCAAGCCATGCCCCCCAAGCCATGCCACGCCCACCAAGCCACACCCACAGAACCGGTAGTAAAAAAATTTGAAACCCACCACTGAACAAAGCCATACAAATGCTAAGGGAAGAAGACTGCTGAAAGCCAGAGAGGATCTTGGAAAACAGACAATTTAACATAAACTTCCAGTGGCAAGCAAAAAGAGACAGGGTGTTCTCCATCTGAATGAAGAGTGTGGATTAAAAGCATAACAAACTGGAAAGAACAAGGGATCTATTTAGAAAAATTAGAGAAATCACAAGAACATTCCAACCAAGTGTCAATGTCATAAGGAACTGATATGAAAGAATTTAATGATGGAACATAACATGAAAAATGTTAGGAATAATTGGAAAAGCTGTACAGTAAAACTAGCTCAGATAAACCAGTATTTTAGGCAGAAGTACATGAGGAGAAACCAGTTGGACTTGAGTAGGAATTCAGACAGACCATAAATTACCTGGAAAATAGGAAAGTCCAAGAGACAGATGAATCAATTGCCATGGAGTTCTGAATGCACCACTCAATAACCTTCTCTGTTATGATATAAAATATGAGGGATAACAAGACTTGCACAAGAGTAAGAGGAAAAAGATTGCAACCTTTGAACTATGTTGCTTATTATTCTTGAACAACCCAAAGGAATAAGCATTCAGTAGTAGAGGACATCAAGTCTGAATGCTCACTGGAAACAAGGATCATGAAACAAAAGCTTCTCATAACTTTGAATAGATCATGAGGTCTGATGTATATATGGCAATGATGATAATGCTGAACAAGGCAGGTGGAAGAAGAGAGTGACACAGTGGTGAAATTTGTTACTACTGGTTCTGTGGGCGTGGCTTGGTGGGCATGGTGTGGCTTGGTGGGTATAGCAGGGGAAGGATACTGAAAAATCTCCATTCCCACCTTATTCCAGGGAAAAGATACTGCAAAATTTCCATTCCCTCCCCAGTCCTGGGGGAAGGATATTGCAAAACCTCCATTCCCACCCCACTCTGGGGCCAGCCAGAGGTGGTATTTGCCGGTTCTCCAAACTACTCAAAATTTCCTCTACCGGTTCTCTAGAACCTGTCAGAACCTGCTGGATTTCACCCCTCGATTGACATCATGTACAGAGTACTGGAAGCGAAATGTATCTGAATAATGCAATATTGTGAAATAAATTTAAACAAGAGAGCCAGGTTGGTGTAGTCGTTAAGGTACCAGGCTAGAAATCAGGAGATTATGAATTCTAGTGTTGTGACCCAGGCCCAAGTAAGTAGTAGGAAAATCAGTCAGTGAAAAAACGAACAAACTTTATTCGAACAGCTGAGAATTACTTCATTCCCAGCATCGTTCAACTAAATTAAAGCAAATTCCTCCCAACACAAATTCCTCAGTCCTATCGCAAACCTTGTCCAATTAAGCAAACTGCCAAAGGCCTTTGTTGGCAAACATTCAGAAGTCCCAGATACAAAAATAAATACAAGATGTAGATGAAGAAGACAAAGCTACCAACGTTGTTTTTCGGCAAAGCCCAAACGCCATTGCTGGTCTGTTTTAAGCCTTATGGAAGGGGCCAATCATCTCTTGGCCCTACTCTAGAGTTGTTCTCTTTGCTTGAGCTGCTCTTGCCTTCTGGCAGCTCTTCTCATGTGTGCATTAGGAACAGGCTCCTCCTGTTCCTCTGCCTCACTCCTATCAGTCTCTGGAGGCTCTGGAATCCAAACCCCACTCCCTGATGGCCCTGGCCCCATCTCTGCCTCTGACGCAGAGCCCTCATCCAGGCCTTCCCCAGCCTCCAGGATTGGCCCATGTTCTTCCTCAGCCTCATTGCTGTCCAATTCCGCTGACAGCTCCACAGGCTGCTGGCGGACCACAACATCTAGTCCCATCTGAGACACAATGCCAGTTGAACTTGAACCAGTCACTCTCTCTGTCAGCTCTAAGAAGCAGGCAATCGCAAATCCCTTCTAAAAAAAAAAACTTGCCAAGAAAACTGGAGGGACCCATTCAAGCAGCCAGCAGGATCAAAAACTGATTTGAAGACGCACAAACAGAATAGAACAGAACAAAACAAAAGGAAAGGAAAGAAAACAAAGATCTAAACAAGGCTATGCTTTCTTTGTTAAGCCTTTAAACATTGTTTCTCTATATTTTAAGAGTCTTTTCTTCTCTGTATTGCTATAGTGAATCTTATTTACTTTACTCTTGGACTCTCAGGCAGAGATTTGTATAGAAACTTAATTCAGTGTAGTATATATAGCAAGTTTAGCGTAAAGGTTAAGATGCTAGGCTAGGAACCGGGAGACTGTGAGTTCTAGTCCCACTCACAAAGGCAGCTGGGTGAACTCTTGGCCCTAGAAAACAGAGAACAGAAAACCTCTTCCAAAATCTTGCCAATAAAACTGCAGGGATTTATATCTAGATAGTTGCCAGGAGTCATTACAGGTGAAAGAATGAAAAATCTTATCAATATAGCATCCCCTAAGTTTTTATTGTTTTCTTACTCTGAATTATATTGTATTTCATCTATTCTTATTTTATGCTGCTACATTCCATTTCTGTTTTTCTACTTCTATTTTCTATTCTTTATTATATTTTATCATTGTGATAAATTTATTTCTCTAGTCAGCTTGAGACCTTTAATCTCTCTCTCTCTCTCTCTCTCTCTCTCCTTCTCATGTTCTCATTAACAACTTTCTTTGCCCAAACTTTATCTAGCATTTGATAATAGCTACTTTTCTGTTTGACTGCTTGACTTCACTCTTAAGGTAGATCACTTTATTATCTCTCCCTTTCCTCTCCCTCCCCAGTGTCACTTTCTTACTATTGCCTAGTGTATTCCTATTGTTTGGATACTCTGAGTCTTTGCCAACAACTCCTTTCAGATTCTCTTTAGCTGTTGCCCCGGCAGTAGACATTATGCTCCTGCCTCTGTATGAAGAGATGCTGCATCTTCCTCTTAGCTTCTCTCAAAAGCTTCCACAGAAATTCTCCTCTTCAGTATCTGGTACCTGATTTCTGGCTGTACTTTTCAATACAGCCACAGAATGTGCAGGGTTCTCTTGTTTGCGTGTCTTCTGTCAGTTTTCATAGAATTACCTCACAAAATCTCAGCTCCTTGTTCCTTCACTGGTCTCCTGATAGTCATTTACATTATGAACACATAACAAAAGAAAGCAGGGAGATAGGTGGAGAAAAAAAATGCTCCTATTTTTCTTCAGCCACCTTCTTATTCCCAGGTTATTCTGTAACTGGGAACTTTCAGAGTGTAGCTTGCTAAATTGCTGAACTTGGATTCTAGCTTTTGACATCAATGCATCCACACAGCTCTAAACTAGAACCATTTATGTCTGGACTCACCTACTCCTTGTTATCTTGTTGTCTTTATATCCCACTGTTCTGATCTATATACACACATTGACTTTCCTATTTCATGCAAAGGTAGAGTTCTGAGTCCAGTATTTCTGATTTAGTATGATAAATACAGCTGCTGCTGTTGTTAGAGCCTTGCATTTCTAATGCCTTGCTGCCTCCAGCATCTCCTCAGCTCTAAAGTTTCTGTATGTCAGCCAGTTTCTCCTTCCCCCATTTCTATGAGGTCTCTGTTCTCCCTTGACCTGGATGCCTCCTTTCTCATTGCTATGTCCACTCAAAACATGGCTATTCAAGCACTGAATGTCTTTTGAGATATTTACCCCTTCCCTTCAATTATTGTCAGCCAGCCATTCTGAATTTCTGATGCTCTAACAAGCAGTTATCTCCTCCTAACTTTCTCAGGTCTTTCCTTAAAATCTGTAAGTCCCACCTTTTATTAATTAGGAAATAATTATCTATATGCAACTGAACATGCTCCTCTAGTGAGGGATGGTAACAGATAGCTGATGACCTTCATGAGGTACAGCTACAGGTGACCAGGTGGACATTCCATTTCTCTAGTTAGAGTGCCAAACCAGGTAATCTGGCAATGTATCATTGTATTCTGAAAATCCTTTTTAGGAGAACTTTTTCATTTTGCTACCACAGTACCTATCTATTTAGTTGAGGGATAATTCTATATCCTTTTATGTGGGATGCCACACACATCTAAGCACAGCAAAGGGAATAGCCATTTCCCCCTTTCTGTTGTATTATGCCTCTGTTTGATCCTGACTTATAAAGGAATCCAAAAACATTGGGGACACTGTTTCTTCCTTGGCGTTTGCTTTTATGTGAATACCATTATTGAATCAGTGTATCTGAATTGTGCTGAAAACCTAAAGGCATCATTAAAATGCTAACATTATTACTAAATCATGCAAAACAGACAGGGATACATGCACAAGGCAGAGATGGGCAAGCTTTCATTTCCAACTCTTTTTGACTCTGCCACTGAATTTTGATTGTGTGATTGCCCCATATCAGCAATGCATTTTCTCACTATTTCAGGTGGAAAATATACAAAAAGACCCCATTTCATAAGCTTTGCAAAAGTATGCTTTCAAAGCAAAGAAGGGCAGCCACTCCAAATTTATATCCAATAACTGGAAAACGTGCAGGACATGGCTCTATTCATTTGAGGTCGGTGCCCTCTTCTAACATTTGATGTCATCATCTCCACCCTCGGTCTCCTCTTTCCCACCAATTAAATGCAGCTCTTGACCTCTTGATATTATGGTATTCTGGTGCTGCTTCTTGTATAAATTCTCCCTCTCTTGGATCTTCTAATCTAATGCAAGATCCCTCAGCTGGAAAATATATCGCAGTGGTATACACAAGACAATACTCTTTAAATATGATATTACCAAATTTCACACCTTTTCCAGTCAGAGTAGTATATTATGGAATATTCTAAGAGTGTGTAGTGTTCAATATATTGCCAGAATATTATTCCATTTTCATTTAGCAGTAGTACATTCCAAAGATCTGGGGGGAAAAAAATCACTTGATTCCCTTTTATGAAGTTATCATTATAAAAACAAACAGGAAGATTGCTTTATAGGATAAGATAAAAACAGCATGAGTAAATACTTCAGGTTTGGTTGATAGTCAAAGTGATTTGAAATCTACCAGCTAAACAGCAGCCACTAAGTGTTTTCTGAAGGAAAAGCTTTGACGAGAAAAAAAAATGTGCTGGAATTGCAAGAATATTTAGTAAACAAAACTGGGGGAAGGAATAATAGTGGAGACATAATATGCATTATATTATGTTACTAAATTTATATATTTATTTTACAGGAAACAATCTTGCTGATAAAGCTTTATGGGTTCCTTCATTATAAAAAGTGTAATACGAAAATAAGATGAATAACAATAGTGTACAATGTAAGTTGCTAAATGGATCATGCATCAAAAGGTACATTTTACAAAACAAGCCTGTAAATTTATCATTTGAAAAATAAATTTCTTTAAGTTTGCCATTTAAGGCATACATGAATGGGAGATGATATACTGTTAAAAGATAAGATGCTTATGTCAGTATAACTATTAAAAAGCATATCTGTTTTGTATTAGACTTTGAAAGAAGAAAATCGGAATATGCACAACATGGAAAATACATTTTTACTCAAAGTGAAAACAAAACAGTCTCAGTCAAAAGGCAAGTTGACTATGTTCTCAGTGGAATAAAATTGGAAATAGCTTTAATGTCTACATTCTGTTAGAATAAAACTTAATTTTTTTAGTATCCTAGCCATTTAAAATGGGAATTGGAGACTAGCTGTGCTCGTGTGTGTGTGTGCACGCATTTTTATTGTTGTCACAATCTTAACACACCTGGACAAGGGACAGCAATTCAATATACAGCAATATCAAAGCAGTCAGTAAAATATTAGTAACCAAATAATCTATGGCTTGTTGGGTCATTGTTTCAGAGATATTTCTTTACCTAAACAAAGAAACAGAATTGCCAAGGGCAAAAGAGCAGTAGGGAGTAGGGGAGATTTCCAATTAATTACCTGTCAACTTGACCATGTTTGACTGCTCTCCAGCAACTGATCATGGTACCAGTCTATCTGGCCTCTGGAGAGCTATAGGTCTACCTCTGGATTGGTCTACCTGATCTCCGGCAGCTGAAACACGGGCAGGTTTACCCGGTCTCTGGAAGGCTGGAGTGCAACCAATCTACTGAACCTGTAGGTGGTGGCACAGCAGCAGGGCAGCTCTGATGTGCTCACAAATTTGTAGAATTGTAATCTGACAGAAGTAATGGATCCCAGATTTTGGACACATTCTATATGTTAGTCCATTTGAGGTACCGTGCTTCAAATATTGCCTATGATGCACTGTTTTGCCCAATTAAAGGTTACAGATACAAGAGTTATTTAAGTATATAGATGAAGTACTTGTTATGATCACCTGAACATCAATAAGGGAGAAAGGATCTTTTGGAATAGTACTGATTTATTTTTGTTTTTGTTTTCAGAAGATTGTTTTCAATCTTCAGAAAAGATTGAAGCCATCCAATCTTCTGGGAATTACTTATTGGGTTCACTAGAAAAAATAGGCATCTTGTCCTACCCATGTATTTTATGTGAGGAAGTGGGTTTTCAACAGGTGCTGTCTAGATTGTAGTTGGGTGTCACCTTGTGTTATCTGTGGTGTCCAGAAACATCTTTGAAACTCATCACCAACATTTTGAATTAGTCCTGAAATGGTCACCAATGTAGGGATTTTAAACTGAGTATTTTTCTGGACTAATAGGCTTGCCCCATCAGCAATCTGGCCACTGTATTTTGTAGTATCTATAGCTTCCAGGTGATCTCCAAAGGCAGTCCCATTAGAGTGCATGACAGTAGCCTACAATTTCCCCCTCAAGTGTCTCATTAGTCACTAATACAAACTAAATCTACCATGGGCATCTGCATCTGCATGGGGGGGGGGGAGGATGATATTTGCATGACCACATCGTCTAGCAGATACCATGACTTATATATTTGCATCAGACATGGGAATATTTGTAAGGATAGAATTTGCATGGTGATGTCTCTAGATGTTCCTATTGTCATTTCGGTATCATTGTAACTTGCTGTGAATACCTAGATGACTACCAAGTCTGTAGAAAATTTGGTCAGAGGATAGTGTATATGAAACTAAATCTACACAGAAAGAAATATGAAAACATTGTCTATCTGTCTGTCTGTCTGTCTGTCTGTCTGTCTTTGTCTCTCTGTCTCCGTCTCTGTCTCCATCTCCATCTCCATCTGTCTCTGTCTCTGTCTCTGTCTCTGTCTCTGTCTCTGTCTCTGTCTCTGTCTCTGTCTCTGTCTCTGTCTCTGTCTCTGTCTATCCATCTATCTACATTGCATTCAATTGGCATATCTCCCAGCTTGAAAATAAACAAGCCAAGCAGGTAGGCACAAATTGTACTTCTTTCCAGTCCTATAAGGATTTCTTAATGTTTTGATTTTTTAATAAGTAATCTCCTTGGCTAATTTTTCTGTAGGCTTTGACATACTATTTATACAATCAAGCAGTGGAGTTAGAATGATTTTTCCCCCTTTGGCAGCCTGCCTGCTGGGCATAAATCCAGCAAAGGCAATTGTATTATTCTTTTGCTGATGGTTTTACTTGCACATATGCTAGCTTCTAACATTACAATAAAAAGGCATAAGGGCATAGATAAAAAAGCTATGCGTACCAACATTTAGTAAATCAGCTCCAACCAACATGGAATTTTGGCCTTTCTAAATGTACCTTGAAGCAGAACATCCAACAACATTGTATTTTGTCAATCCACATTGTTTTTCTATACAGCAATGATGTATAAAAATACATACATAACATTTGTATGTAAAATCAAGTAATGTACTCAGGATGTTTTTGTCTATCTTCTAAGGTCTGTTATGGCTCACTCTAGATCCTACTTGTAGAAAGCAATGGCTTGGTCCATGTGTTTTTTAAAGAGTGGTCCAAGGCAGAGGTGGTATTCAGCAGGTTCTGACCAGTTCTGGAGAACTGGTAAATACCACCTCTGACTGGCCCTGCCCCCATCTATTCTCTGCCTCCCGAGTCCCAGCTGATTGGGAGGAAATGGGGATTTTGCAGTATCCTTCCCCTGGAATGGGGTGGGAATGTAGAGTTTACAGTATCCTTCCCCTGCCATGCCCACCAAGCCACGCCCACATAACCAGTAGTAAAAAATTTTGAATCCCATCACTGGCCCAAGGACTTTTGGGCATCCCTCAAGACTCTCTCAAAATTATTTGGCAGCATATGTTGAAAAATAATAACATATTAAACTCCCATCAAACAATCACAAGAGAAAGTTGTGGCAGCAAAGGCATCCATTTTAATTTTCAGTATTGTAAACAAACAAACAAAAACATTTTGGGAGGGAGATGTCTTCTTTAATTTTTAAATGTAGGAAGGGCTCCTGAGAGGAAAAAAAATAAGAAACACTGGCTTAGGAGGTCAGCCTTTTTCATGGCAGTGCCCACCTGAGAATCTTCCCAGAATTTTGTTTGCCCTCAGTCTTGTGTTTTCATAAGTCTTTAAAAGACCCAAGCCTTCCAATGGGTACTGAGATAGATTATGATCCAGACTATGATCCATTTCCTGGATTTAAATTTATATTTTATTACATGAGCAAATAATAGATACAAACTCAAGGTAAACCATTCCAAACTTGATTGCAGAAAATATGACTTCAGGAACAGAGTGGTCAATACCTGGAATGCACTACCTGACTCTGTAGTTTCTTCCACAAACCCCCAAAACTTTAACCTAAGACTGTCTACTGTTGACCTCACCCCATTCCTAAGAGTTCTGTAAAGGGTGTGCATTAGTGCACCAGGATGCCTACCGTCCCTGTCCTAATATTCCTTTTTTACTTATTCTTTTCATGTATTCAAATTATGTTTATACTTTTACCTGCTATTTTATGTATACTTGACAAATAAACTTATGATTATTGTGTTGAGTCTTGTTATATTCTATCACTGGTGCACTGAAATTACTATCTATTTTTATTACTGCATTGTTGTTTTTAACATTATTATGTGAGACTTCTGGGATCATTTTGTGACTGATTCCACATATGCCATCAAGATATTTTTGACTCCTAATGACCACTTAGATAGATTTTCTCCATGATGTTCTCTCACTAACCTGGTCTTTCAGATCTTCAATTTGTTTCTGAGTCCATCCCTCCTGCTTTAGTTCTTCTTTTTCCTTCCACCTTCCCAGTATGACAGCTTAAAAACAACAACTCGGGTTTTTGCATAATGTATCCAAAGGGAGAATGCAAATTGATCATATCCCCCTCCCTCCTTCCCTCCCTCACTGAAATCTCAACATATTTAGGAAGCTCCACTTTGGAAAAGCTGCCACATTTTCATCTTTCAACTGTCTAATCTTTGCAGCTTTCTTTTTATATCTTAGATCAGAAGCATTACTTTAGTGAAAGAGGGAGTACCAGTGGACAATCTTGTACTTGGCATCTGCCATTTATTTACTTGGAGATTTGCCTTCCAATTTTGTTCAATTCAGAAGCAAATTCTTAACTTTGGTAAATTGCATTGTGTAAGGAGATTTTTTTTTTAAAAAAGCAGGCAAACCAGATAACAACAAGACCTGACAATGGCTATGGACAGTCAAACTGAAGAAAGAAACAGAGGGGCTGATTCTAGCTGCACAACACCAAGTCTTAAGACTAACGCATACAAAGTTAGCATTGAGAAGACAGCAACAGACAGCAAATGTTGCCCCTGCAAAGAAACTGAAGAAACAGTGGACAACTTAATTAGCAATTGCAAGAAGATTGCACAGACTGGCTACAAACAGCAGTATGACAAAGTAGCAACAATGGTACTTCAAAATATATGCAAAAAAGTCTTTTACTTGCCAGCAAGAACTGGCAGAACCACAATATAGAGAAAATATTGCAAAATAAAGAAGCTAAAGTGCTCTGGGTCTTTAGAACTCAGACAAGCACCTGCCACATAACACCCTAGACCCATGATGGTGAATCTATGGCACGGGTGCCACAGGTGGCACGTGGAGCCATATCGGTGGGCACGCGAGCTCAGCTCTGCCACACATGCGCTGGCTAGCTGATTTTCAGGCCTTCTGGGCCCACCAGAAGTCAGGAAACACACTGTTTCCAGCTTCCAGAGGGCCTCTTGGGGGGGATGGGGAAGGCCGTTTTCACCCTTCCCAGGTTTCTAGAAAGGCTCTGGAGCCTGGAAAGAGCGAAAAACAGGCCTCCTGGGCCCACCATTGCGTGCCATTGCATGCCAAATGCAGGGGGAGCACAGGGGGGTGGGGTGCATAGAATTATGGATGTGGGCACACGTGCATGTAACCCCACTGCGCTCCCCCCACTTTTGGCACGCGATGGCAAAAAGGTTAGCCATCACTGCCCTAGACTTAACAATGATTGATAAGTAAGATACTGGATGTGGCAGTGCTTTGAGACAGCAGAATAGAAAAGAACTAGAGAAAATCATAAAATACAAAGACATGCAAATAGATGAAGAACAGCGGTGACAAAGGAAAACAAAGATAATGCCAATAGTGATAGGCATTTTGGGTGCAAACCCAGAACAACTGGAGCACCACTTGCACACCATTGGCATTTACAAAATCATCACCACTCATTTGCAAAAAAACAGCTTCCCTTGGAACAGCTTACATTCTGTGACCATACCATTAACATCATCAAACAACATTTACCTATCCCAGGTCCTCTGAAAGGATTCAGTAGCTGATCAAAATATTAAATCCAATCTAAACATCTAGCTGGTGCAAGCAACCATAATAAAAATATAATCTGTTTCGCTGATGTTGCTGTACTGGGTGATGCTAGGATTGATTAAAAACAATCTGAAAATTGTTCAGAATACTGATCGAAGTTGAATGCTTATAGAAAAAACAAATCACTATTAGAGTATAGCAATTGTGACTGGAGCTCTTGGAACATTATCCAAAGGACTCCATTAATATTTGGAAATTTTGCAAAGCCAAGCAGTTGTTAAGTGAATCGTACCTGATTTTACCACCTGTTTTGCTAGTTGTTAAGCAAATCAACATGGTCATTAAGTGAATTATGTGGTTGTTAAGTAAATCCAGCTTCCTTGAACACTGCAACCATTGTAAATACATGCCAGTTGCCAAGTTCCCAAATTTTGACCATCTAACTATGGGGATGTTGAGATAGTGAAGTCCAAGGACCAGTTGTAAGTCACTTTTTTCAGCACTCTTGTAACTTCGAATAGTTGATAAACAAATGATTATAAATTGAAGGCTAATTAGGTTGGTTGTCAACCCTGAAGCGAACCTGGCTGAGGCCATCTTTACGGCTTCAGGGTTGTCACAAGAGAGGGAGGGGAAGAAAACAGTTGGCTGGGGTTGTGTAGTCAAAACAAATAGTTTTCCTGTGGGAACCAAGGACATTTCAACAGGTGGCAGGGAAGAGGAGGAGCAGATTAACTGTGCAACCGGCCGGAACTTTCATTGGACAATGTGACTGATGCCTGGGGAAGGGGAAATGGGGAACTTTCACTTTTTAATTAGGTGAAAACCATGGGAACTTTCAGGGTCGGTTTTCACCAGTTGTGCCAATATGATGTATCTAATAAACTGTTCTTTGGGGAACCTACCTGCCTTGGAATTCTGCTTTTAATAGGTGCATTACTTGGAACACTGACATTGGTTCAGAAGAGGTTAAAAGTTTGACATCTGTGCTTTTCCTGTGATGCTGGCTGTTGTTGCAAAATGCCAATTACATCATGAGGTAGAGAAAAGTAAATGATCTAATTGGTTATTAAAACATTTCCAAGTGGCAAAATTAGTACAATTCCCTTCTCATAATTTACTTGCTTCTTTACAAAAATTAACATAAATAAATTAATTTTAAAGAGGAAGGGAAATACATCTTCCATTAAAATGCAGTAGTGATTGTACGAAGAAGCTCCAGCATATAAATTTGATTGTATTAAATCATCCAGTTATGTTTGGTTCACCCATTGAACAACAAAGCAAACTAGGATTAATGTGGTGTTTCCAACTTATTCATGTATTCTTTTTTAAAAGTGTTACCTTCTTGTAGCCAGATGTTAAATTCTAAAAGAATTTGAAGATAATAGCTTAAGATCAAAACATTCAAGTAACCATCCAAATATCCATCAGAAACATTTAAATAGGACATATCTGCACTGCTACCCTCTAACTTGTATTTTTAACAAATGACACCGGGAGACATTTTCTCTTCCTGCATTGATAGCCTTTTCCATGCAGATCTACTGTACAGTATATATTCTAAATATAATGGCTGCTGGAAACATAGTTAGTGCATACCAGAGGTGGGTTTCCACCTCCTCTGACCAGTTCTGGAGAACCGGTAGTGGAAATTTTGAGTAGTTGAGAGAGCTGGTAGTAAAAATTCTGACTGGCCCCGCCCCCATCTATTCTCTGCCTCCCAAGTCCCAGCTGAACGGGAGGAAATAGGGATTTTGTAGTATCCATCCCCTGGAGTGGGGTGGGAATGGAGATTTTACAGAATCCTTCCCCTGCCATGCCCACCAAGTCATGCTACGCCCACCAAGCCACACCATGCCCACCAAGCCAGAACCAGTGGTAAAAATTTTTGAAACCCACCACTGGTGCATACTGCATATTGAGAACTTATATAACATAATAGTTAGTCAGAGAATAAGGGGTGGGTTCTACTTACCTTTACTACCAGTTCGCAACGGATCGCTGGTAAGCATCCATTTCTAACCCTGTTGATGCCAATATTATGCATAGTGACATCATACTACAATTCTGTCCTTTTATACTTGCACTGCAAAGTTGCAGGCAAATAAGAAAGAAGGCATTTGTGTTGTGATGATGCAACCTATTTCTTCACTTAGCCTTCCTTGCAACTGTCTTTGGACCAGAGAGCTATGCTCAGTCAGTGGGCAACTTAGTAGTAGCCACTACTATGCACTTTCATCTACACTTTCCTTTTAAGAAGTCCCTCTCCTATGGCACCTTAAGTTAATACCAAATTAAGAAAGACCTGTCTGGAACAAGATGCTTTGGGAAGTACCATGTCCCCCAGCTGGCAATTTCATTGTTGTTTTACCAGCCTAAGACTCTTTCTGGGAAAGTTATGGCCAATTGCTTTTCTTCTTTGGATGGTTATAAATGCAGGATTCTGTTGTTTTATCATTCCTCCAGTCAGGAAATTATTTTAAATGTATTTCTGTCTCACCCACATTATTATTTTTAAATAAGAAAGAAACTATTACAGGTGAAATAGACAAAAATGCCTGAAGAGAAATTAGAGGGGAAAAAAATGTTTCAGCTGCGGCAAGGAAATGTGCCAAGAGGTCACATTTGTGATGGCAGGGAGTTGAGAATGCAGCCACTGTGGTTTATATACTTACTTTGTGGTTTAGTGCAATGTGTGAACAAACTATAGCTTAATGTGATGAATGAATTTGGCCAGAATGTACTGATGTGATGTCATGATAAAACGTTGAATGTTAGATCATGCAGCTCCATCTATAATTGGTCTTTAAAAATATTTTAAAGATTCCACAATGCAACTTCACAGAAATGTCAGCTTTAAAAAAAAAAAAAAAAAAAAACCCTACAAAGCACATATTATCATCCCTAATTGAATTACCATAGAATTGGAAGGAATCCCAGATGCCATCTTGCCCAATCCTATACTCAGTGGAAGATCTGCTAAAGCATTTCTGACAGGTGGCTATTTGAAAATAGTGAAGAAGAACGTATCATTTCAGTAACATGTTTTGCTGGTTATGGAAATTCCCCTAGTATCTCCTGAACCTATTTGTAGTTTCAACTCATTGATTTTATTCCTGCCTTTCAAATCAACGGAGAGCAACTCCACTTCCCTCTACATATAAAAAACCCTCAGATATGTAAAAACTATCATATCTCCTCCAGTCTTCTCTTCTGCAGATTAAATATACAGTATTTAGTTCCTTTAACTATTCCTCCTAAGACTTCTCTCCTTCCAATAGGGAGAACCCTCATTTGAGTCCATTCCAATTTATTTGGATGCATAACTGGACACTATAGGGAAGGCTCAACCATGGTACAGTAGAATGATAGCACTGTTTCAATATTTGAGGGGCTCCCACAAAGAAGAGAGGTTCAACTTATTTTCCAAAGCACCAAGAGGCAGAACAAGAAACAATGGATGGAAACTAACCAAGGAGAGAAGCAACCTAGAACTAAGGCAGAATTTCCTGACAGTGAGGACAATCAACCAATGGAATGGCTTGCCTCCAGAGATTGTGGGCGCTCCATCACTGGAGGCTTTTAAGAAGAAACTGGACATCCATTTGTCTGAAATACTATAGGGTCTCCTGGCCGAGCAGGGGGTTGGACTAGAAGACCTCCAAGGTCTCTTCCAACTCTGATGATGATGATGAATTACTTTCTATAATCTAAACTGTATTTTAGGATGTGTATCCATCTCAAAAGAGCAATTTCATTTTAAGCAGCTGCAGCCACACTACTGGTTCATGTTCAAATTACGATTTTCTAGAACATTAAATCTTTTCCACCTGTATTATTGCCAAGTCAGATTTCTACCATCCTGTACTCATGTCTTTCATTTTTACTCATAGATGCAAAATTTCACATTTTTTCCTGCTAAATTCCATCCTATACCTTTCAGCCAACTGTTCAAGCCCATTTAGATCTTTTTGAATTTTCTGTTTTTTCTTCTAAAGAGTTAGCCATTCCTCATTTAGACATTTGATAACCATCCACTTAACCCCTACATCTTTGTTTATTAATAGAAATGTAGATGAGCACAAGGCTCATTACAGAGAACATTCTAACTTGTTACTATTCTCCAAGCTGGTGTGTGACCACTTATGAGAACTCTTTGGGTACACTCATTCATCCAATGAATTAATGTGACAGTTGTATCATATACTGAATTTTTTGGACTATAAGATACACCTAGCTTTTGGGGAGGAAAACAAGAAATTTTTTTTTTGCCTCCCAGCAATTTGCCTCCTTGCAGTAAACTGAGAACAGCCTGGTCAGCCTCAGCACAGCCTGATTTAGCATGAGCAGCTGATTGGTGGTTGAATCTGCCTCCTGGAATACCACCTATCAGCTGTTCCAGGCTGCGGGGATCGCCACCGTCCATCACCACTGTTGCTGCCCATCACCGCTGCCATCTATCGCTGCCTCTGCACATCCCATTTTCAGCCTCCGTGAGTTTCATTTTCAGCCTCCGTGTGCCCCATTTTCGGTCTCTGTGTGTCCCATTTTTGGCCCATTCCAGGTGGCGGGGATAGGCGGTGGTGGTGGCAATCCCTGCTGCCTGGAACGGACTGAAAATGGGGCATGCAGAGCAGTGTGGTTGCTCCTGGTTCTGTCTGGTTCTTGTGAACCAGTAGTAAAAGTGGCAGGAGATTCCGCCCACCCACCCAGATGTCATAATGGATGATCTGTGCGCGCACTTCCATTGCAAACTGGTACTAAAGGTAACTAGAACCCACCCCTGGTGCGGAGGCCAAGAATGGAGTGGATGGAGGTGGCAAACATTATTATTCCAACAAGCAGGGCTGGCCTAACTATTTTAATGGGTTGTTTTATTAGAGTTTTTGGCCAATTTATTTAATTGTTTTAATTGCTTTTAATTTTTATATTGTTATGGTTTTATTTCTGGCTGTACACCACCCTGAGTCCTTCAGGAGAAGGGTGGTATAGAAATTCAATAAAATAAATAAATAAATAAATAAATAAATAAATAAATAAATAAATAAATAAATAAATAAAATAGGCGGCAGCAGCGATGGGTGGCAATGGGTGGTGGTGATCCCCACGGCCTGGAACAGCTGATAGGTGGTAGGGAGGCAGATCCAACCGCCAATCAGCTGCTCATGCTAAATCAGGCTGTGCTGAAGCTGACCAGGCTGTTCGCTGTTTGCTGCAAGGCAAATTGCTGGGAGGCAGAGGCTGAAGGGTGGGGTCTGGCAGGTGGGTGGGGCTTCAGCAACATTCTCTGTATAAGATGCACAGACATTTCCACCCATTTTTTGGGGGGGGAGGGGAAGTGCGTCTTATACACCGAAAAATACAGGAGGTAATATGTTACCACTTAATTACTGAAGATATAATGAGAGAATTCTTTGTTGAGTAAAAAGGCTCACTATGAACACCTCTTGCTATTATCTGTTGCTATTTCACTCCTTATTTTCCTTGCCACAAACCTATTTACTTTTGCTTTTTATGTACCCCCCAAAATCCTTACTTGTTGTTTAGGGTACTTCTAACAAGGTTCAAATTATTCTGTGCTTTAGTCTTTCTGCCAGAATCCTTGCATTTTTGGCAATTCGAGTTTTAAACATTCAGCATTTGTGAAGTAGATTGTGTGATCTATCTTTGGTTCCATTCATTGGGAATGAAACCTTTTGCCTGAAGTCTTCCCTCTTATTTTGTGTCTGATATGAACCCAAGTTCAGAGGAACCACTTTGCCTTCCTTCCTGGGAATCGCTGGTGGAGAGAGATAAATGATGGAATCTAATGTCCCATTAAGAAATAGGGATGAATAGCAAGTCTTTGATCCTTGCATCTGATGAAGATCATCATGGACCTCTAAGCAGAACTCTTGCAGTCATTTCTCAGTCATATAATAGAATATGACAACTGAGTGAGTCTGCTGGGGCAGCTGATGAGCATATCTTTCTTTGCTAGTACAGCATTGTTGTGACATTGCTGGAAATTAGAACACTGACACGCTCCAGATAGCTATTATATTATTATTTTCCCCCAATCTTTTTGAAAAGATTGACAATTAAAAATATGCATGGAAGAAAGCACTTAGAAATGATTGCTAGAAAATAGATATCATTGTCAGCTCTGTCCCTGTTTACTTGTCTTTTCCTATCATGGATGGAGACAATCGGGATTGAACCCAGGACTTTCTAAGTGCAAAACTGTGTGCTCTGTCCAGTGGTGGGTTTCATTTTTTTTTTACTACCGGTTCTGTGGGTGTGGCTTGGTGGGCATGGTGTGGCTTTGTGGGTGTGGCTTGATGGGCATGGGCAGGGGAAGGATAATGTAAAATTTCCATTCCTACCCCACACCAGGGAAAGGATACTGTAAAATTTCCATTCCCTCCCCACTCCAGGGGAAGGATACTGCAAAATCCCCATTTCCTCCCAATCAGCTGGGACTCGGGAGGCAGAGAATAGATGGGGGCAGGGCCAGTCAGAGATGGTATTTACCGGTTCTCCAAACTACTCAAAATTTCTGCTACCAGTTCTCCAGATCTGGTCAGAACCTGCTGAAACCAACCTCTGGCTTTGTTGCTGAGTCTTGTTCAAGAGCCATATTTGTTTTTTACTTTGTAAACATCTACCTTGCATTTCCCAATTCTGTAAGAAATCTCACAGCATCAGATCATTTTCACCAACCTTCCTCAAAATGTTTCTGGGAATTAGAACATATTTTTTAGAGGAAAGTCTATGAGATGTGGTCTACTACAAATAGTTCAGCTCTGGCCATCTTGTGCTTTCTATCATACTAGGAGTTGCATTCTTAATATAAAACTAGACCACATAAATAAACACACAAATTCTGGCCATACAGCAATTCATTAAATCTCTAGATTCCTTACACAACTGTTTCTTCAATGGCCCATGCTCATGGCTGAGAATATCAACAAAGGCAGGCGTTAGCATCTTCTGCCCTAACTAAGTTGAGAAAAAGAGCTATTATTCAACAGACACATGTTTAACCTTTCCCTTTTGTGACTTGGCTATCAAGGGTCTACAGATGGCTGCATCCTATTCTTTCTGTAATTGCTCCCATTCCATCTAATAATAAATGTATACAACAGGATTTCTTTTATTGTTCCTTTTTCTTTTCAGCAGGGTTTTTTAAAATGGCTGTAACATTACAAGGAAGCACTTTCCATACAAGGCAAGTAAATGCTACTAAAGCCACAAGCAATAGGGTCATTTCTGCAGGACATTTTTGCAGCCTGTCGTTGTGACTGTATCAGTTCCTTCCCATGTTACCTCTCCCAGTGAGCTCAGTGACAATGGGACAAATATCAGTCCAATAAAAAAACCCAGTTGCTCTGCCAACTATTCCTATGGTCTTCAGAGGCTCTACTGAAAAGACTGTTACACATGTAAAAGAAAGATATTATTTTCTTTCCCATATAATTTCAAGGAAGATCTTCTTTTCTACTGATTTAAATTTTGCAATTTTCTTCCACAGAAGCAGTTGGATGGACAAGACTCTGGTCATTTGTCAGTTGCCTTCAGCTACAGCAGAGCATTTGATTCTAGGAGCAGTGAACTTCACTACTTCTCAGATAATGAGAGGAGGAGCTATTATGTGTCCTGGTGTTGGGAAAGGGCCAGGTAGGCAGGGAGAATGCAGGGAATTAGCTTTGCTGCTTGCACAGCTGCAAGAGATTCAGAACTGACTCCTCCCCCTAAACTCCATAGAGTCTTATTTATTCCTAGCCCATCCCTCTATAACAGTGATGGCGAACCTATAGCATGCGCGCCAGAAGTGGCACACAGAGCCATCTCTCCGGGCATGCCAGCCATCGCCTGTTGCTCTTCTGGGTTCCGGTGTGCACATGCGTGCTGGCCAGCTGGTCTTCACATGTGCAGGAGTGCCGGAAACATGAAGAGCAGCTCCCCAACACGCATGTGTATGCTGGGAAATTGAGCTTCCGGTTCCTAGCAGCTCACAGGAATCCCAGCAGAAACCAGAAGACCAGGTGACCGGCGTGCATATGCACACCAGAAACTGCAAGCTCAGCTGCTCTTCCGGTTTCCGGTGCTGCCCCCCACCCACATGATCCCGTTTTGGCATTCGGTGCTGAAAAGATTCGCCAACACTGCTCTATAATCAAGACTTCTTCAGACGATTTCAGTGTGGGGTACAGAAGATCCTGTGAGGGAGAAGAGTTCCTGTTTATTTGTTTGTTTGTTTGTTTGTTTGTTTGCTTGCTTGCTTATTTGTTAGTTCATTCATTCATTCATTCATTCATTCATTCATTCATTCATTCATTCATCTGATTTCTATAGCCGCCCATCTCAGCAAATGACCCTGGATGGCTCACAGTTCAAAACATACACTGCAAAACATACAAAATAAACAAGTGCAGATAATTGAGAATAAGCATCAAGTTAGCTCCACTTTAGTATACTATGTAACAACTATGTATGGCATCCCCTGGTAATTCTAATCTCACTTGTTTGAAGGACAGTTCCTTCTAAAGTGTATTACACTAATCGAAATGTGAGATTATCAAGAAAGACATGGCTCCTTGTAATCAAGTTATCTCATTTCAGAAATGACCATAGTGAGAGAACCTGCTGGACCTGAAAATAAACATTCTTAGGTACTGCAGGAACCTAGGCTTCAATTTACAGAAACTATCTTCTTGCAACCCAGAGCTGGAAACTACCCTCCAGTGAGGATGTTCGTGATACTTGTAAATGAAAATTATATGCAAACCTTACTATATGATTTTTGGCTAGATGTGTAAATGCTTTTCTGTTAGATAATAAAGGATAACTTCTCAGAAGCTACAAATATAACACAAGTCATTTGAAATATTTAAGAAACATCATATGTCACATACCAAATAGTTTCATGGTATTTGGCAACCCTTGAGGTAGCTAAACTCTTTATTAGATCCCCATCTGTCAAACATTATGAATTGTAAAAAGAACATTCCTGTGTGTTCTGTACAATTGGGGTCATCATCTCTGACCCAAAAAACATGTTAAATCTAGGATGTATTTGTTTACTCTATAAATGTGTTTTCCTTACTTATTATGATAGACTCTACATTCCTAGGTCATAACTACTTGAGCTTTAGCAATCTAGCATATCAATGTAAACACTGATGCAAACTAATCTTAGGGATAACCTTTTGTACTTCATTTTCTTTTTGACATTTATCACATTAGTAATGGTTCAATAAACTTTGGTTCTGCTATTAGTCTTTACTCTAGCCTTTGGCATAGGAAGAGAATGGTTCCAACAGGTCAAAAGAGAAATATAATGGGCATGAGTAGAGGTATTTTTTTCTTTTTAAATTGGCATTATACATGCAGGGCTACACACACATTGATAAAAGAATGAAGAATTAAGGACTGATGGAACAATCATACCTATTGAACAAAGAAGAAAAAGAGAACTGTTTTTTAGGATAACCCTTTGAAGAACCTAGAAACTAATGTTGGAGCTAAAGTTGTGATCCACCAACATTTTCTTTGACAAAAATGGCACAAAAATTAATAGGAGATATGCCAAATTAGAATATTTGCCTGAATAGCTTTATTAATAGCAATCTGCTAATCACTAAGAATGAATTCAAAATGAATTATTAGAATATTTTTTTTCCAAAAGAGATATAGATAAAACATACTTCAGGTTTGTTTTAATGTGCATAATCAACACTACTAAATGTCTGGTATTTAATAAATCTTAATCAGTCTGCCTTTCTTTGTTTAAAAGTGAACAAAAATAACACAGAAATATATCATCCAAGTGACATTTGGTACAACAAATTCAAGACACACATAACAAATTAGATTGCAGATCAAAAACATTAATGTCATTTTTAATATGATAGCTCTATATCAAGTGATCACCTTGACAAAATATCGCAATAGTTTTCACATGTTTGGGCTTAATTTTCTCAGCTGCCATCACATATAGAACAGTGTTATAAGTGACATATTTGTCAACATCATCCAGGAAGGAAGTAAATATTTCAGAATGTATGATCCAAAAACAATAAAAATATCAAAGCATCATATACTCCAAGACCTATCTTGGGTGCAAATGGACAGTGTAGAAAATGCTGGTACTGTAATATCTGTTTTAGGCTGGGGGCTGCAGTTTAGTTTGTTTTAATTCTGAGGGTATAAAGGCTTAACTAGTGGTGTAGGTACATAACAGAAATGGTCGAACATTTTTGGCTTGAGTTTCAGGCACTTTTAAGATACGAAAAGAGTACATTATATGTTCCAATTTCTCTCCCCACCCCCTTATTTTAAATTAAAAAATGAGAAAGATGTGATGCTGAAAATCTGATTTTTTTCCCCCATTGAATTTCAGCAGCATGATACGGGGCTCCTCTGTAGGCTACAAAAGGGATATTGGAGATCTGTGTATGAACAAGAGGCCACAGGTTGCCCATGCGTCCTCCACAGAAAGGTAGGCAGGCATAGTTCAGCCAGAGCATCTAAACTGGCCAAGCGCTTAAGGGCTACCTCTATGTCTGCCTTCATGATCTGAAAGGTTCTTAACAAGAAAACTGCTTTGTTGATCTCTATTGCCATAATCACTCCATAAAAAAGAAGTGTCTTTTTATGGATGCTTGCTGCGATGCCTCCTCTGTGATGCCACCTGATTCTGAAATGGCCTCTTCTCTGGAATTCATAAAGCATTTATTGTTATATTTTAGGCATTTCTGTTGAAAACAAACCTTAATCCAGGTTTGTGTTTATGTGTGTGTGTGCATGTGTGTGTGTGAATGGCACAGAGCAGTGCTTCTCAACCTTGGAGAATGCAACTCAAAGATGTGTAGACTGGGGAATTCTGACAATTGAAGTCCACACCTCTTAGTGTTGCTTAGGTTGAGAAACAGTGGTATAAATGAATGGTTTTGTTTTATTTTTCCTTTTCCTTTGCTTTTTGAGTGCCTACATTTTTATACTGTTTCAATTTCTTGTAATTCATTTTAATCCCATTTATTTTTATTACAAATCACTTTGAAATTTCATGGCAAGTAGTATAGAAATATAATATTGTAAATAATAGAGAATGGCAGAAAACGGGTGCGTGCGTAGGGCATGTCAAATGGTTCAGCTTTCAATTTCCAAACATTAGGGGTGCTCAAAAGTTGTGACATGCCTCGGGGATGGTAAATATATTTTGGTTACTTTAATATAATTTAGATGTGCTTGGTAAGTAACTACATAAACATCGTAACTTTTTGACATTTTGTTTGTTTCATTTGCAGTGATCCTTTCAACCCTTCTGGTTTATAGTATAAAGCTTGAAAGGATTTTTATTTTATTTTTTTGGTTTGGGTTCTGTTGAAAGCAAGTAGATATTCCTTGTGACTTTACTTGACCAGGAATTGCTATGTTAAGGAAAATTCTGCTTGAATTCATAGTGAACTTTACTTAATATATGAAGGCTTGAAACTAAGGAGGTGCAACAATCGTGCATGAAGCAGGCCAAATGTGTCCCCATCTATCAATTAGGATGCTTCAAGAAATAGAGCTCTTCTGTTTCCCAGGCCTTTTGGCTGCAGTATAAAATCTACCTGAGTTTGAATCTACCTGTTTAAACCATTATGAGTCTATTCCCTGTCTTCCCTTCCTTGCAACTCTTCCTACCAATATCCAAGCAAAGCAAGCAGGGGTGAAATTGACCAGAATTAATTAGAAATAGACTATCTGGAACTGTCTGTTCCAGTCTGCTTGTTGTTGCCATTTTTTAAATGCCTTGTCAATTTCAGAAAGAGCCACTGCCTTGACACGAAATTTCCAGTTGCTGAAACAAAAGGAATTCATTGAGGTTTTATACAATTGAAAGTCTATGGTCAGGTCATTTGGTCACTGGGGAGCTCATCTCATGGACCTCTGACATGAGGTGGCTTAAAGTGGGTTATTTATTGGAATGTCCTCTTATTTTGGAACAGAGGACACAATGAATTAATTTCTGATTTTCAGCTGAGATATGAAAATAATAACTGACAAAATTCCTCTAAACTGGGCAACGGGGCAAAAAAAAAAAAAAAAAACCAAAGATGAAATTTATCATAAGCTAATGTAAAGGGAAGCCCATCAAGTCAAGTCAATAAGCCCCTAAGTTCGTATATTCACTAATGGAGTCTAAATTGGCAGCAATTAGCTAAGAAAGCGATCTTGGGGTCACAATGAAAGGCATAGTGAAATTGTCTTTTCAGTATGGAACATCAGTTAGCGGGAGAGAGGGAAAGAGAAAATTTCAGTTACAATTATTTGGAACAAAAGTGAATAGAAGCAAATTATTCTCTCTCAAAACTACTAGATTCAGGGTCATCCAATTACATTGATTTTCAAACAATTCCAAGAAAACAAAGACATCTTTACACAATAATGCACAATTATTTATAGAATTCATCATCAGGATATGTTGTTATGGCTTTGATGAGTGATTTGACAAATGATTTGTGCTACCACAAAGATAGACCCTGTGATAGATCCTTATATTTACTTCAGAATCGTGATGGCGAACCTATGGCACGCGTGCCACAGGTGGCACATGTAACCATATCAGTGGGCACGCGAGCTCAGCTCTAGCACACATGCACACAGTGGCCAGCTGATTTTTGGGCCTTCTGGGCCCCCTGGAAGTTGGCAAACAGGTCATTTCCGGCTTCCGCAGGGCCTCCAGGGAGGTGGAGAAGGCCATTTTCGTCCTCCCCAGGCTCCTAGAAAGGCTCTGGAGCCTGAGGAGGGCGAAAAACAGGCCTACTGGGCCCGCCATGCCATCACATGCCAAAAATGAGGGAAGCGCAGGGGGGGGTCACACACACATGCGCGGGGGCAGGGCGCATAGAATTATGGGTCTGGGCACAGTCGCGCACAACCCCCCTGTGCTCTCCCCGCTTTTGGCACATGATGGAAAAAAGGTTAGCCATCACTGGTATAGAAGATGCTGTATTGTCCATGTCCATGTCAGTTTTGTCCCCTTGGTCTTGCCAGTTACATGGGGCTTGACAATCATGTTAATGTTGTAGTTATCCTCCTAAGTGCACAATTGCACATCAAATCTTATTAATAGCATAATACAATGCTATTTCAGAATTTATTGTACATGCAATCATGTTTAGTGTACTTTAAATAAGATGACATGTTCTCCTCTAGTTGAAAAACTAGAACTCTGTATGCCATAATAGATCAAATCTGGAAATTTGCACATTTGGCTTTGGAATGGCTGAAGGCATCATTCCATATGAGACCAGAGCAAATGCAAGAGTGACTAATCCATCCAATTGCTCCACTTGTATTCAATACTTTATTTATTTAGTCATCACATTTCCATAAAACCTATATTACCTAAGTGACTCTGGGTAGCTTACAATAAAAACATGACACAAAATATAAAAGCATCAAAAGAACACAGTAAAAAGAGAATTAAAAGATAGGTTACAATATTAAAAGTTAAAAAGTTGGGGGGGGGAAATAGCCCCACGACATCAATTATCCACAAGGTTGCCTAGCATTCTTCAACCCCAATGTTAATTGTCAGAAGCAGATCTTAACACACTTTCTAAAGGCCAGAAGAGTGAGGGGAGGGGTCTGCCTCATCTCTGGGGAGAAGGTATTCCAAAGGGTGAGGGCAGTCTCTCTTCCTGGATCATGCCAGGCAAAATTCTTTAATCAACAGGATTTGCGACAGGGATACTCTCCCTGCCTGCCTGGGATAGGACAATGTACAGTAATTGAGATGAGACAGTTCCTCAGGTAACATGGTCCAATGCCATGAAGGGCTTTAGAACTGATAACAAATTGTCACTCAATACCGAAGTGTTATATTTGCAGCAACCCCAGGGGTGCTCAAGACTGCTTCTGCCACTGCAATCTGTACCAGTCGCAGCTTCTGGATGCACTTCAAGGGTAATCCCATGAAGAGTACATTGCAACAGTCTGTCTGAGAGATGATCAGAGTATAAATTACTGAAAGAAGGAGTTTTCAATCCAGGGAAGAGATGCCCTGAAGCAAAGGGGCTCTTAGCCATGACTGTTTCCCTCCTTTCTCATTAAAAATAAAATTTGGTGGCCATTTTAGGAAAGAATCAGGGGTTTCATGAGTGATCAGACCATTCAAATCCTTGCTATAGAGCAATGGTGAAATCCAAATTTTTTTACTACCAGTTCTGTGAGCGTGGCTTGGTGGGCATGGCAGGGGAAGGATACCGCAAAATCTCCATACCCACCCCACTCTAAGGTAAGGATACTGCAAAATCCTCATTCCCTCCCCACTTCTGGGGGAAAGATATTGCAAAATCTCCATTCCCATCCCACTCTGGGACCAGCCAGAGGTGGTATTTGCAGGTTCTCTGAACTACTCAAAATTTCCACTACCGGTTCTCTGAACTGCTCAAAATTTCTGCTACCGGTTCTCCAGAACCTGTCAGAACCTGCTGGATGTCACCCCTGCTATAGAGATATCTTACTGCAAAATAGCAAAGCTTCTCCTAGTAAATGATGGAAAAGGCTTTATTGTAAATTTCTCCAGATCTTGGTACTGTGTTCTTTAGCAGTTTGATTGACAACTATAGTAAAAACTCATTTTTCTGGTTTGTGTTGGTTTTGCTTATGTGAACAGAATTGTGCATCAGACCTTATAACGTTGGGACTACCGGCTGGGCTTTGGTATGTCCATTTTATATGCTTGTCTTAACTTCTGAGAGCCAGCTCTGAAAAAGGCCTCTGACAATAATCATCTCAAGATTCAGAAAAGACAGCTTACTAGATCAGCTTTCTACATTAGAACATCACTCTTACATATCTGAGTTTTTCCAATCCAAGGTGAATAGCAGTCTTTCGGATGAAACAGGGCCTGGTGGCTCAGCAGACTAATAGCATTGTGATTAACACCAGCTGTCTGCAATTACTGTAAGTTCGAATCTCACCAGGCTCAAGGTTGACTCAGCCTTCCATCCTTTCTAAGGTAGGTAAATTGAGGACCCAGTTTGTGGGGGCAATAAGCTGACTTTGTATAAATATACAAAAGTATGAAGGCTATTGCTTAACGCATTGTAAGCCGCCCTGAGTCTCTGGAGAAGGGCGGCATATAAATCAAGTTTTAAGAAAAAATCAAAAACAAATCAGCCAGATATTCTACACACTCTTACAAGATCAAATTAAATGAGGAGCCTATTACAAGGCACACAGTTTCCCTAATGTCTTTGCATGAAAGTGTGATTGCACTTTGACAAGGGAAGGGAAGACCTTTATTACCGTTTTGCTGGAGAAAAAGAACAATTTTATTCAGCTTAGTTTGTAATAATAACCTTACCAAATATATATTTTCCTGAATTAAAGTGCAAGCTGCAATGCGGTTGTCCTTTGTCATTTATAGGTACTGGAATTCTGTGATTCACTTCTAAGCAAAAAAAAAAAAAAACCTCCTTTGTATAAGTAAAACTACGGTTGATCAGAATTTTATATTAGGTAAAATGCGTTTATTGGGAGAAATCTGTACAAAATACATTTTCATATTCCACCTCCAGCCTAGGAGAAGAAAAGAAAGCTGGTTTCAAGAGGTTGCACAGCAGCCAATTTGGACTATTTGCAGTGTGCCAGCATGGGACGCAGCCAATAATATTCATTTTGGGGGTGTCTCTAGCAACAGTTGCTAAGGAAAAAGTGTCTTATAATGGAGCTCACCATGAGGGAACTACCCCCATTAGGCTTTTTAAAAAAAAATTTGGAAGTGAAGAAAGTCAGGGTGTCTTCGGAATGACCGAAGAATGTATAATATAAACTAATATTGCCTCCAATAACAAATAAGTAAAAACAAATAACAAAAGAAATCTGAAATAATTCTCAAGTACTCTAAGACTAAGGTTCTAAGGGTTCATGAACATCAATTAGCAGTTAAACGGCATGACCAAAAAACCCTGATCTCAAACCACATTGATAATACCAGTTGGATTGGGAAGGAACAAAAATCATTGGCCATGCCAACACCTGCCACACACGTGAATTTAATGAAGCCCGGTATTCTACCAAACAAGCAGATAAGAAGCATATTGATCTAGAACAGGGGTGTCAAACTCAAGGCCTGGGGGCTAGATCCGGCCCACAGAGTGCTTAGATCTGGCCCGCAGGGCTGCCCTGGAAACAGCAAAGGACCGGCCCACTGTACCTCTGCCAGTGAAAATGGAGCTCAGGAGCCCATTTTCACTGGCAGAATGCCCAGGCCACTACAGGGCCTCCCAACATGAGTGACACCGAGCTGGCCATACCCCCTGACCATGCCCCCCACACCCAAGGTCAAACACAACTCTAATGAGGCCCTCAATAAAATCGAGTTTGACACCCCTGATCTAGATCCAGGAAATGAATATGTAAGAAACCAGATCAAACTATAACCAATATAGCTCCAAACGAACAACCAATCACAAGACCAACTGACTATACTGGCACACAAGACATTTATCAGCTAAGGAGAATAGGACAAGAAAATCCTGCTCATGATGTTACCTAGCCTGGTAATGAAATGTTCAGAAACTAAATTGAAACAAGCTTGGAAAGCAAAGCACTGCCAAAATCTAAAACCTGAGCTACAAGTATTTTCTATTATTTCAAACTCTACAAGAACAATCCTTCCTAGTACCTTAGCCCACTGCAACTATTAGAGTTCATGTAAAATGGGGAAAACCTGAAATTCTCAACTGCTATTTCTAATATAATTTTACCCACTTCCAATTCTTCTGCAAGATTGACGCATCAAGATAGCATAACTCTGATCGGCGCTTCTAGATAAAAGTATTGCTGGCCTCTATCCACAGGTAGTCCCCATAGGAGACATCAATTTACCATTTGGGAGGCAAAAGGTAGCATCTATAAACAGCCCCATTAAGGCCTGGCACATTTTGCTCTGACTTCTATTTTGTATCATTCCAAAAATATCTTAGGCATTTATTTGTAGCCTTTTACAATCATTATTTTCTTCACTATAGGCACTGCATTTTAAACAATAAATGTTATTTTTTAGTTTCAAGATCTGCAAAAGTAGTGGCTAAGAGGTAGATTAGATCTGTTTCCAGTTAGCTGGACCAATTTCATAAGCCAATTAACCATTAACTGAAATATTCTGCAAAGGGAAGAGATGATTGATCATAACCAGCCATATATAGAACAAAGACCATCTGGCTGTTGAAGCAAAAGTGGTTGTTTACTTGGGTAACCATTATACTCATCTCTTTGCAATGGTTAAATAACCCACTTCTTCCAGCTGAGAATAAAGTTGGCCTCTCCATGAAACTGTCTTTCCATTTCAGAATTAAGAGAATCATAATTGTGTTATTAAATACCAATGCTCCCTTAAGATGATATTTGGTAAGTTTCTATAGTCAAGCTTCAGTTTCTGCATACCTATTTACAGGCCTGTTAAACCTCACTAAATATGTTTGCAATAACCACCTGGTATCTCCTTATTAAAAAAATAACTCTCTCTACTGAGTCTCCATTAAATCCTTATTTGAAATGCTTCATTTAAAGCATTATCGGGAGACAAAACCTGCAAAGTGGGGTGTGTGTGTGTCAAATTCTGCTTTTATGTTTAGCCAGTCTTATGCATAAGTTAATATTAACTAGATTAATTTTAATTCTTTACTCAATTCCAGAGATAAAAAGACAAACAAACTTTTACTAAGTTTTATGAATTAAATGGCTTTTTGATCAGCTCTTTGAGTCAAAGGAAGCTGAAGGGTGATTTTAACTTGGATTTATGGGATTGTATAATGAGATATTTGATACCTCAGCCTCAGATAGGATGCAATTTTTCCCTGATATTTTCTGTGCAATTCTAAAAGAACTAAAAGAAAATACATCAGCCTTCTAATACAGTAAACAGTTTTCTCACAAGGTGGTTTTGTACACATTCACACCCCTCAATTAGACTCTCAGGTAGTAACACTTTTGGAAAATTCCTCAAACCTCAGCTAGGGTCTCTATCCATCTTAACTTACTTTGGAGTAGCTGTCTCTAAAGTTACATAGGAATGAGATATTGGTGCCTTGTAGACTCTCTTACCTTTTCCTATGAGGTAATCCTGTCCTATGAGATGGAAGATGAGGTCATGAGCAGCTCCACTGGGACACTGCTAGTTTCACTGGCTCCTCCATCAGCCTACAGGTAATTTTCAGAGATGGGATGTTTTGGCAGAAAGTACATCTGAGTCCCCTCCTGTAGCACCTCATGGACTGTGGGGATCCCTTAATAAATGTAGGACTTTATAAACTGTGACCAGCATCTTGAACTGTATCTAGAAACAAATTGGCAAGCAATAAAGTCCCCACAGTACAGATATTATATGAGAGCATTGGGATACTCCTATATTTGTCTGTGGGCTGCTTCATTTTTCAGCCTAGCTTCTCATACAGTCCCATTGTAGGTCTGCTGAGTTTGGGCATGGACTCATGTGCTGTTGGATTTACTCTCAGTTTTCTACTTTCTCTGCCTGTTCACATACTGGACCTTTTCTGGTGTGTCATCTCTTGGAATTGTGAGATTGGCACATAGGTATATGCAAATTGATGAAAGGTATATGCAAATTGATGAAATCCAATTTTTTTTTTACTACCGGTTCTATGGGTATGGCTTGGTGGGCGTGGTGTGGCTTGGTGGGCATGGCAGGGGAAGGATAATGCAAAATTTCCATTCCCATCCCACTCTGGGGCCAGCCAGAGGTGGTATTTGCCGAACTCCAAACTACTCAAAATTTCTGCTACCAGTTCTCCGAACTACTCAAAATTTCCACTACCGGTTCTCTGAACTATTCAAGATTTCCGCTACTGCTACCCGTTCTCCAAACTACTCAAAATTTCCACTACCTGTTCTCCAGAACCTGTCAGAACCTGCTGGATTTCACCCCTGGGTATATGGTGCTAAGAGGCAATGCCATCAACAGCCCTCAATGCTCTGTGGTTGATGAAGCTTTCAGCACAGTTTTCTTTCAGGTTGACAGGAAACTTCTCAAGTGAACCCCAACTGGGGACATATGTTGTGGCCCACCAGCAGCCTGCACGGATCGTGGCTGATCCCGACAATGAGGAGGCTGGTGTGGGATTGTGCCAGCAGTCTGTGCAGCCGGTGCTCGCGTTGGACAGCAAGGAGGCTGAAGAGGATGTGCTGCCAGAGGCAGAGACTCAGCCAGGGCCTTCGGAACCTCCAGAGGCTCCTTCAAGTGGAGAGAGCGAAGTTGAGGAGCCTCTCTTCAATGCTCGAGCACGCAGGGCTGCCAAAAGGCAGGAGTGGCTACTCAGGAGGAGGAGGTCTCCTCGAGAGTAAGGCTTGAGGATAATTGGCCACTCCCTTAGCCTATTTAAGTTGCAGGCAGTTAGTAATTTCTTGCTAGAAACAACTTGTAATTATCATCAGGGCATTTTTGGAAAAGTCTTATCATATCTTGTTTTCTGGGCTGGTTGCCAACCTTTTCTGGACTTTGGTTTATTCTTGCTACTTAATAAATTTGATAAGGACTGTTGGTGTGTGTCAATATCCTCAGGAATCCAGAGCTGGGGCAGAACAACATAAGGCACATGAGGAGACTGCTTAAATAATCATCCTTTTTATGAAGTATTGTATTGGTTAATCCAGAAAGTGACCTGTCTATGACAAAGACCTAGAATTTCCAGTGACTGTTATAATTTATTTTTGAACAGTTTTTTATTAGTTAGCATATAAAGAAAATACAAAAGTAAATATAGGAGAAATAGGGAAAGGGAAAGGGAAGAGAAGAGTGAGGGAAAGAAAAGGTGAAAAAGAAAGAAAAGACATTGACTTCCAACTCCCTTTGGTGCTATAGAATAAGGTATTAACATCAAACCTCAACTTTTTACTTTTACATAATAGTATAAACTAGCCATTTCTACAACAACAAATCTATTTAATTGGTAACACAAAATCAGAGTTTCATTTTTTTCCCACCTCAAGCACAAAGCCCAGAAGTGGTTTCCAAGTAGAAATAAAAGTATTTGTGTGTTTTTTTTCTTTGATCGAAGCAGTCAATTTAGCCCATCTCTGCTAACTCCATCAATTTTTGCAGCCATTCATCCATTGTGGGGATCAAGATGACCATCTATCATAATTTCTTGATGAGTAAGCTCCACTTGTTCCCTTCTGCCTTTAGGTTGGGGCTGTTGCCTCATCCCCCCCCCAAACAGAAGGCATATCTCAGGCAGAAGTAGGGACTGGTCACACATTTTTACTCTCCCTTTCCCTTTGCCTTTGAGAGGTATTAACTGGCTCAAAGTGAGTTCCCATTACTGAGTATGGGTTTCTTTGGACTTAGTCCAATACTGTAACCACCATTCAAGAACATATTTTATCAAGAAGTACCATGACTCTTTTTCATACTTACAGCTATTTTTCCTGCTGCAACAGAATGGACCATCTAGCATTGACCCAGCAAAGTAATAACTGTAAGTTTCTTCATCTTATCTCCATCCTCTGCTGCATTTTATCTCCTTCTCTGGCTAAGACAATTGACACTCCATGAAAACATTGCTTTCATTCAACCTGCTTTTCTTCAGTTACTGTCTAAAAAACTGTCTAAGAGCAGAAAAAATAGGATGAGCTGCATTTTGTCCTGTCAGAAAAATCCTCTGTCCTCCTCACACTAGAGTAGGGGTGTCAAACTGGCGGCCCATGGGCCAGATGCATCACACCCAGGCCACACCCACCCCAGCTCCGCAAAGGCAAAAAAGTTGTGATATATCATGTGACATCAGCGTGACGTAGCGAATTTGACACCCATGCACTAGAGTATAAAGACTAACTGGTGCTTACGACTAAAATGGTAGCCTAGGACACACGATTAGGATGCCATGGTTCCAGAAAGGAAGTGTTATGAAACATTTCCAAAGTTCCATATGTAGATGGCTCACTCATCATACAATTAATTTCTTCCTCACCGGCTTGCATGGACTTACTTATCTCTAATTTTCTCAGCCATGAAATATACAAAGGGTGCAATCAGATACTGAGTTAAGCACATGTAAAAAGCATTGATTTCAGTGCACTCAAGAGTGCTTAGTGATGTGTTCGAAGGTATGATCAAAGTATCTGTGCTGTTTTATTTGTCACGCATGTGTCCAGAAGTTCCTGTTTGCCAGAGCAGTGAGGCAGCCAAATATAGTACAAGTGGTGATGATATGAAAGCATAGATGTTCCCACAAAGGGACACAGACACACATAATACAGGGGCACCGACCCAAAGAGACTGACAAAGCTCGCTCTAATAACTTGGCATGCTACACTATCCTTCTGTTGTCCATAAATAATTCACTGTCAAGATGCTTGTAGGAACACTACCTTCTGGATATGCCATAGGAAGCTGTAACCGCTACTTTGCCCCTGCTGACATCTTCATTGAAAAGGATGTTGAGCAAGGGACAGGCTGTTATTTCACTGTGGTATCAGGATGCTAGACCCAGTGTACAACTCTTACTAGAGCAGCAGAAGAAGAAAAAAGGGTTGGGACCTGCAAAACAGGTTTCAGAGCTGCAAAGTTAAACATCCAGGCTAAAAATTCTAGAAGTTGCAGAATTTGGATGCAACTTGAATCCAATCCCTATAAATCTAGAGAAGCTTAGTTTAGGATTTATATCTCATGTCTCATCTTTCTGCATATTGGAGACCTTATCTAAATTCTTACCTTATCTTGATGCTCACCTTATCTTATTCAAAAGGAAGAAGGATGAGTAATTCAATGAATGCTTATATTTCCTGCCCGCTCTGTACAGCCTTTGGTCTTGACAGCTTAATGAAAAATTTAATATCTTCTTTTTCATGTCAAACCTTGCTATCTCTTTAAGAAACTTCTGCTTTTCCAGAGAAGGAGGAAGAAGAGGAAAGGAAGAGGAAGAAGTAGCAGAAGCAATATGTAAGCTAGAAATCATGGAGATTTTACAATGTGCGCTATTAGGGGAAAAGGTGCAGGATATCCAATTCAATTTTTGTAGCCTGAAGTGTTGTGCACAAATCTGCTGGAGTGGGGTGAAAAGTTCCTTGGAGCACCTAAAAATAAACTGGTTAATTGAGTCTCAAGGCATTCCTTTTCCAATTTTGTACAAAGGAAAAAGGTCTCCTCTTCTCCACAGTACAATTTTCTATCTTGAAAGGCTTGGACAATTATTGCGTTTCTACTCCCCCCCCTTCTCCTCTCATGGACACATCCCTTTTTTAAAAAAGAAAGAAAGGGGCAATGAACATTTCAGCTTCAGCTAAATAAGAAAAGAGTAATGTTTGCACTTTGTCGGGAGGTTGTATATGGTGAAGTTTCCACTTGTGTAGCTAAGAGGATAATTGAAAAAGATTCATAAGCTCTGAGAACAAAGCCTTTCGAAGTTATAAGGAAGCTGCTGGAGGTTGATCAGTTCTTTAAATAAATACAAAAAAAAAAAAAAAAGTGGAAAAGCTGAATCTGTTTTTTACCCGCTTCCTTTCCCTCATTTCTTTTTCTCCATCTTGGCACTTAGTAGATTTGTCTGATCTTGGATCTGATCACTATTAGAAAAGAACAAACAAGCGAATTTCATTCAAAGCTTACTTGGGCATAACTGACCATTCTAAAAATGGAGATTTCTTTTACTTAGTCTGCTTTTTATGAAGCTGAATGTGGAAAATCGTGATTGTATCTGTCATGGCCTCAGAGCTCCAAGATGTGGGCTGATCAGGTCCCATTGGATGCTGCTGTCCCTGCTGATCAACAACCAATGAATACACTACAGATATCCTCTCAGACCTCTCCTCAGCATGCCCTAATCTGGCACCCTAAATGGGTGCCAAGAAGAAACAGGGCAATTTTCCCTGTCTAAAAATCCTGCCCTCCAGCAAAATAAATACCCTGAGAGCAAATGGCAATATGCTGAGTCTTCAAGCAAGCCCAGTGCCTCATCATAGGAAACTTCAGAGCAGAGAAAGTCTCAGATGTGCATGCTAAGTGGGAAGAGGATCTAAACCATACAGGGTCTACTTTTGATTGCTGGAAGTAACTTCAGCATCTGGCTTGATGAATTCCTGGTTCAGACCTCAGCATGTTACTGTCCAAATCTGAAATTTGTCCCTCATTACTTTCAAGCTATTGGGCAGTACTAGATTATGGACTGTCTACTTGGATTACTATTTCTCAGCTTCTAGTTAGCTGTTGACTCTTTCACTCACCTGCTTCCACAGCTCCTTTTCTGTTGCATCCCACTCCCCTCCTCCTGCTGTCATTTGTGCAGACATCCTAAGGTTCTTACAATTATAGTGATGATAATGTTATCCATTCAGTCATGTCCAACTCTTGGCAACTATGGGTCAGGTCTCTTCACATCTTCCAATCTTGCACTACTTCTTTCAGTTGTTCTATGTTTTGCCTGGTGTCAGCTTTGAGGGAGTCTAGCCACAGTGTTCTTTGATGGACTGGTTTCCTAGTGGTTCTTAAAAAGCCTTACTGCGAACATATTGCTCCTAAAACATTCTCCTCCTCCATAGAGTGAGTATTCTCACCCAGCACTTCTGGACCAGCTGAGAAGACAATCCACAATCCAAACCCACACAATAGCTTGAAAAGTACATCGGGAAGAACTTCAGACTTGGTCAGTAGCAATAGCAATAGCACTTAGACTTATATACCGCTTCACAGTGCTTTACAGCCCTCTCTAAGCGGTTTACAGAGTCAGCATATTGCCCCCAACAAGCTGGATCTTCATTTTACCCACCTCGGAAGGATGGAAGGCTGAGTCAACCTTGAGCCTGGTGCGATTCAATCTGCCAAACTGCTGGCAGCCGATGATCAGCAGAAGTAGCCTGCAGTACTGCACTCTAACCACTATGCCACTGTGTCTCATGCAGTAGTGCCCATATTACACATGTACTTTGCTTGCTAATTGCCTGAATTTTTTTTCTCTTCACTGAAAAATACCCCCAAATGAAGATTCAAATCAAAGTTCTGTATAAATTGGGATTCATTTCTGAATGAAGAAATCAAGGTTTGAGATATAGAAGAACTTCTATATTTTTATTTGAAATAATAACAAGACAGCCCAGAGAAATGCAGTGAATGTAATCTTTAGCTGATTTTGAGCTGGTGTGCAGAGGAGCTAGTAATCTAATAGGAGTCAGCATATTGTTTGAACGTATGTTCAGAGTTAGTACTTGACTCCCTCTGGGCACTGCTGGTGATGCCCTGAAACCTGGAGTCAACCCATCCATCTTAGAACTCTGTGCTAACTGTGCATAGAGAGGTTCCTAACTTGCAATCCACAAGGGAATTGCAACTGATCAGTAGGAAAGAAAGATATTGTAATAGCAGCAAAACTCCGCTGGTGGGCCCACTGCAGATAAATGTATTGCAAATGAGTGCAACATGTTTATGGGTAAACATAATCAATGACTAGAAATATTTGTGGTTTTATGCCTTTGATGTGTGTCTTTAACTCATTTGGCTTCCATAGGGAAAACCATTACTGGCATTATTCTCATTTTTGTAGGCTAGGTTTATGTTTCAAATGGCTTGTTTACTTGGTGGTTTGCAACAGCCTTCAATTATAGCCTGGTGACTATAAAGAAGTAGTTGGGAACTCCTGGCTTTGAGCCATCATATCCTACAATGACTTCAAGATATTCTCAGTCCTTTTCAGCAAACCCGAAAAGACTTGGCCTTCTCTGTTTTTAAAGCTCCAAGCCATGGTAAAAAAAAGCAAAATGAGAACAAAATAACACACAAACATCCCAAAGATGATATAATCTAAATATGGTTTAAAACTAAAAAAATAAACACATATATTTCCTTTGATATCAGGCCAAAGAGCCCTTCTGAACACCAGCCTGACTAAACTTAGGCAGCTAAATTCTATTATATTGTGAATTGATGTCACTATTGATACCTCTAGAGAGCCCTGTGTTGTGTGTAGTGTGATGATATGATTGTGCCAGTTCTTGCATTAGATATAATGCAAGTATGTCCTTATAGCAGTATTTCCCAATCTTAAAAACTTTAAGATATATGGGTTTCAATGTCCAGAATTCTCAGCCAGCATTGCTGACTGGAGAATTCTGGAAGTTGAAGTCCATGTTAAAGTTGTCAAGGCTAAGAAACATTGCCTTATGGCATTTGCATGGGGACATTGCACATGTATGGTCATTTTTCATCATCTTAACCAGTAGTTGGATTTTTTAAAAAAATTACTACCAGTTCTGTGGGCTTGGTGGGTGTGGCAAAATCTCCATTTCCACCCCACTCCAGGGGAAGGATACTGTAAAATCTCCATTTCCACCCCACTCCAGGGGAAGGATACTGTAAAATCTCCATTCCCTCCCCACCCCACTAACCTGCTTTCCAGCTCCATTCTCCTGTGCAGGGCAACAAAAGAAGACCCAGTCGACCAGCTGGGACTCAATTAGCTGGGACTCAGGAGGCAGCAAATAGATCAGGGCCTGGGCCAGTCAGAGATGATATTTGCCGGTTCTTGGAACTACTCAAAATTTCTGCTACCAGTTCTCCAGAACCGGTCAGAACCGGCTGAATACCACTCTGATCTTAACTTATTAGGGACATTCTGCTTGCTGTAACTTCCTATCTTCAGGTGGTGATCTCACCTGGGATACTGTTTTAGGAGGGAGCCAAGGACGAGGGGATTTTATCTTTGGTCTAGCTAGAACCTGGAACTCTTCCTGGTAGTGGGACTACCTTTTTAAGAAGCATGCATAGTTTCGCTTCTTTTAGTGTCATCCTCTTTTAAAGGTTTACTGTCTGCAGATTAGCAGGGCAGAATCAAGGGAATTCCACGTTGGTATCTTGGCAGTCCCTTCCTGGCTCTGTATTTTGCTTTTTAAAGTTCCATTCTGAGAGTTAGACTAATTAGTCTTGTGAATGAAAGAGGAGCTGGGGAACTCTTGTCCAACATTTTCCATGGCTTGTTTGGATCTTACAGACATTGATCTTTCCACTATATGGAAGAAGCAGTTCAGTGTAGCAGAAAAGAAAGTGGGTGTGTGGAGATCTGATGCCAGATTTCTTTATCTAAACTTTGTTTTAATCTCAGAAGAAGATTCCCAGGAATTATACACTTCATGGGACAGTGTTCAAGGCACCATGAGATATCAACTTCAACCACATAAATTGTTTTATAGGATTTTTCTACCCTTTATATTGTGTTTACCCTGTATTTTAGTGAAAGCTATCAGCTTGCCATATAGTATATAAGTTGCAGAAATAAAGTGGCAGAAATATTGAAGGGAAAAGAGCTTAGCAAGATTTATCATGGAGTCAACTGCCTGCCTGCCTGCCTTTTTCCTTCTGCCATGTTGTAAACTATACAGAAAGTGAAATGTTACAGTGGGAACCTTGGAATTCATGGCCAAGTTTTCATGCATCTGCTCAATAGGCTTCGTGAACACTTTGCAATCTTCCTAAACCCCAATAACCTCATTTGGCTTTGGAGCTGTTATTGTGTAGTTTTGCTATTGGAAGATGACCCTGCTCGCTTTTAACGGTTCCCTCAGTAAAAAGAATTCTAGCGTGCCTGCATTTTTATGAAAATGGAACAAGCACGCAGAATTCAATCTCCCATTGGAGATCAAGCATTCTCATTTACCAGCTCAGAAAATCAATATCTGTGATTTGATATCAGCATTTAGATTCACTTAACTCTTTTCTATCACAGAAGCATGTAGAGAATAGGGGTGTTTTATTTAATATTGCAAAATTTGTGTGGATTGGGGCAAGAAAATTGCATTTTTCCAATCAAGGAATTAATTTCTTCTGTGTGGCATACACATCCCATACAGAGCATGGTGTTTTCCATGAATATGCTACCAAACACATTTACACACAGCCAGAGTTCATGACTGGAAATCAAGTAATACCAATAAAATCCTACAATGAGTTACCTGATTTTCATCATCATTTTAGACATTGTCTATCCACTGCAGGATGAAGGCCACACTAAATTTAGTAGGATTTATTTGTGAGTAGAAATCGTTAGAAATAAATGGGAAAACAATTTACCTTGCAGATCATGAGGAACATGTGAAGTACTGGGTATATGTTTCACTTGAAGAAGAGATGATTGTGGGGAAAAGATGATAAATTTCCCTTGTTCAGAACTATTTTAGGAGCAGGACAGGAAGCAAAAGGTTTCAATTACAAGGAAGCAGATTTTTGTTTGGGTGGGGGGAACACATGAAGACATAATGCGAAGCTCAATGCTTCAACTGCTCGATGATGGAACAGATTGCCTGAGGAGGTGCTATAGTCTCCTTGATTACAAAAATTAAAACAGAGATTGGATGAGTAATAAATTTCTACATTGAATAAAGAATTTGACTAGATCATCTCCATTATCCTCTCTGAGCCTTATTTTATATGATTCAGGGAACACATTTCTATTCAGGATTCTTCTGATTGGGTTTCAGCATCAATTTGCTTTGCATTTTTCTTTTTCTCCCTCCCTGCCAGAGATTAAGGAGAATTAAGGCTTCTTGGCAGTGGCCTCTATTTTCTGAAACATCCTATCTGGAGATATAATTGATCCCATCTCTTCCTTATGTACAGGAAGACCCTCAAAATGATTTTGTTTCAGTGGATATTTAGACTGTTTTGGTGCAGATCTATTTTTATTGTTTTTTAATTGCTGTTGATTTTTAGACACAACAATATTCACTTTTTTTTTTAACAATTTGCTTAAGTAGCCCACCCAGAAATGGGCAGATTGGGGCAGTCAGTTAGTATTGCCACAAAAGATCAGGAAAACCAATATAAAATGTTTTATAGATGGCATATGCCACCAGAGAGGTTAGCAAAAATGTTCAAAGGTAAATCAGCTAAATGTTGGAAATGTCATCAGCTACCAGGATCTTAATATCATATGTGGTGGACATGTCCAGAAGCAAAAAATTATTGGAATAAAATTAAAACATGGTTGGAAGAGATGATACAGTTATGTATTGAACTTAAACCAGAGCTGTTCCTATTGGGTATTCTTCCAGAAAAGATTAGTAAGGAAAATACCTATTTGATTATACATGTAATAACAGCTGCGAGAATTGTTTATGCTCAAAATTGGAAAGCAGAGAAAATACCTTTGGAAGAGGAGGTGATAAAAAAAATTATGGATTGTGCAGAAATGAATAGATTGACTTTGATGATTAAAGATAGGGAAGAGATAGAGTATTATAGGATATGGAACTGTTTTTATCATTGATTGGAAAAGAGATATAAAAAATAAAAGTTTTATGATTATATTTAAAAATTTGATAGGTAGAATTTTGTCTTAGTAAGGAGATATTAAAATGGTTTATATGAAGATCAAGATAGAAGAAATTTCCTTTTTTGGAAGAAGAAGAACGACCGAAGATAACACCGAGATGTCACAGGGAGGGGGCGACAGATGTACTAAATGTTTGTTTGTTTTTATAAAAAATAATAAAAAGTTATATTAAAAAAAAAAGATCAGGGTTCCTGAAGCAAAATGGCCCCTTCTTCTTTTCCTAGATTTTTAACACTTCATATATACTCTCAGGGTTGCCTTGAACCATGAGATGGGCGGTAAATGAATTTGATTGATTGTTTGAATGAATGAATGAATGAATGAATGGATGGATGGATGGATGGATGAATAAATGAATAAATAAATAAATAAATAAATAAATAATAACAGACTTTCAACAGAGGCTGCAAGAAATAACATGTCTCTGGCATTCTGCCACCGTTTTGAAAGGACAAAGCTGTTTTTCCGTCCCCAGCAAAGGGAAGGGCTGGGGTAATCTCACTCCCTATGTGACTCAATGCATACATCTTTTCCTTATGGGGTTGTGTATGGACTGTCTGGCTCGAGCAGCTGCTTTGTGCATTGTGTGTTGTGAATTTCTGAGCCTGTCTGGCTGACAAGGAGGATACATTCACAGCTCACATGCATGAAAGTTATTCATATAAGAAGGGAAACACAATGCAAGCAGAGAAGAAAAATATAATAATGGAGCATGGCAGCATTCTCTGCAGTAAAAGCTGTTTTCTTTTATATAAGAATGTTTCAGTGAGGAACAAAATACCCACCACTCTCTCTCATCTATGTATTATCATACACACACACACACACACACACACACAGTTTTATATTGTGTGTGTGTGTGTGTGTGCATGTGTGTTTGCGGATGTGCGTGCATGGTGGAGGTTCTGGTCTAGACACCAGAAAGTTGAGTTCTAATTCCTCCTTAGACGTGAAAGCCAGCTACTGTAGGTGACTCTGGGCCAGTGATTGTCTCTCAGTCCAACCTACCTCAAGTTGTGGGGAAAATAGAAGAAAGAAAGAACATTAGGTAATTGCATTGTTTTGGATTGTATATAATGTATTTAAAAGGTAGAATAAAAATCTAAAAACACAAAAAAATGACAAGCAGTATAGTCCAATTGCACATAGCCAGCCAGCAAACAAGTAATTAGTATGCATGAAACTTTGATACAAGATCAGAACAAGAGGTGTTTTTCCTAAAATTTACCAAATAACATAGTGGTAATCCAAATAAGAACTTCACATTTATGGATGTTCCTATGTGATGTAAAATGGGAAAGAAAGACCACTTCTCATCTTTTGGAGAATAAGCGTATCTGCTGGAAACTAAAAATGCCCAATTAAACAATCTATTGCTTGAAACAATAAACCGAACAGAGAATTTAGCATTGTGCACGATGTTGTGTGTTTTTGTCTCCTGCTGATTAACCTATTGTGAGCAAGAGCAGGCTAAGCCAAGAGATTGTTCTAAAGAGCTATTTCATGTATGGGGATTATATTGTTTATTAAAATCTACTGTCTTTTGCCTGTCTCGTTCTATCTATAAAAGAGCCCTACCAATATGAAAACATTTGTTTTCAATAAATGTGAGCTAACTCCAATTTGTAAAGGGAATTCATTCCTGGAACTTGGCTACAAGGTGAAATATGATACACTATTTTTGTTGTTCAAGCCACTTCTGGGCTTACTTGCAGCACCAATTGCCTTATGTCCTGATTGGGCAACCCTCCCTTTATGAAGGGCAGAAACAAAGAATGTCATTTTCTATTAATCTCCCATGCACAGTTAATGTGACCTAAAGGTGCATTATTCTGAACTACTTCTGACTTACATGTTCCCATGCCTTGAGGCTCCTGTCAGCTTGGATACTGTGCGTCTGCTTGTTCTATAGTTCACTGCCTACTTTGCAGAGTCTGGAACATCCCTTAACTGAGTTCATACTTACCATCCTCTTCAACATCTTTTAGAATTGTCTTTGTTTTTCTTAAAAGCTATAATAACACAATGGCTATAAATCTTATCTTGCAAATAGAAAGTTGCTCATTCAAAATCTGGGATGATTAAAAAAAAAACTTAAAACTTAATTTAAAAAATATTGTTACTATTTTGCTTTTTCTGAGCTTCCTGTATTTTCCTGTGCTGTTTTCTTCTTCTTCTTCTTCTTCTTCTTCTTCTTCTTCTTCTTCTTCTTCTTCTTCTTCTTCTTCTTCTTCTTCTTCTTCTTCTTCTTCTTCTTCTTCTTCTTCTTCTTCTTCTTCTTCTTCTTCTAAAAAAATCTAGTGCTGCATGTTGTTACTGTTTTTCCAGTCATTTGGAGTTATAGTAGAAGGATTAATCTCTAGTTCTGAACTAGTTTATGGGTTACTTGTGCTTCTATAGTACATGGTAAGGGTAGCTCTAAAAACAAAACAACCAAAAGAAACAAACAAACAAACAAAAAACAACTTTTAAAACTGCTTGTTCTCCATATATGTATGTGCGTTTTGATACTATAACTTTGTGTGTGTGTGTGTGTGTGTGTGTGTGTGTGTGTGTGTGTGTGTGTGTGTGTGTGTTTGTATGTGTTAGTTATTGCTTTCCTGGAACATTCATCTGAGGGCAGGACAAGAAGCAATGGATGGAAATTAATCAACGAGAGAAGCAACCTAAAACTAAGGAGAAATTTCCTGACAATTAAAACAATCAGCGAAACAAATTGCCTCCAGAACTTGTGAATGCTCCAACACTGGAAGTTTTTAAGAAGAGATTGGATAACCATTTGTCTGAAGTGGTGTAGGGTTTCCTGCCTAAGCAGGGGGTTGGACTAGAAGACCTCCAAGGTCCCTTCCAACTCTGTTATTCAATTCTATTCTAACATGAAACGTGGGAGGCTGTAGAAGCAGATGAATTGTCTACTAGTGTACCATGGTAGCCTGGAGTCCTAACAATACTTTGCTAGCTGTTGCCAAAATGTTCAGGTTAATTGGGATTTTCTTAAATCAGTTTAGATTTGAGTTGCCATGAGCACAGGAAAGGAACAGCCCAAACAGTACATGCCAATATGCTCTGTGTCAATAAAACGGGAGGGTGGGATTCTGTCTCCTCTTTGCTCCTCCTCCAACATACTTTGTGCTTCAAAATCTTCAGAATGTACATGCTGGGCAGTACAAGGAGGAGGAAAACTCCCATGTGCTTTAAATATTATTTTTATTCATGCAGCAAGAAAAATATGGGCAATGGTTTCTTCTGCCTTGACAACTCTGCCCTTCTGTGATGGCTGAGAGGATGGGCTGACCAAAAAAAAAAAAAGACCACTGCATGACACTTGACTTATTTTCATCGTGTACTACTGAGACACAAAGGTGAGTTTATTATCCAATGGAGAAAACAACTGGGTTGTTTGTGTTGTACAAATACAAAGAGATGTTACTATCCAGCAAGACTCAAGCATGCAGACAGATAATCTTTTAGAGCAATGTTTCTCAACGCTGCCCCTTTTAAGATGTGTGAACTGCAGTTCTGGGAGTTACAGTCCATACATTTTAAAGTTATTGAAATGCCATACAGCTATGCCATATCTACCATTAGGGCTGAGTTTTTATTCCTCTTTTGAGAGGTCCTTGGTACTCTTTGAGTTTGGTTGTTTTCTTGCAGATGTTTCTGTTTCAATATTTTCAGGATCAGACTCAATAAATCATTTAAGAATTAAGAGTTCAAATATATCTCTCTTTATTTACATGAGGCATTCTATATTCACTTAATATTCACAGATAGAAGCAAGGAATGAGTGCGTGCAGCTCCTTATATATACAATGGGTGGAGCTAGATATGGGAGTGGTGAAATATGAATACATTAAGAAGTGAAGAATAAATTAACCCCTGATATCCCGTTCATATGCTATTTACATATTGGAGAATAAGGCATTTACTTGTGACAAATCCCCCTCTAAATGCCGATTCGATATGCTACACCAATTACATACAGATTCAGAACAATACAAAACATATAACTTAGAAGTCAGGTATTTATGTTGTTTAGATGGCAAAGATTTTGTTAATATGTCAGCTAATTGTTCTGATGTCTCACAATGCACCGCTTTAATAAATCCATCCTGAGATAACTGTCTCACATGTTTAAATTTTATATCTATATGTCTGGACCTTTGTCCAATGGCATCAGATCTAGATATTTCGATAGCCGCTTTATTATCTTCATGCATGATAAAAGGCAAGGTGGGTTTTTTCCAAATGTCAGAAATTAAGTCATTAAACCATACAAGGTTATTTGCTGCTTTAGATAGACAAACATATTCTGCTTCTGTTCTTGAAGTGGCCACTAAATCTTGTTTGCCAGTGTACCAGTAAACTGGACAACCGTTAAGGAGGAATATATAACCAGATGTACTTTTTCTGCATGAAGTGTCTCCAGCCCAATCCGCATCTGCGTAACATGTGAGGTTTGGCTCCTTGACATTATTAGGCTCTAATATCAAACAAAAATCTAAGGTATTCTTTAAATATCTTAATATCCTTTTGACAGCTTCCCAATGGTACATTGTTGGTTTGCTGACATGTCTGGACAATAAATTGAGGGGTAAAGCGATATCAGGTCTGGTCCAATTGGAAATGTAAAGAAGGGAACCTATGATTGATCTATAGAATGTGTTATCTTTGAACTCAGGGGATGATTCATCCGCATTCCTTAGAAAATCAGTCTGCATAGGAGTGTCACAGGGTTTAGCATCGCTTAGATTACATTTGTTCAAGAGCTCTATGATCTTATCTCTCTGAGAAAGCTTGAATCCTCTTCTAGTTTTACTAATTTGAACACCAAGATACTTATTTACTTTGCCCAAAGATTTCAGTGAAAAATGTTCATTTAGCTTTGTTACAAATGTTTCTCTTCTTTCTTTATGTTTACCTATGTACAAAATGTCATCCACATAAATCAATACAAATTCTATGGAATCATCACCCTTTTTAACAAAGAAACAATTATCAGCAGTAGTAGCACTGAAATCCATAGTTTTAAGTACTTTTACTAAACAGTCAAGTCATACCATCGTTTACCAGATTGTTTTAACCCGTATAAACTTTTGTTTAATAACCAAGTCTCATTCTTGTTTGTGTATTGACTGTGAGGTGCTCTTACATATATTTCCTTATCTAATTTTGCGTGTAAATACGCAGTCTGTATGTCATATTGGAATACATCGAGATTGAGTGCTGATGCTACAACTAGAGCTGTTTTGACACTCTCAGTTCTTACTGTGGGGGAGTATGTGTCAGTATAATCCTCGGGATATTTCTGTGCATAACCTTGTGCAACTAATCTAGCCTTGTATAGAGTATTGCCTCCCTCTAAATTTTTAATTTTATATATCCACCTAGTGCCAATAATAGTTTTGTCCTTTGGTGCAATTGCATGTGTAAATACATTTAATCCTTGTAAACTTTCCATCTCTTTTGTCATTGCTGATTCCCATTTTTCTTTTTCTTTAGGAGGAAGTTTTAATACTTCCTCATATGTATTAGGTGTCGTTGATTCTCCATTCATATGCATTATATAATCCTTGTACTTATTTGGCATTTGATTTCTGGTATTTCTAATAGTTTTTTCAGGTTTACTATTATTATCATGCAAATATCTTGCTTCCTTTTTTGTTAATGTATCTGTCTTTATTTTGTGTTGACTGTTTGTCCATGTTTTGGTTTTGTTTCTATGTTTGTTGTCATTTTGCTTTTCTATAGTTCTTTTCTCTTGGGGTTTTGTACCTGTGTTGTTGCTTGGGAATATTTCATTAAGATGTATTTTAGACCAGTTGGCCTGTTCATGGAACACAGCTGTTCTGGAAACTATAAATTTGTTATTATTATCAATGAATCTGTATCCTTTTGTACCTGTCTCATATCCCATAAATCTAAGTCTTCTAGACACATTTTCTCCTTTTCTTCTTAATTGTTTAGGTATGTGTACGTCTGCAGTGACTCCAAATATGTGCATGTGTGCTAATTTTGGTTTCCTATTATACATCACTTCATATGGTGTCTTATTTACAATGCTGGACCAAGTTCTATTTTGTGTGTAATTGGAATATTGTAGGGCTTCTGACCAGAATTGTTTGCTTACGCCAGCATCTTCCAATGTGCATCTAATCATGGTTTGTAATGTTGAGTTCTTTCTCTCTACAACTCCGTTCTGGAATGCAGAAAATGGGCTAGATGTGTAATGTAACATTCCTTTGTCCTTCAGCCATTGGGAGAATTCCTTAGACATGAATTCACATCCCCTATCTGTCATGATTTGTTTTATTTTGATATTGTGTTGTGTTTCTACGCGTTTGTAAAATTCTTTAAATTTCTGAAAAGTTTCATCTTTGTGTTTTAATGTGTAAACAAATCCATAGCAACTATAGTCGTCCACAATGGTTAAGAAGTAACGTTTTTTATAAGTGATTGATGGAGTTAGTGGACCAACCAGGTCCATGTGTACTAAATCAAAAATTTTGTTGGTTGACCTTGTTGATTTTCTAGGCCTGGGACTAGTTTTTAGTTTTGTAGATTTACATACTGAGCATTCCAAATAGTTTTCACAATTTTTTATTTTAACACCTTCTGCGTGTTCAGTCATCTTTTGTACTACAGGAAAACTGGCATGTCCTAACTTCCTATGTAAAACATGAGCACACTCATCATGAATTGGCTTACCTATTTTTGGTTTTTTCTCATTATGTGTATCCTTGTGATTATGAGCTACTTTACATTCATCATTGTCACTGTTACTAATATTTCCATTATCTAGTTCAATACAATCTTCCATATTTGAATCAATGTTGTGTAACCATTTCTCCTTTGTTATTAAATAAGGTAGGCCTCCTTTAATCATTACTGTACCTATATCTATTTTATTTTTCTCCAAAGTCGCTTTTCCTTTTGAAAACACAATATTAATATCAGAATCTCTGCTTAGTTTTATGGCACTTAGTATGTTATGAGGTATTTCAGGTATTAGTAATACCCCCTCTATTTTTCCTAGGCCAGGTAAGGTTACATTCCCTCTACCTATTACTTGGACTTTTTCTTGGTTAGCTACTTTTATTACAAATTTATCTTCTACAAATGAAGATAATATACTTTTATTATTAGTGGTATGATTAGTTGCTCCAGAATCAATGAGCCAATTATTGTTCTCAGTTTGTTGTATGCTAGTGTTGTCTTGTTTGTTTAGTCCATTCAGTGAACCAGATTTTCTATCCTTTGAATTATCTCTGCCCCCTCTATGCTCTTTATAATTTGGTGGGCTTCTATATCTATGTCTATCAATGGAAGACTGTCTATAGTTGTATTTATTTCTGTGTTCTGACCTATGTCTTTCTTTTGAAATTTTGGGGCAATCTCTCCTATTGTGTTCCTTGGATCCACAGTTGTGGCATCTAAATGTTTCATGATATCTATCTTGAAAAGCTACCTTTCTATATGGTTTGTGTTCTATGTGGTTGTTAGAGCGACTCCTCCTTGAATTGTCTTCAGCTATTAACTTATTGGATAGACTTTCTATGGATAAGTATCCTAGATTGATTGTGTCTAAATGTGACATATAATTATCCCATGATGGGTCAAGTGAGTTGATGATAACACTTTTCATTGTTTGGTCTGAAATCACCTCCCCCCTTAAATGCAGTTCAGCTCTAATTTTGTTTAAAGATATTAAATGTTCACTTATGGAAACCCCTGGTTTTATCCTAGAAGAAAAGAAATCTTTAGACATTCTTGTGGTAGTAGCTACACTATCACTGTGAAACAAATTGAACATGCATTGAATAATTTCTGAGACAGTCAGATTTTGCTTAATGCTGTGATACATTGCAGGAGATACACTAGAAATTAATAAGAAAAATGCTCTATGGTGTAAGCAGTCTAACTTTAGAGTCCAAGGTCTTTTTGGGGGATTAGTGATAAAAAATAGTAAGTTTTCTTTCATAAAGACAACCTGGAGCTGCTGATACCATTCTTGTAAATTAATGCCATCTATTCTCAGCTTTGGGAAGTCACTGGGCAAGTTTCCGACATTATTGGGTCCATTACTTACAACCGGGGGTAGTCCGTGGTCTCGTAAATGCTGGAAATTACAAAACGGCGTGGGAATGCTCGCGACGAGTCTGCACGATCCTTTCAGCAACTCATGTCTTCCTGGGCCGTCTGCGTGGTCTTGCGCATGCGCGTTGCTCATTTCATTCCTGGAGTCGTCGTGAGAGGTTCTCGTCGTTGCGGCTCGCTTGCTCTGCTCCTCCTCAGATGAATCGGTCTCCGGCTCGATCTTGGGAGTCCTGACGATGGCGGTTGTTCTTTTTTTTCTCTTGAGAGCGTTGGTGCTTGCATCGATCTGCGGTGTGGGGCGGTATCTGCAGGGCTCTCTGGGTTCAGGCGTCGGTTCTCTCGTCGTCAGGATGGGAGCGGGTAGATTTTGAGGCGTTGGCTTGCTCGCTTGCTTTCTAGTTGATTTTTTGGTAATCTTTAGTTTCGGTCCAAAAGCAGCAAAAAGCGTTTTCATTGCTGACTTTATTTGTGTGTCTGTTGAATCATCTTCACTTTCCGATTCTGATTCTTCTGAGGTGTTTGACTTTTCTTTTTCATTTTCATTATCCAGTAATGTCTTTCGCGCCAGAAATTTTGAATCAAGTTTTCTGATTGGCTCTGCTTCGCTCACCCTGGAGGTCTGTTGAAACCAAGATGGCTGCCATTCGAAATTTTGCGCGGGATCACCGTTTTTCTTCTTCACAGCGTTTTTTTCTGTAATCGTATCACTCACTATTTTTGAATCTTTTGGCTTTTCAGTAGCGATGTGCTTCTCTCTCGCTGCTCCGCTGTTTTTCAGCATATCTTGGAGGTTCGCGATGAGGCTTTCATCGTTCTTCTGGCTTTTTAACAGTTTTAATATCTCTGACCTGAGTTCGTTGTTTTCTATTTTGTTTTCCTCTCGGTCATCATTTTTATTTATTATTTCTTCGTCTTCAGTGGTGTATTCTTCAGATTCTCTCGAAATCGCATTTGCGGATTCATCGATTATTTCTTGATCCATTTCCATTTCTTTGCTGTATGCCCTGGTGTTGGGCCTATCTCTCTTAGACATATTTAAGTTTTTATTGAGTCAATTCAACCATCCTCTGCTACCAGCTTGTTTCAATATTTTCAGGATCAGACTCAATAAATCATTTAAGAATTAAGAGTTCAAATATATCTCTCTTTATTTACATGAGGCATTCTATATTCACTGAATATTCACAGATAGAAGCAAGGAATGAGTGCGTGCAGCTCCTTATATATACAATGGGTGGAGCTAGATATGGGAGTGGTGAAATATGAATACATTAAGAAGTGAAGAATAAATTAACCCCTGATATCCCGTTCATATGCTATTTACATATTGGAGAATAAGGCATTTACTTGTGACAGTTTCATTACCCAATCTAGGTAACATCATCAGTGCTAGTGATGGGATTAACACTGATGAGTTTTACCTAGTTTGGATAATGAAATATTTACAAGAAAACAACCAGGCTCAGAGAGAACTAAGGACCCCTCATTTCAACCCTGAGCTACAAATATTCTCCTTTATTGGTTCCTCCTCTTTTCTTGCATTTGCTGATGTTTGAGTCTCCCCTTCCTCTCCAAACTATATTAAGACTGATAGAAGATTTATAGTTTATGTTTTTATTTATAGTTATATTTTATTTTATATATTTTATTTATTTATTTATAGTTTATGCTATTTTTACTCTCTCTGTATACCAACAACTGCATCTCTAATGATCCATCTGTTAAACTAGTGAAGTTTGCAGGTGACACAACAGTGATCAGTCTCATTCGAGACAATGATGAATCCGCATACCGACGGGAGGTTGAGCAACTAGCCTCGTGGTGTGACTGGAACAATCTGGAACTGAACACACTCAAAACCGTAAAATGGTGGTAGACTTTAGGAGAAGCACTTCCATACTTCCACCTCTCACAATACTAGACAACATAGTATCAACAGTAGAGAACTTCAAATTTCTAGGTTCTACCATATTGAAAGATCTAAAATGAACAGCTCACATCAAAAACATCATCAAAAAAGCACAACAAAGAATGTTCTTTCTGCGTCAACTCAGAAAGCTCAAACTGCCCAAGGAGCTGCTGATACAGTTTTACAGAGGAATTATTGAGTCTGTCATCTGCACCTCTATAACTATCTGGTTTGGTTCTGCAACCCAACAAGATAGACACAGACTTCAGAGGATAATTAGAACTTAAGAAAAAATAATTACTACCAACCTGCCTTCCATTAAGGACCTGTGTACTGCACGAGTCAAAAAGAGGGCTGTGAAAATATTTACAGACCGTTCGCATCCTGGACATAAATTGTTTCAACTCCTACCCTCAAAACGACACTATAGAGCACTGCACACTAGAACAACTAGACACAAGAACAGTTTTTTCCCGAATGCCATCACTCTGCTAAACAAATAATTCCCTCAACACTGTCAAACTATTTACTAAATCTGCACTACTATTAGTCTTCTCATTGTTCCCATCATCCATCTCCTTCCACTTATGACTGTATAACTGTAACTTTGTTGCTTGTATCCTTACAATTTATATTGATATTGTTTCCTGATTGCTTATTTGTACCCTATGATTATCATTAAATGTTGTACCTTGTGATTCTTGATGAACGCATCGTTTCTTTTATGTACACTGAGAGCGTATGCACCAAGACAAATTCCTTGTGTGTCCAATCACACTTGGCCAATAAAAATTCTATTCTATTCTGTTCTGTTCTGTCTGAAAAAGGGAGAGTGCTCTTTTTTTAAAACCAAAAGTGGCTGAAGGGTGTGTCAAGATGACAAAATTAGGGTGTGAATAATCTTTCTTTGCTGTACATTTCAGAATGCACAAAATAGTCTCTTCTTCCTTCCTTCTGGGGCAGGTTTCCCTTTGTCAGATTCACTGACAGTGCTTACAACAAACAGGGTTTAATGTGGCTCCCTCCTCTTCCTTAGCTAAACCTTGGCAGCAGGTGCTGAAAAGCACTCTAAGGAGCTTCCACAACAATACCAAGAGGAGTACCTGTCCCAGTAATGAGGAACTTTGCCAGCACTGGGGGTGGGAGGGGATGGTTGCTTTCTGCTTCTCTTTCTGGCATGGATAAAGAAGGAATAATCAGGATGTGGCAGAAGAAAATAAATAATAAATGGGAAGACCCAGTTTGTTACTATTCAGAAACTGATATTGAGCGCACTGACCAGTACTGACCTTTTGTGTATGTCTCCCTCTGAAATGGGGAAATAATTGCCATTTCTATATGATGCTGCCTTCAAATTATACCCTCTCTCCTAGCTTTGTTCAAGACCAGCCAGTGATGACATTAGAGTCCAGAATCAAAAACTAAGCGGTTACTATGGTGTCAGACTGAAATTATGAATCTCGGAGAGTCTGCCAGCTTGAAGAAGGCGCAGCGATGGACACATAATTAAAACTGGGAGAGAGAATAGAAACCACATGGTTATCTGAATAGGGGCAAGATTACACATCCTAGCTCTGGTTAAAAAAAAGAAAGAAAGAAAAAAAAAAAAGAAAGATGGACTTAGAAATGCCATTAAATGCATAATCAAGATAGAGGAACAATTCACCCAGCTTGTATTTATTGCTGGGCTCAGCTTTAACACTTACCTGCTTGTCTCCTGCCCCTCCCTTCAAATGGCGGGTATTGAGAATAGTCATTTTCAAAGGTAGCGTAACAATGCATTTGGCTTTTGGCAAGGGCTCAAGGGCCCTTTGCCACAGCTCTTCCCCACAGAGAACAGTGGCAAGCAGAGAAATGATTGAGGAAAGGTGTTGAAGAAAGTCTAGGCTATCGGGAAGCAGGGCTGATTTTGTAATTTCAGCTGTCATTAGCTGAGCTCGTTGTGGGATTGCTAGATCCATCTGCTTTGTTAGAGTTAAGTGGACTGATTGTCGAACACAAAACATCTTTAGGGACATGATGGCTAATTTAGAACAGGGTAAAAAAAAAGAGTTTATTATTCCCTAACTGAATTTCACTCCCTATATGGCCCCCTTGCTAGAGTCCCTTAGAAATCAGATACCTTTTTATGCATGCACCAAGGAGAAGGCGACATATTTCCTTTAGAAATCAGATTGTATTACATGCAGTTTCACCCAAGAACAAATCAATGAATTGCAATGACCACGGGCATTTCCCCCAAGCCTGATTTATTATTATGTATTTAAATGTACCCAACTCCAGGGACCTCTGTCTGATTTTGAGTCTGGGAAGAGAAAATATCAAAATTGGATGCAATGTATTTTTATTAGTTGCATTCATATCGAACACTTCCATCAAACAGCAGGGTGGATTCTTATTATTCCATTTGATCTACACAATAACCCTTGAAGGTAGATTTGGCTCAGCCTTTGTAGGGAAGATAGAATTTGAACCAAACTTGCCTTTCATTCTCCCACATTGGTAAAATTATATTTAATGAAGCAGGCATGGTTCAGTGAAAGGGGAGAGTTATTGCTGCCATTAAATCCAATCTTACCTCTGGGAGAGTACTTGTACATGTGATTGATCCAATCAAGTCATTGCTCTCGCTGGAACAAATAAACCCTGGGAAGCTTGCAAGAAGGACCACTTTACAACTGAGCTGGATGTTTGTGTCAGAGTGCACTGAATACCCTTAGAAAATGTATTATCAGTGGTTCCACCCAGTTCTTCTATGAGGACCACAAATTGTATTTACTACTGCTGTTCATTTAAGACACACACACACACACACACACACACACACACACACACACACACAGAGTCTCTCTCTCTCTCTCTCTCTCTCTCTCTCTCTCTCTCTCTCTCTCTCTCTCTCTCTTTCTCTCCCTCCTTCCTGTGGCAGACTTTTTAGAAAGGAGACCAGCCTTGTTTATCCTAAGCAGTCTCAAAATGCCAGGCAACCAGAAGCCTCCTCTGCCATTTCTACTTTCAGTCAGCATCCAGTCCCTCTCAGACACTAAGAAGAATAGATTTAGAGACCCACTGGCCATAGTGGTTTGCTTACTTAACTCTTTAGAGGGGGGGCTTTCCTCACAGAAACCTGTACAGTTTCTGTGCAGATTTTACTCAGGAGGGAGGGAAAAAAATCCTACCCTCTAAAACAGGGATCCACAAAGTTTGGGCTATAGCCCACTAGTGGGCCATGAACTGTTTGCAAGTGGGCTGCAGAAATGGGCAAGGACATGTGTGCGCATCCCCACTTGCACAAACAGTGGGTGAGCATATGCACACATGCTCCATTTGCATGAACGGGGGATGTGTGTGTACACCACTCATGCAAATGGAGCTGTGTGAGCATGTGTGCTTGCCGACCGCTTGCACGGAACATCCCCCCTCCCCCTCCCCACCAATCTGCAAGGCCGGAACGGTTGGGGGAAACTCTGCTCTAAAAAAACATCTGGCCCTGCATCTCTGGAATCCAAGAAAAAGCAAAGGGGAGAAGGATTTTCTGGAGCTGTCTCCATCACTATCATTATCCCCATATCCTTCTTTCTGAGTGATATGGTTTCTCTAGAAAGAGGGTGAAGGTGTACAGCTCATGAAATATGGTGGAGTTTAAGAAGGGTGCTAATAGTTTCTGTGAACAGCTCATCTAGTTTCGCATTGTGTTGCCAATTCTTAGTTGCCTAAGAAATGAAAGAATATTCTACTCAATACATGAGCCCAGTGGCACCCTCCCTCTCATATGCCCCAGCAACCAGTGCTGGGAAGCATTTTGTCTCCAATCTCAGAGGCAGGATATTGATATTGCTATCTTGGTGTATATCAATTCCCAGCCTTATCTTCCATGAATCTGTCTAATCAATTTTTAAAGCAGCCCAATCCAATATCATATGGTAGCAAATTATAAAGTGAAGCTGCAGACTGCATGAAAATGTCTGTTTACTTGATCTGAACCTATTTGTATGAAGGCATTTTGATAAGAGCAGCTTAACTTTTTGATAAAACTGATAATCTGCAATATGATGACCATCTACAACATCAAATTTGTGATTTTTTTAATAGCAGCATATCCAATTGTTTTCATCAATCATACATCAGAACTTGCTTAGGCTGTTTCTGAAAGCTCAGACTGCATCAGCATAAACACAAAGCTAGGCAGTTTCAAGGAAGGAGGATCACTCTGCCTTTAACCAAATTGGCACAATATTATTTGGTATATGAAAGAGAACAGCGAAATGTCATTTCCATCACTCCTCCTCACCCATTTAAGGGGCTTACTATCTTAAGTCAAACAAGTTATTTTGGTACACAAAGGAATTATGAGAATTAGAAGAAATTAAGTGACTGACTAAGAATTTGTTTTTCATTCATAATATTTAAATAGGATTCCTGAGACAGCTGCTCATTAAGATCCCTGGGCATCTATGAGAATCTTGTCCAATTTATCTTGTCCCTGATCTCCTCCTCATTGCTTTATTGAAATATGCTTCCACACCACTTCCTATTACAATCCCATTGCTCTGGGATTTTAGAATTCAAACAGGCAACGATCTGCCATGCAACACATTATTTCTCAGCTGGATTACTGCAATGCCCTCTACATGGGGCTGCCCTTGGGGTGCATCCAGAGGCTCCAACTGGTCCAGAATGCAGCCGCATGGGTAGTTACGAGTGCTTCCCGTTACTCCCATATAACACCATTGTTGCGCGAGCTGCATTGGTTGCCGGTGGTCCTCCAGATCCGCTTCAAGGTGCTGGTGCTCACCTATAAAGCCCTTCATGGCATGGGCCCGGGGTACTTGCAGGACTACCTCCTACTGGCCTCCCACCACCCAGTGCGCTCACATAGGACTGCCCTCCTCTGGGTCCCATCGGCCAGACAGTGTCAGCTGGCAGCCCCCAGGATGAGGGCATTCTCTGTGGTCGCACTGACTCTCTGGAATGGTTTACCCACTGGGCTCTGGACAGCCCCCGACCTCAGCACCTTCCGCGCCGACCTAAAGACATGGCTCTTTCAGCAAATTCCCTGATCTGCCGTGCATTTTAATTTGGGGGATTTGGGCTTTTTAATTTGGATTTTAACATTTTAATTCTATTTATTGTTGGGTTGTTTTATTCTGTGAGCCGCCCCGAGTCCCTCGGGAGAAGGGCGGCATACAAATATGACAATAAATAAAATAAATAAACACCCCATACTTAACAATTGTTGATAAGAAAGACAAAAAAATCTGGATAGTGGACACTGCAAAACCTGGAGACAGCAGAATAGAACAGAAAGAACTGGACAAAGAAAGACCTGTAAATAGAGGTAAAATAAGAAAGCAAAGATAGTATCAATAGTACTATGTGCCTTGGATGTAATCCCAAAAAGTCTAGAGCACCATTTGAACACTATCAGCACTGACAAAATCCTGACCAGTCAATTGCAAAAAGCAACTTTACTTGGAACAGCATGCATCCTGTAACAATACCTTTAATATTATTAAATAACAATATCTGTCTATCATAGGTACTTGGGAAGGACTTGATTGGTGAACAAACATGCTGAATCCAGTCTAAACATCTGGCTGCGTGACCAACCATAGTAATAAATAAAAATAAAAATATTACACCCATCTGCAGTTGATGACAGGGTGTTAGCATTATTCAAGATACGTACAGTATTCTCTTTGTTGAGACACTTTGTTCTCAGTGGAAGATGGGGGGAACATCTGTCCCCAAACTAATAACACGCACAGATGGAATTAATAAATGATATTTGACAAGCATTATCTCACTTTGCCACATGATACTGAAGAAGGCAAGATATAGGTAAGCAGTAGGTGTGTGTTCAGACATGCACGGAAATAAACATAAGGGTTTATGTATTCCAGAGGTACACAAAGAGCTTCAAGGCAAAAATTGAATTATAATTTTTATATTTTTTTGTTTCTAATTTTTCTTAGAATTTTTTACTTTGGTTATATAGACTCCCAAGGAGCACAGTAATTTTTTCTCTAAATCTCAAAATTCAATTGTTTTGAAATATATTTAGCCTATATCTACTGCAGCCAAGATAAAGATTTTCCCCTTTCCTTGCAATATGCTAGGGCAGAAGACTCTTAATTTTATATCTGCAGCAGTGGTGGGTTGCCCCCGGTTTGGACTGGTTCGCAAGAACCGGTAGTAAAACCGGTGGGAGGCCCCACCCACCACCCTGGATGTTGTCACTGGTGATCTGAGCATGCACAGAAACAAGGCACGCACGCGAGCGAAGCAAGCGCTCATATGTGATCCCATTGCAAACCGGTAGTAAAGGTAAGTAAAACCCACCCCTGATCTGCAGGTATATTTTAGCATTGCAATATTTCCTTGTCCATGAAATTTTATTTTGAAACCTTTTCTGCTCTCTCTTCTAGTCTAGGTCTCTTTCCAGCATAGCATCACTTTTTAATAAACTCTCATTCACGTTCAAGCCCATGAAAACTGTAGGAGGAAAAAAAGAAACAATTCTTTTTAAAAAAAATATTAAACAATTTTTAAAAAACAAAAAGAAAGCTTTAACACAATTCTTAATCATGTGAAAAAATGGTATATACCTGATTAGAAAAACATTTGGCCTCATTGTAAAAATGCTGCTATGCTTGGACTTTTGAACCTGACATCCAGGACCAATTGAAACCAATGAAGGGAAAGCACACAAACACACACAGTTTGGCTCAAAACAGTTTGCCGTAAGTAAAATAATATATGCAATCCTCTCTAGATATTCCATTATAAAGAATGCCCCACCCCCCCAAAAAAAATCTGTTCTATTTAAATGGATTCTTCTTGTTGTTATTGTGCAATATCCGTCATCGGACATTGGAGATCATGTTGGCAATTACTATCCATACTAAATGGATAATGCAATTAAATCAAGTCAAGTCCAGACTGAAGAAGGCAGCCCTTCAAACCTCAAGTTTTTAAACATAGCAATTTCACATCTGTGTATTTGTCAAATATGAGGGTTTTTCACATCTTAATTGACTATCTGTTTCAGCTGTATTGAAGTCTTGGTTTAACTGAAGCTCTGACTCTGGAAAGTACTTGAGATTCTATTGAAAACCCATTGACTGCTATAATCTAGACCAGGGGTATCTCAAACTCATGGCCTGCAGGCTGGATGCATCATGTGCTGGCACCATCCCTGCCCGGTTTAGCGAAGGAGAAAAGGTCCCGATATGTCACATGATGATGCAATGATGATGCAGTGACGACACGAGCTTGGCACCCCTGATCTAGACTTATATTCTTGAAGCTAATAATATGGCTTAAGGTATCAAGATCCTGTTGTAATTAACTGTACTTCCACATTACCACTGTTCCCACTTCCTGATCGTTTTCACTTTTTCTACTCAAAAGTCTGTCAGGTTTCGAGGTTGTCTCAAATAAATTGCATTTCAAACAAAGTCTTTGAAGAAAAACTCCTATTTATTAAGCACGACATTCTACATATGACTCCATTGAAGCCAACACTGACTTCCAGACCCAAAACCCTCCCTTTCCGTTCCCCACTCCCCTGCACTCATTGGCCATCTTCCAAGTCATTCTACCCCTTATCTACTGCTCCAGCTCAAGGAATTTCCCCCCCTCCCCTCCCATCTCCTAGGGGATATTATCTCCAGGGAAAATAAGTAGGTGAAAAGTCAAACATCCCTTTCCAGACGCCTTCGCTTCTCCTTCTTATGTCAGCACTAGAGTAAATGCAGCTTGAAGTGCTGACAAAGTCATTAGAAGAAACCCTACCTTTGTTGCAGCTTCCTCATCATTAAAAATGCCTTCTTCCATCACACAGAAAGGAAATAAAGAAAAGAAGTAACTGGAGTATTCAGTCTTGCCAAACCAAAAGGAGAAGCCGACAAATGTCTATGGAGAATCCCAGTCATCCAGATCATGGTTGTCCCAAAGGTGTTTTTTTTTTCTTTGAAGACATTTAACTTCTTATCCAAGAAGCTTCTTCAGCTCTGACTAGATGGTAGGGAATGGAAGGATTTTTGCTCCTTGAAGCTGACCAAGTTTTATCAGTTGCATCATTATTCAATTCATTTGGCTATTGAGGAACAAATGCAAACCTGTCAAGTCAACATGCCTCTTACAAGACTTGCTGGAGTGGTTGAAAACCAAAAATAATAAGAGGGGATAAGGCAAGAATTTTCTCCAATGGGAAATAATACCCCCAACTTCCAAAAATTACAAGAATTTTGGAGCATTTTTTTCTTATGTTACAGCTGGTCAGAAGTTTAAATCACTTCAGCTCAAATACCTCATGTAAATTTCAACTGCAGCAGCAGAATGTACAGTACAGGTAGTCCTTGAATTATGACCACAATTGAGCCTGAAATTTCTGTTACTAAGTAAGACAGTTGTTAAGTGAGTTTTACCCCTTTTTACATCCTTACTTGTCACAATTGTTAAGTGAATCACTGCAGTTGTTAAATTAGTAACATGGCTGTTAAGTGAATCTGGCTTCTTCATTGACTTTGCTTGTCAGGAGGTTGCAAAAGATGATCATTTGACACTGGAACCATCCTAAATATGAAACAGCTGCCAAGCATCTGAATTTTGATCACATAACCACAGGGATGCTGCAATAGTCGTGTGAAAAACAGTCATAAGTCAGTTTCTCAGTGCTGTTGTAAGTTCAAAAAGTCATTAAGTGAATGGTTGTAAGTTGTGGACTACCTATTCATGCCAAAATATGAATACAGGATAATCATGTAGTCATGATAAGTGCATTAATACATTATAAAGGATATATCAGTGTGTGTCAACAAATGCAATGTTATGGATTCTCTTACAGTTAACAGCTCCCTAACTGCTGTCTCTGCTTGCATGTTTATGGATTTTTGTTGTTGTTGTTGTAGGACAGTAGCATTTATCCAGTGATTGAGAAGAGGGAAAGGATAGAAGTTTCTGTTTAATCCTATTTAGCCAGTAAAGATACAAGTGTTTTGATCAGTTCTGAAGCACCCTTGTTCTGAATTGTGATTCCAAGTAGTTCTGTACAAATTCTCCTTATCATAACTAGAAATCAGCATTTATTATACAATTTGATGAGCAGATTGGGAGGGAAGGGGAGGATGTTTCTGAGAGATCTCCTGTCATTTGTGATCTTGGTGTATTTGTGCCAATTGTCATGTCTGCACTTTTTTCACTGTTGTCCTTGGGAATTGTGATTTTAGTTACTTTCATACAGTAGCTGAAAGGCCCTGGAAATTCAGTTCCCTATAAAGTGACAGCACACATATAAAGAAACAGCTGAGAGAAACAACCCAAACAGAAAAATCTTGCCAGGAAAGGTGCTTATATCAGACAATGTGTTTGCATATTTAATGGAGAGTAAATGATTCATATTGCCAAATGTCTGTGCTCGCAAAGCAGTCCAGTCACTCTGAATTTAATAACATATATGTAGAATCCCAGTCTTCATTCTGTACAGATCAATTTTGACTAAAAAAAAATCATCTCAGTTCTTAATGCACCTGCATTATGACATGTTTCATATTCATAACCAATCAGTTGGAAGATAAAACTATTTAGATTACATGTCCATTCAGTCTAGAGTCATCAACAGTGGCAGAGATATTTCACATCCCTTATAACTTATTTCTTTTATTTTAGTGTTCATATTAATATGAATTAATATGATATTTTTCAAAGGTATTGATCTACAGTTTCCAGTATTCCAAGCCAAGCCATTTCAGGGTGGGTGGGGTGGGTGGGTGGGGGCTGTAATCAGTGGTGGAATTCAGCCGGTTTGGGCCAGTTTGGGAAAACCGGTACTTAAATTCCTGGTTGGCCCCATCCCTCCCCTCCCCGCCCCTTCCAGGAGTCCCCACATGCCCCATTTTGGCTCCCAGGTAAGTGCAGGGAGGCCTACTAGGCCCAAAATGGGGCGAGAGAGTGCATCACACCATTTTGGCTCCCAGGAGGTTGTAGGGAGGCCTACCAGGCCCAAATAGGGGCATGGGGGGGCGGTGCGTCCCCCCTGCAACTTGTTTTTGCTCCCAGGAAGGGGAGGAGGCCGAGTGCTGCCTGTCACACCCCCTGACCACGCCAACCATGGCCACATCCACCCAGCTGGTCATTAGGGCAGAGAACCAGTTGTTAAATTATTTGAATCCCACCACTGGCTCTAATCCAACAAATCTTGAGGTGCCACATGGAGGGACCGAAGCATTTGCTCTACCATGTTTACCTTAAAGAATCTGAGTAAAACCTTGGTTGGCTTTTCAACCTGGTGAAGGGCATGGTTCAAAAAATTATTTTGCCTTATCTGGAGTTTGTCTTTTAATTTGATTTCAGGCCTCCTAACTCCTTGGTGATTCTGCGTGGCTTACAATGAAAAAGAAATAGAAAGTTCTAAGTTGTATTTCAATAGTCAACTCTGTTAAGGTAGTCCCCCAGCTCCTCCTCCATCTCAGAGGAGGAAAATCAGTCACAAGTAAGGTAATTAAGCCCAGGAAGAGAGGAGGGAAGGAAGAACCCTGAATCTATCAGACTCACTTTGTCTTGAAAGCAGCCCTACAAGTCACTAAACCAGAATTATGAATGCTGATGAAAACATCCCTAGAATTAATTATAGAATTCTTCCTGGTTAGGCTGGAACTGAAGAGGAATAGAATATAAGGGAGAATGAACAATAAATGCAAAGTCCTCTAATGAGAAAAGGAGAATGTAGGTGTCTGTTCCTATAAAACATATTCCGTGCTGTCACAAAGCAGATCCTTCCCTTTGCCGATTTGTGTCCTGATATCATATATAAGTTTACAAATCATGGGCCTTGCATTGTGATATTGGAAAGTAGGTTATTGCCCCAACTTTCATCCCATGCCCCCTTCGTGATTATGATGGGGCAAGCAGAGTTGGGGTAGAGAGAAGTGATTTCCTTTTCTCATCAAAACTTTGTGAAGTATGTTTGCCTGAGACAGAAAACTTTGTCTAAGGCATGGGTGTCAAACTCGTTCGCGTCACGTGACATATTGTGACATATCATGAAGTTTTTTGCCTTTGCGAAGCCAGGATGGGCATGGCCTGTGTATGATGCATCTGGCCCATGGGCTGCCAGTTTGACAGGCCTGACTCTAAGGTCTATTATTATTTAATCCATTCTTTGCTGTAGCTCACATCTAAACCACTTGTTGTGTGAAACCTGGCAATAAAATGTTTGAGAAAATAAACTTCAATCTTTTTCTGATGGAAAGTGAGGGGGCTTTCCAATAGAAAGAGATCCATAACAGGCATGAAAGAATATACTTAGATAGAAGATTAGATGCCATTTTAGGGGCAAAATAGTTTTAAAATTAGGGATCTTGGAATTTAGCTTGCTTGAGGCTCATTATCCCAAAGAATCACCTGATCTTAACTGTTTAATTGTCAGTAATAGTTGTGCTAACACTTGGCTAATTGGCAACAGAAATGCTTATGCTGAGCCACAGCCATCACATCATCACACTTTCTCAATTAATGAGGTGACTGTATTTTACTTTACAGCTTTTGGATCAAACTTGCACAGAAATCTAAAATGCAGCAACTGGAGACAGCACTGATCAGGGATTCCAACAAGCACAGCTGCTGATTCCTGGGTTATTTCTAATACTGTATGGGTTCAACTGTCCTTTAAATTGCTGCCATTAAAGAGGCCATATTGACTCTAGTAATTATTACATCAACATTGTTCATCAGAGGTAATTGCTCCCTTCAACACATGCAGAGGGCTCTTTTGAGACCCTGCCAAACAATTGGAGTCCAGTTGCTTAGGCAGTCTGTGAGAATCAGCTGCGATAACTCCATAATACTCAGTTGACTGAACTGAATAAACACAGGCAGCATATATTAGAAAGAAGCAGTTTGTAGACCAAGGTCCAGATCAGGTATCTAGCAAATGGATCACAATGCCATAAATCTGAAATAGAAAGATACCATCTATCTTAGATTGAATCTAGTAGAGGGGCTATCTACCACTTCAGCACTGAGCTATAGCCCCATTTTTCCTGATAAATCCATAACACTCTATCAGTAGAAATCCATCAAATCAGGAAAAGAGCTTTTCCTTCTTCCTGCTGTGCTTGTGGTCTACTTCTATGGATTTTTTAAAAAAATATAAACATTTAAAATGCAATATTCTATTTTATGAAGGTTTGCCCATGTCACACCCCCTGCTCCCCGTTTTGGGCCTAGGAGGCCTCCTTGCACTTATCTGGGAGCCAAAATGGGGAGTGTGGGGACTTCTGGAAGGGGTGGGGCAGGGACGGGTGGGGCCGGCCAACAATTTAACTTCCGATTCATCCGAAATGGTCCAAACCGGCTGAATCCCATTATTGGGCATAGCTGTCTATTTTCTTCTTTCAGAAGTAGTTGCCAGCTCATTCTGGGAAATTGTACAATATGGATAAATGCTAATTGAGATTCTCAGTTTTCCCAGAGTATTGATACGGGAATAAACACCACTGTAAAATATCTGAATAAAAGAGTATAAAATCATACAATTAAATAAAGAAGCATAGCAATTCTAGGCATGTTTACTAGGAAGCAACTTTCATGACAACATTGTTGTGCTGTGCAGGCTGTTTTCTGTTATCTTGAAGAAAAAAGGAAATACCTGTTTGCTTCCTCTCTACTTGATCAATTTACAACACAACTGTAAAGCTCCTGGGAGCTCAATATTGCCTTGTCCAACTGAGATTAAGGGTTCTTAAATGAAAAGGCCATTTCTTCTTTTCTGTGATGATTGCAACAAAGCTTCACAAAAGAACCTTTCTTGAGATTCACCCTACATGTTAGAGTGACAATAAGTTGGGCAACGATCCAAATGTTTTTTAGACCTTTTAACTCAACCAGAATTCAAGAAGAGAATTTTTATCTATCACAGTATTGGTTGCAGATAGTTGGACCAGCTCCACATTAGATGATCTTGCGTTCACTCTGAAGAGTCCTTAGGAAACTGCATGAAACTGCAGAGTCATGAAAAGACTGTTTCTTGCCACTATGTGCCTTTGGGAAAAAATGATAAACAAAAGGAACACCAATCAGAAGCAGGTTTGGAAGGGGTGAGTCGTTTACAGTTTAAATATAACTGAGTGTAAAGATGCTTGTGTTTTGCAATTAAATGTAATGTCTATCATGTCCAGAATGGGAAAATACCGTACTTATTTAGAGATCTGAAGAGTGGCAGTCAATCAATTTAGATTAGAAATAGGCTCACATAACCTTCCAAAATTTGTGAGCAGTAATATTGGATATATGCTTTCTCTGGATTGGTACAGGGGAAGGCAAATCTAGTGAGTAGGTGGCAAAGAAACTGGAATGAATGAATGAATGAATGAATGAATGAATGAATGAATGAATGAATTTCTTCAGCCTTAGCGATAGTAGTTCTATTACTGAAAAAAACTCAGCAGGAGTTTCCTCATAAAGTCTTCCTTTGGGATTCAGTGGATGCTGCAAACCACTAGAGAAATGATTGAATAATAATAAAAAGGAACATTGTCAATGATCCTGGGCCAGCCTGTTGCTGAAAAGAACCAAATTCTACCCCTGAGACTGTCTCCAGTTTTTTCTTTCTTTTTTATCAAACAGAATTAGAGCAGGTAGGAGAAAATCGAGAACTTGACACAGTCCATTTAAAACAATGAGGCCTCTGAAACTCTAGAGCTTGCAGCTAAAATCTGGCAATCTCACGGCCAAGCTGGGAGAGGAACAAATGACATTAGAATGTGGCAGTGACAAAGAAAAGCTGATACTATTCACAAAGATGCAATACACTTTAGATTCAAACCTAAAAAAGATGTTTGGGGAAAATATTACTATGACTACTGCATCAGTTGAACTTCCTTAAAGAATCTGTCTTTCCCCCAAAAAATGCACCTCTGTGTTACGGAAGCAATAAGAAATTGTAACAAGGTGTTTCCAAGTAGATCCAAAGAATACCACTGTCCTGCACTATTCATCACAATATGTATTGTATTTTCAGATAGAAGATAATTAGAAAGACTTAAGAGGCAACTGGACATATAGATAATTGTAAATGAACATTGTATTATTTTTAGTTCAGGGTTTTTATTCATTTCTGCAACAAAATGAATCTTATTCTTTATAAAAAACATACAAGATATATAAAAAGATAGATTCTCTGTACGATTGTTACATCTGGGGTCAGTGGTAGCATCATAGACAGTGCTGAGGTAGATGGATCTCTAGTCTGAATTACGTTCTTTGTAAAATAGCCTATTATTATTTAAGATTTAATCTTCAGTTCAATCCATAGTCTGGAACTGGTAAAAACTTAACAGTTCAAGTACTAACCAAGAACCTAAGACCTGTTAAGATAATGTCTGAGTATATAGACAGTTCCGAGTAAGGTGGGTTTTTTTTTTTTGCAGTCAGAATATTAAAGTCTAATACATTTATTATTAATATTATTTGCATTTAAGCACCTCCTTTTCTTTGTCAGGCACTCCCAACTATATTATCTGAAGCAAGGTGGGATAAGTGAGGGAAACTGGCCCAAAGGCACATAACATTCAATGAGAATTGAAATTCCAAAAAAGGGAGTCTTTTTATTTGGAAGTATTTGATAAATTTTCAGCCCTTTGATTTTCCCATGTCACAGTTTTCCCTGCCTTCACTTTTTCTCACATTTGCTGCTTTTTGAATTCCAGTAGCTAAAGATAACAAAACACTGTTTATAATGGAATGATCTGTGTATAAAGATTTTGTCCTCAGTAAAGAAGGTCTGATAAAGTTACAGTTATGTGCTCAACAATTTGAGCCTCTTTAGTGCTTGTTAACAGTTGTTACTTTTTCTTTCCAGCTGCATTCACTTTTATTGAATCACACAGCACTGTCATTTAGACAGTGGTGTTTGCATTGTAGATCAATAAGTGGTTAACACTTCTGATATACAAACGAAGGTGTGTGATTAGCTTGATACTGAAGTATCAGATTTTCTAGATTCGAAAGCACAATATGACCTTTTTTTGTTTGAATAACTAGTATTTTTAATATCCTAATTATATATTCATGCTCTTTCTCTGAATGTATATACAGTATTTTTACTTTTTTTTAAAAAAAAAAGATGCTTTCAAAAGAAAGAAGATCGCATAAAAGGACTGTTAACAAGTAATACTTATGATATTTGCAAATCTAACAAGGAAGAAATATAGCTGATGAAAATGCCTTCTAATAGCCAGATCACTGGTGTCTGTTCAATAAAATACTGACTACAGGAACTATGCATCCTTTAAAAAATTATTCTGAAGAGGGATTTCAGAATTTATGAGAGCAGCATCTCTTTAAAGAAGCTTTGTCATTTTTCAGATGGTGTTCATGGCCTTAATTATACAGCTTTCTTCTTTTAGAGAAGGGCTGTCAAACTCCCAGCCCACGGGCCAGATGCGTCACATGCTGGTCATGCCTCCACCCAGTTTAGTGAAGGGGAAAAAAGTCCCGATATGTCACATGATGCTGCCATGACGATGTGAGTTTGACACCCCTGTTTTAGCGGTTCAAGTTCATTTAGAAGCAGCATAAGAAAAAAATTGTTGCTTTAAAGAGCTGCTATGTTCACATGCATTCTGAAGCATCTCTTCCAAATTCTTTCTGAAACATGCATAGCTCTCTTGACGATACTGAGAATGGCTCCCTAAAATTTCAGAAGAGAGTTTGGTTCCCAGATGAAGTTGTTGATGATTCAATCTGAAACCGATTTTATGCAAACAAGAATATTTCTTCTCTTGCTGCTTCTGCCTGTGGCTTACAGCAATCCAGCACTTAAACTGCTCCTGTCCACTTCTCATAGAACTTTGACTTGAAACTGGCTTAAGAAAATCCTGTATGGACTTAACACTTTGACACAGTCAAGTCTACAAAACATCCTCCCCATGGACAATTCTGCCTTTGTGCTCTTCCGACTTTCTGTCCTATGAAATTTATATGTTTTTAATTTTAAAAATAAGAGCTTTCAATAAAATCAGCTGGAGTCTGGCAATGTACTGAGGGAGGAGATCCATGGAACCATTGGTGTTCATGAGTGCTGATATTAATAAAAGTCATTTGAGACATTCTGTGGAGCTGATCTCATGGTCTTTTTTTACCTAGTGGTGCTGACATCCAGGCAGCTTCATAATTAAATGGGGATTAGAACTCTGATTTCCTAGGATTTTGAATCTGACATCTGAAGTACTACTACTCAGTGGATTTCATTATATACCCATTTGGTTAAGGAACACTTGTGTTCCCATTCAAATCTTGATTTTGCATCATAACTGGCCTATTTTGAAAGAATACCACCCTTCTATAGACACCAGGTGTAGTTTACTGTAGTTTAAACTATTTATTGACACATAAAATTTCTATTCACATACCTTCATGTGGAACAGCATTTCAGACGTTAATAATGGCCTGGTGGCTCAGCAGACTAATAGCATTGTGATTAACACCAGCTGTCTGCAATTACTGTAAATTCGAATCTCACCAGGCTCAAGGTTGACTTCCATCCTTTCTAAAATAGGTAAATTGAGGACCCAGTTTGTGGGGGCAATAATCTGATTTTGTATAAATATACAAAAAGTATGAAGGCTATTGCTTAACACATTGTAAGCCACCCTGAGTCTCCGGAGAAGGGCGGCATATAAATCAAAATTTAAAAAATAATAATAATGTTATACACAAAGACAGGAAAAAATACTTTTTTTTAATTCACCAATGGGGTGGTCCATGCCATCTTATATCAGCAATTTCTCACTATACTTTATATTGGACAAAATGACCAATCTCTATAGAACTATATGTAATAGAGACAAATTTTAACATTATTGAGAAAAAAAATAGAATTTGATTAGATTATAAAACAGCTGAGCTAAAAATTATTGGAAGATTTGGTAAGGACTGATTTTTTTTTTATTCAGTCACATGTGTTAATGACCTGGTCAGTATATTGTTGCTTCGCGCAGTTTTGGCCCACATTTTTCTATCACTATTTCTCTCTTTCCTTATCTCTCCACTCCCACTCAGAAACACAAATCTACTTCTTTCTCAGGTTACTAAGGTCAGGTGATAATATATTTAGCAGTCTCTGAGATGCTATAGAAAGTTATGTTTTTGTTATAATTTCTGTTGTCATGACATCACCTGCAGATGCAAGAATTTTGATTATTTATGGTTTGTAGCTAAATAATTCTAACTCTCACCTTTAAAATCTCTATATATATCTTCTTCTCTGCACTTGTTCCTATATATCCTCTTCTTATATCTTTTCCTGTCCCATGAACAACTTTGTGCATGCAAATGTTCCACCCTTAGGACAATATTCCATACATCTGATAAAATTGATTATCATTTCAAATGTTTAGGCAATAATAAATAAAACGAGCCTCTAGGGTATAGTTTGTTTTCTTGTGGTATTTTTGTTTGTTTTTATTTTTTATGTATTTCAACTAAACTAAGAGATGTTTAGAGGGCAGTGATTAAATTTGGTATCAAATCTACGTATAGGGTGCAGCTGATGTCTATTAAGCAATGTCGTTTTGATATGAGATGGGTAGTAAATATATTTAATAATAAGTAAGTAAATAAATAAAATGAAGCTTACATAATATGTCATTTTTCTGGACAGAGTTATATTAACAACTAAAGAAAAATGTACCATACTACATAAATGTATAGTTTGATGTTGGATAATTGTTGAGACCAAAACAAAGTTGCAGTTTTGGGTGACATTCACATATTCACAAAGTAGTAGAAAAAGTAACATTCTGAATCAAAAGCAGCAACTCATGGCATAGAAAATACCAAATGAAAAGTTAACTTCAAAAAAGCATTTCTTAAAATAACTTCCTTTTACCCTCATTATTTTATTCTATCAAAAATCCCACTGTACAGTATAAGTTAGGAGAAATAGCTACATAAGTTGTAGATCATATCTTTTATTAGAGAATGGAATGGGACTAAGGGAATGAATTCTCTCACCAATTCAGCAGTAAAATGTTCTTCAGAACCATATTATATTCCACAACCTGCAAAGAGAAAGACTGAGGCATAAAAGCAGACTTAACAGAACGTGCCTAAGAACACAATTTTATTTTAATGTGTTATTTTAAAGGAGTAGGTTTTAGAAATAACCTGTTGTATGGAAAGGTTGAAAAATAAAAAAAAGATGTTTTAAATTGGATCAAGCTAGATTGGCTTGAAACCTTTTGTTAAGCACCACACATCTTTCACAACCACTCTGGATTTTGAAACCATAATTTTAAAGAAAATGTAAAATGCTTGAGGGAAGGGGAATAGGACAAACAATTAAAAACCAGAAGGGAGTAGAGAGTTCCCAGGAAAGTTGCCGTTGTATGTTTTCAGGCTGCTAGACAAAAACAACAAAAAACAAAGATGGATATTACTGTCTCACCTTTTCCCATAGAAACAACCAGTTGGGGGCAGCCATCTATGAATTTGACTTGATATGAGTATCATATGACAGATTTTATTTTCCTGGGCTCCAAGATCACCGCAGATGGGGACCGTAGTCAATAAATTAAAAGACGCTTGCTCCTGGGGAGGAAAGCTATGGCAAAACTAGACAGCATACTAAAAAGATATCACCCTGCCAACAAAAGTGTGTATAGTCAAGGCTATGGTTTTCCCAGTTGCAATGTATGGCTGTGAAAGTTGGACCATAAGAAAGGCTGAGCACCAAAGAATTGTGGCCTTTGAACTATGGTGCTGGAGAAGACTCCTGCGAGTCCCTTGGACTGCAAGGCGATATAACTGGTCAGTCCTAGAGGAGATCAACCCTGACTGCTCTTTAGAAGGCCAGATCCTGAAGATGAAACTCAAATACTTTGGCCACCTAATGAGAAGGAAGGACTCACTGGAGAAGAAGCTAAGGCTGGGAAAGATTGAGGGCAGGAGAAGAATGGGATGACAAAGAATGAGGTGGCTGGATGGAGTCACTGAAGCAGTAGGCATGAGCTTAAATGTACTCCAGAGGATGGTAGAGGTCAGGAAGGCCTGGAGGAATGTTGTCCATGTGATCGCGATGGATTGGACACAATTTCACAACTAACAACAACAACAACAAAAATGACTATCATTGCATTACTGAGACATTGACAAACTAAACCAGCTTTGGCTTTATAGGTTCTGAAGATGAAAGGTCAGTTGGTGACTCCGTGTCTTACTTTATTGTAGGAATTGGATTTGACTAGTATGTTGAAAAGAAGGACTGGGTGTGACATGATAGCAGTGTTCCAATATCTAAGGGGCTGTCACAAAGAAGGAGGGAATCATCCTATTTTCCAAAGCACCTGAAGGCAGTACAAGAAGCAATGGATGGAAACTAATCTAGGAAAGAATCAGCTTAGAATTAAAGAGAAATTTCCTGGACCACACTGAGTTCTCCATTACACCCATCCAGATTTTTAAGGGAAACGGGAAAACTAGAAACCATTGGGACTAATGTCAATGGGATGCACACATTGCAGGTGCTGGATGGAAGCCAGATATATAGTTGTCTCTTTTGAAATGTACATATTAGGCAAATCCTGGGAATTCCTTATCAAAAAAACAAAAAACAAAACAAAAACAAAAACAAACAAAAAACAACTTTATAACCAAAAAAAAAAAATCCACTTTATAACCAAAAGCCCTTTAGATATTGGAACACTGCTATGATGTCACCCCCCCCATCTTTCTTTTCATTATCCCTAGAGATTTTCCAGCAAGTTCTTGACTTGATCTTACAAGCTGCCCTTCTCCTTTGTTTGGAACCACAAAGGGAAAGAATTGCAAATACACTCAGAAACAGAGATGGATGCTTTGAGGAATGAAAAGGGAAAGATTATCCACTGTTCTGCTTCTCATAAGTAGAGGAGTATGGTCGAAGGCAGAGAGTTATAGTAACAAAGGATAAAAACCACTCTATATGGCATAACGCTTAACCACAGACTGAAACTGTGAAGATGTATTTAACACTCCAGGAGGAAAAAAAAGACTAAGATAATGGAACGTTCATCTTAAAAAGAGAAATATGATAGCCAATACAATGGTAGGTTATCCTGAACTCAATACAGCAGTAGGCTATCCTGAATTTTTCTCTGGACACACATAAACACAAAAACAAACACCCATAAATAAAAATCCCATAATGCATTCCAGTCTAGACCTCTCCATTTGTTCTTTCAAACCAGAAGAGCTTTCTGAGATAATGATGTTACTTTAGTACAAACTCTTTTGAGTTTATTGTGATTTAAAAGAGAGAGAGAGAGAGAAAGGGGGGTGAGGCAGTAAGGGGAAAAAAGAGGGGGGAACCTTGTATGTTATTTACTCATGGGCTGCTGATGTTAGAGGGTTTCTTTAAGGGCCAGCGGGTTATTAACTTCCTGTCGCCTGCCACAATGATATGCTGTGACATATTGTCACTGCATTCTAGTGAAGCTTTAAAAATTAATTGGGAAGTAAGATGAGTGAAGCGGCTTTAATGAGATACCTTGTTGTAACTTCTAACTTTACACATTATTTACGGTGATTCCACTAATGGTTCCATCCATCAGAGAGGAAGAGAGAGAAGGAGGGGTTGGGGAGAAAAGGAAAGAGAAACAGGAAGAGAAGGAAGGGGGGAAATGAGAGCAAGTGAGAGACACAGAAAGGGAGGAAGAGAAATATGAGGCAAGGGCAATTGCACTGCTGCCTGAAAATGGAGGCAAGGGAGAAGCATAGTTATCTACCATTGTTCTTCTTTGAATAGTCAGAAATAAAGAAAAGACTGTAGGACAAGAGTCATTTCAGCATTTCAGCTGCCAGTTCCCACTGTGTCAGCTTCTACCTAGCTACTTATTGCTCTTAAACCCTGGATAGCTATAGTCCAGTTCAACCAAAAGATTATCTTCCTCAGAAAAGATAAATCATATATAGGGGCTGGGGTTATGTGGTAGACACACTCACAAAATGGCTGTCATGGGAAGACTGGTCTTTCACAAAATGGCTGCTATAAGGGGGAGCGGTGAGGCCATTCACAGAACACTTACTGGGAAATGAATGGACTCTTTTGACTATCAAAGAGAAACCATTGTGTGGCCCAAAGAATTATTGCTACAATGATAGAGCTGGTGTAAATCACTTCCGTTGGCTTAATGGCAGCCTCAGACTGTGCTGTGGGGACAAGGGCTGTTTTGAGAGAGGATTCAGGGATTTAAACTGGTAAAATGGGGGATTTAATCACCTTAGGTTTAAAACAACCCATTCCTCCACCCCCCCCCCCTTAAATCCCCACAGGCCTCCAAAATGCAAAAAAAGACCAGGACTGAAACCTCCCTCAAATGGAATCTGTGAGGCAAAAAGCAACCACCACCACTCTACTGTAGTCATATTCTAAACACCAACTGATTTGCAGCCTGCAATATTCCCCTTTATTAATTTTTGAAATGAACTGGGAAAGGATTCCAAAAGAAGAATCTCAGGTACTTGAGGCTTTTCTACATGATTCATTTTGCTATTTGAGGTTTCTTGAGAAGATTTGCCCATGGTTTCTGCAGGCTGTTATTCTGATTCCCTTATGAGTGCTAACATTGCAGGAATCCATATTAAAGCATCTTTGATAGAGGACTGTCAAGTTTCTGCTTGAACATAGTTAATTCAGAAGAGTCTAGCACTTCTCCAGGTTTCACTGTTGTGCTATCTCTTAGGAAGCATTTTCTAAAATTGGATTGTAATCTGCCTTCCAGTAACTTAAATCCATTATTCCTTATTGGAATGACAGAGAACAAATCTTGATTTTCTACAATATGACAGTCTTTCTGGTATTTGAAGAATGCTATCATATCATTGTTCTGTAATCTTTTCTAAGATTAAATATGACCATCTTTTCAAACTGTCTTCATCCAGATATAGTTTCTAGTCCTCTGATCATCCACACTGTCCTTCTTTGAACCTATGCCACATTATCTGAATCCTTAACATAAAGTGCCCAAAATTGGATACAGTGGCCAATGAAAAATAAAGTGGGAACAATTACATCCCATGATTGGGAAATCTTACTTCTAGTGATGCATCTTAAAATTACATGATATTTCTTTGCTGGCTTGTATTCACTTTACTGTCGATTTCTAATCCAGAATCTTTTTCACAACTACCAGTAACAAGGTAGGCATCCTCCATCCAATACTCATGCATTTGATTTTGACTCCAAAGTGAGTACGTTTGCATTTGTCTCTGCTAGATTTCATTCTGTTATTTTCAGCCCATTTCCCCACCAATCAAGATGTGCTTTTTGTTTGTGGATAGTAGCATTTCTATCCAATTTTCTGTCATCTAACCATTTGAAAAGCATTCCCTCACCTCTTCATCCAAGTGATTAATAAAACTATTGGGCCAGAGCTGTTCCTTGTGGCATCCCTGAAGAGATACGTTTCTTCAGTTTAATGAGAAACCATTGATAAGTACTCTTCAAGTTGGATGATCAAGCCAGATATCTATCCACTGTATTACTGAACTGTCCAACAAGCAGCACATCATGGAACATTTTGTTAAGATATATCTACAGCATTCTTACTATCTAGTGAGAAAGATACCTGATTAAAATGGGATCACATTGTTTTCTCTTTTAAATTAAAGCTATCTTTTGTACTAACAGCTGAAACACATTTTATATATTTACCACACCTTAGTACATAGACAATGAAGGACGCGAGCCAAAGTTCCTTCTGATTTTTCATTGACTGGTTTAAGAAGCCTCATTCCAGCAATGCTGCCACTTTTTCCAGTGCATATATTTTTTATCTGAAATATTCATTTTAGGGCATTTTGATTTAAAGCCTCAGGATTCAGTTCAAAGCCATGGTGAGCCTAATCAAGCACATCATGTTTTGGCCAACTTTTTAAACTAGTACTTGTGAGTCCAATCCATCTTGTGCCAGTAGTTCATCATCTGAATAACCTTGACCATGATCTGAAAAACAAATCTCTCTTGCTGACAGCATACATGTAGTCAGTCACAGATTTTCAGCATTATTCCTTCTTCAGGTCTTTTTCAATGGACTGGAATGATGGACAAGAGCTGTAGTGGCACAGTGCTTTGAAAGCAGTACTGCAGGCTAACTCTGCTCACTGCCAGGAGTTCAATTCTGACCGGTTCAAGATTGACCCAGCCTTTCATTCTGCCAAGGTTGGTAAAATGAGGACCCAGATTGTTGGGGGCAATAGGCTGACTCTGTAAATCACTTAGAGAGGGCTGTAGAGCACTTTGAAGCGGTATATAAGTCTAAGTGCTATTGCTATTGTCACTACCTGAAAGAAAGGGTTAACTGGCAATGTCTTTATTAAAGTGTGGAAGTTAATCTGCCACAGATCTGATCCTTACTTCTGGAATGCAGTGCATTTCATGAGTAGATTAGTTTGGTTGGCTTACCTATGTTTTAACTATCTCTTCAATTTGTCTGTTTATATTATCTTCTCTTTGTCTTTTTATAGATCACAGTTACATCCTCTCTGCCATCTACTATAGCGATAGAATTCAATAGCAATAGAATAGAATATAATTCTTTATTGGCCAAGTGTGACCTGGACACACAAGGAATTTGTCTTGGTGCATATGCTCTCGGTGTACATAAAAGAAAAGATACATTCGTCAAGAATCATAAGGTACAACACTTAATGATAGTCATAGGGAAACAGTCAATATAAATCTTAAGGATACCAGCAACAAGGTTACAGTCATACAGTCATAAATTGGATGAGATGGGTGATAGGAACGATGAGAAGATTAATAGTAATGCAGACTTAGTAACTAGTTTGACAGTGTTAAGGGAATTATTTGTTTAGCAGAGTGATGGCGTTCGGGAAAAAACTGTTCTTGTGTCTAGTTGTTCTGATGTGCAGTGCTCTATAGTGTCGTTTTGAGGGTAGGAGTTGAAACAGTTTATGTCCAGGAGGGGTCTGTAAATATTTTCACAGTCCTCTTTTTGACTTGTGCAGTATACAGATCCTCAATGGAAGGCAGGTTGTTAGTAATTGCTTTTTCTGCAGTTCTAATTATCCTCTGAAGTCTGTGTCTATCTTGTTGGGTTGCAGAACCAAACCAGACAGTTATGGAGGTGCAGATGACAGACTCAATAATTCCTCTGTGGAACTGTATCAGCAGCTCCTTGAGCAGTTTGAGCGCCAACTCAGAAAGAACATTCTTTGTTCTGCTTTTTTTGATGACATTTTTGATGTTGGGTGTCCATTTTAGGTCATGAGATATGGCAGAACCTAGAAGTTCAATAGCAATAGAACCTAGACTTATATACCACTTCATAGTGCTTTACAGCACTTTCTAAGCATATTGAGAGTGTACAATATATAGAGTCAGCATATTGCCCCCAACAATCTGGGTCTCATTTTACTGATCTTGGAAGGATGGAAGGCTGTGTGTACCTTGAGCCATTCAGGATCGAAGGAATCGAACTTCTGGCAGTGAGCAGAGTTAGCCTACAATACTGCAGTCAAAGCACTGTGCCACCATGGTTCTTTACTAACCTGTTTCCCATTTTGCAGGATAGCTCTCCCCACCTCAGACTACAAGGGCCTTTTTATACAAGAGCAGTGCAGAATATCTTCTATATCTCTGGCTTTTTATCTCCTACTTTTGTGCAATGGACTTGCTCCTCTGTCTTCCACAGAGAGAGTTGCCTTTGTTAGTTTATGTTGCAGAACATGCTGTCTTTGAACTGATAAACCTCATCCTCTTTAGCTGAACTGTGGTTCCACTCCTTTTTCCAAGGGGTGCTGCAAGTTTGCATCCAGTGCAAATCTATGCCAGGTTGTTTTGAAGTAAGAAGACAAATATGACATAAAAATTGCTGATTTCATCTATAGACTATTCACTATTGATCTCTACTTTTTCTTCTTAGGGCACAACAGTGGAAAGATTTTTATTTCTTCTTGTTCCTGTTTTCAGCATCTCAAATAAACTACCGTACATATAAATTCTTGACACAGAGAAAACTTGTTAAAGACTTCCCTTAAGTTATTCTGACATACCCCACAGGCTAGCAATCCATATTCTTCCTTTCACTGTTCTTTCTTCCTGGAATCTGTTTTGTTTTATTTTCTAATAGTTGCCACTTATTCAGCTCTCACTCGGTTACCCAGATGTGACCATGGACTCTCAAGACACATCCCTTGTAATCAGTAGCTATTCTGAAGATAATTTTTTCACCCATCACAACTCAGAATATGCTTTTTAAAACACATAGCTAACACCCTAGAAGATAGGCTCAAGATCCAGATGGATCTTGACAGACTTGAATTCTGGGCCCTATCTAACAAAATGAAATTCAATGTAGAGAAAAGTAAAGTCCTACACTTAGGCAAGAAAAACCAAAAGCACACATATAGACTGGGGGAAACCAGGCTTAATAGCAGTAACTGTGAGAGGGATCTTGGATTCTTAGTGGACAACCAGCTAAATATGAGCCAGCAGTGTGCAGCGGCAGCCAAAAGAGCCAATGCAATCCTAAATTGCATTAACAGAGGAATACATCAAGATCAAGTGAGGTACTAATACCACTCTATAAAGCCCTAGTAAGACCACATCTAGAGTATTGCATCCAGTTTTGGTTACCACACTATAAAAAGATGTTGAGACTCTAGAAAAAGTGCAGAAAAGAGCAACCACGATGATTAGGGGACTGGAGACTAAAACATATGAAGAACGGTTACAGGAACTGGGCATACTAGTCTAGTGAAGAGAAGGACCAGGGGAGACATGATAGCAGTCTTCCAATATTTGAGGGGCTGCCACAGAGTGGAAGGGGTCAAGCCAGTGGTGGGATTCAGCCAGTTTGCACCACTTCAGGAGAACCGTTGTTAACTTTCTGAGCAGTTTGGCAAAGTGGTTGTTGGGAGAAATCATTAGGGCAGAGAACCGGTTGTTAAATTACTTGAATCCCACCACTGTGTCAAGCTATTCTCTAAAGCACCTGTAGGCCAGACAAGGAATAATGGATGGAAACTGAACAAGGAGAGATTTAACATGGAAATGAGGAGGAACTTTCTGACAGTGAGAACAATCAACCAATGGAACAGCTTGCCTTTGGAAGTTGTGGGAGCTTCATCATTTGAGACTTTCAAGAAGAGATTGTACTACCATTTGTCAGAAATGGTGTAGGGTCTCCTGCTTGGGTGGGGGGTTGGTCTAGATGACCTACAAGGTCCCTTCCAACTCTATTAATCTGTAACACATAATTCCTGTAGTTACTTTATTCTCTTCCTCCTGTTGAACTGCCCTATGAAATTCCTATCTTATCTCTTTATTTATCCTCTCAGTGAGCTTGCTTGCTGCCTGGAACCTGGTTGCCTTATGTTCCTCTTACAATCTCTGCTTACTCAGGGAAAGAGAGGAAGTAAAGCATGATACTTATAATGATAATAATGCAGTTTGCAATTTCTGATCAATACATTGCCTGAGGCACACTAAATGATAACTATAATATAATATGTTTGGGTTGGCATCTAATGACTCATTTGTTCAATATATCGTGGTTAAGAAAACTGGGTAATGGAATATGTAGATGACCTTGGGGAATGAGAAAAAGAGATGCTGCCAGGGAAACAATAAGAACAAGAGAGGCAGGAGACCTCCAGTGGCTTAATGGTCAGATAAAGAAATTTAGGAAGGCCCTACCTTAATTGATTAGGTGGTTAAAAGTGGCAGCAGGAAGTTTATACCTTTAGTCTTGCAAAATTGTATTCATGTAACCTTGCAATAAAATAGAATTAGCTCATCTAGTTGTGTTTCTTGGAAGGGCTGACATCAATCATGCAAGTCTGAAGGTAGAAACTTCCCACGGCTACTTTTAACCACCTGATCAGTTAGGATGGGTGCTTCCTACTGTGTCCTTCTTTCTCTGACCATTTCTCTGACCATTGGCTCTTGCTTCTCTTATCTGATTCTTTCTTAGGCAACATCTCATTCTCTGTTCCCCAAAGTTATCCACACATTCCATTATAAAATGTGAGTTAATATAGAGCTTTTGTAAGCTAGTTACAGCTGTCCTTGCCTATAAGCATCCTTTCTTATCAACACAAAGTGGTCTTTTTTGTCTGATATTTGTTCAGAGTTGAATATATTTACTTTAAAATTAATTAGACTATATATTGTTTTGATTATTATTTCTGTAAATATTACAATATGTTGTTATGTGTGTTTTTCCCCATTTTTATTTTTTATCATATCAATATTATGCTGTCAATGTTTTAATATATTGTAAGCTGCTGAGAGTCCCTTGATTACAACAGCTGGCAAATCTAATAAAACAAACAAATTTTACAAAATGCTTTTAGGCTTTTTATGGATGCCTCTATGCTACAAATTTAAATAACTTTGGAATCGGTTTGTTTACTATAAGTAGTAAAGATTCCAAATTCCAATTCTTCAGAAATTGTGGCTTTATGAAGCCATTCTGGATTTTTCACTGCAAACCTTGCAACCTAAACAAATGTATCGCTTCCTGAGGTTTCTGATTGAAAGTCCATCTAAAACTGATTGCAATGTTGGTAAAACCTAGATGCATCCTAAACAGGAAACATAGTGTATGAAAAATTTGCATCTTTTTTCCAGTTTTATATTTTAATTTGATTTTTTAAAGATTTATATTTCACCATCTTGTTTCATTTCCTTTGGTGTCCTATGGTTTGTGTGATATCATATATCTTGGCAATCAATATGACATCTGTTTCAATATTGTGCATATATTTTCTCTTCTTCATTTCATTCATTTCCGCAAACCTGAATGGACATAATGTTTGCTTTATATCATTAAGAGTTTGCTTGATGAGCTCATAGAAATAAAGTTTCATATCTGGTTTTGAGAATTATAAAATAGCGAAATTTGACTGATTGGAACTTCAATGGAGATATGCAGGTATATTTTCTTATTCAAACCAGGTCCATTTTGTAGTTTAATTATATCTGCAAGTTCCATGTTTTAGCAGTGAAATCAATTAGAAATATCAACTCTATGCCAGTAAGAGTTATAGAAATAAACATCCTTTTACTAGCATTATATAGGGCCACTCTTCAACACAGGGAGCCATACCCCCTTCCTTCTACACACACACACACACACAAAATAAAAATAAAAATGCTTGCATTTATTTTTAACTTTGTATCAAAATTATAATAGTGTTGTTGAGAAGAGGTACATGCCTATTTAGTTTTGCTTAGTTTTGCTTTCCAAATTTCACGCATCCGATATTTGATTTCCACATATCAGATGCATAGAATATCTGCATAAAGTCTGTACATCTGATGTACAGCCATAGTTCAAAAAAGCTTATGCCTTTTAATAAAATTTGTGAGTTGGAAACAGTGCTACCAGATTCCTTCTGTTCTGGCATTAGAAACCCTTCAAAGACTTAAAACACTAATTAAAAGTGTGGCAGGAAAGCAAGCGAGCAATCAAACTATTGCCACATTTTCAGACCTACAAATGACTTGCCCAACCTTGGGAGCACTCCAGAAATATAAACCAACTCCTAAACTGTCCAGGTTAGTTTGGCAATGTCTGAGAACTGTGGAAATTGAAAATCAGATATCTGAAGGATTCCAAGGCTAAGGTTATGGACTGTCTAACAAGGCTGTGCTTGCCAGATGAAGAAAACTTTCCTTTCCTTTTTTTTTTCTACAGTAGCTCCAAGTTGGCACTGATATTCTAAAATCTTGAGGAATTTTTCAGGCTTTAGAGTCTGTTGATTCAAAACTGGTTAACATTGGTTGGCCATGAAAGAAAAATGAAAGACTGACCATGAAATGTCTCATTGTTGGTTCATTCACCTGTCTTGGTATGCAGAGGTCTCCATAAGTGAAGCTAAAACAGCTCTGACATCCTAACACTCACCCTCCCACCCCCAACTTGGTATTAGGAAATAAGTAGGAAGTAGCAATTTATTGGAACATCTCATTCAGGCTCATTAAAATAGTTGAATAGAAACCTACTCTTCATTCTACTTATGTGAATGAGTAATATAATAGCAGCAAGGAAAAGAGTTTTCAGGAGGATGTGGCTCCAGAACAGTGGAATGAAGGGTGAGAATGTCTGCATATCCATGAAATACCCTGTTTCCCCCAAAATAAGACATCCCCTGATAATAAGCCCTATTGGGCTTTTGAGTGCATGGCAATAAGGCCAAGCACTTATTTCAGGGTTTAAAAAAATATAAGACAGGGTCTTATTTTTTGGGAAACACGGTAGGTAGGACTGTGAAACTGTTGCAAAAATTTGGATGACCACAAGATGGTAGTATATAGACGTGGACAATTCTCTTTGATGCTATCTAGAGGTCATCTGGAGTTTTTCAGCCCACATCTGGTAGCCCTAGGAATAAGTGAAAAAAATATTTTTTATATCTCATCTTTAAAGCTCAAGGTAGTGAACATACCTAATACTCTTTCCTTTTCCTATTTTTTCCATAACAGTAACCTGTGAAGTGGAGTGAACTGAGAGAGGGTGACTGGGCTAAGAACTCACAAGTCTCTTGGTTTCTAGTCTGCTGCCTTATCTACTAGTAACTAGACCAAACTGGCTTTCTATATATCTTACATATAAAATATCTTGTAAAATCATTACAACAGGCTGTTTGAGAGTTCAGTGCAGTTCTCCCTGACTTAAAAGACATATATTGTATAAATAACTTTTGTCTTTTTGACCGAGTTTCATTAAGGTCTAATCCATCTCATATACATGCAAGGATGGCAGAATTTTATTAGTTGTTAATGCCCACTATCCTTATTTTTGAAGGAACAAAATGCTGTCAGAATATAAAAAGTACAGCAGCATAGATGCATAATAACAAATTTTAACAGAAAAAGAAAATTTCAATAGCATCAATTTAAGAAACACCAAAGGCACATTCCAGTGTTGTCTAAAAACACTGAACAAATAGGAAACAACTGACTCTTTCCCAAGAGAGAATTTCATGCTCTGATGCCACAAGAGAGAATGCCACATCTTGAGTAATTGTTCTATCACACAGAAGCAAAAGATCGTTGGATTTAAATACACAACTTGGTTTTCATCTTGAAGACTGGGACAGGAAACATCTTTAGATCTGAGGATTAAACACTGTGTTTGTGGTCTGTATTTTCATATAATAAATGTTTTTTTGGGGGGGTCATTGAACAATCTGAAACTTCATGAAGGAGTTAGTGAGCTGAAGAGTTGGGGACTCCTGGTAGAAAGGTATCCCTTTGCATCTGAAATTTTCTGTATTTGATAGGAGAAGTGAATTAGGTACCTTTCCTCTGCATGACCATCATCCAGTTTACCCTGCTCCAAAAATGAAAAGAAAAAGGTCTCAGTGGATCATCTCTATATATTTGAGATGAAATTTAGGATCACTAATGAGGTTCTAGGGAGACTGCACATTACTCATTCTTTGTTTAGTTTTATCTGTATCACCATTAACTCCTTGGAATTGAACTATAGTTCAGAGGCAGCTAGTATCGTGTGAACATTTTTGCTACATTGTGTAACCTGCTAACTGTATTGTACATCAGCTATGCCTCCAGACTTTTGCAGTAGTCAAATCGTGCCCTTATTAAGGTGTGGTTCACTGAAGACAATATATCCTGATCAAGGAGAAGTCATCACCGTCCTTGCCATTGATGCCTTTGACTTTTGTATAATGCTTGTTCCTGCAGCAGGAGAGCATCTTCACCCAGAAAAGACTCCTTTTAAATTACCAAACCTGTGAACAAATATTATAATAAACCAACCAACCAACCAATCATTGTACTGCTCCTTGTTTCCACAAAAATCTTGATATTTGTTTACTTTGTTCTCTTGTGTATAACATAATTACAGTTTGAGTCAAAAATGTAAAAAGCAGATACCATTTCTCATGTGAGAAAAAAAAAATCTTGCAGCCATTAAAGATGCAAGAAAAGCTCTTCAATTCTTTGAAGCAAGTAACTTCTAATCCAATTATTTTAGCATTCTAAATACAAAGGTATTAATGTTAATACAAAGATATTTTCGTAAACAATCCAGGCCATGCAATTTCTGTTTGCATATAGACTACAAAGAGGCAAAAATAAACTCTTTCCACATTTTCAACATACCAGTTTATCAGGCAATGTCACTGACATAGAGTATCTGGACCTCATGAAAAACCTTCAGTGATAGTTTTCATGAAGTTCTCCTTAATAACATAATAATATATGGGTTAGGGATGTGATGTCTCAGTGAAGCTGAGTTTGTCAGCTGGAAAGCTGAAGCCAAGGTTCAGGACCTGACCACTGCACATTGTATCTGCACAGGATACATGGGTAATAAATCAGAAAATCAATATGGATAATTTTCCTGCATTGGATTTACAAAAAGGAATTGCTGAAGTTGCCACACTGGAATTACAATTGACAAAAATGACAGGAATTTTGAAAAAAAAGAGCAAGGACACTATGGGAAAGCAGATGACAGAACTTTCTTTGAGGACATTCTGGAGATAGAGAAGTTCCCTGAGGATGGATTCCAGCCGAAGTCTGAAGGCTTGGAAAAATAAACCTCTCATTCTGGTGATTGACTCAGATTGGATCCTGCAAAGAAAGATGTTTTTAAAAACTGATGAAATTGATTTATTTGATCAAGTTTAAAATAATGGATAGCTATTCCTGATGATGTTTAATGGTTTTCTGATTGAGATTGTATGATGATGGCTCTTTCCAATAATGCTTAATTGTTTTTTGACTGGTACTGGACTTTGAATTTTTGAAGACAGGAAATGGAGGGGGGAATCTGTTTAAATATAAATGGAGATATAAATATAAAAGGAAGATTTCAAATTAGGTGTGGTAGATAAAGTTTGTAATATTTATGTTATTTCTAATAACTCTTACTGGAGTTTTGTTGATCAATATGGAGAGATGAGGAGAGACAGACTTGTAGAGAATGGGGTGAGGTATGGAATGGAAAGGTATTTGGTTATATTTTAAGATATTAAAATTGTTAATATTGATTATACTTGCTGGGGATGAAAGGGAGTTCTATCTTTTTCTTTTTTGAACTTATTTTTATTTAAATTAGTGCATTTCTGTAGTCGAACAGTTTTATTTGTGTAATATAATCTTTAATAGAATTATTGTGAAAAAAGGATTCAGGCTTGAACAGTGGTATGTATTATTCAATCCTCAGTGTAAATGAAAATTGACAAACAGGATGGATGCAAAATGAATGCCATTAGTTCTATATTCTGGGAATATAGGCCCTGTTATATATCGCAGCTGGCTCACTATGACAAACTAACTTGCTAATGATATTGGTAGATACTGCAGCAAGAAGTAAAGCCAGAAGGAAGAATTTGTCTCATTTTCTCTTGATGAACATAATTTAGGAGAAATGTTTTTTAAAAAGCACTGGAATGGCTTTGCATGGCCAGAATTAAATTAACATATAATCACAATTTAAAGAAATGATTAATAAATTGACTGATTAACTTGGAAATCAGTGTTGTGTATAGTTTAAATATTGTGTTAAGACAAAAGACATTTGGATTCAAATCTCCATATGTCATAAAGTTAGCAAAGTCATTTGACCACCCATGCTCTCTGGCCAGGGGTTCTTAACTCAGAGTACCCAAACCTCTTGAAGGTCCCTGGATAAATTTTAAAGGTCTATGGACTTGAATGGGAAAAAAGTTACTTTGTCTTCATTAAACGCTAACTATATTTAGCTTGCTTTAATATTGATTTAATAGGCTAACAAAGGATCTATATTATTATAGTATACGTATGCATGTATCTTTCGAGACAGTGTTGACTGCTGATGACAGCCCAGGCAAGTTCCTGTAATTTTTCTGGCAAGATTTTCAGAATGGTTTGTCATTGCCTCCTTCCTAGAACTAAGGGAGAATGATTGGCTCACATAGCTGCTTCAAGCCTAAGGGAGACTAGAACTCACAGTCTGCCAGTTTCTAGTCTGGTGTCTCTAAAAAAAATAATAATAACTACCACCTAGTTACTGTAGCTGCTGCAAGAAGTTCACACAGATTGACTACAAACTATGGGCATGCAAAAAAGCAACAATGGTGTAGTGGAATATTCATATCAAATATCATTTGCCTGCAAGCAATAACTGGTGGGACCATAAAATATACAAGGAGTAGAAAATGAAGAAGACAACATGCTCTGCGACTTTAGAATTCAAACAGAGAAGAACCTGTCACATCACACTACTTAACAATTGTCAATAAGAAAGACAAAAAAGTCTGGATAGTGAAGGTGGCAGTACTTGGAGACAGCAGAACAGAAAAGAAAGAACTGAAGAAAATCACAAAATACAAAAACCTACAAACAGAAGTAGAATGATTGTAGCAAATGAAAGCAAACATAGTACCAATGATGATAGGTGTCTTGGGCACAATTCCAAAACATCTGGAGCACCACTTGAACATGATTGGCTTTGACAAAATCCACACCAATCAATTGCAAAAGGCAGCTTTACTTGGAACAGCTTCAGTCCTGTAATGGTACCTTTAATATTTTCAGATAACAACATCTGACAATCCAGGCTCTTGGGAAGGACTTGATAGGTGGATAAAAATGCCAAACCCAATCGAAATTGGAAGTCAGCTTGAGTAGGGGATTGGACTATAGGCCTGTCAAACTGGCGGCCTGCAGGCTGAATACATCACATGCAGGCCATGACCACCCTGGCTCCGCAAAGGCAAATGATACGTCACGATCCAGCCCATGACATGAATGGACTTGACACCCGTGGATTAGAAGACCTCCAAGGTCCCTTCCAGTTCTATTCTGATTGATTAAACCTCTGTATATGTCATCTAACTTCCAATGACAACACCACACCACTGCTCCAAACTGACTCCACTATTCATCATACAAAAACATTTTCTAGACTGTATTTGAGCATATAATATAATAGAATAGAATTCTTTATTGGCCAAGTGTGATTGGAATTTGTCTTGGTGCATATATGCTCGGTGTACATAAAAGAAAAGATACATTCGTCAAAAATCATAAGGTACAACACTCAATGATAGTCATAGGGAAACAGTCAATATAAAACTTAAGGATACCAGCAACAAGGTTACAGTCATACAGTCATAAGTGGGAGGTGATGGATGATCGGAATGATGAAAAGGTTAATAGTAATGCAGATTTAGTAACTAGTTTGACAGTGTTGAGGGAATTATTTGTTTAGCAGAGTGATGGAGTTTAGGAAAAACTGTTCTTGTGTCTAGTTGTTCTGGTGTGCAGTGCTCTATAGCATCGTTTTGAGGATAGGAGTTGAAACAGTTTATGTCCAGGATGCGATGGGTCTGTAAATATTTTTACTGCCCTCTTTTTGACTCGCAGAGTATACAGGTCCTCAATGGAAGGCAGGTTGGTAGTAATTGTTTTTCCTTTCTAATTATCCTCTGAAGTCTATGTCTGTCTTGTTGGGTTGCAGAACCAAACCAGACAGTTATAGAGGTGCAGATGACAGACTCAATAATTCCTCTGTAGAATCGGTTTCTTTTGTAATAGTCTAGATTTATGTGTTTTATTTTATGCATCTAAATACATTTTTCTGAAAATGGCTCTGTAGGTTTATCCAGCTTCTCAAAAAAGTGGTCTAGGACATAAAAAGATTAAGAACTTTAACTCTGTGCCATGCTTACTTCACTGGATTGTAAGTAAAAATAGAATAAATACAAATATTACTTGAAAACTTATTTTAACACCATGGTCTTAGAATGATTGTAAACACCAACATGTCCCTTATATTTTGTTCCATAGCTTTGGGAAGTTAAATAGCTCTAATATCTTTGGGAGTTTAAATATTATAAAAGGGAATGGCTTCGTGCAAAACCAAGGATTTTAACCTAGCTCTCACATTCCAACTGATCTACAATCAAAACTCTTTGCCTTACCTTCAAGCCATATCAACATTATCTGATAGAATGTTCCATGCGTAAGGCACCAACACAAAGTAGATATTTTTAGCCCTCGTAAATCTATTTTATAATTTCTGAGACTGGGTAATGATTGCATATGTACTGCATGTTTGGACATACGAAAACCTGAGCATATTCAGATGGAGATGTTACTGGAAAGTGGTACTCACATTTTGTAGTTAGGCACCCAAATATAGTAAAAGGCTTAGAGTCTTAAAACTTGAAATTCTGTGCTCAGACACAGCTACCTACGATGGTTGTTTCATCTTTTAATTACAATGTCTGTGTGCTTCTGGAGGCACCATTTAATTCCCCCTGACAACCACCCATTTAAATTAAAGTCAAATACTCAGAACTTTGTTGGAGAAAAGAGCCACACAAGAGATGAGCTAATTACCAGATGTTGTTAATTTGACTCTGATATGCTACCAAAAAAAGATTTTTTTTTTAAAGTAAACCCAAAGTGGCTGTTTGTTCAAGTTGACACTCTGTTAAGTAATTGACATGTGTGCTGCTGATAGGGATGTTCTTGCACTAATAGCCTCATAGGCCAAGCCATTTTATGCAACGAACTGTGGAGCTTCCCACATGGGGGCTAATCTTCAATGGATTTTAAGGCTAGCAGGAAAAATATCTTCCCACAGAGCAGCCATCTGAAGCCTGTTGCTTGGTGTTCCAGCAGCTAATCTTAAATCGGATGAAAAATTTCTAGTGGGCTGATGCACTAGAAGAAGAAAAAACTGTGAATGGTAGAACCTTAAACTATAAGGATTAATATGATTCTCTGGCCGCTCATACTAGTTTAGTTTTGTTGAAGAGAATAGTTCTACTCCAGGGTATTTAAATAATTTCATAATGCTTCTTCTGCATTATCTCAACCATGCAGATAAAGTCAACTTATAGCTGGGATAATTTTCTAGCTAATATTTTTCAGCTAATCAAAGTATGATTGGCAGTTACTGACATCCATACTGCCACAGCACCAGGTTGCCTATCATTTTTCTATAGGGTTCAAATTCAAGTTTTGTCTTTGTTGTTTCATTGCCCCAAGTCTTCTAAAATGTAAGATTGTAATCAGAAACAGAAGATTTCCAGGAGAGAAGGCATTAACCGGTTGAACTATTTCACTGTCCCAAATCAATAGGAATACCCTCCTCCAGTAATTTTTAGGGGGGAAAAAATCTAGACTATGTTCCTATCACAGTTCTTAGTGAGAGCAACTTGACTGCAATAACTGTCACCCCATTGACTAAAAAGGTTGATTCTGCTGATCTGACTGGCTAGGCAGTTTTCCTTTCCTCCTTCACTGCTCCTTGTACAGATATCCCTCTGGAAGCTACATGCTTGGTAGAAGAGGATGACCATCCCAGATAGAATGAGTATACTGAATAAGAGTATATGATAACTGTGTTCCTCTATAAGAACCTCCAAAGAAAGCTCAAGGTCCATTAGATATGTATTTCTTATCTAAGTTTTCTTATAAAACTTACAAAGATGATTGTAAAACTTTGGATCTGGATATATATTCAACTGTATATGAACTGCAATTCCATGGGGAAAAAATATTCCCCTTAGAGTCCCTGAATGGGCCATTGAACTTTACCAGAGCTGTCACCTCATGGATCAGGCTGGCACAAACTTGGTGAAACCTCCTTTTCTGGAAGCCTTCAAGCAGAGGCCGGAGATCTCTTCAGAGATGTTCTAGTGGCTCTCACACCTGAGTAGTGGATTGAACTAGATGACCATTGTGGTCCTTTCCAAATATATTTTGTGGCAGGATATGAAATGAACAATTTATAATCAAAAATCCTCAAATGTATTAAATTGAAATAGTTGCCATGGATGAACTGGGCAAAATTCCTGCATGACAATGTGAAGGATTGATCACATTGACTGCTCCCCTTTCCTCCACCCCCCAGCAGTGTGTAACTTGAGAACCAGCACCTTGGATTCTCTCTTTTAAACTCTTCCCAGCCATCCTTTTGTTCTCTGCTTCGGCTCCACGGGGGAGGAAAGGGGAGCAGGAGAAGAAGCGCTGGCTTGGATTGCAAAAGCCATGGACTGACTTGATCGCCTTCCTCTTGAAGAGTCTGCAGGGCAAACAGGAGATCTGGGGTTTGGGTGAGCGGTAGAATTCTTGCTTCTCCACCTCCCCACCTCTCCCTGATTCGGGGAGCTGAACATGCTGCTGCCGCCCAGGAGGAGAAGAACATCAGAAATGGACTCTTTTGCAGTGCATCCTCTCTCTCTTCTTCCGAGTGGCAGTGGTGCGTCCGGCTTACTGAATCTGTCCTGTTGATCTTGAGCAGCAGCAGCAGTGGCTCTGACCTGATCTTTGCTGGCAAGAACCGGCCACGCCGATCCCGCTTCATGACTGCACAGACAGCCCCCACTGGCCACCGCTCAGAGCTCCGGCACCAGTACCCCTCCCCCCAGGTTGACAGGGCTAGGGCTTGCAAGAGTTTGTTTGCAGCCATTTTTTCTGGCCGCCACTAAGAGAAGGGATGTGCAAGCTACAGTTTGTGGGAGCGGCCTCTGTGAGGCCATTCCAGGTGGATGGCAGGCGCGTATGGGCATGTTCCCCCACCATTCTCCCCCCGCCTTGCCTCGCCTTCTCATCTTGTGCTGTTTGCATAGTAGCTGTGCATGCATATAAGTATTTGGGGGGAGTTATTTTTGGAGGGGGCTTATTATAGCGCGTGCATTCAAAAGCCCAATTGGACTTATTATCCGGACATGTCTTATTTTTGGGGAAACATGGTAGCAATTGGTTGAAGTAATTGTTGTAAAGACAGTGCAGTTTCTGAATCTAAATGGATGATATATTTTTCATACCACTGTTGTATGTTGAACAGCATTGTTTATAAAATAAACAAGTCCCAAACATTAGCATTATTTGTTCACTCATTTGATATAACTAGATTCTACAGGAAGCTCTGATAACATTCAGTAGTAAATATATGCAGAAAATGAGAACATCCAAAAAGAGACAAATACTTTATTCAGAAATATATGTGCTTTAGTTTCTTTCCATCTCTAGACAAGGTGAAACCTGGGAATTCATTATAGAGACAGCTTTGAAGCCCCTAAATTCTATTTCTGTTCTCAAAGTATATCTGGGAAGAAGACACAGCTTGCTTATGAGATGTATCTGTATTTGAAGCACAGAGAATGGCTTTGCTTAATAACTATCTCTTCACATCAGGTCAAATTTCTCATGTTTTGTCTTTTTAGCTCACTGAAAGTTTGTGCCCTAATAGGTCCACCCATACTGCTGGACCATACTTTCATGTAGACTTCATTACATTATTTGTCTCAGTTCAGGGAAAATCAATCCCTTTTCCAGGCTCAGAAAATACTTCTTAAAAATATTTCAAAGAGATGGCAATAAGGTAGCATTATTTTTAGAATTGCTTTGTCTTTGTCAATGTCATGTTGCATAAACCAAGGCTTGGAAACAAGTGTGACTTATTTTTCTACTAAAAGAAAAGTGGTACAGTTAAACAGAAGATTAAAAAAACAAAATGAAATGTAACATACCTCTGTAGTTAATCATGGAAATATATAAAAATTGCTGTTTTTGAAAGATATTGCTTCTGCTCATGAGGCATATTGGAAAGCAAGCATCCAGGTCTGATTCCATCCTAGATGGAGGATTACACACCAAAAATTACTAGATATGCTGAAATTATGCAGTATTTTAGCAACTTAGGCTAAACTGAACTTTCTGAACTTTCTGAGGCTTTTGATAGTGACAAAGAATTGTACTGCTAGACTTATCTATATAAAGGCAAGGAGATATGGTGTTTAGAGTAATGCTACATGGAAAACATGATTATGGGAAGGGTTTGGGAGGTGTTATTACACAATATGCTAAGAGACATGCCAAGTATAAGAGGCAGGAAAATGAATTGGGATCCTGTCTTGCTTACACTCACAAGATATGTGTAAGATCAAAAGAGTTTAGGAGAAGGCAATTGAAACCTGTTTATTTATGGTAGGTTCTACCTTCTATAGAATATACTGGGATATATACAGTATACAGTACATACATACCTATACACACACACACACACACACACACACACACACACACACACGTGTGTATGTATGCATACACACACACACACATATGTACACACAGTACATAAATTTACAGAAAACCTCCATAGTTGACTACCTCTCTACACTGACCACCTCCCTAAGTTAATCACATTTTCATAGACTGGACATACACTATATGTACACAATAGAAAGCCAACCTCTCTATATTGAGCACCTTTGTAAGTTGCATCCTGACAACCTAGACCCTGACACATGGCATTAATTTACTCTCTATAACTTGACCAGTTGAGTCTAGTCTGCACCAAGGGCAAAAAACGTGAAATGAAGAATTGGTAGCAATGATTTTTTTTCCCAAGAAGAGAAGACAATATTTTTGACTTAGATTCGGCAGTAAACGTGAAACTGAAATTTTTGCCTCCAAAAACTACATCAAGCCTCTCAACCAAAGCATAATCTAAACATTTGAAATGCACTACCAAGCTTAGCTTCGGCAGTGGGTCATTGCTAAAACACAAACCTATGGTCTGTCTACAGAAGCAAAACCCTAACCCTGACCCTGACCCAGAAGAAATTTTCCAATCAGTATTGACTGAGGTACAACCCAGCAGAAAAGTGCTGGAAGTAACGGATGTAGCAGAAGAATTAAGTGAGGAGGACACAGAATTTTCAGATAGTAATTTGCCGTGGAAAAATGTCCAGGTATGCTAAGTGGTATAGCCAGCATTGAGAGTGCATTCTGTGCTTACCTTCATAAAAAGAATAAAAAACAGACTAAAATTGACTCTTTTTTTCCCAGAAAGAATGATCAAACCATACATACATACATACATATTGATTTTTTATGATACAGTATTGTATGAATGCTATGTATTTCTGTATGACATTCTCTAATAAAAATCTGTACAATAAAATGAGGCCTGTGTATATATTAGTACAGTTGTTACATATGTTGACCACCTCCGTATGTTGACCACTTTCCTTCAGTCCCTTGGGAGGTCTACTTTCAGAGATTTTACTGTATATATATATATATATACATACATGCATGCACACACATTTATTCATCAAATTGATACCATTGCCTATCTCACAAAGGCAGTATATACGGTATATTTCCCCCCATCTTTCTGGTGGTGACTGACTGCCCATGCCATTGCACAGTATCCAAAATTACATATTGCTATACTCAGCCTAGTTTTCCAAGCAGTGAGAAATTCTGTGGTTCAAGTACTACATTTTTTCCCCTGACTTTCCTAGGAGGCCACTAGAATTTGATGGTGTCGAAATATTTGCATTTCTTGACAAATATATGCTGAGCATCGCTAGAGGCACAGAGCTTAAATTCTTCAACAGATAACCAGAGAAACCTAATACCTACTCTTTCAGAAAGCTCCTCTGATAAAAAGATCATGCAGGTATGATCTGATGGGTTTGTTGTAGGTCTAAATTATCTTAACTCAGTGTATGGAATAAATCTGAATAGATAATCTGGTGGAGTCTTCCTTTTCCTAATTTTATCATTATCATTCACAAACAAACTTTTTATTGCAGCAGATGAAATGCAGACGTGTATCAAATGGAGAATATGTAACAAAATATGCATTCAATTAATGCTGGCAACCCCAAGGATTCTATTGAGATAAGTGGAATTTTTCTCTGAAGCTTTATTATTCACTTTAGCCACACATGTATCATTGTCAATAAAGAAAAATTATATATTTGGGCTTTGGAATCTTGTTTTCAAGCCTAATCCCAGATGTTTTCTGTATTATCAATCCCAATATTTAAGAATTTTATTGCATTTCCTACTGGTCACTTTCCCAGTAAACATACACTAAGGAACTGTGTTATATGTCCCATGTAAATCTCCCCAAAGTTGCTTATATTTTAATGCTTAGTACAAACAACCCAAATGGTTATGAAGACCAATTTCCTGTTGCCATTATGCTGCCTTAAAAAAAACTAAATTGGAAAGGAAAGTGTAAAACAAATAAAATGAAAAATATCTATGTGGTGGTGTCTATTCCAGTGATGTAGGTTGGTGATGAAACAAGACTTTGTTGAAAGCCAGAAAAGAAGCAATGCCATTAGTCTCATTTTGTGCAAGTGCACAATTCCATGCAATGGGAAAAGCTAATCATAAATTAGTGATATGCAAAGATAGCTTTCTCCCTGTATAATATTCAAAGTAGCCCTAAAGGTAGCATATTCATTTTACCACAATTGTGGTCATACAGATTTTGATTGTCCTGAAACGTGACCAGCCATATGTGTTCAAAATATCTCTTTTTAGAATAATGTTCTTTCAATGATTGCACAAATATTAATTCCTGTTCAGATGCCTTCCTGAACCAAATATGGTATTTCTAAATATGGATCCCTCTAAATAAATTTGAGACACATTTTCGAAGTGTTGTTAAAAACCAGAGCGTTGGCTGGCACTTTGTTATTTGGTAGGTTTGTATTTCAGGGAGGTGATTTTTTTTTTTTTTAGTTACTTGGTAACTTCAACAACAAAAATAAATTCCCTAGAATTGGGCTAGAATCCAGGTGCAGAAGAGAGGAGAGAGAAAGGGGAGGGGAGAGGGAGGAGGAGGAGAGGGGGAGGGGAGGGAGAGAGAGAGATCTCCTCTCCACTCACTCATGGGACAATAGATCGGGCTGGGACTGTTGAAAGTTTAGGATAATTGGCTGCTATGTGACTACAGAAAGACATCATTTTTTTCTACTGCATATTTACACATACTTCATTGGAAACTTGGCCATAAAAATCAGACTGAAATATATACCAACATTTCAAAATACTTTGTTTACTCTTCAAAATTCTTTGTCTACTTCAAGGGCTGAAGAAGAAATATTTTAACATACACGCATCGTAAACTGGTGGTGCTAAAGATAGTAATGGCTAGGTTTTTTTTTTTTTTAATTGAATCAGAAGCCAGCTACAGCATAAGTGTTTGCCTTGTGATGGGGTAATCTCATTCATTGCAATGAAGATGGATGGAATAATCCTATATTTGAATCAATTTAAGAAGATTTTAGGATATTTCAGCTGCTATAATATTCCCTTGCCTTCTAGAAGAATGTTGATACCTTTGCATAGAGTTTATATTTCAGTGATGCTCTGTCCTTGTCTGAGGTGTGCTGCCCATCCTTCTACTTTTCAAGGAACAATAGAACATAATTTGAGCTTGGGAAGCACAATCAAAACTTGTCCACAAAACTCTCACATGAAGAAAACCCTGTTCTAGCTGCTCCATTTATAGACCTAAAGAATATTACAAAAGCATGTTCAGGCTCAATCGATGTGATCACACAGTGAGGCTTTTGCATAAGAAGGCCATTTAATGCTTTTTTGTGACAACAATTTGTAATGTTATCCACAATATACAAGTCAGCTTCAAAGTCAGCAAAATTCAGATCTAGACCAGAAGCCTAATGACTCCAGGATGATCTATCCCAATCTACTTTTTCAGCTCTTCCAATGGCGCACCCACTGACAATGTAACTGAATCCATCCACCTTAGTACTGATTGTCTTCTTTTCCTCTTTCCTTCCACCTTTCCCAGACTTTATAGACTTCAAAAGGGCAAGGTCTCTACATAATATGTTCAAAATAGGATATTTTGAACCTGGTCATTGTTTTTCTATGTAATCCCACAAAGTATGAAATGATGACTTTGTAGTCATCGCTAAAGTGATCATCCATCTTCAGCATCCTTTCTATATCACTGCTGCCCAGCCTGCTTGCTTTAGTTCAAAACATTGTAGATTTTAAAGCAAATCTTATGTCAGGTTAGGGCAGTTTGGTTTAACCTCTGCTCTGTTAGGACTGAAGCTTACAATATTTTAAAATGCCAGTTTTTTTTTCCAGTCTCTGCTTCTTTCAGGATAAATGAAAAAAAGTGAAGCCATTTTCCCCAATGTAATAGAATTCAGATGTGTTAGATTTTAGCTCTTTTAATCCTCTAGCCAGCACAGTTTGAGATTAAGACTAGCATTTCTGGAAGGTAAAGGAAAACCAAATTAAGCATCCCTGCAAGCGCTAGTTAAATATTTCTGTGGTTTATGGAAGTAATGACATCTTATTCATAGATTCATAAAACAAAACTGGCCATTCAAATTACATGGGTGCCTTGGGAAACTGAGACGTAGCTTTAGCTGTAATAGCTATTTTTATGCACACGGTCACCTTGTTCTGTGCATGGCTGCTTTATTTTTATGTGCATGGTTCTTTTGACTCTTGTCTTTGCTTATTTTTTTCTGGTTCCCCACAGACATGTAATTTATGGAGATCACTAATTGCCAAAAAGTGCTTAGATGGATCTGAGAAATTCTGCTGTCTGTTCCTATAACCCAAAAGTAAAGCTGAGCAAGTTAGAATTGTCACATTGACTTGCAGAAGATCACACAAGGGTAGACTTTTAGAATATCCCCAAAAGAATTTTTTTAGTAATTACTCTCCAGTATAGCTATATACCAATAATTAATGTTCTATCCCAGTCCTTGTACTGTATATACAGTACAAACATGCAAAACAGGATGGGGCATCCCTTTGCATTGAAACACTCAAAAGGAATTTTAGGGTGATACTTTCTAAGCCCTTTGGATCATTCTATGGAAATGTAATAATATTTGTATTATTATATAATTGTAATAATAAGTATTATTATTTTTACACTACTCTTTTTCAAAGGAACCCAGAATGCTATACTAAAAATAAAATCAGCACATTTTTTTTTAAAAAAAAAATGATAAAGCAGTCACATTGGTGGTAAAACAGAACAATGAAAAAGCTTGAATTTAACAATAAAAGCTACCGTATTTTTCAGAGTATAAGACACACCTTTTTCCCCATAAAAGGGGGTGAAAATTTAGGTGCATCGTATACACCAAATGTAGCCCCACCCACCCACTGGCCCCCACCCTTTGGCCTCTGCCTCCCAGCAATTTAACTCCTTGCAGCAAGCAGCAAGAAGAAACAGCCTATTTCAGCTTCAGCACAGCCTAATCAGCACAAGTTGACTGTCCATTGGATCGGCCTCCCGACTCCCAGCTATTTTGCGCGGGCCTCTGCTGTTTGCTGCAAGGAGGTAAATTGCTGGGAGCAGATTTTTTTTTCTTCTGCTAATCAAGCTATGCTGAAAATGAAAATGAAAGTAAAGCAGGCTATTTGCTGTTTGCTGCAACAAGGCAAAATTGCTGGGAGGCAGAGGCAGATTTCTTTTTCTTATTTTACTCACCAAAAAAGGTAGGTGCATCTTATATAAGGTGACCAGACGTCCCGCTTTTGAACAATTTGTCCCGCATCCCGCGGCATTTTTAAAAAGTCCCGATTTTTGGAAAGAATGCATGGCGCAGTGGTGGGTTGCTCCTGGCTGCCTCCTGAATCCCAGTTTATGGCTAGAGAGAAAAAAACTGTTTAAACTCTTGCCGCGGGGCTTCAAAGGGCCATCCTACAGCTGATCAGTGTTAAAAGAAAACAAATGAGTAGACCAATGCCTGCAAAAATAGAAAAAACAGCCCCCTAAAGCTTCAGCATAGGTTAATTAGCACAAGTTGATTAGATCGGCTTTCCCGACTCTCAGCTGATTTGCTCTCAGCTGTTTTGCTCAGGGCTCTGTAGTTGCTAGCTGCAGAGTGCTGGAGATTTTTTTCCCCTAACTATGCTTTAAAAGAGAAACTGAAAGTAAAGCAGGGTGCAACGTGGCAAAATGAGGCAGAGAGAGATTTCTTTTTCTTTTTCCTCACCAAAAAAAGGTAGGTGCAAAACTGCAAACAATGGGAAATTTAGGGCAAAAGAGGAGAGTTCAAGATTTTAAAACACAAAAGAAAAAAAGCTCTATTTAACTAGGGAATTGTAATAATTGAGATACTATTAATTGTATATTGTGTTGAAAGCAGAAATGGTTAAGTTGTGGTTTGGAGGAATATATGGGGGAAATTATTTGGTTTATTATTATTGGTAAATATAATTAATTGATTTGTAAGAAATTGGATTACATGGAAATAATTGGAATATTCATGTTCATATTGATTAATATACAAAAAAGATAGTTATATAACTAATTGATTTATATTAAAATGTTGAATTTGTATTAAACAACTGTATTACATAATTACATAATTAACCAATGTGAGGATGGATATAAAAATAGATGACAATGGGAAGGGGTATAATATAGAATAGAAGGGAAAAATTGAATTTGATTAAGATTAGAGATGAGGATGAAGGGTAATATTGTTTTTTTAAAAAAATAGATGAGGAATAAATATGGCAAAAATGAAATATAGAAATTGTAAATTTAATTGAAATGACTAAACACTGTTTAATTTTGTGAACCGGCCAAATATTCTGTTCAAAGAAAATACATTGTATGTTTGTATGTGTGTTTCTAATTATTGCTATTTATTCATATTTGTTCTCTTTTATTCTTTAAAGTTTAACAATTCATTCTTTATCTTAATATTTTTATATTTGTTTGGGGTTGGCTTTCTTTCATCTTTTTTATTGTACAGCAATCTTTCTTCTCAAACCTACCACCTCTCTCTTTTCTTTCCTTCTTACTTTCTCTTCCCTCCACCCTCTTCTTCTCCTCCCTACTTCCTCTTCCTTTCTCCTTCTCCTCTCTTCCTCCCTCTCTTACCCTCACTCCTACTCTAATTTCCCTTCCCTTCCTTCATCCCTCTCTATTGCTGTATCCTTTTATGCATATGGACTACTCAGAGGGCAGTCCATATACATTTTACATTTTTGCCCTATCTTGCCATCATGGTGAAGAGAAGCAGTTGTGAAATGAGTGACATGGTTGTTAAGAATGCTGCACGGGCATAAATGTGAGGATGGTCATAAGTGTGAGGACCAGTCAAAAGTGCGAGGACCTGTCAGAAATGACTTTTTTTAGCCCTCTGAGTAGTCCCTATACACATAGCCATGGCCACCCGGTCACATGACCAGCTAGCCAGTCACATGATCTCCAAGCCATGCCCACAAAATAAGCCACACTCACAATGTTAAAATCTGGTCACCTTAATCTTATAGTCCAAAGAGTCTTATACTCCAAAAAATGCAATATATTCATTTAAAGCCAGAGCTGAAGAACAAATTCATTCAACCCCTTTGCCTAGCCCAAAGACAGCTCATTATCTTCCAAGCAAACTTCTGCATACCTTTGCCTATATCTTAGTGTCCTCCTGAAGCTGAGACAGCCTGAAGACATTTAAGGCACTACACTCTGGGAGTAGCACTTTCTTTAATGTCCCACTCTGAGATGTTGTGTGCAACCAATGTAGTATGTGCTGGAATCCATCAGGGAGATGATGTGCTCTGTGCAGGGAAATCTTGTGAGTTCAATTGGTTCTGTGGGACTACTTCTTTCAGTCTTGTCTTTGACCTTTGTGACTACTCCAGAGTCCTCTTTTGGCTGCAGGGAGTCTTCAACTTGGTTTGTTCAGCCAGTTATTTAATAAATTGGTCAATCTGGAGAATGCATGCCTAGAAACTGACTTTGGTTTGATAGGGAGTTGGAAGTGTAGTTAAAAGGATTTTGTTCTTGTACTTCTGTAGCCTGGGTGGTTGCTACTCCCAAGGAAGTCCTAGCTTTTTCTTTTCCTCTTCTCACATTAAGTTCTTAGTTCTCACATAAACCCTCACAGCTAACCTCTTTTCTGACAGTCTCACTCTTTATCACCTTTGACCACACATGTCTGGACAACCACTGCATGGCAGCCCTGTAATACAACTATCCCAATCATTGCCCCCTCCCAATGATTGATAAGGCAAACAGTCAACCCATAATTCCAGCAACTAATGCAATAAAAAAGGGTAATCAAACAATAATGCAACAAGAAAGAAAAAGGAAAAAAAAAGTAATGGAGTAGCTGGAGTATTGTGCAGGCCAACTGAAGAAGGCTTTTCACAGGCTAAATAACATTATTGGAGCTGGACTTTAAGCTAAGGGAATATCCAACCTTGGTAAATAAAGCTGTACGGATAGCAGCTTAGGACAGAACTGTATACAGAACATATACTGTAAAAAGGGCTAGAAGGAGAACAAGATTTAGGGTGGCATGAATTCCTGCCATCTCTGGGATAGGAGCAGGATAAAGCAATCCTCAAACTCAATCTGGATCTGGAGCAGCTGTCACTTTGCAAATATTCTTGAGGAAATATTTCTTACCTCCATCACATCAGCCCATACCATGTAGTCAGCAGGGAAGGTATATGACAGACCTGGTCGCTTAAAGAATTTTGACTGGTGAGGTCTAGAAAGAGGGCCTTCTTTGCTGTTGCCTTGCCCCATGGAATGCCCTCCTCCCAAAAGATGAGACAGGCCTCCTCGCTTGCGAGAGGGGAAGATGGTGGACAGAGAGTCAAGATGGAGTCCACAACCAGGTCATTAAAACCCTGCCATTTTTGTGTGCATCACAACATCCTTAGAAGGGGGTGAGGCTTAGATGTCACAATTGTGATGGTCATCTTGACTCATTTGATCCCCATGTGCATGGGGTTGGAGGCAAGGTTACCCTTTAAAGTGACCCAGAAACAACTGGCAACATGTAGATGGGTGGGGCTGCGCATCATCCCTTGGCATTTTATTATCTGATACCTATCTCTGAAAATATTAAATAATAACACATGATTCTAAAAATAGGCCTTCTGACTCCATGCCACTCTCTTCTTAAGGTTTCCCGGATGGTTATGGCTGTTGTGAGTTAACCTTTTCTGGCATTTCACCGATTGTAATAACTGCCTTGCCTGTGAATGTGAAAGTAGATGCCCTTTCCTGCTGTATAAACACATATACATACACTCACGTATCTCTCCTCTGGATTCTTCCTTGCGGGGCATTGATCTCCTTGGCAGTATGCAAAAACATTCAGTCACCTGCGGAGGCAGTCAGAAGAAAATACTCTAAATAGCTCTGAAACTCATTATTTTAGTGCTTCCATCCGACAACCTTGCTTTATCCCTTCTCCCGGTGCCCTTCTATTCATTCAGCACAGTCTCGTCATACCAGAATAACTCAAAATATACAGCAATCCTGAACCTAATCAAGCTTTCAAGATGCCAGTGCATCCCCTAAATTTGACAACAGACCCAATTGTATTCATTTATCCTTTTTGAGCAGTACTGTTGAGGGACGGAGTTTGTCTATAAATATTAGTGCCATGCTGTTTTCATTTATCACTTGCTTAAATCAGATGGGTGCCACTTTTGGTATATATTGCACCTCTCTGTTATGCATAGTCCTTTTCTTTCCTATTCTAGGAACAAATGTGACTCCAAAGGGTAGAATAAAGAAATAATTAGTCATTGATGTAAAGTTCCATCTCTGGAATAATGAAAGTCAGGAAGAACTAGAGGGTCAGGAAGATCAAAGATCATGTCTAGAACATCAAACTGAAATTCATTTATTTTATTCATATTTGTTGCAGCTGTGCACAACTCCAAAAGACTAATGTTGAATAGCATGTTAATTCAGGCTCATAAACCGCATAGTAAGCCTAACTCCCAAGCAATGAGCCTTGATGGCACAGCAGACTAAAGCATTGTTAAGTAACACCAGCTGCCTGCAATTACTGCAAGTTCAAATCTCACCAGGCTCAAGGTTGACTCAGCCTTCCATCCTTTCAAGATAGGTAAAATGAGGACCCGGTTTGTGGGGGTAATAAGCTGACTTTGTATAAAAAAGAACACCGCTTTGGGGGTGGGGGGCGAAAGCCCTACTAAGCAGGTATATACAAAAGTATGAAGGCTATTGCTTAACATATTGTAAGCTGCCCTGAGTCTCCAGAAAAGGGAGGCATATAAATTGAACCAATAAATAAATAAATAAATAAATAAATAAATAAATAAATAAATAAATAAATAAATAAATAAATAAATGGGCAGAAGATCCAGACTTTTCAATTTGGGAAGAGCTGGGAATAGGTAGCTGGTTTCATGGGGAACATGGCAAAATCCAAGTGTTTCAGTTAAGTGAAGCTATAAATCCACAGCAGTAGAAGCCCTTTCTTTATCAAAGCTGCCCCCTCCCCCATCACTTAAATCAGGGAAAAACCCAGCAGCTGTATTTAAACAATTAAGTTTGGTAAACTGAGCCTTGGTTAATTTTTGGATATTATGTGGACTTAACTGTTTGGTTAGGTTATGATTCAGTATTTTAGTAAAATCCACAAAATGGCCCCTAGAATAGCCTATATTAGACTTCTGCTCCACGAACTTCACTGGCTACCAGTCTGCTTCTGAGTGTAGTTCAAGGTGATGGTACTATACTATACTTTTGTGTCAAAAGCACCAAAGCCCTTCTGCAGTGCCCACCATTTAGAACATCTTATTCTCTAAGGTTAGATCCGTCCTGACTCTCCTATCTTTCCACAAGAGCAGAAGTGGTATTCAGCCGGTTCATACTAGTTCTTGGGATCTTGGGATAGGCTAAGGTTCTTGCAAATTGTCCAGTCAGAATTCCTGTCCACTACCAATGAAACCATAAATCCTGGATTTTAAGACTTCACTTCATTTGCAATTCTTTTCCACTGGTTGGTTCTCCTAATTCCTTTTGCTTTCCAAAACAAGCTTCTCTCAATATTGTTCACATATGCATCAAGAAATGTTTCTTTTGCCATCACTTGGCTATTTTTCAAAACTATTATCTCTGGCGTTTTGCTGGATGCAGTAGTTTACATGTCCTTTTTGACTGATGCTTGAGTCTTGTAACCCGAACAGGTCTGTTATTTGGCATGTCAATAAATTCCTTGGCAGAAAGGGCACCAAATGTAAAACTGCATTTCAATCTCATTTAGGAAGAAAGTAAAAGGGACAAGAAAAATATCTTAATCGTATTTTTTTTTCTGCTTTGAACAAGAGTTTTAAGTAAACAACCCTTTACCTTCTTTTAATAAGGTCATTTGAGACATCACTTTCTTGCTAGAAAAAGGACATTTTATTTTCTGTGTTTAAAGAGTCCAATGGCCTTTACATTAAAAGGCTTTCAACAGCCTGCTTCCATGCAAGCAGGATATGAAGAAGCATCTTCTCTTCTAGTTGCCAAGAGTGACAACAGTTTCCTAGCAGGCATCTGCAAAATCTGTACCCTCCACATAAAAATCTGGAGCAGCTGATTTCTGAACACAAGATCATAGCTCCAACCTCCCTAGAAAGATGCACCTTTGACTTTTCTAAATAACAATGCAATTACCTTCAAAAGCTGGCAGCCAAAGTATGTGGTGAGAAATGGATACCATTAATAAGAAATTAACCGCCTTCAAGGAGCAGACAATTTATTAACCAGTAAAGAAGACAGAAATGAATTGCAGTACTTACTGGACATTGGATAGATTTTCAGGATGCTATCATAGATATATCTCCTACAGATTTCCCACTCCCTTTTACTAAGTCCCAGTGATGCCCTATATTTTTTATATACATAGAATGTTGCTGTATGTTTTGGCACCATCCCAAAACTCATCACAATACATTTTGCCTAGAATCCTTCAGCCAGAAAAGCTTTTTTCCTATAGTATGTGGGAATGCCTTAGGAGACAAGGCAATGAGACATAATCAAGGGAATAGTCAGATAAAGGGCAAAATGCCCACAGCAGGAATGTGGGTGGAACAAGAGGGTCAGGAGAGATCCTCCTTAGTTTTTGGACTGCAAAGGAGATGGGAGAGATGCACTTTCAGATTTTGTTAATGTAATTTTATAATAAAGCAAAATTAGCTCAACTGGTCATGTTTTCTGTCTGATGCTCAGTCTACCCACTGAGCATCTCACAGGAGCATTGTTGCAACACCAGCAGCATGTAGATGCACAGATAACCGATTTGCAGAATAGCATGATGCAACAAATGCCACAGCTGGGGCGGAATTTGCTTAATTTCCAGTAGTATAGCAATTTACTTAGTAGAGCCTTGGTGGCACAGCAGACTAAAGTGGTGTTAAGTAATACCAGCTGCCTGCAATTACTGCAAGTTCAAATCTCACCAGGCTCAAGGTTGACTCAGCCTTCCATCCTTTCGAGGTAGGTAAAATGAGGACCCGGATTGTGGGGGCAATAAGCTGATTTTGTATAAAGAAGAACTCTGCTTGGGGGGAGGGGGCAAAAAGCCCTACTAAGCAGGTATATACAAAAAGTATGAAGGCTATTGCTTAACGCATTGTAAGCCACCCTGAGTCTCTGGAGAAGGGCGGCATATAAATCAAACCAATAAATAAATTGGTAAATAAACTAATTTATACATAAATAAATAAACTTGTGCCTCAGCTAGCACTCCTTCATTTCCAAGGAAGCTTGCTTGAAAAGTTTGGAGAGAACCGGGATCAATTTAGGACATTCGCAACTCAATGTGAAATGTTCATGGCAGACAGACTGGTATACTTTCCCACTGATTGCACCAAAGTGACTTGTATCCTGAGTTTTCTGAAAGCAGCAGCAGCTAAATGGGCAATAATATTCATTTAGTGCAACAATCCAGTGCTGGACAACTATCAGGACTTCATGCAAAGTCAGAAGTCACTTTGGGGATCCAATACAATGCATCATTTAAAGATCCAAAAATTGAAGCTGGGACAGAGGAGAATAAAATTATACATTTTAGATTTTACTCATTGGAGATAGAAGGATGGAATAACCATTTCATTTAAAAGCTGGCTGAAGAACTGACAGATGAGTTAGTGAGGCAAGGCACTCCAAATAATGGAAGAGGTGTAACAATATTGTATAATAATAGATGCTCAAATGGAGGAGTTAAGGCAGGGAAGGAACGTGAAGGTGAAAAGAATCTACAGCCTGTCTTCCCCTATACTGCCCTTCTAATTTCCTCCTTAGAATCCAGCGCAGGAGAATATATGTAAATCTGAGCAACCAAGAGCAACCCTTTTATGAGGAAAGTAGCAAAGATAAATGGATCAGGGACTGTGCTTTTATTGCAGGGGCCCCAGGCACATAACCAGATGACGCTTGGTGGAAGCTGAAGCGTCTGACACAGCAGTGCAATGCAGAACTTCTAAACCAATAAAGCAGGTAACCACAAGTGCCCAGCTCACTTCGAAGCAGCACACCAGGAAAACTTTGCTGGCCCTCCTTCCAGGACTTCGGAAGTGGAGCCCTAAACTATTTAAGGAGAGTGGAGAGAGCTGACAGTAGCAAGCATGTGTAATAACTCCTGTAAATTGTTACTCTAGTCTAGGTTCTAGGCAGAATATGGAACTCTCTGCTCTTGTGAACTCAGGGGCAATTACCAATTTCATAGATGTAGAAACCAGTACAGAAACTAAAGTTGCCTACTCACACTCTAGAAAGCCCAATGATAGTCAAGTTGATTGATATCAGTCTTATGAGGTAGACCAGACAGATGAACTAATTGTGCTTTATTATAAGGTTACCTTAACAGAATCTTACAAGTCTAAATGCATTTCTCTCGCCATCCCCTTTACAGCCTTCTGACCCTTTTCTCCCACCCATATTCTTGCCTTTTATCTGAATGTTCCCTTCATTGTGTCTCATTGCCTTTTCTTCCAAGGCCATTCCCATATACTATTACATAGACTGAAGAAATTTGTAGAAGTGGTCTATGGGAAACATTCAGCCATAGGAGACTCAAAGCTCACTGCAAGGGGGAAATGGCAAAATGGGCACCATAATATCCTGACACAAAAACTGTGACTTAAGGCATTGAGATGAGCTTGAGATGTTACTGCATGCATAATGTTGTTTTAATGTAAGTTTTAGTTGCTCCAAAATTCTATAAGAAACCATTATGTGTAATATAAATGCTGCTTTCTGAAGCAAAATAGGTATGTGTTAAAGTTTAAGAATATAACCCACAATTATTTCTTAGAGCTAAAATTACCCTGGAACTAGAGGTGTCTATAAAATTTAGCACTTTTGTCAACATGCCTTGCACAGCATCATGGAGTTATGATGCAAATTCTGCCTCTGTTGTATTCATCTCTGATATCACAACAAATATACAAAATGGGTGGTCCTTGCATCACACAATGTGATGCTTTTATAATTTGCACCCCTCTTCCCTCACTCAGATCCTGCTGTTTAGAACCACCTGAACCCCTATATTTGTAATCTTCCAGATTTAATTCCTGGCATTTCTTGAAAAAAAAGATCACTGTGAGTATTTTCATCTTCTTGAAATCTTTGAGACCTTCTGCAGCTCAAATTAGATGCTGCAAAATTAATGGGTTTTGATTGTATTGAATTTTATTATGCTAAACTGATTAACACAAGAAAAGTATGTATAGAATACGATTATCAGTATAATATAACTTCAAATTAACAATCATGCTAATAACAAAAATCAGAAAAAAAGAAAAATGGAAAAGATCAGGAAAATTATGCCATAAGCAAAACAACTCCAAAAAATAATAATAATAAAATTCAACTATATCACTAAAAAGTCTTTTTTACCCATTTGTTGCAAAAACTTTCATTCCAATTTAGCAAATATATCAAAATCTATCACTGAAAATCTGATGTACGGTTCTTGTTTTAGTGTTTCATTATGATTATTATAGTCAACTCTCATATCCCCCCCAAAAAAAATCTAAAATTCTTGATGTCTTGATAAGATTACAGATATTGGAATATATACTCAAGAAGAACATATACGTCAGTCACAGAGAGGCTGATCCAGAGTCATAATGACCATCCTTTTTATGCCAGTGCAAATTGAAAATAATACAAGACCAAACAATATGAGTTAATATTCCAACTTATTAAATATTCTTGTAAGATGTTTCATATATCTGTTTTTTCACTCCTTCCTTCCTTTTCCATCCTGATCTTAGATTATAGGAAGCTAATTTCACATTGTTCAAGTGACCCTTCATCAGTTTATCGAGCAGGCTGTATAAATAACTAACATTATTTTCATCAACACCATTCGACATTTTATAAAAATGATTACTGCCCTAACAATCATTTAGTTTCTCCAAAAGAAACTAAAGATTAGTGTATTAATAACCTGGCTTGATATAAGATAGCTTCCTCACATGTTTTGTAGGGCACTTTGTGAGGCATTGGGCTTTACTTGGCTCGTGTTTTCTTTCATTAAATGAAAGGTCTCCCTTTTGACTCTTGAGCTGTATTATCCTGACTAAAGAAGTCACTTTTTATGCTGCCAAGGAGAAAAGGTTATTGCTCAGTGGTAGAACACATGTTAGAAACTCAAAGAATGTATGGCTATATACAGTCGCTTTTATCTATCAGCACAGACAATACTAAATTGAAGTACTAAGCCTAAAGCAGCCGCTTCTGTATTGACAAGAAAACCATAGAAATATGTCCATGATGTTATCAGAAATCAGGATCAACCAAATCTTTATCATTTACTGAGAGTGGTCCTCTATTTGGAGACATCTTATATCTGAAAGGCTGCCTAGGTCAGGTTTATTTTAAAAATGAACACAAAGAAGTAACAGCAGAGTCCTTGAAAGGAAATACCCAGTCACACATAACCTGTGAATTGCAGACCAGGCAGGCACAAAGGTTCCTTGGCTACACTCCTCTCACTGTGGTGAAACGTATTTTTAATTAACTTTTATTAGCACCTTCTAAGCATGATCTATCTATCTATCATCCATCTATCCATCTCTCTCTCTCTCTCTCTCTCTCTCTCTCTCTCTCTCTCTCTCTCTCTCTCTCTCTCTCTCTCTCTCTCTCTCTCAGAGGCACACACAGGTATATGCAAATCTCTATATATTCTCTTCTTTTTGGTCATTCATGAATGGCTCTCAAAGTTTCAACTATAGTAATCTACTGTAATAGTTGTATTATATTAAGGTAATCTAAAAGACATATGCTGCGAGATTCAGTATTGCATCAGTGGATTCTACATAACTGGGATTCAATGGTCCATATCGAATCCTTGTCCATGCATAATATATATGTGTGTCTGTATATTATATGCAGAGACTGAGTAGGCAAAGCTTACTGTCCATCTGTTTATAATCCTCAGATGTCATGTGACCAGTTTTATCATTTCAACACTTGTGTAGATTAAGCAAGTACAGGGGAATCCTTGCTTTCCATTTGGCCTGCAGAAAGGTTAATGGACAAAGTCAATAACCATCTTCTGTCACAGCAGTCTGCCACTTTAGTCCCCAAATATTTCTTCCCTAAATTGTGAATACAGTAGGAAATAAGGTGCTTAAATGCTCTTTAAAAATGCCAGAGGCTGGCATTTTCTTCATCTAATGTCAACATACATCTTGTCCTAAGTGATGTGTTGAAGCTGGTGGGACAAGGAATTAAAGTCAGATTTTATTCTCTAAATCATGGGCTACCATCCAGCTAAAAAAGATTTGAAGTAGCAGCTCTCAGAAGATTAGTTTTCATTCATTACTGAGCCCATCAATAATTCTTTTCCCTTATTCTTGGCAGATTTTTGCCATTTTGAAAAGAATCCCAGAATGCTATTATCTAAAGATACCACCTCATGGTCTGAGCTGCTGTACATCATCCTGTCATATAACTCTGTTCAGTGGGCTGAATGCAATGGGCCTGTTGCAAATGAATATAATTGGTGGACGTTGAAAGTGCTGTGGTGATACAGACAGAATCGGGGATAAGCAAGTGTGATAAAACTGTGGCAGCTGGGAAGACCTGTACAAAATGACATAGAGTAGACAAGTTGTTCCAATGATGAGATCAGGACACAATAGAACATATAATTTGGTCTTATCTAGTAAAGCATTTGAGTGAAGACAGTGGCACAAAACTCCCTTTGGTCCAAGGCCTGTGGTTTCTGAGAACTGAAAAAGAGGCTTGCTTAGTAGTAGTGGTGGTAGTAATAGTGGTAGTGTTTAGGTTATAAAATGTAATCTATTTTGTTTCTCTAGCTCAATAATTGGTTTGTCACCTACCACATGAATGTGTTTTAGCTGAAGTAAGTTTTGGAGTCAGTTAAGAAATGTCAGAAAATGATAATATTTATTGATAAAATTGTAAGGTCAACCTATTGTCTTTCCTGTTACAGATGTTCTAAACGATGCTCTTTTGTTACAATTCAAAAGAAGTCTTGTTGATCATTCTCATCACCGTGGTAAATGTCAATATTTAGCAGAATCCCACCCCCCTCATTCCAATCATTTTATTATTTTAAAAGCAGCATTTCTTGTACTGTAGGATGTTGGTGAAGGTTGCCAACAAAAATGTCATGGGTTATGTTGATGAAGCCTCCTCTGTCCTTGCTTCTGAATTCAAGATGCTAGTAATAACAGTGCAAGGGAGCTATTGCATTTATGTTCTTCTTATGGGCTTCTCACCCATGAAAACTGAGTGCTGAAGCTGAAATAATTTTTAATGTGATCTTTTTTCTGTGGTTTCCACCACCAAATATGAAATAGACTTCTGTCATGTTGATGTTTAGCCAATGCAAAGGTGATGCAAATCTTTCCTTGATTGTACAAAGGATTTAAAGGAAGTGGCTGAATAAACACTTGGGAAGGGGATGACTATCACAAAAGTGAAGATGACAGTTGCAACTGTATAAACAAAGCCCACCTTTTATCACGCATGTGCTGTTCATGCACTACGTGATAACGGGGATAGAGCTTTGATCATGCATTTCTGTCTGCCATTTTGACTTTTGTAATGTCAGGTGAGAACAGGGTGGTGGTGGGAGATATACTGCCTAAGGAATGATTGAATGAGAGCATAGCCCACTGCTGCATAATGGACACAGAAAGAGGCTCAGAAGGGACCCTCCCTAGCTTTTCAGACTGCAAAGGGGGTGTTCTGCCCCAGCTCCAGATTCCCAAGGATATTGATACACACCAATGGTCCTTATCAAGTTTATTAAGTAGCAAGAATAAACCAAAGTCCGGCAAAGGTTGGCAACCATCCCAGAAAGCAAGATACGAGAAGACTTTTCCAAAAATGCTCTGATGATAATTACAGGTTGTTTCTAGCAAGAAACTTACTAACGGCATGTGACTTAAATAGGCTAAGGGAGTGGCCAATTATCCTCAAGCCTTACTCTCGAGGAGACCTCCTCCTCCTGAGTAGCCATTCCTACCTTTTGGCAGCCCTGCGTGCTCAAGCATTGAGGAGAGGCTCCTCCACTTCGCTCTCTCCACTTGAAAGAGCCTCTGGAGGTTCTGAAGGCCCTGGCTGAGTCTCTGCTTCTGGCACCACATCCTCTTAAGCCTCCTTGCTGTCCAACGCAAGAACCAGCTGCGCAGGCTGCTGGCACGACACCACGCCAGCCTCCTCGTCGTCGGGATCAGCCACGATCCATGCAGGCCACTGGCGGGCCACAACAGGGGAAGATTTATACATTCAGACTTGCAAAATTCTGTTAATGTAGTTTTACAATACGGTAGAATCAGCTCATCTGGTCGTGTTTTCTGTCTGGTTGACCTGTGAAGGCTCATGATTTTTCACCCTCCCCCCCAACATTCCTCTAAATACTAAGAACTACAGATTAAATGCAAGCTCCTCCTCCTCCTCTTCTCCTCTGCTTTATTTTCTAGACACCTTCTAAGAACTAATTAGTTCCCGTTTGTTGAGTGCATCAAAGTGGAGGCAACTGTGTGAGAATGAAGTATTATTATTGCAAACAGGTGCTCTTAAGGCAGTGGCTATACACTTAGGTACCATTTTATACTTAATGAATGCATAATAATGGTTCAAACTTTGAGGCAAATGATCCCTTCATTTTCTTTATTCAAGCAAGATTGTACAGGTTTAGTGGATTTATTTATTTATTTATTTATTTATTTATTTATTTATTTATTTCATTTCATTTCATTTGCAGAGCTCAGGTGAATCTATCTTGAATCAACACAGTTATGGAAGACCCCACAAAATAAAATAAAATAAAATAAAAAGATTGCTAATGAAATGTAGCTTTGAAAAAACAGAGAAAGACATGTTTAAGGTACATATATACAGTAAACATTGGGGAACACATTTCTAATTCTTATAGTAATAGAAGTACAATAAACTACTTAAGATGAGTTTAGGCATTGATCCTGTTTGATAAAGATGTACCAATTCTTATAAGATATGACAAATATTACTCTCATTGATATGTGAGTTTCTGATGGAGTGATCAACAATAATAGTGATTCTTACTAAATAATTTCAGGAGGCAGCTACAATACATCAAAACAGGGACTGGTTAATCCAGTTTTAGATGGCCATCTCTGCCCTCCCCCTAACACCATCACTATGACATTTCTGCACTCCCATTTCAGGCAAAGCTAGACTTTTCTCTATGCTTAAGCTATAGATCACTCTTTAGTTTGGAAGTATCCTTCAGCACTTCGAGTAGGATGTATGCATTTTCCTAAATCTCTCCTGGAAAAATACAAATGTGGGTGCATGCACACAGACCTGCCAACCCCAAAAGGGAGCAGTATTGTGAGCTCCCACCACTGAGATAGGTATAGCAATAACACTTAGCACTTATATACCGCTTTACAGTGCTTTACAGCCCTGTCTAAGCAGTTTACAGAGTCAGCCTATTGCCCCCAACAATTTGGGCCCTCATTTTACCCACCTCGGAAGGATGGAAGTCTGAGTCAATGTTGAGCCTGGTGAGATTTGAACTGCCAACTTGCAGGCACCTGGCAGCCAGCAGAAGTAGCCTGCAGTACTGCATTCTAACCATTGTGCCACCGTGATAGAGAGTTAAATCACCATTTGGGAGAAGCTGGATGCAAACGATGCTAGAAAATAGATAGCACATGGTTTCACACTTTTAGTAATTCATTCAGCTCAATTTAAAACAATTTGGTCCATGGTGGTATCATTTAAGGGATTAGCTTCCTTTAAATTATAGCACCTGAAGTTGACTGTATCAATTTTCAATCCATAAAATGGAAGAAATAGTGATTTCCTCTGGTGGACTATTGTGAAGCCTCAGAAATAAAACTATTAAACTGTAAGTTAAAACTCATATGTTTAAAAATAAACAGTATTCAATCTTACACCATCGATACAGATTACCCAAGATTCTTCCTGAAGACTCGGTGGAAATAGCAAGGTTTGATGGGCTGAAGATGATGATGGTGATATAGTGGCCTCTTGTCCCATAGCCATTGCACTACATTGGCATCTGATCTTCACCAGCCTTGAAGCTACCATAGATCAATTTTATTTCATTAGTTTTAAGGGCAGAATGAAAAAGAGTTTGGATAAAGTGAGAAAAGTAGCAATGTTGCTCATCTTTATATATTGTCCTATCTAGTTTGATATTGAAACTCTGCAATATGAGCTGAAATTGCACTGTGTAAGTGTGTGTGTGTATGTGTGTACACACACACACACTTTCTAAGCAGATTCTGATTCAGAATTTGATTCAGAGTCAGATTTCAGACTCTTAAATATATTTTAATGCACTTCCAGATAACAGCTAGATATATGTGAAGACAGAAAGAGACTCTTCACTGAGATCACACAATATGGAGATCTACTAGATTTAAAGAATAAATTCCATTTTCCACCTTTAAGGGATCCTTTCAGTTCCCACCATGATTTGAAAAGAGTGGATCATCCAAGCATCCTTCACTATGTCATCTTAAAGCTCAACAGTAATCCACAACCCAAAGTAGTGTTCACTTTCTCAGGTGAAAGGAACTGATACTGGCAGCTGATTTTTATGTACACTCTGTGTGTGTGTGTGTGTGTGTGTATGCAGAGAGAAGGAGGGAGGGGGGCAGAGAGAGAGAGAGAGATAATTTTCTGTACTTGGGGTTCTTCTTGTATTCATGTGTGAATCAACCAATTTTATTTTATTTTTCATTTGACAAAGAGAATCACTTCCAGTCCACGAATGCTTAAATCCCAGATCAGTTGCTGGCCTCTGAAGATGTCACAGTTGTTTTATAATGACAAAACACTATTTGATCAGTAAACATAAACCTGCACTGGTGTTATAAGTCTGGGAGTAGGAAGAAGCATTCAATGAATCTGCAATCCATCACAAGGGGCAAGAGGGAATCGCTACAGTTCCCTACATACCTTGTTGTAGACACCATTATGACATCTGAACCCACTTCCTCCCCTCTGTACCATATCATAAGCCTAATATAATGATTCAAACAGTCCTCACTCTTTCCTCATCAGGGTTAAGTACTCTGGAGGTGATGGGCAATTGAGCCACCTGGCGCAAGGTTATATCCTGCTTTAGTTGTTATTATAATGTTTTCTTCTGGCTTTTTCATTTGTGTTTCCTCAGGCTGCTACAATGATGAGATTCAGATGCTGAGCCGAGCCTCCCTGCCCTCCCTCTTTCTCTTTCACTACCACTCTCATTTATTTCAATTTGTTATGCTTTCAGCATTTAGGAGGAAAGGAAAGAGCAATTATTGTATCTGCTGTGTTGAGCTGGCACAAGATTTTTGCCAACTGAAACTTCACTGATGTCAACAGCCTGGTCCTATGCAGAGGTACACTTTCTTGGAACTACTAATATTGGCTTTCCCAGGTCTGCACAGACTCAAGCACTAAAACAGCTGAAAAGAAAAGACATTCTATTTCAGGAGTGAGTAGGTGTACAGGGTATGTATGTATACATATATGTACCAGTGGTGGGTTGCCCCCGGTTCGGACCGGTTCACAAGAACCAGTAGTAAAACGGCGGGAGGCTCCGCCCACTGACCCGGATGTCATCATAAGTGATCTGCGCATGCACAGAAGCTTCTGTGCATGCGCAGAAGAGCATACGCTCAGGCGTGATGCTAACCAGTAGTAAAGGTAAGTAGAACCCACCCCTGATATGTACACATTATATTTGTAAGCCACCCCAATCTCTTATATTTCTGGGAAGCCTATACAGGCAGTCCTCAAATTCTAACCACAATTGAGCCTGGAATTATGGCCATAAATTGTTGCAGTTGTAAGTTGAGGCACCCACGTGACCGGAAGTAATTTTACAGCTTTTTTTTTTTTTTTTTTTGTAGTGGCTGTTAAGCAAACGTGGCAGTTGTGAAGTTAACACAGCCGTCGTTAAGGGAACCCATTCGTTTCAACAGGCAATTTTGCTGTAACGGGCAAAACACATTGTGAATCATATTTATGTTTTGTTGATACTAATGTTTTGTTTACAATAGAACATGAATTCTATGTACTGTATGGCATTCCAGATGCTAGAAAACAGTACTCATTACCTCAAACTAGTATAGGCATTAGTGAAAGAAGATGGAGTTTTAGTCGAGCAACATTTTCTGTACTGCATTAGGGTGTCTGCAGAGGGAATATTTTAAAAAAGACAAAACAGGGTGGGCCTATGCATAAATTGACCAGAGGTCACAGTCCTTCTACACAAAAATCCACTCCTGATTTTTCTCACGATTAATAATTTCAACAGAATCATCAATGTTTGTGTGGCTTGTATTACTTTTATTGTATAAAAATTAGAAATAGCAGTTATAGGAAATTTGTGTCTGTGTGCCTTTGAGTCAGTGTCTCAATTTTGAAAGTGGGTTGCTGTTGCTTCCTTCTTAGGGCTGAGAGAGAGTGACTGGCCCAAGTTCACCCAGATGGAGTCATACCTAAGGGACTACAACTCTCACAGTCTCCCAGTTTCTAACCTAATGTTTTAAGCACCACACCAACCTGGCTATGCAATAACTCTAATTCTGCCCATCTCTCCTGAAGTTAATTATGCACTGAGCTGCCATAGTGAGAGGATAGAAAGGTTGCATTAGAAATTATTTTGGAGGCATATTCCATCTGGGAATGGAATCATTTTAGGTTTCTGGCACTTAGGATACCAGAGCAAATTTAAACATATGATGAACAATAAATGTCTATTTCAGATACAAGGAGATAAAAAGAAATTAGAAATCCAAGCTCAAATCAGAGTTTCTGAAAAGATGCAGAAGTTTAATAATCAGATCACAGAAGAGTCATGCCAATCATTATTATCAACTGTCAATTCTGGCTTGGAAATCATCCTAGAGAAACAGTACGCAAATAATTTATATAGCATTGAATACTATATTAAAAAACCCTGGACATTCTAACTTACTATATCTTTTCCTGCTGTAAATAAGACTCAAGAATATTATTGATATAATTTATGTCAAGTCAAGCACTATAAACATATGCCTTGAATACCTTATACCTCATTATAATAGAAAATAGCAACGGTAATCTTAAGTAAACTACAATGTAGTACAAATCTTTTCCTTTTCTACAGTATATCAAAGTCAGTAGTGTTAAACCAGTTAGCATAAATAGTGGGTTTATATTGCATTGTTCTATTCAAAACTATTATTTAGTGTTACACTCAAGCAACTGCATTTGGGTTCCATAATGGGTTCCTGTTATTTCACAATTTCTAGACTTTTTCCCCCATGAATTTGTTTTCTGATCCTGAATTCTCAATGGTTTCTACAAGTGCCTTTCACTAGTATTCCATCAAAGTAAAAATGTTGAAAAGCATATGAACTATGAATGATTCACAAGATAGCCAAATTTAGACAACCTTATCGATAAAATACAAGAATAAGCTGTAATCATTAAAACATGCATGAGGCAATATCTCTTCCAATTATTAGAGAAACTGAGGCAAAGTGCCCTTATTTGGCCAACTGGGTTTCCCAAAAGAGAAAGAGAAAAGGGAAGTGAAGTACATGGAAAATATGCTGGAGGAACTCATCCATGTTATTCATTTTATAATCTGAAACAACAGATTTTTGTATAATTCCCAGTTGTTAATTCAAATTTGGAAGAGTTCCACTTATAAATCAGTTCATTTAAAATGAGCAAATGCCTTAAATATTGTCATGTACATCTTTTTAATTCATAGTTCCTTTTGACAATATATCTAAGACTCAAAGCACACTGCGCAAAAAACAGCAACTGAGTTTCTGGTAGTCAAGAGATAAATTTAAATCTTGTCTTGGGACATGGTTTAATGGAACATGATTGTTCATGGGATAAAAACATTAAGTATGGACTTGCTAGATATATTAGATATTTGCTTTTCTTCTAACCTTAGTAGCTCTATGGGAGGGGTTGGGGTAATAGTTGGGGTTACATTTTTTGAGCAGTAAAATTGAATAAGAATTTCATTTTACCTTTGATTTCAAAATAAATGTTAATCTCATTTTATGGACTATATAGAATTTTCACCCTTTTTTTTGTCTTGCAACAGAGGGCTTTGCTGATAGTCTCTTATACCCCAGTTAACTTTACATGTAGGTCATTGCCCTATACAAGGCTGCAGCAGGTTCTGGAGCCAGCAGTTCAGATACTGTAGTTATGGACATGTCTAGGTTTGGCTAGTACCACCACTATAGAAATGCATTTGTGCCCATTAGCTTTAATTCAATTGTTTGGGTTGTCATCATTAAGGATCTACAATTCTACATGGCTAATTGTTTGAATATTTTTGAGACCAAGTGCTTCTGGCAGAATCTGTTGGTCAGTTCAGGGAGAGAAGGCTTTTTAAAAGTCTGACCGCTGAGAGAATATCTTTTTCTGGGACCCCACTGTGATGTCTCCCATTTTCTGGAACAATCTCTGCCTGGATAGCTGAAGTCCCTCTTTTTATTCAATTCTCCAAAAGTCTTGAAAACCTGATTGTTCTGGAGAGCATTTGGGGATGAGATGGAAGAGCATATTATCCTGAGACAAAGGTGCATTGTGTGTTTGTTATGACAGCTATGATGGGTTTCCCCCCACATACACACACCTTGGTTCCTACTGTTTTTAACCTTATTTTATATGAAATGTCATAAACTATTCAGGGTATTCACTCTGAAGCAGCATATAAAGAAAATAAATAAAATTGCAAGAAATGCTTTAGCCAGTTTTTAGAAATAAATAGTGATCAGAGGAAGCTTCATAAATTGAAGCAAAAAGATATATGGGAAATAACATATATTCTGGGACCACAGGGGTTTACCCTTGATGTTAGTGTAGAGTTGTGGTGGCGCAGTGGTTAGAGTGCAGTACTGCAGGCTACTTTTGCTGACTGCTGATTGCCAGCAGTTTGGCAGTTCAAGTCTCACCAGGCTCAAGGTTGATTCAGCCTTCCATCCTTCTGAGGTCGGTAAATGAGGGCCCAGATTGTTGGGGGCAATATGCTGACTCTGTAAACTGGCTTAGAGAGGGCTGTAAAAGCACTGTGAAGCGGTATATAAGTCTAAGTGCTATTGCTATTGCTAAATAAATTGATAAAATCTTACTTCATGAGCTAGGTCGTTTGTTCATTCTCTTATTCCATTTATACATAACACACATAAGAAGTGTTATGCTCAGGAATAAAAATAAGTAAAATAGCCATACATGGATTTAAACTCCAGAATGGGAATAAAGGAAGTCAAATGGACCTCATGGAAAATGATAGTATGTGAAAACAACAGAGAGGAGAGAGATCTTTCTTTTTTGCTGCATTAGTTTGTGGGAATGATCTTGGGGGGCATGAAAGAGAGCCACAGACTGAACAACCAGCATGAAAAAGTTGTCCCAGCTGACAGAAGTAGGCATGGGAAATGTTTCAGAAGACACCCTCCCTAGTTTCCTGGTGAGTAAAAGGAAAGAAGGGAAAAAAAAGACTTTCAGTGTTGCAAAATTGGATTAATATAACCTAAAGATAAAGATAGAGCTAATTGTCTTGGTTGTACAGGTAGTCCTTGACTTACAAAAGTTCATTTAGTGACCATTTGAAGTACAGCAGCACTGAAAAAAATGACTTACGACCGTTTTTCACACTTGTAACAATTGCAACAACCCTTATGGTCATGTGATCAAAATTCAGATGCTTGGCAATGGACATATATTTATGATGGTTGCAATGTCTTGGGGTCATGTGATCACCTTTTGTGACCTGCTGACAAGCTAAGTCAATGGGGTAGCCAGATTCACTTAATAACCATATTACTAACTTAACAAGTTCAGTGGTTCACTTAACAACTGTAGCAAGAATAGTCATAAATTGTGGACTAATTGTACTTCTTGTCTGGATTGCCTTGCAAGTCTAACATTTCCTTATTTGTATTTTACAAATGACCTGCAGGAAGTGAATGAAGATGTTTTACAAGCCATTATTTTAATCTGTGTATATTTATGTGATTGTTTTCAATTTCACTAAGCACAATGTTTGTTGATGTGACAAGATGTTAATATTACCGTATACTGGAAGAGTATAAATGAAGGAATGCATTCATGTTTATAAATAAAGATGATACATTTTATTTTGAGGAAAAAAGTATTATATTCTCAGGGAAATCTCTGACCATTCATAAATATATATGTGGCACAGTGGCTACAATGCAGTATTGCAGGCTATTTCTGCTTACTGCCAGCTGCAAGACTTTGGCAGTTCAATTCTCACTGGCTCAGGGTTGACTCAGCCTTCCATCCTTCCGAGGTCAGTAAAATGAGGACCCAGATTGTTGGGGGCAATATGCTGACTGCTTAGAGAGGGCTGTAGAGCACTGTGAAGTGGTATATAAGTCTAAGTGCTATTGCTGAATTATACTGTTTTGACTATATCATACTTTTATAAGTTTTGAGAGAGAGAGATAGTCATACATTAAATAATTAAATAATCCTTCAATTGACAGTGGTACCAATGATAACAAACATAAATTCAGATCAGGAGAAAACCCACTTGATTTCTGGAAACAAATTAAACCAAGGGATTTTGTCTGCGAATATTACACATCCCTCAAATAATTACTAAAGTTCCACTTTATTGTCCAATTCCTGCGTTAGAAATGAAACTTGCTTAATTTCCTGTGATAATGATAATCTGACTTTTAACAATATTATATTAGATGGATGCTACTTTTCTACCAGAAGGTATTTGTTATGGCATATTAAGAATTGCAGATAAGAAAGAGAACAGGAGTTAGCAGGACTGCAATGGAGAAAAAAAAATGAACTTTTGAAGGTGCTTTAGTTCAAGTCAGACTGTGGATCTAGGACTGTAATGTCTTCCTGGATTAACAAGAGGTCTCTGAGATTTTAGGAGATAGAGTTTTGGGAGAGGAGCATTACACTGATATGTACAGTGCTTAATTTTAATGTGAATTCCAATGGGATTCTTAATGGAATATGCAAAACCTTCATATATTGTGGAACTCTGATTTGCATCAGGTTCAGCCAGTATGCCCAATAGCCAGATATTCCTGAAGGTTCAGTACAAAAGCACCTGCAAATTTTTGGATTCTCTTTTAATAGGCAAAAAAATTGACAAGGTCATTATCACACAGTATAGTAATGAAATATGCCTTGGCAATAGTGAATTTGTTTGTGTTTTGGTTTTTTTTAGAAAAGTATAAGTCACAGATTGAAGCTGTTCATCTTGAAGTGAATCCCTTCCACCTTGATTGTGCTGTGGAATACATAAATTTTTCAAATTCCATGCTTGCATGAATATTCATAAAGAGTTTATATTCTTAGTTATATACAAGCAAGGATACGTAAGATGCACACAGTTCTATTCTCTCTCCCCAATAGCATTTTACCAAGGTAATCATGGACAAATTAAAGTGGCACAGTGGCCTAAAGGTGGAGACACTCACCTCTCACTGAGAAGGTTTGAGAGTTCAATCCTAGGCACCAGCAGATGTTTCTCTAACAGGGCACAAAGAGAAACTATGTGCTGTGAAGGAATCAGGAAGGGTATCCAGCCAGTAAATGCTCAGCTCCATTTAGTCATTCTGACTTCATCCCGAACAAAGGGATTAAACAGTCATAAAAAGAAAAAAGAAAAAAACACCATGGACCTTTAGGCAAAATAGTTCTTAAAAATCTAGGTTAAAATCTATCTCATTTGGCAATTTTGCTTGACATATAGAGGAAAGCAATGGTATATGACAGAATGAAATCTGAGTATAGGAAATTAGGGAGTTAGTCTGAGATTTAAGGAGTTAGAATCTAACCTGGAAATGGAAATCTGGCATTGCAAGCCAAGACAAGGAAGAAGCCATCTTGTATGTGGGTAGCTGGAACTAAGACCATGGATAGGTTGAAGCAAACTTTGCTAAAGGTCATTATTTAGTAAAACTATCAGTGTAGCAAGCAATATAAAACTGAAGTTTTTTCAAATCCAAATGCCCATAAAACCTAATATAGGTGTAGGCTAAACTGTTAAAGGATAGTTGCCTAACTATCTACAAGGCTAAGGAAACCGAGGCTTTACAATAGTCAGACAGAGAGAAGAAAGCCAAACTCTCAGCCGGGTTAAATGAAAATACACCTGCCATATACAGGTATGTTATATTTTGGATCATAGCCAGATGGCAACTAATTTCAGGACTGCTAGCAAGCTAAATATCATGGCAATTAGTACTTTTATTTAGATATAGGTAGCTCAGATGGATTAGATTTTTCTATCAGAAAGCATTGTTTTGACATGACAATAGAATCAGCATTAGAGATAATGAGAAAGACCATTCAGGAAATAGGGAAATAGCCCAGATTGCTACTAGTTGCCATTGTGTCATTACAAAGCTTGGGGCATTGCAGAATGCTAAAAATTGAGTGGGTGGGGGAGGAGAGTGGGCTACTTGTTAAAAGGAAGTCAAGAGAATCCAGTTGCTATGGATTCATGTCTCTGAATTCCATTTCCATGGGAATTCATGGAGCAGGTCATCCTATCAGGTGACTGATCACCAAGCAACTGTGCTCTGAGAACAGTCTTTAACATATCTTGAACATAGTAAATGATTTACACCTGAAATATCCTGAGCAGTAGTTAAAAAAAAAAAAAGGACCTACTGTCAATTACTTAGTAGTTAGGTGAAGTTTTTGCACAAGGTTTTTCAATAAACCTAAACAGATTTCAAGCAGGCAATTATCATGATTTCCTTAATGGATACTGTGGAAAGTTCTAAGTGGTGGCTGGGAAAAACAAGCAACCATATGCTGCGTCACAGAATGAAAAGTCCCAGATTTCCTGAGATGTAGCCATGTAGCTTCAGTATTTTAAGGAACTCTGTATATACTATGTTGCTCTGGATTTACCTTCGCGGACCACAGAGGCTGGGAATTACGGATCCACACAACATTGATGCTCCTCTGTCCTGGTCCTGTTAGATCTCTCAGAGGCTTTTGATACCATCGACCATGGTATCATGCGGCACCGGTTGGAAGAGTTGGGGGTGGGAGGCACCGTACTAAGGTGGTTCTCCTCCTTTCTCTCTGACCAGTCGCAGTCTGTGTTGACAGGGGGAGCAGAAGTCGACCCCGAGGCCCCTTATATGTGGGGTGCCGCAGGGATCAGTCCTCTCGCCCCTTTTGTTCAACATTTATGTAAAGCCGTTGGGTGAGATCATCTGTGGTTTGGGGGTGAAGTACCATCAGTACGCTGATGACACCCAGCTGTACATCTCCACCCCGGACCACCCCAACGATGCCCTTGAAGTGATGTCCCAGTGCCTGGAGGCCGTACGGATCTGGATGGGAAGGAACAGGCTCAGGCTCAACCCATCCAAGACCGAGTGGCTGTGGTTTCCGAAGTCCCGATATAGTCAGCTGGTGCCATCGCTGACTATTGGGGGCGAATCATTGGCCCCCACGGATAGGGCTCACAACTTGGGCGTCCTCCTAGATTCATGGCTGTCTTTAGAAGAGCATTTGACGGCCGTGACCGGGAGGATTTTTCATCAGGTTCGCCTGATCCGCCAGTTGCGTCCCTTTCTAGATCGGGACTCCCTACACACAGTCACTCATGCCCTCGTTACCTCTCGGCTGGACTATTGCAACCTCTCTACATGGGGCTCCCCTTGAGGTGCACTCGGAGGCTCCAACTGGCGCAGAGTGCAGCCACGCGGGTGGTTATGGGAGTGGAGTTCCCATGTAACACCTCTCCTGCGCGAGCTGCACTGGCTCCCGGTGGTCTTCTGGGTTCTGGTTATCACCTTTAAAGCGCTCCATGGCTTAGGACCTGGTTATTTACGGGACCGCCTGCTACCAACAATAGCCTCCCACCGGCCAGTATGCTCCCATAGAGAGGGGCTCCTCCAGGTGCCGTCGGCCAAACAATGTCGGCTGTCGGCCCCTAGGGGGAGAGCCTTCACTGTGGGGGCACCTACGATCTGGAACGAGCTCCCCCCGGAGATACGGAGGATCCCGGATCTGCGCACCTTCTGCTGTGCGCTTAAGACTCTTCTATTTCATCAAGCCAGCCTGGCCTAAACCTTCCCCCTTTTTATTTTATTTTTTATTTTATTTTATCATATTTGTATACCGTCCTACTCCCGAAGGACTCAGGGCGGTGAACAGCCAAAATAAAATACAAAGACATACAAAAGTTAAAAAACTATTAAAAACAGATTAAATAATTTAGGCTCAAGGAACAAATTAAGACATCCAATTTATCTAAAAAACATTTAAAACCCAATTTAAAAGCCAATTTAAAAGGGAGAGTTAGGCCAGACCAGCCTGTTGGAATAAAAACGTTTTTAGGGCGCGGCGGAAGATGCGTAAGTCTTGGATCCTCCATATCTCCAAGGGGAGCTCGTTCCTGATGGCAGGTGCCCCCACAGAGAAGGCTCTCCCCCTGGGGGCCGCCAGTTGACATTGTTTGGCCAACGGCACCCTGAGGAGCCCCTCTCTATGGGAGCAAACTGGTCGGTGAGAGGCTACTGGTGGCAGAAGGCGGTCTTGTAAGTACCCTGGTCCTAAGCCATGGAGCACTCTAAAGGTGGTAACCAGAACCTTGAAGCGCACCCGGAAAACCACTGGAAGCCAGTGCAGCTCGCGCAGGAGGGGGGTCACATGGGAGCGCCACATCGCTCCCATCACCACCCGCGTGGCTGCATTCTGGACCAGTTGGAGCCTCCGGGTGCTCCTCAAGGGGAGCCCCATGTAGAGAGCATTGCAATAATCCAGACGTGAGGTGACAAGGGTGTGAGTGACCGTGCGTAACGAGTCCCGATCCAGAAAGGGACGCAACTGGCGAATCAGGAGAACCTGATGAAAAATCCTTAAATGTGGAAATTTTAAATTTGTTTAATTATAGGGTTATGGGTAAGGCGTTTTAAATTGGGGAGCCATTTTGGATTTAATTTTTTAATTTTTTAATTTTTTTTTAAATGTATTTTAATGTTTATATTATATGTTTTTTAATCTTGGCTGTTCACCGCCCCGAGTCCTTAGGGAGAGGGGGCAGCATAAAAATTTAATAAATAAATAAATAAATAAATAAATAAATAAATTGTTGCAATATTTTCAGGATCAGACTCAATAAAATTAGTGAGAGTTAAAGGTTTAAATATACTTCCTTTTATTTACAATAGGCATTCTATATTCACTGAATATTCACAGATAGAAGCAAGGAAAAGGGTGTAGGTGGCTCCTTATATATACAATGGGTGGAGCTATAAGTGGGAGTGGTGAATTATGAATACATTAAGAAGTGAAGAATAAGTTAACCCCTGATACCCCATTCATATACTATTTACACATTAGAGAATAAGGCATTTACATCTGACAAATCCCCCTCTAAATGCCGATTCGTTATACAACACCAATTACATTCTGATTCAGGACAATACAAGACATACAATTTAGATGTTAAATATTTGTGTTGCTTAGAAGGTAAAGGCTTTGTCAATATGTCAGCTAATTGTTCTGAAGTATCACAATGCACTGCTTTAATAAATCCATCCTGAGATAATTGCCTCACATGTTTAAATTTTATATCTATATGCCTGGACCTTTGTCCAATGGCATCAGATCTAGATATTTCAATGGCCGCTTTATTGTCTTCATGCATAACAAAAGGCAAAGCAGGTTTTTTCCAAACATCTGAAATTAAATCATTAAACCATACAAGGTTATTTGCAGCTTTGGATAAACAAACATATTCCGCTTCTGTCGTTGAAGTGGCTACTAGTTCTTGTTTACCAGTATACCAGTAAACTGGGCAGTCATTTAAGAGAAAAATATAACCAGATGTACTTTTTCTGCATGATGTGTCTCCAGCCCAGTCCGCATCTGCATAACATGCAAGCTTTGGTTCTTTATTATCACTAGGTTCTAATACTAAGCAAAAATCTAGTGTACTTTTCAGATATCTTAAAATTCTTTTAACAGCTTCCCAGTGATACATTGTTGGTTTGCTGACGTGTCTGGATAATAAATTGAGTGGTAAGGCGATATCTGGTCTAGTCCAATTAGATATATAAAGAAGTGAACCTATGATTGATCTATAAAACGTGTTATCCTTGAATTCAGGGGAAGATTCATCAGTATTTCTAAGAAAATCAGTTTGCATAGGAGTATCACAGGGTTTGGCATTGTTTAAATTGCATTTATTTAAAAGTTCTATAATCTTATCTCTCTGAGTAAGTTTGAATCCCCTTCTAGTCTTATTAATTTGAACACCAAGATATTTGTTCACTTTACCTAGAGATTTCAACGAGAAATGTTCATTTAACTTATTTACAAAAGTTTCTCTTCTCTCTTTGTGTTTTCCTATATATAAAATGTCATCTACATAAATCAACACAAATTCAATGTGATCATCACCCTTTTTGACAAAGAAACAGTTATCAGCAGTGGTAGCGTTGAAATCCATGGTCTTAAGTACTTTTACTAAACAATCATACCATCTTTTACCAGATTGTTTTAATCCGTATAAACTCTTGTTCAACAGCCAAATTTCATTTTTGTTGGTGTATTGACTGTGAGGTGCTCTTACGTATATTTCCTTATCTAGTTTTGCGTGTAGATACGCAGTCTGTATGTCATATTGAAATACATCAAGATTGAGTGCTGATGCTACCACTAGAGCTGTTTTGACACTCTCTGTTCTTACAGTGGGGGAATACGTGTCAGTATAGTCCTCCGGATATTTCTGTGCATAACCTTGTGCAACTAATCTAGCTTTATATAGAGTATTGCCTCCTTCTAAGTTCTTAATTTTATATATCCACCTGGTACCAATAATTGTTTTATCTTTAGGTGCAATTGCAGGTGTAAATACATTTAATCCTTGTAAACTTTCCATCTCCTTTTTCATAGCTAATTCCCATTTTTCTTTTTCTTCACGAGGGAGTTTTAACACTTCCTCATAAGTATTAGGTGTTATTGGCTCACCATCCATATGCATTATGTAATCTCTGTATTTATTTGGCATTTGATTTCTGTTGTTTCTAATGACTCTTTCAGGTTTGCTATTGTTATCATGCAAATATCTTGCTTCTTTTTTTGTTAGTGTGTCTGTCTTTATTTTGTGTTGGCTATTTGTCCAAGTTTTGGTTTTGCTTTTATATTTGTTGATATCCTGTTTTTCTATGGTCCCTTTCTCATGAGATTTTGTATCTTTACATTTATTTGGAAATATTTCATTAAGATGTAATTTAGACCAGTTGGCCTGTTCATGGAACACAGCTGTTCTGGAAACTATAAATTTGTTATTATTATCAATGAATCTGTACCCTTTGGTGCCAGTTTCATATCCCATAAATCTGAGTCTTCTGGATACGTTTTCTCCCTTTCTTCTCAACTGCTTAGGTATGTGTACGTCTGCAGTGACTCCAAATATGTGCATGTGTGCTAATTTTGGTTTCCTATTATACATTACTTCATATGGTGTCTTATTTACAATACTGGACCAGGTTCTATTTTGTGTGTAATTTGAATAATGTAAGGCTTCTGACCAAAATTGTTTGCTTAAGCCAGCATCCTCCAATGTGCATCTAATCATGGTTTGTAATGTGGAATTCTTTCTCTCTACAATCCCGTTCTGAAACGCAGAAAATGGACTAGACGTGTAATGTAGCATTCCTCTATCCTTTAACCATTGGGAGAATTCTTTAGACATGAATTCACATCCCCTATCTGTCATAATTTGTTTTATTCTGATATTGTGTTGTGTTTCTATGCGTTTGTAAAATTCCTTAAATTTTTGAAAGGTTTCGTCTTTGTGTTTTAATGTATAAACAAACCCATAACGGCTATAATCGTCTACTATTGTCAGGAAGTAACGTTTTCTATAGGTGATTGATGGAGTTAATGGGCCAACTAAGTCCATGTGTACTAAGTCAAAAATTTTGTTAGTTGATCTAGTAGATTTTCTTGGCCTGGGACTAGTTTTTAGTTTTGTAGATTTACATACTGAGCATTCCAAATAGTTTTCACAATTTTTTATTTTGACACCTTCTGCGTGTTCAGTCATTTTTTGTACTACAGGAAAACTGGCATGTCCTAACTTCCTATGTAAGATGTGAGCACACTCATCATGAATTGGTTTACCTATTTTTGGTTTTTTTTCATTGTGTGCATCTGCGTGATCATGAGATATTTTACATTCATCATTGTCACTGTTACTAATATTTTCATCATCTGCTTCAATACAATCTTCCATATTTGAATCAATGTTATGCAACCATTTTTCCTTCGTTATCAGATAAGGTAGGCCTCCTTTAATAATCACAGTGCCTATATTTATTTTATTCTTCTCCAAAGTCGCTTTTCCCTTTGAGAAAACTATATTAATGTCAGAATCTCTACTTAGTTTTATGGCACTTAGTATGTTATGAGGTATTTCAGGTATTAACAATACCCCCTCTATTTTTCCTAGACCAGGCAAGGTTACATTTCCTCTGCCTAATACTTGAACCTTTTCTTGGTTAGCTACCTTTATTACAAATTTATCTTCTGTAAATGAAGACAATATATTTTTGTTATTAGTGGTGTGATTAGTTGCTCCAGAATCAATAAGCCAATTATTGTTCTCATTTTGCTGTATTTTAGTGTTGTCTTGTTTATTTAATCCATTCAGTGAACCAGATTTTCTATCCTTTGAATTATCTCTGCCCCCTCTATTCTCTTTGTAATTTGGTGGGCTTCTATATCTATGTCTATCTATGGAAGACTGTCTATAATTGTATTTGTTCCTATATTCTGACCTATGTCTTTCCTTTGAAATTTTGGGACAATCTCTTCTATTGTGTTCCCTGGATCCACAATTGTGACATTTGAATGTTTCATTATATTTTTCTTGGAAAGCTACTTTCCTATAAGGTTTGTGTTCTGTGTGATTGCTAGAACGATTTCTTCTTGAATTGTCTTCTGCTATCAATTTATTGGATAGACTTTCTATGGATAAATATCCTAGATTGATAGTGTCTAAATGTGACATAAAACTGTCCCATGATGAATCAAGTGAGTTGATAATAACACTTTTCATTGTTTGGTCTGAAATCACCTCCCCCCTCAAATGCAGCTCAGCTCTTATTTTGTTTAAAGATATTAAATGCTCACTTATGGAAACCCCTGGTTTCACTCTAGATGAAAAGAAATCCTTAGACATTCTTGTGGTGGTAGCCACACTATCGCTGTGAAACAAATTAAACATGCATTGAATAATTTCTGAAACAGTCAGATTAGGATTGATGCTATGATACATTGCAGGAGACACACTAGATATTATTAAGAAAAATGCTCTATGGTGTAAACAATCTATTTTTAAAGTCCAAGGTCTTTTTGGGGGACTAGTGATAAAAAATAGTAAATTTTCCTTCATAAAGACAACCTGGAGCTGTTGATACCATTCTTGCAAATTAATGCCATCAACCCTTAGTTTTGGGAAGTCACTGGGTAAATTTCCGACATTATTTTGTCCATTACTTACGACCTGAGGTAGTCCGTGGTCTCGCAAGTGTAGAAAATTGCAAAACGGCATGGGGATGCTCGCAACGAGTCTGCGTGGTTCTTTCGCCAGTTCATGTCTTCCCGGACCGTCTGCGTAGTTTCGCGCATGCGCGTTGTCCATTTCTTCTTTGGAGTCGTCGTGGAAGGTTCTCTCCATTGCGGCTCACTCGCTCTGCTCTGCTTCAGACGAGTCGGTCTCTGGTTCGACCTTGGGAGTTCTGACGACGGCGGCTGCTCTTCTTTTTCTTTTGGGGGCGTTGGCACTTGCTTCGGTCTGTGGTGTAGGGCGGAATCGACAAGGCTCTCTGGGTTCGGGCGTCGTCGCTTTCGAAGTCAGGATGGGAGCGGGCAGGTCTTGAGGTATCGGCTTGCTCGCTCGCTTCTTCGGTGGCTCTTTGGTAATTTTTAGTTTTGGCCCAAATGCAGCAAAAAGTGTTTTCATTGCTGATTTTATTTGGGATTTTGTTGAGTCATCTTCACTTTCTGATTCTGATTCTTCTGAGGAGTTCGAATCTTCTTTTTCATTTTCGTTGTCTGATAACGTTTTTCGCGCCAGAAATTTTGAATTGAGCATTTTGATTGGCTCTGCTTCGCTCACCTTGGAGGCCTGTTGAAACCAAGATGGCTGCCATTCAAAATTTCGTGCGGGATCACTGTTTTTCTTCTTCGTAATGACTTTCTCTGCAGTCATATCACTCACTATTTTTGGGTCTTTAGACTTCTCATTAGTGATGTTTTTCTCTCTCGCTGCTCCGCTGTTCTTCAGTATTTCTTGGAGGTTCGCGATGAGGCTTTCATCATTCTTCTGGCTTTTTAATAGTTTTAATATCTCTGACCTGAGTTCGTTATTCTCTATTTCGATTTCCTCCTGGTCATCATTTTCGTCTATTATTTCTTCGTCTTCAGTGGTGTATTCTTCGGATTCTCTCGAAATTGCGTTTGTGTATTTGTTGATTATTTCTTGTTCTGTTTCCATTTCTTTGCTGTAGGCCCTGGTGTTGGGCCTATCTTTCTTAGACATTTTTTAAGTTTTTTTATTGAGTCAATTAACCATCCTCTGCTACCAGCTTGTTGCAATATTTTCAGGATCAGACTCAATAAAATTAGTGAGAGTTAAAGGTTTAAATATACTTCCTTTTATTTACAATAGGCATTCTATATTCACTGAATATTCACAGATAGAAGCAAGGAAAAGGGTGTAGGTGGCTCCTTATATATACAATGGGTGGAGCTATAAGTGGGAGTGGTGAATTATGAATACATTAAGAAGTGAAGAATAAGTTAACCCCTGATACCCCATTCATATACTATTTACACATTAGAGAATAAGGCATTTACATCTGACATAAATAAATAAATAAATAAATAAATAAATAAATAAATAAATAAATACACCTTAAATGTGTGGCAAGTGTCATTTTACTATCTATAACTATCTGAAAAGTTACTTAACTTCTCCAATCAAGAGAATGGATCACTTCTCAGATTGAAGTACAATATTCTGCAATATCCTTTCCTCCAGATTACTTATGCTAAAACCAGAAAATAGTCCTGGCTTAACTATGAAGCCAGGGGTGATGATAACTTTGGATTACTTTTATACTTTACTGGGTCAGAGACTTACTTGCATCAGAAACCCATGGAACCTTGCTAGCAATGGATACTTGAGTCAAACTCAGGAAGCTCATGAGAAATACATAGAGGTTATATACCAAATTGACTAGGGGAAACAAAAGCATTTCATGTTGCTATTGTTCTCTAGTGGAATAGATTCAAGCTGCATAGTTGTCCTGTAAGAGAATTAAGTTGGGCCAATGACCCTCCATTGGCTTCAAAATTAGTTAATAGCACTTAGGTTAACACTTCAGCCTGTTGATTTTGTTCCATTGAGCCTGGTTGATGGAGAAATGGCAGTGATCGTGGCAGCTGGAGGTTTCTGGTTTGAATCACCAAAACAATAACACAATATGAGTTGAATTTGCCTTCTGCCTTCAAGCTCTTGGAAGTGTAAACTCTGGGGCTGGGGAAGAAAAAAAAATGCCCTGGTTTGATAAGGATGTTTTAATCTTTACTATTGTCCAGCAGGCATTCTGGAGCTAAATATTACCCTGAAGTATGAAAGCTTGACTAAAATTGGGCCTTTGTACTAAAAAGTCCTGCTTTGTCATTGTTGGAAAGCTGTTGGCTATTTTTCCTCTGTCAATTCATTTAGATTTCTCAGCTTCACTAATGTTGCCTAGGTTAATTTACAGTCATTTAAAATAAGAGTTAAGTGAAGGTCACAGGTTACTCTAAATTAGAGAGAAGCTTTTGCAACAATTGCTATTGAGTGACCTTTTCAGTCTTCTCTGTTTTTTTTTTCCCCCTAGGCTAGTCAGGCTCTTTACAGCATTGTTAACTTGCAAAAAAATACTTAGAGTGGCCATACACAGTGGTACTGCAACATAATTTTTAAAGGTTAAAGCCATTTTAGGATAATGCAGACATGAAACATACATGGAGCCATTCTTTTTCCAGATCACTTTTAGTTTTCAAACTGGGAAAAAATGCAAAGCATGCCAATCCTTCCATTCCCTACCATCCAGTCAGAGCTGAAGAAGCTTCTTGGATGAGAAGTGGAATGTTTTCAAAGAAAAGCAAAATTCAGTTGCCTCTTGAAAAAACACCTTTGGGACAACCATAATTTGGATGACTGAGAATCTCCATAGATATAAAAAGTGCCACGTATATATGTGCCAGGACAATCTTTGAAGGTTTTGGAAGAAATCTCCTTCTGGGTTCAGTTCCAAGTGGGGAGAAATACACTGGAAACATGGTGGCTGTTTGAAAAGATGGTTTTAATGGTGGACAAGATCACATGCCTTGAAGATATTGGATGAAAAAAAAAAGTGGGGGGGAGAGATGCTAAGAATGCCTTGGCTTTATGCCCTCTCTGGGCCCCACCCTAGACCTTCCTGTTCCTGTGTAAGAAATGCACTCTGATTGGTGGTCAGACTCCCAGGGGGCGGGGGTCTTAGCTAACTTTGTAGGCTGTCTGTCTCCCAGGCTTGGTTGAGCCTTTGCTGGCTGATGTAATCTTCCCAGGTGCCATGTGGTCAGTTTCTGTTGCTAGATGAGTCCTATTATGTCCTGGAGGCCATGTCTTTTGTGTTGCAGATGAGCTGGCTCAGGTCTTAATGGCCCATTGACAAAGGTGGGGGTGGGGCTGAGTTTCTGCCTCCCTTTTAAGGGGAAATATTCTGCCTTTTAAATATTTCCTAGAATATTTCATTTTTCTAGGAGAGACATGGGTGCTAATTTCCTACAAAGGCATTTTCCTTCTGAGATTACAGTGGCTTTCTTACTGTCAAGACTATGTGCCAGCAACCCCTCAGTATCAGATGAAATGGAGCTCATTAATTGTGGCTTATGAAATCCTTGCTATGGCTGACAACAAATGCCAGGCCTGGAAATGCTACAAAAGTCAGCCCCAGCATTCAGATGCTCTGTGTGTGCAATGCATTCTCCGTCAAAGAGCACAGATGGTATTTAGATAGATCAGGAGATGCCCACTGACTTTCAGAGGCATTTTCATAGGCAGCAGCCTGATGATGTGATTTTACTCCAAAGGATTGACAGAGGACAAGAAGTCATCTCAGGCAGGGGTGGTTCTACTTACCTTTACTACCGGTTTGCAACGGGAGCGCGTGCAGAAATTTCTGCGCATGCGCAGATCATCAATTATGACATCTGGACAGGTGGACGGAGCCTCCCGCCGCTTTTACTACTGGTTCTAAAGAACCGGACGGAACCGGGAGCAACCCACCACTGATCTCAGGGTGACTACAGAGGCAGGCACAGGGTTGGCAATTTATGGTATTTGAAGTACCAGGTCAAACAAGTTAAAATTTTAACCCGCAAGGAGAAACCTGGCAATATTTTCTAGGTCACGAGATGGAGATTTTCAAACTGTAGCAAACCAAAGATATATTTTGGTTCTATTAGGAGATCTGGATAATTTTTTAATTAGTTTGTTTGACAAAATATTTAAATTTGAACTTGAAATAAAGCTCAAATGTTAAGTAAAATAAAAAAATATGAGATACCAAAGTATAATACCAAATAACTTTGGTAATCAACAGCATCCATAAGAAGTCATGATGATAAATACATCATGATGTACTTGTACACATGGCATAATTATATAGTGGCATGATCTGTGCCACAAGCATGCTGGTTGCATCCTTCAGGTGATGATGTAATGATGCAGTTTTACTTGCCTCCCTTTTACCCTTCTGGTGGATGCCCATGTTGGCAACATGCTTTATTTTAACTGTACTCAAAGGGGCCTTTAAGCAAATGATAGCAATAAATGTGGATTCCCATTATAGTGAATTTACACAGTGGCTAGAGTGATAATAAAATATACAATGCTAATTGGGAGGGAACCCAATGAATGACTAGAAATGCTTAGCATCACATTAAGGCTATTGAAGAATTATATGAAGAGCAGATCCTAGCAGCCACTGGTTTAATCAGCGCAATCATGGAGCCCACTAGTCAGACCAAAATAACCAAACAATATAGTATATGGAGAAGAAGAGAAGGCCTGGATCATCGTCAACCTGCTAGCTATCTTATTGGCTAGAAGAAATGTATAGTTACAAGACTCCGGTACAGATGGAAGAGCCAGACAATGGAGATGGAAGAGAGCAAGAGGAGATGGCAAAACTATTTCCTAACAGATTTTTTTTTTAAGATGAGAAGTTGAAGATGATTCAAAATGCTTGGTCTCTAAATGATTGGAAGTGCCAAGCTAATCCTTACAGCAATGCAAAGAATAGGTACTGACACCATATTCTGAACTCCTGGGAAATATTAGCCAACCTCCATTAAAAACTGAAAGACTGTCACAAGAGATAGTTCATTGAAAAACTTGATGGACCAGAAACCTTTTGTCTGCATCTTAAAATGCATGAGATGCATATTGGTGCATCTGCGCTGAAAATTCTTTTAATTTAGCCAGCAAGTTATAATGGGGTATATCTGGATGGAACAGTTTCCTCTGAAAATATCAAAAACAGATACAACTAATTTTTAAAGTTCTTCGTGTGTATTTAATGACAATTCATTTTTGTAATTTACTGATGTCAAGTATTCTGCTCTGTGCCAAAGCTATTACTGTAAGCCAGCTGTTTTTATATGGTTCTCTAAAATAGATGGTTTTATTTATTTATTTTATTTATCTTGTGGTGGTATTAGAATCTTGTAAGATGGGAGCTAGCTATAGGCAGAGTAAACTATAAATTGGCATGAATATTGTTTGGAAGTGCATGACACTGGGAGGTGTATTTTGAGGGTGCAGTGAGAAGTTTAATGAAAAATATATAAACTTGTGTGAGTTTAACATACAATTTTATTTTCAAACAAGAATGAGGTAGGGAAGATAAATCACCATACTGAAAATGAGTGAATTTCATACTGAATTTAAGCATGGCAGCCTTGGGAAACTTCAGGCATCACAAAAATACAAATGGAGATCAGCAGATTGTTCGTACATGTTATAAATCCATATATGTGAACACACAGAGAGACAATGGGTATACAATTATTTATTTTTGATTCTTAAACTATACAAGATTAGGAAAAATAAGATTTACAGTAGCAGCTAAGAATGTCTGTAGAACTAGCTTTTGCCAAATTAATATTAATGATAATACTATAGCAAATGAACAAAATCTTTACCATGCCAAAGTTTTTTTTGGGTTGTTATTTCATTCCTGCTGCCCACTTTGTGTTTATTGCAGCCCTTTCTGGACCGGGACGCCTTACGCACTGTCACTCACGCCCTTGTCACCTCCCGGCTGGACTATTGTAATGCTCTATACATGGGGCTCCCCTTGAAGAGCACTCGGAGGCTCCAGCTGGTCCAGAATGCAGCCGCGCGGGTTGTTATGGGCGCAACTTGTTGTGCCCACATGACACCCCTCCTGAATGAGCTGCACTGGCTCCCAGTGGTCTTCCGGGTATGATTCAAGGTGCTGGTCACCACCTTTAAAGCGCTCCATAGCATAGGACCGGGGTACCTTCGAGACCGACTTCTGCCACCAATAGCCTCCCACCGGCCAATTCGCTCCCACAGAGAGGGCCTCCTCAGGGTGCCAACGGCCAAGTTATGTCAGCTGGTGACACCCAGGGGGAGGGCCTTCTCTGAACTGCCCCCGGAAATACGTAAGATCTCCGACCTCCGGGTATTTCGTTGCGCACTCAAGACCCTGTTGTTCCGCCAGGCTGGGCTATCAACATAACAATTTTAAATAGCCTCCCACCGACCAGTTCATTCTCACAGGAAGGGACTACTCAGGGTACCGTCAGTCAAATTATGTCAACTGGTGACTCCCAGGGGGAGGGCCTTCTCTGTGGGGGCTCCAACCCTTTGGAATGAACTGCCCCTGGAGATACGGAATATCCCTGATCTCCGTGCTTTCCGCTGTGCCCTCAAGACCCTGATGTTCCAACAGGTGGGGCTAAACATACGAACATGTGAATGATTTTTTAAATGTTATCTAATTCTGGATTTTATTTAATTGACCAAACTAAGTAATAATTTTAATTAGCAATTTTATGATGTTTGTGTGTCTATATTTTTCTTGACTGTACACCGCCTTGAGTCCTACGGGAGAAAGGCGGTATAGAAATATAATAAATAAATAAATAAATAAATAAATAAATAAATAAATAAATAAATAAATAAATAAATTGGGTTTTAAATTTCTGGGGTTTTAAAATTTAGCCGAATTTATTTAATAATTTTAAACTATTTTAACTGATGTCGTTTTGTGTTTTTAATAGGCTGTACACCGCCCTGAGTCCTTCGGGAAAAGGGCGGTATAGAAATAAAATTATTTATTTATTTATTATTTATCTATTTATAGATCAGAGCCACCATAACACCCAGTAAAACAAAACAAAACAACCTAAACCATTTTATCCTATCTCAAGGTGTCATTACCAACCAATGCTGTTTGTGCGTTAGGCCCAGGGGTGAAATCTAGCAGGTTCTGACAGCTTCTGGAGAACCAGTAGTGGAAATTTTGAGCAGTTCAGACAACCAGTAGCGGAAATTTTGAGTAATTTGGAGAACCAGCAAATACCACCTCTGTCTGGCCCCAGAATAGGGTGGGAATAGAGCTTTTGCAGTATCCTTCCCCTGCCACACCCATCAAGCCACACCATGCCCACCAATCCACCCCCACAGAACCAGTAGTAAAAAAAAAATTGGATTTCGCCACTGGTTAGGCCTCCCTTCTTTTCCATTCACTGAACAGAAGCCTTTTGTAAGACTCCAAACTGGAAACAGTTGAGGTGAAAGGCTAAAGAGGAAAGGAACCAGAGAACACTAGTGCTAATTCCAATCTGTGACAAATTAAAACAGTAGTTTCCAAAAAGATGCTCTCTAATGGCAAAGGTTTTACTTATTTTTAAATGATTTGGATAAACTTTCAGCATTTTCACTGTAAATAATGTCTTCTGTAGCAGCCCAAAATAAAAAAGGTGGGTTAAGGAACAATGCAGAAAATGAATATTGAATACACTGATTCTACTGAAAAGCACCCAATATATCTGCAGTAAGCCACAGCTGTATATGTAAGCAGCAGAAAAGCAAAGGAGTTTTAAGAGCAAAGGAGTTTTAATATGATGCTTCTATTGTGCAATATTTGCACGTACCAAAAGACAGTCTGAAATCCTCCAATGATGTGCCAATAAATAGTAGTCAAGCAGATTAAAAACGAAACAACAGCCCACGCCTGCACGAAAGGTGAGAAGATAATTATTTCAGTAAAAATTTGCATCATTTGAATTAGCTGTGAGGTTTAGGTGGAAGACTTCCATCATGGTGAGAAAAGGAAAATAGCAATGTTAAAATGTATTGGGGTTAAATGTTATTTAAGAAAATAATATACCTCTCAAATCAGATGAGCATCACTGAAAGAAACTAAAAAGGACTGAAAAGATTGAGGTGTCTTATTATTTTTCCATTTCTGACAGAGAAAGATTGGTGCATTCTTCTCAAAACCAACTTCTTTTTGAAAACATCATTTTGGAAACTAAGATCTGGTGCATAGAAGAAGAAGAAAAAAACAATGTTGTAGAATTGTTCCAGGGTATTAACTATTGTGAACCAGGGAGATGTAGTTCAACGCCCAGCAACTCAAGGACAGCCCTCAGCTAAGATTATCCTAGATGCACAGTTACTTGCAACATAAGTTTCCCATCATCAAGTTTTATCTCTGCATTAAGTCAAGCTGTCCTCAGATCAGCTTAAATAATCCAAATTCCAGCTGTGCTACAAGCAGACAGAAGTGTATGATTCAATCAATGAGAGCTCAGTACAGGAGACAGTAACTCCATTGTAGCAAATTCAATATGCAAGGGGAAAAAAATTCTCTCGTACACAAAGTAATACACAGAAAACACACCATCTCTTTTCTTTTCTTTTGTTCTTTGCATTAGCCTTTTTCTTTTTCTTTGTAACTACAGTATAGGTATTCCTCAACCTGCGACCATAATTGAGCCCAAAATTTCAGTTGTTAAGCAAGGCAGTGAATTTAAGTGAATTTTGCCCCATTTTATAACCTTCTTTGCTACAGTTGTTAAGCAAATCGCTGATGTTGTTAAGTGGCTTGTGCAGTTGTTAAGTGAATCTGGCTTCCCCCATTGACTTCGTTTCCCAGCCAGCTGGGAAGGTTACAAATGATGATCACATGACACCCCCCCCTAGGACAGAACAATTGTCATAAATACATGCCAGTTGCCAAGTGCCTGAATTTTGATCATTCGACCAAGGGGATGCTGCAACAATCATAAGTATGTCTGTGGAGATTCTCAATCATTCAGGGTTGTCCCAAAGGAAGGACAGACCAGATGACTGCAGAAAATACAAATTCTTCCATTCCCCACCATTCAGTCAGAACTGAAGAAGCTTCTTGGATGAGAAGCGAAACATTTTCAAATAAAAAAGAAGAAAGTCCACTTGTCTTTTGGGACAGGCATAAGTGTAAAAACTGGTCACAAGTCATGTTTTTTTCAGTACCGTTGTAATGTCAGTCACTGAACGTATGTTTGTAAGTCGAGGACTCTCTGTATTTGTTTTGTTCTGCCAGAATACGTTGTTAACTTGATGTAGAAATATACTTTGTGTGGACATACTTCCAACCCTTGAAAAATTTGTCCAGGCCACATTTGGAAGAACTTGTAGGACCAGGAAGACTTCCCAAATATTTTAATAATTTCCTCTTCTGTTTTATATTACACTCCAGTATCAAGTTATGAAGGAGCTTTGGAGACCAAATCCAAACTTTTTGGGTAGCAAGGAGGCTGAAAGTATATACCCCTATCCTAATCCCTGCCCCAAATTTCAGTTTTGTGGTGTACGATTAGATTCATTATCTCCATTCATTATCTCCATTCATCAGATTGTTTCTTCATGGGGAGAGATCTGACTTTTCATCTCTATTTGACTGTTGCTAGGTACATAAAAGAGTTAAATCTTGGAACTATTCATAATAATTACCTCCCTATTGTTTCCAGAAGCTCTGGAAAGATCCATTCCTGTGATACTTACTGGTAATGCAAATATCTGCCTGTTGATCATATCTGTAATCTTATGAGGTAGACCAGAAAATATATTCAGGTACTGGTCAACTTGTAGGAGCCCTGGTGGCACAGTGGTTAAAGTGCAGTGTTGGAGGAAAACTCTTCCCACAACACGGGGTTCAAACCTGATGGGACTCAAGGTTGATTAGTCCTTTCATTGTTCTGAGATCATTAAAATGAAGACCCAGATTGTTGGAGACAATATACAAATAATGCTGATATTATAAATCGCCCAGAGAGTGCTGTAAAGTCCTATGGGGCAGTATATAAGTATAAACATTTTGCTACTGCCATTGCTCCTGTTGATCCCTGCCTCAATTTAAGTTTCAAGATGGGAAGAAGAATACAAAAAGAAAAACAGACAAAGTTCAGTATCATATCAGTATATGATTAAAACATTTAACAAGGAGCTTGGAAGAAAATGAAAATGTTCAGAATAGAAAAGCTGCTATATGTAAATTGGAACTTATTTGCAAAGTTTTGGATTGGATGTCAAAGTAAAGTACAGTAAAAATATGTCTATGGGTACTTTCTGCATTATGGATGATTGCATTCAGTCTGAAAACTTGATGTGTGAGAGGGCTTGATGCATTACGATTGTGCAGATAGAATCCTTACAAGAGATGCTTCAGAATATGTGCGTCATGGCTTCTTGCTATTCAAGAAAGACATCCCTGGAAGCAGTTTCCAAAAGAGAGATATGAGCTGAAAAAAAGAATCATAAATGCTTCAACAGTTCATAAAGAAATGCAAAGAGGTGCTTCATATGCACTCCTTTGTCTTCTGAAGAACCAACCCCCTTCGAATAATATGCACATCCTGATGAGTGGGAGTAGGTGGTATACAAATAATTGCAAAGAAGGAACAAATGAGTACCAAGGGGATAGAATCCTTTCCTCTATTTTATTCTCTAAAACAGTTTTTTCAAACTGTGTTCCATAGAATTCTAGGATTTTGCCAGAACCTGATGGGGTTCTAGGAAAGACTGAGAGGAAAAAGAAATCACTCAAATGCAGCCAGTTTTCAATTACTTGAACTTTGCCTCATGATCAACAGTTCTGGGAAATCCATTCATTTATTTAAAGGTTCCATGGCTTGGGAAAAAAATGGAAATTTCTGCTTTCTCTGGACCTTCTTCTGATCAACCAATTAATGCAATTAGAAACTTATTAGACAGGGTTACAATCCATATGCTCAAAGTATGAATCCAGGTAGAGATATGTTTGATTGATCATGAATTGGTTTGGGATAATCCCAAGCCCCGAGTCTCTATTTGCACTGTATCTTTACTCAGCAGAAGATTTACCTGCCTGCCGGCATGGATTCAATTTCCAGAAAGCCGAACATTGTCTTGTAAAACTGAATAGAGAATTAAACTTTGCTGCTCAGTAGAAAAACCTTTCGGTAATAATTGCACTTCGTCTAATTTCATATCATTTCTGCTTAGTGAACTTGTATCAGCTTTGCAAATGCCCAAGTTCCTTTATATACATATGTTCATTATATTTGGACACATCAAGGGAAGATGTGAAGGCATTACATTATTAAAAGAGAAATGTAGAGCCTGAGATGAAATGGGGATATATGCTCCAATGAATGATACTTCCTTATGATTACCAGAAAAATGTTGGGCTTTTGACTCCTGGAATAATTACTGTGAGACCTGAACAACTTAATTTGCCAGGTAATTGCATGGTTATTTTTTGTTCTGTGAAGGGTAAAGAGGTAACATTTAATTTGGAGGACACTGAATAACCCACTAATTGCTCAGTAATTTCCATGTCATCACATAATAAAAGCAAGGACTGTTCTGTGGCCCAGATATGACAAGACAAAAATCTAACTCTATCAAATATTGTTACAACATGCCTGTTATACATCCACACACACACACATGAGAGGATTTCCCCCTCATCAGATGGAATCTAAGGAATGAGGTTTGCTGATTGAGGTTCTGCCAACTTTGTTGGTTATCTTGGTTGCCAGTCAACAGTTATTAAAGAAATGCCTTGAATGACTCCAAAACTCTGGCTCACCAATTGTGCCAAAGCACAAGGAAGAAATATGTTTTAATATGCAGTATTTACAAATTCCTTAGAGAAAATACAGTGTAATAAAAAGTCAATTACAATGTGAGTAATAAAAGGATATGGAATTCAGAAGCCAGGGTACAAAGCAATTCTGAGCATCTCATTCTAAAACTAAGATGTCTTTCAGTTCGCTGTACACAGAATGACAATCGTTCTTATGGAACAATCAGATTAGAATACAAACACTGGTAATAGCAAGATAATCATGTGTAACAAAATGTGAAATAGAATATTGATGGCTACTGTTACTACTGACACACTTTATTTTCTTTCCTGAAAGAAAGAAAAAACTTTCTTCACTGAAACAAACTTTCTTGATGAACTCTTGGAGTTGAAGGCTCTTTCATAAGGTTCAAGCTCAGAAGGAAATCAGCAACTTTAAGTGGTCAAATGATAAAGCAATATCATAACAGGTCAAATTGCCATCTTCTCTAATTTCTAAAATTGAGGAGAGGGGGATAAATGGAAAAATGGAGGCATTTAAGAAATCAAACAAAACAATGTTAAGCTAACATACCATTCTTTGATCCTGGAGCCCTTTGACAGTGTTGTCCTACTGATTTGGGCACAAATAGAAAAAAAATGTTTCTTTTCCTCTTTCTGAGAAAGAAAATACAAAAGAAAAGAAAATATTGGACATTATAAGCCATGATGTAATTTTTAATTAGTTAGGAGAAGAGAAATAATGTGAGAGAGAAAGAAAGAGAGGGAGGGAGGGAGGGAGGGAGGGAGGGGGAGAGAGAGATCTTCTTGATGTCTTCCACTAAGATTTAATGGAAGTATGAAGTGCCAAGCAGATCCTAAGAAAATGGCAGAGAATAGCAATAGCACTTAGACTTATTGTATATATTGCTTCACAGTGGCCCTCCCTAAACAGCTTACAGAATCAGCATGTGGCTCCCAACAATCTGAGTCTTCATTTTACCAACCTTGGAAGGATGGAGAGCTGAGCCAACCTTGAGCTGGTGACAAAGATGGGTTTTCACAGGTTCTGACCAGTTCCGGAGAACCGGTAACGGAAATTTTAAGTAGTTCGGAGAACCGGTAGTAAAAATTCTGACTAGCCCTGCCTCCATCTATTCTCTGCCTCCCAAGTCTCAGCTGATCGGGAGAAAATGGGGATTTTGCAGTAACCTTCCCCCAGAGTGGGGTGGGAATGGAGATTTTACAATATCCTTCCCCTGCCATGCCCACCAAGCCATGCCCACTGAGCCATGCCACACCCACAGAACCAGTAGTAAAAAAAATTGAAACCCACCACTGGGCGGTGAGAATCAAACTGCTGGCAGTTGGCACAATTAGCCTGCAATATTGCATTCTAACCACTGCACCACCACAGCTACTTGTATTGTGTATAAGTGAAAAATTGTATATAAGTGAAGGGATTTAATAGTTAACACATATATTCTTTTGCCATTGTCACACTAAAAGAGGTATAAAAATATCTCAGCAATGAGAATTTTTCCAAATTCTCTTCTCTGAAAGAATCTAAAGCAAATTCTTTTTCTTAAAATGACATTTAATAAGAACCTGTAGCAAAACACAAGAATGTTTCTCCGCCCTCCACTAAACTGAACACATCTATAGCCATTAGCTATTGTCCTAGAAGCTATAAGTTTTCAGCCTTAGAGAGCTATGTCTTTCAGTCATGTTGTCTTTGATACTGGACAGAGATTTTTAAAAATGTAGCAGTGGAATAGAATTCTTATAGTATTTGTAACTGAGAGCTAACAAAAATCAAATGCATTACCTTTTAATCTGCCTTCTCTATATGGAATCTAAACAGAGATATTTTTAAAAAACCTTGCTGACTTGGGGGAACGCTTTGTCAAAGAAATTGTATATTTTCTCTTGAATGACACTAATGTCTGTCTAACACATAAAATAGCTCTTTTGCCTTGACAGCAAAAAATATCAGAAAGAGAGAACTAGATAAAATTACTATAAACGGTTGCGCAGAAACTAAAATATCATATAAATTAAATTTTGTGCATAAATATCACGGTGTCCTTGCTATGCTGCAAAATTTGACATTTTAAAGGGTGTTTTTTTTTTTTTGTATGCCTGTATTGATCTATTACAGTGTCTCTATGTGCACAGAATGGTAAATGGAAATTCTAGCATATCCTGATTTATTGTGGATGAGCTGTGTGTTAATATACATTGCATACTTATTTCTCCTTGGTTCATCTCTTGACATGACTAGCTGAACAATCAAGCCATGTTTTGTTTAGCATGTTGTCTAAATATGTGGGCTTGGGCTCTGAAACCAATCTGGATTTACAAAGCACAATCATAGTTTATTTGCTGTGAATCCTCAACAGGTAGGATCTGGGTAGCTCTTCTTTAGTTGATTACGTAGTACTACCATTAATGGGGAGAGAACCTATTTTGGGCAGAAAACTATAATCAGTCTTGTGTGACAGCTGAACTAAACAAGTAGGTGTGGCCAGAAAAAGGGAGGAGGAAAAAGCAGAATAGGAATTATTTGGTAATAAACTAAAGAAATGAATACAAACAAAAAATATTCCTTCCAAATGCTTCTAAGCAATCCAGAAGAACAGCATAAAAGTCTTAAAAGACAGGGGAACATGCTGTTATATGCGCTTGTTTTTCACCATTGTCATTTTTAAAAAATCAAATGTAGGTATTGTTTTAGCAATCCAACTAAAGATGAAAAGGATTTGGAGAGAAGAAGAGGCAGAAACCATGAACATGGAAAAGAAATGGCAAGGCCTTTTGATTCATCAAATTTCTATGTGACCCATCTCACCTATATGACAAGGCGGTTTGCAAATAAAAATAAGATCAAACAATGCAAAATAGTCCGAAATAATTACGTAGGAATAATAAAGAAAGCAATGTAAATCATATGATGTTTACAAGCAGAATATAACTGATATTACATAGGCCAAACCTACTATAAATTTCTCTGAATTTCATAGTCCTACAGAAGCTCCAAGCCTGCCCTCTCAAACTGATCCTAGCCCTTTCTAGCATAAATGATATCCTTTATTGTACCCATCTAGTGTTTCATTTCGGACCAGGGGAAGGGTAACAACATGGATTCTGTTATTTGTCTCCTTCCCCTTCAGGGTCAACAGGTTGTTTCAATTCACCTGCTCTGTCTAGTATACAATTTAATACGAGAAAGAAAGGAGTTACTTATAGTTATTATTTGTCCCCTATAGTACATTCTAAAATATTTTTTAAAATTTCAATGAATATAAAACCCATCTATCAAACAACAATTTCATATGTCCATTTCTTTTCCATTTCAAAACCTATTTCTAAACATTATAGGAAGTTTATTTCAAAATGGACAGACACCCAATACTTGGAGATATCTTGCTAACATATTGTATCATCATTATAACTAATTGCATAGGGGGAAAAAAGAAGGATATTGAAACTTCAAAGGGAGTCTCTATGGTCCCTAAGCTGCCGAATGTCTATCTTTGCATGAGGCAAACTGCTGCTTGTCCTGGTTGAAGGAACCAAGCAAGTGTTCTTGATGTCTCATGATCAATCAGGAAGGTCAATAGAGATTTTCAGTCATCCAGGTTATGGTTGTCCCAAAGGTGCTTTTTTCAAGAGGCAACTGGACTTTGTGGGTTTTCTTTGAAGACGTTTTGCTTCTCATTCAAGAAGCTTCTTCAGCTCTGACTGAATGGTGGGGAATGAAATGATTTGTACTCCTTGCAGACAACTGGTTATTTGCATTCTTTTAGAAAGTCATTAAGGCCACCTGGAGGTTTATCTGAGTTGTCAAGATCAGCTGGTAGTGCAAATGGGTGTGGAGCAGGGGTGTTAAACATTGTCACGGCATCATCACATGACATATCACAACTTTTTTTCCCCTTTGCTAAACAGTCTGTGGGTGTGGCCAGTGTGTGATGCATCTGGTCCATGAGCCGGGAGTTTGACACCACTGGTGTGGAGCCTTCTTGGAACTGTTGAAAGGACTGTGTTGTAGATTGGAGATAGATGATGAAATAGGGGTCAAAGAGGCTATCTATGTCAAAATTAAACAGCCATCTCTCAACAGAGGGGGAGGGATATGACATCATCTATCTCCAGTCTACAACACAGTCCTTTCAACAGTTCCAAGAAGGCTCCACACTCATTTGCACTACCCAGCTGATCTTGATGACACAGATAAACCTCCAGGGGGCCTTAAGGACTTGCCAAAAGACTGCAAATGAGTGGCTGTCTGCAAGGAGTATAAATCCTTCCATTCCCCACCATCCAGTCTCAGCTGAAGAAGCTTCTTTGATGAAAAGAGAAATGTCTTCAAAAAACCCCCAGAAAGTCCAGTTGCCTCTTGAAAAAACCACGTTTGGGATGATCAACCAGGAACTTTTAAAGGGTTTTCTACAGATAGCTATTATCTATGAATTGTTTAGGAAATAAATTGTTGTAGACTTCATTGTCATAGAACAATACTATGTATTATTTAGATTGATTGATTGTGTGCCATTAAATCATTGTAGATTCTTAGCAACCATACAGATAGATTTTCTCCATGACAATCTGTCCCTAACCTGTTCACAATAGTGTATTCATTGCTTCTATTACTGAGTCCATCCACCATGCTACTGGTCCTTTTCTTCTCTTTCCTTTTACCTCTCCCAGCATTAGAAAGAGAGAGCTAGGTCCTCACATAATGCATTCAAAGTAGGATAATCTGAGCCTCAAGGGAGAACTCTGTTGATTTGTTCAATGAACCATTTTTTTGTTTTCTTAGCTGTCCATGATATATTAGTAGTGTTCTCCAACATCAAAGATGAAAGCATTCATACTCTTCTTGTCCTGCTTCTTCAAAGGCCAACTTTCACTTCTACAGAGTATTATAGGAAATACCTGGGTTCACAGGATTCTGGTTTTTGTGGCTATAGATTTATTATGGTATTTAAATATCCAAGGTCTCCATGGCTGATCTACTATGTGCTAGTATTTGTGTATTTGACTGCCCATTCCTTTACTATTGATGGCTGAGCCTAAAAAGCAGAAGCTATTTATTAATTATTCAATATTATTATTACCAGAACTTTATAATAGCTGCACAAAGCCTATTTCTAAACTTTATAGGAAGTTTATTTCAAAATGGACAGACACCCAACACTTGAAGACAAGTAACATGTTGACATATTGTGGCATCACTGTAGGTAATCGCATGGGAGTGGGGTGGGGAAGGATCCAAGGGACATGTTGAAACACAAGCTGTAATTCTAAGACTGATTGTTGTACCTATTATCATTAGTTTGGTCTTCTTTACATTTAATCTTAGTCCCATTTTTTTCATGATTTATGTATTGCAAACATTTATATAGTCGCCCACCTCATAACCAACTCTAGGAGGTTCTCAGTCCCTAAGCTTCTTACAAGAACTTACAAGAGCTTGTACATCTTTTGCATTTTTGGCTGTCAGGGTAGTGCCATCAGCATAACAGACATTGATGTTAACTTTCAGTTTTGAAATCAAAGTAATCTTCCAATCCAGCTTCCTTCATATATTTTCAATGTACCGGTTGAATAAATATGGGGATTATACAAGCCTTGTATATTCGTGTATTTCAGGTAATTGATCTCCTTTATTTAACTCCATAAACAATAAAACAATAAGTTTTATTGTCTACAAATATTCAGAGATGGCAATGCCAAGTCTTGTTATTCCCATCTTCCCCTGAACTAGTTGGACTTGAGCCATCAATTTTCCCCCTATCCTCTTATTGTACTTCATTCTCACTGTTTCAGCAAGAGGTCAGCTGATGTGAATTTAAAATCTATAGAACTGTTGCCCAGGAGATATTTTAAATTGGTGATGCTTCCTAGCATTCTGCTGTTTATAGCCATGATTAAAGAGGATACAGATTCCTTTGGAAGGCTGTAGACATCCACTCAAATTGTCTTTGACACAATTGCTCATAATAGGTGCAGTTTGAAGACATTAATAATCCAGGAGGCAAATAAAAAGCCCATGGACATGTCAGCTACAGAATCTATAATGGTAACCTACAATATTTGACTGAGAGTTTTATTTATATTTCTGAGGACACCTTAGACCTGGTTACTGAGCAAGCCCACTTTCCAGGACAGGATATCCTTTACAGTTAATCATTTGTGGAATGAACAGCTACATAAATTTGATAAATAAATAAAGTAACTTTTAAAAAAAAACTGTGCAAAAGGTGCATACATGTAAGGACTTCATTATTATCACACATCATCATGTGTTCCCCTTGCCTCTGAACCTCTTATATACTATCTATTAAAACAACCAAAACTTCAGCCAAAAATGTCAACCTATTTTCCAAAGCACCTGAAGGGCAGACAAGGAATAATGGATGGAAACTGATCAAGGAGAGATTCAACCTAGAAATAAGGAGAAATTTTCCAACAGTGAGAACAATCAACCAATGGAACAGAAGTTGCCTTCAAAAGTTGTGGGAGCTTCATCACTGGAAGCTTTCAAGAAGAGACTGGACTGCCAACTGTCAGAAATGGTGTAGGGTCTCCTGCTTGGGTGGGGGATGGACTAGATGACCTACAAGGTCCCTTTCAACTCTATTATTATTCTTCTATTCAAAAAGATCATCTGTAATGTGTTTTCATCTTGAATGTTGAAAGAGTGCCGGTTGTTATATTGCCAGTTATTATATTCCTCAATATCCTGTGAAACAGATAATGATTTACATATCCTCTCTCAAAGATCTTTCAAGTTAGCCAAGATAAACACAACAAAAATGGGAAAATATATTTTATGTTAAATTACATAGCATAATTATCTCATAGATTAAGTTCTTATTATACAAATTATATTCTCCTCTAGAGGGAAAGTAAAGCAGTTCTGTTTTCCCTTGCATTTTTAAATAAAAGAATGACAATGAGGCATAATTTGGTGGTTTTAAATTAGGACCACGTGTGTCCTTAGTCCCCATTTTGTGATCCCGAAGCACCCCTATATTGATGCCAATTTGTTACTGTTCAGCATGACAATTTATAGCCTTTGGGGAGGGGAGGTTGATCAGAAGATACAAAATAAATTTATGTTTCTATATTGCTCAACCTATTAAACAATTGCATTAAAAGTGCCCCAAATCCACAGAGGGAAAAATAAAAAGAGAGGAAAATACTTCATTTTGCTCATTAGTGATTTAATTGCATCACTGGACACGCTCCCTGGGTATAAATATAGTGTACAGATAGTCCTCACTTAACAACCAATCATTTAATGACAGTTTAAAGTTATGGCAGACCCTCCCATGGTTTTACAACCCAATTTAAACCCAATTTTACAACCCCATTTTGAACTTATGACACCCTACCCCCATAGTTATATGATTTCATTTTGAACCTTTGACAACTGGTTTCTATTTATGGCCACCTGCAATATCCATTGTCAAGTGACTGAAATTTTTTGTGATTTTGCTGGTTTCAGGCATGTACTTTTAGTTTCTGGCAAAAAAACCACACAACACATTAGGTATAATGGATTAGTTTGAGGACTGTACTATTTGCTTAATGACCATGGCATTTGCTTAATGACTGCTACATAAAAGAGCATATAATTGGGTGCAATCCCATGGTGACCCACTTAGTGACTGCTACATCTTACCTACATAAATCCAGGTTCAGTTATGATCGTAAATCAAGGATTATCTTCAACCCCTCAATTTAGCTATGAGAAGTTGTTTACAATGGCTATAATAGGTATTTTATTTTTTTTTATTTTTTTTTATTGAATTTGTATACCGCCCTACTCCCAAAGGACTCAGGGCGATGAACAGCCATAGAATAAAACATATAAATACAAAATTTAAAATAAACTAAAACGAATTAAATAATTTGGCTGAACAAATTTAAAACCCCAATACTTTAAAACCCAAATTTAAAATTTCCATTTAAAAAGGGGAAAGACTTAGGTCAGGCCAGCTTGATGAAATAGGAAAGTCTTGAGCGCGCGACGGAAGGTACACAGATCCGGGATCCTCCGTATCTCCGGGGGGAGCTCGTAGTAGGTGCCCCCACAGAGAAGGCTCTCCCACTGGGGGCCGCCAGTCGACATTGTTTGGCTGATGGCACACGGAAGAGCCCCTCTCTATGGGAGCGTACTAGTCGGTGGGAGGCTATTGGTGGTAGCAGGCGGTCCCATAAATAACCAGGTCCTAAGCCATAGGACATGTTTTCTTGAATGCTTAGTTCTCCTAAGAAAATTTTCTAATGATGCTCTAATTAGGGCATTTTAATGAATTAAAAGAACGTTGGTATCATAGATGCTGGTAAATAAACTCATCGGGATTTCCATAGGCCATCAGATTCAATTGCAGGGAGGCAAATGACACTGAAGTTAAGAAGAGGAAGAAGATGAGTGTGGAGAAACCACATCCAAAAGAAAAGACTCTCTGGACATCACTGAAACAATAACACTTTTATCAAGAGCAGTAATTTTTTTGACAGTTACTTCAGGTGCATCAGAGACAAAACGCATCAAAGACAACATAACAAATAGCGAGTATTTGATACAGCTCTAATCTAAAATTACATCCTTTTCTAGCTGCTTATGGCTATCATTAGTGAATCCGTTTGGTTAAAAAGTCACCTTGCATGATGAATAGCAAACTTCACATATTTTTTGCTAGGCAGGATTGAATGTGTTGCCAAGAGAAGTCTGCTTAATTGCTTCGGATAGAAAATCATTCATAATTTTTGCTGGTCTTAGTGGTGATATAGCTACTATACTTAGTTGGTACTAAAGTGTGATTCCAAAATACAGGCGGGAGAAAAATGATGAAGGGAGGGAGAAAATGAACATCTTGGCATCTCACCTTCTTCAGAGAAAGAGAAAGAGATTAGTTTGGTCAGCCCATGACACTAGAATAAAAAAGAAGGATTGCTTGGCTCAGCCAAGTGAAAAATCTTATATATTTTCTAAAACCTTTTTTATGATTTGCTTTATCTTATCATTAAGCCTGAGCCAGGAAGCAGAAGCCGAACTCACTAGGAGAGATGAAGTTAAGAATGTTGACTATTTCATTCTTTGAGACAGAAATGGCTAGAAAGAGAATAGAATAGAATAGAATAGAATAGAATAGAATAGAATAGAATAGAATAGAATAGAATAGAATAGAATAGAATAGAATAGAATTCTTTATTGGCCAAGTGTGATTGGACACACAAGGAATTTGTTTTTGGTGCATATGCTCTCAGTGTACATATTTAATGGAGGCATTGGAAGTTTATAGTATATGAAAAGACAATTATAGATTAAATGAACTCCTAATTCTATAAATTCCTATCTACCAAGATACCCATCATGTTAGAAAAATAGTAAACACTGTAATAAACATTTACTACCACTGTTATTAGAATTCAGGAAGCCAGAAGGAAATTTTGACATTGATTGATGAAGGTGAAAAAGAATAATTTCCATATGGTGAAGCCATCTATGACATACTAGGTAAATTAAGCCTCTAGGACAACACATGCTACTTGATTCTTCTTTGTTCTCCAATTTTGGAGACCCTCAAGTACAACTACTGAACACTTTGTTTATTTATTTGCTGATTAATATATCCCCACCTCACTTTTACACAACTCTAGGTGGATTTACAATAAAATAAATAAAAACACAAATATATAATAGAAAACAAAAATGAAAACACATAGGATCTAACCTATCATACAAAATCCCTCATGAAATCTATTAGAGGAAAAAAAGGGAACATATTGACTATGGGCAGGACAAAGTTCCTACTGAATATCATCACTGTGCCATTGTATCCTTAGCCTTATAAAAATGTTAGTTTTGTCCCTGATCACCACTAAGTTTTCTACTTGTGATCAGGGTTGGGCTGCTGGGGTTTTGGAGGGGTTCGGGAAAACCTCTAGCTAAGATTCTGTGAAGTTCGGAGAACCCTCAAACCCCACTCCTGGCGGGCCCTGCCCACCCCTCACAGGAGTCTCCACACGGCCTGTTTCGTATGCAGGTAAGTGCAGGGTGTGTGTGGAGGCTCAGGGAGGGCGAAAAACTGGAAGTTTGGGAATGCTGGAAATGGGCTGTTTCTGGCCTTCAGAGGGCCTCCAGAGCCTGGGGAGGCCGTTTTCACCCTCCCAGAGGCTCAAGGAAAGCCTCTGGAGCCCGGGGAGGGCAAAAATGCCCACCATGGCCTAGCCGGGCAGCAACCGGGCAGAGAACCCCTTGCTAAAATTTTTGAAGCCCACCCCTGCTTGTGATCAAGGCTTTCCTTAAAGGCTGAGCATCTTCAAAGCATACCTAAATCAGATTGGACAATTTTAGGGGCTTTAATAGAAATATTAATTATTAAATTAGGTGTGTAATTAGCATTCAGCTCACAATGTATAAAATATCTACAAATTCCATATCAATGGCTGTCCATCATGATTCCTGGGCAGTTTCCTAATTAACATGTGAAATAGCATGAAAGCTTCTTTTCTTATTTATTTTTGTGTCAATTTTTTTGCAATTAATTATGAATGCTATAATCAAGGGATTCCTCACATTATATATTTTCCAATAACATAGGTCATTGGTCATTTCTCCTGGGTATTATGCTTTTCAACCACCATGAATATCTTGAGAAGTTTCCATTGGGACAAATTAATTAAGAAGATAGTGATGAAACTTCATGATTTGCCTACAAAAGTCTCATTAGTTTTTACATTTTCATATTGTCCTTGGAAAAAACATCAGGGGCGCTCTGAATTAAACCATTTGTGTTCCAACACTGGTCAGTAAATTGCCTTCAGTATGCTGGCCATGATTTTGACTTTTTATGACCACACTGAAAACATCCATACAATTTTTCATGCAATTTTTACACATATCTGTATTCCTGGATGATATTGAAGCAGTGTTGCAGGCCTGTATCTGATATTTTTCAACTATATTCTGGTGGAGTATAATATTTATTAGGTTTAGATTCCAACTTTATTTTTTAACAACTCAAGGCAGGAGACATAATTTTTCCCACAACAAACTGTTCTGTGAAATGGGTGGACTGAGACAAAATCAGTGACCCAAAGTCAACCACCCAGCATGCATGTTTGTGAGAGGATTAGAATTCATAATCTCCTACTTTTTAATCCAGCACCTTAACCATATACCAACTGGTTCTGCAAAGTTAGACATTCTGTTTCCTAATGCATTTCTGTTTCAGACATTTGCTCTGTCAGTGAATTCCAGTATATACTGTAGTTGTAAAAGTCAATATTCCCTTTCATTTTACTGATACACTTGCTGAAGATATGCAAAGCTTGATGAATTGCAGCTTTGCTAAAAATTTGTTCTTTTTCTTTTTGAAGGTCTGCTTGCCTGCTTCCCAATCTTTTATTATTATTATCATTATGCTTTTAGGAATCCAAATATATTGTACAATTGTATCCAGGATAAACTTCCTAAGCTTAGATCTCGTTGAAATCAAATTTAGAAATAACTGATGTCAATAGGAAATAAATACTAGTGAAATTCTTGGCTACATATAATCCAGCACAACCCTGGATTAAATGGATTGTAGTTTTATTATTATTGTCTGTTGTGAATATACTCTCCTTGTTATTTGTTTTGGTAGTGAAGCATGCTGTTAGTGTGTGCGTTTAATATGCTTGATGGTCTATCTTTTTTTAATTAGCCATGAAGGGTAATTTGTTATTGTTTTATCTCTGTTTTGCATACTTTATTGATTTAAAGGTATTATTGTCTCATGTGTCTTCTCTAACTTTTCTTCATTATGAAGAAAGTATCATTTAGATAAGCCTTTATTTATTTATTTTATTCATTTGTCAAGCTTGTATAAGATAACAGATGTAAGTATAAACATGATTATGAATACAGGAAATGGATATGAATAAATGGAGACAGTAGGACAGGGGCTGTAGCAGGGGTGAAATCCAGCAGGTTCTGACAGGTTCTGGAGAACTGGTAGCGGAAATTTTGAGTAGTTCGGAGAACCGGTAGCAGAAATTTTGAGTAGTTCGGAGAACCAGCAAATGCCATCTCTGGCTGGCCCCAGAGTGGGGTGGGAATGGGGATTTTGCAGTATCTTTCCCCTGAAGTGGGGTGGGAATGGGGATTTTGCAGTATCTTTCCCCTGAAGTGGGGTGGGAATGGAGATTTTGCAGTATCCTTCCCCTGCCACGCCCACCAAGCTACGCCCACCAAGCCACACCACGCCCACAGAACCGGTAGTAAAAAAAATTGGATTTCACCACTGGACGGTAGGCACATTGGTGCACTTATGCACACACCTTACAGACAACTTAGGAATGGGGTGAGGTCAACAGTAGACAGTCTAAGGTTAAAGTTATGGAGGTTTGGGGAAGAAACCACAGAGTCAGGTAGTGCATTTCAGGCATTAACCACTCTGTTGCAGAAGTTGTATTTTCTGCAATCGAGTTTGGAGAGGTTTACCTTAAGTTTGTATCTATTGTATCACAAAGCTGGAGTCAGAGCTAGGATATAAAGACCAAAAGATGGATGAACCGAGGGCCGTATCGATATCTGGGAGCTCGCCCCCACTATCTTCGAGTGGTGATGTGCTCCGACCCTCTTGGTTCCTTCCGACCTACTGGGAGTTTGAGAGAGGGAGGCACTGGGCTCAGGTTGGTCTATTTTAACAGGTCTGTGGTTAACAAAGCTCTCCTCATTCGGGATTTGATTGAGGAGGAAAACACAGACTTGGCTTGTATCACGGAAACCTGGTTAGGCTTGGAGGGAGGTGTCCCTTTGATAGAACTTTGCCCACCAGGTTTCTGGGTGCTGCACCAACCTAGGGCCCAGGGTAGGGGGGAGGGGTGGCGGTTGTTATTAGGGAGACCCTTAGTCCGCGAGAGGTCACTGCTCCTAGGAAAGACGGGTGTGAGACCCTCCTCAGGAAGTGGGGCTGGCAAGGTCAGTTGGGCTTGTTGATTGCATACCTGTCTCCCAGCTGCGTATCAACAGCCCTGCCAGGCTGCTCGATGCCTTATCGGGGCTGGTAGTGGAGTTTCCCAGACTTATTGTGCTGGGGGACTTCAATCTGCCATCCCTGGGTGGGGCATCAGGATGGCTCGGGAGTTCGTGGCCTCCATGGCAGCCATGGACCTGACTCAAATTGTTCAGGGCCAGACACATGAGGGGGCCACACGCCCGATCTTGTTTTTGTCTCGGAGCAATGGTGGGTGGAGTTTGGTGGGGGACTGACTGCTATTGATCCCCTGTCATGGACCGACCACCATCTTCTACGGCTGGGCTTCCAGTATGCCGCCCCTCCTCGCTGGGAAGCGGAACCGACCATCTGGTTCCAGCCCAGGTGCCTGATGGACCCGGAGAGGTTCCAGACAGAGTTTGGGATGATGCCTCTATCTCTCTCCCATGCCCCGGTCATGACCCTGGTGGATGCCTGGGATGAGGCTGCTGCCAGGGCTCTGGACCGGGTCGTGCCTTTGCGGCCTCTAACTCGTCCAAATCCCAGTTGGCCCTGTGGTTTACTGAGGAGCTCCAGGGAATGAAGCTACGTAGGAGAGGCCTGGAGAGCAGTTGGAGGGCCAGTCGTTCTGAATCTGACTGGTCACAATTGAGATCATTTACTCGGGCCTATTTGGTGGAATTGGAGACGGCAAAATGTCGCTATTTCTCCAATGTCATCACGTCTGCAGAGAATCGCCCGGCCGCCCTGTTTTGGGTGTCCCACTCCCTCTTGAATCAGAGGGCGGGGGAAGACCCGATGCGAGGGCGAGCTGAGGAGTTTGGCCAGTATCTGCAGGAAAAGATCACTCAGATTTGGGATGGCTTGGACTCTGACTGGACAGGATCAGACGGTGAGGAAGCGGCGGGTCTTGTGCTTTGAAAAGAGTTCGGTTCTGTTATCCCAGAGGAGGTGGATAGGATCATGGGGAAGTTGAGTGTGGCCACATGTGTACTGGACCCGTACCCCTCCTGGCTGGTTTATTCAGCTCAGGAGGCGACAGGCAGCTGGATCCATGCGGTGATAGCTGCTTCTTTAAAGGAGGGAAGCTTTCCTGCCGCCTTGAAGGAGGCGGTGGTGAGGCCCCTCCTCAAGAAGCCTGCCCTGGATCCAGCTATTCTGAGCAACTTTCGTCCAGTCTCCAATCTTCGCTTCCTTGTGAAGGTTGTCGAGACTGTAGTGGCACGTCAGCTCCTGGTGGCCCTGGATGAAGCAGAGTACCTCGATCCATACCAATCGGGTTTCAGGCCCGGATACAGCACGGAGACGGCATTGGTCGCACTGGTGGATGATCTCTGGAGGGCTCGGGACAGAGGTCACTCCTCTGTTCTGGTCCTATTAGATCTTTCGGCGGCTTTCGATACCATCGACTATGGTATCCTGCTGTGGCGCCTCGAGGGGTTGGGAGTGGGAGGCACCATTTTACGGTGGTTCTCCTCTTACCTCTTGGGTCGGACTGTGTTGGCAGGAGGGCAGAGCTGTGTTGGCAGGAGGGCAGAGATCGACCATGAGGCCCCTCAATTGTGGGGTGCCTCAGGGGTCGGTTCTCTTACCCCTTCTGTTCAACATTTATATGAAACCGCTGGGGGAGATCATCCGTGGTTTCAGGGTAGGGTATCATCAATTCACTGATGATACCCAGCTTTTTATATCCACCCCGAACCAGCCCAGTGATGCCCTCAATGTGATGTCCTGGTGCCTGGAAGCAGTATGGATCTGGATGGGGAGGAACAGGCTTCGGCTCAACCCTGCCAAGACTGAGTGGCTGTGGATCCCAGCATCTCGGTTCGAAGGTGAGATTCCATCTCTGGCTATAGAGGGTGAAATTTTGCAACTTGGGTGTCCTCCTGGATTCACGGCTGAGTTTAGAAGATCATATAACAGCCATGACCAGGGGGGCATATGCCCAGATTTGTCTGGTCTGCCAGTTGCGCTCCTATTTGGACTGAGATGCCCTACGCACAGTTACTCATGCACTAGTTACCTCCTGTGTTGACTACTGTAATGCTCTCTATATGGGGCTGCCCTTGAAGACCACTCAGAGGTTTCAACTGGTACAGAATGTGGCCGCGCGGGTTGTGATGGGAGAGTCCCGATACTCCCATGTTACACCTCTCCTGTGTGACTTACATTGGTGCCGGTTGCCTTCCGGGTGAGATTCAAGGTGCTGGTGATGACCTATAAAGCCCTACATAGCTTAGGCCCAGGATATTTGGCAGATCATCTGCTGCCAGCAACAGCTGCCCATCGCCCGGTGCGTTCTCACAGGGAAGGCCTGCTCCGGGTGCCATCGGCTAGACAGTGTGGCTGGCGACCCCTAGGGGTAGAGCTTTCTCTGTGGGCGCGCCCATCCTCTGGAATCAACTCCCCCTGGGGCTCCGGTTGGCCCCTGAACTTCGCACCTTCTGCCGCGAATTAAAAACATGGTTGTTTACATCGCCCATCCTGGACTGAGAGGGTTTTTAGAGTTTGGAGGTTTTAATATAACCTGTATACGTACATTATGTATTTTATAATTTTAACTGATTGTTTTATTGTTGTGAGCTGCCCTGAGTCTTCGAAGATAGGGCAGCATATAAATTTTATTAATAAATAAAATAAATAAATAAAAGGCCTTCTGAGAGTTTCCAGCTTTCTGTTCTACAAGTCACAAGTATCAATACATGCTTATTAAAGAGTGGGTTTGCAGGGGGGAAAAAAATCCTTTCATCAATATATAGTCTGCTTTTTAGGACAAAGTCTCAACCCCAGTATTTAAACGTAATGCAAAGCCCCCTAACAGTAAAGAAAGGTAGATTGTCACAAAATGTTGTTAACTTGCTCAACTGCAAGGGAATAAGGGATGGGTTACAAAATCTTGAAAGCTGAGCATGTGTATACTTCAGCTGTTCTCCTATGACTCCCTCCTTGATTCCTTTAATCCTCTTTCTAATTCTCTCTTGATTTAGGGGGAGTTTGTTCCATCTTTATGAGGTATGAATGGAATGTTCATCTCGTCTTATTCTGCAGTGCTTTGCAAATGCCCATTTTGGTTTCCAGGCTCAGAAAACTCCATACTTAATTTATCTGTCAAGAGTTTGTTGCAGAAATTAAATCCAGAAAGCACACACAGGTAAACTGATTCAGCAGGATTCATTAACTTCTTTATATACATATAATACATGAAGATAAATGTACAATACCAATATAGATTCTTCTTCAATGTGGTAACAGTTACAAGCAAAACGCAAGGCAGGAGAGAACAGTTAGTTTCATTTCAGAAGAGCAGTCAAGCCCAGGCTTGTTTCATTTCAGAACTGAGCACAGAGTTTAATACAAAGAAAACCTCCTCTATATAGGGCAGTTAAGCTTCTGCACAGACTCAGTTGCCTAAGCCACACCCAGACTTCTAGCTTAAGTTTCTTTTAAATTTTTTAAATTTTTTAATTTGTGATTTTATAAATTGGGTGTTTTAATCTGTGTTTCGGCCGAAATATTTAATAATTTTAAGGGACTTTTTTAATATTTGGATTATCTGTATTTTATCTTGGATGTTCACCGCCCTGAGTCCTTTGGGAGTAGGGCGGTATAGAAATTTGATTAATAATAATAATAATAATAATAATAATAATAATAATAATAATAATAATAATAATAATAAACAGCCTTCATTGGCTGAGGCTGTTACCATGTCTCCATTCAGTCCCCATTGGCTGAGCTATTCCAATCCATGAATATTCATACTCTGACATTATCCCCAAATCCTAAAAACTATATTCAGTACATAGTGTCAAACACCACGTAAGCAATGGTAGATTAAACTTCAGTTAAAGGCTTAGCACAGTACAGTTAAACAAAAGTGGGCTACAAGAAGTTTCAAAGCACTCTGAAGGCCAATAAATAAAGAGTTGTCAAGAAAAGGCATTCCAAAGATCACACACACACACACACACACACACACACACACACACACACACACTTCTATGCCTAGAAGTGGCCAAGTTCTCACCTCTTACTAAGTGCAAGAGCAGGACCTCAAATGCTGTTCTTAAGGCATATATACTGCAGTGTCCTTCACATAATCTGATCACCTTATATTGGGCCCAGAAACAAATTGTCAACCACCATATTTGGCACATAATTTAATATATTGATTGGTTATGTTTATCATTTTTCCAATAGCAAACACATGAATATAACAAAGTTCAAACAACTTCTACCAGCAGTTTGGATTCTTAGATTCTTTCAGAATCTTGGTAGACATTGGATATCACAGATGCTCAAGAATACTTTAGTTGATTCTTTTTATATATACTAGATTTTGAATGGTAAAAGAGGAAGTTGGTGTGCTTAGGTTGACAGCAGGGGGTAACCTGATACATATGGACCGAAGCTTCCATTATTCACGCACAGAATGGTAATGTTCGTACTTCACATGGAGATCCACAGTGCCCTGCAAGTTTCAGCCTTTAGTGTGTATGGGGCAGAAATGCCCCAACTTTTAGCAAAAGTATTTCTGAGTCTTTATTTTGGAAGATATTCCTGGAGGTGCAGCTAGTGGGTATTCTTTTAGATGGAGGAAGAGTTAGATTGAAGTTAACTTGCTTTGCTTGGTCCTTCTGTGAGTTATCTATGATGGGTTAGCTGTTTATAAATGCCAAGAAATTACTCAAACTAGGGAGATGTTTAATTTTAAAAACAGTAGTGTCAGGGACTTCTAAGTCTGTCTCTACTTTATATGAGATGGATCTTGGAGCCCTAGTGGACAACCATTTAGATATGAGCCAGCAGTGTGCAGCAGCTGCCAAAAAAGCCAACACAGTTCTTGGCTGAATAAACAGAGGGATAGAATCAAGATCACGTGAAATGTTAATACCACTTTATAATGCCTTGGTAAGGCCACACTTGGAATACTGCATCCAGTTGTGGTCACCACGATGTAAAAAAGATCTGGAGACTTTAGAAAGAGTGCAGAGAAGAGCAACAAAGATGATTAGGGGACTGGAGGTTAGAACGTTTGCAGGAACTGGGCATGCCTAGTTTAATGAAAAGAAGGACCAGGGGTGACATGATAGCAGTGTTCCAATATCTCAGGGGTTGCCACAAAGAAGAGGGAGTCAAATTATTCTCCAAAGCACCTGAGGGCAGGACAAGAAGCAATGGATGGAAACTAATCAAGGAGAGAAGCAACCTAGAACTAAGGAGAAATTTCCTGACAGTTAGAACAATTAATCAGTGGAACAACTTGCCTCCAGAAGTTGTGAATATCCAAAACTAGATGTTTTTAAGAAGATATGGGATAACCATTTGTCTCAAGTGGTATAGGGTTTCCTACCTAGGCAGAGGGTTGGACTAGAAGACCTCCAAGGTCCCTTCCAACTCTTATTCTGTTCTGTTATATGAATATTTTAACCCATGAAAGCACTGGAGGGTGAAATATGTAAAGGAAGCATGGCAAAATAGGGAAAGGAGTCCCCTTTATTTCCTGGTCCCCTCGTATTGCATCCATTATAAGTACTTATTAACTTCTCTGCTAACTCTTGCAGATCACAATAATGTCCACTCCACGCTTTATAAAATAACCAAAGTAGCATAAGCTTTGCACTTAATTTTTCAGTGAAAGGTGTGATAGCACATCTGCTATCCACTTTCCGCAATGTATAAAGCTTAAAAATGTAACGTTGTAATAGTTCAATTTGTGTTGGAGAACTAGGTCATAGTAGGAGATGTCAGCGGTCAACAAAGAGAAATCTCCAAAGAAAGCACATGGTAGATTACCTTTATCAAGTCTATACCATCAAAGTCCCCCCACCTGTTAGGCACAAACACACCAGATCCATATGAGTTCAATTAGCTACTTTATTGCTCATGCTTAGCTCACAGGAATCTTCAGTAATATTTCCCATGGATGTTGGAGGGGGCAAGGGAGGGCAATGGCCTCTTACTCTAAGTCCTATAATGCAACTAACCCTAACCCTAAACTGTAAGTAGCATTTTCTGATTCAGTCTAAGACAGTGCTAAAAATGTATAGCATTTCTTATTTTCACCCAGTAATTGGCTAGATAGTGGTAAATGCTTCAGGGCAAATGGTCTTGTGATGAGTCTTGCAGATATAAGTGGCCATACCCTGCAAATGAAGGCAAAATGAATTCAGCTTCATATTTCTGATTAATATGATTAATAGATCAATTTCTCCCCAGCAACAATAATGGTAATCAGATCTTAATGTGTATAAAACCACCCATTGAGTCATTGAAATTGAATCAAAATTGAATTTCATTGTACACATGTGCATTGATAATAAAGGTTTGATTTGAAAAAAAAAATTGATCAAAAGAGAAAGAAATGTAATTAGGCAATAGGTGTGAGTGTGTGTGTGTGTGTGTGTGTGTGTGTGTGTACACACACACACACACACACACACATACTTGTGTGTGTGTGTATTCAATTTCTATAGCCATCTATCTCAGATACGTGACACTGGCACTGGCTGGCAAAGTTAAAATCAGTTAAAGGAGGGAGGGAAGGACAGGGGAGGGGGATGGGGAGAGAGAGAGAGAGAGAGACAAAGAAAACAAACATCACTGGTGTTCATGGCTTAAGAAAGGCCAACAGAATTGGGGCTATCCTAATCTCTGGAAGAAGAATATTCTCAAGGGCAGAGAATGTCTTTCTTCTGTTATATATTTGGTGTCTCTCCTGATATATCTAGTATCATGTTTGATAGCAGGTGATCACAGCTGAACGCTTAGAAAAGAAATGGCAAGGCATCCTAAGAGTCACTTAGCCGAGATAACTTGATAAATAAATGCAAAAATACATAAATCCTCAATTAAGGTGCCTAGCTCTGAAATCCTCACTCAACCAGTTCCACCATATTCACTTTAGCTTTCTCCGAAGGCATTAATAAAACCCAGAAACAGCAACATATTGGAACTAAATAGGTTATTTGGAGTCAATATGAAGTTCTATGCTACTGTGACTCATCAGGCTGTCGGTGTTGTCAGGCATTAGGTGCCCCTCCCGTCCCCACTTCAAACATCACTACCTTTTCACAATGCAGGCCTCCCTTTGCCTAATTATCACTCGATTCAGAGGCCAGTAGTATGATATTGGTCTCTAGAGCAGCAAGCAAATTGGAAAGTTGCTGCTATCCTTTGTACTGAATTTGAAAATTACTGAATTAACTTGAACCACACAGTTACAGGAATGCATAAATGCAATATTCATAGATTTTGAACGTTACCATAGAAGCCTTGTTTTTTCAGGCACATTTTCCTTATTTCTGAGGCATTAGTGTGCTTAAAAACCATATCAGAGAAAGTACAACTCACCTCTTCTTTACTCCAGCCGATATGCAGTCATAAATAATTTTTATTTTAGGTGGCTGAATGTTTGCGGCATCTGGGTAGCTATTTGAGAACTCTGCTTCTTAGTTGATTTTATCCCATTTTTCACATCTCCCTGCAGACAAGGCGCCTGCAGGTAACCTACAGGCACACTCATAATGGGCAGGTAATCTGTGCTTGAACCTGCACATGAATAAGGTAATGGGGTTCTTCTCACTTACATTAAGATTCATTAGCAGGAACAGTAGCTTTGAGGCCCTGCATACTGATGGACTGTCTGGAAGAATTTCCATTTAGAGAGAGAAGGAGTCTGTCCAATTAGTCAAGACCAGTCAATAATAATCATCATAATCATAAGTGATGTGATTGTGGGGCTTGTGTGCTCTGAGGAGGATGAGAGTTATGCAGAGGTTCAACCATACTGGACAGGTCTCTTCAGAGAAATCAAACAAAGGGTATCTCTCCTATAAAAAATATAACATAAATTACAAAAACCCAACCCAACCCACTGGGTGTTGGAGTTCTTCAACATCTGGTGACAAATGGGCTACAGGACTCAGGACTGTTGGCTGAGCAACCAGGGCCATCAGCTGCAGGACAACTGGAAAAAAAGGTGCTTATCTGTTGCAAATATACAACACCATGAAACAACAACTTCTGCCTGTGCCAGGTCCTTGGGATGGATAAGAATGCCAGATGCAGTCTAAACATCTGATTAACTGTGCAATGAACCATAGCAATAATAAGAGAAAGAACTGGAGAAGATAACAAAATGCAAAGACCTGCAAATAAAAATAGAACGACTGTGGCAAAAGAAAGGGAAAAGAATTCCAACAGCAAGAGGTAAAGCACCAAAACAACTGGATCACCACATGAACACCATTAACATTGACAAAATCAGTCAACTGCAGAAGGCAATTTTTTAAAATTTTTTTGATTTATATGCCACCCTTCTCAGGAGATTCAGGGCGGTTTACAAGGCGTTAAGCAATAGCCTTCATACTTTTATATATTTTATACAAAGTCAGCTTATTGCCCCCACAAACCGGGTCCTCATTTTACCTACCTTAGAAAGGATGGAAGGCTGAGTCAACCTTGAGCCTGGTGAGAATTGAACTCGCAGTCATTGCAGGCAGCTGGAAGCTAAATACTACCTTTAACAGTAGAATTAGTCTGCTGCGCCACTCAGGCTCTTACTGGGAGTAAAAAAAAAATTAAGAGTAAAATTACTCTTAATTTTACCGGGAGCAACTTACATCCTGCAATGATATCTGTCACTCCATCAAACATCCACATCTACCTATCCCAGGTTTTTGGAAAGACTTGATAGGTGGATAAAAATGCCACATCCTGTCTAAATAGCTGGCTGACTATGGGACCTAACAGGACAAAATCACTATCAATTGCAAAAGCAGTTTTACTTAGAACAGCTTACATCCTACCTTTAACATTATCAAACAACAATAACTGTCTATCCCAGGTTCTTGGGAAGGACTCACTCAATCCAGTCTAAACATCTGACTGTTTGACCAACCATAATAATTTCAAAATTTAAGATCTGCTCAGGTTTGCCAATTTAAGAAATGTAGCAATACTCTCTTTGTAAGTCTATCTGCAGCTAACTAAACAAATAAACAACCCACCCCCCCATGCCTAAATATTTCAGTGGGTTAGGATTAACACACAGGAAATCTGAAATTCCTAGTTTTACTTTGAACACTTCTCTCCAGCTATCTTGAAACTTAATGAGAAATGACACAGATTGGATCCTCAGGAGCAAATTAACTTTGGCTACCACTGGATCAATTTTACAGCCTTGCTCAGGGGAAACTGAAAAATGAAAGCAACAGAACTGAATTCTATTATGAAACTTAGTAGGTGGGGCAGATAACAGTAATAAAAAAAAATTGGAACTGTACCCTTGTTATGTTTCTTAACATTAAAACTGTCAAGGACAGAGCATAGGTCTGTGCACAGATAAATGTTCAGTCAGAGCTCATCGCAAACCAAACACTGATTTTCATTGTCTGGGCCACTTCATATTTTACAGTTTGCACATGGAAGCCATGTGGAGAATCAATTCCTTCATAATAATGCCAGTGTTGAGTGGAGCAAATATCTTGCAGAAAAGAACTGGAAAACTTGCCTCTTTCTGCAAAATGGTACTTACGCAGAAAACCATTCTTAAGAACCAATTACTAATGGGGGGTCATGGGGGGAATTAATCCAACTCCATGTTATTATAATATTTTATGTGGATCTTCCAATCAGGTTACAACATTCTAAAAGTACAGCACTTTAAAAAATGTTGATCAAAACACTGACAAATTAATAAGGGAAAAAACTGCCTTGTTCAAATTGCTCATTAATCCAGCATATTGGGTGAATTACAAATTTCCAGGCAACATGTATAACATATATACAGCAGCTCTACCCCCTTATTATTTGAGAGGAGCACCTGATAGTCAGCATCTAACTCTTGAAGTAGATTGCCTAACCATTCTTGATAGAATAAATAGTATAGCGTGTGTGTGTTTATGTATGTAAGTAAACAAAAATCCCTTTTAATTCCTGTATGTGGCATGTGTCTTCTTCACTCTTAGGTCCTCCAGCAAAGGCCTAGGGGTTTGAGATATCTGCACAGTACATTAGCTGTTCCTACTCTTCTGAACAGTGAAATCTGGTGAAGCCACTCTCCCAGCTTAGAATCACAGCCCCAAGAGTGCTGCTACTACCACTGTTGCAATTCGGATCTGAGTCTGGTGCCGAAGCCCATGAAGAACATCACACATGAGGTTCAGGTTTTGTTTCCTTTTATTGAAGCACTCCAAGAAAAGGAGTTCGGCCAAAAATGCCAAGGAACCCTGCACAATAGAATTAAGAAAGCTTTATACAATTTCACTAAAGCAGAAGGCGGGATACATAAGAAATATCATCTAATAAACATTTTAGTAATGATTTAACAATTGTTCTATTGGTTCTATTCCTAAACCTTAGATAACTCTTGAAGTATTCATTAGCCAATACACATTCTATTTGCTCCAGGCCATCACTATTGCTAAGTTCCAGCTGTGGTATGCAGGATGTCTAACTTTTATTACTGTTATCAGTCCTTTAACCACCCAGAGTTGATATAAGTTTTACACATGAATATTCTCTGTGAATAAACATTCTTTGTTCTTGCCAGACTGGCTCCACAATTACAGGTTTCCTGGTTTTCTTTCAAGTGTATGCCATAGCCTTGCTTTGTTTGAGCAGGCAGCCTATCAGGACCACGTTGGCCTTTACTTTCCACATCTTCTCCAGTTCTCCTTTAGGCCCTGGTACTTCTCCAGTTTCTCATACTCCTTCTTCCTGATGTTGCTGTCATTTGGCATCACTACATCTCACTGTCTTCTGGTCCTTGTCTACTACCATGGTGCCTGGTTGATTGACTGATGCTTGCCTGTCCAACTGGACCTGAAAGTCCCTCAGAATCTTAGCCCTGTTTTTCTCCATGACCTTCTGTGAAGCCCTCCCATCTGGACTTGGGAGGGTATAACTCAGAGGTGGGATTCACTTACCTACCCTACTGGTTTGCAAATGTGAGCGCAAAGACCAACAACCAAAGTACCACTTACTTAATCTATTTGGCTTCTGGGATCAGATGAGGAACACCTGAAAAATGGAAGAGCTTCAACTCAGGACCACAGGAAACCATCCAGTGACACAGAGATGTAGGAAGATTGCTGAGAGTTTGGCTCCTTTTTCTATTTGGAAGAGAATGAAGGTGATTAATGGAAGTGAGAGGCCAGTCAGAAACAAATTGTTTCCATTTTCCTGCTTAATGCCACAAATCTCTCCAAAAGCCTAAAATCTCAATTTGGGGGATCAATTTCAGAGTTATAAGGAAAATATGGGTAGGAGTAAGGATAGATTGCTGCCAGAAGTTTCCCACTTTTATTCCCACACTTAATTTTAAAAAAGAGAAAAGGATATATATATATATATATTCTTACTTCTTCGTACATCCACTCGATTCTGGGCTTTTTTCTTTCTGGCAGCCAGCAATCCCTTGCTGCCTGGTGAGAGACTTATATAGATCTATTTCTGGCTCATTAGCCATCATCTAGATCTGGCTTCCAGAAAGAAAAAAGCCCAGAATCGAGTGGATGTGACTCCACTGAGCTAGGGCTGCAGAAAAACCTTGGTTACATAGGAAAAATCCTGGCTAAAAGAAAAACACACATAAATCCTATGAAGAAGTAAGAAAATAGATATTGTACCTTTACAGGGAGGATACATGAGATGTGGGTGTGGCTTACTGAAGATGGCTAATGAGCCAGAAATAGATCTATATAAGTCTCTCACCAAGCAGCAAGGGCTTGCTGGCTGCCAGAAAGAAAAAAGCCCAGAATCGAGTGGATGTGGCTCCACTGAGCTAGGGCTGCAGAAAAACCTTGGTTACGTAGGAAAAATCCCGGCTAATAGAAAACACACACACACACACACACACACACACACACACGTATGTATGTATGTATGTATGTAGGTAGGTAGGTAGGTAGGTAGGTAGGTAGGTCTTTGGTTATTCGGGTTTTCTCCCATGTAAAATTGGAAGTGTCTTGGCAACGCTTCGACGAAGTCTCATTCGCCATCTTCAGGCTGGTGTTTTCGGCTTCGTGCTTCTAGGAGCAATGTGTGATCGCAGCTGTTTCTTCCTTTTAACTGCCAATGGGGGTGTGGAATCAGAGCACAGCCAACCCCCTATCCAATCAGAGCACAGCCAAGCCCCCAACCAATCAGTTCACATCCCCATTAGCAGTTAAAAAGAAGAAACAGCTGCGATCACACATTGCTCCTAGAAGCACAAAGCCGAAAACACCAGCCTGAAGATGACGAATGAGACTTCGTCGAAACGAAGACACTTCTAATTTTACGCGGGAGAAAAACCGAATAACCAAAGACCTACATACAAACACCCATGAAAACCTCAGTAAACACACACACACACACACACACACACACACACACACACACATATATTGGAATTCTCTTATTATGGGTAACCCATGCCCTTTTTTTATACACATCTGTTCTAGAATCTGGCCTTTTAATGCATGGGAACAATGAACAATGGCACAGTAGATATGGGAGGTCCTGTATACTCTGACCTTTGGGAAATAGAGATGTTGTAAAGAAGATTCAATGGGGCACAGATTGTTGTTGTTACAGCTCCAGTAAAAATAAAAATATAGCCCTAACAGCATTAGATACTTTAAACTACCCTGAATTGTCAAACACAGTTATGGCTAGTTTCCTATCCATTCTGTTCTTTAGCTTTCCAATGAAATAGATGTTAAAGAGTATTGCAAACATGAATCTGGAGCTGGAGGGGTCTGGGGGTGGGTGGAGGGGAATGGAGAGGAAGGTGGGAAGAGCAAACTTGGAGAGCATCTCTTTCCTTTGGGTGCTGGAGCACTGCAACATCAAACCTTCTGTACTCATTAAGAGGCAGGGTGTGTGGAATTGTGACATCTTTATTCGCATACCCCAAGACTTCAAAGGCTTCAGGAGACTTCCTTGGAGGATTTAACATAAAAAATAGATCAGGAGATGAAACAGAGCAAAAGCATACCCAGGGCATTCTTGCTTTAATTAGAACTCGGGTGAAAAAAAAATGAGGCAGGAAATGAAGACATGAGCACATCATATAAAAAGATGTGTAGCCAGGGAATGTATCTTCAAATACCCATACATATATCTAGGGTTGTTTTATTTTTATTTTTTCCACATACACATTTATAAAATATTGCCCAGCTCATGCGTCCTACAATTTGTATTTGTTAAATTGCATCTAATGTCTTGTGTGTATGTGTGTGTGCGTGTTCATATGTTACTATTATTGCTGTAGGTGCATGTATAAAGGAAAGGAGATCAAATGAGGCACTGCTGAAGCAATACAGGAATTAAATTTAATAACAGGGAAAAAAAAGAGAACTGGATACAATATTTGTGATGAATCACTCCTTGAATTTAACCTCTTTTCGGTGCCAATTTTCATCCCAAAGGCACAACGTATGTGTGTTTAAGCAATGCTTATTCATTAGTTCAAATAATTTTCCAGTTAATTTATGTAAATGCATTTGGTCTGCCGCTTTTTCATCATGTGAAATTAAATTCAGTGCATTTGAAATATGCACTTTGAGAAGCCTTGATTGGGCATGCAGATCACACTAGAGACTCTTCTGCTCTGGAGTCAAGATTTCTCAGTGCTTACTTGCTACAATTTTATTGAGACCAGCAGGAACACATTAGTGTAACTTTTCCCCACGGGGTGCCTTCCAAATTAGTTGGGCTATAAGTCTCAGAATTCTCAGACAGCATGGTTTTTCAAACCTGCTGGCAGGGAATTATGGAACTTATTGTCCAACCACCTGGAGAGCACTAGTTGGAAATACTACATGGGTAGACAATTGTTCTTTGCAACTACATGCCGAAAGATGCACTACAGTGATCAAGGAGCATGCATGATGTCAAATGTGAAATCTTTAATAGAAAAAGAAAAGAAAAGAAAAGAAAAAATATATATCCCACTAGCTACTTCCCTTTGTGATCTAACCATGGCAAACTGTTTGTTGTAATACATTTATTTATTTATTTATTTTATTTATTAATTGGAATTTGTCAAACAAAAACGAGAACAAGAATAAGAGAATAAAAATACAATGACAGGGACGATAGGCATGTTAGCACTTATGCACCGCCCCCTCTACTGACCATTTAAGTATGAAGTAAGGTCCACGGAAGTCAATTTGTGACTGAAACTGTGAAAATTTGTAGCTGAGACAACTGAATCAGGTAGGGCATTCCAGACTTTGACAACTCTATTACAGAAATCATTTTTTTTTATTAAAAAGTTTTATCAAATATTACAACAATTTTTCCCATCCCTCCTCCCACCCATCCCTCCTCACCCACCCACCCATCCCTCCTCCCCCCTATCCCCCAAACCCCGCTCCCCCCACCTCCCACCCCGGACTTCCCAGAGCAAATACAGGGTATAACATTTAACAAACATAAACTAAAATATGCTAACTTTCTATAGACTCCAAACTCCCTCTTGCTCTTTAACTCCCCTTTCAACTAACAAAACATAATTCAAAAAGAAAAAAATATTTTTTTTTGTTTCATTCATAAGCTATTTGAAACTTTTTAGTCCGATATTTGTTTTGAATATAGTCAATCCATCTTTTCCCTTCCGATATAAATCTTTCATTTGAATGGTCCTTCAAGTATGCTGAAATTTTTGCCATCTCTGCTAAATTCACTACTTTTAATGTCCATCCTTCCATATTTTTTACAGTGAAGTTTACAATGATTTATACTGAGTATAAAGCGGTTGTTTGTACACGTACTATTGCAATTAAAACAGAAAAACTCATTTACAGGTAAAGCATTACTACATACAATTTTGTAGTACAATATCTGTATGCAATACCTAGGTCTGACCACAAGCGACACAGTTCTAAGTTATCCAGACTGAGAATTTCGAGCCTAGTAGCATAAGGAATTCTATTGTGTACAGAAGAGTGCAAGACTTTTCTTGTGAAGTACTTCTGAACCCACTTGATTGTACTGATGTCAGATGGGGATTCCAAACAGTTGAACAATACTCTAGAATTGGTCTAGCGTAAGTTTTATAAGCTCTAATTAGCAATACAATGTTTCCAGAAAAAAAAGCTTAACAAAATTAGGTTTACAGCTCTTAATGCTTTTTTAGCAACACTGTTACCGTGAGCTTTGGAGCATAAATTATCAGAGATAAGTACACCTAGGTCCTTAACAAAGTGAAGGTCATCTGCTAGATCAATGCCATCTACCTTACACTTGACATTCTGATTACATTTACTGATATGTAAGACAGAGCATTTATATTAATGTAATATTTATAGAAGTTGCCAAATAGATGACCATTCAGACACATAGTCGAGATCTGCAAAACAACAGAATTATCTGTAGAAATGAATAATTTTACATAATCAGCAAAAAGAATGCAATTGCTTTTAAGTTGATCACATAAATCATTGATATAGGGCAAAAAAAGTGTGGGACCTAAAACGCTGCCTTGCAGAACACCACTATTAACTGATGCCTTCATATGAAGATCACAACCAGTGGTGGGTTGCTCTTGGTTCCGTCCGGTTCTTTAGAACTGGTAGTAAAAGCAGAAGGAGGCTCCGCCCACCTGCCCGGACATCACATGCTCAGAAGAGCGTGTGCTTCCGTTGCGAATGGTAGTAAAGGTAAGTAGAACCCACCCCTGATCACAACACAACTGCTTTGAGGCAAAGTCAAGGTCCATTATATTGATTTATTTTCTTGGTAGAACAACCTCAGCATCATTCACCATCATTCACCATATCTTCCTAGATTCATCACAATTGGGTAGGAACAAAACAAAATAGTTTTGTTCCTACCCTTAAGACTGTGGTTTACTGTATATCCATATCCCCAGCAAAATCATACCATAAGTACACTCATATTCCCAAGTATCCTAGTCTACTATCCTCTGGCCAAGCCACCCAAACTAGGCAAGAAGACCCCTAAGAATCACATCTCCATGACCTTCTTCAAAACCTAATCCAATCTTTTGCATGCATACTAACTCTTTAAATAGTGATTCCTGGCTGGGTTTAAAGAGGAAGTAGAATGTCATAAGAATGATTGAGTGGAATGTAGGAGTCTCTGTTTCACTGGGGCCCTAGCAGAGATGGGTTTCAGCAGGTTCTGACCAGTTCTGAAGAACCGGTAGCAGAAAGTTTGAGTAGTTCAGAGAACTGATAGTAAAATTCTGACTGGCTCCGCCTCCGTCTATTCTCTGCCTCCCAAATCCTAGCTGATTGGGAGAGAATGGAGATTTTACAGTATCCTTCCCCTAGAGTGGGGTGGGAATGGAGATTTTACACCATGCCCACTTAGTGGGCCCCACTAAGCCAAACCCACAGAACCGGTAGTAAAAATTTTTGAAACCCACCACTGGGCCCTAGCTATAGGCAAGAGCCCCATCCCAAACTGTCAGTATCGTAGGGTTGTTTTACTTCTAAACTCCAGTCATTTATTCTTATTACATTTTACTTCCTCTAAGCAGCACTAACCATAGCCTGACAGAGCTTCCTAAAATGAAAAACCACATTTCACCACTCAAGCTGGGTATCTGCTATTACCACTTTTACTCTTTGGTCTTTGCAGCCTGATTTCCAGCCACAGTAGCTTGCCAATCAGGCAATCTTCAGGTACCAATATAGGTTTTGTGAATGCCTGGCAAAAATCCAGGTGAAATTCTACCAAGGCTACCTTTTCACTGCCATCGATCATATCAGATGCCTTCCCCTGAGTGTTTGGTCTGCCCGTTGCCTTCATGCAGTCTCCCTGACATTTCTCTCCCTTAATTGTAATCTTAGAGAACACCAGCATATCTTTAAGTAGTCCCCAAGATCAGCATCTTAAAGAAAAGGCTGAATTATAAAAAGCCTTCATTTTCCCTGCTCAGCAGCTTCCTTTGTTTTGTTTTGTTTTACATTGAGATTGAGAAGCAGTGGGTGTCTTCAGTAGCATCATGTCTGTAGTTTTAACTGGAAATGCAAACACATTCTCTCATACAGCTTTCTGTCTTTCTTGCAAGCCTCTTTCTCTGAATTGTGATCAATGAGCCCCAGTGTCGCAGTTGAATTTTAATTCGCAAGCCTTTCAAATGATCATTGTGTATATGGAGTGACAGATGAGAAGGAACAGCAGCAAAAATGTTGTTTCTTTAGAGCTGCTAAAATAGCGGACGGCAATACAGCAGTTTAAAACAACACAACTTTAACTCTGAAAAGCTATTTTAAATTCTTACTTCAGAAAATCTGCCAAAAAGAGAAAAGGGAGAACAGCTTCCCTGATACCTGGTATGTACCCTAATTTTGACAACATTAACAATTACCATGATAATGATACCCTAGATGTATCTTAAACTTAATTAGAAATGGGATATTTCAGTCTGACCACTTCCAGTTATTTTTACTGATCATAACAGAAGACTAATCTCATGAGTTTATTTGGTTCCTGGTTACTTTTTTTTAGCTTGGACTAATGGCAAGCATGTGATTTTTGTTCTCACTAATTTCATCTCTTGAACACATCTTTTGCACTACACAATGAAAATGGAGCTTTGGTTTGCCCTAAGTCAGTGATGGCTAACCTTTCTGCCATCGTGTGCCAAAAGCGGGGGTCGCGCAGGGGGAGGGGGTGTCATGCACATGCATGGCCACACCCATAATTCAATGTGTCTTTCCCCTCTGCGCATGTGCACGTGACCCCCCCTGCACTCCCCCCGCTTTTGTCATATAATGATATGGTGGGCACGATAGGCCCGTTTTTTGTCCTCCTCAGCCTCCAGAGGCTTTCTTGGAGCCTGGGAAGGGCAAAAATGGCCTTCCCCAACCCTGGAGGCCCTCAAGAGGCTGGAAATGGCCCATTTCCTGACTTCCGGTGGGCCCAGAAGGCCCGAAAATCAGCTGGCCAGCACATGCATGTGTGCTGGAGCTGAGCTAGGGCAATGCTCACGTGCCCACAGATATGGCTCCACATGCCACTTGTGGCACGCATGCCATAGGTTCGCCATCACAGCCCTAAGCAAATCACAGTGCAATGGAGAATGCCTAGCTTTTTTTAAATAATAAAGATACCCCAAAATAACCCAAATGGAATGAATTTATTTCACTTGAGGAAAATAGGTTTAAACTTAGCAAATGGGGCAACATTGTTTTTCAGTAGCTCATGTTATTTAATATAATCACTTGGAAGTTAATAAGAATTTAATTAGATTCGCATATATCCATGGAACATAGTGAGTGGCTTCGTGCCAATACAAGAGAGTGTGTATTGATTTGATTATTCTGTTTCTCCAGCCAGTTTTGATATTTTCAATTGTTTTTCCCTGATCAAATAAAGCTTTTTCCACTGATTAATTAATTTTAATTTGTTTTCACTTGAAGCACAAGAATTGTTTTTTTCCTTGATAATAGTGTACCTATACTTGCGATATACTGCAATTAAGTTATTCTTCATTCTTAAAGGTAAAGCAATTCCATTTCAGTAAAATAATTCAAATCCACAGACCCAATGACACGATTCCATCTTATAAGAATGTTACTTTGACTTAGCAAAAATGAAAAAAAAAAGTTTATTGGCTTTATATCTGAAGGTTTCCTTTAGCTGCTAATTAAGAAACCTGTTATCATGTGCTTATTTTTGCTTCCTCAAGAATCATCGAGTTTTATAAAGATAAAAGAAATTGTAGCTTGACCATACATAGTCCCCAGAGACTTACAATTTGAGTAATTGGTTCCCAAAACTATGAATAATTGGTTCCCTACTTATAGAGAAACATTTTGCTCTATTGCAGCCAAATGGAGATACATTACTTTGCATCTAAGGACCATAATTAAGGACCCGCCCTGAGTCTTCGGAGAGGGGCAGCATACAAATTGAATTAATATTAATGAATTAATATATATAATATGTAGCATATATATATATATATACATACATACATATACATATACATACATACATACATACATACATACATACATACATACATACATATATATATATATATATATATATATATATATATATATATATATATTTGTTTTCTCAGGTTTTCGCGGGTGTTTGTATGTAGGTCTCTGGTTATTCGGGTCTTCTCCCACGTAAAATTGGAAGTGTCTTGGCGACGTTTCGACGAAGTCTCATTCGTCATCTTCAGGCTGGTGTTCTCGGCTTCGTGCTTCCAGGAGCAAATTGCTCCTGGAAGCACGAAGCCGAGAACACCAGCCTGAAGATGACGAATGAGACTTCGTCGAAACGTCGCCAAGACACTTCCAATTTTACGTGGGAGAAGACCCGAATAACCAGAGACCTATATATATATATATATATATATATATATACACATAAAAGACTGCCCTTTTGTTCTTTTTAGGGAAATATACTAACTTGGCTAGTAAGGATGTTGCTCTATGCAATGCAATGTTAGAATATCTTCCAAAACTGTACAAAGTACAAGATTCCCATGCTATGTTTAGGAACAGATTTAGTAACATCTCTTCATTTGCAAACTTCCCACATTTACATACAATTTGGGGAAGACTTTTGATCCAGGCTAATCCCTAAAACAAAGCAGATATGCCAGTATGCCTGCAGGCTGCAGGCTGCAATGGAAACTGGGAGATAGCTGTAATTATTTTTACCACTGCAGGAGATGTATTTTGGTCATATTCACAAATGGTAACTACTGTATTCCACGCTCCTACTAGGTGACCTTTCCCCATGTCTCCCTGTCAAACATATCTTATGTGTTCCCTTCCTCCCACCCCCCACACACCATCTCTCATTCGTCTTTCATTTAAAATTATGCTGATTATCCTGTTTATATTATTTCATTAACGAGGTTGTATCCATATATAGCTTTCACTTATACGGCATCCAGAATTCTTCATCAGAAGATGGGTGGCATATAAATTTACAATAAATAAATTGGTTGAATATTTCAGTACAATTTGTGTTTGTCTGTAGGTGCCTTTGGGTCAGCACTGACTCCTGGCAACAAAATTTCTTGGCAAGGTTTTCAGAAGTGGTTTGCCATTGCCTCCTTCCTAGGGTTGAGAGGGAATGACTGGCCCAAGATCACTCACTGCCTTTGTGCCTAAGGTAGGACTAGAACTCTCAGTTTCTCAGTTTGTATAGCCTGATACTTTTACTCGCTATAATAAACTGGCACAATGAAATTTATTAAATGATTTTATGTATAAAACAAAGCAAAAAAATGTGAGTAAAGGATAGAGAACTTCTATCCTCTATCTATATGGGTAATAGTATCCATATAGTAAGCTTTTGTCACAAATCTTATGCCTTACAATAGCATTTGTTAGACTTCAATGTGCTTTGCGGCACTTTCTGGTATTTGCAAAAAAAAAAAAAGAGAGAGAGATTAGAATTGCACACTGAATATGACTCAGCACTGCTTGGCACATGACTTCAGCAATGCGGCTGCAAGAAAAGAAATAGGAAGATACACCAACAAGGTATACTTTACAAATTTTGGGAAATAATTGTTCCACTCCATTCTGCTTTGACTCTCCCTCAATTTCCATTTGGCAGCATAGTTTTTAAGGATTTAGAGACATTGGAAGAGGTTTGGTCAAGAGCAATGAGGACCTAATAGGAACCAGAAACTACATCATACGAAATGAGATTGAAAAAAAAAAAAAAACTGGTCACATTTAGGCTTAATAAAAGGAAACTGGGGTGGAGAACAAGATCTTCAAGTACTTGATGGCATGCAGAAGATCAAGACCCATTCATTATTGTTCCAAAACACACAAATATTGGAATAATTTTAAGTTATGGAAAATGATATACAATTATAGCGTCAAGGTGAAGATGATTTAAAGCTGACCAGCCCTTTAAGACTGAGAATGAGTCGGAAGGGTTATTGCCCTTTAAGAAGCTGTCTATATAAGGAAGGCCATTAGAGGGCATCTATCTCTCTCCTCGTGTATCTGCATTGTAGTTCTCCGTGTAAAATTGAAGAAGATTGATTGCCTGGCTTTGCTTAGCACAAGTATGTATATATACAGTATATAACTTGCATATAAGCCACTGTTTGTAAAGACAAAACCTCTGTGTCCTGTATTTTGCTCCTGGGTTGTCTCAAAATAGTAGTCATGCTGTAAACACTCTGACATATAGGAAGGAAGATCCTGATTGAATGATAGGAAAACTGCTTAATAAGAACTGTTTAACAGGGCAACAAATACCCAGAAATGTAATTGAGGAGTTTGGACCATTCTAGAGAGCCATTGGTCTGGTACGCTTTAATTTGAATTAGCTATTAAGCAAGGAGTTACACTAGTGACTTCAACGGCCCCTTTCAACTCTATGATTTTTAGGAAGGTGTATCTTTCTCTCTGCTAAACCAAAATCAAACCAGACAAAACTGGGGTAAATGAGAATCTAAGAGACAGCAGAATACAGTATGGTCTTGCTCTGTGGTGAAACCATATTACCATGGATTCCACCGTAATTCTACAACTTCAGTATAGGGTTGTACCAAACACAGTGAAACATGTTGAAAGGGAAGAATAAGTCAGGATAAGGGACTAGGGCAGATTCATGGAACATAATCAAAACCAAAAGTTAAAATGGAAATGCTAATCATTTAGAAGAAGGACTAGCTGGAATTGCTTGCTTTATGTCTTAGAATAAAAAGTAGAAAAATGGAAAGAATCCAAAGTCTCTATAAGAATAATTTAGTATCTTGTATAATGAGTTTCTTTTTTCTTTAGTGGTTCACTTGCTACCTTATCACTTATCCAGTGATTGACTCTCTTTTTGCTTTTTCCTACTAAACTACAATTCGCCATCTGGAAGTCATAATTTTTTTTTCTATCCTATAGTCTTTTGTAATTAGAAAATAAATTACAGGGTTATTTTTCTGATGAAGGAAGGGACATGTTTTGCATATTCTATACCCCATACAGGCAATGGTTTTTTTGAACCAGAGAAAAGAGTTCAAACAATGTCAAGCTGCCACAGATGGAGATACACTTTCATGAGGGTGAAGTGTGAAGGCTAAAGACGCCAAGACTGGAAACAGAGAACCTGACAGCATGGTGTAGATGCTTTCCACACATGCATATCCAAGCAATGAGTAACAAGAAGTCCACTACCAGATAAAGATGGGAGGAAGAAACATAGGATTTAAACCTCGGTGCTGTTATAGAGATGGGATGCTAGATTGTTCAGGAGTTTGGTCCAGCACCTGCAATCAAAGCAATCTATCTGAGCTTTGCTCTTGATTCTTTTACTGCTATCTCCTGGGTGCTAGTTAAGTTTCTAGAGGGAGATCTATTGTTGTGTCCTGAGTGAAGAACCCATTAATTGATTGGCTTTCTTTTAGCAATTATATAGAAACATGTCAGTTTAGAGTTGGAGGATTTTGGAAGTCACCTATTGCAATCCCTGCTCAATTCAGGACTCTTGCAATTACAATTAGTCCTTGTCTTACAATCACAATTGGGACCAGAATTTCCATCAGTGAAGGGCTTGTTAACAGAATTTTGTCCAGTTTTCTGGCCCTTTTTTTTGCTATTTGTTTGTTTGTTTGTTTGTTTGTCAAACATGTACAGATAAGTATAGGTATGAACGTAAACATGAACAAAGGAGGTAAATACAGATAAATGGGGACAGTAAGACACGCCCTCTTTATGGACCTCTTAAGAAGGGAGAGAGGTCCACAGTAAACAGTTTGAGATTGAAGCTGTGAGGGTTTGAAGATGTAACAATGAAATTGGACAGAGCATTCCAGGCATTGACCACTCTGTTACTGAAATCATATTTCCTGCAATCGAGTTTGAAGCAGTTTACCTTGAGTTTGTATCAATTGTTTGCCCATGTACTATTGTGGTTGAAACTGAAGAAGTCATTGACAGACAAATTGTCTGTTGTAGCAGACAATTTTGTGTACTATGCTTAGATATGAATAGTTTTGCTATATATATGGTTGCTGTATGTATGGTTGCTATGTATGGTTGTTAAGCAAATCCCTGCAGTTGTTAAGTGAGCCACCTGGTTGTTAAATAAATCCAACTTTTATTCTATCATTAGGAACTTTATTTTAAACAGTCGCTTCCTTGCAGTTTCTATCTACTCAAGTTTATAAATATCCTCTGGCATAAATAGAAGACAAATCTACTATCTGGACAGTCACTCAGAAATCATAAAGGTTGACCTATGAAACATGCAAGACTATGTTACAAACTTTTCATTGCAAGTTACTTCTCATATTAAACATTTCATACATATGCTGACACTGGAATAAAGCACAGAATTGCAATTCCTGATTTATAGTAAACATTTTATATGAAATAAAGACGAGATGAAAGATAGGGCAGAAACCCTTACCAATTCTTGGATCCCTGGCATACATAATCTAGTATGTATCCTGTTTTCCCAAAAATAAGACATCCCTTGATAATAAGCCCAATCGGGCTTTTGAGTGCATGTGCTAAAATAAGCTCCCCCTCAAAATAAGCCCTCCCCGAAAATATTTAAACACATGTGCAGCTGGTCCCCGCCATTTCTTCTGGTTAAGATTAGAGTGAGAGAGACGGAAATCAGGTAAGATGGCAAGAGGAGCCCCGTCTTGCTCTACATGCCCCAAAATAATAAGATCTCCCCAAGAATAAGGCCAAGTGCTTATTTCAGGGTCAAAAAAAAATATAAGACAGGGACTTATTTTTTGGGAAATACAGTATATGTCATCCCATACACTTCTCCATATATGAAGAGATTTGGGGTTATGAGTTATGCCTGCAACTGGACACAAATCAGCAGGGCTCTGTCACATGACCAAAGACAACTCCACACCCTGATTGTCTTAGGCCAGGGGTGGGCAACTGTGGCCCTTTTACAACCTGTGGACCTCAACTCCCAGAATTCCTGAGCCAGCTTGGCTATTTCAGGAATTCTGGGAGTTGAGGTCCACAGGTTGTAAAAGGGCCACAGTTGCCCATTCGTCTTAGGTAAATGTCCAGTTGCATGGAACACATCTTCCTGCATGTTTCTTCAGTGCTTGTAAGCGTTTGTTTTGTTGAGGGACTTCCTACATATTTCAGTTTCCATTTCAAAGAATAGCACGTGAGACAAAAACAGCAAAGGATGTTTTTGACTCACATGATTTATTAAAAATGTTTCCACTTTCATTTTAATTTGTTTATAAGGAATCTCTGGAGAGGGCCCTTAATCACTTTGCACTGATTGTCAATCATATCTGCCTGGCTGGTGGGAAGTCAGTTTTTCTCCTGGCTTCCCTCTTGGTTTATCATTCCACTCAACTTCTCACTTTGTCCTTTCACAGGATTAATCTAACTACAGTAAGCTAAAAAAAGGGGACACAGCAACTTTATCAGTAAAGCAAATCTTAATCCCTTTAATCAGCTTCTAGTTAATTTTACAATTCGTGCAATAAACTGCCCCAATTAATTTGATTGTTTATTTATATAAGCCTTGTGAAAGGCCATCAGGACTGGAGTGAATACGGTCTCTGATGAATTGATGTTCCAGAAGACTCTCTTTCTGGGTCCTATCAGATGACTCTCCCTGATGGACAGGACTCAGAGCTTGTCTCTGATGCCTGATCTAATAGGATGGGTGAGATGATCCTGTAGATATGACTAATTATAAAGAATGTACTTTATAGTAAACACGATTACATATTTTTATGGTAAACATGACTAACTATACAAGATATTTGTTACGGGTGAGCTCAAGAGATTTCCTTCAGAGTTACATTTGCATGCAGAAATTAGCCTATTAGCACATAATTATAATTGTTCAATTTTTACATTGCTATTTATACCATAATGTTCTGTCTGTCTGTCTGTCTGTCTGTCTCTCTTTCTCTCTCTCTCTCTCTCACACACACACACCTCTTGTGTGTGGATGTGTATAATAAAATAAACCTAAAAGGATAAGTACATACAAACCATATACTTATGTTTGCACACATACAAGAATTATGTAGTTCAGGGGTGTCAAACTCAAGGCCCTCAAGCTGGATATGGCCCACAGGGTGCTTAAATTCGCCCTGAAAATGGCGAATGATAGGCCCCTGGTGCTTCTGCCAGCAAAAATGGGGCCTGGGGGGGCTGCGCATGCCCCCCTGGGCCCCATTTTCACTGGCAGAGGGCTAGCAAAACAAACTAAAAGCAAAACAAAACGAAAGGAGAAATGTTTCCCTTTTTGCATTTCAGCATCCAAGAGGGACAGGAAAGGAGAAAGGAAAGAGGAAAGACAAAGAAAAAGAAGGAAAAATGGGAAGAGAGCAAGGAAGAAAAAAGAAGGAAAGAGGGGAAGGAAGAAGGGAAGGAAAAAGAAAAAAGGGAGGGAGGGAGGGAGGGAGGGAGGAAGGATCCCCTCATCCCTGCCTGGGCCACCACAGGTGCCCCTGACACGAATGATGTCGAGCTGGCCATGCCCACCCCCGGCCATGCCCACTTCATCCCTTGAGGTCAAACACAATCCTGATGGGGCCCTCAATGAAATTGTGTTTGACATTCCTGATGTAGTTGATTAAGCAGGAGAAATTCTTTCTGAAGCAGCTTGAATTTAAGATAAACCAAGGTGAAATAAATTGGTTCAGAACCTTGAGGAGGCTTTAAGTATTTATTTAGTCAGCCTGATACATTTCTCTTTTAGTTAAGAAGAAGCTATACTTATACATATACTCTCTCATATCAACCTATGTAGCTCAGAATTAGCAATAGCAAATAGCAGTGGTCCTCTGGGGTTTAAGACAGTCTTATCTACTCCAGCTGGAGATGTCTGAGGTCAGACTGTGACCATCTGGATGTAAAACACATATTTTACTATTCATCTATGGTGAAGAAGAACAGAAAATCGAGGGAAGGAAGGAATGATTTAATTTCTAATCACAGTAACTAGTTCACACAGCTACCCTCTCTCTAATCAGTTTTACACTTTTAATGACTGTCATGCTAATTAAGCAGACAACACTACATGTTTCAAAGCCTCAAATACAGTAACTCCCCCTTCATAATTCTCTGACCATTGCACCTTTCATGCTGAATTTTTTTACTAGGTAGTTATTCAGAAACACTTCTAAAATGTGTGTTAAGCTCTTATAAATTTGTTTTACGCATAAAATGATTAAGGAGGGCAGCAGAGCATCTTGTTTAACCTCACATTTTAAACCATCTAAGAAGCCCTCTCAGACCATTTAAAAAAAAATGGCAGCTTCCATCTTAGATTTAGAATCTAAAACTTGAATATTTTGCATTTCAACAAGGGAATAATATAGAGATGGACTTTCCAGATATATCATTCTGTTCCTAACCACAGTGACATCAACACAACAAAGCCTTCATTGTGACATAACAATGCAAGGTTTGACATTTTGTATCTGTATCATAGTGTCACAAGTTAAGTGCATAATGGAGAGAGTTTGCATCACGTTATGATGTACATTTTGTCATTTGCTCCCTCCTGAAAGGGAGCCTTGTTCTCAGATTTTCCAACTATATGAATAATAGTATTAGATTTACAATACAAATTTACAAATCAGGGTTTTTCAAGAGTACCAAACAAGGGATGGCAGCTAGTCTATTTTTAATTAATGTAGCATATGATGCCACATTGACATGTTAAACAAGGTATAGAAAATTAAGCATGTGGAGAAAAAAGAAAAATGAATTTTTAGAAATAATAAGAAAGGTAGGACATTTATGAAGCTCCCTTTCTTATCCTATAGTTCTCAGAGAACAAAGCAACTGCCTGAAAATTCTGGATATATATATATATATATATATATATATATATATATATATATATATATATATATATATATATATATATATATGCATATTCTTTCTAGCCAGGTTTTACCTATGTAAACTTCTCCCAGGAAGCAACACAGAGTTGCAGTTTGGCAGCAGAAAAAGGGCCCAAGAACTTGTGAATGAGATTTCACAGAACCTAGGGCTGAAGAACAACTAAGTTTACATAGGTAAAACCTGGCTAGAAAGAATATGCACATAAAAGCCTATGAAAAAAGAAAATATATATATATATATATATATATATATATATATATATATATATATATATATATGTGTGTGTGTGTGTGTGTGTGTGTGTGTGTGTGTGTGTGTGTGTGTGTGTGTGCGCGCGCGCGCGCGCTCGGGTTAGTCTGAGTAGCAGGGTACTCTGCTACTCAGTACCCTGCTACTCAGACTAACCCGAGCACAACCAAGCCCCCACCTAAACAGAACACACACCCATCCAATCAGAGCACAGCCAACCCCCCATCCAATCAGAGCACAGCCAAACCCCCAACCAATCAGAACACACCTCCACCCAATCAGAACACAGCCAAGCTCCCACCCAATCAGTTCACACCCCCACTGGCAGTTAAAAGGAAGAAACAGCTGCGATCACACACATTGCTCCTAGAAGCACGAAGCCGAAGACACCAGCCTGAAGATGACGAATGAGACTTCGTCGAAACGTTGCCAAGAAACCTCCAATTTTACGCGGGAGAAAACCCGAATAACCAAAGACCTACATACAAACACCCGCGAAAACCTCAGAAAACAAATATATATCTATATCTATATCTATATCTATATCTATATCTATATCTATATCTATATATTATTTATATTATTATTATTATTATTATTATTATTATTATTATTATTATTATTATTATTATTATTATTATTATTATTGGAAGCAAGCAGGTAGCAGGGAGAAAAACATATCTTAAAAAGAAAGTAGTAGTGTCTGATCTAACCAGGCTTTTCTGCTAAAGGAAACATTTCAGAGCACCATCCCCAGTTTTAATAAAATTTAGGAAATGCCAGTGGTGGGTTTCAAAATTTTTTACTACCGGTTCTGTGGGTGTTGCATGGCTTGGTGGGTGTGGCAGAGGAAGGATACTGTAAAATCTCCATTCCCACCCCTCTCCAGGGGTAGGTTACTGCAAAATCCCCATTTCTTCCCAATCAGCTGGGACTTGGGAGGCAGAGAATAGATGAGGGTGGGGCCAGTCAAAGATGGTATTTACCGGTTCTCCAAACAACTCAAAATTTCCGCTACCAGTTCTCCAAAACTGATCAGAACCTGCTGAAACCCACCTCTGGGAAATACCCATTTTTAGCTATCTTAAATTTGTCATGTGGCCTTCAGTCCTGCTATAATCAGCATCAGCACACCAAGGTACCTGATTATCCAAAAGTTTTGGCTTTCCCCAGAGCCAATAAGTTCAGCGAAAGAGCAGGTTATTTTTAAACATGTACAACAGTGGAAGGAAATGCCAAACTGGTTTTAAAAACTAATAAACACCCACTCAGGCATCTCACATCATCTTCTCCTATACTTCACCTCCAGTCATAACATTGTTCTTTATGCTTACGCCTACATCTCCCCATTGGGGACAACATCTGCATTGTACTCCTGTGGCTTTAAGATAGATTTTAGCAAGAACCACCTGAACAGTCCTAACATGACTACTTCTCTGGAGATTTCACAGAGGGGGAATCTGCTAGATTGCAAGCCAAGAATAGTTAGGGCCAGCCAGGAATAAAATAAAAATATTTTATTTAATGATATAAAATAAATTGCATGTTCAGGTGAGACCTTTTGTTATGTTGCAACTTCATTTAAAGTTCAGAGCTTGATTTCTACCCCAATTAGCCTTATTTTTTTTCTTTTGTTTAATTCTTTCTTATTCTCAGAGAGACAAAACTTGCAGGTTTTTTGGTAAGGTTTTTCAGAAGTGGTTTGCTATTGCTTCCTTCCTAGTGTTGGCTAGCCCAAGGTTATCCAGCTGGCTCTTTACCTAAGGTGGGACTAGAACTCACAATCTCCTGGTTTCTAGCCTGATGTCTTAACCACCACACCAAACTGACTCTCAAGTCCCTATTATGGGCATGTATTTTTCAAATCTGTGTCAGCTTTGATAGGTTCATTCAATCCCTTGTGCCTTAGCAAGATCACAAACTATTTCTTTTCAGTGTGTTGGAACTCTGCAATACCCTGGGCCATTAGCTTTCTTCAAATTAGCAATAATTTGAAGAAGAACTGAGAACAGAGAAAGAACAGAGAAGGCGAGTGAAAAAGTTCTTGCAATCTTACAGATAGCAACTGGTCTGGTTTGCAAATACTATAGCAGAAAAGAAATGGAGCTCCCACTATCTAATGGTTGTCTGGATGTTTGTAGTTCAGACGTGACAGTCCTAATGTTACCCACAGTGGTAGGATTCAAATAATTTAACAACCAGTTCTCTGCCCTAATGATTTCTTCCAACAACCAGTTCACCAAACTGCTCACAAAGTTAACAACCGATTCTCCCGAAGTGGTGCAAACTGGCTGAATCCCACCACTGGTTACCCAGTTTGAGAGCCAGTGCTGATAATTCTTTAAAAGAGGACTGAATTCTCATTAGACAAAGAGAGGATTGTGCCTCTGATGGCTGGTACTAGAGGCTGGGAGCAGTTGAAAGCTATAGGAGGCAAGAGAAAGTCATGAGTGTGGAAGGAAAATGCAACTACCAATCAATCTGACTTCTGTGCATGAAACTCTAGGTGGGAGTGGAGTGGACTGGCAATCTTGTCCATTTCAGGCAAGATCATATTTTTGAATTGGCTTGATCTTAGTGACACTTGGAAGTTTTGTCTAAAAGGAGTAGGCAGGGGAGGTTTAATGTGATCATAGTTTGGAATAAGAACAATAGATTGTAATTAGCTCTTTTAACTTTAATGACTATATGGCAGAGGAATATTGAATAGATTTAAAACCAACACCTTGGATTGTGCTCAGAAAGCAACTGGAAAAAAATCTCAACAAGGTATTTGTGAGATGTAAATGCCTTATTCCCTAATGTGTAAATAATGTATATATGGGACATCGGGGGTTAACTTATTCTTTGGTTCCTAATGTATTCATAATTCACCACTCCCATTCTTGGCTCCACCCCTTGTATATATAAGGAGCCACCTTCACCATTTTCCTTGCTTCTATCTGTGAATATTCAGTGAATATAGAATGCCTGTTATAATTAAAGAGAAATATATTTAAACCTCTAACTCTTATTATCATTATTGAGTCTGATCCTGAAAATATTGCAACAAGCTGGTAGCAGAGGATGGTTAATTGACTCAATAAATACTTAAAGATGTCTAAGAAAGATAGGCCCAACACCAGGGCCTACAGCAAAGAAATAGAAACTGAACAAGAAATAATCAACGAATCCACAAACGCGATTTCGAGAGAATCCGAAGAATACACCACTGAAGAAGAAGAACTAATAAATGAAAATAATGACCAGGAGGAAATCGAAATAGAAAATAACGAACTCAGGTCAGAGATATTAAAACTATTAAAAAGCCAGAAGAATGATGAAAGCCTCATCGCGAATCTCCAAGAAATGCTGAAAAACAGCGGAGCAGCGAGAGAAAAAAACATTGCTAAAGAGAAACCCAAAGACCAAAAAACTGTGAGTGATATGACTACAGAGAAAGTCGTTATGAAAAAGAAAAGATGTGATCCCGCGCGAAATTTTGAATGGCAGCCATCTTGGTTCCAACAAGCCTCCAAAGTGAGCGAAGCAGAGCCAATCAAAATGCTCAGTTCAAAATTTCTGGCGCGAAAAACGTTATCAGACAACGAAAGCGAAAAGGAAGATTCAAACTCTTCAGAAGAACCAGAATCAGAAAGCGAAGACGACTTAACGAAATCCCAAGTAAAGTCAGCAATGAAGACGCTTTTTGCTGCATTTGGGCCAAAATTAAAAATTTCCAAAGCGACAACGAAGAAGCTAGAGAACAAGCCGATACCTCAAGACCTGCACGCTCCCATCCTGACTTCGAGAGCGACGACGCCCGAGCCCAGAGAGCCATGTCGATTCCGCCCTACACCGCAGACCGGATCAAGTACCAACGCACACAAAAGAAAGAAAAGAGCAGTCGCCGCCATCAAAACTCCTAAAACCGAGCCAGAAACCGACTCGTCTGAAGAGGAGCGGAGCGAGCGAGCTGCAATGGAGAGAACCTTCCACGACGACGCCAAAGAAGAAATGAGCAACGCGCATGTGCGAAACTACGTAGACGGTCCGGAAAGACTTGAACTGGCCAGAGAACCGCGCAGACTCGTTGCGAGCATCCCCATGCCGTTTTGCAATTTCCTGCACTTGCGAGACCACGGACTACCTCAGGTTGTAAGTAATGGACAAAATAATGTGGGAAACTTACCCAGTGACTTCCCAAAACTTAGAGTTGATGGCATTAATTTGCAAGAATGGTATCAACAGCTCCAGGTTGTCTTTATGAAAGAAAATTTACTATTCTTTATCACTAGTCCTCCAAGAAGACCTTGGACTTTAAAAATAGATTGTTTACATCATAGAGCATTTTTCTTAATAATATCTAGCGTGTCTCCTGCAATGTATCATAGCATCAAACCAAACCTAACTGTTTCAGAAATAATTCAATGCATGTTTAATCTGTTTCACAGCGATAGTGTAGCTACCACTACAAGAATGTCTAAGGATTTCTTTTCTTCCAGAGTAAAACCAGGGGTTTCCATAAGTGAGCATTTGATATCTCTAAACAAAATAAGAGCTGAGCTGCATTTGAGGGGGGAAGTGATTTCAGATCAAACAATGAAAAGTGTTATTATCAATTCACTTGATTCATCATGGGATAGTTTTATGTCACACTTAGACACCATCAATCTAGGATATTTATCCATAGAAAGTCTATCTAACAAATTGATAGCAGAAGACAATTCAAGAAAAAATCGTTCCAGCAATCACACAGAACACAAATCTTTTAGGAAGGTAGCTTTCCAGAAAAAATACAATGAAGCTTTTAAATGCCATAATTGTGGGTCCAGGGAACACAATAGAAGAGACTGTCCCAAAATCTCAAAGGAGAGACATAGGTCAGAGTATAGGAGCAAATACAATTATAGACAGTCTTCCACAGATAGACATAAATATAGAAGCCCACCAAATTACAGAGATAGTAGAGGGGGTAGAGAAAATTCAAAAGAGAGAAAATCTGGTTCACTGAATGGACTAAATAAACAAGACAGCACTAAAACACAACAAAATGAGAACAATAATTGGCTTATTGATTCTGGGGCAACCAACCACACCACTAATAACAAAAATATATTGTCTTCATTTACAGAAGATAAATTTGTAATAAAGGTAGCTAATCAAGAAAAGGTTCAAGTATTAGGCAGAGGAAATGTGACCTTGCCTGGCCTAGGAAAAATAGAGGGGGTATTGTTAATTCCAGAAATACCTCATAACATACTAAGTGCCATAAAACTAAGCAGAGATTCTGACATCAATATAGTTTTCTCAAAGGGGAAAGCAACTTTAGAGAAGGACAAAACAAATGTAGGCACTGTGATGATTAAAGGAGGCCTACCCTATCTAATAACAAAAGAAAGATGGTTACATAACATTGATTCAAATATGGAAGATTGTATTGAGGCAGATGATGAAAATGTTAGTAACAGTGACAATGATGAATGTAAAATATCTCATGATCACGCAAATACACACAATGAGAAGAAACCAAGAATAGGTAAACCAATTCATGATGAGTGTGCTCACATCTTGCATAGGAAGTTAGGACATGCAAGTTTTCCTGTAGTACAAAAAATGACTGAACACGCAGAAGGTGTCAAAATAAAAAATTGTGAAAATTATTTGGAATGCTCAGTATGTAAATCCACTAAACTAAAAACTAGTCCCAGACCAAAAAAATCCAACAGATCAACTAACAAAATTTTTGACTTAGTACATATGGACCTAGTTGGTCCATTAACTCCATCAATCACTTATAGAAAACGTTACTTCCTAACAATAGTAGACGATTACAGTCGCTATGGTTTTGTTTACACATTAAAACACAAGGATGAAACCTTTCAGAAATTTAAGGAATTCTACAAACGCATAGAAACACAACATAATATCAGAATAAAACAAATTATGACAGATAGGGGATGTGAATTCATGTCTAAAGAATTCTCCCAATGGTTAAAGGATAGAGGAATGCTACATTTCACGTCTAGTCCATTTTCTGCGTTCCAAAACGGGATTGTAGAGAGAAAGAATTCCACACTACAAACCATGATTAGGTGCACATTAGAGGATGCTGGTTTAGGCAAACAATTTTGGTCAGAGGCCTTACATTATTCAAATTACACTCAAAATAGAACCTGGTCCAGTATTGTGAATAAAACACCATATGAGGTGATGTATAATAGGAAACCCAAATTAGCACACATGCACATATTTGGAGTCACTGCAGACGTACACATACCTAAGCAGTTGAGAAGAAAGGGAGAAAACGTATCCAGAAGATTAAGATTTATGGGATATGAAACTGGCACCAAAGGGTACAGATTCATTGATAATAATAACAAATTTATAGTCTCCAGAACAGCTGTGTTCCATGAACAGGCCAATTGGTCTAAATTACATCTTAATGAAATATTTCCAAATAAATGCAAAGATACAAAATCTTGTGAGGAAGGGACAATAGAAAATCAAAATATCAACAAAAATAAAAACAAAACCAAAACTTGGACAAATAGTCAGCACAAAATAAAGACAGACACATTAACAAAAAAGGAAGCAAGATATTTGCATGATAACCATAGCAAACCCGAAAGAGCTATTAGAAACAATAGAAATCAAGTACCAAATAAATACAGAGATTACATAATGCATATGGATGGTGAACAAATGACACCTAATACATATGAGGAAGTATTAAAACTCCCTCGTGAAGAAAAGGAAAAATGGGAACTAGCTATGAAAAAAGAGATGGAAAGTTTGCAAGGATTGAATGTGTTTACACCTGCGATTGCACCTAAAGATAAAACGATTATAGGTACCAGGTGGATTTATAAAATTAAGAATCTAGAAGGAGGCAATACTCTATACAAAGCTAGATTGGTTGCACAAGGTTATGCACAAAAATATCCGGAGGACTACACTGACACATACTCCCCCACAGTGAGAACAGAGAGTGTTAAAACAGCTCTAGTAGTGGCATCTGCACTCAATCTTGATGTATTTCAATATGACATACAGACTGCGTATTTACACGCAAAACTAGATAAGGAAATATATGTAAGAGCACCACACAGTCAATACACTAATAAGAATGAAATTTGGCTATTGAACAAGAGTCTATACGGATTAAAGCAATCTGGCAAAAGATGGTACGATTGCTTGGTAAAAGTACTTAAGACCATGGATTTCAACGCTACCACTGCTGATAACTGTTTCTTTGTAAAAAAGAGTGATGATAATATTGAATTTGTATTAATTTATGTAGATGATATTTTATATATAGGAAAACACAAGGAGAGAAGAGAAACCTTTGTAAATAAGCTAAACGAACATTTCTCGTTGAAATCTCTAGGTAAAGTAAACAAATACCTTGGTGTACAAATTAACAAAACTAGAAGGGGATTCAAACTTACTCAGAAAGATAAAATCATCGAACTTCTGAACAAATGCAATTTAAACAATGCCAAACCCTGTGACACTCCTATGCAAACTGATTTCCTTAGAAACACTGATGAATCTTCCCCTGAATTCAAGGATAATACATTTTATAGATCAGTCATAGGTTCACTTCTTTATATATCTAATTGGACCAGGCCAGATATTGCATTACCACTCAACTTATTGTCAAGATATGTTAGCAAACCAACAATGTATCATTGGGAAGCAGTCAAAAGAATTCTAAGATATCTGAAAAGTACATTAGACTTTTGCTTAGTATTAGAACCTAGTAATGGTAAAGAACCAAAACTTACATGTTACGCAGATGCGGATTGGGCTGGAGATATATCATGCAGAAAGAGCACTTCTGGTTATATTTTTCTATTAAATGACTGTCCAGTTTACTGGTACACTGGTAAACAAGAACTGGTAGCCACTTCGACCACAGAAGCGGAATATGTTTGTTTGTCCAAAGCTGCAAATAACCTTGTATGGTTTAATGATTTGATTTCAGATGTTTGGAAAAAACCTGCTTTGCCTTTTGTTATGCATGAAGATAATAAAGCAGCCATTGAAATATCCAGATCCGATGCCATTGGACAAAGGTCCAGGCATATAGATATAAAATTTAAGCATGTGAGACAATTGTCTCAAGATGGATTTATCAAAGCAGTGCATTGTGATACCTCTGAACAATTAGCTGACATATTGACGAAGCCTTTACCTTCTAAACAGCACAAATATTTAACATCAAAATTATATGTCTTATATTGTCCTGAATCTGAATGTAATTGGTGTTGTATAGCGAACCGGCATTTAGAGGGGGATTTGTGAGATGTAAATGCCTTATTCCCTAATGTGTAAATAATGTATATATGGGACATCGGGGGTTAACTTATTCTTTGGTTCCTAATGTATTCATAATTCACCACTCCCATTCTTGGCTCCACCCCTTGTATATATAAGAAGCCACCTTCACCATTTTCCTTGCTTCTATCTGTGAATATTCAGTGAATATAGAATGCCTGTTATAATTAAAGAGAAATATATTTAAACCTCTAACTCTTATTATCATTATTGAGTCTGATCCTGAAAATATTGCAACAGTATTGTTAAAATTACTTTTCCTTACACCTTTCTGAATTCAGGGATTAGAATAAATGAAATTACCCATGACTGATTACGATGACTACATGTCATCAATTTTCTGAAAGTTAGAACAATTAACCAGTAGAGTAACTTGCCTCCAGAAGTTGTGAATTCTCCAACACTGGAAGTTTTTAAGAACCATTTGTCTGAAATGGTATAGGGATTCCTGGGTGGGCAGGGGGTTGGACTAGAAGACCTCCAAGGTCCCTTCCAACTCTGTCATTCTGTTCTAAGTTGTTGTTGACTCTTAGCAAATAAATAGATTTCTCCATGATGATTTGGCTCTAGCCTGGTCCTTCAGTTCTTTCATCAGTGGCTTACTCATCATAACTACAACCGAGTTGATTAATCTTGAGATATCTTTATTCTAACTCAAGACTTGGGGAAAGGTTTGTAGTAAAGGTAGAAAAAAATGGGTTCATTCTCTTTTGGGGTTTCTTAGTGCCCTCTTTCACCCAACATCTGCTGAGTTTATCCAAAGAGGATTTTTCAAATTGGAATAACCTGGTAGATATGGTCATAATGAGTTGTTGGCAAGATGGCAGGAGGTGATTTCCAATGATATCTCATTGCTCCCAATAGGAGCTATCAAACAATCCTCTTTCTTTAACCATCCATAGATGCTTCTAAATACACAATTGGTTTCAGACCAGCACAAGATTTGCAAATGTCACGGAGATAAAGTTTGCCTGAAAGCTGAGCCTGTCATGTTTTTCCTACAACCCATGTGGGTGGTATGAAAGCAATTGCAAAAATAGTCTCAATGTGAGGTGATGATTATATATATTTATACTTTAATATTAACATCATATTATATGAATAATGTGATTGTTTCATGGAAACAGAATTTGAACTGTTGAGGCATTTAAGGGAGGGGAAAAAATCATTTATCTGCAATGTCTTACCGCATAATTTGATTCCTGTCTTTAAAAATATCCAAGATGAGTTCATTCACTCTTTTGTCACTGAACTGAAAAATCAAACAATGATCTGCATATGTAAAGCAGTCATCCCAGATCAAATAACTCAGGCTTTTGTACTTTCTGACATGTTCTCAAATAACAATTTTCAGTAGAGGAGATTCACAGATTCAACTGCAACACCCCGAGGCTTGATGCCTTAAGTGGCCCATGGGAGGTTAAACAACTGAATGGGCTATGAAAGGGTCAGAGCTGAGCAGCAGCATGCATTTATATGCTGCTTTTCTATAAAATAATCTTCAAAGGGGCATCAAACGATAAAACAATGGGAGAAACAGCAGGAAGAATAAGCAATTACTGTAAATGTGCAACAGTAATTGCAATTTGTTTCAGCTAGTGAAAGATGGCAAGATACATTTTTCCAACCACAGAATCATGGAAAAAGTCTAGGACATTGGTAAAAGCATATACTGGGAAATTTACATAACCAATGACAATGTGACTATTTATGTTGAGAAAAAGGTCACTTAGGAAATTTTTATTCTGCACACCAGAGGAAGCTGTGTATCATTGCCATGATGTCCCATATGTTAAGAAAAGTTGTGAATGAAAACAGATGCAGTGTTTGTTTGTTTGTTTTTTAAAAAACCCCAGATGCTATCCCAATAACCTGTTTAGTAGAACAGACTGATTTTATTTTGATGTTAGAAACAAAAGGCAATATAGTTCTTAAACACTGTGTCAACCCTGAAGCTGACCTGGCCGAAGCCATCTTGGAGCTTCTGTGTTGCCACACTGGAGTGAGGGATAGAGAGGGGGGACTGGAGATAGCTGGGGTCAGTGGTGGGTTCCTTCCGGTTTGGTGATAGCGCGCTTCTCAGTTCAATGTAAAATCACCTTCCGTGTTAGTGCTAGGGAATTAAAATAGCTGAGGCACGGCAATCCACTCTGCCATGCTAATCAGCAGTGAATATAAAGGTAAATAAAGCACAGGGGCGGGCGGGCCCAGCTGATCATCAAAGTGAACTGGTTCGCTCCCAGCTGATCGTCGGAGCTACCGGTTCAGGAGAACCAATCCGAACTGGTAGAATCCCACTCCTGGCTAGGGTGTGTAGTCAAAATAAAATATTTTTCCCTGGGAACCAAGGACGTTCTCACACCTGGCCAGAAGAATGAGGAGTGATGACACCAGACCTGCAGACCAGGGGTGAAATGCTCCCGGTTCGGACCGGATCACCCGATCCGGTAGCGATGGAGGCTGGTGGTTTGGAGAATCGGTAGCAAAAATCCCTAACCCCCCCCCCCATGCCCAGCTGAGCCGCATGATCATCAGAGGCTTTTTTTTCTTTTAAATGCCTCTGATGATCCAAGCTGAGTTGCCTGATCATCAGAAGCATTTAAAAGAAAAAAAGCTTCTGCCGATCAGGCAGCTCAGCTGGGATCGTCAGAGCCTTTTGAAAGCATTTTTTTACAACCTCTACGCGGAAGAGGTTGTAGAAAAAATGCTTTGAAAAGTTAAAAAAAAAAGTTGGCCACGCCCACCCAGTCACATTAAGCGCCCACACCAAGCCACGCCCACAGAACCTGTAGTAACAAATTTTACATTTCACCCCTGCTGCAGACGTTGCCTTGATTGGGCCATGTGACTGATTGTTTGGGTTGAGGGGAATTTTTTTTACTTTTAATTAGGTAAAAACCAAGGGGCCTTCCAGAGTTGGTTTTCACCAGATATGTGCCAATATGATATTTCCAATAAAGATTCCTTGAGGAATCTACCTGCCTCGGAATCCTTGCTTGCAATGGATGTATTATTTGGAACTCTGACACACAGACCTGAGTGATCAAAAAAGTGGCTCTCTTGAAAATCAATGAGGATTTTCAAAGAATTGCATAATTAGAATACATGTAGGGAAAAGTGGACAACATTTTAATACTTAATACATTTCTGTGGGAAAGTGAGGCTCTATAGCAATAACAATACACTTATATACAACTTCATAGTGCTTTAAAGCCTGCCCTAAGTGGTTTATGGAGTCAGTATATGGCCCCCAACCATCTGGGTCCTCATTTTACCAACCTCAGAAGGATGGAAGGCTGAGTCATCCTTGAGCCATTCAGAATCGAACTCCTGGAGTGAACAGTGAGTTAGCCTGCAGGACTGCATTCTAACCACTGCGCCACCCTGGTGAAGATAAAATATAAGTGGGACCTGGAATTTCCCCTGTTAAATTCCCTATGTTCAGAGAGTATATATATTTCTTTTTATTACCCATGTAAGTCTTCTTCTTCTTCTTCTTCTTCTTCTTCTTCTTCTTCTTCTTCTTCTTCTTCTTCTTCTTCTTCTTCTTCTTCTTCTTCTTCTTCTTCTTCTTCTTCTTTTTGGATCGTTTCTACAGCAAAATGGAAGAAATTCTTTGAAGTTGGGCTCCAGGCAGCCCATGTTAGGGTTTCCAGTAACCTCCAAGATTCAGAATTTAAGGCATCTATTTGGATCACCACCCCCAAGCTGTTCCAGAAGGGAATAAAAAAGAAGTGCTACATGTTGAGCAACTGTGCATATATGTCCTACACGAACGAAATAACATTGTCAGCAGAGTAATAACTCAAATACCTTGAAGAACATTTTGGATTAGCTTATTTTATTTTTTTTGCAAACCTTTTTTTTAAAAAAAAATCTAGAACACAGTTGGCTGTATTATTGCCATATTAATTACTTATACTGATCTTTAAATTATTTTTTTTCCCAAGAAAAAAATCAGTTCAAATATGTTTGATTTTCTTTTCAGTTAAATTTTACTGGTATCACAAAGACATAAGTTTCATTTGTACCAAAGTGAAAAGTTGAGGTAATGTTGATTCCCTATATTTTGTTAAATGATCTGCTATTTAGTAACAGTAACAGAGATGGAAGGGACTTTGGAGGTCATTTAGTCCAACCCCCTGCTCTCACAGGAGACTTATACTATTTCTGATAAATGGCTGCCCAGTCTCTTCTTAAAAGCCTCCAGTGATGGGGCACCCACAACTTTTGAAGGCAATTTGTTCCACTGTTAAACTGGTTTCACTGTTAGGCATTTTCTCCTTAAGAGGTATATAATGAAAGAAATAAGAGACAGAAGTCTAATAATCAATACACATTGCTGTAACTGCACATATAACCTTGTGGCTTTTCAAATAAAATGAATAAGAAAACTATCCTTATCAATGAAAGGTGTGAAAATAGTTCGCCACTCAAACTCACTGACTTTTCTGTAGCTGTATGGACCCTCACAGCAACTGTATACATTGTAATTATTTGGGAACCTGTTTATATTCTCTCTCTTTTTTTTCCAGAAAATATACAAAAAATGCCGCAATTTAAAATAAACCATCATCTCATAATGGCCTTCAATGACTTCCAAACTATGCCCTGTTCAGGCAGTGTTGATTGTAAGGGTTTTAAAAAAATCTATTGCAGTAAGTAAAATGTAAAAAAAAAAAAAAAAAACCACCCACCTCAAAACTATTGATGTATTAACATTTGGGTATGTCCTCTTTGTGCAAAATATTCTATCTTGGGGAGTGGTTTCCCCCTCTTATCTTTATCCCATGACCCCTCTCACATTAGTTGTTATAATGAACTTTTTTTTATAAAAAAAATATTGATAAAACACTTTCTGATCTGCAGTTTTAAATATTGTGCATCCAAAATTGTTCGATGTACGAGAACACTTTCCTTGCAGTGGTGATATTAATTATAATGGCAATGTTATCAAATAATTACCCCCCTGGGTAAATTCAAAGAAGAAGAGATGCTGCCATTGAAATTTATTCCCAGAATAACTACTGTATATTGGCTTCTGGCTATACTTTGAATGACAAGCACACGTTAGAACAGAATTATAGACCAGGAAAAAAAAAACTGTATAGATTACTTCTCAACACCATTGTACATCAGATTGAAAATTATTTTTTCAGCTAGTAGAAATTTCAGGCCTGATGGATTGAAACGGAAAGCCTTAATGTAAAAGAAATAAAAACAAGTGTTTGTAGTTATTCCCAAGCACATACATCATAAGAGTGAATGCATATGTATGTGTGTGTTTTGTCCATAAATGTCTATAGGCCAAGCTTTGCTTTTGACTAATAGTCATCTTTAATCTTTAGCACTAGAACAGCAATTGAATTCATTTATACTGGACTTCAAAATCCTGACTATAGCATTCTTATTCTGAATCTGTGTGATACCCTTAGACTTAGAATAACGTTATTGTCACTTTGAATGTACATTAATCGGCATACATTAAATGAAATTTCGTGGCTCTCAAAGGGTCACCACCTTCAATATACACTACATAAATATGACTAGATACATACATACATACAGGGGTACATACAGGGGTGGGTTCTACCTACCTTTACTACTGGTTTGCAACGGGGCCACATACGCGCACTCGCTTTGCTCGTACACTCTTCTGCGCATGCGCAGAAGCATTCTGATGATGTTGGGATCAATGGGCGAAGCCTCCCTGAAGTTTTACTACTGGTTCTATAGAACCAGTCCAAACAGGGGGCAACCCACCACTGATACATACATACATACATACATACATACATACATACATACATACATATGCATATATCCACATATATGATATAGAGAAACACACAGTCTAGTTCAGATGTATATGTGTATATGGCATGAAAAACAAATCTCATGAATTTACCAGATGGATAGCATAAGGAACAAAGCTGTTACAGAATCTGGTAGTCCTGTTAGAAATACTTTGAGTCCTTCTTCCAGAGGACAGCACTAGAAACAGACTGTAAAGTGGGCGTGTGGGGTCTCTAACAATGTTTTGAGCTCTAAGCAGATAACACTTATAATCAGTATCCTGAATACTGGGAGTGAACATCCTATAATCTCCTTGGCTGTCCTTACTACTCTCTGTATGGACTTTCTACCTGAGGCACTGCTGCCACCAAACCAAACAGTGATACAGTTTGTTAAATTGCTCTCAATTGTGACTCTGTAAAAAATGGCCAGGACAGAAGGAGAAAGATGTGCTCCTCACCCAACCCAGGAAATGCAGACACAGGAAATGCTGGTTTGCACACTTCATTAAGGGTGACGTGGAGAGACCAGTTCAGATTGTTAGTTGTCTGCACCCCAAGATACTTAATAATGTTGACCACCTCTATAGCTGCATCCTTGATACTGAGTGGAGTATGACTATGTTGGCTCTTTCTAATATCTACTATGATCTTCTTTGCTTTATTTGTTAGAGTTTTCAGCAATCCAACCAGCACACAAGTAAATAATTCAGCAGGATTCATGTATAAAAGAAACTTCTTTATATACAGTAATATAAATCATGATGCATGTATACAATACCCATGCAGCTCTTGCAAGGTGGTAGCAAGGACAAGGACAAGAAGCAAAACTTAGAATCCAGAAGTCATTGGCTGACTTGTTGTTATGGCTACCCCAGCTCATAATTACACTGACATTATTAACATTTAGAACCAGGTTATTTTTATTTCACCAGTCCACCAGAGCCTTTACCTTTTCCCTATAAGCATCTTCATTGTCATGCCAAATAAGACTCATCATTTCCCTGTCATCCACATACTTCAAATATGATTCATAGCATCCCTAAATCAGGGGTGGGGAACTATGGTCCTTTTATGACTTATGGACTTCAACGGGCTCAGGAATTCTGGGGGTTGAAGTCCACAAGTGATAAAGAGGCTCACCTCTGCCCTAAATGTGTAAACACCCTACTGTATTCCTATTTGGTATTAAATGTACCAATAGAAAAGAGTGCAGCTTCACAAAATTTGGTGAATGGGATAGAACAGCCATCAAAGCATATGTAAAACCTAGAGCCAACCCAGCCTGGTTTGCCTACGAGTAACTATTCCATCATAAAGAATAAAGTGAATGACAGAGGCTGTAAAACTGTACTTGTTGGGCATTATCTTATTGTTTATGATATAGCTGATGTGGTTGGAGTTATCTATCAGAAAAAATGGCTGGTTCTTCATGAAGCAGAAGCAGGAAGACATACGACGCTTTTTAAACAAACAAACAAACAAAAAAAAAACAATGGGAAGACATCAGTAATAAAGATTCACAGACAGAGAAAAATGAACAAGAGGCATTTAGTCCCAGCGTGAAGTCTCAAGATAAGTAGTTTAATTGCCAGACTGCGTTGTCTGGAAAAAAGAGGAAATCTAACCTAAATTAAAAGATTAGGGAAACTTTTTTCTTCATCGGGTGGCAACAAATAGAAGAAATGGAAGAGTCTACTCAAGAGAGAATAAAAATAAAAGTGCTGTGAATCTTGTCAATATATATCCATTAAGTTTGCTTTAGCAAAACCTCCCTTTGCCCTTGTATCCAGCCCTACATTTCCATGGCAACTGGTCTCATCAACAGAAAAAAAAGGATTTTTCTTTCTTTTTTGGTCAGGGATGTGTCCAAATACATAAAAGCCATTTCAGTTTGGGGCAGTGCAATCCTCTTAAATCAATGCAGCACACCTAATAATTATACTTACCATTTTCCATAAATCTTCCTAAATCTATCAATCCATCCTTAGAAGTCCATGTGTCCTCAGTCTGTTACCCACCAGTGTCACTTCCTAAAGTCCTTTGCGTCTACAAGCAGCATGAACATAGAAACCTCAGTGGCTTTAGAGAAACATACCTGGAGAGTACAGTAGTTTTAGTGCAGCTTTATTTATTTTTTTCTTCTTTCTTCTCCATTTTTGTATTTACTAAACCTGGATCTGATCCAGAAAACCTAGAAGTATAGGACAGAACATAGTATTTCCTTTTGATCAGATTGGTCCTTATAATAGAATAACAGAATATCAGAGTGGAGGTCTTCTAATACAATCCCCTTCTCAAGCAGGAGACCCTATACTATTTCAGACAAATGACTGTCCAATCTCTTCTTAAAAGCTTCCAGTGATGGAGCACCCACAACTTCTGAAGGCAAGGCATTCCACTGGTCAATTGTTCTCACTGTTAGGAAATTTCTCCTTAGCTCTAGTTGCTTCTCTCCTTGGTTAGTTTTTATCCATTGTTTCTTGTCTTGCCTTCTGGTGCTTTGGAAAATAAGTTGGCCCCCTCTTCTTTGTAGCGGCCCTCAAATATTGGAAGACTGCTATCATGTCACTCCTATTCCTTGTTTTCACTAAACTAGACAAACTCAATTCCTGCAACTGTTTTAAACATACGTTTTAGTAAGTCTCAACTTTTTATTTTATATTATATCTGTATTTTATCTTTTATTCTATCATGTAGACACACACATGCATACACACACACACATACACATATATGTATGTGTGTATACATACATACAGTATATATACACTGTATCTATCTATCTATCTATCTATCTATCTATCTATCTATCTATCTATCTATCTATCTATCTATCACGCAGGTTCGAGACCCAAGCCCAGGGGTGGGTTCTAATTTTTTTTACTACAGGTTCTGTGGGCGTGGCTTATTTTGTGGGCATGGCTTGTGGGGGGTGTAATGTGACTGGGTGGGGGTGGCCAACTTTTTTTTTCTTTTTTACTTTTTAAAGCATTTTTTCTACAACCATAAGAGGTTGCAGAAAAAGATGCTTTTAGAAGCCTCTGACGTTCAGGCAAGTCAGCTGGGATCGCCAGAGGCTTTTAAAGGCATTTTTTTCCTACAACCTCTTCGGCCAAAGAGGATATAGAAAAAATGTTTTTTAAAGCCTCTGAGATCCCAGCTGAGCCGCACGATCATCAGAGGCTTTTTAAAAAAAATTTTAAAAGCATTTTTTCAGCTGAAGAGGTTGTAGTAAAAATGCATTTAAAAGTTAAAAAAAAAGCCTCTGATGAGGTGGGCAGGGTAAGCGAGCAGTGACCGGGCCGGGGACCGGTTTGTGGGCATGGCCAGCCAATGTTATTACCGGTTCTCCAAACTACTAAAATTTTTTACTACCGGTTCTTATGAACCGGTGCAAACCGGGAGCAACCCACCACTGCCCAAGCCCAATGTGACAGGGTGAGTTCCTGTGCTGGGAACTTTAAAGCACACTTTAAAGTAGCTAATACTTAAAATGATTTCCCTTGAACGGCAACTGTTCTTTTGAGACTGCGATCAGTTATTATCAGCTTTTCAGTATTCAGCACCATTAGCAGCCTCTAAAGGGTAAGAATTAGAGGAGATATAATGATTATGACAGCAACACTAACAAGACAATATCTTGCATTTCAGAGAACCCCACATTTTGACAGATGGAAATGAAAATATTAATTTGGCAGAGTGGCAGAACAAAATAATACTTAATACAATATATGGAGAGGGACAAAAGAGGGTAGGTCAGGATGATGTATACATTGCTCTAAGTGTAATGGGAGAAGGTGCCCCTGGAGATGGTTTCATTTCATTATTAATGTAGAGTCAGGTCAGCTTCAGAGTCACTATGGCTTCAAACTAAGCCATAGTGGTGCAGTGGTTAGAGTGCAGTACTGCAGACTAATTCTGCTGCCTGCTGGCTGCCTGCAATTTGACAATTCGAATCTCACCAGGCTCAAGGTTGACTCAGCCTTCCATCCTTCCAAGGTGGGTAAAATGAGGACCTAAATTGTTGGGGGCAATATGCTGAATGTAAACCGCTTAGAGAGGGCTGTAAAGCACTGTAAAGTGGTATATAAGTCTAAGTGCTATGGCTATCGCTAAGCAATGGAAGGGGTAATGTACACTGACAGAAGGGTGGGCTGTACCTTTAAAGGGTAAAGGCTAGCATCGTATGACCACCAGAGAAGAGGTGAGGAAAGCTGAGCTGAAGGCTCAAGGTTGACTCAGCCTTCCATCCTTTCTAAGGTAGGTAAATTGAGGACCCAGTTTGGGGGACAATAAACTGAGTTTATAAAAATATACAAAAGTATGAAGGCTATTGCTTAACGCATTGTAAACCGCCCTGAGTCTCCGGAGAAGGGTGGCATATAAATTAAAGCAAAAAAAAAAAAAAAAAAGAGTACTGGTCATTATGGAAGCTCACCCATAGTGGGTCAATCAGCCCAATCTACTTCAATAGGAGATAGACAGAGATTCCCATGCCAATTTCTTCACACTCTTGGAGAAAGGCAGGATATAAATGTACAATAAATAAATAAAAATAAGATTCATGGTTAGAGCACATGTCTAAGGAGATTCTCAGTCATCCAGGACAGGGTTGTCCCAAAGGTGCTTTTTAAAGAGGCAACTGGACTTTCTCGTTTTCCTTTGAAGATGTTTCACTTCTCATTCAAGAAGCTTCTTCAGTTCAGAGCTGAAGAAGTTTCTTGGATGAGACATGAAACATCTTCAAAGAAAAACCAGAAAGTCCAGTTGCCTCTTTAAAAAGCACCTTTGGTTAGAGCACACTTTCCCCCTAGATCAGGGTGAAATCCAGCAGGTTCTGACAGGTTCTGAAGAACGGGTAGCAGAAGTTTTGAGCAATTTGGAGAATCGGTAGCAGAAATTTTGAGGAGTTCAGAGAACCTGCAAATACCACCTCTGGCTGACCCGAGAGTGGGGTAGGAATGGAGAATTTTCAATATCCTTCCCCCAGGAGTGGAGAGGGAATGGGGATTTTGCAGTATTTTTCCCCTGGAGTGGGGTAGGAATGGAGATTTTGCAGTATCCTTCCCCTGGAGTGGGATGGGAATGGAGATTTTGCAGTATCCTTCCCCTGCCACGCCCACCAAGCCACGCCCACCAAGCCACACCATGCCCACCAAGCCTCGCTCACAGAACTGGTAATAAAAAAAATTTGGATTTCACCACTGCCCTAGATGATCTGAGACTTCAACTTCCAAAATACCCAGCAGCATGGCCATTGCTGGAAATAATTCTGGGAACTGGAGCCCATTATATCTGGAGGGAACCACTTTGAGTGTATATTAAGAAGTCAGACTGAGATTGGAACCGCAAAGCTCAAATAGCTCTTTAGGTGACTTTGGAATGGTCCTTCAGAATAAATAACTTCATAAGTTTCTTAAGGTGGTAACCTCACTGGACGAAAGCAATGTCTCCTATGTGTGCCCACTTGATTATTGAATAGATAGCAACATCAGGTATGTACTGATGTTTCCCCAACAAATCAAACTTAACCTTGATGCAGCTGGCACCACCATATCCTCCTGGACAGTAATAATCTGAATACATTTCTTTCATTAGTTTACTATTGATTTTCACACAGGGAGGGGAAAAAAAGATGTCCATGTATATTCAAACATGATAAACATTATTTTCTCATGTTATCTCTGCCTATTTATAAATTATAAGAGAATGGGGGGGGGGTTGGAATTATATTTGTGTAATTTCATCATATACCACTACCTTATGTGAGTGTTTGGCTAGCACCTAAGTGTTACGTTGTGTGAAAATATACAGTATGCAGTATAAATAGAAAGCTTGCGATGTATATGTGTTTAAAAATTGTTACAATTGAAACAACAGTTGTATTTTACAGGGATACAAAATCGGTGCTAATTGCACCTCAATGCTATACATGTTCTTTACAAAAATACAGCATGATTTCAAATACTGGGGCAGGGGACAAGGAGCTATCCCTTTAATTGTTGCAAAATTAGATTTTTACAAAAGCAAAAAGCAGTCCTAAGGGGATAAATCAATACATGGGAAAATTGCCCACTCACAAGATGCTCAGAGAATATTTAGGCATCTCTTGGAGTGCAATTTCAAAGGAAAATGGCTATATAAATTAGATAAATAAAAAAGGGCTGGACCTTCTGTCAAGAAATTTGAAATGTTGGACATTTTAAGAAAAATATATAGCTGCTATGAAATGATTATTCACCTGTTAATTTGCCATTATTATCCTGAGGTTTTGCTGTGTAAGCGAACAAAAGAGCAGAAAATATTAACTTTTCTTTAAAAAAAAAAAATCTTGAAATGACTACTTGAGGTTACATTTCTATATCTGCTCTTGATGAATATGTGAATTATTTATATTGTTCAATTTGTTTGACAAACATCACAACAAACCTAAAGCATGCCTTGGGGAAAAAAGACTGCAAACAGTTTAAATAAAGTTTAATTATTAATTATTTTTCAGCAAGATGGCTCTAAAATCTTGATGGGCTGTTAGCAGCGTTAAGTGAAAATTTGTATTTACTGCCTTTTGTGTAGATTCTCATACAGCACCTCCTTTACATTTGACAGCATGCAGCCATCTCTACATAGGGCAATTTAGAAGGAAGCTAAAATCCACCCCCTTCAAGAGTCAAACTTGAGTCAATTTGTATGAAAAGAAGAACCACTTTCAGTTGCATCTTCATCTCTTAAAACTCATAATGTGTCCCAAACCAAGAGGAGGATATGATAGTGGTCATCTAGGCCAACTCACCATGGCCAACTTGACACAGCCATCTCACTGTGGCCATCTTACCACAGCCGATTCCCTGCAGGACAACTCAGCATGGCTAACTCACCATGGGACAATTCCACGTGGGATAACTCAATGCAATAAATGTTATCTGCCATTAATGTTGACATTATTTTAACTTTTGTCCATTTTCACAAAAATGGAAACAATGTTGAAGAAACAGTGGCAGATAACATTTATCACGTTGAGTTATCCTGCATGGAATTTTCCCATGGTGAGTTGTTTTACAGTAAGTTGGCCATGGGGAGACGGCCATGGGGAGTTGGCTATGAGGAATTGTCCCATTCTGGGAGGAGGAGGAGGAGGAGGAGGAGGAGGAGGAGGAGGAGGAGGAGGAGGAGGAGGAGGAGGAGGAGGAGGAGGAGGAGGAGGAGGAGAAGGAGAAGGAGAAGGAGAAGGAGAAGGAGAAGGAGAAGGAGAAGGAGAAGGAGAAGGAGAAGGAGAAGGAGAAGAAACAACAACTTTGGGAAGATCTGTGAAATTAATGAACTATTCTCAATCCTAAAAGCATCTTTCAATCCCTACATTGTCCAGTTGGGATCCTTTGGATTCTGCCCAGGCTGAGTAAAACATCTCCTTGCTTCACACCTCCCTTTCCATACTACAGCAAAGCTTCCTTTCTCTTTCCCTTTTTAAAATACACATTAAAGTTGCAGTGTAGGAACACCTTGTTTCTATGAACCTGAACTAGCAGTTCTTCCTTGCTGCAAAACATCTGAACAAATGGCTGTCCAATCAGAGGCACGGGAAACCATTTTTCTATGGCTTTGATTGTTGTACCATAAACGGTCTACTTCAGTTTCAAAGAAGACAATGTGGAAAATGGAGATTCATCCATGGAAACATCTGGAAAAAGAAAGGAAAGGCATGGGGACTAATGAAGAGGAAACAATCCTCTTTTAAAAAATTGCAGGTAGTGGTAGGGCCATCTACACAGGAAACAGCCAGGGTGACTCAATCAGAGAAGGGTAAATGTGAATGGCATGACCAGTAAAGTCTTGCATTGGCCATACTAAGCAGCAGCCTGGCTTTGTTGCCAACCCACTTTACCCTGGACTTGAATTTCTGTAGCTACCTCAAGAAATAGCTGAGAATACAATGTGGAATTGTCCTTAACATTCATTGAAAAAGTAGCTGAGTCCATCTAATGCTAGAGCCCAGCTCATGCCTATGGGACAAACTTTTCTTTCAGCTCCCTCTGCGTATTTCTTTTAAAAATATTCCCCTGCTGTTATTAGCAAGAGGAATAATTTTATCCAAGGTTGATCCTATGATGAAGCACAGCAGTTCTGCAGCTAACACTATAATCTAGGGACACTTAATGAGGGACAAACTACTGGAAACAGCTACTGGAACCATCCTGATGCCTCATTCTGAGGGCTCCTTAGAAGAGGGGTTCAGGATGGGTTCTGAAACCAGTGTTTGTCTCCATGGCATAGAGATTTCCAGACTGAGTCCACAAAAGCTGTTGTGTGTCAGAGTTCCAACCAATGCCCTAATTAAATCATGAGCCTCAAGCCAAGCTTCAAAAGAAATCCAGTTATTTATTAGGAGCTTCATGTCAGCACGGACCAAGTGAAGCCAACTCTGACCTCACTTAATTTGCATCCCAGTTCTTACCCTGTTTCCCCCTTCCCTCAAGGTTAGTCATCAGTCACATTCTCCAACGAAGCAATTTTGTGGGTTGTAGTGGTCCCTCCCTCCGGACACTGTAGTCTTCATGGATATGACCTTGACGTGGCCAGCTGGAATGTACTTTGTTTTGACTGAAGTGCAAGCTTCTCAATGCAGCTGCGATGTTCAATTCCCCATTTCCCTGCCTATGGCAACTTGAGAGCAGGTCAGGAATTGTTTGACATTGTGTTTTTAAGACCTGATCATGTAGTAGTAGTAGTAGTAGTAGGTTAGAAAAGGTGATCACATGACCTTGGGACAAAGCAATGGTCATAAGTATGTACCAATTGCTAAGCATCTGAATTTTGATCACATGATCGTGGGGAGGAAACAAAGGTTGTAACTGTGAAAAACGGTCATAAGTCACTTTTTTCAATGCCATTGTAACTTTGAATGGTCACTAAATGAACTGTTGTAAATCAAGGACTACCTATATATCCTGCCCAACTCCCAGGAGGTCTAGGCAGTTAAATTTTCTTTTAAATGTTATGTTTGTTTCTAAACATTTAGGTATCTGCAAAAGAAAAAAAAAAGGAAAAAGGATTGATTTAAAGAATAAAGAACTAAAATGTTTTTTCCACCAAATGCAAGTCTCTTTAAAATTGCTCATTTTAATCATTCACTTCCAAATTTCTCTCCCTTTTCATTTGAGTTGGGTTCAGTATGATGACTCATATGGCTAAGAGCCACGGCAGCACAGTGGTTAGAGTGCAGTACTGCAGGCTACTTCTGCTGGCTGCCTGCAATTTGGCAGTTCAAATCTCACCAGGCTCAAGGTTGACTCAGCCTTCCATCCTTCCGAGGTGAGTAAAATGAGGACCCAGATTGTTGGGGGCAATATACTGACACTGTAAACCGCTTAGAGAGGCATGTAAAGCACTATGAAGTGGTATATAAGTCTAAGTGCTATTGCTATTGCTACTACTGTAAATAAAGGGATTAACAGCTATGAATAAAATATTAAGAGTTTTGGGGCCGCTGATGTAAAGAAGAGAGAGAAAAACCAAGAATTGTCTCATGCCCCATCATCTCCATTCTTTAGAAAAACGTGCTTGATCATCATTAGTCCAAGCAAATCTACTTTTTCAGTAGCTACTGGAAAAAAAAAATCCTACTTTTGCAGCCCAGATAAATCTGGACCTTTCCAAAGAGACTATTGTTAACTTTCTGTATTTTCTTCCTCCTCTGATGAATTCATGACCATGAAAGTAATTTCCATCTCTTTGATGCACAATGGTGTGTTGCGGTATGAGTTTTAATGCCAAACAAATAATGACTGCTGCTTCTTTTATTTTTGCATGAAAGAATTCATTGGCTGACAGGTACAAAGCTTTAATAGTAAGTGAAAGAAACATACTATATAAATACCAGTAGAATGCACATTTTAAAAAGCCTGGTTTGAATTGCAGAGGCATATTTGTCAATGGGTGAGAGACACATTTGGGTGGGGGAAGGATAAGAAAAACATAAACAGAGGAACAGCCAGTTATTCAGGTACTGTATTGATGACCAGGGATTTGTGCTGCAATTCCATAAATGCTTTTGTTCCATCAAGGCACTTATAAAATCCTCATTACTGGAATATCTAAGAGACTCACAAACATTAGGACGTGTATATCTACACAGAACAGTAGGGAAGTATATTACCTTGATTTTACAAAAGGGACTCTGGGGCACAGATACATTAAACACATCCTCAGTTGTATACACAGACAGCAGGAAATAGAGCTATGGTGTGAACTGCAATTTCTGGTCTCTTGACCCAATAGCTTAATTTGAGCAAGTAGCATTTTTGTGCTTAGTTGCTTGAAACAGGATAAAAGGGTAGGAAATCCATCCTAGTGAAGACTATCTGCAGTCCATTATACATATTTGCAAACACCTGTTTGCAAAGGAGTCTCTGCAGAACTGGGGCCAATTTGCACCATTGCAAATGAAGATCTGTGATCAAATGCTGGTCAATTTCAGACGGCATAAAACTGCTGTATACAACTGATGTGCCTTCTGCAGTATCATCATCTTCTTTTATTGACCCCATCATCCCTTGTGGGGTGGAGTCTGGGCAACTGAATGGAGCTGAGTGTTTACTGGCCAGATGCCCTCCCTGTCACCAGTGCGGAGTTTTGTTCAGCAGATATATTCTCATTGTGCCCAGAGAGAAAAATATCAGCCTCTACCTATGATCGAACTCACAGCCTCCTGATTGTGAGGCGAGAGCTCCACCTCTAGGCCACCACACCATGTGCCTTCTGTGCTATAAAGCAGTGAAATTGTGCCAAAAGTCAGGCTAAACCCAAGGAAGATTAGGTTGCACTTCCCACACCATTTTTTCCCCTCTTTCCATGGATCTTGTCAATTTAGATAGTCAAAGGCAACATTTTTTTCACCAATTGTTATAAGTATGTGGAAAATCGAACCTCTGTCGGGCTTAGCTAATGTGTACGTGTCAACAGAGAAATTGTTCAGAATGTATAAACGTACCTTGAATTTATGTTAGGAATGTGAACAAAATGAAACAAGGGGACTGGGAGTTCTGGTCCTGTCTTAGTCAGGAAAGCTGGCTGGGTGACTTTGGCAATCACTATCTCTCAGCCCACTCCACCTGACAGGGTTGCTGCTGTGGGAAAAATATAAGGAGTGTTTGGTATGTTCATGCCTTGAGTTATTTATAAAAATAATGAAGGAGGAATAAAAATAGCTAAACTGTCAGATGTAAATGCCTTATTCTATAATGTGTAAATAATATATGAACGGGGTATCAGGGGTTAACTTATTCTTCACTTCTTAATGTATTCATGATTCACCACTCCCACATCTAGCTCCACCTACTGTATATATAAGGAGCTGTTTGCCCCCATTTACTTGCTTCTACCTATGAATATTCAGTGAATATAGAATGCCTATTGTAAATAAAAGGAGATATATTTAAACCTTTAACTCTTACTAAATTTATTGAGTCTGATCCTGAAAAATATTGCAACAAGCTGGTAGCAGAGGATGGTTAATTGACTCAATAAAAATTAAAAATGTCTAAGAAATAGAAACAGAACAAGAAGTAATCAACGAATCCACAAATGCGATTTCGAGAGAATCTGAAGAATACACCACTGAAGACGAAGAAATAATAGATGAAAATGATGATGAGGAGGAAATCGAAATAGAGAATAACGAACTCAGGTCAGAAATATTAAAACTATTGAAAAGCCAGAAGAATGATGAAAGCCTCATTGCGAACCTCCAAGATATGCTGAAGAACAGCGGAGCAGCGAGAGAGAAGCACATCACTAATGAAAAATCAAAAGACACCAAAATAGTGAGTGATATGACTACAGAAAATATTGTCGTGAAGAAGAAAACCGGTGATCCCGCGCGAAATTTTGAATGGCAGCCATCTTGGTTTCAACAGACCTCCAGGGTGAGCGAAGCAGAGCCAATCAGAAAGCTCAATTCAAAATTTCTGGCGCGAAAAACATCAGACAACGAAAATGAAAAAGAAGACTCTAACACCTCAGAAGAATCAGAATCGGAAAGTGAAGAGGATTCAACAAACAATCAAATAAAATCAGCAATGAAAACGCTTTTTGCTGCTTTTGGACCAAAACTAAAAATAACAAAAAAACTAACGAAGAAGCGAGCGGGCAAGCCAATGCCTCAAGACCTGCCCGCTCCCATTCTGACTACGAGAGCGACGACGCCCGAACCCAGAGAGCCCTGCCGATACCGCCCCATGCCACAGACCGAAGCAAGCACCAACGCCGTCAAAGGAAGAAGAAGAGCAGCCGCCATCGTCAAGACTCCCAAAATCGAGCCAGAGACCAATTCGTCTGAGGAGGAGCAGAACGAGCGAGCCACAATGAGGAGAACCTCTCACGACGACTCCGTGGAAGAAATGAACAACGCGCATGCGCAAGACTACGCAGACGGTCCGGGAAGACATGAACTGGCGAGGAGACCGTGCAGGCTCGTTGCGAGCATCCCCACGCTGTTTTGTAATTTTCTGCATTTGCGAGACCACGGACTACCTCAGGTTGTAAGTAATGGACCTAATAATGTCGGAAATTTACCCAGTGACTTCCCAAAGCTAAGGGTAGATGGCATTAATTTGCAAGAATGGTATCAGCAGCTCCAGGTTGTCTTTATGAAGGAAAACTTACTGTTTTTTATCACTAGTCCCCCAAAAAGACCTTGGACTCTAAAAATAGACTGCTTACACCATAGAGCATTTTTCTTATTAATATCTAGCGTGTCTCCTGCAATGTATTAAGCAAAATATGACTGTGTCAGAAATTATTCAATGCATGTTCAATTTGTTTTACAGTGACAGTGTAGCTACCACCACAAGGATGTCTAAAGATTTCTTTTCATCTAGGATAAAACCAGGGGTTTCCATAAGTGAGCATTTAATATCTTTAAACAAAATAAGAGCTGAGCTGCATTTAAGGGGGGAGGTGATTTCAGATCAAACAATGAAAAGTGTTATTATCAACTCACTTGATCCATCATGGGACAATTATATGTCACATTTAGACACAATCAATCTAGGATACTTATCCATAGAAAGTCTATCCAATAAATTAATAGCAGAAGACAATTCAAGAAGGAATCGTTCTAACAATCACATAGAACACAAAACATATAGGAAAGTAGCTTTCCAAGAAAAATATAATGAAACGTTTAAATGTCATAACTGTGGATCCAGGGAACACAATAGAAGGGATTGCCCCAAAATTTCAAAAGAAAGACATAGGTCAGAATATAGAAACAAATACAATTATAGACAGTCTTCCATGGATAGACATAGATACAGAAGCCCACCAAATTACAAAGACAATAGAGGGGGCAGAGATAATTCAAAGGATAGAAAATCTGGTTCATTGAATGGATTAAATAAACAAGACAACACTAACACACAGCAGAATGAAAATAGTAATTGGCTTATTGATTCTGAAGCAACTAATCACACCACTAATAACAAAGATATATTGTCTTCATTTGTAGAAGATAAATTTGTAATAAAGGTAGCTAACCAAGAAAAGGTTCAAGTATTAGGCAGAGGGAATGTAATACTGCCAGGTCTAGGAAAAATAGAGGGGGTATTGCTAATACCTGAAATACCTCATAACATACTAAGTGCCATAAAACTAAGTAGAGATTTTGATATTAACATAGTTTTTTCTAAAGGAAAGGCGACTTTAGAGAAAAATAAAATAGATATAGGCACTGTAATAATTAAAGGAGGCCTACCTTATCTGATAACAAAGGAAAAATGGTTACACAACATTGATTCAAATATGGAAGATTGTATTGAAGTAGATGATGGAAACATTAGCAACAGTGACAATGATGAATGTAAAATATCTCATGATCACAAAGATGTACACAATGAAAAAAAACCAAAAATAGGTAAGCCAATTCATGATGAGTGTGCTCACATCTTACATAGGAAGTTAGGACATGCCAGTTTTCCTGTAGTACAAAAAATGACTGAACACGCAGAAGGTGTCAAAATAAAAAATTGTGAAAACTATTTGGAATGCTCAGTATGTAAATCTACAAAACTAAAGACTAGCCCCAGACCAAGAAAATCCACCAGATCAACCAACCAAATTTTTGATTTAGTACACATGGACTTAGTTGGTCCACTAACTCCATCAATCACTTATAGAAAACGTTACTTCTTAACCATAGTAGACGATTATAGCCGTTATGGATTTGTCTATACATTAAAACACAAAGACGAAACCTTCCAAAAATTTAAAGAATTTTATAAACGCATAGAAACACAACACAATATCAGAATAAAACAAATTATGACAGATAGGGGATGTGAATTCATGTCTAAAGAATTCTCCCAATGGTTAAAGGACAGAGGAATGTTACATTACACGTCTAGTCCATTTTCTGCGTTCCAGAACGGGATTGCAGAGAGGAAGAACTCAACATTACAAACCATGATTAGATGCACATTGGAAGATGCTGGCTTAAGCAAACAATTCTGGTCAGAAGCCTTACATTATTCCAATTACACACAGAATAGAACCTGGTCCAGCATTATAAATAAAACACCATATGAAGTAATGTATAATAGAAAACCAAAATTGGCACACATGCACATATTTGGGGTCACTGCAGACGTACACATACCTAAGCAACTGAGAAGAAAGGGAGAAAACGTGTCCAGAAGACTCAGATTTATGGGATATGAGACAGGTACTAAAGGGTACAGATTCATTGATAGTAATAACAAATTTATAGTCTCCAGAACAGCTGTATTCCATGAACAGGCCAACTGGTCTAAAATACATCTTAATGAAATATTTCCAAGTGACAACAAAGATACAAAATCTCAAGAGAAAGGGACCATAGAAAAGCAAAACCATTTACTTGCTTCTACCTATGAATATTCAGTGAATATAGAATGCCTATTGTAAATAAAAGGAGATATATTTAAACCTTTAACTCTTACTAAATTTATTGAGTCTGATCCTGAAAAATATTGCAACATAAACAAATATGGCTGTGAAAGGTGAACCATCGGAAAGACTGAATGAAAAATCTGGATACTTTTGCATTATGGTGCTGGAGAAATTTAATGGGAATACCTTGGACTGCATAATACCTTTTGCTCTAGAGTACATGTGTCAAACTCATGGCGTCATGTTGCCATCACTTGACATATCATGACATTTTTTTCCTTCGTGGAGTGGGGTGGGTGTGGCCTGTGCCAGAGGTGAATTTCAGCAGGTTCTGACCAGTTCTGGAGAACCGGTAGCGGAAATTTGGAGTAGTTCAGAAAGCTGATAGTAAAAATTAAGATTGGCCCCATCCCCATCTATTCTCTGCCTCTCAATTCCCAGCCGATTGGGAGGAAATGGAGATTTTACAGTATCCTTCCCCTGGAGTGGGGAGGAAATGGAGATTTTACAATATCTTTCCCCTGCCATGCCTACCAAGCCATGCCCACCAAGCCACACCACACCCACCAAGCCACACCCACAGAACTGGTAGTAAAAAATTTTGAAACCCACCACTAGCCTGCGCATTACATATCTGGCCCGCAAGCCACGAGTTTGACTCCCCTGCTCTAGAGATATATGACAGAAACCTTTTGGTACCTATCAAGGTCTGAGTGGCATCCAGCTATCAGGCCCCATGGCTTTCACTCAGACATTCTTACCACATTGTAACTGCTACCAAGAAAAGTCTTAGATATGAGAGATGCTGTTCAGAATGTAATGACTCAATAGCAATACCAGGAACCATCTGGAGTTTTGGTTTTATTTCTGATACTTGATATTAATATGATTTATAACATGAAGATTGCTGTAAGGTCTTTCTTGAGTCATAAGCAAGTCATAGCCATTTATGAATAAATGAAGAAAAAATAATTTTGAAAAATTAAAATACATTGACATTCAACTATCCATCCCATTCCATTGTTTGATTATATTTCCAATTTCCAATAATGAGGGTTTCTGCAAATGACATAGATCCCAAATCAGTGTATTTGACGTCCAGAGTAGCAATAGTAATAGCACTTAGACTTTTATATACTGCTTTACAGTGATTTACAGCCCTCTCTAAGCAGTTTACAGAGTCAGCATATTGCCCACAACAATTTGGGTTCTCATTTTATCCACCTTGGAAGGATGGAAGGCTGAGTCAGCCTGGTGGGATTTGAACTGCCAAATTGCAGACAGCTAGCAGTCAGCAGAAGTAGCCTGCAGTACTGCACTCTAACCACTGCGCCACCGAGTATCCTGAGACTCTTTGGCTATATCCTGCTGAAGGCTGCTAGCCCATAATGGGGATTTTAGAAATTTGTTCAGTCTATATTTCTTAAGGAAACTGATATCATTTACATTTCCAGGATGAAAATGTGAAGTGCAATTTTAATTTAATTTAAAATTTTAATTTATAACTGTCCATCCCCAGTGGAATGCAGTTATTCTTTAACTTCAGTGCTTCTCCAAGTTTCATTTCAAAAGAATATCTACGAAAAATATTGAAAAAATTCATACGGAAATATATATTATAGTTTATGTTTGTGCATAAAGAAGTATTTACGAAAAACAAAACATCATAATATTATTATGGCTCTTTATACATTGCTTTAAAATACACCGCTTGCATGATTTCCTCCCCCCCTTCATTCCACTAGGGTGAAAAGACCCAGTGACTATCCCTATGAATCCACATGCACTATTAATACATGGACAACACATTGTCATGATTTCATCATTGTCGCTGAATAATTTACCATTCAATTAAGGCCAGTTCACAAATAGATTCTCTGCTAATGAGTCTAAATGTAAAGGTTGCCTAATCAGAGTTGTTATTTACACATTACTAAAATCGGGAAGGGGTGGGGGAAGAAAAAACAAGAATATTGATAATAAGACCAAATCGGACTTAGATTTTCACAATATGCACAGATGGCTCTTTTTTAGTGACTGCCTTGTTTAGTGAACATTCGCAGTTACGATGAAACTGCGAATGTTGAAAAGTGATTGAAAAGCAACTTTGAAACCAATCCTTGCATTGACAACCTTTGCAGGTCTGTAAAGCAAAGGAAACCTGATATAAGATCATAAGTAAAGTTGCAGTTTCACTAAGCAACCGCTTTTAATGAGCAAGTTGCCAGTCCCAATTGCGGTCACTAAATGAGGATTACCTGCACATAATGCTATATAAATAAAAATACATTTCACCCTCATCACGGATACTGATCTTATATGCCTCTCCAGATGCTCACGCTTGATGGGCAACCCCAAGCCTCTTCTGCTTGTTCTTCTCAGTTTCTCAAATGAAAAGGGAGACAAATTTGGAAGTGAATGATTCAAAACAGCAACTTTAAAGAGACTTACATTTGGGGAAAAAAAAACATTTTAGTTCTTTATTCTTTAAATCAATCCTTTTTAGTTTGTTTGTTTGTATCCTATTGCAGGTACCAAAATGTTTAGAAACAAATGTAACATTTAAAAGATGACATGTCCCCAGACTGCTTCTTCAGATCTTCCAACAATGTCTCTGATGCTGCACGGACATCCAGTGCAGAGAATTAGGATGGTGACTTTGAGGGAAATAGGCAAGAACAATTATAGATAAACAAAGAGGAATGAAATTCAGTGGTGGGATTTAGCTGGTTCTGTCCGGATCACACAAACTGGTAGCGGCGATTGCGGAAAGCTCTGCCCACCCGTCCGGATGTAATGTGCGACTCAGTGGTGGGTTTAAAATTTTTTTACTATCGGTTGTGTGGGTGTGGCTTGGGGGCGTGGCAGGGGAAGGATACTGTGAAATCTCCATTCCCTCCCCAATCCAGGGGAAGGTTACTGCAAAATCCTCATTTCCTCCCGATCAGCTGGGACTCGGGAGGCAGAGAATAGATGGGGGCGGGGCCAGTCAGATTTTTTACTACCGGTTCTCTGAACTACTCAAAATTTCCACTACCGGTTCTCCAGAACTGGTCAGAACCTGTTGCAACCCACCTCTGGTGCAATTACTGCTCATGTGCAGGTCATGCGCATGCGCAGAGGTGACGCGTGCACAGAGGTGATGTGTACGCTCACATTTGCAAACCGGTAGGGAAGGTAAATGAATCCCACCTCTGAAATAGTTCATAATTTAGTTTCACCCATTTAGACGAAGACTGTACTACCATGTTCTTCAAACTGAAAACGTCCCCAAATAGACCACGGCCACGGCGACCCTGTCCATAACAGTGGTACAAACATAGCAGTAGCATTCTTGTTTCTCTTTATTGCTTGCCCTCCTTTTTGTTCCTTAAATCGTTGCATTACCCCAGTACATCCTCACCCAGTGCTACACAATACAAAGGCAGCTCCCTGAGAGCCTCCTGTAATACAAATATTTATAACACTCAGACACCAGAAGAGGATTTTCAGTGCTGACTGAGATCATGACATGCCAAAACCTGGGCAAATGACTATAATTAAGACTTGAGGAATCGTGTTCTGCTTTTTATAAACAACCCAGCGTGTGATGGCAGCTCTTGTATGTCTGCAATGTGAGGGAAAAACAGAGTGGGAAGGGGGGAAACTGTTTGTCTAGGCAGGGAGGTTAAACCTTCAGAATTTGGAAACACGAGCCCTGAAGATTGAGGAATATGAGTAACAAAGGATTTACATCAAATCAGAGCAAAAAAAAAAAATCTTTGGGGGTAAATGGTGAAACCTCTCATTACTTCTGACTGAGATTTAGAACTGGCACACCTGTGACGCTTCCTTTAATTTCATCTATGTGTAATGCTATTCCCAGCTTTTGAATCTTTTTTTCAAACCATATTTTTTATGTATAGGTATGCATAGTTGTTCAAAGCCTGAGGCTCTCAGCAATAGATTATTTTCCCCCCATCTTGTTTCACATTACTGAAAAACATGCAGGGGGAAAAAAGGACATACAATGAACAACCATTCTTAATAATAGTTATATAGTTACTTCTCTGCAGGTCAGACCATCAAAGAAAAAAAAAATGGATTAGGTTTAAAAAGTGGTAAAATCCAAATTTTTTTACTACCGGTTCTGTGGGCGTGGCTTGGTGGGCTTGGTGTGGCTTGATGCGGGTGGCTTGGTGGGTGTGGCAGGAAAGGATACTGCAAAATCTCCGTTCGGATACTGCAAAATCCCCATTCCCTTGCCACTCCTGAGGGAAGGATATTGCAAAATCTCCATTCCCACCTCACTCTGGGGCCAGCCAGAAGTGGTATTTGCCAGTTCTCCAAACTGCTCAAAATTTTCGCTACTGGTTCTCCAGAACCTGTCAGAACCTGCCGGATTTCACCCCTGGGTTTAACCCTAGAGTTGGGGACTCTGCATGCCAATGGCTGCGCTGTCCTAACTCTCGCTGGGTTCCATGGTCAATAAACTATCACAGCTTATAAGAATTGCTACCAGGATAATGTGATAGGGTGCTTCATATGAGCATCCATTGAGAATGAAAAAAAAAATGATTAAGAATAAAATGTATTTCACCTATTTCCTTCCTTTCCAACAAAGGATGATGTCCTTGGCTTAAATATAATTGTTAGAATGTAAGCCTGAGAGCTGCAACAGTCCAGTTCCAGAACAGAAGCACAAGGAAACATTCAAAGATGCTGTAGGCTGATTATTCAAAGATTGGCATGTTTCCAGCTTCAAAATATATCTCCCAAGTTATTTACATCTTTCCTTCACTTCTCTGAAAGGGAAGTTTCTTTGTCTTCTCTTGATTGTTACTGTCTTTAAAAAGACAGATTTACAGAAACACACCAAATCTTTGAGAGTAAAAGGAATTGTCCATGGTACACTGGGATATTCCTTCCTTTGGTTTGATATCAGAGGTGGTATTCAACCGGTTCGGACCAGTTTGCCCGAACCAGTAGTGAAAATCACGGGTGGGACCGTCCAACTTCCCAACTGCCCCGGCTCTATATCATCCTATTTAGGCATGTTTTTGAGGCTGCACGCATGTGCGGAAGTTGCACACGCTAACAAAGTGCATGCACGGAAAGCCGGGCGCACGTGTGGAAGGCAGGCGTGCATGTGAACCAGGCGAGCGCATGCACAAAGCAAGTGTGTGGACACATGGCAAACCGGTAGTAACATAATGTGAAACCCACCGCTGTTTGACGCCCTATATCTGATCACGTCAACCAACAGGCCTGTTTTCCCTTTGCATCCCTCAAGCAAATCAAGGGATTCAGAAGTGACAGTCAGCAGATGCAATAGATGGAACCTCATTGCTGGGGTAGATGCAAGGGACTCAGAATTGATATTAACCAGGCCCGATTGGAAAGCAGCAACTTCTGCTTCCAGAGTTGAGATTGATTGAAAGGTGGAGATTTATAGGCTTGTGTTTATTTTGAGTTCAATCAAAGTCTTCCCTTTTATATACAATTACAGTACTAGACTTCAGCTGTAATGAATTAAAATAAAAGGGAAATGTTTAGAATAATCTAAGATGGTCTTACCTTGCCTTGATTTTTTTTTTTTTTAATCAGGAGAAATGAAGACTTCATTAATTAAAAAGGCAATGAATCTGCTACAATAATTTGGGAAGCAGATATTGGGACCAGACACCACTCCCTCTTAGAAGGAAAACAGCAAATGGCATACAATAAAGACCAAGCCTTAGAAGATGTAGACTCGGGGACAAAGTGTACAAATAAAATAAATCCAGAGCAGCCAAAATAGTTAGTGTGGATAAAGAGATTTCCTTGATTAGGGCCACTCAGTCCTTGCTATACTATAATCACATCCACTCTCCTTGTAGACACACACACCCCTCACCTTTGTGTGTACCACCTGCTAAACTGAGAGACATTAAACAATTTCTGGTGATACAGAAATATGATTAAAATGAAACCCAGCACAGCGAACGCACTAAGCCATATCATCATGATAAAAACAGAGTAGGCAGATGATACAATAAGGAAAGACAAATGTGATGAGATAAACTGTCATCATCATCAACAACACCACCACCACCACCACCACCACCACCAACAACAACAACAACAACAACAACAACAACAACAATAATAATAATAATAATAATAATAATAATAATAATAATAATAATAATAATATGAGCTGGCACTTAAAAGCTTTGAGACAGTGCCCGTATATTCTTTAGTTACGCATAATCTGCAATAGACATAATGGATTCTTCCATTCTGTTTTTATTGTACTGTGAATAGTTTATCTCACTCCCCACTCAAATACTTTAAAAAAAAAATAGTGAACAAGTCATACAAAAGTAAAAAGCCAAATGTATCTGTTCTCCTATTTATTTAAACCTTCTTCTGATTATAAATTCTTCCAGGAATGACAAATGCAATTTACGTTGCCCTTCATCACCAAGATTTGTTTTTTCACTTATTCATCTCTTTATATAGTTTAAAACCATATTTTATTAAATGTTAAGAGCTATTATCTTTAGTTATTGGGCTATAAATCCCTAATATGCACACAGAAACACACACACACTTTGTGCCATGAATTTGTATAAATATTTATTGGTTTCTAGACTCAGAAGGAGGTTCCAACCTCAAACTAATATGTTAAAGAATGCCAATGGACAGGTAGTAACTGATTCAAATAAGATCAAAGAACACCCAACATTCCTTAAACGATATTCCTTCTTTACAAGTACTTGCCAATGAATCAGAGAGAAGTTTGCCTAAGTCTTTTCTGAATACCATCTTGTTTCCCATAAATTATGAACTATTTCATTCCTCCTTGTTTATAGATAACTGTTCTTGCCTATTTCCCTCAAGGTCACCATTCTAATTCTCTACACTGGATGTTTGTGCAGCATCAGGGACATTGTTGGAAGATCTGAAGAACCAGATGGGGACATGCCATCTAGAACTAAGGAGAAATTTCCTGACAGTTAGAACAATTAACCAGTGGAACAACTTGCCGCCAGAAGTTGTGAATTTTTCAACACTGGAAGTTTTTAAGAAGAGATTGGACCAGTGGTGGCAGGCTATACCCAGAGTATCTGAAAATGATCATGGACTTCCGGCAAGCTCTTAAAACAGAATGTATTTTTTTCCGGCTATAATAGTTTAGAGGGCAAGGAATAAATGGGAAGCTAGCATCAATAATTTAGCTGACTGAGGACCATTATTTAAAAATATAATCAGGTGAGCATGTAATTGCCTTCATATATAATTACTTTATAGTTTTACTGTAAGTTAGCTGACAACTGTTATTTTCCCTATAGTAGATTTGATGGATATTGACAGAATTTGCTGATAATAACTACTTGATTGAAGTGTGTTGTAGTAACAAAAAAACAAAAAACAAAAAACATGATGAAAGTTTTTTGTAAACATAACAAAGATCTATCTCTATGAGCTATTTAGAGCTATCTCCTTCAGGCTAGACTAAAGTAAACCTTGCCAGGAACAAAGAGTAACCTTGCATCTAAGCTTGTTGATCTTTCAGTGCCTTGGGTAGGATGAGCATTGCCAGCAACCAGCTATGATTTCCTGTCACAAAGTATAAAATCAGGCAACACAATATGACAGCAAGCTTCACCAGAGGCAAACCTGGCCCTTTCGGCTGTGGCCCTACTGCTGCCACCCCCTGGAGCAAAGGGTGAACCTGTTGAAGAAGGATAATTGAAAAGTTTGCAGTGGGCATCACTAACAGACCTATGGTTAGATTGGGTGATGAGGTTCCACTTCAGTGTATCCAACCTTGTCCTTTTTGAAGTAGATAACCTGTAAGGTTGCTTGAATGCAAGTTAGAGACTGCTGGTTCCAATTTTCCACTTTTTCCCATTAGATCAGGGGTGTCAAACTGGCGGCCCACAGGCAGGATGTGTCACGCTCAGGCCACGCTCACCCCAGCTTTGTGAAGGGAAAAAACATTGCAAAACGTCACATGACGGCAAACGTGAGTTTGACACCTGTGCGTTAGGTCTTGTTTCAGCAAGCTAAGCAAAATTTGTCCTCAAACTATTTAGACTTTCTACATCAAAATTAATTCCTTGAATTGTGCCCACTGGGGTAACAGACTAGAAGCCATTGAAGTTGTTTCAAATCTAATCCAATGTGGTCTAAGTCAATTCTCAATCTTAACTTTAAGAAGTATGGATTCAGTTTCCTATGCTGGTTGATGGATTCTGGGACATCTTAAAGTGGCTAAGATTGAGAAATGCTGTTGTTGGTACCTTGTTTTGTACTAGTCCCACAACTCTTTTCCAAGGATTATTTCTTCTTTTTCATTTATTTATTGCTAATTTAATAGGATGTCTTTTGTTGGGTGCCATAGGAATCCCATGACATGACATGACATGACATGACATGACATGACATGACATGACATGACATGATGGCAGCCCAGAATTGGAGCAGATTGTAATAATCTAAATGAGAGCTAATGAAGATGTGAACCATTGCAAGCAGATTATCTGACTCCAAGAAAAATACTTGTATTTTTCTAAAAATACTTCATGCAGTTGGTGTATGGGTAAAGGCACCCCTAACCACAGCTGCAGCTTGAACTGCCAGCAAAAGTAATGCATATTCCCAAGATGCACAGCTGAACATTCAAAGGGAGTGTGTGTGCGGGAGGTGGTTGTCACTGGTGTCTAGAATATCACTGTCTGTGAAGTGGAAGTATTTTCCCCATCCCAGATATGCAAGAACTACTTTGCAATTATCTAGTGGAAACAGGAAGGTTCCCTTCATAAACCCGTGAACATTTTCTTCATCTAGCTACTTTATGTGATCCTAGGTTTAACTTCAGCAAATGAGGATTAAATTAAATTCTGCCTCTGGAAAATGAATGTAGTGTATGCTTAAGCTGACAGGAGCAGGATTTTGTATTTACTGCAGTATTGTCATTTTCGGCGTTACTGTGTACAAATAGCTGTGCTGTAAGTCTTCCCTGTCATTTCATTTTCTTTCCCCTTGTTTTTGAGATTCGGGGGTTTCCGCCCCCCCCTCCTCTCTTGTCCTGATTGCCAGATTTCTCTGTATTTTTTTTTCCTTTCTGCCCTCCCAGCTTTTCATTACTGTCATCTTTTTTCCTAGCCGCTGAACCCTTGGTGTTTTTTTAATTGACAGATGGGGTTTAAAAGCACATTTGAAAGTGCCAGTCTTTTTAAATAGACTCCTGTCTCATCAAAAGATGTACAGCAACATTCCATTAGAGCAAATCATTTGAAAATAGATTGGGCTTTTAGTAACTGTGGTTGTATTTTTATAGTTGGGCTATTCAGTAAGGTTTTTCCTATTGCCCTTCGTCTCCTTTCTCTTCCCTTCATGAAAGAAGAAGGAAAAAAAAAAGATACATTAAAGAAAGATTTTATATTATATTTGTTTTGTTTCGATTTTTCCCCCTTTAAACCTCTCATGCAGCTTATTTCTACAATTCGTTCTTCGTTGCCAGGGCATGAAAATCTTGAAATGAAAGAGGTGATGAAAAATGCAAACACGTACATGGGAGAAGGAACACAAGAGGAAAAATAGCATTCCTCTGCCCACTGTTCTGCCTGGCAGCCTCAATTTCTGTGCCTTCACAATTTACCTATGGAGAGCTAATCTTTGGCTTGGCTACCACCTTTATATGAGGGATAAGGCTTTGATGTATTGTCCCAGGAAGCATAGGGCAATTTCTTTAAGCATCAAGGAAATATTTTGGTTCTCCTTGTTTCATTGGCCTCCTACAAGTATAATTTGTCAGAGTTTGTTGCAAAAATCAAATCCAGAAAGCCCGCACAGGCAGACTGATGCAGCAGGATTCATTAACTTCTTTATATACATATAATACATGAAGATAAATGTACAATACCAATAGCAAATTCTTCCAATGTAGCAGAGTACAGCAGACAAGTTTGCAGCTTCAGAGCTCAGAGCTTAATACAAAGAGAGCCTCCTCTATACAGGGCAGTTAAGCTTCTACACAGACTCAGTTGCCTAAGCCACACCCAGACTTCAGACTTAAGTTTCTGTTTCCAAATTTTATTTATTTATTTATTTTTTATTTGTTTCCATTTCTATACCGCCCTTCTCCAAATAGGACTCAGGGCGGTGAACAGCCAAAGTAAAAAACAGAACATATAAAATTTAAAAACAGTTTAAAATAATTAAATATTTTGGCCGTAAATTAAAACAACCCAATTTAAAATCAATTTAAAATTTAACTCAAGCCAGCCCAGCTAGTTGAAATAAATAGGTTTTCAGGGCCCGACGAAAAATCCGGAGGTCTGTTATTGTATGTATCTCTGGGGGGAGGTTGTTCCAGAGGGTGGGCGCCGCCACAGAGAAGGCTCTCCCCCTGGGGGTCGCCAGCCGACATTGTCTGGCAGACGGCACCCTGAGGAGGCCCACTCTGTGCGAGCGTACTGGCCGGTGGGAGGCTATTGGTGGCAAATAAGCCTCATTGGCTGAGCCTATTACCATGCCTATTCATTGGCTGACCTTGTTACCATGTCTCCATTCAGTCCCCATTGGCTGATCTATTCTAGTCCATGAATATTCATCCTGTGACATAATTCTAGCATAAACCTGGATTAATTACTACTAGAAAATTCTGCCCAGTTGTATTCCTGGGCTTCAGAGCTTTCAGGGATGGATCCCCTGTATTATGAATTTTGTATTGCTCTGTGCACTTATTCAGATTCATTCCGAAGTATAGATGCCACATTTAGCTGGCTTACATAAAGCTGTCAATTTGCCATTAAGTAATTTCCTCAGGACTGGCTCCCAAGAATGGCAAGGATTAGCATTTGTTAAAGATCAAAACTGGCAGAGAATATGCTGACAATCCTACCAATTTCTACTTTCCCTCAAGCATCCAAGAAGATAATGCAAAGGTAAAAAGAATTTTCAGTTCACATGTTCTGTATGTATGATGAACGAAGACCCTAAAATGGTAAAGAGTGGCTGTTTTGATTACGTTGCATAGCCACATAAACAAAAGTGAATGTTAACGGCTCCTGGAACTAGTATTTCTTTCAATGTAACACACCACTTGCTATTTGAAAAGTATTTCTATATGTTATCTTTAGATAATTAGAGGTTGGAGGCTGAAACATATAAAGAACAGTTGCAGGAACCGGGTATATCTAGTCCAGTGAAAACAAGGGCTAGGGGTGACATGATAACAATGTTCCAATATTTTTGAGGGGCTGCCACAAAGAAGAGGGAGTCAATATATTTTCCAAAGCACCAGAACGCAAGACAAGAAACAATGGATGGAAACAAAGAGCCTTGGTGGCACAGAGGACTAAACTGCTGTTAAAGTAGCACTTAGCTGCCAGCTGCCTGCAATTACTGCGAGTTCAATTCTCACCAGGCTCAAGGTTGACTCAGCCTTCCATCCTTCCGAGGTAGATAAAATGAGGACCCGGTTTGTGGGGGCAATAAGCTGACTTTGTATAAAATAGAACACCGCTTGGGGGGCCCAAAAAGCCCTACTAAGCAGGTATATACAAAAGTATGAAGGCTATTGTTTAATGCATTGTAAGCCACCCTGAGTCTCCGGAGAAGGGCGGCATATAAATCAAATAAATAAATAAATAAATAAATAAATAAATAAATAAATAAATAAATAAATAAATAAGGAGAGAACCATCCTAGAACTAAGGAGAAATTTCCTGATAGTGAGAACAATTAACCTAGTTTCCCTCCAGAAATTGTGAATGCTCTGTTAAATTGGGCGATTGAGGAGGCAGAAGCAAGATAGTGCGTGACAACAGTTCTTTAATGTAGTGTGAACTTCAGCAAAGGTTACAGTAACACAGCTTCCTTTATATACCTTGCCAGCCAGGGAGCTGACCAATCACAATTGACCCATTGTCTTTCAAATCTCCCGCCAAAACTATATACATAACATGCTCTATCACTGGAGGATTTTAAGAAGACTGCAGAGCCACTTGTCTGGAATGGTATTGGAATGGTATTGGAATTGTACTCCAAGGTCCCTTCAAACTCTCTTATTCTGTTTTTCAGTATCTTAAAGGCCAAGCCATCATTATCATTTTCAGGAATAGACGCTTAAACGTTGAACAGAAGACCTTCTGCCCTACTCAATGCAATAGTTTACCATAATTCCAAATGCTAACAATTCCTAATTTTAAATAATTGGGCCTTTTTTGGGTGGAGGAGGGATATCTTACACTCGGAGAAATCTATTATAGATGCTTAGCTATTCCAAGGCAAAAAAAAAAAAATGGCAAAAAAACCAGTAGCATTTTAAACTTTTTTTTAGTAAAGATTTTGAGTAAAATCAATTGTTTTCTAAACCAGTTGGTGAAATGAGATTAAACTTCACAGTTGGGGATGTGAGTAATGTTGCTGAGGCTAAGTGAATCTTTGGCAGATAAATCAGGTATGCTTAACTGAGGGTCTTTCAGAAAATGTATGTGGAAACAATGAAACCTTGGTCTGTTGACCTTTCTCAGGATGGTTTAATGAAAATTTCTGATGGCAGGCAGAAAGTTACAGTTACAAATATTAGCATGTAAAAGTATTTCAGTCTCAGACAGAAAGGGTCTCTTGCATTCAATATGTATAACCCACCAATTCACTGTTATAGCTCCCTATTGAGAGTAAGACAGCTCTTAGGAGCATAGCTGGAATCAGGTAATCATGTTTTGGAATGTTCTGTTACAATTACTGAATAATCTCTGTCTGTTTCTATCCCTTTGAGTGAAATCTATGCTTAGTCTTACTAGAGCATATCCAGTGAAATCAATAGGACTTGTGTCAATCATGATTAGTTTAAATACAATTGATTTCAAAGGGTATAACAGAATAACAGAAGGGACCTTGGAGATCTACTAGTCCACCCCCCCAACCCCCAGCTCAAGCAGAAGATAGTATACCATTTCAAACAAGTAGCTGTCAATCTCCAGTGATGGAACACCCATAACTTCTGAAGGCAAGCTGTTCCACTGATTAATTGTTCTACCTGTCAGGAAATTTCTATTTCTAGGTTGGTTCTCCCCTTGTTTCCACCCTTTTAATATATATTCTAAATGAAACTGGATTTTACCTGCTCAATTTTTGAGTCCTGAAATAAAAGCAGCCACTGAAACTTTATCAAACAATGAGGTAAAAATGATGTATCAACAATGCTTAAAAGCCTCTCCTTATTGTCTTTCCAGGCATGCAGTGGAATTTTCATTTTAATGAACCTCAACTATCTGTGTCAAATGTTAGCAGCAGTGTGGGATAAGACAAAAGAGGAAATACTATTTATTGAGAAAAGCTACTTTTTAAAAATGAATTCTTAAGAATTATAACCCTTAAAGAATCTTGCCGAAGTGGCTTCCCTGACTCTACTTCGTTCTCTGTTTTCTGAGTTCCTTCCCTAAATTTCTAGAGAAATTGTGGGCTCTCAGCTGGATGTGATAAAGCATTTATTGGTTGGAGAAAAAATACACTGAAGGAGGATTGCTCACAATTAGATGAAGACAACTTTAATGAATCAGCATGGAATGCCTTTTCTTTTCTTACTGCAGTTTGGTGTCTTTATACTGTAATAATCTCAAAACTCCTAGAGAGTTTTGTTGGCCTTTAAGATTTTGCAAAAGATGGAGGTGAGGAGGGGTCAGCTTTTAAATGGTTCAATTACCTATTCACCTATCAATGTGTTAATCACTAAAATGCCAGAAGACACTATTAATTTTGCAATGACACAACTATCTCTGTAGAATTCTATCTCTTTCATTCCATTTTTCCAAGATATGCAAGTATTGTACATGGTTTTACATCTTCTGCCACTGAGTACAGTATCTACATATATCTTGCCATTGACAGCCCAATTTAGACTTCTACTGGAAAACAATGAGTGAATGGGAAAGATAAATGGAGGGAGGAAATTAAAAATATCTTTATATGGGATGGACCACTGTAAGACTTGAATAATGTGGAATAATGTGGAATAATGTGGCTGAGGGAGGAGTAATGTAGTTTATAAAGTCATTTGGACTAGTAACCACCAATCACATCTTAAGGATTCTGTAGACTGTTTATGTATTCTGAATCTTCTGCCACAATTTCACTTGGTGGCCTGTAAGTTTTAGTATTATTGTACATTGAGTATTGATGAGTATTACTGAGAAGAAGAGTCAGAATCATACTGAAAGATTTGTTTGACTTAGTTTATTGATCCAGGCAAATTCATTTATAGTAGATGAATTTGCCGGGATCAGTAAAAGGAAGAAATACATAATTAGTTTATTTGGTCAAGGTTGAAACGTTTGGTAACCCTTTATGGATTTTTTGCTGACAACAGGATTGAAAAGTTGGTCCTTTATAGATTTGTCTATATATTAAGAGATGGGTATGGGATGAAGAGATAATTATTAGAAGAGGTGAAGAGTCACTAAATTGGTTTATACTTGGCATGAAGATTACAGGTCATTTCTTTATACATTTCTTTCCTTTTTATTATATCTTTCCTTTTTTCTTTCTTCCCTTTTTCCTTGACCATTTATTCTTTTTTCATTTTCTTTTTATTCTTTTGAAAGTTTAATTTGTAAATGTTATTAAATGATATTATTTATAATCAAAATTTTTAATAAAATTATATATCAAAGATAATATTTTGTGGATGAAGTCAGGACCTTTAAAATTTAATCAAAACAAGTTTTAATCTCTTTCAGAGAGCTCCCAGTTGAATTCATGAGTGCCTCATCATCTTGCATTCTTCCTTTTTTTCCTGCTTTATTACTGTTGTGATTGTTCTAGTTGATTTATTGGTTTATGATTTTATAATGTAGATTTGATATTTTTAAGATAAATTGTTTTGTTAGGAAATAAATGTAATAGATAGATAGATAGATAGATAGATAGATAGATAGATAGATAGATAGATAGCCAGCTTTGAGAATCTCTAACGTTAATCTTCTAATGATTCCAGGAAATTCTTTCCTTCCCTCTTGTATTTGCCAATATTTTCTTACATTTGCCAAATAATGTTATCACCATAATTATTGCAATTGTGAAAAAATGCTAAAGCTCAGCCATGACATACCTAATAATCATGCCATGAAAACTGTTCTTTTTTCTTTTAACAGTGCTTTTTACAAGAAAAAGCTTACCCCAGCTGATCACCACTGAGAAAAATACAGTGAATAGACATCATATGAATTGTTTACTACTAATCTTGTTGTCAAACATTGTTACAAATGAGACCTGCCAAATACAGTTGAATCTCTTGTTCAATGTGCCAGCTAGGCCCCCATGCTCCAATTCATTCCTAGACCCTTTTATTTTCCTTAAGGGACACACTCCAAATTTACAGGAAGTTCTCATTCAGTCATTTTAGTGATTCCCCACCATCACTACACACACAAACATGTTCACTTTTTTAAAAGTTCTGTGAATCTTGGGTTTCCCCTCCAGACTTCCATGGATGGTACTATTTTCTACATTTGCTATTAGTATGTGGAATTACAAAACTACTGACAGTTTATTCATAATAGCACAGATCACTGTCTTCTTTTAAGTAAAACAAACTTTCAGGAATGTCTTCTGTGGTGTTCAGATTGAAACAAATCTATGTTCTGAATAAATTCTTGAAGTTCCCTCTTGGTTATGTTTCTTCCTTAAGAATGTGCTTGGGTGTGCTTAGTCCTGATCAAATGTTGTCAAATGTTTCTGCATCTTCAGATTTGTAAAAGATGTAAATTCTAAATCTACTTGGATGCCCTTGCTGGATTTTTATAAGGCATTAACCATTTCGCCTTTCCCCATGAGCACTGGGTCAGGTTGCTGAGTGAGCCCATTCTGGAGAGAGGATTCCTACCCCCCCAAGCACATCTAATACAATGTTTTTACTACCTTTGTTTTGGTGTTATTTATTATATTCATTATTAGCTGCCCAGAATCCGGTGTTGACGGGATAGTCATGTAAAACTATGCAATAAAATGAATTAAAAATTGTCAATGGGTAAATTTTCAATTAAAGATAAGCCAATGAGATAATACATCTTGAAATATTTTTAGGTGTGCTCAGTACAACATAAGGAAAAGAATGTGCTAAAGTTTGATCTACAATCCAGTCTATGAAAAACATACAAACAATCATAGTCCTATTGTGGTAGGAAATCTCACCTCTAAAGTAAGCCAAAGAACTGGAGACTTGAAAACCAGATTTCTTTAATAAGCTATAGAGGGGGAAAAAAATACAATGGTCACTGTACTCCAAGCAAGCAAAATCATGAGCTCCCATTTCAGGGCAACACAAATCTTTTATAGATTTCATTACATGACATCATATTCTAAGGAATATGGGCTAAGTGAGTAATTGTTTTATAATTTCTTTGTAGTCATCAGATAAGAAAGTAAAGGTTACGATGTTTTGGAACCTAATTGTAGTACACCTGATTTACCTATCAAAGCTTCCTGTAGACTCTGGGAGGACGTTAAAGAATAGTTACCCAAGTGATACTGTCACTCCTCTCTCATGGTGCCTGGAGTCTATGGGAGTCTGGATGGAAGACAACTGAATGCTGGTAAGACTGACTGGCTTTGAATACATCGAGCTTTGGGATCGAGGACTTTAGCATCTTTGGTTCTGGATGAGATTGCACAGTCCCAGACAAACTGGGTGCAACTTGGAGGTTCTCCTGGACTCATGACTTTTGCTTGAAAAGCAGGTAGCAGTTGTGGCTAGGAGAGCCTTTGTGCAATGTTATGTACCAGTTGTGCCTTTTCCACAGAGTTCCTGTGCTGAATCACTTAAGCCCTGATCACCTCACATCTCGACTCTTCACACTCTATATGGGACAACCCTTGAACAGTATTCAGAAGTTATAGCTGGCACAGAATTGGCTGTACATCAAGTTCTTGAAGCCCCTAGGATGGCCCATGTTACACCACTATTGCACAAGCTGCACTGGTTGCTAGTTTGCTTCCAGATCCAATTCAAGATATTGGTCCCTATTTCAAGGAGGAATACTTATTGTCCCTGTCCTGCCAGGAGAAGCTATATAGAATATATCGATCTACAATATCCCTTTAAATATTGAAAAAGTGCTATCAGGTGTTCCCTCAACCTTCTCTTCTTCATATTCAAAACATATTCAATCCAGTGCTTCATAGAATTTAGCTTTCAAACTCCTCTTCCTCTTTTATTCTTTTCCATACACTCCTTCTTGTTACTATTTCTAGTACTAAATTGTACTTTCTAAACTGACAGGGAATTTCGGTGCAGGAGTAATCATATTACATTGTATTAATCTTTCAATTGAAATACAATCATATTTAGTTTGCTCTCGCCTCACCCAGTTCTTTGTCTTCATCTTATACATTATTTGGGGTACAGCGCTTTGTTATGACACTCAGAGGCCAGATGCACACATTGCTCTAAATAGTAACATAAGATTGAAAAGACTGGCAGTTAAATGAAGTAACAAAACATCTCTCAGTAAAAAAGTAAGAAGGGCCAGTATACATGGGCCTAGAGAAATATAAGTGTCTAGGGGTTCAAATAGCTAGAGACAAATGTGAATAGCAATAACACTTAAGACTTATATACCCCTTCATTGTGCTTTACATCCCTCTCTAGGCGGTTTACAGAGTTAGCATATTTCTCCCAACAATCTGGGTCCTCATTTTACCCACCTCGGAAGGATGGAAGACTAAGTCAACCTTGAACTGGTCAGAATTGAACTCCTGAAGTGAGCAGAGTTAGTGTGCAGTACTGCATTCTAACCACTGTGCCACCATGGCTCTTAGAATACATAGAATTTATTCTGATTTGCTTCATGAAGAACTTTTTCACGGTCACAAATAACGCCGACAGATGGATGAAACTGTTAATTTTGAATTTACCTACTTTTTTCAATTTCCAATTTTATATTGGCTTATTATTTCTACATCAGTCCATGAGAGGTTTTTAAAAATTAATTTTAAATGTCAATTTTTTAAAAGAGGTACATGTTTTTCTCCTCTTCGGAACAGTTTTTTTGTATACTTTTTTTTTTTGTACTGGACCTATTTTGAGAAAGCCATTTTTTAAAATATAATAATGTAAAATATTGTCGAAAATATGAGTTTGTATACTTACTGCCTCTAATTTATGTAGTGTGTGTGTGTGTGTGTGTGTGTGTGTGTGTATGTATATATATATATATATAAAATTGTAGGACCTGTCTGTGAAATTCAGAGAAATCAAAGGCTAAATGTTTAACTTTGTCTAAATTACACTTGAACACCACCCAGAGTCTCTTTGTGTAAAAGAGTAGCAGTTTTTAAATTTGATAAATAAATCAATATAGTATAACATTAGTTTTAGAAATTGGTTTAAGGATGTGATAAAGCAGACCCTGACAATACTTATTGTCCCTGTCCTGCAATGGGAAGCTATACAGAATATATAGATCTACAAACAGCAATGGGTTTCCAATATTCTTACCACTGGTTCGCCCCGTGCGCGCATGCTCACTTTGCACGCACATCTACCACGCATGCACTTTGCTCACTCACACGCCTTTTGCGCATGCGCCTGGGCTCGAAAACGTACCTAAATAGGACAACATAGAGTCGGGGCAGGTGGGCGGGCCCACTTGCGATCTCTACTAGCTGTTCGCCCGAGCTGGTATGAACCGGCTGAATACCACCTCTGTCTACAAACCAGAGGTGGGTTTCAGCAGGTTCTGACCAGTTCTGGAGAACCGGTAGTGGAAATTTTGAGTAGTTCGGAGAACTGGTAGTAAAAATTCTGACTGGCCCCTCCCCCATTTATTCTCTGCCTCCCAAGTCCCAGCTGATCAGGAGGAAATGGGGATTTGGAGTAACCTTTCCCAGGAGTGGGGTAGGAATGGGGATTTTACAGTATCTTTACCCTGCCACACCCACCAAGCCACGCCCACCAAGCCAAGCCACACCCACAGAACCGGTAGTCCAAATTTTTGAAACCCACCACTGCTACAAAGCCCTTTAAATATTGAAAGAATGCTATTAGGACATCCTAGGGCTGCAGTAGAAAACAGAAGAAAAATATCCTAGAAAATGGCAATGGCAGCTCCCATATTTTTGCCCAAGTTGCGTATCCATGTAATCATGCAAAACTAAGCTCAACTTGAGAGTTTTTACTTTTAATTAGGTAATGTGAGTTTAACACAAAAATCTAAAATTTTTCATCTGCTTATAAAACTTCCAGCAAGTACTGAATAGAAAGGAACAATGCTCTTTCCCTTCATCCTCACAAAGATGCAATTGAAGCCAAGGCAGTACATTCAGACCCTCCTAAGAGAATCTCTCTGTGCTCTTTTTTTGCCTTCCATGTTCCAGTTTTTTGTGTAATAGAGATAATCCCTGTTGCTTTGTTGGATCATCACAATAAATGGCTTCTGAGATTGATTAAAAACCCTCTGCACAGCTCTGGCTCAGCATCGATTTTAACAGCAGCTGCCTCTTGCTTTATATGCTGTACATCATAGATATCAGAGAAGGAAAAGACCTATTAGATCCCATCTGGCTTACTTTCTCTCCCTCCCTCCTGCTCCTTTCTCTCTCTCTTTTTCTCCCTCTTCCCCCTCCCTCCTCTCTTTCTCTTTCTCTTTCCTCTTCTTTAATCATTCAACTCTGCTTGACTCTAGTCTGTTCTGAACATGGTAGCCTTACAACAGGTGCCTTTCATATGTTTTTGACCAGGATCCAAATGTAGAAACTACCATACTGGGGGATCAGTCTTAGACCTCTTTTTCAGACATCCATGATCTTAAAGAGATGCTCTTCTGGACAAAAAGATCTACTTATTAGGTACATTTACTTCTTTACATTCTCCTTATTTGTAAGTTTCTTACTACACTTAAGCTACCCCTTCTTGTAATGAGTTACATGAGAACTCCAGACTGATTCAGATTGATAGGTATTAGATATGTGATGGGTCAACTTTGCTATTATCAATCATGTCAACCAAGGATATCCACAGAGGGTGTAGGGAGAGGGTCTAGGATAACTCAGCACAGCCAACTTGGAGCAGCCAACTCGTCATGGTCAACTCACCCCAGCCAACTCACTGTGGGATAACTTGCCATGGGACAACTCACTTCAGGACAAGAGTTACACTACTATTGAAGAAATGGTGGAATAGAATCATTAAAGAAAGGATGGAAAAGGAAGGACAAAATGAAATGTGAATGGCAAAAATTAAAATAGTTATTAATTATTTAAATATTTAAATAGAATTGTTGAATTGTCCTGCAAGTTGTCCCAGGCGAGTTGGCCATGCCAAGGTGACCATGGCAAGTTGGCCATGGCAAGCTGGCTGCAGCGGGTTGGCTGCAACAAGTTATTATTCCAAGCTAGTGACTATGGTGTCTCCATTGAAGCCCTGTTCCTTTCTTTGTTCAGTAAATCCTTTCCCACACTATGAAACTGTAACATTAACAGTGGAAATGAAGGACTGGTTACTGATCTGTTTGATTGAGATGAATTGTACCATATAATCAAATCTTTCTGCATTGCTTGACTTCTATTTATTTCAGAAGTCTGAAATCTTTCCATATCCTGGACAGTTTCTCAAATCCAACGAATTAAAATGAAAGTGAAATTAAAAGGAAATCTTGCAAGCCAGTGAAAATTCAGCAATTTCATTTACCATACAAGGTACATAAGATTTCAACCCCTTCAAATTTAATATTTTTTTCCATTTAATTTAGATACCGCCTAGAACTTTTGCAGGCATTTTGGCACCAATGGTTGCTGTGTTGCTGACCTCTGCCTTCTAGTGGAATTGGCAATTTATTTGGAAAGCTTTATCAGTTTCGCCTTAGACTTGCCCTTGATTCAAAATTATTTATTACTGGGTTTTGTACTATGAACCCAGCATATCTCCTTGTTTGTGGAGGAAACATCTTGCAAACCTAAAGTTTTTAGCTTGACATATAGCTGCATTGAAGTTCTTTTCCAATGGCATTTTACTAAAATGTAAAGCTCTAAGAAATGGTGTTAAGCTCGTTGCGTCACTTTGCGGTCACATGACATTGTGTGATGTTATTTCCATTCGTGGAACTGGGGTGGGCATGGCTGGCGCATGACACATCTGGCCTGCAGACCGCCAATTTGACACCCCTGCTAAGAGATTCACTGAATTTAATTGTCTTAATTTATCTTGGCTGTACACCGCCCTGAGTCCTCAGGGAGAAGGGCGGTATATAAATTCGAAATTAAATTAAATTAAATTAAATTAATATTTCTTTATTGCTTTTTAGAAATATTTCCATAATGGGTACCTTGCGGATTGCTTTCAAAAAGTAAAATTAATTGGAAATTTTCAATTAATCATTATAATGTTTATGATGCCTTTTAGAAATTCAGCCTTATAAAAGTGGAATGCAAAAGTAAAAGTGGAACTCAAAAGAATAAGCATACGGAATAATGAAATAATAAGATATAGAAATCTCTTTCTCCCTGATTCTTGGAGCCATTTTGATTTAACAGATGATAACTATGTTTCATCATAACATATTGGTGGAAGATCTGATACTATTTTTCTTAACACTGTATAAAATGTTTTCAGAAATTACAAGGTTTGGATGTGATTCTTTTTTTTTTCATTTACATAGCATTAGAACAAATTCAACTTAATAAATTAAATTTGACAGATGATTAGTCTATAATGTGATACAATCACTTCTGGTATTTAAAAGAAAAATGGAAAATGGACAAGGTCTTTAAATCCGAGAGACCTGCTGGGCAATCCCTTGAACTTCAGAGACATTAGGATATCAGGATCATTCTCTCTGTGTGTGTCATGTACAGGTTAAAGCATCAAGCTAGAAACCAGGAGACTGTGAGTTCTAGTCACAGCTGGGTGACCACGGGCCTTTCTCTCACCTTCTCTCCCTTAAGAAGGAAGCAATGTGGCAAAACAGTTCTTGCCAAGTAAATTGCAGGGACTTCTTCAGTGGTCTTTAAGAATCAGGCACAATTGAACACAAGGAAAAATATTTAAGGAAAGAGTATTTTGATTAGGCATGTCATTTATTAACACATCAAAATATTTGTGAACTTTTGATTGTCCAAGAGCTACAAATGAACCTGTCACTAATGACTAGGTAAAAACAAGGCAACCCTTTAGTGTCAATAGAAGAGAATATCTGTAGCTCTCACCATCAGAATTTTTTTCCTTTCCTCTAGATTCAATCTCTCTTTGACAAGCTTCCACTCATTACTTTTTGTCCTGGTGCCCTAAAGAATAAGTCAATCCCCTCTTCTTTGTGACAGCCCTTCAAGTATTGGAAGACAGCTATCGTGTCTCCCCAATCCTTCTCTTTGATAAGTCAGACATACTTAGCTTCCTCAACCATTCATCATATGATTTAGTCTCCAGAACCTTTAACATCTTTGTTGCTGTTTCCTTCACACAAAAGGATCTCAACATCCTTTTTGTATCATGGTGACCAAAACTGGATGAAGGGTGGTTTTATCAGCTTGTGAGTTTGCTTTCAGAAGTTTTATTACCCAGCAAGGTAACATCATCAGTCCTGATGAGTATGGAATTTCATCCCTGTTTATATATCATAGCTTGCCCTATCAGGATTGGTGGGAGTGTGTCTTTCTCCTTGGTAGTTCCTTGATTTGAATATTGTTTTCTGCCTGATGTTAAACCCTGGTTATCAGCCTATAGGTTGCTGGAGAGGATGTGTTCTGTTTCCCCCCCCCATTCTTAGTTTTTTGTCTCTTTTGAATGGTGTGTAAATATGGTGGCTGATTTGTCTGAATGCCAAGATTTTATGAATTCCCTAGCATTTTTGGATTTAGCTTGGACTGGAATACCCACGATTTCCTAGTTAAAACTATGGTTGAGTCTCTCCATATGTTGTGAGATTAAGGAGTTTTTATCATATGTTATGATTCCTAGTACATGGATGTGCTGTGCTAATCTTCTGACTGTCTGTCCAACATTGTGGTTGTTACTGTCCTTATATTGTATATTGTAGATGGCATCACTTTTTCCCCCTTTCTTGTGCAATTGTGTCTTTTCATTCACTTCAGATGTTGGAGAGTTTTAGTTGATTTGTGTGCTAAGGGATGCCGTGTGGTTGCAATAGTCTGTTGGTTTATTGGGAGATGTCCTTGATGTATGACACTGTTCTCCTTTTCATAACTTGTGTTGGTTGTGCTATAGTAAATAGAGTTTTCAGGCACTTTTTGATAAAGTTGCATGGGTATCTAATTTGTATAGTTATCCATTTTGCATGGGTATCCATTTTGTACATTTGAAGATGTTGTGTAGGTGGTTTTCCCTTTTCTGCCATTTTGGGTTATTGAAGTATGTTTGTGCTCATAATGAATAATGTTCTTACATAGCTCCTGTTGTGGGAGGTTGGGTTGTTACTTTGAAAACGGAGTACTTGGTTAGTGTGGGTTGTTTTTTTAAGACTTGCATTTTTAATTTGCTGTTGTTTCCTCTGCTGATGAGGATAATCAGGAAAGAGAGTGTGTTGTTACTTTCTTCTTCCCTTGTGAATTTTAATCCTTTGAAGATGATGTTGATTGTTTCATATGTCTTCTCTAATTGTTCCTTTTTTTATTATGATAAAGGGGTTCTCTACAAACTGGACCCATGCTTTTGGTTGAATATGAAGGAGTTTTACAGTTTATAGATGCTGCATTACAATCTTTGTTATGAGTCCTTAGAGTGGTGATACCATGGGTATTCCTCTGATTTATTGGTAGTTTTCAATAAAACAAAGAGATAGTGAGGAAGAAATGAATGGGATATTTGTCTTTAATTTCAAGTTGCCATTTAATGATGTTTTTAAATGCTGATAAGAAGATTGTAGGTGAACATGTTATAACACAATTTCTCTAACTTTACTTCCAAAGCAACTATTTAGAGGGAAAATCAGATCTTCTTCATTAAATAAAAGAATTAGGAATGGAAGAAAAAAAAAGAATGCTTAATCAAAATATTCCTGATTCTGATCAATGAGAATTTTCTGCATTTAAAAAAATTGATTGTTGCATATTTTGTACTATAATCCTCATGAAACTATACATACATACATACATACATACATACATACATACATACATATATGATTTGGGCATTTTTGCTCAAATTCTTGTTATAATCCTGAGAAACAATACTTTGAACGTTTTTATTTTTCTTTTTTTTAGTGGAGTAGGTATTGGAGGTGATTTAAAAGAAACACAATAGCTAGAAATGGCTAATTCCTGTATTTTTGGGAATTCACTTGTGTTGAATAGATGGTTGTAGGAATCGCAATGAATGAATGAATGAATGAATGAATGAAAAGAAGGACTAGGGATGACATGATAGCAGTGTTCCAATATCTAAGGGGCTACCACAAAGAAGAGGGGCTCAGCCTATTCTTCAAAGCACCTAAAGGCAGAACAAGAAGCAATGGATGGAAACTAATCAGGAGAGAAACAACCTGGAATTAAGGAGAAACTTCTTGAGAGTGGGAACAATTAACCACTGGAACTGCTTGCTTCAGCAGTTGTGGGTGCGCCATCATTGCAAACTTTTAAGAAAAGACTGAACAGCCACATGTCTGGAATGGTATAGGATCTCCTGCTTATGCAGGAGGTTGGACTAGAAGACCTCCAAGGCCCCTTCCAACTCTCTTATTCCATTATATTTTCATTCTTTTTTGTTAGAATCTTCTTCTGATTATGCTGAATAGATGTAGTAAGTTCAGATCATCTAAAGGCATGGCTTTGTCAGGCTGAATTCTATCTTTGCTTCCATCTCCAACAAATGTGTCCAACTAAAGGATCTCTATGGTTTTTAAGGAGAGAAAAGGAAAACTTGTAAAGAAGAAACATGTTGATGAGAAGACTTTAATTGCCCACTTTGATTTATGTACAAGAGATGTAAAAGTAAGTCAAAATATTGTTTATATCAGACATGTATGTACTTACTGCTTTATTCTGTTTGGATCGTTTAATGGATTATTGATTTCTGAACACGAGGAAAATGGAGACTCAATTCCTAAACATCTTCAATCTTGAAATTACAGCAGTCCTAGTAATAATAATAAGATGAGCTGTTAGGCTATCAGTGATTAGAGCTCTCCATTCTTTAACACAAATGCATGGCTACAAAAGAATAGAAATATAGGAGTTTTTATACATTTTTATTGCTTTTAATGGAATGTGCACTCAAAGGATATGCATTCCAAGAAGCATTACATTGAAAAAAAGCAAGTTTAGATAGCATCTAGATTGACTAGATCGCAGATAGCAGTCTAGATAGCATCTAGGTATCTTTCACTCTGTGTCCCAGTGAAATAAAAGTTTCCACTACAAAATGATTGGTTAGTGGTATATGAATTTACCCATGACAAGTTAATGCCATAGCTGCTCTGATCTGTTCAACAAATCGTGGTTAAAGTATTTGTGTGAATCCATCTCTTTCAGATTTTGCCTGCTTCCTGTTTGGCACAGGAGCAGAACTTTATGCTCTGCTCATCTCTTCAGCCTCCCACCCAAAGAAGCTCATAAAACTTCCCATACATTAAAGAATGATAGGATGGGAATGTTGTCAAGCAAGGTGTATAAAATCTACACCTAGTTACTGGTTACCAGTTCTTAGTCACATACTAAGAACTGGTAACCAGTTCCCCCGCACTTACGATGACAAGAAGCTCTCATTCGGGAGTATAGTAAGATCTTGTTAAATTCCTCTCTACCCGTTCATGGATACATTCCTGATCTCTTAAAATGCCAATTAAAGTCAAGAAACCCACCACTCTTGACAGCGCTTAAGCTGATGGCTGATCATCAGAACACCACACAAAAGTGGATGGAAGCATGGAGTAGCTATTCCCCCCAAGATATCTCTGAGCATATTAATCCTAATAGTATACCTCCAGGATTTAATCTACCCCGACACATATGGGTGACATATAACAGAATTAGAACGACTCATGGGGTGTGTGCTGACTCCTTGTATAAATGGGGAAAGACACCTTCAGCACAATGTGATTGCAGGGGCCCCCGACAGACTATCCAACATATAGTGAGGGAATGCTCTAACAGAAGGTATCCAGGAGATTCTAGGGACTTCCTCTGCATAACAACGACAGCTACTGACTGGATCTCCAAACTCGACATTAAACTCTGAAATGTTATTTCTGTTTTCCTCTTAGATATTCTTACTGCTTTTTTTTTATTGTTTTAAATGTTTTAACCTGTAAAAATGAAGTGTTTTAATACTGTGTGTGACCAGCCATACTCTAAATAAATAAATCCCAAGCAATTATTTTTTAATTAATTTTAGAAGCTCAAATGGTTTCTATCATGGTCTGGGAAGGCTCAGCTTTCTGGACTAGGAGAACCCTTGTGCAACAAAGATCATAAAAAGTACCATTCCTCTTTAATATAGAAGTCCTTTGCTAAGGGCATTTCATTTTAATTAATGTGAAGACATGTACTTCAGGTGTGGATATATGCATAATATAAATTCTCCAAGGTAACCAACTTATAAGATAAATTTATGTTCATCCAAGGTGCTCATAAGGCCAATATATTATTCAGAAGAATACTCTGTCTTTTAATGAAAAGGCAGAAATAAAAGCAGCTATTTTCACCAGTGCATTGCAGTCATCTACATATGCATGGCCATGGGGTTAAAAATTAATTTAAAATTAACTTAATGCTCCCTAACTAAGGTTAAAACAAAACAAAACAATGGGATTTATTATGAAGCAGTAACCAGGAAATCCACTGAAACAAGACAAATCTTTGCAACTTACAGAAAAGAAAGCCACAGTAGAACCAGTCATCTCTTAAAAGGCAATTCAAAATTGTGTATTCTGTAACAGAACAGGTTCAGTTATTTGTACCCACCTGCTGACATAGGGGGTGACAGAGATTATAGCTCAGTGTGCTGTGTGAATCACATTTTAATGTGTACAAATTCAGCTATTGTGGTTATAAGTGACATATTACAGTTTAGCATGATGTCTGAACCACTACATCATGTTTAAACCATGCTTTAGTGGAATGTGTGAACCAGAGGGTCTGCCCATCTTAGTAGTAGCAAAGAGGACTCTAGGCCCTTTGGTAAAGATGCAACATTTACTTACTTATTTACTTCCTGCAGAAAGCACAACTCCATAACACAGTCCTTTCAGCAGTTCCAAAAAGGCTCCACATCCATTTGACTCTGAGGACACAGACAAACCTCCATGTGGCCTCAATAACTCTCTAAAAGAATGCAAATGACCAGCTGTCTACAAGGAATATAAATCCTTCCTTTCCCCACCATCCAGTCAGAACTGAGGAAGCTTCTTGGATGAGAAGCGAAATGTCTTCAAAGAAAAACAAGAAAGTCCAGCTGCCTCTTGAAAAAAGCACCTTTGGGATGGGGGAATACCATGTTTTCTTATTTGATTTGATGAAAGGGGGTTTCAAAGTTTCTTTCAAAGGAAATGGAAATTTTAGTGTTTTCACATTGCTTGGTCAACCAAAGGAGGAAGTGTATAATTTGATATCATCACCACTGATGATATCATTAGTACCTGGCAGCTTTGTGTTAATGTCAAATAGAAGTGGGACCCAGGAGTGTGATCCAAGAGACCCAAGACATATATTTTTTGTAATATGTCAAATGATTACCCAACTTGCATTGGACTCAGCAAAGGGTTTTACTCAGGAAAATTGAACTTACAGCAAGATATTCCTCCAGTGATATTTATCATATCTCTAACCAGTTCTGTGTTTGGAACTCTATAAATTAACCTAAAACATTGGAAATGTTCCCAAACTTGCTTGATGAAAGCATTTTGTGTCTCAAAATTTACATGGCATATTCTGTGATTTAATTTTTCATCCTGTATAAACAATAAATATCAAATCTAATCCAGCAGTCATATGATACCTTTGGGTTCCTAACTTTGTCAGAGAAATGTATGAGTTTGCAAAGAAACCTTATAGTTGTATGTAAAATCTAAACATTTCTCCTGACAATGTCCCTCATGGTGGAGGTATTAAGCAAAATCCTTCTCTCATCAGTAGATCATTATTTGATGCAAAAATAATTCCACCCAGAGTCGTTAGATACGAGATGGGTGGCAAATAAATTTCACAATCGATAAATAAAAATAAGTTTGAATTCTTATCAGGAGTGGTATCCACTTACTTTCCCTACCAGTTTGCAAATGTGAGCGGGCCCCGTCCACATGTGTCTGGCCTTTCGCGCATGCGCTTTGATGGCGCACGCATCTTCCGCACATGCGCCTGGCCTCAAAAAGGTGCCTAAATAGGATGGCATAGAGCTGGGGCGGGTGGGCGGGCTCACACGCCATTTCCGCTACCAGTTCAGGCAAACTGGCTGAATACCAGCTCTGATTCTAATGTTTTTATGCAATGTAAGTGATTTTGTTTAAACTTATACAGCACTTCAGAGGATTCTATCCCCCCATCTTTGCATGAAATGTAAAACAACTGTTCTAACCAGTTATGTATAATTCTCCACATCTTTTCAAAAAGATGGACAGGATCAAAAATCTATTTAGTGCAATCTCTTGTTTTCAGACAGGTAGGTCCTATCTATCAGCCATTCATCAACATAATGTAGTGGGAGATCACTTGTTCTAAAGCCTTTCTAACTGGACAAGAATACAGAGGAGTAACTTCAGTATTTGATTTTTTTTTCTCCCCCTCTTCATGCAAGAGTGATGATATCAATGTACTGGAGCATTAGAGTAATTGACAGCTCCTCCTTGCTCTGATAAGTTAATGAGGTGATAATGAGGCTTTGCAAGTTTTACTATACTTTGTGACAGATTAACATACAGGAAATCAGGGAAGAAAATAAACAAGCAGAAGCTGTTCTTACTGCATGCTAGCCATTTTAGTGGAAATGTTTCTTTGCAAAAATCTAAGGAGAAACTAAAGATTACCTTTGTGCTGTTGGAAGAAATGTCCATCTGGGTTCAGTTCCAAGTGGGAAGAAAGACACTGGAAACATGGAGGCTGATTGAAAAGATGGTTTTAATGGTGGACAGGACCATACAGTTTGAGGTCCTGGGCAATCGAGCACATGGGAGAGAGACAGAGAGAGAGAGAGGGAGGGAGGGAGGAAGGGAGAGGGAGAGAGAGGGAGAGAGAGAGAGAGAGAGAGGGAGATTGTTACCCTCTCTTGGGCTTTCAATTTGCTTCCTGTTCCTGTGAAAGAAATGTATTTTGATTAGTTATCAGACTCCCATGCGGCCATGCAGGGGTAATTTTGTAGGTTGTCCTGAGTCTCAGGCTTGGTTGAATCTTGCTGGGTGATGTAATGAAGGGGCTTTGGGCAATTTCTATTATGGCTTACTGGCTTTGTCCTGGTTTGGATTTTGAGTGAGGGCTAATCCTATCACCCTGAAGCTAAAGGTCTTTTGTCTTGTAGATAAGCTGGCACCAAAATATCTGTTGGGGCTAAATTTCTTAAGATTCCTATTTCTCTTTTAGGGAAATATTCTGCCTTTTTAATATTTCCTAGAATGTTTCATTCTTCTAGGAGAGGGGTGGGTGCTAACCTTTTACACGATACTTACAAAATGGGTAATGCGCTTTCTGGTTGAGTATTAGGATACTATTTTGAATCCAACATGTCATTTTGCCCTTTGACTTTAGATGATAATCCACTGCTTGGCAAAATCTTATCACTTCTGATTTAATTCAGAAACTGTTTTTGATGCACAGTGTTATTTTTTGATATTAATAGGCAAATTATAAGATAGAACATAGTTACTACATCTTCTTTGCTTGTTATCAATTTCTTTTAAGGCTTTTTAAGGATGAGTACTTTAAGAATTACTTCCATTTATATTACTTTATTTTTTTTTTAATACTGAGAAACTTTGCTTTAAAGTCCCTGACTGTTTGATGACCATGGAAGTGGGCATAAAAGCTGTGGTATTTTTACCAAAGAAAATAGATGGGTATAGAATGTTGCAGGATTAGCAAAGAGCTGAAGACAAAACAAAGGCGTTGGAAAAATATCTGAAGGACAATGAAGAAGATGCACTGAAGCTGGTATACCAGGAAGGCTTAATGAGTAGTGGAGAGACCAAACTGGCCTACAGGAAAGACCAAATGAAGAACAGAAAACAGACATGGCAAAATAAAACATTACACAGGTAATGCATTAAAAACCAAAAACCAAAAGGCAAAGCAGATTATAACAAGACCTGGCAATAGCTAAGAGCAGGATAGTTAAAAATAGGAGCTAATTCTGCACAAGACCAAGCGTTAAGAAGGAAAGCATACAAAGCCAGAATTGAGAAGACAGCAACAGAGAGCAAATGCCTTCTCTGCAAAGAAACTGAAGAGACAGCAGATCGTTTAGTTAGCTGCTGCAAGAAGATTGCACAGACTAACTACACTAATAATGGCATGACAAAGTAACAACAATGGTGCATTGGAAGATCTGAAAAAAAAAAAAAAACATTTGCCTGCAAGCAACAACTGGTAGAACCACACAGCTGAGAAAGGAATAAAAATGAAGATGTCAAAGTGCTCTGGGGCTCTAGAATCCAAACAGACAAGCAATTGCCATATAACATCTCAGATCTAATAATTGCCAATAAGAAAGACAAAAAAAGTCTGTATAGTGGATATGGCAGTACCTGGAGACAGTGGAATAGAAGAGAAAGAACTGGACGCATAAAATACAGAAAATACAAGATCACAAAGACCTGTGAATAGAATGATTGGGGGTGGGGGGGGAAACAATGGTAGTACCAATAGTAATATAGGCACCTTGGGTGCAATACCAAAACATCTGGAGTATCAACTTGAGCATCATCAGCACTGAAAAAATCACAACCAGTCAGTTGAAAAGGGTAGCTTTACTTGGAACAGTTTACATCTTGCAACAATAGTTTTAACACCATCAAAACAATATCTGCCTACCTCAGGAACTGATAGGTGGATTAAAATCAGGGGTGGGTTCTACTTACCTTTACTACCAGTTTGCAACGGGATCGTGCATGCGCGATAGCTTGCCTTGCTTCTGCGCATATCACCGATGACGACATCCGGGTGGTGGGTGGGGCCTCCCACCAATTTTACTACCGGTTCTTGCGAACCGGTCTGAACCGGGGGCAACCCACCACTGATTAAAATGTCAGGTTTAGTCTAAACCGATGGCCGATTGTGTGACCAATCATAATAATAAAGTTTCAAATGCTGTTTTGTGAAGCAGCTTCAAGCAAATACTTTGCCAAAGCAACATTTGAAGATTTGCACTAGGCAGGTTTGTTTGTGGGTTGTTAATTTGTCTGAGCAATCCTTAGCACAACATTTTGTGCAGACATTCATTTCTACAAATGCTTTGTTTATTCTTTTGTACATTAAGAAAGAATGCAAACTTGTAAAATTCACAAAATAACCAAAATAGGCATAGCTTTGGTTGCAAAATAGTGCTGTATATTTAAGGCCTTTACAACCACAAGTTGATACACACGTTGGTATGCATTTGATATATGCACTCCAGATATCGCCCTTTAATTGACCTCTTCCTTTTGTGGGGAAATGGATGGAACAGTCACTGAAAAAAAAGGGAATATCCCAGTTTGTTGAGATTTAAAAAAACAAAAAAACAAATAAAAGCATCATTTCCACATAGAACTCTGGATCAAGGCTAAATTGGCGCCATCATTGACTATTGGGGGCGAATCGCTGGCCCCCACGGAGAGGGCTCACAACTTGGGCATCCTCCTGGATTCACAGCTGTCTTTAGAAGAGCATTTGACGGCCGTGACCGGGAGGATTTTTCATCAGGTCCGCCTGATTTGCCAGTTGCATCCCTTTCTAGATCGGGACTCCTTACACACAGTCACTCATGCTCTTGTCACCTCCTGCCTGGACTATTGCAATGCTCTCTACATGGGCCTCCCCTTGAGGTGCACTCGGAGGCTCCAACTGGCGCAGAGTGCGGCCGCGCGGGTGGTTATGGGAGCGACGTGGCTTTCCCATGTAACACCTCTCCTGCACGAGCTGCACTGGCTCCCAGTGGTCTTCTGGGTGCGCTTCAAGGTTTTGGTTATCATCTCTAGAGTGCTCCATGGCTTAGGACCTGGTTATTTACGGGACCGCCTGCTACCACCAATAGCCTCCCACCGGTCGGTACGGTCTCATAGAGAGGGGCTCCTCCGGGTGCCATTGGCCAAACAATGTCAACTGATGGCCCCCAGGGGGAGAGCCTTCTCTGTGGGGGCACCTACTATCTGGAATGAGCTCCCCCAGGAGATACGGAGGATCCCGGATCTGCGCACCTTCCGTCGCGCTCTCAAGACTTTTTTATTCCATCAAGCCAGCCTGGCCTAAATCTTTCCCCTTTAAAATGTAAATTTTAATTTGTTTTTAAAATTATTGGGTGTTTTAAATTTGTCTCGGCCAAATTATTTAATTCAGTTTTATTCTGTTTTGAAATTGTGTATTTATGTGTTTTATTCTGTGGCTGTTCACCGCCCTGAGTCCTTCGGGAGTAGGGCGGTATATAAATCCAATAAATGAAATGAAATGAAATGAAGGCTCTATTTTAATTATGTTACTGCAGCATTTATATTACACTGATATTTCTTTTCAGCAGCTGACTTTTGACATATGCTATAAGACTTTTCTTTAAACCTAGAGGTTTTTTTTTAGTTTCATCAATTGAAATCATCATAGCAATCTTTCTTCCTGTTCTTTGCATGAGAGAAGTTTGTTGTTATGGGAGGGGGAACCACTGCTCTTTGCCTTAAGAGGGTACTGGCCACCATTGTCAATTATCTTACTGCTGGGAAGAGAAGCAAAAATATGTTCTGGCTGTATATGCGTGTTCTTCTTTTTTTTCCTTTTCCCCTCCACTTGCTATTCATTTGATAAAGAGAAGGCATTACCCTTGGGATCATTCCTCACTCCTATGTTGGTGGTTAAGTAAAGTAGGTCAAATACTTAATTAGCCTGACTCTTCAAAGTGTTTTGAATAAAACATTCAGCATACTTTTCACTACAAGACGTGTTCTATACATATCCCCAATCAGGAGCATTTAAAACCCTTGATTTCAAGGAGACATGGACTGACTGATTACTAGACAGGCAGATACTTAACTGTGCTATCGAGACTTCTGCATACAAATAGACAAAGGGTCCTTGGGGGCTTTTGCTTCTTTCAAGACTGTCTCACGATTCCACTGATTCCATGTAGTTAATCATGGATAAGAAATTGAGGCCACTAGCATACTCAAGAGTTACTTCAAAGCTTCTGTATTATTAAAAAACGTATGTAAACAAATTTGTTATTTTCAATCAGGAATTATTTAGCTCCTAACATTGCACATTATTAGAAGTGCCTGTAACTAAGAATCAGTGGAGGAACCCATGGCTCCGAGCTTTCTTTGCAACCCAGCAACCTTCCCTGAACTAACTTTTATTTTCTTTATTTCTAATGGGAAGCAATTGTACCTTACTATTCAGTTCAGAATTTCCAGAACAATTAATGTTAATAACTTTTAGCTTATTTCTTTAAATTTGTTTATGCTAGCTTTGAAAGCAAAAGTTTGATCATAGAGACTTACAAATTTGCAAATAATTCTAACAAAACAAAACGTCTAAACAACAAAAACGTATGAAACAGTACTCTGGCATGGCCAATAAAATAGTGACTTAATCAAATAGTAAAAGCCACAAACAGTTACAATGCAGAAGAGCTAAGCTGAGTTTAAAAGTACCATTACACAATAAAGAATAGAATAGAATAGAATAGAATAGAATAGAATAGAATAGAATAGAATAGAATAGAATAGAATAGAATAGAATAGAATAGAACAGACCTTGAAGGTCTTCTAGTCCTCCAACAGGACAGTCTTTGCAAATAGCTCACTAGATGAGTGGTTATTCTTTTATGGCCTTGTAATTCAAAGCTGGAGAGCTATGGTAATTTCAAGTTGACAAATTTGGACTGCCATGTGTTGCCATGTGTTGCAGGTCTCTGTGGAACAATGCCTTCTGCAGGACTTTTGATAGAAATATGAGACTTCCTTTTGCTGCTGCAATCAGCAGCAAAAGGGTTCAGAAATTAGTTTTGAATTGCACTCAGAAATTGAGGACAATGTTGTGTATTCCAGCCCGTAAGGAATTGCCAGTAACCCATATTTAGGCTGGTCATAAAGATAAGCCTACAGACAAGACACCTAAACTGATTCTCTTCTCATACCCAAATTACTTCGCTTCAGATGGCAGGATCGTCAGGAGAACACCTTCTGAGGAAGATAGTAAAGTACAGTGAACCAAGTAATAACAATTCAGTTATTCTGTGTTCTAAGTAGAAGTCCCTTCCAGGACTTGAATGCTAAATTAAATACTAGCATTCTTCCAGAAGACATGTATTCCATGTCCTCTTGGCAGCCTAGCTGCTGTACTTTCAATTAAATAACATATTTTTTTCTTTGTTAAAACAAATGGCTTAAATGCTGCTTGAGGCTAGATGCATGCTAATGCTATGAGGGTGATTGCTCCCCTGCACCAATGAAATATACATGTATGCAGAGTCATACAGCCAATAAAACAATCATGTGTACTCACCAGAAAAGATGTGCTGGTTTTAAGTCAAATAATACTAACAAATGATTCTCTATATTGGTTATGATGGGTGATCCCTTCCTACTCTGTCCAATGGTACTATATTTCTGGACAATCTTCATCTCATTATGAACTACATACATCTGGAAAAGCCATGGAGTTTCTATTACTCTGTTCTTTTCATTTCTCTCTGCGTATGTGTGTATTTATACTATTATATTTTAAAATGATTTGCTTTTGAAGGAGAGATTGATCTCAGCAGTGATTTATCATGTCACCTTCAATAAAATTTCAAGCAAAAAGTGAAAGATTAATGGGGAAGCAAGAATGCCACGTCTTTTATGCATTTTAGATGGCAAAATATATATCAAAATCATGACCTGTTTTCTAGGGTTATGGGGAGAGAGAGAGAGAGGGGGGGGTTATACACAAGCATTGTAATAAAGTTGGAAACATCCATGTGAATCCTGGTGCTGATATCTACAGATTTTTAACTTATTTTAATTGCATTTTGATATTGTCACTGTAGGACAGGGCTGTCAAACTCCCGGCCCGCAGTCCAGATGCTTCATGTGCTGGCCACGCTCATGCCTGGTTTAGCGAAGGGGGGAAAAAGTACCAATATGTCACGTGATGCTGCCGTGATGATGTGAGTTTGACACCCCTGCTGTAGGAGATAAAATTATAGATTTTGATATAAAGGTAAAAGCAGCCTGCTGATCCAATGTATCTACTTATGTTAGGTAGAACACCCTTGTCTTTTATTTGCTGTGCTATAAAAGGGTTTTTTTTTTTAAAGTGGATATAATGAACTCTTTTTAAACATATGACAAAAAAAGTAAATGGTCTAATGCTATTCTAGGAAAGTCTTGTAGATGTCAGCGAGTTGGCGATGTCTGCATATTTTAATGGCCTGGAATTATATCTAGCTGGAATTACTTGGAATACCTTAAAACGGGTGTTAAACTCAAGGCCTGTGGGTCAGATCTGGCCCGCAGGGTGCTTAGATCTGGTCCGCAGGGCCGCTCTGGAAACAGGGCTCCATTTTCATTGTCAGAAGGCTGCAGGAGGCCGTCTCGACTGAAAGTGGGGCCTGGGGAGGCGCACGTGGCCCCCAAGCCCCATTTTCTCTGGCAGAGGGCTAGCAAAACAAACTAAAAGCAAAACAAAACAAAAAGAGAAATGTTTCCTCTTTTGCAGGTGCCCCGACAGGAGTGACGTCGAGCTGGCCATGCCCATCCCAGCCATGCCCACCTGGCCCCACGAGATCAAACACAACCCTGGTGTGGCCCTCAGTGAAATCGAGTTTGACATCCTTTACTTTACTTTACTTTTATTTGATTTGTATACCGCCCTACTCCCGAAGGACTCAGGGCGGTGAACAGTCAACAATAAAATACATACATACAAAATTTAAAAAACAGAAATAAAATCAAATTAAATAATTTGGCCCAGACAGATTAAAACCCTAATCAATTTAAAACAGATTTAAACTTTGAAAATTAAAAGATATTAAAAATATTAAAATATTAAAATTGTTTAAAAAGAGGGAGAAAGTTAGGCCAGGCCCGCCTGGTGAAATCCCTGCTTTAAAGTTTTCCATTGGTTCTAGAAACCCTAGAAAATATTATCCACATTAGTTCACACTGGAAGGCAAGAAGACATAATATAGTTCTGGATAGAGATTGTCTGTTTAAACTTGGGGTGCTTGTTGATATGTTACATGTCCTTTATATGTAGGATCAGCATACCTGAAATATGCCCTGTAGTTGAGATTGAACAATTAGGCAGGAACTATTTTCTGCAAAGAATGTCTGATTACTTTCTAGATGGGCTTTTCTAGTAGAAATTTTTCCTGTATATTCCCAGGTTGGATTTGAAGGTCAGTGATTGTTTTACACAGCTTTCTAGAACAAAACCAAGAGAAGTTTGATGAGATCTCATAGTCACAGGAGAGCTCATTTGTTGAGCAAATCCAGCCATGACCTCTTTCTAATGTTTTCCCATTTCCTCCTAGCTTATGCCTGTATGTGTGTGTGTAATTTACCAGAGCTTTTTCACAAAAACATACCTATCAATATTCAAGGACATCAGCCATTTCAGAAAACCTATCAAATTCAGCTGAGAAAGGAGGCATATTATGTCTATCTCTCTGTTTGCACTGTTAAAACTTATAACATTTCAGAAGCTTTTTTTTTTTTTTTTTTTGGAATGGCATTAAATTATAACCATTCTTTGCATTTCTGGGGAAATCTTGTGTTTAAAACAGTAACATTATTTCATTGTTCTTGTTATAACAGAATGGAAGCTCAGTTGGCTAAATTCTGATCCTAATCCAATTCTAAGTATGAAATAAATCCAGCTTCTTCCATTCAGGCATAACATTTTAATATGTGTATAATCTGTATTATCCTAATACTTATCAAAACAATGGTGAAATGCTTGCCTTTTGATTTACAATAGGCTTATTTATGAAAGACTCCCATAATTCCTGCTAAATTTATGGTGACGGGATAGGCACAGCCATGTAGTTTTCTTGGCAAACGTACAGATGAAGTTTGGCATTGTTGTTTTTGCAGCATCCCAATTTGACCAACAGTCGAGGGCAGGGCTGTCAAACTCCTGGCCCGCAGGCTGGATGCGTCATGCACTGGCCACACCCACCCCCGTTTTAGTGAAGGAGAAAAAGTCATGATACATCACGTGATGACAACATGACCACACAAGTTTGACATCCCTGGTTTAGGGGTGCTGATCTTTTATCCATATATTATCAGTTCTGAATTGATTTCTTTCTTTTTTTTAAAATAATAGCTAAGGTCTCCTAAGTGTACTGTTACTACTATACTGGTGGCATAACTTTTGTTTAACGTGCAGAAGTCATTGGTCTGAAACTTGACAGAAGTAGGGCTTTTTTAATTACTATTTTTCTATTCACTTTTCCATTGTTTCACTTTTTAAAAAAGTTCCCTGATGCAGGTTGAAAATGTCTACATATCTTTTTGCTGCATAATTTCCATCTGGTTTATCCTTCCTTTTTCCTCTTTCCTCTTAGCCCTACTAAGCAGGTATATACAAAAGTATGAAGGCTATTGCTTAACACACTGTAAGCCGCCCTGAGTCTCTGGAGAAAGGCGGCATATAAATCAAACCAATAAATAGATAGATAGATAGATAGATAGATAGATAGATAGATAGATAGATAGATAGATAGATAGATAGATAAACAAACAAACCTGCAGAATTCAAAAGCAGAGCCTCCCATAATGAAACAGGGCAATGCTGCAAACAGCTCACTGGCAGAAATACCCAGAAGTGGAGCAAATGTAAGGTGACCAGACGTCCCGCTTTTGGCGGGACAGTCCCGCTTTTGAGCAATTTGTCCCGCGTCCCGCGGCGTTTCAAAAAAGTCCCGATTTTTCTTGAGCCCCAGCTGATGGCTAGAAGAAAAAAAAACTGTTTAAACTCTTGCCCGGGGCTTCAAAGGGCCGCCCTACAGGCAATCAGTGTAAAGCAGTTTTTTTTTCCCCTAGCTAAGCTTCACAAACGAAACCGAAACCGAAACCAGGGTCTTTGGTGCAGCGTGACAAAATGAGGCAGAGAGAGATTTATTTTTATTTTTATTTTTCCTCCCCAAAAAAGGTAGGTGAAAAACTGCAAACAATGGGAAATTTAGGAGGAGACTTCAAGATTTTAAAACACAAAGGAAAAAAAGCTGTATTTAACTAGGGAATTGTAATAATTGAGATACTATTAATTGTATATTGTGTTGAAAGCAGAAATGGTTAAGTTGTGGTTCGGAGGAATATATGGGAGAAATTATTTGGTTTATTATTATTGGTAAATATAATTAATTGATTTGTAAGAAATTGGATTGCATGGAAATAATTGGAATATTCATGTTCATATTGATTAATATACAAAAAAGATAGTTTTATAACTAATTGATTTATATTAAAATGTTGAATTTGTATTAAACAACTGTATTACATAATTACATAATTAAACAATGTGAGGATGGATATAAAAATAGATGATAATGGGAAGGGGTATAATATAGAATAGAAGGGAAAAATTGAATTTGATTAAGATTAGAGATGAGGATGAAGGGTAATATTGGTTTTTTAAAAAAATAGATGAGGAATAAATATGGCAAAAAGGAAATATAGAAATTGTAAATTTAATTGAAATGACTAAACGCTGTTTAAATTTGTGAACCAGCCAAATATTCTGTTCAAAGAAAATACATTGTATGTTTGTATGTGTGTTTCTAATTATTGCTATTTATTCATATTTGTTCTCTTTTATTCTTTAAAGTTTAACAATTCATTCTTTATCTTAATATCTTTATATTTGCTTGGGGTTGGCTTTCTTCCCTTTCATCTTTTTTATTGTACAGCAATCTTTCTCCTCAAACCTACCACCTCTCTCTTTTCTTTCCTTCTTACTTTCTCTTCCCCCCACCCTCTTTTTCTCCTCCCTACTTCCTCTTTCTTTCTCCTTCTCCTCCTCTCTTCCTCCCTCTCTTACCCTCACTCCTACTCTAATTTCCATTCCTTCATCCCTCTCTATTGCTGTAATCCTTTAATGCATATGGACTACTCAGAGGGCTGAAAAAGTTATTTTTGACTGGTCCTCACACTTTTGACCAGTCCTCGAACTTATGACTGTCCTCACATTTTACATTTTTGCCCTATCTTGTCATCATGGTGAAGAGAAGCAGTTGTGAAATGAGTGACATGGTTGTTAAGAATGCTGCATGGGCATAAATGTGAGGATGGTCATAAGTGTGAGGACCAGTCAAAAGTGCGAGGACCTGTCAGAAATGACTTTTTTCAGCTCTCTGGTTAGTCCTTTTGTGCATATGGACTACTCAGAGGGCTGAAAAAGTTATTTTTGACTGGTCCTCGCACTTTTGACCAGTCCTCGAACTTACGACTGTCCTCACATTTTACATTTTTGCCCTATCTTGTCATCATGGTGAAGAGAAGCAGTTGTGAAATGAGTGACGTGGTTGTTAAGAATACTGCACGGGCATAAATGTGAGGATGATCATAAGTGTGAGGACCAGTCAAAAGTGCGAGGACCTGTCAGAAATGACTTTTTTCAGCCCTCTGGTTAGTCCTTTTGTGCATATGGACTACTCAGAGGGCTGAAAAAGTTATTTTTGACTGGTCCTCGCACTTTTGACCAGTCCTCGAACTTACGACTGCCCTCACATTTTACATTTTTGCCCTATCTTGTCATCATGGTGAAGAGAAGCAGTTGTGAAATGAGTGACGTGGTTGTTAAGAATACTGCACGGGCATAAATGTGAGGATGGTCATAAGTGTGAGGACCAGTCAAAAGTGCGAGGACCTGTCAGAAATGACTTTTTTCAGCCCTCTGGTTAGTCCTTTTGTGCATATGGACTACTCAGAGGGCTGAAAAAGTTATTTTTGACTGGTCCTCGCACTTTTGACCAGTCCTCGAACTTACGACTGTCCTCACATTTTACATTTTTGCCCTATCTTGTCATCATGGTGAAGAGAAGCAGTTGTGAAATGAGTGACATGGTTGTTAAGAATGCTGCACGGGCATAAATGTGAGGATGGTCATAAGTATGAGGACCAGTCAAAAGTGTGAGGACCTGTCAGAAATGACTTTCCAGCCCTCTGAGTGTCCCTATACACATAGCCATGGCCACCCGGTCACATGACCAGCTAGCCACGCCCACCCAGTCACATGGCCTCCAAGCCACGCCCACACAATAAGCCACGCCCACAATGGTGTCCCTCTTACCAATGTTAAAATCTGTTCACCTTACCCTATACACATAGCCATGGCCACCCGGTCACATGACCAGCTAGCCACGCCCACCCAGTCACATGACCAGCTAGCAACGCCCACAAAATAAGCCACGCCCACAATGTCCCTCTTTACCAATGTTAAAATCTGGTCACCTTAAGCAAATGTGATGCAGGAAAGATTTCTTTGCCAATCAGAACATTATCCATGAATTTTGTCAGAATCTGAGAAGGCCTGAAGAAACAGGAAAGAAGAAAGATAGGACTTTTTTGTGTTGTTTACGTAAATTGTGTCATCCCTTCCTTTGGATGTAGCTTTTGGACCTTCTCTTGACTAACCCATCCTCAGACACAAAAATGAACCTGACCCTGCTACAGTTTTAGAAAGCCCTTGTCATGGTGGAAGGGATTTCTGGGACTTAAACTGCAGCATATTTGGAGACACCAAATATGATAATGGCTGCTTTTGATGTAGGCCTGATGCCCAGAATAAAGTCAATTAAACTGCAAAAGAGATTTGTGATGTCCAAACTCAAGTGAGCAGTAGAGATATATTACCATGTAGACTCACACTTATTCTGATATTACTACAGAGTTGTTGTTCAAAAGAAGGGATTTTTTGTTAGAAACAGAATCTGCTAATTAAAATCAGGTAATTAAAAATATTCTTCTTCGCTCTTATTCCTCTATTCAGTCCCTGAATTTGATTAGGTTTTTTTTTTTCAAAAGAACTTGGGGGGGATTATTTAAACTTTGATCATAAAAAGATCAATCCGCAAATGTGCAAACACTCTTAAAAGAAGCATTTGCCAACTGTTACACAGCACATGATGGGCTCTGTTCTTTAAAGGCGTCTGAAAAAAAAATGCAAAAAGACTGTGAAGAGATAGATGGGTCTAGCTCTGAAATTGTAGGGGAAGGAGAGATTTGAAAAGAGCAGCTGCCTCTTTTTCCTGATTAGTTCCGTGCCTCACCATCAAACTGGTTTCAAAAGAAGATAAGAGCTAGGATTCTTTTTAAAGAGTTGGCTAATGAGAAACAACAAACAGCTGCTACTAGTAACTTCATTGCTTTCGCTTCTACCCTGTTTATGCAGATAGAATGTTAGGGATTTGGGGTTTTGATTGTTCCCTACGTTTTTTTTTTCTTCTTCTTCTCTCGCTTCTCTTTCTAATTTTGCAAGTTTGGGAATGGTCGTTTGTCTTGTACCAGCTAACTCTTTCAAAGCCGATAATCAGAGGATTTTTGGTGTTTGATATTCTTAGCCACCATCATGCTTAATTTTTTACAGCGTAGCCCAACAATTTGTTTGGGGAGAAGAGGAAGGAAACCATCATCATTGTTAAACTACACACATACTGTCTTGCTCATACATTCACATCCCTTTGAATGTCACAGAGAATTGTGGTGGCTTAGATCATTTTCATTCTTGTGGTGCCATGACTGAGCAAAGGGCATTTTTAAAAAGCAATAATGCTTTATCACATATGGGACATGCATATCCAGGCATGAAAGGATGAGGAAGCATTGTGTAGGGCTATTATTTCTACTGTATACTGTTTCTGTATCTTTTTGTTGCCACTGAGTGCCTATGGGGATTGTTGTATCCCAGATATGATAAACCTAATTAAAAATCCTGGTTTTGAGAGATACATATTCTTGTCACATATATGATATATCTAATTAAAATACTTACCATATAGTATTAGTGCTAACTAGTTCAAAAGAAGACCCAGAAATGTTCCAAAGGATAATGCAGTGAACATTCTTAAACGTTGGCTGAAGTTTACCATCCACTAAATTATTAGCAATATAGACCAACTTCACAACTTAAAACTTTGTTCTTCAGTTGTATGTTTAGTGTGAGCATATTCCATTTGGTTCCAAAATTTCTGTTAATGTTCTCTAACAGAATCATCTCCCTTCACTTCAGGGTAAAAAGACTGAAGAAAGAAGGACCTAGACAATTTTTTTCTTTGAATACAGGAGGCTGATATGCCATTAAAATCTTAGGTAATTGCTATTATGCAGGCCCTTTCTTCATAATCTGCAGTCTATAAAGTCTTTTATTTTTCAAAGTAGCAATAGCTCTGTTACTTCTGGGATAGTAAGGAGAAGCACAGATACAGTAGTGGCCAAAATTGTGGAAACCTTTTGGAAAAAGTGTATTCTTGACGTTTGACGGCTAATAATATCACTTTTTTTTTTTTTTTGAGTTTCAAGATAATCATATTCCACTGCTGGAATGGCCTGGACCTTAAGCCCAGACCTTAAACCAATTGAAAATCTATGGAGCCGACTAAAGAAACTTGTTAATCAGAAGCAACCCAGCAATAAAACCCAGTTAATACAAACAATCATTCAATCTTGGTTTCACATTATAACAGCTGCAGAACTAAAAGACTTGATTCACTCCATGGGAAGACATTGTAAAGCCATAATTAATGCTAAAGGTTACCCAACTATTAACTGACATGGTGATAATTTTTGTATATCTTGTTTTTTCTATGGTGATAATTTTTGTATATCTCATTTTTTTCTACGTGTTTCACTTTTCTTCTTTATACTGTAACTGCTATTCTAATAGCAAATCCTTAATAAAAGTTATTGCATTACATTCTTGATTAAATTATATTTCCATTGATATATAATTTTATGGTACCACTCCAAAAAAAAGTGGTGTTATTAGCTAGTTTTAGAAAATACACTTTTCCCAAAAGGTTTCCACAATTTTGGACACTACAGAAGGTTTAATGCCATATGATTGAAAAACTAGGCAAGTAACTTACAAACTTTGGACATTATCCTAAATCAGCCACTATATAAAAATATCCAAAATAACCTGCAGTGCCCTGACAATGACATCAGCCAAACTATTTGGCAATTTAACTGTCTTTGGTAGAAGGAGCTAAGAATTTAAACATGAACATTTGTTATATGGTTTCAAAAACATCAATTCCCAATTTGATCCCAAGGATGGGATGACAGTGGAAAAGGGCAAAGGGGCTGATCATCATGTAAAGGCTAAGTTTGTCCATAAATGGGACAGTTCTTTGACCAGTAAAACTTAGCATGTAAAATCTGTTTTGTTTGCCATGCCTCAGTTGTCCCATGAGCTAAATTTTTGCATATTTTATATTCAGGGATAACAATCTGCTCATCCCAAAATAAGAGACAATCTCATACAGGAAGTTCAGCAGCAACATGTTTGAATGGTCTCGGTGGACCAGGAATTATTTGTGGCCGTTTATTAAATTGAACAATAGAATGAAATCTGGTGAGCAAAACATTTTGCTGAGAAGCAAGGCAGAACTCTTAATGAAAATGCCTCAAAGTCCAGAAAATAGAAATATCTAAAAATACTGATGAACATACTTCTCCAACAATGAGTGTGACTTTGAATTTAGGTAATGAAATCAGCTACCTTCATTTTTCAAGAAATTTTTCGAACAACAAAATTGTACGATGGCAATCTCCAACTGGGAGGCAGCATGTAAGGAAGCAAACGGAAGATGGTTTTGTGTGGTTGAAGTGTGAATGGCTTGTGATCCATTAAAGCACAAGTGGACACCCCCATGGATAAACATCAGAATGTTCTTTGGTTTATAGAAATCCTGCAGTTTCATCCCCAATTTGTGAATATCTTCACTCCAGAGGAAAAAGTGAACAGCTGGCATATCTAATAGGCTTCTTTGATCTGTCTTTCAGAGTCTGTAGCAAGATGGCCCCAAGTCCCAAAAGTTCATGTGTTCAGCTTATTATAAGCCAGACAAGGCTCCTTGGTTAATGAATATTTCATCCGCTAAAATGCAGAGTCAGCTACTGCAAACCAGTGCCAAGCAACTCCTTTTCTAGTTAGCAAGCACAGTGGTTCCAAAAATATCTGTATTATTATGAATATATTCCATAAGATAGCTACTCATAATAAGAGAAAAGGCAGCAAACCCAGATTCTCAGACCAAAGACTTGCCAAATACCTTCTATGTTCTTTGGATCAATTTTTATTCCTTAAACTAAGACAACATAGCCTAATTTAACAATTTCTTCAAGACTTGCAAAATGGCATTTGATTTTATGAAATCTCTCAAAAACTGCCCTCAATCTATTGCAGAATTCTTCAGCATATGCAACAGTATTATCCATATTCCAGATACTGCAAGAAAAAAATTCATTATCTTTTGATAAACCTCAGGAGAATTTGGGAAACAATATTTTATAGAACCCCTAGCAACCACAGTGATAAGAATCTGATGCCAATTTTATTTTTTAAACACCACCTAATTTAGCAGAAATCATACACATTGCATGGCATGTAAATTACCTAATATATTATAGGGTGGCACTCCCCTACTACAGCTTTGATTACTACTTTAGATTGTCAATATTTCATATATTTAGGTGGCAGGAGAATACAAATCACATATGGGATATCTAATAAGTACTTTCATGTACTTCTTTTATAATACTATTGTCCAACATTTTGTCTAATTCAACATCCATAGCTTCTACATATTTTATGATACATCGTAGGTGTTCTTCAACAAACACAATAGATTCAACCACTTTGGGGAATATTTAATTTCACCAATATTTAATTTCAGTCTCGGTTCCAAGACCGAGTGGCTGTGGCTTCCGGCATCCCGATATAGTCAGTTGGTACCATCGCTGACGTTTGGGGGCGAGTCGTTGGCCCCCACAGAGAGGGCTCGCAACTTGGGTGTCCTCCTGGATACACGGCTGTCTTTGGAAGAGCATATGGTGGCTGTGGCCAGGGGGGCTTTTTATCAGGTTTGCCTGATCCACCAGTTGCATCTCTTTCTGGATCGGGATGCCTTACGCATGGTCACTCATGCCCTCGTCATGTCCTGCTTGGACTACTGTAATGCTCTCTACATGGGGCTCCCCTTGAGGAGCACCTGGAGGCTCCAACTGGTCCAGAATGCGGCCGCGTGGGTGGTGATGATGGGGGCGAGTCGGCGCTCCCATGTAACACCTCTCCTGCGCGAGCTGCACTGGCTCCCAGTGGTCTTCCGAGTGCGCTTCAAGATATTGGTTACCAGCTTTAGAGCACTCCATGGCTTAGGACCAGGTATTTACGAGACCGCCTTCTGCTGCCAGTAGCCTCCAACCGATCAGTACGCTCCCACAGAGAGGGGCCCCTCAGGGTGCTGTCGGCCAAACAATGTCGGCTGGCAACCCCCAGGGGGAGAGCCTTCTCTGTGGGGGCACCTACCCTCTGGAACAAGTTGCCCCCGGAGATACGGCGGATCCCGGATCTGCGCACTTTCCGCCGTGCCTTAAAGATGTTTTTATTTCATCAAGCCAGGCTGACCTGACCAAACTTTTTAAATTGCTTTAATTTTAAATTGTTAAATTATGGGTTTTAATATGGGGGTGTTTTAACTGTGGGACAAATTAATTTAATTGGATTTTAATATTGTTTTAATTTTTGTATTTTCTGTATTTTATCTGCTGGCTGTTCACCGCCCCAAGTCCTTCGGGAGAAGGGCGGTATACAAATATAATAAACATAAACATAACATAACCAATTTCTTTAAGCAAGAAGTTTTATCATTCAACTGTTGATCCAGTTTATTCAGAGAAAGAACAACAGAACTTGTAATATGGTTCACAGAGACTTCATTCTGAAGAATACGCAAGGCGAAGGAAGCTTTTTTGACCCAGTAGGGCTCAGTCTAGATCTTTTTTCAAATCATATGCAAAATCATCAACCATACTATCATTTCAAACTGATTATGCCATGAATTTGTCCAAATATAGACTATGAATGGGCAGCACAGACCATAGACTTAAAAATACATTTTTGGTTAGCAACATAACTCCATATCCCATAAAGCAGTTGCTGCAAATAAAATTCTGTCCATTTCAAGTATTACTCAGCACCTCTAGTCAGTTCCCATTAATGCTCACAACTTCATTTTCTATAAATGAAGTATTTTTCTGCATTATCTTCACTCTCTGTTTTCCTAATATCCATTACAGACTTGGTCTTTGAATATGATCTGTTTATGTCTTAGTTACGAGATTTATCTCTGGTTTTCTTGTCTAATTTGGGCTAGATTTCCCTTTTTTGAAAACAGTTTTAATGGACAGCATTCAGTATTGCTTTGGTCCCTGGAATGGTGCCCAAATCACAAGGAATTTCTGCCTTGAATCCTGGAATTCTGGTGGAGTGGTGTACACAGTTGCAGGATGGAAGGGGTCTTTCTCAAGGATCAAAGAAGTAAATCAATTTGGAATCCTTGCCATGCAGAAAGAAAGCCAAGGTGAACCCTCCCTAAACTTTCACAGAGTATATCTAATAGTCTTGCCGATTTGTGCTTTAGTCTGGCAAGATTCTTGTCTATAAGCAAGCAACAATAAAGAAACTACTCTGAAGTAACTCCTCGTGTCGTTCTTGATTCTTTGGGCCTGACATGAATGTTATATCTGCAGATATATTTCGTCCACATTTTCCATAGTTAGTGGAAGCCAGCTAGAGAGATGCCAGTTATTGCTGCCATTAGGCAACTTTCTTCTTGAGCATTTCCATATAATCTGACCATAGTAAATGATTCTTGGTGGCGCAGTAGTTAGAGTGCAGTATTGCAGGCTACTTTTGCTGACTGTCGCCTGACTGCAATTTGGCAGATCGAATCTCACCAGGCTCAAGGTTGACTCAGTCTTCCATCCTTCTGAGGTGGGTAAAATGAGGACCCAGATTGTTGGGGTCAATATGCTGATTCTGTAAACCACTTAGAGAGGGCTGTAAAGCACTGTAAAACAGTATATAAGTCTAAGTGCTATTGCTATCCATCCAATTCCTGTTGCAAATATTTATCGTGCAATGTTTTGTGAATTCATTTTCCTGCCACTTGAATTTGAATTGTATCTGCTTCCAAGTATCCATACTCACAATTTAGTTACAATGAAAACAATAAAAGTTTTCAACACTTAATGCTCATTTATTTTCATAACTGGGCAGGATAGCTTTGCATTCCAGAAGAATCACGGCAGGAGGCTCACTGGGCACTATTCATACTGTGTGATGGCTCTTAAGTATTGCCATTTACTTCTATACCTTCAGAAAACGTGGGCAGTTTTTATGCCCCCTAGTACATTTTTACTTGATGTCACTACCTCACCCAGTGCACATGGGGACTATTTCTTGTTTTGAGAATCACTTCATGTCCTGAGAACCATCTCTTGTTTGCTTTCATTTATTTCTCACATTTTTGAACTGAGAGGAGGATTTATGGAGTTTTCACAAAATTATCTTTTTTCTTGTATTCTTAAAAATGTAACATAGCCAGGCAAAATGTTTGGCTTTATAACCTGCTTTGAATGGGCCTCAAGCATTCCATCTTTTTTTCCACACAAATGCATGGCACAAGGGATGTGTGTCAGTCTATATGTATATATATACTTGTATGTATAAGTATGTGTGTGTGTGTGTCCATTGCAGGATGAAACCTCTTCTGCATGTTTCCAACCAATATAGTCACTTATGCAATGATTACATTTCCATACCTTAAGGCAGGGGTGTCAAACTCAAGGCCCGGGGACTGGATGCTTAGAGGTGGCCCATGGGACCGCCATGGAAACAGCAAAGGACTGGCCAGTGGTGCCTCTGCAAGCGAAAATGGAGCGGGCGGCCCTCCCAAGCTCTGTTTTTGCTGGCAGAGAGTTGCAGTAGGCCATCACAGCCAAAAATTTAATTTAATTTAATTTAATTTAATTTCCAATTTATATACCACCCTTCTCCCTGAGGACTCAGGGCGGTGTACAGCCAAAATAAGAACATAGAATACAAATATTAAAAAACAGTTAAAAATATATATAAATTTGGCCCAGAATTTAAGAAATCACAAACTGATTAAAAGAATTTAAAAAATTTCTTCTTAAGCCAGCCCGGCTTGCTGGAAAAGATGGGTTTTAAGGGCACAACGGAAGGCACTGAGGTCATGGATTCTTCTTATCTCAGGGGGCAACTGATTCCAGAGGGTAGGAGCCCCCACAGAGAAGGCCGTCCCCCTGGGGGTCACCAGCCTACATTGTTTGGCTGATGGCACCCTGAGGAGGCCCTCTCTGTGGGAGCGCACGGATCGATGGGAGGTCGTCGGTAGCAGCAGGTGGTCTCGCAGATAGCTAGGCCCTATGCCATGGAGCACTTTAAAGGTGATGACCAACACCTTGAAGTGCACCCGGAAGACCACCAGGAGCCAGTGCAGCTCGCGCAGGAGCGGTGTTACATGGGAGCGCCATGTTGCTCCCATCACTACCTGCGCTGCTGCATTCTGGACCAGTTGGAGCCTCTGGGTGCTCTTCAAGGGGAGCCCCATATAGAGAGCGTTGCAGTAGTCAAGGTGAGAGGTGACGAGGGCGTGAGTGACTGTGCACAAGGAATCCCGATCAAGAAAGGGCCGCAACTGGCGAATCAGGCGAACCTGACAAAAGGTCCCCCTGGTTACAGCCGTCAGATGTTCCTCCAAGGACAGCTACATATCCAGGAGGACTCCCAGATTGCGAGCCCTTTCAGTGGGGGCCAAAGACTTGTCCCCAATAGTCAATGATGGAGTCAACTGGCTATATCGGGATGCTGGGAGCCACAGCCACTCTGTCTTGGAAGGGTTGAGTTTGAGCCTGTTCCTCCCCATCCAGATCCATACAGCCTCCAGGCACTGGGACATCACTTCAAGGGCATCGTTGGGGTGGCCTGGGGTGGAGATGTACAGCTGGGTGTCATCAGCGTACTGATGGTATCTCACCCCGAAGCCACGGATGATCTCACCCAGCGGCTTCACATAAATGTTGAACAGAAGGGGCGAGAGGACCGATCCCTGCGGCACTCCACAGACGAGAGGCCTCGAGGTCGACCTCTGCCCCCCTGCCAACACAAACTGCGACCAGTCGGAGAGAAAGGAGGAGAACCACCACAACACGGTGCCTCCCACCCCCAAATGAAGCTCAAGAGCCTGTTTTTGCTGGCAGAGCATTCGGGCCGCCATAGGTGCCCCTGACACGTGTGATGTCAAGTTGGCCATGCCCAGCCTGGCCACACACACACCCGGTGATCAAACACAACCTTGATGCAGCCCTCAATGAAATCAAGTTTGACACCCCGGCCTTAGGGTAGTTCACTTAAACAGTGTGTAAAATAGAAAACATTATACAAACTATTTCTCTCTTCAGTTTATCAGGACCACACATTGATCCTCCTAGCTGTTTATTTTATATTTTACACATTGGGAAGAGATCATTGTTATTATATTCAGAAGTGGGGGTATATTATTGTGGGAACCTCCTTTCCTTACTGTGAGAAAAAGTAGTATTTTGTCACTTTAGCTCACAACATGTCAAGAACATCCTTGCTGACACTCCATGTTTTCTCAGTTTCTCACAATATTCTGAGGCAGAATCTTATTGACATTCCATCTAGTTGCTCTCTCAGCTATATTGACATCTCTTTCTCAGCTTGGCACTTAACTGGTTCCTGTCATTTGCATTCAACCTTGCTCTTGTTATTCACATCTTGTTTGTACGCTTCTTGTGATGTTCCCAGCCTCATTTTAGCCATTTCACACATTTCCACTCATTCTTTCATTCACACATTATAATAGCTGCTTATAACTTAATGCCACTGTTAACATTAAGGGCTTGTTCAATAACACAGTTTGATATTGGAAACATTTTGCCAAATCACAGAATGTTCCAGCTTTTCAATAAATCCTAATTAGAATAAGACAGTTTGAGTCATTCAAAGGCTGGTGATAGTGGACAGCGTTTAGGAGCTGGACGGAATGACAATTCAATTTTTTTGAGTAATTTTGTCCCATAATTCTGTGACTACATGATGGCAGTTGTGGAATTCCTAAAACATTAATGGAAAAGTATTTAATTCTTCCATCTGGAAATTTCTAAATGGGTCTTTAAGATCAGACAGTTGTAAATTATTACATGTCGATTAGGATCTTGCATTCTTACTCCATTTTTAACCAGCCCAAATGTAAGGTCTTGCTCAACTAGTGGACAGAATTTCTATTGCGCAAAAGGCTACATCAGGCACATTGATGGACATGGACCAAATAGGCCTGATCCTGAGAGAGATTTAAGGAGGAAAAAGAGTGCATTAAAACTATGCAAATTTCCATAACTGGCCAAGTTTTTGGTCTTCACCACTCAAAGTCTCATGAAGAGAAGTTGGAAAACTTTATATAGTTCATTGCTCCACTGAACTCCCTCTAGATCAGGGTGGGCAATTAATTTTACCAAGACAGCTACATAAGGGTGCCAGCTGACTGAAGGTGTGCAGGGTGATTGCACAGAGCCGGACCCAACTTGTATTCTTCTTCTGCCCCCTGTGGTGTGCTTATTTACATTTGATTTCTAATTTCCATTTGACCTCATTTGGGACAGACAGGACATCCAAAGAGCTGGATGTGGCCCAGAGTGGACAAAATGTCCAAGGTTGATCTAGATGATTGGGGCAGAGATGGCTCTTAAGTTATGGGAGTAGAGTCACTGCAAAATAAGCATTACATATTGGTTAACCTTTATAACGTATACATATTGTCATCATGGAGGCTGAAGATTTCAATTGTGATTTGTCTAAGTTTCATCCACTGAATCCAATTTGTTCCTCAAGTGCTTACTACTCCAGGCAAATCATCTGTGCAAGAATTATACCCACTTGTGTACTTGTAGAGTGATGGATTGGCTTCAAAATCAATTTAAATATAGACTATGGCTACTTTTTAAAAAAAAATCTCTTCCAAAAATTACTCGAATTGGCAGTTTGACAAGGACCCTGGCCTTTAAATTTCTTCCCTCCAGATTTCCATCTGGGTATTTATTTATTTTATTTTATTTAGGATTCCATATTTGGCTTCCTGTTAGTGCAGTAGTGCCATTTCCCACTTTTTTTTCTCTATTGATTTTCTTTGATTCTTACAAAATTACATATTTTTTATTGGGGGAGACATATCCTCAGTATTATTATGACATATTTACTATGGAGATGCAAACCAAACATTAACACCTTGAAAGGTTCTAACCTGATACTTTTTTCTTTTTACTGCACTTCACCTGAAAGAAATAAACCAAAAAATAAATAAATAAACTTCAGCAAAGTTACCATGGTGTCAAATTGGTGCTTGCCCTATTTCATCTCCATATAGTACAGGAGCATCTGCTAGCAGATATTCAACTGTGCTCTTGTTTCAGCATTATTGCTTTTTCTCCTTTATTTAGGGCTCTTAATTTCTCTGGCACTTTAGCAACATTTCCTGTGATTTTGAAGATGTGTTAGGCTAGCTTTATGTTGACCTGTTGCAAGACAATGCCAGTTTCTTATTGGAGAAAAGTGCCTCATCTCCTAAGCAACCCATATTTAGAAAGCATAAATGCAGAGAAAGACCAAGACAAACCAATAAAGGGTTTTGGAACTGAAACGGCAGCAGTGGCTAAGACCAGAGTAGCAACTGAATATTCTATTATTTATTCCATATAATATTTTCTGAAGAATATCCTATCAGTATGCCCTAGATTAGGAAAAGATATTATCACTTAGAGAGACGGTAGAAATGGCCATGTAATTTTGACAATGCTTTCTCCCCTCTCTCTCCTTCCTGCCCTTTCTTATTGCTAAGCAATAATATCTCTATTGCACTGTCACTGCGGTGTCATTATGTTTGTCTGCAAAATAAGATCACCTGAGAAGAGCAAAAGAGGTGTGTAGTGTATGTGTGTTGGTTTGTTTTTTTTTAAGTCAAATTAATTGAATTTAGGAGGCTAAAAAAGATCCCTGCATCATTGTAGGGCAAAAGGGGAATAAGACTACAAAATGAAGGGCTTCTTATCTTCACGCGGTCCCAAGCGATTATCACATTGGGAGAGACGTGAAGTTTCTCATCATATTGTGATTGGGGAGGCTAAAAGACAAGGCTTATTAGTCCAAAAGCCAAATAATGAAATATGCTAGGCTAGATGAAAGCCTTTTTGACATTTAGCATTCTCTACCATTCTGGTAGGTGGCGAGCAGAAGCTAAGAGATGGGTCTATCTTAGTCTACCTAACCAGCTATGGTTCTATTAGAAAATGGGGAAGAACAAGCTCACCAATTTATTAAATTTGCTCTTCTCTTTTCTTTCTTTCTTTCTTTCTTTCTTTCTTTCTTTCTTTCTTTCTTTCTTTCTTTCTTTCTTTCTTTCTTCTTTCTCTCTCTCTCTCTCTTTCTTTCCTTTCTTTCTTTCTTTCTTTTCTTTCTCTCTCTCTTTCTTTCTCTTCCTTCCTTCCTTCCTTTCTTCCTTCCTTCCTCCTGAGTAATTTGCATATTTCCCATCAAGTAGGTGATCTTTTTGATGAGCCACGGTGGCACAGTGGTTAGAGTGCAGGCTACTTCTGCTGACTGTTGGCTGCCTGCAATATGGCAGTTCAAATCTCACCAGGCTCAAGGTTGACTCAGCCTTCCATCCTTCCGAGGTGGGTAAAATGAGGATCCAGATTGTTGAGGGCAATTCGCTGACTCTGTAAACTGCTTAGGGAGAGGGCTCCTACAGAGAGGGCTGTAAAGCACTGCAAAGTGGTATATAAGTCTAAGTGCTATTGCTATTGCTATTTTTAGTTCTGTCCTTAGCAGAAGAATGGAGGTCATATTGCTTTCCTAATTTTCAGGCTGAAAAAAATATAGTTGCAACCAGTACTGTATATAGATTTAAGGATATTGTGTTATGCTCTTTTCCAGTGTTGACTGGTCAGAAGAGTTTTATGCATATATATTTAATGCATATGGACATCATCTCAAACTCCATCAGAAGATATGAAGGAGGTGAGAATTGAGATTATGGCCAAAGTCATTCATGTATGTCATAGATATACTGTAAATTAGACATATAACACAGGTTTGATAAAGGACCATCTTGGATGGTTTTAAAAGGAAATTAGAGATTTTTCTGGAGGATATGGTTATTGATGGCTACTAGCAAGAATGACTATGAGTCTTCTAAGACTAGAGGTAATAGCAGTTGAATAGTAATTATGCAAAAAAAAAATCAATTGCCATTGTATAATTATTCTGAACTTTTGAAGCTCTGTGGATGTCTAGCCACAAAGAGAATAGAAAATTGGACTAGAGAACCATTCAGTTTGATTCAACATGATTATTTGTATAATCCCACTATGTCTTCACTGACTTCAAATGGGTTATATAAATAAGATGAGCCTCCCTCTATTAAATTCTGATTAGGATGCATTTCTAAAGAATGTGTATTAAGAGCAATAATTTTCCTTAGAAATAATATATTATTAGGATCAAACTATATATTTACAAGTATCAGCAATCAGCATTATTCAACATGTTACCTCCATGCCTTTAATGAAAAATTAATAAATTAGAAATGAAATTAGACATATCAACCTTATGTTTAGGCTTGCCCCTTGCTTGACTCTGTTTAATTAATGGAATGATGCAGGACAATGAACAAAGAGGCAACATTTCATTAATCAGCTTTTAATGGAGAAGAGACGAAGGGATGCTACTCTTAAGGGTTTATAGACTGGTAGTTGGGCCTCAGGTAACCACTTCTTTTTCCCAGTGAATCTTGGAATGGGATGGGAATCTTGGAATAAAAACAAACTTTCAAATTAACTCCAGTTACAATGGAATCTGTAGCTACTACTTGAGAAACTGAAGACAAATCATAAATTATAAGGAACCCTCCAAGTAATTTTTTGAATTTAAAAAGAACACCATAAAAAGCTGTAAGCCAGTAAAAAATTTGGAGTCCTGATGTTATGGGATCTTATTTAGGATAAAATTTCTCAACTGTCAGAATAACACAGAATTTGTTCCTAGCTTTTCATCCAATCTTTCTGAGGTGATTTATCTCATCTTAACATTCTGAACATACCTTCTTATTATGCAGAGAGATTGTAAAACAAGCAGTGTTTGGATCAAAGCAGAAATGCATATTAAAAAAGATTCTGATCTACTACTTTCAATGGATAGAAGATATTTTTTGAATTGTGATATCATCATATTATGATTTTATTTATTTAGAGATAGGAAGGCTAACCAAAGCCCACCTTGGATTAATTGAGGAATTACTTAAACTCCCCTGCTAGAAAAAATGTTAGAATAATTTGCAGTTGGATAAACCCAAAGCATTCAAAGTAGAGTCCCATTTATGTCCATCAACCTCTCTGATATCCAAACATTTTGTTCTGCCTGCTACTTTCCATTGTTTCCACAGGAACAGCAAAGTAGACTTAACTAGTGACAAGAGGAGACTTTTCTACCAATCAATACCATTACAGGACGGCTAGGATGGCAACACTATGTCTCCTGCACTGCATATTGAACATTAATACAATTGAACACGTCCAGAAATATTTCACAAGAAGAGTCCTCCACTCCTCTGCTTGCCACAAAATACCTTATGCCACCAGACTTGAAATTTTGGGCTTAGAAAATTTAGAACAACTCCGCCTTCGGTCTGACCTAAGCATAGCTCATAAAGTCATCTGCTACAATGTCCTACCTGTCAATGGCTACTTCAGCTTCAACCACAACAATACACGAGCACACAATAGATACAAACTTAAAGGGAACCACTCCAAACTCTATTGAAGAAAATATGACTTCAGCAACAGAGTGGTCAATGCCTGGAATGCACTACCAGACTCTGTGGTCTCATCCCAAAAACCCCAAAATGTTAACCTTAGACTGGCTACTGTTGTCCTCACCCCATTCCTAAGAGGTCTGTAAGGGGCGTGCATAAGAGCACCAGTGTACCTACCGTCCCTGTCCTCATGTTCCCTTTAATTGTATTCATTTTATGTATTCAATTCATGCTTATACTTATATATATTATCTAATACGTACTCGACAAAATGAATGAATGAATGAATAAATGAATGAATGAATGGTGATGTCTACAGAAAGAGAGACAAGTAGAGACATTAAAAGGAGAATGCTTGCTAGGTGTCATGCTTACTAAGCCTCATTGTCTTTGCTGAGCTTTATAGAGCCAGAATGCAACCTGAAAGGCAGAAATATGAACAAAGGGCCATCAGAAGTAATTATTTATATAGTAATTGTTATTAACACAGCTGCCTGCAATTTCTGCTGGTTCGAATCTCTCCAAGGCTCAAGGTTGACTCAGCCTTCCATCCTTTCTAAGGTGGGTGAAATGAGGACCCAGTTTGTGGGGGCAATAAGCTGACTTTGTATAAAATATACAAAAGAATGAAGGCTATTGCTTAACGCATTGTAAGCCGCCCTGAGTCTCCGGAGAAGGGCGGCATATAAATCAAATTTAAAAAAAAATTGAATATAATTATTTTAAAAAGCTATCTTATAGTATTCCAACCTTTTTCTGGAGGCCACTCTTTTAATGTTTTGGATTCACCAGGTTCAGGGGATGTGGCCACCAGAGCAGAAGGGACAAAAAGTTCAAATCCTTCTAAGAACTTAGGCTAATTTGAAGGGTCTTTGGAGATTTTCTAAAACTGAAATGGATGCCTTAAACTCGGCAAAGTGTGACATTTCAAGTTCCCTCACCTGCTTTACAGGATATTATTTCTATTGTTTCAGCAGTATTTTGCATGTTTTTGGGGGAAAGATAACAATAGCACTTAGATTTATATGCCACTTTACAGCCCTCTCTAAGTGGTTTACAAAGTTAGCATATTGCCCCCAACAATTGTCCTCATTTTACCAACCTCAGAAAGATGGAAGGCTGAGTCAACCTTGAGCTGGTGAGACTCAAAACTTCTAGCAGTCGGCAGTCAGCAGAATTAGCTTGCAATACTGCATTCTAAATCCTGTGCCACCACGGCCCTAGATAGTAAGGAAATGGTAAGAGTGTGGCGGAATGCCAATCAGTTGGATGGCTTGAGTAGCACAAATGTCCCTTAGTGCTGCTTGCCAATAAATGCTAAACAAGATGCAGAATATAAGAAGGGTGGCATCTGTAGCATTCATCTCTCCTAATCTGCACCGGAGGAGCCATGAAAGACAGGGATCTGGGCCAAATGTCTCTGTCAGATTCCAGGTATTTTCAGTAGAAGAGAATTTCAGGTGACACTTGGGATACATAGATATTTGTCATTACAGCTGTCATAGTGTGAATATAGAAAAGAAATCAAATTGTTTGGGATGCAGAGAGTAGGGTGATATGCTGTCCATCATTGATAATGGAAGCACCATCTTCAACCCAGTCATGCTTCTGAATATTTTTCACATAACAATGATGCATTTATTGTGCTTTTTGCCCTGCTTGATTGATGGGACCCATTTCCTGCATGTTCAACTCCTTTTCAGTCAAGATGAATGGCAAACTGAGCAGAAACTCTGTTGCACACATTACTACATTATCAAGACCTAATAACACTGGCCTAGACCTAGTGGCATCTGAATCTCTCTGATTCTCTTCTGGGGTTATTTGACCATCCTTGTGTATCTATGCATTACCATCTATCTATTTTTTTTTCCTCTCTCTCTTGCAAGAACCACCATTGGCCTGAAGTAGACATCATTGCAAACTGCCGTATTTCTTCATTATCAGCTCACGCTGCAATTTGAACCCCATCACTATTCGAAGGGCTATAGATTTATTGCTGTAGCTTTAAGCTGTCTTTTCACTTAGGAGGAACAATTATACTGCAGGGCTACTTGGGAAATTAATCCTAGTTTGCACTGAGATGGCAAACCTATATCTCAGTGATAGAGGGGCCATCAAAGAAGCTTTATATTTTATATTAAGAACACAAGATCAAACAGAAAGTTTAACAGGAGTAAATTGGAAGTTGAGGGGTATAACAGTGTTATAGTTGCCCCAAGGCAGAATGAGACAACGCAAATTAAATTCAGATTTCCCCTTGGTAAAGGGGAAAGGTTTGAACAGGGCCATCCCCAGTTTTAGGCCATAATGAAAAGTTGATTTGCTGATAAGGAAGAGAGATTGAAATTTAGTGACTGGACAGATCTGCTCATGAAATCAGAGTCATCCTATCTTTTAGACCAGCGGTCCCCAACTCTGCAGCTTGGTGGCCTGGCTGTATTGGGGAGAAGGGAATCAGCCGGGCCATGTAAGCAGCAGGCCCGAGCACATGCACACACAACTCTTGCGCAAGCAGTGGGCTGGCATGCATGTGCATGCATGAGCAGCTCAACTTGGACAAGTTGAGCTGCATGCATGCACGTGTGGACCAGTCCACTACTTGCATGGCCCGGTTCCAAATAGGCCATGGCCTGATAATGGGCCGTGGCCTGGGAGTTGGGGACCTTGATTTAGACTACCTCCAGTAACTCCAATATTAGCATTCTTGTGAGAATGGAGAGATCCTTTACATTTTCTCTGTAAGGCTCAGCTTCAGTACAGTACATCACACCAGTGCCCTGGGATATCATGTAACAGGATTTTGTGAGCTGCATTCATGAGTATAGCAGCTAGATTATTTCATTTGTTCTTCTTTTATTTCTTCTGTATTTCTGTTAGTTATTTCCTTATACTTCTACATTCAACAGAAGCACAAGTTAATCATGTATTTGCAAGTTAATCATACTTGCAAATAGTTCAATAGTATTTGTGGGACCACCTCTTCCTCTGCCCATCCTGCTAGGTAAGATAGGGTAAGAATGCTCAAGGTTCCCTCCATTCAACATTGCCACCTAATGGGACCTCAAAGGTATGCCTTCTTGACAGCTGCCCCAGCCTTTTTGTAACAGCCTCCCACTTAAGATCACAGGAACCCCTACACTTTTTGGCTTCTGAAGGTCATGAAAATCCTGCTTTTCCCCCAAGTGTTGCTGAGCTGTAAATATGTTTATCTGGTGCCTTAGGCAAAAGAGTTCTTACCCTTATTGTTATGAATTTATGGTTCTGACTTATCTAAAATGATTATATGAGATAAGTGGCCATATAAGTCCTGAAAATAAATAAATTCCATTCATCCTTACCATTTTTTAAAAAAAATCACCCCTTTATTTTTTCAATTTACCTGAAATTGAACATTGGTGATCCTGCTAGAGAAACTACTATTACTACATATTTAATTATTCTCATCATATTTTAAAACACTTCATGTTAAATCTGCAATTGAAAACTATTCAACAATTTCTATGAAATTTGGTGTACTTTCATTCTCATAAATCTCTACTTTATCTGCAAAATTCATTCCAGCTTGCTAGAAAAGGAAAAGTACAGTTATTCTGATTTTTAACCACACAAGACTATGGAAAGAGAATCCAGAAATCTACTCACTGGGTAGATGGTTTGAAATTGCCTTGAAGGGCAAAAACTGCCATGAATCAGGTGTAATTGAAAACAAGTCCTGCTGATGCCAGGATTAATTTAATCCATGTTGCCAAAAGTAGAAATCCCATTTTCAGCTTCACTGTTGTTGTATCATCATGTCAAAGGACATTCAGTGCTGAGCCAAGGTTGCTCTGTGAGAGGCAGCTCTCAATATTATTTAAGTTCAACATTTGAGATGCAGTGATGCACTGGTGAATAACAGTTTCCGGTCTAAGCTAAGAACACATGCCTAAGGCTATAGTTCTAACCTAAAAATGTTCCAATAAAATAAACTTATCTTCCCCATTCTGTTAACATTGGAGGCACCATTTAAGGTGTTTCTGGCTTGAAAGGTTTAGCTGGTGACATCACCATGGCCCAGGGAACATGTATGGGAGGGCTCCTTTCATGTCCCTGTCAAGAAGCTGGAGTGAATGACAGGAGCTCACCCTGCCACCTAGCAGTGCTTGAGTCTTGAACGCAGGCTTGCTAACCTCCAACCCAGCATCTTCACCACATGAGCCACCATACTCCTCATGGGATTTACCTTAAGTGTACAAAAGTTTCATATATTAATTTACAACCTTTCTATGCTGTTCATTTCCTAAAGGTTTGAGCTTACATCCATTGGTCACATGGGGTTAAAATATAACCATCAACATATTCATCACACCAAATATCTATCTCATATGCCTTCAACTAGGGTAGAAAAATCCTCAACATTCTCAACCACATTTCCAAAGGCCTATGTTTTCTTGGCTTTTTAGAAGTCCAATAATGAGAGAGAGGGAGAGTAGACTGGTTTCAGAGGCATGCTGTTTCCTACAAGGGTATCCTTGATGACAAGGCCCAAATACGGTGACAATGTAGAAGGGAATCTTTGTCTGAGATTTCACCAGGTAGACAACACAAAGAAGGTTTCCTTTCTCACTTCCATGGCATTCTTCATTAGGCAGGAAAGGCAAAAATCTAGTCTGTAGGTAGCCAGAGTGATAACACAGATCCTATCCATATCCTCAGACTCTTCAAGCAAACAAATCCCAGATACCTGTACAAGATGAGGACTCTGTCATCTCAATCAGACCTGCCCATCTAGCATTCAACTCCAAGCAAATATAAGCCGTTTTATATTTCAGATGTTGTATGAATTCCTTGCAGTGGCCCAGCAATAGATTTTGTGGCCCAGATTTCCTCAATGGATTTTGCTGATTGTGGAGGATACTGTGTGATAAGTAAAGGCACCTGGAACTTGTTGAGCTAGTAGTAGATTAACATCAAATTTTCAAAGAAATACATTAAGGCCTAGGAGCTATTCTTAAGGATGCAGTTTGTAGATCTTCCTCTTTCCCCACATTTGCTTACTAATACCTCCCCTCCAGGCTAATGCAGGAGAGAGGCACATATTACATTGAGTTGGTACAAATAAATTTTTTATAAAATGGATATGTAACTTTCATCTTAAAAATAGCTTAAGCATTATCTGGGTTATGGAACATAAACACACCTATTACATGTAGCTATTGGAAGCCCCTATTGCTTCTGTTGTCACAATAAACAATGGTGTACAGCTGCTTCTAAAAGAAGTGTGGGTACAACTTGTTCAACTACGGTAACACCAAAGTGACTAAATAAATATTCAAGACAGATTGGAAGAAGTGCAGAATAACTTTGAAGGAATCTCAGGAGAAATGACTACTGAAATTTATGTCTCGTATGTTGACATTTTCTCTTGATTGCTTTTGAGATATGTATATATGTATGTATGTATGTGCGTGTGTGTGTGTTTGTGTGTCTATATATACATATGTATGTACGGACGCGGTGACTCAGTGGCTAAATTGCTGAGCTTGTCAATTGAAAGGTCAGCAGTGCAGCGGTTCGAATCTCTAGTGCCACATAATGGGGTGAGCTCCTGTTACTTGTCCCAGCTTCTGCCAACCTAGCAGTTTGAAAGCACGTAAAAAATGCAAGTAGAAAAATAGGGGCCACCTTTGGTGGGAAGGTAATAACGTTCCGTGTGCCTTTGGCGTTTAGTCATGACCATGGAGACCTCTTCGGACAGCGCTGGCTCTTCGGCTTTGAAATGGAGATGAGCACTGCCCCCTAGAGTCAGGAACGACTAGCACATATGTGCGAGAGGAACCTTTACCTTTACCTTTATGTATATATATATATATATATATATATATATATATATATATATATATAGGTATATAGGTATATAGGTATGTTTTTCTTCTAGCCAGGTTTTCCCTACGTAACCAAGGTTTTTTGTAGCTCCAGCTCAGTAGAATCACATCCACTCGATTCTGGGCTTTTTTCTTTTCTAACAGCTAGCAAGCTCTTACTGCTAGGTGGGAGACCTAAATAGATCCATTTCTAGCTCGTTTGCTTTCATCAGTAGGCCACACCCATATCTTATATCCATATCAAAAAAACCTTGGTTACGTAGGGAAAACCTGGCTAGAAGAAAAACACACATAAACCCTATGAAGAAGTAAGAAAATTGATATTGTACCTTTACAGGGAGGATACATAAGATATGGGTGTGGCAGCTATAGGTAGAAGGGCCTGTGCCCACCTTCTCTTGGTATACTATAATTCACTCTACATTTAATGCCTTCCCCATGTATGAAATGAACACAAATAACATGTCAAAATATTTATTCTTTTGCCTCTTCTTTTTTATCCCATCATATTTCAGGATATTCTAGGACCGGGGTGTCAAGCTCGATTTCATTGAGGGCCGCATCAGGGTTGTCTGGCCTCAGGTGCCGGGGTGGACATGTCCAGGGTGGGTGTGGCCAGCTTGGCTTCACTTGTGTCGGGGGCATCTGTGGTGGGGGCCCGAGCACTCTGCCAGCAAAAATTGGCTACCGAGTTCTGTTTTTGGCTGCAACTGCCTCCTGCAGCCCTCTGCCAGCGAAAATAGAGCTCGGGCACATGGCCTTCCCAAGTTCCATTTTTGCTGGCAGAGGCACCCTGGGCCAGTCCTTTGCTATTTCTAAGGTGGCCCCATGGGCCAGATATAAGCACCCCGTGGGCCAGATCCGGTCCCTGGACCTTGAATTTGACACCCCTGTTCTAGGAGTTCTATGTCAATGCATGGACTTAACCAACATCTGTCACATTAACAGAGAAGCTTCTAAATCAGAGGTCGGCAACTTGAGTCCTAAATTCCTGCTGTCCTCAACCTAATAAGCCATCTTCAAATGACTGTTTCATTTTAGACTTTTGCCAGATGGATCCATATCTTCTCAGGAGAAATAAAGGAAAGAAAAAAGGGGGGGGGAGGATTATCCTGCTCTCTTTTATTTCTGGCTCTTACACTTGGACTTTGAAGTTTCTAGATGTTGACTCAGAGAAAGGAATGTGTGAGAGAAAAAGCTTTCACACAATTGCTTTAAAGGAATGTTTATACACACTCTCTGTCATTTACACATGGGTGACTACAAATATCATTGTCAGTACTTTGTGTGTTGTTCCACAAACAGTTTAATATCGTTTGCACCTTTTACGACCAGCACAACTCTAAAAGGTAAACATTCATGAAATAACGATCAAAACAATAACATATAAATCAGCTGGTACAGAATGCAACTGCTTGCCTCCTTACTGGACAGTCACAAGCTCGCTGCATAATACTGCTGTTATAGGAACCACACTGGCTGTCAAGTGACGTTTGAAGCATTAGTTATCATCTGTAAAGCTCTACATGGCCTGGAGTCTAGATTCTGTAGTATCCAATCCCAAGTAAATTATGTTTGCCCAGCAAGTATGAACAGAGAGTACCTGCTGAACATCCCTTCTTATCAGGAAGTTAAAGGGAAGGTGGTCATTCTTGATAGCACCTTCCTTCCTTTGAAAAAAAATGATCTTCCAAAGAAAAAGCAGCTATTCTAGATGGCCTTCTTAGAAGTTAAACAACTGAAATAAGTTCTGTATCTGTATTATATTTTGATCATATTTTGCACACCACCTAGAGTCTTTGATATAAGGTAGTCTATCAGCCTTAAATAAATGAATGATCTAAGTTTAAGATGAATAGCAAAATCTGCACAGCTATGGAGAGGGTGGAAGAGTCACTGTGATGAAGAACAGATGTATTTCTGGAAATATTTTCCAGAATATAAGATTGACAGAGATCAGCATGTTCAATTATCACAACATGCTAATGACTGCAGATAATAGGTAAAATGGGAAAGGAGAAATAGAGTTGAGTATCATAGGAGATAGTGTACTATAGCCAGCTGGCTGCATGAAATGTGGAACAGAATTGCTTCATGTTACAAAAGTTAGTTGCAACTTCAACTTGTTTATTTCTATATCTCATTTATTTTCCTTGCTTACTAGTCAATTTTTCCACAGCCCAGGAGAAATCTCCACCTGAATGTTTGTTTGTTTTAAATGTCTACCTGCAATTGTTCGCATAATTGTAATTTTTGCATAGCTTTGTTTTTAATCTGGGCCAAATTTGAAAATATCAGAAATAGTTTAACAGAAAACTTCAAAGACATTATGGGTGAGTGAAGGAGGCATTATCTTCTGAACTATGTGTCTTTATCTCCCACCCCACCCACTCCTTTAGTTCTCTGAATGCTATGATAATGTAGATGCAGAGAAGTGCCTTAAAACTATGAGGCAGGTGCACAATTCTTGTTCAGATCTCAATTCATGCAGAGAAAAGAAAAAAATTCCTCCTTTGCTCTAAGGTTCTTCTGAAGCTGGATGGTTTCCAACCTACGCCATTGGCTCTGCTCCTGAGGTTTCTGACCTTCTTACCATAGCACCTGTTATTGAAGTTGGTGGTATCAATCAATACGGCAGCTCAGAAGGGGGTTCCTGCCAATGTCTTATTTGAGTTTTGTGGGGGAAAGTTTCTACAGGCCTTTTGAGATCAATTCTGTAAATGGGAAGAATTGTTGGCTCCTGACAGTGAAAAAGACTTGATATGTCTGAGGGTGGGTGAGGCATTCAACCTTTCTCAAGGCCAGGTTTTGTAAAGCTATTTTATTCCTGTAAAGGGATGAGGAAGCAAAATCTATAGATTTCTATTTATTTGGCTTCACTTCAGTCTGTTGAAATCTAAGCTCAAAAATATTTTCCAGTAAGAGCATTAGGCGCACTAGAGAGGATTCAGAAGCTATTCAGCAGGTTGATTTGCTGAAGCATCTCAGCACAACTTCACTTTGTTTCGGTGTGCGGAGAAGAGTAAGAGATAAGGTATTTATCTGCACTGCTTTGCAGGTACTGCCTTTCTTCGGGGGTCTTACGGAGAAAGGACATGAAGCAAAAAAAAAAAAAGGTATCTGTGTTCCTGGGGTTGTGTATTAAACATGTGCTCCTTTGAAAAAGATTTTTTAAAAAGTGCTTTGGATCTTAAGTGAGCCCAGCATCCAGTGGCATGTTCAAGGGGATCAAAGCCCGTATGCCCTTTTCATGTGCATTGCAAGTAGGACACATGGGGGGGGGGAAGGGGCAAAGGGTTCAATTGCATGACTATAACTACCATTTTGAGGGGGGGGAGGTTTGTCTCTCAGGAGATATGCCCTCTGTTATTTATTAAAGTAGCTTGACTTATTCAAGCTTCTGGGAAAGCCTGCAAAAACTGCTACTGCATTAAGAGCTGCATTGCTCTCAAAATAGAGGCCTGAGAGAAGGACAAGAATAATTTTTCCTCCTTTCTCTCGCTGCAGTTTGCTTAGTACAAAAGTGCAAAACTGAGACCTGGGGCTGCATGCTGCAAAACTCTTGGGGTGGTCCCTACAGTTCATTATAATCTGATAGAAGAGAGGAATTAAATCACTAACTGACTGAAGGCTAGTCATATCAGTTGTATGTAATGTTAGTCAAATATAAATGAAATCAAGTCAGCATTAGTTTTAGGCCTGGCCCTACCGACTGAAGGCATCAAGATATGGCAGGGGGGAAAAGGATATTGTCAAGGCCTGTTTAGGCTGTGATTACAAGGGCTAGTGACGAGCAGGGGTGAAATCCAGCAGGTTCTGACAGGCTTTGGAGAAATTTTGAGTAGTTTGGAGTAGCAGAAATTTTGAGTAGTTCAGAGAACCAGTAAATGCCACCTCTGGCTGGCCCCAGAGTGGGGTGGGAATGGGGATTTTGCAATATTATTCCCTTGGAGTGGGGAGGGAATGGGGATTTTGCAGTATCCTTCCCAAGCCACGCCCACAGAACCGATAGTAAAAAAATTTGAATTTCCCCACTGGTGAGGAGTGACCATTTCCTTACATAAATTGAGATACCTTAGCTGTTAACAGAAAGAAATAATGAAAGGATATATAAGAGTACTTGCTTTGTTAACAATTTCCAGCTCTGATGGTCACTTTTATTTGATAGGTTCCTGTTCCTGTTTTAAATGTAACAGGAAATAGTCATACAAATCTCAGGTTCATTACTATTCCCTATCAGGAATGCAAAGATACTGAATTCTTTGTGGATTAGTCAGTAGTTCTTGACTTAATGACCATTTGTTCAACAACCATTGGAAATTACAATGGTGCCATAAAAAAAAATATTTATGACTGGTCCACGCATTTACAACTATTGCGGCATCCCCATGATCACATGATCAGAATATTTACAGTATCCTGGGCTACATGCAGCCATGGGATTCACTTGCCTTCCCTACCAGTTCGCAAATGTGAGCGCGCACACGCATGCTTCACTCGCATGCGCCTCATCTGCACATGCGCACGGCCTTCTGCGCATGCACAGTGCTCACGCATTATGTCTTTATGGGTGGGCGGAGCCTCCCTCAGTCGCTGCTACCAGTTTGCCCGATCTAGAGAGAACCAGTTGAATTCCACCACTGGTTACCTGATCACCATTTGCAACCTTCCCAGGGGGTTTCCAACAAGCAAGGCCAGTGGTTAAACATTCCCTGAACAACCTCAATGATACCCTTAAAAACTGTGGCAAAAAAGTTAGTAAAACCAGGTGCAATTCACTTAATAAGCATATCACTTAGCGATGGATGTTGCTAAGTCGTAATTGGGGTCATAAGTTGAGGACTACCTATCAGGGCCTTTAAATGAAAAAAAAAATTCCTTTGGATAGTGAAAGAAATTGTAAGGTTGAGCTACTGGGAATGAAGCTTATGGAATCTGAGCATTGTGAACTCCAGCAAGAATTACATACTAATGTTAAAATCAACACATGGATCCCCTCCTGTTTCTGCATTTCCCAAAAGTTCCAATGGGAACAGAAACAGGAGGATATCCAATGGGGTTCTCAGCTACAAAAATCAAACATGCAAATTTATTCTAAACATATTGAAATTAATACTTTTAAATTAATTAAGAACCATTTAGGAATGTATATTTGAGTAAATGTATATTTAAAAGTATATTTAAAAGGGTATGAAGATATTACCAGGCGCCCATGGGTATCCTGTCGTAAGATTGCAGCCAAAACTTTCCCTAAAGAAAAGATAAGATTGGGAAGGAATGCACCAGGGAGGCAGACATAGAGAGACATTTTCTGAAAGGGAACTCATATGGCAAATAGTGTGCCCTGTTTGTCTTACAAAGTAGAGTTCAGTCTCTTATCAAGGAAAATACTATGTTGGGGACAGTGAGAAACTGAGGAAAATGTCAGATAATTTGAAATTAATATTCTTTGGCTAAATGCCTAGAAAATGCATGCCCTTATACTGTGCTATGAGGATTTTTGTTTTTTGTTTTGTTTTGTTTTAAATCTCCTTAGTCTTACTTTGGTAATCTTTTAAATCTTTTGAACTTGAAATAGGTTCTCTGATAAAAGAATACAAACATCATCTCTATGTAAATAAAGCTTTTATACATACAAAAGACCGGAGGAAGGGAATTTTAATAAGTAACCTTTTATCCTGCAAAATATGCATTACTTCCTATTATGATAAACAGTTCTTATGTCTGAGAAGAAAAGGGCTATACATATACATTCCAATTACAAATTCATTTGACTTTATATTACATAAATACAGCTCAATTTGGATAAATGTCTGAAGCCAAAGGAATGCATTAGGAGTTGAGCCGAACTCCTGCTTTGCCCTTCCCATTGTGTTTGTAAGATTTGCATTTTATAGTGGCATATTACAAATATGCAAATTTCATTATGGTTTTGGATTACAAGGTTATCATCTCTATTACCCATTAGTAGTAAACACAGGCTTTTTGGATGAATAGATCCTTGGCTCAACTGATTGCTTAATAGCTTTCCATCAGTGAGTTGACTTCTTCTCTCCTTGTAAAGCCCTCCCCAAACCCTTCTGAAGCTTCATTGTCCTTTGAGAAAGCAAGGCAAGGAATCAGGCCACCAGAGGTAAAACAACACTGTGCATGGACAGAGATCACTCTATTCTATGATCCATTTATTAGATTTTTATATTGCCATATGCTACAGGGAATCATGGTGTACAATTAATGAGAAATAACATATCTGAGCCACGGTGGCGCAGTGGTTAAAGTGCAGTACAGCAGGCTGCTTCTGCTGCCTGCCAGCTGCCTGCAATTTGGCAGTTCAAATCTCACCAGGCTCAAGGTTGACTCAGCCTTCCATCCTTCCGAGGTGAGTAAAATAAGGACCCAAATTGTTGGGGGCAAATAGGCTGACTCTGTAAACCACTTAGAGAGGGCTGTAAAGCACTGTAAAGTGGTATATAAGTCTAAGTGCTATTGTTATATGGTTCAAAAAATGAAAATGAATTATTAAGTGTCCCAATGATAATTAGAAAAGACCCTGATGTTGGAAAAGATTGAAGACAAAAAGAGAAGGGGACAGCAGAGGATGAGATGATTAAATAGTGTCATCAATGCAGTGGGCATGAGTTTGGGTGGATTCTGGGAAGAAACAGTAAATGACGGGGTGGGTGGCTGGTATGCTGTGGTCCATAGGGTCATGGAGAGTCAGATGCGAACAACAAATGATGACTGAACAACAAATGATCTGATTCTTTGAATAGTTCCATTTCAATAATTTTAATGAATATCAGAACAAAATAACCTTTTGGATTTCAGATGGGGAGACTGTTCTAAGGGTAGGAGCCACTGCTACAGAAACACCCAGATTTTTTGTTTTTTCTCCACATCTCGGGGTGGATGGGTGGTTTCCCTTTGACATATTTACCTGAGGTAAAGTATGTCCACTAAATGAATAGGATCTGCCTGAAGCTGAGTGCAATGCAGGTTTCATAGATTTAACTGTAATGCAGATAACATTTCCAGCTGCCTGCCTGAGGTCAGGCAATCTCCGCTTCATTAGCTGTCAAGAGTACTACAAAAGCAGCTAAACTTTTTGTGACCAAAATATTTGGAGCTAAATGGTTTCCAGAGACCGCAGGAACTACGATGGAGATACAATGATCAGAAGAAGTTGCAGCAACATTTTTAATCTGTTTTGGGAAGTCCGAATGGATGTTAAGCTCTGATATGTACCTCTTTAACTAAAAAAAACAAATACAGAATTTGGCTACCAAAATGGAGCTGAAAAAAATGGCAAAATCATACATGGCCAATTGGTTGTAGGATGCCTTCCTGAAATAATTCAATGATCCTGGACAAAAATGAATCAGTTTAGAACATTCAGGCCATTTTTTTTTACGGACTACCAGTACTTCTCAATTTACAATTGGGACTAGAATTTGTAATGCTAAGCAAAGTGGTTGTTAAGTGAGTTTCACTTGATTCTACAACTTTTTTTTGCATAATTGTTAAGTATATCTCTGCAGTTGTTAAGTGAATCTGTCTTCCTCCATTGACTTTACTTATTGAAATCTGACTGGGAAGGCTATAAATGCTAATCACACGACCCCAGGACATTGCAACTGTCATAAATACATGCCCATTGCCAAGTCCTTGAATTCTGATCACATGACCTTGAGTCTGCTGCAACAGTCATAAGCACAAGGATCGATTGTAAATTGAGGACTAGCTGTATATTGATCTGGACTGAAAAAAGCAGGAACAGGAGCAGGAACGTAGTGGATTAGACTGAAGTTATGAAAAACCATAACATTCTTCTTCTTGGTCTCTGTGTGTGAACAAATATATCTTTGTTCTCTTCATATTTTGAAGTATGAGCTATATCTCGGTGTTGCCCTTTCTATTAAGCAACTCCATGTGATTGCTTTTGCTGGTTGGGGATTAAGTAAGGAACTATTGTAAACTGCCCAGAGTCACCTTCGCAGCGAAATGAGTAGCAAGCAAGCAAGCAAGCAAGCAAACAAACAAACAAACAAACAAACAAACAAACAAACAGTTAGTTAGTTAGTTAGTTAGTTAGTTAGTTAGTTAGTTCCTTCTGTGATATGTCTTAAGTATTCCAGAAATGACCAGATTCAAAGAAAAGACTCTAATGCCACAGAGAAATGAGAAAAGTACCAAGGAAATAGCTACAAAGAAGAGATTTATATCTGAAGGGGGACATTATGTTTCATTTCCCCCCCATGCAATATCAAAGAGAACACAGTGCACCTTGCTGTAAATGAGATAAAGGCATTCATTATTCACGTATTACATGAGAAGCACAAATATATAATGTATGCAAAATAACACTGGAGCTAGAATTCAAAGCAAAATCAAAACTGAAGAACTTCTCTTGAGAAGAGCTCCTGCTACAGTTTTTTCTGCATCTCGGAAAAAAAACACACACTCTCTTATAGGGAAGAACTTAGCTTGGAAATAGGCAAGGTACTATGGAGTAGTTATTTACTTTGTGAATAAGAGAATCTTTTAGCATTCAGAGTTATGAGGTGAAATTTGCCTCAGATCAATGTCCTCTTAAGCCTATCATTTACAGAACTGACTATCATTACTCTCCACTTCCTGAAATCAAAAGAGACTGATATCAGTTTGGTCCACTAAGGAATCTCTTTGGAATGCTAAATCAACAATTGCAATGGCTCTTGAAGAGTTTTGATTATTATTATTATTTTGTTTTATTTAGAAGAATGCTTGAGTTCTCAAGTCCTATAAATAACAGTATCTGCACCAGCTACCCAGTACAAGTTCATAAGGAGCAAAAGTTTGCCACAGAAAAGGGTTTCTAGATATCTGGTGTTAGAAGAAAGAGGACAGAAACATACCAGTCCTGGCAAAGATATCCTTCTGAAGATTCTGGTTGTAGATGCTTTTGATAAAGGGTGTTGTAATTCATGAAAGCTTATGCCTTTTTTTAAAAAAAAATCTTAATAGTATGAAATGCTTGGCTACCATAGACTAGTCTGATTTTACTCCAGCAGTGTTAGTTATAAATTACTGTATGTCAGAGCCAACAACCAAATTAATATTCTCCCTGAATTGAAAAGAAATAAAAATTGGAGGCTTGAGCTTGAAAGAACATATCTAATGGCTGGGAAAAGAGTATACTGAATTATATAGAATTATATGTATGATTATATATACTGTACATATATATGTATGATTATAGCATACATATAATATACAAACAAAATATTGGTATATTATAATCTTTGGACAATGATCCTGATTACTGATGAAGGATGAAGATTGTCAATTCATGTGATTAAGTTGTTTTCGAAGGTCCTTCTTTATGTGTCTGAACAGAGATAATATTGACTTTGTATGTCTGGCACTTACTCTCCAAGAAGCCTGATAAAAAAGTATTTTCACATCTTGTTACCTGACAGTTTGTAAGTGGAAGCAGAAAAACATCCCTAAATTGGTCACTAATCTGTTGGATATTGAGCAAGCCTGGTAGTTAGCTATTTTGTGAAAATCTCTTTAATGTGTAAGATTTTCATCCAAAATGCCCAAATTCCTTCTTTGGTTTGTTGTAGTAAAAAAAAAAAAAAGCACATTTTATTTAACCATATTGGTGAACAATGCCTTTCTGGAGATTGACACACAATAAATTGTTTACTTCTGACTACTGTGATTAAATATTGTAGCCCCAGTTCCAAATGGGGCTTCAATATTTGACTACATAAAAGTTCTATGCCAGTCTCTCCAATATAACACCATAATTCACATTACACTACGATTTTCAAAGAGAGCTTTTTTTTTTTTGTATAGGAATGAAATTTATTTAAATCACTATTTAAATAATCAAATGCATATTTAAATAAATTCACTGCTTACTTTATTTAAAGGTTAATAAAGCAAGATATTTATTGTTGGAATCATAAAGAATTGGAAGAAAATGCAATAAAAAGCTACAAGGGCTCATCTTTACGTCTTGTAACTGCAGCGAGAACATGCCCCAGTAATATATTTAAAATGTCATGTCCATATGATATTGCCACCACCTCAGCCCCAGCCAACAGTTGACTCATCTTAAAGTCATTAGCTGCTGTGGTTATAAAGTAGTGTTTACCCTCTTCTCACAACATTATTTTCTTGCCCATGAATACACACACTTCATTGATAATGAGGTTTTTAATGAGGTTGAGGAGGTTCCTTTTGTGCACCACTTAGCCTATTCAGTTCTGCTTCTTTGGCTTCCATGAGCTATATATGGAGATTGTGGGTCCCAAGGACAGAAATAGACTTACTTGCTGCATAGTCAGAGATGGAACTAGCTTATTATGAATCACTCCAGCTCACTTCAATTCTGTCCCTCCTCCATGTTTGGATATTTTGGGACATAGGTTTATCACTCCTTCAGAAGACCCATGTTCAGAAGTAGCCAATTGATAACCATAGAAGTCGGCAAGGGTTTGTTAAAAACAGATCATGCCAAACAAATCTTATTTCATTCTTCAACATAGTGACTAAATTAATAGACAAGTGAAATACTGTGGACATAATATACCATGTTTTCCCAAAAATAAGACCCTGTCTTATATTTTTTGAACCCCAAAATAAGTGCTTGGCCTTATTTTTGGGGAGGTCTTATTATTTTGGGGCGGTGGAGCAAGGTGGGGCTCCTCTTGTTGTTTTACCTGATTTCCAGCTTTGTCTCCCTAACCCTAACCAGAGGAAATGGCGGGGACCAGCTGTGCATGCATTTAAATATTTTCAGGGGGACTTATTTTAGCACATGCGCTCAAAAGCTCGATTGGGCTTATTATCGGGGGATGTCTTATTTTCGGGGAAACAGGGTACTTAGACTTCAGCAAGGCATTCAACAAAGTAGACCACAACCTACTTCTTGGTAAGCTAGAAAAATGTGAGATAGATAGCATCAGCATCGGATGAATTTGTAACTAGCTGACAAACTGTACTCAACGAGTAGTCCTTAATAATACTACATCTACATTTATTTATTTGTTTGTTTGTTTGTCAAACATGTACAGATAGCAGATGTAAATATAAACATAGACATGAACGAAAGAAATGAATACATATAAATGGGGACATTTCCATCTTAGGCCCAGTATTATTCAATATCTTCATAAACAACTTAGATGAGGGAATAGAAGGGGAACTTACCAAATTTGTGGATGATACTAAGCTGGCAGGAATAGCCAACACCCTAGATGGTAGGCTTAAGATCCAGATGGATCTTGACAGGCTTGAACATTGGGCCCTATCTAACAAAATGAAATTCAATGTAGAGAAAAGTAAAGTCTTACACTTAGGCAAGAATCCACCTATAGTAGTGCTATTCTACATTAAAGAGAGTGATCGTTCTCTTACCAGTTAGATAGTGTTTGGTGGATGATTGAAGTTATGGAATCAAATTCTGGTCTCCTTACTGCAGCAGAGTAGAGCTAAGCAATAGGGACAGCAAATGTTATGCTAACATATTTTACCATGACTGGCTGGCTGTGTCTAAAGGTTGGATTTGTTTATTTTCTACAAGTATTTTTAAACTGCTCAGCTCTTAGCAATTTACAATTAAAAAAGAGAGAGAGAGAGCAACAGATGAATTAACAGAAACAGTACATATAGATGGCTGACCAGTTTGCTAAATACCAACCAATCTAACCTTGAACGTTCATTCAAACCACCATCTTGACTAACTCATAAAAGGCTAGTAGGGAAGGTGTTCAGTGCCGCTCCAGGGCAAAATATTCTAAAGTATGGAGCCCACAAAAAGAAGGGCTGCCTCTGGGCCCATGTCCCCTTGAATTCTCATGGAGATGAAACCCTCAGTATCCCTTTCCTGGATTTAGATGTGGTGTTATGGAATATGGTGCTACTTGAGGAAGACACTTGTGCTATAGGCTATATTAATGAGATTCTACACTCAACCCTGCAATTAGCAGATTATGAGGGTTACTCTGCTTTTTAAGATACATTATATTGGTCTTTTGATAACTCATATTTGCACGCACGTATTGTCCCCAGTTACTACGGTACTTCACTCTAGTACACTTCTGGTTGCTGTTTCTTGGACAGCTTTTTTTTTTTTTTTTTTTTCAAATTTTTATACCGCCCCCTCTCCCGAAGGACTCGGGGCGGTGAACAGCCAAAGTTAAAAACACACAATACAAATATTAAAATACATTAAAACAGAATTAAATTATCTTAGGCTTCTCCAATTTAAAACCCCGTTACCCATAAAATTCACCAATTAAAAATTTTTAACCCAGCCCGGCTTGCTGAAATAAAAACGTCTTCAGGGCCCGGCGGAAGGTCCGGAGATCCGGGATTAGTCGTATCCCTGGGGGCAGCTCATTCCAGAGGGCGGGTGCCCCCACAGAGAAGGCTCTTCCCCGGGGGGTCGCCAGCCGACATTGCCTGACAGACGGCACCCTGAGGAGACCCTCTCTGTGGGAGCGTGTTGGCCGGTGGGAGGTTATCGGAGGCTTTAATAGCTTTTCCTTCCTGAGATAGCACTTGGAAAGTTATAAGGATGCTTTAGGTAATAGTCCTAAAAGTAATATCAACTACATATTAATTTTTTCCTTTTTTATAAAACTTAATTATATTTTAAGTTTTATCTTAAACTAGCATTCAGCATTGTCCAGAAGATGTGTGTGTCAAAAAAGTCTGGGTGGAAGCTATGATTTGCATAATTGAAATTTTGTTCCTTTTCTACAGGTGTTGCATGCACATTTAAAAAAAAGTGACTTTCCTCTGCTAACAACTTCAACAATTATTATTGTTTGGAAAAAGAAATATTGCTATCAATAGAGGACTGACTTTGTGGTACGGGGAAAAAAGGGACAGAATATTTTTTTTTTTTAAAGAGAAACTTTTAAAATAATAATAGCAAATGATATAAAAAGAAATTAGTAGTAATGTCCAAAGTAAAGTATAAAAACATATCCAAGTAGCAGTTAGTAGCTGGGGGTGGGGGAAGGTGGAGGAGATAGAAAGTGGGGGAGGGTGTTACCAGAATGTACCAAAATTTAATAATTTTTGTTTGTTTTGCTTTTTACATTTTTTCTCAAAATCTTTTCTCTCAGTGTGTATCTGTTTCTGTGTGTGTCTGTGTGTATCCTTTTTCTTTTCTTTTTCCTGGCATGTTTCAATCCTTTTCAACAAGAAGTTAATAATTTAGAAATGACCTTTATGTTGTTGGAGACACAGTGAAATTAATGCTTTATTTAAATATATTGTTCCATTTCAGTAAGAAGCAATTGCATGCATTAACTCAACCTTGAGATCTCAATCATATGGGAATTGACTTCTGGACAAAGAAAATCATCTTACAATCAAAAGACTTATTGTTCAGTATCAGAAGCACAAACATATGGCTCCAACTCTTCAGTGGTTTGCAGAATTGGTTATCTATGCCGATCTGTAAATTTACATTTTGTATGTTTTGTTTCTCCTTTTTTCATCTTTTTTCTCCTTTTTATAATTTTGTGCATTTTTTACATTTTCTTTGGATTTAAAAAAATATTTAGTTAATTTAAAAACATTATTGCTTTAGTTTTCATAATTAAGTTTAAATTTAAGGACATTTATCAGTACCTAGTATCCTTGTGGCTAGAACTGTGAACCAAACATGCCTCATTTTCTTCTCACAAAAAATCTTCTGGATTTCCCCCCCCCCCAATTTTACCTCACTCTGTACTGAAGACATTTGCACTGCTTCTATCTTCATCATAGTCAATCTTACATGGACAAAATAGTTTGTTTAACATCTCCTGGTCACTGCCTCATCTTTTGGGGATTTCTTCGACTATCTTCTCTGAAACATTCTTCTCTTCCTTCTTTGTGAATTGTCTTTCTCCGAACCCCATTGCCTTTACGTGAGACCGATGATATCTGGACTGTAAAATTCCAAATCACCATTAGAAAGGTGCAGAAAAATTCTGAAAACTTTAATTCTGTGCTGCCATGTGGTGTCATTTGAACTACAACTTGCTACAATGGAGCAACTGGAGGACATTTGAGCTTCGTGCTTAGCTTCCGACTGTTCATCAATCTAGGGATTTGTGGGCTTTTCAAAAGCCCTTCATATGATTGACTGAAGAACTGATACACCAGGATGACTAAGTATACGAATGGCCTGTCCACATGATTGTTTATTTAAGTCACTGACTTGCCTTTAATGTGCTTCCGGGACCACCAACAGAAAATGCCATTTTTATTTCTTTAACAAATAATGAAAAATGACATAACTGAGCTGATCCAGTTACCTTGGCAATAAGAATATTTACCTGTAGTACAGCAAGAATGAGAACTAGGAGAAATAAAACATGCTAAGGTTGGAAGTTGCTTTGAAAATCTCATCTAAATATAACAATTTCATCTAATGCAAATAAAATAGGACCTCCATGTGCCAGTGTAATAATTTCCCTATTCCAAAATAGGAGTTCGCTGTTAACATCTTCTACTATTTAAGTTATTCTGCAAACATACAGAAAGGATAACTAAAAGATTCATGACTTTATAGGAAGATAATGTCCCATATATTTTCATTAAAAGGGTTGCTAAAAGCTTGTTTATTTATTGTATTTACAATTCTTATACTACTCCAATCAATCCACTTTGATTAGATTTATCATCTGTAGATTATATATTTATAATATTTATAAATGTAAAGTCAACTCTTTTAAATCAACTTAATGTGTAACATCAACTCGTATAAAATGCCTGCTTAAAAAGCAATTTTCAGATATTTCTAGAACACTTAGTATGAAACTTCCAGATGCATAACTGGGGGGGGCAGTATGTTCCTTAATATCAAGGCAGCAGAGAGAATGTCTGCCTTCTGGTCCATAATCCTTTTCCACCTTGAAGAAGCCTTCTGTCAAAAGTGATACACTTTTGATACACAAGTGATATCCCAAAGGTGCTTTTTCAGGAGGCAACTGGACTTTCTTGTTTTTTCTTTTGAAGACATTTCATTTCTCATCCAAGAAGCTTCTTCAGTTCTGACAGGATAGTGGGGAATGGAAGGATTTATATTCCTTGCAGAAAGCTGGTAATCTGCATCCTTTTAGAGCAGAGGTGTCAAACTTGTGGCCTGTGGGCCGGATGTGTCATGTGTTGGCCATGCCCACCCCTGTTTTAGTGAAGGGGAAAATAGTTGTGATACGTCATGTGATGATGTGTTATCACGAGTTTGACACCCCTGTTTTAGAGGGTTGTTGAAGCACTTGGAGGTTTATCTTGTCCTCAGGGTCACCTGAGTAGTGCTCTTGGTTCCTGTAGTCTGCAATTTTTCTCTGGAAATCCATTCTTACTGCCACACCATTCAAAGGGTGTTCATCCCAAATTGTATAGGTAAAAGTCAGTAGATAGTCATCCAGGTCATGGTTGTCTCAAAGGTGCTTTTTCAGGAGGCAACTGGGCTTTCTTGTTTTTTCTTTTGAAGACATTTGTTTCTCACTCAGAAGAAGCTTCTTGGATGAGAAGTGAAATGTCTTCAAAAGAAAAAACAAGATAGTCCAGTTGCCTCCTGAAAAAAGCACCTTTGGGACAACCATGATCTGGATGACTGAGAACTTCTACAGACTTATACACAAGTGATAGATTTGTGTTCCAAAAAGTGATTTATCACTTGTTGTATATTATGAATAATGATTGTATCTATGATCTATGATATATGACTTATTACTTTGTTGTTTGTATATATACTGAGATCTTATCCACAGGAGAAAAAATCCTTGTGTGTCCAATCACACTTGGTCAATAAAGAATTCCGTTCTATTTATTCCTATTCCTATTCCTATTCCTATTCCTATTCCTATTCCTATTCCTATTCCTATTCCTATTCTCTCAGACAAAATAGTGAAAGATTATCAAACTGAAGAAAGCTAAATTAGATCATCCAGATATACAATACATGCGTATATGCATTTTAATCTCTGCACTCTAATGCACAATATTGCTCTGAATCTATTCTTCTGCACTGCTTAAGGATGGTGAGTTCATTTAGGCACATTTGTTGTTCTAATCCACTTGAACACGGACCTCAGGATTTTGGCTCTTCACATATTTTGGTACACTTTTAACTTGCCAATATGGAAATGGAGCATAATTATTTCTACTGTGCCCTATGAGTAATGGTTGCATGTATGTTTTACCACAATGACCTTTTCAGTATGTTGCACTTTGATTTGCTGTCTGGTGTTTCTATTCAACAACATTGCCGCCCTCACCTACAAGGAGGAGTGCCATGACAAGCCAATCAAATGACAGAATACTGAAAAGGTCAAAGCACTAGTAAAGCATGCTAATGAAATTCATCCACTTAAAGCAAAAGAGGACATGTAATAATTGCAGTGTTCAGAAGAAAGCTTTCAAACAGCATGATATATTAGACTTGGTGCTTTTAAACCTTAACCAAGTATCATCTTTTTTATTTAAAATATTTTTACAGCAGGTTTCCACAGTTCAGACCCAAAGAACAGAACCATATTAACATTACAACAATCAGATGATAGAGTTAAAGAGAGAGTATTTCTTTATGGAAATCTGAGCAAGCAAAACCATTTTTTTTATTCATTTTTTTTGTATTTCATTAGGGAGACCTGAAGTTGGTTTGATCTGATCTTCACTTATTGCACAAATCAGCATTTCTGGCTTTCACACTTTCCAAATATTCCTCAGCATTTCTTCATTTTCATAAAACAAATTGAAACATCTCTCTCTTCCCCTCCTTTCTCAATGCATACTTTGCGGGGATGGGGGGAAATTTGAAATTTTGTATAATCTGTTGCATAGATTGTGGAGATATATGGATAAACCTATGTATGAATGGCCCAGGCTTTGTAAAAAAAATATTGAAAAGTCCACTTCCACAAATATTCAAATCCTGGGCTATTACATTAAAATCCCTACTTCCTGCAGTTGATGTCCTCATTATCCTAAGTTTAAAAACAAAAAAACAAAAAACCATGAATCACAGCCACAGGAAGTTTTCTTTTTGGCATGCTCTGTTCTTAAAAGGTTGCAGCAATCTTAAAATGTGAGATCCCTTTGAGTTCCGCTTAAGGCTCAACTTTGTAAATGCTGACACCTGTTTACATCTGCTGGAAGGCAAGCAGCTTTTTGGAGAATGTGCACAGCTTTTCAATTACTGCAAGTAACTCAGCAAAGGTTTCCCTACAGCATTGCTGAATTGAACTTCCATCCATCCTTGACTCAACAGAAATCTACACCACCTTGAAATTTGTTCTTCCCATTGCAAACCCCTATCTTGTCTTTGTAGTTTCTGTTCCTGATCATTGTCAGTCACACCTCGGGGCTGCCCTTGGATGATTTCAAAATATAGTGAAAATTCTATTTTGGTTGCTCTTTTTACCCACCTCAGAAGGATGAAAGCTGAATTAACTTTGAACCTTGTCAGGATCAAACTCCAGGCAGTGGGCAGAATTAGCCTGCAATACTGCATTCTAACTACTGTGCCACCCCGGCTCTTCATATAATGAAATAGGGAACCTTTTAAAATCTTGTATCTGATTCAGCTCAAATAGTTTGTTGAGAAAAATACCAATCGGATTTTAATAGTCTTCAAAAATAGGCTTACATTATACAAAATGATTTTCAGGGGACGTGGTGGCTCAGTGGCTAAGACACTGAGCTTGTCAGTCAGAAAGGTCCGCAGTTCGAATCCCTAGCGTCACATAACAGAGTGAGCTCCCGTTACTTGTCCCAGCTTCTGCCAACCTAGTAGTTCGAAAGCATGTACAAAACGCATGTAAAAAACACAGGGACGTGGTGGCTCAGTGGCTAAGACGCTGAGCTTGTCGATTGAAATGTCAGCAGTTCAGCAGTTCGAATCCCTAGCATCACAAAACGGAATGAGCTCCCGTTACTTGTCCCAACTCCTGCCAACCTAGCAGTTCGAAAGCACATAAAAAATGCAAGTAGAAAAATAGGGACCACCTTGGTGGGAAGGTAACAGCATTCCATGCGCCTTTGGCATTTAATCATGCCAGCTACATGACCACAGAATTGTCATCAGACAGCGCTGGCTCTTCGACTTAGAAACGGAGTTGAGCACTGCCCCCTAGAGTCGGGAACGGCTAGCATGTATGTGCGAGGGGAACTTTTACCTTTACCTTCTACAAAATGATTTTCAGATTTCATTCATACACTGTCCATGTATGCAGGTACAGAAAAAGGAAGAGATACAAAAATATGAAGCTGACTTCCACAGCATCAGGCCATTGGTCCTTGCAATACAATAATGATTCCTTTGAAGGAATGCAGTTTTCTGAAGTTCTCTGAGTAAATATATATGACAAAAATAATAATCTGGGAGTTTTTTCATCCAAAACAAATGCATGCTGAACCCACTGAACAGGTCCTGGTGAAATAGTTCAGTGGAAATCAGATCACTGCTGTCATTGTGAAGCATGCATTGGAATAGACATTCACACCCTATTGCCTGTTAATGTGTTGTCAATTTCTATAAACTCTGCCTTGAAGGGAAAAATTCCCCATGATACCATTTATGAGTGGAGACCACACAATCTGCCTAAGCCAAGTTTATGTGAACAGCGTTGGAGGTTCTGTTCACTTAAGGAGGGTGTAAACAACTTATATAGTCATATAATAAATGTTGACCAGCAATGATGTCCAATGGCAATCATCTTATTTTTGATAATATGGGTTAAATGTTTGGCTTATAGTGAGAATACACAATTGATAATGAGTCAGTTTTTGTGGTTGCATGTTCAGCAGTCTCTGAGAATTGGGCATAATTGGATGGGGGCCGGGAATCTTCCTAGTTCCTATTTTAAAATACCAGGGCAAATTAAGATAACTCATGAAACAGCAAATCTAGGTACCTAAGCAAGGTACCTAGATTTGTTCAATGTGAGCAGAGACTCAATGAAAGAACATGTTGTTTAATCATGTTGATGTTATTGATTTGGGGCAGGCATTTGGGATGGTGTTTGGATGGCAAGAGAAGAAACTGGAGCAGGAAGAAAGAGAGGGAGAAACAATGGTACATAGAACCAGAACAGAGAGACTGATCTAGTGGTCCACTGGAGGAGATATGTGCATGAATAAAGCCCTGTTCTCACAGCACGGAAGGGGATGCCAGAAAGTAGAATCCAAGAAAACTGGATTTCTTGATGCAGCACATCAATTTGGACCCTATTTACTGAGCAGAAGCTTTAGTTGTTTAAAAGCAAGCTCTCCCATCTTGCCCATCTAAGCATCACATGAACTAAAGGACAGAAATTGAATTTAGGTAAATTCATCCTTCAAATAAGTTGCAATTTCTTAGCAATGGGATAATTACACAATAGAATCTACTGCCAATGAGATGGCTGACATACTTTATCTTTAGATCTTTATAATTAAATTACTCAGCTTTATGAAAGATGCATTCAATCCATCTGGGCTGGATTCCACAGACTATTTATACAGGGGCTGAGCTAGGAAATGGCAGTGTAGAAACACTGATAATGAAAAAGAATACAACTAGAAACACTACTGGGGGAAGTACTGTACATCCTTCATTCACTTCTATGGTTCTCAACAAATAGAAGATACAATACACAAACATCTCCTGGCTCATCCTCTTGGACATGTAGTCAAAGAAATTCTACCAATAAATCCAAATAAAAATAGACCATGAGACATTGTTAGTGTTGATTGTTATGCCACTGCCAACTTTATTTGGGATTTAATGCCTCCAAGCAACTAAATGATTTTGGACTATATATTAAATGGTTATTATAGAGTATGTTAGCTTTTTGTTAGGATAAAAAAAACAAAGTGATATGTTTCAGAAACCAGAGTTCCTCTTTCTACTTAATACAATTTAGTAAATACATTGGATCAGAAGAATATCCAACCAAAAGCTTTCAGTGAAGGTTTCATTGTGCCAGCAACCTTTTTATTTAATAGGAATTTCTTGGCATTAGGAGTTTTATAGAGGTTTGGATCTGATTCCAGAAAGGTCCTCGGGTATGTGAATGTAGCACTATTTGCAATCCTTTAAAGAGCCACATCTTTTTCCAGGGTAGCCACATTCTGGAACTAAATCCAAAATTCACAGTGTTGATACTGTGCTTTCTGGTGAAAATCTTTTAACAGATTCACAGAGTTGGAAGGAACCTTATAGGTCCTATAGTCCAACTCCCCCCCCCCGCCCGTCACCTAAGCAGGAAACCCTACACCATTTCTGACAAATGGCAGTCCAATCTTTTCTTGAAAGTCTCAAGTGATGAAGCTCCCACAACTTCTGAAGGCAAGCTGTTCCATTGGTTGGTAGATCTCACTGTCAGAAAATTTCTCCTTATTTTCAGGTTGAATCTCTCCTTGTTCAGTTTCCATCCATTATTCCTTGTCTGGCCTTCAGGTGCTTTGGAAAATAGTTTGACCCCTTCCTCTCTGTGGCAGCCCCTCAAATATTGGAACACTGCTATCATGTCTCCCCTGGTCCTTCTCTTCACTAAACTAGCCATGCCCAGTTCATGTAACCGTTCTTCATGTTTTAGTCTCCAGTCCCCAATCATCTTGGTTGCACTTTTCTGTTTAATCAGGGAAGGAAGGAAGGAAGGAAGGAAGGAAGGAAGGAAGGAAGGAAGGAAGGAAGGAAGGAAGGAAGGAAAGAAGGAAGGAGTCTTTATCTATTGATGAGAAAGGAAGGGGTAATGATGAGAGGTAAAAAAACAAGTTAGAATTACCTGTAGATGGTGACTTTTAACAAAATAGCAATTAAATATTCTTAAATTGATGAGTTGGGTGCCTCACTTTGTCACTGAACTTCTCAAAGCTGTTTTGTGTTCCCTCATTTTTGAGGAATTAAGAAAAGAAGACACATTCCTGGTTCAACTTCACATACCTTCCCTGTAGCTTCTTTGAGCGCTTATATAATTTTGAAGAGGCATTCTGTAGATCTGAACTTCACAGAGGTGCCTTCCAATGCTTCTAGTCAGTTATTGGAAAGTTTTTTGTTGTTTTTGTGAGTGATGGAGGAGACTATATGGAAGAGATAAAAGGCTGCAAATATGCTGCAAGTCTCTGCAAAGTGCCTTTTGTGGGCCAAATGTGTTGCCTCTTTCCTTTGAGAAAAAGGATTGCAACACTTCAGTAGTGCAAACTCGTTTATCAAGCAAATCAAAGCCATCTCACATAGACCTAATGATTAATGTAAGGAAAGCAATAAAAAAACATTATACTCAGTTTAATCTCTGAGAAATGGTGTGAAATGTTCCGACAGCACTGCTTCCTCAAGATTATACACTATGCATCTTGTGATGTGGATGATGGATGGACCTAACCCTCCACACACCTACACAATTACACATTTAACTATGCCTCACATTGCCAGCCACATATGATAAAGTTTATTCCACATCCTTTACTTGTTTGAATGGCATGCATGGGCAGGGCTTTGTTTGACAACAAACATGTGCAAATCATCCCAATGGGAAGACGGTCCTGAACTGGGTTTTCAATACCCAGAAAAAAAGGGGCAGAAGATAAATAATCCTGTATGAAATAAGAGAATATTACAGAGAGGATATTAAATGTGCCTGAAGTTGAGTGATTATGAGAAAAAGGCTTATCAGTGTTTGTGTGTCACCGGCCAATTTGAACCATTCATTTTTCCCAGTTGAGGAGCCCTTAGACCTTCTTCTCAAAGCTTTTCTCTTCTGTCAAGTTCTTAGAATCAAGAAAAGGAAAGTGCTTTTGATCTCCTAGTCTCAAGTCCAGAAATGCAGAACTTAATAAGTTTTATGTTGCTCCTGAATCACAAAGAGCATATAGGCATAGCATTCCATTTAGGGAGGATTTTAGTAATAAATCCCATTCTAAAACCAATGAAGCCAAATCTATAGATATTTATTAGTTATTTATATATTACATTTCCAGAATTTCAAATAAAACAAACAGGTCAATCTAGCCAAACTAGTTACTTATTACTTACTTCATTATTCCCATAATTTCCCCACCATATTCACCATAGAGAGGGTGGCTGTACAGGATAAAAGAAATCAGATGGGCTTCCAAGAGAAAGAGATTGTTGTTGCTGCTGCTACTGTTGTTGTGTCCTTCCTTGCATCTGCTCAATTATATAGACTGTGGGGTAAGCAGAAGCTAGGAGTCTTTGGGGAGACTGTTGCTTTTCCCAGTCAAGGGCAGTGCTCCCCCAGTGTTGGCTTATGTTTAGCCAGCAAATCCCAAATCCTAACACCCCCTTGGTGGAATTACAATGGTGGAGCCTCATTTTCACCAGAAGGTTTCCCCATCCAGTTGTGTCTGATTCTAGAGGGCAGTGTTCATCTCTGTATCCTAGCCAAGGGAGCCAGCATTGTCTTAGAACATTTTCCATGGTCAGGTAGCTGGCATGACTAAATGTTACTGTATGTCAGGGTGCATTGAAGTAGTACCTATTTATCTATTTGCATTTGCATAATTTCAAACTGCTAGATTGGCAGGAACTGGGGCAAGAAGGTGGTGCTTGGGTCTCAAACTGCCAACCTTCTGGTCAACATGCCCTTTGTACAAATAGAATTAATTGAGAGAAGCTCCATGGTAATTCCATCTATTCAGCTCTGCTAGCAGAAGGCCCATTTGTCTGGCCCAATAACTGGTTGTCTGGTTGTCCAATAACAAACCAGAAGTTTGTCACACTATGATCTTTACACTTAGAATGTTGAAAAGTTTTAAACTTTGCAAGGAAGAGGAAATAAGAGAGTAGAGTTGACAAAAAAGATTGCCTCCTGAATGAAAATGTTTTAAAAGATAAAACACAAGTCATATTTTGCTATCCAAGATAGAATTTCTCCATTTTAATAGAAACAAATATTTATCCAATGCTTGTGTGAAACATACATTTCATGGTTCCAGTCAGAATTTAATTTGGTTTTCAAGGTTAGTGGTTGAAATCTTTCTTTTGGACCCTTTAAGATAATTGTTAGTGAGTACGTTAGTGAGTACACAAGATAGGCATGGAGAATAGAATAGGCAAGAGAAATTATTTTGAGGGCTTCGAAAGAGTGAAAAAATGTGGGAATCCTGTAAACATGTATAATGACATGTTCTTGCAATTAGAAAGAATCATTTAAGCCTGTTCTCAGACTACTAGATTTGAGTTACAAAAATCCAGACAAGTAATTAGAAGTCTTAGTATTATTTTGCTGCATCAAGTTATCAACCCAGATCTCAGTGGCCTAGTCTGCCTCCAATGCAACATTTAAGACTAATACTTATTCAAATGGGAAAACAGAAAAAAACCCACAACTAGTAAATCTGTAGTATTAAAAAGTAAACGAATAACTAAATATATTGCAGTAAAGTAAATTAGATGGGCTTCTTGAAACCCTATTTTCACAAGCAGGCTTTGATTTGCATGTAGAGCTAAATTTGCTGGAGTAATTTTACCATCTCATTTTCACATTGGGAGGCATGTGTGGGAAAGATATCCCAAGGTGAGAATTTCAAAATTGTCATTAAAAAAACACTAATTTTCAAGTGTTTGTCTGATGTTGTAACTTACGAGTTTTACACATCAGTGCCGGTTGCTTCCACGTGAAAATGAAGTGATTGTAATTACTATGTGTGGACTGTGTAACTTAGAAAGCAAATGTGAGAAGTGGGTCTTCTGCTGTCTCCACGATAGTTGTTCCTTCAGTTAGGTTTTTGGTTACTCATCCGAACTCCAGAATCCTGTATGTTGTTACCACCCTTCATTCAATGATGAATAATATGCTTTTTCTGCAGCATTTTTGGGGTCCTCTGATTGTGGTTTATTGCTCACTGTGAAAGTTAAAAATGGAATCTTAGTCTCCTTCATTCCCAATCCCTTTTTTGGGGAGTTGAGCTTCAGAATTTCACTCATTTCCATTCCACATCAACTCTTAACAAATAACTCAATTTCTGTTGGGCATTTTATTATTATTTTCACTTCCTCTTTTAACTATTTCTCAATATATCCATGCTGTTCCCTGCATATCCAGCAGTTTTGGCTTGGATCCACATTGTAGTAGGGATTTGGAAAAAATAGCCAACACCCCAGAAGACAAGCTCAGGATCCAAAAAGTTCTTGACAGACTTGAACAATTTGGATTTGGCTAATCTAGAAAAAAGGAGTAGGGGTGACTGTTAATTAGGGCATCGGTCGGAATCCTGACAGTGACATGATAGCAGTATTCCAGTATTTGAGGGGCTGTCACAAAAAAAAAGAGGGTTAATTTATTTTCCAGGACAAGAAACTAATCTTAGAGAGATGCAGCCTGGAATTAAGGAGAAACACCCTAACAGTGAGAACAATTAACCAGTGGAACAGCTTTGCCTTCAGAAGTTGTAAGGGCTTCATCACTGGAGATTTTTAAGAAGAGACGGGACAGCTACTTGTCTGAAATGTTATGATATAGGTTCTCTTGTCTGAGCAGGGGGCTGGACTGGAAGATCTCCAAGATCCCTTCCAGCTCTATTCCATTCCATTCCATTCCATTCCTTTCCATTTCCTTTTTATCCATTTCCATTATTTCTAATTACAGCCTCTCTACTGTAGTAGCAAAAAAGAGAAAGTTTTCCAAAAACAAAACAAAACCTGTAGAAATAAAGAAGTTCTCTCTTTTTTTTCATGTTAGCTTGTAAACGAGCACATTACAAATGTGTGTGGGTTTTCTTTATTTCTCACCTTAGAGTTCATTCTGTCTTGTTACGACAGATCAACTTATGATTTTTTAAAGACTTGTATTCAATTTCGTGGGTATTTTTCCTAGGATACAAATTTTCAGGACACTAGTAGACATTTTTTAATAAATGCATTTTACACACATTTATATAAACACTCTTGTTCATCTCTCTCTTGTTTATTTGTAATATATATATATATATATATATATATATATATATATATATATATATATATATATATATATATATATATACATTTAAGCATATTCAATACATTCCAATCTGCATAATAAATTATGAATTGAACCAAATTTGCATTCAAATGTAAACCAATATCTTCCTGCAATTCTTAATCCTCAAATATCTCATCTTTTTAGCACATTTCCAGCTATACAGTGGCATCCACATTGATGGCCTTTAACTTCAAAATGATAATTGTAAGCAGACCAAAGCCTGATCCTTTTGTATATGCACAATGCACATAGCACACTTTAAAAAGGAATGGGATTTTAATCACCTGGTTAAATCTACCATTTTGAAACAAGGGACCATTGTTGTCATCATCCCACAGTGGGACATCTCCCCTATTTGGGACAGGTGGGCCAATTTGAAATGTAGAGATCCTACTTGGGCACTCTTCCAAACTAATTCTTTGTCAGGAAGCTTAACCATTCATTAAATGGCTGCCATAATCAATTATAGATCACCGATTTACCTGGGTGAATCCTACCCCTTCCCCTAACCACCCATACAATGCAAAATCTGCTTGTCTTTTTCTTTTTCCTGAACACGGGGAATATGTTCTCCTATCCACATATCCAGAAGTTGTAGTTTCCTATCATTTTTATTTTTAAAAAAAGGTAATTAGGACTTCGGGAGGCCAGGGCCATTCCGGAGAAGGAAAATGTTCCAAACACTTGTATTTTGTTTTGTGTCAATGCCAAAACAGTCATTTGAGCAAGGAGACTGATGTATATCAAAAGATAAATCTACAAGGACAATGATGCAACATTGGAGGCCCCAGCAGTATAGGATGTTTTCCTCTGAGGTTTTGTTGATGTGTATGCATTTCTAATGTGTGTTGTTTTTTTCTCCTTTGGCTAAAAATGGCTTTATCATGCAATAGTCTTTCATCATTATGCTAATCTTGTGCCTCATTTCCTTTGTCTGGAAGCAGGATTCATAATTTTCCCCTCTCCCATAATTATTGTTATCTTTTATAATGGTGGTGCAAGCTGTCATTCCTCTATTAGACAACACATGATCAATTTATCATTCAGGAACAGTTCAGATAGGAAATTTGAAGTTGCAGTTCTATCTGTGGTAAATTTCATTGTACTCAATAGAACTCATTTCAGAATAACAAGTGCAGGATTGAGCTGCTCTGTTCGAACATATAATATTTATGGATAAAAGCAGAACATTCACAGCAGCTAGTCCTATCCTCACATTCCATGCATTAATCTATATATTTGTAAGAATGACTATACAAGGTTTATGCTGCTCAGTTCAATATATGGTAATATGCATTGCTGAAGAAAAGTTTTTTTTCTGTCTTTGTGTGTGTGTTAGACAGATGATAGACAGACAGACAAATAGCTAGACAGACATACAGTTCCTACAAATATACCTTTTGCAAAGTTCAAATAAGTGGAATTTTACTTATATGTGTATCTATTATGTGTGTATGTATGTGTGCATGTGTGTTGTGATTGTGTATGTGTATGTACGTATGTGTGTGTGTATATATATATATATATATGTGTGTGTATATATATCAGTAGCAATAGCACTTAGACTTATATACCACTTTGTAGTGCTTTACAGTCCTCTCTAAGCGGTTTACAGAGTCAGCATATTGGCCCCAACAATCTGGGTCCACATTTTACCCATCTCGGAAGGATGGAAGGCTGAGTCAACCTTGAGCCAGTCAGAATTGAACTCCTGGCAGTTGGCAGAATTGGCCTGCAAAACTGTATTCTAACCACTGCGCCACCACAGCTCTTATATCCCTACACACCCATACATATATATACAAGGCAACATTTATTTGTGCTCAGTTCAGATCAATTCAGTTTATAAAGATCTGAAAGCTGACTCACTGCAAAAAACTCAGTCATAAGAAGTCAAAAGTGTAAGTGTTAATAGGGCAAAGCAATGTAGAGATCCTCCCCCTGATTTTTTTAAGGTTTTTTTTTTTTTTGCAACGTAGCAAGGAAGAAATTTGCAAGAGAAAGGATTTAAAACATCAATGACCCTCTTTTGCACCTTATGTTCATGAAGTGTCCATTACTCATATATTCCCCATGTACATGCACCTTGTTCAGAAATGCATATTGGACGGAACCCTCTCCTTTACGAAAAGAAGCAGACTGAATATCCTATCCTTAAATATAAGTCCTTCACTTTAATAAAGTGAAAGAATAAACCAATAGTATTTCAGACCTCAATAAAGGAGTTCAAGGAATAATGTCCCAAACAGAATGTTCCATATTCACACATGACTGGCATTCCTATGGATGGACCACACAGTGTCTGCTGTTGATTTGATATGGTCTACGAAGAAGAAACATTTACTATTGTAAATGTCAAATGTGCTGTCTTCCATCATTCACAATTTATAATTTTGCTGCAGGCACTCCATATTTTTAGTGGGTGTGCAGAGAAAGAATATTGCTCCCTTTTTCCCCCCTGCACGGAGCATTTAAACAACACTGCACATTGTATTGTCTGCTTGGGCTGAACCATTCCAATGTTCTGTGCAACCCTTAAATGGAATATTGGCTACCACCCACATATTTCTGTTTATTGGAAAGCATAAGAGATACTTAGATGTGATGTAGCATAAATTGTGACATCTGAAATGTGTTTATCTACATGGGGTGGGGGTGGGGGTGGCAAAGCTGGGATTATTGTTGCAATTTATTTTCTATTGTCGCACTATTTAGCAATTAAAGCAGAGAACCTACTCCCAGACTATTTTCATTCTGCTCAGCTCGAGCAGACATTCATCTCAAATAAGTAATGGATCTGTGTGTAGTATTTTTATCTTTATCTTGTATCTTTAGACTGACTGAATCTACTTGTTGGGGAATATTTACAGGATATGGTTTTTCTGATGATGGATTTTTGCTTTAGGGAATTCAGTAAACAAAATTGCTGCTCATACCTTTGAGAAACTCACCCTGAATTTTTCTCCATTTTTTTTTTCTCAGGGACTAGGAATCACGTGAATGCTTTCACATAAATATCATAATTTAGGTTACTTTGAAACTGGGCATTTGACATTATCTGCTCAGCAGGCAGCTAGATATCAGAATATATATGCTGCATTTGCATTTTGTTTTCCTCTGAAAATTGAAAGCATCCCAAAATCCTATGTTAACTTCAAAACACAATTTTGGGAAGTAAGTTTGACTGCGAGATTGTGACTTTCTCAAGGCCATCCATTAGTATTTTATGAACGAGTGGGAATTAACATGAACCGAGTCTCCCCTAAATAAATCTGAGCATTTACTTGCCAGATGCCCTTCCTGACACCTATGAGGAGTTTGCAGCAAATATTTTCTGTTTGTGCCCTTGATAGAGAAACATCTGCTGCTGCCTAGGATTGAACTCTCAACCTTCCGAGGGGGAGGTGAGGGGGAGGTGAGCTTCTTCACCTCTAGGCTACCATGCTACTCAGAATGCTTCTATGTCATTCACTTTCTGAAATTTAGAAGCCCTGATGGTGCAGTGGTTAGAATACAGTATTGCAAGCAAACTCTGTCCACTGCCAAGAGTTCGATTCTGACCAGCTCAAGATTGACTCAGTCTTCCATCCTTCCAAGGTCAGTTGGGGGCAATATGCTGACATTTGTAAACTGCTCAGAGAGTGATATAAAGCACTGTGGAACGATATATAAAATCTATGTGCTATTGCTATTGTTATTTCAGCTGAACTCTTTTTGCTGATATCAAGTTTTGTGAGCAACGAAGGTAGAAGAAATATAGAGAGAGCAGTATATGGAAGTTGGTGTAATAGCAATGCAGAGGACCATTGTTATTTTGAGGAGTCATGCTGCCAGGTTTTGATTAAAAAAACCTTGGGGTTGTTGTTGTTTGTTGAGAGCTTCTGCATAGAACCAAGCACTGGGTAATGTGGAAATTAGTCATCCTAAAGTTTCTCTGCTGTCATTATTAAAGAGCTCCTGGAAGCTTTTAAGAGATTTGGATATTATCTTGCTTGATACGTATGCTCTTTATGTTATGCTTTTCATCTGTTTGCTTGAGATAATAATGAAGGTTAAAATTCCTTTATTACTGTTGTGTTTATTGACCCTGGAGCCAAAAGAACCAATTGCCCGGTTACCTAATCACTGCCACGACATTTGGCAAAACATTTGGTGGAAGAATTAGCCACCAGTGCAGTTTGCTTCATTGGACTCTCTATTTATGGCATTTACTGTGGGAAAATCCATATTGTTAGCTGGTTTGCAGGAATGTATGTATAAGTATCCCTGCTTGCAGAAACAGGGTTCGGCAGTGGTGAAATCCAATTTTTTTTACTACCAGTTCTGTGGGCGTGGCTTGGTGGGCGTGCTGTGGCTTGGTGGGCGTGGCAAGGGAAGGACACTGCAAAATCCTCATTCCCTCCCCACTCCTGGGGGAAGGATATTGCAAAATCTCCATTCCCACCCCACTCCAGGGGAAGGATACTGCAAAATCCCCATTCCCTCCCCACTCCTGGGGGAAGGATATTGCAAAATCTCCATTCCCACCCCACTCCAGGGGAAGGATACTGCAAAATCCCCATTCCCACCCCACACCAGGGGAAGGATATTGCATTCCCTCCCGACTCCTGGGGGAAAGATATTGGAAAATCTCCATTCCCACCCCACTTTGGGGCCAGCCAGAGGTGGTATTTGCTGGTTCTCCGAACTGCTCAAAATTTCTGCTACTGGTTCTCCAGAACCTGTCAGAACCTGCTAGATTTCACCTTTGGGTTTAGGTGATATCTAATTTATTGATCTTCATCTTTATCTTAGCAGATCAAATGAAGGGCTAACAGAATTACATTAATATGATATTTAAATAATCTCTTTCAAATCATAAAGAACAATTAAGATTTGCATGCTATTGGTTTATTCCTCGAACAAATGCTCTGGTATATTTTTTTTCCCTTTCTGTTCATTCCCAACTGGTTAAAATGGCTTGCAATCAATGAAACCTCCAATATCTTTCTGTCAATTCCATAACAAAGACAGCTTATAAGGCAAGGTTATTGTGATATAACTAGTATTACAGTAATTATGCTTCCGTCTATGCAAAGGGTTATTTTTTTCACAGAAATAGTTATGCTGATGTTCCTAAGCAGTCATTAAACATGGAAGAATTAGACTGAGCGCAATAGTGGGAAATGGAAATCCACGATACTTTCCACTGTGGCTTTTATTTAAAAACTTAAAATAATAATAAGAAAGAAGAAACATGTAAGCCATGTAAGGACTAGAGATATTTGACTAACATAAGCCAGCTATATTGGAGATTCCAATCTATTTTCCTCTCTTTGGTCTGTGAAAAAGACGCTTAGATTTTTATTTATTTATTTTATTTGGGGATAGGGTTTTTTGGCATTCAATTTATTCAATTCTTTTGGATAAATAAATAAATCTGAGCAGGTTTGCATCAGCGGTTCCAATTTGCCACAGAGGGAAACTACACACCTGAGAGATCCCTGTGCAACCAGCAAACATTTCATTTTGAAATCTGGAATTAAAGGAAGGGTGGTACTGGGGAGAATCATTTTAAAGAGGCCAAGGAAACACAAAAGGGATCTACATAGATAAGATTTATTTGTGCACATTGACACATCTGCTTTGACTATACCTTGGATGTGAACAGCCCTAACACTTGACTGCATGCAGTAATATGTATAAAATTCACTTGCCTTTACCCTGGTCTGATAAGGATATAGGACCAAATGCAAATTGGGCTGGTTCTGAACTAAGTTAACCTTACATCTGTGATGGAATGTGTACCTATAGGAGCAGCGGGGGAGAGTTTTCGGCAACACAGATCTTTTCCAGAAAGAGACCCAGATTAAAAGACTGTGCATTCCCAAACTGGATGGGAGAGGGAAGAAGAGGTTCAGAGTAGCCATATCTTAGAATCTCCCAGAATAATTCTAGTAGGCTAGCCTAGTGGTCTAACAAAATAAAATTCAATGGTGAGAAAAGTAAGATTCTACATTCAAGCAAAAAAACCCCAAATGCACAGGTATAGGACAGGTGGTGTCTGGTTCGACAGTAACAACTGTGAGAGGGATCTTAGAGTCCTGATGGACATTCACTTAAATATGAGCTGTAGTTGCTGAAAGAACCAACACAGTCATAGGCTGCATTAATAGAGGGATACGATCATGATCACATGAAATGTTAATACCACTATATAATGCCTTGGTCAGATCACCTTTGGAATATTGCATCCAGTTTTAGTCATCACAATATAAAAAAGATGTTGAGACTCTGGAAGGAATGCAGAGAAGAGCAACAAAGATGATTAGGGTAGACTGGAGGCTAAAACAAATGAAGAACTGTTGCAGGAATTGGGTATGTCTAGTTTAATGAAAAGAAGGACTAGTGGTGATGTGATAGCAGTGTTCCAATATCTAAAGGGCTCCCACAAAGAAGAGGGGGTCAACCTATTTTCCAAAGTACCTGAAGGCATGACAAGAAGCAAACTAGTAATGGAGAGAAGCAACCTAGTATTAAGAGAAATTTTTTGACATAACAGTTAATCAGTTCTATTAGAACTGATAATCAGACAGAACGACTTGTGTCCAGAAGTTGTGGGTACTCCAGCACTCAAAGTTTATAAGAAGAGGTTGAATGGCCATTTGTCAGAAATGGTATAAGGTTGGACTAGAAGACCTCCAAGAGGGTTGGACTAGACGATCTCCAAGATCCCTTCCAACTCTGTTTTTCTATTAGTACAGATCTTTCCATTAGATGTAAGCAAATAAAGAATTGAACTCAGTTGGGTTTTGTTGTGTCATCTCTGGACTAGGGCCTAACATAATTTTACTGAACTGAATGGAGACAACCTTGACTCTGTTGAGCTGGAATGCCCCCCGTTGATGACCCGTTTATTTCTGTGGACAAAATGTTCTAGTCACAGCCTTCTGTAATGAAGACTGGGGTTTTTTTGGTGGTGGTGGGGAGTCGTGGGAAACAGTTACCGGTCTGAGCAGTCAATTTCACTTGAAAATTCCTGCTGTGTCTGATACTTGGAATGGAAATGTATTTCTATTCATTTCAAAGAGACTGGCTACAGAGACCATAATTCAAACCCTATTGGAGTGAATATAGGCTGTGGGCAAGCAATATTGAGGAAAAGCTCTCCTGATCCCATTACTTTGCAAGCCTACTTGTATTTAGCTGTTGAAATTTAGGAAGTCAATGAAGACTCATTTATTTTGGCAGGGTTGAGAGTTGCTGACGCTCTCTTTTTAGGAGAAACTCAATTATTTGTTTTTATGTGTTGTGATTTTATTTATTTTAAAAAATTTGATGAGTTGCTGTTTTAGGTCTCAGTGCAATTGCTCCTTTATTACAGATTTTAATTTTAGAAACCATTTTACTGCTCCTACTTTCTAATATACTGGATGGCCATCAGTTAGAAAATCCCCTGTAAAATTCCCTGATCAATGAATACAGGGAGGAAAGTGGTGATGTGTGGAAGCATTTGGAAACTCAAATAAAGGAGAAGCCAGGGAGAACTTTATCAGAAGGGGGTTGCTTTCTAGATGTACAGGAGTAAATTCTCTCTGGTCCTAAAGATTCCAGAGGTGCTGTTACAATGACCTAGAGATTTTGTCAAAGCAAGTAATATTAATTCCATATTGCAAGAAGAGATTGGACTCTCTGTCCAGCAATCTTAGAAAACTAAATGAACCTTGAGAGACTGGCAAAACAATTGACCAACATTTTTAACTACCTCTTAGCTGCTGAAAGCTTTCCAAAGGTCAGAATCATGGTGGTGATAGCAATAGTACAGGAGCAGCAATCATCACCATACCTCTCTCCTCCTCCTCCTCCTCCTCTACCAGAATACAGTACCTCTGTGTCTGTAAAACACAAATCAATCAATCAGTCAATCTGGATTATCACTGATTGAAATGATTGGAAATCTAAAAGAAGCCTGCAATAGGCCTTTTGTTGCAATCATCTGCTACCATGATGTACTCTGTGTGTCCTGTATGTACCACTTCTAAGTTGACAGCTGGTGTTTTTTACTTCTCCTTGGCCTTAAATACAGTGTTTCTGCTTTGGGGTGAGAATGGGGGGGTGGAGACTATCTGTGCTTGGGCCAGTGCCTCTTGCTACCTTCCTATGCTTTCTGAAATGTCTGAGGTCCCAAGAGTAGGGATCTTTATCCCCATTTCCATGGCAACTGGACTGCCCTGTCTCCCTATGGCTCAAGCCGTTTGTTTGCTTTGCCTGTTTCCTTGGTGACAGATGCACTCTTCTTTAAGGCTTCCTGGTTCTCCTCTCATTGGGCTGACATACTGATTGCTGGAGAGAAATTATCCTACGGTTCCTGAAAACATTTTTCTTCTCCAAAAACAGTGGAAAAAATACCCACTTTAAAAAAAAAATAGGAGTAATATTTTCACCAAAATCTTCTGGAGGTGGGAGTGGTGTTACCATTCATCTTTGCATCTATTTCTCAACATCAGTTGCTCAATGGACTATTGCTAACTCTGTCAGATAGTTGCACATTCTAAAATGCCTTGGGATATTCCCATGTTGTGATAAAAGTTGCACTTCCTGCCGGCTTCAGAATGCCATCAGAGTAGCATGAAGAAAAGCCATGTGATTTGATTCAAAACTTCAAGAAAGTGTGGGCAGTACCAAATTGCAGGGAGTGGTTTGTACCACATGGAGTCTTAGAATTTTAAAAAAAACAATGAAATAATTTCAGAAGGGTTCTAGATTTGCTTACTTTTATTGGAGAAGAAGTACTCACATTTGGAAAGAGAAAGTTTGCTCACTACATAGGCCACAAAGAAAGGGTTGAGTGTGGGATAAAGGTAAAGGTAAATGTTCCCCTCGCACATATGTGCTAGTCGTTCCTGACTCTAGGAGGCGGTGCTCATTTCTGTTTCTAAGCCAAAGAGCCAGTGATGTCTGATGACTTAGTCATGTGGCCGGCATGACTAAACGCCGAAGGCACACGGAACACTGTTACCTTCCCACCAAGGTGGTCCCTATTTTTCTACTTGCATTTTTACATAGCAATAGAAATAGCACTTAAATTTATATACCGCTTCATAGTGCTTTTACAGCCCTCTCTAAGCGGTTTTACAGAATCAGCCTATTGCCCCCAACAATCTGGGTCCTCATTTCACCCATCTCGGAAGCATGGAAGGCTGAGTCAACCTTGAGCTGGTGAGATTTGAACTGCCGAACTGCAGCTAGCAATCAACTGAAGTAGCCTGCAGTACTGCACTTTAACCACTGCGCCAACTCAGTTCTACAGTTCGAACTGCTAGGTTGGCAGAAGTGAGTGTGGGATAGCCTTCCCAAATCTAATGTCCATCAAATGTGTTGGAGTTTGCCTCCCAGAGTTCCCATCAGCATGCCAGCTGCTGAAGAGCTTGGGAGAAATTCTATGAACATTTTAAGCAGCAGTCCCTTTCTTTGTATACCAACCAAGAGAGAAAATTATAAATTGATTTCACTTCCCAGGCTAAGCAAACCAAAATTGTTATAAAGGATGTGGATACACATTATAGCATTAACTTTGATGTAATGGACTTAACACAAGGTTAGAGGAGTATCTTAATAAGCATTGTAGTTCTGCTGTGTAGAACTACAAAGGAAAACAGTAGTTCCACAAAAATCATAAAGATATTAAAGGAAATAAAAATGGTTATTTCAGTTTATGAATCTGATGCATTAAGCTCTTTCAGGACCATGAATGTGAAACAAGAAAAAAATATCTCTCTCCCTCCTTCTCTCCCTCTCCCTCCCTCCCTCCTCCTTCTCCCACCCTCTCTCTGTGTTTACCTCATATAGAGATAGAATGGAGATGATAGAGATGGGACCTGATAGAAATGGAGATGATGGAGATGGAGTCAGTTGGAGTGATGTCACTCTAGCAGCAACATCAGAATGTTATTGAATTGTGCTGGATTATATCCATGGCAAAAACTGGGTTGGGAGAAGAAAAACATTTCATTAAAGTGGGAGCAAAGAAGGCTCCCTTTAAACTGTGGGCTGGGACTGAGGCAAAGGCAATGCCAAGAAAGATGACTTATCAAAATGTATATTGTAGACACATTCATGGGGCAGATACAGAGATACAAGACTCTGTCTCATTTTAGCAAGATTTCTTCTCTCATAGCTGTACCAATTAACAACAGTTACTTAATTTGCATCAGTTTGGGAATTCGGTCCTTGAGCTGAATTATTTCTCAAATATGTCCTGGGATCAGGACTCCTGGGTAGAAGCTTGGTTTGATATGCTCATTATATTATACATTTATTGAACTGCCAGCTTCACTCAGTGGGTAAAATCATGACTCGTTGGAATCCATCACAGACATAAAATCTTTATAAAGTCTAAATTCAGAGCGTTTCTGAGTATGCTCAAGGCCCTAGGCAAACATCTTTTCTTTGCTCTGTCAAAAAAAAAACCCTGGAAGCAACAGGTATACAACTGCCAATCCATCAACTTAATTATAACTTATTAGGATTGTAAATGTTCCCTGTATATTTCAACCCAAATATTACTTCAATGAGACAAATAATTCCAGTAGTAGGTATCTCCTAAGACTATTTTATATACCTGTGCTCCACTCCAAGTGGAAAAGATGAGCACCAATATGAACTACAGGTCTTGGAACAGAGGATGCTCTTTTAGTGACTCTCCTCCATGCGTCCAGCATTTTTCCTTTGCTGAGGCCATTATTTATTTCTTTATTTGTTGTTTGCCATTTTATTTTGGGTCCAATCTATAAAACTGTCCAGGAGGAGAGGGCAGGAAAAACCTATTGTTTGGTCCTAGTCTAACCAATCATTTGCTGAGGGGAGATATGAGAACAGGCAGGCTCATTGCAGTAAGAAGGGGGGATAATGGACCTGGCATTGGGCCCCCAAATGGTCCCTGGAAGTCATCCAACAATGCTAATTCCTGACAACAGAAAAGATTGGGGTAGCGCAGAGCTGTTTGCACTGCAGGAATTGCACTCACTGGATTTCAGTCTTGTAAATCTACATCCAAATTCTAGTTTGAGTCCCATAACTGTGGATTTCTTATCCTTGTTTCTTCTCTTTATAATGGAAGGTTAAGGCCAAATCTTATCATTCATATATGAATAATGCTACAGGTAGTTCCTGACTTATGACCATTCATTTAACAAAAGTTTGAAGTTACAATGACCTCAGAAACAGTGACTTACAACCTATCCTCAAAAGTTATGACCCTCAGACCACCCCAGTAGTCATGTGATTGTAATTTGGGCATTGAGCAACTGGCTCACAATTATGAGATTTGCAGCATTTTGTGGACATGTGATTGCAATTTGCAGCCTTTCCAACAAGAGTTCCAACTGGGTAAACCAGAGTCACCTAAAGATTGTGGAGATTTATTTTAACAACTACAGTAAAAATGGTTGTAAAATCATGTACAGTCACCTGATGGCTTGCTTAAGGAAGGATATCACTTATAAACAAAAATCCCACCCCCGGTTATGGTTGTAAGTGAAGGACAATCAGTATATAAATGATCACTGCATCTATGAAGCTGAACTTTTAAAATAATCTAACTTCGCAAAACTAAACAACATGCAAATGGCTGTAAATTTATATATATATATATATATATATATATATATATATATATATATATATATATGCATATTCTTTCTAGCCAGGTTTTACCTACGTAAACTAAGTTGTTCTACAGCCCTGGTTCTGTGAAATCTCATTCACAAGTTTCTATATATATATATATATGTTTTTCTTCTAGCCAGGTTTTCCCTACGTAACCAAGGTTTTTCTGCAGCCCTAGCCCAGTAGAATCACATCCACTCGATTCTGGGCTTTTTTCCTTTCTGGTAGCCAGCAAGTTCTTCCTGCTAGGTGGGAGACTTATATAGATCCATTTCTAGCTCGTTTGCTTTCATCAGTAAGCCAATAAAAATCTTAGTTTACGTAGGAAGAACCTGGCTAAAGAGAAATACACATAAAGCCTACAAAAAGGAAAGAATATATATAATCTCCCTGCAATTTCCTTGGAAAAGTTTTCCAGAAGTAGTTTGCCATTGTCTGCTTCCTAGGGCTATGAAAAAGAGACAGGCTCAAAGTCTCATGGTTTCTAGTCTGATGCCTTAACCACTGTCCCAAACTGACTCTTTAAAATTTAATTAAAGATATTTTATACCACGGACATAAACTATTTTAAAAACCCATTCTTTGTTTTTGGAGAATTTGGGATACAGATCATTTTTTGATGAGACTAAAGAAAGAAAAAAAAAGATTCATTCACAAGTCACTATGCAGCTTAAATTGGAATAAACCCAAGATGCACCCACTTGTAGTGTAGATGTGTCCTTTTATTATGCAAAGTCCTTATGCTTTGAATATCTGAAAGATGAACTTTTGTAACAGATATATTTCCCAAGCATTCAATACACAGTGTTTATAGCAGGGTTTATGTATTTACACCTACAGTAACTCTTTAATATGTTTGCACTGGAAACTAAGATTGTTGACATGTCAGTTTATCTTTTTGTATATAGCTAAGCAGCCATACCAACATTTGTCACATGATTCTATTGTGAGATATATAGATCCAGTGGCACTGATTTTTCAGCATCTCATGTCTAAAACTGCAATCAGGTGATACTAAAAAAGAAAATGAGGATTTTTGTCCAGGCTCTATGTCTGTCACTCTGCTTGCTCTTGGTCTAGGAGATTGTTAATCTGAGGTCCCTTCCTTCTGTTATTCATCCCAGGAACACATACAGAACACATGCCCTTGGATTCTTTTGTTCGAAGGATGTAATCAGCCAGGTGCTTTGCTTACCTCTGTAAAATATTTCCTGTAAATAAATTTCCTTTCTGTTACAGAAATTCTGCTTCATTAATATTTTTCAGACTAGATTCTCACTCTTAGGAATGTTCACACACACACACAAAGAAAACTTCAGCCCCTAATAGCTATTGCCTTTTCCTGTTAAACATACCATATGTGGAATCAGCCAATCAGAAAAGGAATAACGTATGATTTATGAAATTATTTTACACCACATTGGAGTGTGTGTGTTCCCTGTTTAGGCTATATATAGAGTATTCTTCTTGTGCACGTCAATAATTCAAATGCAGAAAAATGCATTTTTTAAGTTTAGCAAAGAATTTCAACCCAATTTGTGATGATTGAGGCTTAACGTGGTGAGTTTAGAAATAATCTTGTCAATCATTAGGTCCTTCTCTACTTAGCCAAAATAATGAACTTCTCCTGTTTCTCATATCATCTGATATTCCTCCTTACATCCCCTCACTTTCTCTGTCTGCTTCTTCGTAGTTCCTTTCCACTTTTATATCTTTATGTAGAAAAGGTAAGGCTAAAAAGCTCTAGGTTTGCTGTTATGAGAAACTGGTGAAGTGGTAATGGGTGTTGGTAAAAAGCCAAAATGTCAACTCATATTTTATGTTAGTCTACGTTGTTGTGTCACTATCAGGAGAAGGAACTGCATCTCAGCCTGGACAAGTAAAAGAGCACTTAGTTAATTGAAATGCTAAAGTCTCCAGGGCCAAATAAATTATTTATTTATCACATGTACATAGCTGCCCATCTCGATACAGAATTCTAGAATTACATCGTTGGGTATTGAAAGTTGTTGAACTGATCACAGAATTACTAATTCTAACATCTGAGAAATTATGGAGAACTATGGCGGTCCCACAAGACTGGAGACCCTGTCTTGTCCCTGTCTTCCAAAAAAGAATCAGGAAATGAGAAATTGCAGAACAGTCTGCTTGATGCCTATATGAAACAAAGGTTCTCAAGCAAATTAGTTGTGAGCACTTGGATAGGAAGACAAAAAATTAACAGGAACTAGGATGGATATGTGGCAAACAAATAATGCCAGATTATATACTTTTTGATAAGGTTACTAGTTTAATAGAAATACTTTAAGGAAATGTTCGGACATTCTCTAACTTTGATCTCTGAAAAGCATTTGATACAGTCTTTAATAACATCCTCAATAAAATGGCAAATTATGGGCTAGGTGATCCATCTATTCATAATTGGCTGAATGATTGTACTCAGAAAGGATACATGAATGGGCTGCACATTGACTTGAAAAATTGTATCAAATGGACCGCCACAGAATCTATCATAAACTTTGTGCTAGTCAAAGTTTTAATTAATGACATGGATGCCTCCGTGTCTGTTCCTAACCATAATTATGCAAAAAATGGTTGGGCTAGATGACTTTTAAAATCCCTTCTATGATTCTATGATTTTAGCTTTACCGTGAGCTTCCTTCCTCCAGCTTCACTACTACATATAAAATCTTAAAAACAGCATTTCAGCAGCAATGCTGAATCTTAAAAAATCTTAAAAACAGCAACCCAGAGATAGATTTAGTCCAGCATCCTGTATCACTTACTGATCAACTAGGGTACCTGGAAGTTCCCAAAAGGACAGAAGGCAATGGTAGTCTTCCAGTGTGGCTCCCCCACAGCTGGCCTGTTGTGTAAATGACAATGACCTTTAACCATCAAGATTAGTTCCCTGTAATTCTTCAGTGGTATATAGTGGTGGTAGTAATGAATCTTGAAATTTATATATTGTGTAAAATACATTATTATTACTCATACTCCAATTCATTCTATCCAAAGGGCTCTGCCCTTCTCCCTTCCTACTCCATGTGCTTGGAAAATTGTAGAAAGGGATTTTACATTCTTCAACTCCCACTTGCTAGTTTGTGAAGACTTTACCCCATCCTTCTACACTTGGTTCCCTAGTACTGTACAAGACAAAATAAAAAAAAAATGTTCACAAATATAATAAGACAGAGAAAGACTTTATATCTCTTCTGCTAGCCAGAGATCCACAGAGATGAGGTGGATTTTTCAAAGCTAGCAAATATTGTAGCACCCTCCCACTTATATCTGCATTGAAGTTCCACCCCTTGGATATCACTGACTAGCTTATATACATACGCTCTGAACAATAATTAAGCACATCTGTGTTTCAGTGGTCTCATTTCACTGGATTTTACCCAGGACAAGGAGATCAAGTCTATCTTATCATGAATTGCATTATCCTCCTACCAAGAACGAGATTATCAAGGCTAATTAATCTTTCTTTCTACCAGGTGGCAGTGAGATCATCTCAAAGTTAAGGAGTATCTGGTTCTCAAGGTTAATTGGACTGAAGTTGAGAAAGATCATTCTACTTATACAGATATCTCACTAAGGACAAGATAAAATATAACCTGAATATGACCATTAGTGGCTAAAACAAATGCTTGCTAAATTCTGCACTACATTACTAAACCATTACATGAAAATATAAAATCATAAAAACTTCTACATACCATGCCGCTCATGGAAAGGGGTACATACGACCACTCATTTTTTTTCCCCTCATCAATCATCCGATAAAACATAAAATATAAGAAGAGATATTAGCAACCTCCCAATAGCAACCTTCCAATACTTGAAGGATTGTCAAGATGACGATAGTATGGATTTTTTCTCTATAAATTCTGGTGGTGGGACAAAAACCAATGGGTGGAAAATTAGGGTTCAAACTAAGGAGTAATTTCCGACTATGATTGCTGCTAAGCACTGGAATAGCTTACTTCCTGGCATCCTTGGACGCTTTCAAACAAAGATTAAGCGGCCATTTGTCTGGGATTCCTGCTCTGAGCAGAACTAGAAGATTTACAAGGTCCCTTCCAACCCTGTGATATTTTAGATTCTTTGAAGTTCTTTCTTCTACTAGAACTTTTTTAGTCAAGTTTCTTTTAAGGGTGTTGGGTTTTGGTTGTCAGTCTAGCCTATTTCCTTGTAGTTTCCTAACCACCGTACACTTTGCTTAACTTCCTACCCAACAAGGTAGTGTACTGCCACCTGCTAAGATTTATGTCCTATAGACATGTATACTTATTTGTATCAACTGGGTTCCTCTTTCATCTCCATGAAAGGTGAACATAGACCTCATGATCATATGGAGGTCAGAGATGCAGTTACCAGCACATCTTCTTCTCTCTGTTTGATGGACCTGAGTATCATCAGATATATGAGAACAAAAGCTTCAAGAAAAGAATAGTTTTTATCCTCTTTATCCATCTACCCTCATAGTGGATGGAATTCTGTTCAATATTTCTGAACTACAAACCTCCTTTTATTGCCAACTTCTTGCTCTGTATATTCATGACCCCCTCCCTTATTTGTATGTAAGAGGGAAAAACTAGCAGCAGCTACTTGAAGACAGTCACATGCATTATCCAAGGAATGAGATAGTAGGTTCCCACAGGGTTAGGGCATACAACAATTAGGCTTGAATGTACCTTGCTTGATCAGTCTGAAAGGTCCCAGTGATTTAATTGTGTGATATGGAAGTATCACACTTTGGAAGAAACAGCTGCCATCTGGTGGCAATCTTACAAGCAGATATTTTTAATAACAGATATTCGAGCAAGAAAAAAAGGTGATATAATTTCAATAATTCACCACCTACTCCTTCCACAATTTAGTACTTCTGTCTCAGATTGTAACACCCATATTGGCTGAGGATCGATCATGTTACTTTGGAATAGGAAAACCCAGTGCAGTGCTTCTTAAACTGAGGGTAATTACACATACCGGTAATTTGGGCATATCCTGGGAGTAATGGGGCAATTTGTAATTGCTTATTTGTGAATTGAGGCTCACAAATTGATTGCTACTGGTAAGATGCTTGCATAGAATATTTCTCTCTCTCTCTCTCTCTCTCTCTCTCTCTCTCTCTCTCTCTCTCTCTCTCTCTCTCTCTCTCTCTCTCACACACACACACACACACACACACACACACACACACACAGAGAGAGAGAGAGAGAGAGAGAGAGAGAGAGAGAGAGAGAGAGAGAGAGAGAGAGACTGTCCGTCCCTCCCTCCCTCCCTTATGTAATTATCCAAGACTGCAGAAAGGGGTAATTGGGTCAAACTGGCTTTATGTTTAAAATATCTGAAAAACACCCCACTGTGGAAAGACTAATTTAAGATATGTCAGAATGATAGAACCAATTCTGCCACAATGTTTCTAAGTTTTAATATTTCAAATTAAATCTATTCCAGCTTTGTTTTCTTATCCTCTATAAGCTGCCAAGCACTTGCCTCTAGGACAGATGCAATCTTTTTTGAGGCTTGCTTCTTCTCTTGCGCTGCCATGTCTGAAGTTCTACCACAGTGCTGTGACCAATGCAATTGCCACTCAATACTGCCAAAAGAGATGTTGGCAATGGGCGAGATGGTCATCCTTCTTTTCCTTTTCCTTTTTTAATTTTATCTTACCTGGATCAGCTTCTTCTCTTTGTCCCTACCATGAATTAATTATCCTCAGATTGGCCTACATAATAGAAACAGAAAGGGAAGTAAAAAATATATGCTTTGAATGTGGGATTTCATGTTAAGGTCTTGAATGTTACAAGAGAAAAATGGCATGTCCTGAAAAAAGTGCATGACACACACAGACACAAAAATCATGTCGATCCCAGCTGCAATTTTATTTTTTTTCGGACAGAACCAGGTTTTGTTTTTGTTAGTGATAAAGTCATGCCCAACCCATCGGGACCCCATGGATAACATTCCTCCAGGCCTTCCTGTCCTCTCCATCCCTCAGAGTTCCCTGCTTCAGCGACTCCATCCAGCCACCTCATTCTCTGCCGTCCCTTCCTCTTTTGCTGTCAATCGTTCTCAGCATTAGGCTCTTCTCCAGTGAGTCCTTCCTTCTCATTAAGTGGCCAAAGTATTTCAGTTTCATCTTCAGGATCTGGCCTTCTAAAGAGCAGTCAGGGTTGATCTCCTCTAGGACTTATCAAGGGACTTGCAGGAGTCTTCTCCAGCACCATAGTTCAAAGGCCTCAATTCTTTCGCACTCAGCCTTCCTTATGGTTCAACTTTCACAGCCATACATTGCAACTTGGAAAACCATAGCCTTGACTATATGGAGCCAGGTTTACCATCTCATTAAAGGTTCAGAAGAAGCAAACTTCAGAATTACCTTTATTTATTTATTTATTTATTTATTTATTTATTTATTTATTGAATTTGTATATCACCCTTCTCCCAAAGGGACTCAGGGCGGTGGACAACCAAAATTAAAATACATACAATACAAAAGTTAAGATAGCTAAAATAAATTAAATCAATCAGCCTCCCAATTTAAAACCCCAAGTCTATAAAATTTAAAAATTCCCATTAAAAACCATTTAGGCTAGGCCGGCTTGCTGGAATAAATAAGTCTTCAGGGCCTTACGGAAAGTGCGGAGGTCTAGGATCAGTCGTATTCCAGGAGGTAGCTCATTCCACAGGGCGGGTGCTCCCACAGAGAAGGCTCTCCCCCTGGGGGCCGCCAGCCGACATTGCTTGACCGATGGCACCCTGAGGAGGCCCTCTCTGTGAGAGCGTATTGGCTGATGGGAGGTTATCAGTAGCAGCAGGCAGTCTCATAGGTACCCTGGGCCTAAACCATGGAGCGCTTTAAAGGTGAGAACCACCTTAAAGTGCACCCGGAAGACCACCGGGAGCCAGTGCAGCTGGCTCCCGGTGGTGCAGTTGAACAATGCAGTTCAATCCATATTCTTCCCAATCCCGTAAATACTCCAAGTAGACAATTTTATAGACAAGATTTCTGCCACATCATTTCTCGGCTTCTAATTGGGGCCATGATTCAGTTTCTTTCTGAAGAGTATAGCTCTAGTAGTACTAATGTGTTGCCGGATGGGGATTGCATCTCTAGCCATGGGGCTCTTTTAGATGTCTGTGGAGATTCTCTGTCATCCAGATCATAGTTATCTCAAAGGTGCTTTTTTCCAAGAAGACTCCACAATCAATAGCACTCTGATTCAGGTAAACCCTGAGCACACTGTTGTGGTCTGCCAGCAGCCTGAGGAGCTGGCAGCAGAGTCAGACAGTGAGGAGGCTGGGGAGGACCATGGGCCAGTCCTGGAGTCTGGGGAAGGCTCAGACGAGGGCTCTGCATCAGAGGCAGAGAAACGGCCATCTGGGAGGTACATGCTGCCTCCAAGGCCTCCAGAGTCAGACCTCAGCGAGGCAGAGGAACAGGGGGAGCCTGTTCCCAGTGCACACATGCACAGAGCTGCCAGAAGGCAAGAACAGTTTTTAAAAAAGGGACAACTCATGAGTAGGGCTTGGAGATGATTGGCCCCTCCCGTAAGACTTAAAAGAGGAGCAAAGGGACATGGGCCTTTGCAGGAAATAAGGTTGTTAATTTTCTGCAGTTTAAAGTCTGAAGCTGTGTTTGATTCTGGACTCCATGTGGCTTTGACAATTAGGCCTTTGGCAGCGTGTCAAGAGAAATAAACGTGGTGATTATCAGCCTTATCCTGAAGGACTCTTTACAACTATTTGGTACTCATCTGTGAATGAACATAATTCACAGCTGTTAAAATAAAACAGGTTTTTGGGACTACTCATGTGTTTTACTGACTCAGGAAGCCTAGGTCAGAACACACAGAAATAAATCCTAAAGTGGCCTCAACAGCTTTCAGAGAGTGCTAACCACCAGATGACTACAAAGAAATACAATCCTTCCATCCTCCTCCCATCCTATCAGAACATACCCTTCCACCACCCCCCACCACCACCATCCAGTCACAACTGTCAGTACTATCCTTCCATCCCCCTGACATCAGAACTGATGAAGCTTCTTGGATGAGAAGCAAAACCTTTTCTTCTTCCTCTTCAAGGAAAAAACAGTCAAGTTGCCTTTCGAAGAAGAAGAAAAAAACACCTTTGGGAATCTTGTTTTAGAATACTTTCTTAGTATTTTGAAAGGATCCTAGTGGATCTGAAATGGACAGAGTAATGAGGTCAGCCAAGGGAGCTTGGCTTCTTCAATGCATCATTTCTTTGGAAAGAGAAGTATCAGTCTAATCTCTTTGACCTCCATAGACATTAGAACCAACCACATCTAGGCTTAGACTTCTTTGAAAGAGTCATCCAATCCTGACTTTATTAGGAAAGGCATGGAAGGATATAAAAGTATTGTGCATATTTTTGGAAAGATCTTTCACTAATATAAGGAATCTTCATATATTATTCTGATTAATATACACATTTTATGTTCACATTTTAATTAAAGAACTGCATGACCAAAATTCAAAAAGGTGTGATTATTGAAATATAACTGCATTTCAATTCATGTATTAATTTGAGAAGTATGCATTAAATAAATTCAAATTAAAATGTGAACCAAATTAAATTTTCCTCCATCTCCATTTCTAAGGCAGATAATATTTCTCTATAATGTTTGTATATTCATAGAAGACATTAATATGCTGCTTCTCTAACAGGCTCAAAATGGGTAACAGATAAAATAAAATCAGTACGGAAGTAAAATTACACAACACGTGTCCAATTATATGTTTTTTAAAAATAAAATACCAAACAACTAATAATTAACTGAACATGAAGCAATTAAATGAAACCGATTCTTTCTGAAAGCAAAAATAAAGACTTTTTTTAATTCCTTAAGGGAGGCAATTCCAGAGAATAAAGTCAATTGGACCATATCTGAGCAATTCTTTCCACAAAGGGTTCAGTAAAAGTTAGAATATAAGGAGACGGATAAGAATCCGATTCACTCATTTAACCCTGAACAAATACAGCTGCCAACTTAATGACACCCAAAGGAAAAGTCAAAGCAAATTGCCAGGGACAGGATTTTCCTCCAGCAAAATGATTAAGTGCTTTTTTGTGGTTTGCCAGGTTTAGGTTGGCCAGATGTAAATTGCGAATGCAAGATTGACCACTAGATAGCAGGAGAGAAATACAGAAAAGATTAACTCTTTGCTGCCATCTCCTGATCCTTTGTCTTCAGCACCCTAAGAGCCAATAGTCCAGATCTCATGAATAAGAAATTCATTTGGGGGGGGAAAAACCATAATTCAGCACTGACCCTATCGTTAGAGTTTGCCGAAAGCAAACCTTCTTGTTAAAACGAGGTCCTTTCTCAATTTCAACACCTAAGGAACAATGAGGGGGGGAAAAAACAGTGTCAGGAAGACGAACTAGTTTAGCAAGATCTGCTCTAGGGAAGATCATTTTTACAAGTCAACGGTAGGACTCTGCAGAGAATGTATAGTCTTTATTTGCTATTCAGTCTGCTTCTACTGCACCTGAGGCCTTTTTTGCATCAGCAGCAGCATCTTTCCCACTGTGTACCCAGATGGAACTCGCTTTATGCACTTGATTTCTCCTTCCGCATCCCCATTTAGCCAAGAAATCATTGGCCTGTTTTACCACATTATGGGTTGTCTCTTCGAGTTGTTATCCTAGCAGGTAACAATCTTCTCTGCTCTGAGAAGACCAACAATTGGATTAGATGACTGGAATTATGGCCTATTTAAATGAAAACTGCAGGGCCAACCTGAGAGCAACGGAAATAACTGAAAAAGGCCAGATTGGAAGAGAAGGGTGGGGTGAAGGGAGTGAGAGATCACATACAGCCAAGGAAACACTTTAAAAAGCAGTAAGTTTGTCTTCATATTGGCACGGCAGTGTTTGCAGCATGGCTTAGTGTGCCTCATCTTGTTAAATAAATATTGTGACAGTTCTAATCCTAGCAAGCGGAGATGTAACCAGAACTTGGATTTTCACTGAGGGCAAACAGTAATGGCTGCTCTTTAAGTATTTCAAATAAGCCTCTAATTTAGATCTACAAAGTCAGTACTGTTTGTTAAATAAATTCCCAAGTCATCTGGTACAAGGCCAATAGTCGTGGTTAAGGAAGATGTAGCAAACTAACAGATATTTAATTCCACTCTTGGATGAGCAGCATATTCATGTATTCAGGAAGAAGCTTTTTAATTTCATTTAAAGCATTAGCAACTGCAAATAACCAATACAAACAGCACATGGTCTCTCTCTCTCTCTCTCTCTCTCTCTCTCTCTCTCACACACACACACACACACACACACACACAGAGAGAGAGAGAGAGAGAGAGAGAGAGAGAGAGAGAGAGAGAGAGAGAGAGAGAGAAACTCCTCTTTAACTAAGGCAACCCTTTCTGCAGGACTTTGAAGTCAATCAAAGGCGACAGCTCCAGCACAGCCAAGGAATTAGGTATCATTTAATTGCTGAAAGGAAAATGACAAATGCTGGTTCATAACTAACATGCTACAGCCACTTTGTAAAATGTTAATTGGAATACCTTGCACTTCTCCAAGCCTTTAATGAATTAATGGTGATGCCACTCTCTATTTATGGCCCAGTTAAATTCCAAGGCAAATCCATTTACCTCCTCTATATTGTTATTAAACTTCATATGACTGTTACATAATCAATAAACAGCCTCTTCATTAATCTAAATGAAGGCTTTCCAGCAGGCCTGTGTGGAAAGCCGAAGCCCCTAAGATGATCTGCCACTCTTTGGATTTTATGGAAATCATAAATGTAATTTTCATTGTCTAGAGACTCACAATTAACATGTTATTTTTTTTAAAAAAAAATTATACTCACTAAGAAAACAAGCCCTTATTACAGGAAAATATTTGTCAGAATCTTTAAAGAGATATCTCCAGATGGCTGGGCTGCTATACAAACATGCAGCTTTATTGTTGCAAGTCTCTCATTTTGTTCTGTTTGCATGTATATATCCCATTGCAAGCAACTGAGGGGGTGATTTAGTTTTTTGAAACAGTTTTTAGAATGTAGGTATTGTGTAGTGGGCTTCAGTAGGCAAGAACCAGACCAGCAGAGCTGCAACAGCGTTTATTGACTCAAAAATGGAACTGAGGAACTGGAGGCAAATGCCTGGTATTTATACTGTCTAGGCCCACAGGGCCTTATCCAATCATAGAACTAGAAAAAGTCCACCCAAATATAAATGTTCTAAATTTCCCTCCAAAACAGTTGGGGTCATCTAAAGATTAGTTTCACTTTAACACAAGTGTATACATTCAATACATAACAGTAGGTATTTGAGGGGAACAGCACACTGGGGCCTGATAGTAAATCCACGAGTATACACAAGGTTGCAAGATACTACCTCAGAAACCTTTAAGTATGAGTCTTGATTCTATCAAATTGTAATTTTTGATAGGCTGGGTGGAGGAAATTACTCATTTATATGGGGAGTAGTAATCTTAACTATACAAACTAATTTTAAAGTGCTGTTGCTAAATGCTAGATTGGTCTGCAATAAGGCTACTCTTGCCCATGACTTAATTGTTGAAGAGAAGGGTGATCTTGTTTGCATCACCAAGATTTGGCTGGGAAAGGAGGATGAGGTTACTCTCTCTCTGGGAACTGCCTGGCACCAACCAAGATCTCAAGGAAGTGGAGGTGGAGTGGTGTCGATTATCCGAGATACCTGGAAAGCATCCAGGCATCTTGCTCTGCAGATTGCTGGTTGTGAGACACTGTTTCTTAAATTGGGTACTGGGAAGGGGCAATTGGGATTGTTGCTTTTGTACCAGCTCCCTGCTGTATAGCAGCCTCCATGCCTGAACTAATTGACTGGGCCGGCAATGGAATTTCCTGAACTTATTTATTTATTTATTTATTTATTTATTTTATTTGTTTCCATTTCTATACCGCCCTTCTCCAAATAGGACTCAGGGCGTGAACAGCCAAAGTAAAAAACAGAACATACAAAATTTAAAAACAGTTTAAAATAATTAAATATTTTGGCCGTAAATTAAAACAACCCAATTTAAAATCAATTTAAAATTTAACTCAAGCCAGCCCAGCTAGTTGAAATAAATAGGTTTTCAGGGCCCGACGAAAAATCCGGAGGTCTGTTATTGTATGTATCTCTGGGGGGAGGTTGTTCCAGAGGATGGGCGCCGCCACAGAGAAGGCTCTCCCCCTGGGGGTCGCCAGCCAACATTGTCTGGCGGACAGCACCCTGAGGAGGCCCACTCTGTGCGAGCGTACTGGCTGGTGGGAGACTATTGGTGGCAGAAGGCGGTCTCATAAATACCCCGGCCCTAAGCCATGGAGCGCTTTAAAAGTGGTCACCAACACCTTGAAGCGCACCCGGAAGACCACCGGGAGCCAGTGCAGCTCGTGCAGGAGAGGTGTCACATGGGAGCGCCTGGTCGCCCCCATAATCCCCCGCGCGGCCGCGTTGTGGACCAGCTGGAGCCTCCGGGTGCACCTCAGGGGGAGCCCCATGTAGAGAGCGTTGCAGTAGTCCAGGCGGGAAGTGACGAGTGCCTGAGTGACTGTGCGTAGGGAGTCCCGATCTAGAAAGGGGCGTAACTGGCATATCAGGCAAACCTGATAAAAAGCCCCCCTGGCCATGGCCATCAAATGATCTTCTAAAGACAGCCGTGCGTCCAGGAGGACGCCCAAGTTACGAGCCCTCTCCGTGGGGGCAAGTGATTTGCCCCCAATAGCCAGCGATGGCGTCAGCTGGCTATATTGAGACGCCGGAAGCCACAGCCACTCAGTCTTGGAGGGATTGAGTCAGAGCCTGTTTCTCCCCATCCAGGCCCGCACGGCCTCCAGGCACTGGGACATCATTCAAGGGCATCGTTGGGGTGGCCTGGGGTGGAGATGTACAGCTGGGTGTCATCAGCATACTGATGGAACTCCACCCTGAAGCCACGGATGATCTCACCCAGCGGCTTTACATAAATGTTGAACAGAAGGGGCGAGAGGACCGACCCTTGTGGCACCCCACAAGCAAGGTGCCTCGGAGTCGACCGCTGCCCCCCTGTTAACACAGATTGCGACCGGTCAGAGAGGTATGAGGAGAACCACCGCAGAACGGTGCCCCCCACCCCCAACCCCGCCAACCGGTGCAACATGATACCATGGTCGATGGTATCAAAAGCTGCTGAGAGGTCTAACAGGACCAGGATAGAGGAGCAACCTCTATCCCAAGCCCTCCAGAGATCATCCACCAATGCGACCAATGCCGTTTCCGTGCTGTGCCCAGGCCGGAAGCCGGACTGGAGCAGGTCTAGATAGATAGCTTCATCCAGGTACCGGGGAAGCTGTTGCGCTACCACACTCTCAACAACCTTCGCAACGAAGCGAAGGTTGGAGACTGGACGATAGTTAGCCAAAACAGCCGGATCCAGAGAGGGCTTCTTGAGGAGGGGCCTCACAACCGCTTCTTTCAAAGCGGCCGGCAGGACCCCCTCACTCAAAGAAGTGTTAACAATTTTCTGGAGCCAGCCTCATGTCACCTCCCGGGAAGCCAGTACCAACCAGGAGGGACACGGGTCCAATAAACATATGGTCGCGTTCAGTTGTCCCAGGACCCTGTCCATGTCCTCGGGAGCCACAGGATCGAACTCCCCCCAGATAACACTTTCAAGACCTGCCTCTGTCATCCCATCCGGACATACCCAGTCAGAGGCCAGCCCTTCCCGAATCTGAGCAATTTTGTCATACAGATACTGCACAAAGTCCTCAGCTCGGCCCTGCAAGGGGTCATCCCGCACTTCCAGGTGGAGGAGGGAGTGGGTCACCCTAAACAGGGCGGCCGGGTGATTATTTGATGATGCGATAAGAGCGGCAAAATAGCTAGATTTCGCCGCTATTATCGCCACTAGGTAGGTCTTAATATGAGACCTCACCAGTGTTCGGTCGGATTCGGAGCGGCTGGTCCTCCAACTACTCTCCAGGCATCTTTTCCGGCACTTCATCTCCCTCAGCTCCTCGGAGAACCAAGGAGCTAGGTGAGTTCGGTGCCAGGTCAGAGGCCGCAAAGGCACGACACGGTCCAAGGCCCCAGCAGCCGCACTATCCCAGGCGGCCACCAGGTCTTCAGCCGAGTCATGAGCCAGAGTCTCAGGAAATGGCCCAAGCTCATCTGGAACCTATCAGGGTCCATCAGGTGCCTGGGGCGGAACCACCTGGTCGTTCCCGCCTCCCTGCGGTGGGGTGCAACGGTTAGAAAGTCCAGTCGAAGGAGCGAGTGGTCAGACCATGACAAGGGTTTGATGGCTATATCCCCTATATCAAGGCCACTCAACCACTGACCAGAGACAAAAACTAAGTCCAGAGTGTGTCCCCCTGTGTGAGTGGGGTCATGAATTAACTGAGTAAGGTCCATGGCCGTCATGGAAGCCATGAACTCCCGAGCCACCTCAGATGTTTCACCGATAGATGGCAGGTTGAAATCCCCCATTATAACAAGTCTGGTGGTCCTAGAGAGCTTTAACCTATCTTCACTGAGTGCAGAGTTAAAAGCAGCGTGAGAGTCATTGTCCAGGGGTCAAATGAATTGAATTGAGAGAACCTAAGCAGGCTAAGAGATGCTCAAAGAGATTAGAATGGCTACAACTCTATTGGCCTTTCGTAAGGTTTTTTTAAAAAATAAGTAAAACAAGCAAACAAACAAACTTATATTTCAGCATTATTCCCACCCCACCCCCACCCCCACGTCTCTCGCTTTCTAGAGTTTAGTCCTTGCATATTACTCAAAGGTGAAATGGGTGTTGCTGATAAACATTCAACACAAACAGATGATAGATAGATAGATAGATAGATAGATAGATAGATAGATAGATAGATAGATAGATGATAGATAGATAATAAATAAATAACTGTATTTTCATTGTACGTGTATACACAGTATACCTATACAACGAAATTCACTTAATACCCAAAGACCAGGTCCAACACACATAAATATCCCCAAACACACTCCCATCCACCACAATACTCCACCCCTAAACCGCCCAAACATCCACACAACAGACCAAATAATACTGTCCAACAGCTCACTGATGGTAGCCCTTTAGTTCATTGTTGAGTGCAATTATTGAGTATTGAGTATAATTATAGATATAGATATAGATAGATAGATAGATAGATAGATAGATAGATAGATAGATAGATAGATAATAGATCGATAGATGATAGATAGATAGATAGATAGATAGATAGATAGATAGATAGATAGATGCCTATTAGCCTTGCTTACCCACATTCACAACACCGTGTGATAGACATCCAAGACATGCAAAGGGAAAAGAGACCCTGTTAACAGTTAAACAAAGTATGAGGCCTCCAATTTATAAAGAAAGATCTCCTGCTTTCATACCTGCTATAAGTGTTTTTATTTTTAACATTCCATGCTGGAATGGGGATTTAATAAAAGATATGCCAACATACCAAAAGTAAAATGAGACAATGTGCTAAATGGAGTGAGAAGGTAAAATTTTTGAGAGTCTTCTTCCCATGGAGAGGGAGGACTGGAACACCCTCCTAATTTCTATGGAACAGGTATTTAGATAGAGAGAGATAAATATATAAAATACCTGCACAAAATCCAGTGTCCACTCAATCTAAATGATAATGTTATAGGCCTGAGTAAATCATTGAATGACAATTAAGGTATTGATTAATGGCTTGATTCCAAGATAAAAATAGAGCTCTGATTAATCTGAACCTGCCACCTGGACTCCCTTGTGGCTACTGCCAAAGCCTAATGGGGTTCTTTTAGAGATGAACAGATCTCCCCTGATTCTCTTTCATTATCATGCCATGGGTTGGCTCTGCTTCATGCTAAGTGCTCCTTTTCACCTGGAGAATTTGTAAAATTGGTTTTGGAATTGGCACATGGACAGTTTGCTACAATTTTCAGTTCACACTATTTTCTCCCCCTGACAGCTTACTAATTCACTGCACTAATTAAGTCACAGCACACCAAAAAGAGAATGTGATGTGATCTCAGCTAAGGGGGAAAAAATAAGATTTCAGTGGGAAAAAAATGTAGCAAGTTTAATGTACATGATGTACTGTGTGTAATAAAGCTAGGAAATCCAAAAGAAGGGTGGATTTCCAATACAGCCAAATGCTCTGCAAAGGAAAAGGAAGCAGCTAATTCTGGGGTGACTCCAAAATTGGGAGGAAGGAAACATCCAGATCAGAGGTGGTATTCAGCAGGTTCTCACCAGTTCTGGAGAACTGGTAGCGGAAATTTTGAGTAGTTCGGAGAATCGGTAAATACCACCTCTGACTGGCCCAACCCCCATCTATTTTCTGCAGTAACCTTCTCCTGACGTGGGTTGGGAATGGAGATTTTACAGTATCCTTCCCCTGCCACGCCCACCAAGCCATGCCATGCCACGCCCACCAAGCCACACCCACAGAACCGGTAATAAAAAAAAATTGAAACCCACCACTGATCCAGATGTGGAGAGTTTCTTTAACATACATCACTGGTCTCCTATTCCTGATTCAAAAGCCTACTGAAAAACAAGGAATGTTTTTCCGGAGTACTTAGCTAACTGACTAACCAATTCTACAAGGGTCTACAATTCTACAAAGTCTCCCAGTCAGGTTTGGTACTGGACACACACAAAAACCTGCACTAATTTCCTGTAAAATAACTCAGCTCAACCAGATTACATCCAGGTAACTTGAGCTTGCCCTTTTCTGATGAAGTCCTTGGATGTGTGATGGGATCTAATGCCACTATTGATCTCCCTGACCCCCCCAGAGCTTCTCTCCCTTTCTCCTTTTTTCCTTGAAGTGATACAGTTGTAGGGGACTGAAAGAGCCAAAATGCTTCAGTCCTCCAATTCACATGAAAATCTAAGCCAGAGAAAATTTACAAGGCTTTAATGCTCATTTGATAGGTAAGGTGTACTGTGAACCTCAGTAAGATTTTATTTCATTTCCCAAACTAAGGACATGTTTGCGCATTTTATAATCCACTTTTCATTCACAAAGAGATACCCAAAATAGGAATGCAACAAACAAATTATTTGCAGTGGAAACAATTTGGCAGGAAATTCCTTTCAAAACTACCTACATTTTTAAAACCATGAAACAACACTGGAGTTTTGTAACACTGAACTGTTGTAAACAGAAGAATAATTGAGAGAGGGATGTATAACTGCACTGAGTGTGGGGTGTACTTTTATAATAAATGAACTAATAAAAACTTGTGCAGAAGTGCCCTGTTTTGTTTTGTTTTTTTAACCTGGGAACTGCTCTTTATAGAGCAGTTCCCAGGTTAAAAAACACTAGGTGTGCGTCTGCTTTAAAAAAAATCAGAATAAATCCTCCAGAATTCTGACAAGAACAAATGTTCTTCTGCTCTCTTTTAAAGCAGCCCTTTTCCAAGCTGAAAAAAGTCAGGGTGCTTTAATAGATAGCACAGAAGTGCTGTTCTTGTCTAAAGTATTCCTCCTAAATGATTTTTCAAATTATGCATAGCCCTAATCCGTATTCCTTAAAAAAAAAAAAAACTGTTAATGCATGAATGGGTTAAGAAGCTAGAGTGTTTTAGAAGAACACAAACTATTAAAATTCTATTTAAAACTTTGGGGTCCGATTTTTTGTGAAGAGGATGAAAAAAATCTTTACCAAAAATGGATTTGGGGGACAGTATTGCACTGGTGTGATAATATTTCACAGAATACATTGTATCCATCATTGTCCAATGCTTTGTTTTATTCTGATCAGAAACCTTATTATTCAATTATGCAATACACTACATTTTCACTAAGAAATGTTAAATAAAGCACTTCCTAGAACTTGAGGATCTGGAAGAAATTTGGAGAGAGAAGGGGAAAGTTTTTTTTCTTTCTATTTATGGCATTTTGTTCTTTCTTTTCTAACAAAATATTCTGCATATTTAATTTTCCAGGAATATAGTAATGCTGGATTTAGTCTTCTCATCTGTCTATCTTAATTTTAGTTGCTAGTTGATGTGAAATGACCATCAAGTCATTTGGCGTAGGTTATTGTGATTACCTGTAACTTCTTAAAATAACCTTCTTTGACCCATATGCCATCCAGATGTGCAGATTTCAACTTATATAATTATTACCAGTGTCAATACTGGCAAAGAAATTCTGGGAGCTGGTCCACCCATTTGGATGTCACTCAAGTTGGGGGAACCTATCATATAAAATGCTCATAGTTGCATATCTTCCCATTTATATTTTCCAAACTGGTGAAATTATCCTGATAGAAAAATATAGTGCTGAAATGTATGAGTGCTAAGTTAGAAAAGATTTAAAAAATGGGGCTCTACTCACCATCATTTCTGACTCTAAATTAACTTCTCTAACAGATCTTCAACCTATTTTTGAATATGATGAATAATAAGAAAATAAGAAAAAATGTTGTGGTTGGCACACAATGGATTAGGTAGCACAAAGGAAGCCCAAATTAAGATAAGAGTGGACTATTACCTCTTGAACTGTTATGCAATGAAATACAGTAGTGGCCAAAATTGTGGAAACCTTTTGGAAAAAGTGTATTTTTGAGGTTTAATAACACCACATTTTTTGGAGTTTCAAGATAATCATATTCCACTGCTGGAATGGCCTGGGAATAGCCCAGACCTTAACCCAATTAAAAATCTATGGAGCTGGTTAAACAAACTTATCAGTCAGAAGCGACCCAGCAATAAAACCCAGTTAATAGAAGCAATTATTCAATCTTGGTTTCACATCATAACAGCTGCAGAACTAAAAGACTTGATTCACTCCATGGGAAGATGTTGTAAGGCCGTAATTCATACTAAAGGTTACCCAACTGACATGGTGATAATTTTTGTATATCTCACTTTTTTTCTATGGTGATAATTTATGTATATCTCATTTTTTCTACATGTTTCACTTTTCTTCTATATACTGTACCTGCTATTCTAATAGCAAATCCTTCATAAAAGTTATTACATTACGTTCTTGATTAAATTATCTTCCATTGATATATATTTTATGGTATTCTACTCCCCCAAAAAAGGTGGTGTTATCAGCTAGTTTTAGAAAATACACTTTTCCCAAAAGGTTTCCACAATTTTGGCCACTACTGTAAACTACAAGTTAATCATAACAATCATAAAATTGCCTTAGGAACCCTTCAAGGAAAAGATAAGGTAACAATTTTCTAGATATGTTGTTGGCAGAACTAAAGGAAGAAATAAATCAAAATACTGTGGCAAGGCCTTGAGCTCTGTCTACAGCTGGCGTACATTATGTAAATTGAACACAATCATTTGAACTGGAGTCAACTGTGTAAACCAAATGATTGGTTTTTGACCAGTGGAAAAATCCTGCTGTCATCCATTAAAACCTTCTGAGATTTATCAGGCATTTTGAAGTCCATTTCAATAGCAATAGAGGCTGAAAATATGTTTGTATAACATGAAAAGGACACAGATGCTTTCAGGACCAGTTATCGCATTTGTACAATGTCTTCCTGCCTCTTACTTGTATTGGGACTTTGATTTAGTGGTCAATTGTTGGAACACTTAGTTCTCTTGCTCCTTCACTCAGCAAGTTCTTCTCCAGTTAAAGTCCTCAGCCAAAATGCCAAGCTACAGGGCGTCCTTTGAAAAAGGAAAGTCTTTGAACAATCTCCTTTCCAAGACTGCTGTTCATTTGGCCAGCTTGTCTGCTATTGCTTGGCTGTGGCTTACAGATAGAACTGGACACTAAAGAGCCAACATCAAATTCCTGCCAAGGAACAAGACTCCCAACCAGTGAAAACATTCAAGAGCCCACCAGGGCTTGTTGCTAAGCATAAGGGAAACCTGGTTGGCAAAGTCAACTCTATGCTTCCTGTATGGCTCTGATTTTCTGCTCCAACATTTCTTCTGTTCCTGACATCTTTCTCCCAATACAGAAGGCATCTCCTAACCATTATATTTTGGGCCAATGTTCTCTGAGGAAACAACCCGCCCTTCATCAAGCTGCTTGTCCTTGTTTCATAAGATGTAATTCTGAATAGGTTTTAAGCTAATGGGGTAAATACTGTTCTCTAAGTAATATCTTTGTAATTGGCTTTCGTGTTTGATCCCCAGCCTGTCCCATCTTAAGAAGAATACTCCATAGGAAACATTTGCTGCGTTTGCTGAACAGAAGAAGTTCTTGGATGAGAAGTGGAGTGTCTTCAAGGAAAAACAAAGTAAGTCCAGTTGCCTCTTGAAAATGTACCTTTGGGATTTGCTGCATTTGAAAGCAAATGAACACTAAAGTTACCAAATGCTTCCAATCTTTGAAAAAAAAGAACCTAACAGTCAAACTTTCCACTAAGTCATGAAGTGTTTTTATTATTATTATTTACTTTATTCATTAAACATGAAACTCTTATTATTATCATCATCATCATTATTGGCTTGGCATGATGTAGCAACCTAACCACTATGGTTTATACCTTAGCATAATGTGTCAAACTAGATTCTGTTGAAATAAATAATGACTACTAGCAAAAATGTCTGTGCTCATGCTGAAATCTTGAACAATCCGCACCTTAGATTTTTATAACCGGGAAGTAATAAAACATCAATCAATGTTTTAGTTATTGCTGATTTTAGCCCCAGAGATGATGCAAAAATCTTCTATTCTGAATAAGTGCCTGGATTTTGAATTTTCAAATTCAAATTTCAAATTCCTTTATCCTACCGTTATGCAATCTACTTTGCACATGGAATTTGCCACAATATTGATCTCTGCTGTTTGCATGTTCGCCTCATTATATTCACTCTGTATGCCTGTATACTAATCACATAAGAAGGACCGTTCTCATGTCAAATTGTAACATCATTATGCATCAACCTCTGATATGCTACATGGCATTCATTAAAAATTGTTACTTTACGTTACCAGCTTTTCTCCTGGGAATTTTGAAAACTGAATATGCAAAAAAGAAAAAGTATTTAATTATACATATTCTGACAGCCGCTAGAATTTCCTTTGCCCAGTATTGGAAAGAAAAACAAATACCACCTCAAGAACATGTTATTGGAAAAATATTGGAGTGCGCCGAAATGAACAAATTGACTTCAGAAATTAATGACAGAGAAGATTCAGAATTTTATAGCGTGTGGGACATGTGGTACGAATGGATGGGGGAAAGAAATAAAGAAGGTAATAGTGATTAAATTTTAACTAATTAACAAAATCTATATGAATAGTATTAGATTTAGTCTTAGGGAGTTGAGCACTATTATTTTTAAGTGTTTGAAATTAAATCTAGCTTCAAGAAACAATATCAACAAAAGACAAGCAATAATGTATGTAGATGTATATATGTATATAACTGCACCAATGAACCGAAAATGTACCGATTGTATCACTATATGTTATAATAAAATCAAATTAAAAAAAAAATAAAAAAAATAAAAATTGTTACAAAGCCTCTGTGGAATGGATAAATTGGTATTAGAACATTTATTTATATTTCACCTTCGTTATTTTTTTATAAATAACTCAAAGCAGTGGACATATCTAATACTCCTTCCACCCTCTATTTTCCCCACAACAACAACCCTGTGAAGTGTGTTCAGCTGAGATACACTGACCCAAACTCACCCAGCCAGCTTTCATGCATAAGGCAGGATTAGAACTCACAGTCTTCTGCTTTCTAGCCTGATGCTTTAACCACTAGACCAACCTGGCCCCATATCTCCAACATAGATCTGCATAAACAACTGCATTAAGACCCATATTACTGTATATTGTTTTAAACTCTTGCAACTGAACTTTAAATGGTCTAAATCAGTGGTGGGTTGCTACCGGTTCTCCCTGATTCTTGTGAACCGGAAGTGGAAATTTTGAGTAGTTTAGAGAACCGGTAAATACCACCTCTGCCTGGCCCCGCCCCCAATCTATTCCCTTCCTCCCAAGTCCCAGCTGATCAGCTAGAAGGAAAAAAAATCAGGGCTCACTTGACAAAGAAGAGAAGACAAAAAACAAGACACCTTAGCTTTAAATTGAGAAGCCAAGAAGCCTCCCTTGGCTAGAACCGATCTGCTCCTTGTAAACCGCTCAGTGGTGATACATTGGCAATTGAGGCAAGCTGCCTGAAAGTGGTTTCCGATGCTCTCGGTGGTGGCAGGGTGGCAAAAACCTGTTTAAACTCTTGCCGCGGTGCTTCAAAGGGCCGCCCTACAGCTGATCAGTGGTAAAAGGCAGTGTGGTGGTAGACCAGTGCGCTCCAAAAACAAATGGGTAGACCGGTATGGATCTGCAAGCAGTTAAAAGCCTGGTAGACCAGTACCTCTACTAAATCCTAAAGAATTGTTTGTCACATGACCATCAAACCACGCCCACAAAATAAGCCACACCCACAGAACTGGTAATAAAAAAATTTAGAACCCACCCCTGGTCTAAATACCTAAAATTGAAAATTAATGTACCTGAATCCATTAAAAACAAACATCAGAATAGATACTTTGGGTCAGAATGACTTATTGCAGTCTTTTATGCTATTATCTCAGAAACAAGACACAAGAGTACATTATAAAAATAATTTGAATTCCTAATTAATCTCAACATTTACTATAATTAACAATCTGGCTGATGATTAAGAAATCTGTTTACAAAAGTTAACCCTATTTTTGAGGCATTGCTAATTTCTGTGGTCATGGAAAATGTCTTCAGACAATACTGTCTCCCTCAGCCAAGAAACAAAGGTCAGCATTACACCCTAGAGTTGGACACAACTGGACAGGAAAACCTTTACCTGAGAATTTTCTGGAGCAAGCAGCATTCAAAGCTGAGAAAGTCTGACTTAATTATCAGATTGAAGTCATTCAGGACATTGTATCAATTATTTTACAGGCCAGGTAGCATACAGCTCTAAATCAAAACAAAGTGAAGGCCTCCATGAACCTTCCCTGGTTCAATGATACATTAAATAAAAGAATAGATCTATTCGTTCACCTTCTACAAGATAAATTGAACCAAGTTACTTCTTGGTACACAGGGATGTCAAACTGTCAGCTGGTGGGCCAGATGCATCACGTGTAGGCCACACCCATCCCAGCTCTGCGAAGGGAAAAAATGTTGCAAAACGCAATGTGATGGATGCTGCGTCCCAGGCTTCACGTCGGTCTGCAGAAGCTGCTGCGTGCTGATTGGTTGTTTCGTTTCTGGCGCGAGTATATAAGTAGTTGTCAAAGTGCTGACAGCTGCTGTTCCTGTTAGCCGAGCAGCCTCACTAGCCGCCAAAGCTAGCAAAAGTGTTAACCGCACTTGTTAACCAATAAATCCTATTAGCTGTTAAAGAACCTGTCTTGCCTCAGTCTGTTCATCCCTACCAGGACATAACAATGGCAATGTGACGCCGCGAGTTTGACACCTGTGTTCTAGATCAACTACAGGCTCCACGTTGGACACAAAAATTCCATTAGCTGAACTGGGATTTGGAGACACATAAAGATTGTTGAATCCGAGAGACATTTCATTGATGTCCCATGATCCGGTGCAACACACTGACCATTAGGTTACCCCAATTCTCATACAGAGCATGGTTTTTGTAAATATAGGGAGCTGTATGATCTTTAATTATTCCCTCACTGTTTTTTATTTGAATCCCTGCATTAATCAGAATAATTTTCCATGCTGTGAAGATGGGCCTCTCACATCTGGCATGCTTTAAATTCTCTCACTTGTGCTTGAGTGAGGGTAAATGTCAGCAATTGCATTGATGGTTGGTTCTGCACAAACACAGCTAATAACAGGTTTCAAGACTTTGGGTAAATGAATAATAGAAATTAGATGTCGCAACACTGACTGCTGCAGCAGACTGTGGGGGTGGGTCTGAACAGCTGGCATACTCCAGTTCTTGCGTGGTGGCTGCCTGAACCACATCGCAGAGACACAGGCAGTCACCTTGGTACCAGAGACGCTTTCATTCTTAAAGGTTTTCTCCCCCTCTTCCAGTCCTCTTCCCAGTTCTGCTTCCCCAGACTATTTTTCCTCCTTTTTCTCTCTTTCAGCATTGCCTCTAAATAAGAGATTCTGAACAAAGAACACAAGAAGTAGTTTATCAAAGGATCTGTCAGTTTTGCTTCCTTGGATTTCCTTTGTTGTGGGATCCAATTTTTTTCATCCTGAGGGAGACTTGTCCTTGCAATAACATGGGCAGGGGGGGGAGAAATAATCACTCTCATACCTCCAAATTAAAGGTGGTTTTTGATAAGGGAGTGCCTGAATGGGGAAAAGTTTTAATAGCAGCACAAGTTCTGCAAAATCTTTGCACAGGGTGTGCATGGCTTCTGCTAAAGCATTGAGTCCAATAATGGTCCAATAATTGTTCAATGGTGTTTATTTTCATTTGCGCAAAAGATATTAGGTGCTTTGTCATTACTTAAAGTATGTACAGGAGAGACACTGAACTTGTTTACCCTGAGGTATAATCCAATGAATGCAATGAAACTTTTTGTATAATAAGTGCAATTTGAATTGTATAGACTACAAAGAACTCATGTGAAATGGGTAGTCTTTAATTAAATACCTCAAACCAGCTATCCCAGTGATTGATTTAATACTGAGTTCTGCCACTTCACAACCTTTTTGATCTGAAACTAACTCCTCAAGAGCTAGATACTCAATTGACCTCTCACCCCTGTTGCCCTCACTGCTGCACATTACATTTCTTTTAATTTCTGCTTTTGTGTAGGTGTCGCTATACATCCATGAAGGCTGTAGCTCACAGACGGAACTTTTTTTGGATTCTCTCCTCACCTTCTGAGTACATCTATGGATTTATAAACAACAAAAAGATTAGCAGAAGCTTTAAAAAGAGACATCCCTCTCCCCTATTTTTCAAGTGCTACCTTTCTGGCACACTTGCACCTCATCAATTTTTCTCCATGAATCAGTGTTCATTACCTAATGGTTTGTCACCCATTCACAGAAATAGCCCACCCCAGCCAGGTGTAATGGGCAGATCTGCTTTTCATGGTGGCATGATGCCTGGGAGTGTATTTTTCCTCCAGTGCAGAGGTCAGCAACCCGCGACTCTGGAGCCGCATGTAGCTCTTTCATCCCTCTGTTGCGGCTTCTTGTCGCCGATCAGCGCCACAATTTTGAGAGGACCTTCTGGTTGGCGGGAAAGTATGGCACACCAGAAGGAGAGTCTGGCAAGGGGCAGGTTTTCCGGTCAGCTCCACAATTGATAGGGCTTTCAGTTAGGACAGGTAGAGGAAAAAGGATGCCAAGCTAGGAGGAGACTCTATGGTGGGGAAACCAGACTTCCGGTCAGCTCCAGAATTGAACGGGAGGTTTCCAGTTAGGACCTTTGTGACTCCCGGTGTTTTCTTTTCTGTGGTCAACCGGTCCAAATGGCTCTTTGAGTGTTTAAAGTTGCTGAACCCTGCTCCAATGGAATGTTTTTAGAAGCCACTGTGTCTTTCAGCATTGCTCCTGAAGTGAGTGCTTCTTACATACCATATTTTTTGGAGTATAAGATGCTCCAGACTATAAGATGCACCTACCTTTTTTGGTGAAGAAAACAAGAAAAAGAAATCTGCCTCTGCCTCCCAGCAATTTTGCCTCGTTGTAGCAAACAGAAAATAGCCTGCTTTACTTTCGTTTTCATTTTCAGCATAGCTTGATTAGCACAAGAAAAAAAAATCTGCTCCCAGCAAATTATCTCCTTGCAGCAAGCAGCAGAGGCCCGCGCAAAACAGCTGAGAGTCGGGAGGCCAATCCAATCAACTTGTGCTAATTAGGCTGTGCTGAAGCTGAAACAAGCTGTTTCTCCTTGCTGCTTGCTGCAAGGAGGTAAACTGCTGGGAGGCAGAGACCAAAGGGTGGGGGCCAGTGGGTGGGCAGGGCTACATTCGGTGTATAAGATGCACCTAATTTTCACTCCCTTTTAGGAGGGAAAAAGGTGTGTCTTATACTGCAAAAAATAGTATAACTTGCTAGGTTTATCTGATTTCTGAATTTTGGATTAGTAATAGAATTTATGAGAAGTCATCTCAAGGTTGGGCTGGGAAAAATACAAACTGGGAGGGGCAGGGCTTGGTTGGCAGCTTGTTCAATCAGAAAATTGGTGCCTGTAGAAACTAGAAGAATAAGCCTTTTATCGATACCGTAGAGAAAATCAAAGAAGGACAGAAGCCTTGTTTCTAAGAGGTGCCAATGAACCACACTATTTGAAAACTTGCCAAACATTAGAGCCCTTCTGAAGTTTCACAAGGTGGTGTCAGGTTCCAAGAAGGAATTTTCCTTAGGTGTAGGAACCTCACTGTTTCTTATAAGAGAAAATTCAAGATTATATTAAAAAAAGGATGCATGATAGAAAGTGTGAGTGTATAACTAATTACTGGTTTCTACTTTTGGAATATGTGGATGATGTTTGCACTGTCTAAAAGTCAATCTTGGAGCCTCAGTCTTTATTCATCTTAAATGGCAGATTAGTCAACCAGCATTGTAGCTAGAGGGAGCAAATTTTAATTGGCAGGCCAACAAATTAAAGTTTTCCTTGCACATCACTGGAGACTATTTTGGCTCTGGTACACTGCTGTGACAAAGAGTGGAAACAATATTAAAGCTGCTCTCTCCTAGCAATGGCAAGATGAGTTATTGAATTGCAAATCATGTTAAATTTCCTTCAGTATTTCAGGATTTGGGTAATAAGTACATTCATTTTAATTCAGTCAATTGATTGGTCAGTCAGTTAAAAGGCATGGGATTAATCATCCAAAACTGATTAATAAGTTGGCAGTCAACCGCATACACTTCAATATTAGACTTTTTATGTTTATCTCTGCAAAGCATTTCTTTTATTTTGAATATAGGACTGGCAATTTCAAATGGTACCCTGTGGTTCTATGAGGATAACAAGGGGATTATGCGTGCAGTTCTAAAACTAGGCTTAATGGTGTACATAATACAAGAATGTGATATCTTGAGAGTATGGTCTTTCATTTAGAGGAAGCTTCTCCAAATGGGACATAGACAAGATCATTTCTGTGACCCCTTGGCAGCCCTCTGGCTCCAAGTCTACCCCAAAGGCTTGGGAGTTTGGGGAAAAGACTTGATCTAGCTCACGTTAGTTTGGTATATACGCATCCCCTAAACATTGCCATCTTATGGGATATAGGAAGTATACCTTACTCACGGGAGTCCTTACCCTATGGAACATCCTTTCCCTGGTACTTTAGCAGGCTTGAACCCCATGAAAAACAATTAAGATCTGACTTTTTATCCAAGTGCTGGGAGAGGGTGAGATGGATGAGAGGACTTAGTGATGGACTGCATGTAAAGGTTTACTTGGTGCCAGGTTTTATTCTTTGTGGTTTTAATAGATATATGTAAGTATTAATGTTATATTGATATTGTGTTAACTGTTGTTTGGGATCCCCTAGAGCCGTGATGGTGAACCTATGGCACCCGTGCCACACATGGCATGCGGAGCCATTTTTGCGGGCACACGAGCTGTCGCCCTAGGTCAGCTCCACCCTGCATTCGCATGCGCCTCCCGCCGGCCAGCTGATTTTGGGGTCTCTGCTGTGCATGCAGGAGATGTGCACACATGCCCATGCTGCCCCCACCCCACCCAGGAGTCTCCATGCGGCCCATTTTGGATGCCAGGTAAGTACAGGGCTTGTGCGGAGACTCTGGTGTGTGTGTGTGTGTGTGTGAAAAACAGGCCTGCCGGTAGTAGCGGAAGTCCGGAAACAGGCTGTTTCCGGCCTCTGGAGGGCTTCTGGAGGGCTGGGGAGGCCATTTTCGCCCTCCTGGAGGCCCCAGGAAAGCCTCCAGAGCCTGAGAAGGGCAAAAAAATGGGCCTACCGGAAGTCCGGAAACGGCCTGTTTCCAGCCTCCAGAGGCCTCAGGGAGGTCTGCTAAGCCCAAAACGTGGTGCGGGGGGGGGGGGGGTCACATGTGCATGCATGGGGGTGGGGCAGCACAGGGGGCATGTAGGGATGCACAGGGGGTGGGGCAGCATGGGGGGTGCACGTGCAGGGAGTGGGACATGCATAGGGGCATTGCATTATGGGTATGGGCATGTGCATGCATGCTATCGTGCATGCACGCTTTTGGCACCAGAGGAAAAAAAAGTTTAGCCATCACTGCCCTAGAATCTGATATAAGATAGACAACTTTGTAAATGTTTTAAAGAAATAAATGCATAGATAAAACTCTATATTTTTCCCAGATCTTCCAGTCAGATTGATGGCCATGGTTAGTCTGCTGTCTTTTGATCTCCTCAAAGACTCTGTGGTGTTGTTTTGTAAGAGCCATAGTGATGCAGTGGTTAGAATGCAGTACTGCAGGCTGACTCACTGCTCATTCCAGGAGTTTGATTCTGTTAACAGCTCAGTGTTGACTCAGCTTTCCATCCTCCCAAGGTCAGTAAAATGAGGACCCAGATTGCTGGGGGCAATATGCTGATTCTGTAAACCGCCTAGAAAAGGCTGTAAAGCACTGTGAAGCGGTATATAAGTCTAAGTGCTACTGCTACTGCTATTGCTAAATATCCCCTATTACCAGAAAGCCACTTTGCTTAATTGTAGTTAATGTGGTTTGCACGTGATAAATTTGGGGGTTGGCGAAGTTAGTGGAACACTTTCTTAGATTCTGGGGAATGGGCAGGCAATTCACGTGTCATTAATTCTGGTCAGGTTGAGCTAACAAATTCACATCATTCAAATGTTTTAAAAAGGCTACTTCATTAAGAGACACAGGAGATGTAAAAGGAGTCCGCAGATACACTAATGGGAAAACGTGCTAATTAATTAGATACAGTTTTTAAAGTTGAAGTAAGGCACAGGGAGAATGAGATTAGTCTGTCCTCTCGACTGCTTTGAGCAAGGAAATACAGGTAGTCCTTGTTTAGCAACTACAGCTGGCTTCTTTAGGCAAAGCAGTTACTGAGTGAAACTCTGACTGTGCTTATGATCTTCCTTCAGCTTTGCTTTGTTTTGCAGACCTGCAAAGATCATAAATGTGAGGATTGGTTGCAAGATTATTTTTCATCACCATCAGCAAACACCATTGTTAGCAAATAGGCACTAAATGAGACAGTCACTAAACAATACACATACAAACACAATTAACATCTAATGATTTTAACCAGAAACATATACAAACACAACAATTTTAAGACATATATCATGCCATGTTAATATAAAGGTAAAGGTTCCCCTCGCACATATGTGCTAGTCGTTCCCGACTCTAGGGGGCAGTGCTCATCTCCGTTTCAAAGCCGAAGAGCCAGCACTGTCCGAAGATGTCTCCGTGGCTATGTGGCCGGCATGACTAAATGTCAAAGGCGCACAGAACACTGTTACCTTCCCACCAAAGGTGGTTCCTATTTTTCTACTTGCATTTTTTATGTGTTTTCGAACTGCTAGGTTGGCAGAAGCTGGGACAAATAACAGGAGCTCACCCCGTTACACGGCACTAGGGATTTGAACCACTGAACTGCTAACCTTTCGATCGACAAGCTCAGCATCTTAACCACTGAGCCACTGCGTCCCTTCATGTTAATATACATAATTTCTTCCCATATAGGGAAGTGTTAAATGCTATGCCCCATTTGAATCAATCTTATAATTGATATGATAAGCACTTTCCCAAGGAAAAACTGAGTTGCAAGGGAATGAAATCAGAATTCTTTAATGGGATGTCAATAAAGCAATGTCAAAATGATACAACTGGAAAGAAATCTTGTTTTATCTTTCTCATTGTGATTCCTGCCATAGGCTTCCTTCATAGTTCAGGATGATAAAACTCCTGAAGTGTGAAGCAAGATTTAGTTGCTCATCTGCACGGCTTCTGTCCATGGAATAGCAGGAGATGGTCAAGCATTCAGTATTAACCCAGCCAACGGGTTTTTTTTTTTTTTTCAGAAGACAATTTCCATAGAAAGTGTTTGACAAGGATCGTTTCCAAATATTTGTACCTAGAGACTATTTTGGGAATCCAATTCCTTCCCTTAACCCCCTAAAATCTATCACCTGCAAACAAAGGGAAGAACTTCACAAGCCTATTTCCTCCTCCAATTCACTCCTGGGATGTACAGAACACTCCTCATCTCTACTAACCTGTCAAAAAACATTGCCCAAAGCACTAATGACACAACAGTAAAGGAAGACTTTCCCATTTCTGCCACTGCTTTTTCGTCATTATTTCCATTGATAAAAATAATGTTAAAGAAATGGTGATGGATAACATTTATCATGTTAAGTTATCTCGCATGGAATTGTCTATGATAAGTTGTCCTATGATGGGTTGGCTGCACCAAATTGTCCCATGGCAAGTTGGCTATGATGAGATGGCCGCAGCGAGTTGGCTGAAGTGACATAACCATGCGAGATGGCCACAGCAAGCTGGCCATGGCAAGTTGTCCTACTAGGCCCTCAGCAAATTGTTCCAGCCATACTTTGATGGATTGGGAATTGAAGCTAGGAGTGCAACTTCACCTAACCCGGAAGTCGATGGATCGAAACCAAGATAGATAATGAAAGATAAAGAATTGCAAGATAGAGAATGAAAAGAAAGAAGGCCTCTCCTCATCCTGCACACTGACACTGAATATCCTACTGTTAAAAAAAGGAAGGGAGGGAGATTGTTTTGAAGGTATCTATTTTATTCATCACATTAATATACCTGCCTATCTAACAGAAAAGTGACTGTAAGCAACACACAATAGAAACAAACATAAAATCAAAATATGAAAATGAGTACAATTAAACAAGTACAGTTATGAACTGGCAGGTCAGATTTTGTGATGGTATAGATGAACAGCTAATGGAGAGCTTTGAAAAATGACCACCATTCTTTTCATTTTTCTCCCTGTGTAAAGCAGGATTATTTCTCTTTAGTGCTTCATGGGCTTGGAAGAACTTGCACTTCTATACTGTCAATATGTCAGGATTTTATACTCATCAGGATGTGAGCCATTGACTACAGTCATGTAAGAGGCATGCAACATGTCAGTCAGAGCTCCATCAAACTGGGAACCGTTCATACATGCAGTCATTTGGCATGCAGACTCAAAGAGGATACTGTGCTGTAAATTATTTATCCACCTGAAAGTGTTTACAGGAATTTCACAGAAGTCAACAAGAATAAAATCAAGACTATGAGATTAAAAGTAAACAACTTCTATGCATGTACTCATTCATGCTGTGCAGAGGGGGGATCCTCTTTTTTTTGTTGTTTTGAAAATGTCTTTCAAAGTAGAAGAGAATTGTGGAGACAATCTCATGGTGTCCTTGTATTCACTGATTTATCCTTTGGGCCCTAACTATATGTGAAGATCCCATCTGTCATTGTTCGATAAGTGCTCCTGCGATTTGAAGCTTTCCTGACTTTATGTGCTTCAATTAAACCCAAAGAGAAGACATTGTAAGGTGACTCTTTGTGCTACCTTTATTCTGTTTGCTTGTCAAATCTATATCCAGCTTTTGCCCTAGTAACTCTGGGCAGCGTTTAACACTCTTTCTATTCCCACCACCATCACAATAACCCTGTAAGGCAATGAGGATGGTTTCCCCAATTCTAGTTCAGCACTTTAACCAACTACACTACAATGGGATTGTTGTTGATTTTTTTCTCCCCAAGGTTGGGAAAATCTTTTGGCAATAAGAGAAACCTCAGAGTGGTCAAAGAGATATAACAGCAAGGCAAAATCCTCTCCACTGCAACTGTGCAGAGCATTCAAGAGAGATGCCTCAGAGAGCACATTGACACAAGCAAATCGCCCTCCTTGAACCAAAGGTGCTTTTTCAAGAGGCAACTGGACTTTTTGGTTTTTATTTGAAGATGTTTTGCTTCTTATCCAAGAAACTTTTTGGATGAGAAATGAAATGTCTTCAAAGAAAAACCAGAAAGTCCAGTTGCCTCTTGACAAAGCACCTTTGGGACAACCATGACCTGAATGACTGAGAATCACCATAGACACTCTCCTTGAAGTCTTAAAGGTGGACCCCTCCATGACTTCTCTGCAGACCATCCCCAGCTTTTAACATTGCTTGGAAAACCCTTGTCCTCCAACATTTCCTACAATAATGTGAACTCCAAAGGAGCACCAAGAGGATTTTTTAAAAAAAAAAAAATCAAGCACATTTATGAGCCACAGTGGCACAGTGGTTAGAGTGCAGTACTGCAGGCTACTTCTGCTGACTGTCAGCTGCCTGCAATTTGGCAGTTCAAATCTCACCAGGCTCAAGGTTGACTCAACCTTCCATCCTTCCGAGGTGGGTAAAATGAGGACCCAGATTGTTGGGGGCAATAGGCTGACTCTGTAAACTGCTTAGAGGGACCTGTAAAAGCACTGTGAAGCAGTATATACTGTAAGTCTAAGTGCTATTGCCATTTAGAAGAACAGAAAAAGAGAACATAGCCCTCTGTCACTGGTAAAGAAAGCTTGTTGTTGTTGTTAGCTGCAAAGTCATGTCCGACCCATCGCAACCCCATGGACAACTTTCCTCCAGGCCTTCCTGTCCTCTACCATCCACTGGAGTCCATTTAAGCTCACGCCCACTGATTTGATGACTCCATCCAGCCACCTCGTTCTCTGACATCCCTTTCTTCTTTTGCCCTCAATCGTTCCCAGCATTAAGCTCTTCTCCAGTGGGTCCTCCTTTCCCAATAGGTGGCCAAAATATTTGAGTTTCATCTTCAGGATCTGGCCTTCTAAAGAGCAGCCAGGGTTGATCTCCTCTGGGACTGACCGGTTTGATCACCTTGCAGTCCAAGGGACTCGCAGGAGTCTTCTCCAGCATCATAGTTCAAAGGCCTCAATTCTTTGGTGCTCAGCCTTTCTTATGGTCCAACTTTCACAGCCATACATTGCAACTGGGAAAACCATAGCCTTGACTATATGCACTTTTGCTGGCAGGGTGATGTCTCTGCTTTTTAGTATGCTGTCTAGATTTGCCATAGCTTTAAAGAAAGTTACAAGCATATTTCAGGCTGGAAGCAGATCGGGAGCTCAGAAGACATATGGGGACAAGAGGGAAGAGTATGGAGCCCAGGTGCAGAGAAATTCCAAGTCAGAAATAGTTTTGACTCTCCTATGCTTATTTAGATGGTTTTCTGGAGATAATAGAAACTTTGATTCCATGTGGATGAGCCTCCAAAAAATTGAAGAAGTCGCTGATTAGAGTTGCCAACTTTTTTTCATGTATCCTTAAAATTTCTGGGTTGAGCATTCAGACATTTTAATTTAGCTCTTAAAGGCAGACAAATGTTGCCATTAAAAAGGGAGAGTTTTAAACAAACAAACCAACCAACCAAAAAAAGGACAATGAGTCTCCAGAAATATTCTTTGTCACAGATTAAAACAGAATTGCCAATGTTTCAGCTAATCTTTTTGTTTGTTTAATAGCTATTATGTGGGATGTATAGGGGATGCGGTGGCTCAGTGGCTAAGATGCTGAACTTGTCGATATAAAGGTCGGCAGTTCGGCAGCTCGAATCCCTAATGCCACGTAACGGAGTGAGCTCCCATTACTTGTCCCAGCTTCTGCCAACCTAGCAGTTCGAAAGCACATAAAAAATGCAAGTAGAAAAATAGGGACCACCTTTGGTAGGAAGGTAACTGCGTTCTGTGAGCCTTTGGCGTTTAGTCATGCCGGCCACATGACCACGGAGAGGCTGACCTTTGGACAGGGCTGGCTCTTCGGCTTTGAAACGGAGATGACTATTGCCCCTTAAAGTCGGGAACGACTAGCACATATGTGCAAGGGGAACCTTTACCTTTACCTTTTATGTGGGATTCAAGTAGCAAAACCAGGTTGCCCGCAGCAAATAGATTTCACTGCAGAATTGCTGTAGGTCAAGCTGTTACAGGCACAGTTCCAGATGCCCTTTGAAAATTTAGTAACCTATTTTATTTTTGAGCCAAAAAAAAGTTAAATAAAATATAATGTTTGCACAGGCTGTTAGCATAAACATGCAACACCTGCATTCTTATTTCATGATCTGTTTCTCCATCTTCACTTCCCACAATTCATCTCTTTGTCCCCTTTATGTCACCAGAAAATGGTACTTGCTATACTAACATGCTTGATTTCTTCTGAAATATGAAGATGTGGTGATTTATATGGAAGAGCTGAGCGAGTTGCTTGCCTCCCAGGTGACATCTATCCAAGAGGAGAAGCTAAAGTTCAGAAATGACATGGGCTCTTTAGAAAAGGGGCAAGATGAGGACTGTTTGGAAAACTCCAGAAAGCTGGAGGGCAGTTCTCTGGGTTTTGCCATTGATGGAAACTAGAATTTGGGCGCATAGAAAATATGACCCAGAATGTACTTCCTTTTCCTTTTCAAATCTTTGAAAACAGGGATGAAGTTCTCTGAATTTTGACTCATAATATATGCAAAGCTTACGCATAGAAAAATAACCTAAATGTCTCTTGACTTCTATTAGTCTAGCTAAAAGGGGTTGTGTGTCAATTGATAAAATAGTAACACTTCACATACATAGACAAATGCAAGCCATAAGTGTCTCTCTCATGTATTATTTTTTTTTGGGTGGGGGTAATGGAGAAAGGTGTATATATATCCTTATTAATGTATTATTCCCTCTGATTGCATTGGTAAATTGAAGTAGTATGTGAATTAACAGCAGAGTTGTATGCCATCCATGGAAGTACTTTAGCATTTTTTTTCTAAGTGCATTTTCTTTTCCTCCCCCCCCCCCTAAATTTCCAGCTCTTGGCATCCCATCCAAGTAGGAATGAACCTCAACCTTGCTTAGTTGTTTAAAATCAGCTTTGATTTGACCTCACCCTATTTCCTATAAACCTTCTTTTCCATTATAAAACCTGTTTCACTAATCTCTGCTCAGGTCATATTCTCACTTTCAGGAATGCTCTTGTACACAAAAGTTTCTACCAGCCACTTGATTCCTTAACCTTTCCCAAAATAGACGTTGATCCCAATTGATCTTACATGTAGTCTGATTCAAATCGGTACATTCTTACATTAATCATACTTTATTAACTGAAGAGCTTATGAACTTGTAGTTGTAGAAAAGGGAAACCAAATGAAGAAACTAATTCAAACATTGTTCTCTATGTGTTGACCATGCAAATACAATTGCTGTCAACAAGGTTCAGACAAGCCAAGTCTCTCATTTCCCCATCTTTATTTGTTCCATGTGGTGGAATACAATCTGCTCTGTATCTGACATAATTCCATTAGACATTTCACCCATATGATTGGCCCCTTTTAATGCAGACAGGAAAGTACAAAGCCCTGTGATGTATTTAATAGCTAAGCCAGGAATTTAGTCCAAGTGTTCTGGGGCAAAATTCAATATCCTCTCCTTGTTCCTATCTACCTTTTCCACCTGTGCAACATGATTCTTCTCCATTCAGTTAAATTGTGGACATTAAAGGTAGGTGTCATTTTGTTGGATTTAATGGCCTTTAATTATTTCATTGCCATGAACCGTTCATCTTCTCCAATGAGTTATTTTACCCAACCTCATCAACATTAGACTGAACTTAGGCATGACATTTATTTCCTGTTCCTGTGTGTCCATGGAGATTTCACAGCAGTTTTTCATGATGCATGGTTGAAACATAAGCTGAATTTTCCTTGCCTGGTTGTCATTGCAGCCGAAGATATATCTTGATGACTGTAAGGTGATGGAGGTGCCTTTGATCTCCTCTAGTCTGCCCTGAACAGCTCAAATATAATAACACTTGATACATTTTGTAATGTTCATATGACCCATGATATCCACAGGGAGAGTTTCCCTACATTGCAAGGGTAAAAGACTGTCCATTTCTTGCAATTATTAAATAACTGAAGGAAAACATATACATCACACAATGACCAATAGGAATTCAGAAAAAAAATATAAAGCTTTTAGTATCATCTGGATGATGATGATGATTATTATTATTATTATTATTATTATTATTATTATTATTATTAATATAACAGAGAAGGGCCACTCTATCATTCAGTTCCCATAAAGATCTTAAAGGTGCATATAGACAAACTACAAACAGGTTTGGGCTCATCCACATTTATTTTTAACTGGCTGGAAGATATCACCACTAACCATCTTTCCATCTTCTCTTAATACAAGCCTTGCCGTCTATATAGTTTGTCGTGCTTCAGAGATGATGATGATGATGATGATGGAGGAGGAGGAGGAGGCATTTTGGGTTCTACCCAGCACCTAGTTGCAATTGTCAGCTGCTGCGGACATACTCCTTTCCCTCCAGCTGCTAGCACTTCCCACCAGGGTCAGTTTGGCTTTGGCAACAGGAAGGCAGCAGAAATCTGTCCCTTTGCAATGAGTCAGTCAAACACTTTGTGGGTACCAGACATAAAAATAATGTCCTGGCTGCCAGATAACTTGCAAAGCTTTGGTTGAAGCAGGAAGTACACTTGAGAGTTCCTGTCAGTTGTTTTTAGGCAGTGTGAGAGCAAGCAAGAGTGAGTGAGCGTGTGAATGAAAACATGAGAAAGAGTTTGGGACAGAACAAATAATAAAGTGAAGGAGTAGGAGAATTATAAAGTGAGAAAGCAAGAGCAAAAGGAAAAGTGAGAAAGGCTGACTGCCCAAGTAACAGAGAAAAACAAGTGATTGAGAATGACATGAACGCATGAGAGATTGAACAAACAAGAAGAGCAAATGAAAAATAAGCAGAGTGAAGGAGAAAGAAAACAAAGTTTAAAAAATGAGAGACTAAGAGATTGACAGAATAAGCAATTGAATAAGAAAGATTAAGCAAGGAAGAGAGAGGTGGGAGGGAGGGAGGGAGGGAGGGAGGGAGAGACATATCTGAACACCTGCAAAGTTGTTAGGGGCCTCCCAGGTTGACTAGAAAGCCTCCTCTCTATCTTCTGGGCCAGGTTCTGATAAATGGTAAAAATCCACAGGTCTAGACATCTGTCAAAACTCACCCCCTGTTCCATCCACATCCCACATTAGGAAGAAAAATTGGGAGATATTTTTCCTGCTGGCAGGAAACCTATGGATCACTTTCCTAACTTGTCCCACATTAGAGCTGTCAGAACAGTACCACTCATGGGTCTACTTACTGAGTCAGAACACAAATTGGCTGTTGGGACAGAGTAAATTATTCTGGCATACTTTTGTGCCACCTCATCAAGTTGATGAAACCATGGTAACTCAGCTATCTGGAGGTTCTCAAAAAGCAATTGGCCTTTCTCCCACAAGTAATATCGAGTAGCATAATGGCTAAAATAAGGCATTGATTTCCTTTGGTATAATGTATTTTATCACATATGAGTCCACAAACTTCCCAAAACTTTTTTTTAGACACTTCATATATTAATCTTCTGTAACACTTCATCTCATAGAACATCTTTTCTTGAACAAGGCCAATCACAACTTGTAGTACAATAATCCAATTACAAAATTGATAACTCTTAAAATTTATTTATCACATTCCTATGCCCACCCCTTTCACACAAAGTGACTTTGGGTAGAGTACAACAATTGAATAAAAAAAATAGATAAAAAGCAGACATTTTTAAAAAATAAAAAGACATATTAAGATGAGAACACAACCAACGATTTTAAAACATACAAAACTCCTCAAAACAACACAGCTTGAAGCCACTGAGTTTTGCACCAAGTTGAGACAAAAAATTCAGATCTTGGACATTTTATTTCATATTCAAAACACTAGCCATAAATACCATTTGAAGCCTGAAACATTTTTTCACAGAGGTAGTTAGTATGTCTTTCAACTGGAAATGTTACTGATTTAATCTGGAACTTCAATCATTATATATCTGAGAGGTCATATATCTTTTATCACTTTTAACTTTTTTTTTTAAGATTTAGACTTTTATTTTTACTCTTGATGTATCCTTTATGCTTTTTAAATGATTGTATCCCAACATCCTTATGCTGATCTATCAAATAAAGATTACATCTGATTTGTTAGGTATCTGTCACTCTTTCTGAATTGCTGGAATTTTTTATTCATCTAAAAATATTGCCAAATAGTTTACCTTCATTCTATTTTGTCTTTTAGCAAAGTCCATTCAGTAGCTTTCCTATCAATACTCACAAAATGTTTTACTGCCAGCCTCTACCTCCCTTCTCAAATACCCACATATGGAAGTCAGAAAAAAGAAAAAGAAACATGAGTTGGATACAGAATCATTTTGCCTTTAGGGGAGTTATCAGCAGTAAATGCATTCTTGTGGCAGTACCTAGGAAAAAGAGTTGCATATATAATTTCACATTTATTTCTGCCTGATAGCTGAGAGAGTACAGCACAGGAAACAACTTCTATCCCTCAGTATTTGTCATGGAGCGCTGGAGATCCTTGTTTTTGTAAATGTCTATGGTGCCCCCCAGGCATTTATGTGTTTCTCTTTTGTGTGATCTTAGACAGGGTCCTTAGTTCCAGGCCGTAAGCCTGCAAAAGTGATGCTTGTGCTTTCCTACATCCCACAGAGTCCATGAATGATAACAGCCAGGGGAAGGGGCCTTTTGGCCAGCTGGCATTGTAAATTTATTATAAGGCAATAAAATATGAAATAGCAAAGGCACCTTAGGAAATATGTTTGCTTTATGAAAAACCTTCTTTCTCCTTTGGTCATAAAGTAGCTGAAGTTCACAAGAAAGTTCCCTTTATAAGACGTTAATGAATGTTTAATTGGACTGCAAAGGAAGATATAAACATTGAGGAGATATTTTATACAGTAGGGAGTTATAAGTCACTGAGTAACTACAAGCCTTAGCATAATCAACTGCGGTACAAATTAAGCTCTGACCAGTTTGCATCACCAGGGACAAATTTACTCACCTGATTGTTCTCTGGTTTCTTCTGTATCCATGAGAGTGGCCTTTCCCCACTGCCAGGTTATAATTCTCTCCACCCATCCTTGAATCAGACAGGCTGCCCATATTGGCTGCCCCTATCTTCCCTCTATTGCCTCTGCTCTGATTTACTTCCGAATGATATCCTGATTTGGCAAGTACGGTGCATGACAAACATTTTCTCTCTTCCTCTGCATCTCATGGCAGGGAAAACAAAAAACCACCCACCAATCAAGGCACTGCATCATGAAAAGGGGAGGGTTTGGCTGTGAGATTGTGTCCCTCATCTCTCAACTTTGCCCTCATTCTATCATATCACAGGATGAATAATATATTGTAAAAACAAAACCTGGCATCACAGAGAAAACTGAGTCATAAGCATCATTTTTAATTAGGATTTTCTTCCTGGTCTTTTCCTTTTTATATATATAATAAGGCCCATCGTTCTACTGTTTCAGCCTTGCACTAAACTGGTAATACCTGAAGAATTGTCATACGCTATATGTAAGGAGCATGAAGATAACCTTGGAATACTATCCAGAAACTATTCAAATGGGACAGAGCCTGGGACAAGCGAAGAGTATTAGGACTGCCTTTTCCATGAGATATAAGAGAGGCTGATGGTGCAGGGCCGTCTTAACAGCATTATGGGCCCCGAGCAAAGCAGTGTACTGGGGCCCCTATGACAACTACTCAGAGGAATAAAAATGTAAATAGTTGATAAAATTAAATTGCATGTTAGTATTAATTTAAAAATGCAGTAAAGTGTAATAAATATGTTGCTGTATTTATATGATATAAGGTGCATTGAAGGGTTGACATACACAGATTAGTATGGGGCCCCTATGCTCGTGGGGCTCACAAGTGCCTATCAAGCCCATGCGTTCAGACATGCTGTGATGGTGGAAGGAAAAACACAACTAGGCTTGCAAACTTCTCTTACCAGTATCTCACAAAATATAATTCTAGCCTTCTTGTGGAGTCTGTTTCCCGAAGTCTTTCCTTGGAGAGTTCCTTGTCAATTCTGATAAAGCACCAACACAATGTTGCAACATTTAATTGTTTAGGAAGACATGGGCAGATTGACAACAGATGATGCATATTAGGAAAAGAGGAGAGGGTCTACCTGCCTCAGACTGAAATACCAAATAATTGTGGCTCTGATCCCATATGTTACTAGTTACCTGATTTTACTCTGCTGTAACCGATGGGCCATTAAGACCAATTGATCTCCCCTTTCACTTTGCAGCTACCTTTGGATGGTGTTGGCTTCAGGGGAAAACACTATTTTAACAATAGTACAAATAAGGATAACTTAAGGATATCTTACCCATGACTTATCACTTTATGGTTGTATCTACACTGAGAGCTTATGCACCAGAGACAAATTCCTTGTATATTCAATCACATTTGGCCAATAAAGACCTCTTCTCTTCTCTTCTCTTCTCTTCTCTTCTCTTCTCTTCTCTTCTCTTCTCTTCTCTTCTCTTCTCTTCTCTTCTCTTCTCTTCTCTTCCCTTCCCTTCCCTTCCCTTCCCTTCCCTTCCCTTCCCTTCCATTCCATTCCATTCCATTCCATTCCATTCTACTGGCTGGGGAATTGTTGAAGTAGCATCATGTGGACTCATGGCCTATAATTTTGAGCAAAAAAATAGTTATTGGGAAAGAATTAAGCAGAAAGCAATTTCTTCTTTTATAATTCTTTATCAACATTCTTTACAAGTTCATTATAAATATCCCGTGTGGAAAAGATAGGAACCAGCTTGTCATCATCTACATTTTCTTGTCTAAAATGGTGCCTAATGGAGTAACCATATTGGATTTCTTCAACCAAAAGAAAAACTAACGAATTTATAACCATATAAGCTTCTGCACACTACTATCCACTCCAATGCATGGAGTCCTTAGAAAGGAATATTATATATAAAAGTGGCATTAGAGAGAGGATCAAGTAAAGGAGGAAATGCCAAAGGAAAAGCAAGAGACAGAGAGAATTTCCTAAAGTGACCTTTAACAAAGCAGTAATTAGGTATGATAGAGACAGTATAACTCTGATAAGCTGGTTAACACATGTAGTATGTAAAAACATTGGTTCCTCTTTAATTCTTAAGAAATGATATTTAATTTACAAAGGCTATAGCAATTCTTTGTCATCACACAAAATAAACAATATTTATTAATAACACTTTTTTTTTCTGCCAGAGACAAAGACTAGATGTGCCCTAGCTTCTGCTTGAACACTCAATTTGTTAGAAGCCTCTACATAACAAGGTATCTGGTGCAGAATTCTTAAAATCCAAGCATAAATTAATGCAATTGCTAATATACTATATGTTCTTAGATAAGGTGCAAGTGAATGTAAGGAGATTGGGGCCAGTGGTGGGTTGCTACCGGTTCGCCCCAGATCGGGCAAACCAGTAGTGGCAGCAGTGAGAGGCTCCGACCACCTGCCTGGACGCTTCTGTGCATGTGCAGAAGTGGTGCGCGTGAGCGCACATGCACACGTACCCACAAGCAAACCGGTAGCAATGGGTTTTGAAAACTGCCCATGATTGGGGCAAAGAATCCTAATTTCAAATATGACTGGTGAGGTTGGAACTCGTATATGTGATGATACAGACTCTTAGGGGTATTATTAGAAGGATCCACAGTAGGAATAGAAATAATTATATAAATATAAAATAGTGGCAAGGACTTAGTCCCAATTGATTATTTGTCAGTATTAATTCACTGGGTGTTATTGTATCCTAGATATTTCAAGATACAGAAGTACCTTCTGTATAGGGGTAACAGTATGTTAGCTTGCAAAACTTTAGATTAGTTTTTAGATTAGATTTAAGATTAGATATCCTAATTTGCATAAAATAGCATATCCTAATTTGCATAAAATCTAATTATAAATTAAAAGGCTGAAATGTACATCTGAAAGGATAAATGGTGTGAGCGTGAATTAAATAAAAATTAATAAGTCAGGGATAGTTACATATGATGCTCCAATTAAGGGTGATAGTAAACAAACCAGTAATGAATTAGGGGAAATTGTGCAACATTGTAAATTTTTCGGTGGAAAATCACATTCCATTAGATGACATGAATAGACATATCAGACATATCATCAAATGGAGAAAAATGAATGGTGGAGACATTCAGAAGAAAAAAAAAGAATGGATGGAGTTGTGCTGGTGAGGAATGTGAAAAAGGATTAGTAGAATGATGAAATGAAAGAGGCTGTGGATCAAGAAAAAAACATATAAAAGAATGAAGACTGTACTGTAAAAATATAAAAAACAGAATACAAGATGTTTAATTCCAAATTGTATTATACTCTAAACATTGTTGTGGAAATGGGTGAAAAGGTCTATACAAGAAACCTCCAATATCACAAATATAATTAAAAATAAAATTGATGAAATAATTTGGGATGAAACAGAAGTGAGGGGCTCTAGAGACATCCAATTAAAAACTGTAATTTGGAACTAAAGAAAGTAATGGTTTCATGCAGCATTTAAACTCTGATCTAATGTTCATTTCTAAATGCATCTTTTCAGTTAAGTAAATAAGACCAGGTCTTATTTTTTTGTGTGTGTCCCAAAATAAGCACTAGGGCTTATTTTCAGGGGATGTCTTATTTTTCCCCATGTATGGGGAAAGGGCAGGAGGCCGTGTAGTGCGCTAGTGCCACCACTGCTAATAGCAGGGCAGGAGGTTGTGTAGTGCACTAGTGCCACCACTGCAAGGAAGGGGGTTAACTCAGGGCCCGACATCAGGCCACCCATGCCCCAACACTTGCTCCACATTGCAGCAGCAGCGCCAGCACCCCATCCAGCAGGACCCTGCATGGTGCTGACCCATTTTTCCTGCTTGCTCATGGCCACAACAGAGCAGGAGGCTGAGCAATGTGCAGGTGCCGGGGCCATGAGGCGAGATGGGGGTGGAGCTGCTCCATACGCCCTGCACTGGCTTTCCTCAGGGCCCCCACAGCCAGGCCCTCCATGCCCTGAAACATGCCTCACCTTGTGGCCATGGCACCAACACACCACTAGGCCTCCTGCTCCATTGTGGCCACAATCAAGAAGAAGAAGTGGGCCTGCATCCACATGGAGTCCTGTTGCATATGGCTGTCAATGCTGCCATCATGCAGCAGGTGTCGGGGCATGGATGGCCTGGCTGCCTGAGGCACATGGGGCAGCTCCACCACCAATCCGCCTCACCTCATGGCCATGGCACTGTGTGAAACCAGATGGAATGGACAGGCGGCTGCACAGGCTGTTACGTAGGGCTTATTTTACGTAGGGTAGGGCTTATATTAGACACACACAAATAACATGCTAGGGCTTATTTTTGGGATAAGTCTTATTTTAGGGGAAACAGGGTACATAAAAGATGGAATGTGTTTGCAGGTCTTACCCACTCCATTGCCTTCTTCATTGTTATGAAAAGAAATGAAGGAAGGAACTTAGTTTACATGATTAGGACTATTGAACATATTACATGCAGCTTTAAATGGTGCTAGCAGTCTCCCTGTCACAATCCTTTCTCCTAAACACACTAGAATATAAATGGTGTGTGTGTGTGTGTGTGTGTGTGTGTGTTTGTGTTTGTGTGTTGTAATGTTGATGTTTTCCTTGTGCAACAGAGAACCTGCAGAATATTTGGAAAGGTCCACATAGGATGCTTTTCCCAACCATAGAACATAGTAATGGCTATTGGCATAATTTTCAAAGGATTCATGGAGGACATATCAATTTTATAGAATATCCATATTTAGATCAAGGACTTTACTGAATACAAACTCTTTCTGGGCAAAGGTTGCCTTGATAATAGCAATGAAAATAAATAAACAATTGAAATAAAATAATATTTATTTATCAAATTTATATAGTCACCCTGTCAAGCCTGAATCTGACTGGGCTGTGGCCGGTTCCTTTCTGGTGGGGGATTTGTTTCTATCATGGGTTATTCTCCCATGAATTCAGGTTGACACAGTTTGGAGCTGAAGGAGGAGAGCAGAGTCTTCTGAAGATGAAGTCTTCAGCCAAAACAACATAGTTAGCCGATGAGTCAGATACATTCCAATGGCCGGCTGGCCAGAGGAGGAGGAGACAAACTGCCAAGCAACCAGCCCTTATCCCGATTGGACAGTGTGACATATTGTTTTGGAAAAATTAGAAACCTTTAGTTTAAGTGGGGTTGAAAGCGCGGGAACCTTTAGTACTGGCTTTCCACCAGTTTGTGCCAAGATGACGTATCTAAATAAATTTGTTCTTTGAGGAAACGGAATGCCTCGGAGTTTGGTTTCCATTAATTGGAATGGGAAATTATTGATTGTTTCCAACTTTATTGCCAACTTCCAGAATGCTATTTTAAGCTAAAAGCTAATAATATCAAGCTGGACAGCATCATCTATTTGTTTTAATTTTGGCATCATCTGATTCCAGACTGACTGGAGCAATCACAACTCATGTACATGAAATACCTACAATCTATTGTCCCTAGAAGTGCTTTTCTGCATGTTGAGAGGAACATAGTCCTCCAGTCCCTCATCTCTTTCAGGAAAGAAGGATACAATTTCCTTGCAGTTCAAAGGAAACAAAACCCAGAAACATACTGTGGATGCCCCAAACAGAGTAATGGTGATCACCTGAAATGACCTTGCAATAGATTTGCAGTGTTCGTAATGCTATATATTAAATGGTGTCTTCCTGAGATTATGAGTCTGTTCATTTCATTTGGAATGCTATCTCGCTTATGTCAATAAACCTTTTTTTAAAGTCTAAGTATTATTCATAGGAATGTAGCCCTTAACTTCATTCCTGCTTAGTTATTTCTAGAGCAGATGTAATGAGGCTTATGAAAAGAGTGAACTACATTTTTAATGCTTCTCCCACTTTCCTTAAACAACCTGCAGCTATCAAGTCAATCATTTGTGAAGCTCAGACTCTAGCTTCCTCTACCTTAGCTGTAGCTTCCCTGAACGGATGTAATGATGATTAAATGATTTTTTTTTTTTTTTGCTCAAAACATAAGCAAATTTGATTCAAAAAACACATAGGGACCAGATGCATCGAGTTAGAAGGGGTTATTTTTGAAGTTTAAATAATTACATTTCTGATTATGCTGCCATTTCAAATGTGTTTCCAAGGACAGATTCATATATTTAGATTTAAGGCTATGCATATATATGTGTGCTGAAAATAAAAGTAGCTCTCCCATATACATATGCATATATTTACATTTTATACCCAGTCATCTCCTGGCATCTGAGCAAAAAAGCTACCTGGGTAGTTCAGGGATGGGAAAATTCCAGGTGATCCCAGGAATACAACTTAGATTAGGAAGTTTTTTTTTTAATCCCAGAAAACATAGTTATAAAACATTTCCATCCTGTTTTCAAAATGTTACATAGACCTATCCATTAAATCACCTGTCACCAAGCTTGACTTACAAAACACTTTATCTTTATCTTTTGGTAATTCTGATAATTTATATAACGTAAAGCTTGAGCCCTAAATAGAATTCTCCACTCTGCATCCAACGGATGGTTCAGGTCCTTTCCAGGCCTATGATTCTGGATGGCCACTCTGGAGAGATGGGGTAGGTGGAACCTAGAAAATAATATTCACTGCAGCTGCCCTTTGTCTTTGGATCAGTGTGACCCCTTAAATCAGGGGTGTCAAACTTGCATCATCACAGCGACGTCACATGACTTATCACGACTTTCTTCCCCTTCGCTAAACCAGGCGTGGGTGTGGCTAGCATGTGACACATCCAGCCCGTGGGCTGAGAGTTTGACAACCCTTTCTTAAATCAAGCCAAGGTCCACCCTGTCACTTTTAGGAAATTGGTGAAATTCTTCCATTTTGGAGAGCACTTGGAAAAGGTTTTAATCAGATGGAAATCTGTTTGTATTTTGATTTTCTTATCAGGTATTTTAGGGATTGTGTTTTATTATTAGCTACAGAGAGTCATTTGTATATACATGTTGATAATAAATAATAAAGAAATACCACCTATTTTGTATATTGCACTGACATTCAGGCATAAGAAGTAGGTAATTTCAGAACAACATATTTAATCAGCCCCAAGGTTTTGTTCATCTAAGTTTCAGCTGACCTATGGTCATTGGTTGCTGCTGGTCAGCAGTTGTTATTAGTGGTGCTAATGGGGGTGGTAGTCTGTGACCGTGTGTGCACACAAACACATATATATACATACACACTCATACAACACATATGATTGATCCAATGATTATTCAATAAGTGAACAAACTACATTCAAGTCTAAATGCTCATGTTCCATTCAACTCTTCTATTTCCTAGTGTGCATCCTTTGAGTTTCTGCCCTGGCTACATGAAGCATGTTCTCATCAATTTGCTGTCTCCTACCCATAATATAGGTAGTACTTAATATATGACTGCAATTGAGGACAGAATTTTTGTTGCTAAGCAAGGCAGTTGTTAATTGAGTCACATCCAATTTTATGACTTTTTTCCCAAGGTTGGTAAGGGAATTCCTGCACATAAGCAAATCATACAGTCATTAAGCAAATCTGGCTACACCCCCCACCCACCCCAATTGACTTTGCTTGTCAAAAGCCAGCTGGGAAGATTGCAAATTGTGATCACATGACCCTGGGAAGCTGCAACCCATCATAAATACATGACGATTGTCAAGCTCCTGAATTCAGGTCGTGTGACCATGAAGATGCTGCAACAAACTTAAGTACAAGGACTGGTTGTAAGTCATTTTTTTGCAGTGCTGTTGCAACTTCAAACAGTCGCTAAACAAATGGTCGTAAATCGAGAACTACCTGTATAGAAAAGCTTTCCTATATTTTTAAAAACACCTTTGAGTTGCAATATAGGAATATTTCTAGTTTGTTTCTATGGAGCTGGAACTAGCCGTTCTTGCTCGCTACAAAATTTCATGGGTCCCACGGTAGAATATAGCACAGCTTTGATTATTGTCGTAACAGAGCTATGAAGGTGTCATGTGGAGAGAACAACAACAAATAAAGGCTTTGTGTTAGTGTCAAAGGAGATAATGTATCAAGGGGAGTGAAAATGTACAAACATCCTGGAAAACTTAGGAAAGGAAATGGACTAATGGGAAGGGAATGATCCCTAAAATAATAATAATAATAATAAAACACAGGCAGTAGTAGGCAAGTACACAGAGGAGGTAGAAGAAAACCTTGTCTTCACTGCATGAATGGGAAGAGCAAGCAGCAAGGGAACAATAAATAGATCTTACAGAAGCTAAAGACTGGTCTGAACATAATCTAGTGTCAGACTTCGCTATCTCAAAATAAATGAATTTCCAAACTGCCAATCTTTAAGGAAATCTTTTCTTTAATTGAGCACAGCCACCGGATCATGACTCGATGCGGACAAGACTGACCTTTTGCCCCCCAATCCCTCCCTTTCCGGACATCAAAGGGATTTAGCAGACAGAAGTTCAGAGCTTATCTCTCTCTCTCTCTCTCTCTCTCTCTCTCTCTCTCTCTCTCTCTCTCTCTCTCTCTCTTCTCTATGCCAGCGAAACCCTCTCCCTTCACTCTCCCAGCGGGGCCTGCGTGAGATAAACAACAAATTTAGTACCTCACCCCCTCCAAGGGGGTACCCCACCCCCTCCCAGCTTGTCCGGGTGATCTGCATGGAATTTAGCTATGAGGCGGTCAGCTTGGATGTTTGTGCTCTTCACCCAGGAAGCTTCTGACAAAGGGTAGCCCTTCCACTTAATTAAGTACTGGAGGTGCCCTCTGTGCCACCTCGAATCGAGAACTCGCTGTACTTCATAGTGGGTCTGGCCTCCAATTCGTCCAAATATCTGGTAGGGAGCTGGAGGGCTAGAGGTTTGCCAGTTTGGCTTGGAAAGTTGAGTCTTGTCCATCTGTCAGACTTCAATGCTATCTCAAAATAAATGAATTTCCAAACTGCCAATCTTTAAGGAAATCTTTTCTTTAATTGAGCACAGCCACCGGATCATGACTCGATGCGGACAAGACTGACCTTTTGCCCCCCAATCCCTCCCTTTCCGATCCCCAAATATCTGCTTCTCATTGGCTATCTTCCAAGTCATTCTTCAGACTTCTTGTCTCGTCATTTCCCAGGAATGTCTCTCCCCCCCCCGTCATTTCCACGACAACCAGACATCAAAGGGATTTAGCAGACAGAAGTTCAGAGCTTATCTCTCTCTCTCTCTCTCTCTCTTCTCTATGCCAGTGAAACGCTGACACCTAGCTTTGTTGACACTCCATTGGATCTGGTGTGGAATTCCTGAAGTCAATGTAAGAAACAGGAACCGTGTGAGAAAGAAGCATCTTAAGCAGCGCTGTGAAATTGTCTATAACCTCCGATAAACTCATTAGGATAGTTTTGTGTCATGTTCACCTCAACTGGTACTTCAAAAGTCCCCCCTTTGATACACAACATACCAATGCATATTTGATAAAAGTTACTATGTTCTTTAAGTTCCATCTGCTTTCTAGCCCCTTGGTTGAGTGAGATTCTTCCACCCAGTTGTGCGGGGCAAGGAGACCATTTGGAACTACGGATTCCACACAAGCTTTCAAGTCAAATGTCAGCTATATACTGACAGTAAATAGTACACATCAGTGCAAAGTATGCGGTTTGTTTAGTGTATCTATATAGTAAAAAATCAGCTCTTCAATTTCTATACATTCATATCCAATCTTTTGTGCAGAGATGGGATGCTGGAGGTAGAGGAAGGCACTAAAGGAATCTTGCTTTCCTACACTAATGTTTCTCAACCTTGGCCACTTGAAGATGTGTGGACTTCAGCATACTGACTGTGGAATTCTGGGAGTTTTTCAAGTGGCCAAGGTTGAGAAACCCAGCTTTAATGATTGGACAGGCTCAAGAGAGACTTACAATCTATCCCTAATTTCTAATTCAGAAAGCATATTTACAAAATAATATTTTCTTTAAGAAATTAAAAATGTTTAATAGATACTTAAATTCATGGTGGCTTTCTTCCTTTACCTAGAGCAGGGGTGTCAAACTCAAGACCCGGGGGTCAGATTCGGCCCGTGGGGTGCTTAGATCTGGCCCATGGGATAGCCCTGGAAACAGCAAAGGACTGATCCGTGGAGCCTCTGCTAGTGAAAATGGGGCCACACGCAGCCCTCCCGAGCTCCATTTTCACTGGCAGAGGGTTGCAGGAGGCCGTTACAGCTGAAAATGGAGCTCAGGAGCCTGTTTTCACTGGCAAAGCGCTTGGGTCACCACAGGCATCCCTGACATGAGTGACATCTAGCTGGCTACACCCACCCCAGGCATGCCCATCCTGGGTCCCCAAGGTCAAACACAACCCTCAGTAAAATCCAGTGTCACACCCCTGACCTAGAGGAATGCTTGGGAAACAATTGCTGCTTCTGTCTGGAAAGGAAATTCAGGTGAAAAGCAAAGATATTCCATGCCATCCTTACAACACTGATTCAAGAAGGACAGAAACCAGAAAACAGGGAATGTTCCTAATTTCATCTGGACCAGTTGAAAAACATGTTATGGTTTCTTCATTAACTATCTGGAACAATATTTATTATTTATGCTTTTGTTAGATTTGTAAACAAATCTACAGCAACTGAAGGCAATACACATAATAATCCCTCATTTTTTTCCTAAATGTTGATAGAACCAGATGTCTTTCTAGGCAGTATCTATAATACTTTGTCTCCATGCCATTATTTACATCTGAATTTTCTAAAGCCGTCTTTCCCATTTTGGATACTTCGACATGGAACATTTGCATAATGATTATGTTGTTGCACGTTTCCTTAATATTATTGGTTACTTTAATAGTCTCTAGGACTTTAATTTGTGTGTGTTTTAATACACTCTCTATTTATATGAGCCATGGCAGAAGAATTTGGAATTGTAGGAAGAATTAAATGTTTACTTCCCTATTCTTGCAAAAGAGTCTCATCAAATATAACTCAACTGCAAAACAGTCCAGGAGATGACACATGATTTGACCTGAACAGTTTAATTGGGAAACTCTTTTCCGCAATTATGCATGCAATAATAATAATGCAATGGAAACATTAAGTAGGACTAGTAATGTGAGTATCATCTGGTGCAACTGTAGAGATCGCCCTTACCTAAAGAGCCAGCAATTCAGAGCTGTAACTTCACAAAAATGAATATGTATGTAAAATTGTAGCTCTCGCTTTGAAGTTAATGATCCATATTGCAACACTGAAGCTGTCCCCAGAGTTTCTTCAACTGGGATTTTTAATATTACAGAAGGATACATTATTAATTTTAGAGAAATAGAAACGATTATGTATAATGGGAAATAATTGTTTTCCCTGTGTTAAATCTATGATAAATAATGGTGAGCACCAGCAAATGTCACTGGGCTCAGAGAAGAAGTACCAGAAATAATATCAGTTCACATTATAGGTGAACTTAGGAATCCTCCTGGATGCACGGCTGTCTTTAGAAGAGCATATGATGGCCGTGGCCAGGGGGGCTTTTTATCAGGTTCACCTGATACACCAGTTGCGTCCCTTTCTGGATCGGGACTCCCTTACGCACGGTTACTCAAGCACTCATCACTTCCCACCTGGACTACCGCAATGCTCTCTACATGGGGCTCCCCCTTGGGGTGCACCCGGAGGCTGCAGTTGGTCCAGAACGTGACCGTGCAGGGGATTATGGGAGCGACGGGGCGCTCACATATAACACCTCTCCTGCGCGAGCTGCACTGGCTTCCTGTGGTCTTCCGGGTATGCTTCAAGGTGTTGGTGACCACCTTTAAAGTGCTCCATGGCTTAGGGCCGGGGTATTTGCGAGACTGCCTTCTGCAGCCGATAGCCTCCCACCGACCAGTTCGCTCACACAGAGAGAGCCTCCTCAGGGTGCCGTCGGCCAGGCAGTGCCGGCTGGCGACCCCCAGGGGGAGAGCCTTCTCTGTGGCAGCACCTGCCCTCTGGAATGACCTGCCTCCTGAGATACGCATGATATCAGACCTCCGGACTTTTCGTCGGGCCCTGAAGACACATTTGTTCCATCTAGCTGGGCTGGCTTGATCCCATCCTCTCAGTTTTTTAATCGAATTTCGGTTTTAATTGGGTTGTTTTAAATTCGGGCCAAAATTATTTAATTGTTTTTTAAAATGTTTTTAAATTTTATACGCTATGTTTTATCCTGACTGTACACCGCCCTGAGTCCCGCAGGAGAAGGGCGGTATAGAAATATAATAAAATAAATAAATAAATAGGTGTCCTCTATTTATCTAGTCCAAAGGAACATCCAGTCTGGGTTTTGAATGGTTAAAAGACATACAGGATGGACCACAGATCAGAATTCAATGACAGAAGCATATTATGGAAAGGGTTTTGCAGGATTCCCAGGATCAAACACACCAACATATAGTCCTAAAGGTCCTACTTATGAACCAATTTGATTTTTATCTTTATTTGTAACAGTAAAATAGAAAAAGTTCAGTTTCTGTGAGAATTTGACATTTACAGCTAGAATACAGCTAAGGACTCTCTCTATATATGTGAAACCATAATCTATTTGGCTCCCAGCTATTTTCCCATATGGAGCTTTTCAACTACAGGTACAGCTTGTATGTATGGGAGAACGCCTGATGAGATGACAGGCAGTGTTTATCTGCTCCATTCTATCACAAGTTACCTGAGTGAAATCTGTAAACAGTTGGCAGGTGTTGAATTGAAGCCAGGAGCAAGATTCTACAACCAGTAGTAATGTGAGCCTGATAAAGAAAGTACTGACAAAGAAAGATTCAACCAAAAGCTAAGGAATGAATGCACTGCAAAATTGGAGCTTGAAAAGTGGTCTCAAATACTGTATATTCAAGCAACCGATAAGCCTAGGCTATATTTCACTTTCATGGCTTTTTGTCTCAGATTTTTGTTTGAAGAACTGGAATTTTCTTGTTCAGCCTGGTCCTCTTCACCTCAAAAAATTACTTTTCCTTAGAAGAGAAATTAACAGTGAGGTTGCGATGCCAATAAGTATGACAGGCTGTATGTCAGGCCCAACAGAGTTGCAGTCCAGTCTGGATAAATTAATACAATCAACATAGGTAAAGGTAAAGGTTCTCCTCGCACATATGTACTACTCCCGACTCTAGGAGGCAGTGCTCATCTTCATTTCAAAGCCAAAGAGCCAGCATTGTCTGAAGATGTCTCCGGGGTCATGTAGCCGGCATGACTAAATGCCAAAGGTGCACGGAACGCTGTTACCTTCCCACCAAAGGTGGTCCCTATTTTTCTACTTGCATTTTTTACGTGCTTTCGAACTGCTAGGTTGGCAGAAGCTGGGATAAGTAAAGGGGGATCACCCTATTATGCGGCACTAGGGATTCACCGCTGCAATGCCGACCTTTCGATTGACAAGCTCAGCAGCCACTGAGCCACCGCATCAGCATAGCCAACAATAAATAGGCCAAACCATTATTTCTTTTACTCAATTTAGAAATTACTTTTGAAACTTAAGCCTGATATTACCTTCAGTTGGGAGAATGCCATCCTTGTTGGTTAACCTATGGTGAAGAAAGGAGCTGATTCTTTTCTCCTGTGTAATTCTTTATAATAGAATTATCTGGAGCCGGTTAAACACTCCTATAGTGGCTCTGAAGTTACATATAAATTCATTTCTACTGGTGCTTTGAGGACATGGAAAGAAAAGTGAGGTGGGAGAGGATCCAGAATGGGATTGTAAAGGTTATTGGGAAGTTAGTGAAGCCTGACTGATGTTGGTGCTAATGAAGGTTCTTCATGTCCTTTGATGGGAATGAGAGGTTCTTTAAAATCTTAAACGCCTATCCATTTATTTACTGGCAAAAGCTTGTCCCTCTATTGTGATACTGAATCTAAATTTGATTTGTGGCTAAGTCAGGTTTTCTCATTCTCTTCCATTTGAGGGGGAGGGGGGAAGGAGGGATCTAAAATATTAGAAGAACTATATTTGTATTCATACAATTTTCTTTTCAGTGCCGTTTTCTTTAATGTATGCTTTTTAAAAAAGCACAAAGACCCTAATGCAGCCAATCTTTGATTTATGACCTTTTGTTTGATGGCAATTCAAAGTTACAATGGCCTCAAAATTGGTACCTACAACCTGTTTTAGGACTTACAGCTGTCACATCACACACATACACCCTGCTGTCACATGATCCCAATTCAAGAGCTTGGCAACCAGCTCCTAATTATAGTCATAAGCAAGGTGTCAACTCTGAATCAAACCTGGCTGAAGCCATCTTGTGCTAACTTCACAGTTGCCATACACTGTGAGGAGAGGATGAGGGGGAAATAGCTAGAGCGTTTTGCAGACAAAATAAAGAGCTATCCCGTGGCAACCAAGGTCATCCCAACAGGTGACAGTAGGAGGAGGAACAGAAGTGATTGAGGGAGCTCGCCACCCGTTTTAATTGGACAATGTGACCTGTGACACTTGGGTAGGGAAACTTTACTCTTTTACATGGTAAACATGGGAAACTTTTAGAGTTGGTTTTCTCTGGTTGTGCCGATATGATGTATCCAATAAACATGTTCTCTGAGGAATACTTTGGAGTTCTGATTTCTTTGGATGCATTACTAGGAACGCTGACACAAGGACTATCTATATATACAATTTTTATCAAACTCTCCTCTCTCTCTCTCCCTCTCTCCCTCTCTCTCTCTCTCTCTCTCTCTCTCTCTCTCTCTCTCATAGATATATGAGTGTGTGTGTGTGTGTGTGTATGTGTGTGTATGTGTGTTTATTTGTTTGTTTGTTTGTTTTGGGGCAAAACTTTCCAAAATGAAAAATCATGAAAACTGTGAATGGAAAACAGCAGACTCCAATGGATTGAATACATTCAGTATCCTTTTGCGATACAATAATTTATTTGCACCTGTCACACCATCTTGTTCCCATAGAATTCTATGAAAGATTCATTTTATTTTCAGCCTCCACTCCCAATTTTCTTGATATCTCTTTACTGAATTTATAGGACTGCTATCTCATGTCTGTAGGAGAAGGAGTGGCAGAATTTGAAGGCAGAGGTAAAAGAGGGATCAGCTTAGAATCCCTATGTAGCTACTAGCAGACTAGGTGCAACCTGTTTTGATTTCCATTGATTCTTATCTAATTCTAAGCAGGTGCTAACCATTAGTTGAGAAGATTCCTGTGCATAAGTTTCTTAGCAATAAATCAGTTTAATTGGAAGAGACTTGGTCTTTCATTTTGACTCTGGACAGTGTACTTGAAATACTTCCTCAAAAGACAATATTACATAAATACTGTAAAACATCAACCCCCCCAAAAAATCCCATAAACCAATATATCAATAACAAGCAGTCACGGTTCATCAATCATCTACTCCACCTTTCAGAAGACAGACTCATGTATCATTCTAGCCCAAAGCCTGAGGGAAAAGCCCAGTTTTTGCAACTGCAGTGATACTCTGCAATATATCAATACAGCTTGTGATGTCTCTAGAAAGGGTTGCTCTAGATTTGAGGGGTGTGTGTGCTCTTTCTTGCCTTACATCAGGAAAGATAGCAAGAAACCTTATGAATTCACATGAGTATTTTTTTTAAAGCTCTATTATTTATAGAATGAAGTAGAATGAAAAGGAAATGAAGGGACAGTGCAAATTGTAATACAGATTTGACAAGTCCAGACATCTGTTCAAGGGATGTTTGGTCTCTAAGACACATTCTAATCTTCAAAATGCATGGACAAACATCAGAAACACTCTACACAAAGAAGTTGCTGATCCACAGGCCATATATTATTGATCAAAAAGAGCACAGATGCAACTTGAAAAGCTTAAAAGATGTAAGCTTGGCTCTGTCACGTTTGCTTCTTTACATACGTAAAGCTGCCAAGAGTCTTTTGATTGGGCAGCACAGAATATATTTAATAAATAAATAGATAGGTTTAACTTACGCTTCTGTGTACAGATACAATATATATGGTACGAAATGTACAACTTGAAAGCACTAATTTCTCCACAATACAATTGGCATTTAAAATAGTCAGTCCATAATTCATTGAGCCTTTGTGAAGCTTCATTAGCAATTTGAAAAGTAGAGGCAATTTTGTCTAAAGTGGTGTTTTTCAACCTTAGCAACTTTCAGATATGTGGACTTCAACTGTCAGAATTCCCCAGTCAGCCATACTGATTGAAATCCAGGCATCTTAAAATTGCAAGGTTGAGAAATACTGGTCTAGTGACACCTTCACTTTCCACACAGGTATGGGAACCGAATCAAATTCCTTGCCCTCAAAAATACGAAGATGTCCCTTTAAAAAATGCTTCATATATTCAACAATTTTGGAGATTGAGTTTGCCTTGTTTTCTGGTTAGAGTCACTGCTATTGTAGATGATTTTATAACAAAACACATAATAAGAAGTGCTTGTACTCCTTACAATAAATATCTAGATTGCAAGGGTTCCTTGGCTCATTTTTCCCCCCAAAAAGGCCTGAACTCATTTATATGAAAATTGACATTCTTAGTGCCTTCAGAAGTATAAATTTTCCTTGTACATGTCATCTAATTTTGCTACAAATTAAAATGCTGTCTGCATTTTCCTATTTTAAACATTCACACACCACACACCCCAAATATTTGGCATCAGTCTCCAAAATAAACAAAACCTCTAGTGATGTGTTGTCTTTGAAATTTTCATTTAATACTAGCATACATATATTAGCCATGTGTTGATTTCCAATAGTAATTACTGGGAAATACATACATCTGAAATTCCGAAGCAAGATGGAGGTAGTACTTCAAATCAATGTGGTAGACTGTTTTCTGAAGAATCCAAGCAAATGACCTCCTTCTCCTTACCCACCTAGTTTGTGGAAGAATCCCTATGAATATCAAATTATCTCAGTTTTGGAAAGATTCTGCTCTTCCAACATACATATTGTAAGTATGTTGTTTAATGTATAATATTATACATATTGATATTAATATATTGGTGCATAACAGTAGAAAGGTAATAACATTTAAGCTTATATACCACTTCATAGTGCTTTACAACAATATAGTTTACAGAATCAGCATATTGCCCCCAACAATCTGGGCTCTCATACAAACTACCATGTTTTCCGAAAAAGTAAGACCTATGCCAAAAATAAGCCCTAGCTTGATTTTTTCATGTGCATCCAATATAAGCCCTACCCCCCCCAATAAGTCCTAGTTAAGAACCCGGCCACTCCATTGCACCTGGTTGCATGAGGTGGGGTGAGGTGCATGGGTAAAAATCAAGCTAGGATGGGGATGGGAGGGTGGAGCTCCCCCATGTGCCCTGCACCCGCTTACCTTAGAATAGTTGTAGCCAGCAAGCAGCTGCAGAAGTGGGGCAGCAGTGGCCACATGGGCTCCTTCTGGGTGGGGCTGTCGGTGCTGCTACCGTGAGGACAATGAAAAAGACATTCCCCCAAAATAAGACCTAATGCCTCTTTTGTAGGCAAAAAATGCATGTGCACTCCAGTTTCGGCACTCGGTGCCGAAAAAGTTAGCCGTCACTGATATAGGGTCTCCTGCTTGAGCAAGGATTTGACTAGAAGACCTCCAAGGTCCATTCCAACTTTGTTATTCTGTTCAGTAAAGTTCTGGAGTTTGGAAAGTGCAATATTTGAAAGTATTAGTATCTCTTCTTCTAAACACAGTAGCTTAAACTCAGGTCCTCTTGAAATATAAGTGAAAATTAAAGTGCACAAAGAAGAGAACTTACTAGTGTCTTTACTTATCATCTTGCTTCTACATTCTACGTACGACCTCGGTGCCTTCCGCCGTGCCCTTAAAACCTTCTTTTTCCAGCAAGCCGGGCTGGCCTAACACTTTTTAAAAATGTTTTTAATTGTTTGTTATTGTTTTTAATCATGGGGCCAAATTTTTATATATATATATATACATATATCTTTTTAATTGTATTTTAATGTTTGTAGTTTATGTTTTTATTTGGCTGTTCACCGCCCTGAGTCCTCAGGGAGAAGGGCGGTATACAAATTTAAAAAATAAATAAATAAATAAATAAATAAATAAATAAATAAATAAATAAATAAATAAATAAATAAATAAATAAATTTACACCTTCATTCTGAATTCTGGACAAAGATTCTCTTAACATCTGGGTGAAAACCAATGGCAATCATTGGTTATTTGAAAATGTAACCTATATTCTAGAGAATCCACAGCTGCATTTTTACTTTTACATTCCTAGGTAGCCTTTTATTGCATATCATATTTTCCCCGTAGCCAGTTGTGTACACTTAATCATTAGCCAGTGAGAACTAAAACAGAAAATAGCTAAATAAGAACTCGGTTTAATTATATTTTTTATCTCAATTTGTCTTGGCATTTATGAGTAGCACAAGTGCTTTTATTAAAGCAAGAGGCTAATGAACAAGGTCTGAGTAGATCAATTAACCCAACTCTGGCAAGCTTTGAAATACATTAGAGAGGTACACACATAGTCACACTTGCATAACAAAGAAAGCACTAAAATGGTTTATATGAAGCAATTTACTAATTTTTTAAAACAAATATAATTTGCTTGATTTGTTCTTCTCCCTCCCTCACCCCCCCCCCCCCAAGTAAAATCACTTTGGCATTAGAATGTTTAGCCTGGCTCTCATCCTCCTGCATTGAATTTTAATTAGCATTTCATTCTGCATTTGTAATCCATCTACCTCACCTCTGGAACTGGTACTTGTCACTAAAGTATGTGCACACACCATCAACAATACATCTTGGGCTTGCGTTAAATTATTATCTCAGCTTAATGTATTGATCAAGTAGTCAAGGTAAACTTTAAAATGATCTGGCAACTTCAAGAATATACTTTAAATGGTCTGCAGGAAGGATAATACAACTTGTTCAAAAAAGAAGATAAAGGCATAGGGATTAACACTGAAACAGCTCTATTGTCCAAGCTCATTTATTCCTTCATGGATAGATAGGGTTTTTCCCCCCTCTAAACTATTAAAAATTAGGGGAATGGTAAGAATTCATCCCCATGAGTGAGAGCAAATCTGACTGTTGTAAAAACAACAGACCAGTGGTGAAATCCAATTTTTTTTTACTACCGATTCTGTGGGCGTGGCTTGGTGGGCATGGCAGGGGAAGGAGACTGCAAAATCCCCATTCCCTCCCCACTCCTGGGGTCAGCCAGAGGTGGTATTTCCCAGTTCTCCAAACTACTCAAAATTTCTGCTACTGGTTCTCCAGAACCTGTCAGAACCTGCTGGATTTCACCCCTGCAACAGACCCCTGGAATCAGTCAGCCCATGTTTTCCTCCATGGTTAGTGGGCAAGAAGTGTGTTACATAGGACAGGAGGAAAAAAGAAAGTCAGGATGGTTTGAACATTGTCTCTAAATAGGATTTGTTCTTCAATAGCAGCGCAATTAGAAGTATTGTACGTTGTAAATTACTAATTAGTTTCAATAAAAGTTATTTGTTTTAAATTCTTTGATTTCTTCTATGCTTACTTAACATGGTTAAAAACAAAATTACCCTTTGTCCCAAACACCAAGCCAAGCAGTTCAACCCCCCCATCCTAGCCCAATGCTTGGGGGAAGAGTCCGGTGTTCACAGCTTTCCAGAAGGCTAAAAGGGTAGGGTCTCTCTGATTTCAGGTGAGAGATGGGATGCGGTAGCCATCAAGGGCCATCAAGATGGGACGAGGTGGCCATCAAGAAAGCATGCCTTCAAGATCTCAACAGGTGACAACATTTACAGTAGAAGACCTGGAGTGCATCCACCCCATCATCTGAATTACGACTTTTGAAAATGTGTGCAAACTTCCAGGAGTAATCCTGATGCAATATCTATTACAGCAACCCCTATTCAAATAGTATTGAAGTTTATGGTAACATCTATGGATGCTTATTCTCACCATTGATTACTAGATTTCTGGAGACTGCCTCAAACTGATAGTTTTAATTATGTTAGCTTCTATGCATCATTCCAGGAAATGTTTTGTCTTGTCAAATGATCTAAGTAAGCCTAATTGTATATATTTTTTCTGTCAGGATTCCTAACTCTTCAATGGGTGGTTTTCAGGGGTGAAATCTACTTACCTTCCCTACTGGTTCGGAAGTGCGTGCACCATTGTCACGTCAGATTTTTGACCCTCTGTGCATGCACAAAGCCTTCTGTGCATGCGCAGAGGGTCAAAAATGGGTTACTTCCTGGTTAAAAACAGGAAGTAACGAAGTCCAAGCAGGTGGGCGGAGCCTCGTGCCACCGCCGCTACCAATTTACTGAACCACGCACCACCAGCACTACTGGCTCACACGAGCCAGACAAAACCGGCAGGATTTCCCCACTGGTGGTTTCTGCTTTAATGCTGTTTTGAAACTGCTTTTATTAACTTTTGATCTTATTCTTATCATATGATATGATCATAAAAATATTGTCAACAATTTCCCAACTAAGTTCATCAAGCAAAGCTTTTCTGGTATATTTGCATCTGCAACCTAAAAAAGAATGATTGACTTTAGTATTTATCCTAAAATTTTAAAAATCAAAAGGACTCTTACAAATAAATAATGTTGGCCACGCTGTACAGATTATATAGGAAAAGGAGACAATAACAAATCACTTGACTTTGTGTATTACCTAACTCTAATATGGACCTCCTATCTATAATGATTTATTTCTCATGTCCTATTATTAGTTCTTTTTCCCTCCCTTAATATATTACCTTTGCTCTAAAATATTTTTGCAATTTGAGGCCCAGATTAAAAGAAGCTTTGCATAGCACATTAAACAAAAAAGCAGCAGAAGTATAGTTTTTAGTAGGCATTATCTCTGCTCTGACAGAGATTTTCTACAAATTACAATCACTTGGATTTCAGTAAGTGTGCACCATATGAAAACAAATGTGTATTAATGAATTCAGTACTGCACTAACAGCATGGTTAGGGCAGGGAATGAACAATCTGGACCTTGTGGAATGAATTATTAGTATATTAAAACTGCCCTTCATGTATTTATTATGAGAAATGGCTGCTTGAAAATGGAATCTCCGAAGGAGATCAAGTCTGCATTTTCTCACGGCCCTGATTTTATGTTTGAAAAAGCTGGGCTGTTTTTCTAAATTAAATTATGGTGTGTAGGGATGAACATGGATTGGGGAGATGATAGTAATATCTGAGCATGCTCCACTTGCCACTAGGGGAAACTGGTACTTATGGAGATGCAAGCAACGACCCAATTATTAACACAGCACCTGGATGCTGTATCCTTGTGGACTTGTCTCCATCTTGTACTTAGAATGTTTTGTTCAGGGGTTTATGCATTCTCATACCTTTATAGGAATTTAATAGGAATTTATAAATGAATACATGCTAGTTTTCTCAATTCTTTAAGGGTAGACATTTATATTTTATTGGATTTCAACAGTTTCCTTCTTCCATATTTTTGAGACAAAGGGGAATTCTTTTCTTTCTGATGCTGTTTGGCTTGTTGCAATAGTTCTTTTGCACATCCTTTGAGTGACTAGCAATGAACACTGCAGCCCCACACAGTTTAGATCAGTGTTTTTCAGCGCTGGCAATTTTGAGATGTGTGGACTTCAACTCCAGAAATTCCCCTGGGAGTCGAGTTCACACATCTGAAAGTTGCCAGGACTGAAAAACACTGATTTAAATGGAACCAATGTCTGGCTGTGTACAGAATTACAGACAAAAAGTAATTGGAACAACCATCCATTTCCATTTTACACGTTTGAATGCTTCTTGAGATTGAAGCAATTAAACAACTCCCCACCTCCAATGCTTATTGTTTAATGTGGAATGAAAAAGCATGAAACATATCACAATATCTACAAAATGTGCATATGCACGGGTGCCAGTTTAAAAATAACATCCGACAACATCCACATAATTTCAACAGAACAACAATATCTTACCTAGTGAGGATTATTTTGACAGGTGATCTTTTCACCTGCTTAATCTGCTTTCCAACTATAGCTAACAACATCAAGGTCATTACTTCTGTTCTGTGTGTTTCCTAGCCTTCAAACTGGATTTTGGCTGACCCAGTCATTAAACAGAGAATATCTTTGTTTCTCATAGATATTGTTTCTCAATATCTATGATCTCTGAGAAGATCATCAGTCTTTAAAGGGAACTCTTTTATTTGTTCGTTTGTTTACATCAATTTATATGACTGCCCATTTCGTAAATGTGACTTTGGGTGGCTGACAAAAATTTTACCAACAAAAACACAAAATGGTTTATCAAAATGCTGTGCGCTGGCAGTATGAGCTCAATTACTTTTCTGGCCCTCTTCAAGGTTTTCAAAGGCGAGCAGAGTTGGGGCCAGCTGAACCTCAAGTGATATGACACGCTTCCTAAGTCCTACTAGATGACAATTTCTGACTGACAAGACCTGGAACATATCCCTCCTACTTGACTTAATGAGACAGGTAGAAATAATTGGAGTAAGACAGTTCCTCAATATGTCCCTCAACATATGTTTCTCAATTGCAAGGAAAATAACTGTGCATATTGGAAAGGATTTGACTCAACAGCAGAGTACCTCCATGAAAAAATATCTCAATTATTTACACCACCAGCTGAGAAAGATGAAAAAGGAAAAACATGAAAGAAATTTCTTGAGAGTGCCGGTCATTTCCTATCAGATGGTAATGGGACAGATGGACAGAAAAACTTACATTGTAGAAGGCCATTTCTGCTCAATAAATCACTTTGGGGGAAGGGTAGTGTGTGCTTATTAATTCCATAATATCAGCAACTTGTGGAGAAATGCAAAAAATATTTTTTTTAATGGGGAAGCATTAATGAATTACTTAGGTTTTTGACATCCCTATAAACTGTTCACACACATCACACCATTCCCCTCGGAGGTCAGTAACACCCAGAGCACAGCACAAGGGTACTGTTACAATTGAAAATACCTAACTTGTTCTCTGTAAATATGTATATTTGTATATATGTTATTGTGTGATGTCATTATGATCCTTTTCATTGGTTCCTACTTATCTTTTGCCCCGCCTCCTCTGTATATAAGTTGTTGCTCCTGTCAGAACTGCTGCTGTCCAAATGTATTCCTGAGGAAGACAAGAAATAAATATCTTTGTTATAAGAAAGGCTTCAGTCTTTTATATTGGGCCTGACCAGAATAATTAAACAAGTAACAGGTACAAATAGTAGGCAAAAGAAATTAAAGATACAATCAAAGAAAAGTAAAAGAACAGTAAAATCTAGTTTGCAGCAACATCATTTTCTCTCCATACCTTCCTCCTCTTGCAAATCATTTTTGCTTCTATCCTGTCCATACACTAACCTATACAATGCCATTTGTTCTCTAAACATCTCACTGCTCCCTTCTTGAAGATCTTATCAAATTCATATTTGATGAAGAAGGAGAAATCCAACTTTCAAACTCAAAAAGGTTGAAGGAAATGGGATGGGCTTGCCCATCTATAAATAGGCAGAGACCATCTGAGCCAAGAAAAACAAACTTTAAGCCAGGGGTCTCCAACCTTGGCAACTTTAAGCCTGGAGGACTTTAACTCCCAGAATTCCCCAGCCAGCTTTGCTGAGAGTTGAAGTCCTCCAGGCTTAAAGTTGCCAAGGTTGGAGACCCCTGCTTTAAGCAATTGATCAGGAACAGCAAAGGCTTCCTTTGTTCTCAGGTGAGCTTTTAAAATGGAAAGCAGCCACTTCATTTGACTTTCTTCTTTGTCTTCCATTATGGAAGGCAGAAGGGCAGACACCATCCAGATAGAAAAAAAAATTCTAATTCTGAGAAGAGCTGACAAATCAAAAGAAAATAGCCTTAGGTTTATATGGGAAAGTGGAGCTAGATCAGGGGTGAAATCCAGCAGGTTCTGACAGCTTCTGGAGAACCGGTAGCAGAAATTTTGAGTAGTTCAGAGAACTGGCAAATACCACCTCTGGCTGGCCCCAGAATGGGGTGGGAATGGAGATTTTGCAATATCCTTCTCCCAGGAATGGGGAGGGAATGGAGATTTTGCAGTATCCTTCTCCTGCCATGCCTACCAAGCCACGGCCACCAAGCCACACCACGGCCACCAAGCCATGCCCACAGAACCGGTAGTAAAAAAATGTGGATTTCACCACTGAGCTAGATGAAGGTTAGGATCCCTTTCTCTTGATTTATTTTATAGATTGATCTAAACCAGCATTTCTCAAACTTGGTTACTTTAAGATATTTGGACTTCAACTCCCAGAATTGTCGAACCAGCATGAACTAAACACTGATTTAAACAGTGTTTTGTATATCCTGAGTCCTATTTGTTCTCCTATAAATGTGGCTATGCATTTCTGTCTGAAAGAAGAGCCCCCGAGTTAAACCTGCAGGAGTGATATTTTCTTCTCATTCTGTTTAACTTTTGTTTATCTTCTTAATATTACTTTTCATAACAAAAGACTTCTATCTTTTTCAATCAGTACTCAATCAGGGCTCTCATTCTGGCAGGAAATTTTGCTTATTATATGTGATGGCTACTCTGATAAGCTATAAAACTGGGTAAGTTTAAGCACAAGGTTTCTTCACTGTCTTCTTTTGTTTGTTGGATGTCTATCTTGCCTTTGATTCAGGTGCTATAGGATGCAAAGAGTAGCACTCTCTGTTCCCATTTTTCCCACCACAACCATGTGGGAACCCAGTTCTCCACTCTTCTAGGCAAACATGCAGCTGTGGACAGCATAACTCATTACTAGTCCTCGACTTATAACCATTTGTTTAGCAATAGTTCAAAATTACATGGCACTGAATAAAGTGTACACTGTACACAGCTGTATACGACAGGACATTAAGACACATATAATAGCCTTCTCAATGAACTGCAGTCAAATTCTCAATAGACTTCATCCATTCATCCAGACTGGCTATTTGTATCTTTAGAAAAAACTTATTCTTCTTACTGAACTTAGTAGACTTTCTGAGAGTTGATATGTTTCTGATTTATCCAATGGGGTTTTTTTTGGGTCTCCAATTCTTTCCCAAAACCTAATCTTGACAGAACCAAAACAACTTGGCTACAGAGGCATACAAAAAAAAAGTTGGAGCCATTCTACAACCTTGCACAATATCCTATTTTCTCAAAGACCAGCTCAATTTCATCCTTGGAGATTGTGTCAGTGACCACAGTCAACCTCATATGTCATGTCTCAGCCTTCCAGGTTGTGGGAAGAACCCTCCTGAATCAGATCCAAGGCCTTTCTTATTGAGCTTTCTGTGATATATAGTAACTAACCAAAGCATATGGAAAACACATTTGTTATGTGTGGTCATAATGAAGGGCTTAATTGCTAATGGTGTATGAATTCATTCATCCAAAATTAGTTTGGTTCTCCACTTGCAAGTCAAATCTCAAAAGTTGTCATGAAGCTATCTGCAAGAGCAACCCAAGGCTACAGAACAAGGCTGTGCAGGAGTTGTTTAATGAACACAACTCTTAATACAGCTGTAATTTCTTTTTTAGAGGGACGTGGTGACTCAATGGCTAAGATGCTGAGCTTGTCGATCGAAATGTTAGCAGTTCAGCGGTTCGAATCTCTAGTGCCGCATAACGGGGTGAGCTCCCATTACTTGTCCCAGCTTCTGCCAACCTAGCAGTTCAAAAGCTCATAAAAAATGCAAGTAGAAAAATAAGGACCACCTTTGGTGGAAAGGTAACAGCATTCCGTGCACCTTTGGCATTTAGTCATGCCAGCCACATGACCACAGAGACATCTTCGGACAATTCTGGCTCTTTGGCTTTGAAACATGAGATGAGCACTGCCCCTAGAGTCAGGAACGACTAGCACATATGTGTGAGGGGAACCCTTACCTTTTAATTTCTTTTTTTAGAAAGATGCAGAATATATATAAATAAATAAAATCCACACACAAAACAAACTAACACACGCCATGAGCACATGACAAGACCTCAGACTCGGAGCCAAACCAAAACCCGGGATGTTGCATCACAGCCATCTGCTCAAGACAATACATCACAGAACTCAGGATGTTACAACACTAAAGCTCAGGATGTTACAACCCAGCCAACTACCCAGGATGTTGCAGCACAGGACTCAGGATGTCACAACACTGGAGCTCAGGATGCTGCCACACGGCCCATTACCCAGGTCATTACAACACAAAAGCCTAATGGGCACACAGCTATGACCTCGGCCACACAGGATGTTACGAAACAGCTGACTAATCTGCAAACATCAACTCCATCAACTAATCAAGATAGAACAACACAGCCAACCAACCCACTTACAACAACAAAGCCAGCACTCTATACCTCCCCACCAGTATTTATAGAGAGACGGCATCTCCAATCACCCTTTGCTCACACATGCACGAAGCTGAAGACACCAGCCTGAAGATGACGAGTGGGACCTCATCGAAACGTCACCAAGATACTCTCAATCTTACATGGGAAAACACCCGAATACACCAAGACTTGCAAATAAATAAAATTATATATATATATATAATTTTAGTGGATAGCAGAGAGGTGTAAAGCTCACATGAAAAGCCCAGAAAAGCACTTCTAATTTTTTTTCCCCCAAGTAAGTGCAGCCCTGGAAAGTCAGAGGTTTTAAGACATGTGTGCGATAAGTGATGTGCAGTAGGAAGTATAAAGTTTTGGAGGAGTTGCACTAGTCTTTTGCAGATTTCTCGGTTCTTTGTTTTCAGTGCTACATGTGGATCACTCTTTTCCACAGTTTCTTCCATACAGTCTGATTTTTTTTTTCACCCCCCCAAAGAGAAGGTCACTTCCAAGAAAAGCTTGTAATGCTTCTTTTATATCTTCTAGTGAAAGTTGAAATAGACACTGTTCAGGAAAGGATGAGGATTCAATTGTTTATAACACTGTTCTTTTTGGCTCCCGTTTTCTGTCTCAAATTGCACGGTCTGTAATGATAAATGAGAGCTGCTGGAGAATGCTGATGCCTGAGACACTGCGATAGGCGATGCAGTGGCCTCATGTTACCTTACAGTGCTCTTTGCTGCAGCCTCCGAGCAGGCAGCCCTGGTTATTCTTTTCACCTTTGCTTTGTTAATCGATTTCAGTAAAGTGGGAGGACCAAACAGCAAAGACTGTTAAGCCGATAGTGGAAACGATGGCAAGGGGTAATGATAAATGGTGTGATACATAAATTTCATTTACTCTGCCAGGATCAAATGTGGTCTCAGATTAATTTTGATGCATCCATGTCTTTTACGTCTGAGCAGTATGAATCATTTATGGAGCATTTTGAATGTTCAGATTTCCTATCTTGCTCATTCTCACAAGAGGCATAACAACAGTGGTTGGATCATTTCCCCCTCCAGTTGGAAAAAATGGGGAATACAAGCCTATCAAGGCTTGTATGCAGCTCTGAAAATTTTGCAATTTTAAATAGTGGGATTACTTTAAAATAACTAGTTTTTTTCCATATTTTTATATTATTCCTAGTGAAAAAAAATACCAATTTCTGTGTTTTTACATTATCACTTCAATCCTTTTAATGAGGCTGAATTCCCCTGAAATCATCGAAGCAACAAAATCTAGGAGCGTTTCATGAAAGCTTTCCTATAGCTTAAGGGTTGGCAAGCTGATCTTTAAGATATTGGGAAACTGCCAATTGGAAGGGGGTGTCAAGCCGGGATCCAGTTTGGAATCATTATGCAATCACAAGCAACATAAGCTTGACATTCCCATAGATCCATGAAGTCTTATCTGGTCATTCCCAGAGGAAGGCAAGCAGTCGGGGGAGATTTTTTTTGTAAACTCTGTTAGAAAACAATACAGTTGTTCAGCTATTAATACTGTGATTCTGGGTGCTTGTTCCTGACAACTGATGAACCACAACACCAAGCAGCTTAAGCTAGCAGAGCTAGTACCGAGAGATTTTGGGAGTCATAGTTCAAGTTAAATAGCTTCAACTTGCCTAACCGTGATCATACTCCAGCTTGATTGTTTCATGTGAAATTGGGCCCCAGCAAAGCATTTGAACAGCCCTGAGTAGAATGGAATCCAGTATTTACAGAAAAAAATATTTTCCTCTTCTAATAAAGAAAAGGGGAACATTTCTTAGAAATGGGCAAGAAAATGTCCTTCCCTTCATCTGCAGTAATTATTTTAGGAAGTAGTGGTGCAATATGGGTGTTATATGAATTTATGTATATGAGATTATGGCTACATGTTAGTGATACATGCTTAATTCTTGGCACGAATAGCCTAATGTTTCAGTCTACAGCTAAAGGGCCACCATCAGTGAACTGTTGGACAGTATTACTTAGTCTGTTGTGTGGATGTTTGGGTGGTTTAGGGGTGGAGAGTTGTGGTGGGTGGGAGTGTGTTTGGGGATTGTTATGTGTGTTGGACCTGGTCTTTGGGTGTTAAGTGAATTTTGTTGTATGGGTATACTGTGTATACATGTACAATGACAATAAAGTTATTTATTTAATATAGCTCTCCAGGGGTAGTAGGAGTTGAGAAAGGTTCCTTCTTGGAACTTAGAAACTTCAGCTGGTCTTGGTTGACAGTAGTGAGAGTAATAGAAGAAAGACCCATGGAACAACCTTAACCAAATTTTTATTAGGGCTATCAACTCTTAGTTTGAAAAAAAAAAATCAAATGAGAAGAGAAGTAGAGAAAATGGTAACCTCTGTCGGTCATCAGGATTTTTGTGACCGAAATGTGATAGAACTGAGAGAGAAGATGCAAATGAAATATTTCTCAGCCATCTATGCTGAAGTGGCAAATGAAAAGCAATGTGTTATGACTGAATCCAGTGTCAGTCTAAAATTTCAGAATATAGTGAATTAAGCTTTCAGCACTGTCTGTGAGATGCCCACATGACAGGCTTTAGAGCAGAAAAAAAATTGATTTTTGGTGAGTTTCTTGCCGCCATTTTAAAACTAAAATAAGTTAGTTAGCTACTTTGCTTTTAATTTATTTATGTATTTCATTTATTTATCTAATTTGTATAGCCACACTAAAAGCAATTCTGGCAACATACAACAGATCTACGTTTTGGCCAATAATATTTTCTTCTTCATGTTCCTGTAAAAAAAATGCATGGGATTTCTCCAGCCAAAGTGTGAAATTTCTTCATTCTCCATAGAAAAATCACTGCTGAGGTAAAATAAAAGTGCCTGACCTACTTACATTGCAGCCTGAAGTTTTACTGCTCTGTCGTCTGCATCTTGTAACTCGGCAGTGCCTATAATGGATAGTTTGTGCACGGTAAATGTAAGTAAACAGAGTGACATCTCATTTGCTGTTTGTGCACTCCAGTGAAGCTACGTTGTAAAAGCACTCTCTGGATTCAGCCAATTGTGCTCTGCAATACAAACATCAGGGAGTGGAATATGCTCAAGGCAATACATATGGTGAGCCTTCTGGAGACTGCAACCAGATTACAAAGTAGAGATTCAAACAGTGATCTACCTGACTCTCTCTGTATATGAATGCATGCATGCATGTGTGTGTATTTCTGTGAATATTTGTAGTAGTATGTTGACAATTCAGGTAGGTCACAAACTGACAGGAGAACAAATGCAATTAAGTAATCGATTATAACCAGACTAGATGTAACAGTCATTAAAAGTAATGAGTCAAACATTAAGTCCTGGAGATTGTGTTTGTGTTTGATTGTTTACTCCTTGGCTATTGTTTGTCAATATACAGTACTTAGACTGCAATGACAAAACATACAGAAAGATAGGTCCCTGTTATACCAGTAACAATGGTCTACTGACAGAGCTTGGAAGAGATGCTCTTTGTAGGATAGATAGCCTTGAACAAGAGCTGGGTTTTTTATGCCGCAAGTGGTCTTTATAAATCCTGGCTCAAGTTATAGAAACAAGTAAAGCTATTGAGTGTCATGGAAACCTATCTATCAGACAATTAATTCAGAGCTGTCTCATGACCTTGGAGCAGTTCCCTTCCCAAGGGAAAAAAAAATGCCTTGTTTGCTATATGCAGATTGCCATCCTCAGGCTCCCCAACATAACACATTCTTTATTCACTCAGAGCTTCTGGTCTTCATCTGAAATGCTATTTGCCCTCACTCACTCACTTCCTTTGTTTTTTTTCCCCTTTTGACTTTATGCAAGTACATCTATTAATAGTTCCCTTGCTTTCAGATCCAGTTTCTATCTTTAGACTGAACCTTTGCTGAAAACCTGTTTCATCACCCCAACATTTTCCCCCTCTGATGTCCTGCTCAAAATCTACTTCTTCAATGAAGCTTTTCCAGCCTTGTTGAGATATCCGTAAGTACCCCTTACAGATAGTCCTTGACTTAGGAAAAGCTGCTTAGTAACTTTTCAAAGTTCCAACGGCCCTACTGGCGGGGGGGATGGTACTTATAACCCAGAGTCAAAGTTCCCATGATCATGTGACTGCAGTTCAAGTGCTTGACAACTGGGCCACATTTATGACCGTTTGCAATGTCCCATGGTATATGACAATGTTTTAGAAGAGTTTTGCTAAAAACCAACATTTACTTTCAATTTTTAACAAAGCTGCACCTATTAACAACTATGATGTTAACAAGCACTGCAAAAAAGTTCACAAAATCAGGATACTCACATGACTGATTTGTTTCACAACCACGATGGGCCTGCTCCATTACAATTGTAACTCAAGGATTACCTGTAGATTGCCAGACAGCCAAAAACATTCTTTATTACTCTTGCTCTCCTTTCCCCCCTGTTGCTTATCAGCTCTTTTAGGCTTCATGGTTTGTAACACTCTGCTGTTGATAGTGGTTAAGTGTACAACTAATAACTAATGCCAATAAAAGTGTCATTGTTTGCCAGTCAACTATTTTTCAAATGCTAGTATTGTTGTCTTTCATCTAAAAATATTTTTGCAAGGGAATCTACCAGAAACGCAGATTCTTTCTTGTGAATGAAATACCATCGCCACAGTGTCTGTCTGTCTGTGTCAAGTCCACTACTGTGTCCTGCCATTATGGTAGAGTGGGGTAAGGAAGGCTTGCTGGCATATTTTGCATGCTTTTGCTTTTGCTGTAATCACTTGGGAATTAAGGAGGGAGATTGTCTTCAGAGATGGAGCAGACTCTCTCTCTGTCAGTTCCAGCATGGTTTTAAGGCTATTATGCCCTGAGAATGACCTGTTATCTGCTTAGCACCTCAGCATTCTCAAAACATCTTTGTGGCCTTACATTGGCTGCCGGTGAACTGGTCAGGGCAGTTGGATTTTGGGGAAACAGAGGAATTGCTTTGTGCTTTGCATGGGGCCTTCAAATTCTGCCTAACTTTACGGCAACCACTTTCTCTCAGTAAAAGTTCTTTTGATTCAATTGAATGGAGTCAAGAGTCATGCTTTCCTGAGGGACCAGCTGGGGCAGGTCCTTACATTCTGTCTTCTATAGAGAACCTACAAAACACATTCAGGTAAAACAACAGAATATCATTCACTCACCTATAGCTTCTATTTTTTTTTTATTTATTTATTTCCATCAGTTGTGTCCCATTCTCAGAGACTACTTAGACAAGTTCCTGCAGTTTGCTTGGTGAGATTTTTCCAAAGTGATTGCTATTGCCTGCTTCCTAGGGGTGAGAGAAAGTGATTAAGGTCATCCAGCTGGCTTTGTACCTAAGGCAGAAGTAGAACTCTTGAACACTCAGTTTCTAGCCTGAGGCCTTAATCACTGTACCAAACTGGCTCTTGATAACTTCCGGTATATGAGTAAATTACTCATACACTGCATCAGTGATGTATAATCCATCCTGGATAATAGTTTTTGTGATAAGCTTATGTTTGCTCAAAACAACCTCCCAGCATGAACCAGTTTTTTTTTTTTTAAATTTAATTTGTTAATTTATTTTAAATACGAGTAATGCAAACAATAAGAACATATACATACAGCATGAACCAGTTGTGAAACAGAAACAATAAACCATACTGTAATGATACTAACACAGGGATCTAACCCTTAAATAGGTCCAGGTACTAATTATAGTTTCAGATTTACTCCAGCAATATTATCATAGCATTTAATAATGTCACATCGTCAGCTGAACATGCATATGTTCATTCTCTAATGTGGCATCTGCCATCATCTATCAGCAGAGCCGATCATACTTTACAAACTAGCAAGTCTTTGTGTAGAAGACTAGTTGGGTAGGAAACTAATCTCCAGAAACAGCAAACCTGAAATATGGGTAGGGGCACATTTCAGTTCTGCCACTGATCTCAGCCTAACAATCAATTAAACAAGGAATTACAGATATCAATTCCAGTGCAAAACAGTAGTGTTAAAATCATTAAAAGACTGAACGCTACTTTTCATGGATTAAACAAAGAATTCTTGAAAGTTAATATAATAACTAGAATTAATATAATAACAGGGCCTGGTGGCTCTGCAGATTAAAAGCATTGTGATTAACACCAGCTGTCTGCAATTACTGTGAGTTCGAATCTTACCAGGCTCAAGATTGACTCAGCCTTCCATCCTTTCTAAGATAGGTAAATTGAGGACCCAGTTTGTGGGGGCAATAAGCTGACTTTGTATAAATATACAAAAGTATGAAGGCTATTGCTTAATGCATTGTAAGCCACCCTGAGTCTCCGGAGAAGGGCGGCATATAAATCAAATTAAAAAACAAAACAAAACTAGAAAGTAATATAATATAACAAGTTAATATAATATTAACTTGTTCAATGGAAGTCTACGTCACACCAAAATACTGCTCCTTGAATAGCCGTTTTAAATCATTTTCACTATCTCCATCTCTTCCACTGTCTCTATGCCCCCATGCTTCTCTCCTTCCCAACAACTGTGATGTGTATATATTTCATGCTTTTCCCCCCACAGTTCATGGAAAGAAAAACCCTTTTGGCAGTGAACTATCAATTATACCATTTGATACCATGAATAAATGCTTCAGAGATCAGAGGCCTGCAAGTCTTCCTAGGAAAAGAAAGTGGAGAAATGAATAAAAACTGTAAGACTTCCCATTTTGTCAGGATTGTCATGAGGCAGCATATTTGAGGTAATAGTTGTGGAATAATTTCTGTGGGAAGAAAGAATCTCCTAGGCCCAGTTCTGTCTCGTTTTCATTATTATTTTGATATGATGGGAGTTCTCTGCTTTTCCTCCCACTAAGAAATTCTGTGAAATCCATTCATTTTCTAGGTATATGACAAAATATCCTATATTTATAAATTTGATGCCTTTACTAACTGATAGAGAAACATAAAATGTGAAGAAGATACCACAATTATGAAGAGTTTTCAATCCTAAGAAAGCAGGAGAAGAATATTGATGAAAGTCGTTTTGCATGATAAATACTCATTATTATTATGGGCTACCATTCAAAGATTTAGGTTGCAAGATTTAACAAGAGCTCTCCTTTAAAGAACTACAGAGCCACAGCCATCTATGATTGAAGTAGAACATAGAATTACAGGGTTGGAAGGGACTCACAACTTTGGAGGTAAGCCATTCTGCTGAAGTTGCGATATGTCACATGATGAAGCCATGACGACATGAATTTGACACCCTGTTCTAGAGTCTCAACATTTTTGTGTGTGTTGTGGTGACCAGAACACACACATTTTAGACACAGTATTCTAAATGTGATCTCACTAATGCAGTGTAAAGTGGCACTATCACTTCTCTTGATCTTAATACCAGTTCTCTGGTGATGCAGCCACATTGGCTTTTTTGGTAGCTGCAGCACATTCCTGGCTCATATTAATAATTAGCTGGATACCCGTGCTTCACTATGGAACTATGTGATGGGGCTTGATAAATTGACAGTTAAAGCTTGAAAATTAATGTGTAGTTACAATCGGCCTCTCCTCTCCCTTTCTCTCCCTCAGCCTTGCCCCACAGAAACATCTCCTATCCTATCCCCTTCTCTCCCTCAGGCTTTCTAGCCCCTTCTCTCCCTCAGGCTTGTCCCACAGAAGCCTGACTTATCCTTATCCGCTTCTCTCCAGAGTTATTTTCATGTTGGGAGGGGGAGTAGAACGTCTAACTAATTTGCATCAGAGCGTGTTATAATAATATAGGAAATACTAATGCTCTGATGGTCATTTCTAAAAATCATTTCTTAATGAGCACCTAGAAGCCAAGAGGAACATATGTGGCAAATTTCAAGTTTGTAGGCTTTACGGTTCTGGAGATTTTGTGATTACGGCATGAATGGTTTTCGCTTTTATATATATAGATACCTAGTGGTAATTCACTAGGGCTCCAAGATCCTTCTCACAGTTACTACTGTTAAACCATCTATTCTATAATTGTGCATGTGGTTTTTCCTGCTAACATATAGGACCTTACTTTTCTCACCACTGAATTGTATTCTGTTAGAAAGGATGCAGTGTTCAAATCTGCCAAGATCCTTCTGAATCTTCAGCTAACAGTGTTAGCTATTCCCCCTAGCTTGGTGTCATCTGCAAATTTGATGAGTTCTCCTTCTAACCCTTCATCTAGCATTCATGAAATTGTTGAAGATTACTGGGATGAAGGAGACAAGCAGACACAGCTATGGGGCAGAGTTAAACAAATCAGCTTAGAGTCATTATGTTGCCATAAAGAGTCAAAGGCCAAACCCTCTTGAATTCTGTTGATCTTTATCTGGTGCCAATTCAGTGTTGGACTTTAGTTGACTAGATTCTTCTGTATAAGCTTGAATAAATCTTTTATGCTGCAATCTAATGGAGGGTCCTGACTTTTTGCATCTGCCATGGACCTTTGACAGAACCTTGAGGTTCTGCTGCATGCTACTCTCCATGCAGATGTAGTTCCTTTAAGGACTACATGCTGAGTGCATTTGGTCAGCCAATTGCAAATCCATCTGGTGGTGAAACTGTCTATTCCTTATTATTCTTTCTTTTCAAGAAGTAGGCTGTGGTCTACTTTGTAAAATGCTTTATTGAAGTCTAAGTAAATTATGTCCATTGCATTTCTCTGATTCACTAATTTAGTCACTTTGTTAAAAAATGGCAATAAGGTTTGTCTGGCGTGATCAATTTTCAACAAACCCTTGTTGACTTCTAGTAATAGCCTTGCTCATTTCTAGTTGCTCACAAATCCACTGCTTGATAATTTTTTACAGGAATTTTTCAGGTGTTGATATCAAGCTGATTGGTCTGTAGTTTCCTGGATCCACTTTTTTCCCTGTTTGAAGATTAGAACCAAATCAGTTGTTTGCCAATTCTCTGTAGTTCCCTCATGCTCCAGGAGCTCTGAAAGATTTTGTTCAGTGGTTCCAACTTCACATCTGCCAGCTCCTTCAGAACCCTAGGGTGTAAACCAGAGGCGAAATCTACTTACCTTCCTTACTGGTTTGGAAGTGCATGCATGCGCTTCACATGCGCACACAGACCCTCTGCACATGTGCAAACCCTTCTGCATATGTGCAGAGAGTAAAAAACAGGTTATTTCCTGGTTAAAACTGGGAAGTAATGATGACCGAGTGGGTGGGCGGAGCCTCGCGCTGCCATTGCTATCGGTTTTCCGAACCATCCGCCGCCATCACTACTGGTTCGTCTGAACCGGTAGCATTTTACCCCTGGTGTAAACCATCTGGTCCCAGTGATTTGAACTTACATAAAGTGGATAGGTAGTTTCTTACCATTTTCTTCCCGCTTTTGGCTTGTATTCCTGTTCTATCTCCTGCGGTGCTGCTTTTGATAGGTTGGACTGTTTTGTTTTTTTTTTCCTTTTTCAAGAAGACAGATACAAAAAATGAATTAAGCAATTCCACTTTCTCCCTGCTACCAGTCACTTCCTTACCATCTTCTCCCACTAGTGGACCATTTCCTTGGCTTTTTTCCTAGTTTTTTTTACATATTGAAAGAAACTTTTAAAAAATGATTTCTGGCATCTGTTGCAAGTCTTAGTTCATTTTGAACCTTAGCATTCCTGGTTCCATTTTTTTCAGATTCGGGTTATGTGCTGGTAATTCTGTTTTAGTTATGTGTCCCTCTTTATACTTGTTCTTTTTGTCTCCCAGTTTGTCAGAGAATTATTTATGCAACCATGCTGGTTTTATCTGGCTTTATTGGTTTAGTTTTATTTGTGTTTATCATATTTATACAATCTGGTGGCTTTTCAGTAAATTGGACTATTCCAAAAGTCTCCAAACAATAGCTGTTTTGAGAATGATAATCCAGTGCATTTAAAGGGCACCACTTAAAACACCATACTTACTTTCATTGTCCTGAATCTCCAGCTTGTTTATAAGAATGCTTTGGATTAGCCCTTGTAGACCAAAGAGCTGAATTTCACAAGCATTCTGGGAAAGAATTGAAGCTCAGCAACAGAGCAAACACTTCAGTTCCTAGGTTTCTTGATAAACAGAAAAACAAATAGTTCTGAAATGCTAGATTGCTTCAACCAGTCCAAGTTGACAATTTCAGGTTAGAAGTATCGATGATTTGACTTAGCATAAGACATCTTCTTATATTACTTTGCATTTACTCCTTCCCACCAGATCCTATAAAATCTATATTTTGTAGCATGTTCACACTCCTCATGAGTTTGAGGTTAATTGTCCAGGCTGTGGTGGGCTATGAGAAGATCCCAGGCAATATAAGCTAGATGCCACAAAGCTAGATTCTTTGTGGTATGTAATAGCTTGCTAGCTAAATGGTAGCTACATGATAGCTAGATGATAGCTAGCTAGCTATCATCTAGATAGATAGATAGATAGATAGATAGATAGATAGATAGATAGATAGATAGATAGATAGACAGACAGACAGACAATGGATAGATAGATAGATGATAGTTAGATGATATCTAGATAGCTAGATAGATGATAGATAGATAGATAGATAGATAGATAGATAGATGATAGATAAAATAGATAATAGATCGATTGATATAGATAATTAGAGATAGAGACAGAGACAATATAGTTAGTGAGAGTGAGTGAGTGAAAGAGAAACACACACACAGAGAGAGAAATTCTACACCAGCGGTTCTCAACCTGGGGGTCGCGACCCCTTTGGGGGTCGAACGGCCATTTCCCAGGGGTCGCCAAAGCCCTCTCTCTCCCCCCCCCCGCCTTCACTCACCCTCTGCCTCTGCTGGATCGCCCGCCCACTCCCAATCTATTGCTGCTCCGGAGTCCCAGCTGGTGGCTAGAGGGAAAAAAACTTTAAATTCTTGCCGCGGGGCTTCAAAGAGCTAGCTGCAAAGAGGTAAATTCCTGGAGCAAGTTTTTTTCCCCCTAGCTATACTGAAAAGAGAAAGCGAAAGCAGGGTCTTAGCTGCAACGTGACAAAATGAGGCAGAGAGGTTTCTTTTTCTTTTTCCTCACCAAAAAAGGTAGGTACAAAACTGCAAACAATGGGGAATTTAGGGCAAGAGGAGGTTCAAGATTTTAAAACACAAAAGAAAAAAAGCTCTATTTAACTAGGGAATTGTAATAATTGAGATACTATTAATTGTATATTGTGTTGAAAGCAGAAATGGTTAAGTTGTGGTTTGGAGGAATATATGGGAGAAATTATTTGGTTTATTATTATTGGTAAATATAATTAATTGATTTGTAAGAAATTGGATTGCATGGAAATAATTGGAATATTCATGTTCATATTGATAAATATACAAAAAAGATAGTTATATAACTAATTGATTTATATTAAAATGTTGAATTTGTATTAAACAACTGTAATTAACCAATGTGAGGATGGATATAAAAATAGATGACAATGCAAAGGGGTATAATATAGAATAGAAGGGAAAAATTGAATTTGATTAAGATTAGAGATGAGGATGAAGGGTAATATTGGTTTTTTTAAAAAATAGTTGAGGAATAAATATGGTAAAAAGGAAATATAGAAATTGTAAATTTAATTGAAATGACTAAATACTGTGTTGGAAGAAATATCCTTCTGGGTTCTGCTCCAAGTGGGGAAAAAGACACTGGAAACATGGAGACTGTTTGGAAAGATGTTTTAATAGTGGACAGGATCACATGGCTTGATGGGGCCCATTGTGTTAGTTTCTGTTGCTATTGTGTTGCAAATGTCCTTTGACAAAGGATTGACTTTCTGCCTCTGGCCCATTAACAAAGGGTGGGGGGCAGGAAGGTGGGAGCTGCTTTGTCTGTAAAATATGCTTCTCCATTTCTCATCCAGGGAAATATAATATTCTGCCTTTTTAATATTTCCCAAAATATTTCATTCTTCTAGGAAAGGGGTGGCTGCTAACCTCCTACAACTGTTTAAATTTGTGGACCGGCCAAATACTCTGTTCAAAGAAAATATGTTGTATGTTTGTATGTGTGTTTCTAATTATTGCTATTTATTCATATTTGTTCTCTTTTATTCTTTAAAGTTTAACAATTCATTCTTTATCTTAATATCTTTATATTTGTTTGGGGTTGGCTTTCTTCCCTTTCATCTTTTTTATTGTACAGCAATCTTTCTCCTCAAACCTACCATCTCTCTCTTTTCTTTCCTTCTTATTTTCTCTTCCCCCCTTCTCCTCCCTACTTCCTCTTCCTTTCTCCTTCTCCTCCTCTCTTCCTCCCTCTCTTACCCTCAATCCTATTCTAATTTCCCTTCCCTTCCTTCATCCCTCTCTATTGCTGTATCCTTTTATGCATATGGACTACTCAGAGGGCTGAAAAAGTTATTTTTGACTGGTCCTCGCACTTTTGACCAGTCCTCGAACTTACGACTGTCCTCACATTTTACGTTTTTGCCCTATCTTGTCACCATGGTGAAGAGAAGCAGTTGTGAAATGAGTGACATGGTTGTTAAGAATGATACAATGGGCATAAATGATGACCAGTCATAACTGCGAAGACCGGTCAAAAGTGCGAGGACCTGTCAGAAATCACATTTTTCAGCCCTCTGGGTAGTCCTTTTGTGCATAGGGACTACTCAGAGGGCTGAAAAAGTTATTTTTGACTGGTCCTCGCACTTTTGACCAGTCCTCGAATTTACGACTGTCCTCACATTTTACGTTTTTTGCCCTATCTTATACCATGTTGAAGAGAAGCAGTTGTGAAATGAGTGACATGGTTGTTAAGAATGCTGCACAGGCATAAATGTGAGGATGGTCATAAGTGTGAGGACCAGTCAAAAGTGCGGGGACCTGTCAGAAATGACTTTTTTTCAGCCCTCTGTGTAGTCCCTATACACATAGCCATGGCCACCCGGTCACATGACCAGCTAGCCACGCCCACTCGGTCACACGACCTCCAAGCCACGCCCACAAAATAAGCCACGCCCACAGAACCGGTAGTAAAAGAAATTTAGAACCCACCCCTGGTTGGGGGTCACCACAACATGAGGAACTGTATTAAAGGGTCACGGCATTAGGAAGGTTGAGAACCACTGTTCTACACTAACCATCTACCAGCTTTTTGGCTGATATACTTTCACTGTGCTGAACCAAAGACTTTTGTACTTTGCTCACATCCAGCTTTGTATGTTCACTAGGGTAAAACTTCTAAGACAGGAGATGCCAGAATGCTTCCTCTGGCCTTCCTTCTTTCAGTCACACCAAACAACAGAGGAGAATGGTCTTGGGTTCTCCTATTCTCCAATTCACTAAGCGTGACAAGAGGCACAACAGATCAAATATCACCCACCTATCCAGGACCACTGCTGCTATTCTATCATGTAAAGACTTTGCCTTCCAGTTCATTAGGTTGGTTTAACATGGAAATTATCCTGAAAGAATATCAAGCATGCCAGAGAGGAGTTTTACCTTTCGATTACTCCTCCCTTCCCCCAAGATTGCAAAGATGATCAAAATCCAGGGGGTAAAAAAAGAGAGAGGGGGAGAAAGAGGGAGGGAGAGAGAAAGAGAGAGAGAGAAGAAATTATAACTTAATATCTGAGAGGTAAGTGTTAGTAATTAGTCTGAAACACTTTGATCATTAATGCATGCAATCAAATTATCATCAAGAACGTTTCACAGTCAGCCCCTCCTTCTCCTCCCCTCCACCTTTCTCTCCCTCCCCTCCTTGCCATTAAAAACATAAAAAAGGTTTGGCAGACTGCAGTGGTAGGTAGGTGCTTTGTTGAGGAGGAAGTTTGCAAAGGAAGATGCTGCTCCCTAGCGTCCAAAGGATTTGAAACTGACTCCAGAAACCTGTGCCAAAGAAAGAGAGTCTTTGAAAGAAAAGCCAAGACATAAACTCATGGTCCTTTACAGAATTTCATCTAATGTACCAACTCGTTTTTATCTGCTCAGATATTGATCATGTTCCCAGTGGATGTAATTCAGGTTCTCCTTCTTTGAGGTCTTCAGTGAAATTAAAAGTATGCAGTTCATTAAAGACCTGTCTTTCTATCTTCTCCTCCTCCCCCCACCCTTTTAATCTTTTGGCTGGGTCTTGATCACTGACAGCCAATTATCCCCATGCGATTTACCATCTGTTTCTTTCTTTTCACAGCATCCTATATGCTGTGTCCTCAGGAAGAATAAGATATCCACAATATCATGCATACAATGAAAGAATGCTCAGAATCCAGTTAAGTAAGTATATAGTCTTCTAAACCTCGCCCTGTATGTATTTATTTAGCTATCTGGCAAAAATGTCAGAGTCCTAATATCTAGAATTTTAATGGAAGGTCATAGTGTACAAAGTGACGGTCACTTTCTTTGAGTTGGGTAGCCCTATAAACCCATGCAAGTGAACGAAGGAACGAAGGAACAAATGGAATGAATGATTCAAAGGGAGGGTTACAGCATTTGAACTCATGCAACACAGTGCACTTTCTTTAAGTATTCATCACTGATGCAATCCTATGTCAGCATGTTTGTGTTGGTGATGAGAGGAAGCAGATCAATTCTGACTTGAGTTGCTTCTATTTATTTGAAATCTTATTAGGCTACACATGTGTGTGTGTGTGTGTGTGTATGAAATACATATACATATGCATGTATTTCATACATATATAGTATATATATTATTATACAAGCCTATATACATTCCATATGTGTACAAGCCAGGGGTGGGTTCTACTTACTTTTACTACCAGTTCGCAATGGGGCACATGCGCAGAAGCGTTTTGATGACATCAGGGTCAGTGGGCGGAGGCTCCCACTGGTTTTACTACCGGTTCCACAGAACCGGTGTGAACCAGGGGCAACCCACCACTGGTACAAGTTAGAATGAGGAAGCAGCCTCTGGTTTGGTTATTCATAACATGAAAAGATTGAGGATAGGTAACAAATAATGTGAAGGGAGGAAACAAAAGTCACCCAGAATATTATGGTGTGTTATGAGCACATGGGCAGGGTTACCATAAGGCCTACAAATGCTGATAAATTCCTGAGACTCTTCCAGGAAAGGCAGTCTCAATTAATCTGCCATTTTACATTTCCTACAATGCCTTTGAGTTTGTGAAGTTGCTTTGCCTGGAGGCATTCTGGGAACACTACAGTAAAGGTCTCTTACAACCTTGGGATACACCTTGAAAATATTGCTGAAAGTATAAGAATGTTGATGCTGAGAAATCACTTTCCTTCACTTCTCTACTCACCCTTCTTACACCGACTTGGTTAGCCCCAATGTTGTGAGCTGATTTTATTTTGTCCAGTTTTAATCAAAGTTTCACCAATGTGCAAAGTTTTATTGAGCTGGATTATTACCATCATGAGTATTTGTTCTTCATTTCGTCTTGCCTCATTACTCACCTGAACCATTAAATTCAGAATACAAGTTAAGTAGATCCATGTATAACATTTGGCACATACAAACATTATTTTGCAGTTGCCTCATTAGCAAAGCATGATTGTCTCCCAAATTAACCCATATTCCTTTGTTTTATGGTGATAGGGCATTGGTAAGGGTTACATATGCAAAGTCTTTTCAACAACTTTTGTACCACTTGGCTGAATGGACGTTCACACAGTTTTGTTGAGAATGAGTCCCCAGGATGACAATGATGAGATAATCATTGTTAAGCTTAACTCCCTTTATACAACTATTATATGGTCTACTATATTAGGTCTACTATATTAATGTATGTTTGTACCTCTTTCCTTTAAAAAAAATATTTCTCTGATGTTTTATATTTCTTGTTTCCACAAACTGGAGAATGATAGCTCATTGTTTTGGCTACATTAACCCTTCTTGGTCTACTTATTTTATTTATTCATTTATTTTAATAAATTTTTATACCACCCTTCTCCTGCTGGACTCAGGGTGGTGAACAGCCAAGAATAAAAAACATCCAATACAAAATTTAAAATTATTAAAAGAATTAAACAAATTTTGGCCCAGATTTAAAACATCCCAACTAAAATCTGTTACAATTAAAATATCTGGGGGGGGGGTTACGCCAGCCCAGCTTGGTGAAATAGAAAAGTTTTGAGGGCACTGCGAAAAGCACGGAGATCTGGTACACTACGTATCTCCGGGGGCAGGTCATTCCAGAGAGCAGGTGCAGCCACAGAGAAGGCCCTCCCCCTGGGGCTCGCCAGCTGACATTGCCTGGCCGACGGCACCCTGAGGAGTCCCTCTCTGTGGGAGCGAACTGGCCGGTAGGAGGCTATCGGTGGCAGAAGGCGGTCCCGTAAGTACCCAGGCCCTGTGCCATGGAGCGCTTTAAAGGTGGTAACCAACACTTTGAAGTGCACCTGGAAGAACACTGGGAGCCAATGCAGCTCGCGCAGGAGGGGTGTCACATGGGAGCGGCCCATCGCTCCCATAATCCCCCGTGTGGCCGCATTCTGCACCAGTTGGAGCCTCCGGGTGCTCCTCAAGGGGAGCCCCATGTAGAGAGCATTGCAGAAGTCCAGGCAGGAAATGACAAGAGCCTGAGTGACTGTGTGTAAGGAGTCCTGATCCAGAACAGGACACAACTGGCGAATCAGGCGAACCTGATGAAAAGCCCCCCTGGCCACAGCCATCATATGCTCTTCTAAAGACAGCCGTGCATCCAGGAGGATGCCCAAGTTGCGAGCCCTCTCCGAGGGGGCCAGTAACTCGCCCCCAATAACCAGCGATGGCACCATCTGGCTATATCGGGACACCGGAAGCCACAGCCACTCGGTCTTGGAAGGGTTGAGTCAAAGCCTGTTTCTCCCCATCCAGACCCACACAGCCTCCAGGCACCGGGACATCACTTCAAGGGCATTGTTGGGATGGCCTGGGGTGGAGATGTACAGCTGAGTATCATCAGCGTACTGATGGAACTCCATCCCAAAACCATGGATAATCTCACCCAGCGGCTTCACATAAGCCCCCCTGCCAACACCGACTGCAACCGGTCAGAGAGATAGGAGGAGAACCACCGTAGGACGGTGCCCCCAACCCCTCTAACCATGGCATGATACCATGGTCGATGGTATCAAAAGTCGCTGAGAGATCTAACAGGACTAGGATAGAGGAACAACCCCTATCCCGAGCCCTCCAGAGATCATCCACCAACGCGACCAATGCCGTTTCCGTGCTGTGCCCAGGCCTGAAGCCGGACTGGAGCGGATCTAGATAGATAGCTTCATCCAGGTACCAAGGAAGCTGTCGCGCCACCACACTCTCAACAACCTTCGCCACAAAGCAAAGGTTGGAGACCGGATGATAGTTAGCCAAAACAGCCGGATCCAGAGAGGGCTTCTTGAGGAGGGGCCTCACCACCGCCTTTTTCAAGGTGGATGGCAAGACACCCTCACTCAAAGAAGCGCTAATAAACCCCTGGAGCCAGCCTCGCGTAACCTCCCAGGAGGCCAGCACCAACCAGGAGGGACACGGGTCCAATAAACATGTGGTCACATTCAGCTGTCCCAGTATCCTGTCCACATCCTCGGGAGCGACAGGATCGAACTCTTCCCAAATGACATTCTCAAGACTGGCCTCCATCATCCCGTCTGTACCTACCCAGTCAGAGACCAAGCCTTCCCGAATCTGAGTGATTTTATCGTGCAGATACTGGACAAAATCCTCAGCCCGACCCTGTAGGGATCCCGCGCTCCCAGATGGAGGAGGGAGCGGGTCACCCTAAACAGGGCGGCTGGGCGATTATCTGCAAATGCGATAAGAGCGGAAAAATAGTTACACTGGAGGTGTAAGGAAGCCTCTTAGGGTTGGTCCACCCCTAAAGGCCCCTCATGCCCAAAAAGTGCCCAAAAGATGTAATAGGCACAACAGAGGTAGCTCCAGCAGGTAATCTCAGTGGCGACCAGCAGAGGGCAGAGGCAGTCCCTTGATGGTCCATAAGTTCAGCAGGTCTTGAATTTGCCGTCGGTGCCAGCAGAGCAAGACCAGAGCCAGCGAGCCACCTCCAATTCCCCCCGACTCCGCCGCTCCGGCTCTTCTCTCCTCCGTCCGACCGGCTCGAGACCCCCCAGACTTTCCAGGAGACCCTCTCCAACACTCCAGGAGAGGGTCAGCATCATCTCCACTCTTCGACCTTTCAGCGACCTGCCCCCTGACTCCACTACTCCAGACCTCTCCAGGGCCTCGCGGCTCCGTCGCTGAACACTGAATTCCGTTGCTGAGAGCCTGGACGCCATTCGCCACTCGCTGATCCCCGCAGCAGCCATCAGTCTCGCCCCTCGCCCCGGCATCAGCAAGCAACTTCAGGGACTCACGACGACCCCTGCAATCCTCTGGTAAAGCCTCTCTCCACCCATGTCAGGGGTGGCAAAACAACTCCCCCCCAACAATCCTGTTTAACCAGACATCGCTTACCCTCAGCAGAGGCTCAGCATGCTGCGGCCATCTTGAAGGCGGAAGATGAAGTTCTTACAATCCCCTTTCCATTAATTTTTATTCTTCAGCTACCTTCATCACTTTCCTAGCAATAATTTTATTCTCTCATCACTTCAAATCAGGTTCCTATCTTCCTGATTAGAAATGAATATTCCAAAACCATAAGTTCAAAACTTGCTTCAATGTTTGGAAATATCAACATTTACTAGGATTCTGTGTGGCTTTTATACCTCCTTTTAAAAATAGAAGAAGCATCAAGTTGCCACCAAGAGATTTGTTTGTTTTGATTTGTTTTGTTTTGTCTCAATGAGAGTTAAAATAATCCCTTACTTAGGGAAGCCATATATTCTTAATGAGCTGGAGCAATTGATCTCTTATTGCTAGTACCACAAAAGAAAATGCCTTCAGTTTATTCTTGGTGTTCTATAGAATTGGAGTTGAATTGAAATAAGGAACAACTTTCTACAAATATATTGCTAGTTGTGAAGAATGTCATTCTACAGAAAAAAAAAATCAGGAGGGACATTCTCTCACATGTGATTCATTTTGTGACTCAAATAGATGATTTAAAAAAATTGAAAGAAAGAAAAAGCATTTAGAAGCATAGGTAGCATAAATTATTTTTTTTTGCTGTTGAACGAGATTCTCAGACTGACATGAGGCCTGGGCAGGCCTCCGGCAGGCCTGGGGCCATTGATCTTGCTGTTGCGATTTGGCGAGATCCGGCCATGAATGGTGTGAATGGGTTTTAATTGTTTTTAATGGTTTAACATTTAATGTTTTATATATGGTTTTTAAATGCATTGTAAGCCGCCTTGAGTCTTCGGAGAAAGGTGGCATACAAGTTGAACAAATAAATAAATGAGAAAATCTGGGTCTGGAATGGCTTCAAACATGAGGGTCAGTCAGTTCATGGTAGAGTGAGATGGATGGATGGTCCCCCTTCATAGCAACTGAGCAGATTTCTATTTTAACTCTAGTAATGTTAACTCTAGTAATTAGTTCTAAATTTGCATTGATACATATAATGTTACATGTGGAATTTCAGATAAATTGTGTTCTCTTCAGTTGAACTGCTTCGAAAATGGAAAGCAAAAACAGGGAAAATGGAAGATCTTCTCATGATTTTATATTTCAATGAGTTGATTGATTGACTGATTGACTGATTTATTGATTGGTAATTAACTGTGTTTCTGTTATTCCAGGATCTGACTCAATTCTTGTTAAGTCAGACATCAGTTTCTAGTATCTCCAATCTGAAGAATTAGTTATATATGTAAGAGACTCAGGCAATTTGATGCATTTTTTTTAATTCTACCCACAACCATAGTTCTCCCTATTATTTCATAACTCATTTTCAGAAGTTTTTCAAATTCAAGTGATGTGGCAGTAAGCTTTCCTAAAGAAACAAAAGCCCACATCACCAGTGAAAGTCTTATTAGAGGCAGGAAAGACTTATTGGAAGCACAATACCTTTCTTAATTATCCTTTTTAAGAATGCCAGATCATGTTTGAAACGATGGAATTTGCTGGGGAGTGGGTTGGTGCTGAGATGTTTTGACATTCCCTGCCCTGTCCATATAGGGAAAATTAATTGAATTAATTAATTAATTAATTAATTGAATCTAATTTCAACCCTACTGAGAAGATATTGCTTAGCTCTGTGCAGGACTAAGAGGCCTTAGAGATGATTTACTCCACATTGGTTTTTTTAACCAAAGGAAACAGCTTCATGAGAAGCAGTGGTGGGATTCAATTTTTTTTACTACCGGTTCTGTGGGCATGGCTTGTTGGGCGTGGCATGGCTTGGTGGGTGTGACTTGGTGGGCATAGCAGGGGAAGGATACTGTAAAATCTCCGTTCCCACCCCATTCCAGGGGAAGGTTACTGTAAAATCCCCATTTCCTCCCAATCAGCTGGGACTCAGGAGGCAGAGAGTAGATGGAGATGGGGCCAGTCAGAGGTGGTATTTAGCGGTTCTCCAAACTATTCAAAATTTCCACTACTGGTTCTCCAGAACTGGTCAGAACCTACTGAATACCACCTCTGATGAGAAGGTAGTCATTATTGCCCACAGATATTATTCCTGAGTGGGTTTTGCTTCTCAAGTCTTTGCCTGAGAAGATGACAAAGTATTTCATGTGGGCCTAGCTTTCATAGCTTCCATTGTCTGTTATTTGCATTTGAAAGAAAACTATGATCCCATGTTTACCTTTTAAGGAGAACCTGCTTCTACCAAGTTCTCTTATGATTACATTGGAAAGCTAGTATGTTGGTTAAGGGGCTGTGCTAGGGGTGGGAAGTCCAGTGAGTCTCATTTTCAAGCTCATTCGAAAGAGAAATTATCTACTATTAATTAGTCTAGGAACATTTAAGTTCAGGCATGCTCATTTGTTCTCATATGATTTTCATGTATTGTTAAGTAGTCCAAAACAGACATAGGGAATTTATTGTGAATTGTTTTCATGTTTTCTTTCTTAGATATGGGGTAAATTGCAGTTTTAAAACTTTAATAATAGTAAATGTACTGTCTATGCATTCACATGTGTATATATTTTAGATTAAGAAAGATAATGACTATAATATGGAAATCTGTCTTCAAGAAAAATGAATCGATCCAGAATTTACGTTGTCTGCTAAAGCAGAAAACACTAGAATTATATACAGTATATAAAAAAGGAGACATAGAATGATCTAAACCAATAAGATATAATTTTATACCATGATACCAGGAAAGATCTATATTTTGATCAGATTTCTCTCACTTGACAAATGAAAATCATATGGACGCCTCTTTGAAATTCACTTGATCCAGTACATCTTTCAGAAATACATTGTAAAGCTGTTTGACAGTTTCCAAAGTGAATTACAGGCTCAGACACATTCTGCCCCGTCCATGTGTAAACAGTGTTGAGCACAGATATATTCACAGATTTTGCTTGGAATTGATCAGGGTCCATTCTTTGTTGTCTTTCTAGGTATTCAGCAGAATGCAGTTTTACATTGGTTGGTTTGACCTGATTGTTTTCCTCTTCCTGCTGTGAATTCAGAGATTTTTTTTTATAGGGCAATCTGAGAATATTAAATAAAAAGACAATACCTGACTCCCATAAGGAATCAATGATTCACCTGTAATAGAATGATTTCCAGGATGTTACATACATTACATACTGTAAATAGAATGTAATGCTACATTGGTTTACAGTTTTCTGCATGCCATATAGAAGCTGCCATAGTTCCTCTTCTAAGCCTGAAATTTGGTTGAGAACTTTCTTTAAACTGGTGTCTTGGAATGAAATAATGCTCAGTGATTACACAGATGCTAAAAAGGACTTCTGAAGACATGTCTTCCAGCTTTCTGACTGGTTTGTGTGCTTTTAAAAAGCCTGTATAAGAATCATCGGTGCTTTTGTACACATGTACTGTATATATTGCATGAAAATTATTATGCATGTTTGCACTAAATTACTTTAATCTATGCATTATATTTTATAGCTTATATATTCCCAGTCCCTAGTCATCTCACAGTTGGTCTATTGTAATGTGCTCTACATGGGGCTATCCTTGAAGAGCATTTGAAGGCTACAGCTGGTGCAGAGTGTGGTGGCACAGGCAGTTTTGGCATTTGTTCCACAAAGGCCCCTGTAACATCACTACTCCATGAGCTGCATTGGTAGGCACTCTGCTTCTGGGTGCAATTCAAAGTGTTGGTGGTCACCTATAAAGCCCTTCATGGCATGAGTCCAGGCTACTTGAGGGACAATCTCACTCTACTGGGATTGGCCTGTCCCACTCATGCTGGCAGAAGAGGCATGCTGCAGATCCCATCAGCCCAATTATTCCAGCTGGCAGGGTCCAGGAAGTGGGCCTTCTCTGCTGTTGCTCCTGCTCTCTGGAGCATCTTATCCCCTGATGTGAGGTTGGACCCAACCCTCCCATCTTTTCATAAGAACCTAAAGACCTGGCTTGGGATCCCAATGGGGGGAGAGCACAGTGGAGGTGATTGATTGAGTAATAATAGATCCCATTTCCTCCCCCCCCCCCGCAATCTGTCCCCACCAGTGGTGGGTTGCCCCCCCGGTTCAGACTGGTTCACAAGAACTGGTAGTAAAACTGGTGGGAGGCTCCGCCCACAGACCCGGATGTCATCAGGAAGTTTCTGCACATGTGCGTGGCCCTGTTGCGAACCAGTAGTAAAGCTAAGTATAACCCACCCCTGGTCCCCACCCTCCCCATGTGTCCTTGGTTTTAAACTTAATTTTAATTTACTCTTGTTTAAATGTCGATTTATTTTATGTCTTACCTTATGTTAAGATGGGCAGCCAATAAATTTTAGAAACAAACAAACAAATGAATAAATAAATAAATAAGTACAGTTCATGCATTTTTATAAAGAGAATCATGTTATAAAATATGTTTGTCAAAAGTCAAAGATAATTGCATTCTCTTTCATCTATTAATTCAGGAAATGTAAATTACGGTAGATCACTCCATGTTAAAATGTGAATCAAACTAATTTCTCTGCACTTCAAGGAGGCTCAACAGGAAGACTGTGTTCATAAGTACTGTACATTGCAGTGGGTCTGTGTTTAGGTGTGTATGTACATGTACACACACACACACACACACACATATATATATATATTTATATATATATATTCTTACTTCTTCGTAGGATTTATGTGTGTTTTTCCTCTAGTCAGGTTTTCCTACATAACCAAGGTTTTTCTGCAGCCCTAGCTCAGTGGAATCACATCCACTCGATTCTGGGCTTTTTTTTTTCTTTCTGGCAGCCAGCAAGTTCTGGTGCCAGGTGAGAGACTTATATAGATCTATTTCTGGCTCATTAGCCATCATCAGTAAGCCACACCCACATCTCATGTATCCTCCCTGTAAAGATACAGTATCTATTTTCTTACTTCTTCGGCACCAGAACTATATATATATATATATATATATATATATATATATATATATATATATATATATATATATATATATATATATATATCTTCAAATAATGAATTGATCAAATATTTGTATTTTGAATTGCAGTCTTGGTTGATAAATGCCTTATCCAACATTGTTTCAAGTTAATCACATCAACCTAAAATATCCAGTAAGTGTCCACCTGATCCCATCCTCTTTACATCATCTTGCAGCCAGTTATTCTTAATGAAGGGGTCAGGGGACAAGATGAAAACAACACCTTGGGGATACAACAGAAGGAAAAAGGTTGCCAGGGCAAATTTGTGCCATTACGAGGAAAAGGCCTATGAAGATTTTTTTTTAAAAAAAAAAGGTCACAGAAAGGAAAGGAGGAGTAAAAATCTTCTTGTTACTATCAGGAATGCATGAAAGTCAAGCAAATTTGTTTGTTTTAATTTTAAAATAAATGACCTCTAAGCCTTCTCCTGGCCAATGGAATGGGGTCAGTTTCAAAGCAGCAACAGCAACCAAAAAAAAACAACAATAAATGAAAAAGAGCATTACTCAATAAATAAGGATAGTCTTTATTAATTCTTGCAGGGATGCACATTCGTTATACACATTCCCCCATCCCAGAATTGATTAATAAGCATACTGTAATATCATCGGTGATCATTGCAGGAAGTATACTGTGAAAGAGAAGCACTGAAGGCTTCTAATTGTTTTCTTCTGTTTCTCTCTCTTTCTCACTTGCTTTCTTTTTTGTGTGGGGGTGGGGATGCTTTAAAATAATGGTCCTAATCATTAATTCCTTTGGTGTTCATTTGAATTACATCAATCACTGCTAACTCGTTTGGTGTAAACAAAGATGTCAGGGACACTTCTGAGGGGATTCTTTTCAGTAAAATGTGTTCATTAGCTGCATAGAATCTTAGCTTTTGGTGCTGGTAGAAAAACTAAGAGGAATTTACATCTAGAGTTTGCTAGATTTATAGGACCACAGTGTTTTCAGTAGCCCGAGATACATGCTATTGTGCCTTTCCTGGTGGAAACTTGATTGCATGTCTGGTCCCATCCTCTATGACAGATTCCTGTCCCAGTTCTGCTCCTTGTTCTCTTCTGTAGAGTTCTGACCTTAGCCTTCTGTATTCATATGTCTATTGTAATCTGCTTCATGTGTTTATTTTGAATCTAAAACAACCTTCCCCAGCTGGTACCCATCAGAGGACAAAGACCATAGATAGAAATACATTTAAATCCCTGAGGGACACCAGCCTGACCTAATGTTTTGAGATGCTCCTCTCATCTATGAACATCTATGGGTGGAGTTGCTTCCCCCTCTCAGTAGTAGGGCAAGCTGTATAAATATGTGAGTGTAAACTCCAGCTTTTACACTTCTAAGGGCAAAGATGGAGTTCTTCCCAGTTAGAAGGAGGAAAGATTAACAGATTAACAGAGTTGGAAGGGACCTTATAGGTCATCTAGTCCAACCCCCCCCGCTCAAGCAGGAGACCCTACACAATTTCTGACAAATGACAGTCCAATCTTTTCTTGAAAGTCTCAAGTGATGAAGCTCCCACAACTTCTGAAGGCAACTTCTGTTCCATTGGTTGGTTGTTCTCACTGTCAGAAAGTTCCTCCTCATTTCTAGGTTGAACCTCTCCTTAGTCAGTTTCCATCCATTATTCCTTGTTTGGCCTTCAGTGCTTTGGAAAATAGCTTGTGCCCCTCCTCTCGTGGCAGCCCCTCAAATATTGGAACTCTACTATCATGTCTCCCCTGGTCCTTCTCTTCGCTAAGCTAGCCATGCCCAGTTCCTGTAACCATTCTTCATATGTTTTAGTCTCCAGTCCCCTAATCATCCTGGTTGCTCTCCTCTGCACTTTTTCTAGAGTCTCAACATCTTTTTTATAGTGTGGTGACCAAAACTGGATGCAGCACTCTAGGTGTGGTCTTACTAAGGCTTTATAGAGTGGTATTAGTACCTCACTTGATCTTGATTGTATTCCTCTGTTAATGCAATTTAGGATTGCATTGGCTTTTTTGGCTACTGCTGCACACTGCTGGTTGTCCACAAAGACTCCAAGATCACTCTCACAGTCACTGCTATTAAGCCTGGTTTTACTCAGTTTATATGTGCACTTTTGGTTTTTCTTACCTAAGTGTAGAACTTTACTTTTCTCTACATTGAATTTAATTTTGTTAGATAGGGCCCAGTGTTCAAGTCTGTCAAGATCCATCTGGATCTTGAGCCTATCTTCTAAGGTGTTAGCTATTCCTGCCAGTTTAGTATCATCTGCAAATTGAAATTACTTTTAAGATATCCAAAGTATTTCCTGCAGTTAACGGGAATTTTAAGCCTCACTTAGTCTGTCATCACTCATACCCTAATACCTCCTTCCAATTGCAGTTAATGATGCTTAATAGATCTTAAGCAAGATTCTGTTGCAGCATCTAGCTCTGGAATGATGTCCTCTCCCTCCCCTTGAGATTTGTGTGGCTTCCAGCCTTGTGACATTTGGGAAACTGTTAAAAAACCTGATTGCTCTCCCAGGTCCAGGGATGAGCAGAGTGGTTGGGTGGCCCAGTTTTGATGTAGGTTTTGCTTGTTATATCTGATGAATGGTTTGGTGTGCTAGTATTCTTTTTCATTTGTTATCATCATATGTTTTTCTTTTCTATTTGTCAGTCACCAGAGTCCTCAAGGAGTTGGTACCTTATAAATTTAGAAATGAATAAAATTGGGAAGTAAAAAAAAAAAAGACATTTTAGGATGAGAAGTTACATCTCCATTTGTACTGTCCATAGCTGAATTTTTAAAAATGTTTCTGGGAGAGAATCTTAACTTTAAACCAAGATGTTGTTAGAGTATGGAGGATTGCTATCCTCATCAAGGCAAGGCAGGTAATTAAAAAAAGGAAGCATTTTCCAGAGACAAAACTCTTCTTTTTGACTGCACAGTGGAAGCTCCAAAGGCTTGCTTGTTGAAGGCAGCTGGGGATATGTACATTTGAAGGCTGCAACTTGAGGAGGAGGATAATTAGGCATCCTTTCACTGTCACTTCTGCCACCTCAGGATAAGGTGAAACTCTTATCTGTGAAATTCAGAGGATCTTTTGTTCTCCTCAGATCTCCTCAATGAAATGACTGAAACATCAACGTCCTATACCGAACACACCAGTGCTGCAAAGTTTTGGATGTATTTCTCCTACAAGCAATGGGCTGATGCTCAGTATGAAGTTGTGGCCTCAACTAGGTTCATTGAAATGCTGTACATCAAGCACAAAACTTCTACATTTCAGGATGCGCCAGGCTTCTCCATCCCCATTGGATACTGAGTTGTCAAAGAGGGACGTAGAAAGAACCAGATCTCACAAGACAACTAAGCGTGACTAGAGACTCTGCAGTGGGGGAATGAGAGCCCCTATTCAACTACCTTGAGGGAAGGCTAGAATATGCAACAGTAGTTATAACTCAGTCTTCCTCCATATAATTCCCTCCATATATATTGGGTTTAGATTCACAACCTCTTCTCTTGTTGATTGTTAGGGAATATAGTCTCTAGCCCATTTTGAAAACCATAAGATAGAAGCTACCTCTCCAACAGAATACCATTTGGATAGGCAGTTCTTGTGCTAGTTTTTCTACTGTGCTCATGTTTAGTAAATTTAAAAGCCACACAATTCAAGAATGAATAGAATAGAATAGAATAGAATAGAATAGAATAGAATAGAATAGAATAGAATAGAATAGAATAGAATAGAATAGAATGAGCTGGAAGAGACTTTGGAGGTCTTCTAGTCCAGCCCCCTGCTCAAGCAGGAGAACCTATACCATTTCAGATATGTGACTGCCTAGACTCTCCTGAAAAACATCCAGTGATGGAGCGCCCACAATTTCTGGAGGCAAGCTTTTCCACTGGTTAATTGTCCTCACTCTTAGGAAGTTTCTCCTTAATTCCAGGTTGCTTCTCTTTTTGATTGGTTTCCAACCATTATTTCTCGTCCTGCCCTCCGGTGCTTTGGAGAATAATTTGACCCCCTCTTCTTTGTGGCAGCCCCTCAAAGACTGGAACACTGCTATCATCATTTAGACTAGCCAAACCCAAGTCCTGCAGCCGTTCTTCATATGTTTTAGTCTCCGGGCCTTTGATCATCTTAGTTGATCTTCTTAATTACTCCAGAATTAACCTTACACTTAAAAATGTCTCAACTTAGTTAAAAAAAAACAACCTCAGGCAAGATAGGAAGTCTTGATAGATTAGGGAGTGGACACATGGCAAATTATTACATCTCTTAACTTCTCTACTATGAAGAAAGCCTTCTCTCTCCCCCCCACCCCCATTTTTTTGGATTTTTATTTTTAAAATATACATCAACATCAATAATAATATTAATAATATTTGTTACATTAATCAAACTTATGAAATCCTAGTGTTAATATACATGTTTGTTTTAAAATAGTTATTCAATATTTCAATGTTTCATTTTAATGCCAATCACAATATTATTTCTTTTTAAGGGTTTTTTAATTGTTCTGTTTTGCTTATCGTTTTAATTAATGGGGCCAAATCTATATATATTTTTAAATGTGTTTTAATATTTGTATTTGATGTTTTTATCTGGCTGTTCACCGCCCTGAGTCCTCAGGGAGAAGGGCGGTATACAAATTCAAAAATAAAATAAAATAAATAAAATAAATAAATTTGAATTTACATAGTAATGCCATCTTTCAACCTCTAATCTTTCCCTCTAGTTCCGTGATGGTGTGCCCTCTCTGTGGGTACGTGTGCCATCGGCAGCTGATCTTCGCATGTGCTGGAGCCCTGGAAACCCAAAGACAAGCATGTGCAAGCACACTGGCCAGCTGGTCTCCGAGTTTCCGGCACTCTGGTGCGTTACATATGTAAATAGCAAGTGAAGTCAGGGATGTAGGCTTCACTCAGGTCCGGGTTTAGCTGGACATTTGCATGCCCACCACTGATTGGTGGATTCAAACGGAGGGAAATGTAAAGCGTTGTCAGTGGCTGAATCGGTGGGACTGCTCCCTTTAAAAGGGAGTGCTGCCGGCTAAGACTTGGCAAAAGTCACTCACTTAAATAAAGAGCTGAAGTTACTGCATCACCTCCTGCTTCTTCATTGCCTCCCATGATCTAACACGGTGCATGCATGCACGTGCACACACATGTTCCAGTTTGGACACTAGGTGCCAAAAAGGTTTGCCATCACTGCTCTAGTTATTGCTTTTATTCTACTGTATAAAAAATATGGGTGACGAAATAGAGAGAAGAAATTCCCTCTATTTCTTATTTCTACCTCTATTCTGGCTTCTAGTCAGACCACCATTGCTAATCCTAGTGTTAATACACATGTTTATATTAAGATATAGTCCTTTATTATTTAATTATTCAATGTTTCAATGCGCCATTCTAGTGCCAATCACCATATTATTTAAACATACTTAATAATATCATCTTTCAACCTCTAATCTTTCCATCTAGCTATTACTTTATAGAAGAGTGGGTATTCTTATTTCTACTTCTATTCTAGTTTTTAATCAGACCATCATTATATTAAAAAAAGAAAGAAAGAAAATATTTCCTTTCTATCCATCATTTCAAGAGTTTCATACTTCACTAGTATCAAATATGTGAAATGGTCAGCACAGAACCAGCTCTTCAGAGCCAGCTGCTCACCCTTGCTAATGTTGGATGGTGTCAGAATAGATTCTAAAGGGCCCAATTAATCCCCCATATGTCTGTGACCCATAGTACTGAATGTTTGAACAGAACTAATCACCATCAGTTGTTATAATAATATTGGACTGAAATGCTCAATTATGTACAGTTCTAGCTATGTTTCAATAGCTAGGATTTTGTGTGTGTATTTGTGTGTACATACATGTGTGCACACAGACATGTATGCAAGTATATATGTGCACACGCCTTCTGTCCTGCAGTTGGAAAACTGTAATAAACTTGGCCTTTCTTTCCAGGAGCATGCGAGATTTTTTTTAAAAAAATGAAAAATGTGGGTTTTACGTAATTTGATTTAAGTAGATTAGTGAACTAAAAATTTAATTGCAGATTAAAATCCTTTTCAATTTGTTATGTGGATGGTATTTCACTGGTCACAGATAAGCGATCATTTCAATGTCATATTTAATGTTGGAGGAGGAGAGGAACTAAAAGTTTTTCTCTTTGGTATCCAGAGTTAGCAACGATTTGTATTTCAGAATGAAACCCTTATGGATTTCTCCTATCTACACTAGACACGAGTAATATTGGCTCTCCAGCATTACAGATGGGACTTGAATATCCTCGTGTTTGGAACCCATTTTTGCTCTGCACTAAGGAAACATTTCATTCATGTTTCCAAAGCAATGAGAGGGAACGTATTAAACTCATTTCCTTTTTGCCATGAATAGCAGCTTTTCTTCATTAAAAGGTAAGGCATCTAAGTTTACAGAGAAATGTCAACTTCTTTCAGTATTGCTAAAGCCAGTTACTTCATCAACTCATTCCTTTTCAAATGCTGGACAATCCTATCATATTAATGTTTAATGACCAGTCCAGAAACTATTCATGGTTTGGAAATAAGATATAAAATCTGACACAATTAGATAGGCTTAGTGGATCTCAGAACATACAGTCCTTTTGTGAGTTGTGCCACAATCACCCACACTTTCAAAACATTGTCAGTTTTGCTGCACTACAATTTGTAGTGATCTCTCCCTCCCTCCCTCTCTCTCTCTCTCTCTCAAACCTCTGCATTTGTCTACTTTTAATCATGATTCGAATGACACTTAAAGCATTTTATGGGTAATGGGGTTTTAAATTGGAGAAGCCTAAGATAATTTAATTCTGTTTTAATGTATTTTAATATTTGTATTGTGTGTTTTTAATTTTGGCTGTTCACCGCCCCGAGTCCTTCGGGAGAGGGGGCGGTATAAAAATTTAATAAATAATAATAATAATAATAATAATAAAAACTTAATGTTAATAAAATATAAAAGGAAGGGGTTCATCTGGATGCATTTCAATCATCCAGATTGAGTTGCGATGTGGACTTTATGCACATCATTCTTCTCTTATAATGCTCTTACCCCCCACAGTCAGTAATTCCTTTTGCTAGTCGGCACTCAGCCATGTGTACATATACTCAGCAGGTGTGTGCAGGAATTGAGGGCAGCAAAGGATTAATATTTCCTTAAATTGCCTTTAGCTCCCTGGAGTTCAAAGAAAGCCATGGAAAAAGTGGCTCGAGGTGATGCTTACAAATTCTGTCCCATTTTTTTTTTGTTTTGTTTTGTTTTAGCAGAAGGAAGTGACGCATTTTTACAGCAGGAATAATGACTTACTGTGACTTACTGTGACTGGCAGGTGTCCTGCAAAGCATCTGTGAATGTCTTTGCTGAGGCATATCAAAGATTATGAAGATTTGCAAGAGTAAAGCCCTGGCTCTCTTCTGGCCTTTGCTCTCCCTGGTGCATCCATGTCAATTAGCCCTGACTTGCTCTGCCAACTGGAATGGGGGTCTGAGAGAGTCCTGCACAGTGGTGAAATCCAATTTTTTTTACTACCGGTTCTGTGGGCGTGGCTTGGTGGGCATGGGATGGCTTGATGGGCGTGGCTTGGTGGGTGTGGTGGGGAAGGATACTGCAAAATCTCCTTTCCCACCCCACTCTGAGTCCAGCCAGAGGTGATATTTGCCGGTTCTCCGAACTGCTCAAAATTTCCGCTACTGGTTCTCCAGAACCTGTCAGAACCTGCTGGATTTCACCCCTGCAACCCCGGGGATGGTTGGTGGGTTGAAGGGCACTTGTTTTGCCTTTTTAAATTGTTTCTTTTTAACTCTGTTTGAACTCTTACTTTGTCTTTAAACTATGACTTTTATATGATTTTATTGTTTTATTTGTAAATTACTTAAAGTCCTGGATCGTATAGAAATTTGATTGATAAATTAATAACTATAATAATCTTTGCATGCTTTTTGCTTGTCTCCTTTTTGCTTTCAATCTTTCAAAGCAAGTTGACGGCCACTTGCTCCTTGTTCTCTTTTTTCCCCTGAAATGAATCATTCTTTTCTTATTTCACAAGGACAGTGATTAATCCACTGAGCCAATTCTGCTTTCTCTTGAAAGGTATTGAACTAATGTGCTTGGAAAAAGATGAAGAGGAGGAGGAAAGGAAGAAAAAAAATCTCCCCCTTTTAATGGCAAACAATAAAGTTTAAATACATCCCAACCCCTTTAACATTGTTTGGTAATTAGTGACAAAGGACTTCTGTTCAAGCACAGAAAAATATTTAATAGCTACCCTATCAATCTGGAATTCATTTACCAGCCTTGCTCTCGAGTCTACCAAGCCTAGAAGTTATTTTGGCAGTTCCGTGTTCCTTTCTCCATTCTCCATCTCCCCTACTGATTCAGACACAAGAGTTCAACATATGCTAGTACATTTTCTTTTGCCCCCTTATTATTCTTTCCAATCCAATGGCATGTTGGAAAGAAATTATGCAAAGGAATTTGAGACTCTTTGACTATCAGCAAGATAATTCTCTGTAAACGAAACAGAATGGGACTAAATTTGGTGTGACAAGAGAGGCTAACCAAACAAAGATTTAGTTTAAGTCTCAATCATATCCAGCTGAGAGCTGCAGAGAAAAACATTTTAGGGGGAAAACATTCCCAATGCATTTTGCAATAGAAGAAGTTGGTCAGTGACTCAGGATATTATGGAGTCTTTGGTGCTTCCTGGGCTTGGTTATTTGCTGGCAGACATTTCATTACCTGACTTTTAATGTTAGTGAATGTGGTAGTTGTCCCCTGTTTATGTACAGTAGCTTGCCCTGCCAGTGTTGCTGGAGTGTAGTCTCCTTGGTAGTTCCTTGATTAGACTATTGTTTTCTGTTTGATTGTTGTCTGCTTGATTGGTTATCTCCTTAGTAGTTTCTTTATTAGGATATTGTTTTCTGTTTGATTACTTGTCTGATGTTAATCCTTTCTTATCTCAATGTTGATGGCTGAAGATGATGTGTTCTGTCTTCTTTATTTTCTTCTTAGCCTTTTATTGTCTCTTTTGAATGGTGTGCAAATGTTGTTTTATCTTTATATGTCTATTGATGGCTGATGTGTCTGAAGGCCAGATGTCCAGGAATTCCCTTAGCATTCTTGGATTTAGATTGGTTTACAATACTCACAGTTTCCCAGTTGAAAATATGGCTGAATCTGAGATGAAGGAGTTTTCTTCATGTCTTGTGACTGGTAGTTGGTGATCATGAACACACTCATAGAATATATATAGACATACAAAGACAGAATATGCTCTAGAGAACGATCTCTCTCTCTCTCTCTCTTTCTATCTATCTATCTATCTATCTATCTATCTATCTATCTATCTATCTATCTCTATCTCTATCTCTATCTCTATCTCTATGTCTAATCATCTATCATCTATCATCTATCATCTATCATCTATCTATCTATCTATCTATCTATCTATCTATCTATCTATCTATCTATCTGAGTGTGTATATATAAATCCTTCCATTCCCCACCATCCAATCAGAGCTGAAGAAGCTTCTTGGATGAAAAGCAAAATATCTTCAAAGAAGGACCAAAAAGTCCAGTTGCCTCTTGTAAAACATCTTTGGGATGACCATGACCTGGATGACTGAGTATCTCCATAAACACATCCTTTGGTCATTCATTTACTCTATTTGACTTAAAATCTGAGAACTGTTGATTACCTGGATCTGTCAGTTCTCAGTATGAGAACAATAAACCAAAGCAACAAATGATGTGCCTTGCAATGATTTTTGATAGCATATTTCATACTTCCTGGTTTCTATCAATAATTCTTTAACTGCTTTGTGAGAATGTAGAAACAGCCACCAAACTTTGGAACCTATACATCATTTTCAAGAATATGAATAGTGAAAACAGACTCTTTCTGACTGAGGTTAGCAAGGTGGAGCTCTCACCTCACAATCAGGAGGCCGATCATAGGTAGCAACAGGTATTTCTCTTTCTGGGCACAATGAATAATTGTCTGCTGTGAACTCTATGTAGGTGTCAGGAAGGACACCTGGCCAGTAAATGCTCAAGCTCCATTCAATTGTTCCAATCCACTCTGAGGCAAAGAATTACAGGGTCATTAAAAGAAAAAAACCAATTGCACTTGGATTATTAAAATTGTTGTTATTATACACACAACAATATAAAATTACATCTGGGTTTTTTTGTCAAAATTTTCTCAGAAATATTCTAATAGCCTTTTCTTCTTGACCTTGATTAATGTCTAGGCTCTACAATGTATGAATCCTTGACCCAATAAATTTTAATTAATGTTGGGACAAATCTTCTCTGAACTTCAGAGAATCAAACTACCAGTAAAGAGCTTTCTAGTTCAAAGCAATCTGAAATGGAGACATTTGATCTCTTTTTCACATAACCTGTTTTTCTACAGTAGTTATGCTACTTGCATGTGCACCAAGATGCACGCATAACAAAAGATTGCCCATGTGAGACAAAAAGAAGAAAATCACATTGTACATTTGCAAAGGTCATGTGTAATAACTATAATGGTAATCAGGCAATATTTCTGAATGAATGATTATGGTATATCTGGAACTGAGGTGGTCATCTGTAGCTTCTGATAATGGAACAACTGAAGTATTATTGAATCCTATAATTTTTCTTTAGGAATTCATCTTCAGTCCGACATGCATTCTTGCCAAAGCTGAAAGCATATTAATGAGTGTATAGCAGGATAACTTTAGTTTATGAAATGCAGGAGGAAACAAAAGGAAAAGTCTAGAAAATAGTGACACAATTGTTTATTAACACAATTTTTTTTAATTTCAAAAAGAGTACAGATGTTCACATGAGTTATTTACATCAAGTGACCAACGGAAAAAGCTAAATGACTGGATTCAAGCTCTGAATATTTTTAGTCCCCAGCTTTCCCTAATAAAGGATTAAGTTGTCCCAAAGGTGTTTTTTTTTTTTTTTTTTTTTTTGAGAGAGAGAGAGAGAGCTGAAAAAACTTCTTGGATAAGAAGCAAAATGTCTTCAAAGAAAAACAAAAAAGTCCAGTTGCCTCTTGGAAAAAAAGCACCTTTGGGACAACCATGACCTGGATGACTGAGAATCTCCATAGACAAAGGACTAAGTTTTTTATCTGGCTAAACAACTACAGGCTTGAGTGAATTACAAAAGAGATAATTTACAGTGCTCTACTCTAGAGCTAAATGAAAACTTACCATAAGACATTTTTGTAAATTAGATTTATGAGATTTTTTTAAAAATAGCTTCTCTATCAGGAAAGTGAGATCATTTTTGTTGACTCTTCTCTGAATTTACTCTACCTTTACTGTCTACCCCTTCATGATATCCCTGAATATTGCTACCAGGCAGGGGATGAAGATGATGGACAAAGCAACATGTATTCAATATCCTGATCCAATGCTCTTGTGAGTTGTAGTGATAGCTTTTAAAAAAAACTACCAAGGAGCAATGAAACAAGGAAGCAGTGACGTTAGTTTCTTATCGTTACCTAAAAATAGTTGAAGAATTTGCTCTTCTTTTGAGATATTTGATGATACCAACATCCTTTTCTTCCAAACTGAAGCAAAATATGGAATGAAGAATTTGAATCTATATCTGCACAGCATTTGCACTCAGAAGAATACATCTGCATAACTTGATTTAATTTCCATGTTGTCCTTCAATATGCCTATACTAATCTTTGTCCATTTCCTGTAAGTATTCTTTCTCCTTAAAATACTTGGTCACATTTTATTTTGGATTATTTTAATGTGTAAATAAATCTGCATAACTTGATTTAATTTCCATGTTGTCCTTCAGTATGCCTGTACTAATCTTTGCCCATTTCTTGTTAAGTATTCTTTCTCCCTAAAATACATGGTCATATTTTATTTTGGGGTTTTGTTTAATGTGTAAATGCACTGTGTTTTAATCAAACAATTAAAGCACCCCTGAAAAGTGTCCCCTGAAAAATAATCACCATAGGCTCTTTTACAACCTGTGGACTTCAAATCCCAGAATTCCTGAGACAGCTCAGGAATTCTGGGAGTTGAAGTCCACAGGTTGTAAAAGAGCCACATTTGCCCACCCCTTGGCTAGAGTATTATGAAGTTCTTAGGTTTTTCCTGATGACAAAGAGATTATAGGCATAAAATAAGAACATATGAATCATATGAATATATAAAGCAATGTAGCCCACAATGAATAATTCAGGATGAACCAAATTGGCCTATAAAAAAGACCAAATGAAGAATCTAAAATAGGCATGGCAAAGCAAAGTATTACATGGCCAATACTTAATTTTAAAAAAAATTAGCAAGCAAAATAGAAAACAACAAGACCTGACAATGGCTGAGAGAAGGAAAGTTGAAGAAAGAGATGGAAGGGCTAATTCTGACTGCACAAGGCAAAGCCTTAAGTACAAATGCATACAAAGCTAGAATTCAGAACTTAGTAAGAAAAGAATCTGAAGAAACAGTAGACCACCTATCCCAAAGGTGCTTTTTCAAAAGACAACATCTTCTTTGAAGATGTTTAGCTTCTCATCCAAGAAGAGCTGAAGAAGCTTCTTGGATGAGAAGCGAAATGTCTTCCAAGAAAAACCAGAAAGTCCAGTTGCCTTTTGAAAAAGCACCTTTGAGACAACCATGACCTGGATGACTGAGAATCTCCATAGACAAGTAAAACACCTAGTTAAATACTGCAAGAAGATTGCCCAGTCTGACTACAAGCCACAGCCAAGTAGAAACAGTGATCCATTGCAAGATCGGCAAGAAATACCTTTTACCCCCCAAGCAAGAACTAACGGAACAAGATAGAAAAAGTAACAGGAAATAAAGAAGCTAAAGAGCTCTGGGAATGTATAATTCCAATAGATAAGCCCCTGCCACCTAACATCTCAGAAATAACAATTATCAGGAGGAAAAAGAAAGTCTGGATAGTGAATGCGGCAATAACTGGGAACAGCAAAATAGAAGGGAAATAACTGGAGAAAATCACAAAATACAAAGATTTGCAAATTGAAATAGAATGACTGTGATTAAAGAAAGCAAAGTTAGTACAAATAGTGACAGATGCAATCCCAAACAACTGAACACCATCAGCATTGAAGAAAATCACCATCAGTCAATTACAAAAGACAGTTTCACTTGAAAGAGTTTACATTCTGTGATGATACCTCTAATGCTGTAAAATCACCATATCTGCCTATTCCAGGTCCTTGGGAAGGACTCAATAGTTGGATAAAAATGCCAGATACAGTCTAAACATCTGGTTAACTATACAATGAACCATAACAATATAAGAAACAGTCCAAACAGCAGAGGAACAAAAGATCAACTTCCATTTTATAAGATGATATTGGAAAAACTGGAAGAGAAGGAAGAGCAGGGGCAGGTTTCAAAACCTGTCACTACCGGTTCGCTTGTGGGCATTTGCGTGCTTGCGCCTGTGCACAACACTTCTACAAACGTGCAGAAGCTTCTGCCCATGCGCAGAAGCATCCAGGTGGGTGGGCGGAGCCTCCCGTGGCCACCGATCTGGGGCAAACCGGTAGCAACCCACCACTGAGGAAGAGCAACTTGAATGTAGCATGGATTGATTGCAAGAAGGCATTAAATTCCCTGCCACATGACTGGATTAATTAAGCACCAGAAATAACAGGAGTCCGTAGAAACATCAGAAGATTTGTGCAAAGATCAATGGCACAATGAAAAAAAAAACAATTGCTGTTTAATGTTGATAGTCTGGGAGAGGTTCTTGGGAAGGACTCAACAGGAGAATTAAAATGCCAAATCTAAATATCTGACTGATTGTGGATCAACCATAATAATCATAATGGGGTTGTTTGGGCATTGATGAGAAAGAGGTACTTTGGCAGCTTTAGTGCCTCCATACTAAATAATATAGACTATTATTTTTAGCATCTTATGGGAATTATTTAAACAGTCTTACCCACAATGTTTCTGCCAGATGTTCTGGGAATGCAAGTCCCAAAATTCCCTATTAGCATACTCTAGTTGAGAAAGGATATTCTTGAAAATCAAGACATTTCCATGTGTGTGGGGGGGGGGGGAGATGAGATAATGGACAAAAATGAAGTCCTTAAAAATTAGACCAATGGCTACATATAATGGAGTTTATTCCACATTTGCAGATCAAGGATGGACCCTTCCTAGCCTTAATTGGTACATAAATTACCCTTCTCCATCTGTCCATGCTAATAGCTGGAGTACTTCATGGACACCAATGGAGAATATATTTCAGAGTTAGGGAATTGATTTCTATAGATTTTATTGTGCAACATTACAAACAAATGAAGGAGAGCTTAAGTGTTAAAATGGACATTTCCCATGCTGTTTGTTTCCATGGTTTTATGATGCTTTTCGCAATATCCATTCTAATACTACAATATAGTATTTGAATGATTTGAGGAAGACGATTTGAAGTTCTCCTACATCTGAAGGCCAAGTCCAGAGACCGAGACAAGAATCAAATACCAAGTTCTATCATTAGGATGATTAACATCAAACAACCCAAACTGTAATACTGTCTGCCATATGGGGATTTTTTTTTTTTTGTCACTAGCTACAAAACCCCATTTAAATCAGTTGTATTATGGCCAGCTGGAGTGATCTTTCTGCCAGTCCAATTAATTATGCAAATACTAATTCCACCATGGGAATCTAGTAGAAGCTGCAATGATGTGAAAATGACAAGATTGCGTTGTGATGTCACACCACAAACCCTGTCTTCTTATATTTGCATTTTGATGTGGGACCCAAGTCAAGTGATTTATGTTATAACAGGTTTCATCCTTTGCCTACCTTGCCTTCTCCTGCAGATGCCCTGATTTCCCTACAGATGTTCCAGGGGCAATGTGTGTGTGCTTCACACTCATGCCATCTTGATCAGATATTATTTGGCTAATGGGATTGAACTAAAATGCAAATTGTAATTTGGGGGGAATAAATGGGAAACTATTTGAATAACTGCCAGTCACATTTAATTTCTGATGGATTTAGGATGGTATACAAAATAGGGAGAAAGCAGGAGTCCCGCCTTGCTTATTTTCTGGCGTTGTCTACTATGCACAGGGCTGTCAGGCTGATACTTAAAAAAAACCCTAAAATGTATTTTAGGGTATTTGTGTTAATTTGCTTAACATTTGTATACAGCCATTCAGCAGCATTAATTAAATGTCTTTTGAATGTTCAGCAATATAAAATGTACATGAATGGGAATGAAGTGATCTGACCTCAACCTTCACAGATAAAGGGAAATCAAACTTGAACATCATCTGGAAAAATTGGGATTGATTTTTTGGCATCCTGTGTTACTTCCTCATGCCACTTAAGAAGGAGAAAAATAAATCATGGGCCTTGCGAAATTGGGTGTCCTAATCTAAACTCTTTGCCATCTTCTTCTGCCTTCCTAGTGTGCAAGAGAGAGAGGAACATTTTCTCTCATGGAGAAAAGAAGACAAGTCATATAATTCAAGGAAGTCTCAGACTGATCTTCTTCTATTCAGATTAGGCTTGAAGGGGTCTGTACTAGCAAGACCAGGGGTGTCAAGTTCGTGTCGTCACGGCAGCGTCACATGACATATTGTGACTTTTTCCCCCTTCGCTAAACTGGGCGTGGGTTTGGCTGGTGCATGACGCATCTGGCCTATGGGCCGTGAGTTTGACAGCCCTGACCTAGACTTCTCCCCATATTTTTCTTAAGGCAAAATTCCCAGAATTCCCCAAATAACCAGAATTACCTAACAAAAAAGGAGGTGGAGTTGCATTAAATATAAAAGATGACTACATCTCTACAGAAATGCACAAAATCAAGGATGAAAACCTCCTAGAATCCATATGGGTCAAAATAAAAGGAAAAAAGAATGACATTACTATGGGCGTATACTAACAGACTACCCAACCAAGCAGGAGAAATAGATGAGCTTTTTGCTAACCAGTTAACAAATGTATGTAAGAAACATACTACAGCAGTAATGGGGGACTTTAATTACCCTGATATCAGCCGAGAGACAACTCTGCAGCCAAACAGATTCCTAACCAACCTATCTGACAACTTTGTCATCTAAAAGTTAGAGGAGGAAACTAAAGAAAAAGCTATACTGGACCTAATTCTTACTGACAGAAGTAAGTGATAGAAGGAGTTGAAGTTACCAGAGTGACCATGTCATATTGGACTTCAATATTATGCAAACACAATCAATAGAACATAATCCAACCAGTGTCTTAAACTTTAAAAGAGCTGATTTTAACAAACTCACCCTTGTGAACTGAACTAGGCAGCTGAATAAACATCTTTTTAAAAAGGCAATGGCAAACCATTTTTATACAGTTGCCAAAGTAACAACAAAAAATTATCTTAAAAACTCTTGACAGGTTTTGCTTTTACTTCTTTCTACCCTTCTGAACCCCTATTCCAGAATTTAGAGCTATATAGAAATGCTTCTTAACATGAACAGGATTGGGGGCCCAAAAAATAAGGGGAAGCTACAAATCTGACACTCTCTGGCAGGAAATAATTATATTCTGGTAAGGGGCAGCTGGTTAGTGCTCTCTTCCTCTAGCACTGTTTCTCTTTTCTCAAATGCATAGATTTATAATCTTGTTTTTGCTTTCCTCAGAAAGAATTGGAGAGAAGTAGGGAAGGTAAACGTGCTCCAATCTTTAAAGGTCTTTAGCTTCCTAAAATGAAGAAGTCAAACAAAAAATATAAATGGTTTTTAAAATAATTATTTCATTTTGATTTATATCTGAGTGTATAATCATTCCTGTTGTTTTGTTTTGTTTTGGAAGTCTTTCTCTCCAAATTACTCCCCAATTGTTTGGTATGTGGCTCTTTGGTTCTTACAAGCTGAGATACACAAACTCTGCCTAGACTTTAGCTCTTATAGCCATTCATTCTATAGAGAGATGGATCAACTCTGAAAAACTTTGCGTATGCCATCATGTAATCAAATGCTTCTGAATTCTAATCTACTTAGCAACCTGGCAAAATTCTGTCCACTTCATTTTCAGAGGGTTAAGCTAGTTCATTTGATTATGAATAGGCATTATCATTATAAGAAGGTCAAGGGGTACAGTTCTCTTTGGAGCTTTTATTTAATTAAAAAAACCCACTAATGGCTGCTGTCAAATATTACTATTGTTGAATAACTGCCATTAATGTTTAATGGGTATCTTGAAAAAAAATCTTGCCAATATTTGAAAGTACTGTAAGAAATTCAGTATCCTCATCAGAAAAAAAGTGATGTGCAGAGCCGTACAGATTAAACTAACACCCTGTTATTAACACAGCTGCCTACAATTTCTGCAGGTTCGAATCTCACCAGGCTCAAGGTTGACTCAGCCTTCCATCCTTTCTAAGGTAGGTTAAATGAGGACCCAGTTTGTGGGGGCAATAAGCTGACTTTGTATAAATATACAAAAGTATGAAGGCTATTGCTTAACGCATTGTAAGCCGCCCTGAGTCTCCAGAGAAGGGCGGCATATAAATCAAATAAAAAAAAAAAGATGTTTGTATTAATTTTGAGTATCAGCATTACTTTGGAACATTGCAATTCAGGGAATCAGATGGGATCCAGTCTATGGAAATAGTACTTCCCTGGCTATCTTCATAGATAGATAATTAGATGTGGGAATCTCCTGGAAAATAATTCACTAATAGTTCAGTCTTATACCTGTCAATTGAAAAGGGTATCTGGGTTCAGGGAAGTGGATATAGGATGGGCATTGTAATTTTGTTTCCTGGAAATAAGATATATTAAGTTCAGTGGAATTTATTTTTGAGTCGATAGTGTATGTAAAGGACTCTGCATTTCATCTTAGCTTTATGGAGTCTTTATCTCCTTCAAGGCAAGCTCAAATTTTGGTGACTTCATGGACACACTGCGAAATGGAAGAGGCTTCCATTCTCCAGAATGTGTTTTTTGACTGTAGATTTCAATGACGCTGGTGCTTCTCTTTGGAACAGATGTGGTTTTATAGCTTCAAAGGCACAGCATTAAGTTCTGGATGCGACTATGTTCAAATGTTAGCAGTCTGGTTGTTCTTTTCAGCTTTTCATGATATCCTTAAAGCCAGCTAAGAGAATAAACAGAACTGTGGACTCTTCTAACCACATTTACTTGGTGCTTTGTAATGACTGTGAATATCTTATTACAAAATGTTGTTTAAACAGAGGATTATGGGCTTTTGAAACATATGCTAACCACTTGTTAGGCCATCACGGGGGAATTGTTTTAGCTAACAAACACATATTGCCAGAATCATTTGTTAACTGACCCTGATTCCTATAGCAGCAATGGCAATATGGCTGAGCAAAAACATTTTAGGACAAAATTCTAGCCAACTGTATCTAGAGTTTTTCTATAATTGAGAAATTGGGGTTTTTTCCTCCCCTTCTCTTACATCTACAATTGTGGGAGAGTGTTGATCTTTTTATTTATTTACTTATTTAAGCATTTTGTATACCACCCTTCAAAACAATGCTGCAGCTCACTTCATTCACCTCTTCAGACTTACGTATGGAGAGTTTTGAAGTAAGTATGGTTGAAACCTACCATTTTATTCTCTATGGTCCAACCTTAGCTTAGCCTACAAGAGTGGTAAAACACATTAGTGTGCAATGTGAATATGAAAAAAGACAACTGCTCAAAATCAAAAAGAAAATGCCACCAAATGACTAAGGAGATTTTTTATGATTTTGGAAGTTTTAAAGTTTTGCTTTCGTGGTGTGGAGACAATAACTTGGTCCTGAACACAAATAAGACCAAGGAGCTTATAGTGGACTATAGAAGGAATAGATCAGACTTTCACACCTGTATAATGCAGATGGGCGTGGAACAGTGGTGGGTTGCTACCGGTTTTCCCCGGTTTGGGAGAGCCGGGTAGCGAAAATCTTGATGTGAGAGTGAACCAGTTCGCACTGACCGTAAGCTGGGCCCTCCCGCCCACCCCTGCACTATACTTACCTTTATTCCTTTGTTTTTAGCCCAGCTGTAAGATGTAGCAGAGCGGATTGCCAGGTCTCAGCTGTATTAAAATTCAATGTGCTGGCGCGAAGTGCAAGTTTGGTGTGGGTGAGAGCGAAGCAAGCACGCGTGCGCCGATCACGCGCAAAGCGCGTGTGCAAAGCGAACTGGGAGTAACACCGGTTGGAACCCACCACTGGCATGGAACTCCTTTCAGCAGTTCCTAGAAGGTTCCACACCCGTTTGCACTATTCAGGTTGACTCTGAGAGCACGAATAAACCTCCAAGCAATCCTAACAACTCTCAGAAAGAGCGCCAACAACCAGGATGACTGCAAGAAATATAAATCCTTCCATTCCCCACCATTCAGCCTGCACTGAAGAAGCTGCTTGGATGAGAAGTGAAATGTCTTCAAGGAAAAACTAAGGAAGTCCGGGTTACCTTTTGAAAAAGCACCTTTTGGATATAGGAAAGAACGTGCCAAGGAGATGTGAAAAAATCCATATGTGCAGACATCTGGGAAAGTACAGAAAAGGCACCACATTAGTGTGGGGGCAAGGGTAAGAAGGAGATGAGCAACCAATGAGTCCAACCAATCTGGACTGAGCATCACTTTGACCCTGTTGCCAGCCCACTGCAATTTGGGCTGCATTTTTTTTTAAGTTGGTGTAACATACAGTGGAGCAAAGTGAGGAAAAAAATCCCCAAAGAATATAGACTCATACATCTGGAAGGGATCTCACAAGTCTTCTAGTCCAACCCTCAGCTTAGGGCAGAAGACCTTATACCATCCTAGGCAAGCTATTCCATTGATTAATTGTTCTCCCTCTCAGAAAATTTCTTCTTAGTTTTAGGTTGGATCTCTCTTTAACAAGCATCCACCCGGGGGTGCTATTCAGCAGGTTCTGACAGGTTCTGGAGAACCGGTAGTGGAAATTTTGAGTAGTTTGGAGAACCGGCAAATACCACCTCTGGCTGTACCCAGAGTGGGGTGGGAATGGAGATTTTGCAATATCCTTCCCCCAGGAGTGGGGAGGGAATGGGGATTTTGCAAAATCATTCACCCAGGGGTGGGGAAGAAATGGGGATTTTGCAGTATCCTTCCCCTGAAGTGGGGTGGGAATGGAGATTTTCCTTCCCCTGCCATGCCAACCAAGCCACGCCCACCAAGTCACGCCCACAGAACTGGTAGTAAAAAAAAATGAATTCCACCACTGCATCCACCCATTATTTCTTGTCCTGCCCTCTGGTGCTTTGGAGAATAAATCAATCCCCTCTTCTCTGTGAAGCAACATAGGCTGCAGCATGGAATTGTTAAAGTTCTTATAAAAATGGAATATGAAATGACCTTAAAGAAGCAATCACATTCAATTTTTATACTTAATCCATTCATACAAGGTACAAGATTATTGCAGTTGCTTTCTGATCTATCTGAGCAGACATAATGAACAATTCAGAACTGAAAACACTGCTTATGTTAAAGTCTATGCTTTTAAAATGTGTGAACTAGCCTAATGCAAGGGCATGTTTACAGCTTTCTGAATCAATGTTCATTGCTTTCACAGATGCTGTTATGAAAATATTTTTTTTCTATCTCTTTATCTCTGTCTCTTAACGAGGTTTTAAAAAGAATAAGGTATTTCTGACTGGTAGATGGATAGATTTTGATCTCCAAGTCGACGTTAGTTGTAACCCACCCTGTCATTGAAATACTCCAAATGACTTCATAGATTCTAAGGTTTTAATCACTCTGTGATGTCAATGGAACTTTTAATTAAATTTTATTGATTCTCTGATAGAAAGCTACTCTATGTCCATTCTCATCAATGCAGATTTTGTACTGAATTCAGAAGTGCAGGTTCAGAAAATATAAACAACAACCTGGACTTCAGAGTAAGAGCAAGCTGTTGTAAAATAAAAAACACTTGATAATTCAGAATAGCTCCTTTGTTTACTCCTTATATATTTTGTGCTTCTTGTGGGTGAAATAATAAGGTAATAATGATGTTGTGAGATTTGAATTTTCTGTGTCATCACATATCAAGCTGATGATTTCACTGATGTTCTTAAAAGGAAGACTACCCATTAATATAATTGTCAGTTCCACAGAAGACTTGATATTGATTCAGGAATTTGCAAGCTGCTATTTAATTTCAGTTGTAAGCAGATTCAGTGTTGTCTCAAATATTGGTGCTTATTCATGACTTTCATTCAACCATTGGCATTTATTCTGCTTATACATAGGATTTGCTTCTATTTTATGAGAGCGAAGGAGGATTTACATCTTCTGGTAGAGACAATACACAGAGGTATTTGGACTGTAACTCATCCCATGTATTTTCACAGATCTTTATTTCAATTATCTCTGCATTTATCATTCCTACTTCTTCCAGATTGATTCAGCTCTATTGCACTTTGAGAATGTTCTTGGGGGTGATTTTGCCCCTAGAATAACCATAATAGAAGAAACAAAGATGAAGTATGTTGGGATTGAATTGGTGTCAGGTACAGTTGGACAATATGTTAAATTATAGTTAGATTTATTACTGAAGCCAATACATAAGAATCTAGTTATCTAATGTTCAACACTAAGTTGGCACTAGATAAGAATCAACAGAATTTAAGAGGGGTTGGACTTGAAACATTTGTAGGAGTATAATCTGAACCGGTTTAATACCAGTTTGTTGGCTGTGCATGCGCGCTGCGCGCCAATTTTTTTTTTTTTACTTTTTACTTTTTAAATCACTTTTAACTACCAGTTCTGGAGAACTGGTAGTAAAATATTGCTAAAAAAGAAAAACAAAGTTCTGACGATCGCGCATTGCTTGGCTGATCGTCAGAACTTTTATATATATATATATATATATATATATATATATATATATATATATATATATATATATATATATATATATATGTAGGTCTTTGGTTATTCGGGTCTTCTCCCACGTAAAATTGGGAGAAGACCCGAATAACCAAAGACCTACATACAAACACCCGCGAAAACCTGAGAAAACAAATATATATATATATATATATATATATATATATATATATATATATATATATATATATATATATATATATATATATATATATTACTACCGGTTCGGTGAACCAGTAGCCTTTTTTATGATTGGTTCAGGCAAACTGGACCAAAATGGTAGCATTTCACCCCTGCTCTAGACTAATGACTTGCTTAACTCTGCCCCCTGGCTCTGCCTGCTTTTCTATATCTGGATGTAGATTGAATGAAAGATTTCTTAGGTTTATTTAATTATTTATTTGTGCATTGTATTTATATGGATGTCTGCCTCAAACACATGACTCTGGGCAACCTACAGTGCATAGCACTCCGGTAATCTAAAACCTATCTGTTTCACCAATAAAAATCTATGCTAGCCACAAAGGGTTGCATTGTGTTGGATACCCACAATACATTCTCCAAGCCCTTGACTCCTGTAGGTTCTTTCTTCCACTGCAGCAGGCATGAATTTTATTGGTGACTGCTTTAAATTAATACCCCTTTGTCTATAAACAACATTGTATTTCTAACACATAATATACATATAGCAACAGCACTTAGACTTGTATACCACTTCACAGTGCTTTACAGCCTTCTCTAAGCAGTTTACAGAGTCAGCATATTGTCCCCAACAATCTGGGTCCTCATTTTACCGACCTTGGAAGGATGGAAGGCTAAATCAACCTTGAGCCAATCAGGATTGAACTGCTGGCAGTGAGCAATGAGTTAGCCTGCAGTACTGCATTCTAACCACTGTGCCAGACACATACACACAGGCACACATATCATTTATAAAGCCACCCAAATCAACAAGTGACTCTGACCAGCAAACAAGATCAAATAAAAATAAAAACAATTACATCATAAATACAAAAAAGCAAAAGACATCATTGCCAAGAAAAATACCCCAATTAACAGTGCTAATACAGCCAGGAAATAGGTCTTTTATCACACCTGGAGCACCTGACACAGGCCCAGAACCAAGTCTTTAGTAACTTAGGAAGGCCAGCGGGGAATCCGGTCTTTAGTGCCTTACAAGAGGCAGACAATCTTAATTATAAAGATTGTCAAAGAATGGAGAACTGCTGAAATCACAACCCTTTCCATTTGCCTGTTGAATGCTACAGTCCTCGGGGAAAGAATGCTTCACACCAAGGTGGGTTAATCACCAGGTTAAAACGTAAAGTATTTTATGCTTTGACTATAAGTGAAGTTTTATTCCATGAAGAGCTAATGTGAATGAAAAAAGAAAAATATCTATATAGTGACTTTAAGTAATGCTTAAAGAGGAAAGGTGCCTATTTGCCCCAGAATATTTAAACAGCCTCAGAATGGTTTGTAATAAGATACTATGAAAATTCATTGTTTCTTTAGAAATGCTAAGATAGTAGTTATGTTTTAACAATTCCTATAACTAACTTTATTTTCTGGAGATTAGCTGGTAAAACAATATATTATTGCGGAATCTTTTAAGTGGGCAGTTCTTTTATGAGGCTTCATAAAGTAATATAAAGTAAATTACTAATCACTTGTATAAGTGGGTTGGAAATCACAATATATTTATTTTATCGCTTTCAGACTGGGAAATTCTGAAATACCAATACTGGACTGAAATGAATACATGGTTGCCTTCATAACAATACAAATTTGTGGCTAGAAAGATACACTCAGGAGCCTGAGTAGCATAGGAGGCTAATGCCTCCTACTAAGGCAGCATTTAACATCCAGCTGCCTGCAATTACTGCGAGTTCAATTCTCACCAGGCTCAAGATTGACTCAGCCTTCCATCCTTTCTAAGGTGGGTAAAATGAGGACCCGGTTTGTGGGGGCAATAAAATGACTTTGTATAAAATATACAAAAGTATGAAGGCTATTGCTTAACACATTGTAAGCCGCCCTGAGTCTCCGGAGAAGGGCGGCATATAAAATAAATGAATAAATATTTTTTTAAAAAAAACTACTAATTCCAGGTTCAGAATTGTACACTTCTGATTTTTAGGAAATGGAATATTTGGATGATGAAAATGTGAGCTTCTAGTGTTCAGAACTTTAACTCAGCAAGTCCCGTACCCTTCTAGATATATTTTACAGCAGTCTACTCTATCCTGATATCTTCCAGCTCTCTTGGGACTGAAAATCCCAGAATATTCTGCCAGAAATCTGACTAGAAATTCTGACAGCTGTTCTTGTAGATTGGAGAAGTCAAGGTGGGAATTTAGGGAGTTGGAGTCCCTGGCCATCTTGAAAGCTTTGGGAGGGAGAAGTTACAATTCTTGAGGGCTAAACCTTCTGATAATTTCAGTTCCAATATATCTGGAGCAGGGGTGAAATGCTACCAGTTTGCACCGGTTCGGGAAAACTGGTAGCGGCGGTTGGTGGTTTGGAGAACCAGTAGCTGTGGCAATGCGAGGCTCGCCCACCCACCCGGATATCATTACTTCCTAGTTTTAACCAGAAAGTAGCCTGTTTTTTACCCTCTGCACATGCACTTCCAAACCGGTAGGGAAGGTAAGTAGATTTCACCCCTGATCTGGGGAGGGCTATTTCAGAACTTCAGAAACATGGATACTCCTGCGAGCATTTCTTCACTTCAGTGGCCAAGCTGCTCAGGTCTTTCAAAACTGGAGTGAATAAAAAGAGGCAGGTTATATTTCCATGAATAAAAAGAGTCAGAGAAATAGCATCTGTCACAATGTGGAAGTACATTGTGACACGGTTGAAAAATTGCCTTCTTTCAAAAAAAAAAACAAAAAAAAAACTCTGATGAAAGAAGTGGATTCCTGAGGGAAATTCCACTTCTTTCCTTTCTTCCAAAGGAAGCCAAATGGTAAGATATAATGTGGGCTGAAGCATATTTATTTGCAGCCTACAAGAGCAAAAATAGATTTAAACAATTGTTCTGCTACCAAAGCAATTTAATATTATATGTGCATAGGAAAAAGGCATCATAGAATTTTCACAAGGTTTTGATATCTTTCTAATTAAATAAAAAATATCAATGGCAACATGCATTTTAAACCAACTTCTTTCTTTTCTATGTTTTACATCTCTCGTTTTGCATTCTTGGCAGATGCTGAAAAGCACACTTTCCTCAAGTGTGCCTTGGCATATTTTCTTACTGGCCCAGCTTTTTTTGCACAATTGTATTGTTTATTCTAAAATGGTTAACATGCTTTTCCAGGATGTACTCTTTTCATAAAGGCCACAGCTTTCCCCCAGAATATTTTCCCAGGTTTGTGCTAATTATCATGAAAGACCTTGCTTCATATCGCCATCTAGTGGCTGCAAATAACATATCGTTTACTTCACTCTCACAGACATCCTTTAGTAGCTGTTAGTAGCACTGGTGTATGTCCTCTATAATGTAGTTTTAAGATTCTGGAAGGTTACTTGGTTGAGAGTTCAATAGTCTTTAAGTTAATATATTGAGGAATGATTTGAAACTCTCAGATATCGAGGCTTTGGTTGGGATAGCAATCACTTAATTCAATTTCAATGAATTCCTATCTGAAGAAGACTCGCAAGAAATCTGGCCATGATTCAACAAAAACTGGTCCCAGCCTGGGGAAGACATACCATATTTTTCAGAGTATAAGACACACCTTTTTCCTCCCAAAAAGAGGGTGAAAATCTGGGTGTGTCTTATACTCCGAATGTAGCCCTGCCCAGCCTTGCAAACGGAGATTTCAGAGGCTGAAAGAAGCCTCTGAAAGAAGCTTCAGGAAAAAAAGCCTTTGAAAGGCTTTTATCTAAAATAATATGGCAAGCAACAAAAGAAGAATCAGTAAAGGTTCTAACCAAACTATGCTAACAAATCTAGAGAATGACATAATAACCAACAGACTGGAAGAGGTTAATCTATTTACCAATACCAAAGAAAGGAGATTGAACAGAGTACAGATAGTCCTTCAGAATAAAAACCTCTGAAAGAAGCTTCAGAAAAAATAGCCTCCAAACAGAGCTTCAGAAAAAAAAGCCTTTTTTTTCTGAAGGTCTGTTTCGGAGGCTTTCAAAGGCAGAAAAAAAAGTTTTTCCTGAAACAGAATTTCAGAAGTTTCAGAGGCAAAAAAAAAAAAAAAAAGCAAGGCACAGAGCTCACAACCAATGAACCTGTGGGAACAGCTGATTGGGGGTATTTCGGGAGGCCGATCCACCCACCAATCAGCTTTTTTCTTATTTTCCTCCCCAAAAACTAAGGTGTGTCTTATACTCTGGTGTGTTTTATACTCTGAAAAATACGATAGTTGTCCTCTAGTTGTCTGAGTAGGAATTCAGTAGGAAGGTTCTTTGCCTTCTAAAGGAATATTAGCCTCTTGTGTGATAAATGGATTTTTTTCACTATACATCCTGAATGATCACTATCAGGATCTGCCTCTTATATTCTAAAGATTCAAAATACCAAAGCCCATTAGCTACTCTTCTGAAGGTGAGCTGATTAGTTTCCAGCTCTGCTTTGGTGCAAGTAATGGTGCAAGAAAACTGGAGATACAAGATAAATGATTTCTCATTAGTGAGGACTCCTATTCACTTCCTTGTTCCTCAGCATTTATATTCTCTGCTGAAATCAAGTTGCCCAATCTCCTTGTCCCATTTCACTCCACTTTGTAAATGAAACCAGATGACTATCCTTCTTTGCTAAAGTCAAGGCACCTTGGTCCCCGTCAGGCCCACTAGATAGGTCAGGCCAGGGAATCACAGGAAAGCTGAAATTACTTTTATTGGCTCTAATAACAAAATCTTGTAGATCAGATTGCACTGTGCCCCTTTCCCCTTTTTATTCTCCAGTGAATCAGGTTTCTGATTGACTGACTTCCAAATATTATCTTATTGCTCTGTTTTAGTCCCCTTTGCCTAGGTAACAGTGCCTGCATATTTCCATCAAGATCGTCCTCCTTACTCTCTACACCATCTCACCACATTTTTACCAAGGTCTTTTTTAAATGAGTGAACAGATGTCCACACTCCAAAACAAATGCAGAGACGCAATGAAAAGGACAAGGAACAGGGCATTCGGTGCTGATCTTTGTGTTGCCTTTGACCACTTTGAGAGAACCCTGTCAACACAAGGAACAGCCTAGTCACTGTGTGGACGACTAACTAACACAGCATGAAAAGGTTGCTTAAACTTCTGGCAGGGTAAAACTGGTAGTGATATGGATTTTGTCAAGAGAGGATACTGGAATCAAAGCTTGTTTCATTTTACTTTATATGTAGGTAATTCAGGGGTGAAATCCAGCAGGTTCTGACAGGTTCTGGAGAACCAGTAGCAGACATTTTGAGTAGTTCGGAGAACCAGCAAATACCACCTCTGGCTGGCCCCAGAGTGGGGTGAGAATGGAGATTTTGCAATATCCTTCCCATAGGAGTGGAAAGGGAATGGGGATTTTGCAGTATCCTTCCCCTGCCACGCCCACCAAGCCACACCCACCAAGCCACACCACACCCACCAAGCCACGCTCACAGAACTGGTAGTAAAAAAATGGAATTTCATCACTGAGGTAATTACACGTGTCTCCCCATCCCATCTAGAATTCATGTCGCCCAAAGTTTGATGGTCAAAGGTTGGTTTTGATTGCAGAATAATCTATCTGGAAGTAGCTGAGATAGCAGTGAAAAAAGTTAAAGCTAGTACCAGCTTCAGAAATTAATATTAGGGCCCATGGTTTGATAAAGATAGAGATTTTATTTTTTTTAAAAAAAATGTGGTCAAAGGCCAAGAAAATGCCTCAGAAACTGGTGTAATCATACATAAAGTTCTTGGACAGAACACGATAAGGGAGACTGCCTTTCTAATATAATGCTTTTTAAATAATTTTAAGGATGCTTGAAAAATCTGATCATTGTGAATTTTAATATAAACTAATCTGATCCTCACCTCCAAAGCAAAACCGTGGATCAAAGCTTGATTCACAACCCTATCATGGGGACTTCCTGATCATTCAGGTACAGGCTGCATCTCAGAAGAATAGCAAATCATGTTTTTGAAATGTGTATTTGAATGTGTGTTTTCATGCAAATCCTTTTTTTAAATTCCTCTCCCACAGATTAATGAAGAAAGGGAATGCAAATGACTGGTTGGCAAACATATGCAAAAGTGATGTGAACTGGAAATAGATTAATTTCCTAACTCCTGTTTTTATCACTCCATGCTCCACCAGCATGTTTTTCAGTCTCAAGTAAATATCTGATCAAAAGTTATTCCTCCTGCCACCTCACCCCACCCCACCCCACCACCATACATACAGACACAAAAGGGTTGGATTTAACAAGCTCAAAAACATAACTGTGAGAGGGACCTTAGAGTCCTAGTGGACAATCACTTAAACATGAGCCAGCAGCCAAAAAAGCTAATACTATCCTTGGTTGTATAAACAAAGGCATAGAATCAAGATCACGTAAAGTATTAGTACTGCTTTATAAATCCTTAGTAAGACCACACCTGGAATACTGTATCCAGGTTTGGTCACCACATTACAAAAAAGATGTTGAGACTTTGGAAAAAGTGCAAAAAGAGCAATTAAGTCTATTAAAGGCCTGGAGAATAAAACATATGAAGAATGGTTGCAGGATTTGGGTTTGGCTAATCTAGAGAAAAGGAGGACTAGGAGTGACATGATAACAGTATTCCAGTATTTGAGGGGCTGTCACAAAGAGGAGGAGGTCAATTTATATTCCAAAGTAGCAGAAGACAGGACAAGAAACAATGGATAGAAACATATCAAGGAGAAAAGCAACCTGGAATTAAGGAGAAACTTCCTAACAGTGAAGACCCTGGAACAGCTTGCCTTCAGAAGTTGTGAGTGCTTTATCACTGGAGGTTTTTAAGAAAAGACTGGACAGTCACTTGTCTGAAATGGTATAGGATCTGCTTGAGCAGGGGTTGGATTAGAAGACCTCCAAGATCCCTTTCAGCTCTATTCTGATTGATTGCTTGCTTGATTGATTGATTGATTGCTTGATTGCTTGATTGAAGATTGATGTCTATGGTCATTCTGTTTTCAATGACTATCAATTTTGGAAAGACTCCTCCTCCCCTGATTATTATGATCTGTTAAAATGTATTGTAATAACTGAACTTAAGTTCTATCTCAAGATTCCCTTGAGGTTTTGAAAACAGATTATACATTTTATCAGAATTAAGAGTTGGAAAACTTGTTCAGTTTTTTCTTATAATTGTTTTAAATGTTTTTTTTTAAATACGAATAAAGTTTGTTTATAAAAATAAAAAAAAAAGAGTTGGAATTGGTCTTCGAGAGGATCATTGTACTGTAACAGTGTCAGAGTTATTTGTTTGCTATTCTACCAGACAAATGGCAAATTTATGGTGCCCTATCTTGCAATTGTTTCAAAAGAAGAATTAAGAAGCATTGGACAGAACATATGAGGGCTTTAATTTTTTTTCCCCTAACAATATTATGTCTTCTCTGTTCCATCTAATTTTGCATCAGTTTGAATGTGAATCTTCAAAATGAGGCAAAGCTTTGATCCGGCTAAATGAAATTGACTGATGTTTTATGAAAAATGTCTTTTAAACACAGAGCTAAGAGAAAGACTGTGTTAAAGGATTTGACTGAGGCAAAATGAAATATTTTTCTTTTTTTGGTTTGGCCAGTACCCTGGAGAAACTTTGAAGAAAACAAGCCTTTTGGTAAAGTTAATCACTACTTCCCAAAAGAGAAATTTCTATGCCATTGTGTAGATGAAAGATTGGATATGGAATTTGGGAAGAAATTGAAGGACCTATCAGATCAAAATTTGAAGATGTTAGATAGGTTATCTCAAATGACAAAACCACTGATGGCTGATTTGTAGATATGATAGAACACTCCTCAATGGCTGATGTCTTCCTTCTCTTAGCAAACATTCTCTTTGAAGGAAAAGACTAATAAGGATACATTGTCAGAGTCTACCTCTATTCAAAATATCAGAAAGGGTCAAGCAGACATCAAATATGTATGTAACAGTAACATGACAGACAAGAATTGTTTTAGATTGTAGCAGGAAATAAAAGCCAATCAAATCAACCAAGTGGTTTCCATCCCACGTCACATGAGGATACTAATGACTTCAATGGATGGAGGATGCAAATGTCGCCAGTTTATGGAATATTATAAACTTTCCGACAGACTCACTCCTTTCTTGTTCATTGCTAGCTTGATTTCCTCAGTTTAAAAATGTGTCCAGTGCTTGATGTTTCTAAGGTTGTCACCATTTAAACAACCTGCCTAAATGTTATTAGTGCTATTAATATTCTTCACAGGATATATTCTGAGAGGGGAAAAATAAACAGTGAAAATGTGCCTTGATGCTCCAAAGCCAGGAGATGCAGCCCCTTTGACTTGCAGCTGCAAAGTCTACTGTTACAGAGAACTTATTTAAGTATTTTCTCTTGTTAGCTGTTACATACACATTCCTAAGCTGATATAAGTGACAGTGTTGAGATGTGGAGAGATTTCTGGACATAATCACCTGTCCTGTCCCAATCTTCCACTTTTTTAGGGCTGTGTCCTCATTTGAATGAAATCCTTAAGAACATGCTTTCTTCAAATTCTTAGGAAAGCTTTCAAAAGATGCTTTTTACAATTGCCCATACTATTCTCTCTTACACACACACCGACACATACACAAATGCACACACACACAAATGCACGCACACACACACTCATATTGTATCTTGCTGTTATGTTGAGGTTGACTCAGCCTTCCATCCTTCCGAGGTGGGTAAAATGAGGACCCAGATTGTTGGGGGCAATATGCTGACTCTGTAAACCTGTTAGAGAGGGCTGTAAAGAACTGTGAAGTGGAATATAAGTCTAAATGCTATTGCTATTACTATGTAAATACTATATATATATATATATATATATATATATATATATATATATATATATATATATATATATATATATATATGTTTTCTCAGGTTTTCGCGGGTGTCTGTATGTAGGTCTTTGGTTATTCGGGTCTTCTCCCACACCCCCACTAGCATTTAAAAGGAAGAGACAGCTGCGATCTCACATTGCTCCTGGAAGCACGAAGCCGAGAACACCAGCCTGAAGATGACGAATGAGACTTCATCGAAACGTCGCCAAGACACTTCCAATTTTACGTGGGAGAAGACCCGAATAACCAAAGACCTACATATATATATATATATATATATATATATATATATATATATATATATAACAGCTAGCAAGTTATATATATCTAACAGCTAGCAAGCTCTTCCTGCTAGGTGGGAGACCTATATAGATCCATTTCTAGCTCATTTGCTTTCATCAGTAGGCCACACCCATATTTTATGTATCCTCCCTGTAAAGGTATAGTATCTATTTTCTTACTTCTTTGTAGGGTTTATGTGTGTTTTTCCTCTAGCCAGGTTTTCCCTATGTAACCAAGGTTTTTCTGCAGCACCAGCTCAGTAGAATCACATCCACTCGATTCTGGGCTTTTTTCTTTTCTAACAGCTAGCAAGCTCTTGCTTGCTATTGCTATTCCTTGCAAGCTCTTCCTATTTAAGAAAATAGGCCATGTTCGTGTTCGTGGCCGTGCTATCTCTTCATGGTGGGTGTCAGTCTGCTTCATGTATGGATTGGAGGGGTTTAAAGTGGCTAATGATGTAGCTGTGGTCTGGCTTCTGGTCCGGGGTCATGCCTCATCATCAGTGTGGGTTCGAGTCTGCTTTCTGCGTGGATGTGTGGTGGTTACATCCTGTGTGGCTCTCGTGTCTGGTGTCATTCTTTGTGTTAGGGACTCGTTTGTCAATAAGGGCGGGTTTCCAAATGGCTGGTAGGCGGGTTTAAAGTGGTAGCCACTTTAAACCCCTCCAATCCATACATGAAGCGGACTGACACCCACCATGAAGAGATAGCACGGCCACGAACACGAAGCCAAACAACAGCAACACAGCTCACCAGCTCAAATCCCCCTGCTACTCAGACTAACCCGAGCACAACCAAGCCCTCACCTAAACAGAACACACACCCATCCAATCAGAGCACAGCCAACCCCCCATCCAATCAGAGCACAGCCAAACCCCCAACCAATCAGAACACACCTCCGCCCAATCAAAACACAGCCAAGCTCCAACCCAATCAGTTCACACCCCCACTAGCAGTTAAAAGGAAGAAACAGCTGCGATCACACACATTGCTCCTAGAAGCATGAAGCCGAGAACACCAGCCTGAAGATGATGAACGAGACTTCGTCGAAACATTGCCAAGAAACCTCCAATTTTACGCGGGAGAAAACCTGAATAACCAAAGACTTACATATACATATACATATACATATACATATACATATACATATACATATACATATACATATACATATACATATACATATACATATACATATACATATATATAATTTCCTGAAGAGTGAAGATGAGGTTTGGGGCAGGGGTGGGTTCTACTTACCTTTACTACCAGTTTGCAATGAGGCTATGTGCATGCTCTTCTGCGCATGCGCAAAATCATTTTCATGACATCAGGGTCAGTGGGCGGGGCCTCCCGCCAGTTTTACTACCGGTTCTATAGAACCAGTGCAAACCAGGGGCAACCCACCACTGGTTTGGGGTTTTGTAAAAACTTCTGAAGTTCTTTTACGTAAAAGCTCTTGATCACTGCAACAAAGGAAACCTGTCAGAGGTGATATTTCTTTCAGAGGAGACTTTGCATTGCGTAGTTAGTTGAACAACTTCATGTTGGCGGAATATTGATATGCGGAGAGAGATTGAACAATTTTTTTTCCATGAGGCAAACATGACAGAATTCATCAGCTAAAACACAGAATGCTGCCTCTGTGACAAGAGCAAGCCAAAATCTGTATCATCCAGGTGTGTCTGGATCTGAACCACCATTACCACCTTTGTTAGAAATAAATTGGAGTCCACAGGAAATCACTTATCACCTTACATTGACCAAGTGTCCCTTAGTTAGATATTACTAGCTGTGAAGATCAAGGCTAAAGAAAAACCAAGCCTTACCAGTTACTCCACCCACACCATGAAACATGGAATTTTTCATTAATTATAAACATCCTCCTAACCACTTTTATGTAGAAGCCAAACCTTACTCTCAGTGTCATACTCCTGTCTTTTTATACAGTTTTTGGTATTCATAAACATGGATATGGGCATATCTTCTTCTATATCCACTTGTGTATGAAAATATTTCATGTTAGCATTAAGCAATTTCATGGGGCGGATCATCAGACAAGGAATTAAAAATAAATCTGCCTACACTGTTAACACTTAAATGGAAATCTATTATATGGTACCATGTTTGCAATTTGGTGTATCGTTTTGGTTTATGAACCTCAAAGAAGCAATGCTATGCATAAATTGGTATGTTGGATCCAGGTTCCAATCACCGCTTGAAAAGAAAGAAAGATGATCTCTAAGTACAGTGCAGTGGAATTCTTAGAAAAGATGTGGATTACAAATATAAGGAAAAAAGGAAAGTGACAAATGGGCTGAGAAAGACTGAAAGACAGGCCTCTTTCAGAATATTAGAAACAGGTGGCATTCAGCCGGTTCGGACCGGTTCACCCGAACTGGTAGCAGAAATCGTGGGTGGGCCTGCCCACCCACCCGGGCTCTATGCCATCCTATTTAGGCACATTTTTGAGGCCAAGAGCATGTGCGGAAGGTATGTGCACAAGCAAAACGCATGCGTGGAAGGGCAGGTGAATGTTTGGAAGGCAGGTGCATGCGCGAACTAGGCATGTACGAACACAAAGCAAGCATGCGCATGGCGAACCGGTAGTAACATAATCCAAAACCCACCGCTGAACAGAAACTGAAATCATTCAATTAATTGGAGTTGGATTTAAGGAGGATTGAAAAAGGAAAAAGACCATACCATACCATGCTTTATCACAACTATTTTTGTGTTCTTACCTCTGACCTAGTTCTACTTTATCCATATGAAAGAGAATATGATTAGTTTCAGGATACCCAAAAGCTCCTATTGGAGTCTTCAGAAAAGCCATCAAGCATTCCTGTTCATGTAAAAAATGGGAATGCTGCATAAAGATATTTGAGAGTTTGAATGTCTGTTACATTTGTATTTCATATCTCTTTATATGTCATTCCATTGGCTGTTGTGACACAAATATGGGGATATCAACATATATACGATATTGGATTCCATTTTATGTGACTAATAGCCTGAGATTCTGTAGAGTCTGATAGGTTTTGTATTATTTCTCATGAGGTTCTTCAGTCTCATGATAGCGAAGGAAGTCAGTATCATCTAAATATCCTTTTGCCATTTACAAATAGGATAATTACCCCCCAAAAGAATCTGATTTAAATGCTACTCAATTTAGAACATAATCCTGCACTCAAAGGTATGCAAATCAATAAGAAGCTAGTTTGCCACTTTTCACACAGACAGAACAATACTCTCAGTCAGTGTCAGCATTTTTTGAGGGGATTTTTTTTTTTTTTTTTTGAAAGTCTGTAAAAATCTATAGGTTGTAATCCTATCCAGCTACTTCCCAGGCTGGGCACTCATGGAGGGAAGGCAAGGGCCGAGGGATAGATGAGAAAACATGCATCATGAGATCACAACCTAAATTCCACTTCTTTTGTACTTGTCTGGCAACATTACCTCCCAAGATCCTAAGGAATTGGTGTTGCATTATGATGTCGTAATACCCATTTCATAATTTTGATAAACTCTCAGTCTGCCTCAGGTAGTCCTGTGAATACTTTTTTTTCTGCCTCAAGCAGGATTTTTCTAAAATACATATGTATATATATTTATATATAAAACTAGCTCCCCACTCTCTCTCCTTGAAAATGAAGTTTCCTGTCATTTAAAATGGAAGCATACTGGAAGAAGAATTAAAATAATATTGCTCCTGAATCTCTTATTTGGCGGTCCACCTCATCAGATATGTGTGTCCAATGATTCTGATTGGACCTTTTTGACCCACTCTTCACATATGAGAAACTGGCTTTGTTGAACATCCAGATGTTTACACCAAGTATTGCTCATTTAAATCTCTTCCCTTCCCCTTTTGTAAGTAGAGTTCCATAAATTCATGTACAGGGTTGAGACAGGTGAATAAAATACAAAAGAATGAAGTTTTATTAACATTATTTATGACCACTGGCATCCTAAAATAGAAATATGAAGACCCTCCATATTTTCATTATTAAATGTATATCAGTATTCTCTTTCCATTAAGCTTGTCCATCTTCACTCTAGCTGATGGAAACAGAATTATTATTTCTGGTAAGGTTTCTTTATTGAAAGTAGTATTGGATGTTCTGTTCTTTTTTTTAAAAAAAAAAAAAATCAAATGATAAAAATATAGACCCTGTAATTAAACTGCCATCAGCCTCTGATAAGTCATGAATGGCAAACTGCATCAAATGAGCAAATAAAAAGAATAGAGTGGGACAGGAATACAAAGAGCGGCATTGTATGACCATCATATGGAAATATTAAATGAAATAAAGATAACATAATAGCCATCATAATAAAGTCAGAGAAGTACTTTTGAGATTTATGTTCAAGCCATTATCTGTGATGGGGAGAAAGCATTCTTGAATCTCTGTAATTACTTGCACTCTTCTGAACTTCAGGGCAACATCCTCTCATCTCTTATTTGTTCTTCATTGCAGTCCCATTGATTAGCTACTTTAATATTCTATCACGCTGTTTCACGATGGAAAAGGATAGTAAAGGTGGCTTTGCCACAAAACAGGTTACAATCTGCTGCATGTATGTCAAAATAAAATGGTCAATGGCCAATAACCTAAGACTGTGCATCCTATCTCCATTTTCTTATGACTGACTGAACTCAACACAATTCAATAGGACAAATAATTGAATTTTGAGTATAGATTTATGCTGGAAATGTATTTATTTTTCACAAGTATTCTATCTTCTTTCGGGAGCTAAAAGAGGTCATCAGTTGAAGGAGGTAACTATGGCGCTTTCATCTTTTTTATCAGAACCACAACATGACTTGGGTTTGGTGGAGAAATGACTGTTTCAAGAAAGGGGACTAATAGGAGGAATGTCCTGATGATAACAGCAATTAAGCTGCCTAGAACAGTTTAAATGATGGCTGGTTGGCCAGTTGTCGAGGATAATTTAGGGGATTCCTTCACAGAGCAGGGTATTGAGACTAGACATCATATAAGATTCCTTAAAACCAGGGGTGAAATCCAGCAGGTTCTGACAGGTTCTGGAAAACCGGTAGCAGAAATTTTGAGTAGTTCAGAGAATCGGCAAATACCACCCCTGGCTGGCCCCAGAATAGGCTGGAAATGGAGACTAAAGTACTGTTAAGTAACACCAGCTGCCTGCAATTACTGCAAGTTCAAATCTCACCAGGCTCAAAGCTGACTCAGTCTTTCATTCTTTCGCGGTAGGTACAATGAGGACCCGGTTGTGGGGGCAATAAGCTGACTTTGTATAAAAAAGAACACCGCTGGGGGGGGGGGCGAAAGCCCTACTAAGCAGGTATATACAAAAGTATGAAGGCTATTGCTTAACGCATTGTAAGCCGCCCTGAGTCTTCAAAGAAGGGCGGCATATAAATCGAACCAATAAATAAATAAAATAAATAAATAAATTTTGCAGTATCCTTCCCTTGCCACGCCCACCAAGCTACGCCCACAGAACCAGTAGTAAAAAAATTTGGATTTCACCACTGCTTAAAACTCCTTTCCAAGGAAAAAGAAGCTATATACATTATCAGCACTAAGTACCATCATCAAGTGGGGATTTGAACCTGGGTCTCCCTAATCGCAATCCAACAATTTTAGACTTCCTATATACAAGCAATATAGAACTACAGGAGGACCGGTGTTTAGTTTGCATTTTTTTATTAAAATAATCTAAAAATGGAGGCTGGTATGTCTTGAAACCTGTCAAGTACCATGCAAATTATCATGCTGTCCTAGATGTGTCCATTTTGACCTGAACAGCTGAGCAGACTGAACCAGGAATTCTTTGCTTCATCTGTGATTTAACCTATGATTTGATCTACACTCAAGATATATCTCATCCAGTTCTTTCACATGGCAAGCAAAGGCACAGGATAGCAGTGGCAGCAACATCAACAACAGCAGCAAAGGACTTGTTTGAATGACCACCTTCAATGTGGATGTAATTAGGACTCTGGTGTTCAAGCTGTAGCTGTGCTTTCCAAAGCCCACTTCGGTGTATGAAAAAAAGTAAGACAAGAACAAGCTCTGATATCCAACTCTACTAGTCTAACCTGCACTGTCAAGAGGTTCTTGTAATGAGGGCCAAGCTTTTTCCTTCCTAAAGTGAAGCTCAATTTAAAGATTTCCTGCCTGTTAAATGGGTATCCCTGCCTCCCTTCCCTGCATCTGATTAAAGCAGATTGGCTCATCCTGCCCTACGGCAGGGACCGCCCTGATTAAGGCATGAGAGTGTGGGCAAAATGTGACCTCTGAACCAGTGGTGAAATCCATTTTTTTTTTACTACCGGTTCTGTGGGCATGGCTTGGTGGGCGTGGTGTGGCTTGATGGGGCATGGCTGGGGAAGGATGCTGCAAAATCTCCATTCCCATCCCACTCCAGGGGAAGGATACTGCAAAATCCCCATTCCCACCCCATTCTGGGGCCAGCCAGAGGTGGTATTTGCTGGTTCTCCGAACTACTCAAAATTTCCGCTGCCGGTTCTCCGAACTACTCAAAATTTCTGCTACCGGTTCTCCGAACTACTCAAAATTTCCGCTACCGGTTCTCCAGAACCTGTCAGAACCTGTTGGATTTCACCCCTGCTCTGAACCTTTTGCATGGAAAGACTGTGCCAGTTAAAACCCATTTTAATTGAAATCACTATTTCAGATTCCTGGAAAGAGGTAAGGTGAACAGGACATCCAACACTTCAAGCTATGAGCCAAGGAAATGCTCATAAGTAATTGCAATGACAAGGTCATTAAATTTAAATTGGGACACCGAGGAGGCAGCTTTAGCTGACTTGTGCAGGAGGCTTTGAAGGGGCTCTTTCAAAAGCTGGAAGAACAAAGCTTTGCACGTGTGGCAGCACATGCCTTGTTGTCTAAGAGTGCTACAAATAATATCCCAAATCCCATCATTTTCAAACATAAACAGACTTACAATTTGTAAATTTAAAGCAGGCATGGCTAGTAGTATGCCTAAAATGAAAACAGAGCAACACAAAGATCACATTTTGTGGGCCTTTCCTAACATGATATCTTTGTGCATCAACCAAAACCTTCCCCAGCATTTTAATCACAATTTCAGAGAAAAACTAGTGTCCGGTAATGGTTAGATTGGTTACTCACTTTCTCTTGATCTTAGGAAGGAGGCAATGGCAAAGCGCTTCTGAAAAACCTTGCCAAGAAAACTGTAGTGACTTGTCTAAGAAGTCTCTGAGAACAGGACACAATTGTGCAGACACAAAAAAAAAAGACTATATTGGCAGATTATTTATTTTATTTATTTATTTTATTAGATTTATATACTGCCCTACTCCCAAAGGACTCAGGGCGGTGAACAGCCAAGAGATAAAACACAGAGATTACAAAATTTAAAAACAGTATAAAAACCTAATTAAATAATTTTGGCCCGGAACAGATTAAAACACCCCTAAAGTTTTAGACAAATTTAACATTTACAATTAAAAAGGGAGGTTAGGCCAGTCCAGCCTGTTGGAATAAAAAGGTCTTGAGGGTACTGCGGAAGGTGCATAAATCCGGGATCCTCCGTATCTCTGGGGGGAGCTCATTACAGATAGCAGGTGCCCCCACAAAGAAGGCTCTTCCCCTGGGGGCCGCCAGTCAACGCTGTTTGGCCAATGGCACCCTGAGGAGCCCCTCTCTATGAGAGCGTACTGGCCGGTGAGAGGCTATTGGTGGCAGCAGGCAGTCCCATAAGTACCCCGGTCCTAAGCCATGGAGCACTCTAAAGGTGGTAACCAAAACCTTGAAGCGCACCCAGAAGACCACCGGGAACCAGTGCAGCTCACACAGGAGAGGTGGGAACGCTATGTCCCTCCCATAACCACCCGCGCAGCCGCAGTCTGCACCAGTTAGAGCCTCTGAGTGCTCCTCAAAGGTAGCCCCATGTAGAGAGCATTACAGTAGTCCAGGCGGGAAGTGACGAGGGCATGAGTGACCGTGCATAAGGGACCGATCCAGAAAGGGACGTAACTGGCTGATCAGGCGAACCTGATAAAAAGTCCTCCCGGCCACAGCCGTCAAATGCTCTTCTAAAGACAGCCGTGAATCCAGGAGGACACCCAAGTTGCGAGCCCTCTCCGTGGGGGCCAACAACTCACCCCCAATAGTCAGAGATGGCACCAGCTGACTATATTGGGATGCCGGAAACCACAGCCACTCGGTCTTGGATGGGTTGACCCTGAGTCTGTTTCTCCCCATGGAGATCCGCACAGCCTCCAGGCACTGGGACATCACTTCAAGGGCATCATTGGGGTGGTCCGGAGTGGAGATGTACAGCTGAGTGTCATCAGCGTACTGATGGTACTTCACCCCGAAACCACGGATGATCTCACCCAGTGGCTTCACATAAATGTTGAACAGAAGGGGCGAGAGGACCAACCCCTGTGGCACCCCACATATAAGGCGCCTCGGGGTTGACCTCTGCCCCCCTGTCAACACAGACTGCAACCGGTCGGAGAGAAAGGAGGAGAACCAGCATAACACATTGCTTCCCACCCCCAACTCTTCCAACCGGTGCAGCATGATACCATGGTTGATGGTATCAAAAGCCAGTGAGAGAACTAATAGGACCAGGACAGAGGAGCAACCCCTATCCCGAGCCCTCCAGAGATCATCAACCAACGCGACCAATGCCATTTCCGTGCTGTACCCAGGCCTGAAGCCCGACTGGAACGGATCCAGATAAACCATTTCATCAGATTAGGACCAATTGTGCCATGGCGGCACAGTGGTTAGAATGCAGCATTGCAGGCTGACTCTGCCCACTGCCAGGAGTTCGATCCTGGCCGACTCAAGGTCAACTCAGCCTTCCATCCTTCCGAAGTCGGCAAAATGAGGACCCAGATTGTTGGCGGTAATATGCTGACTCTGTAAACTGCTTAGAAAGAGCTGTAAAGCATTACAAAGTGGTATATAAGTCTAAGTGCTAGTGCTATTGCTACTTATGAAGATGATTCAATATCATTAGTACAGTCCCTTTTTCTACAGAGTTAAGGTATATGGTACATGTATGTATTTGTGCAATTGATTCAGTTACTTTAAAGAGTTTTACTGAAGAAGCAAAGTTCTGATCCACAGGAAGAATCCCAAATCTTTTTGCCACACTTCATTTTGGAACTCCCTATCAAGGGAGGGAGGGAGGGAGGAAGGGAAGGAGGAAGGAAGAAAGGAGAATCAATTACTGATGTCCAGCTATGCTAAATAAAGATAATGGTCCTTGTTTGCAGATCAGTAAGTGACAGTTTATTAAATAAACCATAACTGCTTGGATTCATGCATTGTTTTTTTTTTTTGTTTTTGTTTTTTGCTTTAATTTATATGCCACCTTTCTCCGGAGACTCAGGGCAGCTTACAATGTACTAAGCAATAGCCTTCATCCTTTTGTATATTTATACAAAGTCAGCTTATTGCCCCCACAGCTGGGTCCTCAATTTACCTACCTTAGAAAGGATGGAAGGCTGAGTCAACCTTGAGCCTGGCGAGATTCGAACCTGCAGTAATTGCAGGCAGCTGGTCTTAATAACAGGGTGCTTTAGACCACTGTACTACCAAGGCTCCCTTGGTAGTTTTAATCCATAAATCATAATTTATTATTTATTTATTTATTTATTTATTAGTTTGATTTATATGCCGCCCTTCTCCAGAGACTCAGGGCAGCTTACAATGCTTTTAAGCAATAGCCTTCATACTTTTGTATATACCTGCTTAGTAGGGCTTTCGGGGGGCCCCCAAGCGGTGTTCTTTTTTATACAAAGTCAGTTTATTGCCCCCACAATCCAGGTCCTCATTTTACCTACCTCGAAAGGATGGAAGGCTGAGTCAACCTTGAGCCTGGTGAGATTTGAACTTGCAGTAATTGCAGGCAGCTGGCAACTAAGTACTACTTTAACAGCACTTAGTCCACTGCACCACCAGGCTCTCTATAAATGATAATGATATCATTGAAAATGATAAATTTATAAATGACTAATTTTGCCAAACACAAACCTAAACAAACCACTTGTATAGCTTAATGCAATGTGTGAATCAGTCACTGCAGATAAAATGCATGAGAGAACTGTGCATGCAAGTTTTGGAATTGCTTTCTTTTTTAAAAAAAATAACCTAAAGCTAAACAATTCTGGATCAATATTAAAACGCAATTGGAACAAATAACAACTCAAAAAGTACCATTAAAACCAGAAACATACTTATTAGGAATACCTACACATAAATATGAAAAAGAAATAATATATTTAATAACACATATCTTGACTGCATCAAGAATCGCATATGCACAAAATTGGAAACAAGAAGAAGTCCCAACTCAAGGTAGAATAGTATCTAAAATTATGGAATGTGCTGAGATGGATAGACTCACCAAGGAAATTCAAGGAAGTCTGGCAAAGATGGTATCAATGGTTAGAGGGGAAAAAGAAAGAAAGAAAGAAAAATCAAATAAAAGGAAGATCTCAAAAGAGTAAAATAAATTTCTATATCAAATGAAATTTAATAAAGAAATACCAGATATCAATGAAATAATATCATTATATAAGGTGAGAGAAAGAATATATACTGAAGAATATAGGTTATTGATATTGTAATAATTCAGACATTACATTTAGATGTCATTAAAATGATGCTTGTTGTATATTGTTTTACTTGTATTTATAAATGTATTTTTTGGTTTCTTAAATTAATAAAAGTTTACAAATTAAATAAATAAATAAATAAATAAAATAAAATTCTTAATAAATACTACCATCTATGTGGTTTTTTTTTTTCTTCAAACAGAAAGAATGACAAGATGCTAGATTAAAAATGCTCGTTCTCTGGATCAATCCTTATTTTTCAAAAGGTCTCATATAGGAGCAATACAGCGATGACATTTTAAGCCACCTTGAAAAAAACTTTATTTTGAAGGGTAGTATATTTAATTCTGGTTTTAATCTTTCGAGAAATTTCAATAATGCTTCCGTAGATTACATGGTTTATGCTTCCCCATTAAGAGTATGTCCTGTATTATTCATTTAAAAATAATAAGTTCTTTTTCAGACCAAACGGCTGCCAAGAGAAGCCAGGTTTTGTTTATGCATTTTTCAGCAAAAAGTGTATCGGGTGGGTGGGGGGAATGGGGCGAGCATCATCTGAATCCTTACAGTTCTTTTGTGCGTTCCCTTTATCAGAAAAAAAAAAAAAAAGGAACACGAGCAGCCTGGAGAGAAAGCGGCAAAAATCAGACTACGCTGCATTTCTTCAGAAGAAGAGCCCACCGAATGTAATGCTTTATTATTATTTGCTTTCCCCTTTCCTTTCTCTTCACTCCTTCGGCTTTAGCTATCTTGAGATAAATATAAAACAGAAACTGAAATGTGGGTGCAAACAATATTGGGAATACGCTACCCATCTGAAGGATATTATTATTATTATTATTTAAAAAACAGCCAAAGTGTAAATAGAGAGATTTCATATTTTAGAAAATATTTGGGCATATTGTAATACCATTCTTTAAGTGACTTTCTCTCCTCATCTTCCTCATCCAGTGTATTTTGGCCTGAGGAGGGACCTATATCAGTCTGCAAATTTCATCACCATATTTTATAGAATAATAAGGATGGAAAGGACCTCAGAGGCCTTCTAGTCCGACCCCTTGCTTAAGGCAGGAGATATTATACCAGGGGGTGAAATCTAGCAGCTTCTGACAGGTTCTGGAGAACTGGTAGCAGAAATTTTGGGTAGTTCGGAGAACTGGCAAATACCACCTCTGGCTGGCCCCCGAGTGGGGTGGGAATGGAGATTTTGCAATATCCTTCCCCTGTCACACCCACCAAGCCACACCGTGCCCTCCAAGCCACGCCCACAAAACCGGTAGTAAAAAAATTTGGATTTATTTATTTATTTGTTTGTTTTAATTTGTATACCGCCCTTCTCCAACAGGACTCAGGGCAGTGAACAGCCAGAATAAAACAGAACATACAAAATTTTAAAAAAATTAAATATTTTTGGCCACAATTTAAAACAACCCAATTAAAATCAATTAAATTTAACCGAAACAGTGGGATCAAGACAGATTTCACCACTGTCTTATACCATTCTGGTCAAATGGTTGTCCAGTCTGTTTTCATGACTGTATCATCTAAACATTTAATCTGGACCTTTACTTCTTTTTATTCCTGCTTTTATACTATTTGTTAACAGAGTCTTCTGGGGTAAAACTCTCAAACGGTAACATTTAGAATAGTAACACAGATGTGATTAGTCAGTACCAAAACAGAGAAAAAAAGAAGAAGAACAGGAGCTTATGCCTTTCTAATTCAGCTTTTCTTTTTCTGTGCAATCTGACATCCTTTCTGAGATATTTGCCTCTTAAAATAATTTAAAAATGCACCAACTTGGTTACATTTTTAAGTAGGGTGAAAAGAGATATTTTCTGTCATTGTACCTTGGCTTTCCAAAACTCTCCCAAATAGATCCACCTGGCACTTACCTGTCCAATTGCGTACAATATTCATTTTCTTTTTTTAAGAAAAATTGTTTAATAATATTGAAATGAACAGAGCTATACACACATGAAAGTATGCAATAAAATCAGAGTCTGGAAGTAAAGCAGTCTATCCATCCCTCACTGTGTGTTGTGACAAACCTGTATATAATTAATGGAGAAAATATGTTAGCATATATATTCATGAGAAATGGGGCAGTTTGGTATAGTGGTTAAAGGAACTGGGCTAGAAACTAGTCTCGTTCTAGTTCTACCTTAGGCACAAAGGCAGCTGAATCCTTTTAGGCCAATCACTCTTTCTCATCCCTAGGAAGAAGAGCAGAACAAACCCCATCCCCAAAATGATGCCGGAAAACTCCAGGACTATCTGGTTGCCAGGAGTCAAGACTATTTGAAGATGCACACATATGCAATCATTTTCCCAAAAGACAGTTATTCTGTACAACCGCAAAACTGCAAACAGAAATGTGCAAGTTTGGAGACATGCAAAATAATGAACAAATTATTCTGTGATCCGTTTAAAAAAAATCAGAGCTGACCCACAAATCTTGGCAAATTTGCAGAATCGGAGAAACCCCAAATATCAATGGATTCACCCATCCCTAAAGTAGAGAAAGCATCAATACCTCCTTCCTTATCTAGTGCTCTCCAGATGATTCTTGCCTGGGGGGTGGGGGGGGGTGGGGTGATGAAGTACTATAGTCCAAAACATGTGTGAAGGGGATGTAGATTTCTTTGAAAAGGGAAAATCAGAATAGCCTTCTTCTCATATTCTAATGCTAACTTAAATAACATGGAAAGAGGGAGAACAAAATAAGCATCCAATCTTCTTCTCCAGCCATGTTCTAGAAAAGATTTAGAGGTTTGCCTGGAACACAAGGTGGGTTGCGATAGGAAGAAGGGAAGGAGTGTAGTTAGAGTTACTGTTTTCTATTCTCTCTCTTTGGAAGTAATTTCTGAATGCCTGAGTTTTGCTTATATGCACTTTGCATATATAAGACTCAGTCTCTCTCTTTATACATATGTGTCTATGATCTTGATATACCTGGGAAACAACTCTCTTATTTTAGAAGGCTGGAGATACGCCAAGAGTTTTCTATTTTATGTTTACTTCTTCTGACCAACAAAGAGGAACAGGCACAGAATCAGAAAGAACCAGGTGCCTTGGGAGATAGGGAAGATTAAATGATAGGATTTGAGACCTTATGAAAAGAACAAGCTGAGTGCAGCCAAGTAGAGACGTTTGATTTGGGGTGGGGGAGGGGTGACAAGCAGCTTTCTACAAACAGTAAATCCTGTAGTAAAAAAAAAAAACCCAACTAGATGAACAAGGCAGAGGGGCTGGCAGTTTATGAAAGATGACCTAGAAGTAGAAATTATATATTCTGCAGCATTCTGCACAGTACGTGGATGGGAAGAATAGCCCCAAAGTAACTTGTGGGAGCTCTATCATATTGCTGCCTCCTCCTCCCTTTTTATTTTCTTTTTCCTTTCTCCACTTTTAATTTTCCTTTATTTCTTCTTTGCATGTATTTTAGAATTTCAGAATCAAACTCCTGGCTGTACGCAGAGTTAGCCTGCAATACTGCATTCTAAGCACTGCAACACCACCGCTCTATAATGTGACACTGTTGAAGGCTTTGCTGAGGTCCTGTTGTGCCAGATTTCCAGCATTTCCCTGATCTGCTAAAGCAGTAATGCTGTCAAAGAAGGAAATAAATTTTGTCTGGAATGATTTGTTTGTGACAACCACATGCTGGTTCTTATTAATTATAGTATGTCTATATAACTGGATTTTGACTCTTCTTAGTTGCTCCTTCTCTGGGTTTCACAAATTAAAAGATAACATGATCACTTTCCCCCAAATGCCAGTCACCCTTGTATCTTCAAACAGATCCTCTTGGTTGTTAAAGCTTAGTTTCAGGAGATAAAAACTTGTGAGGTTTTTTTCTTCTTCTTCTTCCACCTTCTGACAAATGAAATTGTCAGCAGGAGGGACAAGAATTTAGTTGATAGTTGGTATGATTTAGTGTTTTCATATATCATCTTCTTGAATTGTTTAAACTGAGTTTACAAGTTTTTGTACTTATTTATTTTAAAGTCAGTTACAATTAGTAATTAAAAGAAATTTTGCCCATGGAAAGATTGTGGAACATCCCGATTATTAACATTTTTATTGAGTGATAAAGTATAAAATACAAAATACAAAGTAAATAGAAAAGCAATGGGGGAGAGGGAAGGGGAAAGAGAAGTGAGGAAATATAAGAAAAAAAAAGAAAAGAAAAAGAAGCATTGGCTTCCAACTTTCTGTTACAGTAAAATAAGGCATTAACATCAAATCAGAACTTTTTGCTTTTTCATAATAATATGAGCAAGCCATTTCTATAAAATTCTATCAGTCTAATCGGTAAAACCCAAAGTTGGAGCTTCATTCTTCTCCACATCAAGCACAAACTTCAGAAGCTGTCTCCACATGGAAACAAAAGAACTTATGTTCTTTTCTTTAATCAAAGTAGTCAATTTTGCCATTTCAGCCAACTCCATCAATTTCTGAAACCATTTGTCCATAATAGGAATCGAAGTGTCCTTCCATTTTTGTGCATACAATAGTCTTGCTGCTCTCAACATATATAATAATAAAGTTCTGATTTTTTTTCCAGTTCTTTTTCCATTAGGAAACATTCTGGTTTCATTTTTATCTCCATTTGAACATTCTGAGGACTCAATTATAAAATTATTTGGACAGGTCCATGATGCAGTTAGGAGCAATAAAGAAAACAAACTCAAAGCAGGTGTACTTCATACTATATAATGCAATAATCGCACATAAAAAATTTCTTCCCTTGTAGTCCAATCTATTTATATGCAGCATTTTATGACTTGTTCAGGAACAGGAAATATTATAATTTTGCCTCGAAAAGGATCCTCTAGAATTCGGTATCTCTTCTATCTGTCACACAAAGTTAAATCCTGTCAATTTCTGACTGAACAATATTTCAGGAGAATTTGCATAGAGGGAGCATCACCCCTCAAAAAAGCTTAAGGCAAACAATGACTTTGATCTATGAAAATTAATTCCCGCTAAAAGACACAAAGGGAAAAACATACAAGTGTATAGCTTTCTTATAGAAAGTAAAGCCTTTTCATGTATATATACATATACATATACATATACATATACATATACATATACATATACATATACATATACATATACATATACATATACATATACATATACATATACATATACATATACATATATATGGTTCAACTCTCTCAATTCTTGCCATGCTATCTCAACATGATTGGGTGGTGGGCAATTTAGGAAAGGGTGAGTGAAGAATGTATACTAAGAGTTTATACTCCCGATTGTTATTGTTTTTAGTTGCGAAATCATGTCTGACCCATTGCAACCCCATGGACAACATTCCTCCAGGCCTTCCTGTCCTCTCTGGAGTCCATTTAAGCTCACGCCTACTGCTTCAGTGACTCCATCTAGTCACCTCATTCTCTGTCATCCCCTTTGTCTTTTGCCCTCAATCTTTCCCAGCATTAGGTTCTCCTCCAGTGAGTCCTTCCTTCTCATTAGGTGGCCAAAGTATTTGAGTTTCATCTTCAGGATCTGGCCTTCTAAAGAGCAGTCAGGGTTGATCTCCTCTAGGACTGGGCGGTTTGATCATCTTGCAGTCCAAGAGACTCGCAGGAGTCTCCTCCAGCACCATAGTTCAAAGGCTTCAACTCTTTGGCGCACAGCCTTCCTCATGGTTCAACTTTCACAGCCATACATTGCAACTGGGAAATACTTCCAGTAGGATTGTCCAAAGTGTGAAGATCATCTTAGATGCCCAGCTAAAGGAAGCAGGCACCTACAATAAATCAGGCAGCAATGGCATAAGAAGATGCTGAAGTTAAATGATCATTTTAGTAACAATATCAAACGCAACATTTCATACTCTACAAGAAAAGCATTGGCAAACCAGTTGTGTATTTTACCAGTAAAGTATCAATATCAATGAAAATCAATCAAAATAGAAGGCACCTTGGAAGTCTTCTAGTACAACCAACTGCTCAAGCAGAATACTCATTTCAGACAGGTGGTTGTCCAGTCTTTTCTTAAAAACCTTCAGTGATGAAGCACCTACAACTTCTGAAGGCAAGCTGTCCCACTGGTTAATTTCCTCACTGTTGGGAAGTTTCTCCTTAATTCCAGGTTGCTTCTCTCCTTGATTTGTTTCTATCCATTGCTTCTTGTCTTCTGGTGCTTTGAAAAATAAGTTGTTCCCCTCTTCTTTGTGGTAGCCCCTCAAATACTGGAATACTGTATCATGTCACCCCCTAGTCCTTCTTTTCTCTAGACTGGTCATACCCATTTCCTGCATATTCCTTCATATGTTTTTGTCTCCAGGCCCTTAATCATCTTACTTGTTCTTTTTTGCACTTTTTCCAAAGTCTCAACATCTTTTTTGTTATGTGGTGACCAAAACTGAATGAAGTATTCCAGATGTGGTCTTTCTAAGACTTTAGAAAGCATTAGTAATACTTCACGTGATTTTGATTCTCTGCTTCTGGATGGATTTTATTATAGTGGCAATAGGTGCACAGTTGGAAGAGTGGTTTCTAAGAGTCAATGTTGGCTTGGTGCAATGGTGGGTTTCAAAATATTTTACTACTGGTTCTGTGGGTGTAGCTCGGTGGGCGTGGCATGGCTTGGTGGGCGTCGCTTGGTGAGCATGACAGGGGAAGGATACTGCAAAATCCCCATTCCCTCCCTACCCCACTAAGCTGCTCTGGGAAGGAATAAAATTCCCCCCTTTTCATTTCCCCAAATAAAATATTACTCATCAGAAAAGGCTCCCAGAAAAGCAAGGAAAAATCAAGCTGCTAACAAAGGAACCTGCCTGAGGCTCATTCCACATTCCTGCCAGCTGCATAAAGGAAACTTTGTAAGAAGAAAACAGCTACTGGTGCTTAGAGATAATAGAAAGTGGAAGCCAGAAGTTTGGCTCCATTTACAAGCAGGCAGAAAACTCATTCAAGACAGGATATTTCATAATGGAAATCGCCCAGGCCTTTTTAGAAACACAAAGCCCATGTTGCACAAACCCCAAAACTTCAAAAACATAGAACCATATAAGAATCCCTCCTCTTATCCAGTTTGTTGTTCAGCTGACCAGAAACAAACTGCTGAATGTCACTTCGCTTCTGCAAGTCTTGGCTTGTCAATTTAAAGCGACAGCATCTTGTTTTTTTGTTTTTTTTCTTCTTCTTCTTTGCCAAGCAATCTCCTGGCTGAAAACTGAGCCCTGATTTTTTCCTTCTAGCTGATCAGTTGGGAGGCTTCTTGGATTGTCAATTTAAAGCGATGGTGTCTTGTTTTCTCTCTCTCTCTCTCTCTTCTTTGTTAAGCGATCTCCTCGCTGAAAAGTGAGCCCTGATTTTTTTTCCTTCTAGCTGATCAGCTGGGAGACTGGGAGGCAGCGAATAGATTGGGGGCAGGGCCAGGCAGTGGTGGTATTTACCGGTTCTCTGAACTACTCAAAATTTCCACTACCGGTTGTCAAGAGCCAGTCAGAACCAGCTGAAACCCAACTCTGGCTTGGTGGCACCTAATCAATCAATATAAAAGAGAAGGGTACAGATCAAAATAATCCTTAGTATCTTTCTGAATACATAACCTCAGGAGGGGGAAAAGATCTATGCTGTTTAACCCCATATTCACCCAGCTATCCCAAGAGGCCCAATGGCAGCAGCCAAAGTGTGGAGCGAAGGTTTGAGCTATATTAATATGTTCAAAGTAACTTCTTTTTTCTTCCCCAGTCTTCTAACTTTTTCTGCAGAATAAATCTTTACTTTCTGAAGTATTTATATACAAGCAATAGAAAATGCATTTGATCTCTCTTCTCGAGATATTCAACCTGGGTGAAAATTCTGATATCTAATATTTAGTCTTTTCCCTGGTGGAAAAGTCTGAGGAAATGTTGGCATCAGTTTTATTGCTTGTATACATTTTGAATGCTTGAGAGGGAAAGGATGTTATGTGTCACTTGGTTTAAAAGTGTGTTCCAGAAGGCAAGCACACAATTCAGGAAAAGTTATGAAGATTGAAACTCCAATATCTAGAGGCTGGTTCTTCTAATCTACCTCAATAAATAAGAATCATTTCTAGAAGAGAAACTGATTTTCAGTGTTGTTGTTTTCAAGAGAAAATCCCTCTCCATGCCAAATATTCCCAGACTCATGGAGAAATCCACACCGAGAGAAACAACTTGGAAGCAACATGGAACTGAAAAATATCCGTAGACTCATTATTGTCCTGCCAATTCTCTGCTTCATCACTTTGCCTCAATTTTTATTAAAAACAATAAAAACAGCTCTTAGTAGATCTTTTTACACATGTAATGAATCACTTGCCCTCAGATACAGCACTCACACTCATTCCATTCTTTAGGATTACTTATACTGGTAAAAAAAAGCACAAATGGTTTGTAAGCAAGAGAAAACAGCCTGGGTAATACTTTTCAAAATCCATTCTGATACATTAGGTTTTCCTTTCAAACCATTTAAGATATTCCTTGCAAAATTCCTCCAGGAGTGCAACATTGGGTGTTCCTAAAACACCATACACCCGGGGCCCAAACATATAGTTACATACATCTGCTGCAATACATTTGGGAACATCTTAACACAGCCTTTTCTGACCTATTGCTTTCTAGATGTTTTGGACTACAACTCCCACATGGCTTTCTAGTCTTACCTCTATCTCTGTATTGCTCTGCTGCCTATTAACTGTAATCCTTTGCAACTGCAAATAAAAAGAAAATCAATGGCAGAGCATCTAGCTGTGTATGAAAAATCCTAGCCTCAATCCTCTTTCACTGCCTCTAGAGTCCCCTCCAATTGTGAATACTGCAATACTGAATGTCGTCAGCTCAAAATTGACTCTGCGGTTTTCCACCATTGTGGAGTAAGGAAAAATGCAAATGAGAACTCTGATTGATTCGTTCTATTGCCCATTTGTTCACTTTTTTTAACTATCCATGGCGTTCTCCAGAGTCTTCCCCAACATCAAAGTGTAATGGTATTAATAGTTTTTATACGACCACAATTGAGCCCAAAATTTATGTTGCTAAGTGAAACATTTACCAAACATTTGGTACAATAATTTGCATAGTCGGTTAGATATTCTTTCTTTGGTACCGATATATGAACTAATTTCTTCCATTCTGGTGGTCATTGTGTCCTTTTCCAGATTTGCCAATGTAGTTTGGTTAGAACCATTCCACATTTTTCTCCTCTTACTTGCCATATTTCTGTAGCTATTACATTGGTCCTATCATTCCAACTTCTTAAGGACTAGAATGCTGATCTAACTTCATATTCACATAATAGAGGTTACTGTATCTTCAAAGGTCATGATTCCTAAACTGTGTGCTGTGATGCCATAACATGTCATGGCAAACTCACGGGGGCACTATGAGATATTTTAAACTTTTGAATGAAGCACAAGAAAACTCAGATTTGCTTTTTTTTTTTTTTTGAGAACTAGCTCAAGGTAATTTACAGTTTTGGCCCACTGACACCATGAAAACTTTACTATAAAACTAAGGGTACCATGCACTAAGAAAGTTTGGGAATCCCTCTTCTAAAGTATTGTCGATACTTCTACTGCATAGAATCAGTGATGGGATTCAGCCAGTTCGCACCACTTCGGGAGAACTGGTTATTAACTTTCTGAGCAGTTTGGCAAAGTGGTTGTTGGAAGAAATCATTAGGGCAGAGAACCGGTTGTTAAATTACTTGAATCCCACCACTGCATAGAATCTCAGTATATGTCTTCCAACTTGGTTTGATATTGTTTAAATTAGTTATTATCAATCCTTTGGCATCTTTTAGCATAACAATTCAAGGCTAGAGTCTCCTTCTGAATTCAGAGATCTTTTGGAAGACTTTCCTTGATTTTCCATGTCTGTTTCTATCTTGCCTTTGCAGATATTGTTGTAATATTGCTTCTTGTTTCTTCTAATAGTTTTCTGAAAATCTTTGTTAAACTCAGTCTTGATTTTTTTTTTTGCCTTGCCTTGGCCTTCCCTTCCCTTCCCTTCCCTTCCCTTCCCTTCCCTTCCCTTCCCTTCCCTTTCCTTTCCCTACCCTTTCCTTCCCTTCTCTCCCTTAACCTCCCCTTCCCTTCTCTTCCTTCCCTTCCCTTTCCTGTAATTCCCACTGTCTGTGTTGGCATCCAGTTTCAGTTTCTATATTATTTGGTCTTTGACAGTCTTTTCTCACATTGATTTTTATTTCTTCAGTGTCCAATGCTGGTAGGAACTGCTCAGGGCTATTACTGTGAAGAGCAAAAAGGCAACAGAACACAATGCAAAGGAAGCCCAAAACTCTTTGTCAGTCAGACCTGGGACATTGCACTTAGCTCCATTATTATTGTAAGAGGACATCGGGCTTTTGTCAGCTGATCCAAAGGGAATCAAAGAACTGCATCTATGTCCCATTTTTTACTGCAATTTGGCTGGAGCAGAGATGGGGATGGGAGAACACTATATTTACACAGGGCAAAGGGGATTGATGACTGCTGCTGATTTGGGAATATTCTATATTGATTTTTCTCACTTACCACATTCCAGGAGGTTTCTAATATTGTGTAAGCAAAGGCTTAATTGTGTATGTATATCCATGTGTTCATTTATTTTGTTTTCCTGGATAACTGCTGATGAAAAATGTGTTTGGAGAGACAGATTGTTTTATGCGTACTGGGCCTCTTGCAACAAAATAAAATAAAATAAGAGGGCATGCTGTATAATTGCACATTATGCAAACATAGCCTACTTTCTCAAGCTACACTATTTAAGCCCAAAATGCATGCACAAAAATGCCCTTTTAGGATGAAATGTATCAATTGCATGACTTGCACTGGCTATTTTGATGCAACTAGGGAATTGTACTACATGCTAATCAAGAAAATTGGTCTTTTGTTACCCATGTACCATTGTTAGAAGTGCAATACTGTAATGACTGCAGTAAATTATAACATTGGTGTGTTAACAGAACAGAACAGAACAGAACAGAACAGAACAGAACAGAACAGAACAACAGAGTTGGAAGGTACCTTGGAGGTTTTCTAGTCCAACCCCCTGCTCAGGCAGGGAACCCTATAACATTTCAGACAAATGTTATTTGTCTGAAATAATAATCAGAACAATTTTGAACTAAACACACTCAAAACCATAGAAACAGTGGTAGATTTTAGGAGAAACCTTCCTATACTATGGTACCACCTCTCACAATACTAGACAACACAGTATCAACAGTAGAGATCTTCAAGTTTCTAGGTTCTATCATATCTCAAGATTTAAAATGGACACCTAACATCAAAAACGTCACCAAAGCATGTGGAACAAAGAATGTTCTTTCTGCGCCAACTCAGAAAGCTCAAACTGCCCAAGGAGCTGCTGATCCAGTTCTACAGAGGAATTATCGAGTCTGTCATCTGCACCTCCGTAACTGTCTGGTTTGACTCTGCAACTCAACAAGACAGACACAGACTTCAGAAGATAATTAGAACTGCAGAAAAAACAATTGCTACCAATCTGCCTTCCATTGAGGACCTGTATACTGCACGAGAAAATATCTACAAACCCCTAACATCCTGGACATGAATTATTTCAACTCCTACCCTCAAAACGATGCTATAGAGCACTACACACCAGAACAACTAGACACAAGGACAGTTTTTTTCCAAATGCCATCACTCTGCTTAACAACTAATTCCCACAACACTGTCAAATAATTTACTAAGACTGTATTACTATTATTCTTCTCATCCTTCCTATTACCTATCTCCTCCCACTTATGACTATAACCATGTTGCTTGTATTTTTACGATTTATATTGTTCTGTTTGTTTCCTAGTATGATTTGATTGCTTATTAGTTACCTATGACTATCACTAAGTGTTGTATTTTGTGATTCTTGATTAATGTTTTTTCTTTCTTTTTCCTTTTTTTCCTTTTATGTACACTGAGAGCATATGCACCAAAGACAAATTCCTTGTGTGTCCAATCACACTTGGCCAATAAAGAATTCTATTCTAAATGGTTGTCCAATCTCTTCTTAAAAACTTCCAGTGTTGGGTCATTCACAACTTCTGGAGGCAAGTTGTTCCACTGATGGATTGGTCTAACTGTCAGGAAATTTCTCCTTAGTTCTAGGTTGGTTCTCTCCTTGATTAGTTTCCATCCATTGCTTTTTGTCCTGCCCTCAGGTGATTTGGAGAACAGCTTGACCCCCTCTTCTTTGTAGCAACCCTTCAGATATTGGAACACTGCTATCATGTCACCCTTGGTCCTTCTTTTCATTAAACTAGACATACCCAGTTCCTGAAACTGTTCTTCGTATATTTTAGCCCCTGGTCCCCTAATCATCTTTGTTGATCTTCTCTGCACTCTTTCTAGAGTCTCAACATCTTTTTTACATTGTGGCAACCAAAACTGGATGCAGTATTCCAAGGGTGGTAAACATTAATTAAATATAGCTATTGAAACATATGCACAATTTAGATTTTTAAAAATTGTTCCCTCTTCATTTAAGTCACCTCCTCCTCGTATGTATCAAAATTCATATGTGCAGCAGTGTTCATGGGGAGGACAGCGGGGTTCAGAGTGTTAAAAGCAGCTTCACTGCATTGCAACGAAAGTCCTACTACTTATCTACATGTATTGTGATTTCGCAGCAAGTGATGTTGCTTTTGTTGCTCTGATGAAAGAGGTGAGAGCATATCAATACCACTGCAATAGGAATCACTTGTCCCATTTGAGAAATCCAACTATCAGATGAAGAGAAATGCTCTGCAGTGAGTTGTTTCACCAACTAGGGAGTTGTTTCACCAACTCACCACTAAAAAGCTTCTAACCTAGAAATTAAAAAAAATTCAGTCCTATTTATCAGCATATTTCATACTTTCCCTCCCTCCTGTCAGGGTTTCAAGTAACACCCCCAAAAGAATCAAAACTCTGAGGCAGGCATATTCTTCAAAGTATAGATTTATTAGGTAGGTCATATTGGCACAATCTGGAGAAACCCAACTCTAAAGACCCCTCAGGTGTCTCCTTAGTTAAAAATACATTTTTCCTCCCCTTACTCATGCAGTCAATCACATGGCCCAATCAGGTCACAATCCAAAATTCATCTGGCCTCACATCCCACCTCCTTGAACCTGGTGGGAACATCCTTGGTTCTCAGAAGAAAGAATTTTATTTTGGTTACATCCCCTTGCTATCTCTACCTCGCCCCCCCCTTTCCCACAGCTTGACTGGCCTCCACTGTGGCAGCCCTGAAGATACCAGGGGAAAATGGCTCCAGGACTGACACCTCCTTCCCAATGGTGGAATTCATTTTTTTAAACTACCGGTTCTGTGGGCGTGGCTTGGTGGGCATATCAGGGGAAGGATACTGCAAAATCTCCATTCCCACCCCACTTCAGGGAAAGGATATTGCAAAATCTCCATTCCCACCCCACTACAGGGGAAGGATACTGCAAAATCTCCATTCCCAACCCACTCCAGGGAAAGGATACTGCAAACTCTCCATTCCCACCCCACTCCAGGGAAAGGATATTGCAAAATCTCCATTCCCACCCCACTCCAGGGAAAGGATATTGCAAAATCTCCATTCCCACTCCAGTCTGGGGCCAGCCAGAGGTGGTATTTGCTGGTTCTCCGAACTACTCAAAATGTCTGCTACCGGTTCTCCAGAACCTGTCAGAACCTGCTGAATAGCACCCCTGCTCCCTCTCTCCCTTCCTCCCACATTTCTTTCTCCCTCCCTCCCTCCCTCCCTCCCTCCCTCCCTCCCTCCCTCCCTTCCTTCCTTCCTTCCTTCCTTCCTTCCTTCCTTCCTTCCTTCCTTTTTTGCTAGAACTTTTTTATTTTTCCACAAGAAGTTGCCAGCCTGCCTACAATATAATTAGAAATTTGGCAGACATTTCTTCTGGATATCCCTTGTGATGACTGAGTGGAAAAAGGAGCTGAGCTCAGGTTCATTCCTTTAGTTTACTGCCCATTTTAGAATTGTTTTAAAGCAATTCCTAATGCTGCTTTACCATGGTATAGAATGTAAATAACTGGCCATGCAGCTTGATAGATAGCTTCATTCAACAGGCGTGCAATGATAATTAATGGCCAATCCAGTATCTTAACCAATAGTTACTGAATAGCATACTGGAGAGAAATGAATAGGTTCCATTTCAATCCTTGTAAAAGTTGTTGGCTAAAGCATTTCATTAAGCCAGCCTCATAGATGTGAACTGTCAAAATATTTTAACGTCCCCTTCTGACCTCCAAACACTTTCCTTTTCCCTTTGCTGATTGCACTAGCCATGAACACCCTTGTACTCACAAATGACAACTCTAGCTACTAGAATTATTGCTCGAATTAATTGCCCAGAAATATGCTTTTAAACCTTCCACTCCATGTCACAGCACATTTAAAGGGTAACCTGTGTGGTTGTTTTTATTTTTTTGGTGGGTTTTTTTTTTTTTTTTTTTACATGTGCTGTTTTGAACGGCCTTTTCCAGTTTATGTGGCCATTAACACCCTATTGGCACTGTCAGGGGTAAGACACTCCTTTTCCTTTATGCATCCAGAAAGAAATTCAAGGAAATAATCTTTCAGGCTTCATGGTAAGATGGTTCCGCTCCTTCTTTTTGCATAAACAGCACTGCACTAAAAATAAAAATAAAAAAGATAGAAAAGGCAGCAGTTTGGTCAATGAAAGATGGAAGCATCCAAATACTGAACACAAAGTAAATTCTCCTGCATTATTATGTACATAAAAAGAAGGGAGAAAGAGTAGTGGGGATAGAAAAAATTTCTATAGTCAATGTGATTATATCAGCACTCTCACTGACCTTTGTTTACCACCATAGAGGTTGCTAGCCAGATTAGCGCTTTGCTTTCCCCAAATTACGCTATATTCTTAATTATATTGTAATTACAATACAGGGTGAGAAGATGATGGTGCCAGTTTGAAAGTCTGCCACTTAATTGCCCAGCAGTTAAGTGGGTTTCAAATTTTTTTACTATCAGTTCTGTGGGTGTGGCTTGGGCATGGCATGGCTTGGTGGGTGTGGCTTGGTGGGCGTGACAGGGGAAGGATATTGTAAAATCTCCATTCCCACCCCACTCCAGGGGAAGGATACTGTAAAATCCCCATTTCCTCCCGATCAGCTGTGACTTGGGAGGCAGAGAATAGATGGGGACGGGGCCAGTCAGAATTTTTACTACCAGTTCTCCAAACTACTCAAAATTTCCGCTACCGGTTCTCCAGAACTGCTCAGAGCCTGCTGAAACCCACCTCTGCTGCCATTGTAAAATTAGGTATTCTCTCCCCCCACACACACACTGTTCTTTTCTCTTTTTGAAATCTTTCTATCAAAGAATTCCAGTGGCTATTTAAAAGTTGATGTCTTCTTCTAAAGTCAGTGTTCACCTGCAAATTGAATAATCCCACCTCATCCTGAGCATTTCCACCTTCCCTCTTAATGCTTCTTCAGCTGCTCTCTCCAAGACAGTGGAGAGCAGTGACAAGAACAAGAGAAGTTCCACTAACTTCTTCTCAAGGCAGGAGTGCAGAGTGAGCAGAGGGCAAGTGAATGATCAGTGAAGACAGATTCATGGAGGCAGGCCAAACTCCAGGATCAATGTTTTTGTCTAATGCCTAATCTCAGATCTAGGCCTCATCTGGTGATAGAGCTACTCTTGCCAAAATTTGGAATCTGTACAGTGCTACTTGACATTACAATTTCCCCAGCCACACCAAGAATGCAGAGGGAGAAAGATTTTATGAGGTTGCTATAATTATAGCTCATTGATTAAGTTTTGCAGCCTTCCAATTTCTGTCTAAACATAGATAAAAGAAGTGATAAGTGACTCTCTGCAATATGATGTGATAAAAGACTAATCTGAAAGAAGCAGAGACCTTGGTTTTATTTTTCAAAACATTCCTGGAATTCCATTGCATTGAATAACTTCCAGCTTTTCTCCACATTATTATTTTTGGAAACAGTGTTTGAGGATTGTGCTGGCATCTCAGGTCCAGGGATTAGGAACAATGAATACAGCTTCAATAACAGGGGCAGAATTTACATGCTGAAGCCAGTACATTGATGGAGTCTGATTTTAGGTTTTGTCAAAAAAGATACTGAAGATACATGTGTGTGCTGGGTAAAGTCTCTAACATTCCTGCTTGAAATCTAGTGGGTTTATTTCCCAAAATTTCAGATGGGAAAACCAAATCTTAAGAGGTTTTGTGATCTCATCAGTTTCTGCCTATTAATTCATTTTTTAAAAAAATAATCTTAATATCCAACAGGTCATCACACAGCAGAGTGCACACAGATTTCATACTGCTAAGGGCAGTACTAGTCAGTGGTGAAACCCACATTTTTTTACTACTGGTTCTGTGGGCATGGCTTGGTGGGTGTGGTGTGGCTTGGTGGGCATGGCAGGAGAAGGATACTGCAAAATCCCCATTCCCACCCCACTCCAGGGGAAGGATACTGCAAAATCTCCATTCCCTCCCCACTCCTGGGGCCAGCCAGAGGTGGTATTTGCCGGATCTCCAAACTGCTCAAAATTTCCACTACCAGTTCTCCAGAACTTGTTAGAACCTGTTGGATTTCACCCCTGGCACTAGTCCATCAGTGACAATGTAGTGGTTCACATAAAGAAAAAGATTGGGATTGTATCAAAGAGCTAAGAAGGGTTAGAACTGGTGCGTTTTTGGATTGGAAACCACCAGAAAAGTCCTGAACTGTAGGCTGGTTTGGAAAGTCAAAAACATATCCCAGAAGTTATCATGGTTTAAGCTTGACTCAAAGGCACTTTATCTTTCACATTTTTCAAAGACATAGCTATAACTATAGACACAGAACATAAAATACTAGCACTTGTCGGAAGATTCATCATTTCTTCCACAGTGATTAATGTACAGATTTCTTGTAGAATGGAATGAGACCAAGTTTGCAAAGCAGTACCTTAGTTTTATAATGTATTAAGTAGGAAAACCAAGTGGAAAATGGCTCCTGGAACCTCAATCCCCAGTACTAATAGAAGCCACAACAGGCACTTGTAATAAAGCAGCATGTTATCAAGAGGATGGAAAAAGGGAGTTAAAATTGAGACAGTCAGCAACAATACAGGCAACTGGCCATCTGCCTCTTCCAGAAGGATCTGGCCAGTGGTGAAATTTAAAATTTGTTACTACCGGTTCTGTGGGCGTGGCTTGGGGGGGATAATGTGACTGGGTGGGCGTGGTCAATTTTTTTTTAACTTTTAAAACCATTTTTTCTACAACCTCTTCGGCAAAGAGGTTGTAAAAAAAAATGTTTTCAAAAGGCTCTGACGATCCCAGTTGAGTTGCCTGATCGACAGACACTTTTTTTCTTTTTTTGGCTGAAGAGGTTGTAGAAAAAATGTTTTTAAAAGAAAAAAAGCCTCTGCCAATCAGGCAACTCAGCTGGGACCATCAGAGGCTTTTAAAAGCATTTTTTCTACAATCTCTGAAGAGGTTGTAGAAAAAATACTTTAAAAAGCCTTTGATGATCCCAGCTGAGCCGCGTGATCATCAGAGGCTTTTTTTTTTTTACTTTTAAAAGCATTTTTTCGGCTGAAGTGGTTGTAGAAAAAAGGCTTTTAAAAATAAAAAAAAGCCTCTGATAATTGCGCAGCTCAGCTGGGCATGGGGGGGGCAGGGATTTTTGCTACCGGTTCTCCGAACCACCCGCCTCCATTGCTACCGGATCAGGCAATCCGGTCCGAACAGGGAGCATTTCACCCCTGGATCTGGCCCATTTTTAAGGGTGTGGGTTTTTTTGGTCAGGTTATTTCTCCAACACCAAATATAATCTGCTTTTGTTCAGCTTCCAGAGAATTATCCTGGAGACAAAGAAATTGATAAAGTCCTGAGCCTCATTTCATAATTTCTTTCTTGCATTTTGTTGGGTTGGAAAAAAACATATTTAATGTTAACTAACTTTTAATACATTCTCAATATGCAAATGAAATGTTTAAGTGGATGAGCTTTGCTCATCTTCAGCACTGCATTTAGGGTCAATAAAAAGTTGTTTGTGCTGTGAGACTGACAATTGCCTTAATGATATTTTTTCCCCCTGCAAAGATCTTGAAGAATTTTATAATAATGATAATGATTAAAATCAACACTTGATAAAATGCTTTAACTCTGCCTCATTTCATTTTGACATTTTGGATTACAAATGTCTAGATCATCCTAAACAGTTAATATAGGATAATTATGTAAGAATATTAAGATATTTATTTATGAATTCAAACCAATACAAAACATTTAAGGAATAAGGGATGAAGTTATCAAAAACAAGAAAACCTCCAAATATAAAAGATTAAAGATTACTCAGTTACTATTTGCTTGTTTGTATTATAGTTTTCTTTGGGAGAAGGAAGGACTTAAATTGAAACTTTCTAATACTTAGCACAATAAACCATTTCTCTAACAGTTGTTGAGAATTTTCCCCATGCTTAATTCCAGAATACAGTCTTCAGACCATGGACATCCTCAGGGGATTAGTCAAAATCTACAAGATGGTGGGCATGGCACCATGATGGACACCCTGAACCTTTTGTACATTGCAATGTCATTCCTGCCATCTTGCAAATGTACACACACACATACAAACAAACACATTCACCCAGATATCCTCTGCAGACGTTACTGCCTCAGGCACATTTTTGCAGCTTCCAGAGTAGCCTCCAATTACACTGTTGAATTTGGGTCACTGAATTTCAGTGGCATCTTTTTTTAACAAATAGAGAGCCAGCTGGATGGAGTTAAGCTTCTGCAAGATCCAGCATGTACATTTTGTCTTTGTTTTGCACCAGAATTATTTAAAAAGAGAGAGCAGTGTGTCAGAAGTATCCTCCGTAACCACTTCGATAAGATTACCATGTCATTGACTCTCAGATACTCAACCGTTTCAAAGTGAAACTCGGGGGGGGGGGGGGGCAATGTTGCCTATTCCCATTTTTAAACATTAAGAAACCATCTTTTGCTTTTACGACAGACCATGTAATAATGGACTGGATATCCATCTCTCACTTTTGTATTCATGAACCTAAATCTCAGCCCCTCCTTCTCTATCTTTTTCATATGTATTATTACGACTTTAGTGTTTTCAAACTATAAAGTCTTTCATTTCTTCTCATGTTCAACTTTATTTCTAAGTGACATCACACTTATCACTGCATACAAATAATAGGTGTCAAGCTTATCACAAGGTACTCCTAGCCTTTGTATTTTGTCTGTGCAGGCCTTCAGGAAAGCAAATTGTATGTAAGCTAAGCTTGATTGACAGATATCCTTTGGCAGCCAGTGTGTTCTAGACACCTCAGCCTTGTGGGAAGTCAGGTGATCTTCTCCAGCCATCTCCCTTCCTCCTCACTCCCCCCTGCCCACCATTCCTACACAATTTAGATGACAGCTTGTCTTTCTAAGCAGACTCCACAAATCAGGAGAGGCCTGTCACCATCTTAGCAGGGGTTCTCCTGGCTTAGATGCCAACAAGAAATAAATAACTGACAGCTGCCTGGGGCTAAGCAAGCTCCTGAAGAGGATTCTGGAAGCTTCGAGGAATATAAAACTTCAGCCTGAAATTCACAGGAAGTACACAAAACAAATGAGTGACAGCAGTAGCTACTCAGTGTGTATACCGCTCCATGGATTTCAATAGTTGCCAAGTTTACTTGCTTGTTAAGGATGTCTAAGGATTGGACACTCTGATGCTGAACTGAATTATGGGAGGACTCATGGGAAGGCTGCAGAAGAAAACATGCATTTCACTTCTTCTTGGCGGCAATCCGAAGTTTATTAATACTCGGAAGCAGGTCTTACTGAAATCTGTCAGGAAAGGGTTTGCTATTCATTAATTTGTTTTTAAATTATTCACGTCCTACTTTAATCATATGCTAATTATTACTTGTTTAAGTAGCCACCCCTGCCAACATTCCCTCAAATGAAAGGTACTTCCTGTATCTCATCAAAAATGATAATTCAGCACTTCATGATTTACTTGAACATATGAGGATCTGTCATTGAGGGTATTTAATCATACTTTTGGAAAAAGAAGCATGTCTTTATTTAATGTAAATTGATAGTATAGTATAGTATAGTATAATTAATTAGAACAATTAATTAGAACAATTAATAAGTGGAACAACTTGCCTGCAGAAGTTGTGAATGCCCCAAAACTGGAAATTTTTAAGAAGATGTTGGATAACCATTTGTCTGAAGTGGTGTAGGGTTTCCTGTCTGGGCAGGGGGTTGGACTAGAAGACCTCCAAGGTCCCTTCCAACTCTGTTATTGTATTTTATTCTATTCTATTCTATTCTATTCTAGTCTAGTCTAGTCTAGTCTAGTCTAGTCTAGTCTAGTCTAGTCTAGTCTAGTCTAGTCTAGTCTAGTCTAGTATATACTATAGTATAGTATAGTATAGTATAGTATAGTATAGTATAGTATAGTATAATATAGTATATAGTCTATTCTAATCTAATCTAATCTAATCTAATCTAATCTAATCTAATCTAATCTAATCTAATCTAATCTAATAATATATAGTATATTGCATTGCCCTCCCTGCTGACAAGCAGTATCCCTGCCTAAGCTGCTGGATCTGGTGGATGGTTCAGCCAAACCCTAGTTGTGGCTTGGAATGGGGATGTCTCTGGGGCCTTGGATCATATTGGTCATATTGTAGCCTCTCTCTGTGCACCAATCTTGGGCTGTTCATTTATTTATCAAGGACTCCAGGAGATGTAGCACCAGCAAAGGCACCTGAATTTCTGTGAGAGGAAAACTCAAAGCAAATCTGAACTGACATGGGTAAAAGTTCATATTTGGCATTATCTTGTGGCAATAAATGTGGCAAAATCTCAATATTTCTTGGCTCTTATGGCATCCAGTGATAGCTGCCCTGTTTAGCAGAACCCAGTCCCTAGTGGCAGGGATGGCTCCCCAGAACATCTGTTGTGTCATTATGAGGATTATTGAGGTTATCTGATGAGTGATAAAGTTGTTCAGATTCACTTCACCTTGGACTCTGATTGGGCTAGGCAAGCTGAGGGATCCTGGAGACAGTCTGAGGGATGAGTTTGAAACAAGAACTCCTGAGAAAGTGGAAGAATTCTCTGTGCTGTTACTCAGATTTCAGGCTTGGATCGTACCTAGTACTGAGACAGGCTTGATCCCACTTGATAATGACTTGTGACAGTTTAGAATGTGTCCATTCTTGTGCTCCTCGATCTCTCAGGGGCTTTCTAATAATGCCAACCACAGTATCTTTCTTCTGGTTCTTCCCTCTCATGGATTGGAGATTGCAGACACCATTTTACAGTGGTTCTTTTCCTTTCTTTGAGTCCAATTCAGTTGGGGTTACTTGGTGAGGAGAGATCACTGTCTAGGACCTTCCTGTGTTGGTGTCACAGGAATCAATACACTCTCTCTTCCCTTTCAACATCTACATGAAACCACATTCAAGTGGTGCTTCAGATCTTTTAGGATTACACCCAAGGTGCAGTGTTGTTGTTCTTGTTCTTGTTGTTCTTGTTGCATCAAGGTAAAATTTAGAGTTGGAGATGTGCATTCTCAAAAATCTCCTACCTCATTCTGTTACCTATTTTGGTAGAATAATGTAACAAGCTTTGGTGAGTGTTTAAAAATCCAAAGACCTAGCAGACAAATCAGATGGGAATTGTATTTGCTTTTAAAAATGTATGAAATGGCTGAAGAGCCTTCCCCTGCTTTGTTCAATCTTTTAAAAGCCCAGGCTGCTTTCAGCAAAGATCTCTCTTTGCAGAGGATTCTTCTCTTTTTAAGTATTCCTTGGACTGACCAGGTGCCTATATACTTGGAATGACCAGGTGACTACAACTAAAGAAGCATTTTTTGTGTGTTTGGTGATTGCACTGCAGATTTTCTCCATGGCGAGAAATAGAGACTAGTCCAGTGCCAAAATGTAGGGAACATTTTTTGAGCTAAATGTGAATGTAATGTTTATTTTAGAATCCACTTGCAACATTCTAAAATAAAACATGTAGGAATGGAGCCATTGGGGAAAAGATGTTAATAGATGTTCCTCTTCTATAGGGTCTGCAATTCCCATATCAGTCAATATAACAGTTCTGAGGTGCTTTATGAGATTGTGTTAAATATGTGTACTGCATTTTTCGGAGTATAAGACACACCTTCCCCCCCCCAAAAGAGGCTGAAAATTTAGGTGTGCCTTATACTCCAAATGTAGCTTTTTCAAAGCTTTTTTTCAGCCCTAATGAGGCACTAACTTTGCCTGCTCCCTCGACTCTCTGCTGTGCTTTAACGAGGTGCTAGAGAGTGAATGCTTTGCTCCGACTCTCAGCTGTTCTTTAGAAGCTTTTTTTCAGCCCTAACTAGGCACTAGCCCAGTGAAGCGATCTCCCCGATGCTTTGCCTGCTTTTCTCATTGCTGCTTCCTCTCAGCTGTGCCTTAGAAGCTGTTTTTTATCCCCAAGCAGGGGATAAAAAACCAGCAAACTAATGTGCTGAAACTGACCAGATTAAGGATGCTAGCCAGATGAATACCTGGTAGGCAGATTTTTTTTTCCTATTTTCCTCCCCCAAAACTAAGCTGCATCTTATACTCCGGTGCATTTTATACTCTGAAAAATACAGTAATTAGTGGCAATTACTGACTGGAAAGATGTTTTCCAGAATTAGAAAAGAGAAAATCCAATGCTAGTACAAAAGACAGAAATGTTATAGTTGTTGTTATTATTGTTTTAAAGTGATGAAATCAGAGTGTTAAGACAGGTAACATTTTTTTTCTACCTCTTCAATTTAAGGATGCCCTTGTTAGGAGGAAAGCCATATTAGTTTATGGTAACTTTCTTTCTGGATTCTACTTAAGACAAATGAGACAACTTTTGAGCAGAAGAATTAATGCATACAAGTTTGACTTAAGGACTCTAAGCAAGGACAAAGCAATATCAGAGCCTTTGACCCTCCCAGGATACACTAGTGCAGACCTCAAGGTGACTACATTGGAAAAACAAGACTTTAATAACATGATTGCATGAAAGACTGCTGAACTCACATCAAAAGGTTTCAGACTATTTCAAAAGGTTTCAATAAATATTGTGGGTGTTTAAATGCATGACATTATTAATTGATAAGGTGCTTGTAGGCTGTCTCACATGTCACCTGCATCTGCATAACTATCTTCCTCTCCCTCTCCTTGCCTCGTCCAAAATTAAATCCTACAACTCTCCAGCCACTCTATGCATCTGATGAAGTGAACCGCAATAAAGGGCTTATGCCCTTTATTAAAATGTGTTAGTCAGAAGAGATGTTCTCACGTTCTTTCTAATTATTTGACTTTGTCTTGTGAGTGACTAAAAAAAAATGAGGTGGTACAAGCTAACCAAGGATTGATAGATACCGGATGAAGATGACTTTGTATAAATATACAAAAGTATGAAGGCTATTGCTTAACGCACTGTAAGCCGCCCTGAGTCTTCGGAAAAGGGCAGCATATAAATCAAATTAAAAAAAAAAAAGATAGGAAATGATATGTTTGCATTTCTTCCCTACAAGTTAAAGCTCTTTTCATGTTGTGCTGAACTATTTTCTATGGCAATTTCCCCAGATTGTGTTGTTCTGTACCAATCCAGGCTATTTCTTTTTATTTTCTCTTAATTCAGTTCTGTTATTACTTCTGCCCACCCTTTTCTGAATTTTGCCTCACTGATGGGGTGGAGAAGGATAAAACATTGTCTTAGATTTGGTTGAAAAAAAAAATAGAAGGAATACAAGCAAGGGTGAAATGCTCCCGGTTCGGACCGGATCGCCCGATCCGGTAGTGATGGACGCAGGTGGTTTATTTTTTTTTTATTTTTTTTTTATTTTTTGATTTATATGCTGCCCTTCTCCAGAGACTCAGGGTGGCTTACAATGCATTAAGCAATAGCCTTCATACTTTTGTATATTTATACAAAGTCAGCTTATTGCCCCCACAAACTGGGTCCTCATTTTACCTACCTTAGAAAGGATGGAAGGCTGAATCAACCTTGAGCCTGGTGAGATTTGAACTTGCAGTAATTGCAGGCAGCTGGTGCACTGTAACAGTGCTTAATCAGCTACGCCACCAGGTTCGGAGAACAGGTAGCAAAAATCCCTGCGGCCTCCCCCCATGCCCAGCTGAGCCATGCGATCATCAGAGGCTTTTTTTTTTTTTTACTTTTAAAAGCATTTTTTCTACAACCTCTTCGGCTGAAAAAATGCTTTTAAAAGTTAAAAAAAAGCCTCTGACAATCCCAGCTGAGTTGCCTGATCGTCAGAGGCTTTTAAAAGCATTTTTTTCTGCAATCTCTTTGGTGAAAGAGGTTGTAGAAAAAATGCTCTTAAAAGTAAAAAGTAAAAAAAAAAAAGTTGGCCACGCTCACCCAGTCACATTATCCCCACCACTACCAAGCCACGCCCACAGAACCGGTAGGAACAAATTTTACATTTCACCCCTGGATACAAGGGATAGGAGTATTTGTAAAAAATAATTCCTTGAGTTTCAACTCAAGTTCAAGTGATTTCAAATGTTCATCCATGTAGTTATCTTGACTAAACAGGGTTGGGCCAGAAAAAAATCACCAGGAAATTTTTGAGCTGTAACCTAGGCTAGAAATTGAAAAATATATATTCTCAAAGAAGTAAATCAGTAGAATGGATGTTTTATGGGTTTTGAGGAGTTAATTGATTTGGACAGATATCAACTGAAAGGTTGAGGTTTTGAGGCTCAGATCCTATTCCTGTTTATAACTTTTATCAAATTTCTGATATCCCACCCAGTTAAGGATCTTGTTTCCAGCTATGGCAAACTAAACGTCTCTGAGAAGCTATTGTTTGTTCTTAACATTCTTCTTTGGGACTCTACTGACCATGAACATCAAAGCTTGATTATCATGACAGTGCACTTTGATTTTCAAAAGCAGCAGAGTCCCCAAACAGATATGTTCAGGACAAACAAATAAAATGACAAATACAATGACTATCCCTATATGCACATGTATCAAGAAGTCATTGCTTGATAGAGCTCAAAAGTCTTGTAGGAATGACCCAGCAGAATGCAGTGGAATTTGTATCAGCCACATGGTTTGAAATCATCTGTCAGCATTCAGAACAACCCAACTCCAATGAAAAACTCCAAGACAGGCATCATCTCAAATCTTCCACTTATTAGAGTAGGTATACTGGCACATCTGGGAAAACCCAAATCTGAGAGTTCTGGGTTTTCCCTCAGAAAATAAAAAGCCCAAAATCGAGCCCTGGCACCCATCAGTCCATCACATGGCCCAATCACCATCCTTTACAACTTGAGACAACACTGCAACCCTTCCTCCTCCAGATGCAGGAACACCATGACCTTGACCAAAAAGAAGAATGCTATTATGTCTAGCTACAATCTCTCTACCAAATCCCTCCCCCTACTTTCCCAAGTGCAAGAAGGTGGCAGTGTGGAAGCTTCCGGTGTTAATATGGCTTCCAAAGCTGACATCATCCATTGCCGCTGCTTCTGAGATCCACCCCTTTTTATTCCCCTTTGATTCTTATAATTCCTATCCAACTGTGGGAGTTGCAGTCCACTCGAAGAATATCAAGTGGAGGAGGCACTTATGCTGGAATAGAGAGAAGAACGTGGTTCCCAGAATATGGTCTATGAGTGAAGCTGCCGAGAGAGCGATGTAATCGTCTCTGCAAATCAAGATGAGCTAGCTGGCCAATGAAGCATGTCTGGCATTTTATTTCTCATATTGTTTGGAGATAGGGATTCAGCTGAGTGCATTCAGCAAATAAAGATCAAATAACCTGCTGTGAATAATGTTTTAAACCCGGGTTCCTATCAGGATCTCGTTATAAGCCCATATACTCCGTTGGATAAAAAATAAGTTACACATGGCTGGAGGCAGTATTGCTTTCTATGGAAGATGAAATCCGTTTTGAAATCGAAAATGTTTAGCGGGCAGGAGGCTGTATATTTTTTTAATGTTTGAGCTGTATGAAAGTGCTCTGTCTGAGTACATCTAGGAGATTTTAGCAATGTTTCATCTGGGTCATGCTGGGATCTGGGGAGCTGGCTGAAAAAAAGAACAAGATAGCGCTAGTGGGAGAAGAAAGGGGAAATCTGTCCAATGAAGAAATAAGAGTTCCTAGTCCCTAAGTTACTGTGAAAATGAAATTAACTCTTGATCCAACTCCTGGTTGTCACAAGCCAGGCAATCAATCTTACAGAATTGCCTATATTAAAGTACATAGGAACTTAGGCTACTGTAAGGGAAATTTCTGGGTTGGTCCCCTGCTTGTGGCAAATACTTACGCATGCTCAGAGCTACATTTTTAAGGTCTTGAACAGAAAACGAAAAATAAAACATGTCATTACTAATGGGAAATGGGAAATTTGGAGTGGAATCGATAATGGAAGACTGAAGGGGCCTGTCCAGTCACTTGAATTAACCACATTGATAGAGATGATTTGCATGGTCTGCCATACCAATTTGCTAGTATAACAACAGGATAAAAGGAATTTCAAAAGAAATAGTTAATGAAGTAGCGATTGGATGACTTATGTGTAAATATAATGCAATGGTACCACTGTTTCACATAGCATTCCTCAAGGATATATCATAGGAGCAGACATTATTATGTTCTACTCAAAAGAAAAACAGCTACTGCTTTTGGTCAACATTAGAGTTTTTCTCATCCTTATTATGCATGAAGCCATCATGGTCTGCTAGGCCAAGTATAAATTCCCAGTTATTCTAGAGAATTCTAGGGAGTAATTTTTGCAGCACTTCCTGCTGCACAGCCTCACCTCTCACAGAAATTGGTGGGGATAATAGTGGAACTCCTGAAAGAAAGGTGAAATACAAATGGAAGAAATTAATAAATGAAATTACTGGCTATAAAATTGTAGTGTTTTTCCGTACTAATGAATCTGGAATACAACTGAATAGTCTCCCAGTGAGGCCTAGTTAGATTACTGTTCTAGAGCAAACTAGTGCCTAGGTCACTTGCTTGGAGATTATCTGATTTTTTCCTATGTTTATATATCCAGGATTATAATTTATGTGCTTTTCTTCTTCAGGCCTTATATGGATGAAGAAACAGAACTGCAAGTAACACACGTTTCTTTAAAGCCAACATGAATTGAAGGCCTTGAAGAGAATTTATTGTTTACAATATATATGTGTGTATGTGCAAATTTAGATACAAGTGGAGAAATATCTTACTTAATTATGCCAAGGAATTGTTTTCTCTGCATTCTATTATATTACTGGGTGGAAAACACTTGAAAAAAACCTTGAAATACACTCTACCCAATAAGAGTTTAGCACTTCCTATTTAATAACCAATATTCAAAGCCTTTGATTAAGAATATTCCAATCTAGATCTTCCTAACTGAGAAAAATAGCAATGAAGGGAAAGTGACATCCTGAGACAAATATAACTTCTCTCTCTCTCTCTCTCTGAATATAACATTGCTGTGTGAATTGATAGCCCTTCTCACAGATATTTTTAAACTGAAGTTCATGGACCATCTTATTAGTCACCTACTGCACTCTTTGCTCAACCCGCAACTGCTGTCCTTGCCCTTCTAGCCTTGACAGTGAATCAGCTGCTGGGGTTGGCTATTTCTCATTGTGAAATAGCTGAGCCATTCTTTTGGAGAAATACATTAGAAATCTTTGACAGCAAAAGACGTCTTCCAATAACCATTCATGTTTCAAATCTTTTAGTATTTTGACACCACACTTTCAAATTTCTCTCTCCAAAGTAAAAGATGTGAAAAAAAAAGGAGGTTGCAAAAATCCAGATATTCATCTGGAGTGAATCCTGCAGTTCCATTTGTATCGACAATAATCATCAAGTCATCTTCTGTCCAATTCTAGTTGGCAAACAGAGGCGATATAAGACTTTGAATTAATGGGGATGATCATTAAATGTAAACCCAAAGACAGATGTTTTTCCATCTCTCCTCTGAAGCAGCTTTAAGAGGTACAGGAGGGAGGGAAACCTAACCTTCCAGCTGTATTCATTTTGCTGGTGGATGTTCATAAATGAATCCAGTTCAATATCACCATTTGAATGCTTGCCTGATTTTAAGTCTGCAGTTTGTGAAGGACAGTTTAGGATTAAAAAGACCATGAACATTATGACTATGAAAGTAACATTTTTATGAAGTAATGTGAATATTATATGGTATGATGTGGCATGATAATTTTATTCACATAGTAATCTCTCATGTTGTTTGCTAAGACTTTTAAAAACATTCATAATATAAAAATTATCCATGAAAATACTTCAACAAAAAAGAGGTCTATCCCAGTTCTCCTTAGAATTCTCAAAGGCACTTGTGAAATAGAAAAAGGGAGAAATATATAGAAATAAGAGTTCAGATTTCATAGTGCTCTAGCCGGAAATATACCTTAAACACCATCGACAGCAACAGTAGCAACAACAAAATAGGTGTGTGCTATACTAAGGCATTGAGAGTAAAATATAATCCACTCCAATGGGAATATTTTTTTAGTTGGATAGAGAAGGGGAGTTGGTTTATATCTGTCAACAATAAATTTGGCATAGTTGCACTAAACATGCAAAAAAAAAAATCTCTGTACTTTTAAAGTTGCTAGTTGCCATGGTGCATTATAAGCTTGCTAATGTCACTTGATAATTGGAAATGGAAATAATCCAATAGCGACTATTTGACAAAGCAGAGCTGATGTAGAAATTTCTGTCCAGATGACTCAACCATAAGGGGAGGGGACCTTCATTGGCTCTTCATCACACAATACATCTTCCCACAGGCTTCTAAAAGGGTAAAATGGGGCTAGTGTAACTGTGTTTTTCTGCTAATTAAAGATTGTTCTGTTACATCCACATTCTGTAGTGTAGATGATTGCTGTTGACAACATTGCCAACTGCCATGTTAGATTGCTTACTGAAATACCTAGTCCAGCATCATTCAAAACACAAAGTCCTTCAAGTCAACAAAGCGATGAGCTAATCATACGGTTTCCTCTGAACTCACTCCCTTCAAGATTCCAGCCACTGTGTCATTTCAGCAAGTAATCTTATGTAAAAATGACACATACGGAATGGATTCAAATGCATGCTACATGGGAAAACATGCCTTCTGAACAGTAATGTGGTTAATGCTAAACCAATGATTTACATGCATACATTGGGAAAGGAGTAGTCATACACAGACCCTCATTCACTCAGTCCCTTTGGCTTCTTCCCAAAGGATTTTTTTTTTCAGTAAAAAAAAGGGAAGCTGAAGATCTACAGTAATAACTACTTGGGCGACAGAGGCTAAATGGTCACCTATGCGATGGAAATAGTTGTATGGATCAAATTGAAAATAAATTAAAATTTTGTTCAAGATCATGTTTGTAAAGAAGAAAAAAATGAACTAGAGATTTATTTTTTTTAAATCAAGCATGGGAGAAATAAAAATGGCAAATTCGTCTGTTGGAATCTGTTGTCTATGCAAACCTCCGGGATGTCCACCCCCACACATATTTTTTGCATTACCCAACTGTTTCATTGAATTTTCCATCTGACACACAATATTCCATGGCTCAGTCCGCCACATTTTTTAATTTAATTCTATTTTTGTTTTCCTCAGACCTAGTGGTATTCCTGTCTAATTTCTCAGTGCCTCTATAGCTCCATTGTCAATGCCAGCCACTAGCTGACTTCACTGATAAAGGAACTGATGCCTATCTGGATATCAATCACACTAAAATAAGTTTTACTACTTTCGATCGCTGATCAGGTATGAATGTGGATGGAGATCCTTCACAGTATTCCTTAACAGTAGTTGCCTGGAAATGAATTGTATTTCCTGAGCCATTTTCTCCCTGAATTTGTCTGCAGAACGTGTGCATTTCTGTTAGATTTATATCTGGTCTATTGTTCAGGAACTCAAGGTGGTAGATATAGTGCATCCTCCTCCCATTTGTCTTCATACCTTGTAAAGTTAGCTGGATAGAGAAAAGTGACTAGTCCAGAGTCACTCAGTAACTCATGGTTGAAGGTTGTCTGGCTATGGCACACCTAATCCCCCATTTTAAATCGGTATGCTACATTGCTATATTGCTAGATACAATATCCAGAGCAGTGTTTCAGCCACCACATTTTAATGCAGGGACTGTTAAACATATAGCTTTTGTTCTTCCCATGATACCTTACACTGCAAAAAGGGTGAGAAGAAGACATTTCAATAAGCTTTAAATCAAATAACACTTTCCCACTGCAAAAAGTCAGAATATTATATTCTCAGGCAATTTCAGGTATCAGCATACTAACCTTTTCCGAGGGATTAATTCCCCCCACTTGAAAACAGTTAGTCAGATTGTCGCACACTAAAGAATCCTATTTGTTTATTCTGTTTGTATTGATAATTACTAGGCAATTGGTTAACTTAACCTATCTTTACAGAATACTGAAACCCCTCCATGAATTCTCAAATATTTAACTAAGGGCTAATTGGCTTTTGATCATTGAACTAATAGTGCAAAGGACAATACGTGTAAAGGAGTAACATACGTGGCAACATAAAAACGTAACTATCCAAATAAAGAACTAATTACATAGCATAATATTACTAGGAATTGATGAACGTAAATGGGTAAATGCTATGAAATCAATACAATACAGAGTTATCAGTTTGATGATTCAGCTGGCAGTTATATTGTGCCAATGTACATTGTACCATTGTGATACAAATTCTGCAACATACACACACGCCCCACACAATAAAATGGTGCATCTCTCTTTTTTAAAAAAGTAAATATTTTTCTTGAGATTAAAAGTCGATCTACTACATTGGAGGCAATATTTTAAAATCTTGGAGGAGGGGGCTTCTGAGTTGTTTGGGATTTCTCTTCTCTTTATCTAGGAGCTAGAGAACTCCTAATAAATGAAATGCACACATATATTTTAATGAAATCTGAGTTGGATCTAAGGAATCATTAATATATTAAAAGTGCAAAATTCTTGTTCTAAGAGAAACTTAGACTTAAACTTTTCTTATTTTCGTGTTGGTGTTTTTCCTAATCTGGAGCATGAATGTAGCATGATAGCAAGCAGTAATACAAATGCAATGTCACCATTAGTTCTGTAGCTTGTATATAAATGTCATGAGTGTAAAGAAAAGTGGAAGATGGAATGGATGACACTAATCCTTGGGCCGCAAATGTTTGAATGGCCCCAATCCTTTACTAAATCCCAAAGTGGACTCCAGTAGAAACTTTCTTCCACATCCTTTCACACTAATTCCACTGTAGTCTTCCAGATCTAAAATATGAATGGGAAAATCATCCCAATCTGCATATTTCTAAGCATTCTATATTGTGTGGGTATTAATTTGTTAATTAAATAATGAACTATATTTAAGTGTGCATTTTATTGTATCTTTAGCACCTCTAAATTGTGTTATCCCTTCCTCTCCCTATCCTTTTAATGTATGCTTTATTGAATGTTTGACATTTTTAAAAATGTTCTGTTGTATATAATGTTTCCTTTCTGCACAATGATTGGAGATATGCACTAGTTCAAATAGCTGGGCCATTTTGGAGAATTTATGTCATTCTCTGAGGTACACCAGTCTCATTTGTCTCTCCAAGAACTTCCTAAACTCTTGTGAAAACTTTGATACTTCAGGTGCCTGGAGAAATGCAGACAGTTTGCCAAAATTGTAGCTTGGTGTTTACTTTTCCATGTAGGATTTAATTTATCTCCTTCTACCATTTTGCACTTCATCTCTGTTTATTACATTTTGGTTTGGAATAGTTTTATGTTTAGTTCTCTTATTAGTTTCTGTGTCTTAGTAGTTCAAAGAACCTTCACTGTTTTACCTCTCTGGATTCTTCGCAATGTGTGGGTCTCTTAATTTATACAAACTGATGTTGTGTGTATATGGCAACATAATGCTATAATTAATCCAGTGTTTAGTAATGAACTATTAATAAAGTGAACTTTAATAATAATTGCCCATCATCATGAAACTATGGTAAGATGTTACAAAATCATACAAAACAAAATTAGAGATGAAAGAAGCAGAGCTGCTGTTGGCATAACCAGTTACTTTCTCCTCCAAATATCAGACATCCACCTTCTGAGGGCAAAGGTACCATTTAGAGGTAGACTGTGTAGCTTCACCCTAATTCTGAGACTGCTAATTTTACATTATAAACTGTTCAGATTCCAATGCTTGAAGCAGCAGAGAAGCATTTGTAATTACTTCATTCATTCATACAAGGTATCATGCTGATTGCCAAACTATAATTTGAACTTAACCTTATGTACATCTACAGCTAACTACATCTAAAGAAGTTCCAGTGATAATTAAGTTTCATTGTCCATGTTAATTCAAACAATGCATTAATTAATTTTATATAGGAATGTGCAATGGTAACAATGGTGGGCTGCAAACGGTTTAACAACCGGTTCTGTGAGTGTGGGGTTTGCTAATACGCTTGTGTGCAGCATTCAAAATACAGCAATTTGAAGCTCAGCTGCTTACCTTCTAAGGCAGCCCCAGTAAACAGGATCTCCCTCACATCTTGCTAGGGACTGAGAGTGTGCTGTGCCTTTAAATCTTCTGCTGGCCACTCCTCCCTGGCTCCTCAGCACGGCAGTTTATTTCTCGAAGGTACCCCATAGTAGTCATGATCTGAGGAGGAAAAAACAGGAAAGAGCCCGCTCCCGTCCCAGACAGCCTGAGAGGAGGGATGAATTGCTTAGCATCGCCCCGAAAAGGAACGTTCAGGTGAGACAACGTTCATTTTCCATGGCGATGCTGCGCAATTCCTCATTGGGATATGCCCAAGCACCCGTCTATTGGGAGGGAGGCTGGCTGGGTCCCAGGATCCCAGGGGAGTGGACAGATTGTAATACCCTCCGGCCAAATGAAGCGTCTGCAGAGGCGAAGGTATCGATCTTATAATGGTGAACAAAAGGTGAGAGCGATGTCCACGTGGCAGCTCGGCAAATGTCCAGGATAGAGGCTTGAGTGGACCACGCAGCCGACGTGGCTGCACTGCGTGTTGAATGTGCCCAAATTCACCCTGGCACTTGCTTGCCCCTAGTGCCATAGGCTGCGGAGATACAAGCCCTGATCCATCTGGCTATGGTTTGAGATGACACCCATTGGCCCATGGTTGCCAGATGGAAGGACACGAAAAGGGATTCTGACTTACGAAAAGCGGCAGTCCTGGCAATATAACGTCGTAGTGCCCGGCGTACGTCGAGGGTATGCCATTGGGTCTCTAAGGGGTGTCGGGGTTCAGGACAAAAGTCAGGGAGGATAACCTCCTGTTGTCTATGGAAAACCGAATTGATTTTGGGAACAAATGAGGGGTCCAGTCTAAGGACAACCAAATTGGGTTTAAAAATACAAAGGTCACTGCAAATTGACAGGGCGGCAAGTTCAGAGACCCTCCGAGCTGACGTGATGGCAAGTAAAAAGGCCAGCTTCAGAGACAAAAACTTAAGGCTAACAGAGGCTAACGGCTCGAAAGGAGCAATCGTAAGAGAATTCAAAACAAGAGGTAAGTCCCAGGTAGGGTATCTACGAATGGGAGGAGGTCGGAGATTCGTAGCACCCCTTAAAAAACTACGAATACGGGGATCCAGAGTCAGCGAGCCAGAATCCCCTGGCCCAAGAACAGTTGCTAGAGCAGCCACCTGTCTTTTGAGGGTAGAGGGGGAAAGACCTTTAGCGAGGCCCGCTTGGAGGAAGTCTATAACGTCAGGTACAGTTGCAGACGTAGGGTCCGTATGCCGGGAAGCACACCAAAGGCAAAAGGCCTTCCAGGAGGCGTCATAAATTCGGACAGTGGACGGGTGCTTCTCCAGGGCGTTGTGTCTCCGCTGTTCCTCCCTGTCCGAAATAGTTAAATGCTGACTAGCAGAAGAGGCTGAAGCCTGGGTAGTAGGCCTCTTTTTTGAGGCCTTCTTTGGCCTGGGAGGAACAGGAATCTGCCTCAAAATGGCCGCCGCGACCTCAATGGCGCCAAACTAAATGGCGCGAATCTCCCCTGACAGGAAAATACTCACTCCAATGCAGATCTCAGGGTGAGGAATTTTAAGGAGCGCCAGGAAACAATTGCCCCTGAAAGCGCAGCCTCGCCAAGGAAGTGTGGAGGTGTGGAAATCAGCTGTGCCGTATGAATCAGCTGGGGTGGGGCCAGCTGATCATCAGAACTACTGGTTTGCCTGAATCGGTCTGAACCAGCAGCAGCCCACCACTGAATGGTAATATCTTCAAGGGAAAAAGGAGGGGAAGGGAAGGGAGGGGAGGGGAGGGGAGGGAAGGGAAGGGAAGGGAAGGGAAGGGAAGAGAGAGAAGAGAAGAGAAGAGAAGAGAAGAGAAGAGAAGAGAAGAGAAGAGAAGAGAAGAGAAGAGAAGAGAAGAGAAGAGAAGAGAAGAGAAGAGAAGAGAAGAGAAGAGAAAAATAGTAGAGATTGGTGAGTTTATCTGATTTTCTGGAGAGTTTGAATTGTCTATATGTGTGAGACTGAATGACATAGACTTGTAAGTGAAGGCTGATATGGGAAAAAGACAAAATGAGAAAATAGGGGTTTCTTCTAGCAAATGATGAAGCCTGCCTAAGAATAAATGTTCTATATTTGGAGAGCCACTTAGCTGCCCACCATTTTATCTCTTTTTGATCTGACAGTTTCTCCCTTTTTTACAAGAGTGCTTCAGACAATCACCCCCGCTCTTTCTTGTTCAAGCGTAGCTATCCTGGTCAGCTGTTTTCAGGAATCTCTGAAAAGGGTAGTGGTTCGTAGGATGAAAGGAGGGCAGCAACAATATACAGTACATCTCTTTGCTTGAAGTGAGTATATGAAGAATACTTTTTCAGAGGCCCTGGATATGGGACAGAAATCAGAGCTCTTGGTCCATGATAATTTGGTATGATAAGGGGGTTTTTTTCTTGCCTTAAACTTTTTTTTAATATTTTTTAAATATAAAAATGGGGGGGAAAATCTTAGCACCCCCAGCTGAGCTTGAGTCTGCCTGATCTATCTCTTCACAGAATGATAGCAAATTTGGAAGAGACTGTTTAGGCCACTGAGGTCAGTGGACAGACAGCAGGGACTCAAATTAAGGCCTCCCAAAAGAAGGCTGTGTAGTCTCTGAAGATGAATGAACCATTTTCTTGTATAAGTAGTTTCACTGCCTAATAGGCAGGAGTGTCAGGCCTAGAAGTCATATTTTTCGTTGGGCCTTCAGGCCTGCCACATTTACTACTGTGGGAAACAGGGAGGAGGAATTATATGGAGCCAGGGTGATGTATAATCATAATAACATTATTTTCTCAGAAAGTCAAGGTCATCTTGTTCTGCACCTGGAGGGCTGGAACTCGGAGGCATCTCCAGCTGGGATGATATTTGGATTGGACCATGTGATGGACATGTGAGTGTTGGGCAGGGACTTGGACTTTCTTTTGAGTGGGGAAAATCTGGAAGCTTTCAAATTCGGGTTTTCCCAGATGTGCCAATATGATATCTCTAATAAAATGGAACTTTGAGAAACTTTTAGCCTCGGAGTCTTCCTTCGTTGGGGGTGTTACTTGGAACCCTGACAAGGAGTACTTGAAGTATAATCAGGGAATACTTATTTATTTTGAGTTAATTTGAATACTCATACAAAATTAATCCCATCATATAGTAAGTACAGAGGGAACTTGCTAACAGTCTGGCCAAAGTTCTTTATGATCCTTGAAAAATCTTGGAGAATTAGCAAAGTGCAAGATAAGAGATATCCTGTTTGCCAAACAGAAATGTGTGTTGTAGGGAGAGATTTCAGGGACTTACAGACCAAACAGTCTCAGATTAATACCTCAGAAGTCTTTTGAGAAGATCCTAAATAGATCTATAAGCAAGTACCTGCAGAACAATGACATTCCAGAAGTCAGCATGGATTTGTTAAGCATAAGTCTCAGCAGACAAAGTTTATCTCAGTTTTCAATTAAATAACTTGTTGAAGACTAAAGACATAATTAAATTTCCATTACAGTGAAATATATGATGTAGTACTCCATGGCATTTTGATTAGCAGGATGATCAGATGGTATCAATTAAAGGAAATGCATAACTGGTTCAAAAATCTTAAATACCGTAGTTTCATGAACAATTCCTTATCAACCTGGACTGAATGGTTCCACAGAATGCAACTTTTTATTAATGTTTTGGATGAAAAGGTGAAAAAAAAAACCTATCAATTTTCTGTTTTCCCATAAAACTGGGAAGACAGAAATAATAGCAATAGCAATAGCACTTAGACTTATAACCACTTCACAGTGCTCTACAGCCTCTCTAAGCAGTTTACAGAGTCAGCCTATTGCCCCCAACAATCTGGGTCCTCATTTTACTGACCTTGAAAGGATGGAAGGCTGAATCAACCTTGAGGCGGTGAGACCCGAGCTGCCAAACTGCTAGCAGAAGTAGCCTGCAGTACTGCATTCTAACCGCTGCGCCACCGAAGCTGTTATAAAATTTAATAAAATTTAAAGCAAACTTAATAGGCCAAAGAAATAGGCTGAAAATAACAATGAGTTTTGGCAAAGACAAATACAAATGCTTTCATTATGAAACAACAATCAAATGCACAAATATAACATAGGGAACGCTTGGCTTAGCGGTAGTACCTGTGAAAAAGAGCTTGGAATAGTAGTCGCAAATGAATCAGTCGTGTGATCCAGCTACCAAAAAGGAAACTGTACTCCAAACTGAATTAATCAAAATATATTTTTATAATCGCAGAAAAGAATAGTTCCACTTTATTCTGAATTATTCGTCCTTCATATTGACTATTACCTTCTACCAGGCAAAATACTCTAAGATAGATTCAAATAAAACAAACAGAACCAGAGAAGAGCAATGAGGATGATCAGGGAACCAGAAAATAAAATCCTATAAAGAGAGATTGAAGAATTTCATAAATATGTTTGATCTATGGGGGAAAAAATGCCAGAGAAGGGATATGATAGCACACTTCAAAGAGAGGATCAAGGCCGGTTTTTAATCCCAGTGGGAAGGACACGGAAAAATGTATTAAATTACAGAAAGGCAGAATCTGTTTCAACGTTAGAAAAAAAACATCTAAACAATACAAGCAGATTAATAGTGGAACCAATAATCCAGAGAAAGTCTGAGGGTGCAGGGGGAGCATCCCCTTTATTGGGTATATTTAATAGGAGGCTACATAACTATCTGTCATGAATACTTTAATTTCTGTACTGAGCAGAAGGCTGAACTGAATGGCCAAAGTGACACCTTCCAATTTCAAACTGCTGTTTTCTCTTTCAGTCAGAAGTTGTATCTTAAATCCATTATTTATTTATTTATTTATTTATTTATTTATTTATTTATTTATTTATTTATTTATTTATTTATTTATTAGTTCGATTTATATGCCGCCCTTCTCTAGAGACTCAGGGCGGCTTACAATGCGTTAAGCAATAGCCTTCATACTTTCGTATATACCTGCTTAGTAGGGCTTTTTGCCCCCCCCCCCCAGCGGTGTTCTATTTTATACAAAGTCAGCTTATTGCCCCCACAAACCGGGTCCTCATTTTACCTACCTTGGAAGGATGGAAGGCTGAGTCAACCTTGAGCCTGGTGAGAATTGAACTCGCAGTAATTGCAGGCAACTGGCAGCTAAGTGCTACTTTAACAGCAGTTTTAGTCCGCTGCGCCACCAAGGCTCTTATCCCACTCCTTTAGTCATGGTGGTAGAAAATAGGTCTTGACCTTACTTTAGATTACATCCCTTTAGATACTTGAAAACTGCTATAATATCTTTCTCAATTGTGTTTAAGTTTAGCATATTCAATTCCTTATGTCTCTGTTAGAAGGGTTTAATTTCAAGTCCTTTGCTCCTTCTAGTTGGCCTTCTGTGAATAATACTGTATAATACACTTCCCCCCTTACCGTCCTTCCATAAGATTGCATGCATAGAATCACCTTCATGCGGCATATTGTTTCTCTAAATGTGAATGCATATTTTCATTGCCTGTCCATAGATGCACCTGAAAGGTTAATAGAACTGAGGTGCGTCTTTATTCTTGCATCTTTATTAGTGGTGTATGCATGTGTTTCAGAGGTAGTATTCAGCAGGTTCTGACCAGTTCTGGAGAACCTGTAGTAGAAATTTGAGTAGTTTGGAGAACCGGTAGTAAAAATTCTGACTGGCCCCGCCCCCATCTATTCTCTGCCTCCCAAGTCCCAGTTGATTGGGAGGAAATGGGGATTTTGCAGTAACCTTCCCCTGGAATGGGGTGGGAATGGAGGTATTACAGTATCCTTCCCTTGCCATGCTCACCAAGCCACACCCACAGAACCTGTAGTAAAAAATTTTGAAATCCACCACTGATGTGTTTGTCTTGTTTCCATTTCTTCAAGCAGCCTCTCTCCAACGGAAGATGTAGCTACATGTATTTCAGGAGCTGACATACCCCAAAAGAAAAGTGGAATAACTAATTTAGCTTGAAGACAGAAATATGTCCCATAAAATTACTGAGATGTTCTGGATAAATGGTATTAGAATTGGTGTGATTGCAAGAAAAAGGCAAATTTCCTCCCTAGTCTTAGTTTGATTTGGATTATTTCTCCCATAACCCCAGTGTGATGTTTGACTATTCTCTATTTCTTCCACATGGTGACAGCCTCACAGAGCCATAGAAGAAACTGCCAAGTATCTGATATACAGTCATCAATGATTGGAAATGTGATCATTAATTCCATAGTCTTCCAGACAAGGCAATAGAGCAGTGAGTGCCAGCTGCCAATGAAATACTGTGCCAACAGAATTATTGCTGAGCTTTTCAGTCTTTGTACATCACTTGTTCCTCCCTCCCGTATGAAAAGGCTTTGAAAGATAATCAGTGAAAGGGATGCTGGGTTGAACCATGTTTCAAATAAGACCTCCTCCCATCTCCCTCTCTTTTCCACAGCTGCCTGTAATAGCTAGGAGAAAATGGAGCTTTAAATATGGAATGTACAGATCAGTATCTGAAGGCTGCCTTGGATTTCCTTGTATTCTTTTATGTTCATGGATTTTAAAATTTTCTTATGTACATTGCTCTTTGGCCATCCAGGAAAGAGCCAATAAATGTTCTGCACATGTCAATATCATGTTCAGATCAGACAATGGGTTTGGTTTCCCCTTTGAAAGTGCACTGGGCATCTAGACTAGCCAGATTTGAACCACTGTTTTGAACAATGAACCACATCTACATCCTGAACCATTTAATAGTTAGCTTGGTACTACAGAGATTTTGAAAATACTCTTTGGGAAATGATTGCTGTTAAGGGATGAACAACAAGCATATCTCAGATGTTAACTATTCATAAAGTCACAAACAATCCCTTTGGGTATCCAACTTATTCAATAAAAATGCAAATGGGAGTCCTTTTCAAGTTCCTACCAGCTCTTCTTCCATAGTGCTGCACAAGCTTTCTTCTATCAGAGAAGGGATGCTCTGGAAGAGAACTTTTGGGTAGATATCTACCAGTGTACCTCATCATCTTCATCAAGTCATGCTCTTCACTGATTTTGTCTGGATATAAATTCTCCCGATCAGTTCTATTGACTTCTATTGTGTCCTGCCTTCCTCATCTAATCTTTTCTGCCTATTGAGTTATCTCTTGGCTGCTTGCCTGCCTTTCCATCTGCTATTTTTTGTGTTAGGACTCCACCCTCCCTTCTTCTGATGTGAGTTTGACCTGTCAGTGGTCCCCATGAACTAGCAATCATATAGCAAGCTGGGATGATTATTAAGCCCACCCAGCTAAGAACTTCTGGAGACGATTATTACTTAGTTGCTTGTGGTGTGTGTTTAAAATGTGCCTCCTACCGCTCCTAAAATAGTTTAAATCAGCTCACCACAAACAGTAAAAAAAGCAACAACAGTAACATCCAATTAACAAGTGTTTAAAAAATACAATTAAAACATCACAGAAACAGTGAGGCAAAACCTGTTCCACAAAAATGTAAGTGTGGATTTCATAAAAACAATACCAGAAACAGCAACACCAACATAATTATCACATTGTGTTTTCTACAAAAGTGTGTTCTCCACATGTATTTTCCATTTGTGTTATTTAGCAACTAATATGGAGAAATAAGTAGCCCCTGATATGACTAGAACCATGGATCCTCTCCAGGGGTGGGCTTCAAAAATTTTAGCAAGGGGTTCCCTGCCCAGTTGCTGGGTGGGAGTGGTCATGGTTGGTGTGGCCTAGTCGGCCTCCTGCACTACAGTGGGGGGGGGATTTTTGCTCTGGAGGCTTTCCTTGAGCCTCTGGGAGGGCAAAAACGGCCTCCCCAGGCTCCGGAGGCCCTCTGGAGGCCAGAAACCGGCCCTTTTCTGGCCTCCAGAGGGCCTCCAGAGCCTGGGGAGGCCTCCCTGAACTTCCAGTAGGCACATTTTTCACCCTCCCTGAGCCTCTGAACACACCTGCACTTACCTGCATCCAAAACGGGCCGCATGGGGACTCCTGGGAGGTGGGGTGGGCGGGGCGGGGCCAGCCAGGAGTGGGATTTGGGGGTTCTCTGAACTGCACAGAATCTTAGCTAGAGGTTCTCCCAAACAACTGCAAACCCCAGCAGCCCACTACTGATCCTCTCCTCTGAGAAATTAGACCACCTCCTCTTATTTTCAGATTGATGGACACCATTAGAACAAATTTCATTATGTCATTGTGCTCTGACTGAGAAAGTGTTTCCTTTCATGAATATTAAACCTTCTACCTTTATTAGATGGCCTCAAGTTCTAATATTATTGGAGAAGTTCCTTTGCAACTATCTGAAATTTAATTCAATTTAATTTAATTAATTAAATTTATATGCTCACAATACATTTAAAAAATCATTATAAAAAGACATTGAAAAATTTAAAAACATTAAAAACTCATTCACACCATTCATGGCCGGATCTCGCCAGATCACAAAAGCGAGATCAATGGCCACAGGCCTGCCGGAAAAGCCAGGTCTTCACTGCTTTTTGGAAGGCCAATAGGGTGGGGATGGTCCAGACCTCAGGAGGTAACTGGTTCCAGAGAACTGGGGCAGCCACAGAGAAGGCCCTTCCCCGCGGGCCCGCCAGCATTTCACTTCTTTTCTGTTTATTTCCTCTGTCTCTACCCCGCCTCTCCCCAATTATAGATAAATGAGAGTATATTTTAGTGTACTTAATATATATTATGTAGAATATATTTGATTTATTACCGTTAAAAAACAAAGAAAAAACTCCAAACTCTCCACTAGCATCCAGTAATAAGGTCAATTCCTTTAGCAGGCCTGAAAAGAGACTGAAATTAATCTCCAACTGTACTATCCCCAAATATCTCCAATTACCCCCCAACATACCTTAAGTTGCCCAGAATCACTTTGGACAGCATGAAGGGTAGTATACAAATTTAAGAATAAATACATGAAGTTGACAAGCCATCATTAGTATTTTGTTAAAAGGTGAGTTTCTCATAGCTAAAGAGCCTGTTTTTCCACCTCTTTCCACCTGAAAGAAAACACTAACCAATACTTCAACTTCAGATCTAGTGTGAAAAGTGTGAATTTTCCTTGGACACATCCCAGGGAGAAGGAGGGAGCTGGAAGGAACTTGCCCTAAATAACTCAATAAGAGGCTTGACAAACAGTTTTGTGGTTCTTCCAGAATCCCTGAGGAAGCCTCCAGTTCTTTGGGAAAGGCCATTAACATTTGTTTAGTTATTTTGAGGCAGAAATTGGCAAACTTTAATCTGAGAAATTTCCTGTAATTTATTGACACTTACACATCTTTTTTTCCCTCACAGAATCACTGCTGTTTTTAATTAGCACAAATTAATCAATAGCAGAGGCCATGCTGAGTTCCATTCAAATGCAGGTGCCAATTGCCAATTGCATGCTAAACACAACAAAAAGTGAAAACGAACATTTGAGATGAAGCTTTCAGGAGACAGGCTTCCTCAACAAGGCAAACATACTAAACAAGATGATGTGGAAACCTGAAGAAACTGCTCAACATGCTGCGGGCTTCAGGTGTAATTTCCATTACATTTTACATTTGGATGTCATTAAACATTTGGATGCTGTTCCAAAATAAGACAGAAGTAGGGTACAAAATGAATTGGCCAGACTTTTTTGGGGTGAAATATTGATTGTTACATTAGATTTGGCAGTTGGGATATGGGGGAATCAAAAGACCATTTCACTCAATCGGTTTGTATATACTTCATTCAAGTCAAATCAAAATATTTTATTATGAACACTGAGCAGAAAATGCATACCTCGTTTTTTTTGTTCTCCAGCATTGATTCCACTGGGCTCATGGCAACTCATCATCTGACCTGCCTATAATCCCAATTGATGAGTAAAGAACCAGAAAGCAGTTCTGATTGCCACTTTATTGTTCTGATTGCCACTTATTGTTAATAAGGTGTTTTGCATTAGTTATGTTTCTTTTGTTTTCTTTGTACACCACCAAGTCACATGTTCTGAGTTGTGCAGCCATATAAATGCTTTAAAAAATGAATAAAGTCCAACATCAACCACATATGTAGGTTTTGCTAGATACACAGTGAAATCAAAGCTGAGAAAGACTACCATATACCCATCTGTTGGGTATTAGAAACTCACTTTCTGTGTCGTGACACCTGCCCTCTGGAATCAGGGTTCTTCTGCAATCTGCTTGGCCCCCAGCCTGCTGCTCTTTCTTGTAGGCAGGATAACAGAGTTGGAAGGGACCTTGGAGGTCTTCTAATCCAAACCCCTTCTCAGGCAGGAGATCCTATACCTTTTTAGACAAATGGTTGTCCAATCTTTTCTTTAAACCTCCAGTGTTGAAGCATTCACAACTTCTGGAAGCAAGTCATTCCACTGATTAATTGATCTAACTGTCAGGAAATTTCTCCTTAGTTTTGGGTTGCTTCTTACCTTGAGTAGTTTCCATCTATTGTTTCTTGTCCTGCCTTCAGATGCTTTGGAGAGTAGATTGACTCCGTGTTCTTTGTGCCAACACCTTAAATCTTGGAACACTTCTATCATTTCACCCCTAGTTCTTCTTTTCATTAAACTAGACATACCCAATTCCAGCAACTGTTCTTTATATGTTTTAGCCTCCAATTGCTTAATAATCTTTGTTGCTCTTCTCCCTATTCTTTCAAGAGTTTCAACATCTTTTTTACATCATGGTGGCCAAAACTGGATGCAATATTCCAAGCATGGTCTCACCAGGGCATTATAAAGTGGTACTAACACTTCATATGATCTTGATTCTACCCTTCTGTTAATGGAATCTAGAACTGAGTTGACTTTTTTGGCGGCTTCAACACATCGCTGGCAAGTGATTGTCCTCTCTAGGACTCTAAGATCCCTCTCACAATTACCACTATTGAGCCAAGTACCATCTATATACTGTACCTGTGCATTTGGTTTTTCTTGCTTATATGTAGAACCTTACTTTTTTTCACCATTAAATTTCATTTGGTTAGATAGGGCCAAATGTTCAAGTTTTCAAGTCTCAAAGCTTTTGTCAAAGACCTTTTTAAGTGGTTGCTACTCTCTGGTTTGTTCTCTTTTATTCTTAAATATTATTGTATTATTTTATTCTTTTTAATCTTGCTTGTGAACCACCCAGAGTCATTGGGAGTTAAATATTATGCTAATAATAATAATAATAATGGATTTGAGTACAGCAAAAACCACTGGGAACATCAGGTTGAGAAAGTTTTAGAGAATGAGAAACTCAAGATCTTGTGGGACTTTAGGATTCAGACTGACAGGCACTTGGTCCACAACACACCTGACATAACAATAGTTGAAAAGAAAAAAGTATGGTTCATTGACATTGCAATACCTGGTGATGCACGAATTGAAGATAAGCAGCAAAAAAAAATCACAAAATACCGGGACTTACAAATTGAAGTTGAGCGACTGTGGAAAAAGAAATCGTGTGTTGTCCCGATTGTAATTGGAGCCCTTGGAGCAATACCCAAAGGGCTACCCCGCTATTTAGAAATTCTAAATTTGCCGGACTTGAACATTTTGACTCTACAAAAAACCACCTTACTCGGAACAGCTTACATCCTCCGACGATATCTTAACAGTTCCTAGGTCCTTGGTTAGGACTCGAGCTGCTGAGCTATTAACCAGCCTCAAAGGCTGTGAATCTCACTAAAGATTAACCAATAAATAATAATAATAATAATAATAATAATAATAATAATAATAATAATAATAATACAATAGACTAGATACCTATTCATCTTGTCTTCTCTACTTCTAATAGCACTCCAAAATTTTCAGCTGGAGAATCTGCCATCTTGATTCTTGATAATTGGGATAAAAACCATGATCTTCTTCACGGTTTCCAGATATCATACCATCAACCTATTTCCCCCCAATAAAAGCTCAATATCCATAAGGTTGTGAATGTGCCACTGACAGAGATGGCATCCCTGTCAGGGCATTTATTAATCCCATGTTTGGCTCTGGGACTAATTACCCTGGTTTAGAGGAGATGTATCGTGGCTTAATCCTTGTTGCAATAATCTGAAAAGAAACGCGAGGAAAAGGTTTCTAATAAAACTCATTTATTTGTTATAAAGAAAATAAAACACCTCACTATCTAAGAAAAGTTAATTGTTACATTTTTGGCAAGTAATTCTTGCCGGCTATGTCAGCCGGACCTTGCTGGAAAAAAAACAAAGGAAAAAGTGTGAAGGAATGTGGGTGGATGCGGAAACACGTAGCTTACTGATAAGAAGTTGTCAAGCTACGGAGAGTCTGATAGTCCAGAAATAATTGGCTCAGCTGGTAAATAAAATAACGCAGTGACAATCCCATATTCCCTAAGCTAAAATGTTACCTAGATGCCATGATGAACAACCTGAGGTTCAGCCCCAACAAGATGAAGTCTTGGTGTTCAGTAAACAATTTGACCTGAGAATAGGAGTAAAAACTTATTTTCGAGCTCACATATTATATTGAGATGAAAGAAAAATTAGGTTTTGTATTATAACAGATTTACCATATTTTTCAGACTGTAAGATGCACTGGTGTATAAGATACACCAAGATTTCAAAGAGGTAAGTAAGAAAAAATGGTTTTTGCCCTCCCCCAGCCCCCAGGAGCACTCTGCAGGCCTCCCAAACCCTCTGCGCACCCCATTTTTGTGAAAAAAAAATTCGCAAAAATGGGATGAGCAGGTCAGGGCTTCAGGAGGCCAAAAATGGATGTATTTGGTATATAAGATCCACAAACATTTCCACCCTCTTTTAGGAGGGAAAAAAGTATGTCTTATACTCCAAATATAGTATTTCATCTAATTTTTCTGAGAACCTGTCTTAAATTCAGTTTTTTTTTTCAGATAAATATAGTATATGACAAACAGTTTGGTGTAGTGATTAAGGTATCAGGCTAGAAACCAAGAGAATGTGAGTTCTAGTCCCATGTCAGACATGAAGCCAGCTGACTGACTTTGGGCCAGTAATTCTCTCTCTCTCTCTCTTGACTTTAGGAAGCAAGCAAGAACAAACCCACTTCTGAAAATCTTGCCAAGAAACCTGTAGGGACTTGTCCAGATATTTGCCAGAAGTCAACACTGACTAGAATGCACCAAAAACAAAACAAAACAAAACAACATTGCTCATTGAAGAGGGGGTGCCTTCTTGGATCTGGAAATGTAGGGAATAATAACAACCAGGAAGGGATTGTCTAGATATGCCTTGAATATTTTTTATCTTTGAAGTTCTAAACAGTTTGCTATCCAAATACTCTTCCTGTAGCCTGACAGTAACATACCATCTTCATCAGATGGCTAAATAACCCATCTCAGAAGGCAACAGGTTAAGAACTATGTAAGGAAGAGTCACTGTACTCTACATGTATTTTACAATAGCAATAGCACTTAGATTTATATACTGCTTCACAGTGCTTTACATCCCTCTTTAAGCAGTTTACAGAGTCAGCACATTGCCCCCAACAATTTGGGTCTTCATTTTACTGACCTCTGAAGGATGGAAGGCTGAGTCAACCTTGAGCCAGTGAGAATTGAACTGCCAAACTGCTAGCAGTCGGCAGTCAACAGAATTAGCTTGCAGTATTGCATTCTAAACACTGTGCCACCACAGCTCTTTGTTACTTTGTCCTGGCATGCTGGTAAATTGTGGCATGTGTATACATGAGAATACATGGCATGCTGGTAAATTGTGTATACATGACAATGTTTAATTTCATGGCTATATACAATGTTTGACTTAGAGTAGGAAGCTCTAAGCATTTTCCTTGTGCCCTCCAATCTTTTAGAGGAAATATAGCTATTGTAGAATACATTCTTCCCCCACATCCAAAATAAGAAGCTACATTAATACTTTGATTAGACATTGGTTAGACAAGGGACTAAGCAGTTAATTCAGTTTGTCCAATAGGAGCAGTTCTGATGGAAACTATGCCATTGATTCTGAGAGTGTATTAGTTACATGAGAAAGGCTGTACAGACCAAGACTTACAAGCATCATGCCTGAGTCTTACTGCCTTGCAGCCTTACTTCTGAGGTACTCATAATTTCTAGTAACTCCTAATTTGATGGAGAAACACATCAGCTTTGTAAATGGAAGTGTTCAAGGAATGCAGACTTGCTTACAGAAGCTACAAATATTCTTTTACTTACACTAACCAGAGAAGATGGGGGAAATCAGTTAGTGTCATTGGAGTGATGCTGAAATTGTTAGCAATGAGATATTGCTATTCCTTGGAATCAAATGAAAACAATACAAAGTCTGAAATAAATCTCCGGTCACACAAATTAGCCTCTTCTTAATGCTGTAAGCAAACTTACAGAGAAATTATCCTTCTCCTTGGATATCTCACCCCAACTAAAGATGGAAAAAAGGTTAGAGAGTTTCTTATCTGCAGCCTAATTCGTTTTAGAAGACATAATAGACTAGTCAGCCTCATTCTTAAGATCTTGACAGATTATCGTACTTATGGGTTTTCCTGCCATAGTAAATAAGCCAAAAGGAAAGGAACACATTTCCTCATAATATGTTGTTTCAGGAAATGTGTAAATGATGCTGCCTTTGAAGTTCAGGGTTGGAATGCTAATTGTTCAATCCCTGCTACTTGTTCTGTATTCTGAAGGAGAAATCTTCCACTCTTAGAACAGCACTGACCAGATGCAGAACTTCTGTTCTTGCCACTCATAGTAGCATTATTGTTAGTATTGATAATATTCCAATATAGCTTTACTGAGATGTTTGCATTTGTAAAAGTTCTCTCAAACAAGGATGGGTAAACTAAAAGGCAAGGCTGTTATTCCATGGATGTCTGCTTCCATGTAAGCCCCATCAAGCACAGTTGGAGGTTTAACAGCATAAAAATATACTGTATATAGGACACACTAAGCATTTTAATGTCTGCTGCATCTGCATGTGTTTTTGCCTAAACTATAATGTTCATTTCGGTGTACACCTCATGAGACAGGAAAAATAAGTCTTACCCGGGCTTCCATTGGACTGATGGTGGCAGTCTTGGTCTAAGACACCTGGAAAGTGACATGTTGGAGAAGGCTGACCACTCCCTATGATTGATTCTATTGATTATGTGCATCACATGGCTTTTTATTCCTAGGAACTATATAGATTTCCTCCATGCCCATCTATCCCTAACCTGTTCTTTCAAGTCTCCAGTAGTGTACTCATCCCCATCATAACTGAGACCATCCACCTTCCTGCTGCTTATCCTCTTCTTCTCTTTCCTTCTACCTTTCCCAACATTAGAGTCTTTTTCAGAGAACTAGCTCTTTGCCCAATGCATCCAAAGTAGGATAATTTGAGCTTAATTGTTTGTATCACAAGTGAGAACTCTGGGTTGATTTATTCAGTGACCCACTGGTTTGTTTTCATGGCTAAAGAGTCTTCTCCAGCACCAAACTTCAAAGGCCTCAATATTCTTCCTGTCCTGCTTCTTTGAAAAATCCAATATTCATTTCCATGGAGTGTCACAGAGAATATCATGGCTTGTATGATTTTGATCTTTGCAGGTATTTTGCAGACACTTCGTAACATTTAAATATATTTTAAATATATTTTCCCAGTTCTTAACAGATGCTCTACCACATACTAGTCTGTGGAGTATTTTTTGACCATTCCCTATTATCTTTCCTGAAATATAGTGAGATGTGATGCTATTTATTGATTGATCATATTTCTATGCCACATCAATCAAAACAATTCAGTGGATTACATAAATAGACAAACCAGATTAAAACATCTCTACTGGAATAAAACAACCACAAAACAATAGAGAAAATAAACAAATCTGAAAAACAAATCTGAACAACAAATAAATAAAACAATTAAAATGGAAATATTTGTCTGTTGGAAAGCTCTCCAAAACAATTTGATCTTCCAAAGGACCAACAAAGGGGGAAGCAGTCTGATCTCCACAGATTGGAATCTATTCTATAATATCAGCATTGCTACCAAGAAGCATTGGCCTCTTGCTTCAGTTCCTAAGACACCCCAGGATTTGCAGAAGTTTCTTTGAAGTATATCTAATTGGATTATCATGGGAGTAAGGTAGGTGGTCATGAAATACCCAATTGCTAAGCCTAGAGGGCATTGCCACACTGCATTTTGCTTATCCTCCAGTGTTCTAGAGCATATGCAGTCCAGCACATCATAATGATTCACTCTTATGTTTGTTTAGGGAGTGGCTAATAGTCATATTACTTGTTATAGTCACTACAATGATGCAACAAAGGCAAATATGATCTGCCTTTTTGACACTTCTCCCATCTTGATTCTAATTCAAAACTCATCCAAGGTTGTTTGGTATTATAGATAGGTTGAGAGAAGGAGCATTATGATGCAGCATGTCTAGGAATGTCCCAGTTAACATTATGCAATTGCCCGTCCAGTGCTCCACGCTCTTTCTTGATTTCTTCTATGGACTTCCAAGGAAAGAACATCTCGAGAGAACAACTTCCACTGGACTTTTCCAGATTTGCAAGTGTAGCCAGAAGGCTTCAGAGTGAAGGAAAATGTGTAATGGAATACAACCTCAGCAGTGCCATCCTCGATTACAAAAAGGAAGTTTAACATATTATCAAGAACCTGGAACAAAAGGTTAAAAACAGGAAGTGTTTTATGGAGGAAGAAAACTTGGGAATTTGTCAGGCAAATGTGGCCCAGCTTTAGTTTCCACCACTACAGTTCCATGAATTCAAAGCTCAGTTCTCTATTCTGGCACAACTGCATTGTCGTTAAGGTAGGTCACACAGACAGTTTAATCTAAGTCAAACCCTTCTATTTTCTCCATAACAACCCAGTGAGGCAGGTTGGGCTGAGGGGGAGTGACTGGCTCAAAGCCAAGTGGCTTCTTCTATCCATCAGCTTCTTATTAATCTTACCCAACATTGTGCTACCTCATAATTCATTATCTCTGTTCACTCATTATGGGGGAAAACAGGGGTCACCCACCAATTGGTTTCCATTTTAACTCATTCTGTCTGCTACATCATGTGAAAGTGTGAGCAATAATCACCAAAGGTCAACATTTTTGCTTTCCATTATCTGACTTTGGCTGATGATGATGATGTATGAAGCAGGGAGAGAAGAGATAGCTTGGTTTTCATAGGCTAGGTGTTGACCCTGCTGGGCTTAGTGTAGCATGAAACTAGTTTTGACTAGTAAACTGAATAAATATGTTTGGAAAGATGCAGAGGGATAATATATATGCAACACCAAGGTGCTATTTTTATGAAACGATTCACCAGAGGGTTAAGCAGGAGCCAAACACATTTAGTCTGTGATGAGTTTCAGCTGAAAAAAAAGGAAGCTTTTCATGGCCTAATCCCCCCCCCCCTTGCAACTGGCAGCCTCCTTTGCTTTGCCTTCCCAGGGACAATAGAGGAGCATCAGTTAGAAAGACCGGCCTTTGCAGACATTCAAGTCACGCTGCCCAAAGTCAGGCCAGCTGAGGTAGGGCTGGGGTCTGAGCTGTGAACATAAGCTTATTAGAATTCCCAAGGGGTGAGAACCTGGATTCTAACCAATCGTACTTTACCCTCTGCGTAGGCAGCTAGCAAGATAAATTCCCAAAGCAGCCTAACAGGCATGATAATTCTTGTTTTATTTTCCTTCAGAAAACAGCACTGTTCAGTGCTGACAGACTGTTAAACTTTCACTTTGACAATTCACATTGGAAAATGTTTCCAAAATGTTTGGATTTGATCTCCTTTTTCACTCTGCCTTTCATTTCAACTTGTGTGTGTGAGAGAGAGAGAGAGAGAGAAGGGAGTGGGAGAGAGAATAAAAAAGCTGCAGAGACTTTTTGAGAAATTGTCTTTATGCATACGGTAAAAGAAATGGAATAGAAATAGGAATGTGTGTACTGGCCATATCTCCAGACTGTAGCTTACAGGTTACAGGTGTAAAAAGACAAGCTGATGTAGAGGTGGAGGGAAGTTAGCAGCAAAGGGAAAAGGGGATGAGTTCACAGCAGCTGAAAGTAGCCAATAGAAGCTCGGCTGATTCAAGCCCTGTCACAATTACCACTGAAGCAATGTATGTGCATATAGCAAGCCTAGAAGATGAAAATACAGATAGTCCATGACTTATGACCATTTTTAGTGACTATTTGAAGTCAATGTGATTCAATTAATGATCAGGGTAATTTGCTTAACGACTATAGCAAAAATGGTCATAAAATTTTGCGCAAGTCACTTAACAACCACTCGCTTAGCAATGGCCATTCCAGTCCCAATTGTCGTAAGTCAGGGGTGTCAAACTCTCATTGTCACATGACATTATCGTGACTTTTTTCCCCTTCACTAAATTATGTGTGGGCGTGGCCAGTGCGTGACGCATCCGGCCTGCAGGCTGCAAGTTTGACACCCCTGTTGTAAGTCAAGAGTTACCTATACTGTTTTCACATTGGATAAAAACATCCCAAAGTCAACAGGCTTGGTAATAGGCCAGGGAAAAGAGAAAGGCTGTATCATTCTGAACATCCTTCAGGAACAATTAGGCAGGCACCTCAGCCAAAATTAAGATGTACCTTCATAGTTATAGCTTACATTGATTTTGGACACCCATTTTAGCCAAGGTTATATTTAACAAAAGGAATATATCTCTAAATAATATAACCATAGATTATTTTGGATCCATCTTTATTAAGTACTAAATCATACCATATCTGGATTGCAAAAATCTGAGTGACCATTAAAACATAGAGAAAACTCTAACAGATTATTATTATTATTATTATTATTATTATTATTATTATTATTATTATTATTATTATTATTATTATTATTATTCTGTGGTCATTCAGATTTTTGCAACAATGGTATAGTATTCTATTCCTAGAAATATACTTTAAAATAATATACAGCGTATAGGACCATGTTGGCGAACCTATGGCATGTGTGCTGGAAGTGACACGTGGATCCATTTCTCCAGGCACGCGGAGCTGTCGCCCGTTGCTCTTCCGGGTTCCAGTGGACCGGCCAGCTGGGTTTCATGCACACTGGCAGGCTGGAAACCGGAAGAGCAGCCGCCCATTGCGCATGCGCGCTCCAGGAAGATGATCTTCCTGTTTTCAGAGTGCATATGCATACCGGCCCAGCTGGTCTGGTTTCTGGCGCTCATGCATGCGCAAACACCAGCACCAGGATTGCGTGCCAAAAGATGCAGAGAGGGGATCCTGGTGGTCACTCCAAAGGGAGCAGAACAATGTAAGCCGGGGCTTCCCTCCATCCGTCCCTTCTTGTGCAACCCCAGGCAGTCTGGACCAGCAGCCGGTGAAAGCGGGGTGGTGGTGGTAGGCTGCCTGCACAACTGATCCAGTGGCCTGGTCTCCTCCCCACTGGGAGCCACCGTTCCCTGGCTGATGGCCACTCTCTTGGCTCCGCCAGGGAAGCTCTGAATGTGTGGCTTGCCTGGGCTCCTCCCTGCTGGGAGCCACAGGCTGAGAAGGTGCGGCTGGTGGGGCTTTGGTGGACCAGAAGCTGGTGAACTACGAACACATGGCTTGCCTGGGCTCCTTCCCCCTGGGAGCCACCATTCCCTGGCTCGGCGTGGCACCCCCACCTGACCCCCACCCCTACGCTGCCTGTGGTTGGGCCAGTCACCAGACTCCTGTCATGCCCGCGGCTGCGCCGCAGGCCAAGCCAATGCTGGGGAAGGAGCAGCGGGCAGGGCAGCCAGCCACCCAGCCAGCAAATGCTGCCCTGTGCACCTGAGCCGGCCGGTCACTCTTGCCCTTCCCTCTGCAGCCTGCGGCTCCCAGCAAAGAGGAGCCCAAGCAAGCTGCACATTCGGAGCTTCCATGTTGGGGCCAAGAGCACTTCTGCTGTATGCCGCCGTCTCTTCTCTGGGGAAGAAGCGAGCTGCCAGAGGAGCAGGAAGCTGGTTGGGTGGCCTCCTCTGACCCAGCTGGCCTGCTCACCATGATGCTGGTGACAGCGGTGGCTTGCTTTCCTGCCGGTCTCTTAGTGAGGAAGCTTCCCAGCCACTCGCTTTGAAGTAGCCAAGCCATTCCCTTGGAAGCAGGCGCCCTGAAGCTAGTGATTGGCAGCCTCCGCATGGAGCTTTTGACCACCTCTCCGGGAAGTTTCTTCACAGAGATGGGCAGACACACGCTGTGTGCGCTCTTGTCTCACTCGCTTGCAAACTTGCACTGCGTGTGGGGAGACTGAGAGCTCCGCTTCAGCTGCTGATTGAAAACAGCACTGAGCTGCAGAGAGTGGCAAACTCCAGAGCTGAAAGAGGCTGAGGAGTGGCAGGGCCGGGATTGGAGTCAGCCAGGGGAAAAAGGGAGGTGTGTGGTGCCACTCCCCCTACAAGCACAGCCTCCATCTGCCCATCTCTTGGCGAGGAAGCTTCCTGGCTGCTCACTTCAAAGTAGCCTGGGGAGAAAGAAAAATGGGACTCTGGTCCCACCGGAAGTTGGCAAACAGACCGTTTTCGGCCTCCGGAGGGCCTCTGGAGAAGTGGGGAAGGCTGTTTTTGCTCTCCCCAGACTCCTAGAAAGACTCTGGAACCTGGGGAGAGAGAAAACCTGGCCTACCAGGCCATCACGTGCCAGGAGCAGGGGGAACAGGGCGGGTTCGCACGTGCATGTGTGGGGGTGGGGCACATAGAATTATGGGTGTGGGCATGCACACGCCTGACACACACACATCCTGTGCTCCCCCCGCTCCTGGCACGCAATGGCAAAAAGGTTAGTCATCACTGGCATATAGCATTAATGTCTTCATTTGTTCTGTGCAATGAGCAAGGAATTGGCCGTGATGCTTTAATTGACTTCTTCCAATGCTTTGATTTTATCATTCTATTATCCTTATCTGCTCTGTAAGTCTCAATATTGACTACTTTATTCTGAGATAAAAGCTTGAATCTCAAAACACTTAGTGTATGTTTAGCAAAGGATTGGAAGAGACAGTATTAAAGGCATGATCAATCTATCACTTACCAGTTGCTTCCAATAAAACTGCACAGCACCATGTGGGGGGGGTAACATTGAGGCAAGATGAGGCAAGATGACATGAATAATTCACATAATTGACCATACCGCAGGCAAGATACCTGATGGATCTACACATCAGATGGTAATCTTCTGCAATATAGACATCTGCTATATTTTCACAAAAACTGGCTTAATATTTGGTCTCAGCAAATACTCGTAAGTCGTAACTCAATATTCACTGAGAAGAGAAAAGAAAAAAATATCACTGCAACCAAATGCTGGAAGTCTCTGCACATGTGCATTCTTTTTATTTTTCTCTATGTTCTTTTTTTTTTTTCAAAATGTCATCTTGCTTACTTGTTTTTAATCCTACTGGCTGTAGTTGCCCATTGCATTACATTGATGGGAGTTTGTGATATCATCTTTATTAGGCTATGCATTGTTTGACTAGCAAAATTGCACAAGTCATCCCAAATCAATATGACTAAATGGCACTAAGGGTAAATGAGGTTGAAAATAATTTGAATGCCTTTACAACAAATGCAGAAAATCTCGGAAATGAAGAGCTATTTTTCAACCCTCCACAAAATTAATAGGAAACCTGAAAGTCGGACCCAATTAAAATAATAATTTTAAGAGGCTTTTAAGTAGAATAGACTCAATTCACCCAATTTAATTTTTTAATTAGTATTTTTTTGCCACTAACAGAAATGAACCCCATGCAAAATGAGATTGTATGGTGACAATTTCTTGGGGATGTGCAAACTGTGAGGAAACTTCAGAATCAATGAAAAACAATAAATCAGTTTACATCATCTTGGAAGTTCCACATAATTTTTCTAGGCCCCTTTTTTCTTTTTTTAAAAATGAGAATAAAGGAAGATTCATTGACTGATTAAGAGATCATAGCAGTACAATTAATTCAGCTAAAGGCATTTGCACTGACGTTTATGGTTCTTTTCCATTCAGATTTGAGATTTAAATATCTCAGGCATCTTTGACTGGGTTGATACATTATCTTCTAAGCCATCATGTGGTTTCAGGAATGATACCTAGTGTTTGGTCTGGTTCTTATGAACTGGTTGTTATACTGCATTGAAAAATCATTTTATGTTTCTTTGGCAGTCACAAATGATACAACCAAAACAAAGGCAGCGATACTTAGATTGTCTTTATTTGCTTCTGCTCTGTAGGATCTCAGGATCTCTTTCTGCTAGATCACCATACAATTTAATGGAACTCTTCTTCCTCACTGTCTTTATGCCAGGTATAAAAGATTGGAATGGGAGATCTTAATTTAAACTGTTATTAAACAACAATCAGACAGAAGCTTAGAGGCATCCATTTGAAAAAATATCTGCTAGCAGAGTCAGAAAAATAAAAACACCTGGTACCCCTGCACAATATGGGTCCTACTCCTTTTTAATGTATATCATGTGGGAAAAAGGGGCAGGGCTTCAACTGCATAGTCATGGCTACCGTAATTTATTTTATTTATTTATACATCAAATTTAGGTACCATCCCCCCATCTTATTCTCAGAGTTACTTTTCTTGGCATTGACTTCCTTCAGACCACCGATATGGCAAAAAGAAAGCTGTTTGTCTTGCTCCATCATTAAAGTCAAGAATAACCACTTTACTAAGGAAGCTTGCTGCTTTCATTTGAGGACAACATTGATTTTGAAGGGAATACTGTTCATTGAGGAGGAAATTTAATAAAACAACATGAAGGAATCACCTCTTTTTCTCGTCATTGCAGCAAAGGAAGATAAAGTCACTTGAGGTCTTTCCCCCCTGATTCTTGGCAGCAGGGGCTGCAATCATATTTTGGCAGGGTGGAAATATTTTCCTAGTACTGGAAAATATACCATGTGGGTAGTGGAAACCTCTTTCTAGAAATAAGAGTAAATAATAATTATGACAACAATGCTAATTCAAAAGCAGGTAACAATAATATTATTCTCAACCACCATCTTGTGATTCCCCCTCCAGACATATTTCTAAACATCAAATATCCCAAGTTAATCTCTCCTCCAAAATGAAAAATTACAAGGGATGAGAACTGCTACTAGGAGGCTAAGCTATAACTGCTGCACCGTAACCTACTATTACTATTACATTCATATTGGAAGCATCTACCAATGCACTTACAGCTTGAAAGGATTAGCTGGTGACATCACCATTGCCCAAGGTATGCCCATGGAGACTCCTTTCATGCCCCTGGTATTTTCCCTTCAAAGTGATACCTATTTATTTACTTGCATTTGCATGTACATCATAACCTAAAAATGGAGCTAAAAATGGAAAATGCAGTTAAGCAGAGAGGACAAAAGCCAGAAATCTTATCAAAAAGTTTGCTTCAAGAGGTACATAAAAAAGGAAACAAATCCTTAAGGATCAAAGTGACCCTGAAACTTGCCCATTCTTGGAGTCCTCCTAGATCTGGACTTGGCAGCTTTTGTCTTTCTAGCTATTCCTTGGCAACCTAGCTTAAAAGGACATACTAGAAGTAGGTAAGGTAGTGTGTGTGAGAGGGAGAGAAGGAGGGAGGATGGAGGAAGAAGGAAGGAAGGAAGGAAGGAAGGAAGGAAGGAAGGAAGGAAAGAAAGAAAGAAAGAAAGAAAGAAAGAAAGAAAGAAAGAAAGAAAGAAAGAAAGAAAGAAAGAAAGAAAGAAAGAAAGAAAGAAGTTGTACTGTCTACATGGAAGAAATATCAGTCAAGCACTAAAAACAGATATCTAGGCTGAGCCCATTTTCTGGGGCAATGTTTCTTAAAGGTGCTTCTGGGGAGTAGTGCCCACAAAATCATCTGAGGGGTCCTCAAAATCATAATCACAATTATTTGCCAATCTATGTACAATGTACAATGTTTAAAATCCCATCAAACAATTGAGAGAAGTGGTAGCAGCTGCAAATTCATCAATTTTAATTTTTAAATACAATAAACATCGATACGTTTAACCCATACAGACATAAACTCTTTTGGGGTGAGCTCTCTCTTTAAAGCAAGAAGGGGTCCTGAAAGAAAAAAGAAACACTGCTCTGAGGTACTTCTTCTTTTTTTTAACTAATTGTATGCTTGGTCCTCTCATTGTACATCATTCTCTATTTTGTTCTGATGCCAACCAGTTGATCCCAGGATTCTAGTAAACAATAAAATATATCCTGGAAGCTTAAAGTCTGCCACCGATCCAGATTCCTGTGGTGAAGAAAAATAGCTATTTCAGCCAGTAACAATGGTGAATCATTTCACTGGGATCGAATTGAATTATGACGGAGCAGGAGTCAGTATAGAAGCAGCTTGGCTGCTTCATAATTCACCTTGAAAGGATGATTTTTTTTTTCTTTTTTACTCTCTTCAACCATTTTCTGTTCCATTTGGCAATGAAAAACTTCAAAGGAAATGGCAACCATGCTACAAACTCATTTTCCATTTAGGAGAGTAAGTGAGAAAAAGCAAAAGAGGGATTGCTCCAGTAAGAGGTTTATTTAACATAATAGGCAACATTTATATTTTTGGTAAGCTGCAAGCCATAAATTGAATGCTTAATGTAGTCCATAACACTGCAGAAAGGCAACTTCAGAGTTAGCATAAAAATCAATTTCAGCTTTTATTTGGCTGCTGCATAGCAGTTTAAAACATAAACTGTAACAGAACTGTGGATAACATCCAAGCGTCATAATACCCCTTTGCTCCAAGCAAACCAATAAAAAAAAAGACCTTCCTGTATTTAAAATGCACTCTCTCGCATTTGGATATACTTCCATGATCCCTAATATTGTTCCCTGTTATTGATCGTTTTATTTTTTTGAGCACAATATCTGAGGGAAAAAATGTTTTGTTTCTTCAACTCCCCTTTGCAGCATGAGGGATGTGTTCATGGATTGAATCCCATGGCTCAAGGGAATTATTCCAAGGTCAACTCTTTAACCTCTTACTCGCTTTTCCATTAACAAAGGGAGCACATAACCAGCTACCCCGAACTTCCAATGGTTTGTTTATAGCACTGAGGGACAGTTGTTTGCATCAGATATCAGGGAAAAACAGAGAACTAGAAATAAGTAGGACTAGAACAGACTTGGGCATGTTATGGCCTCCTGGGCATATCCTGCCCTTCGGCTGTCCCTGTCCAACTCGCATGAGTTCAATCAAAAAAATCAAATATACATATACTGCATTGCTTTATTTTGAAGGAAACTTTTTTTTTCAATTTAGTTGTGTGCATGTGTGTGTGTGTGCCTATGCACGTTCACAGTATTGATTTGGCCTTCTACAAAAGTCCCAGTTTCTCACATGGCCCCTTGGGAAAATTAATTGCCCACCCCTGGTTTAGAAAAAGAATGGGGTTTAGTTAATCATGTTTGCTTGCATGCCAGAAAAGCAAGGGGGAAATCTTTAGTATTAGCAGAAGTGAAGCCTGATCAGGAAAAACTTGTTCCCTGTATCACCCCATATCTTGGGTGGAATTTCAATTCTAAAAATTGTAGCCTAGCTCCTGTCCTTCCTTGATTTGACACTGCAACTTGTGGCAGTGATTGCAACGGAAAAAAATTCAAAAAAAATTGACCATTCCTATTGAGGAAAGATCTTGTCAAAGGCATTCTCACCCTTCTACTGTACAAGGGCAAGTATTCAGAAAGTTCACTTACTGTGCCATATGGCACTTGAGTACAAAATATATTAGGAGCCTAGCATTTTGTTCCTGCCAATTTTAGTGAAATTTTGTTGTGGTGCTGTTGTTAAACTAATGGCATAGAAACTATATGCCTTGTTGTCCATTTTCAGAACTGCTGCCTTATGACAGTAAGCATGAGCAGCCTGAAATCCCAGGGCTACTTGTGACTCTCAAAACTCTCTACACCTGTCCCCCCATTTATGATATAATTCTCCACAGTTTGTATACTTCATCTATAGTGAATTCCCCCACCCCACTCCTGTTAAATGGGGTATTGCCAGCCAAATGAAATGTTGCCTACCATCTTATGGAATAGTATGGTAACCAGGTTTGGCCAAGCCATAATAATATTACTTTAGGTATAGGATATACAGATTGGTTACTTAATAGTCATTTAGTAGACTTTCACTTTTATGGTTAACTTCAGTTTTAATAATCCCTTGGAATGCAAGGAGACCAAATCTGTCAAGTCTAAAGAAAATCAACCCTGACTATCCTTTGGAAGGACAGCTGAAGGTTAAATATTTTGGCCACCAAATGAGAAGAGAGGACTACTCAGAAAAGACCCTGATGTTGGGAAGGATTGAAGGCAAAAGGAAAAGAGGATGGCAGGGGATGAGATGGCAAGACCATGTTATCAACACAATGAACATGAATTTGGGTACTTTCTGGGAGAGAGTGGAGGACGGGGTTCTGGCACGCTATGATCCATGGGATCACAAAGAGTAGACACAACTTAGCGACTGAACAAAAATAAGCAGTTTTAATAAATCTATTACTATTATTTGTTTGAGTTCTTAAAGATTATTTAAAGTATCATTGATTTTGTTTGTTTGCAGCCTTGAGTTCCCTGTCAGAGATCTAAGGTGTACATAAACATTTAAATTAAATAAATGGCATTTGTCTGCAATCTATGAGGTATTTGACATTTGAACATCTGACCTTTCTCAGGTGTACAGCTCCCTTTAAATATTGTTACAGATTGCATACAAAATTCTCTTGGTGCCAGAAAATGCATTGTGAAATAAACCTGAAATGAAAACTACTCATGTTTGGGAACATGGTATATTGTCAACAATTTTGTTTAAGAACAGCTTTAAGATATGCTTAAGGGCCTTTTGAGTACAAACTTCCTTGGTTAATAATTCACTTTTATATATGAAACATCTGCATAAGTTCAGCCACTCACTCAAATCCCAAATTTCACTCAAGAATAGCCTCAAAAGTTGAGGTTTGTTGTCCTCATGACCCCCATTATTTGAAAAATCAGTGCTAAGAATGCATTAACATTTATTTTGATTACCTTATTTTCCCAAATAAAAGTTTTTGCTCCATTTCTACATCTGCTGTGTAAATATAAATATGCTATGTAAAACCTTAAGTGTCTTTTTAAAAATATTTTTCACTATTCATGATTGCAAGTGATTTTCTCCTATGCTTTAATAACTATATTTATAAAAATAGACCACTTAGTGTATATACACTTTTCCTTCATTACAGACATGTCTGTAAGTTTATTTTTACTTGAATCCATGCTGGAAATTCTACAGTGTGGGTTTTGTTATATGATTTCATTCTGATACTAACATAAGTTTGGTAAGTGTGAATTAAGTAGATCCAGATAAAATTCTACTATTTACAATGACAGGTGGTTTTTTTTTTTCAAAAAAAAATATTAGAAAAATGTAACTGCCTAATTATTTTTTTAAGAAAAATGTGTACCTAACAGAATGGATCTTTTTCTTTTCCTTTTAAAATGTGTGTGTGGTGAAAACTAATACCAAATAAGAAAAAGCAAATCAAAGCTCTGTATCTTTTGTTTATTCTGAGCTTGGAAGAAGTGATAAGTCTCTGTCCATGTAATTTTTTTTGCTGCACTCATACATACCATTGCATTAATTTGCAAATCTTGTTTTTAATAGTCAGGAAATTCCATATTATTTTAATGTGTCTTTATCCTAAAATGCTTACTTCCATATGAAATGTAAGGGAAAAAATATGTAAACAAAATATAAAAGCATAAATTCTTATCTATCTATCTATCTATCTATCTATCTATCTATCTATCTATCTATCATGTTATCTATCTCTAGTAACTTGAAAACTATGGTTTATATCAGAGGTCTTCAAACTTCAAGCTATGCTGGCTGAAGAATTCTGGGAATTGAAGTCCACAAGTCTTAAAGCTGCCAAGTTTGAAGACCTCTGGTTTATATTTTAAAATCCTGTCAGGATTTTAAGTCATGTTTCCCTGTTCAAAACCACATTCACCAACATGGATGGACCCACATAATACATGCAAACATCCCTTCCATCCTTACCTTTCCAGCATAATGAAGTTGCAACATCTTTAAAGGTTGTCCCTGTCAATACAGAAAAAAACTATTTTACAGAATTGGTCTCATCTTAATATAATAATAATGTAATATAATAACATAATATTATTTAAATATTTTGACTGTCTTATTATAACAGCCAGTTTGGTGTAAAGGTTAAGGCACCATGATAGAAACCAGGAGTCTCTGAATTCTAGTTTTAGGCACAAAGCCAGTTGGGTGAGTTTGGGCCACTCACTTTCCCTCAGCCCTGGGAAGGAGACAATGGCAAACCACTTCTAAAATCTTGCCAAGAAAACAGCAGTGATTGCACTAACTGAAGTCACCAAGAGTCTACAATGATTTGAAGCGCAGTCATCATCATAATCATCGTCGTCATTGTCATCATCATCAAAGTTACTACAATCCTGATTTTTCACTAACAGTCCATTTTCCATATAAAACTTTCTCATGTGGAAAAAGTTTATATTCCATGAAACAACTGAAGACAATGTAGGTGAAAAACTTCACATAAGAAAATCCTTTTATTTTCATATGTGAAAGGGGGAAAAAAGTGAAATATTTTTTTTAAAAAGGGAGAAAACTGAACAGAAAAATATGAGAAATCACAAATGGAAAACAAGAAAAAGCACTGAAAACAATAAGAAATAATTTTTAAAAAAAGATTTTAAAAGAAACAAATAAAAAAAGCTAAATACAACAATAAATGTAACAGGGATTTGAAAATAAGTCACAATGAAATTCAGGATGAGAACTCTGCAGTCTCCAGCCAAGATATCCCATCTCTTTCTGAAAATATGAGAAAAATATTTAAAAACTTCTACTTCTTTACTCAGCTCAGAAAAAATAAGCTTCTCTGCGGCCTCTTAGATCATAAATCTTATTCACTCCAGGATCCTGAGATAAACAAAAAAATTCAGGATTTTTTTTTTTTAAAAAGCAATAATCCCCTTTTATTTTGATGCCAAATGAGCTTTACTGAATAGCTTGCCTTGTGAATGTTTTGTAGAAACAGATCTGAAACAATCATTAGCTTTTTCTGCTTGCTGACATAAATGCAAGATGCGAAACTGTGCTCTAGATCTGAAAAATCTCACAAAAATATGACCGAGTTTTTATAATGAATAGAAATGGAAGCCTAGATAATGTTTAAATTTCTGGGTGATATACCACCTGCAGTTAAACACAAAGATCTCTTGTATAGATTACTATAAATTTATCTTGCTTGTGGTTGTAAGTAATGCTTAAAAATCATAAAAGTATCCCTATTAATTATAGATGCTGCAAGGTTTCACTGTTTACTCTCAGCACTGTTCTGATGACTCTGCCACATTGCTTATCAGCTTTCCAAATTGGATAAGTCTTCTTTAATGTGATTTGTGAAGGTTTGTGAGGTTTTTACCCCACAATTTTCTGTTTGAGAGAATCAAGTTCTCTGCTTCATCTCCAAAAAGTTTGCTTTTGCCTCATCATTCTCCCAAGAGTCATGGAAGGAAGAATAATAATTGAGACAACCCATGTATTTTTTGACTAAGCATGTTTTTGAAGTCCTTTTCAAGTCTGTCTCAGATAAAGGTTTCTCCAGCCACCCTGTAATCCTAGGAAAAGGTATGGCTGCTTTAAAGAATGGTAGACAATTGCCAAGCTCGTTCTCCAGTATACTCAAAACATCTTTTTGTAATTGAATCTGAAGCAGTTCTAATATTGTTTTTGTTGTTGTTGTTAGTTGTGAAGTCTTGTCCGACCTGTCATGACCCCATGGACAATTTCCTCCAGGCCTTCCTGTCCTCTACCATCCTCTGGAGTCCATTTAATCTCACACCTACTGTTTCAGTGACTCCATCCAGCCACCTCATTCTCTGCCGTCCCCTTCTTCTTTTGCCCTCCATCTTTCCCAGCATTAGGCTCTTCTCCAGTGAGTCCTTCCTTCTCATTAGGTGGCCAAAATATTTGAGTTTCATCTTCAGGATCTGGCCTTCTAAAGAGCAGTCAGGGTTGATCTCCTCTAGGACTGACAGTTTGATCGCCTTGCAGTCCAAGGGCCTCGCAGGAGTCTTCTCTAGCACCATAGTTCAAAGGCCTCAATTCTTTGGCACTCAGCCTTTCTTATGGTCCAATTTTTACAGTCATACACTGCAACTGGGAACACCATAGCCTTGCCTATACACACTTTTGTTGGCAGGTGATGCCTCTGCTTTTTAGTATACTGTCTAGATTTGCCATAGCTTTCCTCCCCAGGAGCAATCGTCTTTAATTTCTTGGCTGTAGTCCCCATCTGCATTCCTGCGGAATGCAGGAAAATAAAATCTCTCACTACCTCCATTTCTTCCCCATCTATTTGCCAGGAATTGAGAGGGCCGGATGCCATGATCTTAGTTTTCTTAATGTTGAGTTTCAAGCGAACTTTTGCACTCTCCTTTTCACCCGCATCAAGATGCTCTTTAGTTCCTCTTCACTTTCTACCATTAGAGTGGTATCATCTGCATATCTGAGGTTGTTGATATTTCTCCCAGCAATCTTAACTCCAATTTTTGATTCATCTAGCCCTGCTTTTCTCATGATGTGCTCTGCATATAAGTTAAATAGGCAGGGCGACAGTATACAGCCTTACTGGACTCCTTTCCCAATTTTGAACCAATCAGCGGTTCCATGTTCAGTTCTCACTGTTGCTTCTTTTCTTTTTTTATTGAAAAAGTTTTTCAAATACAAATTTTTCCCCCTTCCCCCCCTCCCTAACCCCCCTCACCCCCCCTTCCCCTTTGACTTCTTCATAATAAAACCCAAATTCATAACAGATTATATCATGCTTTACTATCCACTTACTCCATCTCCATATACTGACCCTTTCTTTCTAATAAAATTATCATACCCCCCTTATACTATGCTATAATATGCATTTCAAAGTGACATTCTATTATAACAATGTCTAATAACTCCTGATTTAACATAATAATATTATTATATCTCCCAATTTAACAATTTCCGCTCGTGATCCACCCTTTTACTACCCCCCATACGATATAACATTTCAAAGCATACTTCCACTCTAAAACTATTCAATAAATCCTAATTTAACACTTATTCAATTCAACTACCCATTTCCTTCCCCCCTTCATTACATATATTCACATCTAAACATAATATCCCTTTTCTTTAAACTAAACAATCCATAACCTAACCTATCTCCACCCACTTTCCTACAAAATTACCATAATTATTCTTAATATCTTTATTTTTCTGCCCACTCCCCTAGAAGAATATTCCCTTATGTAAATAAAATCCTAAAAGAAAAAAAAAACTTTAAGCTTGTAATCCATATAGCATCTTCTGTAATATCCTTCAACTGGATGATAAACTCCATCAGCCATGTTAGGGTAACATCGCATCCTTATTCCAGCAGTATTTTCAGAATCTTCAATTAGCATCTGCCCCCATCAGTAACAAATATCTTCATATTGGAAGAAAGAAAAAAAAAACCCCGACAACCACCCGAGTGACTTTATAATTATATTCCGTATAATGTTTATGGAGGTGTCTTTTATCCAGATTATTAATTCCAACCATCATAATAGGGTAACAACCAGATCTTCTGCATGCCCCAATCCAGTAAATCTCTTGCCATATAACTCAACATACACGTAATATATTTATCCGGAAATCCAAAAAACAAACAAGATGTTTCCAACCATTCGATTTAAGGCCTTTTTCAGATCCCAAAATAATTCAGCACTGCAGAGATCTGCCCTATCCTCAGGATAAAATAAACCAATACTTTGCCAATTATCTTTTCATATATTCAGTCCTCCCATAAGTAACTGGCATTACACTGTTGTTTAGTTTAAAAGTTTTTATATTTGTGAGACCTACTTCTTCTTTTCTTGACTTTTTGTGGGTTGGATCTCCATCCTAAATTCCTTTCTGTAGATTGTGTGTCAACTATTTGGTTTTGCTGATGTATAACTTGATCCTGTTGGGTTTGCTTTTGTGGCTGAGATCTTTCTGGTTCTGTAAATTGTATATCAACTGGTTGACTTCCATGCTGGTTTGTGGCTTGACAAATCATTGCAATAGGATCCGGAACCGCCTCTCTTATATTAAATAATCCAGCTGAGACCTCTGAAAGAGAATCCAAAAGCGGCTCATCTGTGGAGACCTCTTTAACTTGTTGTTTCTTCATTGTCTCCATCTCCTTCTGCTTTTCTTGAATTTCTGTCTCTTGTTGATTTTGCTTTTTAAGTACCTTATAATAAAATTCTTCCGCTTTTTCAACAGTATTTAACTGATATCTTATTCCTTGATATCTCAGTATTATACCCACTGGGACATCCCACCTAAATAGAATATTTTGTCTTCTTAACTCAGTCACCAAGAGTCCAAATTTCTTTCTATCTCTTACCATCTTAGGCGGCAATTCCTTATATATCCAAATTTTTCTCCCATTCAGTTGTAAAGTAGAATTAAAAGATTTTTGCACAATATCATTTCTTATCACTGTTGCTTCTTGACCCACATATAGGTTTCTCAAGAGACGAATAAGATGGTCTGGTCCTCCCATCTCTTTAAGAACTTGCCACAATTTGCTCTGATCCACACAATCAAAGGCTTTAGCATAGTCAATGAAGCAGAAATAGATGTTTTTCTGGAACTCCCTAGCTTTCTCCATGATCCAGTGAATGTTACACACTGTTAATATATTAATAATTATATGTTATTAATAAATAATGTTAATAATATATGTTAATATCTAATATTGTTAGTGTATATTAAAAGTACTCAAACAGTGATTCTTTTTCTTTCAATGGTATCTGGACCATTTCTTCTTTGTTTGGTTGCAGCTTTAACTCATTATATCAGGGTTTCTCAACCCAGGCAACTTTTAGATGTGTGGACTTCAAGTCCCAAAATTCCCCACCCAACAATTCCTGGGGGCTAAGGTTCACATATCTTAAGGTTGCAAAGGCTGAGAAACACTGTTACATCATTATACTGTTTATGACATTTATATCTATGGCATGTTAGCATCTCTATCATTTTAATGATGAGCTTCTAAAATGTTGCTTTTATTCATATTTGTACTTGGAGCTATTTAGAAAGCCTCTATGTATGAATCCAGGTTTGTTTCTGCCTACAAAAAAAAAAAAAAAAAAAGCTTGGTAGCATATTTTTCCCACTCTCCTCAATGCTATAATTTATAAATTTATCAGAAGAAAAGAGAAAATAAATCTTAGCATCTTCTGTCACCAAGCATTCCATTTCTCTAATTAACATTCCCACTGACCCAGAAATAAATTTTTGGGTAAGTGACGCAAATAACCAGAAATAGAGCACTCTGATGTCTACCTGTTCACAATAATGGAAGTTTTGGGGGTTTTTTTGTCGTTGTGTGCTACTAAATTAATTATCCACAATCCTAAAATCTGCATAAATATTCAGAGTTCTTTTCTTTTGATTTACCTTTAGATAGTGAACAAGCCACAGAAAATTCTTTTCCAGCTTCATTGCTGAATTTGGGATTTAAATCATCCAAACTACCAAGGTTTGATCTTCCTTAAAGTGTGAATAATCTGCTATATAGCTCTACCCCTTTGCTTTGGCCAAGAAAGAAATAATCCCAGTTCCAATTCACCAATATATGTTGATGGATACATTACCTGCTTGTCTGTTATTTTTATGTGCTCACCCATTATGACTCCAAGTTTACCTTCATCTTCAAATAATAATAACAACAATTATTATTAGCTACATCAACAGTAACTCTAATAAAGAATCTGGCTGGAAATGGGGGAAAATGTTCTTAGCAAATACAAATACATTGCAGAGTTCTTCGGTAAAATTGGGAAATTTAATTTCAGCTAGTATATGAGATAACTGAGAAAAATGTATTTCATCAAGGTTGAGATAGCTGTGACAACCATGCTGATGAGGTTTAAAGCCCTTCTAGACCAAATTAAATCAAAAGAGAAAAGAATTATGCTAAATTAAGGCATGTATATTTTCACATGTAATTCAGTAAAATTTACTTCTAAGTAGACAGATTGCACAGTAATAATTTCAGTGCACATCTACCAAGCAATACATGCCATTGAACTCAGCCAGGGACTTACAAAAGACCTATTCTTTCTTTTCCCCATGGGTAATGGGTTGATTGATGGAAATCCAAACCAGGTTTGTGGCAGATGTTTTCTCATATTTTTTAAAAATATGTGCCACACACATTTTGAATATTTTTGTATGTATTTCTGTACACAACTTGCATAAAGACCCACAACTGACACTCTGCAACCAGCTTTCATTGAAAAAGAAAAAGCTCCCTGTGTGACCCAAATAATTCATGGCAGAAATTGACCTCAGGACAGAGAAGAGAAGATTTAGATGCACACTAGGAATGAGGGCTTTGAAGTTTGGGCTCCTTTGTCTGTATTTTGATTGCTGGTATAACATAATGCTTGGCCATGGGACAGCAAAATTTGGTTGTATTATAAACTCAGCGAGGGTCGGCATGAATGAGGAGACGGCTTGTAACACGAACCATTTATTGACAACAAAGGCAACCCCTGAACAGAAAACCAACATCAGAAAGAGTTGACAGCTCTTATATACTGAGCTGTCAAAAACAACAACCAATAGCGAAGCCTTAATTTTCCCACCTGAAGGGATGCAGAAATAAACCAATCAAACCACTCTACTCTCTACACTCCTTCGGCAGCTCCGCAGACACAACAGGTTGACATTTTCTTTACTTCAAGATGGGAGGAATCGTCTCAAGTGGAGAACCAGACTGAGAAAGACAGCAAGAAGCCTCAGGAAGCAAACTCCCTTGAGGACTCCTAAAACCCCCCAGAATTAGAGGCAAAATGACAAAATACAAGGTATTTGTACACACCTGTTACTACCATGCAATGAAATAAATGCAAACAACAAACAAACCCTGTCCATCAATGAGATTTTCCTGAAGTTCTCTTCATCTCCACCTAGAAGAATTTCTAGCCAAATTCTCTTTAATCAAAGATAACTAGTAGAGGAAAAAAAGAAAACTTTTCTGATCTGTGTTAAGTTTAATGACTTAGAGGAGGCATCTCCAAATTTGGCAACTTGTGGCTGGCTGAGAAATTCTAGAAGTTGAAGCCACAAGTCATAAAGTTGCCAAGTTTGGAGATTTCTGACTTAGGGTGCCAAAGGCCAATGCTATATGAAGGACAAGAAATGGAATTTAAATGGTGGTTCCCATACTGGGAGTCATAACAAGGTCCAGGATGCTAGAAAAACTGCCTAAATATATCCCACTGAAACTGTAAAACAATTAGCCTCCTTATCCCCCCACCTTACCTGATTTAATAGTCCATGTTTTCATTTATTGTTCTATTGCCCTCACAGATCTTTTTAACATTTCTACAGTGACACAAGCTTTTGTGTTGACAATCCAAATGTGAAGCTTAGGGGACACTATACAAAATGTTTTTGTTAGCAAAATAGTTGAAAATAGACTAGGGTGGGGTGGGCAGAAGTTGTGAAATATCACAGTATAAACATGGAAAGATTCTGCTGAAACATTCAACTGCAAAATAAAGAAGGATCTTAAAAGCTACTTTTTAAAGCCAAGGCTGAGCTGATTCATTGGCATTCTTCTGTCTCAAAAGACGATGGTATCGTGCTCTGGAAAGAGGTCCTAAAACAGCATCGTGTGACTAAAAAGGCCAATCGAGAGTGGCAATCCCTTCCACACTGAGGGCAGATACATTCTGTCCCCTGCCCAGCCCCCAGATTTTGCTGGTTCCCTGACTGCCTCTTTGCCTCAGCCTGCCGAACTAGTGTCTCTTCAAATTGGAGAAGACTATGCTGCATCTTTAGCCTCCAAGCTGAATGATCGGAGGTCAAGGTTTCCCAATTGTTAATGTCCATTCCCAGGGCTCTTAGGTCCCTCTTGCAGATATCCTTATATCGCAGCTGTGGTCTCCCTCTGAGGCGCTTTCTCTGCACTAATTCTCCATACAGGAGATCTTTCAGAATCCGTCCATCAGCCATTCTCATGACATGCCCAAGCCAGTGTAGACGTCGCTGTTTCAATAGTAAATACATGCTAGAAATTCCAGCACGTTCCAAGACTGCGCTATTTGGAACTTTGTCCTGCCAAGTGATGCCAAGAATTCGTTGGAGACAGCGCATATGAAAGGTGTTCAACTTTCTCTCCTGCCGTGCATAAAGGGTCCAAGACTCACTGCAGTACAAAAGTGTACTCAGGACACAGGCTCTCTAGATCTGGATCTTTGTATGTTCCATCAGCTTCTTATTAAGCCATGCTCTCTTTGTAAGTCTGAAAAATGTGGTGGCCGCTTTACCAATATGTTTATTCAGGTCAGTATCTAAAGAGAGAGTATCAGAGATAGTTGAGCCAAGGGACACAAAATCATGGATGACCTCCAGTTCTTATGCAGAGATTGTAATACAGGGAGGTGAATCCATGTCCTGACACATGACTTGTGTTTTTTTTCAGGCTGATTGTTAGTCCAAGGTCTTGGCAGGCCTTGCTAAAACTGTCCATAAGTGGTTGAAGGTCTTCAGCAGAGTGAGCAATGACGGCAGCATTGTCAGCGAAGAGGAAATCCTGTAAGCATTTCAGCTGGACTTTAGACTTTGCTCTCAATCTAGAGAGATTAAAGAGTTCTCCGTCTGATCTGGTCCGGAGGTAAATACCCTCTGTTGCAGTTCCAGAAGCATGTTTCAGCATGACAGCAAAAAAGATTCCAAATAGAGTTGGTGCGAGGACATAGCCCTGCTTCACTCCACTTCGAATATCAAAGGAATCTGATGTTAAGCCATTAAAAACTACAGTGCCCTTCATTTCCTCATGAAAGGACCTGATGATTGAGGAGCTGAGGTGGACATCCAATCTTGGGGAGAATTTTATAAAGGCCGTCCCTGCTAATAAAGTCAAAAGCCTTCATAAGATCTATGAAGGCTACAAAAAGTGGCTGTCTTTGTTCCCTGCATTTCTCCTGCAGCTGTCTAAGGGAAAATACCATATCAGTAGTGGATCTGTTGGCTTGAAATTCACACTGTGATTCTGGATAGACTCTCTCTGCAAGTACCTGGAGCCTCTTCAGTATGACACGGGCAAGCAGCTTCCCTACAACACTGAGAAGAGAGATGCCACGGTAGTTGTTACAGTCACCCCTGTCACCTTTGTTCTTGTACAGTGTGATGATATTTGCATCCTTCATGTCCTGTGGTACTCCACCTTCACTCCAACAAAGACAGAAGATTTCATGCAGTTCAGTGGGGATGTTCTCTTTGCAACACTTCAGAACTTCGGCAGGGATGTTATCTTTCCCGGTGCCTTGCCAGAGGCAAGGGAGTCCAGGGCTGCATTTAGTTCCTCTAAAGTTGGTTCACTGTCAAGCTCCTCCAAGACAGGCAGGCACTCAATGTTATTTAATGCTTCTTCAGTTACCACATTTTCTCTGGAATATAATTCAGAGTAGTGCTGCACCCAGCGTGCCATCTGCTGTGCTCAGGCCTGGATAACCTCACCTGTAGCAGACTTCAGAGGGGCAGATTTCTTCTGTGTTGGACCTAAGGCCTGCTTGATGCCATCATACATCCCCTTGATGTTACCTGTGTCAGCTACTATCTGATCCGAGAGCAAAGCTGCAGCCAATAATCATTAGCACATCACTGAGCTGATTGATAGAATTGAATAGATTAACAGAGTTGAAAGGGACCTTGGAAGTCTTCTAGTCCAACCCCCTGCTTAGGCAGGAAACCCTACACCACTTCAGACAAATGGTTATCCAACATCTTCTTAAAAACTTCCAGTGTTGGAGCATTCACAACTTCTGGAGGCAAGTTGTTCCACTCATTAATTTTTCTAACTGTCAGGAAATTTCTCCTTAGTTCTAAGTTGATTCCCTCCTTGATTAGTTTCCACCCATTGCTTCTTCTCCTACTCTCAGGTGCTTTGGAGAATAGCTTGACTCAGGGGTGAAATCTAAAATTTGTTACTACCGGTTCTGTGGGCGTGGCTTGGTGTGGGGGGGTTAATGTGACTGGGTGGGCATGGCCATTTTTTTTTTACTTTTAAAACCATTTTTTACATGTAAAACCATGTAAAAAAAATGCTTTCAAAAGGCTCTGACGATCCCAGATGAGTTGCCTGATCATCAGAGGGTTTTTAAAAAAACCCTCTGCCAATCAGGCAACTCAGCTGGGATCGTCAGAGCTTGGATCGTCAGAGCCATTTAAAAGAAAAAACTTTTTTTCTTTTAAATGGCTCTGACGATTCAAGCTGAGTTGCCTGATCGGCAAGCAACTCATCTGGGATCGTCAGAGCTTAGATCATCAGAGCTTGGCTCATCAGAGCCATTTAAAAGAAAAAAAGCCTCTGATGATCACGCGGCTCAGCTGGGCATGGGGGACAGGGGCAGGGATTTTTGCTACCAGTTCTCCGAACTGCCCGCCACCATCACTACCCACTCACCCGAGCCGGTCTGAACTGGGAGCATTTCACCCCTGGCTTGACTCCCTCTTCTTTGTGGCAGCCCCTGAGATATTGGAACATTACTACCATGTCTCCCCTAGTCCTTCTTTTCAATTAGCTAGTATGGTATGGAAGGTGAATTCACACCTCTCCAAATCTATGCATTCCCATCCATTCCCAACCCACTCCAAAATTTACAGCTTGAAGGTTTACTTTGCTACCAGGGGTAGATTATAACACCTACCAAATGAGTACACGGTATTCCTCCAGAGTTTTGGGCTGAAAGTTTCTATAGAGAGAGGAAATATGTCAGTTTTTCTGCCCATATTTCCTTTCTAGAAAACCATTTTACTACATCAGTACCAGAAAACTAGCATTTTGTCAGAGCTTTAAAATAAAAATTAATCAACTCCCTCTTCTGGCAAAGAATAATAACATTGTAAAATGTCGTAGGAGAAGGGATAGCAGAAGCTGGGGGTGGAGTGAAAAGGGGATCACTCTAGAATCCTGATATAGTCACAAGTGAACTAAGTCTAACCTCTTTGAGTGCCATTGATCCTCTCAGCAGGTGCTGGACATAAATTGAGAAGATTCTTGTGCATAAGATTTTAGCAATTAATCAGTTTAATTGAAATTTCATATCTTGTCTTTCCCACCTGACAGATAAGTGGGAGGAACAAAGACAAGACATCACTAGAAGTGAAAAATGTATATAAGTGAAATATATATAAAAAATGAAAGATGCATCAAGGGATGCAGATACAGCTTAGAGCTAACCCCTTCCCCACAGAAGAATCAGCATCCCAACAGAAAGGTCCCATTCCTCTGCCCCAAACCTTCCCCCTGGAGAAGATTTCCTCCCCTTTGTGGGAGGAAACAGCCTAGAATTGATGTCCTCCATAGTGTCTCTTGGGCATCAATGTACCATGTAAGCCTTCCTTGACAAGCAGCAGACTCTGCCCTACCTTATTTGTTAATCTAGTTTTTAGATTTGCTTAATTAAAAATGACAAATGGGAAGCTGGCATGCTAAAAAATTAAGTATCACTTTATTTGCAAATCTCTATATGGATGCCAAAGGCAATCTCATCATGAAAAGAAAATGTTACATAGCAAAGGTCAGGTTGTTTATAAACGAAGGTAAATGTACTTTGGAGTGGTAAAAATGGCCAGAAAGTTTAGTGGAGATCAACCTGTCTGGTTCTTTTGGTATGATTGTCATATTTCTTGTTGTTTCTGTTGTTATTGCTATATACAGTATTTCTTCTGAAAAATGTGTTTGTTGATAAATTAATTTTTTTAAATAAAATCAATTAAACTTTAAATTGCCAAAGCCTAAGAATTGTCTAATTATTTATCTCCATATTTTTTGTTCCAAGCAAAACTGTTTCTCATCAACTAAATATTGTCGGGTCAAATAATTCTAATTCTGTCATCTGCTTGAATAATTCCATTGTCATAATGCTCCAATAATTATGGGGAAAACTGTTGTTGGCTTATTCCATATCTCGGTATTTTAATTGCTAAGTCCTGATATTTTACAATTTTTTCTAGTTCCTTTTGAGCTACACTACTGTCATTTGCCAGCAGATCTGGAGAACAAAACATCTGGCCAACAGATTGGAAGACAGCACTCTATAGACCAATACCAAAGAAAGAAGACTTAACAGAGGGTGCAAACAGAGGGTACAATATCCTTAATTTCACAGGCTAGCAAAAAAAAAAATATTGAATTTTAAGTATTCCAAATGGTTACTTGTGTTTGTTTGATTTTTATATTTCAATTAATGGCAGGTCTGGCATGGGAGACCCTGACAATATGTATAATACCACCAGCATAACCCTTGGACACACTACAGCCACAAGGTGGTATCCCAGAGAAGGGCTAATGTTAGTAGTAGTAGTAATAGTGGTAGTAATAGTAAAAATAGTATTAGAAGTATTTATTTATTTATTTTGTCAACAAGTACAAGGAAACAAGTAACAGTGTAAACATAGACATGGACACATGAAAAAAATGGGCACAAATAAAAGGATATAAATAGGCAAAACATAGCCATAAACACATAAAATGATTACATATAAATGGGGACAGTAGGACAGGGACAGTAGCAGAGGTGGGTTTCAACAGGTTCTGACCAGTTCTGGAGAACCTGTAGCAGAAATTTTGAGTAGTTCGGAGAACCAGTAATAAAAATTCTGACTGGCCCCGCCCCCATCTATTCTCTGCCTCCCAAATCCCAGCTGATTGGGAGGAAATGGGGATTTTGCTGAAATATCCTTCCCCTGGATTGGGGACGGAATGGAGATTTTATGGTATTCTTCCCCTGGAGTGGGTTGGGAATGGAGATTTTACAGTATCCTTTCCCTGCCACGCCCACCAAGCCACGCCCACCAAGCCAAGCCACGCCACGCCCACTAAGCCACACCCACAGAACTGGTAATAAAAATTTTTGAAACCCACCACTGGGTCACGGTAGGCACTCTGGTGCACTTATGCACACCCCCTTAGGACATATGTTTCAAGTATGTTTGAAGCTCCCTTCAGCTTCAGAGTCACAGCAATTTACAATAGAACAAGAATTAAAATAACATGGAGCAACATATGAACAGATAAACATCTCTGCATGGCAGCTACTTTGCTAGAGTTTTCATAATATGCTTTCTCAAAGGCTGGGGAGCTCTGGGATAGATTCAAATGGAAGGCGTGGTTGAATTAAACTTACCTCAGTCCTCCTATAAGTACTCAAGCAAAGGATCCCCAGTAATTGATTGATTACTGCTTCTTCCAACACTCATTCTGTTTTCTCCCTGTCTTTATCATAATTATACTACTCCCTCTCTACATGTGGCATGTAGTGGGCTAAGTAGTGATCAGTGGTGGAATTCAAATTTTTTTAACTACCGGTTCTGTGGGCACGGCTTGGTGGACGTGGTGTGGCTTGGTGGGTGTGGCTTGGTGGGCATGGCAGAGGAAAGATATTGCAAAATCCCCATTCCCTCCCCACTCCTAGGGGAAGGATATTGCAAAATCTCCATTCCCACCCCACTATGGGGCCAATATTTGCCAGTTCTCCGAACTACTCAAAATTTCCGCTACCGGCTCTCCAGAACTTGTCAGAACCTGCTGAATACCATCCCTGGTAGTGATCCCAAAATACCAGGGCAAAAATGTATTAAACCAGAGCAAATTACTTACTATAATTTTTGATACAAGTGATGCTTGAAGACACTCTATATATCTCCCCAATAAGCTAAAAATAATAATAAAAAAACCTCTTAGTCCTTTTCTATTTCTTCTTGCTGTACCCATTTATATTTATCAGGTTATTTTAGTAGAGTTGGATTATTCAGCAAATATGCACAGAAGTCTTTCTAAAAGGGGTCCCTAAATTTATAGTCTATGAACAGGATCTCTTTTGTTGAATCAGTACTCAAGTAGTTACTGGATTTCCTTTGTCAACTAGCTTTAGTCCAGTGAAAAGTTATGTTCCATGTTTTGCACAGTAGTGGGAACTGAAAAGAAGAGCTAACCATGTTTTAGCAAATCCAAATAGATTTGGCTTTCTGAAAATATTTAGTCTATCACTAACTATCACTTCACTCTGGGAAACCCAGAATTTCTTTATCACCGGAAGCTTCTATTTTTTTTTTATTTTTTTTAGATTATCTGACAGATCAAAGTTCTTAATTTTATCAGTTTCCAATCTCTTTTCACTAAAACATTTTATACATGCTTTCATTATTTATTTATTTATTTATTTATTTATTTATTTATTTATTTATTTATTTATTTTTCATATTTCTATGCCGCCCACTTTCCGAGGACTCTGGGCGGCTTACATCAAAGACAGTATACTAAATAGCATATTGCCCCCAACAATCTGGGTCCTCATTTTACCCACCTCGGAAGGATGGAAGGCTGAGTCAACCTTGAGCCGGTGAGATTTGATCCGCTGATCTGCTGAACTAGCAGTCAGCTGAAGTTGCTGCAGTACTGCACTCTAACCACTGCGCCACCTCGGCTCTTTTCCATATCTCTTAGGAACATTCACAGGAAGCAGGGAAACATTTGCAAAGTTGCCATCCAAGTATTTTATTCAAATACTATTGAAATGACATGCTGCTTCAGAAAATACATGAGTCCCTTCTTGTGAAAGCATTCCCTTATCTTAAGAACATCTAAGTCATGAGCTCTACTATCAAGTAGGACGGTGTCCAGAAAGTTCAATGTCTTCATCACTTCCACAGTAGAGTGTTTTCCTCATTTTAGCTTTTCGGTATGTGAACAGAATGCCGTCATGAGGGACTTCATACACCAGATGTATAATTCATTGAAGTTAAAAATAAGGAGAAAACTTTTTTGACAGTGAGAACAATTAATCAATGGAATAACTTGCTTCTTGGAGTTGTGGGTGCTCCATCACTGGGGGTTTTCAAAAATAGAAAACTATTTGACCAGGATGATGTAAAGTCTACTGTTTTGAGCAGGGGATTTGAGTAAAAGATCTCTGAGGTCTCTTCCAGTCCTATGATTCTCTGTTCTATGAAATCATGCTTCAACAATTTCTTGAGCATAGAAGGCTGTTCTGGGACAAGAAGGATTCAAAACCAGATGCGCCTTGATGTAATTATATTATACCATGAAGTAAGGGCAGCCTCTGAGATTGCTGTGACAGTGCTGTCTTCTCTACTCACCCTCAGCAAACCCATAGTAACCCTTAGTAACTTAGTCTGATCTATGAATATTGGAAGTACTGATAGATTTTTAGAACGCTCTTCTTAGCATCTACAGAAAATATGTCTGCTCTGTGATGGATGCAGTTGTTGAACATACACAATGGATAGCTCACACCAGTTAAAATACTTTCCTCTGCCTTCATCACTCCAAAGTCCACCAAACATAATGTTGTAGTTATTTCTGTAAATAACACACATTTCTGACACAAACCATTTTTTTTTTAGAACTTTGATAAGATAGCACAACATTGTCTCACTGCAAGTATCCTGAAGTTTTAAAAACTTAGTTTTTTTGTCAAAGTGCTGGATAGTCATGATCTCTGCTGCCTGTTGTCATTTTAAAGAGAAAGATGGAATTTTCAGGAAAGGATTTCCTGGTTATCTCCAGGGCAAGCATATATTTCACAATAGTGTCTTACTTGGTTGAGAATTTGAGACACTAGAAAATATTCAAGCTATCTTTAGAGAGAAAGGTACATTCTATTGATTTGTTGCTGCTGTGATGCATGACTGTGAAATACAAGAGTGCATTCTGCTACAGCAGCAACATTCTCTGCTTTGCTGCCTGGTTTCACACACAAGCACACACAAAATGCTCCATTTTTTGCAGAACAGCTCTCTGTGAATCCTTTCCCATGCTTCTTAGAAACTATGGGGTCTGCAGAAACACCAAGATAGATAGATAGATGATAGATAGAAAGATAGAAAGATAGATAGATAGATAGATAGATAGATAGATAGATAGATAGATAGATGATAGATAGATAGATAGATGGAAGATATGATAAATGAGAGAGAGATGTTAGCTGTGCAGACAAATACTCTACCTAGTTGTCTTACATAACTTTATAAACATTAGAAATTTTGCTCTTCGAATCATACATAAGGACAGAGTTTCATGTAAGTGTTTACTGTATTCATTGTGTCTTGAAAGGTGAGCCCTAGAAACAGTGAGCTTGAGGTACAAAACATATCACATAGACAGTTTCAAGCAGGAAAGGGAAGGATGGATGAGCACTAAGTATCACTCTCATCCTCAGTAAATAATTAGTAGCTATAAGTACTATATACTTTCAATGTTATATATTTTATAGTTAGAAATGAAAAATAATTTAATTTTTTATTAGACCTGGTCTTGATTGAAGGATAAGTTTTGGTTAAAGTTATGTCTTCTATCTCGTTTTTATATTTAATGTTACAAGTCCAAGCAGTTGTTCTTGAGACAGTGTGGCCCTTAAGTAATTTTCAATCTTGAGAAAGACCTTTCTGAACTTGCTACTGTCACCAGAATAATTAAAAATAGCAGTGTTATACATGCATCTAAAGAGTAGAAGCCAGGGAATTATTTCTATTAACAGGTGTGTTAAGTCTTTCACAATGTTTGATGTATAGATCTCTTCATGAAATATAAAATAGAATCATACCAATTGCCAAGACTAAAATGGGACTGAATAGAATTTCATAGGAATAAGGAGTATAATTATACAAGAACAATTATGTGCAACATTCCACATGTAACAAGAGCCTTATTTCTCTCAGGTACTTCATCATATTCCTAAGTAAATATCAGTAAATATCATCCACAGACAACAATATGTTGGCTCCAAAGGTAAACTCTGGATTAGAGATTCTAGCATAAAAATCATGGGTAAAAATGGGCTTTGGTTGCACTTGTGGCATACTTCATTATGTACCAAAACTGACAGTAGTTTTCTTGCCATTAGTAAAGAATTTCACCAAGGCTGGTAATGAAATCCACATTTATATCTTACTAAAAAGCATTACTGTATGTAAAAGACTTGGCTAGCCAAGGCCATTATGAATATCAAAAGTCAATATACATTAGATTATATGATTTGAACCTCATTGTAAGGCCTATAGCCATATATTACCAAAGGTCTTGTGTCTTGCAGCCCTTAATTCAGTGAAACAATATATCATAGAGCAACAATTTTTGAATCAAGGTACCTCAAATAGACTAACTTACTAACTTAAAACCCTAGACAAAATGGAATCAGTGTAGAAGAGCAAAGAGGAATATCAAGGCATTAAAAATGAAATTCTAGGGATTGAGAAAGAGATTGACCCCTTTACTACTGAGATAAGGTGCTTGGGATAAGGGAAATGATGGTGCTCTTCAATTACCTGAAAAGGTAGAGTAAGTCTCAAATCTGTTGTCTCTCATGCCATGAGTAAAGACGGAATCATGGTTTTAAGTAACAGGAAGTTAGATTCTGATTTTATGTTTTTAAAAAAGTTGCTAATGATAATAGCAGTTGGACCATGGACCCAATTATTAAGGAAGGTGATGATTTCCCCTTGGTTGGAAATATTCAAGAAGAGGCTAGACTGTCAGGACTGCTTAATTTGAATTTTTACACTGAGCAGAGGGTTGGGTTTGATAACCTAAATAGCCCTTCCCAACTCTATGATTTATGAAATTGAGCCCAGAAACAAATAAGCAGACAATTAAAAACAATGCTGGCATTCTCTAATCCTATCTAGTTATGGTTGCTTAACAAAAGTCTGATCTTTACATTCAATAATATTTGAAGTTTCACAGCAGCTGTGCATAGAGAATCTCACACTTGATTTGAAAGTGAGCTGAGATATATGGGCTTTCAGGCAATTGTTCAAGTCTGTGTCCATGTGAGCATAGTTCACATTTACTAGGTTATATGTTATATCAGACATCAACCTATACACCGCATGCATTGATGCCCAGTATTGTGGTGTGACACATTTTTGTGAATGACTAATGCACCTTGGAGATAGACTTATATTCATCATAAATTTAGGTGAGATTTCTTTTTAAAATATTGTTTTGTTAATTTCAAGTACAGATCAAATTTCACAATGCAGGACCTCTTGCAAAGTAGCTAAAGATACTTCTCAACACAAAATCATAGCAACAAGCTAACAAATAAGGAACAACATACCAATAGAAAAAACAACAAATACATACCAAGATAACAAACACTTTCTAAACAACTACTTTCCATTTATTTTTCACATCAAGAATAATGGAATTGCTAAGTCCTCCCAAATAGATTGATAGTGAGTAGGTGCTGTGAATTAATGAGTGTCCCTATTTACTCCAGGAAAGAATGAAAACCAAGTTTCCTTTATTCAATTAGTCTATTCCACACTCTTAACTTTCCAAAGTTTGTTTGCTCGAAACAAAGTATCAATCCAATCCACTGAAGGCTCCGTCTCCCTTTCTAAAAGTATCCTCAGTCTCACCAGCACGTCTGCGATTTCATCTCCCACCAATCTCCTCCAACCTCACAATCGCCGCCAATTCCTTCCAGGATCCTTCTTATCAGACGCAGCCAGCACAATCCAATTGAACTCACTCCGAGCGTGTTTAAGGGAGAGTAGTACGAATGATCATAGGCACCAACTTCACCGAAATCTTCTTGCTTCCTGTCTTTTGTTGGCTATCACAGCTTCAAGTCTGCCATTTAAAGCAGACGCGCCGCGTTAGTTTGACAGCGGTAGTCGGTCCAGCAGAGAGTGCTTGCTCCTCACCGCTCTGCCTGCTGACACCCCGCTATCGTCCGCGGAGCTCTCCAAGCTCCCACGCCTCGAAGGGACCCCAAAACGCAACAAAAAAGTGGCACTGCAAGCAGCGATCGCTGTCACAGCGCCATTTCGCTGGGATTCACCAACCGGAAGTCCTTAATTGTGAACTTATTTAACAAATTAATTGTGAACTTATTTAAAATTTATTAAGTACTTTTTAGATTTTTTATTAAGGAATTTATATACGCTATAATCTTTTATATTCTATAATTGGATTTTTCCCTTTCTTCTCCTCCTTTCTTCTTTCAATTATTGATTCTTAATTTTGATTAGCTTTTTATAACTTAAAATATTGAATATTGAGATTGCATAATTAATTATTTATATGTGTACTTAGATTGCTCAAGATATATTAGAAAGTCATCAGTGCTTAAGTGTTAAATAAGAGTAGGTAAAGATAATTTGCTTAAGTAGTGGTAGCAGGTGAGAGGGTTATCTTAGTTCAAATTAGTTTAACTATTAATTGATCAATAAGTGACTTATTACAAGATAGGTTTGTGCAATAGATAAAAATTTGAATTATTGATTTATTGTATTACTAAACAATATTGAATAGTGGAACGGAAGGGAACGATTTAATATAAATTCATTTGATAGAGGCAGTTAAATATTGGTGGATGACAATTTGGAAAAACATTGAAAATATAACAAGAAAACAGGAAAAGGTATTAAAAGAGATGATGAGCTTCTCATCCACGGTGACAAAAACAGGAAAGAAAACATCCTCAAATCCCACGATCACAACGACATCACCTGCTACACAGAAATTGACTGAAGGTTTCTCTAAAATGGAGAAATCAGGAATGCTACCCACAATGCAAGCAATGCAATCAACATTGACAGCAATACAGGACACGATGATTATGTTACAAGAAAAAATGTCTAGTAATCATACTGAATTGAAGACAGATATTAGGGCATTAGATCAAAAAATGATTGGTATACAGAAATCGATACAAACTAATACACAGAAGATTAAAAAGATGGAAGTTAAAATGGAACAACAGGAAAAAAATTTAGATACGGTTGACCAAAAACTGATGGAACAGAACAGGGAATTGGCAGACTCAATTACCCAATTGGAAATGGATCGAGCCTCCTTCTATCTCCGTTTCCAAAACATTGCGGAAGATAAGGAAGAAGATCTGTGCCAGGTGATGGCAGAATTAATTGCTGGGGTGTTGCAACAAGATAAATTGGATATTATAAAGGAAATTGACGAGGCGTACAGGGTCCAGACAAATTATGCACGAAGAAATAAATTGCCAAGGGAGGTGCATATAAGATTCGCAAGGAAGAAGGTAAAGGATATCCTCTATAGTGTGGCAAGAGATGAGCCAATCATGTATAAGGGAAAGGAGGTGATCATACTGAAACAAATCCCAAGGAGGGTAAGGGAGATAAGGAGAGATTATAGGTTTTTGGCTACTCAATTAAACAAAAGGAATATTCTCTTCAGGTGGATCTTACCAGAAGGCATGTGGATCACATGGCAAGGGAATAAAGTTAAGATAGATAGCTTAGTAGCAGCTCAAGAGTTCCTGGATCAATTACGAGCGTCTGAAGAGGATCAAAGTAGTAAAGAGGAGTTAGAGGCGGAAACATCGAAAGAAGAAGTAACCCAGCAGATAAGAGAGAAAGAAGGGATATCGAAGGAAAAGGAGGAGGAAGATAAGGATAGTAAGGAGACAAAGAAAGACCAAAGTCCACAAAGAGTCACACGTGCCAAGAAGTATTAGGATAGTATACAAAAATTAAGAGATGGATGATTGGAAATTGATATCGGTTAACGTAAATGGCCTAAACGATAACAAAAAGAGGAAATTTTTTTTTACAAAATTAGCTAAACAAAATATGGATATAGTGTGCCTTCAAGAGGTCCATATTAAAAAGGAAAATCAAAAATATTTGGAATATAAGAAATTGGGGAATCTTTATGCATCCCTAGCTGATAAAAAGAAAAGGGGAGTAGCATTGTACATCAAGAAGGAAATAAAAGCCGAACTAAAATATGCAGACCCGAAGGGAAGGGTATTAATGGTGGAAGTTAAAAGAGGCAACTGTCCAATCTTATTAACAGCAATTTATGCCCCGAATGAAAACCTAGGAGACTTTTATAAAAAATTAGGAGAGAGATTAAGCATGATGGATAAGAGCAAGATTTGCATAATTGGCGATTTTAATGGGGTAATAGATTCAAATAGAGATTATAAGGGGACCAAAGGTAAAAAGAAAAAGAGGAAAAATTTACCAAAACCATTCTTTGATATGGTAGAAGAATTCAATCTAGTGGATATTTGGCGGGTTCTGCACCCATATCAGAGGCAGTATACATATTATTCTAATCCTAAGAAATCTTGGTCTAGGATTGATATGATGTGGATAAGCAGAGATATAGGGTTAGATATTAAGTCAACAGAAATCATGCCCAACATTTGGGCAGACCATAATCCATTAGAGGTTAAATGGGAATGTACGCACAAGAGAAGAAATACAAGATGGAGATTAAATAATCAATTTCTAAAGGACAAGCAAAATGTTGAGAAAGTAAAAAAAGAATTAAATTTATTTTTTGAAGTAAATGAAAAGGAGGCAACATCTCGAGGTATCATATGGGATACAATGAAAGCGTACGTAAGAGGACTAGCAATATCGTATAGTGCACACAGGAATAAGGAAAGAAGAGAGAGGCAGAAGGCACTGATAGAAGAATTAGGGAAAGCCGAGAGGGAACTACAACATAAACCAGATAATAAGGATGTTAAAGAAAATTGGATGGTTATACGGCACAAATTAAACGTAATAGATCAAGAGGAATTGGCGTACAAAATGAAACGAACCAAACAATATTATTTTGAAAATGCAAACAAACCGGGCAGGTGGCTGTCCTATAGGTTAAAAAAAGAAAAAGAGAAAGGCATAATTCATCAATTGGAAGACCCGGAAGGCCACCTCAACAATAAACAGGAAGATAAATTGGAGATTGCCCGAGAGTATTATGCGGCTCTGTATGCGGAAGAACAAATTCCTAATGAAAAGGTGGTCCAATACTTGTCAAAAGAAAGTCTTCCAAAAATCGGGGAAGAGGATAAAGAAATAATTAATAAAGAAATAACGATGACAGAATTAAGAATGGTAATATCAAAACTTAAAAAGAACAAATCCCCAGGCCCAGATGGACTTCCAGGGGAATTTTATAAAAATTCGGATTTGGGAGAAATTTTGTTACCAAAGTTGTTAGAAATTTATAATGAGGCCCTAACAGAATCCAAAATTCCAGAATCATGGAGAGAGGCGTATATTACTCTCCTCCAAAAAGAAGGAGAAGACCCAAAATTAATTAAAAATTACAGACCGATATCCCTCCTGAATACGGACTACAAAATCTATATGGGTATTTTAGCAGGAAGGCTAAAAATAATTTTGAATAAATTAATACACAGTGACCAAAATGGATTCCTCCCTGGGAGGCAAATCAGGAATAATACAAGGATGATAATAGACATATTGGAATACTATGAGGAACACCCGAACAAAGAAATGGCATTGGTCTTTGTCGACGCCCAAAAGGCATTTGACAATCTTAATTGGCAATTTATGAAACAACAAATTATCCAAATGGAATTCGGATCAAATTTTGTCAATACGATATCCACAATCTATCAAAAACAAAAGGCTAATATATTACTGAATGGAGAACTAACTAAGGCTTTTCAAATTAGAAAAGGGGTCCGACAAGGGTGCCCTCTATCCCCACTTCTATTTATCTTAGCACTAGAAGTATTCTTGAGAAAGATTAGGAACAATAATGAAATAAAGGGTCTGACAATCAGAAAAGAGATATATAAGACACAGGCATTTGCAGATGATGTGGTATTAATCATGGAAGAACCATTAGAATCAGGCACTAAAATTCTGGAAGAATTGGGCAATTACGGGGAGGTAGCAGGCCTTAAATTAAATAAATCCAAAACTAAATTATTAACAAAAAATATGACGGAGGCAAGGAAAAAAGTACTGGAAGAATCAATGGAGATCCAAATCGCTAAGAAGGTAAAATACCTGGAGGTCTGGATTTCATCAAGGTGCTCGGCCCTCAGAGAGAATAATTATTTACCATTGATTAGAAATATTAAACAGGATCTGGAAAAGTGGGGAAGACTACAGATATCATTATTAGGCAGAATCACGGCAATAAAAATGAGCATATTACCCAAGTTATTGTATCTATTCCGAACGGTCCCTGTTAAATTAGATAAAAAATTCTTTCTGGAGCTCAATAGCATCATCAGGAAATTTATTTGGGAGGGAAAGAAACCAAGGATAGCAATTAGGAATTTACAGGACAAGAAGGAAAGAGGGGGTTTCGGATTACCTAAATGGGAGTTATATCAAAAAGCTGCAAACCTAGTATGGCTGAAAGAATGGGCAACCCTAAGAAATAAAAGACTGTTAACTCTAGAAGGGTATGATCTCCAGAAGGGTTGGCATGCATATCTCTGGGATACTGGGAAGAAGATAAAAACTTACTTCCATAGACATAAAATAAGGGAGATCTTGATACAAATATGGGGAGAGATGAGACAGAAGCACTATAGGAAAATTCCGAGATGGCTTTCCACCATGGAGGCTATAATATATCCAAATGTATTAGAAATGGGTAAAACGTTCAGATACAATGAATTATTAGATGGGGGAGGGAACCTTAAAACAAGGGAAGAATTGATGGAACAAGGTATTTCTATAGACTGGTGGCCATATAACCAAATTAAATCCAGATATAAAAAAGATAAGGAGGAATTTGGCATTGAAATGAGCATAAATGGATTTGATAAGATATGGATGGGTACGGACGACAAAATTTTAGCTAAATTATATAATTACTTATTGGAGTACGATATGGCAGAGGAAGTAGTTAAAGAACCGATGTTAGCATGGGCCAAAAATATAGGACAGAATATAAATTTGAACGAATGGGATTCAATATGGAATAATAACCTTAAAATGACAAAGGCGACGGCTTATAAGGAAAACCAATACAAGCTGTTTTATAGATGGCATATGGCCCCAGCCAGGATAGCGAAGATCTACCCCAATTCGAGCCCTAAATGTTGGAAATGTGACCATCAGCAGGGTACTTTTTATCATTGCTGGTGGACATGTAATCAGGCACAAAAATTCTGGAGGATGATATGGGTGTGGATTAGAGAAATAATAAAAGAAAATTTTGATTTTGACCCAAAAGCTTTTCTCCTGGGAATTTTGAAAACTGAATATGCAAAAAAGAAAAAGTATTTAATTATACATATTCTGACAGCCGCTAGAATTTCCTTTGCCCAGTATTGGAAAGAAAAACAAATACCACCTCAAGAACATGTTATTGGAAAAATATTGGAGTGCGCCGAAATGAACAAATTGACTTCAGAAATTAATGACAGAGAAGATTCAGAATTTTATAGCGTGTGGGACATGTGGTACGAATGGATGGGGGAAAGAAATAAAGAAGGTAATAGAGATTAAATTTTAACTAATTAACAAAATCTATATGAATAGTATTAGATTTAGTCTTAGGGAGTTGAGCACTATTATTTTTAAGTGTTTGAAATTAAATCTAGCTTCAAGAAACAATATCAACAAAAGATAAGCAATAATGTATGTAGATGTATATATGTATATAACTGCACCAATGAACCGAAAATGTACCGATTGTATCACTATATGTTATAATAAAATCAAATTTAAAAAAAAAGAAAAAAAAAAAAGAAAACCAAGTTTCCAAAAAGTGTGTTTTTATTATTCTTGAATAAACTCTCTCTTGGTGTGTTTCTTGTGGAATGGCAAGGAGATTTACTCCACTCACACAAGCACAGACCCAAACACAGGTATGTCTAGACTAGAGAAAAGAAGGACTAGGGCAACATGGCAGCTATGTTCTAGTATTTGGGAGGCTGACATAAAGAAAAGGGGGTCAACCTGTTTTCCAAAACACCAGAAGACAAAACAAGAAACAATGGATGGAAACTAATCAAGGAGAGAAGCGACCTAAAACTAAGGAGAAATTTCCTAACAGTGAGAACAATAAACCAGTGTAATGCCTTGCCTTCAGAAGTTTTGAGTGCTCCATCACTGAAGGCTTTTAAGAAGAGACTGGATAGCCATTTGTCTCAAATGGTATGGGGTCTCCTGCTTGAGCAGAGAGTTGGACTACAAGTTCCCTTCCAACTCAAGTTCAGACACAGACACACAATCCTAAACACTTTATCAGCTGTAAAAATATTATCCATTTGATCAGTCCCTGATCTTCCTGTTATTTTACTGAAGCAAAAGCAGTCTACCGCCTGACAAGATTGATGATGACCATTCAGTAATGACCAGGACATGAGACAGGATGGGCTTTTCCTCTCTGCAACTCTATGGGAAATCTCATTCAACCAAGTAAGATGTCAGTACACAAAGCTTTTCCCTCTGGAGATTTGGTTTCAAATGGGATTTTTTAAAAATAATAATACTGTTTAAAAATCCACTCATGCAATGTGTTTATTATTCTTCTTTCTTCTAGCCCATCATAATCTTGCAGACGAGCTACATGTATGTCAAAATAGAGAATTTCAGACAAAATTTCACCAGGAAGAAGAGTGACAGAGTAGGAGGTGTTGCCTGTCAGATTTTCAGATGCATTGACAGAGTTGAATGGAGAAATATTCATGGCATCCCTGCATGGCCTCTCTTTGGTGCTGTAGATCTGTCCTTGACATTTATAAGCACCACATATTTCAAAAAACAGAATATAGGGACCAAAAGAGGGTAGATTTATTCACAGAATCACTGTGCTTAAGTAATTGTTCAAGATAACTATGACTGTTTGTTTAAAAGACAAAAGGTTTATATAGAAATGAAAGAAAAAGATGTGTTGAAACAGTGATATTTTCATTTTTGCTTGTTTTGGTGGTAGCTGTGCTGCCAAGCATCTGTTGTTATAATACATTTTCTGCTGACATTATCTTACAATTATTGTTTGGGAGTAAAAGAAAAAAACATTTACATTTGCAAGAATTCAGTTGATATTACTTTCTGAGCTCACTGACATGTCTTTGAAAGAATGTAAGAAACCCACTGGATCAGATCAAAGGTCTTTCTTGTCCAGGACTATTGTCAGTGGTGGGTTGCCCCCAGTTTGGACCAGTTCACAAGAACCAGTAGTAAAACCAGCAGGAGGCTCCACCCACTGACCCGGACATCATCATAGGTGATCTGCACATGTGCAGAAGAGGGCATGATGCGAACCATTAGTAAAGGTAAGTAGAACCCACCTCTGACTATTGTCCCACCAAGATCATCTAGATGCTAATGGCAAACCTACAAATGGAACATGAACACAATGGCATTCTTCCAATTACATTCCCAAGCAGCTGGAGTGGTATTATTTAGCACCATTATGGTGTTATAAACTGCTTAGAGTCACTAAGCAGTTATGTAGAAATTTAATAAATAAATAAAGTTAAAAACTCCTGTTATTCTTATTATCCCTAATTTTTCAATTCATCCAAACTGCAGTTGGCATGGGGTGAGGGGAATCCACTATCTTTAACTTTATACCCTTCTTGCTATTGTTGGGGCAAAATAATGGCAAAAAAAATTCTAATCATGACTAGGATTCAATGAACAGTTAGAAATTTTGGCAATTCAGAAGTAACAATAGCACTTAGACTTATATACCAATTCATAGTTCTTTGCAGTCCTCTAATGGGTTTACAATAGAAACATATTGCCCCAAACAATCTGGGTGCTCTTTTTACCAACCTCGGAAGGATGGAAGGCTGAGTAAACCTTGAGCCAGTCAGGATCAAACTGCTGGCTGTTAGCAGAGTTAGCCTGCAATTCTGCATTCTAACCACTGCACCACCACAGTTCTCTGATATGCAATCCTATGTCCAAAACATCATTTCATGACTGGTTTGACTCTTTAGGATGGGTTCCATTGCAGAGTCAAAAGAAAAGGCAAGCCAGAAATATCTGGGCATACAAAACGTTAGGCATTATATTCACATTATGGATGAGCAAACTGTTTCATCTTCAGAGATTCTAGCTAATTTTCAAATATTCCTCCCTCCCCCCCACCCCGAACTCTGGACTATAGAAAATAGCCCATTTCCAAGACACAAATCATTTTCTCTTCCAGAACACTTACTTGCTGAAAACTGCTGCATCACCACATATATTTGCAGAAATGAAACATTTTGAACATGCTTAATTCTAATGCTCAAATAATTATAGGTGTTTGTCCTTTTTATTATTTTTTTTAATGCTCATAGCTCAAGAGAATTTGGCAATACCTTACTTCCCCAATATTACTGCATCCTCCAGAAAGACTGAAACTATAGATCCTAGAATTTCTTTGTCAGCATGTTGTTGTTGCCTAGATCTCTGGGAACCAATTCCACAATAGACCCAGAAGCCATGAAGGAAGATACCGATCATGATCACTGTATGTAAGGCAGAATTTTTACTACTTTCCTGCCTTGGCTATTTTTCCAACTGAGTATTCTCCTCCTCTCCCCAAAGCTGCTATTTGTTATTAGTAGCAATTTGGGGCACAGTAACAGTATTAACAGGAATTCTGGGAACTCAGTCAGTGGCTCAGTCACATGTCCTGGTTGTTAGGATGAAGATACACATTTACTGAGGACACAACTTCACAACATAGCCCTGATCTCATGGCCGCCCTACTGGTAAGGCAGGGTGAAATCAGGCTAAAGAGTTCTAGCATGAAGCTGGTAGTTTCCATTCTATGGTATCAGAAAAACTCCCATGTGGTTTCCAATCAGTGGTGGGTTTCAAAAATTTTTACTATCGGTTCTGTGGGCATGGTTTGGTGGGTGTGGCATGGCATGGCATGGCTTGGCTTGGTGGGCGTGGCTTGATGGGCATAGCAGGGGAAGGATACTGCAAAATCTCCATTCCCTCCCCAATCCAGGGGAAGGTTACTGCAAAGTCCCCATTTCCTCCCAATCAGCTGGGACTCGGGAGGCAGAGAATAGATGGGGGTGGGGCCGGTCAGAATTTTTACTACCGGTTCTCCGAACTACTCAAAATTTCCTCTATCGGTTCTCCAGAACTGGTCAGAACCTGCTGAAACCCACCTCTGTTTCCATTTCATATCAGATGGGGAAACAGCCTTCAGAGCAGGGGTGAAATCTACTTACCTTCCTTACCGGTTCAGAAGTGCATGTGCTGCATGCACATGCTCGCTTCGCTCTCCTTCATGCATGCATCACATACGTGCGCTGACTCTGCACATTTGCAAAACCTTCTGTGCATGCGCAGAGGGTAAAACACATTACTTCCTGGAAGTAATGACACCCAGGTAGGCAGCGCAGAGTCTTGCGCTGCCATCGCTACCGGTTCTCCAAACCACAAGCCACAGTCACTACCGGATCGTCCAATCCAGTCCAAACCGGGAGGATTTCACCCCTGCTTCAGAGGTTACCAATCTGCTGAGCTTCAATTGGCCATTCATTGAAATGCCCCCTCCTGTCCAACTCTGCATCTCCATGTCCATTTTAGCTGTGATTTGTCAAAGTTAACAGAAGCTGCACTGGCACAGCTATTTCTTCTAAATGTCTATGGAGATTCTCAGCCATCCAGGGTATGGTTGTCCCAAAGGTGCTTTTTCAAAAGGCAACCAGACTTTGTTTTTCTTGAAGATGTTTCGCTTTTCATCCAAGAAGTCCTTCAATTCAGAACTAAAGAAGTTTCTTGGATGAGAAGCGAAACGTCTTCAAGAAAAACAAAGGAAGTCCAGTTGCCTTTTAAAAAAGCACCTTTGAGAATCAGCTCTTTCTTCTAATTTTTTATACCCAGAGACATGAATATTGACTTCATGGAAGACCAAGAGAGTTTCTTGGCACACAAAGCTAAGGGCTTTATAGGACTCATGTGGCAGCCACCTTTTCCCTTTTTGTACTGTACAAGGCTGACCTCTTCTTCCAGAGGTTAGCAATCGCATTGTCTTTTCAGAACTTCTACCTGCTGCATCATATTTAGTGCTTGAATGCAGATTAAAGATTGCAGTTTAATATGCTGAAAGTTCTGGACCATGTAAAATGTAAAGCATTCTGTAAAAGGCTTCTAGAGCGGTTCAAAGCAGTTCCTCAATCAAGACTTGGAGACTTGGAGGAATCAATTGATGGATCATTTTTCTTCCAGTAGATGAGACTGCATGAGATGCAGAAGAATGACAAGGATTCCACCAGATGTTGCCTGAAACTACCCTGTGTTATAATGTGCAGGAAGAGCAACACTAACCAGTCCTATTGTCAAGGTTAGGTAAAGGTAAGCTGTAAAGTTGACAGTGGTGTGTTCTCCTTCCAACTCAAGGTCATGAGGAAAACTTACGTCCATGGACATGAAGAAAAGTTCTATGGCAGAATTTATTTAAAGAATCCCTCTGAGTCTATTGTATATTTATCAATTTAAGCAGAGAAGAAAAAAAAACGAGGACGTTGTTAGTACCACTATAATTGATCTCAACCCACAGAATTTTCTGACTGTCTTTTCATTCATTTTGATTCTGATTCACTCAGAGAATAAGCTTATTCATTTTCTGGTCATTCCAAATTCAGTTGAAAATTCATCACAGGATAAGCTGGACAGCTTCAACTGTTTTCAGATTGATCTGGACCTCAGGAAACTAGGAGCAAAGCTAGAATTTGCAAATCAATACGCAGGAGGATATTGGTCTCTACCCAAAGTTAAGCTTTCCCACATTACAGGAAGGAAAGGTGTGTTCCTTTCAACATGTTAAGTTCTTTCTGTTCCAGGTCAGAGTTGAGTCCAGACTCATCTTAATAAACACAGTCAGTTCACAACTTGGGTCATTGTCTCCTCATAAGTGAGCAACACAGTGCTTGCCTTTTCTGGCCAAAGGCACAGCAAAGAAATCTGTCAGCTAATCAGCATTTGCTTGCTTGCCTCTTCCTGCTCACTCAAAAGCATGCCTTAACACACAGATTTCCCCACATCACAAAAGTAAGAGACAATAGATTGAATCATTTTTTTCCTGTGTTTCTATTGTAACATACCTCTATTGTTTTCCAAAATTCTCATTCTGTCATATCAACCACTGTGAATTTGGGCATTTTTTTTTCTAATCCCACAGATCCAGGAATGGAAAGGCACCTCCAGCCAAGAATCCCCTCCAATGAGAACACAGACACCCAAGAACAAAACAGCAATAGCTTAATTGAAACAGCATTTCTGGGTACCCTTGAGGGGTGTGTCAACCTTTCTTGCCATTGCAAATGCTTGTTTTTTTGTCAAAGAGAGGGTTTATCTTGTCTGCTTTGTTTGGAAAGTACTTCTGAATGAGTATACAAGGGAAATGATGAGGAAAACCCTGGGCAAAGAGTGATTAATAATCACAGGTTAACCAAATGTACTTTGGTCTAGTCCCAACAGTTATACTTGAAAAATTCAGAAGTAAAATTAGACCAGATATATAGACAGAGACAGACATTACTTCTTCAGCATCAGTTACTTTTCCGTAAAGCAAAAATAATCACAGCTTGTCTTTCTGGATTGCTGCTGTGAGGATGAATGAGCTAAGACTTGGAAAGCTCCATGAAACCAAAGGTACAGTATAAATCACAGTACTTTTGAAGCTGACAGATTTAAACCAGTGTAGCCAGAAGCAGGATTGGTTAACAATGTTAATGTCAATGCAACTGGCAGGTTTATCAGAGAGACTAAGATATTCACTGATGCTTTTTGAGTTTTCTGCTCAGAGACATAAAAATGTAGAGAGACGCTTGTTCCATTTGAAAGGCTTGGGGGGTCATCCAAACCATTCAGGCAATCAGATATCCTGAAAATAAGAGTGCCTATTTAGATTAATGAATATTTTATCTACGGTAGGTCATATTAATAAACAACTACGTTAGGGTCATAGGAAGTGCACCAAATTTAGCTGAATCAACACGTTCAGAGAAAGTAGAAGGCTTACTGGGTTCCCTTTGAAACAATAAGATCTAAATTCTGATCCGTTGACAAACCTGTGAATGATTTGGTTTTTCAAAATTAATGCAGAAAGTGAGAATGCTAGCTTGCAAAAATTCATAGCTACTTTTATGGTTTTGTACAGGTTAGTAGCAGAAGGAGGTAGAGGAAGTGAATGATTGATAGGTATAACTTTTAATCAAAGGGAAACAGTTTGCTAGAAGCTCTCTAATCATAATGCTTTAGGGAAAGAATTGACTTAGATTAAGCTTTGCTGCAAATTCTTCAATGCCCTTCGTTAGTTTTGTTTCATATGAAGATGAATTGATTTAGTCAAATCAGTATAATAAATTCTATTTCTGGCTTCTCTACTTTTTAATCCCCGATTCTCAATTTTCTAGTTGCTTTACTAATACAGAGATTAGCATTTTAAATTATAAGCATCACTGTTGTATTTTATAATATTCTATTTGTGATGTGCATAGTTTTGTTTTATTTTATGTATTCAGACCTATTGCTATACATTATCAAGAGATCATAAGCATAAGTGGGATTTTCTTTTCAGAAAATATAGTATTATTTATCAATTTATAACAAGTCCATTGTAGTTGCAAAGCATAGGATGGTGATAAAGACAGAGTTGTTGTTGGTAGTGTACCCCATCTCTCCCCCCCCCATCAACTTTTCAAGACTGCATTTGCAAACAGTCTTAATATCATTTTTTCCAACTGATGGTAGAAGCAGAAGAGAAAGAGAAGGAAAAGCAGAGAAATAGAAGCAGCAGAAGAGAGAGGGATGGAGTAGAAAGAGGTGATGATGGAGAAGGAGAAGGAGAAGGAAAAGGAAAAGGAAAAAGAAAAGGAAAAGAAGGGGAAAGAGCAGGAGATGATAGAGTAGGAGCATAAGAAGCAGAGAAACAGAAGTAGAAAAAGAAGCAATGACTTACAACATGGCAAACATACCTTAGCAAACTATTTTCAACCCGTTCTTTTAAGAATTATGTGCTCAAACCTCTGCCTGGCAATTTTCATTCATCCTTAATTAAAGACCCAAAAGATAAACTACCAAGTTTTGCCTTCCTAGATAACCCAACCATATATGCTGTTTGTAAAAAATTTCACCCTCCTAACCGAATATACTGTACATGGTTGAGTCCCAAGGGAAATCCTGCAAAGAGTTTCATACATTATTCTAATTTCTCTTACCATATCTGTTATCCAAAAATCCTAAAGTTGAAAGGGCCAATTTCTTGCTTAGTGCAGGAATTTCAAATTAATGTCCTGGATGGATAGTTATCTAATCTCCACTCAAACAAATCCACCAAATGACAATCTATCACTTTGTTGTGTCATGGCTTATCATCAAACAGCTCTTATTGTTATGACGCTTTTGTGCTCCCACCCACACCACAACACTTGATTTGAATCTGCTTTCTTGTGATCTGCAGTCGTATTCAAGTTGAATCAAATGGTCACTAAAGGCTGCATTTGACTTCTGAATCACTGCAATGTCAGGCAATGTATGCATCTGTCCTTCGGAGATGGTTGCATGGCTGTTGCATGTATATGTCTGCAAATGTTAATGTTCTGGCTAGGGGATGCTCAGATAGGAAATTACCAACAGGACCAACCAATCAGCATGCAGGATATGCACCTCCACATAACACATGGCTCTGGTTTGGAAGTGTTGTAGCCTGTCGGCCCCTCCGGCAGCCAAATCAGATGAGGAGACAGAATGGGAGTCAGGACCAGCAAGAATGGAGTGTCAGAGATAGAGACAGAGGTGGAGCCTGGGCTGTCCATTAGCTCCAGATGGAGAATCAACAGCCCCCAGTCCAGATGTGGCTGATGAGGAAGAGGAGGAACAGCTGGGGCCCATGCCTGATGGGGAGATGCACAGAAGGCAGAGGAGAGGAGAGCAGTGGGACTCTATGGGCCAGTCCTCGGGATGGAAGAGCCACTGCTGTTAGCTAAGCTCCACCCTAGCTCTGGGAATAAAAGGCAGGGGGGCGGAGACAAATAGGTGTGGCAGGCAACTATTTGTCTCCCTGTCGGTCAACCACTGACAGTCCAAACTTCTGAATTCTGTCTGGAACTGTATCTTTCTTGGAATCTGTGGCACCGAGAGTCAGGTATGCCTTCAGAGCATGTGTGTGTGTGTGTGTGTGTGTAAAAAGAACAGGCGCACCATCCAGAACTTTCGTTATGTTTGGTGAGTGAGAGAGACTCCTGGTGTGTGGTAGACATTTCAAGGGGAAAGGGAATGAGCTTCGCTTTCCACAGGCACTTAGAGACTTCATTAGCCTGCTCTGTGTGTGTGTGTGTGAGTGTGTGTGTGTGTGACAAAGACTCTTTGTCGGGGTTGTTGGTGCTCCTAATAAAGGGAATGTTTAGTTAAAAACAGCCTGCTTATCATGTTTGGGAACCAGGTCAAAACAGGAAGGTGTATGCATTGACCCATCTGCAACTATCTTCAACCCACACTTACCTAACATTATCCCCTTCTCAACAGTATGCATCGATACTTATGTGCAGTAGCAGACAAGTCTAAATCCAGCTCCAGTCACAAGGTAGAGAAAATGAGCAACATTCACCCCCAAACATGTTAGCATTCTCCCTACCATCTCAAGGTAGGTTTTATGGGATTAAGCATATCCTCCATTGTCATGTCTTTCAAAAGATGTCACCGACAACTTTGTTTCCTTTTTTTTTTTTTTTTGCCATAGTGGAACTGTGGAAAGCATATATTTGACCCCCACCCCCACCCCCACCCCCACAAATCAGGGGAAGAATGTGCTTTGGAAGACATTCTCTCTATCCCTTATTTTACTGACTTGCTGGAGTAGGGCCTAGGAAGATGTTGATTGCATGAAATGTCACCAGAGCCCCAAAGCAAGTTTACATAAGGTGCTTTGTTCTGCTGTACAGACTGTCTTACATTTCCTCCATCGACAGAGAACAGAAAGCCTTCCCAGCATTGCAATCTGAAGCCTGCATTCCTCAAGACCACTGCACTTAAAATGTCTGTCATCTACCGGTATTTAGGCATTGCCATTACATGTTGTAGGTTTTCAGTTCCACCAGCACTGTGGATGTTTCTTGTATCTTCTAATTAATCAGAACAAGCAAAGACGAAAATATGATTATGATTGTGTAGAAAGTCTATGCAATGTTCTATTAACTAAGCTTCGGTTCCTTCAGTTCTGAAATTAGGTACAGAAATTTTCAGTTCCATTAACTTCAATAGGGCCAGTGATCTTTTTTAGCATCTCAGGATTGAAGCCCAGTCCTTTTATAATGGTTCTGAAGCCAACATAGGAAGCAATTTACTATATGTACTATATATAGTACTCTGAAGAAAGGAATCTGACATATTGATCTAAAAGTTTGCAGAAACCAGAAAGCTTTTAAGTGATTTCTGATAAAAGACTACTCATTGCAATAGAAAATATTTCATTCATATGCCAAATCTGATGGGTAAGGGATGCTTATTTAAGATTGGCTGGAAATGTCTACATGTAATATACAACCTAGAAATAACTGGTATGAAACATCAGGAGATATCTCTGATCTCCTTCCCGTTGACTTGCTGTAGATCTTGCAGTGTAGGCTGTCACTGAGATGAAAGACATCACTGTTGATTAATGTACTCCATGTTTTATTTATTTATATTAAAACAGTTCCATTTTCAAAACAGGATCTCAAGAAGACTAAAAAAAACAACAACACCCGGCACTATTTAATACTGGTAGCATGCCCTATACCTGTATCTTCCTCCAATAAATATGCTGTACCTTCTCTTGTTAAACCAAAAATAAATGACATAAATAGTGGGAAATGTAGCATAGAGAAAAGATGGACTTCTTCACTTGTTGCATTTTTAAACTTCAGAACTGCTATGCTAAGTATAGGCTACAGCCCAGTGGTGAAATGCTCCCGGTTCAGACCGGATTGCCTGATCCGGTAGCGATGGTGGCAGGTGGTTCGGAGAACCAGTAGCAAAAATCCCTGCACACACCCCCCACCACCACCACCATGCCCAGCTGAGCCGCGCAATCATCAGACGCTGTTTCTTTTAGTTTTAAAAGCATTTTTTCTACAACCTCTTCGGCCGAAAAAATGCTTTTAAAAGTTTTTTTAAAAAAGCCTCTGATGATTGCGCGGCTCAGCTGGGATCATCAGAGGCTTTTAAAAGCATTTTTTTTCTGCAACCTCTTTGGCTGAAGAGGTTGTAGAAAAAATGCTTTTAAAAGTAAAAAAAAAAAAAAGTTTGCCACACCCACCCAGTCATATTACCCCCCCCAACCAAGCCACACCCACAGAACCGGTAGTAACAAATTTTACATTTCACCACTACTACAGCCCCCAAGTTGAATGGTTTGAAAAGAGGATTTGAGAACTTTACATCCATCTTGGTAGGAACATCTACGGTAGTTAAACCTGGAAATCCAAGTCAGGTTTGATTAATACCAGAAAATACTAGGGCTGTCAGCTAGACTAGGAAGTTTTTTTAAAAAAACATCCTGGAAAGGAGATAAATGGCAAACCAATATTTGGCTGCAGCTATCAGAAATGCCCTTTGGACTGCTTGAAGTCACAAAGAGCTAAATCAACTCAAAGGAATTATTTTTATATCAATGCACACAGGATAAACTTCTCAATATTTCCTAATCATGATGGCCATGTATTACCATGCATACCCACAACATGTTGGAGAATTTTTTCAGTTTCTGGTTGGCCAATGTGGTTTCTAGAAAAAGCATTAAAATCTAAATAAAACCCAAAAAATATTCAGTCCAAAACCTTCCTGAAGAGTCATATTTATATCAATCATGGGATAATAGCTTCCATGGTACAGGTAAATGTTCATGTGATGTGGCAGCTGACTATCTCTGCAGAAAAATCTCTGCTTCATAGGGTTGAGGAATCAAGACCTCAGATGATGAACAGAGCCTTCTATAAGGAAAAAAAACTTTCCTTCATTAACTGTCAGGCTTCAAAAACCAAGAAAAACATGCAGAGTTTCCAGTATTTTAAAATAGTTTCTTTTATTGTTTCTCACCTATAAATAGAAACCTGGCCAAACTAAAGCAACTGTTTGCATCATGAAAGATATAGTCTGAGTTTTTTTTAAAGATGAGCTTGTCATCTTCCAACCTTTTTTGTTGTCTCTTGGTCCCTTCCTCCTGGGAATCCAAACTACATTCCGCTACATTAACTGATTAATAAACAACAGATATGCAAATATGTAAAACAATAGATCTGAAACACAAAAGCTTCACACTGTGCGTGCCCCACCAGTAAGAAGTATTTTGAAAGAGGCATTTCTTCCTTTTTGAAAGAGAAAACACAAAAAGCCTTCTGTGGAGAAGGAGGTTCGGTTACATGGCCACAAAGACGTCGCTAATCATTTACATGAAACTATATTGCTTTAACTCAGTCTGTGCATTTGCTGCTGGTGGTCATAGGATTACAGGGTCTCCAGCCTTGTTCATAAGCACTGGCTTCCTTGGAAACCAATTTTTCTTTTAAAAGATCTGAGTTTATTTGAAGGATGGGAGACAATGAGATGTTCTTTTGTAGGTAACCCTGGCAACTTCAACTGTCAAACCGTGAACTAGAAAGATTCACTTGAAATTGCCTGTGTGTATCTGCTTCAGATGTTTGCCAGTATAACACCCTTGTGCACATTTCTCTTCATATCATTTACACATTCATTCTCACATTTGACAGAATTCATTTTTTTAATGCCATGATTCCATTGATGTACCATTCACTTTGATCCGAGAACCATCCCTTCAGCTTTGTTCATGGCACCACCTTCCACTGTTTTAGAATAATCCCCTTCGGCCCGCATCAAAATGCTTATCTTTCATACACTCTCCCTTGCCTATCTTACCCTCAAGCCCTTTTCATTCAGAAATAAAACAACGGCAACAACTTTATTTAAAAAGCAGAAGAATGTACAATAATGACATTTAATATGGTAATATGATATTCTAAAAGGATCATATTTAAAAATCTGCCAAGCTGATACGCATCTATAATGATTATTTATTAGTAACACACAAATTAATTTTTCCCATTAGAATGAGGAACCGTCCCTTGCAGGCCCCAATTGACATCACTCAATGGTTCCACAAAGACTTCCTCCTGTCAGCAGAAACCCTGATCCTTACCCCCATTACAGTTTGAACCACAATTCAGTGAAATCTTTAGATGTCAATATGCCTTTGCTCTTGAGTATTAGAGCTCAGAATTAACAAAACAATGGTAGGGCGCAAATACATGCTCAAACCCAAATGTGGTGTGTCTGTCAAGAGTCAATTATGGTTTGATCTGTTCAGTACATTGTAGTCAAGTGCCTCGTGGCTTAATATGATGGGTGAATCTAGTCAGTTTACCAGCAGAGTATGCAACAGATAAGTTTAAAAATAGTTCCCCAAACCTGTTAAATCACAATTATAGAACATAGAATAACAAGATTGGAAGGGATTTTGGGAGTCTTCTAGTCCAAACCCCTGCTCTAGCAGGAGACCTTATACCATTCTGGACAAATGGCGGAAGCCCCTCAAATTCTGAAAGACTGTTATCATGTCATTCATAGGGGCACTATTATTATGGTAAGCTGCACAGTCACATAGATATTTAGACTGGATTTGGAATTTTGATTCACCTATTGAGTCCTTCCCCAAGCACCTGGTATAGGTAGATGTTGTCAGCGCCACAGGTGTTCAAGTGGTGCTTCAGATCAGGGGTCCCCAACCCCCAATCGCCAACCTGTTCAGAACCAGGCTGCAGAAGTGGTGGCCAACTGCATGTAAGCATGAAAGTGCATTTGTGAAAGTGGTATGCACACACGGGTGAAACCATCTCCTCTCCCGCCCACCACTGTCACTTCCACCGGTCTGCTGAACTGGAAAGCTGCTCCAGATGTTTTGGAATTGCATCCAAGTAGCTTATTATTATTAGTGCTATCTTTGCTTTCTTTTAACATAGTTGGCTCTTTCTATTTGCAGGTCTATGTATTTTGTGATTTCTCTCCAATTATTTCTCTTCTACTCTACTGTTTCTTGGAACTGCAACATCTACTAATGCAACTTTTTTTTTTCTTCTTATCAATAACTCTGGGATGTTGTGTAGCATGTGCTTTTCTGTTTAAATTCTAAACTCCTCTAACACTTTGGCTTCTTCATTTTTTATTATTTTGTCAATTTTGTGGTTCCACCAGTTCTTGCTGGCAGGCAAATGACACTTCTTGCAGATATTCCAATGCACAATTTTTGCTACTTGGTCATATGGTTGTTTGTTGTCAGCCTGTGTAAGCTTCTTGGAGCCACTAACCTGGTGGTCCACTATTTCTTCAGCTTCTTTGCAGGCATAGCAATTACTGTCTGTTGCTGTCTTCTCAATTCTGGCTTTGCACGCATTTGTTCTTAAGGCTTGATCTTATGCAACCAGAATTAGCCCTTCGGCCTTTTTCTTTAACTGGACTAGAAGACTTCCAAGGTCCCTTCCAGAATCTATTCTGTTCTGTTCTGTTCTGTTCCATTCCGTTCTGTTCCGTTCTGTTCCGTTCTGTTCTATTCCATTCCATTCACTTTCCTTCTCTTAGCTATTGCCAGGTCTTCTTGTTATCTGTTTCAATTTTCAATTTGCTTTTAGTTTTTTTCTGTTTTGTTTTTTGTACTGGCCATGAAATACAGCTAGTCCTTGATTTACAACCACAATTGAGTCCAGCATTTCTGTTGTTAAGTCAGATATTTGTTAAGTCAGATATTTGTTAAGTGGGTTTTGCCCCACTTTATGACCTTTCTTGCCACAGTTGTTAAGTGAATCACTGCAGTGATTCACTGCAGTTAATAAGTTAATAAGTTGGTTGTTAAGTGAATTGGCTTCCCCATTGACTTTGCTTGTCAAAAGGTTGCAAAATGGGATCACATGAGCTTGGGACACAGCAATGGTCATAAGTATGAAACCAGATGCTGAGCAAGTGGATTTTAATCATATGATCACGAGGATGCTACAAAGGTTGTAACTGAAAAAATAGTCATAACTTTTTTCAGTATCGTTGTAACTTTAAACAGTCATGTCAAGGACTACCTCCTTATCATGTCTCTTTTCTGTTCCTCAGCTAGTCTTCCTTTCAGTCCAATACAGGGTCGGGCTGAGGATTTTGTCCAGTATCTGCATGATAAAATCACTCAGATTTGGGAAGGCTTGGTCTCTGACTGGGTAGGTACAGATGGGATGATGGAGGCCAGTCTTGAGAATGTCATTTGGGAAGAGTTCGATCTTGTCGCTCCCGAGGATGTGGACAGGATACTGGGACGGCTGAATGTGACCACATGTTTATTGAACCTGTGTCCCTCCTGGTTGGTGCTGGCCTCCCGGGAGGTTACGCGAGGCTGGCTCCAGGGGATTATTAAAGCTTCCTTGAGTGAGGGTGTCTTGCCGTCCGCCTTGAAAGAGGCGATGGTGAGGCCCCTCCTCAAGAAGCCCTCTCTGGATCCGGCTGTTTTGGCTAACTATCGTCCAGTCTCTAACCTTCGTTTGTGGCGAAGGTTGTTGAGAGTGTGGTGGCGTGACAGCTTTCTTGGTACCTGGATGAAGCTGTCTATCTAGATCCACTCCAGTCCGGCTTCAGGCCTGGGCACAGCACGGAAACGGCATTGGTCGCGTTGGTGGATGATCTCTCGAGGGCTCGGAATAGGGGTTGTTCCTCTATCCTAGTCCTGTTAGAACTCTCAGCAGCTTTTGATACCATCAACCATGGTATCATGCTGCGCCAGTTAGAGGGGTTGGGGGTGGGGGGCACTGTCCTACGGTGGTTCTCCTCCTATCTCTCTGACCGGTTGCAGTTGGTGTTGGCAGGGGGGCAGAGGTTGACCCCGAGGTGCCTTGTTTGTGGGGTGCCACAGTGGTCGGTCCTCTCACCCCTTCTGTTCAACATTTATGTGAAGCCGCTGGGTGAGATCATCCGTGGTTTTGGGGTGGAATTCCATCAGTACGCTGATGATACTCAGCTGTACATCTCCACCCCAGGCTATCCCAATGATGCCCTTGAAGTGATGTCCTGGTGCCTGGAGGCCATGCGGATCTGGATGGGGAGAAACAGGCTTTGACTCAACCCTTCCAAGACCAAGTGGCTGTGGCATCCCAATATAGCCAGATGGTGCCATCTCTGACTATTGGGGGTGAGTTACTGGCCCCCTCGGAGAGGGCTCGCAACTTGGGCGTCCTCCTGGATGCACAGCTGTCTTTAGAAAAGCATATGACGGCTGTGGTCAGGGGGGCTTTTCATCAGGTTCGCCTGATTTGCCAGTTGCGTCCTTTTCTGGATCGGGACTCCTTACGCACAGTCACTCAGGCTCTCGTCACTGGACTACTGCAATGCTCTCTACATGGGGCTCCCCTTGAGGAGCACCCGGAGGCTCCAACTGGTGCAGAATGCGGCCGCGCAGGAAATTATGGGAGCGATGGGTCGCTCCCATGTGACACCCCTCCTGCGTGAGCTGCATTGGCTCCCGGTGGTCTTCTGGGTGTGCTTCAAGGTGTTGGTTACCACCTTTAAAACACTCCATAGCACAGGGCCTGGGTACTTACAGAACCGCCTTCTGCCACCGATAGCCTCCCACCAGCCAATACGCTCCCACAGAGAGGGACTCCTCAGGGTGCCGTCAGCCAAGCAATGTTGGCTGGCGACCCCCAGGGGGAGGGCCTTCTCTGTGGCAGCACCTGCCCTCTGGAATGACCTGCCCCCAGAGATACGTAGGATACCAGATCTCCGTGTTTTTCGCCGTGCCCTCAAAACTTTTCTATTTCACCAAGCTGGGCTGGCGTACCCCCCCCCTTAGATATTTTAATTGTAATGGATTTCAGTTGGGATGTTTTAAATCTGGGCCAAAATTTGTCTAATTCTTTTAATTAATTTTAAATTTTGTATTGGATGTTTTTATTCTTGGCTGTTCACCACCCTGAGTCCAGCAGGAGAAGGGCGGTATAAAAATTTAAATAAATAAATTAATTAATAAATTTGTTCTCTTTGGTATTCCGCAACCCTTCCTGGTGTATTAGATGTTGCTGATAAGTGCTACAGCTAGAAGATTAAAGTTGCTGGATTAGCAAGGCTATAGGAGGTGATCCTGAGTTGGTCCAATTCTCTGCCTCCCTCTAAAGCAGATTCATGCTTAAAGATTGTGATTCAGCAAGACATTTCTTTCAACAGTCTAAGTTGGATAGTCCAGGTGTTTTTCTGAAACAAAGCCCAAACCGAACCATGGCTGTTACAGGCTGTTTTTCATCTGAAAATGGACTCCATCTCTTTGGTGTCAAAACCATAGGAAAGATAACTAAAAACCTACCCTGGTATATATCCACTAGAACTGAAGAGGTATAGACCCATATGTCAGTTATTTAGGGTCATGTGTAAAATTGTGCAAAAATTAACAACACACAAAAAGTTGGGTTTTTCTCTTCCTTGCCACTGACCTTTGAAAGAAAAGGTTAGGATTAGAACAGGG